>NC_135232.1:918205038-920705038 GCF_051348905.1 Ranitomeya variabilis
TCCGCAGTGCACATGCTGCGGAAAAATCCGCGCGGAAGCATAGCGTTGTTTATTCTGCAGCATGTCAATTCTTTATGCAGATTCCGCAGCGGTTTACACCTGCTCCTAAATAGGAATCTGCACAAAATCCGCATAAAATCCGCAGTAAATCCGCAGGTAAAACGCAGTGCTTTTTAAGTGCGGATTTCTAAAAACAGGTGCGGAAAAATCCGCAGAGGTTCCATCTACGTGTGCACATACCCTTAGACCTCTCCAAAAAAGGGCACATGTCCATTTTTGATCTGAGACATAGATCAAAGTAGTACATTGAAATAATTGGGTCCATGAAAAAAAACAGACAGAACACGGATGCCATCTATGTTTCTTCTGTGTGCTGTCAATTTTGTAATGTTTTTGAAATTGAGCTGAACATAAGAATCAAAATCTGATCCAGCACAAAGATGGAACTTGATCCGTCTCTTACAACCAAGCAAAAAATACTTGGATTCATTGCTTAAATTTTTGTTTGACATTTACATGTGATGTAATTTGACGTGAAAACAGTATCAAAATAGTGGCGTTTAGGCCTCTTACACAGCTAGGTAAAAGCAGCGTGCTAAAACAAAATTAACAGTAATTGCACATTTGACACACATTTTACCATGTCGTTCTAGGAAACCTAAGTCTCAACTGAAAACTTCATGTCTTTATTGTGATTTCTTTTATTTTGTCAATGCTAAAACTAGCTCACTAACCAGTGTGTGAAATGATTTTAGGGGCTCATGCACAAAATAGCATTAAGTCACACAGTTACCTTAGATTCTGTAAGAGACATATACAGTGGTCTTGTTGGTTTCCATACAAATTTAATAGAAGGAAAATCATGGCTTGTTCAATCAACAGTGCGTGAGTTACAGAATTTTGTTAGTTATTATATCATTTACCTGGTTGCTACATTTACCAGTATTATTAATTATAGTAATAATATCACTCATTGTGATCATCTTCAGCAGTGACAAATGTGATAAAGGCTATGGCTCCTTCCATAATAAGGGGTTGGAGACATTTGCTTAGGAGATCTCTGCTTCGCTGTAGTTTATCATGCGGTAATGAGACTTGCAGACATTTCCAGCTGCCATTAATCAAGTCTGGAGCCTGACTGGAGCCAAGCAGGAGACCAGTGCATGGATTCTACCTGAAGCATGGGAAATACAATAGGACAGAGATAAATAGTCTTCACCCTAAAAGCACTAAAATCTGTCTTTCCAAACTGCTTAACATTCACTCCCAGATTGATTTCCTCTGTCTTCCCCCCTGGCCAAGCCATTTATTTCCCCCAAGCAGTGACAGTTTTATGCTTAGCTAACTTGTTATTATGCTTAGATTACTTGCTGGTTTGTTTCATGTGACCTTTCCTTTCTGTCCCAATCTGTGTCCTATTAGATGTCATGTGATTCTTGTTTAACACAGGAGAAAACATTGTGAGCACACGGCATTGAACATACATATCCCGCTAAAAGCCTTAAATAAACTTACTAATTTGAAAAACCCATCTGTCAGATGATGCCAGTGTTTGACTTACTACACATCCTGTTTGGTTTCCAAATATGCAATTCCTTTATACTTCTGGAATGCTGGCATGAAAGATAAGTCTGTATGCCATGTCTACCATTGTAGCCTGTACTAACTAGATTCATTATGCTACTTGCATGACATTGCAGGAAATTAGCTATGTTATGGTTTTGAATGAGCCTTTCACAGATTTATAGAGTGACATCGGAGGTATTAGCACATTTCCTGACTAATGTGACCATATATATACAAGTGACACCCCTCAAGGTTAATACTTGGTCAGTTCAAATCTGACCAAGGACAACACCTTCAACATGCAGATCACATGTTCTCCCAGTGCTAGGGCTTGGGTACACGACCGATTTTATCGTACGAGTGCTATCTGTGGATTTCACAGAATGCACTCGTACCTATGTTATTCTATGGGGCTGTGCACATTTTCTTGTTCTTTTCCTCACACTGAGTGGTAGATGTAAATAATCAGTGACATGTCTGATTTTGATCTGAGGGGTCAAATCAAATTCGGCAATGCAAGTCTATGGGACCGTGAAAAAACCAAACTGCCATTTGAGTGTGGTCTGATTTTCACAGACTAGCAGGACAAGGTGGAGAAACTTTTGCCACTCTGATCAAAGTCTAATCAGAATAGCCAGATAATTTTCCACGTATGTGAAATAGGTCTGGTGAACCTACCTTTAGTGTGAGTTTATTCCAACATTGCAAACTTATCCTAAGAGATTCATTTGCTTTCTAAGGCCGGGATCACACTTGCGAGTTCGATCCCGGCCTAAGAAATAGAATCCGTGTGGGGACAGGGAATGATGTTAATGGTGGCAGTGTTTGACATTATGTTAGTGCTATATAGGCAATGGGAAATAAATAAGAAATATAGGCCACTACTGACCTCTGGTCTCCTGCAGATCCTGATTGCAGTCATCTATCGCATTTTTACATCGCCTAACTATGCTGGTATAGTTGGATACTGCAGCATAAACAGCAATGTTCAAAAATATTCATTTTATTGGAATTCCTTCAAGTGGTTGTCTTGTCTAAAATGACACATCTGCAGTTAGTCTATGTGATTGCAGACTTATGAATCCTCACACTGCTCGCACTGCGCTAGAGGATTTTTGGGTGTAACAGCCGGGAATGGCGGATACATGATCGCAAGTTTGTGATACGCATAGCCCAGGACCAAAACCCAACCAGACTGTTTCCATCATACTCAATGCAAGTATATTGCATTTACACGATAGAACAATTGGTTGAATAGAGATATCTGCCTTTTTGTTAGATTTAATCCACTAACCAAACAATTCTTGGTAAACTTGTACTTCATAGTACAAAATGATGTACATGTTCATTAGCACTGGTGTGGGTGTGTGTTTAGGGTGCCCATGAGCTGAGCTTCACACACAGTAGATGCTGGCTATATCATATAGTCAGCATGTGTGTCTAATAGCAGAGGCTGGATCTGAGCTTTGATTACTGCTATTAACCATTTAAATGCCACTCTCAGTCTCTGACATCAGAGCTTAAATGGAGCCATGTGCTCCATCTACCATTGACTCACTTCATTCCGATCACAGGGCACCATTGGGTTATCATAGCAGCTAGAAGGCTCCTGGAGACCACCATCTTGGTACGCCTGTGACTCTCAGGTATAGGGCTCGTTTCCATTTGCGAGAAACACGTCCGTGTCTCGCATGTGAAAACTAAGCTCTGGTGCCTGCACTTGGGATCGGAGCGTGCGGCCGCATAGCAACACATGGAGCTGCACGCTCCGCTCTGGAGTGCCGGCGCCAGAGCTTGGTTTCCACATGCGAGACACGGACGTGTTTATTGCAAATGGAAACAAGCCCATAGACTGAACTGCATAAGAGACAGTGATTTGTATTATACACTGCAATACTTTAGTATTGCAGTATATAGTAAAAGCAATTTGATGACCTCAGGTTCAAGTCTGCTAAGGGAAATAAACATTAGAAGAAAAACTTAAAAAAAAACATAAGAAAAACTTTATAATAGTTCAAAACACTATAATTTCTTCCAATAAAATAAAGACATTGAAGTATTTAAATAACATGTTTGGTGTTGTCACTTCCATAAGATCCGATCTAACAAAATATAAGACTAATTAATCCATACAGTAAATGCCATAAAGAGGAAAAAATAATAAAAGAATAATTTATGTCATTTTAGTCACCAGATTATCCTAAAAACATGCAATAAAATACGGTCAAAATGTCATATGTGTAATGCAGGTGTCTGGATGCAACGAGCAGAGATCACGAGGCAGAAACAGCCAGGGGTTGATTCAATGGTATTTATTTACAACAGAACATTTCAAAAAATTTGTGTTAGTAGATATGCAATTTAATAGTATAGGGAATCGCAACAGGTTTAGATTAAGCAAGAAAGTCTGTTACTACTTAACGTTAGTGGTATGCCAAGTCTTGGGAGTCACCCTGTGAGTTCTCACTCAAAGCTCTGGCCCTAGTGGTGGTCATCGGGTTTTTCTGCTAAGCCGTAAGTTTCTTCATTACGTAGTCTAGTAAAGCCCATTGAGCCTCCCATGCACCAATAGGCCCTCTCCACACCTATAATCCTAGTCCCAATTGACCTTGGTACCATAGGTGATAGCTGGAAGTGACGGCCCTGCTCACTCACACTGTTCCTTCTCTGTTGCAGGTTTGCCTCTCCTGTTGCAGCCTTCGCATGGCTCTTCTCAGCTTGATTGTTGGTGGAAGTCTCTCAGGCTCAGGAAAGAGAGGACCGGGCTCAGCTTTTGACAGGCATAGTCGGGCCTTGGGGGCTTGACCAGCACAGGGTGCAGATTCTGGCTCTGACCAGTGTAAGCTGTACTTAGAGATATCTTCCAGGGGATCCGGACTGTGCCAGGTAGAGACCACCACCTGGGTAGCAGACTCCTCGCTGATGCATGTCACGTTGGTGTCAGCGGTGTCTCTTGAGCATGTCTGCCCCACTCTTCCCTGGCACCAAATCTCCTCGTGGTTGGCCGTGTAGGGATTTTATATCAGGGAAGTCCTTACTGAGGGTCACCTGATCTGGTCCAGCACACAAGGTCGTTTCCCATCCAAATCTTCCAGCACACTTTGGTTCCACTTGATTTTGGCTGGCCAGCAGATATCAGTCTCTTATTAATGGCATATCCTGCCCTAATATTCCTGATGTATAATGGCTTTTTGTTACATTTGTACCCCAAATTAGTACCCATAAGAACAATTGCCAAAAATATACCATGTAATAGTACATGGACATTACAGAGCAAGATCTATTCTCACTATTACACAACTCGGAAAGTGTATACTGATATATATCAGATCAGGACAGAGTACAAAAGCTGGTGCCTTATAGAAAGTTTACCCTTCAGGCATACTGACCTGGTTATTTGTTATGTAATATTGTGAATTCCGGGAAATATGTTTTGCTTAATAATTTAAAAAATTGTGACTCTAAGAATTATAATGAAGGGTTAAACGGATCCTTGCTCAGGTAAGCGTATGTACACATTTAGGAGGAATTTGCACTGTTGCTTTCATCCTGAAGTGTGGCAAAGCTGGATCTATCTGTTTATACATTCCTAAGTAAGTGGGAGAGAAAAGCCTCTCTGCAGAGGATGCCTCCTGTCTCCGGAAACAGAGGGGGAGACCGGATTTCAGATAACAGCTTCCAGCAATTATTCCATTTGTACTAAACATTAATTGCACAGGGGATTGCCTGAAGAAAAGGTACATGTGTGATTAATAGGCGCAGGTCATGCGCTAGCACAATGCATTGTTTTCTTCTTCAAACTTCTTTTCATCTAAATAGCAAGAAAAACAAAATAATTATTTTTTATTTTTCTTAAATGTCCAAAGGCACATATCCTTTACAAAGCATTGCCAAAAAACAAACAAAATATTTTTCACTAGTGAGCCAAACTTAATTATTGCCGCAAATAAAAAACAAAACACACCAAAAAACACATAATATAAATCCGCAGAACCTTAATATCTGTTTTTCAGTTGGACTTTATAATAAAAGAGGATTGAAGAGAGAACTGAAGGATGTTCGTGTAAATGATTTAGTATGAAGTAAGGATGCTTAAAACATGCCAGTAAATTATTGTGGGACAGCGATAAGAGTAAAAGGAAGTATGAAAGTCATGGTCAAGAAGATTCCTAGACATGAATCTGTCCCTTGTTAACAATTAATCCAGAGTTGTCAGGGTTACTTGGAATAATCTTTATAAAAAAACAATCTCTTTTATTCATTATGCATAGACTAAGACTGACAATGATCAGTTTTAGTTTTATAAGCTGCAACCATCAATTTCATCAGTATGGGATCAAAAATGTTTCTATAGAGGTATTATTTGAGCACTATTAGGAGCAGTTATTTTAGTGGTATTTTGTAATATTATGTGAACACTGGATGGCGACATTGGAAATCAAGGTCCCAGAGTCTGGAGGAAGAGTGGAGAGGCACACAATCCAGGCTGCTTGAGGTCTAGTGTGAAGTTTCCACAATCAGTGTTGATTTGGGGAGCCATATCATCTGCTGGTGTAGGTCCACTGTGTTTTATCAGGAAATTTTAGAGCACCTCATGCTTCCCTCTGCCGACAAGGTTTTTGGATATGGAAATTACATTCTCCAGCAGGACTTGGCACCTGTCCGCACTGCCAAAAGTACCAATACCTGGTTTAAAAACAACAGTATCACTGCGCATGATTGGCCAGCAAACTCGCCTGACCTTAACCCTATAGATAATCTATGGGGTATTGTCAAAAGGAAGGTGAGAGACACCAGATCCAAAAAATGCAGAAGAGGTGAAGGCTGCTATCAAAGCAACCTGGGCTTCCATAACTCCTCAGCAGTGCCACAGACTGATCGCGTCCTTGCCACGCCATAATCATCAACATTAACAGAAATAAGCACTAAAATAGATCACTCTGTTTGTAATGACTCAATATAATATATGAGCTTCAATTTTTGCATTGAAGAACTGAAATAAATTAACTTTTTGTTGATATTTTAATTTTGTGAAAACCACCTTTACATATTGATTAGCCTTAACATTAAAATCAATGACAAGTGATGTGAATAAAAGTAATTATCCTGTGTCATGGCAACTGTCAAGTTTTGAGATGTATTAGGCACCAAAGAAACAGTCAGTCCTTGAAGCTGGTGTGTTAAAAGCAGGTAAATTGGCCAGGAATAAGTAATAGACTTTAATAAGAGCTAAATTGTGACTAGGTTGAGAGTCTACAAATTGGGAAAGAGATTTTCCCTGTATGCAGACATTAGTACCCACCAAAAATGGTCCAAGGAGGACAACAAGTACAGTAACTAAATGATCGCTAAAAAACATGAGTAGTGAAGGCTAGCCTGGCTTATTTAAACCCACAGTAGAGATGCTGCATCAGGAATGGCTGTTTCCCCTTAACCCGTTAACGACCAGGGGTATTTCAGGTTTTGAATTTTTGATTTTTGCTCCCCTTCTTCCCAGAGCCATAACTTTTTTATTTTTCTGTCAATATGGCCATGGGAGGGATTGTTTTTTTGTGGGACCAATCGTACTTTTGAAAGACACCATTGGTCTTAACATATTGTGTACTGGGAAATGGGACAAAAATTCCAAGTGTGGTGAAATTGCAAAAAAACAGCAAATCTGCAGTTGTTTTTTTTTTTTTTTACCTTGTTCACTACATGCTTAAAATGACCTGCCATTATGATTGTCCAGGTCATTAAGAGTTCACAGACACGAAAAATGTATAGGTTTTTCTTATTTAAGTGGTGAAAAAAAATTCCAAAACTTGCTAAAAAAGCTCCATTTTCCGTTACCCTTAGCGTTTCTATTTTTCGTGATTGGGTGAGGGCTTATTTTTTGTGCTCCAAGCTGACATTTATATTGATACCATTTTGGTGTAGATACGATCTTTTGATCGCCCGTTATTGCATTTTAATGCAATGTAGCGGTGACCAAAAAATGTAATTCTGGTGTTTTGAATTTTTTTTCTCATTACGTCATTTAGCGATTGGGTTAATTCTTTTTTCATATTGATAGATCAGGCGATTCTAAATGCGGCAATGCAAAATATTTTGTATATTTGATTTGTTTTTAATTGTTTTATTTTTAAATGATGTGAAGGGGGGTGGTTTGAACTTTGAACTATTTTTTTATTTTTTAAAAAACTTTTTTACTTTTTGCACGTTTCAATAGTCTACAGGGGAGACTATGAGCTGCAATACTTTGATCGCCTCTGCTACACATAGCCAATGATCAGATCGCCTTTATGTAGTAGAAATGCTCACTTGCTATGAGCGCTGACTACGGAGTGGCGCTTATAACAATACGGAAATGACAAGGATAGAAATCTGATTCAAACATCTGGTTGTCATACTGACCCATCGATGACCCGTAATCATCTGATGGGGTCACCAATGGTTGGGATGCGCTTCCAGTGAGCGCGAGTTAAATGATGCTGTCAGACATTGTCAGCAGCATTCAACTGGTTAAAATCCACAGGTGGATCGCGACTCCACCCGTGGCTGTTGCGGTCACATTTCAGCTGTAGCGTCAGAGCCGGTGACCAGAAAAATGCACACAGGAAAATTGCACACAGGAAAATTGCCCACATGAAAAATGCACACAGGAAAAATGCACACAGGAAAATTCCCCACACGGAAAATTCCCCACAAGGAAAATTCCCCACACGGAAAATTCCCCACACGGAAAATTCCCCACATGGAAAATTGTCAATTACAGCATCACAAAAGTTTCAGATCTATGATATTTCAGGTGCAAGGTGAGGATGTTCACATAATATGTGATCAACTTGTGATTTACAGTTGACCTAGTGCAAAACTGCAAAAATGATGATCTGTGGTTTGCAGCAGTCTGTCATTCTCAGCACTAGATAGATCCAGTCTGCTCTCTTCTCTCACTGATTCTGCCTTACTCCTCCCACCAGCCCAGAGCAGCAGCACATGCAGAACCAGCAGCAGTGTGATCCAGAGGAGCCATCACTGCTATCAGTACCCACAAAAGAATCACTGCTGCTGGCAGAGATATTTGGTCCTGGAAGCCCAGAAGGCACCGCAGAAAGGTGAGATTCTGTCACTTGTACCACTTTGTGTTCTTGCTGAGAATGTATGATGTGCTTTTGCAGTGGAGTCCGATGGGCCCCAGTGCGAAATTTGGCCCTTCCCCCCCCCACACACACACATTGGTCAGATGTATGGGCCCCTGTAGTGTTCCAAATTCTATAAAGACGTATGAATTGCCCCCCCCATTCATTATGTAGTAATGTCCCCCATACTGGTATATATGCCCATCATCCTGGTGAATATGTCTGCATCCTAGTATATATGTCCTAATGCTGGTATATATGGTCCCCATCCTAGTATGTATGGTCCACATGATCTCCATCCTGGTATTTATGCCGCCTTTCTGGAATATATGTCCCTATCCTGGTTTACGTGGTCCCCAATCCTAGGCTATGTGCACACGTAGGAAATGTGGTGCAGAATTTTCTGCACTAAATCTGCATCTCCTGGCAGAATCCACAGGTGCGTTTTTATGCGTTTTTAGTGCGTTTTTTATGCGTTTTTTGTGCAGTTTTTGTGCAGATTTTACCACTGCAGATTTCTATTAATGGAGGGGTGCAGAAACGCTGCAGAAACGCACAAAAGAAGTGACATGCACTTCTTTGAAATCTGCAGCATTTCTGCGCAGATTTTTCTGCACCATGTGCACAGCTTTTTTTTTTTCACATTGATTTACATTGTACTGTAAATCACCAGCATTAGGACATATATACCAGGATGCAGACATATTCACCAGGATGATGGGCATATGTACCAGTATGGGGGACATTACTACATAATGAAGGGGGAGGGGGGCAATTCATACGTGTTTATAGAATTTAGAACACTACAGGGGCCCATACATCTGACCAATGTGTGTGTGTGTGGGGGGAAGGGTCAAATTTCGCACTGGGGCCCATCGGACTCCACTGCAAAAGCACATCATACATTCTCAGCAAGAACACAAAGTGGTACAAGTGACAGAATCTCACCTTTCTGCGGTGCCTTCTGGGCTTCCAGGACCAAATATCTCTGCCAGCAGCAGTGATTCTTTTGTGGGTACTGATAGCAGTGATGGCTCCTCTGGATCACACTGCTGCTGGTTCTGCATGTGCTGCTGCTCTGGGCTGGTGGGAGGAGTAAGGCAGAATCAGTGAGAGAAGAGAGCAGACTAGATCTATCTAGTGCTGAGAATGACAGACTGCTGCAAACCACAGATCATCATTTTTGCAGTTTTGCACTAGGTCAACTGTAAATCACAAGTTGATCACATATTATGTGAACATCCTCACCTTGCACCTGAAATATCATAGATCTGAAACTTTTGTAATGCTGTAATTGACAATTTTCCATGTGGGGAATTTTCCGTGTGGGGAATTTTCCATGTGGGGAATTTTCCATGTGGGGAATTTTCCGTGTGGGGAATTTTCCATGTGGGGAATTTTCCGTGTGGGGAATTTTCCGTGTGGGGAATATTCTGTGTGGGGAATTTTCCGTGTGGGGAATTTTCCTGTGGGCATTTTTCCTGTGTGCATTTTTCATGTGGGCAATTTTCCTGTGTGCATTTTTCAGGGAACCGTCAGAGCCTGTACCAAACATTCTCTCTCCAGCTTATACAAAGTATGGAGCTGGGACAGAATTAGGGCAGAACCCATCAAATTCTTGATGACCAGCGGCGGTCGCCACTATCTAAGCCTCTCTTAATGAATCAGGAGTGTTTGCCAAAATGCCCCTCTCATCAAAACTAACGAGGGAATCATTGGTCTTGATGAATCGCCCTCATGGTTCTGGTTCCCAGCTAGCTATTCAAAGTATGTCTTCGCTGAAATGCCTGGCTGCAATCTCGCACAGCCAGTGTCTGATTCGTGCTGTTTGTGGATCGGGCATGATGAATCTGATGTGAGGATTTCTTTAACATCTGATGTAATGACAAACCTTAGATAGTAAATCAATTTATCTTAAGCACCATTTTTTAGTATCTAAATAGCTCCAAACTGTTCAGTAGAAATTTTATTTATTTACTGAGCACCAAAATCTTACTACACATGGAGTCATGAAAAATTGACCCAGCATTAAATATCATATCCAGAATGAACAATATTTGCCATTACATTGTTGTGAAAATGATGAGTTATGATGACATTTACTTCAACAGTATGGCACCACCTAGTGTTTAGCACAAAGTGTATAGCAATCTGCAAGTTGATCTAGTGAGCTAAGTGCTGTCCAATAATAGAAAAGTATGTTTTGAGCTCTTAAATTTTAGCTAAAGGAAGCCAAAATATTATCGTTTAATTCTGAATTTATGCACAGGAATGGAGCTCTGTATAGAAAATCAGCTCAGTATTCAGCTGTGAATAATAGAAGGACATATGGAGTTAAAAGGTATAAACTCAGGTGTAAGTGCACTAATCACCCATGAGGAACATTTGCAAAATTTTAGGATATTTAAATTAAATTATTTCAATAACCCCCAATCTACTGAAAATTCTAATTACAAAGAATAAAACTACTAATGTTTTTTGTTAAATGATGGCAGGCAATTCTGCCAATGTTTTACATACTCTGCATACAATCCTTTTTTCACATCCTGAAATAACGTCCAAAATAGTAATTAAGATTTTTTGTGTACAACAAGAATAAAAAACATATTTTTCTAACATAAAGATCCCTCTTCCAACAGAATAGTCCATGGGTGGTCCTTTTTTTAAACTGAGCCCCTAGACTTAAAGGGGGTGTCTGGTCTAAAGTGAAAAGTCTGCAGTCACTCTGTGTGACTGGAGACTTGTGAATCCTCATTGCTCATGCACTGTGAACAGGCTCGGACTGGCCCACCGGAGAACCGGAGGATCCTCCGGTGGGCCCAGGCACAGACACCTGCTGGTAGGGCCCCCACTGCTCCAGGGCCCCCACTGCTCCAGGGCCCCCCCGCCTGCCCCCCCTTGAAGACGATACTCACCAGGACCCTGCTCCAGCGATGGTCTCGGCGTCTGCACTGCAGGTCGTCCTGCTTGTGCGGTCACGTGGTACCGCTCATTAAGGCCATGAATATGCGCATATTCATGACCTTAATGACAGTATCACATGACCGCACAATCAGGAAGCAGATGCTGCGCCGCCGCCGGGAGTCGGGACAGAGCGTGAGCCGCGAGGGATGTCGGCAGGGCCGTACAGTGTGTGGGACAGGTGAGTATGAGGACGGGGGAACTGGGGGCTGAAGGAGGACATCGGCGCGCGGTGCGGGTGCGGGTGTGGCGGCGGCGGCGGGGGGGTGGGGGTAAGTCTGGGGCAGATTGCTGGTCACACTGGGGGCAGTGCTGTACACTGGGGCAATGCTGGACACTGGCGCAGATTGCTGGACAATGGGGCAGATAGATTGCCGGACACACTGGGGGCAATGCTGGACACTGGGGCAGATAGATTGCCGGACACACTGGGGGCAATGCTGGACACTGGGGCAGATTGCTGGTCACACTGGGGGCAGTGCTGTACACTGGGGCAATGCTGGACACTGGGGCAGATTGCTGGTCACACTGGGGGCAGTGCTGTACACTGGGGCAATGCTGGACACTGGAGCAAATTGCTGGACAATGGGGCAGATAGATTGCTGGACACACTGGGGGCAATGCTGGACACTGGGGCAGATTGCTGGTCACACTGGGGGCAGTGCTGGACACTGGGGCAGATTGCTGGACACTGGGGCAGATTGCTGGACACTGGGGCAGATTGCTGGACACACTGGGGGCAATGCTGGACACTGGGGGAGATTGCTGGACACACTGGGGGCAATGCTGGACATTGGGGCAGATTACTGGTCACACTGGGGGCAGTGCTGTACACTGGGGCAATGCTGGACACTGGGGCAGATTGCTGGACACTGGGGCAGATTGCTGGTCACACTGGGGGCAGTGCTGTACACTGGGGCAATGATGGACACTGGCGCAGATTGCTGGACACTGGCGCAGATTGCTGGTCACACTGGAGGCAGTGCTGGACACTGGGGCAATGCTGGACACGGGCAGATTGCTGGACAATGGGGCAGATAGATTGCTGGACACACTGGGGGCAATGCTGGACACTGGGGCAGATTGCTGGTCACACTGGGGGCAGTGCTGTACACTGGGGCAATGCTGGACACTGGGGCAGATTGCTGGACACTGGGGCAGATTGCTGGACAATGGGGCAGATAGATTGCCGGACACACTGGGGGCAATGCTGGACACTGGGGCAGATTGCTGGTCACACTGGGGGCAGTGCTGTACACTGGGGCAATGCTGGACACTGGGGCAGATTGCTGGACAATGGGCCAGATAGATTGCTGGACACACTGGGGGCAGTGCTGTACACTGGGGCAATGCTGGACACTGGGGCAGATTGCTGGACAATGGGCAGATAGATTGCCGGACACACTGGGGGCAATGCTGGACACTGGGGCAGATTGCTGGTCACACTGGGGGCAGTGCTGGACACTGGGGCAATGCTGGACACTGGGGCAGATTGCTGGACAATGGGCCAGATAGATTGCTGGACACACTGGGGGCAATGCTGGACATTGGGGCAGATTGCTGGTCACTGGGGCAGATTGCTGGACACTGGGGCAGATTGCTGGACACTGGGGCAGATAGATTGCTGGACACTGGGGCAGATACATTGCTGGACACTGGGGCAGATACATTGCTGGACACTGGGGCAGATAGATTGCTGGACACTGGGGCAGATAGATTGCTGGACACTGGGGCAGATAGATTGCTGGACACACTGGGGGCAATGCTGGACACTGGGGCAGATTGCTGGACACACTGGGGGCAATGCTGGACACTGGTGCAGATTGCTGGACACACTGGGGGCAATGCTGGACACTGGGGCAGATTACTGGTCACACTGGGGGCAGTGCTGTACACTGGGGCAATGCTAGACACTGGGGCAGATTGCTGGACACTGGGGCAGATTGCTGGTCACACTGGGGGCAGTGCTGTACACTGGGGCAATGCTGGACACTGGCGCAGATTGCTGGACACTGGGGCAGATTGCTGGTCACACTGGGGGCAGCGCTGGACACTGGGGCAATGCTGGACACTGGGGCAGATTGCTGGACAATGGGGCAGATAGATTGCTGGACACACTGGGGGCAATGCTGGACACTGGGGCAGATTGCTGGTCACACTGGGGGCAGTGCTGTACACTGGGGCAATGCTGGACACTGGGGCAGATTGCTGGACACTGGGGCAGATAGATTGCTGGACACACTGGGGGCAATGCTGGACACTGGGGCAGATTGCTGGACACTGGGGCAGATAGATTGCTGAACACACTGGGGGCAATGCTGGACACTGGGGCAGATTGCTGGACACTGGGGCAGATAGATTGCTGGACACACTGGGGGCAATGCTGGACACTGGGGCAGATTGCTGGTCACACTGGGGGCAGTGCTGTACACTGGGGCAATGCTGGACACTGGGGCAGATTGCTGGTCACACTGGGGGCAGTGCTGGACACTGGGGCAATGCTGGACACTGGGGCAGATTGCTGGACAATGGGGCAGATAGATTGCTTGACACACTGGGGGCAATGCTGGACACTGGGGCAGATTGCTGGTCACACTGGGGGCAGGACTGGAGGCATGGGCAGAATGTAGACACGGGGCATGATTGGAGACACGGGGCAGAATGAAAGACATGGGGCAGGATTGGATCATGGGGCAGGATGGATACGATGGAGACAGAATGGGGCAGGATGGGGAGATCATATGGGGTAGAATGGATACTCATGAGGGCAGGATGCGAGAACATATGGCTGGAGCCAGGAATGAGATAAACGGGGCCAGGGTGGGGAATATTATTACCATAGGGGCTAATTAAGGGATATTATTACTGCAGTGATGTATTTATTTAATTTTTTGAGGACACTGTTTTAAATGGGGGGGGGGCAGTCCTGTTAGTGTGCAGAGTGACACTATATCGCCTTTTTTTCTTCATGTGGTGTAATGTAGAAGTTGTGAAAAATTAAGTAATGTGTTCTGCAAGCGGAGCTCGAGATAACTGTGTTATTTCCTGCAGAAACGAGTCCTGGCTGGATGAAGTGATGGCGGTCTGTGCTGGATGAAAGATGAAGGACTTCACCTAGAGACGTCACTGGTGAGTCAGTGTTACCTATACACTGACACTATACACTGTATACTATATACAGAGGTCCTGTGTACAATCTCACCAGTGATCACTGTATTACCTATATATTTTATACAGAGCTCCTGTGTATAATGTCACCAGTGATCTCGGTATTACCTCTACACAGACACTGCATACTAAGTACAGATCTCCTGTGTATAATGTCACTTATGCTGCCGTCACACATTCAGTATTTGGTCTGTAATTTACATCAGTATTTGTAAGCCAAAACCAGGAGTGGGTGATAAATGCAGAAGTGGTGCATATGTTTCTATTATACTTTGCCTCTGATTGTTCCACTCCTGGTTTTGGCTTACAAATACTGATGTAAAATACTGACCAAATACTGCTAGTGTGACGGCAGCCTTATGGTGATAGTATTGTGTTTTTTTTTTGTTTTTTTTTATTTCTGATCAGTATTGTAGTATTCAGTCACTATGTGGTGGTAATATGTGGTCTGGAAATGGTGTTGTGGTATTTGTCCCTTGTATGTGCTATTTGGTCACCAAGTGGTGGTAATATGTGGTCTGGAAATGGTGTTGTGGTATTTGTCCCTTGTATGTGCTATTTGGTCACCAAGTGGTGGTAATATGTGGTCTGGAAATGGTGTTGTGGTATTTGTCCTTTGTATGTGCTATTTTGTCACCAAGTGGTGATAATATGTGGTCTTCACATGGTGCGGTGGTATTTGTCCCTTGTATGTAGTATTATTCGGCCACTATGTGGTCTGGTCATGGTGTGGTGATATTTCTTCCTGTATGTGGTATTATTGGTCTTGGTATAGTGGATTGTGTTGTGTATGGCGGTCATTTGTTCTCTCTGATATTAATTAGGAGAAGATTCTTTATTTCCGTTAGAGTTTTAATGCTTTGCACACAGCAGCGGAGATGCACTTACAGGGGTTTCCTGTGGAAAAAAGTAATCACCTCTCCACAGGATAAGTGATAACGTATTGATTGGTGGGGGTCTGACTGCTTGGACCCACTCAGCAAAATGTGGCACTTTTTATCCCCATTAGACTGGAGTGGCATGTCCGACTAGATCACTGATCCATTCATTCCCTTAGTGGCTGCACTTGTTTTTTTCTGGAAGCCCCAAAGAGAATGAATGGAGCTGCAGTCAGAAATCCCACCTGCCGCGGCATTTTAAAATAGTGATAAAAGTGTCCTGTCAGGGATAAAACTTCCCCAGTTTCTAATGGTCGGATCTAAGCGATCACCAATCCTGTGGAGCCCATGGATTAGTGATAACTTGTTTTAACCAAGAACCCCATTAATGTAAACTACCGTAATTATACATCCCAGTTATTGGGGCACACGGTAGATGTGCAGCAGCCGCCGGTGTTTTACAGCCGTTGCTCCACTATAATAACAGATATTTGCATATAGCTGTAGGGTGGGCCCCTAGAGTCCATTCCTCTGGTGGGCCCCAGACACCCCAGTCCGACGCTGACTGTGAAGATTTGCTGGTGTCCTCCCCGGGAATGGCAGTCAGGTATGCCATATGCATACTCCCAGGCAGAACCTGTCTATTGGACATGGCCTCGCTCAGTACAAGTGTATTATGCAAGGCTGCACGCAAGTAGATGGGTCCTGCCTGGAAGTATACATATCGCATACTTGACCACGGTTCAGAGGTGTAGCTAGGGTTTCGGTTAAGGGGGTGCGAAGCTTCTCAGTGGGTCCCTAAGCAGGTAACCTTGATTACAACTTGGTGATGCACCCTAGAAGTGGAGGAGGACCTCAGCAGATGACAGCAATGTTGCTGAAAATAATCACTATACAAAGACCAACATTGATATTATCGCCATATGGTCAGTGGTAGATACCAGTCCTACAGAGTCCTACAGTCCTAAGAGATTACAGCACAGTTACAGATAATGACTTAATGCTGACGTTCTTTTTGATGGAATCGTTCACTTTTTCTGTCTTTCCTATTTGGCCCAGACCGACAAGACAACTTCTTCCAGCCATGACTTGGCTGCAAAGAATACAGCAAAGACAAATTTCACTTCTCATATTCCAGCCCCATCACCATCTTTTCCCAACCTGCACAAACTCCTCATCCTGCTGATATCCCAATACTGAGCCGCTGCTGCCGTATGTGTCCCTATTACTGTACCTGCTGTGTGGTTCTCTGTGCCTTCTAAATTCTAAAGCAACCCTCTATAATATAGTAATGCCGGGTGCAAGTGCCCCAGAAAACAGTGCCCATATTTTGCCCCCTAGAAAGTAATATTGCCCTGTGTGTGCCCCTTTGATAGTCACAGTAACCTGAGTTCCCCTATAACAATAAGTGCCAACTTTCCATTTAATAATGTCCCGAGTCTCCCCCTGTACAGCTTCCCTATACACAGTATGATACTCTCTTATACACAGTATAATGCCCTCTCACTGTATAGTACCACCCACAGTATACTGACCCGTTAGTAGCCCCCAAAATGTTTTATGGCTCCAACACTGTATGATGACCCCCTCACTGTAATCTCCACACTGTATGATGGCCCCCTAGATAGCCTCCACATAGTATAATGCACCAGATAGTCCTCAATATAGTATAATGCACTCCCCATATGCCTACTCTATATTGTTTAATGCACCCCCATAGGCAGACTCTATAGCGTAATGCAGCCCCCATAGACAGACTCTATAGCATAATGCAGCCCCATAGGCAGACCCTATATTGTATAATGCACCCCCACCGTCAGACTCTATAGCATAAGGCAGCCCCCCAAGGCAGATTTTATGGCATAAGGCAGGTCCCCACGGGCAGACTCTATAGCACAAGGCAGCCCCCATAGGCATACTCTATAGCAAAAGGCAGCCCCCATATTCAGACTCTGTAGTATAAGGAAGCCCCCCATAAACAGACTCTGTAGTATAAGGAATCACCCATAAGCAAACTCTGTAGTATAAGGCAGAACCCCATAGGCAGACTCTGTAGTATAAGGCAGAACCCCATAGGCAGACTCTGTAGTATAAGAAAGCCCCCATAGGCAGACCCTCTAGTATAAGGCAACACCCCATAGGCATACACTGTAGTATAAGGCAGCTCCCCATAGGCAGACTCTGTAGTATAAGGTACTGTAGATCGATTCTCCATGCTCTGCCGCAGAATGTAACTGTATCGGCGTGCTGTGCACACTCCGATACAGTTACAGTAGCGTAGCTCTAGGTGGGCCCCCTCAGATCATGGGCCCGGGGCCACCGCCCTCTCTGCTTCCCCAGTAGCTACTCTACTGCCACCGTTCCTATCGAAGACAACAGCAAATTTTCGCAGCACATAGTGCTTTCACTTGGAGGATTCACAAGTGTGCAGTCACACAGAGTGACTGCAGACTTTTCATTTTAGACTTGACAACACCTTTAAAATAACCTGATTGCACCCTGAGGACAAATAATATTATTAATAAAGTAGTAAAAATATAGTTAGTAATTCTTATTGCACAGCACTACTTATCTCAGTTTTTTTCTTTTTACCCTTTTTTCTTGTCTTGAGCCACTAAAACACTTAAATAAGCATAAGCATGTTTTGTTTGTATCTTAGTTAATACTTTGCTAAATAAGGAGGCAAAGATAGTAAAATATGTAGAGTTAGGGAGTTCTTAACAAAGACACTTCAAAAGGAAATGAGCAAAAATGCCTTCTCCTCCCCGGCATTCCATGCAGTTTTTTCAATGTGCAGTAATACAGGGTTTGGAATGCTCTTATGCTGGATAATAGTAATCTTTATTATAAGAGTCTAGGACTTCATTTCATAATCATTTTCTTCCGGACAGACAGCTGTGAATACTTAAGGTAGATTAACCAAACAGCAACCGATTTAAATACCATTCAACAATTTTTGCTAAATACATAATTGTACAGGATGAAGCTGGAGGTAATGTCATTCATGTTCTTGAAAATAATCACAAGCACTCATGTTAATTTGTGCTTTTACTTTACTCCTTTGGGCCTCACTTATACAGCTGACAATTTTTATGGAAAACAACATGTACCTTGTAGCCAATTTATTAGATCCATCATATGTGTGATTTTTTTAAATGTTTTGGTATTTTTGGTATTAGCTGATAGTATTAGCTGATAATTTTAAATGGGCCATGATGTTCTAAAGAAAACCCTAATTTTTAATTCAACACCTGTACCCAGTTGATATTGGCCTCTGATAGGTCTTTGTAACTACAACTAAATGTAGCTATATTATTACAGGCCCCATGACAACTTTTGGACCTACCTCCTCTGTCCTTTCAACTGTTGCTTAGATGCTCCGATTTTACAATTTGCATTTAGGATAATTATATGATATGATGATGAATCGCCCGCCAGGGCAGTGGGGTACTCGGTATCGGGTCTGGTCCTTAAAGGGATGGGTCATGGCGGCGGTGACCCAGTACGTGACCTAGGATGCCCATGTAAAAGTGATGTCTTTAAAGGGTTGTGTGAAATAATAAAAGTTTGTGATGCCACCTGTGGTATTCGGTCAGGGATGACCGACGCTGCCTAAAGGGGTCCTCTGGGGTGATGTTATGGCAGCTGGGATGGTGTAGCTTCCCACAGGTGAAGCTGGGTCCCCAGGGCTTCCGGTGTAGTAGATGAAGATGTTGTATGGTGCAGTAAAGAACGAAGGACGCAGTTGTGCAGTCTTTTTACCTGGTTTACTGATGGTAGCAGGCAGCCACAGTCCAGGGCACCAGATCACAGGTACAGGCAGGGTCCGGCCGGCTTGGATGCGAGTTCAAAGTCAAGCTTTACCAAGTGAAGTTAAAAGCCTTCCTCTTAACGCGGTGCTATTATAGTCCCTTACTGCCTATGGCTTCTTAGCAAGCTCCTCTCAGTTATATCTGTCCTTTATTGAAGTGGGACACAAACCCATATTACAGGTGACTCGAGCCTTTTTACAGGGTATCTATCATGACCGGGGCTCTATGTGTCACTGTGTCTCCTGGGCATTAGGGCGGAAAGGTTACGTATAGTCTAGCTGTCCTACCGGTTTCTGCTGTGCCTCCTAGAGTACGACACAACCTTGGTCTTCCGGTTACCGGTATATGAAATGCTCTGTCAGGAAGGTAGCCCAGTCAGAGCTATTCTCCCTTGTTGTCACTCTCCTGTGCTTCGCTCTCTGGCACATTAGTTAAAGGCTGTTCTTCCTTCTCTATCTCGCTATCTAGGAGCTACTGTACCTCAGGCTGTATGGCCCCTCACCCGTCCTTCTGCCTCAGACTGCTCCAGTCTACTGTCTGGCACCAACTGACTAATTCTTCCCAACTGCCTAGCAACTGCCTAGCAACTAACTCCTCCTCCCGACCAGAGAGAGCAGCTCCCCTGAAGTCGAGTGTAGAGCACCCCCCTTCTGGCCTGGAGTCAGAACAATGTTGTAAGGGCTAATTACCTGCTAAAAGAAATCTTCCATCGCTTCCAAGGGTGACATCACTCTCCCCATGAGGAAAGCAATGTCACTGTGACAACCAGGGCCCTGGGATGTCACACTTTCACCCCTCACCATTAAATCCAGTACTCCTGGACTGGAAAAAGAAAACAACAATTCAGGTTAGATAAAAGACATACAAAAAAATTTAAAAAGCATGTAACAGGTTACACTTTGGCTTTCCTTTATGGGAGGTAATTAGGCTTGAACGTTACAGGAACATAAGTGCAAACATTTTTTTTTCAAGTGCACAACATTACATTAATAACATTTTTACTTCTTGTTCTCGGGCAGGTTCTCAGGCCTGCATCCTCCTGGACTGGAGGCCAGCTAGATCTTCTCCTTTGGGGCACTTGCATTGACTGTACAATTTTGGTTAGGGGCATAGTTCCATATACTGTCATACAGCCTCGGTTTACATCCAAAGAATCTCATTTTTACTATTGCTGCAGTGCGAGTGTCAAAAGTGTCTTTCAGTTTGGCTAATATTTGCTCAACAGTTCCTTTTTCAATATCCAGCCAGGATTTTACTTCTCTTTGTGCTGCACCAATTAATTGGCCAGTTAGGATGCTGACTTTTTGTTGTTCCAACAGGGGGTACACCTAAAATTAGCTGCAGAGTCTCTCTTTAAAGTCATTGAGGGTGTGGGACTCCCCTGAATATTGTGGCAGCCAGGCCACTCCTGGTATATAGGGCATGGATAGCGGCATAATAGGAGCTGTTACCGTGGCTGGGTCTGGCCTATTTGCAGGAGCTGCAGGCACTGTGGGGACTGGTGGCATTGTGGGACCTGTGGCTACAACCGCTGCTAGTTCTCCTCCCAGGTCCAACATTTCCATTCCCCCGTGCTAACATTCAGTTTGGCTGACGTCTCTCCTCCAGAGTCTGCAACGGTTCTTCCTCTGCGTGGTAAGTCACTCCTTCATGTCCTCCGTCCAGGGCTTTGCTTCACTTGCAGTTCTCACTTCAGGCTCCACCCACAATGGCACACCCCTCTTTTTCTTCGCTCCTCGCGGTGCTCTTTCTGGAAGCTGTTGGCGGATATTTTGAAAACAAAGTGCGTGCACCGTGTGACGTAGTTATGGCGGCAGTTATGGTGTGACAATGTTTTAGAAGCTCATTAAAGCTTCTGGTATACAATCCAACAAAGTATATCTTCTAAGCACAGTCTCTCAGGTGCACAAGACCTGTTTGCTGGGTCGGTCCAACCTGTTCATGACGCCAAAATTAGTCACCCGCCAGGGCAGTGAGGTACTCAGTATCGGGTCTGGTCCGTAAAGGGATGTGCCATGGCGGCTGTGACCTGGTCCATGGCCCTGGGTGCCCATGTAAAAGGGATGGTCTTTAAAGGGGTGTGTGAAATAATGAAAGCTAGTGACGCCACCTCTGGTATTCGGTCATGGATGACCGACACTGCTTTACGGGGCCTTTGGGGTGATGATATGGCAAAAGGAATCTTCCATCGCTTCCAAGTGTGCCATCACTCTCCCCGTGAGGAAAGCAATGCAACTGTGACAACCAGGACCCTGGGGTGTCACACTGATATATTTAGTTACAACAGAACATAGAACACATATTAGAAGTTGAAAGTTGAAATTTATGACAGTAACACTTCTCAGAAAAGTTGAGACTGGGTTAAAGGGAACATGCCAGCTTATACACAATGCCCAATCTACAGAAACCATGCTACCCATACTCTGGCTATCATGGCATCCAAGACAAAAACAGGACTCACCATTCAAGAAGATGGTTCTCCACTACATCTTGCTTTACCATTTTGTTCTACAGCATGATTACTGTTGAGAGTGGTGACATGAGGTCAATGAAACACCTGTAGCAGGACATCTAGCTTATATTTCATTGTTGTTAAAACACCTTCTGATGCATTGACTAGACAATTTAACCAGTGGTACAGCTATTTCTCCAATGTGCCCTGTGAGACATTTTTCAACACAACAATGCCAGGCTGTATGCTGCTTGTGCTACTGTTAAGGAGCTGCCAACAGCGGATATTGATGAGTCATGTGGCAAGTTCATTTAGTGTCAGAAAGTTCCTTAGGCTGCCAGCTAATGGAATAGTACATCAGCTGGCAGTATCCCCCACTTTGAGGTGGGCTCACATTAAAGCCACGACATGTCAGCTATTTTCAAAAGCTGACATGTACTCGCAATGGGCGTGAGTGGAATCGTGATCGGTCCATGCCCATTAACTAGTTAAATGCAGCTGTCAAACTCTGGCAGCAGCATTTACCAAGCACTGCCGGCTGCGCAGCCGGACGTACACACACTGTTTGACCCCCGTTATGTGATCGGGGATCATCGGTGCATTGCCATCACAACCAGAGTTCTCTTTGAGACCTCTATGGTTGTTGATGGCAGATTGCTATGAGCGACACCCTGTGGTCGGCGCTCATAGCAAGCCTGTAATTGGGCTGCATAGAGGTGATCTGTGCATCACCTCTATGTGGCAGAGACGATCGAGTAGTGGATGCTTCTTGCCTCCCATGGAGGCTATTGAAGCATGCCAAAATTTAAAAAAATGTGTTTAAAAATATAAAAAAATAAAAAAAATAAAAGTTCAAATCACCCCCCTTTCACCCTAATCAAAATAAAACAATTAAAAAAAAACAACCTACACATATTTGGTATTGCCGCATTCAGAATCGCCCGATCTATCAATAAAAAAAAGAGTGCCAGTAGTGCCCGCCTAACTGCCAAGGGTGCCAGCCATGCCTGCCTGTCTACCAAGAGTGCCAGCTGTACCTGCATGCCAAGAGTGCCAGCCGTACCCTCCAGAGTACCAGTCATGCCCGTCTGCACTAGCCTGCTCTTGTTTTAGGCTTCAGTGAACACCAAGGTAGCTGCTAAGTCATGCCTCTTCCAGGGTTGTCTGGTTGGTAATAAAAGGATTAATCCGAGAACATGAGCATTTTTCAATCGGAATAAATTTATTCAAAAAAGCAACCAGTCATACAGGGTATCTGCCAACGTTTCGGCCACAGGCCTTTATCAAGGCAATTATCTATAAAATAACATAACACAAATTGATACAGATATTAATAAACATATCAGTTATGTACACTGGTTGTATTATATACAGAAACTATCCAACCAAATAATCATAAAAGGGATATAAACATAAAGTAGGGATGTCACCTATAAGTATGGGAGACAAAAAAACAACCATCACAATCACAATCCAGTAAATAACCTGCTAGAAACGGGGTGCCCAAACAGTAAACAAAACAATAGACACTAAATCCATGGTTCAAAGAAAAGAAAAGTGAATGATCCCCCATCCATAATGACCGTGGTGTGTGTGAGTGAAAATGGACAGGCTTCAATCTGTAAAGAGTGAAATGGTGAGAGAGACATATATATTATAATTATATTACCTGTATGCTGTTAGCAAGGAAACTATAGAGAATGCGATAAAAATAGGATCAGCATAAGAATAAGAATAGATACCAGAGGTCAGTAGGGAGATAGTGGTATAAGAGAACCGCTCATAATTACCTTGAAAACAGGAGCACAGGATACGGGCACTGCCGTTGGAGGGGCTAAGTGTGACAGGAAGCTGAAGGTGCTCCATATAAGCGAGAAATCACCTAATGACCCGGAAATGAAAAGCGCGACCTGGCGGTGCTAACAGAGGAAAACTGGAATAGCCGCAGGCGCGGTACAGCAAAGCCGACGGAAGTGGGGCAGGGGGTGGACGAGGAGTGAGTGCGCACGCGCAAGTTAGACACTGAGTGCATAGAAAAAACAAGGACGAATACTCGTCCAAGACAGGAGCTACCAGAGCGCATGCGCACCCCCACTAGTCCAATAATCGGATGGGAAAGAGAATGAAACAGAGAATAATATAAAAGAAATAGAGGAAAAACCCACAAACCTGTAGAAGGTGATCAGAATACCACAGGGTGATGGACCAATGGATTAGGTCTATAAAAATAAAAGGCATCATGTTATATTGTAATATACTTTCTTATACAAAAAACACACATATATATAAAAAATTTTTTATATATATATATATATATATATATACTAGCTATTGAACCCGTTCTACGCCCGGGTGGCGAGCATTTATATTGGTATATGGTCACCATCCTGTCATGTGCTGCTCCATCCTGCGTCCCCATCCTGTCATGTGCTGCTCCATCCTGCGTCCCCATCCTGTCATGTGCTCCTCCATCCTGCGGCCCCATCCTGTCATGTGCTGCTCCATCCTGCGCCCCCATCCTGTCATGTGCTCCTCCATCCTGCGCCCCCATCCTGTCATGTGCTGCTCAATCCTTCGTCCCCATCCTGTCATGTGCTCCCATCCTGCGCCCCCATCCTGTCATATGCTGCTGCATCCTACACCCCCATCCTGTCATGTGTGTGTGCCCCCATTCTGTCATGTGCTGCTCCCATCCTGTCATGTGCTGCTCCCATCCTGCGCCCCATCCTGTCATGTGCTCCCATCCTGCACCCCCATCCTGTCATGTGCTGCTCCCATCGTGCGCAATCATTCTGTCATGTGCTGCTCCCATCCCGCACCCCCATTCTGCCTGTTCCTGTTTCCATTCTGCCATATGTTGCTCCCATCTTTCTCTCTCCGGCTCTACTGCCCGAGTGCGGCTGTGCTGAGTGCGGGCGGCTGTGCTGAGTGCGGGCGGCTGTGCTGAGTGCGGGCGGCTGTGCTGAGTGCGGGCGGCTGTGCTGAGTGCGGGCGGCTGTGCTGAGTGCGGGCGGCTGTGCTGAGTGCGGGCGGCTGTGCTGAGTGCGGGCGGCTGTGCTGAGTGCGGGCGGCTGTGCTGAGTGCGGGCGGCTGTGCTGAGTGCGGGCGGCTCTGCTGAGTGCGGGCGGCTCTGCTGAGTGCGGGCGGCTCTGCTGAGTGCGGGCGGCTCTGCTGAGTGCGGGCGGCTCTGCTGAGTGCGGGCGGCTCTGCTGAGTGCGGGCGGCTCTGCTGACTGCGGGCGGCTGTGCGTGGCTCTGCTGACTGCGGGCGGCTGTGCGTGGCTCTGCTGACTGCGGGCGGCTGTGCGTGGCTCTGCTGACTGCGGGCGGCTGTGCGTGGCTCTGCTGAGTGCGGGCGGCTGTGCGTGGCTCTGCTGAGTGCGGGCGGCTGTGCGTGGCTCTGCTGAGTGCGGGCGGCTGTGCGTGGCTCTGCTGAGTGCGGGCGGCTGTGCGTGGCTCTGCTGAGTGCGGGCGGCTGTGCGTGGCTCTGCTGAGTGCGGGCGGCTGTGCGTGGCTCTGCTGAGTGCGGGCGGCTGTGCGTGGCTCTGCTGAGTGCGGGCGGCTGTGCGTGGCTCTGCTGAGTGCGGGCGGCTGTGCGTGGCTCTGCTGAGTGCGGGCGGCTGTGCGTGGCTCTGCTGAGTGCGGGCGGCTGTGCGTGGCTCTGCTGAGTGCGGGCGGCTGTGCGTGGCTCTGCTGAGTGCGGGCGGCTGTGCGTGGCTCTGCTGAGTGCGGGCGGCTGTGCGTGGCTCTGCTGAGTGCGGGCGGCTGTGCGTGGCTCTGCTGAGTGCGGGCGGCTGTGCGTGGCTCTGCTGAGTGCGGGCGGCTGTGCGTGGCTCTGCTGAGTGCGGGCGGCTGTGCGTGGCTCTGCTGAGTGCGGGCGGCTGTGCGTGGCTCTGCTGAGTGCGGGCGGCTGTGCGTGGCTCTGCTGAGTGCGGGCGGCTGTGCGTGGCTCTGCTGAGTGCGGGCGGCTGTGCGTGGCTCTGCTGAGTGCGGGCGGCTGTGCGTGGCTCTGCTGAGTGCGGGCGGCTGTGCGTGGCTCTGCTGAGTGCGGGCGGCTGTGCGTGGCTCTGCTGAGTGCGGGCGGCTGTGCGTGGCTCTGCTGAGTGCGGGCGGCTGTGCGTGGCTCTGCTGACTGCGGGCGGCTGTGCGTGGCTCTGCTGACTGCGGGCGGCTGTGCGTGGCTCTGCTGACTGCGGGCGGCTGTGCGTGGCTCTGCTGAGTGCGGGCGGCTGTGCGTGGCTCTGCTGACTGCGGGCGGCTGTGCGTGGCTCTGCTGACTGCGGGCGGCTGTGCGTGGCTCTGCTGACTGCGGGCGGCTGTGCGTGGCTCAGCTGACTGCGGGCGGCTGTGCGTGGCTCTGCTGACTGCGGGCGGCTGTGCGTGGCTCTGCTGACTGCGGGGGGCTGTGCGTGGCTCTGCTGACTGCGGGGGGGCTGTGCGTGGGTCTGCTGACTGCGGGCGGCTGTGCGTGGCTGTGCTGGGGGCCTGAGCAGGCGGGGACACCGGCGCGCTGTGGGGGTCAGGTGCCGGGGTGGCCGCTAGCTCAGGCCCCCGGCACTTGCTATATTTACCTGTCCTCCCGTTCCACTGCTGCGCGCCGGTCTGTCTTCCGGGTCCTGTCCTCTGGCTGTGACTGTTCAGTCAGAGGGCGGCGCGCATTAAGCGCGTCATCGTGCCCTCTGAACTGAACGTCTCAGGCAGAGGATGTGGAGGACGGAGGCTCGCGCGCAGCGGTGGAACGGAGGACAGGTAAATATACTCACCCTCCTGGCTCCGTGGCTCGTCCCCGCTTCTCCGTTGGAGATCGCGGTGTGCGTTCAGTGCTTACGCATACCGCGATCTCCTGGGAGCGTCACTCTGTGGGGTCCAGACTGCGCCGGCGCTTGCGCTTGCGCAGTCTATAAAGGCTTCGGACAGAGTGACGCTCCCAGCGTTATATTATAGATATATACATATACACATACATATATATATACATATATATATATACACATATATACATATATATACACACACACACATACCAACACAAACGTATATACTACTGCAAAAGAATAGCAAGTCACTGGAATAAGTGTCATAAGATCCTGAGATAATAATACAGAGGTGTACACATCCTGTAAATACCTATACAAAAAATAAAAAATTAAAAATCGGAACCTTGTGATCTCACCTCAACCTATATGATCATGGGAAAGACCAATTTAATAGAAAATCTCATACTCCCTATTAAGACCATGTGGTTCCAAAGTTTGGAGCACATGGATCCAATAGGCCTCTTTTTGTTTTAATTTCAAGATTCGGTTACCACCTCTCCTAGATATGGGGATACTATCAATAATCTGGTACCGAAGTTGTGAAACACTGTGGTTGTGAGCTATAAAATGGGCTGGTAATGGTAATAATAGTCTCTTGCACCTAATAGTAGATTTATGTTGTGAGATGCGATCTCGGATATGTTGGGTGGTGGGGCCACAATCCCACGCTCCCGTCATTCAGTCTGGGCGCAAGCGTTACATCATAAAGGGGAAGGAAGTGGTGAATCTTATTTATTTTATTTTAGAACATTCACAGCTGTATTTTTTTTAAAGTTGGATAACTCTTGCAATATTAAATATAAAATGTATTTTAATTGACTATTTAAAAACAACATTATTCTTTCTTCCAACTTTTCTTACCATCCTTATAGGGATTGCCCCAAGATTGCATATTAACCCCTTATTCCAGAATACAAGGAGTAATTTACTCATTGCTTCGCTCATACCCTCACCGATCATGAGAACTGGACTCTGCAATTCTGAATAAGGGATACATTACAATCTTATTACATACAACTCTTTAGATAATAAAAAATTCAACTTTGCAATAGCAAGCAATAATAACATTTTAAACTTCAGTAAACTGAATCCCAATAATTAGTGAAACCAATTATTACAATACAAAGCACTATAAACGATGTAGGCATATGTCTATATAATAAAAAGCTTTATCATTTACTCCGGTTCATATAATGAATGTAATAGTTACAATATGGGCGACCCATAAAGAAAAATTCTACGATTCTGTAACAGGCCACACAGTTTACAATATGAGTAATTCTATTCTGCTGTGTAGAGGGTATATTTTGTGTCTGCTGCCCTGTATGTAAGCTCTAATCACACTTTTGACTTTTTTTTATTATCCTGAAGTCAGATTGCTCATGTCACATTATCCTTTGGATGGGTTGTGAGGCCCATTACGATAAAGAATGTAAGCATCTTCCATTAAAATGACGTGACTCTGATGGTTATAAATACCACTGCAAATTCTCCACACCATTTACTGGCTTTTGTTGGATTCCTGTGCAGATTAATATGATTTGCTTGTAATTACAATGAATCTCTGTCATGTCTGAACAGCACGCAGTGATGTGCCCCTTTTTGAAAGTCTACAAGCTTAAATTCAGCTATACAACTTTTACCTATCTACATGTGCTTCATTATTATTAGAGATATTTATTAATTTATCATTATCATAACTTTTGTTATTCTAAATTAAAATAATTACACAAGAACTTTGGTAAAAGCTTATTTTAAGTTCTTAGCAGCAAAATGTTACGTTGAATGAATGCAAACTCTTTGCATGAATCATGTTTTCTTCATCTAATATAAACAGCTGTCTCAATAAAAATCTTTTCTATCTTAAGTTCAATGCAGCAAGACAAAGATATCGAGTTTATTCTTCAATTTATTGAAAAAAAATAGCACACAGTGGATTGTTTATACAGACGAGCTAAAGGGTAACAATGATTCGAACTTTTGATTTTCAGGCTCCATATCTTACCATCCACTACGGCTTCGAACATAAAACTACCATAATTTTATATACAATCATCTTGGCTATCTAATACATAAACTTGACTTAAAACTATCTAGCATATGATTAGTTCTGCAGATTCTTTTCATGTCACTGCATTGTTACAGTTTTGTTCCTGGTGGTGCAAAAATCTTTTTCTTCTTGAAAACTGCAAATTAAAACCTGTTCTCACATTTCCTAATAACTCAGTGTGTTATTAGGCTGATTCCCAGGTGAAAGGTCACTGGATCAGAGTCAAGAAGTTGGCTTATTACAAGGTCTATCAGTTCTGGCGCAACAAACTCCGCAGTGAAGGTGTCTTGTATGATTCATAATAGTGAGATCACAGACATTCTTGCAAGCACTGTGCAAAGCACATTACAGAATTCTGGAATAGTGGCCAGAAAAAAGGTGAAGAGGCCTTGAATTCAATATCGTCATAAGAAGCGTTGGCACGAGTATGCAAAAAAAGTATGAAAAGTGGACAGCAAAAGATTGGAAATGGGTGATTGTTAATGATGAGACAAAAGTCAATAGACTAGGCTCTTATGAGTGCAAATGGGTCAGGAGGAAACAAAAGGAAAAGGGGCTAACGGATCAAGAAATTGAAAGAACTGTCAAGTTCGGTGGAGGAAGCCTGATGATATGGGGTTGTTCCACAGCGAAAGGTCTTGGATACTTTATTATTATTATTATTATTATTATTATTTATTTATTTATTTATATAGCATCATTGATTCCATGGTGCTGTACATGAGAAGGGGTTGCATACAAATTACAGATATCACTTACAGTAAATAAACTAACAATGACAGACTAATGCAGAGGGGAGAGGACCCTGCCCTTGCGGGCTTACATTCTACAGGATGGTGAGGAAGGAGACAGTAGGTTGGGGGTTGCAGTAGCTCTGGTGTTGGTGAGGTGGTAGCGGTAGAGGTAAGGAGGAAGCAGGGTCATTGCAGGCTGTAAGCTTTCTTGAAGAGAAGTGGGTTTTCAGGTTCCATCTGAAGGATCTATATGTGTTTGAGAGTCAGACGTGTTGGGGCAAAGTATTCCAGAGGATGGGGGATATTCAGGAGAAGTCTTGGAGGCAATTAGGTGAGGAGTGAATAAGTGTGGAGAGAAGGAGGTCTTGGGAGGTCCGGAGATTACATGAGGGGAGATATCGGGAGATTAGTTCAGAGATATATGGAGGAGACAGGTAAAGAATGGCTTTGTAGTTCGGTATTAGTAATTTGAACTGGATATGCTGTGGGAATGGGAGCCAATGAAGAGATTTTCAGAGGTGAGAAGCAGAGAATAGCAAGGAGAGAGATAAATTAGTCAGGCAGCAGAGTTAAGGATGGACTGGAGAGGTGCGAGAGTGTTAGCAGGGAGGCCACAGAGGAGGATGCTGCAGTAGTCAAGGCGGGAGATAATGAGGGCATGCACAAGCATTTCAGTAGATTGAGGGTTGAGGAAAGGATGGATTCTGGAAAAAAAAAATTGAGCTGGAGGTGAAAGGAGGTGGAAAGAGCTTGGATGTGCAGTTTGAAGGACAGGGCAGAGTCAAGGGTTACTCCGAGGCAGCGAATTTCAGGTACTGGGGTTCAGATTTGTCCATATTGAGTTTGAGGAAGCGAGAGGAGAAGAAGGAGGATATGGCTGGTAGACACTCCGGGATTCTGGACATCAGAGAGGTGATGTTTGGACCAGAGAGGTAGATCTGAGTTTCATCATCATAAAGGTGGTACTGGAATCCATGGGACTTTATGAGTTGTCCCATGCCAAGTGTATAGATTGAAAAGAGTAAGGGTCCTAGAACAGAGCCTTAGGGGACTCCAAAAGAGAGAGGGTGGGATGAGGAGGTAGTGTGGGAGTGGGAGATGCTGAATGTGGAAAGTAACGAGGAGATACAGAATAGGACAAGGTCTTTGATGCCAAAGGAAGAGAGGATCTGTTGTGGGAGGCAGTAGTAAACTGTGTTGAAAGCAGAAGACAGGTCTAGAAGGAGGAGTATAGAGTATTGTCCGTTAGCTTTGACTGTAAGTAGGTCATTAGTAATTCTGGTCAGGGCAGTCTCAGTGGAATGATGGGGATGAAAGCCAGATTGTAGATTGTCAAAGAGCAAATTAGTTGAGAGGTGGGAGGAAATTTCAGTTTGGAAGCAAATGGGAGCAGCGATATTGGGTGACAGCTGGACATAGCAGTTGGGTCGAGGGTTGGGTTTTTAAGGATAGGTGTGATTGTGGCATGTTTGAAAGTAGAATGGAAGAGACCAGAAGTTACTTATAGGTTAAAGAGATGGGGTAGGGATGGTATAAGTGTGGTGGTGAGGTTGGGGAGGAAGTGGGATGGGATGGGGTCTAGTGCACAAGTGGTGAGGTGTGATTTGAAGAGGAGACAACTAAGCTCCCCTTCAGTGATGCTGGAGAGGTTATGGGGAGAGGCATTAGTCTGGTATGCAAAGGGGTTCTGGTGGTTGAACAATAAAGACTTGCCTTGTTTGGTCGATCTTATTTTTGAAGTGTGTGGCAAAGTCCTCAGCAGAGATGAGGGAGGTTGGAGGGGGCAGTGGTGGGTGGAGGACTGAGTTAAAAGTTTTGAATAACTGTTTAGGGTTGTAGGATAGAAAAGATATGAGGGTTGTGAAGTAGGCCTGATTAGCAGGGGTGAGGGCAGAATTAAAAGCGAATGTTGCTTGTCTGAGTGCAGTGAAATAATCTTGCGAGTTTGTTTTCTTCCAACGTCACTCTGCAACCCTGGATGCTTGCTGGAGCTTTTTAGTGATGTTATTGTGCCAGGGTTGTCTATTGATACATCGCAGTCTGCCATGAACGAGAGGGGCATTCACCAGGATCGATGGTGGTCTCAATACTGAGCTATATGTGAGTATCCTACAAGACGAGTTACTTCATACACTCGAGTACTATGGGTCTGAAAAGGATGACATGGTGTACCATGGTGTACCATAGTGTTCCAGCAGGGCAGCAACCTGAGGCATACGTCAAGATTAGTCAAGCAGTAGTTCAATGACAATGAAGTAGAGGTGCTAGATTTGCCCCCACAGTCCTCAGACCTCAACCAATTCGAACACTTTTTGGGTAGAGTTGAAGAAAAAGCTGTATACATACCCAAATGTGTCGATCAGTATGTACCAACTTTGGGAATGTGTAGAAGAGACATGGGATTAGATTTTGGTAGAGAAAAGCTTGAATCTGATCGAGAGCATGCCGAGAAGGATTGAAAGCCAAAGGTGGATTTACAAAATATTAACAAAATAGTAACATTTTAAATTGAGATTTTGAGGCGCAAAACAGTAACAATGCAGTGACATGAAAAGATTCTGTATAACTAATCATATGCAAAATAGTAGCAAGTCAAATTTATGTATGAGATAGTCAAGATGGTTGTCTATAAAATAATGGTAGTCTCACATTCAAAGCAGTAGTGGAAGATAAGATATGGAGCCTGAAGGTCAAAAGTTCTAAACATTGTTACCCTTTTGCACTCAAGTGTACATTATCATTATTTATTCACATTAAAAACAAACTTTTTCTAAAAAGTAAAATTTTTGCCCTTGACAACAGATTGGAGGCCCTATCAACAAATCCGCTGTCTTGGGATCATACTTGATTCAGAGCTTTCATTCACCCCCACATCCGATCACTGACTTGCTCTTGTTATCTGCACCTCAAAAACATTTCTAGAATTCAAACTTTTCTTACTTTCGACTTTGCAAAAACTCTTACTGTTGCTCTTATTCTTTGGAATGCACTACCCAGGATAATTTGATTTATCCCCAATACCCACAGTTTTAAGCGTGCCCTAAAAAAACAATTCTTCAGACTTGCCTACTGCCTCAACACATTTATTTAGCTATCCCTGTGTTGCCCATTCAAAATTGTCTTCATAACCAGGTTCCTCATATCATGTTTTCACACGCTTTATGCATTTAATAGCCCTCTGTGTCTGTACTTTAACACATTCATGCTGATAACCAGTTCATACTGGATCTGCACCAGAGTGCAGCACGCAGGATCTGCACCAGAGTACAGCATACAGGTTCTGCACCAGAGTGCACTATGGACTGGTACACAACCTTACGCAACTTAGACTGCAGAACAGGAAGGTTTCTTAGGCACCTCCCTAGTGGGAAAGAAGCAATATATACATAATGTCCCACAGCCATTGGCTGGGGAGGAAATATCAAGTGCACGTGCTGGTCCTTTAAAGGGTGGGAGAGCATGTATGTACTAAGGACATAGCTGGAGGCTCGGCTGGAAGCATGCAGAACATGGGGAAGGGAAGAACTGATCACAGCACTGGTGAGTGAAGTGACATGCCGTAGGCCCTGCCTGTCAGAGCAGGGATCCAGCTTGGTGCTAACAGCAGGTCACCAAAGATGTCGTTCACCAGTTCTTGGAAGATGGCGGGGGCATTGCAGAGTCCAAATGGCATAACAAGATACTCGTAATGGCCATCGTGGGTGTTGAAAGCCGTCTTCCACTCGTCTTCCTGGCGAATTCAAACCAGGTTGTATGCCCCTCATAAGCCAAGCTTCGTGAAGACTTGGGAACCCTTCAGGCGATCAAACAGCTAGGAGATCAGGGGTACTGTATATACTCGAGTATAAGCCGACCCGAGTATAAGCCGACCCCCCTAATTTTGCCACAAAAAACTGGGAAAACTTAATGACTCGAGTATAAGCCTAGGGTGGAAAATGCAGCAGCTACTGGTAAATTTCAAAAATAAAAATAGATACCAATAAAAGTAAAATTAATTGAGACATCAGTAGTTTAAGTGTTTTTGAATATCCATATTGAATCAGGAGCCCCATATAATGCTCCATACAGTTTATGATGGGCTCCATAAGATGCTCCATACAAAATGGGCCCCATATAATGCTCCATAAAGTTTATGATGGGCTCCATAAGATGCTCCATACAGACATTTGCCCCATATAATGCTCCACAAATGTGGATTATGGCCCCATAAGATGCTCCATACAGATATTTGCCCCCATATCATGCTGCACATGGTCCCATACAGATGCCCCATACAGATATTTGCTCCCATATCATGCTGCACATGGCCACATAAGATGCCCCATACTGATATTTGCCCCTATATCATGCTGCACATGGCCCCATACAGATGCCCCATACAGATATTTGCCCCCATATCATGCTACTCATGGCCCCATACAGATGCCCCATACAGATATTTGCCCCCATATCATGCTGCACATGGCCCCATACAGATGCCCCATACAGATATTTGCCCCCATATAATGCTGCACATGGCCCCATAAGATGCTCCATACAGATATTTGCCCCATATCATGCTGCACATGGCCACATAAGATGCACCATACACATATTTGCGCTATATAACGCTGCACATGGCCACATACGATGCTCCATACAGATATTTGCCCCATATGCTGTTGCTGCGATTAAAAAAATAAAAAAATGACATACCTCTCCGGCCCCCGGCACTTGCTATAGTCACCTGCACCCCGTTCCACTGCTGACCGCCGCTGTGTCTTCCCATCCTCTGCACCGATGTGCAGGAAGAGGGCGGCGCACTAATTGCGTCACCGCACCCTCTGACCTGAGCGTCACTGCGGAAGACACAGCGGCGCCGATGGTCGAACGAGGACCAGGTGAATATCGCACACTGCCCCCGTCATACTCACCTGCTCCCGGCGAGGTCCCTTCACATCTGTTCCCCGGCACCGCATTTCCTTCCTGTAGTGAGCGGTCACCGTTACCACTCATTACAGTAATGAATATGCGGCTCCACCCCTATGGGAGGTGGAGCCGCATATTCATTACTGTAATGAGCGGTACCATGTGACCGCTCAGTACAGGAAGAAACTGCAGCGCCAGGAAGCAGGGACCTGCAGGGACTGTGCCAGGAGTAGGTGAGTATAATTAGACAGTCCCCGCTCCCCCTCCCCTGCCGACCCCTGGGTATGACTCGAGTATAAGCCGAGAGGGGGACTTTCAGCCCAAAAAAGTGGGCTGAAAATCTCGGCTTATACTCGAGTATATACGGTACTTATTTTTTACTGTGATTAAGGCCCCTTTAGTCAATGCAAGGTCGCAGAGAGCCATCCTTGTTCACACAGAAAAACCCAGCTCCGGGCAGAGATGAGGATTTTCGGATAAATCCCCTAGCGAGGTTCTCCTCTATATACTCGGACACAACGCGAGTCTCGGCCTGGGACAGGGGGTTAATTTAGCCTCGTGGAGGTAAGGTACCCAGCAGGAGGTCAATCGGGCAGTCATATGGCTATGAGGTGGCAATGTATCAGCCTCCTTCTTGTTGAAGAAGTCCGCATACATCCAATATGCCACGGGCAGGCTGAGCAAATTAGCAGGAGAAGTATGGGAAGTAGGAAACCGGACAAGGCAAATGGGAGCAAGGCACATTTAATGACCCCAAAAGTTGTTGTCCAATTTGTCCTGAGAACGCCAATCCCCCATATGTGTCGGGGAACCACCGTTTGGGCGCATGGCAGAGCTCGAAGGGGAAGGAGTGCCATTTGGAATGCAGACTTAGATGGATTGGTCTGCAGGCATAATGTTGCATTTGCAGAGCCCCTGATGTGCCTAAACAGTAGAAACCCGCCACAAGTGACCCCATATTGGAAACTAGACCCCCAAGGAACTTATCTAGATGTGTTGTGAGAACTTTGAACCCCCAAGTGTTTCACTACAGTTTGTAATGCAGAGCCGTGAAAATAAAAAATCATTTTTTTCCCACAAAAATGTTTTTTTAGCCCACCAAATTTTTATTTTCCCAAGGGCAACAAGAGAAATTGGACCTCAAATGTTGTTGTCCAATTTGTCCTGATTATGCTGATACCCCATATGTTGGGGTAAACCCCTGTTTGGGCACACGGGAGAGCTCGGAAGGGAAGGAGCACTGTTTTACTTTTTCAACGAAGAATTGGCTGGAATTGAGATCGGATGCCATGTCGCGTTTGGAGAGCCCTGATGTGCCTAAACATTGGAAACCCCCAATTGTAACTCAAACCCTAATCCAAACACACCCCTAACCCTAATCCCAACCACACCCCTAACCCAAGACAACCCTAATCCCAACCCTAACCACACCCCTAACTCCAACACACCCTTAACCCTAATCCCAACCATAACCCTAACCACAACCCTAACCCTAACACACACCTAATCCTAATCCCAACTGCAAATGTAATCCAAACCCTAACCCTAACTTTAGCCCCAACCCTAACTTTAGCCCTAACCTTAACTTTAGCCCCAACCCTAACTTAGGCCCCAACCCTAACCCTAACTTTAGCCCCAACCCTAACTCTAAATTTAACCCTAACCCTAACTGTAGCCCTGACCCTAACTTAAGCCCCAACCCTAACTTTAGCCCCAACCCTAACCCTAACTTTAGCCCCAGCCCCAAGCCTAACTTTAGCCCCATCCCTAACTGTAGCCCTAACCCTAGTCCTAACCCTAGCCCTAATCCTAGCCCTAACCCTAGCCCTAACCCTAGCCCTAACCCTAGCCCTAACCCTAGCGGGAAAATGGAAATAAACATATTTTTTTAATTTTATTATTTTTTCCTAACTAAGGGGGTCATGAAGGGGGGTTTGATTTACTTTTATAGAGGGTTTTTTAGTGGATTTTTATGATTGGCAGCTGTCACACACTAAAAGACGCTTTCTATTGCAAAAAATAGTTTTTGCGTCTCCACATTTTGAGAGCTATAATTTTTCCATATTTTGGTCCACAGAGTCATGTGGGGTCTTGTTTTTTGCTGGACAAGTTGACGTTTTAACTGCTAACATTTTCGGGCACGTGACTTTTTTGATTGCCTTTTATTCCGATTTTTGTGAGGCAGAATGACCAAAAACAAGCTATTCATGAATTTCTTTTGTGGGGGGCATTTATACCGTTCCATGTTTGGTAAAATTGATAAAGCAGTTTTATTCTTCGGGTCAGTACGATTACAACGATACCTCATTTATATCATTTTTTTATGTTTTGGCGCTTTTATATGATAAAAACTATTCTATAGAAAAAATAATTATTTTTGCATCACTTTATTCTGAGGACTATAACTTTTTTATTTTTTCTCTGATGATGCTGTATGGGGGCTCATTTTTTTACAGGATAAGATGGCGTTTTCAGCGGTACCATGGTTATTTATATCCGTCTTTTTGATCGCGTGTTATTTCACTTTTTGTTCGGCGGTATGATAATAAAGCATTGTTTTTTGCTTCTTTTTTTTTTAAGGTGTTCACTGAAGGGGTTAACTAGTGGGACAGTTTTATAGCTTGGGTCATTATGGACGCGGCGATACTAAATATGTGCACTTTTATTGTTTTTTTTTAATTTAGATAAAGAAATGGATTTATGGGAACAATATATATATATATTTTTTCTTTATTTAGGAATTATTATTTTTTTTTACACATCTAAATATATATTTTTTTACATTATCACATTGTTCCAGGGGGGGTCATCACCATATAGTGACAGATCGCTGATCTGACACTGTGCAGTGCTCCAGGCTTACAGGCGCCTGCTCTGAGCAGGATCCGGAAGTAGCCCCGCAGCCATTTTCGATCCGGGGCCTGCAGGGAGCAGACGCTCGGTACAAGGTGAGCACATCGCGATAGCTGACACCCGGCCGTGATCAGCCGTGCTCCCCCTGTGAGCGTGGCCGATTGCATATGACGTACTATCCCATCACTGGGAATTAAGACCCAGGTCACCTCGACGGGATAGTACGTCATATGGGATTAAGGGGTTAATATCATCCCATAGCTTTCTGCATAGCCTTTGCTGGTTATTAATTATAGGGAGACCCTACATCATTTTTGGGGGAATTCCCCATTTTTACAGCCAGAAAAGGCTATGTATAGAGCTGTGAGCTGATATTAATAGCCTGGGAACCTCCATGGGTATTACATCCTTTCCAGGCTATAAACATCTGCCCCCAGCAGTCGGCTTTCCTTCTGCTGGTTAAGAAAATAATGCAAGAGCCCACACTATTTTTTTCTGAAAAATAATCTTTTAATAATTAAATACATGTACAGTAAGCTGCACATGCATTGTTCTAATTGTATATGTCACTGACATTTGAATATCCATATATCAATGTGTATATGCTGTGTGTAATCCATTTATTCTATTGTGTCAGATCCTCCAGGGATTTTACAGTACATGGCTGCTGAATTGCCGGCTTTCAATAGATAGATAGATGTAATATATATATATATATATATATATATATATATATATATATATATATATATATGTGTGTGTGTATATATATATATATATATATATATATATATATATATACAGTGGGGCAAAAAAGTATTTAGTCAGTCAGCAATAGTGCAAGTTCCACCACTTAAAAAGATGAGAGGCGTCTGTAATTTACATCATAGGTAGACCTCAACTATGGGAGACAAACTGAGAAAAAAAAATCCAGAAAATCACATTGTCTGTTTTTTTATCATTTTATTTGCATATTATGGTGGAAAATAAGTATTTGGTCAGAAACAAAATTTCATCTCAATACTTTGTAATATATCCTTTGTTGGCAATGACAGAGGTCAAACATTTTCTGTAAGTCTTCACAAGGTTGCCACACACTGTTGTTGGTATGTTGGCCCATTCCTCCATGCAGATCTCCTCTAGAGCAGTGATGTTTTTGGCTTTTCGCTTGGCAACACGGACTTTCAACTCCCTCCAAAGGTTTTCTATAGGGTTGAGATCTGGAGACTGGCTAGGCCACTCCAGGACCTTGAAATGCTTCTTACGAAGCCACTCCTTCGTTGCCCTGGTGGTGTGCTTTGGATCATTGTCATGTTGAAAGACCCAGCCACGTTTCATCTTCAATGCCATTGCTGATGGAAGGAGGTTTGCACTCAAAATCTCACGATACATGGCCCCATTCATTCTTTCATGTACCCGGATCAGTCGTCCTGGCCCCTTTGCAGAGAAACAGCCCCAAAGCATGATGTTTCCACCACCATGCTTTACAGTAGGTATGGTGTTGGATGGATGCAACTCAGTATTCTTTTTCCTCCAAACACGACAAGTTGTGTTTCTACCAAACAGTTCCAGTTTGGTTTCATCAGACCATAGGACATTCTCCCAAAACTCCTCTGGATCATCCAAATGCTCTCTAGCAAACTTCAGACGGGCCCAGACATGTACTGGCTTAAGCAGTGGGACACGTCTGGCACTGCAGGATCTGAGTCCATGGTGGCGTAGTGTGTTACTTATGGTAGGCCTTGTTACATTGGTCCCAGCTCTCTGCAGTTCATTCACTAGGTCCCCCCGCGTGGTTCTGGGATTTTTGCTCACCGTTCTTGTGATCATTCTGACCCCACGGGGTGGGATTTTGCGTGGAGCCCCAGATCGAGGGAGATTATCAGTGGTCTTGAATGTCTTCCATTTTCTAATTATTGCTCCCACTGTTGATTTCTTCACTCCAAGCTGGTTGGCTATTGCAGATTCAGTCTTCCCAGCCTGGTGCAGGGCTACAATTTTGTTTCTGGTGTCCTTTGACAGCTCTTTGGTCTTCACCATAGTGGAGTTTGGAGTCAGACTGTTTGAGGGTGTGCACAGGTGTCTTTTTATACTGATAACAAGTTTAAACAGGTGCCATTACTACAGGTAATGAGTGGAGGAAAGAGGAGACTCTTAAAGAAGAAGTTACAGGTCTGTGAGAGCCAGAAATCTTGATTGTTTTTTTCTGACCAAATACTTATTTTCCACCATAAAATGCAAATAAAATGATAAAAAAACAGACAATGTGATTTTCTGGATTTTTTTTTCTCAGTTTGTCTCCCATAGTTGAGGTCTACCTATGATGTAAATTACAGACGCCTCTCATCTTTTTAAGTGGTGGAACTTGCACTATTGCTGACTGACTAAATACTTTTTTGCCCCACTGTATATATATATATATATGTGTGTGTGTATATATATATATATATATATATATATATATATATAATATATATACACATATATATATATATATATGTCTGTGTCACTGACATGTACAGTGGGGAAAAAGTATTTAGTCAGCCACCAATTGTGCAAGTTCTCCCACTTAAAAAGATGAGAGAGGCCGGTAATTGTCAAAATAAGAAAACAAGTCCAGAAAATCACTTTGTCTGATTTGGCAAGATTTATTTTGAAAATTATAGTGGAAAATAAGTATTTAGTCATTAACAAAAGTTCATCTCAATATTTTGTTATATATCCTTTGTTGGCAATGACAGAAGTCAAATGTTTTCTGTAAGTCTTCAGAAAGTTGGCACTCTTGGTGGTATGTTGGCTCATTCCTCCATGCATGTCTACTCTAGAGCAGTGATGTTTTGGGCCTGTCACTGGGCAACACGGACTTTGTTGAGCGAATATGTTCAGGTTCCCTCTTATTCGGCAAGCTATAGCGCTTGCTGTATAAGCTGCAGGGGGAACTCAGCTTCCTGCAAGGCGCCGGCCGATAACCTGATCGACGCCACAGCTGCATATGTCGCGGCTGTGTCACAGTCAGGTCACATGCATGGAGAGCCCAACAAAATTCCCTCTTCAGCTTTTTTGGCAAGCGCTATAGCTTGCCGATTAATAGGGAACCCGAGCAAGTTCGCTCATATCTTGTCCTGACTAGTGATGAGCGAAAAGTGAAATATTAGAATTCGGGAAAATCGGCACAAATACTTTCTAATATCCGTATATTCGTACCAAATAATGTATCCAATGTAAGTCAATTGGAAAGCCAAATATTTTTCTGCTGGACCCAACAAACAGGTCTGGGGGCGTGAAGATGAGGAGGAGAAATGGGGTCTAGGGGCATAGAAGGTGATGCAACATTTCTACATACTCCATCCGTCCTAGATTTAAAGCTCAAGTACAAAAATGATATGAAACAGCTTATAACTTTACAATAGCACCTTAGAACATTAGGGTAATATTGTAGGGAATCTTTTTTACGAGGACTCTCTCTTCTGTACACACTTTTTAATGACCTCCAATAAATATGCTATGGATATAATTCTTCTTAGTGTATTTACAGTTGGAAATGAAAAAGCTGCAGGAAGGCATTGGGGAATTAGAACCTAAAATTCAGATCCATTTGAAGGCTAAGGAGTGCACTGTGTTTAGAGACAACAAACATCAGTGTGAATAAATTAGGTATTGATTTGGAAGATACAAAAAGGAAGAAATGTAATAGAGACATGGAAAATTATAAAAATAGACATGTCAATACTTGCCAGAAGGATAATGCAAAATCTATATGGAAATAAAGAGGTTATATAACTGTTTGGAAAAAGGATAGTAGCGTGGAGTTGCCATTTGCTAATAACTTTATCTATTACAGACATGGACAATCTGAAAAGAGATCCTGTGGATGCAAAAGGAGGGGAGTCAAGCATCACCACGGGCAACAGAAAAGGCAAGCAAGAGAAAAAAAGATCGCAGCCACAGAGACAAGCGTTATTTAAGAAAAAGGAACAGAGCTAGTAGTTAATATATCTCCAAAGGTATTCACTGATTCACAAATTTCTGTATTGAGTAAAGGTTTAACATTTACTCCCTGTACCCATGTGAACTGGTTCCAGCTACAACTAGACCTGGAGAGGTTTTTAAATCAATTAAACTGAAGGAATGGTTTTCTAACATGAAATCTGTTGAGAAAGTCAGAACGAGTGAATTTAACTTATTACAAGCAGCATTAAGAACTAATTAGTGATTTTGCTTCCCCCCACTAATGCAACAGTGATAGATGCGTTTTCAAAAGCAGTTAGACAGGATGTGGAAATCCTGAAAGATAATGTAAAAGGTGGTTTTAAATATCCTAATCTTACAGAGGGTGAATATAAAGCATTAAATGAGCTTGTCCATGATGACGACCTTGTAATAAAACCCGCATAAAAGGGTGGGGCCGTTGTCTTCATGGTCAAGGATTAATATGTATCCAAAATAATTAGACAGTTGAGTGATGAAGATGTGTATCAAAAACTGGATGGGGATCCGAAGTTTCGGGTTATGAGAATTATAAGGATTTGCTTACCGGAGGCATTAAACATGTGGATTATAGATCAGGATCTTTTTGACAACTTATTAGTAGAAAACCCCAGGACACCAGTACTATAAACCATCCAGAAAATTCACAAATGTATTGAGAATCCACCAGGACGCCCAATAGTGTCCGGGGTGGATTCAATCTTTAGCACAATGAGGAATTTCAGGTTAAAATCCTTAACCCAATCGCAAGGAATATGAAATCATGTATTCAAGATACCACTGATTTCCTTAATAAGCTAAAGGAAATAAGCCTTGATAGAGAGATAATTTTAGCATCATTTGATGTTGTCTCTCTGTACACATCACTAGATCATGATAGATGATGTGTTCAGTAGAGAAAAAAATATCTGAGAAAATATAGGGGGAGGGGAGGAATTTTATTTTGGAGATATTAAATATAATTTTTGGAGACAGAAATACTTTTTGTTTGGTTATGAGTAGTGTTGAGCATTCCGATACCGCAAGTATCGGGTATCGGCCGATACTTGCGGGTATCGGAATTCCGATACCGAGATCCGATACTTTTGTGGTATCGGGTATCGGTATCGAAACAACATTAATGTAAAAATGTGTAAAAGAGAGAATTAAAATAAAAAATATTGCTATACTCACCTCTCCGACGCAGCCTGCACCTTACCGAGGGAAGCGGCAGCGTTCTTTGTTTAAAATTCGCGCTTTTCTTTCCTTTACGTGAAGTCCCGGCTTGTGATTGGTTGCGTCGCAGTCACATGGGCGACGCAACCAATCACAGCAAGCCGTGACGTAATTTCAGGTCCTTAAGGATTTTAAAATTACGTCCCGGCTTTGTGATTGGTTGCGTCGCAGTCACATGGGCGACGCAACCAATCACAAGCCGTGATGTCACGGGAGGCTGGACACGCGCGCATTTTAAAATGCGCGCTTGTCCAGCCTCCCGTGACGTCCCGGCTTGTGATTGGTTGCATCGCGGTCAACCAATCACAAGCCGGGAGGCTGGACACGCGCGCATTTTAAAATGCGCGCTTGTCCAGCCTCCCGTGACGTCCCGGCTTGTGATTGGTTGCGTCGCGGTCAACCAATCACAAGCCGGGAGGCTGGACAAGCGCGCATTTTAAAATGCGCGCGTGTCCATCCTCCCGGCTTGTGATTGGTTGACCGCGACGCAACCAATCACAAGCCGGGACGTCACGGGAGGCTGGACAAGCGCGCATTTTAAAATGCGCGCGTGTCCAGCCTCCCGGCTTGTGATTGGTTGACCGCGACGCAACCAATCACAAGCCGGGACGTCACGGGAGGCTGGACAAGCGCGCATTTTAAAATGCGCGCGTGTCCAGCCTCCCGGCTTGTGATTGGTTGACCGCGATGCAACCAATCACAAGCCGGGACGTCACGGGAGGCTGGACAAGCGCGCATTTTAAAATGCGCGCGTGTCCAGCCTCCCGTGACGTCACGGCTTGTGATTGGTTGCGTCGCCCATGTGACTGCGACGCAACCAATCACAAAGCCGGGACGTAATTTTAAAATCCTTAAGGGCCTGAAATTACGTCACGGCTTGCTGTGATTGGTTGCGTCGCCCATGTGACTGCGACGCAACCAATCACAAAGCCGGGACGTAATTTTAAAATCCTTAAGGACCTGAAATTACGTCACGGCTTGCTGTGATTGGTTGCGTCGCCCATGTGACTGCGACGCAACCAATCACAAAGCCGGGACTTCACGTAAGGAAAGAAAAGCACGAATTTTAAGCAAACAACGCTGCCGGTTCCCTCGGAGGGTGAGTATAGCAATATTTTTTATTTTAATTCTTTCTTTTACACATTAATATGGTTCCCAGGGCCTGAAGGAGAGTTTCCTCTCCTTCAGACCCTGGGAACCATCAGGAATACCGTCCGATACTTGAGTCCCATTGACTTGTATTGGTATCGGGTATCGGTATCGGATTGGATCCGATACTTTGCCGGTATCGGCCGATACTTTCCGATACCGATACTTTCAAGTATCGGACGGTATCGCTCAACACTAGTTATGAGTGTTTTTTATAACGGCAGGGTACCGCTATGGGGATTAATATGGCACCGACGTATGCAAATATAGTCATGAGTGCCTTGGAGGAGGACCTTGTCTGTGTATAAGACCACTTTCGGCATGTTCTGGGGTTGTGCAAGTACATAGATGATGTCCCCCTCCTATGGACTGCTACCCATGAGGAACTACAAGATTTTCATGGATATTTGAATAGAATGGACCAGACTATAAAATTCACTTTAGTTTCATCAACATCTAGTATAAAGTCTATGGATGTTTTGATTAGACAAGAAAATGGGACCCTCACTGCGACTCTTTATGTAAAACAGACAGACATAATTTGCTACTATAAAGTAGTCACCATCCACATAGTATGAAGAAATTGATACCATTGAGTACATTTTTAAGGGTACGGCGTATAGTTAGTAATATTCAGGATGTGGACAGTGTTATGGAATCTCTGGTTGAAAAATTTAGAGGTAGGGGGTATCTGAAAACCTTATTAGATCAACAAAAAAGAGGGCATCAGATCAAGATAGAGTCTCCTTGTTGAGGACTAAAATGAGGAAAATGGAATTAACCAGGATCCCATTGTATCAACATACACAGAGGATAGTGGTGAGATAGACATTGGAATATGCTCACTTGGTGCTTACCCAAGGTTGAGGAATTTAAGAAGCCACTACTTTTTTCATATAGCATGAATAAAAGTATTTAAGATCGCTTGGTGCAGTCTGATATTTGATCATTTAAAAGTTCATCCCGAACATACTTAATGGGAACAGAGAGGAAAAGCTGCTTCCTGTGTTTAAATTGTATAAATTGCTCCTTAATGTTGAAGGGATCCACCTTTAGTCATCCCATTACCTTGAAAACATATGCCATAGAACACTATTTAACTTGCAATTCTGAATTCGCATATCAGAGGAGAGAGAAATATGGTCCGCCCAGCCCCTCACGGTACTTTATGTACCGGATCAGTTGTCCCCCGGCCCCCCTCATTCATCTGGCAGAAAGAAAATGGCGGGCACATGCGCAGTGCGCCCGCGAAGTTCTGCCTGCCTGCACCCGACAACCGATGAGAATTTTCTCATTGGCTGCTGGGTTTTGATTACTGTGATAGACCCTATCACAGTGATAAAAATCCCCCAATATTTAGTAAGTATGGCAGCACATGGGCTGTGCCTCTCTGTTCTCTCCTTGTACTTGTTCTGGGAGAAAAGAGAGATAGAATACAGTTCAAGTGCTGCCCTGACAGAATTATAAAAAATAATTTCTGCATCCGCATGCTCCATAAAACATTCAGTTACCCACCCCCTTCTTCATAATCCCCGCATTACCACTGTCAGGGGATAATAAAAAAAAAATATCTTTTATCTAATTTTTTACATTTTTTTTGCAGTTAGGGTTAGTGTTACACGTATTAGGGTTAGGGTTACACGTATTAGGGCAAGGGTTAGGGTTAGCAGGAAGCAAATACTAGTGTTAGATTAGGGTTAGTTTTTTGTTAGGCAGGCAAATAAATAAATGGCCCACAGAACATTCAGTGCAGAGCAAGCGTACAGCCTGCTTTGCTCCGGCAACTCCGGCAGTGAAACAAAATCTGCCTCTAAAGTAAAGCAGTTTTCAGGCAGTGACGATGACTCTTCCTCTATGGAATCTCCCAGCCTGATGGTAACAGAGTGGGGCGTCACTGTTGAAGCTTCAGAGGCAGGACAAAATATCGCAGTCCCCCCATCGCTGTGGTATAATGACACTTCATTTTCCCCTCAAATTCCCCCTTTTTCTGCAGCTCCTGGAATAAGAGTAGATGTCACAAATTTTACCCCCATTGATTTTTTCCAAATTTTCATTAGCTTAGAAGTCCTATGATTAATAGCCAACCAAACTTATATGCCCGACAATACATCTCCCAAAAACCCACTGCCTTTCATTCCCGTTGCTGGATTCTCACAAATGACCCCGAAATAAAAAAAAAAATTGGGCCTTACCCTAAATATGGGATTAGTAAAAATCCCCATAATCCACTCCTACTTGGCAACAAAAGCTGTCCACTGCACCCTTGTATTTGCAGCCGTCATGTCCCGAGTCCGTTATGAAGCCCTGATGAGATTTCTCCACTTCAGTGACAATTCCCAACCCCCCCAAGAACTGACCGGAACTATGATCAGCTAAATAAATTGAGACCCCTAATTTCCCTGCTTCAAAATTAATTTCTAAATTCCTATACCTCAGAGAAAAATGTGGCAGTCGACGAGTCCATAATGAGCTACAAGGGCCGTCTGTCATTCCGCCAATTTATCCCCTCCAAGCGAGCCAAATACGGCATTAGATTGTACAAAACATGTGAGAGCTCATCAGGGTACACTTCCACCTTCCTAATTGATGAAGGTAGGGACCGCCAAATCAAGCACCCAAACTGCCCCCAGACAATTGGCATCCAGGAAAAATTGTCTGGGAATGAATGACACCCTTTCTTCATCAAGGGTACCACATGTATATGGACAACTATTATACAAGCATACCCCTGTATAAATCCCTCCACGCTGCAAATACAGGGGCCTGTGGGACAGTCAGGAAAAACCGAGTGGGGTTTCCATCACAGTTGGTGTCCAGACTTTTGGAGAAGGGGGCATCATTCTCACTCGCAAGGGACCAACTACTTGCAGTGAAGTAGAATGACTGGAAGGACGTCTACATACTGACCACACTGCATGCGGACACCACTGTGACGGGCAGAGACAGGGGCGCCACCAGGGACAAAGAAAAACCAATCTGTGTCACAGATTGTAACAAATTTATGGATGGCGTTGACCTGTCAGACCAAGTTCTGCAACCATACCTGGAGAAGCAGAAAACCAGGGCCTGGTACCAAAAGCTTGCAAACTAACTTATCCCAACTACCACATACAACAGTTGTGTCCTGTACAAAAAGTCCCAAGTACCCCTTACATTCCTCCAGTTTCAGGAAAAAATTGTTGAGGGCCTCATGTTTGAGTCAATGGCACAGGGGGAAGCCTTCGAGTCTGAGGATTCCCGCAGCCTTGCAGAGCGCCATTTTCCTCACCCGGTCCTTGTCACTCCCACCCAAAAGTATCCTCAAAAAAGATGCTAGGCTTGTAGGAAGCATGGTAGACGGAGTGATTCCTGGTACTATTGCACCACATGCCCATTCCAACCAGGCCTTTATAATATCCACTGTTTTGAGACCTAACATACCACCTACAATTATTATTATTTTTTTTTTATTATTTTTATTTTCTGCTTAGTAGCCCCAGTAGAGTAATTTGGCCAAGTAATAGAGAATGTTTTCATTAGTAGATCTCATTTTACCCCATTTCACAATTATTTCCAGGAATTGATCAATCACATACCAAACTACTATCCTAACAAATTCTCATCCACGTACCTACATCTGTTCACTCCAGAGTGTGGACCCTACAAATGTTCTTGAAAAGTCATGTCATCTGAAAATTAATTCTAGAACTTGATCAATCACATACCAAACTACTATTCCAAAAAATTCTCATCCATGTGCCTACGTCTGTCCACTCCAGAGTGTGGACCCCACAAATGTTCTTGAAAAGTCAGTTCATCTGAGAATGAATTATAGGACTTGATTACTCACAAACATTTTTGACCATTTATCTAACTTTGACTGTTTGCTACACAAAACTTTGGCTTCCATTTATATTACTTATATTTATGTTGGTAAGACGGGCATGATCATTTTATTGGAGGGTCTCAAATAATGAGGAAGTTCTGTACTTATACACTATGTGCTTTACTTCATGGTTCTTGCTGAACCTCTGGTACCAGACATTACTTTATGGTTTCCCTAGAGAATTGGTTGTTTTGTGCATATAGCGGTTCTTACCTTGGCGGGTGGGAGCTTGCTATGGTTTCTATTGGCACATTCGTCTCTCATATAGGGATTGATGGAGCTAAACGGATGTTGTATGACCAGTCTCTGAAAATGTCAGCCATTTTAGCCTTGCTGGTGTTCTTTATCTTTGGAACAAACTTAGCTTTGCCACATAGTTGCATGCATTTTCCTCCACATTTTGCCCTTTATTCCAGTACTGTTTATTCTTCCGGCTACAATATATGCAAATGCAGGAGTTTTCTTGTTTGCTCAATGTCTCTAGAAGCTTTGAATGGGTCCTGGAACTTCAGTTTTACCCTGAAGATCAAATGGTGTGCCATCTATTATTATAGGCAATGCCGTGTGTCCAGTACTCACATTGGTGCCATATTGGATATATTTCTGAACACATAAAAACTAGTGCAATAAAATTTGAGGTGTGTTCCTCAGAAAGTTCAAAAAAGAATCATAAGAGAGACAGTGAAAAAAAATTAAAATTGTAAATTTTCAAACTTGAGTTGCATCTACTGCATAGAAAATGGTGGTATCAAACTACTCACTACCTCTATAGATAAATAGATTAGAGGGTACAATTTGTAAAAAAAGACATGTATGGGGGATTTCGTCCTATCTCAATTCAAGCTAATTTTGCATTGAAAAGTCAAACGGCACTCCTTCCCTTCCGAGCTCTGCCATGCGCCCAAACAGTGGTTTACCCCCACATATGGGGTATCGGCGTACTCAGGACAAATTGTAAAACAACCTTTGGGGTCCAATTTCTCCTGTTACCCTTGACAAATTAAAACAAATTGGATCAGAAGTAGATTTTTTGTGAAAAAAAGTTAAATGTTCATTTTTTTTTAAACATTCCAAAAATTCTTGTGAAACACCTGAAGGGTTAATAAACTTCTTGAATGTGGTTTTGAGCACCTTGAGGGGTTCAGTTTTTAGAATGGTGTCACACTTGGGTACTTTCTATCATATAGACCCCTCAAAGTGACTTCTAATGTGATGTGGTCCCTAAAAAAATGGTGTTATAAAAATGAGAAATTGCTGGTCAACTTTTAACCCTTATAACTCCCTAACAAAAAAAATTTTGGTTCCAAAATTGTGCTGCTGTAAAGTAGACATGTGGGAAATGTTACTTATTAAGTATTTTGTGTGACATATCTCTGTGATTTAAGGGCATGAAAATTCAAAGTTGTAAAATTGAGAAATTTTTGCCAAATTTCCGTTTTTTTTCACAAATAAACTCAAGTAATGTCAAGGAAATTTTACCACTAACATGAAGTACAATATGTCACGAGAAAACAATGTCAGAATCACCGGGATCCGTTGAAGCTTTCCAGAGTTATAACCTCATAAAAGGACAGTGGTCAGAATTGTAAAAATTGGCCCGGTCATTAACCACCCTTGGGGGTAAAGGGGTTAAATATTTTTGTCATATTTCCATTTTTTTTTTTATAAATAAACGCAAGTCATGTCGAATAAATTTTACTACTAACATGAAGTACAATATGTCACAAAAAAGCTATCTCAGAATTAGCGGGATCCGTTAAAGCATTCCAGAGTTATAACCACATAAATTGACAGTGGTCAGAATTGTAAAAATTAGATTGGTCATTAAGTAGCAAATTGGCTGTGTCGCTAAGGGGTTAAGTACTCTGTTTTGATTTATTTTTTATAAAAAAAAAAAATTCTGTAAGTAATGGCGATTTATGCAAGGTCACTGACGGACTATATCAACTAATAAAAAATAATAAAAATATGAAATTCCTTGATGAATGGAATTTCGGAGTTATATTGTGTTGGGGATAGGTATATATACCCATATTTACCTTTATGGACATATTGAATGAGCCGTGGGTACCTGAGAGGGCTCCATGACTCCTATTAGTTCCATTACCAGGGTAAGGGTTAAATGCCGATATCCTGATTCTTCAATTTACCCACTTTAGAATAAATATACCTGTATGGCCACCCTATTTGTTTAAGATTGAATGTCCACCATAGCTTTAATGTTATATGTCATATAAGAAAATAATAAGAGAAGATAATTAAAATGCTGATGGATTGTAAACTAACTGAGAGGATAACAGTGGTGGTGCCAGGGTTAATTAATGTACACTGACAGCGGACACGTGCAGGAGAGCATGGGCGCAGTGAAGCAGCTTGCCATAACAAACATGCTCTGATTGGACCGCACTGCGATTTTGCACATGCGCGGGTGAGAGACACCGATCACATCTCTGCTCTCATTGGCTGTCTGTCTGTGATGCACTCATGGTGTGCAGGGACATGTGCAGTGAATATTCAGGGATGCCGAACTAGGCGTCCACGCTTACTTTTATATGGAATATAGCAATTCCTACCTGGTGAGTTGAAATCCAATAATGTGTATAGTGACAGCTGCATTAATTGGGCAATTAAACGTAATCAATGCATTTTGAAAGTATAGCATATGTTTACTAAGCACTTTATGGCACATGCACTTTGGTTTGCTATATGATTGTTTCTTATATTGCACTAATGATGAGATTATATATGTAACCGTACCTTTTATGAGAATTGTTGTGAACTGAAATTGATTATATCACCCCTATATATACAGTGGGTACGGAAAGTATTCAGACCCCTTTAAGTAGACACTCAAGGGAATTTGTTGCTAGAGGGGGACATTTGGGATATTATATTCTTCAAAGGAATATACAGGGCTTTTGTCACGCCGTAAACGTCGATAAAGAGGCAGGACGGCGTACTGGGACCCACACCTGACCCTGCCACTATAATGGGGCCCTGGCTTTCCCTTATCTCAGGGGTACCTATGATGGTTAGGAGGCCTGAGCCCCCAAAGGAGGTGGACTGCACCAATGTAATAATACAACAAACAACAGGGTATACAGACAAGGTAACTAAAAGTCTCAAACTCACCAAATGCTCACACAACCACAGAGGAAACACAGAGAAGGAAAGAGAAGGAATAAACTAGGAAGGAAAACAGGTTTTACATGCAACCAAAACAGCAGACACCAATCTCTGTAAATAAACCTCCAACTCCAACACTACGCTCCTTCAACCTCCAAGCCAGGTAGTAGAACTGATCACTGACAATAGCTGAAGTCAGGACTGGGTCTATATAGAGGATCAGATTACAAGATCTACTTCAGCTGAGAGACCCAGCTCTCAGCAACACAGCAATAAGGTTAACTCCTGCACTGCTGGCACAAAGCAGCCAGGTTAGAAGACAGGTGAAGAGCTTCTGTTCACTGTGTGTGAACGAGGCTCAGAGCGCTGCGGTTCTCTGGAACCTCTCTGTCGCGGTAGCCCCGTGACAGCTTTTCTATGTAGCACAGTATGGGCATTAATACTTTCAATGCACACTTTAATTTTTGGGGGAGGGAGTAATCATAGTAATGTTAAATATTGGGGTCACTGTTCCTCTCCTCAGGTGCATGCAGAGGGGGAGTTTTTGTAGGTTGGTAATAGATGGAGACGTCAATGGAAATGAGAGAAGTCAGATGTGTTTTGTTGTAATTTGTGCAGATGAGTTGTGGCTGGAGAAGTTGTCATGTCGGTCTGGGCCAGATAGAAAAGATGGGAAAAGTAAGCAACCCAAATCAGAAAGAATGTCAGCTGTAAGTTACTATATATAACTGTACTGTAATCATGTGTGTGTTCTGCAGGACTGGTATCTACCAATATACACTTACTGTAAGGTGGGAATATCGCTCTTTTTAGTAGCTTTTTTTAAAATTTATTTAGTAACAGCTTAATGTGTTTCGGTCATAATGTATAGAAGGTGCATGTGGTAACATTGGTCTTTGTATAGAGTGTTTTGTTATATAGAGGTTATGGTCATCATATGTATTTGCGGTCTGGTGGTGATGGTAGTGGGCATTGTGCAGCCATATTGTTTTGGCCTTGATAATATTGATCTTTGGATTGTGTGTTTTTGGTTAGCAACAGTGGTATACTGTAATTAAATATATACATGCTATTTTAAATGGCTATAGGGTGGTCGTATGGGGAGACATGCACTTTGGGGCTTGGGCCCTTGATCTTTATGAACCCTAGCAATGCCCTTGCCATACTGTGTTTACATATCCGTGTTTCTAGAGTTGTATGTATGTTTGTAAGTAAGCTCAGTTATGGTACCATATCTAAGCAGTAACCTTGGTTCTAGTACTGTATCAATGTAGTAATCTAGATTCTGGTTCGATATTTATTGGTTCTGTTTCCGTATCTTGTAGTAGACATAGTAAGCTCAGTTTTTCTCCCTTATCTCTGCAGTAAGCTCGGTTCTGCTCCCTTATTTCTGTAGTAAGCTCGGTTCTGCTCCCATATCTCCAGAGTAAGCTCGGTTCTGCTCCTATATTTCTGTAGTAAGTTCACTTCTGCTCCCATATCTCTGTAGTAAGCTCAGTTCTGCTCCCATATTTCTGTAGTAAGCTCGGTTCTGCTCCCTTATCTCTGCAGTAGGCTCGGTTCTGCTCCCACATTTCTGTAGTAAGTTCACTTCTGCTCCCATATCTCTGTAGTAAGCTCAGTTCTGCTCCCATATTTCTGTAGTAAGCTCGGTTCTGCTCCCATAGCTCTGTAGTAAGCTCAGTTCTGTTCCCATATATCTGTAGTAAGCTGCAGTCAGTTTCCTTGTCTATGTAGCAATCTTACAGTATCTATGTAGGCAGCAAGCTTGGTTCTGCCTCCATATACAGTATATGCTGCTAGCTCCATTCTGTTACCATATCTATATACCAGCCTGTTTTTAAAGCCTGTTATCTCTGCTGCTTTAATGCAGCGGCCAGAGATAAGCAGGGCAAAAGCACCACAACTGGATAGGCTGAAAATTGCCAGCCAGCCCCTATGTGGACTGAAAAAAAACACAGAAATGTAGAAATTTTAAAAAATGTAAAAAGAAAGCCTGAAATATCACATGGTCATAAGTATTCAGACCCTTTGCTCAGACACTCATAATTACCGCATATACTCGAGTATAAGCCGCCCGAGTATAAGTCGAGACCCATAATTTTGCAACAAAAAACTGGGAAAATTTAATGACTCGAGTATAAGCCTAGGGTGGAAAATGCAGCAGCTACCGGTAAATGTTAAAAATAAAAATAGGTACCAATAAAAGTAAAATTAATTGAGATATCAGTAGGTTAAGTGTTTTTGAATATCCATATTGAATCAGGAGCCCCATATAATGCTCCATACAGTTCATGATGGGCCCCATAAGATGCTCCATACAAAATAAGCCCCATATAATGCTCTATAACATTTATGATGGGCCCCATAAGATGCTCCATATTAAAATATGCCCCATATAATGCTGCACAAATGTTGATTATGACCCCATAAGATGCTCGATAGAGACATTTGCCCCATACAGTGCTGCACAATAGCTGATTATGGCCCCATAAGGCTGGTTTCACATTTGTGTTTGTTGCCGCAGCGTTTGTACCGCATATAAACGCATGCGTCGTGTTTTCCTATATTTAACATTAAAAACGCATGCTTTTTTTTGTTCGCGTTTTGCCGCGTTTGACGACGCATGCGTCGTCTCGTCATTTGCGGCTTGGCGCGGAAATGCAACATGTAGTAATTTCTGGAGGCATCTATTTGCCACCAGGAAACGCATGCGGTCGATTGCGCAAGGATTGCGACCAAAAAACGCATTGCTGTCTATGTAAACGTATGCGTTTTTTTGCACATGCGTTTGGTTGCGTTTTTGAACGCATGCGTTTCAATTGAGAAAAACATGTCTAGACACTGATAAGCCACCCCCCACCATCAAGGTGATAAAAGGGAGGGTGTGGACAGTTGCAGGTCACTTCTCACCAGACTCTGAAGCAGACGAGACACAGACATCTTGGAGGAAAAGACCCTGAACAATGTGAGTATATCCTAGCCAATGCCTTTATTTTCTATTTTCTGTCTCCACATGTCCTAATTTCTGCCAATTCTTTCTTTCTACATGCATCAGAATGTCTTCTTCGGATTCTTCATCTGGTGAGGAGTTTCGGCCAGGACAGTCGGAAGTGGAGCATGTCAGTGAGGTGAGTACTTGCCTTGTCAGATTGGTAAGTATTCACTGTCACATCGACACATGTGACAATTTGATTTTTTCTGTTTTTTAGAGCACTTTTACTGCAGCTGAGACAGGGCAGGAGCAACGGAGTCAAGGTCCGGTGGAAAGGCGGCAGCGGGTACGTATACAAGGCTGACTGTCCTCAGTGTATTATTCTTGAATCTTCCTTTCTTTCCACTCATATTTCTTTACTTTTTTCTACTGGAATCCTTTTGTATGTTGACTTTCCTATTCATGCCATTTCTCAGCATCTTTTTTCTTTCTTTTCCTTATGTAAATTGAGCAAACTTTAATGACTTTCTTTAATTTTTAGGTTTCACAACAGGAGGATGACCTAATAGAAAATGACCTCCTTATCACCCTGGTCCAGGAGCGAGTCCCGTTGTGGGACACCCGAGATCCACTGCACTCGAACAACATCACGATCTGGCGGTTATGGAATGAGGTGGCCCAAGCGATGTGGGATGGCAGGGACAGCGCCCCGACACGGGTCCGAGCTGCATTTGGTAAGTATTGCACTGCAGTGTGAAGCAGCAGAGACCTTGGTCGTGCTCACTTGACTGTGTGTGATGAAAGAAACTCTCAGGAGTTTCTCTCATCACACACAGTTGTGTGAGCAGGGCCAAAAGTCCGTTTTCTGACCACAATTTTTTTTTTAACAGTATCCAAAGTCAAAACATGTTGACGTTCGATGAAGGACCGCTTCAACAAGGACCTGCGTCAAGAGAGCCGTGTTCCCAGTGGTTCAGGAGCAAGGATCAGATGCTACAAATCCCATCGAGTACTGTCATTCTTAAGACCGGTCCTTGTCCAGAGAACGTAAGTATTTATCACGTGCATTTGGTTGTATTGTATTGCCATAATCTGTATTTTTAAATTCCACAGGATTTTGCATCTGGTAAATTTTTGATATTCATTTTCTTTTTCCTTTTTTCACAGCACATATAGCACGACTGTCGGCCCAGGTTCTGGAGCGGTCCTTCATCCGACAGCCACGGACCCATCCCAGCCATCCAGCAGCGCAGCAGCAAGTGGGCCTTCCACACTAACTGGAGACCAGGGAGCTGGTCCATCAGGTCTTCCCCTTTCGCAGTCCTCTTCCACTGCCCCCTTTTTTTTGGGCTCATCCCGGCAGTGGCAGAGGGCTTCGGACAGGTCACTCATGCCCGAGTTTTTGCACTTGAGCTCGGTTTTACACGATGCGATCAAGGCTTTGGGTGACCGAATGGATGCTTCTCATAACCTCTTAAATGCACGTATCCAGGAGGTCAGCAAAAGCCTTGATCAAGTGAAAGCCGATCTCCAGAGGCCAGCACATCATTTTTTTAATCAAATTGAGCAGGGCATGTCGGAACACCTTACTCCTGATCTCCAGCTGAGGGTCATGCAGGCCTGCAATGCTGCTTGCGTGCAGGATATGCAGCAGAGTCGGTATTTTCAGCAGACAGAGGGGGCATATCCACCTGTGCCTTCACTGTCACGCTTGATGTCGACCTCTGCTGAATCCCAATGCACGGCCACCTCAATTCCTTCCACAGCCGGACACCACTACAGTACCACCACCATGCCGAGTGCAGTTGGACATCCCACCGACACCACCATGACAACCGCTGCTCCTGCTTGGACCTCCTCCACTGACACCACGATGCAGCAGGAACCTGGCATGGCCTTCCGTACCGCCTCCTCCACGATGCAGCAGGACCCTGGCATGGCCTTCCGTACCACCACCTCCATGATGCAGCAGGACCCTGGCATGGCCTTCCGTACCACTTCCTCCACGATGCAGCAGGACCCTGGCATGGCCTTCTGTACCGCCTCCTCCACGATGCAGCAGGACCCTGGCATGGCCTTCCGTACCGCCACCTCCACGATGCAGCAGGAACCTGGGATGGCCTTTCATACCGCCTCCTCCACGATGCAGCAGGACTCTGGCATGGCTGCAGGCTCTACGAGCACTATGGACTCTGGCATGGCTGCACGCTCTACGAGCACTATGGACTCTGGCATGGCTGCACGCTCTACGAGCACTATGGACTCTGGCATGGCTGCACGCTCTACGAGCACTATGGACTCTGCCATAGACCCTGTCAGGTCACCCACCACCACGCCACGCCATATGAGCCCACCAAGACCTCCCACAACCAGGCAAACAAAAAAGAAAACAAAAAATACAAAAACCGAGGACTCTTAGCATTCCTCCCCCTTCACCTCCCAATGTGTCTTTAATGTCAGGTTTGTCTCACCCTTCCAGTGCGTCTGAAGCCTCTCATGTGTCAAGCCCTATCCCCGAACTTCCAGACCCTTCTAGTTTCATTGCCCCTTCTCCTGCCACCTCTGCGTCGTCCACAGTTAGCCAGGCCTCAGTACTTCACACCCCCCATTTACATCACTCTACCCCAAGCCGGCGCAGTAAAAAATAATTTCTTTCCAGTTGTTAACAAAATAAAAAAAGTTTGGTTTGCCACAATTATGTTTGGTTTATTGTGTCTTCTGCCGCCGGCAACACACACCGTGCGCCATGAAACTTCGCCACACACTAATTTTTTGGGCCACATCATATCTCCTATAGTTAAAAATAAAAAAGACTGCAGCTTTATGTGTCTTTAGTATACAGATATGAGGTGGCCCAAAAAATATTACATGTATCTCCATAATCTCTTTTGGTCTGTGCTTAGTGTGCCAGTCTGAAGAGGAAATGGTGGAAATACAGTGCAGACCTCTACTGAACAGGTCAGGTGTCAAAAAACTCATTAGTTATGACACCTGACCTGTTGAGTAGAGAACTGCCTTGTATAACCACCATTTTCTCTTCTTATATTACACACAACTTGAGTTACAATGGTGGTCACACACTACATATCTATGCTCACATGCACAGGTGTCAGAAATAGTGAATTCATGAGCCTGTATATGTTTATCATGATTTCATTATTTCTGACACCTGACTTGATGACTATAGATAGTGTGACAGTGATTGTCTCTTTAGCTTGTGTCCAATGGATACAGGAGAAGAGAATCATGATGCAATGACGTCAACAAGCTTACCAATAAAGCAACATGGCTGCCATTACTAGTAGTATGTGGCCAGTGTTTTATATCAGTATTTGCAAGCCAAAACAAGGAGTGGAACAATTAGAGGTAAATTAGGATATTAACATTATAACTAGCACATCTGCTTTTATCACCCACTCCTGGTTTTGGATTACAAAAACTGATATTAAATACAGATCACATACTGCCAGTTTTAGGACAGCCTGGGTTTGGAGAGGAAAAAGATAGGAGAAACGGTCAACTCAACCAAAAGTAAAGTTTATTAATGAGAAATATTATTATCATTGTAGAAAATAACTGGTATATATCAAATTACAACTGGACTTTTACACTACATTGTCCTGCCATGAGACACGTCCAATATCTGAATCAAAAAAGGCCGCAAATTGGTCCCGCATGTGGCCAACTGCTGCAGTTGACTGCAGCGGGTGATGCTGGAAATCGGGCAGTGGGTTTGCAACTGCTTCATCCAGTTCAATGTTGGGTTGCTCCTTAAAGATGTTATGGTGGATGCAGGTACATAATCCTGTGTTGGATTGGAAATCTATGTCTGTGACTAGTTGGGGTTGTCAGGGGGTTCATAATGATGTTCCTTTGATGTCAATCTCCTCTTCTTCCTCTTCTGAAATTCCAGAGTTTTTGTCTGATTTTCAGGATGTATTCGATTAGCCCAAGTCCAGTTCCCTTCCACCGCACAGGGACTGTGATTGTGCGATTGACTTGATTCCAGGCAGTAAGTTTCCTAAGAGCCGACTTTTCAACCTGTCTGTGCCTGAACATACCGCCATGCGGAGTTATGTTAAGGAGTCTTTGGAGAAAGGGCATATTCGGCCATCTTCACCGTTGGGAGCAGGTTTTTTTTTGTTGCTAAGAAGGATGGCTCCTTGAGACCTTGTATTGATTATCGCCTCTTGAATAAGATCACGGTCAAGTTTCAATACCCTTTACCTTTGCTTTCTGATTTGTTTGCTAGGATTAAGGGGGCTAGTTGGTTTACAAAGATTGACCTTCGGGGGGCATATAATCTTGTTCGTATTAAGCAGGGTGATGAATGGAAAACTGCGTTTAATACGCCCGAAGGCCATTTTGAATACCTTGTGATGCCATTCGGGCTCACTAACTCTCCATCTGTTTTTCAATCCTTCATGCATGATATCTTCCGGACTTATATTGATAAATTCTTGATTGTATATCTGGACGATATTTTGATTTTTTCCGATGATTGGAAGTCTCATGTGGAACAGGTCAGGATGGTATTTCAGATCCTTCGTGACAATGCTTTGTTTGTGAAGGGGTCTAAGTGTCTCTTTGGGGTGCAGAAGGTTTCTTTTTTGGGCTTTATTTTTTCTCCCTCATCTATGGAGATGGATCCGGTTAAGGTTCAGGCCATTCATGATTGGATTCAACCCACATCCATGAAGAGCCTTCAGAAATTTTGGGGTTTTGCAAATTTTTATCGCCGGTTCATTGCTAACTTCTCCAGCGTGGTTAAACCCTTGACTGATTTGACGAAAAAAGGCCCTGATGTGGCAAATTGGTCCTCTGCGGCTGTCTCTGCCTTTCAGGAGCTTAAACGCTGATTTATTTCTGCTCCGGTGTTGCGCCAACCAGATGTTTCTCTTCCGTTTCAGGTTGAGATTGATGCTTCTGAGATTGGGGCAGGGTCCGTTTTGTCTCAGAGGGATTCTGTTGGTTCTTTGATGAAACCGTGTGCCTTCTTCTCCCGCAAGTTTTTGCCTGCTGAATGCAATTATGATGTCGGCAATCGGGAGTTGTTGGCTATGAAGTGGGCATTTGAGGAGTGGCGACATTGGCTTGAGGGAGCTAAGCACCGTATTGTGGTCCTGACCGATCATAAGAATTTGATTTACCTCGAGTCTGCCAAACGGCTGAGTCCTAGACAGGCTCGATGGTCCTTGTTTTTTTCCCGTTTTGATTTCGTGGTTTCGTATCTTCTGGGTTCTAAGAATATTAAGGCTGATGCCCTTTCTAGGAGTTTTTTGCCTGATTCTCCTGAGGTCCTTGAACCGGTCGGCATTCTGAAAGAAAGGGTGGTCCTTTCTGCCATTTCCCCTGATTGGCGGGTTCTTCAGGAATTTCAGGCTGATAGACCTGACCGCTGTCCTGTGGGGAAATTGTTTGTTCCTGACAGATGGACTAGTAGAGTGATTTCTGAGGTTCACTGTTCTGTGTTGGCTGGTCATCCTGGTATTTTTGGTACGAGAGATTTGGTTGGTAGGTCCTTTTGGTGGCCTTCGTTGTCACGTGATGTGCATTCTTTTGTGCAGTCCTGTGGGACTTGTGCGCGGGCCAAGCCTTGTTGTTCCCGTGCTAGTGGGTTACTTTTGCCATTGCCGGTCCCTGAGAGGCCCGCGACGCATATTTCTATGGATTTTATTTCTGATCTTCCGGTTTCCCAGAGGATGTCGGTTATCTGGGTTGTTTGTGACCGGTTTTCTAAGATGGTTCATTTTGTGCCTTTGCCTAAATTGCCTTCCTCTTCAGAGTTGGTTCCGTTGTTTTTTCAGCATGTGGTTCATTTGCATGGTATTCCGGAGAATATTGTGTCCGACAGAGGTTCCCAGTTTGTTTCTAGGTTTTGGTGGGCCTTTTGTGCTAGGCTGGGCATTGATTTGTCTTTTTCTTCTGCATTTCATCCTCAGACAAATGGCCAGACCGAGCGAACTAATCAGACTTTGGAGACTTATTTGAGATGCTTTGTGTCTGCCGATCAGGATGATTGGGTGGCCTTTTTGCCATTGGTCGAGTTTGCCCTTAATAATCGGGCTAGTTCGGCTACTTTTTTGTAATTTTGGATTTCATCCTCGTTTTTCTTCTGGGCAGGTTGAGCCTTCTGACTGTCCTGGTGTGGATTCTGTGGTTGACAGGTTTCAGCAGATTTGGGCTCATGTGGTGGACAATTTGGTGTTGTCTCAGGAGGAGGCTCAACGTTTTGCTAACCGTCGTCGGTGTGTTGGTTCCCGGCTTCAGGTTGGGGATTTGGTTTGGTTGTCTTCCGTCATGTTCCTATGAAGGTCTCTTCCCCTAAGTTTAAGCCTCGGTTTATTGGTCCTTATAGGATTTCTGAGATTATTAATCCGGTGTCTTTTTGATTGGCGCTTCCGGCCTCTTTTGCTATCCATAATGTCTTCCATAGATCTTTATTGCGGAAATATGTGGTGCCCGTTGTTCCCTCTGTTGATCCTCCGGCCCCTGTTTTGGTTGATGGGGAGTTGGAGTATGTGGTTGAGAAGATTTTGGATTCTCGTTTTTCGAGGCGGAGGCTTCAGTACCTTGTCAAATGGAAGGGTTATGGCCAGGAGGATAATTCTTGGGTTTTTGCTTCTGATGTCCATGCTGCTGATCTGGTCCATGCCTTTCATCTGGCTCGTCCTGATCGGCCTGGGGGCGCTGGTGAGGGTTCGGTGACCCCTCCTCAAGGGGAGGGTACTGTTGTGAATTCTGCTTTTGGGTTCCCTCCGGTGGTAGTAGGTGGTAATGCAGTTGTCCCTGTTTTGCAGTCTTGGTCAGGTGTGTCTGCTGATTGCAGTTCTGACTGGGGTATTTAGGTGTGCAGGATTCATTAGTCCTTGCCAGTTGTCTATTGTTGTTGGGAGGTGTTGGACCTCTGCCTGGTTCCTCCTGTCATTCTGCCAAATCAGCAAAGATAAGTGTCTGTTTTTTTTTTCCTGTGGCACACATGCTGTGTGCTTCACAATTCAGTGCTATTCTTTGTGTTTTCTTGTCCAGCTTAGATTGTGTCAGTATTTTCTCAGTCTTGTTGGATTCTCTGGAGTGGCAGATATACATTCCATGTCTTTAGTTAGATTGTGGAACTTTTTGTATTATCTGTTGTGGATATTTTTGGAAGGGTTTTAATACTGACCGCCTAGTAATCTGTCCTATCTTTTCCTATTTAGCTAGAGTGGCCTCTTTTGCTAAATCCTGTTTTCTACCTGCGTGTGTCTATTCTTCTCCTACTCACAGTCATTATTCGTGGGGGGCTGCCTATCCTTTGGGGGTCTGCTCTGAGGCAAGATAGCATTCCCATTTCCATCTATAGGGGTATTTAGTCCTCCGGCTGTGTCGAGGTGTCTAGGGTTTGTTAGGCACACCCCACGACTACTTCTAGTTGCGGTGTTAGTTCAGGATTTGCGGTCAGTACAGGTTCCACTGACTCCAGAGAAAGTTTTCATGCGGCTCCAAGGTCACCGGATCATAACACATTGGATAGGATATACTCACATTGTTCAGTGTCTTGTTTTCCTCCAAGGATGTAGCCTGCGTCTCGTCTGCTTCAGTGTCTGCTGAGTAGTGACCTGCAAATGTCCACTCCCTCCCTTTATCACCTTGTATGTTGGGGGGTGGCTTATCAATGTCTAGACATGTTTTTCTCTTGTGGAACGCATGTGTTCACGAACGCAAGCAAACGCATGTGCTTGTGAACGCATGCGTTCATATAGACAGCATTGCGTTTTTTTGGTGCATTCCTTATGCAATCGACCACATACGTTTCCAGGTGGCAAATTGACGCCTCTAAAAATTACTACATGTTGCATTTCCACGACAAGCCGCAGACGACGAAACGACACATGCGTCGTCAAACGCGGCAAAACGCGAACGATCGCAGACGCATGCCTCCCTAATGTTAAATATAGGAATACACACCGCATGCGGATATTTGTGGAAGAAACGCTGCGGACACAACCGCAAATGTGAAACCAGCCTTAGCTTCACCCTGTGTGAAAGAAGCGAACCCTGTTGCGTCACAGGGCCGCAGTACCGCACGTAACAAAAATAATAATAAAGTAGCATGAGAGTGCATGCGGTACCGCTCTGGCGGACACCACTAACTACCCAGACTTGGGTTTGGAAAGCGCTGTGATAGCGCACGGCACCGCCCTGGCAGTTACAGTAATAGATACAGTTTGTGTACTTGTGTTGGGAACAAGTCGGACGCTAGATTACAATCATCCTCCTTACGTGGGCATTCAAACACAAGAGAGGGGATGATTGAAGAACGACTTTCACTGACAACAAACACATGTAAACAAGTGTATACTAGCACATGGCCATGCGGCCATGCGAACCTTTAATAGCTGCAGCAAGTTCAGGACCTTCCTAGAGGACCAATGAGAACTGCTACAGTAACTGAGCAACTTCAGGACCTTCCTAGAGGACCAATAGAAGCTGCTGCAGTACCTGAGCATGTGACCCCAGACCTCCTTTGAGAGGTTTTCCTTTGGGCATGCTCAGAAGGGAAAAAGCAGGACTTGGTCCCAGAGACATCTGCTCACCGCTGATCAGTACAGGCTATAATGGCAGAGCCTGGAAAGGCAGCAGTAACCCTTTGCACAGAATCAGAGTGAGTGAGACGCTGGGACTGACGTCTCCGCTGAGCAGGCTCCACTGTGGCTGATGCAGAATGAGAGACCGTAGCAGACATGGTTCGAGATTCCCCCTGTGCAGTGGCGGGAACTCCTAACACAAATGCTGATTATGGCCCCATAAGATGCTCCATAGACACATTTGCCTTGTTTAATGCTGCACAAATGTTGATTATAGCCCCATAATATGCTCCATAGACTATTATGCCCCATGTAATGCTGCACAAATGCTGATTATGGCCCTATAAGATGCTCCATATAAAAATGTGCCACATGTAGTGCTGCTGCTGCTGCAATAACAAAAAAAAATTGACATACTCACCTCTCGTTGCTGCCTGCTGCTCCTCAGCGTCCCATCTCTCTGCAGTGACTGTTCAGGCAGAGGGCGGCACGCACACTAATACGTCATCGCACATGTCACTGCAGAGGACGCGGAAGACGGAGCGGCGGTGGAATGAGGAAAGGTGAATATTAAATACTCACCTGCTCCCAGCGCGGTCCCTGACAGATTCTCCCAGGACTGATGGTCTCTGGGAGCCGGCAGTTTCTTCCTCTGTTCAGCGGTCACTGGTACAGCTCATTACAATAATGAATATGCGGCTCCACCCCTATGGGAGTGAAGTCCATATTCATTACTTTAGTGAGTGGTACCACGTGACCGCTGAACAGAAGAAGAAGGTGCCAGCGCCGGAGACCATGGGACATGCATGGACAGCGCCAAGAGCAGGTGAGTATTTGACTATTTCGCCCCCCCTCACCCGCTGACCCCCCCCGCCAACCATGACTTGAGTATAAGCCAAGAGGGCCACTTTCAGCCAAAAAAATGGGCTGAAAATCTCTGCTTATACTGCAGTATATACAGTAAGTCACATGCTGTCCATTTCATTGTGATCCTCCTTGAGATTGTTCTACTCCTTCATTGGAGTCCAGCTGTGTTTAATTAAACTGATAGGACTTGATTTGGAAGGGCACACACCTGTCTATATAAGACCTCACAGCTCACAGTGCATGTCAGACTAAATGAGAATCATGAGGTCAAAAGACCAAGGAGCTCAGAGACAGAATTTTGGCAAGGCACAGATCTGACATGCAAAATTGGGGACTGCATTGCTTACCAATAGTAAGAAGGACCAACACTAGCAGAGAGCCGGATGACAGGGCCCTAAAGCACATTTCACATGTTGGACACCGCTTTCTCAAGGGGAATGCAGTTGTGGTGACCAAAAGGACCTTTTTATGTCCATGGTGACCAGTCAGGTAACCGGTGACATGGACCATGTGGACCAATGAGGTGACTCTAATGGCGCATGCACTCCACACCTGATGAGTCCCACGAACATGACCATGGCCGTCAAAAGTCACTGCACATGCCCAAGGAGGCGAGCAAGTCGCGGCCCTTTTTTCTTCCACATTCATTTCATTTTTTTATGTTTTGGTTAGTGTTGAGCATTCCGATACCGCAAGTATCGGGTATCGGCCGATATTTGCTGTATCGGAATTCCGATACCGAGATCCGATACTTTTGTGATATCGGGAATCGGTATCGGGATCGATATTAATGTGTAAAATAAAGAATAAAAATAAAAAATATTGATATACTCACCTCTCCGACGCAGTCTGGACCTTACCAATGTAACCGGCAGCTTCCGTTCCTAAGAATGAGCGCTTGAAAGACCTTAGATGACATCGCGGCTTGTGATTGGTCGTGTGGCGGTCACGTGACCGCTCACGCGACCAATCACAGGCTGCGACGTCATCTAAGGTCTTTCAAGCGCTCATTCTTAGGAACGGAAGCTGCCGGTTACATCGGTAAGGTCCAGGCTGCGTCGGAGAGGTGAGTATATCAATATTTTTTATTTTTATTCTTTATTTTACACATTAATATGGATCCCAGGGCCTGAAGGAGAGTTTCCTCTCCTTCAGACCCTGGGAACCATACAGGATACCTTCCGATACTTGGTGTCCCATTGACTTGTATTGGTATCGGGTATCGGTATCGGCGATATCTGATACTTTTCGGGTATCGGCCGATACTATCCGATACCGATACTTTCAAGTATCGGACGGTATCGCTCAACACTAGTTTTGGTGCTTTTACACAATAAAAACTTTTTTACAGAAAAAAATAATTTTTGCATCACTTTATTCAGAGAGCTGTAACTTTTTTAGTTTTCCGCTGAGCTGTATGGCAGCTTGTTTTTTGTGGCAAGAGATGATGTTTTCAGTGACACAAATTTATATTTTTATTGCATTTTATTCCACTTTTTGTTTGGCGGTATGATGATAAAGCACCGTTTTTTGCCTTGGTCTTTTTTATGATGTTCACTGCACTGTACACTGCAATACCAAACGTGAACTTTTTTCTTTCTTTCTTTCAATTAATTTATGGGTACAATATTTTGTGATTTTTTTTAAATATATTTTATATTTTTACCATTTTTTTTTCTAGTTTTTAACTTTGTTTTAACTTTTTTACTTAGTCCCTCTATGGGGCTTTCACTTTTTTCTCTCTGATCATTTAGAAAGCATAGCAATGCACAATCATTGCTATGCCTTGTAAACTGTCAGTGCTAGACCGGAGTCACACTTAAAAATGAAAAATCGGTCCGAGTCTCACTGCTGAGAGTCGCACAAGTGTTCTCCGCATGGTCATCCATGTGTAATGTGTTTGCAATGTGATGATGCGATTTTTCGCATCTATGTATCTGTATGGCATCCGTATGACATGCGTATGACTTTACATTTCCCATTGCTTATCCTTATTGAATTTAATGGCTCAATGGGCTGAAAAGAGGAAAATGTGTGCATATTTCTCGCAAGTCACACTGATGGTCCGTGTGGCGTCTGATTTTTTCTCGCACCTATAGACTTGCATTGGCGAGACTCAGGTGATATACGCTTCCAATCGCGGCATGCTGCGATTTCACTCGCACACTGAATACGCCTGAGGGAAAAAAAAAAACGATGATGGGAGCTGCCCCATAGATTAATCCCTTTCTGACATTAGACGTACTATCCTGTCGAGGTGGGGTGGGCCCGTATGATCACCGACGGCATAGTATGTCATATGCGATCGACGCACTCACGGGGGGAGCGGGGCCTGGTGTCAGCTGAATATTACAGATGACATCCGGCATAATGTGCGAGGAGCGGTCACGGACCGCTCCTGGCACATTAACCCCCAGCAAACTGCGATCAAAGATGATCACAACGTTCCAGCGGCACAGGGAAGCATTGCGCAGGGAGGGGGCTCCCTGCGTGTTTCCCTGAGACCCTCGGAGCAACGCAATGTGATCGCGTTGCTTCCAGGGTCTCCTACTTCCTTCTCCCTGCAGGCCCCGGATCCAAAATGGCCATGGGGCTGCTTCCAGATCCTGCAGGGAGGTGGCTTACTTGCGCCTGCTCAGAGCAGGCGCTGGTAAGCCAGAAGCACTGTCTGTCAGATCGCTGATCTAACACAGTGCGCTGTGCAAAGTGTCAGATCAGCGATCTGACACTATAGTGTGATGTCCCCCCTGGGGCAATGTAAAAAAGTTAAAAAATATATATATATATTTACATGTGTAAAAAAAAAATTCCTGAATAAAGAAAAAAAACAATATTGTTCCAATAAATACATTTCTTTATCTAAATAAAAAAAACAATAAAAGTACACATATTTAGTATCACCGCGTCCGTAACGACCCGACCTATAAAACTGTGCCACTAGTTAACCCCTTCAGTAAACACCGTCACAAAAAAAAGAGGCAAAAAACAATGCTTTATTATCATACTGCAGAACAAAAAGTGGAATAACACTTCTGTTATTAACTGTTTCTCATTTTAAAGCACTTTTCACTTTTCAACTTATGCAATTACCGACACAGCTGCTGCTTAATGATATGCAAATATCGATATGTGCGCTGGTTTAAAGGAAATGACATACTGTTGTGTCTATCTGGACCCGTGGAAGCGTGTATAACGTGAAACGGCCTTTGTCCTGTTTCTCCGCCTGTACCATCTGCCCTGTACCTGCTTGCATTACCTTAGTCCATGCAAAGGACTAAGGTTTTTTCGTCACTGGATTCTGAAGTGTTGCTGCATTTTTTCTTTCTTTTAATGGACTTCCTTATGTGCACTTCTTGTCATGCACCTTCAACACCGTGAACTACGTTCTTGCATTGAGGCCTGTGATTCAGAGACTACTTCACCACACCACTGAGTAAAGCACGCTACTCAGTGCTGTTCTTTTTTTCTTTTTTTTATTTTCTGCATTATTAACTGTTGTGAAACACTTGGGGGTTCAAAGTTCTCACAACACATCTAGATAAGTTCCTTGGGAGGTCTAGTTTCCAATATGGGGTCACTTGTGTTGGGGTTTCAACTGTTTAGGTACATCAGGGGCTCTGCAAGTGCAATGTGATGCCTGCAGACCAATCCATCTAAGTCTGCATTCCAAACGGCGCTCCTTCCCTTCCGAGCTCTGCCATGCATCCAAACGGTGGTTCCCCCCACATATGGGGTATCAGCATACTGAGGAAAAATTGGTCAACAACTTTAGGGGTCCAATTTCTCCTGTTACCCTTGGGAAAATACAAAACTGGGGGCTAAAAAAATATTTTTTGTGGAAAAAAAAAGAATTTCTATTTTCATGGCTCTGCGTTATAAACTTCTGTGAAGCACTTGGTGGGTCAAAGTGCTTACCACACATCTAGATAAGTTCCTTAGGGGGTCTACTTTCCCAAATGGTGTCACACGTGGGTGGTTTCAATGCTTAGGCACATCAGGGGCTCTCCAAACGCGACATAGCGTCTTATCTCAGTTCCAGTCAATTTTGCACTGAAAAGCCAAATGGTGCTCCTTCCCTTCCGAGCTCTGCTGTTCTCCCACACAGTGGTTTACCCCCACATATGGGGTATCTGCGTACTCAGGACAAATTGCACAACAACTTTTGGGGTCCAATTTCTTCTGTTACCCTTGGGAAAATAAAAAATTGGGGGTGAAAAGATCATTTTTGTAAAAAATATGATTTTTTATTTTTACGGCTCTGAATTATAAATTTCTGTGAAGCACTTGGTGGGTCAAAGTGCTCACCACACACCTAGATAAGTTCCTTAGGGGTCTACTTTCCAAAATGGTGTCACTTGTGGGTGGTTTCAATGTTTAGGCACATAAAGAGCTCTCCAAACGCGACATGGCGACCTATCTCAATTCCAGTCAATTTTGCATTGAAAAGTCAAATGGCCCTTCTTCCCTTCTGAGCTCTGCTGTGCGCCCAAACAGTGGTTTACCCCCACATATGGGGTATCAGCGCACTCAGCACAAATTGCACAACAACTTTTGGGGTTCAATTTCTCCTGTTACCCTTGGTAAAAATAAAACAAATTGGAGCTGAAATACATTTTTTGTGAAAAAAAATTAAATGTTCATTTTTTTAAACATTCCAGAAATTCCTGTGAAACACCTGAAGGGTTAATAATCTTCTTGAATATGGTTTTGAGCACCTTGAGGGGTGCAGTTGTTAGAATGGTGTCACACTTGGATATTTTCTATCATATAGACCCCTCAAAGTGACTTTCATATGTGAGGTGGTCCCTAAAAAAAAATGGTGTTGTAAAAATGAGAAATTGCTGGTCAACTTTTAACCCTTATAATCCCTAATAAAAAAAAATTTGGTTCCAAAATTATGCTGATGTAAAGTAGACATGTGGTAAATGTTACTTATTAAGTATTTTGTGTGGCATATCTCTGTGATTTAAGGGCATAAAAATTCAAATTTGGAAAATTGCAAAATTTTCAAAATTTTTAACAAATTTCCGTTTTTTTCACAAATAAACGCAGGTAATATCAAATAAATTTTTACCACTATCTTGAAGTACAATATGTCACAAGAAAACAATGTCAGAATCATCAGGATCCGTTGAAGCGTTCCAGAGTTATAACCTCATAAAGGGACAGTGGTCAGAATTGTAAAAATTGGCCCGTCATTAATGCGCAAACCACCCTTGGGGGTAAAGGGGTTAACAGTGGTCTGAGTGCTATGCGATGTTTTCTCGCATAGCACTCGTCCGTATTCTATGGCAGTGTGAACCTGGCCCTACACTGACATACAAGATTCACACACCATGTTCTGAGCATGCTTGCTAGGTGTTTGGTGACCCGGATGTTGCCATGGCAATAATCGAGCCACTGCAATGATGCCGCAGGAGTGTGGATCGGAAAGCACTGGAGGCCCCCCTCCCTCTGCTTACCTTCTAAATGCTGCAATCGTTATCGAGGGGGGTAAATTGCTGGGAGTGGTATGGGGTTTTGTGTGAAATTATGTCCAATTTACTTTTTTTTCTTTGTTTTTTTTTGTGTTGTTGCAATACACACAAAGGAAATAAACATGTGTATAACAAAACATGTGTAATTGCAAAATTTGTTTGGGAGAAATACTTCATTTTCTGGAACAATTTCAAGGGTGCCAACAATTTCAGCCATGACTGTATGTGACAACCCTGCTATGGTTTCATACAAAACAGTTGTGACGTGGCAGCCTGTATAAACCTGTTCCATACATCTGAATACAGTTATTGCCTCAGCATAAACATGTATTTTCAGAAACCCTATTCAGATGTAAAGAACAAACAGAGATATTTCTGCAATAAATTTTCTACATTTGAACACTATAGCAGTATCTTTGTAGGCTCTTTGCAGAAATTTATTTTAGGAAAGTGCTAAAAAAAAGTAATTCTACAATTCTACAGTGCCACCACTATTCGGGACCGGAGTGTGCGGCTGCATAGAAATACATGCAGCCACACACTCCCGAGTGCCAGCGGCTGTGCCGGGAATTGATACGAGAGACTCGCTCGAGTTTCCCGCATCACACTCGCAAGCGAGACCCCGGCCTAAGGCTACACATTGTTCCCATTTTCAAGTCTTTTTCTTTTTTTTACTTTATTAAACAGGCGTTGGTCATAGTAAAATTCTTGCACACGCGAGATGCCTTTTTTACTTTATTAAACAGGCGTTGGTCATAGTAAAATTCTTGCACACGCGAGATGCCTCCATAGGTCTGCGCATGCAGGATTTCTTGCTATACAGTCTTTTACTAATATTGATGCTGACACATTGGGGTGAGCGTGATTATGGGAATTAGTAGGGGTGCATAATTACTTTTGATTTACATATGCTTGACTCTGAATTGTCCGGAGGTTACAGCAGGAAAATGGTAGAAGGTGTAGCAATAAACGTTACATATTCTGACAGCGCTGCCCAAGCAGTATTTCAGGATACTATTAGTATGCTATGAAAAAAATCTCCTGACAGATTCCTTTAATTTATTTGTTGTGTTGATTTCATCGTAGCTCCGTATTCACATACAGTAACTCAATGTTTGGCAATTTACTATGTAGCAGGAAAATTAATGATATCGGCATTGCTGTAAAAGTTTATGTTTTGCCATTGACTAATGGTGAATTAAATAAATGAAATAATCACATTTGTCACTTACAGACTTTACAGGTAACTACTTCTATATTTGTATTTGAGTAATGCAAGGGAACTATGGAAACTAAGCAAATACTTTTTGCAAGGTTCGCTATAGGGCATAACCATCATAATTTTAATTTCTAATAGCAATTTTTCTTAAGAATAATGATGTGCTGATGAAATGAGTATTTACCAGCACTACACGGACATGATGAGTTCTCCATATTTTCCTTTCTTGGGCCTCGAGGCTAGTTCATTAAGACTTGAATGAATATGTGTTGTACTGTAATAGTACTGGAGGGGAAGAAAAGAGCTCTGAGCAGACAGTGCCAGGATATACCAGATTTATTAACATACGAAAGTCAATTTGATTCACTGTACTTCATAAATTTTACTGACGTCATTAACTGAAAGCCTATAATATACTTTATTTCAGTGTTACGTAGAATCGGAGTATGTTTCTAAAATAGCAAGTTTAGACCATCTTTGGCTATCTTGTCTTTTTCTACATAGATAATTGCTAACAGTCATTTAATGGCTATTTGCTATTGCAGTAGATTAAAATTAGCAGTAATCTATTTGAAGAGAAATATGAAAGATCAAATTTCATATGTGGCTACCCTAATTAAATAGATTAAAAAAAACTGTTAAAATAGTAAAGATGCATAAAATCTTAAAAGGAATCTGTCACAAGTAGTGATGATTGAATATTCAAGGATTTGGGAAGAAAATCAGCACAAATAATTTCTAATATCCGTGTATTCGTACCGAATAACATCCAATGCAAGTCAGTGGGAAAGCCCAATATTTTTCTGCTGGACCCAATGGGTGCATGGGAAAAAAAATGGATGGGAAATGGATGGGAAAGTGCTAAAACTAAATGGGAACAGCATGGAGAAGATGCCTGCATGCTTTTCTGACTCACATATGGTATCTGGGAATAATGTTGTCAGATTATTACGTTGGTTTTACGGATTTTTAAAAAGATCTACCAAACCAATTTTTTTTTTTAAAGGGAAAAATGCTAAGAAACATTTTCTTCATAATCACATGTATATAGCGAAAAAAAGAAAAGAAAAAGAAAATACATTTTACCCCCCCTTTAGCATATGTTATGTTATATTTAGCGTTTTGGCTTTATTTTTTACTTTAACATTTGTGAGGGCTCTCACTCCTACATTTGGGAGGACCCTTCCTCATGCCAAATAGTTAACAAGATAGTGGAATACACATTCCCCATCCCATTACAATGCTATTTTAAATGTGCCCATTTGAATATTGGGCATTGCTCGCCACCACCACGATGTCCACCGGCATGTCATTATGCGGTCCTCGCTGACAATTAGTAGAGTGCCAGCAGGTGCCATGAAACCGGAGTTTGGTAGGGGCCCTCAGGTGGCCCTGTGTCATACATTTGGAAGAGTTCTCACTCCTACATTTGGGAGGTCCCTCCCTCATGCCAAATAATTTGCCAGATAGTGGAATACATATTCCCCATCACTTTACAATGCCAGCTAAAACATGTCCATTTGAATCTTGGGCTTTGCCCACAACCACCACCAAGTCCACCGCCTCATCATTATGGGGCCCTCGCTTTTAATTTTCAGAGGGCCACCAGGTGCTGTGCAACCTGCATTTTGTAAGCTCCACAGTTAATATTTGCCACTGGATCCCAATGGAATAACTGTCATAGCGAATGAAGCTGCTGTAAGGTGAATATGATACAGGAGCTGGGGGAGCTGAATGATCAATGTGAGTAAATTGGATTCTACCGGACACCAAAAGCATTAGATTAAAATTCTGAATACAGTGTATGCAAGTGAGGGCCTGTATTGTGATCAGTCTGTCAGGCCTGAAACCCATGTCAGGAATATGCGCAGGCCTCATTTTACTTGGAAGCAGCCTCCTCAAGGGAAAGAGACAGGAGTGCCATTGACCAATCTGCACATGCCTATGAATTTCCTATTGGTTTAATAAATAGCATATCTTTATCTAGCAGTTGTGTGACTGGCGCAAAGCCTGCAGAGATACGCAAACATGACTATCTCTAATTTTCCTGAGTCTGAGTCTTCTGTTGTCGTGTGTAATAAAGCTGATATTGCCACACATTGCTAGATATATTGAATTTGTACATAACACCTCTGTGAGGGTACTTGCCAAAAATAAAGCCAGGATTTTTTTTTCATAAGCATAAAGCATTCAGTATGAGAAAGGGTGATGTTAAGGAACGTGGATGTGGTGGTGCCCGCCAAGGCCGTGATACAGATCAAAATGTGACTGGATCTCGTTCTAGCTTCCTGTCAAAATGTGGTCAGCGCAGTACACCACTGATGAACTGATGCAATTGCCAGGATGTTGTGGGTTGACATGGCAGACAAAAGCTCCAGAGCGTTGACAAGCAGCACCACGAAGTCTTCCAAACAGTCCAGTCTCAGTAGCCAAGAGGCTGGGCCTCTGAATCCTCAACATGGTCCTCCTTCCTCCCACCATCAAGAGTCCCAGGACACATATGACCCCAATGGTGGCCACGCTGAAGAACTGTTTATTTTCCCTTGTAATTTGTCAGGCCTCTCAAAGTGCACCATTAAAGAGGGTCTGGAGGTGGAATGCGATGATCCCCAAACATTTGAGCCCCCACGGCCAGGAAAAAGCCACTTTGGGGAAGGTCAAGTCATGTCTGAAGAAGTGGAGGATTATCATGACGCAAAGTTGTCATCAGGTCAACCTAAAATTGCAACTCAATCGGAGGATCAGATTGAGGAATTGTAAGATGACATGGTCAATAATGAGGCCACTGAACCAACCTGGCACGGAGGCATGCCTAGCAAGCACAGAAGTGCAGACAGGGATTAGTCCACAGCACAAAAACAGGCAAGAAGAGGTAGTGATCTGACCAGAGGGAGAACTCGGTCAACTGTTCCACAGAGCCCCCCGCACTTGACAAGAAAAGAGGCCAAGGGTGCATTGTTCCCCTGTATGGCAGTTTTTTCTGAAATTCCTTCAGACAAAACAACTGTAATTTGCATTATCTGCCAACCCAAGCTAAGAAGAGACTAGTACATTGTCAACCTGAGCACCAAAAGCATGCAAAAGCACATGGCAGCCAAGCACCCAAGTAGGTGGGTGGAACACCTGGGTACAAAATCTGTTTCTGATGGTGAAACCACTGCTGCATCCTCTGTATTACAGCCTTCCCATTTTGCTGTCCATGAAGCAGGCACTGATGCCTCCTGCCCACAACCTGGAGTTGCACATACACAACAGTCAGTAACCATGCCCAGTTTATTGTCTCAGCGTAGCATTCACTTGTCCTTTCCCCAGATGTTTAACAGAAAGCAGAAATATCGACCCACCCACCCACAGGCCAAAACACTAAACATTGTCATTCCCAGGTAGTCCTGGAAATGTTGCCATTTCGACTTATGGGAACTGAGTCTTTCCTTGACCTCTTAGCAGTGGCAGCCCCACGCTACTCGATTTCCATCCGAAATTTTTTTTCCCAGTGTGCCATCAACGCACTACATAAGCACGTGTTACACAATGTCAGCCGTACTCTGGCCAATGCAGTCACAGGGAAGATCTATTTTACCACAGACACGTGGATAAGTTCTTGTAGACAGGGACACTACATTTCCCTTATGGTACACTGACTGAATCTGATGGAGTCTGGGACAGAGTCAGAGGCTGGGACATCACACATCTTAAGCACACCAAGAATAACGATCCTAACTTCTATCAAGGTTTCAGTCTCCTCATATTACAGTTCCTGTCTCTCCTCCTCCTCCTCCTCTCCAAAAGTAACCTCCCCATCACTCCCCAGCTGGGAGGTCTGCAGCACGTGGCAGCAAGCTCATCTGTTTAGGTGATAAAGCTCACAACAGGAGCTGAGCTGTTGAAGGTGATAAAAGAACAGACTGATCATTGGCTCTCATCGCTGAACCCCCAACCCCATCTGGTTGTGTGCGATAATGAGTGTAACTTGGTGGTGGCTTTAAAGCATGACAAGCTGGTAAACACGTTCCATGCATGGCCCACATGTTGAAGTTGGTTGTACAGTAGTTTTTAAAAACATAACCTGACTTGCCGGACCTACTTGCGAAGGTACGGCATGTCAGTGCACATTTCCAAAAGTCATCTAAGGCTTTCGGCAGGCTAGGTTTTCTGCAGCAGTGCTTTAATTTGCCTTGTCACCGACTGATTTATGACCTGCCCACACACTATATTTTGACCTTTAACAATAATAATAATAATAATAATAATAATAATAACTTTATTTCTATTAAGCCAACATGTTCAGCAGCATTTTACATTTTAGAGGGGACTTGTACAGACAAAAAGAAAACATTATACAATAGCAATAATCACATAAACAACAGATGCCAAGAGGAATGAGGCCCCTGCTCGCAAGCTTACAATCTACGAGAAAATAGGGGAGCCATGAAAGGTGGATGTGAAATTGGGTGTTCATGTAATGCTGCATGAACCGGTTACCAAACAGTATGTGTAATAGTACAGACACAGAGGGCTATTAAATGCATAAAGCATGTGAGAATAAGATACAAGGATCCTGGCTATGAAGAAAAATTTGAATGAGCAAGACAGGGATAGTTAGATAAATGTGTTGAGGTGGTAGGCGGTTCATATGTTGGCAAGGCTTAGAGAGCAGTGTCTGAATTCTAGCTTCTCAATGCCCATCAGAGTAACACACTGCCCCCACACATAACAACTGCCGAATGGGTGTGGATCGATTACATTTCTGAAGTTCTTCAAAACTTTGAGTACTGCACCAAGATGGTGAGCGTTGATGACGCTATTGTCAGTGTAACCATCCTGCTGTTCTCTCTATTAAAACATTAGCTGCAAAATCTCAAAGAGGAAGCTTGGAATGCCGAGCAGGTGGCTATGGAGCAAGATTTTACAGTGGCTGATACCACACAGCCCAGCCTCACACAATATTCTCAAGCCAAGTTGGGTGATGATGAGGAACAGGAGGAGGAGGCAAAACAGGCGTTTTGGATCAGCTCTACAGAGGGGACTCCCAATCTCAGCTTCATGCCTGTCCAGCATGGATGGCCTGAAGAGAAGGAGGCTATGCATCATGAGGAGGAGAGGATGGTTAGTGTTCTTCATGGTGAGGACACTGACTGTTTGACTCTTTGTATTCTGCCACACGTGGTAGAAATCATGTCCACATGCCTTTTCCAAGACCCTTGTGTGAAACACAATTTGTCCAAGATGAAATACTGGCAACTTTCTTGACCCGTGGTAGAAGGAGAAATTTGCTACTCTCATGTCGGAGGCAGACGTGCCATTTTCAGTGCATGTATGTCAGAGGGCCATTGTGGAAGACTCAATAAAAAGATTACCCTCAGACAACACTGCTGGAAGATGTACTGGCTTTTTTCACCCACAAGGATTACAAGGGATGACCACGCACACCAGTTGCAACTCAGAGAGGTAATGTCCATGAACTGACACATTTTCATGAGGCTGTCACATCAGCAAGGGCTATCTGTGGGTGTAACTATGATGAGGAGGGAGAAGTTGACCAAGATGGCGAAGGACTACTTAAGTTACCATACCAGCATCCTTCCTTATTCTTCAGTGCCCTTTAACTATTAGTTGTCCAAGCTCCACATTTGGCCCGACCTCTCCTTCTACACCTTGGAGGTATTGCCATGCCTTGCTGCAAGTGTGTTGTCTGAGTGAGTTTTTAGTTTAGGTGGCGCATTCAAAACGGATAGGCGCACACACCTGTCAATGGAAAATGTAGACAGGCTGACTCTTCTAAAATTGAACAAGGTCTGAATTTCTGGCGACTTTGTAAGCACTACGGATGATAGGAACGTAATGTAAAAGCAGCCCAGATGTCTTGTTTGGGAAGTTGTCTTAAAATCCATCCCATGCCATCCAAACCCATTTTGTTCATAAAATCACCTCCTCCTCCTGCTTTTGCAACATGTACTTAGTGGTTATGTTTGTATACCCCACTTGGCTAATGTTTTGTACTTTGTGAAAACTTGTCCCATTGTGCAATGGTGAAACTTGTACTCTCTATCGATTTCCTTGCTGACACACTCCAACAGCGGAGTAATGAAGTTAATTGCCCCTGCTAAATTATCATGTAAGATTATCTCTACCTGGATTGTGCCAGTTGCACAACTGCTAGACAAAGATACACAATTTTATAGAACAATAGAAAATTAGGATTTTTGATAAATCGGCTTGCTGACACACTGCAAATGCGGAGTAATGAAGATTATTGCCCCTGCTAAATTGTCACGTATGATTATCTGTACCCGGATTGCACCAGTCGCACAACTGCAAGATAAAGATACGCTATTAGTTTAGAAGCGTATCCCCAACACCCCTAAACACGCTCAAGCCCTCATCACTAGAGTTGAGCGACTTTTACTTTTTTCAGATCGAGTTGGGTTTCGCGAAACCCGACTTTGTCAAAAGTCGGGTCGGGTGAAATCGGTCGATTATTGCGAAAAGTCGGGGGCCGTCTGAAACACAAAACCCAATGCAAGTCAATGGGGAATCAAAGTCGGCAGTGAGTGGAGGACAGGAAAACACTTACAGTGCCCATTTTAATGCCAAAAACATAAATTCTTATTACTTAAGCTTGCAATTTTAATTTACTTTATAATAATAGTTAGGCATTGAAAACTGGGGGTCATTTGGCTAAAGTTGTGGGGGGGTAGGGCTGGCTCAAGATTTTTTGGGGCCCAGGAAACGCGGAATACATCACGGCGGTGGAGTAGGGAGAGGTAAGTATTTCAACTTTGCAAGTGCTGTGATCCTGAGCAAGTAAGGGGGGGCACTCATTGGCACTGGCACAGGGCCCCTCATAGTATGGCAGTGTGTTTGACGGAGGGTGGCGCCTCCCACTGGCAGAGACACTTTTGCGTACTATGGGGGGCCCTGTGCCAGTGATGTCGCCAACGAGTATGCCCCCCCCCACCTGATGAAGGAATCTGCACTTTCATCTGCACCTTCCTCTTTGTCCTCGTGTAAGGTGGTATAGTATGTGGGAAGGGGAACCCAACTTTCAGCAGGGTCAGATTCTGGCTGTGTAGAGTGCAAGGGGAATGTAGTGGTCTGGGTCAAGGTACCAGCAGACTCATCTAGCAGTGGCTGGGCAATGGGCAGGATGAGGAGGAAACACAGATATAGGCCCAAATAATAAAGTACTTAAACAAGAAATCATGAAGCATAAACAAAGTATGTGGCCAAGAGTAATATAGCACAGCTCTCCCAAAATCAATATCCAGACACACTGGGTCACCAGGACAACTCCAGCAAACATGTGCTACAGCAAAGAAACGGAGTATAAAAATCCCAATCATAATAGAAAAGACAACTTTATTAATGCAAAAATACATAGCAAAGAATATGTATAAACATTAAAATCATGCACCAAAACAGGTAGTAGATATAGAGAGAAACTATCGGTATACTGGTACAATTGGGAGGCACTACATAAATCCGGGGGCAAGCATGCTGCTAGCAATGTGACTACTAAAAATAATCCAATCATTACAAGGTAGTTCCTACATAATCTCCGGGTGTCAAAAGACTGTACCCCATAAGGAACATGCCTAACACATAAATAGCCTATATGTGATTACCCATATTGTGACCGGACAGCTCACCCACTATGCACCAGGAGCCCCTTGACGCGCGTTTCGCCGCCAAGCTTTTTCAAAAGCTTTTGAAAAAGCATGGCGGTGAAACGCGCGTCAAGGGGCTCCTGGTGCATAGTGGGTGAGTTGTCCGGTCACAATAAGGGGAAGCACGCATAGGCTATTTATGTGTTAGGCATGTTCCTTATGGGGTACAGTCTTTTGACACCCGGAGATTATGTAGGAACTACCTTGTAATGATTGGATTATTTTTAGTAGCCACATTGCTAGCATCATGCTTGCCCCCGGATTTATGTAGTGCCTCTCAATTGTACCAGTATACCGATAGTTTCTCTCTATATCTACTACCTGTTTTGGTGCATGATTTTAATGTTTATACATATTCTTTGCTATGTATTTTTGCATTAATAAAGTTGTCTTTTCTATTATGATTGGGATTTTTATACTCCGTTTCTTTGCTGTACCAAATAATATAGTAGGCTAAATGCAGTTCAAATGTGGTAACAGGACTAAACAGGCGGCATTGCTTTGTTCAGTGGAGGAAAACTGTAATGAGTGGCAGACACAGTTAGTAGGCCCAAATAATAAAGTAGGCTAAATGCAGTTCAAATGTGGTAACAGGACTAAACAGGCGGCATTGCTTTGTTCAGTGGAGGAAAACTCTAATGAGTGGCAGACACAGTTAGTAGGCCCAAATAATAAAGTGGGCTAAATATCTGCCAAAAAATTGTTCATAAATAAAAAGGCGACATTGCTTTGCTCAGTGTCGGAAAATTGTAATGAGTAGCAGACTAAGTTAGTAGGCCCAAATAATAAAGTGGGCTAAATGTCAAAAAATTGTTCATAAATAAACAGGTGGCATAGCTAGGTACAGGGGTGGGCTCCTCTGCTGAGTAGCAGACAGTGGTAGTAGGCACAAAGTATTAACTGGTCTAAATGGAGGCCAGGGCCCCTGTATATTTTAACTATCATCTATCATTTCAACAAATTTGTATTGGCAGTGCCATTGAAGGATTTAACAGCACAGACTACAAAGTGGTGGAGCAGGGAAAGGTAAGTATTGCAAGTGGTAGAGCACTCTTTGAGCTGGGGGGAACACTCTCTCATGGGAGGCGGTACTGGCACTGGGCCCCTCATATTATGACGGTGTGTCTGACGTTGGTTGTGCACCACCACCGTCAGATACACTTCATTGTACTGTGAGGGACCCTGTGCCAGTGCCGTCGCCCAAGAGTGGGCCCACCCACCTGTCCAGGCAAACTGCACTCGCACGGGTGCTTGCGCCAGGTGATGACCACGGCCCTGTGGGGGGAGTCAGCCCATTTAGGGAGGTATAAAAATGGCCTATGGTGGACATTCAGCAGCTGCAAATGGAGGAATTGGAGAATTGGAGAGTCAGTAAGAGGAGGCCAAAAGCAAGACATTTTTCAGGCAAGCTTCGTGTCAGCAGGGGAAGGTGGGGCAAAATAATTTGAAATCTGGCTCAACACCTCCAGCCTTAGGTGCTATTGTGCTTTTCCCACTACCACCAGATGCACCACCACCACCATCAGTACCAGCTGGCAACCACCGCCCACGGGCTCTTCCACCAGACTTCCTCATTTTTTGGAAAATCTAACCAAAATAACAACCGTTACATGGTACTGTAAAACAAGGTAGAAGGTGTATATAAACTTGTTGAGAATTTAAATCTCCCTTTTTTTTGGAGACTGAACCAAAACTCAGGCCCTGAGTATATAACAACGCAATCTAAGTGGCTGGCTGATATACGACAAACTAACAGGACTGAAGTTTATCCACTTTGTGAGAATTTGAATCTCACTTTTTTTTTGGAGACTGAACCAAAACTCAGGCCCAGTGTATAAAACAACACAATGTAAGTGGCAGAAAGTGGCTGGAAGATATATGAAAAAATACAAGGACTGTAGTACAATTTCAATCTCCCTACAATGATCTCAGGACAAGTATGGCAGCAATAAAAAGGACTGCTGCACACAAAAGTGTGGACAAATAAACAAGATAACTGCAGAAAGGAGCAACAGGATTTTTGCTTTTAAAAAAGCAGTTGGTTTGCACAGCAGCATGCAAACAGCAATGCAGCTATCAGGGAGCCTTATAAGGCAGCCTATTAAGCTACAGAGCTGATGCACAAAAATATAGCCTCCACTGTCCCTGCAAAAAAAAGGTGGTGTTGGACAGTGGAAATCGCTACAGCACAAGCGGTTTGGGGGTTAATCTTCCCTCCATAACTATATCCCTTCTTCTGATGAAGCTGCAGCAACCTCTCCCTATGCTAAGATCGGCAGAAGTAAGATGACGGTCGGCGTGCATGCCCCTTTATAGCCCCTGTGATGCCGCAGAAAGCAAGCCAATCACTGTCATGCATGGTGGGGACTGAGACCTATGTCATCACGCTGCCCACACTCTGCGTCCTCCTTCATTGGCTGAAAAATAGAGCTGAAAGCGTCATATGAAACGCTACTTTTGCGTGCAGATCGGCGACCTCATGGCCGATCCCACACTAGGATCGGGTCGGGTTTCATGAAACCCGACTTTGCCTAAAGTCGGCAATTTTTGAATTTGTCCGATCCGTTTCGCTCAACCCTACTCATCACATTTATATTCCTGGCAGCCAAACAAACCATAGCTTCGGCTTGGAAAAAAACAATTCTAGAATTATCTGCAGTTAACCCCTTCACCCCAAAGCCTGTTTTCACCTAAGTGACAGGGCCAATTTTTACAATTCTGACCACTGTCACTTTTATGAGGTCATAACTCTGAAACCCTTCAACGGATCCTGGTGATTCTGACACTGTTTTCTCGAGACATATTGTACTTCATGATAGTGGTAAAACTTCTTCGATATGACTTGCATTTATTTGTGAAAAAAACAAAAATTTGTCGAAAATTATGAAAATTTAGCAATTTTAAAAATTTTAGTTTTCATGCCCTTAAATTAGAGAGATATATCACATAATATAGTTAATAAACAACATTTCCCACATGTCTGCTTTACATCAGCACAATTTTGGAAACATAATTTTTTTTGTTAGGGAGATATAAGGGTTAAAAGTTGACCAATGATTTCTCATTTTTGCAGCAAAATTTGCAAAACCATTTTTTTAACGGACCACCTCACACTTGAAGTAACTTTGAGGGGTCTATATGACAGAAAATGCCCAAAAGTGACACAATTCTAAAAACTGCACCCCTCAAGGTACTCAAAACCACATTCAAAAAGTTTATTAACCCTTCAGGTGCTTCACAGGAATTTTTGGAATGTTTAAAAAAAATTGAACATTTCACTTTTTTTTCACAAAATTTTTACTTCAGATCCAATTTGTTTTATTTTACCAAGGGTAACAGGAGAAATTGAACCACAAAAGTCGTTGTACAATTTGTCCTGAGTACGCCGATACCCCAGATGTTGGGGTAAACCATTGATTGAGCACATGGCAGAGCTCGGAAGGGAAGGATCGCCATTTGACTTTTCAATGCAAGATTTGCTGGAATTGAGATCGGAACCCATGTCGTGATTGGAGAGCCCCTGACGTGCCTAAACAGTGGAAACCCCCACAAGTGACACCATTTTGGAAAGTAGACCCTCTAAGGAACTAATCTAGATGTGTGGTGAGCACTTTGAACCTCCAAGTGCTTCACAGAAGTTCATAATGTAGAGCCGTAAAAAAAAAAATTCATATTAATTTTCACAAAAAATGATTTTTGCCCCAAATTTTTTATTTTCCCAAGGGTAACAGGATAAATTGGACACGAAAAGTTGTTGTGCAATTTGTCCTGAGTACGCTGATGCTTCATATATGGGGATAAACCACTGTTTGAGCGCATGGCAGAGCTCGGAAGGGAAGGAGCGCCGTTTGACTTTTCAATGCAAAATTGGCTGGAATTGAGATCGGAACCCATGTCGCGTTTGGAGAGCCCCTGACATGCCTAAACAGTGGAAACCTCCCACAAGTGACCCCATTTTGGAAAGAAGACCCCCTAAGACACTTATCTAGATGTGTGGTGAGCACTTTTAACCCCCAATTGTTTCAATAAAGTTTAGAATGTAGCACTGTGAAAATTAAAAAATCATTTTTTCTTTCCACAAAATGATGTTTTAATAACTAACTAGAAAGGTGACATAAGGCAACAAGATGTTAAACATGATTGAGGACAATTATAAATATAACGTATAAATTAATAATTAATTGTCCAGAGAAAATTCTTGCCATGGATATCAAAAAGTGATAGACTAGCTATCAAAATATACATACAGGGGGGGGGAGAACAAACTCCAAAAAGATAGCCAAAGTCTATATAAAAATGCTTTATTGTACAGGGCATGGAAGTGGTGACAGCAACAAGCAGCCACCAAACAAGCTAAAAGCAAGGGCACTGGGAACCCAATAAGCCTTTTAGAGAATCAAATATACATGATAATTATAATCACACACAGGCGACATATATACAGATTACAACCCAGATCCACAAGAGATCTGGATATATACAGTCAGCATAGAATATAATACGACAAAAGTAAGTAATACATCACCCAAGTAAAGTCATCAAGTGCAGGCAGACAGGGGGTCCCAGCGCCCGCCCCAATGCGCGTTTCGGGAAACCTTCGTCAGGGGGCACACAGAGCAATAATCAGGCAAGAGTTTAAAAAGGCCGCGCACCGGAAATACTGGGACAGGAAACGCCGGAAGTGGTAAGGCACTCCCTAGCAACCAAAAAGGGAACGGCGTCATCCAGGATGCGTGCGCAGTGGTCACATGGGGCCCCACGTGACCCGTGCACAACAAACCACAGACGGTGCCATCCCCCAGGGCCGGAAGGTGAGTGCCTGCACCTCAGCTTTTCTCTCTGAGTGTGGTTGCTAAGGAGCGTTTGATTACACTTGGCGCCTGCATATGCAGCACGTCCGGTGTTATGATCCTAGTGGCTTAGGATCACAAATCTAACCAGCTAAGAGAAAATAATAGGACGAGCTCTGGGGATGTGGTAACTGGACTAACCGCAAACCTGATCCTAACCACACACACTATAGGCAGCCGTGGAACGTTTCCTGAAATCCTAGACGTCTCTTCACGGCCTGAGAAACTGACTACCCCTAAAGAGAAAGTAAAGACCTCACTTGCCTCAGAGAAATCCCCCAGAGATATAGAAGCCCCCCACAAATAATAACGGTGAGTTAAGAGGAAAAGACAAACGCAGAGATGAAACAGGTTAAGCAAATGAGGCCCGCTAACGCTAGATAGCAGAAAATAGCAAGGGATCTGTGCGGTCAGTAAAAAACCCTATGCAAAAATATCCACGCAGAGAATGCGAGAACCCCCACACCAACTAATGATGTGGGGGGAGCAACTCAGCACCCCAGAGCACCAGCAAGCAGGGAAATCACATATTAGCAAGCTGGACAAAAACTCATCATATACTAGGAAACATCTTGAACACAGATGAGCAAAAATAAGCAAACAGAACTTAGCTTCTCTTGGAGAGACTGATAACGGATGTAGACAGGAGCAATCAGAATAGCACTGAATACAACGGCAACAGGCAAGGAATGAAGGACCAAGTGGATTAAATAGGAAACCTAACTAGCAGATGACGAGACAGCTGATCCTGCCAGAAACCTACAAAATAACAAAAAGAGCCACCAGGAGGAGCCCAAAGAGAGAACTCACACAGTACCACTCATGACCACAGGAGGGAGCCCGGAAACAGAGTTCACAACAGTACCCCCCTTGAGGAGGGGTCACCGAACCCTCACCAGAACCCCCAGGGCGATCAGGGTGAGCCACATGGAAGGCACGAACCAAATCGGCCGCATGAACATCAGAGGCGACAACCCAGGAATTATCCTCCTGACCATAGCCCTTCCACTTAACCAAATACTGAAGCCTCCGTCTTGAAATACAAGAATCCAAGATCTTCTCCACCACGTATTCCAATTCTCCCTCAACCAGCACCGGAGCAGGAGGCTCAACAGAAGGAACCACAGGCACCACATACCTCCGCAACAAAGACCTATGGAACACATTATGGATGGTAAACGATGCCGGGAGGTCCAAGCGAAATGACACAGGGTTGAGGATTTCCAAAATTTTATAAGGACCGATAAAACGAGGTTTAAACTTAGGAGAAGAAACCTTCATAGGAACATAACGAGAAGACAACCACACCAAATCCCCACACGAAGTCGGGGACCCACACAGCGACGACGGTTAGCAAAGAGCTGAGCCTTCTCTTGTGACAACATCAAATTGTCCACCACATGGTTCCAAATCTGCTGCAACCTATCCACTACAGAATCCACCCCAGGACAGTCCGAAGACTCAACCTGACCCGAGGAAAAACGAGGATGAAAACCAGAATTACAAAAAAAAGGCGAAACCAAAGTAGCCGAACTAGCCCGATTATCGGCCAATGGCAAAAAAGTCACCCAATCATCCTGATCAGCAGAAACAAAACATCTCAAATAAGTTTCCAAGGTCTGGTTAGTTCGCTCGGTTTGGCCATTCGTCTGAGGATGGAAGGCCGACGAAAAAGACAAATCAATGCCATCTTAGCACAAAAGGACCGCCAAAATCTGGACACAAACTGGGATCCTCTGTCAGACACAATGTTTTCAGGGATGCCGTGCAGACGAACCACATTCTGAAAAAATAACGGAACCAAATTGGAGGAAGAAGGCAACTTAGGCAAGGGCACCAAATGGACCATTTTAGAAAAACGATCACAAACCACCCAGATGACAGACATTCTCTGAGAGACCGGAAGATCCGAAATAAAATCCATGGAAATATGCATCCAAGGCCTCTTAGGAACCGGCAAAGGCAAAAGCAAACCACTGGCCCGAGAACAGCAAGGCTTAGCCCGAGCACAAATCCCACAGGACTGCACAAAGGAACACACATCCCGCGACAAGGAAGGCCACCAGAAGGATCTAGCCACCAAATCTCTGGTACCAAGAATCCCAGGATGACCCGCCAACACTGAAGAATGGACCTCGGAAATAACTCTGCTGGTCCATCTATCTGGGACAAACAGTCTCTCTGATGGACAACGGTCAGGTCTATCCGCCTGAAATTCCTGCAACACCCGTCGCAAATCTGGGGAAATGGCAGACAAAATTACCCCCTCTTTGAGGATACCAACCGGCTCAGAAACTCCAGGGGAGTCAGGCACAAAACTCCTAGAAAGAGCATCAGCCTTCACGTTCTTCGAACCAGGAAGGTACGAGACCACGAAATCGAAACGTGAGAAAAACAACGACCAACGAGCCTGTGTAGGATTCAACCGCTTGGCCGACTCAAGATAAATCAAATTTTTATGATCAGTCAAGACCACCACACGATGCTTAGCTCCCTCTAGCCAGTGTCGCCACTCCTCAAATGCTGTTGTGATTCGGTTATTGGGCTCCCCCGGTGGTCACTTGTGGTACTGGTGTCTTGTGAGCTTTGCTTTTTCAGTTCACCTGTTTCTATCAGGATGTGGGAGTTCCTATTTAGCCTTGCTCCTCAGTCATTCTAGTGCCGGCCATCAATGTAACCAGAGTCATTCTGTTGCATGTTCCTGCTCCCAGTCTGCTGATCAGCTAAGTTGGACTATTCTGTCCTTAGTCTATTTTTGTATGTTTTGTCCAGTTTGCAGTTATGTGATTCTCTGCAGCTGGAAGCTCTTGTGGGCTGAAATTACCACTCCGGTGTCATGAGTTGGCACATGAGTTTAAGGTAATTTCAGGATGGTATTTGATAGGGTTTTGTAGCTGACCGCGAAGTCCACTATTGTATCTTTCTGCTATCTAGTTAGTGGGCCTCGCTGTGCTAAATCTGCTTTCATACTACGTGTGTCTTTTCATCTGTACTCACCGTTATTATATGTGGGGGGCTACTATCTCCTGTGGGGACTTTTCTCTGGAGGCAAGCCAGGACTGTGTTTCTTCTACCAGGGGTAGTTAGTTCTCCGGCTGGTGCGAGACGTCTAGCGAAAACGTAGGTACGTTACCTGGCTACTATTATTTGTGTGTATAGGTTTAGCATCGCGGTCAGCTCTAGTTTCCATCACCCGAGAGCTTGTACGTTTTTCTATGCTCCTGATGTTCCCCTGCCATTGGGAACCATAACAGTATGGCCGGCCTGCATGTTTAATCTATGGGCTGAAGCAGGAGAGAAAGGGAACTGTGTGGAATTATTTTTTTTCTCTCCTCTGAAGTTGCATTCCAGCTCTAATTGCAGTCTCCTGCTTTCCTCTCCTCTTAACCCCTGAATGGCTCAGACTTTATCTGTTGAAATATGGATCTCCAGAGTCTGGCTACAAATTTGAATAATCTTTCTGCTAAAGTTCAGAATATACAAGATTTTGTTATACATGCTCCTCGGTCTGAACCTAAAATTCCTATACCAGAGTTTTTTTCTGGAGATCGTTCTTGTTTTCTGAATTTTAAATACAATTGTAAATTGTTCCTTTCTCTGAGACCTCACTCTGCTGGAGATCCTGCCCAGCAGGTTAAGATTGTTATTTCATTACTGCGGGGTGACCCTCAAAATTGGGCATTTTCATTGGCGCCAGGGGATCCTGCGTTGCTCAATGTGGATGCGTTTTTTCTGGTCTTAGGGTTGCTTTATGAGGAACCTAATTTAGAGATACAGGCTGAAAAAGCCTTGATAGCCCTCTCTCAGGGGCAAGATGAAGCCGAAATATATTGCCAAAAATTTCGAAAGTGGTCTGTGCTTACTCAGTGGAATGAGTGCGCTCTGGCGGCAAGTTTCAGAGAAGGTCTCTCTGATGCCGTAAAAGACGTCATGGTGGGGTTTCCTGCGCCTACGGGTCTGAATGAGTCCATGACAATGGCTATTCAGATTGATCGGCGTTTACGGGAACGCAAACCTGTGCACCATTTGGCGGTGTCTTCTGAGAAGGCACCAGAGAGTATGCAATGTGATAGTTTTCTGTCCAGAAGCGAACGACAGAATTATAGGCGCAAAAATGGGTTGTGCTTCTATTGTGGGGATTCATCTCATGTTATATCAGCATGCTCTAAACGAACAAAGAAAGTTGAGAAATCCTCTGCTATTGGCACTTTGCAGTCCAAGTTTATTTTATCTGTGACTTTAATTTGTTCGTTATCTTCTATTGTCGCGGATGCTTATGTGGATTCCGGCGCCTCTTTGAGTCTTATGGATTGGTCCTTTGCCAGGCGCTGTGGGTTTGATCTAGAGCCTCTGGAAGTCCCTATACCTTTAAAGGGTATTGATTCTACACCATTGGCTAGTAATAAACCACAATACTGGACACAAGTGACTATGCGTATGACTCCAGACCATCAGGAGGTGATTCGCTTCCTTGTGTTGTTTAATCTACATGATGTATTAGTGCTGGGATTGCCATGGTTGCAAACTCATAACCCAGTCCTTGACTGGAAAACAATGTCTGTACTAAGCTGGGGATGTCAGGGAAATCATGGGGACGCACCTTTGGTTTCCATTGCTTCATCTATTTCCTCTGAGATCCCGGCTTTTTTGTCTGATTATCGTGATGTTTTTGAGGAGTCTACTCTTAATTCTCTTCCCCCTCATAGAGATTGCGATTGCGCCATAGATTTGATTCCTGGCAGTAAATTTCCTAAGGGTCGTCTATTCAATCTGTCTGTACCTGAACATGCTGCTATGCGAGAGTATATTAAGGAGTCCTTGGCAAAGGGACATATTCGTCCTTCTTCGTCTCCTTTAGGAGCAGGGTTCTTTTTCGTAGCCAAAAGAGATGGTTCTTTGAGACCTTGTATTGATTATAGACTCTTAAATAAGATCACAGTCAAATATCAGTATCCTTTGCCATTGCTGACAGATTTATTTGCTCGCATTAAGGGAGCCAAGTGGTTCTCTAAGATTGATCTTCGCGGTGCGTATAATTTGGTGCGAATTAAGCAGGGGGATGAGTGGAAAACCGCATTTAATATGCCCGAGGGCCATTTTGAGTATTTGGTAATGCCTTTTGGTCTGTCAAATGCCCCTTCGGTCTTTCAGTCCTTTATGCACAATATTTTCCGTGAATATCTGGATAAATTTATGATTGTGTATTTGGATGATATTTTGATTTTTTCGGATGACTGGGAGTCTCATGTTCAACAGGTTAGGAAGGTTTTTCAGGTTTTACGTACCAATTCTCTGTTTGTAAAGGGTTCAAAGTGTGTTTTTGGGGTTCAGAAGATTTCTTTTCTGGGGTACATTTTTTCCCCTTCTTCTATTGAGATGGATCCTGTTAAGGTTCGGGCTATTTGTGACTGGACGCAACCGACTTCTCTTAAGAGCCTTCAGAAATTTTTGGGCTTTGCTAATTTTTATCGTCGATTCATAACTGGTTTTTCTAGCATTGTCAAGCCTTTGATTGATTTGACTAAAAAAGGTGCTGATGTTACCGATTGGTCTCCTGCTGCTGTGGAGGCCTTTCGGGAGCTTAAGCGCCGCTTTTCTTCTGCCCCTGTGTTGCGCCAGCCTGATGTTTCACTTCCTTTTCAGGTGGAAGTTGATGCTTCCGAGATCGGAGCGGGGGCGGTTTTGTCACAGAAAAGTTCAGATTGTTCAGTGATGAGACCTTGTGCGTTCTTTTCTCGAAAATTTTCGCCCGCCGAGCGAAACTATGATGTTGGTAATCGGGAGCTTTTGGCGATTAAGTGGGCATTCGAGGAGTGGCGTCATTGGCTTGAGGGTGCTAGACATCAGGTGGTGGTATTGACTGATCACAAGAATCTGATTTATCTTGAGTCGGCCAGACGTCTGAATCCTAGACAGGCGCGCTGGTCGTTGTTTTTCTCCCGGTTTAATTTTGTGGTCTCATATTTGCCAGGTTCTAAAAATGTGAAGGTGGATGCCCTTTCTAGGAGTTTTGAACCTGATTCCCCTGGTGATTCTAAACCTATGGGTATCCTTAAGGATGGGGTGATATTGTCTGCTGTCTCCCCAGACCTGCGACGTGCTTTACAAGAGTTTCAGGCGGATCGGCCTGATCGTTGTCCGCCTGGTAGATTGTTTGTGCCGGATGAGTGGACCAGTAGAGTCATCTCGGAGGTTCATTCTTCTGCGTTGGCAGGTCATCCGGGAATTTTTGGTACCAGAGATTTGGTGGCTAGGTCCTTCTGGTGGCCTTCCCTGTCTCGGGACGTGCGTACTTTTGTGCAGTCTTGTGATGTTTGTGCTCGGGCCAAGCCTTGTTGTTCTCGGGCTAGTGGTTTGTTGTTGTCCTTACCTGTTCCGAAGAGGCCTTGGACACACATCTCTATGGATTTTATTTCTGATCTCCCTGTTTCTCAGAAAATGTCTGTCATCTGGGTGGTGTGTGACCGTTTTTCTAAGATGGTTCATTTGGTGCCCTTGCCCAAGTTGCCTTCCTCATCTGAGTTGGTGCCCCTGTTTTTTCAGAATGTGGTTCGATTGCATGGTATCCCGGAGAATATAGTTTCCGACAGGGGATCCCAGTTTGTGTCCAGATTTTGGCGGGCGTTTTGTGCCAGGATGGGCATTGATTTGTCTTTTTCGTCTGCATTTCATCCCCAGACGAATGGCCAGACGGCGCGTACTAATCAGACCTTGGAGACTTATTTGAGGTGTTTTGTGTCTGCTGATCAGGATGACTGGGTCACCTTTTTGCCGTTGGCAGAATTTGCCCTTAATAATCGGGCCAGTTCTGCCACTTTGGTTTCCCCTTTCTTTTGCAATTCGGGGTTCCATCCTCGTTTTTCATCTGGTCAGGTGGAATCTTCGGATTGTCCTGGAGTGGATACTATGGTGGATAGGTTGCATCGTATTTGGGGTCAGGTGGTGGACAATTTAAAGTTGTCCCAGGAGAGGACTCAACGTTTTGCTAATCGCCATCGTCGTGTTGGTCCTCGTCTTCGTGTTGGGGACTTGGTGTGGTTGTCTTCCCGTTTTGTCCCTATGAGGGTCTCTTCTCCTAAGTTTAAGCCTCGGTTCATCGGTCCTTATAAGATCTTGGAAATTCTTAACCCTGTGTCTTTTCGTTTGGACCTCCCAGCATCCTTTGCTATCCATAATGTTTTCCATCGGTCATTGTTGCGGAGGTATGAGGTACCAGTTGTGCCTTCTGTTGAGCCTCCTGCTCCTGTGCTGGTTGAGGGTGAATTGGAGTACGTGGTGGAGAAAATCTTGGACTCCCGTGTTTCCAGACGGAGACTTCAATATCTGGTTAAGTGGAAGGGCTACGGTCAAGAGGATAATTCTTGGGTTACTGCTTCTGATGTTCATGCCTCTGATTTGGTCCGTGCCTTTCATAGGGCTCATCCAGATCGCCCTGGTGGTTCTTGTGAGGGTTCGGTGCCCCCTCCTTAAGGGGGGGTACTGTTGTGATTCGGTTATTGGGCTCCCCCGGTGGTCACTTGTGGTACTGGTGTCTTGTGAGCTTTGCTTTTTCAGTTCACCTGTTTCTATCAGGATGTGGGAGTTCCTATTTAGCCTTGCTCCTCAGTCATTCTAGTGCCGGCCATCAATGTAACCAGAGTCATTCTGTTGCATGTTCCTGCTCCCAGTCTGCTGATCAGCTAAGTTGGACTATTCTGTCCTTAGTCTATTTTTGTATGTTTTGTCCAGTTTGCAGTTATGTGATTCTCTGCAGCTGGAAGCTCTTGTGGGCTGAAATTACCACTCCGGTGTCATGAGTTGGCACATGAGTTTAAGGTAATTTCAGGATGGTATTTGATAGGGTTTTGTAGCTGACCGCGAAGTCCACTATTGTATCTTTCTGCTATCTAGTTAGTGGGCCTCGCTGTGCTAAATCTGCTTTCATACTACGTGTGTCTTTTCATCTGTACTCACCGTTATTATATGTGGGGGGCTACTATCTCCTGTGGGGACTTTTCTCTGGAGGCAAGCCAGGACTGTGTTTCTTCTACCAGGGGTAGTTAGTTCTCCGGCTGGTGCGAGACGTCTAGCGAAAACGTAGGTACGTTCCCTGGCTACTATTATTTGTGTGTATAGGTTTAGCATCGCGGTCAGCTCTAGTTTCCATCACCCGAGAGCTTGTATGTTTTTCTATGCTCCTGATGTTCCCCTGCCATTGGGAACCATAACAAAATGCCCACTTCATTGCCAACAACTCCCAATTACCAACATCATAATTTCGTTCAGCCGGCGAAAATTTTCTTGAAAAGAAGGCACATGGCTTCATCACAGAGCAATCAGAGCTTCTCTGTGACAAAACAGCCCCTGCTCCAATTTCAGAAGCATCAACCTCGACCTGGAAGGGAAGAGAGACATCTGGCTGACATAAAACTGGAGCCGAAGAAAACCGGCGCTTCAGCTCCTGAAAGGCCTCAACGGCCGCAGAAGACCAGTTAGTCACATCAGAACCCTTCTTGGTCAAATCCGTCAAAGGTTTAACCACACCAGAAAAATTAGCAATGAAGTGACGGTAAAAATTAGCAAAACCCAAGAACTTCTGAAGACTCTTAACCGATGTAGGTTGAGTCCAATCATGAATAGCCTGGACCTTGACTGGGTCCATCTCAATAGAAGAAGGAGAAAAAATGAAGCCCAAAAAGGAAACTTTCTGGACTCCGAAGAGACATTTGGAACCCTTCACAAACAAGGCATTGGCACGCAGGACCTGAAATACCATCCTGACCTGCTTCGCATGGGATTCCCAATCATGTGAAAAGACCAAAATATCATCCAGATACACAATCATAAATTTATCCAGATATTCTCGGAAGATATTGTGCATGAAGGACTGAAACACAGAAGGGGCATTAGAAAGTCCAAAAGGCATCACCAAGTACTCAAAATGGCCTTCGGGCGTATTAAATGCTGTTTTCCATTCATCGCCCTGTTTTATACGCACAAGATTATACGCACCGCGAAGATCTATCTTGGTGAACCAACTAGACCCCCTAATCCGAGCAAACAGATCAGACAACAATGGCAAGGGATACTGGAATTTGACCGTGATTTTATTTAGAAGGCGATAATCTATACATGGTCTCAACGAACCATCCTTCTTGGCCACAAAAAAGAATCCCGCACCAAGAGGGGACGAGGACGGGCGAATATGTCCCTTCTCCAAAGACTCCTTTACATAGCTCCGCATAGCGGCATGCTCTGGTACAGACAAATTAAACAGTCGTCCCTTAGGGAACTTACTACCAGGAATCAAATTTATAGCACAATCACAATCCCTATGAGGAGGTAGGGCACTGGATTTGGGCTCACCAAATACATCCTGGTAGTACGACAAAAACTCATGGACTTCAGAAGGAGTAGAGGAAGCAATTGATACCAAGGGAGCATCGCCATGAATTCCCTGGCAACCCCAACTCAACACAGACATAGCTTTCCAATCCAGGACTGGATTATGAGCCTGCAACCATGGCAGACCCAACATGACAACGTCATGCAAATTATATAACACAAGAAAGCGAATCACCTCCTGATGTGCAGGAGTCATACACATGGTCACTTGAGTCCAGTATTGAGGTTTATTCTTGGCCAATGGTGTAGTATCAATTCCCTTCAATGGAATAGGGAACTGTAATGGCTCAAGGATAAAACCACAGCGCTTGGCAAATGACAAATCCATCAGATTCTGGGCGGCACCTGAATCTACAAAAGCCATAACTGAGTAGGATGACAGAGAGCAAATCAAAGTAACAGATAAAATGAATTTAGGCTGTACAGTACCAATGGTGACAGATCTAGCAAAGTTTTTTGTGCGCTTAGAGCATGCTGAGATAACATGAGCTGAATCACCACAGTAAAAGCACAACCCATTCTGATGTCTATGATTTTGCCGTTCCATTCTGGTCAGAATCCTATCACATTGCATAGACTCAGGTTTCTGTTCAGAAAACACCGCGAGATGGTGCGCAGGTTTGCGCTCCCGCAAACGCCGATCAATCTGAATGGCCAAAGCCATTGACTCATTCAGACTCGCAGGCGTGGGGAACCCCACCATAACATTCTTAATGGCTTCAGAAAGACCTTCTCTGAAATTTGCAGCCAGGGCACACTCATTCCATTGAGTAAGCACCGACCATTTCCGAAATTTTTGACAATACACCTCAGCTTCATCCTGACCCTGAGAGAGAGCCAGCAAGGCCTTTTCTGCCTGGTTCTCCAGATTAGGTTCCTCATAAAGCAATCCAAGCGCCAGAAAAAACGCATCCACATTCAGCAATGCAGGATCTCCTGGCGCCAGGGAGAAGGCCCAATCTTGAGGGTCGCCGCGTAACAGAGAGATAACAATTCTAACTTGCTGAGCGGAATCACCAGAGGAATGAGGTCTCAAAGAAAGAAATAATTTACAATTATTCTTAAAATTCAGAAACCTAGATCTATCTCCAGAAAAAAACTCAGGAATAGGTACTTTTGGCTCAGACATAGGACTGTGAACAACAAAATCCTGAATGCTTTGCACCCTTGCAGCAAGATGATCCACGCTAGAAGTCAGACTCTGAATATCCATGTCTGCAGCAGAACTCAAAGCCACCCAGAGATTAAGGGGAGGAGAGAAGCAGGACAGACTGCAGAGCAGAAAAAAAAAATTGAACTCAGGATTTCTCTTATCCCACTTTTGCGATGCATTTAACACTTTTGGCCTGTTGCACTGTTATGATCCTAGTGGCTTAGGATCACAAATCTAACCAGCTAAGAGAAAATAATAGGACGAGCTCTGGGGATGTGGTAACTGGACTAACCGCAAACCTGATCCTAACCACACACACTATAGGCAGCCGTGGAACGTTTCCTGAAATCCTAGACGTCTCTTCATGGCCTGAGAAACTGACTACCCCTAAAGAGAAAGTAAAGACCTCACTTGCCTCAGAGAAATCCCCCAGAGATATAGAAGCCCCCCACAAATAATAACGGTGAGTTAAGAGGAAAAGACAAACGCAGAGATGAAACAGGTTAAGCAAATGAGGCCCGCTAACGCTAGATAGCAGAAAATAGCAAGGGATCTGTGCGGTCAGTAAAAACCCTATGCAAAAATATCCACGCAGAGAATGCGAGAATCCCCACACCAACTAACGATGTGGGGGGAGCAACTCAGCACCCCAGAGCACCAGCAAGCAGGGAAATCACATATTAGCAAGCTGGACAAAAACTCATCATATACTAGGAAACATCTTGAACACAGATGAGCAAAAATAAGCAAACAGAACTTAGCTTCTCTTGGAGAGACTGATAACGGATGTAGACAGGAGCAATCAGAATAGCACTGAATACAACGGCAACAGGCAAGGAATGAAGGACCAGGTGGATTAAATAGGAAACCTAACTAGCAGATGACGAGACAGCTGATCCTGCCAGAAACCTACAAAATAACAAAAAGAGCCACCAGGAGGAGCCCAAAGAGAGAACTCACACAGTACCACTCATGACCACAGGAGGGAGCCCGGAAACAGAGTTCACAACAGTCCGGTACTTTGTTTTCATTCATACTGAGGTGCAGGCACTCACCTTCCGGCCCTGGGGGATGGCGCCGTCTGTGGTTTGTTGTGCGCGGGTCACGTGGGGCCCCATGTGACCACTGCGCACGCATCCTTGATGACGCCGTTCCCTTTTTGGTTGCTAGGGAGTGCCTTACCACTTCCGGCGTTTCCTGTCCCAGTATTTCCGGTGCGCGGCCTTTTTAAACTCTTGCCTGATTATTGCTCTGTGTGCCCCCTGACGAAGGTTTCCCGAAACGCGCGTTGGGGCGGGCACTGGGACCCCCTGTCTGCCTGCACTTGCTGACTTTACTTGGGTGATGTATTACTTACTTTTGTCGTATTATATTCTATGCTGACTGTATATATCCAGATCTCTTGTGGATCTGGGTTGTAATCTGTATATATGTCGCCTGTGTGTGATTATAATTATCATGTATATTTGATACTCTAAAAGGCTTATTGGGTTCCCAGTGCCCTTGCTTTTAGCTTGTTTGGTGGCTGCTTGTTGCTGTCACCACTTCCATGCCCTGTACAATAAAGCATTTTTATATAGACTTTGGCTATCTTTTTGGAGTTTGTTCTCCCCCCCCCAAAATGATGTTTTAGCCCGCAATTTTTTTTCCCAAGGGCAACAGGAGAAATTGGACCACAAAAGTTATTGTCCAATTTGTCCTGAGTACGCTGATACCCCATACATGGGGGGAACCACTGTTTGGGCGCACGGCAGAGCTCGGAAGAGAAGGAGCGCCGTTTGGAATGCAGACTTAGATGGATTGGTCTGCAGGTGTCATGTTGCATTTGCAGAGCCCCTGATGTACCTAAACAGTAGAAACCCCCAACAATTGACCCTATATTGGAAACTAGAACCCCCAAGGAACTTATCTAGATGTGTTGTGAGAACTTTGAACCAACAAGTGTTTCACTACAGTTTATAACGCAGAGCCGTGAAAATAAAAAATATTTTTTTTTCCACGAAAATGGTATTTTAGCCCCCATGTTTTTATTTTCCCAAGGGTAACAGGACAAATTGGACAACAAAAGTTGTTGTCCAATTTGTCCTGAGTACGCTGATACCCCATATATGGGGGTAACCACTGTTTGGGCGCACGGCAGAGCTCGGAAGGGAAAGAGCGCCATTTGAAATGCAGACTTGGATGGATTGGTCTGCAGGTGTCATGTTGCATTTGCAGAGCCCCTGGTGTACCTAAACAGTAGAAACCCACCACAAGTGACTCCATATTGGAAACTAGACCCCCCCAAGGAACTTATCTAGATGTGTTTTGAGAACTTTGAACCAACAAGTGTTTCACTACAGTTTATAATGCAGAGCCGTGAAAATAAAAAATATTTTTTTTCCACGAAAATGATATTTTAGCCTCCACGTTTTTATTTTCCCAAGGGTAACAGGACAAATTGGACCCCAAAGGTTGTTGTCCAACTTGTCCTGAGAATGCTGATACCCCATATGTTGGGGGGGAACCACTGTTTGGGCGCACAGGAGAACTCGGAAGGGAAGGAGCACTGTTTTAGTTTTTCAAAGCAGAATTGGCTGGAATTGAGATCGGACGCCATGTCGCGTTTGGAGAGCCCCTGATGTGCCTAAACAGTGGAAACTCCCCAATTCTAACTGAAACCCTAACCCCAACCCTAAGCCCAGCCCTAACCCTAGCCCTAACCCTAGCCCTAACCCTAGTCCTAACCCTAGCTCTAACCCTAACCCTAATGGGAAAATGGAAATAAATACATTTTTTAAAATTTTATTATTTTTCCCTAACTAAGGGGGTGATGAAGGGGGGTTTGATTTACTTTTATAGCATTTTTTTGGCGGATTTTTATGGTTGGAAGCCATCACACACTAAAAGACGCTTTTTATTGCAAAAAATAGTTTTTGCATCACCACATTTTGAGAGCTATAATTTATCCATATTTTGGCCCACAGAGTCATGTGAGATCTTTTTTTTTGCGGGACGAGTTGACGTTTTTATTGGTGTCATTTTTGGGCACATGACATTTTTTGATCGCTTTTTATTCCGATTTTTGGGAGGCGGAATGAACAAAAACCAGCAATTCCTGAAATTCTTTTGGGGGGGCATTTATACCGTTCCACGTGTGGTAAAATTGATAAAGCAGCTATATTCTTTAGGTCAGTACGACTACAGCGATACCTCATTTATGTAATTTTTTTATGTTTTGGCGCTTTTATACAATAAAAACTATTTTATATAAAAGAATAATTGTTTTTGCATCGCTTTAATCTGAGAGCTATAACTTTTTTATTTTTCTGCTCATGATGCTGTATGGCGGCATTTTTTTGCGGGACAAGATGACGTTTTCAGCGGTACCATGGTTATTTATATCCGTCTTTTTGATCGCGTGTTATTCCACTTTTTGTTCGCCTGTATGATAATAAAGTGTTGTTTTTTGCCTTGTTTTTTTTTTTTTTTGCGGTGTTCACTGAAGGGGTTAACTAGTGGGATAGTTTTATAGAACGGGTCGTTACGGACGCGGCGATACAAAATATGTGTACTTTTATTGTTTTTTTTTAATTTACATAAATAAATGGATTTACTGGGAAATGTTTTTTTTTTCTTTATTTGGGGATTTTTTTTTTTTACTTTCTACCATTGTCCCAGGGTGGGACATCACTGTATTAGATCAGATCGTTGATCTGACAGTGTGCATAGCACTCTGTCAGATCAACAATCTGACAGGCAAGTTCTGGAGGCTTTCCGGCGCCTGCTCTCAACAGCTCTCAGCAGGCGCCAGCTAGCCAGGTCATTTCATGACCCAGAAGGAGTCCCGCGGCCATCTTGGATCCGGGGACTCCTTCCGGATCACCGGAGCAATGCAATCTCACTCACTGTCTCACTACTGACAGCGGCATCAGAGGGGTTAAATGCCCACGATCGGCGCTAGCGCCGATCGTGGGCATTGCTGCGGGGTTTCAGCTGTCATATACAGCTGACACCCGCACCCGATCACTGCGGCGCTCAGCGCGAGACCGCGGTGATCGGTGCGCCGTACTAGTACTGCGGCTGGCACAAATGCAGTGCCGGCAGCGCAGTACTAGTACGGCGCATGGCGCAAAGGGGTTAAAACACGCCTTTCTTGGTACATGATAAACGAAAAATTATCTGCCATACTTACAGACAAAGTTGGCAAGTTTGAGAAAATTTGGCTTCCCTGGGCGGAGTATGCCAACCACACCCCCTTTGCCACACCAGTATTTCATCTGACCAACCCTGACCCTCTGACTCTGATTGAATCATTTAACTGGAATCGGACACACTATAACCCTCTTCTCGGGTCCCCCCCCCCCTTCCCCTGCCTCTTACCTTGTTGTTTGTTTGTTTGTTAACTGCTTATATGTCCTCTTATACATATTGTAAAAATATGTTTGTATTGAGGTTTTTTATTCACCTTATATGGAAAATTCAATAAAAAGCCATTGTTTTAAAAAAAAAAGATACGCTATTTTTTAAACAAATATAAAATTATGATTTTTTTTCAATCATCTTGCTGACACACTCCAAATGCGTAGTAATTAGTGTTGAGCATTCTGATACCGCAAGTATCGGGTATCGGCCGATACTTGCAGTATCGGAATTCCGATACCGAGATCCGATACTTTTGTGGTATCGGGAATCGGAATCGGAAGTTTCCAGTGTATGGTTCCCAGGGTCTGAAGGAGAGGAAACTCTCCTTCAGGCCCTGGGATCCATATGAATGTGTAAAATAAAGAATTAAAATAAAAAATATTGATATACTCACCTGTCCGGAGGCCCCTGGACATCACCGCTGGTAACCGGCAGCCTTCTTTGTTTAAAATGAGCGCGTTCAGCACCTTCCATGACGTCACGGCTTCTGATTGGTCGCGTGCCGCTCATGTGACCGCTACGCGACCAATCACAAGCCGCGACGTCATCCCTCAGGTCCTAAATTCCCTTCTAGGAATTTAGGACCTGAGGGATGACGTCACGGCTTGTGATTGGTCGCGTGAGCGGTCACATGGGCGGCCGCGACCAATCACAAGCCGTGACGTCATCTAAGGCCCTGAACGCGCTCATTCTTAAGAAGGAAGGCTGCCGGAAAGAAGCAGGGCGCGTCCGAGGGTGAGTATATACCTAATAGGAATATACTCACCCTCGGCTTCTTTCCGGCAGCCTTCCTTCCTAAGAATGAGCGCGTTCAGGGCCTTAGATGACGTCACAGCTTGTGATTGGTCGCGGCCGCCCATGTGACCGCCACGCGACCAATCACAAGCCGTGACGTAATTCTCAGGTCCTAAATTCCTAGGAATTTAGGACCTGAGAATTACGTCACGGCTTGTGATTGGTCGCGTGGCGGTCACATGGGCGGCCGCGACCAATCAGAAGCCGTGACGTCATGGAAGGCCCTGAACGCGCTCATTTTAAGCAAAGAAGGCTGCCGGTTACCAGCGGTAAGGTCCAGGCTGCGTCGGAGAGGTGAGTATATCAATATTTTTTATTTTAATTCTTTATTTTACACATTAATATGGATCCCAGGGCCTGAAGGAGAGTTTCCTCTCCTTCAGACCCTGGGAACCATCAGGGATACCTTCCGATACTTGAGTCCCATTGACTTGTATTGGTATCGGGTATCGGTATCGGATCAGATCCGATACTTTGCCGGTATCAGCCGATACTTTCCGATACCGATACTTTCAAGTATCGGACGGTATCGCTCAACACTAGTAGTCATGTAAATTATTGTTCCTGCTAAATTGTCACATACGATTATCTCTACCCTGATTGTGCCAGACGCACAACTGCTAGATACAGAAACGCTATTTTTTAAAACAATAGAAAATTATGATTTTTTTGTAATCACCTTATTGACACACTCCAAATATGGAGTAATGAAGATTATTGTCCAGGCTATATTGTCACGTACGATTATCTCTACCCAGATTGCTCCAGTCGCACAACTGCTAGACAAATATTTGGTATTTTAAGTAGAAAATAGCAGTGATGTGCAGCATGTACTTGCAATGATGAGAACACCCGGGTGACTGCCGTTTAATGCTGAAACTACGCTCTCCCTACCCTGTTTCTGCCTGCAATGTGCTCAAGATGATGCTGGCAGCCCTTAAATAGTCACTATGATGCTGGAGGGCCAGCTAATCACAGTAATACCACACCAAAGATGACACTGGCATTATTGTGATTGGCAAGTAAGCCCAGCATGTTCATCAGCTGCAAATAAAGCACCAAACATGCTGGGCGGGTAACTCAAATATACCGAGGTGAATACTAAGTTACTTGCCGAGTATCGAATAGCCTGAATACTGTACTATTCGTGCGAGTAACGAATAGTGCTGAATGTATTCGCTCATCAATAGTCACAATATGTTTGCTACCTCATCTAAGAGCACCATAATGTAAGAAAAGAGACCCTGAATCCAGTGATGTGTCACTTGGATTACTGGGTGCAGCAGTTGTAACACAGAGTTCTTTGATGTGCCATGTAGATCTGAGAAAGGTAACCTCGTCCACATCATAGTCTCTTGACAGTGAGCTGCTTATCACGGAAGGAGAAGTCAGATGCCTTGGCATAAGGCAGCTAGTCAGGGCAATGACAATCACCGAACCTTAATTGTAAGTAAACAACAGCACATAGCCTGATAAGTGAAACATCAATGAAATCTGTTCATGTTGTTCTCAGATTACATAGCAAAAGGCTGATGACAGATTCCCTTTGCAACCCATTTAGGTGGGCCAACACTTGGAAGAAAATGTGTTCATAGGCACACTCATTCTCCACTATTGACTGTCAATCACTTGATGAATGAGCAAAATTCTCATATATCAAGTGAAATGTTTTTTAATCAAGGTGAAAAAAATCCTAGTTATTGGAAGTAAATCATCTTGTGAATACAAGCAATGTGCTCCCAATATCCTGATTTGTAATGCGCACAGAACAATCTGATTGACAATAGTTATGTTAGCATGCAATCAGCCTGTCTAAACTGCAGACATGCTTCTGCCAGAAGCAAGATGGTGCATGGCAAAACTGAAGGGAACTGGAGCTCTGCCACTAGGGAAAGATTCAAGGGGGGCACCCCTGACACTTGCTCTATGCAACCCTAAGCTCCCTAGCATCCTTAGACAGGTTCTTTCACCACTTGCAACGATCATGTTTCTATCCCTGTATTAGGGCTCATACTCACCTGCGAGAAACTCGGATGAGTCTCGCACGTCAATACCCGGCGCTGCTGCCGGCACTCAGGAGCGGAGCATGCGGCTGCATGTATTCCTATGCTGCCGCATGCTCAGATCTAACATGCGAGACTCATCCGAGTTTCTCGCAGGTGAGTATGAGAACTTCCCCTGAGAACGACCTAGACCAATGTGTAGGGCAGCAGAACGCTTGTCCTGTTCCAAAAAAAGACACAAAAGGAAACAGACAAGGATAAAAGAAACTGCAATCACTCAACACACTCCCAGATTACAGAAAGGAGAAGGATTAGGTGAGGCAAACCAAAAAGGAGAGAAGGTTATAGAAGGCACTCAAAAAACTTCCCAAAACATTTCTCCAGAGATAGTACTGGGCGATCTCTCTTTACACTGCTCACTCCACCAGGTTATAGCAAGCTGTCACTGGGAACTACTCAAACTAAGAGGTGAGTATTTATACCAGAGAGGAGTGGAGAACTCAGTACAGCTGAGATTACTCAGGATGGAGAGCTCTAGAAGACAACAGAACTGTTTAACCCTTGCAACAACAGAGCAAGTGAAATCTACATAGCTTAACCCTTGCAACACCAGAAAAAAAGGGAAATCTACACAGCTAACTGGAAGGCAAAGCAGATCCATCCAGTGCAGGTGCATGTGTAGCCAGACTCCAAGATCTTCTGACCCCTCTGTTGCTATATCCCAGTAAATGGCATGTGATAGGCTTACCTATAGCTCATTGGCAGGTAGGTAATGGCCAAGGTCAGCTTGCCAAATAGGCCATTACAAACATCTTTGATGTTAATTCACACACAACAGAGTTATTGCAATACATTCAGCAACTGTCTCTTTTTTCTAAGCTGGGCCTACAGAAATCTATAGAAACATGGAAATGTTTTTCAGATGCAGAAATTTCGGCAAAAAAATCTGCCACATATAAATAAGTAAAACTTTTGGGGAGTATCAAGAAAATTTGCAATTTTTATTAAAAGAGAAAAAAAAATATTATGGGATACTGTGTTATGTTCCTCTTTATTGAAATAGGGAATTTAGGCCCCGAATCTTGAGCATATACGAGCTTCCTATTTGGAATATGTAGAATACAAATATGGCCCTATTGTTGAACCATTAGGTTTCGTCCTGAGGAAGAAGTCGTGTGTGACTTCAAAACGCGTTTGTGACACCCCAGGTTCCTGGTTGTCACAGTGGCATTGCTTTCCTCATGGGGAGAGTGATGCCACGGAGAAAGTTAGTGAGTTCTCGTCACGAACAGGATGGACCAATCCATTGAAGTGGGTCTTGTGCGCTTAAGAGACTGTACTTTGTTGAGAGACTGTTGTAAATTGCCGCCAAAACCGCCGCCATTACAGCAACATGTGGTGTGCAGGAGGAGTGGGGTATGTTGTCGTGGGCGGCACCTGGAGGAACGGTGCGAGAGCTATGGCCGCCCCTCATCAATACTACTATGTCCGAGAACTATGCCCATCAATGAGAGAAGTCCGCCTCCTGGTCTGGGATGGCAGGAAGAAGAAGAGGAACTGCCCTCAAAGACTGGCGTGGTGGAGTGAAACTGTGGGAAATTGGACCGAGGAGGAAGTACCGGAAAGCAACATGGCGGAGGGAGGTGAGCGAGCACCGGAGCGTGGGGTGGCCAGCCAGGGTCTGCAAGAACCGTACCCGTCACCGAAGCTGGATCTGGACCTCTTGCGGAGAGAAGAGGAGGAACACACCCGGCAGCTCGTGTGGATGCAGCTGGAGGCTGTGGCCGGGTGGAAGGAGGCCTTTAACGGGAGCCTTACGGAATGACCACCAGCAACCTCGTCCAGTCTGGAGCAGGAAAAATGATCTGGCACTCCGGAAGAGAAGATAAGGGGTGCGACCCTGACCCCGGTGGCGGAAGGCCCAACAGCTAGGCACGATTCACCATCACTGCTGTACATCCCCAGAGTTTTGATCCCTCAGTGAAATATCACCATACACTGAGGGTACCCCAGTCTCAAATCCCGCAGTGACCCTTGCCTAGTTGACACCCTGGTTGGCCCCCTACCGACCCTGCCAACACTGAGGCCTGGAGGAGTAGATCGTCAGCTATACCGGGACCCAGGAGATGGCAGCTCAGGTCAGTTGGCAGTTCTGCTAATCCCAACCTGTGAGCCCCAGGCTAGCTATCAGGAACCTTTGGTGTTCGCCAAGGGACCCATGAAGGAGGACATGATTGTGCTCCAAGGGAAAATCCCCATCATAACCTGGCAGAAGCACTGCAGATGGCGGGAGGAGCAGGAGAGACAGCAATTCCTGGCCCAGCAGGCAGCATATGAGAAAAGGAATATGCAGGCCAAAGCCCAGACCCCAGATACTGGACTAAAACCATTTGAGTTACCTGTTATGACATTTGCAGAAAGCTTTTCCCGGTCAGGGAGTAGCAGCCATCCAGAACTACACTGGTAAAGGAGATAAACAGTTTTTGATTGCAAGTTTGGATATGACTGTGAATAGATAAAAGTTTGAAAGTTCGTTTAACCTGACCAGGTTTCCGTTAACAGTTTACTTATTTGAAAAGACACTGAGGCCATGGACAGTGAATGGTCTACAAACTTTCTCTGTAAATAGTTGGCACCTTCTTAGGTGCTTTCTACTGGTTTTACAAGTAACCACTAAAGATACTGTTCATTATTGTTTTTCACTGAAAAGTTTGTTTGCCTTCAAGTGACCTGAAAAAAAAACCATCTGGCATGGCTGAAGACCAGGTCTGGATGATAAGCCTTGTAGCCCATCCAAGATCTACGTTGGGGTTTTATGACGGGTCCCCCGCATCGTTGCTGTTGTTTAAAATGTTGATAATTGACTTGAATATTAATTGCACTTCTAAATGAATGCTGAATTTGTTGCACTTTATGAAGGTGATAATGCTTGATATTGTTAGAGCGGTTAGCCAGTATAGTATTTTATATATCAGATAGTTAACATATGAATAAGTGATAATGAGTATTGCAGAGAGTGTTTTGTATATTTGTAGGAGAGTTAATGTTGTTGCACTTTGTTAGGAGAGATGTTGTTCGAGATAGGATACCCATAATGGGTAATTGTTATTTAATAGTTAATATTCAATATTTAATGTTATAAGAAAGCTTAACTCTTAACTCTTGAAAAGTTATTTTTGCATTATAATAAAGTTTAGTAACTTTTAAAAATCAATTACCTCCCATAAAGGAAAGCCAAAGTTTATATGTGTTTAAGCTGTTTACATGCATATCAAAATTTTGTATGTGTTTTCCTAAACTGTTATTGTTGTTTTTCTTTTCCCAGTCCAGGAGTACTGGATTTAACTGGGGGGAATGTGACACCCCAGGTTCCTAGTTGTCACATTGCTTTCCTCAAGGGGAAAGTGATGTCACACTTGGAAGCAAGGAAGGATCTTCTTTATCAAGTAAACACAAGCATGCGACATGTTCACACTCCAGACCAGAAGGAGGAGCTCTGATCCAGCTTGTGGGTAGCTCCCCTATATATTATCTGGTCTGGAGGGAAATTAGTGAGTTCCTGTCAGAGAGACAGAGGAGAAGGAAGCAGAGGGGCCGTGCAGCCACAAAAAGTGCTGCAGTTCCTAGAAAGAGAGAAAAAGAAAGCCGAATGGATTGTAGAGAGCGTGTAGGAGAAGTGAAGTGCATGAGAGTAAAGAACTGGGGAGAATAGTTGTGACTGGGCTACAGAGCACAGACACCGATAGGTGTAAGACCAAGGTTGTGAGGGACTCCATGGCTCACAGCAGAAACCGGCAGGACAGCTGAATTACAAGTCACCTGTCCACCCCGACACCTGGAGACACAGTGGTGCATGATAAAGACCCTGTAAAAAGGCTCGAGCCACCTGTCATACGGGTTAGTGTCCTACCTACAAGGAGGACAGAGAGAACACGTGAGGACCTTCTGAGAGGCCTAGGGCAGCAAGGAACTACACCACAGCGCTAAAGGGAAGGCTTCTAACTCCACCTGGTAAAGGGGACTCCCAACTCGCTTTCAAGCCGGCCAGACCCTACCTGTACCTGTGATCTGGTTCCCTGGACTGTGGCTGCCTGAATTCATCAGTAAACCAGGTAAAGAGACTGCAAACCTGTGTCCTTCATTTCTTGCTACACTACCCACTATCTTCATCTGTACACTGGGATTCCTGGGGACCCAGTTTCACCTGTGGGAAGCTATACCATCTTAGCTGCCATAACATCACCCAGTGGACCCCTTTAAGTAGCGTTGGTCACCTCTGACCGAGAACCACAGGTGTCATGTGACACAAACTTTATTCAAAACCCCTTTAAGGACTTTTCCTTTTACTTGGGCGCCCAGGGCTACAGACCGGGTCACTGCCACCGTGACATCCCCTCTAAGTACTGGACCCAGTACCGAGTACCCCACGGCCCTGGTGGGCACACCATGTTGACTTTAAAACCTATCCAAAAAACTTTTCAAGAATTGTTTGATATCCTGAAATCTTCCTCAGCAGCACAGGTCCAGACACATTATTCCTGGATCAACAATTCTCTTCGGTCTTTTCTGACCCGCGTCCTGCAACAGCTGTCTTATGTGTCATGGTTCTCAATGGCAAGAGACCGTAGTAAAGCATACAAAAGGACTAGCTCTTGGAAGATGGGAACTCGAGCTGACTGTGAGCTAAACCTACCGCACAACTAACAGTGGCCGGGTAGCGTGCCTACGTTTTATCCCTAGACGCCCAGCGCCAGCCGGAGGACTGACTGACCCTAGCAGAGGAAAATACAGACCTGGCTTACCTCTAGAGAAATTTTCCCCAAAAGGCAGACAGTAGCCCCCACATATATTGTCGGTGATTTTAGAGGAAAATGACACACGAAGTATGAAGATAGGTTTAGCAAATTGAGGTCCGCTTACTAGATAGTAGGAAGACAGAAAAGGGAACTTCACAGTCAGCTGAAAACCCTTTCAAAAACACCATCCCGAAATTACTTTAAAACTCTAATATCAACTCATGACACCAGAGTGGCAATTTCAGCTCACAAGAGCTTCCAGCCTCAGAAATATTCAAAAACAGAGAACTGGAACAAAAATGCAAAACAATCTTAGGACTACAAGTCCAACTTAGCTGATAGTAGTCTAGGAGCAGGAACATGCAACAGAAAGGCTTCTGGTAACATTGTTGGCCGGCATAGAAATGACTGAGGAGCAAGGCTAAATAGAAACTCCCACATCCTGATGGAAACAGGTGAACAGAGGAGATGAAGCACACAAGTTCAGTACCACCAGTAACCACCGGGGGAGCCCAGAAACCAAATTCACAACAGTACCCCCCCTCAAGGAGGGGGCACCGAACCCTCACCAGAACCACCAGGGCGATCAGGATGAGCCCTATGAAAGGCACGGACCAAATCGGAGGCATGAACATCAGAGGCTGTCACCCAAGAATTATCCTCCTGACCGTAGCCCTTCCACTTGACCAAATACTGAAGTCTCCGTCTGGAAACACGGGAGTCCAAGATCTTCTCGACAACATACTCCAACTCACCCTCAACCAACACCGGAGCAGGAGGCTCAACGGAAGGCACAACCGGTACCTCATACCTGCGCAACAATGACCGATGGAAGACATTATGAATAGAAAAAAGATGCAGGGAGGTCCAAACGAAAGGACACAGGGTTAAGAATCTCCAATATCTTGTACGGGCCGATGAACCGAGGCTTAAACTTAGGAGAAGAAACCTTCATAGGGACAAAACGAGAAGACAACCACACCAAGTCCCCAACACAAAGACGAGGACCAGCACGACGACGGCGGTTGGCAAACTGCTGAGTCTTCTCCTGGGACAACTTCAAATTGTCCACCACATGCCCCCAAATCTGATGCAACCTCTCCACCACAGCATCCACTCCAGGACAATCCGAAGACTCCACCTGACCGGAAGAGAAACGAGGATGAAACCCCGAATTACAGAAGAAAGGAGAAACCAAGGTGGCAGAACTAGCCCGGTTATTGAGGGCAAACTCCGCCAAGGGCAAAAAGGCAACCCAATCATCCTGATCCGCAGACACAAAACACCTCAAATAAGTCTCCAAGGTCTGATTAGTTCGCTCGGTCTGGCCATTAGTCTGAGGATGGAAAGCAGACGAAAAAGACAAATCAATGCCCATCCTAGCACAGAACGCTCGCCAAAATCTAGACACGAATTGGGTTCCCCTGTCAGAAACGATATTCTCCGGAATACCATGCAAGCGAACCACATTTTGAAAAAACAGAGGAACCAGCTCGGATGAGGAAGGCAATTTAGGCAAGGGGACCAAATGGACCATCTTAGAGAAACGGTCACACACCACCCAGATGACAGACATCTTCTGAGAAACAGGGAGATCAGAAATAAAATCCATGGAGATGTGAGTCCAAGGCCTCTTCGGAATAGGCAAAGATAACAACAATCCACTAGCCCGAGAACAACAAGGCTTGGCCCGAGCACAAACATCACAAGACTGCACAAAACCTCGCACATCTCGCGACAGGGAAGGCCACCAGAAGGACCTAGCCACCAAATCCCTGGTACCAAAGATTCCAGGATGACCAGCTAACGCAGAAGAATGGACCTCCGAGATGACTCTACTGGTCCAATCATCCGGAACAAACAGTCTACCAGGCGGGCAACGATCAGGTCTATCCGCCTGAAACTCCTGCAAGACCCGTCGCAAGTCTGGGGAAACAGCAGATAATATCACTCCATCCTTAAGGATACCTGTAGGTTCAGAATTACCAGGGGAATCAGGCTCAAAACTCCTAGAAAGGGCATCCGCCCTCACATTCTTAGAACCCGGTAGGTAAGAAACCACAAAATTAAACCGAGAGAAAAATAACGACCAGCGCGCCTGTCTAGGATTCAGGCGCCTGGCAGACTCAAGATAAATCAAATTCTTGTGGTCGGTCAATACCACCACCTGATGTCTAGCCCCCTCAAGCCAATGACGCCACTCCTCAAAAGCCCACTTCATAGCCAAGAGCTCCCGATTACCAATATCATAATTTCGCTCAGCGGGCGAAAATGTACGAGAAAAGAACGCGCAAGGTCTCATCACGGAGCAGTCGGAACTTTTCTGCGACAAAACCGCCCCAGCTCCGATTTCTGAAGCGTCGACCTCAACCTGAAAAGGAAGAGTAACATCAGGCTGACGCAATACAGGGGCGGAAGAAAAGCGGCGCTTAAGCTCCCGAAAGGCCTCCACAGCAGCAGGGGACCAATCAGCAACATCAGCACCCTTCTTAGTCAAATCAGTCAACGGCTTAGCAACATCAGAAAAACCAGTTATAAATCGACGATAAAAATTAGCAAAGCCCAAAAACTTCTGAAGGCTCTTAAGAGAAGAGGGTTGCGTCCAATCACAAATAGCCTGAACCTTGACAGGGTCCATCTCAATGGAAGAGGGGGAAAAAATGTACCCCAAAAATGAAATCTTTTGAACCCCAAAAACACACTTAGAACCCTTTACACACAAGGAATTACAGCGCAAAACCTGAAAAACCCTCCTGACCTGTTGGACATGAGAGTCCCAGTCATCCGAAAAAATCAAAATATCATCCAGATACACAATCATAAATTTATCCAAATATTCACGGAAAATGTCATGCATAAAAGACTGAAAGACTGAAGGGGCATTTGAAAGACCAAAAGGCATTACTAAATACTCAAAATGGCCCTCAGGCGTATTAAATGCGGTTTTCCACTCATCCCCCTGCTTAATTCGCACTAAATTATACACCCCACGAAGATCAATCTTAGAGAACCACTTGGCCCCCTTTATTCGAGCAAACAAATCAGTAAGCAGTGGCAAAGAATACTGATATTTAACCGTGATTTTATTCAAAAGCCGATAATCAATACACGGCCTCAAAGAGCCATCTTTTTTAGATACAAAGAAAAAACCGGCTCCTAAGGGAGATGACGAAGGACGAATATGTCCTTTTTCCAAGGACTCCTTAATATATTCCCGCATAGCAGCATGTTCAGGCACAGATAGATTAAATAAACGACCCTTTGGAAACTTACTGCCCGGAATCAGATCTATAGTACAATCGCAATCTCTGTGCGGAGGTAGTGAACCAAGTTTAGGCTCCTCAAAAACGTCACGATAATCAGATAAAAATTCCGGAATCTCAGAGGGAATAGATGACGAAATGGAAACCAAAGGTACGTCCCCATGAGTCCCCTGACATCCCCAGCTTAACACAGACATTGCTTTCCAGTCGAGGACTGGGTTATGAGATTGCAGCCATGGCAATCCAAGCACCAACACATCATGTAGATTATACAACACAAGGAAGCGAATAATCTCCTGGTGATCCGGATTAATACGCATAGTTACTTGTGTCCAGTATTGTGGTTTATTACTAGCCAATGGCGTGGAGTCAATACCCTTCAGAGGTATAGGAACTTCCAGAGGCTCTAAATTAAACCCACAGCGTTTGGCAAAGGACCAATCCATAAGACTCAAAGCGGCGCCAGAGTCGACATAGGCGTCCGCGGTAATAGACGATAAAGAGCAAATCAGGGTCACAGATAGAATAAACTTAGACTGTAAAGTGCCAATTGAAACAGACTTATCAACCTTCTTAGTACGTTTAGAGCATGCTGATATAACATGAGTTGAATCACCACAATAGAAGCACAACCCATTTTTTCGCCTAAAATTCTGTCGTTCGCTTCTGGACAGAATTCTATCACATTGCATAATCTCTGGCGCCTTCTCAGTAGACACCGCCAAATGGTGCACAGGTTTGCGCTCCCGCAAACGCCGATCAATTTGAATAGCCATTGTCATGGACTCATTCAGACCTGTAGGCACAGGGAACCCCACCATAACATCTTTAATGGCATCAGAGAGACCCTCTCTGAAATTCGCCGCCAGGGCGCACTCATTCCACTGAGTAAGCACAGACCACTTACGAAATTTTTGGCAGTATATTTCAACCTCATCTTGCCCTTGAGACAGGGCCATCAAGGCTTTTTCAGCCTGAATCTCTAAATGAGGTTCCTCATAAAGCAACCCCAAAGCCAGGAAAAACGCATCCACATTGAGCAACGCAGGATCCCCTGGTGCCAAAGCAAATGCCCAATCCTGAGGGTCGCCCCGGAGCAAGGAAATTACAATCCTGACCTGCTGTGCAGGATCTCCAGCGGAGCGAGATCTCAGAGACAAAAATAATTTACAATTATGTTTGAAATTCTGGAAGCGAGATCTATCCCCGGAGAAAAATTCAGGTAAAGGAATTCTAGGTTCAGATATAGGAGCATGAATTACAAAATCCTGTAAACTTTGAACCTTCATAGCGAGATTATCCAAACCAATAGCTAAACTCTGAGGATCCATTTTAATCAGGTGAAATCAGAACCATTCAAGGATTAGAAGGAGAGAGAGACGAAGGCTGCAGTAAGCAGAAATGCAAGTGAATCAACTAATGAGCAAACTCAGAAAAAAAAAAAAAATTCTCTGCAGACTTCTTTTCTCTCCTTTCTTCTGCCAATTATTTTAACTCTAGGCCGGCCAAACTGTCATGGTTCTCAATGGCAAGAGACCGTAGTAAAGCATACAAAAGGACTAGCTCTTGGAAGATGGGAACTCGAGCTGACTGTGAGCTAAACCTACCGCACAACTAACAGTGGCCGGGTAGCGTGCCTACGTTTTATCCCTAGACACCCAGCGCCAGCCGGAGGACTGACTGACCCTAGCAGAGGAAAATACAGACCTGGCTTACCTCTAGAGAAATTTTCCCCAAAAGGCAGACAGTAGCCCCCACATATATTGTCGGTGATTTTAGAGGAAAATGACACACGAAGTATGAAGATAGGTTTAGCAAATTGAGGTCTGCTTACTAGATAGTAGGAAGACAGAAAAGGGAACTTCACAGTCAGCTGAAAACCCTTTCAAAAACACCATCCCGAAATTACTTTAAAACTCTAATATCAACTCATGACGCCAGAGTGGCAATTTCAGCTCACAAGAGCTTCCAGCCTCAGAAATATTCAAAAACAGAGAACTGGAACAAAAATGCAAAACAATCTTAGGACTACAAGTCCAACTTAGCTGATAGTAGTCTAGGAGCAGGAACATGCAACAGAAAGGCTTCTGGTAACATTGTTGGCCGGCATAGAAATGACTGAGGAGCAAGGCTAAATAGAAACTCCCACATCCTGATGGAAACAGGTGAACAGAGGAGATGAAGCACACAAGTTCAGTACCACCAGTAACCACCGGGGGAGCCCAGAAACCAAATTCACAACACTTATGCCTTCAAAGTGTTTCAAATGTGCAACCCTATCAAGTGAGCGTAATACTCTCCTATTTCATCATGTTTTTGTAATCAGTTAAGACCTTATTTTTCATTTGGTTTTGTTCCCCAGTATCTCTATTTCGATATGGCCCTATTGTCTTGTGTTAGTGGAGCGGGCCCCAAACGCAGGGCAGCAGGGTACTCGGTACCAGGTCTCTCTCGGTTCTGGGGATGTCACGGTGGCCTGACCCGGTCCGTGGCCTGGCTAAGGGGCGTCCAATTAAAGATGTAGGTGACGGTGTAGATCGCAGTAAATAACGAGGACACAGGGTTGCAGTCTCTTTACCTCTTTACTGAAGGCTTCGGCATCCGCAATCCAGAGCACTGTTAACAGGGCTGGCTGAGACCGGCCGGTCCGAAGGCACATCCAGAGTTCCCTTTGCAGGTAGAAATCAGTAGCCTACCTACTAGCGCCTGGGTGTTGTAGTACTTCCCTGCTGAGCACCACGGGATAGTCCTCACAACTGTCGTGTATGTTTCTGTTCTTTCTCTCTCCGTCCCCCAGATGATATGGATAGGACGCACCCGTATGACGAGGTAGGCCTGGAGTTATTTTATAGGGACCCTAGAGACGCCCCTCTCCCACAATTGCCTCCGTTGTCTTCATTAGGTGTAAAAGGTGAGACAGCCAATCTAAAGTTAACTGCCCTGCCGTTGGTTCGAAGTAATGCGTAGAGTCTATTACTTCCTCTGCGTTCCGGACGCCGGCTACGCGCCTCAGTAGGATGTTGCCGATCTCGGGGCACGACTCCTACTGGTTCTATCGCCTCTGTGCTGTGATCTTGTTTCTCACTTCTCCACAATATCCTTCACTTCGTGTCCTTTCTTAAGATGCCACCGCAATGAGGTGCAGGCACGGCTCCGTAACGATCTGTCCTTTGCTAGGCCTCTGTCAGGATCCCACCCCTGACAGGGACCCCCCTGAATCTTCCCAAGTAACGCTCTCCTCTCACTAGATGTTACCTGGGCAAAACCCAGTCAGCTTCTCCCTAACTTCCTATCCAACCCCCAGTTTTACCATAGTGTGAGGAGTGGCCTAATACATAGCACCTTTTGCTCCCCCTGGTGGCCAGAGTGTGAAGTGTAATGTGTGACTGTGATACCTGGTCAGGTGAACTCTTTTAGTGCAATCAGATGTACCATCAGTCCTCTTAGCGGCGGAGCGACGTTACTGCAACAACCAGGTCTCTGGGGCACTGCATTAGACAATACAAAATCTCTATAAGGTAGATTCAAACAAGCATATGAAAAATCGATCAGAGTTTCATCGAGAAAAGTGGGACGATTTTTTCCTCTTGTCATTCGTGAGCAGTCCGTATACAATCCATTTTTACAGCAGCAGCTATTAATCATTTATGATTCATATCAATTCCTATGTTAAAGAACTGCAATGTATCCATAAAACTTGGATGCTATGCAGTGTTTCCATATGGCATCCGAATTTCTTTTGTGCACCCACAGATTTAGATGGGTAAGTCTCATCCGATTTATAGAAGAATCTAGAGCATTATTATTATTACTAGATGGTGGCCCGATTCTAATGCATCGGGTATTCTAGAATATGTATGTATGTATGTACGTTGTGCTTAGCACAGCCACATACTATACACTGTGTTCCAAATTATTATGCAAATAATATTTCCTCATATTTTCTCTAAATTACCTATCTGAATTGCAGTCATTGTTATTTTCCAGTCATCTACTATTCTAGTATAATTGCAATGTTTTGGAACAAACTGCCTATGAAAACAGTATCTTTTTTTAAAAAAAATAAACACTCAAAATGCATGTTCCAAATTATTATGCACAGCAGAGTTTTCAACCTTTTTTTTTTATTTTGCACAAAAAAATGGTCAATTGTGAAGTTATAAGCATTATCAGCTTATTACAAAATGAAATCAAACAGTTTTCAAGTGAAAACTTTATTCTAGGTGATGTTCCATTTGCACATAGGACCCCTTGTTCGAAAGAAGCTTCTGAACTCTCTCGTCCATTGAATTTGTCAGTTTTTGGATGGTTTCTGCTTCAATTGTTTTGCATGTGGACAGAATACCCTCCCAGAGCTGTTGCTTAGATGTGAACTGCCTCCCGCCATCATAGACACTCCTTTTGATGATGCTCCAGAGGTTCTCAATGGGGTTGAGGTCAGGGGAAGATGGTGGCCACACCATCAGTTTGTCCTCTTTTATGCCCATAGCAGCCAGAGATGCAGATGTGTTTTTTGCAGCATGAGACAGTGCATTATCATGCATGAAAATGATCTTGCTGTGGAAAGCACGGTTCTTCCTCTTGAACCATGGCAGGAAGTGTTGTTTTAGAAACTCCACATAGATTATGGAGTTCATCTTTACCCCTTCAGGGATCATAAAGGGGCCGACAATCTCTCTCCCCATGATTCCAGCCCAAAACATTACTCCACCTCCTCCTTGTTGGCGCCTTAGCCGTGTTTTCATAGGGTGTCCATCAACCAGCCATCCTCCACTCCATCTATCTGGACCATCGAGCGTTGCACGGCACTCATCGGTGAACAAAACAGTTTGGAAGTCAGTCTCCATGTATCGTTTGCCGACTGGAGCCGTTTCTGCTTGTGTGCAGTGGATAGAGGTGGTCGACAGGATGGCTTACGCACAGCTGCAAACCTCTGAAGGACCCTGCATCTTGTTGTTCTGGGGACGTTGGAGGCACCAGCAGCTTCAAAAACTTGTCTGCTGCTATGACAAGGCATTTTTGCAGCTGCTCTTTTAACCTTACGCAATTGCCTGTTGGAAAGAGTCCTCCATTTTTCCTTATCAGCACGCACAGGTGTGTGCTGGGAATCAGCTACATACTTCTTGATTGTGCGATAATCACGATGAAGTGTCTTGGCAATGTTGATTGGAGTCATGCCTTGACCTAAATACTCCACAATTTGTTGCTTCTCAGCAGCCGACACATCCTTTTTCTTTCCCATTTTGACAAAAAATGTAGGCTGCTTAATAATGTGGAACAGCCTTCTTAAGTATTTTTGCCTTTATTTGGACACACCTGCCAAACTAATTTGCACAGGTATCTGCAATTGCTTTCAGTGATATAAAGAGCCCTGACACACATCACCATCAATGAGTTTAAACGACAAACAAAAAAATTCTAACCTTATCATTCCTAAACTCTTTGTGCATAATAATTTGGAACACAGTGTATAACACAGCCACGTAGTATATAACACAATCACGTAGTATATAACACAGACAGCCACGTAGTATATAGCACAGCCACGTAGTATATAGCACAGCCATGTAGTATATAGGACAGCCACATAGTATATAACAGCCACATAGTATATAGCAGCCACATAGTATATAGCACAGCCTATGTAACACAGACAGCCATGTAGTATATAGCACAGACACATAGTATATAGCAGCCATGTAGTATATAGCAGCCGTGTAGTATATAGCAGCCATGTAGTATATAACACAGCCCATGTAATATGTAGCACAGCCCACACAGTATATAACACAGGCCACTTAGTATATAGCACAGCCCATGCAGTATATAACACAGGCCACGCAGTATATAACAGCCCACGTAACACAGACTGCCACGTAGTATATAGCACAGCCACGTAGTATATAGCATAGCCATGTAGTATATAGCACAGCCATGTAGTATATAGGACAGCCACGTAGTATATAACAGCCACATAGTATATAGCACAGCCCATGTAACACAGACAGCCATGTAGTATATAGCACAGACACATAGTATATAGCAGCCATGTAGTATATAGCAGCCGCGTAGTATATAGCAGCCATGTAGTATATAACACAGCCCATATAATAAGCAGCACAGCCCACACAGTATATAACACAGGCCACTTAGTATATAGCACAGCCCATGCAGTATATAACACAGGCCACGCAGTATATAACAGCCCACGTAACACAGACTGCCACGTAGTATATAGCACAGCCACGTAGTATATAGCATAGCCATGTAGTATATAGCACAGCCAAGTAGTATAAAGCAGCAGCATAGTATATAGCAGCCACATAGTATATAACACAGCCCACGTAGTATACAGCACAGCCCACATAATATATAGCACAGCCCACGCAGTATATAACACAGACCACGCAGTATATAACACTGCCCACAAAGTATATAGCAGCCAGGCAGTTAATAACACAGCCCACGTAATATATAGCACAGCCCATGTAGTATATAACACAGCCCACATAGTATATAACACAGGCCACACAGTATATAACACAGCCCACGCAGTATATAACACAGCCCACACAGTATATAACCCAGCCTACGCAGTATATAGCAGAGTGGGCACCATATCCCTGTTAAAAACAAATTAAAATAAAAAATAATTATATACTCACCCTCCGGCGTACACCGAAGCTGTCCCGATGCGCGCGATGCTGCCGCCAGCTTCCGTTCCCAGTGATGCATTGTGAAATTACCCAGATGACTTAGCAGTCTTGCGAGACCGCTAAGTCATCAGGGTCATTTCGCAATGCATCACTGTGCATCACTGGGAACGGAAGCTGGCGGCAGCATCGCGTGCATCGGTGGACATCAGAAGGTAAGGATAGCACAATTTTTTATTTTTTTTATTATTTTTAACATTATATCTGTTTACTATTGATGCTGCATAGGCAGCATCAATAGTAAAGAATTGGTCCGGGATGGGGCGACACACTGGCACTGACTGGAGGGGAGTAGGGAGGAGCACTGACTTGAGGAGAGTAAGGAGGGGCCAATTCACGGCCGGACTAAGCCTGTCGCTGATTGGTCGCGCCTGGCCGGCCGCGACCAATCAGCGACGCGGGATTTCCATTACGGAAGTTAGTTACAGACAAACAGACGGAAGTACCCCTTGTACAATTATATATATATATATATATAGATTATTATAGAGCATGCTGCAATTTTTCTCACATCTTACAGCACAATCCATGAAATAATTTTAAAGTCAGGATACCCCCATCAATATACCATCATAACACATCCACTTAGAAGTTAAATGTAAGGAGAAAAAGGGTACATTGCAAAAAGAGTGTAATTTAAAACTTAAATTTTAATGAATTAATTTTTAAAAAATATTTTTACAATAAAAATTCAAGCAAAAAGAACCATGTTATAACAGTGTATCAACAGTTGTGGGCTGAAATCAAGTAAACAGAGTAAATAGAATAAATATATCAATATCATATGATAAAGGTAGAGGGAGGTTTGATTTTTGTATTTTTTATATAGGGCTACAAAGAGGCTGCAAAATATTTGTTATTCCCACTGAGTAAAGCTGCAAAATCTCAGGTTGCTAATTATAAGGTGCAAGTGCATTGTTATGTAGCAAGAGATCTACTTAATACAGGAAAACTATATTGGTTGTGATAAATGGTCTGTCTGTCAGCCTTAAGTACTATGGATCATATTTCCATTGTAGCACTCCATTTGGTAAGAGAATGATAGAGGAGTAAATCAAAACAAAGTCAATATACTTACAAAGTGTATAGTGCCTTATGAGTTAAATACTGTACAGTGCACCACTACCCCGACGACGCAGATTAGCCTATGCTCTTTCAAAAAGGAGCGTTGATTCCCAGCCAGCTGTGTGTCCCTTAAAATGTCCATAGGGGTTGGTGAATGGTTGCTATGTCAGCAGTCAGTGTTTTATTGGCGCATTTTAGCTCGATGCTGCCCATTCCCTTGTAAAGTGACAGGAAGTGCGGGAGGCATCCGAGCTGACATGTGCACACGCTGATCTCCAAGCTAGAATGGGGAGGATCCCAAATAAAAGGTTAGTGGCTTCACAATGCAAATTAGGGACCTCTCACACTCTGCAGTAGCATTGTGCAAAGAGGGTGGTGCTTACTATTGCAAAAAGAGTGGTACTCAGTATCGTAAGCAGAGAAGTACTCACTATCAAGTGAAGGGTTAGTGGCTTCTTCCTGCAGATTAGGAGTCGCTCGCATTCTGCAATAGCGTTATGCAAAGAAGACAATGCCTATTGCAAAAAATGTAGACTAACAAATAAATTCTTCGTTATTGATAGGGATAAGATGTGGACTTCAGTACACTATATGTGTTAATGTAAAAATAATAAGGGCAATGTGTGTAGGTGAGATTGAATTGTACCAGTAAAGAATTAGAATCCCTAATTTGAATGCAATAATGGTGAGTGCTGAAAAAAAAATATGTGCAGAAATTTGATATGATTCTAATATAAAGAAAAGTGTAGACCAAAAGGACAATATAGAAGACTTCCGGGAGGTGGGACCAAGCAATGGCCGCTTCTAATCTGAGCTCCCCGCTGGCCTAATCTAATTTAATGCCATCTCACCAGCGGTGCATTCGGAGAAGCTGCTGAAAGCGGGGAGAGTGTGTGAGCAGGGATTCCTTCCAATGGATCCGGGCTCTCAGGGAGGCTCCAGGCATAACTTCAACTCAAAACCAACAGGGTTCCTCCTCACCTAAATCTGTCTCTGATACTGGTAGCGAGACCTCACATTCTAGCTGAAGCCATAATGGAGCACCTCATGCTTGAAGCAGACTCCAAATTTGCTATCTTTCAGACCTCAACAGACTCTATAATGTCACAAGTAAACAATCAGGGCACCCACCTGGCTGAGACTGAGCAACATATCTCAGATCTGGAGGATGCCACCAGGGAGATGGGAGATCATCTGGAGGGAAGGGAGAGAGTCATCACGGAGCTCCAAACCAAAGTGGACGATTTGGAAAATCAATCTAGATGCAACAATCTGAAATTGGTGGGGCTGCCGGAATCGATTCACCCCTATGAGCTGCTAAAGTTCACATCTGAGTGGCTGCAGGGGCTTTAGACATCCACTCGTCACACAGAATAGGCCCACTGAGAGGAGAAAAGATAAACCTCGACCGGTCTTATTTAAGGTCCTTGACTGTCAGGACAAATTCATCTACTTATTGCATACAGGAAGAAATCACAACTCTCCTTTGATGGCCACAAGGTTCTGATGTTCCAGGACTATTTGGCCTTGGTAGTGGCCAAATGTAGGGCTTCAACCCGGTGTGTAAGATTTTGGCAGATAAGAACATTAGATTTGGCCTACAATACCCTGCGGTGCTGCGCTTCAACATATTGGGGAAAAACTGAGTCTTTAATGACCCAGTGAAGGCCCTGAAATTTGCCCAAGAGGCCACTCAACCGCCGTGAGCTGCATCAGGTGTGGCTTACCTAGTGACACTATTATAATCTGCATAAAGTGATGTCGACTGACAATAGTTTGCTATGTTGTTATTTGTTGCTTTCCAAATTCTGTATCATATATTGCGATGCAGGTTAAAAGGAGAGCCCAGGTTATGTTTGCAGTTAAAAATGTTATGGTTAGGGAGGGTATTGGGGGGAGGGTCTCTGCATTCAACCTCAGGTAATTAATAATTCAGGGGTTCTAGGGCCTACTTGCTGGGATAGGTAGGGATCCCAATTTCATGTTTTAATTAAAATCAATCTAATTTCACGTGCTGGAGTGGGTTAATGGAAGATATCACTGAGCAAGAGAAGTCAGCTGTGACATCTCTTTTGTGGTGTTCATGGAACGTTAATGGTCTAAATTTCCCAGTCAAAAGGAGGAAAGTCTTAAATTATTTGCATCGTGAGAATTTCCACATTGTTCTTCTCCAGGAAACCCATTGGGTGAAGGGTAACTTTTTTTGAGTAAAAAATTTCCGTTATGTGCAGAGGCTTCCTTCATGAGGAAACAGAGAAGTGTTGCAATTTTGATTAACAGAAACATTTGACATGAAGTAATTGATGTGATCAAAGATCCTTCAGGGAGATTTGTCAGTGTCAAACTCGCCATAGAGGGGATGACTTACAGTGTATTTAACATTTATGCGCCAATCTCGCCAGATCCACATTTCCAAGCTAAAGTATTGAAACAGATTGCGGGCTGGGACACATCCCACATGATTGTGGGTGGAGATTTTAATGAGGTACATGACAATGATATGAATTAGTCCAATCCTCAGTATCCACACATATCCACCCAGGGGAAACTTATACAATATCTCTTGTATCACTTGGGGTTGCTAGATGTCTGGAGAGTACAGTATCCTATTGAGAAACATTTTTCTCACTACTCACATGCGCATGATTCTCATGCTAGAATCGACTACTGGTTGTTGGGTTCTTCACTGATGCCACAGATCTTGCAAACTAAAATCCTAGACATCCATATTTCAGACCATGGACCGATAACTTTTAAACTCAGATTAACTAATCCAATTCATTTTAATAGGAAATGGAGGATTCCTTCATATCTACAGTATACCGCTCAGATTTCAGAAAATTCCTACAATTTTCATGGGAAACCTAAAAATTAGATAACCAAATACATAGCGAAACACCACATCTTTTCTGGAACACCTCTAAAGCAGTGTTGAGAGGGCAGATAATCTCATATGTGAGCCAGAAAAAAAAAGTTACTAGAGCAGACCCTGGAGGCGCAGAAATCTGACATTAGCATATAAAAAATTTAAATCAAATAATACACCCTTTACAAAAAAAACAATACCTTCAGGCAAAATGGGCCACTTACAATATTGATTATCAAAAGCAAAACATTTTTAAATGGGGCAACAAATCGGGTAAGTTACTCGCATCTTTTACTAGACCATATAGAAAGGCAACAAGGGTCCACAAAATTCGAGGTGGGAATGGCATAGTCTTGACTGGAAATGAGGAAATCATAGAGGAGTTTAGGTCATTTGTTGGCTCTCTTTACAAAGCAGAGACAAGGTAAGTGGATGATGTTTCATGTTTATTACAATTGGATGTGGCAGCTCTACTGACAGATGAGCATCAGGAAATTCTTAATGCTCTATAACTCCTTCGGAAGTCATCCAAACCATTAGAACCTTGAAGCTCTATAAGTCTCCAGGCCCCGATCGGTATAGTAATGAGTATTACAGAATTTTGGGGGGATTGGTGGGTCCACATGTTTGCAAAGTTTTCAATAAGCTTCTTCAGACTGGGCAACTCCCGGATCACTTCAATGAAGCAGATATAATAGTACTCCCTAAGTCAGGTAAAGACTCTTCCTGGGTGGAGGGCTATAGGCCAATTTCGCTCTTGAACTCAGACTTTAAAATTTTCTCTAAGATACTTGCAAATAGAGTTCAACAAATAATTCCCAAGCTGATACTACCTCAGCAGATTGGCTTTATGCAAGGTAAATCCATAACGTACATCTCTCGGGGCTATTTCTTATGGAAAAACTCATGGGTGCCTGGGATCTATTGTGGTCAGTCTGGATGCCGACAAAGCATTTGATAGGGTGGCCTAGGACTATCTTTTTGATGTCCTGGCATTCAGGAATTTTGGCTCATGGTTTTGCGAGGTGATCAAAACAATATATAGAAAACCGGTGTCCAGGCTGGCCATAAATGGCATGCTCTCACCCACATTCGACATCCAAAAGGGCACACATGAGGGTTGTCCTTTATTGACCCTACTTTTTAACAAAGCCCTGGACCCACTGCTTAGAACCCTTCAAAATTTACCAATGTATAGAGGCATAGATATTGGGCCCACACCATTTAAAATTGTGGCATTTGCCAATGACATCCTGTTATTCATCTCAAATCTAACTACGGCCATACCAGCTATCATGAGGGTCCTAGGCCATTTTGGAAATTGCTTGGGCTTTAAAATAAATAATAATAAATCCGAAGCTCTGGCACTATTTGAACAAGGGACATTGAACAATCCTACACTCCCTTTCCAGTGGAGCACATCCTCCATCAAACATCTAGGCATTCACCTTCCGTCAGATTTGTCATAACTAAGCCACATTAATATTAAACCCTTGATTACTTCAACGCTTAACCTTTTAAACTCTTGGAAGCATTTTACCTTATCCTTTTTGGGACAATGACATCTAATTAAAATGGTAATATTCCCAAAATGTATGTATGTTTTTTGCAGCGTTTACATGCGTTTTTTCACCACATGCGTTTTTTTTAAAACGCTGCAGATCAAAACGCAAGTGTGAAACCAGCCTTACACATTTCTATGAGGACCAACTACATTTTTTTTTTCCCCTTTCTTTTGTTGCATCAATACAAATTAACATCAGTCTCCATCTAATGGTGCTTTTTTATAGCGGTGTTTTGATTCACATGGCCGCTTTTGATGTTTTGCGGGGGCAGGTGTGCGGCTTATCCGGTGTATTTTACTGCCAGCCGAGTGGTAACATCCTTCTTGCCGGCTGCGCCTGCGCAACTCTGCCCGGTGTTTCCCCGCTCTTGTTGCGTGAATATTTGCTTCTGCCTGAGTTATTGCTGACGCATGCGCACTTAAACGGGCGCCATATCTCTTCTCCAGCCGGAGTGTCATGTGGCCGTACCTGCGCAAATCCACTTGGCGTCTTCCCTGCTGTGGTTGCTAGGGAACGTATCGGCGCATGCGCGGTATATCCGGCGCTGCTCTTCCGCCCTTGCCGGACCTCTGCTCACCTGCTCTGTATCAGGTTAGTCATACCAGTACTATATATTGATGGTCGCATTTACGGACCATATCTTCCCCTGACGAAGCCCTGTTTGTAGGGCGATACGCATGGGGCCGCGTCTCTTGGTCCTCATTGAGCTGCACACGGGGACGGTATATCCTCTTCTCCCTTTTCATGTGGGTAACTCTATGATGCTTGGGCCTTATTATGGGCCTGTGTCTGGGTATTCGCTCTCACTAGGTCATGGATCATGCTGGCATCAGAAATTTTTTTTTTAGATGTTATGTCTCCTCTAGTTTGCTAGCGGTTTCAGCCAGATGGTATTCCTTGGATACCACGATCAGGACAGCGTGTTTTTTCCTGGCATACACACTTTTTGCCAATAAGGGTTGGTGTGTATCATAGAGGTTTGGGTTTATTCATTATTTCTGTAGTCCCATGAGCCAGATGGTTGGTTTATGTTGATAAATAGGTGTATGCAGGCTCAATTGATTTGTATTTATATATATTATATATGATATGTACATATGGACCAAGTTTCTTATGTGCTACTGTATTTTAATTATGTTTTATGTTTTTTTTGAAGTTATGGTCTGTTAATAAAATTGTTTTCTTTATATTTTGATGATTATTATCGCATTTGTTCATGGTGTGCATTTATATAAGTGGCTGCCTTTTTTCTTGTTCAGTGTTATTGTTTTGGTTGCTTTTTTGCACCCCGAGTTTGATTCATTTGTTTATTGATTGGTAGTGCGCTCTTTTTGCTTTATTGCCTGATAGTGGAATGGGGCCTCTGTGATAGGAAAATATGTTAATAAGATAAGAGCATAATAAATATACAGTATGTGTTAAATACATAGAGAATGGCAAGAACCCATTGTTCCCCGGCATATGTTCCTAAGGGTCAAAGTGGGGATTTAATCCCAAGGAAAAAGGGGGTGATAAAGGACCATAGAGCCACATGCAGAAAGATGGTGGAAAAATGAAAGTTACAGATTGTAAACCAAAAGGAAGATTATATATATATATATATATATATATATATATATATATATATATATATATATATATATCTTCCATAAAAGTCACCTGTTCCAGTGGATACCCATATTTTTTGTAAAGGTCTAATTTTTCATAAAAATGATACATACAGTACGTTGTTTTTACCACTACCTACAGAAAAAAAAGGGGGGCAGAGGCTAATGGTGTGAGCCCGGTGTTTTACTCCTGTTCTTTCGATATTGAGGTATGTTCTACAGTACTTGTAAATCCAGGATACCCCCCCAAAAAAGGGGGGGGGAAGGGTGTGGGTGGGGGGAAAAAACCAACCAGAAAAACCCATCCACAGTCCCATGACCAAGCATATCAAAAAATAGAAAAATGGATTAAAGGGGATTAGAAGCAAACCAGAACTGGACATGCAGTCTGTTGTAAAGTTTATTTTAATGCGACTCTAACATATGATATTGATATATTTATTCTATTTACTCTGTTTACTTGATTTCAGCGCACCACTTTTCTTACACTATTATAACATGGTTCTTTCTGCTTGAATTTTTATTGCAAAAATATTTCTTAAAAATTCATTAGAATTTAAGTTCTAAATTATACTCTTTTTGCAATGTACCCTTTTTCTCCTTATATTTCCCTTCTAAGGGGATGTGCTATGAAATTTTTCTCACATGTAGATTCAGTCAGTGAAGAAAAATCAGATTTCTGCACTGCCCCATTGAATCACATTGGTCTGAGTGCTGTCCGTTTATTTTACAGTCAGGACTCAGACCGAAAATGTAGTCATGTCAACGAGCTCTATTACTCCCAATTTCATACAAGAGATCTGTTGTTGTATATGAATATACATATTCAACTTAAAAGTTGCTTCCTTTAGTATAGGTACCTTCCCTTCAAAATAATGATTAAGTTCCCTTAAAGGTTATTATACTTATTATGCTTTTATTATGTACATTCACTTAAAAATGTGAAGGCTCCCCAATTTTTTTTTGAGTATTTAAAATTATTTGATTTATGGGTCTGAATGATTAAAGAGGAATTAGCATTGCAAGAGAACATAATGGGGTAAGAATCAGATGAGAATTTTGTCAACATGGAAACACAAGTATACAAATCGCATATATGTGGTCACTTGGCTGCCCACTTTCAGTGGGAATGTAGGAGACTTTTGACAGTGTGTATATTGCACACTGTCATTATTCTTTCGTCTACGATCACACACAGTGACTGAAATTTTACTAGGGTCTGGAAAACCCCTTTAACGATTTCTTTCTTTAGTGGAAAGATCAACAGGCAGTAGTTAACAAGCTGAAATTGAGGCAACATTAGGTACCAATGACTGCTTGCATAACAAGTCTGTCAATAATTTACAGCTAGACAGGAAGACATTTATCATTGAATGAATTAGTTACTTATTATGCCACCTTCACAGTTCCATTCACTCTTGCTTTGCTAGCAATGCAAGCTCTATGTCACATGCCTCAGTTTAAATAACATCCTTTCACAAGTGAAGAATAATTTTTTAAAAATGATTTGGCACTCAGACGAAAACAACAAAGAAAACAATTCCTTTATGAGAATTGAGATCCTTTTTATTTTATTTTGCATTCATAGTAGTTGAACATTTTCGGTCCTGCTGGGGACCTTCATCAAAACTGAATGCCCATGGAGAAGGAACCTTGTCGCAATGGCATGTGTAGTAGCGAACAGCGTCACAGGGATAGGACCGAAAACGGTCAACTACTATGAATGCAAAATAAAATAAAAAGGAGCTCAACTCTCATAAAGGAATTGTTTTCTTTGTTTCTTTTTGTCTTAGTGCCAAGTTTGATTGACATTGCACGATACGGGTTGGAGGCCCTACTTGAGCACCTCATCCTGGATACTTAGACTGCTGTATATTAATCCATATTGTTAAAAATTACTGTCAATTAATGACAAATCAAGTTGATAATGCTAGAAAGACATGCATTCATATCTAACAATAATCCCATATATATATATATATATATATATATATATATATATATATATATATATATATATATATATGCTTGAAAGACATGCATTCATATCTAACAATAATCCTATATATATATATATATATATATATATATATATATGTACTGTATATATAAAAATGTTTAATTATTTGCCTTTCTTCTTTCCTTCTATCTCATCTGCTAATAAGTAGTATAGTTGCAAACATAATTACACAACCTCTATCACACATTAGGTTTACCAAAATGTACAAACTTTATGCTGTTTTCAATTTTCCAATTAAACAAAAAAAATCTCATTACAACTAATATAGCAAGTGGTTTAGCCAAATTCAATAGAAAATGCCTTTTTGAATAAGGATCTCTCTGGCCCATTGGAGCACTGGAGAATTGCCTGATGGGCCCTAGATTCGTGCCATCTGCTGGTGCCAGGTATACCTTCAGCTGCATATGTGTACTTGGGTGTACATCTAGCTGAAAACTATTGCAAAACAGTAACTATTGCCACCCTGCCCTGCACTAACTGGATACTCCACTAGCCTATCAGACACCAGAAGCTGACGTCAGACCATTGCGTTGCAGGTGAAGCAATGACATCAGGCACCCCTGCACTGGACATTGGAGGAAGAAGAAGCTGCTCAACATCAGAGTGGGAAAAGCTGTGGGGAATTGGTTTTCGTTTGCTCATTTTTTAAATTGCCATGTAAAGAGCACTAGAGAGAAGGGAACCAAATTGAATGGGGACCAAAGAGGGATACATTATTTGGTACAATGACGACATGGGACATTATGCTGTATAAGCACCACAAAGTGGGACATTATATTATTTGAGGGCCATAGAAGGGGACATTATTACTGTACTGGGGGATACCATCATTGTATGCAGACACAACGTGTTCTATTACCATATTTGGGCTAGAATGTAGGACATTATTACTATTATTTTCATCATAGTTTTCACTCTCCCTGGTTGACAATGATACAAATTAATGTGATGTTTTAATCATACTCACTATTTCTCTGTAGATGCTGGAATCTTTCCATTTTCTTTGCTGTCTTTATTGCCCAGAAACCTGTCAGGAGCCTCCATGAACTGCACTCCAATCACGGTATTTTCCCGTACCTGGTGAGGTGATGTTTGTGTTTCTTTTTCCTTTCTTCCATTATCTAAACACTGGCTAATCATAACAAGTGACCACTAGTGTTGAGCATTCTGATACCGCAAGTATCGGGTATCGGCCGATACTTGCGGTATCGGAATTCCAATACCGAGTTCCAATATTTTTGTGGTATCGGAAATCGGAATCGGAAGTTCCCAGTGTATGGTTCCCAGGGTCTGGAGGAGAGGAGACTCTCCTTCAGGCCCTGGGATCCATATTCATGTAAAAAATAAAGAATTAAAATAAAAAATATGGATATACTCACCTGTCCGGCGGCCCCTGGACCTTACCGATTGTAACCGGCAGCCTCCGTTCCTAAGAGGCTGTTTAGGACCTGCGATGATGTCGCGGCTTGTGATTGGTCGCGTGAGCGGTCACATGAGCGGCACGTGACCAATCACAAGCCGCGACGTCATCGAGGGTCCTAAACTCCTCATTCTTAGGAACGGAGGCTGCCGGTTACAATCGGTAAGGTCCAGGGGCCGCCGGACGGGTGAGTATTTCCATATTTTTTATTTTAATTCTTTATTTTTTACATGAATATGGATCCCAGGGCCTGAAGGAGAGTTTCCTCTCCTTCAGACCCTGGGAACCATCCAGGATAGCTTCCGATACTTGTGTCCCATTGACTTGTATTGGTATCGGGTATCGGTATCGGCGATATCCGATATTTTTCGGGTATCGGCCGATACTATCCGATACCGATACTTTCAAGTATCGGAAGGTATCGCTCAACACTAGTGACCACACTCTATCAGCTCATCTTCTACTGTACCGAATATCATATTCAGACACAACATGAATCTGAAGAACCTTGTAGCTCCTAGCTGCATTCAATCATGTTATAAAATTAGACAAAATTAGAACGGATGGTATATTATACTTCTTTCCAGATCTTATGGGGTGCTATTGTTGTGAGAATGGATGGCACAGCACTGTTTAAGGAGTGCGCCACTGACTGCGGTGCACCCCCCCTCGCCCATTCCATTCACCTGGCCTGCCCCTCTCTCCCTTCCCCCCCCTTTTCGTTTATGTGTTAAATGGTTTGGCCCGTTTTTTGGTTGGTTCCCGCCCTCCTGTCCATCTCAGCCCTAGCCCCAGCCCCATTCCTTCTCCTGCACTGTGAGCAGGGCGCTCACGTGACCGCAGGGCAAGCAGGGCTGCCCTGCCCACACCAGGTCTGTCTGATGTAGCTCTGCCCCCTGTCTTTCAGAGTGTGGTGGCTCCACCCCCTGTCTTTCATAGCGTGGTAGCTCCGCCCCCTGCCTTTCATAGCATGGTAGCTCCGCCCCTGTCTTGCATGGCACGGTAGCTCCGCCCCCTATCTCTGCAATCATTGCTGCTCAGCCTGCCACTACTAATGTTTTCATTCCTTCTGTCAGGCACTCACATGGGCGCAATTCAGAAAGAGGGAGCAAACATAATCTTTCCCTGGCTACTCTCCCTGCTCCACAGCCTGCCGAGTTAGTAATGATACACTCGGGCTGGAAAGAGAGTGTGGCTTTGCCCACTGTGCCCCAGCCTAGTCTCCCCCCTCCCATAGGTCGGCGTGCAGGGCACTGTGGACGCTATTACTGAGGCTCCAATTTTAACCCCTCGGCCTCAGTATTTATTATTACAACCCCCACATAGTTTACAGATGGGGTCCAGAGGCATTACCCTGGCCTCTGCAGATGACTCTGCTGAGCCAATAAGAGTATGCATGCAGCAAGGCACGCAGCAAACTTCAGGGAGGCCCCCCTGCCTGAAGGTGCCGTGCCAGGCACGGTCGCTGGTAGTAATGTTGATCTTGGGATGGTTGTAGCCCCTGCTGTGCCTCAAAGGGCTTCCTCAATTTTGGCTAGTGCCACATCTAATGAGGTTGTATCACATAGGCATAGACACCATGATTCTAGTTTATCATCATTATCTGAATCACCACAGCATCATCGTCACCATGGACACCGCTCCTCACGCTGGTGTAGCAAGCGTTCCACGCATGTGTGCCGGAGGTCCGGATTTCACAGGAGGGTTCATAGGTCATGGTCTTCAAGGTGGCGCCCTCCGTCATCATCGGAGTCTTCGAGCGCATTGGCGAGTCCCGATTATCGGCGTCATTCTCGTGGCGAGAGACGTGAGCCAAGTTCAGCTTCCAGGGCATCCAGCCTGGCCAAGCCAAGGGCGGCATCCAGGGCTGCCAGCCTGGCTCTTACTCACCCAACTGTCGATCCAGGGGCTGGAGTTCCATCAAGTGGAGTCCCTCCTCCAACGACAGATTTGGGTGAGTGCAACTTTTCTTTTGCAGGTAAAAATGTGAATTCTGATTTGTTACCAGCCTTTAAGACTTTGATTGAGCAATTTGTGACGCCGGTTGGTGACACACTAGTAAATCAGAAGAATTCAGTTAAAACGGTTGAGCCACCTCTAGCCAGTATATTTAAAGGTTCATTATATTGCGGGATTAGCCCAGTTGGTTCTCATTTAGATAGTGAAACTAAGAATAAAATACGGTCAAACGATAATATAGATATATGGTCATTAGTATCAGTGGATCAGCATACAATCGATAAGGAGAAGCAAATTAATGATAGGCCGTTTGATAGGAGCAGGCAGAATGTTGCAAAAACCATGAGTAATTGGTTACAGGCTTTTTCGGTTTTGGGTTGTGTCATGGGCCAGAAACATCCGGAACAGTGTTCTGATTTGTTACACTTCTTACAAGGCCCACGGCGGTTCCGCCTGGTGGTGCTACGATGAGGAGTTCCGGAGGCGGCTGGCCCTGCAGCCTGAAATAGGTTGGGGGGTAAAAGCTGGATCAGGTTAATGCTTTCCCAAAAACAGCCCCCCTTTCCAACAGCGGCCACTAGTCAACCCACAACAGCAGGTCACAACTCAGTGGTCGTCCGAAGACCTGGAGCCTGCTGGTTGTTCAATGAGGGACATTGCCGTTTCTTTGGGTTATGCAAGTACAAGCATGAATGCTGCTCCTGCGGAGGAGCTCATCCTGCAGCCCACTGTCCCCGTCCAATGAGCAAACTGCCAGTCAAGCCTGCCTCTAATGAAAGCAGGGAACATAAGGACCCCGCGATGGGCCCTTGGCTAGACCATTATCCTAATAAAGACGCGGCGGGCCAACTTCGATTTGATTTTTCATATGGGTTTTTTATCCCTTTCAAATTTAGTAGATCCCCTTTGTTTGCTGCAAATTTGAAATCTGCCCGGGACCACTCTGAAGTTTTACGCGAGAAAATCATCAAAGAAGTGAAGCTAGGCAGGATTTTGGGCATGTTCGAAACTCCTCCTTTTTGGAACTTTAGAGTTTCCCCTTTGGGTTTAGTTCTGAAAAAGGAACCTGGCAGTTTTCGTCTTATACACCATCTATCCTACCCCAAGGGTAAGTCTGTTAATGATGGAATTTCCATGGTGGACGCATCGGTATCATACATTTCATTTGATAGAGCGGTGACTATTCAGTTCCTTTTTGGATTTGGGTTGTTAGATCCGGAACGGGTTCTAGGTCTGTCACACACTACTTGGACGATTTTCTGTTTGTGAGTCATAAAGATTCAACCATTTGTGTGCAGTTATTGAATTTTTTCAAGGAAATAGCACACCAGTTTGGGGATCCGTTATCTGCAGGAAAAACTGTAGGCCCAGTTACAACCCTGTCGCTCTTGGGGATTGTGTTATGATCTGGTGACCTTGGAGCCGCATGAAACTTTCTCTGGAGTCAGTGGAACCTGTACTGACCGCAATCCTGAACTAACACCGCAACTAGAAGTAGCCGTGGGGTGTGCCTAACACTCCCTAGACACCTCGACACAGCCGGAGGACTAAATACCCCTATAGATGGAAATGGGAATGCTATCTTGCCTCAGAGCAGACCCCCAAAGGATAGGCAGCCCCCCACGAATAATGACTGTGAGTAGGAGAAGAATAGACACACGCAGGTAGAAAACAGGATTTAGCAAAAGAGGCCACTCTAGCTAAATAGGAAAGGATAGGACAGATAACTAGGCGGTCAGTATTAAAACCCTTCCAAAAATATCCACAGCAGATAATACAAAAAGTTCCACAATCTAACTAAAGACATGGAATGTATATCTGCCACTCCAGAGAATCCAGCAAGACTGAGAAAATACTGACACAATCTAAGCTGGACAAGAAAACACAAAGAATAGCACTGAATTGTGAAGCACACAACATGTGTGCCACAGGGAAAAAGAACCAGACACTTATCTTTGCTGATTTGGCAGAAAGGCAGGAGGAACAAGGCAGAGGTCCTAAACCTCCCAACAACAATAGACAACTGGCAAGGACTAATGAATCCTGCATGCCTAAATACCCCAGTCAGATCTGCAACCAGCAGATACACCTGACCAGGACTGCAACTCAGGGGCAACTGCATTACCACCTACAACCACCGGAGGGAGCCCAAAAGCAGAATTCACAACAGTACCCCCCCTTGAGGAGGGGTCACCGAACCCTCACCAGAGCCCCCAGGCCGATCAGGAGGAGCCAGATGAAAAGCATGAACCAAATCAGCAGCATGGACACCAGAAGCAAAAACCCAAGAATTATCCTCCTGGCCATAACCCTTCCATTTGACAAGGTACTGAAGCCTCTGCCTCGAAAAACGAGAATCCAAAATCTTCTCAACCACATACTCCAACTCCCCATCAACCAACACAGGGGCCGGAGGATCAACAGAGGGAACAACGGGCACCACATATTTCTGCAATAAAGATCTATGGAAGACATTATGGATAGCAAAAGAGGCCGGAAGCGCCAATCGAAAAGACACCGGATTAATAATCTCAGAAATCCTATAAGGATCAATAAACCGAGGCTTAAACTTAGGGGAAGAGACCTTCATAGGAACATGACGGGAAGACAACCAAACCAAATCCCCAACCCGAAGCCGGGAACCAACACACCGACGACGGTTAGCAAAATGTTGAGCCTCCTCCTGAGACAACACCAAATTGTCCACCACATGAGCCCAAATCTGCTGCAACCTGTCAAGCACAGAATCCACACCAGGACAGTCAGAAGGCTCAACCTGCCCAGAAGAAAAACGAGGATGAAAACCAAAATTACAAAAAAAAGGCGAAACCAAAGTAGCCGAACTAGCCCGATTATTAAGGGCAAACTCGGCCAATGGCAAAAAGGCCACCCAATCATCCTGATCGGCAGACACAATGCATCTCAAATAAGTCTCCAAAGTCTGATTAGTTCGCTCGGTCTGGCCATTTGTCTGAGGATGGAATGCAGAAGAAAAAGACAAATCAATGCCCAGCCTAGCACAAAAGGCCCGCCAAAACCTAGAAACAAACTGGGAACCTCTGTCGGACACAATATTCTCCGGAATACCATGCAAACGAACCACATGCTGAAAAAACAACGGAACCAACTCTGAAGAGGAAGTCAATTTAGGCAAAGGCACCAAATGAACCATCTTAGAAAACCGGTCACAAACAACCCAGATAACTGACATCCTCTGGGAAACCGGAAGATCAGAAATAAAATCCATAGAAATATGCATCCAGGGCCTCTCAGGGACCGGCAATGGCAAAAGTAACCCACTAGCATGGGAACAACAAGGCTTGGCCCGCGCACAAGTTCCACAGGACTGCACAAAAGAACGCACATCACGTGACAACGAAGGCCACCAAAAGGACCTACCAACCAAATCTCTGGTACCAAAAATGCCAGGATGACCAGCCAACACAGAACAGTGAACCTCAGAAATCACTCTACTAGTCCATCTGTCAGGAACAAACAATTTCCCCACAGGACAGCGGTCAGGTCTATCAGCCTGAAATTCCTGAAGAACCCGCCGTAAATCAGGGGAAATGGCAGAAAGGACCACCCCTTCTTTCAGAATGCCGACCGGTTCAAGGGCCTCAGGAGAATCAGGCAAAAAACTCCTAGAAAGGGCATCAGCCTTAATATTCTTAGAACCCAGAAAATACGAAACCACGAAATCAAAACGGGAAAAAAACAAGGACCATCGAGCCTGTCTAGGACTCAGCCGTTTGGCAGACTTGAGGTAAATCAAATTCTTATGATCGGTCAGGACCACAATACGGTGCTTAGCTCCCTCAAGCCAATGTCGCCACTCCTCAAACGCACACTTCATAGCCAAAAACTCCCGATTGCCGACATCATAATTGCGTTCAGCAGGTGAAAACTTGCGGGAGAAGAAGGCACACGGTTTCATCAAAGAACCAACAGAATCCCTCTGAGACAAAACGGACCCTGCCCCAATCTCAGAAGCATCAATCTCAACCTGAAACGGAAGAGAAACATCTGGTTGGCGCAACACCGGAGCAGAAGTAAATCGGTGTTTAAGCTCCTGAAAGGCAGAGACAGCCGCAGAGGACCAATTCGCCACATCAGTGCCTTTTTTCATCAAATTAGTCAAGGGTTTAACCACGCTGGAGAAGTTAGCAATGAAACGGCGATAAAAATTTGCAAAACCCAAAAATTTCTGAAGGCTCTTCACGGATGTGGGTTGAATCCAATCATGAATGGCCTGAACCTTAACCGGATCCATCTCCATAGATGAGGGAGAAAAAATAAAGCCCAAAAAAGAAACCTTCTGCACCCCAAAGAGACACTTAGACCCCTTCACAAACAAAGCATTGTCACGAAGGATCTGAAATACCATCCTGACCTGTTCCACATGAGACTTCCAATCATCGGAAAAAATCAAAATATCGTCCAAATATACAATCAAGAATTTATCAATATAAGTCCGGAAGATATCATGCATGAAGGATTGAAAAACAGATGGAGCGTTAGTGAGCCCGAATGGCATCACAAGGTATTCAAAATGGCCTTCGGGCGTATTAAATGCAGTTTTCCATTCATCACCCTATTTAATACGAACAAGATTATATGCCCCCCGAAGGTCAATCTTAGTAAACCAACTAGCCCCCTTAATCCTAGCAAACAAATCGGAAAGCAAAGGTAAAGGGTATTGAAACTTGACCATGATCTTATTCAAGAGGCGATAATCAATACAAGGTCTCAAGGAGCCATCCTTCTTAGCAACAAAAAAAAAACCTGCTCCTAACGGTGAAGAAGATGGCCGAATATGCCCTTTCTCCAAAGACTCCTTAACATAACTCTGCATGGCGGTCTGTTCAGGCACAGACAGGTTGAAAAGTCGACCCTTAGGAAACTTACTGCCTGGAATCAAGTCAATAGCACAATCACAGTCCCTGTGCGGTGGAAGGGAACTGGACTTGGGCTCATCAAATACATCCTGAAAATCAGACAAAAACTCAGGAATTTCAGAAGAGGAAGAAGAGGAGATTGACATCAAAGGAACATCATTATGAACCCCCTGACAACCCCAGCTAGTCACAGACATAGATTTCCAATCCAATACAGGATTATGTACCTGCAACCACGGGAAACCCAGCACGATAACATCATGCAAATTATGCAACAACAGAAATCGACAATCTTCCTGATGGGCTGGCGCCATGTGCATGGTCACCTGTGTCCAAAACTGAGGCTTATTTTTAGCCAAAGGTGTAGCATCAATCCCCCTTAAAGGAATAGGGTTCTGCAAAGGCTGCAAGGGAAAACCACAACGTCTGGCAAACTCAAAATCCATTAAGTTCAAGGCGGCACCTGAATCCACAAACGCCATGACAGAGAATGATGACATTGAGCAAATCAAGGACACCGATAACAGAAATTTAGGTTGTACAGTACTGATGGTAGCGATCCTCTTTGTCCGCTTAGGGCAGACTGAAATGACATGAGAAGCGTCGTCACAATAATAACAACCCATGCTGACATCTGAATCCTTGTTGTTCCGTTCTAGACAAAATCCTATCACACTGCATTGGCTCAGAAATTGGCTCTGAGGATGACGCCACAGCGCGCACAGTTCTACGCTCCCGCAAGCGCCAATCAATCTGAATGGCCAGAGACATAGAATCACTCAGACCGTAAGGCGTGGGAAACCCCACCATAACATCTTTAACGGATTCAGAAAGACCCTTTCTGAAAATTGCAGCCAAAGCATCATCATTCCATTTAGTCAACACAGACCATTTTCTAAATTTCTGACATAACAATGCTGCCGCCTCTTGACCTTGAGACAGGGCCAACAAGGTTTTCTCCGCTTGATCCACAGAATTAGGTTCATCATATAATAAACCTAAAGCCTGAAAAAAGGAATCTACATTAAGCAAGGCCGGATTCCCAGATTCGAGGGAAAATGCCCAATCCTGTGGATCACCACGCAGCAGGGAGATGACAATTTTAACCTGCTGAATGGAATCACCGGAGGATCGCGGTCTCAGAGCAAAAAACAATTTACAATTATTTTTAAACCCCAAAAATTTGGACCTATCAGCAAAAAACAAATCAGGAGTAGGAATCTTCGGTTCTAAAGCTGGAGTCTGAACAATATAATCAGAAATACCCTGTACCCTAGCAGCAAGCTGGTCTACACGAGAAGCTAATTCCTGAACATCCATGCTGGCACAAGACTCCTCAGCCACCCATAAATAAAGAGGGAAAAAAAGACAAAACAGACTGCAGAAAAAAAAATGGCTCAACATTTTTCTTCCCTTTTTCTGAGATGCATTTAACTCATTATGGGCCCGTTGTACTGTTATGATCTGGTGACCTTGGAGCCGCATGAAACTTGCTCTGTAGTCGGTGGAACCTGTACTGACCGCAATCCTGAACTAACACCGCAACTAGAAGTAGCCGTGGGGTGTGCCTAACACTCCCTAGACACCTCGACACAGCCGGAGGACTAAATACCCCTATAGATGGAAATGGGAATGCTATCTTGCCTCAGAGCAGACCCCCAAAGGATAGGCAGCCCCCCACAAATAATGACTGTGAGTAGGAGAAGAATAGACACACGCAGGTAGAAAACAGGATTTAGCAAAATAGGCCACTCTAGCTAAATAGGAAAGGATAGGACAGATAACTAGGCGGTCAGTATTAAAACCCTTCCAAAAATATCCACAGCAGATAATACAAAAAGTTCCACAATCTAACTAAAGACATGGAATGTATATCTGCCACTCCAGAGAATCCAGCAAGACTGAGAAAATACTGACACAATCTAAGCTGGACAAGAAAACACAAAGAATAGCACTGAATTGTGAAGCACACAACATGTGTGCCACAGGGAAAAAGAACCAGACACTTATCTTTGCTGATTTGGCAGAAAGGCAGGAGGAACAAGGCAGAGGTCCTAAACCTCCCAACAACAATTGACAACTGGCAAGGACTAATGAATCCTGCATGCCTACATACCCCAGTCAGATCTGCAATCAGCAGATACACCTGACCAGGACTGCAACTCAGGGGTAACTGCATTACCACCTACAACCACCGGAGGGAGCCCAAAAGCAGAATTCACAACAGGACTGAAATTGACACTGTGAATATGGTTAATTGTTTACTTGCGGAAAAAGTGGAGAAGCTGATGTGCATGATTGAAGGTTTTTGTTCAGTTAAAAAAGTTACCCTCCTACAAATGCAATCCTTACGTGGGCTATAGGTTTCTGCCTTTTAAGTCATGCCGGCGGGTAGAGTTTTTTCATAGCATTTGTCATTAGCGACAAGAGGGGCTACCCTTCCCGGTCATAAAATCCGGTTAACAAGAAATTTACGGGCTGATTTGGTGGTTTGGAAAACTTTTTTTATTTCATTCAATGGCCGTAATTGTTCTATGTCCTCAGAAATTTCTAGCCAGGAGTTAAAATTATTTTCGGATGCGGCCGGGTCGGCTGGTTTTGGTACCATTTTCGGAGATCAGTGGTGTGCAACCGCTTGGCCAGAGTCGTGGAAGTTGCAAGGGCTTTGAAAAAACCTTACGCTATTGGAACTTTTTCCCATTGTAGTAGCTGTGGAGATATGGGGCACTCAATTTGCCAACAAAAAAATTTGCTTCTTGTGCGACAATCTCAGTGTGGTCCATTGTATAAATCGCTTGTCTTCATCTTCTCCTCCGGTTCTTAGCCTACTTCGTCACCTAGTTCTTGTCTGTTTAAATAAGAACATATGGTTTTGGGCCCGTCATGATCCAGGAGTGGAAAATGATATCACTGATGCTTTGTTGCGTTTTAATTGGCAGGTCTTCAGGGAGCTTCTCCCCAGTGCACAACAGGAAGGCTTGCTGTGCTCTTCTTCCCTATGGGACATTGTGGCCAACAGTTAATCCCGTTGGTCCGTTCATCAGTGGCTCCCTCTACTTAGCAGTCATGCGGTAAATCTTGGGTGGAATGGTGTCACCTGATCAATGGAGACCAGCTCATTCTCGCTGCCAGGCCAGATTTGAGGTAACAGTTGAATTTTTGTTGTTACTCTGGAATTCCGGAATTTCGGGTTTTTCGGCACTACAACGGCTATCTGGTTTGGCCTTTTATTTTCAGTTGCTAGGTTGGCCAGATGTTACAAAGGCCTTTATAATCAGGCAGGCCTTAAAAGGGTGGAAGAGAGCTCAACCCTGTAAAGAAAGGCCGGATGTAGGCCGAAACGTTGGAAAAAGTTTTTCTGTTATTATATCGGCTGTGGATACCATTAATAAAGACAAATTTTGTTCTCAGATGAGTGCTTGAGGTTATCTTTGTATATACTGGATTTTTTCCTCTTAAGTACTGCTCTTTTTCTATATATGAGAGTGCAACTTCAACTTTAATCTATATATTATACGTTTTTTGAGTTGCCCTGCACCCACCAGCCAGTTTTGATGTCGTTTAATACATTGTCATATGGTACAGCTGAAGCTGAAGAAATAATTTCTCGGATTAATATACCTGGTGAATTTCTCCACACACTGTCTGAGGAGATTCGGTCCAGAGATCTGGAACGGGAATAAAGGAGGAAGTTTGCCTTGGAGCTCCATTACGTCACTTTGGCGGAGTACCATAAGACAAAACGAATACCTAGAGGACTTCGTGTTTCATTGAGACCTACATTATTCCAGGATAAACCGGACTTTTGTCAGAAGTTTGAAGGCATTTTAAATAAATGTTCCATGGACATTATTGTATTAACTATCGAGTATCTTCAGAAAGATCTTGTGATAATTGAAGACCAGATTACCTCTATTAAACAACAATTGACAAGTACTTTATCATCAGATAAATTGGATCATATTCTACAAAAGACTAATTAATCTATCGAGGACTTTAGAACACAACTACAAGAGAGGAAACGGAAAAAGTTTTTTCGGGATGCTGAAAATTACCACCGCAATCAAGTTTACAAATGGCGAGATTCTTCCTATTACAGGGCACGACGCGGTTATCAGCAGACCGATACTTCAGCATCATCGAGTTCAGAGAGCGATTATGGTCCACACACTTCCCAATCTTTTTTAGAACAAAGATGGGGAAAATCCACAAGAGGCCGATGAGGAGGAGCCGCAGAAAATGTTCCGTTCAACAACACACGAATATGCACACGATCGCAGGTGGGGACAATCAGATCGTCTATAATATATCCTCCTACAACCTCTCCCTTGCAGAACTACAGGTCTTACAGAAGGGGCTTTCCTTCTACCCAACTCCCTCATTTCATGCCTTTGTCTTAGATCAAGAGTTACACCGGTTTTTTAGGACATTAAGATTGAAGGCACATTTTCAACCTGAAGGGATGGTTAATAATGGTAATTTGACTCTATCTCAGGAATCTTGTTCTTCACGATCAGATGCTTAATTTATTCTTAGAGATTTGAATCTTCATATTCCTAGTAATTTTAGTCCCTCACGGTCCTATCACCCCGTTGAAACGTATGTTGCTTTTGCTCAAAAAGATATAGCAAGTAATCTTCAGCATATTCACAGGGGTACTCTACGGTTACAGCGTAACTTATCCATAGATGAACAGGAAGCCATTAGGTCATTGAAAGAAAATAAACAAATCGTGATAAAGTCAGCTGACAAAGGGGGTTCAATTATGGTGCTAGATAAGGTGCATTATGTTACTATGGTTCAGTCTCTCCTGTCTGATGAAACTACATATGAGAAAATTGATAGGGATCCTACATTTGAGATCGCTAAGGAAATATGAGAGGTTGTTGACTGCTTCACAATGAAGGGAACCATTGATAAAAAATTGAGTGAATTTCTCATTAATTTGCATCCTACCATCCCTGTATTTTATGTTCTTCCCAAGATGCATAAGAATCTTTTGAATCCACCGGGTCGGCCCATAGTGGCGTCAACGAATTCTATCTTGTCACTTTTCGCTATTACTTTAGATCGTATTCTAACCCCTCTATTAACGCATATTACATCTTATTTGAGAGACACATCTGATTTTTTACTAAATTAAATTCTATTAGTCCTGTTCCCCCTGGGTGTCTTTTGGTTACTTTAGATGTAAACAGTCTTTATACTTGCATAGCTCATGATCGAGGTACTGAAGCTGTACAACAATTTTTGACTAAGTAAACAACTTTTTCAGTGTCACAGGTGGATTTCTGTTTGAGGATTCTTTATCTTATTTTACATCAGAATTTTTTCTTATTCTCTGATCAGTTCTACATACAGAAAATTGGTACTGCCATGGGGTCCAATATGGCAGCCCCTTATGCCAACATCTTTATGTCAGTATTTGAGGAAATGTATGTTTACACTAACCCTCTGTTTCTGGCACATTCACTTCTATGGAAAAGGTACATAGATGATGTCTTTTTGATTTGGAATGGCAATGAGTCTCTTTTGATGACATTTTTTAATGAGATCAATTTATGTATCCCTGACCTTACTTTCTCCATACATAAGAGTTCTGATCAGATTAACTTTTTGGATACATTAATTAGCATTGGTGAGAATGGTACCCTGGACATTGATATGTACACCAAACCAACAGATAAGAATAGCTTGTTGTTTTACACTAGCTGTCACCCTAAGCATGTAAAAAAATCTTTACCAAAGTCTCAATTCAAGAGAGTTGCACGAATTGTATCGGACACGTCTAAACGGTCCATACGTATGGAAGAAATGGCACATAAATTTCAACAGCGGGGTTATCCAAATGAACTTTTATTAAATTCTGATTCTGCTCCTATCATTAGGAATGAGAAAAATTGTAGAATTCCCTTTGTGAATACGTACCATCCTTATGCCCATATCATAAAGAGTTGTATTTATAAACATTGGCATGTTTTAAGTCAATCATATCCAGAGGTTCCGGAATTCAGTACATTACCTATGATATGTTACAACAGACCCTCTAATATTAAGAATATTCTAGTTCGAGCAGATATCGTTCCAGCAGGGTAACAACCCAGAGGACATTGGTCACACAGAAATGTGGTACGTTTCCATGTTTACATTGCCTACAATGGTCCAACATTTCTAAAGGTAACACCTTTTCTCATCCACGGTCAGGCAAAACCTTTTCGGTTGAAGGCTATTTTAGTTGTGATTCATCCTATGTCGTGTACTTCATAAAATGTCCATGCGGTCTCGGGTATGTGGGTGAAACCACCCAACATATCCAAGACCGCATCTCTCAGCACAAGTCAACTATTAGATGCAAAAGACTTATGTTACCCATTCCAGCTCATTTTATCAAGATGGGTCATAATATATCTCAGCTGAAGTATCAAGTAATTGAGCATGTCCCTTTATCTAGACGGGGGGGGGGTGTGATAGAATCAGGAGATTAAAGTTACGGGAGGAATTTTGGATATATACGTTACAGACCCTGGAACCATGGGGTCTCAATAGAGAATACAAGGTCACCCATTTGTAATGTATATTAATGAAGTCTCTTCTTGTTATATATAATCTTTAATGTGGATATATGAGTATATTAATATCCTCTTTCTTTCTTATTTTAGGTCACCTAGTGAGCCTGGCAATGTCTTCCCCTTTATTGTCCCTATTCCTTCCCCTTCTCCTTTTTTCCTCTTCCTTTTTTCTCCCTTCTTCACATAGTTTCCTTTTTTATGTGTGTATGTATATATATATATATATATATATATATATATATATATATATATATGTATATGTGTATATCTTCTTTTCTCTTTGCACATAATGTTCCTTCTCATATAAATAATTATCTTCTTTTTTTTCTCCACTTACTTAATCACTGTTAATTGGTTACTATACATGGTGGGATCCCCTTCCTGGCGCTTGCGTAGTTTGCCGTTTATACTATTTTCTCTTTATGCTCCTCGGCTTTTTCCAGCCTTAATCGCTAGCGCATGCGCACTTCTATCATTGCGACTACGCACTTACTTCTTTTTCTCACGTTCGTCTCCTTTCGGTTCTTGTCGGTTGTTCTCGGCTGCCTGGGATCACATGACGCACCCGGAAGTAGAAGTGGTGGCGGTGCTTTAAAAGGGCTTTCCCCAACATAGCGTCACTCCTTATCACACCGAATTTGGTGCACAGTACACCTGCCGATTTCCCTGCCTACAGGTATAGTAGCTGGCGTTTCTTACTGGAGCTAATAATTTTGCCATTTCTAGGTGTTTAGGTATAAGGCCATGTGCACACGTTCAGGTTTTTTCGCGTTTTTTTCGCTATAAAATCGCGATAAAAACGTAAAAAAACGCTTACATATAGTTCCTAATCGTTTTTATGTATTCCGCAAAAATAGTGCAAACGTTGCGTTTTTTTCCGCAAAAAAAACGATTCGCGGAAAAAAAAGCAACATGTTCATTAATTTTGCGGAATCGCTGATTTCCCGCACACATAGCCTTGCATTGAAACGCTAGAAATCCGCAAACATATAAAAAAATGCGGATTTCTAGCGTTATTTTTGCGGTAAAACAGGAAGTGACAACACAATGTCCATCCCATAATGGCCATCCCATCATGCCATGCATGCATATCCCATAAAATCCAGGAAGCGGAAACTCCCATATTCCCGTCTTCCTGCTTATAGCTGCCGGCATGGAGTGCTACGACCGTATGAGCCTGGATGTGGTGCAGATGATAAGTGTGGTAAGAGTGTGTGTGTTTGTGTATATATGTGTGTGTGTCTGTGTATATATGTGTGTGTGTGTGTCTGTGTATATATGTGTGTGTGTCTGTGTATATATGTGTGTGTGTGTGTCTGTGTATATATGTGTGTGTGTCTGTGTATATATATGTGTGTGTGTCTGTGTATATATATGTGTGTGTGCGTGTGTTCGGACATCGGCCGATGAGACTACACCCATCGGCCTTTGTCTGTTCCCTCCAAGTCGTTGCAGCAGGCTCAGCTCGATGGGAGCAGTATTTCCCATCGAACTGTCCCTGCTGTTATGTACGTCCCCGAAATGTTGTTGTGGCCCCCTCATCCTAAATTTTATAGTAAAATGTAACAAAATTTCCCCCACAAAATGTCCCCTTACTAAAAACAATGGTGGCCAGTGTTTACATTGGTGGCCATAGTGTAGTAATTTACATTGGTGGCCAGTGTTTACATTGGTGGCCAGTGGTAAAAATCAATAAATTAAATTATCCCCCTGTCGTGTCCCTATTTTTTAATAGTCCATTAAATTCATTTTCATTGGTGGCCAGTGGTTACCTGTGGAAATAAATTATACATACCTGTCCCCGCCGATCGCCACCTAAAATAAATTAAAAAAAACAAACCCATACTCACATAAACGCCCAATTCCACGAATCCCTCGTCAGAAAAAAAGTAAAAAAACAAACCACAAAGTATACCTACCCTCCGCAGCATCCAATTAAACGAGTGTCCCACGAGGATCTTGAGTTTAGAGCAGCCACATAACATGCGGCTGCTCTAAACCGCGGCCGCCGATACAATGAACGGGATCGTAAAGCGATCCCGTTCACTGTATACCGAGTTCTCCCGAAGGCAGCTCGCGCTGTTCGGGTGAACTCGATCGGTAGTCACTGTGGCTGCGCGGACTCTCCGGCTGACCGGAGGTGAACTCTGGAGCGTGGGAAATTTTTTCTCATGCTGTCTGTTCATCTCCGTTCAGCCGCTGAGGCTGCGCAGAGATGAAATATGTCATGTGCAGTAATGTTTACAAGGGGACAGGTGCATTAGCACCGGTTCCTTTGTAAATCTTTTTTTTTTTTTTTTTTTTTACCCTTGGATTACCAGTTTAATAAAATGTGGTCAAAAACTGGGTGTCTTTATTTCATTAAAATTTTGAAATCATTTGTCTGTCTTTATTAACCCTTTTCATGTGCAAGGGTTAACAATGGATAGGTGTCATAATTGACGCCTCTCCATTATTAATCTGGCTTAATGTCACCTTCCAATAGCAAGGTGGCATTAACCCTTCATTACCCCATATCCCACCGCTACAGGGAGTGGGAAGAGAGTGGCCAAGTGCCAGAATAGGCGCATCTTCCAGATGTGCCTTTTCTGGGGTGGCTGGGGGCAGATGTTTGTAGCCACGGGGGGGCCAATAACCATGGACCCTCTCCTGGCTATTAATATCTGCCGTCAGTCACTGGCTTTACCACTCTGGCGGAGAAAATTGCGCGGGAGCCCACGCCATTTTTTCCCCGTGATTTAACCCTTTAATAGCTTTAGCGCCCAAATATGTCCCCCTCCAAATAAATGACATGGTTTACTGTATGTTATTCCATATAAGAGAAGAGAGGAGATCTAAAAACCCGGGAATGTAATTACAGGCCTTTCTGCAATCTAGCGCTGTATGTAATAGTGAAATATATATATATATATATATATATACACATACACACACACACACACACACACACACACACTAGATGGTGGCCCGATATACGTGGTATGTCGCACAGCCCACATAGTATATCGCACATAGTATATAGCACAGGCCACGTAGTATATTGCCCAGCCACGTATATAGCACAGCCCATGTAGTATATTGCCCAGCCACGTATATAGCACAGCCACTTATTTAGCACATCCCATGTAGTATATAGCACAGGCCACGTAGTATATTGCCCAGCCACGTATATAGCACAGCCCATGTAGTATATTGCCCAGCCACTTATTTTGCACATCCCATGTAGTATATAGCACAGGCCACGTAGTATATTGTCCAGCCACGTATATAGCACAGGCCACGTAGTATATTGCCCAGCCACGTATATAGCACAGCCCATGTAGTATATTGCCCAGCCACTTATTTTGCACATCCCATGTAGTATATAGCACAGCCAACGTAGTATATTGCCCAGCCACGTATATAGCACAGGCCATGTAGTATATTGCCCAGCCACTTATATAGCACAGCCCATGTAGTATATAGCACAGGCCACGTAGTATATAGCCCAGCCACGTAGTAGCAGTGAAATTTTTTTTGTGCGTAACGACCCAAAAAACCTTCACTTACATGTATTTTCTTGCACACGGTCTTTGTGCAACTGTAGATAACCGTATATTTCTGTCCTTTCACTTTAAATTTTAATACAAATTTTCCCTTGTAATCTGTTATTTTTCAGATTGAAAAACACCCGGAGGTCTGGGACCGGTCACATGAGAATTACAAGGGGTCAAAGCGTGATGCCTGGCCCAAGATTGTAACAACTCTATTTCCTGAGTGGCCGAATCAACCTAAACAGTGGCAAACAACAATTTGTAAGTATTGATTTCTTAAATTTTTTGGGAAAAGTAAGGAAATGGGATTTGTAATATTTTATTTTTAAATTCTTTCATTTCAGTGGGCGATGTGAGGAAGAGGTGGCGGTCAGTGACAGATCGATTAATGAAGTCCCTCAAGACTCCGAGTGGCAGCTCACCGCCAAGGAAGAGGGTGCCATATGCAGACCAGCTGCAGTTTATATTGGGAAGCCGGAGTTTGAGGAGGTAGTTTATATATAAAAATTGTTTAGCTTGACGTAATGATTGAAAATAGTATTTTTTTTACATTGTTTTTTTTTCTTTGGTCTGCAGAACTGAAAGCAACGTCTGTGCCCAAACACCGCCGGACCTAGGTGACTCCACGGAGGACAATATTGGAGAGGAAGTAGAAGAATGCAGGATGGGCAGCCAAGCTTCTCCGGGGGACATGTCTTTGTCCGGAAGGTCACAAGAGGTTACCGATACCTTTGGAGAACGTGACATAGCACCTCGTGCGGGAGAAGTTTTGGACTCTAACACTGCTTCTACTTCCTCGGACGCTGCAGCCAACTCTGGTGGTGGTGTGTCGAGGCACATGGGGATGGGGGCTGCTTCTGCCCGTCCCGTGGCTTTGAGAAGGGCGGCACCAAAGAAGTCTAAACAAGCTCAAGTTATAGAAAACTTAACAAACCGTACGCTCAATCTGCTAGACAATTCGGCAAAGCAAGATGAGCAAGACAAATTTGGGTCACTTTTGGCAGACCGCCTTAGAACACTGCCACGGGACAAGCAGCAAATGTACATGACAGCAGCCAATTGTCTGTTAACGGCAATTGATGGGACATCCACCCTACCCCCAGCCCAACAAATTATGATGGGTATTTTTAATATGTTTAATAACCCCATTGTGCCTCCACCACCACCACCAGCAGCCGCACCGCAGCGTTATGGGCAGGCGGCAACATACAGGCCCGACCACGTAGAGGCTTACAGTTATGGCCATACACCTGGACCTACACCAACTGGCCATCGTACCAGTACACCCAATTCCAGTCTCTCCTCCCAACATGACTCATTTACGGGTTATGGATACCACCCTGAATATCACAATTTTTGAGATTTGATGTCTCCTCCTTTTTCAGTAGAGATGGGAGTGTAGACAATGTTTTACTGTGATGAGAGTTCCCGCCCAAATGTGAATAAGTTTTTTACGTTTTTTTCAAAAAAATCTAAGTTTATTGAAAAAAAATATTTTGTTATTGATTTTTGGATATTACATCAGCTAATGTATCTTCCTTTAATAATCTTCACAACATTTTCTGTTATGTAATAAAATTATTTTTTAATGTAATAAAAGAAGTTTGGTTATACTACTCTGAGTTGGAATGATTACCAAATGTGAAGACCGGATAATGTGATCTGATGAAGCAACATTAACAAAAAAAACAAACATGGAAACGATAATTATTAAAATCATATTTTGTATTTATTAACGATTATTTGCTTTCATATTGATGATTAAAAAGGGTCCTTGGTAGATAGGAAATAGGCTTCGCTAGATAGGGTTTAGGCCTCGCATTTTCTCTGTTGTTATCATCTCTGCCATACACACAGGTTCCTTTTTTTGTATGGGTTTGGCCATCATATGTTCTCTGCTGTTATCGCTGACGTCCAGGCTTGGGCCTTGATTCGGTTTAGGCATCCGATCTTCTCTGCAGTTCAGGCTGCTCAACACCGGCACAAGAGTATTGCCAGTGCACGGCACCTTCAGGACTCATGAAGTAGTCTGCGAAGGTTTCTCTCACACGCACACCCGAGTTACATTGCCTTCCTTGACCAAAGTTGTCCACTGCAACTAATTCTGACACCTGTGGCTCCTCAACTACCTCTGTGCTGTATTCACGAGCATAGTTGTGGAGCACACAGCATGCCTTTATCACAGTGTCCACGGTCTCCGGATCTAACTGGATGGCAGTGTGAAAAATCCTCCACCGACTACACATGATCCCGAAGGTACATTCCACATATCTTCGTGCACGGCACAGCCTGTAATTGAAAATCCTACGCCGATCATCCAGTGCTTTTCGTGGGTATGGGCGCAGCAGGTTGGGCTTTAAGGGAAATGCCTCATCCGATACCATCACAAAGGGCACTGGATGTGTGGAACCCGGCAAAGGTCTTGGGGCTGGGAGCGTGCCGCCATCTTGAAGAATTTGAAGTCCAATCTGTGATGACTGCAGCACCCGAGAGTCCCCAGAACTGCCATAAGCACCGACGTCGATGGCAACAAACTTGTAATGTGCGTTAGCCACCGCCATCAGGACCACAGAAAAATACTTCTTATAATTAAAGAAGCTTGATCCTGATCGTGGTGGCTGCTGAACCCTTACATGTTTGCCATCAACAGCACCTACGCAGTTGGGGAAATTGGCCACAGTTTGAAAACCCGCTGCAACCTGCAGCCAAGTCTCCTCGGTTGGGCAAGGCATCACGATGGGCTGCAACGTCTGCCAGATGACGGTACATGTGCACCGTACAATTTGCGAGATGGTGGATTTGCCTAGCCTAAATTGGAGGTGCAGGGATGTGTAGCTCTCTCCTGTAGCTAAAAACCTGATGACAGAAAAAAAAAATTCTTTAGAATAACTAATAATGGGGGCACTCGCAGCATTGCGGCAGCGCTATGGGGGAACTGGCAGCATTGCGGCAGCACTATGGGGGAACTGGCAGCATTGCGGCAGCACTATGGGGGAACTGGCAGCATTGTGGCAGCATTATGTGGGCACTCGCAGCATTGCGGCAGCATTATGGGGGAACTGGCAGCATTATGGCAGCATAATGGGGGCACTCGCAGCATTGCAGCAGCACTATGGGGGAACCGGCAGCATTGTGGCAGCATAATGGGGGCACTCGCAGCATTGCGGCAGCACTATGGGGGAAGTGGCAGCATTGCGGCAGCACTATGGGGGAACTGGCAGCATTGTGGCAGCATTATGTGGGCACTCGCAGCATTGTGGCAGCATTATGGGTGAACTGGCAGCATTATGGCAGCATAATGGGGGCACTCGCAGCATTGCGGCAGCACTATGGGGGAACTGGCAGCATTGTGGCAGCATAATGGGGGCACTCGCAGCATTGCGGCAGCACTATGGGGGAACTGGCAGCATTATGGCAGCATAATGGGGGCACTCGCAGCATTGCGGCAGCATTATGGGGGAACTGGCAGCATTGTGGCAGCATTATGTGGGCACTCGCAGCATTGCGGCAGCATTATGGGGGAAGTGGCAGCATTGCGGCAGCACTATGGGGGAACTGGCAGCATTGTGGCAGCATAATGGGGGCACTCGCAGCATTGCGGCAGCACTATGGGGGAACTGGCAGCATTATGGCAGCATAATGGGGGCACTCGCAGCATTGCGGCAGCATTATGGGGGAACTGGCAGCATTGTGGCAGCATTATGTGGGCACTCGCAGCATTGCGGCAGCATTATGGGTGAACTGGCAGCATTATGGCAGCATAATGGGGGCACTCGCAGCATTGCGGCAGCACTATGGGGGAACTGGCAGCATTGCGGCAGCACTATGGGGGAACCGGCAGCATTGTGGCAGCATAATGGGGGCACTCGCAGCATTGCGGCAGCACTATGGGGGAAGTGGCAGCATTGCGGCAGCACTATGGGGGAACTGGCAGCATTGTGGCAGCATTATGTGGGCACTCGCAGCATTGCGGCAGCATTATGGGGGAACTGGCAGCATTATGGCAGCATAATGGTGGCACTCGCAGCATTGCGGCAGCACTATGGGGGAACTGGCAGCATTGTGGCAGCATAATGGGGGCACTCGCAGCATTGCGGCAGCATTATGGGGGAACTGGCAGCATTGTGGCAGCATAATGGGGGCACTCGCAGCATTGCGGCAGCATTATGGGGGAACTGGCAGCATTGTGGCAGCATAATGGGGGCACTCGCAGCATTGAGCCAGCATTATAGGGGAACTGGCAGCATTGTGGCAGCATTATGTGGGCACTCGCAGCATTGCGGCAGCATTATGGGTGAAATGGCAGCATTATGGGGGCACTCGCACTATTGCGGCAGCATTAAGAGGGAAACTGGCAGCATTGTGGCAGCATTTAGGGGGGCACTCGCAGCAAGGCCTTACCGCAAGGTGATGAGCAGCCTTTCCTCTGCAGAGATTGCTCTTCGCATGACCGTATCTTCATAACTGAGGTGTGGACCAAGAAGAATTAGAAGACGATCAAATGCCTCAATGGAAAGCCGGCAAAACTGAGTAAATTTATCTGGAAACCTGAAAAAAAAAATAAAAAAAAAAGATTAAAATCAAATAATTTTAAACACACATTTTAAACATAAAGTATGTTGTATATAGCAATAAAAGGTAACAAATAAAATCAGCTGTCAATATACCATTTCTCCCTATATCTTACCTCCTTAAATCCCGGTAAAGGACATGGAAGTGTCCCTTTTCCTCCCGTTCCTGAATAATGGGATGAACCCACATCCTTTTTTGACGTCTGCTATTCCTTCTTCTCCGAGATTGCTCCTATGGGAGAATATAGAATGTATTATTACATGGAACTGTACAACGCATGGAAAACTGCTGCCAATCCGCAGCGTCATAAACTCGGCATCTCCGCAGCCTAAGGCTGGGTTAACATTGCGTTCCCCCAGTCCGTTAGCCGGATTTCGTTACACCGCTGCGTAACGCGGTGAAACGTAGTCTGCTAGCGCCGTCATTGACTCCTATGTCGGACGCATCGCAAGCCATGTGCCGTCATTTCAGTGACGGTTGGACCCCGAGACTCGGACTGCAGCGTTGCCGGGTCTGTCACTGCTAGCGCAGATAGAGCTAGCAGATGCTCTATCGGCGCTAGCGATGTGCCAAAGTCAGCACTAGCGATACAGCAGCCCGTAAACGTATGTGTTGAACGGGCTGCTGTACACAGTGTGAAACCAGCCTAATACTCAAAGTGTTCACATCTAATGACATTATCTTACCTGCTCGCTGTGGTGGTGCAGCAAAAGCAGTGCCGTATGCAACAGTAGCCGGTTCTGTTGTGGAGTAAGACGATGGTGTGGCATGTTGAATCCAACAAGGAAGCAAAATGGAGAAGAGGGGTTGGACCAGGAAATGACCTCATGGGAGGGATTTTTTTTACAACCAACTTTGTGTTCTAAAAAACGCACAAAAAACGCACCAAAAAACGCATTAAAAACGCACCAAAAACGCACAAAAAACGCATAATGATTTCCTGGGAGTGGTGCCAGATTTTCCTCAGGAAAATCTCAGGAAAATTCTGCACAAATTCTGCACAAAATCCTGACGTGTGCACATAATAGTTCAGCATATCATTACTTATGCCTTTTTCTGGTACCTGTCTCTCACATAGTGTTTGGTCTTCTCCTTAGTCATTATTGGAATATCAATTTGATTTAATATGTTCTTTTCTTTTTACTTTGGGATGGTTTTTATTTATATACTGGCGTTGTGATTTTGATAAGTCCAGTTTTCTGGGTTTTAGTTTTATCCACAAGCAAACATATTATGTTTCTTTTCAGCATTCATAAACATGATGTTTTCATTGACTATATGATGGATCTGTATGTTTTTTTGTATTTTTATGCTTATATGTAGAAAACTACCCTTGAAAAAGGCCGGATGTAGACCTTGGAAAAAGTTTTTCAGTTATTATATTGGCTGTGGATACCATTAATAAAGACAAATTTTGCTCTCAGATGAGTGCTTGAGGTTACCTTTGTATATACTGTTTTTTTTCCTCTTAAGCACCGCTCTTTTTCTTTATATGAGAGTGCAACTGCATCTTTAATCTATATATTATAAATTTAAATTTCAGTCGGTTTTTCTCAAGGGCCTGCAGTCTTCTGGGGTCCAACATGGGGAATATGGGACACACTCCTTTCATATAGGGGTCGCCACGGAGGCTGCAAAAGCTGGTTTACCAGAGGCGGAGGTTCAAAGGATAGGTAGATGGCACTCTGCTTGTTATGCTAGGTACATTAGACCGGATTTACTAATTTGATTTATTTTCTTTTGGTTGTTTAGGCCGTTCCAGGGCAGCACGGCTCAGTGGTTAGCACAGCAGCCTTGCAGCGCTGGAGTCCTGGGTTCTAATCCCACCTTGGACAACATCTGCAAAGAGTTTGTATGTTCTCTCCGTGTTTGCGTGGGTTTCCTCCGGGCACTCCGGTTTCCTCCCACATTCCAAAGACATACTGATAGGGAATTTAGATTGTGAGCCCCATCGGGGACAGCAATGATAATGTGTACAAACTGTAAAGCGCTGCGTAATATGTTAGCGCTATGTAAAAATAAAGATTATTATTATTTATTATTTATTAACAATGTGGCTCCTAGGCAATTCATATATTTTATGGGCTGCTCAGAGAGTGGAATGCTGTCCTGGAGGAAGAAATATGGGTTTTCAGGGTTTGGATGTTAATTGGAGGGGCATTCGGGGTCTGAGATGGCCTCAGGTGCTACAAGAAGTGGTTGATATCGGGAGGGATATGTTTGGGCCAGTAATTCTAGTTTTGCATGTTGGCAGGAATGATTTGTATTCCTATAAGGTTGTTGAGCTGCTGACTATGATGAGGTCTGACTTGGTAAGATTTCCTAGTTTTTTCCCAGAGCTCATACTAGTATGGTCAGAGATAGTACCTAGAGCTGTGTAGCAGGGTGCAACGGATGGGATGGCAGTAGAGCAGACTAGATGCACCATAAGCGTCAACATATATGTCAAAATTTGTGAGGGCTAAGTTCGGTGTGGTGGTAAGGCATCGCCAGCTGGAGGGTGACAATTCAGCTCTCCTGAGATCAGATGGCGGCCATCTCACTGATATCGGTTTGGATATCCTGTTGTCAGGGCTTCAAGATGGGATAGAACAAGCGTTGTTCTTGATGGGTTGGGGTCGGAGTCCCATGTAGGACTACACGGGATCCTCCATGGCTGTTTCAACAATAGGAAGCATCGGAAGGTTGAGGCTAAGTAGACTGACATGCCTGTAGATGTTACAGCACATTTGGCTACTGGTCTGTTGTGAAGTTGAAAGTGCTTCCTTCCATTGTTATATATGAAAAAATAAATTAAAGCTGTGACCCTCACCCAGCATTTACTTGTGTTGTCTCTTTATTGGGAAATGGAATCCTCTGCGGGAGGGGGAGGGAGAGTGGTTTTGCTGGGGGGAGGGGGGGGGATTGTGGGTCGCCGCAGTCTCCCAAATACAAGTGCTGTCTGATAACTAAACACAGTTTTTCAACCTTTCAGTCAATGGTCACCAAAGAAAGGTTTCATATCAACCATTTTTTTAATTGAAATACTTTTTTTCATTTATCTGCTTGAGTGTGACTTGAATCTCCAATATGTTGGTAGAATAATATACAACCCATCCATCAAATTAATAAGCACAGATATAACATAAAAATGGTATTCTGAACCCTTCGTGAGGTGCACCTGTGGCACTCCCGAGTTCAGGCGCAGTGTGCCTGAAGGGCACAGGTTATAACCCATAATGTATAATTATCTCAAGTTCAGGACTCTAAGGCTAAGTGCGCACGTTGCGTATTTGTTTGCAGAAATTTCTGCAAGGTTTCTGCATCTCTTGGCAAAAAAACACAGCTCAAAATACGCACATTTTTTGTGTTTTTTATGTTTTTCCATGCGTTTTGTAAATCCATAGAGCTGCATAAAGATATTTTATTTAAAAAAAGAATTGTGATGTAATTTCCTTGTTAAACCTCTTCAGCCAGGTACCCTCATTAATATTAAATAAAGACATACACACACACACACCAGCTTATGTACAGTGGGTACGGAAAGTATTCAGACCCCTTTACGTGTTTCACTCTTTGTTTCATTGTAGCCATTTGGTACATTAAAAAAAGTTATTTTTTTCACAATAATGTACACTCTGCACCTCATCTTGACTGAAAAAAGCAGAAATGTAGAAATTTTCTCAAATTTATTAAAAAAGAAAAACTGAAATATCACATGGTCATAAGTATTCAGACCCTTTGCTCAGACACTCATATTTTAGTCACATGCTGTCTATTTCCTTGTGATCCTCCTTGAAATGGTTCTACTCCTTCATTGGAGCCCAACTGTGTTTGATTGAACTCATATGACTTGATTTGGAAAGACACACACCTGTCTATATAAGACCTCACAGCTCACAGTGCATGTCAGACTGAATGAGAATCATGAGGTCAACGGAACTGGCCAAGGAGCTTAGAGACAGAATTGTAGCAATCCACAAAACTGGCCAAGGTTACAATAGAAATTCTGCAGTACTCAAGGTTCCTAAGGGTACAGTGGCATCCATAATCCATAAATGGAAGAAGTTTTGGACCACCAGAAGTCTTCATAGACCTGGCCATCCAGCTAAACTGAGCAATCATGGGAGAAGAACCTTGGTGAGAGAGGTAAAGAAGAACCCCAAGATCACTGTGGCTGGGCTCCAGAAATGCAGTAGGGAGATGGAAGAAAGTTCCACAAAGTCAACTATCACTGCAGCGCTCCAACAGTCGGGCCTTTATGGCAGAGTGGCCTGACGGAAGCCTCTCCTCACTGCTAGACATATGAGAGCTCGCATAGAGTTTGCTAAAAAAACACATGAAGGACTCCCAGACTATGAGAAATAAGATTCTCTGGTCTGATGAGATGAAGATAGACCTTTTTGGTGATAATTCTAAGCGCTATGTGTGGAGAAAACCAGGCACTGCTCATCACCTGCCCAATACTATCACAACAGTGAAACATGGTGGTGGCAGCCTCATCCTATGGGGGTGTTTTTCAGCAGCAGGAACAGGATGACTGATTACCATTAAAAGAAACATGAATGCGGCCAAGTACAGAGATATCCTGAATAAAAACCTCTTCCAGAGTGCTCTGGACCTCAGACTTGGCCGAAGGTTCACCTTCCAACAAGACAATGACCCTAAGCATACAGCCAAAATAACAAAGGATTGGCTTCAGAACAACTCTGTGACCATTCTTGACTGGCCCAGCTAGAGCCCTGACCTAAACCAATTGAGTATCTCTGGAGAGACCTGAAAATGACTGTCCACCAATGTTCACCATCCAACCTGACAGAACTGGAGAGGATCTGCAAGGAAGAATAGCAGAGGATCCCCAAATCCAGGTGAGAAAAAGTTATTCCATCATTCCCAAGAAGTCTCATGGCTGTACTAGCTCAAAAGGGTGCTTCTACTCAATACTGAGCAAAGGGTCTGAATACTTATGACCATGTGATATTTCAGTTTTTCTTTTTAAATACATTTGCAAACATTGCTACGTTTCTGTTTTTTTTTCTGTGAAGATGTGGTGGAGAGTGAACATTAATGAGAAAAAAATGAACTTTTTGAAATTACCAAATTGCTGCAATAAAACAAAGAGTGAAAAATTTAAAGGGGTCTGAATACTTTCTGTACCCACTGTAGAAAAATTAAATAATTAACCTACATATGCTGTAGCAAAAAAGCAACTGTCAGAAATCTTACTGAAATGGAATATCTGTTTATTTTTAAAAATAAAAATATTTGAGAGGTCTCTCGCATAATTTTCATAACCAGCAGAGATAAAGCCGACAGCTGAGGGCTGATGTTAATATTCTGGGAAGGAGAAAATTGCCAAAGGTTCCCAGGCTATTAATATCAGTTCACAGCTGTTTGCTCAGCCTTTACTGGCTAGTTTACAGGTACCCCCAGAAAAAAATTGACATGGGGTTTCTCTATAAAATCGAACCAGCAAAGGCTAGGCAGACAGCTGCAGGCTGATATTAAAAGCGTGGGAAGGGGCAATAGATATTGGCTTCCCCCCAGGCTAAAAACATCAGCTCCCATCCCAGAAATGGCACATCTTATAGATGTGCCCATTCTGGCACTTAGCCTTGCTCTTCCCACTTGCCCTGTAGCGGTGGCAAGTTGGGTTCATATTTGTGGGGGTTGATGTCACATTTGTATTTTCAGGTGACATCAAACCCACAGGTTAGTAATGGAGAGGCATCTATAAGACACCTATCCATTACTAATCCTATAGTTACATGGTAAATAAAGACACGGCCAGAATAAAGTCCTTTATTTGAAATAATCACACAGACTCCTTTATTGAATCTATATTTTCCATACTTACCGAACACCTAATCCCCAATGCCCTTGACTCCTGCAAACAATCAAAAAAGAATTAACCAGCATATAATACTATCCTGTCTGCCGTAGTCCATTTAATACTGAGTGTCCCATGGTAATCTCATGTGTAGAACAGTCAGATATGACCGCTCTACCTGGCCTCCGGCGATATACTGACAAGAGGTAATCGCTCCCGCAGTATATCATTGAGTTGGCATGAGAGTTCACCCTAGTTTATCAGCTGATCATCTCCGGTGCTAGCACTTACAGCACTACCGCTGTGTGAGAACTTTCTCATGCAGCGGTGCTGTAAGTGAGAGCCCCGAGATGATGAACTCTGGTGAACTCTCACGGCAGCTCAGTGATACACTGCAGGAGCGATTACCTCCTGTCAGTGTATCGCTGACGGCCGGGTAGAGCGGTCACATCTCCGGATGTTAGATGGGTAGTATGGCGAGCACTCTTGCTGAGATCCAAGGTGCTGGTGAAGTGAGATTTCAATCCCTGTAATAATGTTCAATCACCGCACACTCTTGATAGATGCTTGTGAGGACTTTATTGTACAGATGTAGATGCAGCAATAACACAATTCATGAATAAGGAATTGATGCAGGGATAGAGACAATGGTGAGGCAACAAGAACATAACGTTTCAACCCTCATAAGGTCTTATTCATATAGTTGCTGTTGAAGAAAAAACATGGTATGAGAGAACAATTCCATAACAACAGTTGTTTTGGCAAATAAAGGTGATTAGGGTAACCAGTCAGATAAAATAAAGGCATCAAATGCCCATGTTATTGGCAATGATATAAGAGTATGAAGTTGCAAGTATGTGTGAAGTGTGATGTGGTAATATGGGGTAGACACAGGGAGACCACAGGAAGGGGTAGAGACAAAACAAAGGCAGAAGGGAAGGGAAAGGAGAGGAAAGGGAAAAGAGGGGACAGGGGAAGAGAGGGGAAAGGGAAAATGGGAAAGGGGAACTCACCTGAATGGAGGGGTGCAAGGTAATATGGGTAAAGGCTTGCTTCTTTGTGAAGAAAATGAGAAATTAGATCAACAAATTAAGTACGCGGTTGAGACCCTTGGGAGAAAGTGTCTGTAGGGTATGTATCCAAAAGGACTCTCTTTGTTGAAGGAGTTTGATATGGTTCCCACCACGTCGTGCCCTTGGCACCTGTTCGATAGTTTGAAATCTGAGTTGTGAGACAGTATATCTGGCATTTGAGAAATGGAATGGTAAAGGAAGCCATGTCTTACCACATCTGATTGTGGATTTGTGGCCTGCAATTCTATCTCCGATGTGTTGTGTTGTATCCCCTACATATAGTAGACCACATGGACATTTCACCACACAAACCACAAAATTGGACTCACAGGTGTAACAGCCCTTGATTGGATAAGACTTACCCATCCTTTGATGGACAACCATATCAAACTTAATGACGTTTGAACAGGCAGTGCAATTGAGACAGGGAAATGTACCCCATCTTGGTGTACTCAGGAATTGTTGGGTTGTTTTTTAAGAGTGCCACCAATGTCAGTCCGGATAACATCATCCCTAATGTTTTAAAGTCTCCCGCTGCACATAATTGCCTTAGTTAGGAGGGGCCAGTGTCTACGGATAGTGGAATGAATTTTGGACATGAAAGGGTGATAAGTACAGTATGTACAAATGGAATGTGTTCCGGCTTTTGTATAGGAGCGTCTAGCAGTGCTGGATTCACGCCCTCTGTGTCTCGGTTTTGAGTAGATCAGGTGGGTAGTCCCTTTCCAGGAAGTTGTCTGACATCTCTTTGAGTCTGGTGATCAAGATGGTTTTGTCCCTAACGATTCTAGCTACTCTTTGGTATTGGGACCTTGGTAGGCTGTTCCTAGTGGGTTTGGGATGGCAACTAGAATACAGGAGAAGACTATTGTGGTCAGTTGATTTAGTGTATAGATATGTTGAAAGGTGGCCTTGGCGGTCCATGCACACAAGTGTATCCAGGAATGGGATCCTATGACTACTGTGGTTAAGCATGAATTGTAGTTCAGGTCTGATAGAATTGAGGACTGTAAAGAAGTAATTGAGAGAGTCAAGAGGGCCATGCCAAATGCAAAAAATATCGTCGATATATCTATAGCAACATCTGCAGTGTTTAAGAAAGAGTGCATGATTGTATACATGCAGCTTCTCAAAATGAATCATGTACGTGTTGGCATAAGCCGATGCCACGTTCAGACCCATTGCAATTCCGCGGGTCTGTAGATAAAATTGATCACTAGTGTTGAGGGATACCGTCCGATACTTGAAAGTATCGGTATCGGAAAGTATCGGCCGATACCGGCAAAGTATCGGATCTAATCCGATACCGATACCCGATACCAATACAAGTCAATGGGACACCAAGTATCGGACGGTATCCTGTATGGTTCCCAGGGTCTGAAGGAGAGGAAACTCTCCTTCAGGCCCTGGGATCCATATCAATGTGTAAAAGAAAGAATTAAAATAAAAAATAGGGATATACTCACCTCTCCGACGCAGCCTGGACTTTACCGCCGTAACCGTGAGCCGTTGTACCTAAGAATGCGCGCTTGAAGGGCCTTAGATGACGTCACGGCGCTCTGATTGGTCCGTAGCGGTCGCGTGACCGCTACGCGACCAATCACAAAGCAGTGACGTCACCTAAGGTCTTTCAAGCGCTTGAAAGACCTTAGGTGATGTCACTGCTTTGTGATTGGTCGCGTAGCGGTCACACGACCGCTACGGACCAATCAGAGCGCCGAGACGTCATCTAAGGCCCTTCAAGCGCGCATTTTTAGGTACAACGGCTCACGGTTACGGCGGTAAAGTCCAGGCTGCGTCGGAGAGGTGAGTATATCCCTATTTTTTATTTTAATCCTTTCTTTTACACATTGATATTAATCCCGATACCGATTCCCGATACCACAAAAGTATCGGATCTCGGTATCGGAATTCCGATACCCGCAAGTATCGGCCGATACCCGATCCTTGCGGTATCGGAATGCTCAACACTATTGATCACCGAAAAGAAAAAAAATTCTTGAAGAAACAGGCTTAATAGGTCAATACAGAGTTGTATTGAGTTGGGATTCAGATTAGACCTCGTTAAAAGTTCAGATGTAGCCAATATACCTTTCTCATGAATGATGGAGGTATAGAGCCTATTGACACCTAGGGTAGCTAATAGGCTATCTGGAGGGACAGGACCCTGGTTTCTGATATTGCTCAGGAAGTGGCTTGTGTCAAGAAGGTAAAAAGGGCTTGTTTTGGTTAAGGGTGTGAGAATTTTTTTTCAGATAGATAGACAGTGGAGATAGAATGGAGTCTGTTGAGGCCACAATCGAGCGTCCGGAGGGATTTGTGAGAGATTTGTGTATATTTGGGAGAATATAGAAGACGGGCATGATAGGGTACTGGTTGGAAAGGAAAGTGGCTGTCTGTTGATCTATGGTATTATTGGCAAGGTATGCTTTAATAGATTGTGTCTTTCCCCTGATGGTGGATGTAGGGTCCCTAGGGAATTGTCTATAGGTGATTTCATCAGAAAGTTGCCGTTGTACTTCTCTTAGGTAAAGAGACTTATCCATGACAACCATGGCACCCCCTTGTCAGCCTGCTTAATAATGATGTCATTGTTATTCTTGAGTGAATGTATTGCTTGTCTCTCTAAGGGGGTAATGTTGCGGTATGGAGGATAGAAACCCAGATCGCCGTGGGACACTTGGTATTAAATGGACTATGGTGGAAAGGTAAATATATGTTGGTTTATTATTTTTTATTATTTGCAGGATACAAGGGCGTCGGAGATTAGGTGTTCGGGGAGTATGTATTTTGTATGTGAATACGTAAATGTTTTTATTTTTTTTACAATTGAACACAGGCACTGGATGATGAGACTATTCTCCCATCATCAGTTCATGCTGTCTCTATTATATGTGACAAAAGAAGTAGCTGGATGGGAGTAGTAGTCCCATCAGACAACCCCTGGGTACACACGTCGCAAGGGGACAGACACAGACACACAGACAGGCACACACAGACAGACAGACACAGACATATGCACATATTCTCCACCCATACTCAGAGATACATTCACATATTCTCCGCCCACACACTCTTTCTCCTTCTGACATCATTTCCCTTTGACAAATTGCAGTGTTTTAGGCAGCAAATCTGTAGCAAATATGCAGCAAATATGCAAACCTTTTTATACCTGCGTTTTTGCTGCAGATTTCACTGACTCAATTGAAGTCAATAAGTCAAAACGCTGCAGAAATGCAAAAAGAATGGACATGCTACAGAAAATAAAAGGCTGCATATACTGATGAAAATTTACTGATCATTTTCACAACACTTCAGGATTGTCATTAAATTACCATGATTTAGTATTCCATTGCATTTTTGGACCATTTATGTGTGTAAAAAAAGCTGCAAAAAAGCATCAAAAATGCATCATGTGCACATAGCCTAAAAATAATCAGTGACCTTCATAGGGATGTAATAAAAGAGAGTACACAAAATCAGATGCCAAAAAAAATTTAATAACCATAAACATACTAAAAAGCAAAAAGTACAACATTTCTCTAATACTACTACTAAATATTAAAATTAGGAAAACATTTTTAATGGTAATGCACTTACGGTAGACGCTACTTGATTACTATGAAGTTAGATGCAGAGGTTACATGGTCAGCAGAAGAAACACTACACTTACAGAGGCACAACATATTTGCATGGGACAGGCAGATTGTGTTGTGACTTTTTTTGCATTCATAATTTGACATCATTCTGCCACTAGTTTCATGGGTGCACGTGCTTCATCTTTTGGGAGGTGGGAGAGCTGGTGATTTTTCACGACTATCTTTGATGTTAAATCTTTTCAGTGGGATTTGCAGGCTAGAGGGGATTCCACTCGTATTCAGACTTCTTTGGCATAGCTCTCCACTCACCAGTTCATTAGTCAAAGTTTTCAGGTAAATTCTTTTATGCAGTGCTTCCAGTTGATTGCCAAGGTAAATCATTTGTGAATTGAAACCACCCACCTTTAACATCATGAAGAAGATGACCATTGGCCAACACTCGGTGTTTTGGCTAGCACAATAAGTGGCTTCTTGCTCCACTTGGTCATTTTTTTCTTTGCCCAAATAATAGGTTATCTATATCTTGTTCACCTGTATCAGTCTCCTCGCCATCCTGCTCTTGAATCAATTTTACATTCTTCCATCTTATCGTGAGATGAAATGTCACTCTCTTCACCTAAATCTTCACTCAGAGTGGGATTTCCCTCATCATCATTAAACAATAGATTCTTCCTTTCTTCAATAGGAAAGGGGTTAGATAAGACATACATTTTACTGGCCATTTCAGAAGAGAATCTGAAGCAAGCAGAGAGAGTACATGTTAGGGCACAATGTGCCTTAGAGGCCACCCTCTTTTTTCTAAGAAAACCCTACTTATTTCCACAAACTTTGCATTATGCATTCATAAGACAAGCTAAATAAACAATTGTGATCAATAAAAAGAGAAAGTGCTAGCCTTCAAATGTGAGATGAGTTGAGGTGCAGTGAGCCTGAGAAGACACAAACATAAGATCTGTTCTCCAGAAGGTCTGCTGTAACACTGTGAGATCAGTTTTCAAAGAGCATGTAAAGACAGGAAATAACTGGGAGGGGGAGATTTTCTCATAATTTGGTGAGTAGAGAGAAGCAAAACTAATTGAGCTATGCCTGTCAGATCAGCTGCGCCTGACGGAGGGTTAATCACAGTTTATCCAAACATATTTTTAATAAAGCATAGCAAAAAGCAGTTACTACAAAAATATTTAAATTAATTTAAATGTAACTGTACTGATGCAGATACTGGACCACATCCCTACTCTAGAGCCTGATAGATTAAATTAGACTATTGAGAACACACAGTGAGGGGTTAAATGTAAGGAATATAGAAATAAAAATACATCCCTATGCAATCATATCAAAATTCAGATATAGATTCAAGCAATAAGTTTCTTCTATAGAATTATTTACAATTTATACATTTATTCCATGTGGTTTTATTTTTATATGTAATGATGAGCAAGTAGTAAATGGGTGGGTGCTCGGTACTCTAATTAAGCACTTTGGAATGCTTGTGTGCTTGATTCGAGTGCCGAGCATAATGTACGAGAGAGAGTTCCCAGATTCAGTGCTGCATGGATCTGAGCACTTGAGCACCATGTGATACTCTGTCATTATAATGTATAATAACAGAGTGTTCCCAGCTTCAGTGCTGCAGGGACCTGAGCAGTCAAGCACCATGCGATACTCGGCACTGTTCCAAAATGTTCCTATCGAGCTCCTGGACACCATCTTAATTTTACATTCAATCAAACATGTCACGATTCCTCTGCTCAGTGTGTCTTGGACGCAGTGAGAGACAGCTTAGTTGTCCAATTTGGTACAGGGTCATGCTGAGCTGTTGGTATTTTGATTGACAGCACAGCTCTCCGATCTGAGACTGTAAGGTGCTGAACTTCCTTCAGGTGTTCCCTGTTCTAAGTGATTACCCAGCTACTTAGCTAAGCTGTCAGTCCCAGATCTCGGTGATATGTAGCATTTGCTTGATTGCTTGGTGGTGCACGCTCACCTTGTATTCCTATGCTCTGTTTGTTGATCTATTGCTGCCTGACCTTGGACCTCATTCTGACCATCCAATTGGTTAGCCCTTTTGCTCTGCTCCGATATCTTCATGGGACTCTGACCTCAGACTGTGACCTGATTAAACCAGTCATGGCTAATTTTGGGGAGTCGTGACAGCTCTGGTTCTGCTTTAATTTAAATGTGGTTTTTACTTTTGGGCCAGCATCAGACGTAATATTCCATCCATGTGACCTGAGCCTATGGATGGAATTTTACGTCTGAGCGATCGGCAGCGTTCACGGGGGTTGCGCAGGCGATTGTCACTGGATGTCAGCTGATTCTGACAGCTGACACCCGGCACTAGGTGCCAGGAGCAGTCACTTTAACCCCCAAAATTCTGCAATTAAACACGATCGCAGCATTCTGGAAGCCGGCACAGGGCTGGCAACCCCTCTGCTATTGGATCGGAGACCCCGCGGTGTGACGTGGGGTGTCGATCGTTGCCATGGTGAGCGAATGCTGTCATGACGACATCCGGGTCACTATTGCAAGGAAACTTGTTGATCATATGCAGTGGAAAGTAAAAAAGTGAGAAAAAAGTAAAAAAAAATGTTTTTAAATAATTGTAAAGCTATAAAAAAACAAAAATAATTATAAAAAAATCAATATATATTCTATCACTAAATAAATATTTGAATGAAAACAAATCTAAACAATAAAAGTACACATATTTGATATCGCCGTGTCTGTAACGACCCAACCTATAAAACTTGTTTCACTAGTTAACCCTTTTAGTAAACATCATAAAAAATAAAAATAAATAACAAGGCAAAAAACAATGCTTTATCATCATACTGCTAAAAAAAAGTGGAATAACACACGATCAAAAACATGGATGTAAATAAACATGATATCACTGAAAACGTCATCTTGTCCTGCAAAAAACAAGCCACCATACAGCTCCATTAGAGGAAAAATTAAAAAGGTATAGCTCATAGAATAAAATTATGCAAAAATAATTATTTTTTCTATAAAATAGTTTTTATTGTATAAAAGAGCCAAAACATAAAAAAATAAAATAAATGAGTTATTGCTGTAATCCCACTGACCCAAAGAGTAAACCTGCTTTATCATTGAACAGTAGAAAGGCCCCCCAAAAGAAATTCATGAATTTCTGGTATTTGTTCATTCTGCCTCCCAAAAAACGGAATAGAAAGAGATCAAAAAATGTCATGTGCCTAAAAATGGTAACAATAAAAACGTGACCGCGTCTCACAGAAAACAAGACCTGAACTCTCCAGACTAGCGAAGTAAATTTGTACAGAACTAAGACATTTGACTCTCCAGACTAGCGAAGTAAATTTGTACAGAACTAAGACATTTCTTATGACAATTGAGGCTCCACTTAAAAATTACCTAAAGTTTGCCTGTATAATTTGTTGGGACCTGAACATACTGCCATGAAAGAACATGTAAACGAATGTTTATGTAAGGGTCAAATCCATCCTTCGCCCTTGACAATAGCTCCCAGATTTTCTTTGCTAAAAAGAAAGATGGGGGTCACTGTCATTGCCTTGATTTCTGTGAACTAAGCAAAATTACGGCAAAAATACCTGAATACATGCACTCAACGTTGCTGAAGCTGAGGGTTGCAGCCTGTGGCTGACAGTTTTGCCTGGCTGTTTATCAAAAATAATAAAATAATAATAAAATTAAAAAAGGGATCCAATGCCTTACATCTAATATGTCCAAATTTGTGGACTGTCACCTCCAGAAACTGATACCGCATCTCCCAGCATACCTCAAAGACAGTGCCCACATTTTAAAACTTTTACAAAGTATTAAATGGCAGGATCATTTTATATTGGGTACCCTAGATATTTCCTCTCTGTACACTGTGATTGACCACACCAAAGGATGTGATGCTACTAAGTATTTCTTGAAGAAACATTCTGAGGCTCCTAGTGAACAAATTGAGTTTTTAGGGGAGTGTATGCATTTTATTTGAACACACAATTATTTTATTTATCAGGATGACTACTACTCCCAGCAGTGGGGCACCGCTATGGGGACCAGGTTCACGCCAAGTTATGCTAATTTATATGTAGGAAAATGGGAAGAGTCCTTCATTTACCCTGAGGGTACTCTGCATGCGAACCTGGTCCTCTGGCAACGCTTCATTGATGATGTTGTTTTTATTTGGTCCGGTGGCCAGGAACTACTGAACCAGTTTTTAATTGATTTAAATAAAAATGATTGTTTTATTAATTTTAGCAGTAGCACTAGCACTTGTGAAATAAACTTTTTAGACCTTAATATTTTTATTGAGGAAGGCACTATTCATGCACGCACTTTTCATAAACCTACGGATTCAAATAGCTTTATTCCTTTAGATAGCTGTCATCTCCCGCATTGGCTAGTAAATATTCCCAAAAGCCAGTTCATGAGAATCCATAGAAATTGCTCCAGGCCCCAAGACCTTGACAGTGAGGCAGAAATATTAACCAAAAAATTCCTGGAAAAAGGATATGATGAAGAGATGTTGGGGTTAGCCAGCCAGGAAAGCTGCCTTTTCTAAACCCCGCCAGAAGTTTTTTTACCTGACTGCTAAACGAAAGGATGAGCTTGACTTTATTCCAATAATCACCCAATTCAATGCCAATTCGAACATCCTGCGAAGAATTGTAAAAAACCACTGGCATGTACTAAAAAGTGACAAGATTTTGGGGGATAAAATGTCGGAATACCCCCGTTTTGTGTATAAAAAATGCCGCAATCTGGGCAATTTGATCGCCCCCATGATACAAAATAGATCTCACCTTAAACAGATTACTCCTTCCCAGGATATTTTGAAGGGTTTTTTTCCATGTCAAAAATGCAATATGTGCAAACAGGTCCAAACAAGGAAACAAAGCAAGTTCTATAAAGAGGATACTGAATTTATCATCAAGGAATTTATTACCTGCTCCACTACAGGGGTCATTTATACCATAACATGCCCATGCAATAAGGTGTATGTTGGATGTACTAAGAGACCACTGTGAATAAGAATTAGTGAGCACATTCGAAACATCAAGAAAAATTTTTTAGGACATCCCCTTTCAAAGCACTTTATCGAACATCATAATGGAACAATACAACACATGGAGATCTGTTATGACCCCAGTGGACAGGGTCTCAGAGGAACGTGTAAGTCTGCGAGATTCAAAAATCCAGCTCATAGGGCTGTGGTAACTGGGTTGACCAAATAGCTACTCCTAACGCCAACACTAGAAGTAGCCGGGGATCATGCCTACGGATCGCTAGATGACTCGCGCCAGCCGGAGAATCTAACTACCCCTAGGAGAAGAAAACAAAGACCTCTCTTGCCTCCAGAGAAAGGGACCCCAAAGCAAGATACAAGCCCCCCACAAATAATAACGGTGAGGTAAGAGGAAATGACAAACACAGAAATGAACCAGGTTCAGCAAAGAGAGGCCAGCTTACTAATAGCAGAATATAGCAAGATAACTTATCTGGTCAACAAAAACCCTATAAAAATCCACGCTGGAGATTCAAGAACCCCCGAACCGTCTAACGGTCCGGGGGGGAGAACACCAGCCCCCTAGAGCTTCCAGTAAAGGTCAGGATACAGATTGGAACAAGCTGGACAAAAATACCAAACAAAACAAAAGCAAAAAGCAAGGAAGAAGACTTAGCTTGAAATACAGGAACCAGGATCATAGGACAAGAGCACAACAGATTAGCTCTGATTACAACGATGCCAGGCATTGAACTGAAGGTCCAGGGAGCTTATATAGCAACGCCCCTGAACTAACGGCCCAGGTGAGGATATAGGAAAAGACAGAAGCTCCAGAGTCAAATCACTAATGACCACTAGAGGGAGCAAAAAGCAAAATCACTACAGTACCCCCCCCTTAGTGAGGGGTCACCGAACCCTCACCACGACCACCAGGGCGATCAGGACGAGCGGCGTGAAAGGCACGAACTAAATCGGCCGCATGAACATCAGAGGCGACCACCCAGGAATTATCTTCCTGACCATAGCCCTTCCACTTGACCAGGTACTGAAGCCTCCGCCTGGAGAGACGAGAATCCAAGATCTTCTCCACCACGTACTCCAACTCGCCCTCAACCAACACCGGAGCAGGAGGCTCAGCAGAAGGAACCACAGGCACAACGTACCGCCGCAACAAGGACCTATGAAACACGTTGTGGATAGCAAACGACACAGGAAGATCCAGGCGAAAGGATACAGGATTAAGGATTTCCAATATCTTGTAAGGACCAATAAAACGAGGTTTAAATTTGAGAGAGGAAACCTTCATAGGAACAAAGCGGGAAGAAAGCCACACCAAATCCCCAACACGTAGTCGGGGACCCACACCGCGGCGGCGGTTGGCAAAGCGCTGAGCCCTCTCCTGTGACAACTTCAAGTTGTCCACCACAAGATTCCAGATCCGCTGCAACCTATCCACCACAGAATCCACCCCAGGGCAGTCAGAAGGTTCCACATGACCCGAAGAAAAACGAGGGTGGAAACCAGAGTTGCAGAAAAATGGCGAAACCAAGGTGGCGGAACTAGCCCGATTATTAAGGGCAAACTCAGCCAACGGCAAGAAGGTCACCCAATCGTCCTGATCAGCAGAGACAAAACACCTCAAATAAGCCTCCAAAGTCTGATTAGTTCGCTCCGTCTGTCCATTAGTCTGAGGATGGAAAGCAGACGAAAACGACAAGTCAATGCCCATCCTACTACAAAAGGATCGCCAGAATCTGGAAACGAACTGGGATCCTCTGTCTGACACAATATTCTCAAGGATGCTGTGCAAACGAACCACGTTCTGGAAAAACACAGGAACCAGATCGGAAGAGGAAGGCAGCTTAGGCAAAGGAACCAAATGGACCATCTTGGAGAAGCGATCACATATCACCCAGATAACAGACATGCCTTGAGACACCGGAAGATCAGAAATGAAATCCATGGAGATATGTGTCCAAGGTCTCTTAGGGACAGGCAAGGGCAAGAGCAACCCGCTGGCACGAGAACAGCAAGGCTTAGCTCGAGCACAAGTCCCACAGGACTGTACAAATGACCGCACATCCCTAGACAAGGAAGGCCACCAAAAGGATCTGGCCACCAGATCTCTGGTGCCAAAAATTCCTGGGTGACCTGCCAACACCGAGGAATGAACCTCGGAAATGACTCTGCTGGTCCACTTATCAGGCACAAACAGTCTGTCAGGTGGACAAGAATCAGGCCTATCAGCCTGAAATCTCTGCAACACACGTCGCAGATCTGGAGAAATAGCTGACAAGATAATACCATCCTTAAGAATACCAACAGGTTCAGCGACTCCAGGAGCATCAGGCACAAAGCTCCTGGAAAGAGCATCGGCCTTCACATTTTTTGAACCTGGTAAATACGAGACAACAAAGTCAAAACGGGAGAAAAACAATGACCAGCGGGCCTGTCTAGGATTCAGGCGTTTAGCAGACTCGAGATACATCAGATTTTTGTGATCAGTCAAGACCACCACACGATGCTTAGCACCCTCGAGCCAATGACGCCACTCCTCAAATGCCCATTTCATGGCCAACAACTCCCGATTGCCCACATCATAATTTCGCTCCGCAGGCGAAAACTTCCTAGAGAAAAAGGCGCAAGGTCTCATAACAGAGCAACCAGGGCCTCTCTGCGACAAAACGGCCCCTGCTCCAATCTCTGAAGCATCCACCTCAACCTGAAAGGGAAGCGAGACATCAGGCTGGCACAAAACAGGCGCCGAAGTAAACCGACGTTTCAACTCCTGGAAAGCCTCCACGGCAGCAGGAGCCCAATTAACCACATCGGAGCCCTTCTTGGTCATATCCGTCAAAGGTTTCACAATGCTAGAAAAGTTAGCGATAAAACGACGGTAGAAGTTAGCGAAACCCAAGAACTTCTGAAGACTCTTAACTGACGAGGGCTGAGTCCAATCAAGAATAGCTCGGACCTTGACTGGGTCCATCTCCACAGCAGAAGGGGAAAAAATGAACCCCAAAAAGGGAACCTTCTGTACACCAAAAAGACACTTTGAGCCCTTGACAAACAAAGAATTTTCACGCAAAATTTTAAAGACCATCCTGACCTGCTCCACATGCGAGTCCCAATTATCAGAAAAAACCAAAATATCATCCAGATAAACGATCAAAAATTTATCCAGATAGTTCCGGAAAATGTCATGCATAAAGGACTGAAAAACTGAAGGGGCATTAGAGAGCCCAAAAGGCATCACCAAGTACTCAAAATGACCTTCGGGCGTATTGAATGCGGTTTTCCATTCATCCCCTTGCTTAATGTGCACAAGGTTGTACGCACCACGAAGGTCTATCTTGGTAAACCACTTGGCACCTTTAATCCGGGCAAACAAGTCAGACAACAGCGGCAAAGGATACTGAAATTTGACAGTGATCTTATTTAAAAGCCGATAGTCAATACAAGGCCTCAAAGATCCGTCCTTTTTAGCCACAAAAAAGAATCCCGCACCAAGAGGGGAAGAAGACGGACGGATGTGTCCTTTCTCCAGAGACTCCTTGATATATGAACGCATAGCGGTATGTTCAGGTATCGACAGATTAAACAGTCTTCCCTTAGGAAATTTACTGCCTGGAATCAAATCTATTGCACAGTCACATTCCCTATGAGGAGGCAATGCACTGGACCTGGACTCGCTAAAGACATCCTGATAATCAGACAAATACTCCGGAACTTCCGAAGGCGTAGAAGAAGCAATAGACACAGGCAGGGAATCCTCATGAATACCACGACAGCCCCAACTAGACACTGACATAGCCTTCCAGTCAAGGACTGGATTATGGGTCTGTAACCATGGCAGCCCCAAAACAACCAAATCATGCATTTTATGTAGAACGAGAAAACGTATCACCTCGCGGTGTTCAGGAGTCATGCACATGGTAACCTGTGTCCAATACTGCGGTTTATTTTCTGCTAATGGCGTAGCATCAATACCCCTAAGAGGGATAGGGTTTTCTAATGGTTCAAGAATAAAACCACAGCGCTTAGCAAATGAGAGATCCATAAGACTCAGGGCAGCACCTGAATCTACAAACGCCATGACAGGATAAGATGACAGTGAGCAAATCAAAGTTACAGACAGAATAAACTTAGGATGCAAATTACCAACGGTGACAGGACTAACAACCTTAGATATACGTTTAGAGCATGCTGAGATAACATGTGTAGAATCACCACAGTAGTAGCACAAGCCATTCCGGCGTCTATGAATTTTCCTCTCATTTCTAGTCAGGATTCTATCACATTGCATCAAATCAGGTGTCCGTTCAGACAACACCATGAGGGAATTTGCGGTTTTTCTATCACATTGCATCACATCAGGTGTCTGTTCAGACAACAACATGAGGGAATTTGCGGTTTTGCGCTCCCGCAACCGCCGGTCAATTTGAATAGCCAGGGACATGGTATCATTCAGACCTGTGGGAATGGGAAAACCCACCATAACATTCTTAATGGCCTCAGAAAGGCCATTTCTAAAATTAGCGGCCAGTGCACACTCGTTCCAATGTGTCAGCACGGACCATTTCCGAAATTTTTGGCAATACACCTCAGCCTCGTCCTGGACCTGAGACATAGCCAGCAAGGCTTTCTCTGCCTGAATCTCAAGATTGGGTTCCTCATAAAGTAAACCGAGCGCCAGAAAAAACGCATCAATATCAGCCAATGCCGGATCTCCTGGCGCCAACGAAAAAGCCCAATCTTGAGGGTCACCCCGTAAGAATGAAATAACAATTTTTACTTGTTGAGCAGAGTCTCCAGACGAACAAGGTTTCAGGGACAAAAACAATTTACAATTATTCCTGAAATTCCTAAACTTAAATCGGTCTCCTGAAAACAGTTCAGGAATCGAAATCTTGGGTTCAGACCTAGGATTTCTGGTAACATAATCTTGTATACCCTGCACACGAGCGGCAAGCTGGTCCACACTTGTAATCAAGGTCTGGACATTCATGTCTGCAGCAAGCTTAAGCCACTCTGAGGTAAAGGGGAAAAGAAAAAAAAAAAAAAAAAAAAATGAGAGAGGGAAAAAAAAACCTCAAAATTTTCTTTCTTATAATCCCACTTCTGCAATGCATTAAACATTAAATACTGGCCTGGCATACTGTTATGACCCCAGTGGACAGGGTCTCAGAGGAACGTGTAAGTCTGCGAGATTCAAAAATCCAGCTCATAGGGCTGTGGTAACTGGGTTGACCAAATAGCTACTCCTAACGCCAACACTAGAAGTAGCCGGGGATCATGCCTACGGATCGCTAGATGACTCGCGCCAGCCGGAGAATCTAACTACCCCTAGGAGAAGAAAACAAAGACCTCTCTTGCCTCCAGAGAAAGGGACCCCAAAGCAAGATACAAGCCCCCCACAAATAATAACGGTGAGGTAAGAGGAAATGACAAACACAGAAATGAACCAGGTTCAGCAAAGAGAGGCCAGCTTACTAATAGCAGAATATAGCAAGATAACTTATCTGGTCAACAAAAACCCTATAAAAATCCACGCTGGAGATTCAAGAACCCCCGAACCGTCTAACGGTCCGGGGGGGAGAACACCAGCCCCCTAGAGCTTCCAGCAAAGGTCAGGATACAGATTGGAACAAGCTGGACAAAAATACCAAACAAAACAAAAGCAAAAAGCAAGGAAGAAGACTTAGCTTGAAATACAGGAACCAGGATCATAGGACAAGAGCACAACAGATTAGCTCTGATTACAACGATGCCAGGCATTGAACTGAAGGTCCAGGGAGCTTATATAGCAACGCCCCTGAACTAACGGCCCAGGTGAGGATATAGGAAAAGACAGAAGCTCCAGAGTCAAATCACTAATGACCACTAGAGGGAGCAAAAAGCAAAATCACAACAGAGATCATAGGCATCGAGAAAATAGATCCACACTGGAGAGGAGGAAATTTTATTAAAACTATGTCAAGAGCTGAAACAAGATGGATTTTTACTCTGGACACTATTATCCCTAAAGGATTGAATAGCGGTATTGAATTGTTTGGCTTTCAGTGATTTACTGGACGGATGGTGGACATAAGGACTGCCACTAGGGGGTAGGGGCCATCCCTGAGGAAGGAGACAAATGTCTATGAAATGCGTCGGTTGTTGGGTCCCTACCGCCATCCGTACCGTACCTCTAGTCATGTGCGCGGTCATGCTGCTCACCCCGGCACGCAGGTCCTGCTCCAGCGCCGCTCTCACCTCATGCACTAGGCAGGACGCCTGCCTGCACGCCGCTACACGTCGAGCCTAGAGGAGCGGCACGCTGCCACCGGCTGGGGCAGCTGTCGCCTGCTAGCCGAACTCTTGGACTGCAGCCTTTAGCAAAGCATTGCCAGCCGTACTTTTGGACTGCAACCTTCAGGAAAGCATTCCTTCGCCTGCACGAACTCCTTTTCCGGGTAAGAACCTTACCAGCACTCAGATGGTTTTCTAGTTTTCTATAGCACAACCATTGAAAGGTAATTTTTTGTGTTAACCCCGAAGGGGCGATTTTTAGCTAAATGCATGACTACACCACAGCGGCTACTCATGCATTGATTGACTCTTTTAGTTTGCATCTCACGGACTACCACATGTGATCCTCCCCAATTTAGGGTTTAATCAGCGCGAATACTGATATATTATTCTTATATCTTTCTCAGATTGTTCTTGGTTTAATACAATCGTAAGTGGTGATTGTTGAATTTGAAGCAGTATTATTAACCCTGTAATACTTAGCGCCACTCGGCTTTTTTACATATCACTTTTAGAAATATATTTATTTAGAAAATTGGTGATGTGTTCAATACCTATTTTAACTTCTGAATAATATGATGCTGACTTTGAATCAGCAAATATTTTGGCAAAACACCAGGTGAGCAAAACCTTTGCATTTTATAATCTTCAAAATGTATTGTAATTTGTAATCATCTAACTCTTTTAACTGATTGTCATAAAATGGTATATGAGCAATTCACAATCTGTCTTTTAGCTGTGTGTTACCAAAATGGGAACATGCATACAAAGTCCAGTAGATATATATGTGCCTTATCAGGAGTAGGCCAAGCTTCTAAAATCAGTTTCCTCCAGATAAGACTCTACCATAGTGATCTTCGGAAGTGAGCCCATACTGCTGCCTTGTAAGTTTACATAAGAAAGGAAATAATCAATTTATGGTTGTCACTGAATAAGCCCTTATCGTGCTCATTTCCTCACTATTGCTTCACAAGCTAAATATTACATGTTCAAAGTTAACTTCAGAGAGACAGTTAAATGATTCCTGAGCAGCACAGAGATTGATCACTAGGTGACAAGATGAATAACTTTTTTTTTTTAAATAAAAGCACATCTGTTCATGTCAATGTAGCAAATTTGTAACACAACACAATCACCGCATACAGCAGAAGACCTATAGATCATGATCTCTGCAACCTCTATTGGGTCCACCTGTGGAGTCATGCAAATGATGATGTAAGTTTGCATGGGGCATTATTTTGTTTTTCTTACTTTCAAGATTCATGCCAACCTAAATTTTTAATTGAATACATTGCATGAGGTTTGGGCTTATGCAACATGAGTTGTTCTTATTATTTGTTGTTGTTTTGTTTTTTTAAATGGGTTGGAAAAACAATAAATCCATAAATTCAGGAAATATTAAACCAGAAAGATCCCACCAGGTTATAAAGCATGCAGTGGAAAATTATAGGAAATTTCATCTCTCATAATTTATGGGGGCTCTACATGTCATGTAGACATGACATTTTAAAATAAATTAAAAATATTAACTGCTTCACACCCATCACATAAACTGTACAATTACAATGGCAAAGATTTAAAGCCACAGGCCATAAGCTCTAAGTGGAAATAATTTAAAGAGAACCTTTTGCCAAATTTTTCTTTTTAAATCTGTTCACATAATTTATTTGTGGCTGCAGAATGGAATTTTTTTTTATATATATATTTCACCTCAACATTGCAGAGATATTAGGAATTAAAGTATCTGTCACCTAATGAGTTAAATTTAATCCAAGTGGGTGTAAGATAGTTTTCTCTCAGGGCATGTACTTCTCCCTGTATGATGCTGACCAATCATAAGCAGACAGCTGTTATCTGGTAACACTCACTTGGACTTAACAAAAGTTAACTCATTATATGCTAACAGAGAGGCAATTTAAAAAAAATAAATGTTTATTCATTCTTCAGCCACTATTGCATCATGTGTCCAGCTCAAAATGAAAAAAATAGTTAAAGGTCTTCTTTAAAGATTGCCTCATGGAAGTAAATGCAAAGCATTTATAAATAAATTACTTTCTTTCTCACTCTAAAAAAGGAAATTATTGTAAATACTTAAAATGGCACATTCTACCAATTTACCAGAGCCACCATTACATTGTAATTTTCGGTATCGCTGTTTTTATTTTCAATTGTATATGGATAAGAACTTTAAGGTGGTTTTACACACAGAGTTTAGAACCTATGTATGTGTTGCTTTTCTACCGTTTTTCTTCTATCATTGACTAGATATTAAACTGTATGGTGTTAAATAACAATTCCCACAAACCCTTTGAACAGGTTTGTATTGTCTTTTTAGTATTTTTACAGTCTGTGTCAAATTTAATAAAATGGAGCATTCTCTAAGTGTGCTGATTATTCTGGTGTTTACTCTTGTGAATTTCTCCATAGAATTTAAAGGGAATTTATCAGTAGGAATAACCCTCCTAAGTTGTGTATATGGGCATGCAGGACATAGGAAGCTGAATTCAATGATACCATGATGTCTGTGATCTGAAGTCCCATTTTAGAGACATTAATGATTTCCTTATATGTACATGAGTTGTTCAGGACTATGGTCCAAACACTGATCTGCACGAGAATCTACCTCCGGAGCTTATTTTAAGTAAAAGAGGTAGTTACCAGTGTGATGTGTAATGGCCGCTCTCTGCTCTCCTGGTCTCACTACAGAGATGTGTGTGATTATATCTGACACATCTGCAGGTTCCTCTCAGCTTCAGCTTTTATCTCACTGGCATCCAATATTATAATACTGCAGCAAATGTGTTTGGAAGGAGACAAAGAGCAGTCCTACTTTTCTGAGTAAGTTACATGTCTGACACTGGTAATTCCCCCAATTATTAAAATAAGCTCTGGAGGCAGATTCTCAAGCAGATCAGTATCCTCCTATAACATAGAACGGCTCATGTACATATAGGAAAAACATGGATTTCTCTGGAATAAGAAATTAGTTCACAGATATCAAGATATTATTTTATTAATCTTCCTATGAACTGCATGGCTTAGAATGATTGTTCCTACTGACAGATACCCTTTGAAATTCCTAGGAAAATGCTAGCACAATGACACAAAATAAGAATCACCAAAAGATTTTGTTCACACATAGCTTTTGTCATTCAATTTGTCTGCATGAAAATCAGACTATGGCCACAAAACTGAAGCAGATATTGCATGCAATTTGGTGCATTTCGATCAGGGGCATACATAGAAATCACAGGGCCTTATAGCAAATGTTCGAACTCTAATCCAACTCATAAACCCCATACTGGTCGTGTGATCTGATACTTTGGATGATACGCCCCTGATTGTGATGGGGTTTGTTATACTGTTTTATTGCATATTTTTTTGTACTAACCCATTTTGATCTCATGTGCAGTAAAACGCTAAAAACAGTGTTTCAAATCTTTTTATTTTTCTTAAAAGCACCACAGGTAAATGAAACACAAAAAGTGCACCATGAGAGTGAAATGTTAGAAATCTCATATAGTTTGCTTCTTCTGTAAAATATGCAAGTTCTAATCAAAAACACTACTAATAAACAAGCCCCAAAAGTGCTTGAAACACACAATTCCTTTACATGCATTTTAAAAAGCTGAAAAAATATTTGTGAAAGCTGTAAATATATCTGCAATAGTTGTGTACAAATTAAAATTTCATGTTTTAAAAGACTTTTTTGTTAACTCTCGTTTATTTCATATTTGTTGAATTAATATCTATAGTAATCAAAGTAGTCTGTTCCTTTTCTCCTCAATTTACAGTAATATTTTGGTACATTCCACATTTTATAATTTTATATTTAAATATCAAAATACAAACAAAGTCTGAAAATTATATCTATATGTATATAAACGTATACATATATTTATTTTCATTTTTCACACTCCCATAAAGCTAATAACCTGTGCAATAGTGCTAACATGTTACAATGTGTTTCTGTAGGGCATTCAGTGGGTTCTGCCTGAGTCCCTTATGAAACTATAGAACGCAATGACTGGAAGGAGTTAATTTGTGATTTTGTTTTTAAAGTGTCTGACCCAACAGCTACAGAAAAGTGGACACTTTCAGAAGAAAAAAAACATTCTAAGTAAAAATTTTAACAGTAAATTTCAGGAAAAAACTAAAACTCAAATGGAATTCATTTGAGCACTGATTGTGTTATTGCTGTCTATAGCCCCATTGGGGATTTGTTTGAATCCTGTTTAGGGAGATAGAGGCAGAACCCCTAGATGCACTGCAGAAACAGTTTAAAAAGGGGGTTATATGTTGTATAGAATAGTGCAGTCTACTATGCTATTCCAAACTATGCCAGTATACCTGTATAACTTTTTTTGGGGGGGTCAGGTGGATGCTACTCAGTGGAACATTGGTCAGGATTGGGCCTTTGCACAGACACTCTACGTCCATGCTACATGTAGCGGGATGTAGAGGAGGAACAGATGCTGGATGTGGAAGAATACATTGACTTGTCACAAGCAATGGACAAGGTTGTCAGAGTGAAAATGATAACGATGATACTGGTCATCACAATGAACGATTGAGGCAGGGTGGTGATAATAAACCAGGGGCCACCAATTGTGCTGGCATGCATGACAAACTGTATGACAAAATGCTTGTGGGATGTATGCATATTGTTACCAACAAGCAAAGGGATGACTGTTGCACAGCTATGGTTTAACACCCTTCCTATAAAAATACAATGGGTAAATTAATTCCAACTTCCAAAAGGCAGTCCAAATTGATTTTTTTCCAGAATAAGCTGTTTTCTCTGCTTGGTAACTAATTTGCAAAGCAGATGCCTGTCAAATGCATGTCTGACAATAGGATCCATCTTTACTCCCTGCAAAGTCGACACTCCCCCACATTTGAAAACCCTACAGCAATAACAAATAACCAAGGAAGCAGCAGTTATTTAAGTATATATGACATGATGGACTAGATGATTTACCTGCCACTGCACTAATCTGATGTGCATCAGCAAACACAGTTGCATGGCCTGAACAGCCAGGTTTAATCTTATCTGCACTGTGTCTTTTCTCCAGTTAATAATATAGGCTCAGATCACATGAACTTCGAGGTTAGCAGATTGGACCAGGGGCAAGAATCGGTCCTGTTTTCTCTGTACATATTGTCATGTTTAGCCTATATTCTGTCAGAGAGGGTGTTCAGTGCAGTAGGTTACTTTATCACACCCAGGCAGACCTGGTTTTCATCCACATGCGTGGAAAACTATACATTTTTCAAAATTAATTATGCATGCATTGGTGTCAACTTCCATTCACCTATGATTAGATAGGCCATTCCATCCCTTGGCCTGACATTCCATTGTCTGTCTTCCACACAATTCTGCTGCCATCCGTGCAGATTGCAAATGCTCAGCTAGGCATCAACAACCTGACCATCATGTCATCTATGTTGCAGTACTACCGGGGCTGGCCTTACACTGTCAGACACCTCCTTGCCTTCCTCGTCTTATTTTTTTACTATATGGTTACTGCCAAGACCAATGTACAGCCACATCAGCCACACATCTCCTGGCTGCCTACTGTGTGTTACAGCTACACTGAGTATACTTAAACATGAAGCAGCTTCCAAAATAGGTCTCATATTTTTGCATGAAAAAATGTTGATAAGCCATTGCTTCTAGATTTTGAAAACAACTAGCTTGACCCTGCTCCCTATAAAGAAGGAGTATTTTGGGAAGGCTCGATAAAAAAAATTCGTAATCATTCCATCATTCTGACAATGGCAAACCTGTTGTGGATCCCAAAAAAGCCTGATGTTTTTTTCCGTTGAGAAGACATTACTTCTTTACTTTCAAAACAGTAAGCCTGTCAGTGCTTCCTGAATAAAGGAAAAATTTGGGGGCTGTTTGTTAAAAACTACCCACCCCCTGTGTGATATATTCACAGATTATTTAGTTTGCATCATCTGTGTGTAAAGACCAGCATGCCTGGCACCTGCCGCACAAAGGGATTATTTGTGGACCATTTTTTCAATTTAAGCAGACTAAAAAGTGTATTTGTAAAGCAGGTTATTGCTATGTAATCTGAGGTAGGCATTAAAACATACATATCAAAGATGTGTCACATGTCATGTTGTTGTCTACTTAAAGGGGTATTCCCATCTCCTAGATCTTATCCCAATTTGTAGTAGGAGCAATAAGAATAATAATAATAATAATAATAATAATAGCAAATACCTCTAATTAGAAACGTAGTATAGTTTTTCTGATTTGCTATGTCTCTTTCCTCATGTGCAGGCATTGCAGGACCTTAGCCTGTATGTGCATTGCAGATAAGCCTCATTCATTACATTGGAGCTTAGTTACAATTCCAGAGATAACCCAAGTGGGACTATTTCTGGAAGAGAAAAGCCTTGTTTTTCTAATTTGAATTGAAATCATAATAGTTTTTTAAATAAAATTAAATCTTGGTTTTCTGTGCTTAGGGAATGATGTCATTGTGTAATGCATATTAGACTGATGGATAATTCAGACTACAAAAATATTACTAACTGTTTGACATTGTAACTATCAAATTTGTCACAGTAAGCATCTATTTTATAAAGTGGTACAGCAGTAATTTTAGAGTAATATCTGAGATTTGATTTAATAGTTTTGTTCAAACCTTTGCACAAAAACATTTGGGTCAAGTCCCAACAAGACCTCCTGACTGCAGTTTATACAGAAGTCCTAATCCATCCAAATGAGGTATTTCTAGTATCCAAAGAATGTTTTCATCACAAAAGTTTATAGCAAAGCATTATATTAACAAACAGAAGCTTTATATAGCATTATAGGAAGATATCTGTGAACAAATTGAGGGTGAAGTTTTCATAAACCAAGGTGAAGATTTTTTTTTTCTGATAGTTTTTTGATAGCTAACGTTACCAGGGCAACTTTTGTGTTTAGACATACTTGAAATGAATGAAACCGCTTGGCTTGCCTGGCTTATGATCAGATCCTTTCATGTTATAACATGCAGGAAAGAGGCTACAGGAAGTTGAACAAAAGGAGAAAACCCTTTAAAATATACACACAAAAGCTATAAAATTTGTTATGAGGTGAGTGTGGAGCAATAAGCCTGCTCACAAACATCCTTTAGCATTTACCTACACACAAACTTCATTTTGGGTACAGATACTTCCGTGCTGCTATGGAAACCATACAGTAAAATTGTTAACATATGTATACATTAAATATTCACATTTCATAAAAAATTTACATCTAAAAGAGTATGCAAGCATAATAGAGAACACAATGAGTACCATTAAAGCATAACAGAGGGAGTAAAGAGTTTGCTTGATAATGCTGTGTTCCAAAGAGCCCACACTCTACCTATTGGGATATAGATTACAGTTTACAGAGTGCATAATACTTAAAAGAAGATCAGCCACAAGTGCAAAAATTCAGTTAAATACCTTGTAATAATAATTGAAAATTCATGTTTCTGTCACTCTTTTCCGTTTTGCAATGCATCACTGCATTGCAAAAATAGTCAGATTTGTTGTTTTTAGTGTACAATATGTGAAATCTCTGCATTAAGTGCAACTGGGCATTTCTCCACAGTCTTCTCTTGATTTAGGTACTTCTTTCCCCTCCATCGGAGTCTGAGAGAGATAAGTAAAAGCACATACCCCCTGCGCAGACCGTGAAGAAGCGCTCAGTTAGACCACAGAGATTTCATCCAAATAGTACCGCAAAGGAGTAACACAGCACACAAAGGTAAAAGCTTCAGAATCATTGGAGCCAAGGCATTTTTAAGAGAGTAAGAAGCCATGTGTTTTGGTAGCGGTATTGCAACATTAACTTAACCCCTTAGTGACCGCCAATACGCCTTTTAACTGACCTGAGATATAAGAGACTTATATCCCCATACAGGTGACAATCCAGCACCTGTCGACTGGACACTATAGCTGACAACTTGCTGCATCAGCCATGATCAGTGTTTGCACCATCCAAATCTATTTAACCCCTTAGATTCTGCTGCCAGTAGAGACTACATCATTATAAATGGTTAACAGAGTGTGGGGGCTTCCTCTTTATCCCAATTGGTGGTCTCAGATCATGATTGTGTGGTCCTGATGTTTGCCATGGCAGTTCACAACCAAATAGCGGCTTTAGAGTCTGACGGCTGTAGTAATCTGTTCAGAAGTTAGTGACATTTAAGTGGTAAAAATACACATTTTCATTTTTCTCATGCCACTTTGCATTAATTCCTGAAAATCACCTGAAGGGTTAACAAACTACCTGACTGCAGTTTTCAATATGTCATGGGGTGCTGTTTTAAAATGTTATCACGTTTGGGGGTTTCCCTATATATAGGACCCCCCAATTCACTTCAAACATGGATAGATCCCTAAAAAAATACATTTTGTAAATTTCCTTGAAAAATTTTTTAATTGCTGCAACATTTTTAAACCTCCTAAAATGCTAACAAAATAAAATAACATTTTGCAAATGGTGCTGATGTAAAGCCGACATGTGGGAAATGTTATTTATTAATGGTTTGCTGTGGTATGACTATCGGGATTAAAGGGATAATCATTCAAAGTTTGAAAATTGCTAATTTTTTTACATTTTTTTCAAATTTCTGATTTTTTTTTTACAAATAAACACAAAACATATCAACCTAAATTTACCATTATCATAAAGTATAATGTGTCACAAAAAAAAAATCTCAAAATCGCTGGGCTTTGTTGAAGCGTTCCAGAGTTATTACCACATAAAGTGACACCGGTCAGATTTCAAAAATTTGGCTCCGTCACTAAGGGGTTAAATACAAGACACTAGGTTATTTTGTCTCCACGGTCCTAAGAATAAAATCTAAAATGGACTATTGGTACCACAGCATCCCAATTGAAATAGTAATATGTAATTTTGCAAGTTTATACACTTAAAAACATTTCAGATGTATGTCATTTTTATCGCAGGTACACTTCAACTGTGAAAGACAGAATCTAAAAATAAAAAACAGAAAATCACATTGTATGATTTTTAAATAATTCAATTGCATTTTATTACATGAAATAAGTACTTGATCAACTATAAACCATCAAGAATTCTGGCTCTCACAGACCTGTTAGTTTTCCTTTAAGAAGCCCTCCTACTCTGCACTAATTAACTGTATTGATTGCATGTTTTAACTCGTTAGCTTTTAAAGTACACTTGGCCACAAACGCAATCAATCACACTCCAACCTGTCTACCATGGCCAAAACCAAAAAACTGTCTAAGGACACCAGGGATAAAATTGTAGACCTTCACAAGGCTGGTATGGGCTACAGGTCAATAGACAAGCAGCTTGGTGAGAAGGCACTGTTGGCACAATTATTAGAAAATGGAAGAAACACAAGATGACTGTCAATCTCCCTCGGCCTGGGGCTCCAAGCAAGATGTCATCTTGTGGGATAAGAATGATTCTGCAAAAGGTCAGGAATCAGCCCAGAACTGCTAGCCTGAAGTGAGGCATACAGATTCTGATCCTGAGCAGTTTGTGCATGATGAGTCATTGGAATTCCAAGCGTGAGGTGCAGTGGAGTACACACCTTAAAAAGTATGATAGTTTAAAAAACTAATGATGGTTGATGTCTTGCAATACGCTCTTCCCAGCCACCACTACTTTTCTATGCGTGCTATCACTGCCTTGCACACACATCTTGCAGACAAAATAAGGTATGCACTGAGCAATGCCATCAGCTGCATGGTTCACATAACCACTGATTTGTGGACCAGTAAACACAGCCAGGGACGGTACATCTCCCTAACTGTCCAGTGGGTAAAAGATAGTTGCGGCTGGGACAGAAATGCAAGGCATTCTTTCACATTTCCTACCACCAGCGAGGATTGCTGGGCAATGTCCAAGTTGCCTCCTCCTGCTACTCCACTTCCTCCAACGCCTCCTCATCTTGTCACAGTAAGACATGTACCACCAACTTCAGCACACCCAGGGCGAAGTGACAGGAGGATTTTCTTAAACTTAGTGGCCAAATCCCACACCACGCAGAACCTGTGGATGGGGATCAAACAGCAGACAGATGAGTGGTTGGGGACAGTGAACCACAAGCACAGGCTGGTTGTGCGTAATAATAGGTGAAATCTCTAAGCAGCTCTAGGCCTAGCTGGTTTGATGCGCATCCCTTGCCTGATGCATGTGCTGAAGTTGGTGGTGCAGAGCTTCCTGAAAAACTACTTACATATCTCAGAGTTTCTGCTGAAAGTGCAGGCAGTGTGCATGTACTTTCTTTGTTCTCACCCTGCTGCTGGTCACCTGTCTGTGCTGCAGCATCACTTCTGCTTTCCCGCTCACTGGCTGATATGCGACGTCCAAACAAGGTGGAACTCCACCTTGCATATGCTGGAGAGACTGTGCAAGCAGCAGCAGGCAATAGTGGAGTTTCAGCAGCAGCATGTACGGGTAAGTCCCTCTGCAGAACAACATCAATTTACCACCAATGAGTGGGCTTCCATGCTAGACGTGCGTACCATGTTGCACTTCTTTGAATATTCCACCAATATGAGTGCTGATGACACCATCAACAGCTATACTATGCCACTTACATGCCTGCTGGAAAAAACAATTCATGTGATGATGGATGAGGTGTTGGAGCAGGAGGAAGAAGAGCAAGAGGAGCAGGTTTAATTTACACAATTATTAAGCTTGTCATCAATACATGGTTAAGAAGGTGGGTTATTTTCTCCACAGTTGCCAGGAACCCAACTGATCAGCCAGGTGACAGTTTGAGAGGATGAGCACAAGGAGCAGGAGGAACAACCATGTTCACAGAAGGGTGGTGTTCAGAGAAGTTCTCAGGCATCACTGAAGCATGACAACACATCAGAAGGTAGGGTTAGCATGGTTGAAATGTGGCAAAACTTTATGAGCATGCCAAAACAACTGGCACTACAGTGATTATCCCACAATTTGACACCCCACCTAATGTCACTATTTTGTCGAAGGGATCATGCGATATGGTCTTCTCACTTCGTGACATTACAAACCTCCTGGGGGACATGTAAGGTCAACTTGGCACAGATTTACACAGCTACTCCCTGTCTATATGGGCCCAAGGAGGCAAAGGGAGTGAGAGGATGTTGCCCATGCAGTCGCTCACATTGCGCTACACTCACAACCCTGACAGACTGAGAGGCCCCTTTCTCTAGCACCAGTGAAACATTGTCAGGTGAACCCAGTAGGACTGCAACCAGTTCCTCATTAGATATAAGCCTGATACATTAATTGGAATATATTTAGCTAGACACCAGCTCCGCTAGCATGGAAAGTTAAAACAGATAAAACATGTGGGGATTCATGAATCGAGATAAAAGAGCACCATAAAGGCCCCATCACACTTAGCGACGCTGCAACGATACAGACAATGATGCCAATTGCTGCAGCGTCGCTGTTTAGTCGCTGTGTGGTCGCTGGGGAGCTGTCACACAGACAGCTCTCCAGCGACCAACTATGCCGAGGTCCCCGGGTAACCAGGGTAAACATCGGGTTGCTAAGCGCAGGGCCGCGCTTAGTAACCCGATGTTTACCCTGGTTACCAGTGTAAAATGTAAAAAAACAAACATTACATACTCACCTTCGCGTCCCCCGGCGTCCGCTTCCTGCACTGACTGAGCGCCGGCCCTAACAGCAGAGACACCGCTGTGCTGTGCTTTCACTTTACGGCCGGCAGTCAGTCAGTGCGGGAAGCAGACGGCAAGGGACCTGACGGACACCGGAATGTGAGTATGTAGTGTTTGGGTTTTTTTACATTTACGATGGTAACCAGGGTAAACATCGGGTTACTAAGCGCGGCCCTGTGCTTAATAACCCGATGTTTACCCTGGTTACCAGTGAAGACATCGCTGAATCCGTGTCACACACACCGATTCAGTGATGTCAGCGGGACCTCAACGATCAAAAAAAGGTCCAGGCCATTCCGACACGACTAGCGATCTCACAGCAGGGGCCTGGTCGCTGCTACGTGTCAAACATAGCGAGATCGCTACTGAGGTCGCTGTTGCGTCACAAAACTTGTGACTCAGCAGCGATCTCGCTAGCGACCTCGCTTAGTGTGATGGGGGCTTAAGGTTAAATTATATATGCACCATAAGGGTGCACTAGACAATACACTATATACACAATGGTTATACAGTGGGTACGGAAAGTATTAAGAACCCTTTAAATTTTTCACTCCTTGTTTCATTGCAGCCATTTGGTAAATTCAAAAAAGTTTATTTTTTTCTCGTTAATGTACACTCTGCACCCCATTTTGACTAAAAAAAAATAGAAATGTAGAAATTTTTCAAATGTATTAAAAAAGAAAAACTGAAATATCACATGGTTATAAGTATTCAGACCCTTTACTCAGACACTCATATTTAAGTCACATTCTGTTCATTTCCTTGTGATCCTCCTTGAGATTGTTCTACTCCTTCATTGGAGTCCAGCTTTGTTTAATTAAACTGATAGGACTTGTTTGGAAGGCACACACCTGTCTATATAAGACCTCACAGTGAATGTCAGACCAAATGAGAATCATGAGGTCAAAGGAACTGGCCAAGGAGCTCAGAGGCAGAATTGTGGCAAGGCCAAGGTTACAAAAGAATTTCTGCAGTACTCGAGGTTCCTAAGAGCACAGTGGCCACCCTAACCCTTAAAAAGGAAGGAGTTTTGGACTACCAGAAGTCTTCCTAAACCTGGCTGTCCAGCCAAACTGAGGGAGGGAGATGGGAGAAAGTTTCAAAAGTCAACTATCACTGCAGCCCTACACTCAGGCCTTTATGGCAGAGTGGCCCAATGGAAGCCTCTCCTCAGTGCAAGACATATGAAAGCCAAGCCTGCATAGAGTTTGCTAAAAATACATGAAGAACTCCCAGACTATGAGAAATAAGACTCTCTGGTCTAATGAGATGAAGATAGATCTTTTTGGTGATAACTCTAAGCGGTATGTATGTAGAAAATCAGGCACTGCTCATCACCTGCCCAATACAATCCCAACAGTGAAGCATGGTTGTGGCAGCATCATGCTATGGGGGTGTTTTTCAGCAGCATGAACAGGACGACTGATTGCCATTAAAAGAAACATGAATGCGGCCAAGTACAGAGATATCCTGAATAAAAACCTCTTCCAGAGTGTTCTGGACTTCAGACTTGGCCGAAGGTTCACCTTCCAACAAGACAAGGACCCTAAGCACACAGCCAAAATAACAAAGGAGTGGCTTCAGAACAACTCTGTGACCATTCTTGACTGGCTCAGCCAGCGCCCTGGCCTAAACCTAATTGAGCATCTTTGGAGAGACCAGAAAATGGCTGTCCACCAAAATTCACTATCTAACCTAATGGAACTGGAGAGTATCTGCAAGGAAGAATGGCAGAGGATCCCCAAATCCAGGTGAGAAAAAGTTATTGCATCATTCCCAAGAAGACTCATGGCTGTACTAGCTCAAAAGGGTGCTTCTACTCAATAGTGAGTAAAGGGTCTAAATATGTATGACCATGTGATATTTCAGTTTTTCTTTTTTAATAAATTTGTAAAAATTTCAACATTTCTGGGTTTTTTTCAGTCAAGATGGGGTGCAGAGTGTACATTAATGAGAAAAAAATGAACTTTTCCTAATTTACTAAATGGCTGCAATGAAGCAAAGAGTGAAAAATTTAAAGGGGTCTGAATACTTTCCATGCCCGCATTCATGCGTCCATCAATGGCAACCAGTCATCCTGTTCCTGCAGCTGAAATACACCCCCATAGCATGATGCTGCCACCACCACATTTCACTGTTGGAATTGTATTGGGCAGGTGATGAGCAGTGCCTGGTTTTCTCTACACATACTGCTTAGTATTATCACCAAATAGGTCTATCTTCATCTCATCAGACCAGAGAATCTTACTTCTCATAGTTTGGGAGTCCCTCATGTGTTTTTTAGCAACTCTATGCGGGCTTTCATATGTCTTGCACTGAGGAGAGGCTTCCATCGGGCCACTCTGCAATACAGACCCAACTGGTGGAGTCAGTGAGCCGGAAGCTGCAAATGCTGCTGAAGCATGGCAAGGGTGGCGGGAGCTATAACTGACTTCCTAAGTTGGGCACACAGGCAGCGTACTTTGACTAGCAGATTTGGCAGCTTCGAGTAGGTTTTGAGAAACCGCTGAACCACGAGGTTAAGCACATGGGCCTGGCATAGTATGTGCGTGAGCTTGCCTCACCACAGAGCTGCAACCAGGTTTAGGTCATTGTCACACATGACAATGCCTGGCTGTAGGCTCAGAGGTGTCAGCCACAGATCTGCCTGCTCTTTCAGAGCTGGTGACAACTCTTCAGCATTGTGCAGTTTGTCACCTTAAGCATATTAGCCTCAGCACAGCCTGTTGCCGCTTGGCTGAGGCAGTGCTGCTTGTGACTGATGTTGTCATTTTGGAGATGGAGGCTGAAGAGCAGGAGGATGAGGTGCAGGATCTGTAGACTATGGGGGCAACCCTGATTGACCTAGGGCCCGCAATCCTCAGTGTCGGGAGGACATGTTCCATCCCATGGTCTGACTGGGTCCCGACTTCCACTATGTTAACCCACTGTACCATCAGCGAGAAGTACCATCCCTGCCACAAGCAATTGTCCATGTGTCCGTGGTTAGGTGGAATTTCCCAGTAACTGCATTGTTGAGGGCATGGTTAATGTTGCAGGACTCGTGCTTGTGTAATGCCGGTACGGCACAGCAAGAGAAGTAGTGGCAGCTGGGGACCGAGTACCAAGGGATGACCACTGCCATCAGGTTGCAGAAAGTTTCCATCTCCATGAGCCTTAAGGGCAACATTGTGAGCACCGGCAGTAGTAAAATGTGGGAATTTAGTATTGTGGACTGTGGGGCGTTGGCTGCGTATTTGCGCTTGTGTTCCAAGGACAGGTGTATGGACAACTGAACGCTGCGCTGTGACAAGGACGTGGACGTGCTTGCTGATAGTGCTAGTTGAGTGTGTGCAGTGACAGGTGCAGTGCAGGAGGCATCTTTGCATGTACCATGGACAGGGGATTGGCTTGCACGCACAACAGCACAAGAAGCAGTGGTGTTACACGCAGACATTGTTCCTGGATCTTGGGCTTCGCCCACAAAGTTGGGTACTTTGCTGCCATGTGCCTGATCATGGTGGTGGTGGTCAGGCTGGTAGTTTTGCTATCCCTGCTGATGCTAGTCTGGCAGGTGGTGCAAATGGCCTTTTTAGAGTTATCAGTAGTGATGAGCGAACGTGCTCGCCACTGCTCGTTTCTCGCCCGAGTATCACTATGCTCGGTGTACTCGGTGAGCATCGAGCATTTCCGGGATTATTCGACAGTATCTGGTGTCTCCACCCAGAATTTTTGGTGGACTTTAGAGACCCAATCACGCTGCAGGGATTGTCTGCCAGGCCATGAAACGCAGCAGCCATCTTTGTTGTGGTCATACAGTGATTGGCTGGGCGGCACAGCATCATCCCGAGTATAAGAGACCTGGCGCAGCCCTGCTCACCGCATTCTGCTCCAGATTCAGCGAGAGTAGGGAGAGCTGCTGCCGAGATAGGGTCAGAATCGTGGTTTTTATAGTTAGTGTAGGTCTGCAACTCTTAAATCCACAACTCCTGAGAAACCAACAGTCCTTTTTAGGGCTAATTAGTGGGTCCCAATATTGCAGCGCTAGGTAGGCAGGGCACAGCATATCCACATCAGTGCAAGGCCTGCAGGCACTGCATGTGCGTATATTGCTCCCACTGGATCCCTTCCAAAGCTCCATAACTGTTTGCTGCTGCTGCAGCTTCTTTACTATATACTTAGTTCCTTTTTTTTCCCCAAACATTCACCCCCCAAAAATAATGTATAGTGTGTTCTGTCAGACTGAGGCCTGTTTAAAAATCGTAATTTGTTAGGCATACGTAGCATAGTTATGTATGTGTGCTAGCCTTGTGCCACTTTTTTTTTTTTGGTGTTTTAAATTCACCAAAGAAGGGCTCATATATCTGCGTGCTCCAAGTTTCGGCATTTTAGGCTGTTTTGCCATTGTTTTTGCTGTCCGTTATTCTAATTATATACAGCACTATTTGGCATTTAAAAAAAAAAAAAAACAGGCCACATATTTGCCAGTGTGGTATTTCCGTGACAACCCTCATATATCTACGTGCTCCAAGTTTGGGCATTGTGGGCCGGTGTACCACTTTTTTTGCTGTCTGTTACTCTAACTATGTTCAGCACTATTTAGCTTAAAAAAATATAAAAAGTCCACATATTTGCCAGTGTGGTATTTCCGTGACAGCCTTCATATATCTACGTGCTCCAAGTTTGGTCATTGTAGGATGGTGTACCACTTTTTTTGCTGTCTGATACTCTAATCTCAGATGTTTGGATGACACCACTGAACCTGCAGCCAGGTATGGTCATGTGTGACAATGGCCGTAACCTGGTGGCGGCTCTGAGGCAAGGTGAACTCACACACGTACCTTGCTTGGCCCATGTGCTTAACCTCTTGGTTCAACATTTTCTGAAAAGCTACCTGGAGCTGCCGGATCTGCTAGTGAAAGTACGCCATCTGTCTGCCCATTTTAGAAAGTCAGCTACAGCTTTAGCTGCTCTTGCCATGCTTCTGCAGGGTTTGCAGCTTCCAGCTCACCGGCTGGTGTGTGATGTTCCCACGCCCTGGAACTCTACGCTGCACATGTTGGAAAGGATTTGTGAGCAGTAGAGGGCAGTTGTTGACTACCAATATTAACAAGGCTGTCGACTTTCTGTTCAGACTCCACACATAAGACCTCAGGAGTGGACATGGATGTCCGACATATGTACCATCCTCCAAAACTTTGAGGACTACACCAAGATGGTGAGCGGCGATGACGCCATAATTAAAATCACCACCCCGCTTCTCAGCATTCTGAAAACCTCTCTGCTCACAATTAAAGAGGATGCATTGAAGGCAAAGCACGAGGACATGGAACAAGTAACCATACAGGGGGATTACACTCAGCCCAGCCTTATGTCTTCTCAACATGGATTGGTAGTCAATGAGGAGGAGGAGAAGGAGGGAAAGGAGCTATTTTCATGCGCTATTGATGGTACTTCAAACCCAGCTGTCATACCGTCTGTTCAGCGGGGATGGCCTGAGGACAGGGAGGAGGAGGAGGAGGATGAGGAGGACAGCATGGTCAGTCTTCCTGTTTGTGAGGACACGTAAGTCTTACCTGTTAGCAGTCTGGCATGCATGGCTGACTTTATGTTGCGCTGCGTTTCACATGACTCTCGCATCATAAAAATTTTGGGTGACACTCATTACTGGTTGATGACACTTCTAGACCCACGCTACAAGGAGAACTTTCAATCTCTTCTACCAGAGGCAGAGAGGTGTACTAAAATGTTGCAGTACCAGAGGGCCCTTGTAGTGGAATTACTTAGAAAATTCCTATGTGAGAACGCTGCCAGCTGACGTCAATTTGTTGTACAACCAAGGAATCCAAGCGAGAGAGACAGAAGTACAATCCAGCTCAGGCAGAGGAACAATGGCAAAATTCTGGGACAGTTTTCTCATACCCTCCCATCATAACGGCACAATGGCAAGGGGTGCTGTCACAAGAAGTGCAATGTTTGGGAAGATGGTGAGGGAATACCTTGCAGATCGTACAAATGTCCTCCGTGATTCCTCTGTGCCTTTTAATTATTGGGTATCCAAGCAGGACACGTAGCATGAACTGGCTCTTTACGCCTTGGAGGTCCTGGCCTGCCCTGCTACTAGCATTCTGTCAGAGCTGTTTTTTAGTGCCGCTGGTGGAATTATAACAGATAAGCACATCCGCCTGTCAACTGAAAATGCTGACAGGCTGACTCTTATAAAAATTAACAAGCGCTGGATTGGGAAAAACTTCTGTACACCACCAAGTGAAAACAGCTAAACATAACCTCCAATACATTCTCTCTTTTGGGGAGGTGTATTCTCATGCACTTCTTCACAACAACACATGGGTATACACTTCCAGATTTAGTCTGTTTGTTGTTATCCTCCTCCTTATCCTCATCCTCATCATCCAGAACCCCTAGATGACCAGGGAGAATATGCTCTGTACTGTTATAGGCCGGTGCATTTTGGGGAAGGGGGCTGTGATGGCACTATTTTATTTAGTAAAAACAGGACCCCACATTGGGGAATAGAGCATTACATTGGGCCTACTTCTTAATTCTGTCTCCTGCAATGTGTCCTTTAACTGTCACTAGATCACCAGGGTGAACGTGCTCTGTACAGTGCATTTTAGGGAAGGGCGCTGTGATGGCACTATTTTTTATTTTGCAAAAAAAGAAACCCACATTGGGGAACTGGGCATGAATTGGGAATTGGGCACACACCACATGGCCAGCTAGGGTTGTTAAATGTTACAATGACATTTCCCAGTGAACGCATTTGTAGTGGTTGAAAGCAATGTTAAAGTTGAAAAACGCTTCAAAAATGCAGGGTCTGAACTAAGCCTAAGTGGGGGAGGAAATTTTCGTTCTGGGGTTAATAATTTGGCCTTACAGGCAAGTCATTAACCTGCAAAGGATGTACCTTAACATATTTCCCAGCAAAATCCGCTTTGGTTTTGTTTTAGTGTGTTTTTGGTGGCACCGGGAAAAATGGTATGAATCTCAGAAAAAATTGTTTAAAGTTGTTAACTTGGAGTCAGCAATGCTTCCAGGGGCGATCCCCATGATGTTCCTGTGTCATTTGAGCAGTGTTTCCATCATTTTCAAATGATTTAAGACCTTAAAAGGACCCCCGGGAGGGATTGCGGTAAAAATACTCGGGTCTCCCATAGACTTACATTGGGCTCGTTGTTCTGGCCGAGTACCCAAGCATTCCAATCTGCTCAACCCGAGCAATGAGCACTCAAGCATTTTAGTGCTCCCTCATCACTAAATGGGACCCGTGACTGACTCACTTCTTTAGTAGGTTGTAAGGGAGTTTTTGAACAATTGGGTTGACACCTCTGAAAGTGTCCAGGAATGCCAACCCTGGCAGTCTCCTTCTTCCTGAGCAACCTGTACCTCCATTTAGAAGTCACTCAGTTCCTTGAGCTTTTGATAAACCTTATTCACTATTCTGGGAAAATCATTAACTCTTTTATACAAAGCATTTTCTATAGCTTCTACTGACCCATAACATTCATCAAGTCTCTCCCACATCAAACGGAGGCCTGTGTGTGGGTACTTTATGTTAATGTTTCTGATTCTTTTTACATGTTTGGCAGACTTTACCATTAGATATAACTCTTCACTACTGGAAAGATCCAAGTCTTTGATGGCATTCCGGAAGGAGGCTCGCCATGCTCTATAGCTCTCAGCTCAATCGGGGAATTTTACAAGTCCCTTGGTCATCAGCTCCCGACAAGTAAAGAACTTTGCAAAGTTCACAGTGGCTGGGTCAGCGCCAACATGAGCTGGTGTGCTGTTGTCATGTGGTGTGTCTGGTGCATCTTCATACCTGGTAGAAGCTTCTGGCTTAGGATAGTCTGTATAATACCGTTCTGATGCGAAGGGTCTTCTTTTCAGTCTGGGTGGAGGCTTGCCTTCTGTTTCGTAGGGTGGTAGTTGTGGTCGATGTCATTCTGTAGCATATTTTCTTGCTTCCAGTACTGTGGTTCAAGGAAGGATCTCTGGTAATCTGCATAGGCTGGTTGGTGTAATGAATCAAGGTTGTCGTCTACTCTGGGATGTTGGTAAACGTATTCTGAGATGTGTTTTGCTGGATCCTGTCGATCTAGGTCTGATCCAAGTACATTGCTGCCTCTCTCAGATTCAGGAAACTCCATGGCTTCTAAGAACTCAGCCTTGGCTATCGTGGCTACTGCCTCTTTTTCTGCGGTAAGTCTTTCCAAAGTCGCTTGTAGGTGTGCTCGATCTGCTCCTTGATCTGCTTGTAGGCGTGCTAGTTCTGCTTTTGATCTGCTTGCCGATGTGCTCGTTCTGCTTCTTGATCTGCTTGTCTTAGCTTTAACTGCATCTCTTTCAGCGAAGGAGGATCTTACATTTGATGCCTCAGCTTCTGCATGGGCGAGAGCATCAGAATTCTTTGATGAAGACTTTCTAGAGCAGCTTGTATGGGACCTCGTTCTGAGTGAAGATAAGAGATGAGCGGTGTTCAAGCCGAACTGTTCTCCAATTTCAAATTCGAGCTGTTTTGGGTGGTGTTCGAGTCGTTCGAAGAACCCGAACAATTTGCTTAAAATTCGGCTGTTCGAGTTTCTGTTCGATAACTGTTCGTTTACCAAAAGCCTAGCTTGATTTGCACATTAAAACTGTTTATCATTGTTTATAGACTGTTCAGTGTATAGTGGGCGGGGGATAGATCTGTGCTGAAATAACGCCGATCTCCATTTTTTTTTCTTTCCCGCATTTACAGAGGGGCGGTGCAGTCTCTCAGCCTATCAGCAGTGCACACACACACAGCAATGTGCATGTGATGCACACAAGCAAGGGCATGTGTCATTGGCTGTGTATGTCACATGTCCTTGTCCTATAAGAACCAGCCATTTGCCCTGTCGTCACCATTTCCTCACTGCTGCAGCTTAGTGTTAGACGGCACCGCTGCTGCTGTGGGCGCTATACAGACTAAGGCCTGTCCCACACGTCCAGATAATTCTGGTACCGGAAAAATCGGTACCGGAGTTATCCGTGTCTATGTGTCCGTGAGCTCACGTGGCACATCAGTGTGGCACACGTGCAGCAGCCGTGTGCCGCCCGTGTGCCGACTGGGTACCACACGGACCGTGCAGGAGACAGCACTACAGTAAGCGCTGTCCCCTGCTTTGTGTGCTGAAGCCGCCATTCATTTCTTCTCTCCAGCAGCGTTCGCTGGAGAGAAGAAATGAAAAATCATTGGGTTTTTTTGTGTGTGTTTAAAATAAAGATCCTTGTCACCACCCCCTCCCACCCCCTGTGCGCCCGCCAGCTGAAAATAAAATACTCACCCTACTCCCTCGATGCTTCCTCTCAGCGCCGCAGCTTCTTCCTGTATGAGCGGTCACGTGGTACCGCTCATTACAGTGATGAATATGCGGCTCCACCGCCTGTGTATCTCAATTTTTACTGCATCTAACCCAGTAAATCGTTTTGGGCTCAGTAGCAGTGTTTGCACGTCAGCAGAGTAGCCCGCCTGTGAAACTAACTACACCGCCTGTGTATCTCTATTTTCACTGCATCTAATCCAGTTAACAGTTTTGGGCCTAGGAGTAGTCTGCACGTCAGCAGAGTAGCCCGCCTGTGAAACAAACTATACCACCTGTGTATCTCAATTTTTACTGCTTCTAATCCAGTAAATTTTTTTGGGCCTAGGAGCAGTGTCTGCACTGTCCGACGAGCCCTGGTGCAATACGTTATGACGTATAGCCTGGGCCAAAAAGCTCAAGAGGTGGGGCAAATCATGCTGCAGGAGTGGTCTCAGATCAGGGACCTATGCACCCTTCTGCACAGTTTTGAAATAGCAATGAAGATGTTTAGTGCTGACTATGCCATTATCAGCATGACCATTCCGGTGATTTACATGCTGGAGCACACCTTACTCAGTGTTCGGAGTCAGGTGGTGGAACAAGAGGAGGAGGAGGAACAGGAGGAGTCGTATGGAGAAGGGATCATATCTCCAAGGTCAAGAAGGTTGGCAGCACCAAGGCGGCTGGCACTGGAGGCTGGGGGAGAGGGATTACCGAGGGCGCATGGTAGCAGCCAAACTGTTGAGGAAGGTGCAGGAGGCGAGGAAGAAGTGGAGGATGAACTGGCGCTGGGCATGGAAGACTCATCGGATGAGGGAGACCTTGATCAAATTTCTGTTGTGCGAGGTGGGGGGAGAGGGCAGATGAAGGAAGCATGATTCTCACCTCGCCACCACCAAGACAACAAGGACTTGGTCCTCCTGGATGCGCAAGACACATGAGTGCCTTCTTGCTGCACTACCTGCAACATGACCCTCGGATTGTCAGAATCCGAAGTAATGCCGACTACTGGGTTGCCACACTCTTAGATCCCCAGTACAAAAGCAAATTTGGCGAAATAATTCCTGCCATAGAAAGGGATTCACGCATGCAGGAGTATCAGCAGAGACTGTTACAGAAACTAACATCTGCTTTTCCACAAAACACCAGTGGTGCATGTAGTCAATCTCTGAGTTCTAACATGCCAACCGTGGGACTATTGAGTCACTCTAACCATAACAGTAACATTGTATCTGGTGGTAACAGCAATTTTTTCCAATCGTTGCAAGATTTTTTTAGACCATCCTTGTCTGATGCACAGCCAAGGCCTAGAGAGGATGGTACAGGAGTATCTCCAAGTTAACATAGATGCCATAACTGTGGAACTGGACCCTTGCTCATTTTGGGCTTCCAATCTTGAAAAATGGCCTGAGCTCGCCACTCACGCCTTGGAGATCTTGTCGGGTCCCGCAGCCAGCGTTCTCTCTGAACGTGTATTTAGCACTGCTGGTGGTGTGCAGTGACAATGTAGACAGACTAACGTTCATCAAGATGAACAAATTCTGGATCCGCAAGGACTTTTCTACCCATGTGTCATCTTGGGGAGACTAAAAGCATGATGATTTTTGAAAATCACCTCACCAACCGTTTTGAAAAACTCTGGCGAAATTGATGCCACTTAAGTGGTGTCTGTGGCTGAATTTTTTGAAAAAATGGAGACTCTTTTATTTAGTCCCCTTGCTGAATTTTACATGACATTGCCATCGTCAATTCCAGGTGAGTGGGGTCGTCTGCAGAGTTGTTTACTCATACTATGGCCTGGGATTCAGAGGTCTGCTCCAAAGCTTCAGTGTCTGCTAGTCAGCAGAGTAGCCCAGCCACCCACTGCCTCTTTACCTAAGTACTATTTTTAACAGCAACTGGCCCAGGAAATCCTTTTGGGCCCAGTAGAATTTAGTGCTACTCAGCAGCGTACCTCACCCATGAAGCAAGCTACACAGCCTGTTTACCTAAGTACTATTTTGTAAAGGCATCTAGCCCGGGAAATCTTTTTGGGCCTAGTAGAATTTGGTGCTACTCAGCAGCGTACTTCACCCATGAAGCAAGCTACACCACCTGTTTACCTAACTACTATTTTGTAACGGCATCTAGCCCGCGAAAACCTTTTGGGCCTAGTAGAATTTGGTGCTACTCAGCAGCGTACCCGAGCCATGAAGCAAGCTACACCGCCTGTTTACCTAAGTACTATTTTGTAACGGCATCTAGCCCAGGAAATCCTTTTGGGCCTAGTAGAATTTGGTGCTACTCAGCAGCGTACCCCACCCATGAAGCAAGCTACACCGCCTGTTTACCTAAGTACTATTTTGTAACGGCATCTAGCCCAGGAAATCCTTTTGGGCCTAGTAGAATTTAGTGCTACTCAGCAGCGTACTTCACCCATGAAGCAAGCTACACCGCCTGTTTACCTAACTACTATTTTGTAACGGCATCTAGCCCGGGAAATCCTTTTTGGCCTAGTAGAATTTAGTGCTACTCATCAGCGTACCCCACCCATGAGGCAAGCTGCACTGCCTGTTTACCTAAGTACTCTTTTGTAATGGCATCTAGCCCAGGAAATCCTTTTGGGCCTAGTAGAATTTGGTGCTACTCAGCAGCGTACCCCACCCATGAAGCAAGCTACACCGCCTGTTTACCTAAGTACTATTTTGTAATGGCATCTAGCCCAGGAAATCCTTTTGGGCCTAGTAGAATTTAGTGCTACTAAGCAGCGTTCTTCACCCATGAAGCAAGCTACACCACCTGTTTACCTAACTACTATTTTGTAACGGCATCTAGCCCGCGAAAACCTTTTGGGCCTAGTAGAATTTGGTGCTACTCAGCAGCGTACCCGAGCCATGAAGCAAGCTACACTGCCTGTTTACCTAAGTACTATTTTGTAACGGCATCTAGCCCAGGAAATCCTTTTGGGCCTAGTAGAATTTGGTGCTACTCAGCAGCGTACCCCACCCATGAAGCAAGCTACACCGCCTGTTCACCTAAGTACTATTTTGTAACGGCATCTAGCCCAGGAAATCCTTTTGGGCCTAGTAGAATTTAGTGCTACTCAGCAGCGTACTTCACCCATGAAGCAAGCTACACCACCTGTTTACCTAACTACTATTTTGTAACGGCATCTAGCCCGCGAAAACCTTTTGGGCCTAGTAGAATTTGGTGCTACTCAGCAGCGTACCCGAGCCATGAAGCAAGCTACACCGCCTGTTTACCTAAGTACTATTTTGTAACGGCATCTAGCCCAGGAAATCCTTTTGGGCCTAGTAGAATTTGGTGCTACTCAGCAGCGTACCCCACCCATGAAGCAAGCTACACCGCCTGTTTACCTAAGTACTATTTTGTAACGGCATCTAGCCCAGGAAATCCTTTTGGGCCTAGTAGAATTTAGTGCTACTCAGCAGCGTACTTCACCCATGAAGCAAGCTACACCGCCTGTTTACCTAACTACTATTTTGTAACGGCATCTAGCCCGGGAAATCCTTTTTGGCCTAGTAGAATTTAGTGCTACTCATCAGCGTACCCCACCCATGAGGCAAGCTGCACTGCCTGTTTACCTAAGTACTCTTTTGTAATGGCATCTAGCCCAGGAAATCCTTTTGGGCCTAGTAGAATTTGGTGCTACTCAGCAGCGTACCCCACCCATGAAGCAAGCTACACCGCCTGTTTACCTAAGTACTATTTTGTAATGGCATCTAGCCCAGGAAATCCTTTTGGGCCTAGTAGAATTTAGTGCTACTAAGCAGCGTTCTTCACCCATGAAGCAAGCTACACCACCTGTTTACCTAACTACTATTTTGTAACGGCATCTAGCCCGCGAAAACCTTTTGGGCCTAGTAGAATTTGGTGCTACTCAGCAGCGTACCCGAGCCATGAAGCAAGCTACACCGCCTGTTTACCTAAGTACTATTTTGTAACGGCATCTAGCCCAGGAAATCCTTTTGGGCCTAGTAGAATTTAGTGCTACTCAGCAGCGTACTTCACCCATGAAGCAAGCTACACCGCCTGTTTACCTAACTACTATTTTGTAACGGCATCTAGCCCGGGAAATCCTTTTTGGCCTAGTAGAATTTAGTGCTACTCATCAGCGTACCCCACCCATGAGGCAAGCTGCACTGCCTGTTTACCTAAGTACTCTTTTGTAATGGCATCTAGCCCAGGAAATCCTTTTGGGCCTAGTAGAATTTGGTGCTACTCAGCAGCGTACCCCACCCATGAAGCAAGCTACACCGCCTGTTTATCTAAGTACTATTTTGTAATGGCATCTAGCCCAGGAAATCCTTTTGGGCCTAGTAGAATTTAGTGCTACTAAGCAGCGTTCTTCACCCATGAAGCAAGCTACAGCGCCTGTTTACCTAACTACTATTTTGTAACGGCATCTAGCCCGGGAAATCCTTTTGGGCCTAGTAGAATTTAGTGCTACTCAGCAGCGTACCCCACCCATGAAGCAAGCTACACCGCCTGTTTACCTAAGTAAATAAATAAATAGACAGATCTCACATCTCCTATGTACTGGCTGCTATACAGTTAATCACATCTCTGTACAATACTGCATTGCAAGAACAGATATACTAATCTTACAGATATGCTTTACCAGATATCAAACTCAAGTTGGAGCAATTACAGAAGGACAAATAAACACGTGTCCATGAAGTACACAGAAGAAAATGGAGTCTTCTTCTTCCCAGCATACCTTGCTTCAATCCCACAATGCAACACTCTATCTGCTATTAAAGACACAGGCAATACATTCAGCCACCACTAGATGGTGCTATATCTAACTAACCATCACATAATCTAATATATAATTGCCTAGAATACTACTTCCTGCAATTTGTGCCAACTTCCGTGGCTTTGTCCGGAGCTGATGTCCGGAGATAATGTCCGGAGCTAATGTCCGGAGCTATTGTCCGGAGCTAATGTCCGGAGCTAATGTCCGGAGCTAATGTCCGGAGATAAGTGACGTCACCAGTGTCCTACACCCAGGCAGAGCACAGGGGCCCCAGGCAGCATATGGGGCCCCAGGCAGAGCACAGTGGCCCCAGGCAGAGCACAGGGGCCCCAGGCAGCATATGGGGCCCCAGGCAGAGCACAGTGGTCCCAGGCAGAGCACAGGGGCCCCAGGCAGAGCACAGGGGCCCCAGGCAGAGCACAGGGGCCCCAGGCAGCATATGGGGCCCCAGGCAGAGCACAGGGGCCCCAGGCAGCATAAGGGGCCCCAGGCAGAGCACAGTGGCCCCAGGCAGAGCACAGGGGCCCCAGGCAGAACATGGGGCCCCAGGCAGAGCACAGGGGCCCCAGGCAGAGCACAGGGGCCCCAGGCAGCATATAGGGCCCCAGGCAGAGCACAGGGGCCCCAGGCAGCATATGGGGCCCCAGGCAGAGCACAGTGGCCCCAGGCAGCATATGGGGCCCCAGGCAGAGCACAGTGGCCCCAGGCAGAACATGGGGCCCCAGGCAGAGCACAGTGGCACCAGGCAGAGCGCAGGGGCCCCAGGCAGAACATGGGGCCCCAGGCAGAGCACAGGGGCCCCAGGCAGAGCACAGGGGCCCCAGGCAGCATATGGGGCCCCAGGCAGAGCACAGGGGCCCCAGGCAGCATATGGGGCCCCAGGCAGAGCACAGTGGCCCCAGGCAGAGCACAGGGGCCCCAGGCAGCATATGGGGCCCCAGGCAGAGCACAGTGGTCCCAGGCAGAGCACAGGGGCCCCAGGCAGCTTATGGGGCTCCAGGCAGAGCACAGTGGCCCCAGGCAGAACATGGGGCCCCAGGCAGAGCACAGTGGCGCCAGGCAGAGCGCAGGGGCCCCAGGCAGAACATGGGGCCCCAGGCAGAGCACAGGGGCCCCAGGCAGAGCACAGGGGCCCCAGGCAGCATATGGGGCCCCAGGCAGAGCACAGGGGCCCCAGGCAGCATATGGGGCCCCAGGCAGAGCACAGTGGCCCCAGGCAGAGCACACACCAAATCGGAGGCCGAGAAGCCCCGCTAACCAAATCGGAGGCCGAGGGGCCCCGCCAACCAAATCGGAGGCCGAGGAGCCCCGCCCACCAAATCGAAGGCCGATCGGCCCCGCCCACCAAAGCGGAGGCCGAGGGGCCCGGCCCCGCCCACCAAAGCGGAGGCCGAGGGGCCCCGACCACCACATCGGAGGCCGAGGGTCCCCGCCCACCAAATCAGAGGCCGAGGGTCCCCGCCCACCAAATCGGAGGCCGAGGGTCCCCGCCCACCAAATCGGAGGCCGATGGTCCCCGCCCACCAAATTGGAGGCCGAGGGTCCCCGCCAACCAAATCGGAGGCCGAGGGGCCCCGCCTACCAAATCGGAGGCCGAGGGTCCCCGTCCACCAAATCGGAGGCCGAGGGTCCCCGCCCACCAAATCGGAGGCCGAGGGGCCCCGCCCACCAAATCGGAGGCCAGGGGTTCCCGCCCTCCAAATCAGAGGACGAGGGGCCCCGCCCACCACATCGGAGGCCGAGGGGCCCCGACCACCAAATCGGAGGCCAAGGGTCCCCGCCCACCAAATCGGAGGCCGAGGGTCCCCGCCCACCAAATCGGAGGCCGAGGGTCCAAACCATCCAAATCGGAGGCTGAGGGGCCCCGCCCACCAAATCGGAGGCCGACGGGCCCCACCCACCAAAGCGGAGGCCGAGGGTCCCCGCCCACCAAATCGGAGGCCGAGGGTCCCCGCCCACCAAATCGGAGGCCGAGGGTCCCCGCCCACCAAATTGGAGGCCGAGGGGCCCCACCAACCAAATCGGAGGCCGAGGAGCACCGCCCACCAAATCGAAGGTCGAGGGGCCCCGCCCACGAAAGCGGAGGCTGAGGGTCCCCGCACACCAAATCGGAGGCAGAGGGACCCCGCCCACCAAATCGGAGGCCGAGGGGCCCCGCCCACCAAAGCGGAGGCCGAAGGTCCCCGACCACCAAATCGGAGGCCGAGGGTCCCCGCCCACCAAATCGGAGGCCGAGGGTCCCCGCCCACCAAATCGGAGGCCAATAGTCCCCGCCCACCAAATCGGAAGCCGAGGGGCCCCGCCAACCAAATCGGAGGCCGAGGGGCTTCGCCAACCAAATCGGAGGCCGAGGAGACCCGCCCACCAAAGCGGAGGCTGAGGGGCCTGGCCCCGCCCACCACATCGGAGGCCGAGGGGCCCCGCCCACCAAATCGGAGGCCGAGGGTCCCCGCCCACCAAATCGGAGGCCGAGGGTCCCCGCCCACCAAATCGGAGGCCGAGGGTCCCCACCCACCAAATCGTAGGCCGAGGGTCCCCGCCCACCAAATCGGAGGCCGAGGGTCCCCGCCCACCAAATCGGAGGCCGAGGGGCCCCACACACCAAATCGGAGGCCGAGGGTCCCCGCCCACCAAATCGGAGGCCGAGGGTCCCCGGACACCAAATCGGAGGACGTGGGGCCCCGCCAACCAAATCGGAGGCCGAGGGGCCCCGCCCACCAAATCGGAGGCCGAGGGTCCCTGCCCACCAAATCGGAGGCCGAGGGTCCCCGCCCACCAAATTGGAGGCCGAGGGTCCCCGCCCACCAAATCGTAGGCCGAGGGTCCCCGCCCACCAAATCGGAGGCCGAGGGGCCCCACCCACCAAATCGGAGGCCGAGGGTCCCCGCCCACCAAATCGGAGGCCGAGGGTCCCCGGACACCAAATCGGAGGCCGAGGGGCCCCGCCAACCAAATCGGAGGCCGAGGGTCCCCGCCCACCAAATCGGAGGCCGAGAGTCCCCGCCCACCAAATCGGAGGATACGGGGCCCCGCCCAACAAATCGAAGGCCGAGCGGCCCCACCCACCAAAGCGGAGGCCGAGGGGCCCCGACCACCACATCGGAGGCCGAGGGGCCCCGCCTACCAAATCGGAGGCCGAGGGGCCCCGCCCACCAAATCGGAGGCCGAGGGGCCCCGCCCACCAAATCGGAGGCCGAGGGTCCCCGCCCACCAAATTGGAGGCCGAGGGTCCCCGCCCACCAAATCGGAGGCCGAGGGTCCCCGCCCACCAAATCGGAGGCCGAGGGTCCCCGACCACCAAATCGGAGGCCGAGGGTCCACACCAACCAAATCGGAGGCCGAGGGGCCCCACCCACCAAATCGAAGGCCGAGGGGCCCCGCCCACCAAAGCGGAGGGCCGAGGGTCCCCGCCCACCAAATCGGAGGCCGAGGGTCCCCGCCCACCAAATCGGAGGCCGAGGGTCCCCGCCCACCAAATCGGAGGCCGAGGGTCCCCGCCCACCAAATCGGAGGCCGAGGGTCCCCGCCCACCAAATCAGAAGCCGAGGGTCCACACCAACCAAATCGGAGGCCGAGGGGCCCCACCCACCAAATCGAAGGCCGAGGGGCCCCGCCCACCAAAGCGGAGGCCGAGGGTCCCCGCACACCAAATCGGAGGCAGAGGGACCCAGCCCACCAAATCGGAGGCCGAGGGGCCCCACCAACCAAAGCGGAGGCCGAGGGTCCCCGACCACCAAATCGGAGGCCGAGGGTCCCCGCCCACCAAATCGAAGGCCGAGCGGCCCCGCCCACCAAAGCGGAGGCCGAGGGGCCCGGCCCCGCCCACCAAAGCGGAGGCCGAGGGGCCCCGATCACCACATCGGAGGCCGAGGGGCCCCGCCCACCAAATCGGAGGCCGAGAGGCCCCGCCCACCAAATCGGAGGCCGAGGGTCCCCGCCCACCAAATTGGAGGCCGAGGGTCCCCGCCCACCAAATCGGAGGCCGAGGGTCCACACCAACCAAATCGGAGGCCGAGAGGCCCCGCCCACCAAATCGGAGGCCGGGGGTCCCCGCCCACCAAATCGGAGGCCGATGGGCCCCGACCACCAAATCGGAGGCCGAGGGTCCCCGCCCACCAAATCGGAGGCCGAGGGTCCCCTCCCACCAAATCGGAGGCCGAAGGTCCCCGCCCACCAAATCGAAGGCCGAGCGGCCCCGCCCGCCAAAGCGGAGGCCGAGGGGCCCGGCCCCGCCCACCAAAGCGGAGGCCGAGGGGCCCCGACCACCACATCGGAGGCCGAGGGGCCCCGCCCACCAAAGCGGAGGCCGAGGGGCCCGGCCCCGCCCACCAAAGCGGAGGCCGAGGGGCCCGACCACCACATCGGAGGCCGAGGGGCCCCGCCCACCAAATCGGAGGCCGAGGGGCCCCGCCCACCAAATCGGAGGCCGAGGGTCCCCGCCCACCAAATCGGAGGCCGAGGGTCCCCGCCCACCAAATTGGAGGCCGAGGGTTCCCGCCCACCAAATCGGAGGCCGAGGGGCCCCGCCTACCAAATCGGAGGCCGAGGGTCCCCGCCCACCAAATCGGAGGCCGAGGGTCCCCGCCCACCAAATCGGAGGCCGAGGGGCCCCACCCACCAAATTGGAGGCCGGGAGTCCCCGCCCAACAAATCGGAGGCCGATGGACCCCGCCCACCACATCGGAGGCCGATGGGCCCCGCCCACCAAATCGGAGGCCGAGGGTCCCCGCCCACCAAATCGTAGGCCGAGGGTCCCCGCCCACCAAATCGTAGGCCGAGGGTCCCCGCCCACCAAATCGGAGGCCGAGGGTCCACACCAACCAAATCGGAGGCCGAGGGGCCCCGCCCACCAAATCGAAGGCCGAGGGGCCCCGCCCACCAAAGCGGAGGCCGGGGGTCCCCGCACACCAAATCGGAGGCCGAGGGTCCCCGCCCACCAAATTGGAGGCCGAGGGTCCCCGCCTACCAAATCGGAGGCCGAGGGTCCCCGCCTACCAAATCGGAGGCCGAGGGTCCCCGCCTACCAAATCGGAGGCCGAGGGTCCCCGCCCACCAAATCGGAGGCCGATGGGCCCCGCCCACCACATAGGAGGCTGATGGGCCCCGCCCACCAAATCGGAGGCCGAGGGTCCCCGCCCACCAAATCGGAGGCCGAGGGTCCCCGCCCACCAAATCGGAGGTTGAGGGTCCCCGCCCACCAAATCGGAGGCCGAGGGTCCACACCAACCAAATCAGAGGCCGAGGGGCCCTGCCCACCAAATCGAAGGCCGAGGGGCCCCGCCCACCAAAGCGGAAGCCGAGGGTCCCCGCACACCAAATCGGAGGCAGAGGGACCCAGCCCACCAAATCGGAGGCCGAGGGGCCCCGCCAACCAAAGCGGAGGCCAAAGGTCCCCGACCACCAAATCGGAGGCCGAGGGTCCCTGCCCACCAAATCGGAGGCCGAGGGTCCCCTCCCACCAAATCGGAGGCCGAGGGTCCCCGCCCACCAAATCGGAGGCCGAGGGGCCCCGCCCACAAAATCGGAGGCCGAGGGGCCCAGCCAACCAAATCGGAGGCCGAGGGGCCCCGGAAACCAAATCGTAGGCCAAGGGGCCCCGCCAACCAAATCGGAGTCCGAGGAGCCCCGCCCACCAAATCAAATGCCGAGTGGCCCCGCCCACCAAAGCGGAGGCCGAGGGGCCCAGCCCCGCCCACCAAAGCGGAGGCCGAGGGGCCCCGCCCACCACATCGGAGGCCGAGGGGCCCCGCCCACCAAATCGGAGGCCGAGGGTCCCCACCCACCAAATCGGAGGCCGAGGGTCCCCGCCCACCAAATCGGAGGCCGAGGGTCCCCGCCCACCAAATTGGAGGCCGAGGGTCCCCGCCCACCAAATCGGAGGCCGAGGGTCACCGCCCACCAAATCGGAGGCCGAGGGTCCCCGCCAACCAAATCGGAGGCCGAGGGGCCCTGCCCACCAAATCGGAGGCCGAGGGGCCCCGCCAACCAAATCGGAGGCCGAGGGGCCCCGCCCACCAAATCGGAAGCTGAGGGGCCCCGCCCACCAAATTGGAGGCCGAGGGTCCCCGCCCACCAAATCGGAGGAAAAGGGGCCCCGCCCACCAAATCGGAGGCCGAGGAGCCCCGCCCACCAAATCGAAGGCCGTGGGGCCCCGCCAACCAAAGAGGAGGCCGAGGGTCCCCGCCCACCAAATTGGAGGCGGAGGGGCCCCGCCCACCAAAGCGGAGGCCGAGGGTCCCCGCCCACCAAATCGGAGGTCGAGGGTCCCCGCCCACCAAATCGGAGGCCGAGGGTCCCCACCCACCAAATCGGAGGCCGGTCCCCGCCCACCAAATCGGAGGCCGAGGGTCCCCGCCAACCAAATCGAAGGCCGAGGAGCCCCGCCCAACAAATCGAAGGCCGAGCGGCCCCGCCCACCAAAGCCGAGGCCGAGGGGCCCGGCCCCGCCCACCAAAGCGGAGGCCGAGGGGCCCCGACCACCACATCGGAGGCCGAGGGGCCCCGCCCACCAAATCGGAGGCCGAGGGTCCCCGCCCACCAAATCAGAGGCCGAGGGTCCCCGCCCACCAAATCGGAGGCCGAGGGTCCCCGCCCACCAAATCGGAGGCCGGGGGTCCCCGCCCACCAAATCGGAGGCCGAGGGGCCCCGCCCACCACATCGGAGGCCGATGGGCCCCACCCACCAAATCGGAGGCCGAGGGTCCCCGCCCACCAAATCGGAGGCCAAGGGTCCCCGCCCACCAAATCAGAGGCCGAGGGTCCCCGCCCACCAAATTGGAGGCCGAGGGGCCCCGCCCACCAAATCGGAGGCCGAGGGTCCCCGCCCACCAAATCGGAGGCCGAGGGTCCCCGCCCACCAAATCGGAGGCCGAGGGTCCCCGCCTACCAAATCGTAGGCCGAGGGTCCACGCCCACCACATCGGAGGCCGAGGGGCCCCGCCCACCAAATCGGAGGCCGAGGGGCCCCACCCACCAAATCGGAGGCCGAGGGTCCCCGCCCACCAAATCGGAGGCCGAGGGTCCCCGCCCACCAAATTGGAGGCCGAGGGTCCCCACCCACCAAATCGGAGGCCGAGGGGCCCCGCCTACCAAATCGGAGGCCGAGGGTCCCCGCCCACCAAATCGGAGGCCGAGGGTCCCCGCCCACCAAATCGGAGGCCGAGGGGCCCCACCCACCAAATTGGAGGCCGGGAGTCCCCGCCCACCAAATCGGAGGCCGATGGGCCCCGCCCACCACATCGGAGGCCGATGGGCCCCGCCCACCAAATCGGAGGCCGAGGGTCCCCGCCCACCAAATCGGAGGCTGAGGGTCCCCGCCCACCAAATCGTAGGCCGAGGGTCCCCGCCCACCAAATCGGAGGCCGAGGGGCCCCACCCACCAAATTGGAGGCCGGGAGTCCCCGCCCACCAAATCGGAGGCCGATGGGCCCCGCCCACCACATCGGAGGCCGATGGGCCCCGCCCACCAAATCGGAGGCCGAGGGTCCCCGCCCACCAAATCGGAGGCTGAGGGTCCCCGCCCACCAAATCGTAGGCCGAGGGTCCCCGCCCACCAAATCGGAGGCCGAGGGTCCACACCAACCAAATCGGAGGCCGAGGGGCCCCGCCCACCAAATCGAAGGCCGAGGGGCCCCGCCCACCAAATCGGAGGCCGAGGGTCCCCGCCCACCAAATCGGAGGCCGAGGGTCCCCGCCCACCAAATCGGAGGTTGAGGGTCCCCACCCACCAAATCGGAGGCCGAGGGTCCACACCAACCAAATCGGAGGCCGAGGGGCCCCGCCCACCAAATCGAAGGCCGAGGGGCCCCGCCCACCAAAGCGGAGGCCGAGGGTCCCCGCACACCAAATCGGAGGCAGAGGGACCCAGCCCACCAAATCGGAGGCCGAGGGGCCCCGCCCACCAAATCGAAGGCCGAGGGGCCCCGCCCACCAAAGCGGAGGCCGAGGGTCCCCGCACACCAAATCGGAGGCAGAGGGACCCAGCCCACCAAATCGGAGGCCGATGGGCCCCGCCCACCAAATCGGAGGCCGAAGGTCCCCGACCACCAAATCGGAGGCCGAGGGTCCCTGCCCACCAAATCGGAGGCCGAGGGTCCCCTCCCACCAAATCGGAGGCCGAGGGTCCCCGCCCACCAAATCGGAGGCCGAGGGGCCCCGCCCACAAAATCGGAGGCCGAGGGGCCCCGCCAACCAAATCGGAGGCCGAGGGGCCCCGCCAACCAAATCGGAGGCCAAGGGGCCCCGCCAACTAAATCGGAGTCTGAGGAGCCCCGCCCACCAAATCGAAGGCCGAGTGGCCCCGCCCACCAAAGCGGAGGCCGAGGGGCCCAGCCCCGCCCACCAAAGCGGAGGCCGAGGGGCCCCGCCCACCACATCGGAGGCCGAGGGGCCCCGCCCACCAAATCGGAGGCCGAGGGTCCCCACCCACCAAATCGGAGGCCGAGGGTCCCCGCCCACCAAATCGGAGGCCGAGGGTCCCCGCCCACCAAATTGGAGGCCGAGGGTCCCCGCCCACCAAATCGGAGGCCGAGGGTCCCCGCCCACCAAATCGGAGGCCGATGGGCCCTGCCCACCAAATCGGAGGCCGAGGGTCCCTGCCCACCAAATCGGAGGCCGAGGGGCCCCGCCAACCAAATCGGAGGCCGAGGGGCCCCGCCCACCAAATCGGAAGCTGAGGGGCCCCGCCCACCAAATTGGAGGCCGAGGGTCCCCGCCCACCAAATCGGAGGATAAGGGGCCCCGCCCACCAAATCGGAGGCCGAGGAGCCCCGCCCACCAAATCGAAGGCCGAGCGGCCCCGCCCACCAAAGCGGAGGCAGAGGGACCTCGCCCACCAAATCGGAGGCCGTGGGGCCCCGCCAACCAAAGAGGAGGCCGAGGGTCCCCGCCCACCAAATCGGAGGCGGAGGGGCCCCGCCCACCAAAGCGGAGGCCGAGGGTCCCCGCCCACCAAATCGGAGGTCGAGGGTCCCCGCCCACCAAATCGGAGGCCGAGGGTCCCCGCCCACCAAATCGGAGGCCGGTCCCCGCCCACCAAATCGGAGGCCGAGGATCCCCGCCAACCAAATCGAAGGCCGAGGAGCCCCGCCCAACAAATCGAAGGCCGAGCGGCCCCGCCCACCAAAGCCGAGGCCGAGGGGCCCGGCCCCGCACACCAAAGCGGAGGCCGAGGGGCCCCGACCACCACATCGGAGGCCGAGGGGCCCCGCCCACCAAATCGGAGGCCGAGGGTCCCCGCCCACCAAATCGGAGGCCAAGGGTCCCCGCCCACCAAATCGGAGGCCGAGGGTCCCCGCCCACCAAATCGGAGGCCGAGGGTCCCCGCCCACCAAATCGGAGGCCGAGGGGCCCCGCCTACCAAATCGGAGGCCGAGGGTCCCCGCCCACCAAATCGGAGGCCGAGGGTCCCCGCCCACCAAATCGGAGGCCGAGGGTCCCCGCCCACCAAATCGGAGGCCGGGGGTCCCCGCCCACCAAATCGGAGGCCGAGGGGCCCCGCCCACCACATCGGAGGCCGATGGGCCCCGCCCACCAAATCGGAGGTCGAGGGTCCCCGCCCACCAAATCGGAGGCCAAGGGTCCCCGCCCACCAAATCGGAGGCCGAGGGTCCCCGCCCACAAAATCAGAGGCCGAGGGTCCACACCAACCAAATCGGAGGCCGAGGGGCCCCGCCCACCAAATCGAAGGCCGAGGGGCCCCGCCCACCAAAGCGGAGGCCGAGGGTCCCCACACACCAAATCGGAGGCAGAGGGACCCCGCCCACCAAATCGGAGGCCGAGGGGCCCGCCCACCAAAGCGGAGGCCGAGTGTCCCCGACCACCAAATCGGAGGCCGAGGGTCCCTGCCCACCAAATCGGAGGCCGAGGGTCCCCGCCCACCAAATCGGAGGCCGAGGGTCCCCGCCCACCAAATCGGAGGCCGAGAGTCCCCGCCCACCAAATCGGAGGCCGAGGGGCCCCGCCAACCAAATCGGAGGCCGAGGGGCCCCGCCAACCAAATCGGAGGCCGATGAGCCCCGCCCACCAAATTGAAGGCCGAGCGGCCCTTCCCACCAAAGCGGAGGCCGAGGGGCCCGGCCCCGCCCACCAAAGCGGAGGCCGAGGGGCCCGGCCCCGCCCACCAAAGCGGAGGCCGAGGGGCCCCGCCCACCGCATCGGAGGCCGAGGGGCCCCGCCCACCAAATCGGAGGCTGAGGGTCCCCACCCACCAAATCGGAGGCTGAGGGTCCCCGCCCACCAAATTGGAGGCCGAGGGTCCCCGCCCACCAAATGGGAGGCCGAGGGTCCCCGCCCACCAAATCGGAGGCCGAGGGTCCCCGCCCACCAAATCGGAGGCCGAGGGTCCCCGCCCACCAAATCGGAGGACGAGGGGCCCCACCTGTGAAAATTTTACTGTGAAAATACCTGATGGGCACACAAGTATGCGCCAGTATGGGTACTAAGAGCTTTTCCACATAATAATGAAATATTTTAAAATGTCATAGAACATACCAATATACATAGTTATTGATACATATTATTTATTATTTACATTATTGTTCTTAAGCAAAGAACCGTTGTTGTGGCATTTGCCACAACACGCAAAGTTGTTGTCTGATGTCTTTCATCACTCCCCTCATAAGCATGTTCATGGATCCTGTGTAACTGTACCTTAAATAACAAGAATTCTCAAGAGCTGGTGAGTGCAGCCATTTTTTGTTCTTTCTTACTATTATTTATTAATTGTATTATTCTTACATTTGAATAAATAAAGTATATATGGATTCTAGACTCCCGATTCTTTAGAATCGGGCTGCCATCTAGTACAAACATATTGCCCTATATTCAAAGGGCAGAACACTCTGGGACCTTGATTTCCAAATTAAATGCAAAATTTACTTTCATCTGAAAACAACACCTTGGACCATTGAGCAAAAGTCCAGTTCCTTTACTCCTTGGCCCAGGAAAGACGCTTCTGGTGTTGTCTATTGGTCATGAGTGGCTTGACAAAAGGAATGCGACACTTGTAGCCCATGTCCTGGATATGTCTGTGTGTAGTGGCTCTTGAAGCAATGACTTCAACAGCAGTCCACTCCTTGTGAATCCCCCCAAATTTTTGAATGACCTTTTCTTAACAATCCTTTCAAGGCTTCCGTTATCCTTGTTGCTTGTGCACCTTTTTCTACCACACTATTCCCTTCCACTCAACTTTCCACACTTGAAATAGATCACTCTGTTTTTAATGACTCTATATAATATATGAGGTTCACTATTTGCATTGAAGAATTGATCTGAATTAACTTTTTGATGATATTCTAATATTGTGAGAAGTACCTGTATCTATGTATTCTATGTGTATATAGCTATTCAACCTATTCTATTCTAATCTGTCAGTATGATTTTACTGTATGCACATGAATTGCCGGCTTTTCAAATGCAATGGGTGTGTAAAAATCAGACACCACTCGCATGGTCTGAGTGCTGTGTGATTTTTTTTTTTCTCACCCTTTGACTTCTATTTCGAGAAGTGCTTCAATTTCTGACTTTTTTCCAGTCTGATCGTGGTCTGATCCGAGCTGACAAAAAAAAGCAGATATACCTACAATGATAGAATAACATTGGTCCAAATTTAATCCGATTTTCTATCAGATTGCATTTGTCAGATTTCGTCGCAAGTGGGAATGAGCCCTAAGAAAGGTCACACTTACTAAAATATATTTAAAATACCAGTTCGCTGCAGGATGCAGACATGCCCTAATGTGTTATGATGGAAATAGTCTATAACTTTTGTCAGTGACTAATATTCTTTTTATGCTGCTTACTTGACTAATTTGAGTATATTTCATTCATTTCTTTATAATCCGCAACTGAAAAAAATCAGTAGTAGGAGAGTTTTTTCAGTTCACATAAGGCAAACAAGATTTCTGCATTCCTGAAATAGGAAACATGTTGTATAGAAAGGAATGGGCTGTTTTATAAACATGACAGAGTTCCTTTTGCCTGCATTATCAGCCACACTTCATTTACTTGTGGAATGCAACTCCATATGGCTTCTATAAGTGTTAAATGTTTCTATTTAGCTATAGAACACACATAATTCTGGGTCAATGATTCCCTCACCACTACACATCCTCTTCTTTTTTCACACTGAAAAGTCAAAGGACAAAGAAACATTGTACAATTTATGGCAGTACTCTTAGTAATCAATACAGACCATCTCTACATTCCTGATAGCATAGGTATAGTAGCTATTTAGTATATTGGAAGTTGTGGGAGATTTTGTGGACATCCCGATCCAAATGGAACATCTGCATGAAGTTTGTATGTTCTCACCGGGTTTGCATGGGTTTCCTCCCACATTCCCCCCCCCAAAAAAAAAGTTAAACAAGTTGTCTGAGAAACTACAAAATTCAACTAGCTACTAGGGATGATCGAAAGTTCTCAGTGATACTTGGCTATCACTCGAGTATCTGGGTGCCCAAATGTGCTAGGCACTCATCCTTGAATCCCCATTACACAGCCAATAAGCAAGCCCCCGCTTGATTATTGGCTGTGTAACAGGCACCAAACATGTGGGATGGGGATCCAAGGACTGTAAAGCCTTAACCATCTTGTTATGGCATTACTGTGATTGGTTGGCTACATTACCTCATTAGAGATTATAAAACGACTGGTGATGGTGCACTCGGCTCATTGACGCTATTGCACAGCTCAGGGACAGTTCTGATTTTAGGGTGAGAAGTTATCCAGGCCTGTATCTGCACAGTTTAACTAATCAGCGTCCTCTATTATTAAAACTGGTGCCCATGCTGAACCATCATACTAACAGTCCTTCTAAGGGCTAATCTTATGCTTTGCTGTTAGTATCAGATACATTCCACATTTAGCATAGGGACAATTGCAGGAGCAGGAAGAGTAGCAGCATACAGCCTCTAGGCAGGGCATAGGGCTTTGCAGTTAATTGCTAAATATATAGCTGCTGCGATAAAACATTTTTTTTTTTTGGGGGGGGGAAATGTACTATATTGTTATCCATAGAGTATTATGTGCTTTGTGTTACATTATGATGGTATATAACATTCAAGAAAACATTCAAAAATGTTTCTAGTTTCAAACAGTCGTCCAAAGAGTGTTATGTGGTTTGCAATACATTTCAGTGGTACGAGTATATAGTATTCCAATAAAGTGTTCAAAATTTTTTTCTGGATTGAATGTGTCATCAACATAGTATTACTTAGTTGGAGTTATACAGCTCTGGTAAAAAATTGAGAGCACCACGTCAAAACCCTGTCATGGGCAGTCCAATCTCCAGACCTGAACCCCATTGAAATCCTCTGGAATGTACTCAATAGGATGATGGATAGTCACAAGCCATCAAACACTGCCAGAAGCAGTGTGAAAGACTGGTGGAAAGCTTTCCAAGAGGCATGAAAGCTGTGATTAAAATCATGTTTATTCCACAAAATATTGATTTCTGAACTCTTTCTGAGTTAAAACATTATTATTGTTGTTTGTAAACAGTTATGCACTTGTTTTCTTTGCATTATTTGAGGTCTGAAAGCACTGTTTTTCTTTAATTTTGACCATTTTTCTTTTTTCAGAAAAAAAATACAAAATGTATTACTTGGAAATTCAGAGACATATTGTCAGAAGTTTATAGACTAAAGGAACAATTTACATTTTACTCAAAAATATACCTATAAAGAGAAAAATCAGACAAACTGAACATTTTGCAGTGGTCTCTTAATTTTTGCCAGAACTGTATTTCAGTGGTATATAACACTCCTAAAAAGCATTGACATTTTTATTCCGGATTAAGTTAGTCATGCATAGAGCAGTACGTGCCTTATGTTATATTTTGGTAGCATATACCACTCCAAAAAGCTTTGAAAAATGTTTCTGGATTCAAGTAGTCATCCAATTGCTTTGTATTACATTTTGATGGATTGAAATACTCCAAAAAAGTGTTGAAAAAGTTTTCTTAATTCAGTTAGTCATCCATTAAGTATTACGTGGTTTGTGTTATATTTCAGTGGTATAGAACACTTCAAAAAAGCCTTCAAAAGTTGTTTGACACTTGCAAAGAAATTCAATGACAATGAAGCAGAGGTGCTGTAATGGCCCCTACAGTCCCTTATCCTCAACCCAATCAAACACTTGTGGGTAGAAGTGAAGAAAACATTTTTTACCTAATGAGTCGACCAGTATGCGCCAACTTTGGAAACGTGTAGAATAAACCTGAGATGAAATTTTGGTCAACAAATGTTTGAATCTGATTGAGAACATGCCCAGAAAGAGTCAAGAAGTGTTGAAAGCCAAAGGTGAATTTACAAAATACTTACAAAATAATACAAATTAAAATTTAGAACTTTAGGAGCAAAACAGTAACATTGCAGTGACATGACAAGAATATGCATAACTAATCATATGCTAAATAGTTGAAAGTAACATTTATGCATGAGATAGCTAGGATGATTTTCTATAAAATGATGGTAGTCTTACAACCAAAGCAGTAGTGAATGGTGAGAAAGTCACAAGTTCAAAACAGTGTTACTCTTTAGCTCTTTACTGTATAACAATGCAAAAAAGTGTTCAACATTTTTCTGGATTCAATTAGTCATGCATAGAGTATTACGTGCTTTGTGATACATTTCGGTGGTATATAACACTCCAAAAAGAGTTGAAATTTTGTTCTGGATTCAATTAGTCATCCATAGAGTATTACGTGCTTTGTGTTACATTTCAGTGGTATATAACACTCGAAAAAAACATTCAATTTTTTTTTCTGGTTTCAATTAGTCATCAAAAGAGTCAGATAGTCAGATAGGCTGGTCAGAAGAGAGAAGGAGGCAAGCCAGGACCTGTTACGGACTGACCTGAGTTGGAGTAGTGATATTACAACTACTAGGAGCAGCACTGGCAAGTAGTGTGGTCAGACTATAGCCAGGGACCTGTACACAGAGCAGCAGTGAAGTTGGAAGGATAAGCAGAATCATAGTCAGGATATAGCCAGAGGTTGGTAGGCGAAGCAGCTATAGGATCTTGAGGATAAGTGGGAATAGTAGTCAGGATATAGCCAGAGCTCGGTACAAGCTGCAGGGATTGCTCCCTGCCCGCCAATTGACCTCAGGGTTAGCTGCCCTGCAAAGGCCCACCCTTGGGGCCCTGAAGCAGCTGCATCGGCTTTACATGCAGGCAGTGTTAGCCTCAGCATGCGGCTAACACTGCCCGCTATTAAAGTGAAATGAATGTTCACTCATCTCCACACCCATGAAGGCATGGGGAAGCATGAATATTCATTTCTCTTTACCAGCAGGGACAGGCTCCTTTCTCCAGCTGCTGCTCCGCTGGCACCGGGTGGGCCTCCTTGATAAAGGGGCCCAATAGCTGCTGGGAATGCCGCTATTAGCGACACACCACTTGCAGGGGGAACCTGGAGCAATGGGGGCCCTAGGCAGCTGCTGGCCAGTATGCCAGCTGTTGTGAAATTGGATTCTGGGCTCCCCCGGTGGCCACTTGTGGAATTGTACTTGTGTGCATCATCCCCTCTGTTCACCTGCTCCTATCAGGATGTGGGAGTCGCTATATAACCTTGCTCCTCTGTCAGTTTCATGCCGGTCAACAATGTAATCAGAAGCCTTTCTGTGCATGTTCCTGCTACTAGACAACTCCCAGCTAAGTTGGACTTTTGTCCTTGTGTGTTTTTGCATTTTGTTCCTGTTCACAGCTGCTGTTTCGTTACTGTGTCTGGAAAGCTCTTGTGAGCGGAAATTGCCACTCTGGTGTTATGAGTTAATGCTAGAGTCTTAAAGTAATTTCTGGATGGTGTTTTGATAGGGTTTTCTGCTGACCATGAAAGTGCCCTTTCTGTCTTCTTGCTATCTAGTAAGCGGACCTCGATTTTTGCTAAACCTATTTTCATACTACGTTTGTCATTTCATCTAAAATCACCGCCAATATATGTGGGGGCCTCTGTCTGCCTTTTGGGAAAATTTCTCTAGAGGTGAGCCAGGACTGTCTTTTCCTCTGCTAGGATTAGGTAGTTCTCCGGCTGGCGCTGGGCATCTAGGGATAAAAAAACGTAGGCATGCTACCCGGCCACTTCTAGTTGTGCGGCAGGTTTAGTTCATGGTCAGTATAGTTTCCATCTTCCAAGAGCTAGTTCTCATATATGCTGGGCTATGTTCTCTCGCCATTGAGAATCATGACAGTTTGACCGGCCCAAAAAAAAGGGTTAAATTACTGGCTGAGAAAGGAGAGAAAAAAGAAGTCTGCTACAATTTTTTTTTTTTTTTTCCCTCTAGTTCTGAATGTGCTCTTAATTGAATCACTTGCTAGTCTGCCTATACTGCAGCCTTCCTCTCTTTCTCTCCTTCTTATCCTTGAATGGCTCTGTGTTCACCTGTTTCAAATGGATCTTCAGAGTGTAGCTACAGGTTTGAATAATCTCGCCACAAAGGTACAAAATTTGCAAGATTTTGTTGTTCATGCACCTATGTCTGAGCCTAGAATTCCTTTGCCTGAATTCTTCTCGGGGAATAGATCTCACTTTCAAAATTTTAAAAATAATTGCAAATTGTTTTTGTCCCTGAAGTCTCGCTCTGCCGGAGACCCTGCACAGCAGGTCAGGATTGTAATTTCCTTGCTCCGGGGCGACCCTCAAGACTGGGCTTTTGCATTGGCACCAGGGGATCCTGCGTTGCTCAATGTGGATGCGTTTTTTCTGGCCTTGGGGTTGCTTTATGAGGAACCTCATTTAGAGCTTCAGGCGGAAAAGGCCTTGATGTCCTTGTCTCAGGGGCAAGATGAAGCTGAAATATACTGCCAAAAATTCCGCAAATGGTCTGTGCTTACTCAGTGGAATGAGTGCGCCCTGGCGGCGATTTTCAGAGAAGGTCTCTCTGATGCCATTAAGGATGTTATGGTGGGGTTCCCTGTGCCTGCGAGTCTGAATGAGTCCATGACGATGGCTATTCAGATCGATAGGCGTCTGCGGGAGCGCAAACCTGTGCACCATTTGGCGGTGTCTACTGAGAAAACGCCAGAAAATATGCAATGTGATAGAATTCTGTCCAGAAGCGAGCGGCAGAATTTTAGACGAAAAAATGGGTTGTGCTTCTATTGTGGTGATTCAACTCATGTTATATCAGCATGCTTTAAGCGTACTAAGAAACCTGACAAGTCTGTTTCAATTAGCACTTTACAGTCTAAGTTTATTCTATCTGTGACCCTGATTTGTTCTTTGTCATCTATTACCGCGGACGCCTATGTCGACTCTGGCGCTGCTTTGAGTCTTATGGATTGGTCCTTTGCCAAACGCTGTGGGTATGATTTGGAGCCATTGGAGGCTCCGATACCTCTGAAAGGGATTGACTCCACCCCATTGGCTAGTAATAAACCACAATACTGGACACAAGTGACTATGCGTGTTAATCCGGATCACCAGGAGGTTATTCGCTTTCTGGTGCTGTATAATCTACATGATGTTTTGGTGCTGGGATTGCCATGGCTGCAATCTCATAACCCAGTCCTCGACTGGAGAGCTATGTCTGTGTTAAGCTGGGGATGTAAAGGAACTCATGGGGACGTACCTTTGGTTTCCATTTCATCATCTATTCCCTCTGAGATTCCTGAATTCTTGTCTGACTTTCGTGACGTTTTTGAAGAACCCAAGGTTGGTTCACTACCTCCGCACCGGGAGTGCGATTGTGCCATAGACTTGATCCCGGGTAGTAAATACCCTAAGGGTCGTTTATTTAATCTGTCTGTGCCTGAACACGCGGCTATGCGAGAATATATAAAGGAGTCCTTGGAAAAGGGACATATTCGTCCTTCGTCATCTCCCTTAGGAGCCGGTTTTTTCTTTGTGTCTAAGAAAGACGGCTCTTTGAGGCCGTGTATTGATTATCGACTTTTGAATAAAATCACGGTTAAATATCAATATCCGTTACCACTGCTTACTGATTTGTTTGCTCGTATAAAGGGGGCCAAGTGGTTCTCTAAGATTGATCTCCGTGGGGCGTATAATTTGGTGCGAATCAAGCAGGGGGATGAGTGGAAAACCGCATTTAATATGCCCGAGGGCCATTTTGAGTATTTGGTGATGCCTTTTGGTCTTTCAAATGCCCCTTCAGTCTTCCAGTCCTTTATGCATGACATTTTCCGCGATTATTTGGACAAATTTATGATTGTGTATCTGGATGATATTCTGATTTTTTCGGATGACTGGGACTCTCATGTCCAGCAGGTCAGGAGGGTTTTTCAGGTTTTGCGGTCTAATTCCTTGTGTGTGAAGGGTTCTAAGTGTGTTTTTGGGGTTCAAAAGATTTCCTTCTTGGGATACATTTTTTCCCCCTCTTCCATCGAGATGGATCCTGTCAAGGTTCAGGCTATTGGTGATTGGACGCAACCCTCTTCTCTTAAGAGTCTTCAGAAATTTTTGGGCTTTGCTAACTTTTATCGTCGATTTATTGCTGGTTTTTCTGATGTTGTAAAACCATTGACTGATTTGACTAAGAAGGGTGCTGATGTTGCTGATTGGTCCCCTGATGCTGTGGAGGCCTTTCGGGAGCTCAAGCGCTGCTTTTCTTCCACCCCAGTGTTGCGTCAGCCTGATGTTGCTCTTCCTTTTCAGGTTGAGGTCGACGCTTCTGAAATCGGTGCTGGGGCGGTGTTGTCGCAGAGAAGTTCCGACTGCTCCGTGATGAGACCTTGTGCTTTTTTTTCCCGTAAATTTTCGCCCGCCGAGCGGAATTATGATATTGGGAATCGGGAGCTTTTGGCCATGAAGTGGGCTTTTGAGGAGTGGCGTCACTGGCTTGAGGGGGCCAGACATCAGGTGGTGGTATTGACTGACCACAAAAATTTAATTTACCTTGAGTCTGCCAGGCGCCTGAATCCTAGACAGGCGCGCTGGTCGTTGTTTTTCTCTCGGTTTAATTTTGTGGTGTCTTACCTACCGGGTTCTAAGAATGTTAAGGTGGATGCCCTTTCTAGGAGTTTTGAGCCTGACTCCCCTGGTAATTCTGAGCCCACAGGTATCCTTAAAGATGGAGTGATATTGTCTGCCGTTTCTCCAGACCTGCGGCGGGCCTTGCAGGAGTTTCAGGCGGATAGACCTGATCGTTGCCCACCTGGTAGACTGTTTGTTCCTGATGATTGGACCAGTAGAGTCATCTCTGAGGTTCATTCTTCTGCGTTGGCAGGTCATCCTGGAATCTTTGGTACCAGGGATTTGGTGGCAAGGTCCTTCTGGTGGCCTTCCCTGTCACGAGATGTGCGAGGTTTTGTGCAGTCTTGTGACGTTTGTGCTCGGGCCAAGCCTTGTTGTTCTCGGGCTAGTGGATTGTTGTTACCCTTGCCTATCCCGAAGAGGCCTTGGATGCACATCTCGATGGATTTTATTTCGGATCTGCCTGTTTCTCATAAGATGTCTGTCATCTGGGTGGTGTGTGACCGTTTCTCTAAGATGGTCCATCTGGTTCCCTTGCCTAAGTTGCCTTCTTCTTCCGAGTTGGTTCCTCTGTTTTTTCAAAATGTTGTTCGTTTGCATGGTATTCCGGAGAATATCGTTTCTGACAGAGGGACCCAATTCGTGTCTAGATTTTGGCGGGCATTCTGTGCTAGGATGGGCATAGATTTGTCTTTTTCGTCTGCTTTCCATCCTCAGACTAATGGCCAGACCGAGCGGACTAATCAGACCTTGGAGACATATTTGAGGTGTTTTGTGTCTGCGGATCAGGATGATTGGGTTGCTTTTTTGCCTTTGGCGGAGTTCGCCCTCAATAATCGGGCCAGCTCTGCCACCTTGGTGTCCCCGTTTTTCTGTAATTCGGGGTTTCATCCTCGATTTTCCTCCGGTCAAGTGGAATCTTCGGATTGTCCTGGAGTGGATGCTGTGGTGGAGAGGTTGCATCAGATTTGGGGGCAGGTGGTGGACAATTTGAAGTTGTCCCAGGAGAAGACTCAGCTTTTTGCCAACCGCCGTCGTCGTGTTGGTCCTCGGCTTTGTGTTGGGGACTTGGTGTGGTTGTCTTCTCGTTTTGTCCCTATGAGGGTTTCTTCTCCTAAGTTTAAGCCTCGGTTCATCGGCCCGTACAAGATATTGGAGATTCTTAACCCTGTGTCCTTCCGTTTGGACCTCCCTGCATCCTTTTCGATTCATAATGTTTTTCATCGGTCATTGTTGCGCAGGTATGAGGTACCGGCTGTGCCTTCCGTTGAGCCTCCTGCTCCGGTGTTGGTTGAGGGTGAGTTGGAGTACGTTGTGGAAAAGATCTTGGACTCTCGTGTTTCCAGACGGAAACTCCAGTATCTGGTCAAATGGAAGGGATACGGTCAGGAGGATAATTCTTGGGTCACTGCCTCTGATGTTCATGCCTCCGATCTTGTCCGTGCCTTTCATAGGGCTCATCCTGATCGCCCTGGTGGTTCTGGTGAGGGTTCGGTGCCCCCTCCTTGAGGGGGGGGTACTGTTGTGAAATTGGATTCTGGGCTCCCCCGGTGGCCACTTGTGGAATTGTACTTGTGTGCATCATCCCCTCTGTTCACCTGCTCCTATCAGGATGTGGGAGTCGCTATATAACCTTGCTCCTCTGTCAGTTTCATGCCGGTCAACAATGTAATCAGAAGCCTTTCTGTGCATGTTCCTGCTACTAGACAACTCCCAGCTAAGTTGGACTTTTGTCCTTGTGTGTTTCGGGGTATTTTGTTCCTGTTCACAGCTGCTGTTTCGTTACTGTGTCTGGAAAGCTCTTGTGAGCGGAAATTGCCACTCTGGTGTTATGAGTTAATGCTAGAGTCTTAAAGTAATTTCTGGATGGTGTTTTGATAGGGTTTTCTGCTGACCATGAAAGTGCCCTTTCTGTCTTCTTGCTATCTAGTAAGCGGACCTCGATTTTTGCTAAACCTATTTTCATACTACGTTTGTCATTTCATCTAAAATCACCGCCAATATATGTGGGGGCCTCTGTCTGCCTTTTGGGAAAATTTCTCTAGAGGTGAGCCAGGACTGTCTTTTCCTCTGCTAGGATTAGGTAGTTCTCCGGCTGGCGCTGGGCATCTAGGGATAAAAAAACGTAGGCATGCTACCCGGCCACTTCTAGTTGTGCGGCAGGTTTAGTTCATGGTCAGTATAGTTTCCATCTTCCAAGAGCTAGTTCTCATATATGCTGGGCTATGTTCTCTCGCCATTGAGAATCATGACAGCCAGCAGGTTTATTTGCCTGGGCCCACCAGGGAATCCTCCGGTTCTCTGGTGGGCCAGTCCGACCCTGGGCTTGATATTGACAGGCTAGGTTGGACTGATAAACATTAAGTGCACACCATTTTTACTAGTCATACTAATTAAAATATGCAGCACAGCAAAATTAAAACACTGATTTTACAATTATGCTGTCAAAATTCCTGTAACATTGAGGTTGCTAGTAGTGATGAGCGAACGTGCTCACCACTACTCGTTACTCGCCCGAGTATCACTGTACTTAGTGAGCACCGAGCATTTCCGGGATTACTTGGTGGGAACTCGGGTCTCTACCATGCATTTTTGGCAGTCTTTAGAGACCCAATCAACATGCAGGGATTGTCTGCATTGCACTGTAACGCCGCAGCCATCTTTGTTGTGGTCTTGCAGTGATTAGATGGCCACACAGCATCATCAGGGGAATAAGACACTGGATGCCGCCCTGCTCGGCACATTCAGCTCCAGAATCAGACAGTGTAGGGAGAGCTGCTGCTGAGATAGTCAGATTTGGGGATTTCTTAGTCAGTGTGGGGTCTACCATCCTAAACTATTCGAAGCCAGCTAAACCAGCAGTCCTTCTAAGGACTAATTCTGGAGTATATAGGTTGCAGTGTTAGGTAGGCAGGGGAGTTTACATTGCTCTATACATATCAGTGCAAGACCTGCAGGCACTGTATGTGTGTATATAGATATCATTGCATACAACAAGAGGGTCCATTCCATTACTGCCTGCTGCTGCTGCTGCTACCTATAGCATATATTGATCGTATATGCAGTTATATGAAAAAGTTTGGGCACACCTATTAATCTTAAGCCTAATGTTTTATAAAAATTGTTTTTTTTTGCAACAGCTATTTCAGTTTCAGTTTCATATATCTAATAACTGTTGGACACAGTAATTGGTTGGACACCAATTTGATAACCAAAAAAACATTTTTAACTATAGTCCAAATAGTTTAAAGTGTGGTTTTCCCACACACATAGCACATACAAGTTCGCTGTCAATTCAGCCATTTGTAGTGAACGTATAAAATATCCTAGCACATTTACAATGGTCAAGGCACGTGGCAAGTGATGGGGAAGTGGACGTGATGGTGATGGTGCATGCCGAGGCCGTCGGTAAGCTCAAATTGGGCCACCAAAAACACCAACATCTTCTCCCTGGCCCTTAGTGTCCGAAGTCCTAGGGGACAAGACAGCACTATTGAAGGCAGAGCAGTGTGAAAAGGTTGTTGATTGGAAAGTGGATAATACTTCCAGTTAATTGGCCACCACCAAAAGCACACTGTCTTCCACACGGTCAAGTCTGAGTAGCTGTGAATCTGGACCGCACATTACTCACCCTGATCCTCCTTCCTCCCACCATGCTGAGTACCCTGTGACACCATTGCTTCTTCCACTTTTGAGCATGCAAGCCAATCCCCTGTCTACGGTGCATGCAAAGATACCCCCTGCCCTGCACCTGCCGTTGCCCACACTCAAATAGCACAATCATCAAGCACATCCACATCCTTGTCCCAGCGCAGCATTCAGTTGTCCATACCCCAGTCATTGGAATGCATGCGGAAATATGCAGCCACAGGCCACAGTACTAAGTTCACACATTTCTCATCTGCTTGCACTGGAAATGTTGCCTTTTAGGCTCATGGAGACAGAATGCTTCCGCAACCTGATGGCAGCAGCCATCCCAAGGTACTCAGTCGCCAGTCACCACTATTTCTCCTGCTGTGCTGTCTCGGCATTACAAAAGCACGTGTCCCACAACATTACCCCTACCTTCAACAATGCAGTTACTGAAAAAGTACACCTAACCTCGGACACGTGGATAAGTGCTTGTGGCCAGGGATGGTGCATCTCGCTGAAGGAACACTGGGTTAACATAGTGAAAGCCAGGACCCAGTCAGACCTTGGGATGGAACACGTCCTCCTGATGCCAAGGATTGTGGGCCCTACGTCAATCAGGTTTGCCCCCCCAGTCTACAGCTCCTGCATCTCCACCGCCTCTTCAGCCTCCATCTCTGAAATGAGCACATCAGTCCCAAGCTGAAAGCACTGCAGCACTGCCAAATCAAAGCAGCAACAGGCTGTGCTGAAGCTAATATGCTTAGGTGGCAAACCACACAATGCTGTAGAGATGTGGACAGCTCTGAAAGAGCAGGCAGATCTGTGGCTGACACCGCTGAACCTCCAGCCAGGCACAGAATTATAGAATCATAGAATAGAAGAGTTGGAAGGGACCTTCTGGGTCATCTGGCCCAACCACCTGCTCAAAGAAGGATTCACTAAATCACCCCAGACAGATTTATGTCCAGCCTCTGTTTGAAGACTTCCATGGAAGGAGAACTCACCACCTGTCGTGGCATCCTATTCCACTCATTGATCACCCTGTCTAAAAGTTTTTTCTAATATCTAATCTGTGTCTCCTCCCATTCATTCATGAACTCAGTAAGCCTTTTCAGCAGACGTACTTTACTGCCTCATGACAAACTTGTTCCCATTAGAAGAAAGTGTGTCTCCCACACTGTTTTCTTATGCATTGAATGCAAGGCCTGCCCTGCACAAATGTTACATGCACCCCAATAAGCCTTTCAGAAGACGTACTTTACCGCCTCATTACAAAATTGTTCCCATTAGAAAAAAGTGTGTCTCCCATACTGTTTTCTTATGCATTGAATGCAAGGCCTGCCCTGTACTAATGTTACATGCACTCCAATAACTCTTTGAAACCATGTACTGGATGGCCACATGAAACAAAAGTTTACATTATTATTATTTTTTTATTACCATAAATTTTGTCCATGAAGTGAATGCAAGGCCTGGCCGTAATTTGCATGCACTTCAATCCCCCTTGGAAGAAACGTGGAGGAGGGTCTCATAAAAATTTGTCACATTAAAAAGAAGTGCTTCACCTATACTTGGAATGCCCATTCACTAAGTGTATGGGCTAAAAAACATTTCCACCTGGGGGGTACCTTTATTTTTTTTAGAATTATTTACGGGCATCATAACACCCTTGCCCAAAATTGAGTGACTGTTGCATCACGGAATGCCTTCACCCTTGTGTTCTAGTGGTGGTGCCTGAAGAGACGTGGAGGATGTCCTGATATGTCTCTATTCCCAATTTAAAGGAGCGGGTCTCCTACATTTTGAATGCCCATACATTAAGTGTGTGGGCTGACAAACATTTCCCCCTGGGGGTACAATGTTTTTTTTGGTAAGTATTTACGGGCATCATAACAACACCCTTGCCCAAAAATTGAGTGACTGTTGCATCATGGAATACCTTCACCCTCGTGTTCTAGTGGTGGTGCCTAAAGAGACGTGGAGGATGTCCTCATATGTCTCTATTCCCTATTTAAAGGAGTGGGTCTCCTACATTTTAAATGTCCATACACTAAGTGTACGGGCTGATAAACATTTCCCCCTGGGGGAGTACATTTTTTTTTGTTTCCAATTAGTAACAGGCATCACAAAAACACCCTTGCACAAAAATTGAGTGACTTTTGCATCACACAATACATTCACCCTGGTGTTATAGTGGTTGTGGATGATAAGAATGAGGATAAGGAGGAGGATAACACCAAATAGACAAAATCAGGAAGCATATACCCATGTGTGGTTGTGAAGAGGTGTATGAGAATACACCTCCCAAAAAAGACAATGTATTTGAGGTTATGTTTCGCTGTTTTCATTCGGTGGTGTACAAAAGTGACTCTTGCCCAATCCAGCCCTTGTTCATTTTTATAAGAGTCAGCCTGTCAGCATTTTCAGTTGCGCTTATCAGTTATAATTCCACCAGCTGCACTAAAAACCCGCTCTCACAGAACGCTAGCAGCAGGGCAGGCCAGAACCTCCAAGGCGTAGAGAGCCATTTCATGCCATGTGTCCAGCTTGGATACCCAATAATTGAACGGCACAGAGGAATAAGGGAGGACATTTGTACGATCAGCAAGGTACTTCCTCAGCATCTTCCCAAACATTGCACTTCTTCTGACAGCATCCCTTGCCTCTGTGCCGGCATGATGGGAGGGTCTGAGAAAACTTTCACGGAACTTTGCCATTGTTCCCCTGCCTGTGCTGGATTGTACTTCTGTCTCTCTCACCTGTACTCCTTGGTTGTACAACAAACTCTGGCTTCTGTTGCCAGCGTTCTCAGATGGGAATTTTTTTTAGCACTTCTGCTACAAGGGCCCTCTGGTACTGCACCATTTTAGTACACCTGTCTGCCTCTGGAAGAAGAGACTGAAAGTTCTCCGTGTAGAATTGGTTTAGAAGTGTCACCTACCAATAATGAGTGTCACCGAAAATTTTAATAATGAGAGGGTCACGGGAAATGCAGCACACCATAAAGTCAGTCATGCGTGCCAGACTGCTAACAGGCAAGACTTCTGTGTCCTCACCAACAGTACGACTGACCATGCTGTCCTCCTCTTCCTCATCCTCCTCCTCCTCCTCCCTGTCCTCAGGCCATCCACGCTAAACAGACAGTATGACAGTTGTGCTTGTACCGTCTACAGCGCATGAAATGAGCTCCTGTTCTTCCTCCTCCTCCTCTTCCTCATTGTCTACCAATCCACATTGGTACGACATGAGGCTAGGCTGTGTGTAATCACCCTGTATGGTTCCTTGCTCCATGTCCTCATGCTTTGCCTGCAATGCATCCTCTTTAATTGTGAGCAGAAAGATTTTCAGAATGCAGAGAAGCAGAATGGTGATGCTAATTATGGCGTCATCGTTGCTCACCATCTTGATGCAGTCCTCAAAATTTTGAAGCATGATACATATGTCTGACATCCATGTCCACTCCTGAGGTCTTATGTGGGGATTCTGACCTGAATAACGACAGTCTTGTTAATGCTGGTAGTCAGCAGCTGCCCTCTTCTGCTCACAAATCCTTTCCAACACATGCAGTGTAGAGTTCCAATGCGTGGGGACATCACACACCAGTCGGTGAGCCAGAAGCTGCAAATGCTGCTGAAGCACGGCAAGGGCGGCTGAAGCTGTAGCTGACTTTCTAAAATGAGCAGACAGGTGGTGTACTAGCAGATCTGGCAGCTCCAGGTAGCTTTTGAGGAAACATTGAACAACGAGGTCAAGCACATGGGCCAGGCAATTTACGTGTGTGAGCTCACCTTGCCTCAGAGCTGCCACCAGGTTCTGGCCATTGTCACGCACAACCATGCCTGGCTGCAGATTCAGCGGTGTCAGCCAAAAATCTGACTGCTCTTTCAGGGCTGTCCACAACTCTTCAGCATTCTACGGTTTGTCACCTATGCAGATTAGCTTCAGCACAGCCTGTTGCCGCTTGGCTGAGGAAGTGCTGCAGTGCTTCCAGCTTCTGACTGATGTGCCCATTTCAGAGATGGAGGCTGAAGAGGAGGAGGAAGAGGAGGAGGAGGTACAGGAGCTGTAGACTGTGGGGGCAACCCTGATTGACCTAGGGCATGCAATCCTTGGCGTAGGGAGGATGTGTTCCACTACCCCAAAAAATTGAGTGCACTGAAGCCCAACCACTTGTTCTGTTAGAGTATGAGAACGTGGGATGGGTAGTGCAAACGGTCAGTGGACCACTGTATTACATCTCTCATGATGCTGATGATGAAACATCGGGTCAGCTGCTGTAGCTTTCTGCTCTGTGTACAAAGACAAGGGTGGCAGAGGTGAAGACTGGGTGGAACATCATGTGGGGGATAATTATTATTATTTATTTTAAGAATACCATTGACTTCATGGTGCTGTAAAACAAAACACAAATAGAAAGTTCAATGAGCAAAGTAATAGTGACAAACAGGAACAGAGGGGGAAATACCCTACACTTGCAGCCTTAGATGCTACAGAATAATAGGGAAGGAGACAGAAGGTTCAGGGGTTGCAGCAGCTCAGGTGTTGGTGAGGTGGCAGCAAGGTCATTGCAGGCTCTAAGCTGCTGTGAAGACGTTGGTTTTTAAGTTCTGCTTGAAAGTTCCGAATGTAGCTGTTAATCAGAGGTTTTGGACCAAAGAATTCTACAGGATGGGAAATACTCGTGAGAAGTCTTGCAGGCAATTAGATGAGAAACATACAATTGTGAAAGAGAGAAGGAGGTCTCGGGAGGACCAAAGATTACATAGTAGGAGACATTGGGAGATAAGTTTATTGATATATGGATTCATTTTCATTGATATTTTATTTACACAAGTCTGCGACTAAAAAGCTGTTTGATTATTTTCATCTAATTTCCATGTATTTTGGTGTGCTGAAAACGAAAAAAATATTGAAAAAAATCCTGGACGTCAGGATTTGCCACAAAATGCAAAATTCTGTTCAAATTTAGTATATTTTTCTAAATTTTTGGTATTTTTTTTTTATCTTAGGGTTTTGAAAGTCAAAATTACTATTAATTAATTCACATCAATGCATTGAAGATATGCAATGCCAAAAAACATAACTTTCAAAGAAAAGAACTTTCAGAGTAGGCTAATGAAACCAGCATCAACATGTTGCAAGCTGAACGAGCAGGCTCTGACATGCCCGGGCTTGATTCAATTGTTTTATCTTGGTTCTCGCCTGTTCACGCTTTTTCATCTCAGTTTGTGTTAGCTCGTCATATTCAACCGTGTTTCCCAAAATTACCATTATGGCTCAGCGGAAGTGTATTAATTCGCCTGACAGTTTCTGTTACATTTGTGGTGAATATACAGTGTTGAAGCAACAGCTGAATATTACAAACTTTGTGAAAAAAGTATACTTCGCTTATTTCGGACTAAAGCTTGGAGATCAAAATAAAGCTTGGGCGCCTCATAAAGTGTGCAAACGGTGTGTTGAGGTCCTCCGAAATTGGTTCAAGTGTTAGAAAAAAGCTTTCCATTATGGGATTCCTATGGTATGGTGAGAGCAAAAGAACCATAGTGACAATTGTTACTTATGTTCATGCGATGTGAAAGGGTATAATTCAAAATGAAAGCATTCCATTTCATACCCCAATATTCACTCAGCAATTCGTCCCATCCCCCATGGCACAGATATACCAGTACCCAAGGCCCCTGCTACCTTGGAAGAGATAACTAGCTCCGATGACAGTGGAGTCATACCTGAACCAGATGATGAATCAAGTTCTGTCTTTGAAGATGATACAAGACCAAAATTGTTTTCCCAGGAGGAGATGAATGATTTGGTAAGAGACTTGAATCTTCCCAAAGATGCTGCTGAGTTACTTGGATCAAGGCTCAAAAGCAAGAATTTATTGTTGCCAGGAGTGTCTTTTTCATGGTTCAGACATCGGGAAAATGAGTTTGTTCTTTATTTTGCCCAGGAAAATAAGTTGGTTTATTGCATCGATGTCGAAGGTTTGATGGGTCAATTCAAAATCCAATATGATTCAGCGCAATGGCGTCTTTTTATAGATTCTTCAAAAAGAAGTCCCAAAGCAGTTTTACTCCACAACGGCGGTTTTTATGCTTCCATCCCTGTAGGTCATTCTGTACACCTCAAGGAAACCTACGAGAACTTGGAATCGGTTCTTCGAAAACTTAAATATGAAGACCACGGTTGGAAAGTGTGTGGGGATTTGAAAGTCTTGTGCATGCTGCTCGGGCAACAAGCTGGGTATACCAAATACCCTTGTTTTCGGTGTCTATGGGACAGTCGAGACCGACAAAATCACTGGACCAAGAAGAATTGGCAGCCGAGGGTGCTCACAGTTGGTAAAAAAATGTCCTCCGAGAAACTTTGGTTCCTCCCCATAAAGTTCTTCTACCACCTCTCCATATAAAATTGGGATTGATGAAGCAATTTGTAAAATCACTTCCAAAAGATGGAGAATGCTTCAAATACTTGGTCACCAAGTTTCCAGGCCTCTCGGAGGCAAAATTGAAGGAAGGTTTGTTTGTTGGACCAGACATTAGAAGGCTTATAGCTGATCAAGAGTTTATCAATACCATGACGCATCCTCAAAAAGAAGGGTGGTTTGCATTTAAAGAGGTCGTAGAGAAATTTTTAGGCAATAACAAAGACCCTGACTACAAAAAAATAGTCGGACGAATGCTGAAAGCATTTCAAGCTTTAGGTTGCCTGATGAGTTTGAAAGTGCATTTCCTCCATTCCCACCTTGACAACTTTTCTGAAAATTTGGGAGCTGTGAGTGAAGAGCAAGGTGAACGATTCCACTAAGACATTAAAGAGATGGAAAGAAGATACCAGGGAAGATGGAGTATTACAATGATGGCAGACTACTGTTGGACGCTTCAGAGAGACATTAAAGATGCTACTCACAAGCGTAAATGTACCAAGAGAAGCCTCACAGGGAAGAAGAATCGATTTTAGTGTGTGTTAGTGAGCTCATTGCAGTTAAAAAATGATTTTCATGAAACATTTGTAATACAAAAATAATTTTAGGAGTCTATTTTCATTTATTTTGAGGTATTGTCTTATTTAACATAGTTACTTAAATTGACAGAAAACGTGATGTCCTATTACAAAACGGAGGCCATTTTCAGATTCAGCGCACTTAAAAACATGAAGATTAATGGAGGAATAACCAAAACAGCTCTTGAAAAAATTTGTTTTGCAGACCTGTGTTATTATTACTTTTGTCAGATTCAAGATATTTCTGTAACCATTGTGGGTTTTTCCATCATTAAATGAGGGGTACCAACAATTTTGACCACGTATGTATATCAAAAGCAGCCATGTACACACATTTTCAGGCAGGGGACAATTTTGGAGGTTGATTAGGAATATGAGGAGAAGGCTGAGGAACAACCATATTCACAGAAGCGTGGCACTCAAACCAGCTCAGAGGCATTACTGGAATAAGATTGGGGTATGCAGAGGAAACAGATGATACAGAGGACCCAGACTATACACCTCCCACCTAGGACATCTTATCGTTGTCTTTGGGCAGCCTGTCACACAAGAGGCAATACATGCTTCTTTGCCTACACAATGACCTTCTAGCTGCCTGAAATGTTACAAGTGTTGATTACTGGGTCGCCACCCTGCTGAATCCCTGCTACAAGCACAATGGTGCCATCCTTACTTCCATCACTAGAGCGAGATCAGAAAATACGGGAATACACACTATATATACCTATATATACAGGTCCTTCTCAAAAAATTAGCATATAGTGTTAAATTTCATTATTTACCATAATGTAATGATTACAATTAAACTTTCATATATTATAGATTCATTATCCACCAACTGAAATTTGTCAGGTCTTTTATTGTTTTAATACTGATGATTTTGGCATACAACTCCTGATAACCCAAAAAACCTGTCTCAATAAATTAGCATATTTCACCCGTCCAATCAAATAAAAGTGTTTTTTAATAACAAACCAAAAAACCAACAAATAATAATGTTCAGTTATGCACTCAATACTTGGTCGGGAATCCTTTGGCAGAAATGACTGCTTCAATGCGGCGTGGCATGGAGGCAATCAGCCTGTGACACTGCTGAGATGTTATGGAGGCCCAGGATGCTTCAATAGCGGCCTTAAGCTCATCCAGAGTGTTGGGTCTTGCGTCTCTCAACTTTCTCTTCACAATATCCCACAGATTCTCTATGGGGTTCAGGTCAGGAGAGTTGGCAGGCCAATTGAGCACAGTAATACCATGGTCAGTAAACCATTTACCAGTGGTTTTGGCACTGTGATCAGCCGATGGAAGCATGAAGTGCTCCAAAATCTCCTGATAGCTAGCTGCATTGACCCTGCCCTTGATGAAACACAGTGGACCAACACCAGCAGCTGACATGGCACCCCACACCATCACTGACTGTGGGTACTTGACACTGGACTTCAGGCATTTTGGCATTTCCTTCTCCCCAGTCGTCCTCCAGACTCTGGCACCTTGATTTCCGAATGACATGCAAAATTTGCTTTCATCAGAAAAAAGTACTTGGGACCACTTAGCAACAGTCCAGTGCTGCTTCTCTGTAGCCCAGGTCAGGCGCTTCTGCCGCTGTTTATGGTTCAAAAGTGGCTTTACCTGGGGAATGCGGCACCTGTAGCCCATTTCCTGCACACGCCTGTGCACGGTGGCTCTGGATGTTTCCACACCAGACTCAGTCCACTGCTTCCTCAGCAATCTTCCTCAGGGTCTGGTCACCTCTTCTCGTTGTACAGCGTTTTCTGCCACATTTTTTTCTTCCAACAGACTTACCATTGAGGTGCCTTGATACAGCACTCTGGGAACAGCCTATTTGTTGAGAAATTTCTTTCTGGGTCTTACCCTCTTGCTTGAGGGTGTCAATGATGGCCTTCTTGACATCTGTCAGGTCGCTAGTCTTACCCATGATGGGGGTTTTGAGTAATGAACCAGGCAGGGAGTTTTTAAAAGCCTCAGGTATCTTTTGCATGTGTTTAGAGTTAATTAGTTGATTCAGAAGATTAGGGTAATAGGTCGTTTAGAGAACCTTTTCTTGATATGCTAATTTATTGAGACAGGTTTTTTGGGTTATCATGAGTTGTATGCCAAAATCATCAGTATTAAAACAATAAAAGACCTGACAAATTTCAGTTGGTGGATAATGAATGTATAATATATGAAAGTTTAATTGTAATCATTACATTATGGCAAATAATGAAATTTAACACTATATGCTAATTTTTTGAGAAGGACCTGTATACACACTACTGATGGTGTTTTCACCTAACAGTGGGCAGGGCCGCCATCAGGGCATAACTGCCCTGACTGGCGTATGGGGCTCGGTGGGCAGAGGGGGCCCGCATCGAACCCCATCTCATCTGCTCACCGGGCCCCTACCGGCAGGCTAAACCGAGCCCTTAGCGGCGCTATGGTAGTTTAATGCTATTGACGTGCAGGTGCGGGCTCACACCCGCACGTCATTGGTTAACAGCTGACGTCAGCCGCAGCGTGCACGTCACCAGCATCTGACGTCATTGTCAGTCGCCGGCGATTGCGCGCTTCAGCTGCTTGGAGTGGAGCTTCGCCGCAGGAGCACGGCCAGGTAAAAATAACTTTTTTTTTTTTAATTGAGAACGGCGATTCGGGGGGCCCGGGGCAGATAGTAAGACACAGGGGCAGACTGTGAGACACGGAGGGGCAGAATGCTGGACACGGGGGGCAGAATGATGGACACATGGGCAGAATGCTGGACACACAGGCAGAATGCTGGACATGGGGAAGAGTGCTGGACACGGGGGCAGAATGCTGGACCCACAGGCAGAATGCTGGACACAGGGGCAGAATGCTGGACACAGGGGCAGAATGCTGGACACACAGGCAGAATGATGGACACATGGGCAGAATGCTGGACACATGGGCAGAATGCTGGACATGGGGAAGAGTGCTGGACACGGGGGCAGAATGCTGGACCCACAGGCAGAATGCTGGACACAGGGGCAGAATACTGGACATGGGGGCAGAATGCTGGACACGGGCAGAATGCTGGACACACGGGCAGAATGCTGGACACACGGGCAGAATGCTGGACAAGGGGGGCAGAGTGCTGGACACGGGGGCAGAGTGCTGGACACACGGGCAGAATGCTGGACACACGAGCAGAATGCTGGACATGGGAGCAGAGTACTGGATACGGGGACAGAGTGCTGGACACATGGGCAGAATGCTGGACATGGGGGCAGAGTGCTGGACACAGGGGCAGAATGCTGGACATTGGGGCAGAATGCGAGACACAGGGGGCAGAATGGAGATACGGGGCATGATTGGAGACACGGGGCAGGATGAAAGACATGGGGGCATGACTGGAGACACTGGGGGCATGACTGGAGACACTGGGGGAATGACTGGAGACACTGGGAGCATGACTTGAGACACTGGGGGCAGGATTGGAGACACAGGGGGCATGATTGGAGACACAGGGCAGGATTGCAGACATAGGGGGCATGATTGGAGACATAGGGGGCAGAATGGAGATATGGGCATGATTGAAGACATGGGGCAGAATGGAGATACAGGGCATGATTGGAGACACGGGGCATGATTGGAGACAGATGGGGCAGGGTTGGAGACAGATCGTGCAGGATCATGGGGCTGGATGGATACGATGGAGATGGATGGGGAGATCATATGGGGCAGAATGGATACCCATGAGGGCAAGATGGGTGAACATATGGCTGAAGCCAGGAATGAGACACACGGGGGCTAGGATGGGGAATATTATTACCATAGGGGCTAATTAAGGGATTAAGGGATTACTGCAGTGATATATTTATTTAATTTTTTGAGTATACTGTTTTAAATAGGGGGGCGGTCCTGTTACTGTGCAGAGTTATACTATGTTGCCTTTTTTTCTTCATGTGGTGTAATGTAGAAGTTGGGAAAAATTAAGTAACGTGTTCTGCAAGCGGAGCTCGAGATAGCTGTGTTATTTCCTGCAGAGACAAGCCCTGGCTGGAAGAAGTGATGGCGATCTGTGCTGGATGAAAGATGAAAAACAAAGATGAAGGACTTCACCTAGAGACGTCACTGGTGAGTCAGTGTGTTACCTGTACACTGACACTATACACTGTATACTCTATACAGAGGTCCTATGTACCATGTCAACAGTGGTCACTGTATTACCTTTACATTATACATTATATACAGAGCTCCTGTGTATAATGTCACTGGTGATCACTGTATTACCTGTACACTGACACTATATACAGAGGTCCTGTGTACAATGTCACCAGTGATCACTGTATTACCTGTACACTGACACTATATACAGAGCTCCTGTGTATAATGTCACCAGTGATCACTGTATTACCTGCATACTGACACTATATACAGAGCTCCTGTGTATAATGTCACTGGTAATCACTTTATTACCTGTACACAGACACTGCATACTAAGTACAGATCTCCTGTGTATAATGGCACTTATGGTAATAGTATTGTGTTTTTTTATTACTGATCAGTATTGTAGTATTCAGTCACTATGTGGTGGTAATATGTGTCTGGACATGGTGTTGCGGTATTTGTCCCTTGTATGTGCTATTTGGTCACTTTGTGGTGGTAATATGTGGTCTGGTCATGGTGCAGTGGTATTTGTTCTTTGTATGTGATATTATTCAGTCACTGGTGGTAATATGTGGTCTGGTCATGGTGTTGTGGTATTTGTTCCTTGTATGTGATATTATTGGTCATTTTAAAAATTTAAAAATAATTAAAAATACACCTAAATTGTATTGCGTATTTTAACAAATATTTAATAGGTTACAGTAGAGTAGGGCCCGGTCAAAAGTGTCTACCATATTATGGTGGCGGCTTAAAAAATCTTTTGGCCAAAACAAAAGCTGCCGGCTATATGTGTGATCTGGTGATGGGAACTGTTAATGTGTGATAGGTGAGAAGTTGAGTTTTTCCAAGAGAGAGCGGAGGTACTGTGGACAGTTCGAGGGGTGGAGGCAGGGCTGGGGAGGAGCCTGGGCGGAGTCTCAAGGGGGCCCCAAAAATTTTGCCAGTATGGGGCCCCAAAATTGCTAGTGGCAGCCCTGACAGTGGGAGCTGAGTGGAAGCGCCAGGCAGAGGAGAATAAAGTCACTAATGCAACTGGGGCACTGGCAGCACCTCGGTTGGGATGGATAGCATGGCAAAAATGTGGAAAACCTTTCTCAGCACGTTGCAAAATCCAGCACCACCATCTGATATGGTCCCAATTTTGTGCAGTACAAACAGATACTTTTTGGAAAAGTATAGTGATGAGAGAGCACTATAATGCGGAGGTCTGGAGACGGTCTAAAAATTGCTGAAAACAATGGAAACAGAGATGAAATGGCATGGGAACAGCAACCTGGAAGCATCTCTAAATCCCAGGTCGGTGTTGAGAACAATATTGTCAGAGTATTACGCCACCTTTAAGGACTGACAATAAAACATACAAAACTGAATTAAAATGGATTTGACTGGAAGAAATGTTAAGAAAGTTTCTTTTCAGGATAATGAATTGTATATAAAGCAAAATAAATAAGAGAAAAAAATGGTCCTCCACACCTTGGGCTAAGATCACAAGCAGTGTTTTTGCTGTGTTTTTACATGTTTACATTGCTTTCAATGGTAAAAAAAAAACATTCAACAGAAAATATAATTACATCATTTTAATACCTTATCTGAGACATGATCAGACACATTGAAATTCATTTTTCTTTTTTTTGTCGTGCCATCAGCCAGCCATTACTATTTGTAAAGGGCCATGAGGCCCTTTCTATTTTTAGAGGGCTAGCAGCTGTCTTGTGGACAGATGAGATCAAGATAGAGTTTTTTGGTAAAGCACATCATTCTATTGTTTACTGTAAATGGAATGCGGCCTACAAATAACAGAACAAAGTAGTTACAGTCAAGTATGATGGAGGTTCAAAGATATTTTGGGGTTGTTTTGCTGCCTCTGGCCCTGGGTGTCTTGAAATGTAAAGATTCCCAAATAATTTTGGGTAATAATGTAATGCCTGGAGTCAGAAAGCTGGGTTTGCATCCTAGTAGGTCACAGGTCTTCCAGGAGGACAATGACCCCCAAACATATTTCAAGAACGACCAAGAAAAAGATGAAAGCAAAACACTGGAGAGTTCAGAAGTAGTAATTCCAGCCCCAGTACGGTAAAACCTTAACCACTATCGCTTACATACACATGCTACAGAGAAACTGTGAATAGACACATTAAATAATTTAATTTATGAGTACAGAACACCATAAAAAAATGAATCAGTCAGTAAGTGCATGAAAAAAGCAGCAGCAAGGCTTAGAATTTATAAGGCAATAATCCCTAACTAGATGCTTGTCATGCCAACTTTGAAGAATTTCTGAGTACAGATGAACGTAAAAAACATGAATCCATCAACAAATGCATGAAAAAAAAACTGCAGGAAGGCTTACAACAAGTTATAAAGCAATATTCCCTGATCAGATGCATATCGTACGCTCTCCGTACTGCCACATCTCACCGTTGATGAACTGCAGATAAGAGTTGTACTATTGAACAATATAGAAGGGATTTGGATTGGCCCTGAACATTTTTTTTCTTGTACGTGGCAGCAACAAACTCTGGAGTAATGCTAGTAACACTGCAAGTTGTGAAGAATTTCTGAGTACATATAAACCTTAAAAGGAACCTGTCAGCATTATTGTGCACAATAACCCACAGATAGTGTCAGGTCGGCGCCGCTATCCTGATTGAAATTAAACTTTGGTTGATGAAATCTATCTTGTGGCTGTTGTTTAATATTTATTTGTAGTTTTCAATTAACAATATGCTTATTATCTGGGGTGGGGCTGTGGGAGGGGTCTGCATGTGGTGCTCTGATTAGATGTTCATATGTGTGGCTTCTGACAGGTCACTGATCCCTCAGCTACCTGCCCCCTAGTTTACATAATGAATATTATATATACTGTATACCTTGGAAAATAAAAAATCCCACGCTGCAGGCAGGCACCAGTGGTGATGCCTGCACTGCAGTCTAACCGCATGTGTAATCTGTATATTATTCATTTGTTTGAGGTTATCCTGAAATTCCTTAAAGAAAAATCCATTTGAAAATGACGCCGACCGTGCCTGTGCAGTAGCAGCGATTGGTGATCCGATAGATGCTACAGCGCAGACCCTGGCCGCACCATCTTTGTTGAGAAAAAAAATACTCCTCCAAGATGGCGCCTGCGCAGTAGCCGCTATCAGAATACCCCACACTCCAGAGCCTGGCACTGGGAGGGTCTCAGATTGGAATTTTTGAAAATGTTTCTTCAATTACGACCTTCTGGTACTACAACATTTTATTAGACCTCTCCGCCATGAGAAGGAGAGATGTAAAGTTCTCCTTGTAGCATTGGTCTAGAAGGGTGAACAAGCAATCAGTAGTGTTGGCTAAAATGCATACAACCCAAGGGTCACGGGAAAGGCAGAGGTACATACACTCAGGCATGAGTGCCAGACTGTCAATAGCCAAGAATTCCCTGTCCCCACCAAGAGGACGACTATTGTCCTTGTCGTCCTCATCCTCTTCCTCATCCTCACTCTCCTCCTCATCTTCAGCCATCCACACTAAACAGAAAGGATGAAGGTGGTCTGGGTGCTACCATCTATAGCGCAGGCAGCTAGAGGCAAGCAAACTTTTCAAGGTTTGGTTCTGGGAATGGACGATGTTCACCAAACAGTCTGTTGAATGTATCTGAACCTCACTAAATTCAATGGAAGGCAAAAACAACAGCATAGACAACACCTTTAGGGATGTCAAAAAGCTGCCCAAAAAGCTCAAATTATGTGCAAACACCATGAAAAGTGCAATCAATTGACCCACAGTAGAAATGTTATAATAGCGCAACAGTCAGGCATAGGCAATGCATGAGATAGGGTTTGAGCCAGTATTTACAGCTTAGAATTGAAGCTTCAATGAGGGACCTGATGGTTAAAGAAGCATTGTAAGCCTTCTTAGCTGGGAGACCTGATACCTCATGAAACACCTCCAATATTGGTGGAAAAATGTAAGGAAAGTAACAAAGGTTGTTTACTGATCAATTAACCCACAGTAGAACCTTTTATAATGGCACAGAAACAGTCAGCCATGGCTCATGCATGGGAGCTGATACCTCATTGGAAACCTAATAACTCATACAACACCTCCAATTTTTCTTTACTCCAGCCACACTCAGATGGCACAAACATCAGTTTCATAGACTACTATTGATGGACAAAGGTAAGAATAGTAACACAGGTAGTTGACTGATCAATTGACCCACAGTAGAAACTGTTATAATGGCACTGAAGCAGTTGGCCATGGCCAATGCATAAGGTATCAGGGTCTGGCCCAGTATTTACAGCTTGGAATTGAAGTTTCAAAGAGGACCTGATGGTTACACAGTTCATGCAACACCTCCAATTTTTTTTTTATCCAGCCACACTCAGATTGCACAAACATCAGTTTCATAGACTACTATTGATACAAAAATGTAAGTAAAGTAACACAGGTAGTTGACTGAAAGTAAGTGCAAGCCTTCCTGTCTGGAAGCCCTAGTCACACAGGCAATCCACCAGATGGAGACCCAGCTAATAATTGCCACAGAGGACAAAGAGGCATCAATTTCCACAGAATAGAAATATTATAATAGGTCTCTGACACACCATCCACCACAGGCAACCCACCAGATGGAGACCCAACTTGGAGTCTCCACATTTCAGAAAATATTTGTCACACAGAACAAAAGTGACATCAATTTCCATAGAGCAGAAACATTATGATAAGCCTCTGACTCAACTTATCCTACAGGCAACCCACCAGATGGAGACCCAACTTGAAGTGTCCACATTTCAAAAAACTGTTTGCAACATCAGCAGTAGTAACAGCAGGCACAGAAGACACCACAAGGATGGCAAATACTGCAATAATGCAAGATCAATGCATGAGATTAAAAATAACATCATCGCCCAGTCTGGCCAGTCTGCGACTGGGGTGCAAAGGCTATTGGAGATTCATGGCTTGTTCATTTTGATTAATGTTAGGCAGTCGACACTTTCAGGGGACAGCTGGATGCGCTTATCCGGCAGGAGACCACCAGCAGTGCTGAAGACATGCTCTGAGGACGCTGGCTGCAGGCATGGCAAAACGTATGTTTTTAACCCCTTTCTGACATTACATGTACTATCCTGTCCATGTTCCTTGGGCCCGTCTGACCATGGATGGGATGGTATGTCATCGCCAATCGGCCATGCACACGGGTGGTGTGTGGCCGATCGCGGCCAGGTGTCAGCTGATTCTCACAGCTCACACCCGGCACTAAGTACCAGTCACAGACCACTTCCCGCACTTTAACGTCTGGAACACTGCGATCAAACATGATCACAATGTTCAGAAGTCGGCACAGGGGCTGACAGCCCCTCTTCCGTTGGATCGGTGCATGGAGACTCGTTGTCGCCATAATGACATCCGGGTCTCCAGAGCTGAGAGACTTCCTGTCATGCGCAGTGATGATCAGGAAGTCTCTCAGGTCAGTGAGCAGTATCTGCAGCGCTGATCGTTTCTATAGCATGCAGATGCTGCTTCATCTCCTTGCTATAGAAGCGGTCAGTTTGCACAGAATGATTGTCCCATAGTGGGACCAAGTGTAAAAGTAAGAATTAAATAAAAAACATTTTTTAATAATTGTAAAAATATTTTAAAAAATAACAAAAATAATATTACAGAAATCAATATTTATTCTATCAATAAATAAATATTTGAATGAAAAAAATCTAAATAATAAAAGCACACATTTGGTACCTCCGCATCCATAATGACCTGACCTATAAAACTGTCCCACTAATTAACCCCTTTAGTGAACACAATAAAAAAAACAAGGCAATAAACAATGCTTTATTATCATACTGCCAAACAAAAAGTGGAATAACACATGATCAAAAAGACGGATATAAATATGCATGGTACTGCTGAAAACGTCATATTGTCCTGCAAAAAACGAGCTGCCACACAGCTTCATCAGCGGAAAAATAAAAAAGTTATAGCTCTCAGAATAAAGCGATGCAAAATAATTATTTTTTATATAAAATAGTTTTTATTGTATAAAAGCACCAAAACATAAAAAAAGATATAAATTAGGTATCGCTGTAATTATACTGACCCGAATCAATAAAGCTGCTTTATCAATTTTACCACAGGCGGAACTATATAAACGCCCACCCAAAGGAAATTTATGATTTCCTGGTTTTTGTTCATTCTGCCTCCCAAAAATCGGAATAAAAAGCGATCAAAAATGTCATGTGCCCGAAAATGGTACCAATAAAAATGTCAACTTATCCGGCAAAAAACAAGACTTCACATGACTCTGTGGGCCAAAATATGGAAAAATTATAGCTCTCAAAATGTGATGATGCAAAAAACTATTTTTTGCAAGAAAAAGGGTCTTTTAGTGTGTGACAGCAGCCAAATATAAAACCCCACTATAACACCTCTTTCACATGTCCTGATATTTCTGGTACCGGAGATGTCAGCGTCCGGGTGGGTAATTCATGCAGCACACGTGTGGCATGCATGTGCCGCATCAGTACCACAAGGACGGGCGCCAGGGAAGAAGCATTACAGTAAGCACTGTTCCCCGGTCAGTGTTGGGTGCTGAACATGGCTCTCATCATTCTCCCCTGATCTGTTGGCGATCGGCACAAGCAGGGGAGAATCAGTCTCTCCTGCTTGTGCCAATCACTGGCAGAGCAGAGGAGAATGATGAGAGCTGTGTTCAGCTCCCGGTGCAAGCAGAGGAGAATAATTCTCCCCTGCTTGTGCCAATCACCGGCAGAGCAGGGAAAAATGATGAGAGCCATGTTCAGCACCCGGGGCCGGGGAACAGCGCTTGCTGTAGCGCTTCTTCCCCTGCGCCAATGCGTGTCACATGGATGACATCCATATGTGTTATGCGTATGCACATGTGCAAGATGTTTTGTGGCCCATGCTGACATTAAAAAATGGACATGTCAGCATGTTTTGCTCACGGAAACACACTGACATGTGCACAGACCCATTCACTTGAATAGGCAATTAGCGCTCCGTTCTTCCCGAGTCTCTCCGCATGGCTGCCCAATGGTATAAAATTCTGTGACACATCCATGGTGTCAATATGATCACTGCACACCTAGATGAATTCCATGAGAGGTGTAATTCATAAAATGGGGTAACTTATGGGGGCTCTGCTGTTTTGGCACCTCATGGGCTCTCCCAGTGGGTCATGGCACCTGCAAACCATAACAGTAAAATCTGGCGCTCCTTCCCTTCTGAGCTATGCCATGTGCCCAAACAGTGGTTTACTCCCACATATGGGGTGTCAGTGTACTCAGGCCAAATTTCACAATAACTTTTGGGGTCCAAATTCTTCTGTTACCCTTGGGAAAATAAAAAATTGGGGTGAAAAAAATATTTTTGTGGAAAAAAATATGATTTTATGTTTTTACGGCTTTACATTACAAACTTCTGTGAAGCACTTGGGGGTTCAAAGTGCTCACCACACATCTAGATAAGTTCCTTGGGGGGCTAGTTTTCAAAAAGGGGTCACTTTTGGGGGGTTTCCACTGTTTAGGCACATCAGGGACTCTCCAAATACGACATGATGCCCGCAGACCATTCCATCAAAGTCTGCATTCCAAAATGTCACTACTTCCATTCCGAGCCCTGACGTGTGCCCATACAGTAGTTCTATCCCACATATAGGGTATCAGAGTACTCAGGACAAATTGGAAAACAACTTTTGGGGTCCAAATTCTCCTGTTACCCTTGGGAAAATAAAAAATTTAGGACTAAAATATCATGTTTGTGGAAAAAATATGATTTTTTTATTTTCACGCCGGGCGCTATAAACTTTAGTGAAACACCTGGGGCTTCAACTTTCTGACCACACATCTAGATAAGTTCCTTAGGTGATGTGGTTTTCAAAATTGGGTCACATGTGGGGGGTTTCCACTGTTTAGCAACATCATGGGCGCTCCAAATTCCATCAAAGTCTGCATTCCAAAATGTCACTTCTTCCCTTCCGAGCCCCGACGTGTGCCCATACAGTAGTTTTCTCCCACATATGGGGTATCAGCATACTTAGGACAAATTACACAATAACTTATGGGGTCCAATTTCTCCTGTTACCCTTAGGAAAATAAAAAAAATTGTATGTGAAGTAATTTTTTGTGAAAAAAGTTAAATGTTCAATTTTTTTTAAACATTCCAAAAATTTCTGTGAAGCACCAGAAGGGTTAATAAACCTCTTGAATGTGGTTTTGAGAACCTTGAGAGGTGGAGTTTTTAGAATGGTGTCAATTTGGGGTATTTTCTATCATATAGACCCCTCAAAGTGACTTGTGATGTGGTTCCTAAAAAAAAAAAATGGTGCTGTAAAATTGAGAAAACACTGTTTAACTTTTAACCCTTATAACTTCCTAACAAAAACAATTTTGGCTCCAAAATTGTGCTGATGTAAAGTAAACATGTGGGAAATGTTACTTATTAAGTATTTTGTTTGACATATCTGTGTGATTTAAGGGCATGAAAATTCAAAGTTGGAAAATTGCAAAATTTTCAAAATTTTCGGCAAATTTCCATTTTTTTCACAAATAAACGCAAGTAATATCAAATAAATTTTACCACTATCATGAAGTACAATATGTCTTGAGAAAACATTGTCAGAATCACCTGAATCCATGCAAGTGTTCCAGAGTTATTTTCCTCATAAAGGAACAGTGGTCAGAATTGTAAAAATTGGCCTGGTCATTAAAATGCAAACCACCCTTGGGGGTAAAGGGGTTAAAAAAGAAAAAAGTAAAAGGGCCCAAAGCCACCTGATGGCATTGATATTGAGTTTCAGATACTCCTGCACCATCCTCTCCAGTCATTCACAACGTGTCAGACTTGTATTCTGTTCTGCTGGTGCACAGGCTGGTCTAAAAAATGTGTGAAACAACTCACAGAAATTGCTTCTGCCAATTACCCTACTGCTGCTGCTAAAGTTTTGATGATGATGCCTTGAGATTCCCAGGGTTGAACGTCTAGAACTGGGATGCACACTGTGTGCCTCATTACGATCTTGGGGAAGCACTCATAAGATTGTCTACAAGAGTATTTTGATACTCCAGCATGCAAGCATACTTTTCCAGGTGTAAAGCATCTGGCTAAATTTACTCTTGTAACGTGGATCTTACAGAGTGACAACCCAGTAGTCTGCAGTATTTCTAACCCTAAAAATATGGGCATCATTTTGAAGATAGTGCAGCAAGAAGGAACTCATGGTAGCGCTCAAGTGAGCTCACAGTGACAGTGCTTTCTGCAGCAGTGCATCCAGGTCAGAGTAGTGGCTAAGAAATTTCTGTACCACCAGACTGAGGACATGAACCATGCAAGGCACGTGTGAGGTTGCCATGGCATAGAGCTGCCACCAGGGTTTGCACTGTTATCGCACACGGCCTTCCCTGTTCAAGGTTCAGTGGAGACAGCCAATGCTCTATCTCAGCCTGGATAGCTGTCCACAACTCCTGTGTCCACAACGCTGTGTGACTGTAATCTCCAAGGCATATTAATTTAAACACTGCCTGATTGCAGTGGCTGCGCAGAATAGATGTTGGGGAGATTCTACCTGCACTGTTGGAATGCAAGTCTGATTAAGGGAGAGGTTGAGGGCACAGGTGGAGGTCCTAGAGTAGGTAGAGGAGGCAGAAGCAGTGAAGAAAGTGTTAGATACAGAGGTTTGTCCTGCAAGCCTTTGAGATTCAAAGACTTGTGCAGTAGACACTTGACCGCCTGCTCCCATAGCTACCAGAGTCACCCAATGCCCAGTCAGTGAGATGAAATGCCCCTGCCCATGTTTGCTCGTCCAGGTGTCAGTGGTGAAATGCACCCTGGTAGACATAGATTTTTTCAGGAAATGGGTGATGTTGTCGGTGACATGCATGTGTAATACAGGCACAGCTTTCTTAGAGAAGTAATGGTGAGTGGGCAACTGGTACTGGGGGACTGCGATAGCCATCAACTTTCTGAAACTATCTGTATTCACAAGGTGGAAAGGCAGCATTTTTGTGGACAACAGACTGGAGATGGTGGAGTTCAAGCTCTTAGCTTTGGCAAGCGTAGGAGGAAACATTATTTTACATGACCACAACTGTGGGACCAAGAGCTGGCTGATGTGCTGAGAAAGGGTGGAGGTGCAGGCAGAGATGTTATGGTGGATTGAGAAAGATGTGTTGTGCTATGTGACACAAAACAGCAGTCATGTCTCCTTCTTTAACAGCTGATGGGCTTTCACTCACCCAGACTGTAGGTGGTAAACAAGTGTAATTTCTTTGGCCACAAACCTGTTTCAGAAAACTTGACATTGTGACAGAGGAGGAAGAAGCAGCAAATGGGGTTGATGGGATGGACGGTGGTTGGCTAGGCCCACTAGTCCTCATTTTAGCGCAGTGACATTCCCACACTAAGGCATGTTGATCGGGCATCTACTGCTTGATGCATGTAGTTGTCAAATTATTGCAATTTTTCCTCTACTGACATTCTTTTGCAAATTTGACAGATAACTTGTGCTGCATCATCCTTTGCGGTCTCTAAAAAAGGCCCAGGCTAGGCAACCCTTGCCGCTCCTGCGAACTGCACACTGGTGCTGGCCACAGCCAGAATTGGGGGTGAGAATGCAGTGCTTGTCATATTTGCATCACTTCATGTCTGTGAAGCCACAGTGTAATGTCCTCATCTTCCTCCTCATCCACCTCCTTTGCTGAGCTACTCAACTGCATACCTCTGGGTTCACAAGAAGTAGGAACTACAAACTCATCATCATCTTCTCTGTTCTCACACTCCTTATCCTGAGAGTCACCCTCCTCCTCTTCCTGTCCTGACACCACAGTATAGTCCGCATGCATTTCGTGTATCAGAGTCTCATTAGGATCACCTAAACCCTTGGTGGCTAGCGTCTGATGACGAGAGTCTGGATTTGGCTCAGACTCTACTTTGCCCTGCCCCACACCCAGCATGAAAACATTTTGGACATTGTTGCAGATGCTTTGGATTCTGTGACTCTTCGGAGCAGACTTTGGAATAGAATGTGTGACTAGCTCTGCAGAATGGCCCATCTGTGGTTCCTCCAGTCAGTTGGGCATTTGGAATTTTTTGACGCTGTGGGAAACAAGGGTGATTGGGGTGCCTCCTATGAGGATTGTAGTGTGTGTGATGTTAAGGTGGAGAAAGAGAAGAGGCCACTTGATGCAGCATTTACCATCCACTCAAGCACATTCTCTTTATAAGCCTCATCTGACCTTTTATTAATACTAACACCTAACCCACGTACATGTCGAATACCAAAGCTACTCCCCCTTGCACCACAACCTCACTTTTTACTACTCATGTTTCAAGTGGCCTTCTCCTTTTGTAACTTGCTGTTTCACATCCTTAGTAGTGTTGAGCATTCCGATACCGCAAGTATCGGGTATCGGCCGATACTTGCGGTATCGGAATTCCGATACCGAGATCCGATACTTTTGTGGTATCGGGAATCGGTATCGGGATTAATATCAATGTGTAAAAGAAAGAATTAAAATAAAAAATAGGGATATACTCACTTCTCCGGCGGCCCCTGGACTTTACCGCCGTAACCGGGAGCCGTTGTACCTAAGAATGCGCGCTTGAAGGGCCTTAGATGACGTCACGGCGCTCTGATTGGTCGCGTAGCGGTCACGTGACCGCTACGCGACCAATCAGAAGCTGCGGACGTCTTCTAAGGTATTTCAAGCGCTTGAAAGACCTTAGGTGACTTCACGGCTTTGTGATTGGTCGCGTAGCGGTCACGCGACCGCTACGGACCAATCAGAGCGCCGTGACGTCATCTAAGGCCCTTCAAGCGCGCATTCTTAGGTACAACGGCTCCCGGTTACGGCGGTAAAGTCCAGGGCGCGTCAGAGGGTGAGTATATCCCTATTTTTTATTTTAATTCTTTCTTTTACACATTGATATGGATCCCAGGGCCTGAAGGAGAGTTTCCTCTCCTTCAGACCCTGGAAACCATACAGGATACCGTCCAATACTTGGTGTCCCATTGACTTGTATTGGTATCGGGTATCGGTATTGGATTAGATGCGATACTTTGCCGGTATCGGCCGATACTTTCCGATACCGATACTTTCAAGTATCGGACGGTATCGCTCAACACTAATCCTTAGGCATACAGTGGTCAGTCACCTGTCACTAAATGATCAATCACTATTTATTTTCTTAGATAGCGTGCCTGACCAAACCTTGTTATACCTAATGATTTTTAAGTGGAAATCTGGCCTTCTAATTTTCCACTGAAACACAGTTTTATCACAAACAATTGGGAGTAGCAAATGGGGCTCCTGGAGACTGACACACAGTTTTTACGTAATCTACTTTAATGCTGGAAGATCGATTTCACACAGGACAAGATCCTATCAAGTTAACTGATAAGTTCACTATCAGCAGCAGCAATAGCGCAAGAGCGACCTCTCTGCACTGTGACACTGAGACAATGGCACCAGCAAAACATGATGTCCACTTTTTACATGGCCAAGGACTTGTGACTTCGGCAGCCTATCACAGAATACCTTGTGTCATGACATTTTGAATGGTTTCTGAGCCCTGATTGGCTGCTGGAATCAACAAACATAAAGTTAAGGGAAAAAAAGGAGCATGCCGCTCCTTTAACCTCTCCACAATGCTTCCCTAACCTCTCCACACCCCCTCTTCTCATCAAACACAACCCCCCACTCATCATTCTGCGCCACTATCATAGCCAAAGTAACAAAAGCATTAGTAGAAATGCAATGATTTACCGAACTGTGACTGAGTTTTGACGACTTTGAGTGAAAATGCTCGTGAAAGTGAAAACTAATCCGAATATGCTACGTTCGTACCAAATTTGAAATTGGCAAACGTTTTCCAAACACGTTTGCTCATCTCTAGTGGCAGTCAGAAAGGAAATTAATCCTTTCATAAACACGTAATAATTTTTTCTAAGAAATCACCTAAGCTTTTTTGAAGGTACCAACTGTTTCTGTTCTAATCAGCTTCTGAGGTGACTATTCCACAGATTTACAGCTCTTCTGGTATAACAAGCCTTGCTATCTCTGGACTTAAAAGCTTTTTTTTCTAACAGACTAAGGAAGTACCGTCAGTACCAAGTGGAACTATTATTACTAAGCGTTGGTGCGTTTCCTGAGTGCTGCCAGCAATTAATATATGTGACCTATTTTTAAGTTGGGCGTTACCCTTCCCTTGAAATTTAAACGACGTGATAACTTATAATTATAACCCTTTGTTTAATCCAAAGAGGTGGGATGCGAATGTTTGGCAAAGAAATTATTATCTATTGATATACAGTAGGTTGCTAATATATTTTTGGCAAACGGTATGACACACAGTATTAAGCAACTTTTCTTTTGAAGCTTGTAACTAGCTTCCAAGTGTAATAGAAAAATAGGAAACAATATATTGTAAATTAAGGACTTTTTGCCCCGCGGTGATAGGAGGGATTGGATTTACGCCAAAACATTCATTTTGCAGAATCTGTAGCCTGGTATTGTTGATTTGAGGAGTTTTGGTGAGTAGTTTCTACATGTCTACAAGTATATTTAGTCAGATCTAAAGAAGACGAACCATGTAAGATGATCTCTCTTAAAATTAACCTTTTGATTCTACTTTGATTAGCCTGAAGCTTTAATGAAAAAATGGATGTGTTTTATGAGAAATGAATGTGAATTTCAATATGAGAGAGATTCCAAGTTTGTACTGTGCAAAGTAGAATACACAAGTTTTATTGCAGAGGTAATTTGTCTTTTCTAAATGTTATACGATATCAAGTATATTAAATTAATGGATATTATTTTTATATCATTGTGTCAAGCACTCTGCAAGACTGTGAATCTCTCCATCCCAAGATACAATTTTTGCAATTTTTTGCAAAATGCTCCCTTCAATACCTGATATGTAGCACACTATAGAAAATTAATCTTTCATCTATAATTAAATACGATAATTCCAATATTCCACATACAACATATATGTATATTAACATATACTGTAAATAAATATTATTGTATGTAAGTATTTTAATATAATTATTCCAGATGTGCCAGCTTCTCACCTCCCAGGTAACAATTTAAAGGGAATCTGTCAGCAGGTTTTTGTTACTTCATCTAACTGCAGCTTGATGTAGGCAAAAAGACCCTGAATTCAACGATATAAAAATTAGATTACTGGGTGCAGCGGTTCTGAATAAATAATTGCCACACTAAAAGCAATTTCCTATTAGTTTATATGCAAAAGACTGAGGTAATAAATGTCATGCTTTACAGAAGATAAATACAATAATAATACTAAAAAATATTAAAGGCAAGTCTATATTCTGTTGCTCATTAAAAAGGTGCATACCATGTAATATCCCATAAGTCAAAAAACAATTATACAAAATTCAAACAAAAATATACAGTGCCTTGCGAAAGTATTCGGCTTCATGGAACTTTTCAACCTTTTCCCACATATCATGCTTCAAACATAAAGATACCAAATGTAAATTTTTGGAGAAGAATCAACAACAAGTGGAAAACAATTGTGAAGTTAAACTAAATGTATTGGCTATTTTACATTTTTGATGAAATTCAAAAACTGAAAAGTGCAATATTATTTGGCCCCTTTAACTTAATACTTTGTTTCGCTACCTTTTGCTGTGATTACAGCTGCAACTCACTTGAGGTATGTCACTATCAGTTTTGTAAATCGAGAGAATGAAATTCTTGTCCATTCCTCCTTGGCCAACAGCTCGAGCTCAGTGAGGTTTGATGGAGATCGTTTGTGAACAGCAGTTTTTAGCTCTTTCCACAGATTCTCGATTGGATTGAGGTCTGGACTTTGACTTGGCCATTCTAACACTTGGATACGTTTATTTGTGAACCATTCCATTGCAGATTTTGCTTTATGTTTGGAATCAATGTCTTGTTGGAAGACATATCTCCGTCCCAGTCTCAGGTCTTTTGCAGACTCCAACAGGTTTTCTTCAAGAATGGTCCTGTATTTGGCTTCATCCATCTTCCAATCAATTTTAACCATTTTCCCTGTCCCTGCTGAAGAAAAGCAGGCCCAAAACATGATGCTGCCACCACCATGTTTGACAGTGGGGATGGTGTGTTCAGGGTGATGAGCTGTGTTGCCTTTGCGCCAAACATATCATTTGGCATTGTTGCCAAAAAGTTCAATTTTGGTTTCATCTGACAAGAGCACCTTTTTCCACATGTTTGGTGTGTCTCCCAGGTGGCTTATTGCAAACTTTAAACTACACTTATTATGGATATCTTTGAGAAATGGCTTTCTTCTTGCCACTGTTCTATAAAGGCCAGATTTGTGCAGTGTGCGACTGATTGTTGTCCTAAGGACAGACTGTCCCACTTCAGCTGTAGATCTCAGCAGTTCATCCAGAGTGATCATGGGCCTCTTGGCTGCATCTCTGATCAGTCTTCTCCTGGTTTGAGATGAAAGTTTAGAGGGACGGCTAGGTCTTGGTAGATTTGCAGTGGTATGATACTCCTTCCATTTCAATATGATCGCTTGCACAGTGCTCCTTGGGATGTTTAAAGTTTTGGAAATCATTTTGTAACCAAATCTGGCTATAAACTTCTCCACAACAGTATCACGGACCTGCCTGTTGTGTTCCTTGGTCTTCATGATGCTCTGTGTGCTTCAAACAGAACCCTGAGACTATCACAAAGCAATTGCATTTATACGGAGACTTGATTACACACAGATGGATTATAATTATCATCATTAGGCATTTAGGACAACATTGGATCATTCAGAGATCCACAATGAACTTCTGGAGTGAGTTTGCTGCACTGAAAGTTAAGGGGCTGAATAATATTGCATGCCCCACTTTTCAGTTTTTGAATTTCCACAAAAATTTAAAATAACCAATAAATTTTGTTCAACTTCACAATTGTGTTCCACTTGTTCGCCAAAAATGTACACTTGGTATCTTTATGTTTGAAGCATGATATGTGGGAAAAGGTTGAAAAGTTCCAGGGGGCCGAATACTTTCGCAAGGCACTGTATGTTCAGTAAATGCACTCAATACTTGGTCGGGGCTCCTTTTCCATCAATCACTGCATCAATGCGGCATGGCATGAGCCTGTAGCACTGCTTTGGTGTTATGGAAGCCCAGGTTGCTTTGATAGCAGCCTTCAGCTCATCTGCATCATTGCGTCTGGTGTTTCTCATCTTCCTCTTGTCAATGCCCAATAAATTCTCTATGGGGTTAAGGCCAGGCAAGTTTGCTTGCCAATCAAGCACAGTGATACTGTTGTTTTTAAACCAGGTATTGGTACTTTCAACAGTGTGAACAGGTGCCAAGTCCTGTTGGGAATTAAATTTCCATCTCCAAAAGTTTGTCAGAGGAGGGAAGCATGAAGTGCTCTAAAATTTCCTGGTAGACGGCTGCGCTGACTTTGGTCTTGATAAAACACAGTGGACCTACACCAGCAGATGACACGGCTTCCCAAACCATCACTGATTGTAGAAATTTCACACTAGACCTCAAGCAGCTTGGATTGTGTGCCTTTCCATTCACTCTTCCTCCAGACTCTGGGACCTTGATTTTCAAACAAAATGCAAACATTTGCTTTCATCTGAAAATGCATGTCCTGTATATGTCTGTGTATGGTGGCTCTTGAAGTAATGACTCCAGCAGCAGTCCACTCCTTGTGAATCTCCCCCCAATTTTTGAATGGCCTTTTCTTAACAATCCTTTCAAGGTTGCGTTTATCCCAGTTGCTTGTGCACATTTTTCTACCACATTTTCTCCTTTCACTCAACTTTCAATTAATATGCTTGGATACAACACTCTCTGAGCAGGCAGATGCTTTAGCAACGACATTTTGTGGTTTTACCTCCTTGAGGTGTGTGTCAATGACTGCCTTCTGGACATCTGTCAAGTCAGCAGTCTTCCCCATGATTGTGGAGCCCATTGAAACAGAATAAGGCTACTTTCACACTAGCGTTAACTGCAAACCGTCACAAATCGTCTTTTTGCCGAAAAAACGGATGCGTAAAAAAAAAGTGAAAAACGTATGCAACGCATACAGCATTTCGACGGATCCGTCGCAAATCCGCTAAACAGTTCCGTCGAAATACTGGATGCGTTGCATACGTTGCATCCGTTTTTACCATCCGTTGCATCCGTTTTTACGACGGATCCGTTTTTAAAATGGAAGGCTCCCAAATTTGATTGGCTACTGGAAAATATGGAAAACTATATAGTTACTGTTTTTACAGCCCATCTTTGAGGGTTTTAGTTTTATGGCAGAGATGGAAGGTGTTCTTGTGAGGATTGCGAGTTTGGTTACTGACATTATATTTGAGACAAATCGCCTGGATATCATAGTGCGGGAGAAGGAGGCGGCAACGGAAAGACGGAGGATGCTTCTGCAGGAACGGAGACGGAGACGACTCTGGATCCATCCGATTAATGAACTGCGGATGACCCGGGGTGTCCAGTCCACTCTCTACCTGGAGTTGCGGCATAATCCACACAAATTCTACAATTACGTACGGATGAGGATGGAACATTTTGACAATTTGCTTGAAAAACTAGGGGATGTCATCCGAAGGCAGGACACAAGGATGAGGCTTGCCATCACACCGGCGGAGCGGCTGATGGTGACCCTGCGGTAAGCCTCTTTTTTTTATGTCATTGCTCATATTTAATGTTATATTACATGCTGCAGACAATACTGCGCTGACATATTGCGCACTATTTTCTGCAGCATGTAATTTTTGTATTGTTTGCGGCCATTCCACTGCGTTTTTTTAATGTCATTGCTCATATTGAGTGTCATATAACATACTGCAGAAAATACTGCGCTGAAACATTGCGTTGCATTTTCTGCAGAATGTTTTTTTTTTTGGTTTGTTGACATGCAACTGCTTTTTTTTATGTCATTGCTCATATTTAATGTTATATTACATGCTGCAGACAATACTGCGCTGACATATTGCGCACTATTTTCTGCAGCATGTAATTTTTGTATTGTTTGCGGCCATTCCACTATTTTACACCGGTTTCATGCAGGTTTTATTGTGTGTCCCGTCCTTAAAAAAATGTTCACAGTGCCATTTATTGAAACTTTACCAGGAAACCAAAAAAAAAAAAAGGTTGTTGGTCTGTGCAATTTTTTCTAACCTTTTTTTTTTTTTTTTTTCAGCTTCCTAGCTATGGGTGAATCTCTGACTTCGCTCCATTACCAATTCCGGCTGGGCATTTCCACTATTTCCGGAATAGTGAAGGAGACATGTCGGGCTATTTGGGACATTTTACAGCCGGAGTATATCCCCCAACCATCCATGGACATCTGGTTGAGAAGTGCAGAACAGTTTCAGCAGATTTGCCATTTCCCAAATTGTGTTGGTGCCGTTGACGGGAAACACATAAGGATTGCAAAACTGGCAGGAACAGGGTTGCAGTACTACAATTACAAGAAATATTTCTCAATCGTACTCATGGCTATTGCAGACGCCAACTGCAAGTTCCTTGCTGTGGACATAGGAGCGTATAGCCGGTCCAACGATTCTCAAGTTTTTAAAAACTCTCCAATGGGTCGTTGCCTGTATGGAGAGACATACGATTTCCCGCCAGCCAGACCACTCCCAGGAACAAGTGAACCAGCCATGCAGTATGTTTGTGTAGGTGATGAAGCGTTTCAACTCTCGTCGCACCTACTGAAACCATATAGTAGCCGGGACTTAACCCGTACCAAACGGGTATTTAATTACCGCCTTACTAGAGCAAGAAGAGTAGTCGAGTGTTCTTTTGGTATATTGACGGCAAAGTGGAGAGTTCTGCTGACGGCAATCAAACTGCAAACCACAACTGTAGACGAGGTTGTTAAGGCCTGTGTGGTGCTCCACAACTTTGTCCTTTCAAAGGAGCCTGTTTCCTTGGATGACGAAGAATTGGAGACAACCTTGTGGGATTACTGCAGCAGCTCTGTTCGCTCCACAGGTTCTGTTGCCAGGATGAGGGACCAGTTTGCGGATTATTTTGTGTCACCAGTCGGGCGGATTCCATGGCAAGGCATGATTGTGTGACATGTTTTCCATGTGTTTTGTTTATGTAAAAAATGTGTTTCTCCCCCCCCCAAAAAAAAAAGGTCCAAAAGCGTGGTTTTCTTGGTAATAAAACCAATATGTTAGACCTTTCACACGTCTGGTGTTTATTTTGATTTTACCTTTTTTATTAGTTACCATATTACCTTAATGAATCCACACACACACAAAGAGTAGAATTTAAATCATACTTAATTTTATTTTAACTTTTTTTTATTTTTCTGCCAAAAAAATAGAAATAGATTAGTTATTTTCAAATGTTTTTATTTTTTTTTTATAACATTAATAAACTTCAACATAATAACATGTTTTACAAGTCTTCAAACTGTGGGGTGGAGATACAAGGGGAGGAGGGGCTGGAAGGTTGGACCACATCGATAGGTGGGGAAACCCTACTTGGTTGGGGTGCAGTGGAAGGGGGGGTAAAAGTAGGAGGCTGACCAGAGGGGGGTGGTGTTGGGGTAGGGGGAATACTTACTGGGGAAGAAAACCTGGGCAAGGAAGAAAACATTGGGGAAGGAATTTGGTTTGGGGGCCGGGATGGGTATGGGGACTGGGTTGGGTATTGGGACTGGGTTGGGTATTGGGACTGGGTTGGGTATTGGGACTGGGTTGGGTATTGGGGCTGGCGTGGGGTTTGGGGCTGGGTTTGGTAATGGGGCTGGCGTGGGGATTGGGGCTGGGTTTGGTATTGGGGCTGGTGTGGGTATTGTGGCGTATGGTGTGGAAATGGGGCCTGGGGTGGGGCATGGTGTGGAAATGGGGCCTGGGGTGGGGCCTGGTGTGGAAATGTGGCCTGGAGTGGGGCCTGGGGTGGAATTGTAGTGGATGTGTGGGGAGGTGTGGGGGTAGATTGGGGTTCGTGAAGGGCCTTCAGTAGAGCATTATGGCAGGTATTCATTACCCGCATCTGTTGCTCAAAAGAAAGCTTTTCCATGCTCCTGAGCATGGATTGAAAAAAAAGATTGGCTGGAGACTGACTTACATCTGAATGCAGCCTATCCAAGCGACTGCTGGTTTCATGGCTTGTTTCACTGATGCGTGACTGCACCATGTTGAAACCAGCAGTCACTTGCTCTCCCTAAATTTTGAAAGAGCTTTGGAAGGATGCATTCAGATGTAAGAACTCAGGAGCATAGCTCCTTTCCTGACCCCTCTGTCGCTGCCGCCACGAACCTAATGGTGGTCTAGAGGTGGCAGGATCAGAGGGGTGGGTTAAAGGGAACGCTATCTGTTGAGCATCAGATGCGAGCAAGGAAGGCTGCAATAATGCTCCACTGCTTGGGGCGGATGAAGTGGAGGGGACAGAGGGGTCAGAGGAGGGGTCAGAGGTGTGGGGCCTACCGACGTGGCCCTCGGTGGAGGACTCAGGAGGGATCGCTCCAGAGGGCGCAGAGGAAGATGCAGGCGCCCGGAGGCTGGAGAAGGTGCTGTGAAAGTAAGAACAAAAACAATTAATATTATGATATGAAAAAGCCCTGACTGAAACCAAACTAAGTTAGACAGGTTAACATGGTTATTAGTGGGCTGTAGAATACTTACACTCTGCTCAGCATGGTTCGCCTCAGGAAGGAGAGGGCCGTGCCATATTTATATCTGCTCCTCTTTCTTCCTGCTGAGCCACTCGGGGCCTGCATCTCCTCGTTAAATTCCCTCTTAAAGCGATCCCTCAGTGACCGCCACCGCTTCCTAACCTTTCCACCTGTGAAGACAAGAATGAAAAGAAAAAAAAAATTGGTAAATGCAATACATTACAGTCAGCTCAAAACATCACTGAAAAGTGAATACTTACATATTTTGCTCTGCTGCTGTGGATGAAGGTCCTCCCACCTTGGAAAGATGTTCTGGCATACTTCCCCCCAGAGCCAACGGGTGACACTGGTATCAGCATGCCTGCGGTCAGCCATGTTCCACAGCGGCTCCCGCTCGCGAACCTCCTCAATGTGACTGTCGATGTCAATATCATCGTCAAAGTCTTCGGCGGGAGCACGCTGTGAAGCCTGTGCAAAAAAAAGAAGTAGAAAAACAAAAAAATTAGTACACTGAACACAAAAAGTACCAATAGAATCCCCCCCCAAAAAAAAAACTCACTGATGGCCGACTGCGGCGATGATTCCGCCGACTCTGGGAGAACCTTCATGGTTTGCTGACTGTTCAGAAGCAGCAGCAGCAGCAGGAGCAGCAGGAGACTGAAATAAAGGAAACAAATTCTCTGTAATGTAGGCATATGTTTTCTGTGTTTAGTTATGTATGAAAATATGTTTTGTGTATGGTGCAGTGTGATGTGTGAAGCAACTGTTTCACCACTACTTACACTTGGTTCCTCCTCCACTTGCATCTCTCCACCCGTCTCACCCCCTTCTGACAGCTCCTCATCTGATTCAGCTTCCTTTTTAAACATAATTTATGCATGTAGTGATCAACAAAAGTGTAAATTAAAAAACCAAAAAAAACCAAAAAACATTTTTTGTGTTAACTTACCGATACACGCTGTTGCTGTAGAGGAGGGCTGTCAGAAGAGGACATTGTTGCGTTAGCCAGGCGGCGGCTGTGGTCCTGGGGTCTCTGTAAGTTAAAAGACACTTGCAATCTGCTCTGTTATGATCCCAGTGGCTGGGGATCACAGGAAATACTAGCTAAGTAACTAAACATAGACACGAGCTCTAGGGAGATGGTAACTGGACTGACCGCAAAACCTGATCCTATCCAAACACACTAAAGGTAGCCGGTGAACGTGCCTAAAATCCTGGACGTCTCGACACAGCCTGAGAAACTGACTACCCCTAAAGAGAAAGCAAGACCTCACTTGCCTCAAGAGAAATAACCCCAAAGATATAGGAAGCCCCCAACAAATAATAACAGTGAGGTAAGGAGAAAAGACACACGTAGGAATGAAAACAGATTCAGCAAATGAGGCCCGCTAATACTAGATAGCAGAAGACAGATAGCGAACTGTGCGGTCAGCAAAAAACCCTACCAAAATATCCACGCTGAGAATTCAAGAACCCCCACACCAACTAACGGTGTGGGGGGAGAAACTCAGCCCCCTAGAGCTATCAGCAAGCTGGGAAATCACATATTAGCAAGCTGGACAAGAAACAAATAGAACACTGATGATCAAAAAATGAACAAAACGGAAACTTAGCTTCTCTTGAAGAGACTGGGAGCAAGGTAGTCAGAAGGAATCAGAATAGCACTGAATACATTTACAGCAGGCATAGACTGAGAGTCCAAGTGAGCTTAAATAGAAAACCAGCCCACAGTAACGAGACAGCTGATGCCAGTCACAACCTGCAAAAAGACAGCACTCACACAGTACCACTTGTGACCACAAGAGGGAGCCCAGAAATAGAGTTCACAACAGTACCCCCCCCTTGAGGAGGGGTCACCGAACCCTCATCAAGACCCCCAGGGTGATCAGGATGAGCCGCATGGAAGGCACGAACCAAATCGGCCGCATGGACATCAGAGGCGACAACCCAGGAATTATCCTCCTGACCATAGCCCTTCCACTTAACTAAATACTGAAGCCTCTGTCTGGAAATACGAGAATCCAAGATCTTCTCCACCACGTACTCCAATTCTCCCTCAACCAGCACCGGAGCAGGAGGCTCAACAGAAGGAACCACAGGCACCGCATACCTCCGCAACAAAGACCTATGGAACACATTATGAATGGCAAACGATGCTGGGAGGTCCAAACGAAAAGACACCGGGTTAAGGATTTCCAAAATCTTATAAGGACCGATGAAGCGAGGCTTGAATTTAGGAGAGGAAACCTTCATAGGAACATACCGAGAAGACAGCCATACCAAATCCCCAACACGAAGTCGGGGACCAACACCGCGACGGCGGTTGGCAAAGCGCTGAGCCTTCTCCTGTGACAACTTCAAATTGTCCACCACATGGTTCCAAATCTCCTGCAACCTATCCACCACAGAATCCACCCCCGGACAGTCAGAAGGCTCAACTTGACCCGAGGAAAAACGAGGATGAAAACCAGAATTGCAGAAAAAAGGCAAAACCAAAGTAGCAGAACTAGCCCGATTATTAAGGGCAAACTCGGCCAATGGCAAAAAAGTCACCCAATCATCCTGATCAGCAGAAACAAAACATCTTAAATAAGTTTCCAACGTCTGATTAGTTCGCTCGGTTTGGCCATTCGTCTGAGGATGGAAGGCCGACGAAAAAGGCAAATCAATGCCCATCTTAGCACAAAAAATCCGCCAAAATCTGGACACAAACTGGGATCCTCTGTCAGACACAATATTTTCAGGGATGCCGTGCAAGCGAACCACATTCTGAAAAAATAAAGGAACCAAATCGGAGGAGGAAGGCAACTTAGGCAAGGGCACCAAATGGACCATTTTGGAAACACGATCACACACCACCCAGATGACAGACATTCGCTGAGATACTGGAAGATCTGAAATAAAATCCATGGAAATGTGCGTCCAAGGCCTCTTCGGGACAGGCAAAGGCAAAAGCAAACCGCTGGCATGAGAACAGCAAGGCTTAGCCTGAGCACAAATCCCACAGGACTGCACAAAGGAACGCACATCCCGCGACAAGGAAGGCCACCAGAAGGACCTAGCCACCAAATCTCTGGTACCAAAAATCCCAGGATGACCTGCCAACACCGAAGAATGAACCTCGGAAATAACTCTGCTGGTCCATCTATCTGGGACAAACAGTCTCTCTGGTGGGCAACGGTCAGGTCTATCAGCCTGAAATTTCTGCAGCACTCGTCGCAAATCTGGGGAAATGGCAGACAAAATCACTCCCTCTCTGAGGATACCAGCCGGCTCTGAAAATCCCGGAGAGTCAGGCACAAAACTCCTAGAAAGGGCATCAGCCTTCACGTTCTTCGAACCAGGCAGGTACGAGACCACGAAATCGAAACGGGAGAAAAACAACGACCAACGAGCCTGTCTAGGATTCAGGCGATTGGCAGACTCGAGATAAATCAGATTTTTGTGATCAGTCAAGACCACCACACGATGCCCAGCTCCCTCAAGCCAATGTCGCCACTCCTCAAATGCCCTCTTCATAGCCAACAACTCCCGATTACCAACATCATAATTCCGCTCGGCAGGTGAAAACTTTCTTGAAAAGAAGGCACAAGGCTTCATCACAGAGCCATCAGAGCTTCTCTGCGACAAAACAGCCCCTGCTCCAATCTCAGAAGCATCCACCTCGACCTGGAAAGGAAGAGAGACATCAGGCTGACATAAGACTGGAGCTGAAAAAACCGGCGCTTCAGCTCCCGAAAGGCTTCCACTGCCGCAGGAGACCAATTAGTCACATCAGAACCTTTCTTGGTCAAATCCGTCAAGGGCTTAACCACGCCAGAAAAATTAGCGATGAAGCGACGGTAAAAATTAGCAAAACCCAAGAACTTCTGAAGACTCTTAACAGATGTAGGCTGAGTCCAGTCATGAATAGCCTGGACCTTGACTGGGTCCATCTCAATAGTAGAAGGAGAAAAAATAAAACCCAAAAATGAAACCTTCTGTACTCCGAAGAGACATTTTGAGCCCTTCACAAATAAAGCATTAGCACGCAGGACCTGAAACACCATCCTGACTTGCTTCACATGGGACTCCCAATCATTAGAAAAGACCAAAATGTCATCCAGATACACAATCATAAATTTATCCAGATATTCTCGGAAAATGTCATGCATAAAGGACTGAAACACAGAAGGAGCATTAGAGAGTCGAAAAGGCATCACCAAGTACTCAAAATGGCCTTCGGGCATATTAAATGCTGTTTTCCATTCGTCCCCATGCTTGATACGCACAAGGTTATACGCACCACGAAGATCTATCTTGGTGAACCAACTGGATCCCTTAATCTGAGAAAACAGATCAGACAATAATGGCAAAGGATACTGAAATTTGACCGTGATTTTATTTAGAAGACGATAATCTATACAAGGTCTCAGAGAACCATCCTTCTTGGCCACAAAAAAGAATCCTGCACCAAGAGGGGAGGAGGATGGGCGAATATGTCCCTTCGCCAAAGACTCCTTTATATAACTCCGCATCGCGGCATGTTCTGGTATAGACAAATTAAAAAGTCGTCCCTTAGGGAACTTACTGCCAGGAATCAAATTTATGGCACAATCACAATCCCTATGAGGAGGCAGGGCACCGGATCTGGGCTCATCAAATACATCCTGGTAGTCTGACAAAAACTCAGGGACCTCAGAAGGAGTGGAAGAAGCAATTGACACCAAAGGGACATCGCCATGAATCCCCTGACAACCCCAACTTGACACAGATAGCTTTCCAATCCAGAAGTGGATTATGGGCCTGCAGCCATGGCAGACCCAAAACTACAACATCATGCAAATTATGCAGTACAAGAAAGCGAATCACCTCCTGATGTACAGGAGTCATGCACATGGTCACTTGAGTCCAATACTGAGGCTTATTCTCAGCCAATGGCGTAGCATCTATTCCCCTCAGTGGAATAGGAAATTCCAAAGGCTCCAGAACAAAACCACAGCGCTTGGCAAACAACAAATCCATAAGATTCAGGGCAGCACCTGAATCCACAAAAGCCATAACCGAGTAGGATGACAAAGAACAGATTAAAGTAACAGACAAAATGAACTTAGGCTGTATAGTACCAATGGTGACAGGTTTAGCGATTTTTTTAAAGCGCTTAGAGCATGCTGAGATAACATGGGTAGAATCACCACAGTAAAAGCACAACCCATTTTGACGTCTATGACTTTGTCGCTCAATTCTAGTCAGAATTCTGTCACATTGCATTGACTCAGGTCTCTGTTCAGAGAACACCGCCAGAGGATGCGCAGATTTGCGCTCCCGCAAACACCGATCAATCTGAATGGCCAAAGCCATTGAGTCATTCAGACTTGCAGGCGTGGGGAACCCCACCATAACATTCTTAGTGGCTTCAGAAAGACCTTCTCTGAAATTTGCAGCCAGGGCACACTCATTCCATTGAGTAAGCACCGACCATTTCCAAAATTTTTGACAATACACCTCAGCTTCATCCTGGCCCTGAGAAAGAGCCAGCAAGGCCTTTTCTGCCTGGTTCTCAAGATTAGGTTCCTCATAAAGCAGTCCAAGCGCCAGAAAAAACGCATCCACATTCAGCAATGCAGGATCTCCTGGTGCCAGAGAGAAAGCCCAATCTTGAGGGTCGCCGCGTAACAAGGAGATAACAATTTTAACTTGCTGAGCGGAATCACCAGAGGAACGAGGTCTCAAAGATAGAAACAATTTACAATTATTCCTAAAATTCAGAAACCTAGATCTATCTCCAGAAAACAACTCAGGAATAGGTATCTTTAGCTCAGACATAGGGCTATGAATCCTGAATATTTTGCACCTTTGCAGCAAGATGATCCAAACTAGAAGTCAGACTCAGAATATCCATGTCTGCAGCTGAGCTCAAAACCACCCAGAGATTAAGGGGATGAGAGAAGCTAGACAGACTGCAGCAAAGGAGGAAAAAAAAAAAATTGTACTCAGGACTAGTGTTGAGCGATACCGTCCGATACTTGAAAGTATCGGTATCGGAAAGTATCGGCCGATACCGGCAAAGTATCGGATCCAATCCGATACCGATACCCGATACCAATACAAGTCAATGGGACTCAAGTATCGGACGGTATTCCTGATGGTTCCCAGGGTCTGAAGGAGAGGAAACTCTCCTTCAGGCCCTGGGAACCATATTAATGTGTAAAAGAAAGAATTAAAATAAAAAATATTGCTATACTCACCTGTCCGACGCAGCCGGGACCTCAGCGAGGGAACCGGCAGCGTTGTTTGTTTAAAATTCGCGCTTTTACTTGGTTACGTGAGGTCCCGGCTTGTGATTGGTCAGGGCGGCCATGTTGCCGGGACGCGGACCAATCACAGCAAGCCGTGACGAAATTACGTCACGGCTTGCTGTGATTGGTCCGCGTCCCGGCAACATGGCCGCCATTAACCAATCACAAGCCGTGACGTCACGGGAGGCTGGACATGCGCGTATTTTGAAAAGCGCGCGTGTCCAGCCTCCAGTGACGTCCCGGCTTGTGATTGGTTAATGGCGGCCATGTTGCCGGGACGTCACTGGAGGCTGGACACGCGCGCTTTTCAAAATACGCGCATGTCCAGCCTCCCGTGATGTCCCGGCTTGTGATTGGTTAATGGCGGCCATGTTGCCGGGACGTCACTGGAGGCTGGACACGCGCGCTTTTCAAAATACGCGCATGTCCAGCCTCCCGTGACGTCCCGGCTTGTGATTGGTTAATGGCGGCCATGTTGCCGGGACGTCACTGGAGGCTGGACACGCGCGCTTTTCAAAATACGCGCATGTCCAGCCTCCCGTGACGTCCCGGCTTGTGATTGGTTAATGGCTTCCATGTTGCCAGGACGTCACTGGAGGCTGGACACGCGCGCTTTTCAAAATACGCGCATGTCCAGCCTCCCGTGACGTCACGGCTTGTGATTGGTTAATGGCGGCCATGTTGCCGGGACGCGGACCAATCACAGCAAGCCGTGACGTAATTTCGTCACGGCTTGCTGTGATTGGTCCGCGTCCCGGCAACATGGCCGCCCTGACCAATCACAAGCCGGGACTTCACGTAACCAAGTAAAAGCGCGAAATTTAAACAAACAACGCTGCCGGTTCCCTCGCTGAGGTCCCGGCTGCGTCGGACAGGTGAGTATAGCGATATTTTTTATTTTAATTCTCTTTTTTACACATTATTACATTAATGTTGTTGCGATACCCGATACCCGATACCACAAAAGTATCGGATCTCGGTATCGGAAATTCCGATACTGCAAGTATCGGCCGATACCCGATACTTGCAGTATCGGAATGCTCAACACTACTCAGGACTTCTTTTATCCCACTTCATGCGATGCATTAAACACTTTTGTGGCCTGCTGTACTGTTATGATCCCAGTGGCTGGGGATCACAGGAAATACTAGCTAAGTAACTAAACATAGACACGAGCTCTAGGGAGATGGTAACTGGACTGACCGCAAAACCTGATCCTATCCAAACACACTAAAGGTAGCCGGTGAACATGCCTAAAATCCTGGACGTCTCGACACAGCCTGAGAAACTGACTACCCCTAAAGAGAAAGCAAGACCTCACTTGCCTCAAGAGAAATAACCCCAAAGATATAGGAAGCCCCCAACAAATAATAACGGTGAGGTAAGGAGAAAAGACACACGTAGGAATGAAAACAGATTCAGCAAATGAGGCCCGCTAATACTAGATAGCAGAAGACAGATAGCGAATAGTGTTGAGCGATACCGTCCGATACTTGAAAGTATCAGTATCGGAAAGTATCGGCCGATACCGGCAAAGTATCGGATCTAATCCGATACCGATACCCGATACCAATACAAGTCAATGGGACTCAAGTATCGGACGGTATCCTGATGGTTCCCAGGGTCTGAAGGAGAGGAAACTCTCCTTCAGGCCCTGGGATCCATATTAATGTGTAAAATAAAGAATTAAAATAAAAAATATTGCTATACTCACCTCTCCGACGCAGCCTGGACTGCTATGACCCCAATGGCAGAGGGTCTCAAAAGTACATACCAAGTCTACAACTGCAAACATAAAAAACCAGCTCATAGGGCAGTGGTAACTGGGCTAACCGTATATCTAATCCTAGCACCACAAATAGCAGCAGCCGGGGAACGTGCCTACGTTGGTTCTAGACATCTCGCGCCAGCCGGAGAACTAACTAACCCTAGAAGGGAAAAGATAGACCTTTCTTGCCTCCAGAGAAAAGACCCCAAAAGTTGGATACAAGCCCCCCACAAATAATAATGGTGAGGTAAGGAGAAAAGACAAACGTAAGAATGAACTAGATATTTAGCAAAGAGAGGCCCACTGACTAATAGCAGAATATAGTAAGATGACTTATACGGTCAGCAAAAACTCTATCAAAATTTCCACGCTGGATATTCAAGAACCCCCGAACCGTCTAACGGCCCGGGGGGAGAATACCAGCCCCCTAGAGCTTCCAGCAAAATCAGGAATCACATTTAGTACAAGCTGGACAGAAAATAAAAGCCATACAAATAACCAAAAAACAAGGAAGCAGGACTTAGCTTAATTTTGCAAGAACCAGGACCAGCAGACAGGAGCAAACAGAAAGGATCTGATTACAACGATGCCAGGCACTGGACTGAGAATCCAGGAAGCTTATATAGCAACACCCCTGGACTAATGACCCAGGTGGGTGCCAAACTGAGAAAGACAATCCCAGAGTCATATCACCAGTGACCACAAGAGGGAGCCAAAAAAGTCTAATTCACAACAGTACCCCCCCTTTAAGGAGGGGTCACCGAACCCTCACCAAGACCACCAGGGCGATCAGGATGAGCAGCGTGAAAGGCACGATCTAAGTCGGCCGCATGCACATCAGAGGCAACCACCCAGGAATTATTCTCCTGACCATAGCCCTTCCACTTGACCAGATACTGAAGCCTCCGCCTGGAGAGACGAGAATCCAAGATCTTCTCCACCACGTACTCCAACTCGCCCTCAACCAACACCGGAGCAGGAGGCTCAACAGAAGGAACCACAGGTACAACGTACCGCCGCAACAAAGACCTATGGAACACGTTGTGAATGGCAAACGACACCGGAAGATCCAAGCGAAAGGACACAGGATTAAGGATTTCCAATATCTTGTAAGGACCGATGAAGCGAGGCTTAAATTTAGGAGAGGAGACCTTCATAGGAACAAATCAAGAAGACAGCCATACCAAATCCCCAACACGAAGTCGGGGACCCACACCGCGGCGGCGATTGGCAAAACGCTGAGCCTTCTCCTGTGACAACTTCAAGTTGTCCACCACATGATTCCAGATCTGCTGCAACCTATCCACCACGGAATCTACCCCAGGACAGTCAGAAGGCTCCACATGTCCCGAGGAAAAACGGGGATGGAAACCAGAGTTGCAAAAAAAAGGCAAAACCAAAGTAGCGGAACTAGCCCGATTATTAAGGGCAAACTCAGCCAACGGCAAGAAGGTCACCCAATCATCCTGATCTGCAGAAACAAAACACCTCAAATAAGCCTCCAGAGTCTGATTAGTTCACTCCATTTGTCCATTAGTCTGAGGATGAAAGGCAGACGAAAACGACAAATCAATGCCCATCTTAGCACAAAAGGATCACCAGAACCTGGAAACAAACTGGGATCCTCTGTCAGACACAATATTCTCAGGAATGCCGTGTAAACGAACCACATTCTGAAAGAACAAAGGAACCAGATCGGAAGAGGAAGGCAGCTTAGGCAAAGATACCAAATGGACCATCTTGGAAAAGCGATCACATACCACCCAGATGACAGACATGCCCTGAGACACCGGAAGATCTGAAATGAAATCCATGGAAATGTGTGTCCAAGGCCTCTTTGGGACAGGCAAGGGCAAGAGCAACCCGCTGGCACGAGAACAGCAAGGCTTAGCTCGAGCACAAGTCCCACAGGACTGCACAAATGACCGCACATCCCGTGACAAGGAAGGCCACCAAAAGGACCTAGCCACCAGATCTCTGGTGCCAAAAATTCCCAGATGCCCTGCCAACACCGAGGAATGAACCTCGGAAATGACTCTGCTGGTCCACTTATCAGGAACAAACAGTCTGTCAGGTGGACAAGAGTCAGGTCTACCAGCCTGAAATCTCTGCAACACACGTCGCAAATCCGGAGAAATGGCTGACAAGATAACTCCCTCTTTAAGAATACCAACTGGTTCTACGACTCCAGGAGAGTCAGGCACAAAGCTCCTTGAAAGAGCATCAGCCTTCACATTCTTTGAACCTGGTAAATACGAGACCACAAAGTCAAAACGGGAGAAAAACAATGACCAGCGGGCCTGTCTAGGATTCAGGCGTTTAGCAGACTCGAGATACATCAGATTTTTGTGATCAGTCAAGACCACCACACGATGCTTAGCACCCTCGAGCCAATGACGCCACTCCTCAAATGCCCACTTCATGGCCAACAACTCCCGATTGCCAACATCATAATTCCGCTCAGCAGGCGAAAACTTCCTAGAGAAAAAGGCACATGGTCTCATTACAGAGCAACCAGGGCCTCTCTGCGACAAAACGGCCCCTGCCCCAATCTCAGAAGCATCCACTTCAACCTGAAAGGGCACTGAGACATCAGGCTGGCACAAAACAGGCGCCGAAGTAAACCGGCGCTTCAACTCTTGGAAAGCTTCCATGGCTGCAGGAGCCCAGTTAGCAACATCAGAACCTTTCTTGGTCATATCCGTCAAAGGTTTAACAACGCTAGAAAAATTAGCGATAAAATGACGGTAGAAGTTAGCAAAACCCAAGAACTTCTGAAGACTTTTAACTGACGTGGGCTGAGTCCAATCATGAATAGCTCGGACCTTGACTGGGTCCATCTCCACCGCAGAAGGGGAAAAAATAAACCCCAGAAAGGGAACCTTCTGTACTCCAAAGAGACACTTTGAGCCCTTAACAAACAAAGCATGCTCACACAAAACCTGAAACACCATCCTGACCTGCTCTACATGCGAGTCCCAATCATCAGAAAAAACCAGAATATCATCCAGATAAACAATCATAAATCTATCCAGATACTTCCGGAAAATATCATGCATAAAGGACTGAAACACTGAAGGAGCATTAGAGAGCCCAAAAGGCATCACCAAGTACTCAAAATGACCTTCGGGCATATTAAATGCAGTTTTCCATTCATCTCCCTGCTTAGTGCGCACAAGGTTGTACGCACCACGAAGATCTATCTTGGTGAACCACTTGGCACCTTTAATCCGGGCAAACAAGTCCGACAACAGAGGCAAAGGATACTGAAATTTAACAGTAATTTTATTCAGAAGCCGATAGTCAATACAAGGTCTCAAAGATCCGTCCTTCTTGGCCACAAAAAAGAATCCCGCACCAAGAGGGGAAGAGGATGGACGGATATGCCCCTTCTCCAGAGACTCCTTGATATACGAACGCATTGCGGTATGCTCAGGTACAGACAGATTAAATAGTCTTCCCTTAGGAAATTTACTACCTGGAATCAAATCTATGGCGCAGTCACAGTCCCTATGAGGAGGCAGAGCACTGGACCTGGACTCGCTGAATACATCCTGATAATCAGACAAATACTCAGGAACTTCCGAAGGAGTAGAGGAAGCAATATACACCGGGGGGGAATCACCATGAATTCCCTGACAGCCCCAACTTGACACAGACATTGCCTTCCAATCCAAGACTGGATTATGGGTCTGTAACCATGGCAGACCCAAAACGACCAAATCATGCATTTTATGCAGAACAAGAAAACGAATCACCTCCCGATGTTCAGGAGTTATGCACATGGTTACCTGTGTCCAAAACTGCGGTTTATTTTCCGCCAATGGCGTAGCATCAATACCTCTAAGAGGGATAGGATTTACCAAAGGCTCAAGAACAAAACCACAGCGCTTGGCAAATGACAGATCCATAAGACTCAGGGCAGCACCTGAATCCACAAACGCCATAACAGGGTAGGAAGACAATGAGCAAATTAAAGTCACAGACAAAATAAATTTAGGTTGCAAATTACCAATGGCGACAGGGCTAACAACCCTTGTTAGGCGTTTAGAGCATGCTGATATAACATGTGTAGAATCACCAGAGTAAAAACACAACCCATTCTGACGTCTATGATTTTTCCGTTCATTTCTAGTCTGAATTCTATCACATTGCATTAAATCAGGTGTTTGTTCAGACAACACCACCAGAGGATTAGCAGTTTTGCGCTCCCGCAAACGCCGGTCAATTTGAATAGCCAGCACCATGGAATCATTCAGACTTGTAGGAATGGAGAAACCCACCATCACATTCTTAATGGCTTCAGAAAGGCCATTTCTGAAATTTGCGGCCAGAGCACACTCATTCCACTGAGTAAGCACGGACCATTTCCAAAATTTTTGGCAATACACTTCAGCTTCATCCTGGCCCTGAGAAATAGCCAGCAAGGCTTTTTCTGCCTGAATTTCAAGATTGGGTTCCTCGTAAAGCAATCCGAGCGCCAGAAAAAACGCATCAATATTTGCCAATGCCGGATCTCCTGGCGCTAGCGAGAAGGCCCAATCCTGAGGGTCACCACGTAAGAAAGAGATAACAATTTTAACTTGCTGAGCTGAGTCTCCAGATGAATGGGGTCTCAGAGATAGAAACAATTTACAATTATTCCTGAAATTCCTAAACTTGAATCGGTCTCCAGAGAACAGTTCAGGAATAGGTATTTTAGGTTCAGACATTGGACTACTGGTAGCAAAATCTTGTATGCCCTGCACACGAGCAGCAAGCTGATCCACACTTGTAATCAAGGTCTGGACATTCATGTCTGCAGCAAGCACAAGCCACTCAGAGGTAAAGGGGAGGAACAAAGAGAGGAAAAAAAAAACTCAGAATTTCCTTTCTTATTATCCCACTTCTGCAATGCATTAAACATTCAACTTAGGCCTGGCATACTGTTATGACCCCAATGGCAGAGGGTCTCAAAAGTACATACCAAGTCTGCAAACATAAAAAACCAGCTCATAGGGCAGTGGTAACTGGGCTAACCGTATATCTAATCCTAGCACCACAAATAGCAGCAGCCAGGGAACGTGCCTACGTTGGTTCTAGACGTCTCGTGCCAGCCGGAGAACTAACTAACCCTAGAAGGGAAAAGATAGACCTTTCTTGCCTCCAGAGAAAAGACCCCAAAAGTTGGATACAAGCCCCCCACAAATAATAACGGTGAGGTAAGGAGAAAAGACAAACGTAAGAATGAACTACATATTTAGCAAAGAGAGGCCCACTGACTAATAGCAGAATATAGTAAGATGACTTATACGGTCAGCAAAAACCCTATCAAAATTTCCACGCTGGATATTCAAGAACCCCCGAACCGTCTAACGGCCCGGGGGGAGAATACCAGCCCCCTAGAGCTTCCAGCAAAATCAGGAATCACATTTAGTACAAGCTGGACAGAAAATAAGAGCCATACAAATAACCAAAAAACAAGGAAGCAGGACTTAGCTTAATTTTGCAAGAACTAGGACCAGCAGACAGGAGCAAACAGAAAGGATCTGATTACAACGATGCCAGGCACTGGACTGAGAATCCAGGAAGCTTATATAGCAACACCCCTGGACTAACGACCCAGGTGGGTGCCAAACTGAGAAAGACAATCCCAGAGTCATATCACCAGTGACCACAAGAGGGAGCCAAAAAAGTCTAATTCACAACACTGGACCTCACCGAGGGAACCGGCAGCGTTGTTTGCTTAAAATGCGCACGTTTCCTGCCTCCCGCGACGTCACGGCTTCTGATTGGTCGCGTGCCGCCCATGTGGCCGCGACGCGACCAATCACAGCAAGCCGTGACGTAATTTTGAGGTCCTGGAAGCCTAATTGTAGGCATTCAGGATTTTAAAATTACGTTCCGGCTTGTGATTGGTCGCGTCGCGGTCACATGGGCGACGCGACCAATCACAAGCCGTGACGTCACGGGAGGCAGGACACGCGCGCATTTTAAAATTACGTCACGGCTTGTGATTGGTTGCGTGCCGCCCATGTGGCCGCGACGCGACCAATCACAGCAAGCCGTGACGTAATTTCAGGTCCTGAATGCAGAAATAGGCATTCAGGACCTAAAATTACGTCACGGCTTGCTGTGATTGGTCGCGTCGCGGCCACATGGGCGGCACGCGACCAATCAGAAGCCGTGACGTCGCGGGAGGCAGGAAACGCGCGCATTTTAAGCAAACAACGCTGCCGGTTCCCTCAGTGAGGTCCAGGCTGCGTCGGAGAGGTGAGTATAGCAATATTTTTTATTTTAATTCTTTATTTTACACATTAATGTTGTATTTTACACATTAATGTTGTTTCGATACCGATACCCGATACCACAAAAGTATCGGATCTCGGTATCGGAATTCCGATACCCGCAAGTATCGGCCGATACCCGATACTTGCGGTATCGGAATGCTCAACACTAATAGCGAACTGTGCGGTCAGCAAAAACCCTACCAAAATATCCACGCTGAGAATTCAAGAACCCCCACACCAACTAACGGTGTGGGGGAAGAAACTCAGCCCCCTAGAGCTACCAGCAAGCTGGGAAATCACATATTAGCAAGCTGGACAAGAAACAAATTGAACACTGATGATCAAAAAATGAACAAAACGGAAACTTAGCTTCTCTTGAAGAGACTGGGAGCAAGGTAGTCAGAAGGAATCAGAATAGCACTGAATACATTGACAGCAGGCATAGACTGAGAGTCCAAGTGAGCTTAAATAGAAAACCAGCCCACAGATAACGAGACAGCTGATGCCAGTCACAGCCTGCAGAAAGACAGCACTCACACAGTACCACTTGTGACCACAAGAGGGAGCCCAGAAATAGAGTTCACAACACTGCTCTACACATTGAAGTAGCAGATTTGGGGTCTTCAAAACTTACTTTTCAAGATTTGTGGCTGTGGTCCTGGTGGGCTGGTCCTGGTGGTCTCGTCCTGGTGGGGAACACAGGCGGCGGCTGTGGTCCTGGGGTCTCTGTAAGTTAAAAGACACTTGCAATCTGCTCTACACATTGAAGTAGCAGATTTGGGGTTTTCAAAACTTACTTTTCAAGATTTGTGGCTGTGGTCCTGGTGGGCTGTGTTATGGACCTGGTGGTTAGGTGCACCAGGAATGACCTGATAGTTAAACACGGAATCAGGACGAGCTCTGGGGAAATGGGAACTCTGCTGACCGCAAACCCTACTCCTATCAACACAACTAGAAACAGCCGTGGAGCGTGCCTGACTCTGCCTAGACGCCTCTTCACAGCCTAAGTGCTAACTACCCCTAAAGAAAGGAAACAAAGCCTTACTTGCCTCAGAGAAATTTCCCCAAAGGTAAAAGCAGCCCCCCCCCAAGTATTGACTGCGAGATAAGAGGAAATCACAAACACAGGATGAAATAGGTTTTAGCAAAGAGAGGCCAGTCTAACTAAACAGATTGAGGACAGGAAAGGGATCTTTGCGGTCAACACAAAAAGCTACAAAAACCACGCAGAGTGTGCAAAAAATACCCCCGCACCGACTCACGATGCGGTGGTGCCACTCTGCACCCCCAGAGCTTCCAGCTAGCCAGGTAGTTTCATGATAGCAAGCTGGACTAGAACTTAGCAAGAAAAACCATATGTAACAAATGAACAAGCAGGAACTTAGCTTGTGCTGGAGTAGACAGGTCCTCAGAAAGATCCAGGAGAGATCTGAACCAGTACTAGAACATTGACAGCTGGCATGGAGTAACGATCTGAGTGGAGTTAAATAGAGAATCAGCCTAGCCTCAAACGAGGGCAGCTGGAGAAGGAATCTCAGAACCAGCAGCTCCAGTCACAGCCACCAGAGGGAGTCCACGGACAGAACTCACCGAAGTACCATTCATGACCACAGGAGGGAGTTCGAGAACGGAATTCACAACAGTACCCCCCCTTGAGGAGGGGTCACCGAACCCTCACCAGAGCCCCCAGGCCGATCAGGATGAGCCAAATGAAAGGCACAAACTAAATTGGCAGCATGGACATCAGAGGCAACAACCCAGGAATTATCCTCCTGACCATAGCCCTTCCATTTGACCAAGTACTGAAGTTTTCGTCTCGAAATACGAGAATCCAAAATCTTCTCCACCACATACTCCAACTCCCCCTCGACCAACACCGGAGCAGGAGGATCAATGGAGGGAACCATAGGCGCCACATATCTCTGCAGCAACGACCTATGGAACACATTATGGATGGCAAAAGAAGCAGGAAGGGCCAAACGAAATGATACAGGATTAAGAATTTCAGAAATCTTATAAGGACCAATGAAACGAGGCTTAAACTTAGGAGAAGAAACCTTCATAGTAACATAACGAGATGATAACCAAACCAAATCCCCAACACGAAGTCGGGGACCAACACGGCGACGGCGGTTAGCGAAACGTTGAGCCTTCTCTTGGGACAAGGTCAAATTGTCCACCACATGAGTCCAAATTTGTTGCAACCTGTCCACCACAGAATCCACACCAGGACAGTCCGAAGGCTGAACCTGCCCTGAAGAAAAACGAGGATGAAAACCCAAATTACAATAAAAAAAGGCGAAACCAAAGTAGCCGAACTGGCCCGATTATTAAGGGCGAACTCAGCTAATGGCAAGAAGGTCACCCAATCATCCTGATCCGCAGAAACAAAGCATCTCAGATAAGTTTCCAAAGTCTGATTGGTTCGTTCGGTTTGGCCATTTGTCTGAGGATGGAAAGCCGAAGAAAAAGACAAATCAATGCCCATCTTAGCACAAAAGGACCGCCAAAACCTTGAAACAAACTGGGAACCTCTGTCAGACACGATGTTCTCCAGAATGCCATGCAAACGAACCACATGTTGGAAAAATAATGGAACCAAATCAGAGGAAGAAGGCAATTTAGGCAAGGGTACCAAATGGACCATTTTAGAGAAGCGATCGCAAACCACCCAGATGACCGACATCCTTTGAGAAACAGGAAGATCTGAAATAAAATCCATGGAAACATGCGTCCAAGGCCTTTTCGGGACCGGCAAGGGCAAAAGTAACCCACTGGCACGAGAACAGCAGGGCTTAGCCGAGCACAAGTCCCACAAGACTGCACAAAAGAACGCACATCCCGCGACAAGGAAGGCCACCAAAAGGACCTAGCCACCAAATCTCTGGTACCAAAAATCCCAGGATGACCAGCCAACACCGAACAATGAACCTCAGAGATAACTCTATTAGTCCATCTATCAGGGACAAACAGTTTCTCCTCTGGACAACGGTCAGGTCTATCAGCCTGGAACTCCTGCAGCACCCGCCGCAAATCAGGGGAGATGGCAGACAGAACTACCCCCTCTCTGAGAATACCAGCCGGCTCAGGAACTCCAGGAGAATTAGGCACAAAACTCCTTGAAAGGGCATCAGCCTTCACATTCTTAGAACCCGGAAGGTATGAAACCACAAAATTGAAACGGGAGAAAAACAGCGACCAACGAGCCTGTCTAGGATTCAACCGCTTGGCAGACTCGAGATAAATCAGATTCTTGTGATCTGTCAAGACTACCACGCGATGCTTGGCTCCTTCAAGCCAATGTCGCCACTCCTCGAATGCCCACTTCATAGCCAACAACTCCCGATTGCCAACATCATAATTACGCTCAGCAGGCGAAAACTTTCTCGAAAAGAAAGCGCATGGCTTCATTACAGAGCAATCAGAACTTCTCTGAGACAAAACAGCCCCTGCTCCAATTTCAGAAGCATCAACCTCGACCTGAAAAGGGAGCGAAACATCTGGCTGACACAACACAGGAGCCGAAGAGAAACGACGTTTCAACTCCTGAAAAGCCTCAACGGCCGCAGAGGACCAATTCACCACATCAGCATCCTTCTTGGTCAAATCAGTCAATGGTTTAACAACACTATAAAAATTAGCGATGAAGCGACGGTAAAAATTGGCAAAGCCCAGAAATTTCTGAAAGCTCTTCACAGATGTAGGCCGAGTCCAATCATAAATAGCTTGGACTTTAACAGGATCCATCTCGATAGTAGAAGGGGAAAAAATGAAACCCAAAAAGGAAACCTTCTGAACTCCAAAGAGACACTTAGATCCCTTTACAAACAAGGAATTAGCACGAAGGACCTGGAACACCATTCTGACCTGCTTCACATGGGACTCCCAATCATCCGAAAAGACCAAAATATCATCCAAATATACGATCATGAATCTATCCAGATACTTTCAGAAGATGTCATGCATAAAGGACTAAGACACAGAGGGAGCATTAGAAAGGCCGAATGGCATCACCAGGTACTCAAAATGGCCCTCGGGCGTATTAAATGCTGTTTTCCATTCATCGCCCTGTTTAATACCATGAGATTATACGCCCCTCGAAGGTCTATCTTGATGAACCAACTAGCCCCCTTAATCCGAGCAAATAAATCAGACAGTAGAGGCAAAGGGTACTGAAATTTGACCGTGATTTTATTAAGAAGGCGGTAATCTATACAAGGTCTCAGAGAACCATCCTTCTTGGCCACAAAAAAGAACCCTGCTCCCAATGGTGACGACGACGGGCGAATATGCCCTTTCTCCAAGGACTCCTTTATATAACTCCGCATAGCGGCGTGTTCTGGCACAGACAAATTGAAACGTCGTCCCTTAGGGAACTTGCTACCAGGAATCAAATTAATAGCACAATCACAATCCCTATGAGGAGGTAGGGTACTAGACTTGGGCTCATCAAATACATCCCGGTAATCCGACAAAAACTCAGGGACTTCAGAAGGAGTGGAGGAAGAAATTGACAATAATGAAACATCCCCATGTACCCCTTGACACCCCCAACTGGACACCGACATTAATTTCCAATCCAATACTGGATTATGGACCTGCAGTCATGGCAAACCCAACACGACCACATCATGCAGATTATGCAACACCAAAAAGCGAATATCCTCCTGATGCGCAGGAGCCATGCACATAGTCAACTGGGTCCAGTACTGAGGCTTATTCTTGGCCAAAGGCGTAGCATCAATTCCCCTCAAAGGAATGAGATGCTGCAAGGGCTCCAAGAAAAAACCACAGCGCCTGGCAAACTCCAAGTCCATCAAATTCAGGGCAGCGCCTGAATCCACAAATGCCATAACAGAATAGGATGACAAAGAGCAAATCAGAGTAACGGACAGAAGAAATTTAGGCTGTACAGTACCAATGGTGACGGACCTAGCGAACCGCTTAGTGCGCTTAGGACAATCAGAGATAGCATGAGTGGAGTCACCACAGTAAAAACACAGCCCCTTCTGACATCTATGTTCTTGCCGTTCAGCTCTGGTCAAAGTCCTATCACATTGCATAGGCTCAGGCCTCTGCTCAGAGGGTACCGCCAAATGGTGCACAGTTTTGCGCTCACGTAAGCGCCGATCGATCTGTATGGCCAAGGACATTGATTCATTCAGACCAGCAGGCGTGGGGAACCCCACCATAACATCCTTAAGGGCTTCAGAAAGACCCTTTCTGAAAATTGCTGCCAGGGCAAACTCATTCCACTGAGTAAGCACAGACCACTTTACTGAACTTCTGGCAATATACCTCCGCTTCATCCTGACCCTGACACAAAGCCAGTAAAATTTTCTCTGCCTGATCCACAGAATTCGGTTCATCATAAAGCAAACCCAGCGCCAGTAAAAACGCATCTACATTACGCAATGCAGGATCTCCTGGCGCCAGGGCGAATGCTTCTTACTTGCTGAATAGGGTCACCAGAAGAGCGGGGTTTCAGAGCAAGAAACAGTTTACAATTGTTTTTGAAATTCTGAAATTTAGATCTATCCCCAGAAAACAAATCAGGAATTGGAATTCTAGGCTCCAACATAGGATTCTGAACTACATAATCTTGAATGTTTTGTACCTTTGCAGCGAGTTGATCTACACTAGAGGACAAACCTTGAATGTCCATATCCACACCTAAGTTCTGAACCACCCAGAGTTTAAGGGGAAAAGAAAGGCAACACACACTGCAGAGAAAAAAAAAATGGTCTCAGAACTTCTCTTTTCCCTCTATTGAGATGCATTAACACTTTGTGGGCCAGCTGTACTGTTATGGACCTGGTGGTTAGGTGCACCAGGAATGACCTGATAGTTAAACACAGAATCAGGATGAGCTCTGGGGAAATGGGAACTCTGCTGACCGCAAACCCTACTCCTATCAACACAACTAGAAACAGCCGTGGAGCGTGCCTGACTCTGCCTAGACGCCTCTTCACAGCCTAAGAGCTAACTACCCCTAAAGAAAGGAAACAAAGCCTTACTTGCCTCAGAGAAATTTCCCCAAAGGTAAAAGCAGCCCCCCCACAAGTATTGACTGTGAGATAAGAGGAAATCACAAACACAGGATGAAGTAGGTTTTAGCAAAGAGAGGCCAGTCTAACTAAACAGATTGAGGATAGAAAAGGGATCTTTGCGGTCAACACAAAAAGCTACAAAAACCACGCAGAGTGTGCAAAAAATACCCCCGCACCGACTCACGATGCGGTGGTGCCACTCTGCACCCCCAGAGCTTCCAGCTAGCCAGGTAGTTTCATGATAGCAAGCTGGACTAGAACTTAGCAAGAAAAACCATATGTAACAAATGAACAAGCAGGAACTTAGCTTGTGCTGGAGTAGACAGGTCCTCAGAAAGATCCAGGAGAGATCTGAACAAGTACTAGAACATTGACAGCTGGCATGGAGTAACGATCTGAGTGGAGTTAAATAGAGAATCAGCCTAGCCCCAAACGAGGGCAGCTGGAGAAGGAATCTCAGAACCAGCAGCTCCACTCACAGCCACCAGAGGGAGTCCACGGACAGAACTCACCGAAGTACCATTCATGACCACAGGAGGGAGTTCGAGAACGGGATTCACACCAGGGCTGGTCCTGGTGGTCTGGTCCTGGTGGGGAACACAGGCGGCGGCTGTGGTCCTGGGGTCTCTGTAAGTTAAAAGACACTTGCAATCTGCTCTACACATTGAAGTAGCAGATTTGGGGTCTTCAAAACTTACTTTTCAAGATTTGTGGCTGTGGTCCTGGTGGGCTGGTCCTGGTGGTCTGGTCCTGGTGGGGAACACATGCAGCGGCTGTGGTCCTGGGGTCTCTGTAAGTTAAAAGACACTTGCAATCTGCTCTACACATTGAAGTAGCAGATTTGGGGTCTTCAAAACTTACTTTTCAAGATTTGTGGCTGTGGTCCTGGTGGGCTGGTCCTGGTGGTCTGGTCCTGGTGGGAAACACAGGCGGCGGCTGTGGTCCTGGGGTCTCTGTAAGTTAAAAGACACTTGCAATCTGCTCTACACATTGAAGTAGCAGATTTGGGGTCTTCAAAACTTACTTTTCAAGATTTGTGGCTGTGGTCCTGGTGGGCTGGTCCTGGTAGTCTGGTCCTGGTGGCGAACACAGGTGGCGGCTGTGGTCCTGGGGTCTCTGTAAGTTAAAAGACACCAGTTTTAAATTTACCTTTCTGAAATGATACTACGGACATTTTTTTTTAACAATTATTTTATTATTTTCCCCCGGGCCTGGGGGAGATGCCGGAGGAGCCCCGACGCTGCAAGAAGATGCGCTGCCGCCGCCCCTCAGCACCCACGGCACGAAGATGCGCCGCCGCCCCACAGCACAGAGCACCCACGGCACGAAGAGGAGCTGCCGCTCCCAGCACAGAGACCCCCACGCTGCCGCAATGAGGTAATAGGGGGATATACTCCACTCACACTTTACTGTGAGACGCCCCCTCTCTTCGTCATCGGGACCACTCACCCCCCCACCATATGCACATTTTATCTGTGAAAAAAGGAAAATCCAGCTCAACGAAATAGTGAAAAAAACGTGTCGTTCCTTTATTCACTTCAATAATATATGTGGAGGATAAAAACATCAGCAACAGCAGGAATAAAAACAGTATCAACGCGTTTCTGGTGACAGAGCACCCTTAATCATGATATCTGTTATAAGATTTGTCTCATACCTTTATACCAAGATCCGGTGAACACACCGGTGCTGCAGTTGATTAGCATAATTACAATTGTTGAAAAAGTAAAACACATGTGAGTGCATGCAGAGCAAGATATAAGACAAAACAGAAAACACAAAAACAAATAAAATGGCTAGATGGGAATACAGAATGTCATAGAATACAGCGTCATAGGCTATGTTGTGAGGCAAAATTTTAACCCCGCGCTTCCAATTCACCAAACAATTTTGCCCCTATCTACATAATGGGGAAAAAGTGAAAGGAAAAGTGTTGGAGGCGAATTGACAGCTGCTAGATGTGAACAAGGGGGACTTAAAGAGTGAGAGCGATGGTGCCAGAGTATATACCGTACAGTTGCTAAGGTGGGGCCCCGACATGGGATACTCACCAGACACGGGGATATAAACACACACAAAATGCGCCACACACTACCACGTGCTTGAACACATATACCACCCTCAGCACACATTTCACCACACATACACCAACCTAGCCACATAAAAGTCAAAACACAAAAGTCGCCGCTCAAAACTCGCCACGCGCAAAACTCGCCACATGCAAAACTAGGCTCATGCAAAACTCGCCACACGTGCAAAACTCACTCATGGAAAACTCGCCACACGCAAAACTTGCACAAGCGGAAAAATTGCCACATGCACAAAAGTTGCAACACATGCAAAAGTTGCCTCACAAAAAACTTGCACATACTCAAAACGCACCACACATAAAACTCGCCACGCGCAGAACTCGCCATGCCAAAACTTGCTGCACACAACTTGCTACACTAACCTGTCACATGCAACTCAACACACAAAAAGTTGCTACACGCATGTCGCCACACAAAACTCATCTCACAAAAGTCACTACATGCATGTCGCCACATGCAAGTCAACACACACAACTTGACACATGAAACTCGCCCTAAAACACACACAAGTCTGGTATTATCCTTCAAAAATAAAAATCTGATTAATAAGCAGACAAACTACAAGAGCAACAACTGTACCATATAGGAAATACGGCAGCTGTCAGTCACATGACCTGTCTATTATGTGTATGTGTGAGCTAATATATACTGCGAGGGGGGAGGGCTTCCTGTTGGCTGGGGATTTATCAGGCTGCCAATTTAGCTTACAAATACTGAGGTAAAAATACTGAGCAAATAACGTGTGAACGCGGTCTAATACAGGAGGAGATGACATACAGATATATACTATATACAGGAGGAGATGACACACAGGTATATACTATATACAGGGGAGATAACACACAGGTATATACTATATACAGGATATGACATACAGGTATATACTATATACAGGAGGAGATGACACACACATATATACTATATACAGGGGAGATGACACACAGGTATATACTATATACAGGAGGAGATGACATACAGGTATATACTATATACAGGAGGAGATGACACACAGGTATATACTATATACAGGAGAGATGACACACAGGTATATACTATATACAGGAGGAGATGACACACAGGTATATACTATATACAGGAGGAGATGACACACACACATATACAGTATACTTGTTGTGAATTCTGCTCTTGGGCTCCCTCCGGTGGTTATAAGTGGTAGCGCTGCTGTCTCTGGATCACAGCAGTCATCAGGTGTGTTCACTTTTTGCAATTCTGACTGGGCTATTTAGTCTTGCTCTATCCTTTAGTCAGTGCCAGTTGTCCATTGTTCCTGGAGGATTCACATCCCTGCCTGGTCTCTCCTGCTTTGCTGTTCATTTCAACAAAGATAAGTTCTGGCCTTGATTTTTGCAGTCCACATGCTGTGGGCCTTATTGTTCAGTTCTTTTCCATGTTTTTGTCTTGTCCAGCTTGGTCTGTATAAGGATTTGTTTAGCCAAGCTGGTATCTCTGGAGATGCAGATATACCCTCCATATCTTTAGTTAGATGTGGAGATTTTGTATTTTCTGTGGTGGATATTTTCTAGTGTTTTAATACTGACCGCATAGTACTCTGTCCTATCCTTTCTATTTAGCTAGAAGTGGCCTCCTTTGCTAAATTCTGATTTCAGTCTGTGTATGTTTTTTCCCTCTCCTCTCACAGTCAATATTTGTGGGGGGCTGTCTATCCTTTGGGGATTTTCTCTGAGGCAAGATAGTTTTCCCTTTTCTATCTCTAGGGGTAATTAGTCCTCAGGCTGTGTCGAGATGTTTAGGGAGTGATAGGTACATTCCACGGCTACTTCTAGTTGCGGTGTTAAGTTCAGGGTCTGCGGTCAGTACAGGTACCACCTACTCCAGAGTGCGTCTCATGCTGCTCCTAGGCCACCAGATCACAACAGTACAACTGGCCAACAATGAGTTAACCGCATCTCAGAAGAAGGGAAGGAAAGTGCTGAGCCATTTTTTTTTTCTGTAGTCTGTTGGGTTTTTTTTTTCCCTCTTTACCTCTGGGTGGCTCAGGAGTTTGGCGCTGGCATGGATGTTCAGGGATTGGCTTCTTGTGTGGATCAACTTGCTGCTAGAGTACAGGGTATTTCCGATTATATCGTTCAGACTCCGGTTTTAGAGCCTAGAATTCCAACTCCTGATTTGTTTTTTGGGGACAGGTCCAAATTTTTGAGCTTTAAAAATAACTGTAAACTGTTTTTTGCTCTGAAGCCCCGTTCCTCTCGTGATCCCATCCAGCAGGTTAAAATTGTTATATCTCTGCTACGTGGTGACCCCCAGGATTGGGCATTTTCTCTGGAACCTGGGAATCCGGCTTTGCTTAATGTAGACACCTTTTTCCAGGCGCTTGGGTATGATGAACCTAATTCAGTGGATCATGCTGAGAAGACCTTGTTGGTCCTGTCTCAGGGTCAAGAAGCAGCAGAATCATATTGCCAGAAATTTAGAAAATGGTTTGTGCTTACTAAATGGAATGAGGATGCCTTGGCGGCAATTTTCAGAAAGGGTCTTTCTGAATCCGTTAAAGATGTTATGGTGGGGCTCCCCACACCTGCTAGTCTGAGTGATTCTATGTCTCTGGCCATTCAGATTGATCGGCGCTTGCGCGAGCGCAGAGTTGTGCACACTATGGCATTGTCTTCCGAGCGGAGTCCTGAGCCTATGCAGTGTGATAGGATTGTGTCTAGAGCTGAACGACAAGGATTCAGACGTCAGAATAGGTTGTGTTTTTACTGCGGCGATTCTGCTCATGTTATTTCTGATTGCCCTAAGCGTGCCAAGAGAATCGCTTATTCTGTTACCATCAGTACTGTACAACCTAAATTTCTGTTATCTGTGACCCTGATCTGCTCATTATCGTCATTTTCTGTCATGGCATTTGTGGATTCAGGCGCCGCTCTAAACTTAATGGACTTAGAATTTGCCAGACGTTGTGGTTTCCCCTTGCAGCCTTTGCAGAGTCCTATTCCTTTGAGGGGCATTGATGCTACACTGTTGGCTAAAAATAAACCTCAGTTTTGGACACAGCTGACAATGTGCATGGCGCCAGCCCATCAGGAAGATTGTCGTTTTCTGGTGTTGCATAATTTGCATGATGCTATTGTGCTGGGTTTCCCATGGTTACAGGTGCATAATCCGGTATTAGATTGGAAATCTATGTCTGTGATTAGTTGGGGTTGTCAGGGGGTTCATGGTGACGTTCCTTTCATGTCAATTGCCTCCTCCCCCTCTTCTGAAATTCCTGAGTTTTTGTCAGATTTCCAGGATGTATTCAATGAGCCCAAGTCCAGTTCCCTTCCACCGCATAGGGACTGTGATTGTGCTATTGACTTGATTCCAGGCTGTAAGTTCCCTAAGGGCCGACTTTTCAACCTGTCTGTGCCAGAACATACCACCATGCGGAGCTATGTTAAGGAGTCTTTGGAGAAGGGGCATATTCGGCCATCTTCTTCACCATTGGGAGCAGGTTTTTTTTTGTTGCCAAGAAGGATGGCTCCTTGAGACCCTGTATTGATTATCGCCTCTTGAATAAGATCACGGTCAAATTCCAATACCCTTTGCCTTTGCTTTCTGATCTGTTTGCTAGGATTAAGGGGGCTAGTTGGTTTACTAAGATTGACCTTCGAGGGCCATATAATCTTGTTCGTATTAAGCAGGGTGATGAATGGAAAACTGCGTTTAATACGCCCGAAGGCCATTTTGAATACCTTGTGATGCTATTCGGACTCTCTAATGCTCCATCTGTGTTTCAGTCCTTCATGCATGATATATTTCGGAATTATCTTGATAAATTCATGATTGTATATTTGGATGATATTTTGATTTTTTCAGATGATTGGGAGTCTCATGTGAAACAAGTCAGGATGGTATTTCATATCCTGCGTGATAATGCCTTGTCTATGAAGGGGTCTAAGTGCCTCTTTGGAGTACAGAAGATTTCTTTTTTGGGCTTCATTTTTTATCCCTCATCTATAGAAATGGATCCGGTTAAGGTTCAGGCCATTCATGATTGGATGCAGCCCACATCCGTGAAGAGCCTTCAGAAATTTTTGGGCTTTGCTAATTTTTATCGCCGTTTCATTGCCAACTTCTCCAGTGTGGTTAAACCCCTGACCGATTTGACGAAGAAAGGCGCTGATGTGACGAATTGGTCCTCTGCGGCTGTTTCTGCCTTTCAGGAGCTTAAACGCCGATTTACTTCTGCCCCTGTGTTGTGTCAGCCGGATGTTTCTCTTCCTTTTCAGGTTGAGGTTGACGCTTCTGAGATTGGGGCAGGGGCCGTTTTGTCTCAGAGGAATTCTGATGGTTCCTTGATGAAACTGTGTGCCTTCTTTTCTCGAAAGTTTTCGCCTGCGGAACGCAATTATGATGTCGGCAATCGTGAGTTGTTGGCTATGAAGTGGGCATTTGAGGAGTGGCGACATTGGCTTGAGGGGGCCAAGCACCGTATTGTGGTCTTGACCGATCATAAGAATCTGATTTACCTCGAGTCTGCCAAACGGCTGAATCCTAGACAGGCCCGATGATCCCTGTTTTTCTCCCGTTTTGATTTTGTGGTCTCGTATCTTCCGGGTTCTAAGAATGTTAAGGCTGATGCCCTCTCTAGGAGCTTTTTGCCTGATTCTCCTGGGGTCCTTGAGCCGGTCGACATTCTGAAGGAGGGGGTGATTCTTTCTGCCATCTCCCCTGATTTGCGACGGGTTCTTCAGGAATTTCAGGCTGATAAACCTGACCGCTGTCCAGTGGGGAAACTGTTTGTTCCTGACAGATGGACTAGTAAAGTGATTTCTGAGGTTCATTGTTCTGTGTTGGCTGGTCATCCTGGGATTTTTGGTACCAGAGATTTGGTTGGTAGGTCCTTTTGGTGGCCTTCTTTGTCACGGGATGTGCATTCTTTTGTGCAGTCCTGTGGGACTTGTGCGCGGGCCAAGCCTTGCTGTTCCCACGCTAGTGGGTTGCTTTTGCCTTTGCCGGTCCCTGAGAGGCCTTGGACGCATATTTCTATGGATTTTATTTCGGATCTTCCGGTTTCCCAGAGGATGTCGGTTATCTGGGTGGTTTGTGACCGGTTTTCTAAGATTGTTCGTTTGGTACCTTTGCCTAAATTGCCTTCCTCTTCTGATTTGGTTCCGTTGTTTTTTCAGCATGTGGTTCGTTTGCATGGCATTCCGGAAAATATTGTGTCCGATAGAGGTTCCCAGTTTGTTTCTAGGTTTTGGCAGGCCTTTTGTGCTAGGCTGGGCATTGATTTGTCTTTTTCTTCCGCATTTCATCCTCAGACAAATGGCCAAACCGAGCGAACTAATCAGACTTTGGAAACTTATTTGAGATGCTTTGTGTCTGCTGATCAGGATGATTGGGTGGCTTTCTTGCCATTGGCCGAGTTTGCCCTTAATAATCAGGCTAGTTCTGCTACCTTGGTTTCACCATTCTTTTGTAACTCTGGTTTTCATCCTCGTTTTTCTTCAGGGCAGGTTGAGCCTTCTGATTGTCCTGGGGTGGACTCTGTGGTTGACAGGTTGCAGCAAATTTGGGCTCATGTTGTTGACAATTTGGTGTTGTCTCAGGAGGGGGCTCAGCGTTTTGCTAACCGTCGTCGGTGTGTTGGTTCCCGGCTTCGGGTTGGGGATTTGGTCTGGTTGTCTTCCCGTCATGTTCCTATGAAGGTTTCTTCCCCTAAGTTCAAGCCTCGGTTTATTGGCCCTTATAGGATTTCTGAGATTATCAATCCAGTGTCTTTTCGTTTGGCCCCTCCAGCCTCTTTTTCCATCCATAATGTTTTTCATAGATCTTTGTTGCGGAAATATGTGGTGCCCGTTGTTCCCTCTGTTGATCCTCCTGCTCCGGTGTTGATTGATGGGGAGTTGGAGTATGTGGTTGAGAAGATTTTGGATTCTCGTTTTTCGAGGCGGAAGCTTCAGTATCTTGTCAAATGGAAGGGTTATGGCCAGGAGGATAATTCTTGGGTTGTTGCCTCCGATGTTCATGCTGAGGATTTGGTTCGTGCCTTTCATTTGGCTCGTCCGGATCGGCCTGGGGGCTCTGGTGAGGGTTTGGTGACCCCTCCTCAAGGGGGGGTACTGTTGTGAATACTGCTCTTGGGCTCCCTCTGGTGGTTATAAGTGGTAGCGCTGCTGTCTCTGGATCACAGCAGTCATCAGTAGGGTTGAGCGAAATGGGTCGGCCATTTTCAGAAGTCGCCGACTTTTGGCAAAGTCGGGTTTCATGAAACCCGACCAGACCCCTGTGTGGGGTCGGACATGAGGTCGGCGATCTTCTGAATCTGGTATCGGAATTCCGATACCGAGTTCCGATATGTTTGTGCAGCGCCCCCACTGCCGCAGGGCCGAGGGGTACCCGGTACCGGGCCTCTGAGTCTCTGCTCTGGGGTTGTCACGGTGGCTAGGCCCGGTCCGTGACCCTGCTGAGGGGCGTACAGTGATAGATATGATGGATGTGGATGGTGGTGGTGGTGCGGTGCAGTAAATAACGAGGACACCAGGTTGCAGTCTCTTTACCTCTTTACTGAAGGTCTCTGGGTCCTCAGTCCGGAATACGGTTCACCAGGCTGCGCAAGTCCGGCCGGTCCGATGGCACCTCCAGAGTTCTCTTTGCAGGTGGAAATCTGTGCCTTCCTGCTAGCGCTATGTGTTGTGGTCCTCCCCTGCTGTGCTTACGGGATAGTCCCCACAACTGTTGTGTCTGTTTCTCGTGTTCCCTCACAACAACTCGATTAGATGATGTTCTGCTAATCCTCCGTCCCTCCCGGTGTTATGGTTGGGATGCACCCGTATGACGGGTAGGCTCGGAGCTCTTCCGGGACCCTAGAGTCGCCCCTCTCCACAGGTTGCCCCCCAAGTCTGCATAGGTGATTTAGGTGAGACAGCCCGCCTGTGACTGACTGTCCTGCCGTTGGTTTGAAGTATTGCTTGGAGCTAGATATATGAATACTTCCTCGGCGTTCCGGCCGCCGGTTGTGCGCCTCAGTAGGATGTTGCCTCGATCTTACAGCACGACTCCTACTGGTAATCTCCTTTTTGCTTTGATCTCGTTTCTCACTCAGCACAATATATCTCGCTTCTGATCCTTTCTTAGGGCACCGCCGCTATGCTGAGCAGGCACGGTCCCGTGACGTTCTTTCTTGTTGCCAGGCCTCTGTCAGGGTCCCAAACCTGACAGGGACCCTACCGAATCTTCCCCACAACACCCCCTGCCACAAGGTGTTGCCTGGTTCCAACCCAGTCAGCTTTCTGACTAACTTCCTGCCTGACCCCCAGTTTACCCACACGGTGAGGAGTGGCCTAATAAATAGCACCCTTAGCTCCCCCTGGAGGCCTGACTGTGAAATGTATTGGTGTATGTGATACCTGGTCAGATGAACTCCTTCAATGCCATCAGACGTACCATAGCCCCCCTTAGCGGCGGAGCCACAGTACTGCAACGACCAGGACTCTGGGCGCTGCACTCCCCCCCGGTTATATCCAGTACTCCGGGACTGGGAAGAAAACAACAATACATGTCAGCAAAAAGACATACAATTTTTGTGAGTGCAATAACAATAAGCATATTTGAACAGAGCTTACCTTTATGGGAGGTGAGGACACTTAAACGTTACAAACATGGTTAAATACTTTCAAATAACTTTTCTTACCCAACCGGGTATTCTACTAAGTGCAAAAATTTTTAAACATTAATTCAACATTGCCTTTAAGGATGTACACTCTGAATCCACTAAAGACCTTCTTATAACACATTATAAGGCTTAAGCAACTGTGCTACATTCTCCTACTTTATGTCTGCAGGACCGCCTGTCCTAACGGCTCCAGACCTACTGCCTCTCCTTTCTATTACAGGACCGCTCCTTTCAGCCCGAGCCTTCTGTCCTTCCACTACTATACACAGTATAGAACATGTTTTTCTTTCAGTTGGAGATTACTGAGCCATCCCTATATGGCTCCTAAGAGGACTCACCACTAACCCCTACGGGTTCACTTCCTGTCCTCATCCTTCTATTAACATTATTGAACATTTTTTACAATTAACTAATTGGTTACATTTAACTTTCACATATCAACATTATTACTTCTTCTTTCAAAGCATCATCATTCCTTAAGTGCTATCGATGAACATCCCCTTTAAGTGGGGACCAAGTCTCTATGAGGTAGTGCAACTTTTCAAGCTGCCAGTCCGTATGCAGCAAGGACTCCAGTACAAGTTCCAATAACCGTATCTTCGCAAAGAGTCCGTCTTTTATATAAAACCAGTAGGGAGCACCTTTAAGAAGGTGCAACTATGTACAAGAAGTTTGTATCATGCATTGTTCATGATTCAGCAGTTTCTTAGTAATGGAGCAAAAAGTAGAAAAACAAACAAAGAGCAATAGGGATCCCGGGTCAACAAAGGGATCCCTTTAAGAGTTAACCCTGGACGGGTTTAGCAGCAACATAGCAGCAAAAACAAACAGTTTGAAGAACTATTTACATATTATGCAGAGTTTTAAGATATTTACTTTTGTGGTGCAGAAGGTGGTTTCCTTCCGGGCCTCACCAGACCAACGGGTCACGCTGCAGATCCAAGGAGCAGTTCCTGCCCCAGCAATGACAGGATCCCTCGCCGTGATGCTCTTCTCACTGATGGACCGGCACGCCCCCAAGGTAAGTGGTGGGTGTTATGGTTCCCAATGGCAGGGGAACATCAGAAGCATAGAAAAAACGGACAAGCTCTCGGGTGATGGAAACTAGAGCTGACCGCGATGCTAAACCTATACACACAACTAATAGTAGCCAGGGAACGTACCTACGTATTCGCTAGACGTCTCGCACCAGCCGGAGAACTAACTACCCCTGGTAGATGAAACACAGTCCTGGCTTGCCTCCAGAGGAAAATCCCCCACAGGAGATAGTAGCCCCCCACATATAATAACGGTGAGTTAAGATGAAAAGACAAACGTAGTATGAAAGCAGATTTAGCACAGCGAGGCCCACTAACTAGATAGCAGAAGGATACAATTGTGGACTTCGCAGTCAGCTACAAAACCCTATCAAATACCATCCTGAAATTACCTTAAACTCATGTGCCAACTCATGGCACCGGAGTGGCAATTTCAGCCCACAAGAGCTTCCAGCTGCAGAGAATCACATAACTGCAAACTGGACAAAGATACAAAAAAAGACTAAGGACAGAAATGTCCAACTTAGCTGGTCAGCAGACTGGGAGCAGGTACATGCAACAGAAAGACTCTGGTTACATTGATGGCCGGCATTGGAATGACTGAGGAACAAGGCTAAATAGGAAACTCCCACATCCTGATAGAAACAGGTGAAAAGCTCACAAGACACCAGTACCACAAGCGACCACTGGGGGAACCAAATAACCGAATCACAACAGTACCCCCCCCTTAAGGAGGGGGCACCGAACCCTCACAAGAACCACCAGGACGATCCGGATGAGCCCTATGAAAGGCACGGACCAAATCAGAGGCATGAACATCTGAAGCTGAAACCCAAGAATTATCCTCCTGACCGTAGCCCTTCCACTTAACCAGATATTGAAGTCTCCGTCTGGAAACCCGGGAGTCCAAGATTTTCTCCACCACGTACTCCAACTCACCCTCAACCAGCACAGGAGCAGGAGGCTAAACAGAAGGCACAACTGGCACCTCATACCTCCGCAATAACGACCGATGGAAAACATTATGGATAGCAAAGGATGCTGGGAGGTCCAAACGAAAAGACACAGGGTTAAGAATTTCCAAAATCTTATAAGGACCGATGAACCGAGGCTTAAACTTAGGAGAAGAGACCCTCATAGGGACAAAACGGGAAGACAACCACACCAAGTCCCCAACACGAAGACGAGGACCAACACGACGATGGCGATTAGCAAAATGCTGAGTCCTCTCCTGGGACAACTTTAAATTGTCCACCACCTGACCCCAAATACGATGCAACCTGTCCACCACAGTATCCACTCCAGGACAATCTGAAGATTCCACCTGACCAGATGAAAAACGAGGATGGAACCCCGAATTGCAAAAGAAAGGGGAAACCAAAGTGGCAGAACTGGCCCGATTATTAAGGGCAAACTCCGCCAACGGCAAAAAGGTGACCCAATCATCCTGATCAGCAGACACAAAACACCTCAAATAAGCCTCCAAGGTCTGATTAGTACGCTCCGTCTGGCCATTCGTCTGGGGATGAAATGCAGACGAAAAAGACAAATCAATGCCCATCCTGGCACAAAACGCCCGCCAAAATCTGGACACAAACTGAGATCCCCTGTCAGAAACTATATTCTCCGGGATACCATGCAACCGAACCACATTCTGAAAAAACAGAGGCACCAACTCAGATGAGGAAGGCAACTTGGGCAAAGGCACCAAATGAACCATCTTAGAAAAACGGTCACACACCACCCAGATGACAGACATTTTCTGAGAAACAGGGAGATCAGAAATAAAATCCATAGAGATGTGTGTCCAAGGCCTCTTAGGAATAGGCAAGGACAACAACAATCCACTAGCCCGAGAACAACAAGGCTTGGCCCGAGCACAAACATCACAAGACTGCACAAAAGTACGCACGTCCCGAGACAGGGAAGGCCACCAGAAGGACCTAGCCACCAATTCCCTGGTACCAAAAATTCCCGGATGACCTGCCAACGCAGAAGAATGAACCTCCGAGATGACTCTACTGGTCCACTCATCTGGCACAAAAATCTACCAGGCGGACAACGATCAGGCCGATCCGCCTGAAACTCTTGTAAAGCACGTCGCAGGTCAGGGGAGACAGCAGACAATATCACCCCATCCTTAAGGATACCCGTAGGTTTAGAATCACCAGGGAAATCAGGTTCAAAACTCCTAGAAAGGGCATCTGCCTTCACATTTTTAGAACCTGGCAGATACGAGACCACAAAATTAAACCGAGAGAAAAACAATGACCAGCACGCCTGTCTAGGATTCAGACGTCTGGCCGACTCAAGATAAATCAAATTCTTGTGATCAGTCAAGACCACCACCTGATGTCTAGCACCCTCAAGCCAATGACGCCACTCCTCGAATGCCCATTTCATCGCCAAAAGCTCCCGATTACCAACATCATAGTTTCGCTCGGCGGGCGAAAATTTTCGAGAAAAGAACGCACAAGGTCTCATCACTGAACCATCTGAACTTTTCTGTGACAAAACCGCCCCCGCTCCAATCTCGGAAGCATCAACTTCCACCTGAAAAGGAAGTGAAACATCAGGCTGGCGCAACACAGGGGCAGAAGAAAAGCGGCGCTTAAGCTCTCGAAAGGCCTCCAGAGCAACAGGAGACCAATCGGCAACATCAGCACCTTTTTTAGTCAAATCAGTCAAAGGCTTGACCACGCTAGAAAAACCAGTTATGAATCGACGATAAAAATTAGCAAAGCCCAAAAATTTCTGAAGGCTCTTAAGAGAAGTCGGCTGCGTCCAGTCACAAATTGCCCAAACCTTAACGGGATCCATCTCAATAGAAGAAGGGGAAAAAATGTACCCCAGAAAAGAAATCTTCTGAACCCCAAATACGCACTTTGAACCCTTTACAAACAGAGAATTGGTCCGCAAAACCTGAAAAACCTTCCTAACCTGTTGAACATGAGACTCCCAGTCATCCGAAAAAATCAAAACGTCATCCAGATACACAACCATGAATTTATCCAGATATTCACGTAAAATATTGTGCATAAAGGACTGAAAGACCGAAGGGGCATTTGACAAACCAAAAGGCATTACCAAATACTCAAAATGGCCCTCGGCCGTATTAAATGCGGTTTTCCACTCATCCCCCTGCTTAATTCGCACCAAATTATACGCACCACGAAGATCAATCTTAGAGAACCACTTATCTCCCTTAATGCGAGCAAATAAATCTGTCAGCAATGGCAAAGGATACTGATATTTGACTGTGATCTTATTTAAGAGTCTATAATCAATACAAGGTCTCAAAGAACCATCTCTTTTGGCCACAAAAAAGAACCCTGCTCCTAAACGAGACGAAGAAGGACGAATATGTCCTTTTTCCAAGGACTCCCTAATATACTCTCGCATAGCAGCATGTTCAGGTACAGACAGATTGAATAAACGACCCTTAGGAAATTTACTGCCAGGAATCAAATCTATGGCGCAATCACAATCTCTGTGAGGGGGAAGAGAATTAAGAGTAGACTCCTCAAAAACATCACAATAATCAGACAAAAAAGCCGGGATCTCAGAGGGAATAGATGAAGCAATGGAAACCAAAGGTGCGCCCCCATGATTTCCCTGACATCCCCAGCTTAGTACAGACATTGTTTTCCAGTCAAGGACTGGGTTATGGGTTTGCAACCATGGCAATCCCAGCACTAATAAATCATGTAGATTAAACAACACAAGGAAGCGAATCACCTCCTGATGGTCTGGAGTCATACGCATAGTCACTTGTGTCCAGTATTGTGGTTTATTACTAGCCAATGGTGTAGAATCAATACCCTTTAAAGGTATAGGGACTTCCAGAGGCTCTAGATCAAACCCACAGCGCCTGGCAAAGGACCAATCCATAAGACTCAAAGCGGCACCAGAATCCACATAAGCATCCGCGACAATAGAAGATAACGAACAAATTAAAGTCACAGACAAAATAAACTTGGACTGCAAAGTGCCAATAGCAGAGGATTTAGCAACTTTGTTTGTTCGTTTTGAGCATGCTGATATAACATGAGTTGAATTCCCACAATAGAAGCACAACCGATTTTTGCGCCTATAATTCTGTCGTTCGCTTCTGGACAGAAAACTATCACATTGCATACTCTCTGGTGCTTTCTCAGAAGACACCGCCAAATGGTGCACAGGTTTGCGTTCCCGTAAACGCCGATCAATCTGAATAACCATTGTCATGGACTCATATTTCTGGCAATATATTTCGGCTTCATCTTGCCCCTGAGAGAGGGCTATCAAGGCCTTTTCAGCCTGAATCTCTAAATTAGGTTCCTCATAAAGTAACAATGAAAAACAGGGTTGATTCCAGCTCCACAAAGATGCCTTGAATAAAATTAAATCCTTTATTGGTGCATATTTAAAAGACAAGGGTTGTCATGCTCTCCATGATAAAACGGGAAACGAGCTACGCGTTTCGATCTGTTACAGATCTTTTTCAGAGCTCTGAAAATATATAAATATGCACCAATAAAGGATTTAATTTTATTCAAGGCATCTTTGTGGAGCTGGAATCAACCCTGTTTTTCATTGTTATATTTCACCACGTGGATCGGCGTGGAGTTTCCGTGCACCTACCAACGGTTGTCTGGTGAGCTGGCTTTTTGTTTTTCTGTCCTCATAAAGTAACCCTAAGGCCAGAAAAAACACATCCACACTAAGCAACGCAGGATCCCCTGGTGCCAATGAAAATGCCCAATTTTGAGGGTCACCCCGCAATAATGAAATCACAATTTTAACCTGCTGTGCAGGATCTCCAGCAGAGTGAGATCTCAGAGAAAGAAACAATTTACAATTGTGTTTAAAATTCAGAAAACAAGATCGATCTCCGGAGAAAAACTCTGGTAAAGGAATCTTAGGTTCAGACCGAGGAGCATGTATAACAAAATCTTGTATATTCTGAACTTTAGCAGCAAGATTATTCAAATTTGTAGCCAGACTCTGGAGATCCATATTTCAACAGATAAAATCTGAGCCATTCATGGGTTAAGAGGAGAGGAAAGCAGGAGACTGCAATTAGAGCTGGAGTGCAACTTCAGAGGAAAAAAAAAATTCCACACAGTTCCTTTTCTCTCCTACTTCAGCCCATAGATTAAACATGTAGGCCGGCCATACTGTTATGGTTCCCAATGGCAGGGGAACATCAGAAGCATAGAAAAAACGGACAAGCTCTCGGGTGATGGAAACTAGATCTGACCGCGATGCTAAACCTATACACACAACCAATAGTAGCCAGGGAACGTACCTACGTATTCGCTAGACGTCTCGCACCAGCCGGAGAACTAACTACCCCTGGTAGATGAAACACAGTCCTGGCTTGCCTCCAGAGGAAAATCCCCCACAGGAGATAGTAGCCCCCCACATATAATAATGGTGAGTTAAGATGAAAAGACAAACGTAGTATGAAAGCAGATTTAGCACAGCGAGGCCCACTAACTAGATAGCAGAAGGATACAATAGTGGACTTCGCAGTCAGCTACAAAACCCTATCAAATACCATCCTGAAATTACCTTAAACTCATGTGCCAACTCATGGCACCGGAGTGGCAATTTCAGCCCACAAGAGCTTCCAGCTGCAGAGAGTCACATAACTGCAAACTGGACAAAGATACAAAAAAAGACTAAGGACAGAAATGTCCAACTTAGCTGGTCAGCAGACTGGGAGCAGGTACATGCAACAGAAAGACTCTGGTTACATTGATGGCCGGCATTGGAATGACTGAGGAACAAGGCTAAATAGGAAACTCCCACATCCTGATAGAAACAGGTGAAAAGCTCACAAGACACCAGTACCACAAGCGACCACTGGGGGAACCAAATAACCGAATCACAACAGGTGGGTCCGGGTTCCCCGCTGCTCCGCAGGGACAGGTTCCGTTGCCTTTTCAGCAGGAGGTGCATCTTCTGATGTTCCGGCAGCGGCCTGGAGTGCGACGCACCGCTGGACGCCCCGAGCTATCCAGCCAGCTTCACCTGTTTCCCTCCTCCACATGGTGTAGGTTACAGCGTCACCTGGCTCCAGGTCGCGAGCGAACCTTCCTCCGCAGGGCTCTACTTCCTCCCGGTCTACACGGACCTGTAGCGGCTCCCCAATCTCCTGTATAACTCCCCTTCCATGTCGGGAGTTAAAAGACACCACTACACCCCCGTGTGACGGCGGGGTTTCTTCCACGCTGGTCAGGTCAATCTGGGCTGCAGGCTGGGGCCGGCTCCGCCACGCCATCAACAGGCGCCGCAGGTGTTCGGCCTCCAGCAGGATTCTCATGCCCTGTGTCTGCAGCGTACCTTCAGCCGCGGTCGGGTTGGGAGGAGCAGGGGACACCGGAGACAGGCGGACCTCCGTGGGCTGGCCCAGCCGAGCGAGCACGTGGGCATCAGCCTCCAAGTGGCGTGCTATCTGTCGGGCCTCGGCTGTGGCCGCACACTCCTCGGACATCTGCCAGTTAGGTCGACCCATCGGTGGTTCCGTGAGAGCCAGTCCCCGCAACGATGGTGTCTCCGAGGCTGTGTCCGGTGATGCGGCTCCATGCCGAGTCGGGTCATCCCCACGCGGTGCTCCCGGCATCGCCATCTTTATCTCCTCCCCAGCGTCTTCTTCCCGCGGTCTCTTTCGTGGGCGGCCCCGTCTCCATGGTCTCCACCCTCCAAACAGGATCAGGAGGCGGGCCTCGGCTGTTGACGGACACGTCCTCAGGACACAGAAATATTTAGACTGGGCGGCCATTGTCGTTCGCGCTCTCCAGCTTGTCCACGCCTACTCCACGCCCCTCTTCTTCTCCTGCGCTCTCCTCAGCGCTGTAATGGCGGCGGCTTTTGGCGGAAACTTTTGGCGGTAAATGGCATCACACAGTCTTTGCAATAAAGTACAGTCCAAGCACAGTAAATCACAGTTCCAAGGCACACATGACCCGATTCCTCAGGCTTAAGTAGATCCTGTTCGTGACGCCAAGTTGTAGCGCCCCTACTGCCGCAGGGCCGAGGGGTACCCGGTACCGGGCCTCTGAGTCTCTGCTCTGGGGTTGTCACGGTGGCTAGGCCCGGTCCGTGACCCTGCTGAGGGGCGTACAGTGATAGATATGATGGATGTGGATGGTGGTGGTGGTGCGGTGCAGTAAATAACGAGGACACCAGGTTGCAGTCTCTTTACCTCTTTACTGAAGGTCTCTGGGTCCTCAGTCCGGAATATGGTTCACCAGGCTGCGCAAGTCCGGCCGGTCCGATGGCACCTCCAGAGTTCTCTTTGCAGGTGGAAATCTGTGCCTTCCTGCTAGCGCTATGTGTTGTGGTCCTCCTCTGCTGTGCTTACGGGATAGTCCCCACAACTGTTGTGTCTGTTTCTCGTGTTCCCTCACAACAACTCGATTAGATGATGTTCTGCTAATCCTCCGTCCCTCCTGGTGTTATGGTTGGGACGCACCCGTATGACGGGTAGGCTCGGAGCTCTTCCGGGACCCTAGAGTCGCCCCTCTCCACAGGTTGCCCCCCAAGTCTGCATAGGTGATTTAGGTGAGACAGCCAGCCTGTGACTGACTGTTCTGCCGTTGGTTTGAAGTATTGCTTGGAGCTAGATATATGAATACTTCCTCGGCGTTCCGGCCACCGGTTGTGCGCCTCAGTAGGATGTTGCCTCGATCTTACAGCACGACTCCTACTGGTAATCTCCTTCTTGCTTTGATCTCGTTTCTCACTCAGCACAATATATCTCGCTTCTGATCCTTTCTTAGGGCACCGCCGCTATGCTGAGCAGGCACGGTCCCGTGACATTCTTTCTTGTTGCCAGGCCTCTGTCAGGGTCCCAAACCTGACAGGGACCCTACCGAATCTTCCCCACAACACCCCCTGCCACAAGGTGTTGCCTGGTTCCAACCCAGTCAGTTTCTGACTAACTTCCTGCCTGACCCCCAGTTTACCCACACGGTGAGGAGTGGCCTAATAAATAGCACCCTTAGCTCCCCCTGGAGGCCCGACTGTGAAATGTATTGGTGTATGTGATACCTGGTCAGATGAACTCCTTCAATGCCATCAGACGTACCATAGCCCCCCTTAGCGGCGGAGCCACAGTACTGCAACGACCAGGACTCTGGGGCGCTGCATTTGCGATATCGGAAATCGGTATCGGAATCCACATTTAAGTGTAAAATAAAGAATTAAAATAAAAAATATTGATATACTGACCTCTCCGGAGGCCCCTGGACATCGCCGCTGGTAACCGGCAGCCTTCTTTGCTTAAAATGAGCGCGTTCAGGGCCTTCCATGACGTCACGGCTTCTGATTGGTCGCGGCTGCCCATGTGACCGCCACGCGACCAATCACAAGCCGTGACGTAATTCTCAGGTCCTAAATTCCTAATTCTAGGAATTTAGGACCTGAGAATTACGTCACAGCTTGTGATTGGTCGCGTGGCGGTCACATGGGCGGCCGCGACCAATCAGAAGCCATGACGTCATGGAAGGCCCTGAACGCGCTCATTTTAAGCAAAGAAGGCTGCCGGTTACCAGCGGTAATGTCCAGGCTGTGTCGGAGAGGTGAGTATATCAATATTTTTTATTTTAATTCTTTATTTTACACATTAATATGGATCCCAGGGCCTGAAGGAGAGTTTCCTCTCCTTCAGACCCTGGGAACCATAGTATCCCATTGCACTGCATTGGGTTTCGTGTTTCGGCCGACCCCGACCCCGACTTTTTTTATAGGATCGGCCGATTTCACTCGACCCGACTTTTGAGAAAGTCGGGTTTCGTGAAACCCGATCCTATAAAAATAAAAGTCGCTCAACCCTAGTCATCAGGTGTGTTCACTTTTTGCAATTCTGACTGGGCTATTTAGTCTTGCTCTACCCTTTAGTCAGTGCCAGTTGTCCATTGTTCCTGGAGGATTCACATCCCTGCCTGGTCTCTCCTGCTTTGCTGTTCATTTCAACAAAGATAAGTTCTGGCCTTGATTTTTGCAGTCCACATGCTGTGGGCCTTATTGTTCAGTTCTTTTCCATGTTTTTGTCTTGTCCAGCTTGGTCTGTATAAGGATTTGTTTAGCCAAGCTGGTATCTCTGGAGATGCAGATATACCCTCCATATCTTTAGTTAGATGTGGAGATTTTGTATTTTCTGTGGTGGATATTTTCTAGTGTTTTAATACTGACCGCATAGTACTCTGTCCTATCCTTTCTATTTAGCTAGAAGTGGCCTCCTTTGCTAAATTCTGATTTCAGTCTGTGTATGTTTTTTCCCTCTCCTCTCACAGTCAATATTTGTGGGGGGCTGTCTATCCTTTGGGGATTTTCTCTGAGGCAAGATAGTTTTCCCTTTTCTATCTCTAGGGGTAATTAGTCCTCCGGCTGTGTCGAGATGTCTAGGGAGTGATAGGTACATTCCACGGCTACTTCTTGTTGCGGTGTTAAGTTCAGGGTCTGCGGTCAGTACAGGTACCACCTACTCCAGAGTGCATCTCATGCTGCTCTTAGGCCACCAGATCACAACATATACTATATACAGGGGAGTTGACACACAGGTATATACTATATACAGTGGATATGACACACACATATATCCTATATACAGGGGAGATGACACACAGGTATATCCTATATACAGGAGAAATGACACACAGGTATATACTATATACAGGGGAGATGACACACAGGTATATACTATATACAGGAGGAGATGACATACAGGTACATACTATATATAGGAGAAGATGACATACAGTTACATACTATATACAGGGGAGATGACATACCAGTATATACTATATACAGGAGATGACATACAGGTATATACTATATATAGGAGGAGATTACATACAGGTATATAGTATATACAGAAGAGATGACATACAGGTACATACTATATACAGGAGGAGATGACACATAGGTATATACAATATACAGGAGGAGATGACATACAGCAGGTATATACTATTTACAGGGGAGATGACATACAGGTATATACTATACTAGATTGTGGCCCGATTCTAATGCATTGGGTATTCTAGAAAATGCATGTCCCCGTAGTATATGGACAATGATGATTCCAGAATTCGCAGCAGACTGTGCCCATCGCTGATTGGTCGAGGCAACCTTTATGACATCATCATCGCCATGGCAACCATTATGACATCTACGTCGATACTGTGCCCGTTGCTGATTGGTCGAGGCCCAGGCGGCCTCGACCAATCAGAGACGCGGGATTTCCAGGACAGACAGAAAAACCCTTAGACAATTATATATATAGATACAGGAGATGACATACAGGTGTATACTATATATAAGGGAGATGACAAACATGTATATACTGGGGGGAAAATGAGTGGTGTGAGGTGAAAATGAGGGGTGTGAGGTGAAAATGAAAAGGTGTGAGTGCAAATTGAGAGGAGTGAGGGAAAATAGTGGAGTTATCGGAAAATGAGAGATGTGAGGTCAAAATGACAAGAGTTAGGGGGGAATGAGAGGATTGAGGGGGAAAATAAGAGGAGTGAGGGGGAAAATGAGAGGTGTAAGGGAGAAAATGAGAGATGTGAGGGGGAAAATGAGAGGCGTGATGGGAAAATAAGAGAAGTGAGGTGCTATAACTAACCACAGATATTTACTATGCCCAGGCAATGCCAGGCTCTTCAGCTAGTATATATATATATATATATATATATATATATATATATATATATATATATATATATATATATATATACACTGCTCAAAAAAATAAAGTGAACACGTAAACAACAGAATATAACTCTAAGTAAATCAAACTTCTGTGAAATCAAACTGTCCACTTGGGAAGCAACACTGTTTGACAATCAATTTCACATGCAGTTGTGCAAACGGAATAGACAATAGATGGTAATTATTGGCAATTATCAAGAGACACTCTATAAAGGGGTGGTTCTGCCACAGACCACATCTCAGTACCAATGCTTTCTGGCTCATGTTTTGGTCACTTTTGAATGTTGGTTCTGCTTTCACATTCCTGGTAGCATGAGACGGACTCTACAACCCACACAAGTGGCTCAGGTAGTGTAGCTGATACAGGATGGCACATCAATGCGAGCTGTGGCAAGAAGGCTTGCTGTGTCTGTCAGTGTAGTATCCAGAGGCTGGAGGCGCTACCAGGAGACAGGCCAGTACACCAGGAGATGTGGAGGGGGCCATAGGAGGGCAACAACCCAGCAGCAGGACCGCTACCTCAGCCTTTGTTCAAGGAGAAACAGGAGGAGCACTGCCAGAGCCCTGCAAAATGACCTCCAGCAGGCCACAAATGTGCATGTGTGTGCACAAATGGTTAGAAACTGACTCCATGAGGATGGTCTGAGTGCTCGACGTCCACAGATGGGGGTTGTCCTCACAGCCCAACATTATGCAGGATGCTTGGCATTTGACACAGAACACCAGGATTGGCAAACTCGCCACTGACGCCCTGTGCTCTTCACAAATAAAAGCAGGTTTACACTGAGCACATTACAGTAACTTAGATAATAAGTTAACCGGTTCTCAATAGTACAGTAGCTCATAATAAAATTTAAGGTCTTACTGCATATGGCAAAAGCTATGCATATAAACTTAGAATGATTGGCTGTCTACGTTTGCATTTAGGCTTTATATTCTATGAAATATAACATGGCAGAGACATGCAACTTATTCCTTTCAAAACATGTATTGGTTTATTTTGCTTAAAAAGATAATTTGAAGAAACAACTATTTGCCTCTGTTGGTTTCTATAAATTGTCATTTTTATGGTTTAATTTTTTAAAAGCACTATAGTTATAAGAGCAGGTGCTAGCCTGGAGCTTCTTTATTTTTCCTCTATGGGGAAAATGTTAGAAAAAAGAACTAATTGAAAATTCTGTAGGGAAATTAATTCTACACACAGCTGTGGAATCATTCTTTTTTAATGTGCCTATTCTATCCACAGGCTAATGCCTCCAGATGTTTTATATTATGTGATGAGACCTTAAAAAAATTCAAGAAACATAAATTAAAATAAATATTAACCCCTTTAGGAATGGCCAATTTGTTGCCTTTAAGACAAAGGATGTTTCTCTGTTTTTTTTTTAAAGTATCATAATCACATTCCCAGAACCATAACTTTTCATTTTTCTGTTGATGTAGTTGTATGAGGGCTTTGTTTTGCAGGATTAGTTGTGCTTTTCAGTGGCACCATTTTGGGGCACATATATCTTTTTGATAAGCTCATAGTGCCTGCATGAGAGAATCACCATTAAAAGAGGGTTAGAATTGCCACAGTAAGGGCTCATACCCATTTGCGAGAAAAACGGACTAGTGCAATCAGATAAAAAATCGGATTGCACTCGGACTAATGTTATTCAATGGGTGACAGCTGCGATTTTTTTTCTCAGCTGAAATTGTACTGAGAAAAAAATCGCAGCATGCTGCGATTTGCTGCGTATCTTGGACAAGACTCGCCAATGCAAGTCAATGGATGCGAGAAAAAAACACACAGCACTCGCACCATGCGAGTGCTGTCCGTTTTTTACGCACCTGTGTCCTTTGAAAAGCCGGCAATTCATATGTGGCTACTGTTAGAATAGAAGAGATAGAATAGATATATACACATAGAATATATATATATATATATATATATATATATATATATATATATATATATATATATATATATATATATTGTCAGTGACACACACATATATATGTATTTATATTAAACTGAAAGATAGATAGAATAACAGCCAGTAATTCATCTGCCGCCTTCTGTAAAATCAGGAGCCGACAGAATAGAAGAGATGGATTACATACATTAAATACATATAGAATAAGGTAGATATATAGATGTTTGTGACCAGTACAATCAGTATAGTGTGTGCTGGACATGTACAGTATTTAATTAATAAACAATTATTTATTGGAAACAAATGGTGTGGGCTCCCGCGCAATTTTCAAAACCAACAGAAGGAAAGCCAGCGACTGGGGCAGATGTTTACAGCCTGGGAAGGTGATAATACCCATGGAGCTTTCCAGGCTATTAATATCTCCTAACAGCTAGCGGCTCTTGCAGTGATTTTACAGAAGCTGGCAGATGAATTATCAGCTTTTATTCTGTCCATCTTTGTGTGCAATATATATATATATATATATATATATATATATATATATATGTGTATATACTGTATATATAATGTGTGTGTGTGTCACTGACATATGTATGTGTGTGTGTATATATATATATATATATATATATATATATATTAGGAGTCAAGTTCCTGCCACTGCACAGGGGGTATCTCAAACCATGTCTGCTGCGGTCTCTCATTCTGCATAAGCTGCAGTGGAGCCTGCTCAGCGGAGATGTCGGTCCCAGTGTCTTGCTCAGTCTCACTCTGTGCAAAGGGTTACTGCTGCTTTTCCAGCTTCTGCCATTGAAGCCAGTGCTGGGCAGCGGCGAGCAGATGCTTTTGGGACTAAGTCCTGCTTTTCCCCTTCTGAGCATGCTCAGGGCAAGATCTCCCATTGGAGATCGAGGGTCACATGCTCAGATAATGCAGCAGATCCCATTGGTCCTCCAGGAAGGTCGTGAAGGTGCTCAACTTCTGTAGCAGCCTCCCATTGGTCCTTCTGGGAAGGTCCTGTACATGCTGCAGCTATAAAAGGTTTGCATCGCCGCACGACCATGCGCTAGTATACATTTGTTTATTGTGAGTGAAAGCCGCTCTTAATTCATCCCCTCCCTTGTGTTTGAATGCTCGCGTAAAGAGGATGATTGTAATCTAGCGCCCGACTTGTAACCAACACTGGTACACAAACAGCGTCTATTGCTGTGACCGCCAGTGAGGCGCCGTGTGCTATCACCGCGCTTTCCAAACCCAAGTCTGGGTGGTTAGTGGCGTCCGCCAATGCGGCATCGCATGCACTCTCGTGCTATTTAATTATTAGTTTTGTTACGTGTGGTACTGCGGCCCTGTGATGCAACAGGGTTCGCTTCTTTCACACAGGGTGAAGCTAACCTGTGTGTATCCTCATTGTACCGCCATATAGTCCGTCATTGCTTAGCAGCAGGTTCCATCTCTGCACGGTGGACCCCAGGCTGAGAATGCACCTTATTCCTTTTCTCTAATTATTTGGTGCATTCCGCTAGCTCTAACATTATACTAGCGCCAGAGTCTGGCTAAGTAATGACGGACGAACAGCGATTGCAGGGGTGCATCCAGCTGCTGGAGGGCAGGTTGGCGGCTCTCGAGTGTGCAACCTCAGCGGTGGATGTTGCCGCAATAGCTGTTCAGGCTGCTAGGGTGGCTGCGGCAGCTTTACCCACTGCCATCTCTGTTCCGACCTTATCTCACCTCCCGCTGCCAAAGAAATACTCTGGTGACAGTAAATCCTGTAGGGGTTTCATGAGCCAGTGCGGTATACACCTCGAGCTCCTGGCTAAATGTTTTCCCACAGAGCGGGCAAAGGTGGAATTCATAATTTCTCTGCTGTCGGACAGGGCATTGGAGTGGGCTACGCCGCTGTGGGAGCGCGACTATCATGTGGTGCAGAGTGCTCCTTGATTTTTAAACACTTTGAAACAGGTCTTTTTAGGACCCCAAGTCACCCATGATATGGTGCTCCAACTGCTGTCATTGACTCAGGGTTCGTCCATGGTCAGCCATTTTGCCGTCCACTTCCGGACATTAGCGTCTGAGCTGGAATGGTCGGATAAGGCCCTTATCCCGGTATTTTGGAGAGGGCTGGCTGACCATGTGAAGGACGCTTTGGCCACTAGGGAGATTCCCACCACACTGGAGGAGCTCATAGCTATATCAACCCACATCGACCTTTGTTTTCATGAGCGAAGGTGTCAGGACTCTGAACATTTTTTTACCTTTTGTGCATTACTGCCCTTTTCCAAGATAGAGTCTTTGGTCTCATGTGCACTGTGTCTTCCTGCTATAAAACTCCACCCCAGCCTTCAGTCTGTGCTAGAGTATTCTGCCTTGCATCCAGCTCCTGATCTCTGATTACTCCCTGGCTGTACACCTGCTCCTGTGAACCTGTGTGGTGATCCTGCTACTCTGCTCTGAGTTCCTGCTGCATACACAAGTTTCCAGTAATCCTCCTTCATCTGCTGCTCGTGTTTACTCCCACCTGCATTTGCTGGACATGTAAGCTGCTGCTGCTTTGCATTAACCTGAGACTATTAACCAGGCCTCCCTGGTTGAGCTAAGATATGATTTGAACTGCCTATAAGCATATCTATCTGTCTCAGGACTAAGACAAGGATTTATTCATGTCAAGTATCCACAAGAATAACTGTGCTTCATAGACTTTCTGCTTGATTGCATTTTGCTCTGAAGTTTCCTATAGACTGCTAAGCTGCGTTTATTATTTGCACCAAGTGTTGTGGACTTGAGTTTCTCTCTGCACCTGTTTGAATCACCGTGTGATAGTATAGACTTTACCACTTATAAAACTGTGTCCTGTAGTTGTCTTGTTCCACGCAAAGAGTCTCCTGAGTTATCCCCTATAATTATTACAGGATACTCTAGCCTAAAAAAAAAAAAGGAGACTGCTGGAACAATGACTGCAGAAAGCAGATTAGAGCAGGTGTTTTCCATAATTAGATAACTGCAGACAGATGTGGAAGGTCTGCAAAAGAAGTTTGGAAGCTTTGAACTCAATCAACAAGTGTTTGGACAGACTTTGACGGACTTGAGCAACCGCATGGCAGCCCAGGAAAACAAACTTGCTGTCATAGAGTCCCAGTATGGACGGGCCTTTCAGGACATAAGCACGCAAATAGCTGCACAAGTGACTTTACCCTCTGGGCAACCGCCACCAGCTAGCCCACCTAAGTTGCCCCCATTCAGATTTAATGGTGATCGCGACAAATTTCGTGGCTTTGTGAATCAATGTATGCTATATTTTGATGTGCATGCTGACCGTTTTCCTACTGATAGATCCAAAGTATTGTGTGTAATAATGCTACTGACCTCAGGAGCGCTCGCCTGGGCAAATCCGATGATTGAGTCTCGTGACCCACGGTTAAATGACTTGGATGATTTCTTGGCCGCTATAGCATTAATGTTTGATGACCCTAATCGCTGTGCAACCGCTGAATCTGCTTTGTTGTCTTTACGCCAGGCTAAGCATTCTGTTATTGAGCATGCCACTGAATTCAGGAGATTGGCGGTACATACCAATTGGGACAGTTATGCACAATTGCCTATTTTTAAAAGGGGTCTGTCTAGTATTGTAAAAGATGAACTAGCCCACTCTGAGTCACTACAAGAGCTAGAGACATTTATACAGCATTGTGTGTGCATAGACATTCGCCTTACTGAGCGTAGGCAGAAGAAATTTGCTGCATATAACCGTGTGTCTAACTTTTCCCTTCCTTCCAAAGAGCCTGCAGATAAAACCTCTCGGGAGGTGGAAGATGTGCCCATGCAAATTGATTCTGTTCAGAGGCGCGAGATCAATGAGCGCCGGGAGCATCGCCTTTGTGAAAGTCTACGTTTCTACTGCAGGCAGTCTGACCACTTCTTGATCAATTGTCCTAAGTGTCCCAGACGGCCTAACAAGGTGCTTGCAGCAATAGGGGAGTATGACAACTGTGATGATGAATCTGACATCTCTGAATGTAGCCTGCCTTTAAACGCTGTATTCCATTCACTTTCTATGACTTCACCCCCCAAGGAGCTGAAGGAAAAGAACTCTCATTGTTCTCTCCCTATTAAGATCCTGTGTTCAGGACAGTGGATTTCCAGTTCAGCTATGACTGACTCTGGTGCAGGTGGCAATTTCATGGATATCGCATTTGCCAAGGAACATGCAAAGAGCCTCTCCAATTACCATGGAAACAGTGGATGGGTCACCTTTAATCTCTGGGCCTGTGGATCAGGAGACCGTACCCCTTGAAATTTTGTTGGAGCCTAATCATCAGGAGCACCTTTCTTTCTTGCTAATTTCTTCTCCTCATTTTCCTGTGATTTTAGGCATTCCTTGGTTGCGTTCTCAGAACCCAATTATCAACTGGGAGACCAAGGAGATTATCTTCCCAAGAAGGAGCAACTCAGCATTAACAGAAGCTGTCCCTGAGTCCACAACTATGGAACCACATGTACAGGTATTTTCTTTACCTCCAGCTTATAAAGAGTTCTCTGACATCTGTGACAAGAAGAATGCAGATCAGCTTCCTCCACACAGGCATTATGACTGTCCCATTGAGCTGCTTCCCGGGGCAGCAATTCCTTTTGGTAACGTATACCCTTTGGCGGCACCTGAGCTTAAAGGAAAGGTGCCGCATTTTATTTTTTGTATTAAAAATAATTGTTTATATAAACAATTATTTTTCATACAAATTTCCTTTTTTTAACTTTAACATTTTTTTATTATTAATTTTTTTTTCAGCCACTGGGCGCCACCATTTTGCTTTGCAGGAGTGTAAGTGAAGCTGCACGACACTTACACTCTGCAATTACGGCAGCCCTGGGCATAGAGATCTGCGGTCGGCTCCCGACACTATAGTTTTCATTGTGCTGCTCCCTGCTGTGTCTGGCCATGCCCCCTGAGCTGTCCACACCACAGCAGAGGCAGGAGATCAGCACCATCTTCCTGGAGCTCACACTGCATCTGTGAGTTCCAGCTTCCCAGGATAATCACAGGAGCCCTGCAGTTATAGGAGGAGGATGAGGAGACCAAGGACGTGAGAGAGAAAGGACTCAGCAGGGAGCCGTGAAGTACGTATCAGTGGGGATGGGGAGAGGGAATCTAATCCTATCCATTGTGGTGCTGACTCTGGGCAGTGTATGTCCTCCCATGTGTGTTACTGTCTGCTGAGCTGTGTATCTAATCCTCTCCTGTGTGATACTGACTGATCTGTGTATCTAATCCTATCCTGTGTGATACTGTGCTGAGCTGTGTATCTAATCCTCTCCTGTGTGATACTGTCTGCTGAGCCATGCATCTAATCCTATCCTGTGTGATACTGTCTGCTGAGCTGTGTATCTAATCCTATCCTGTGGGATACTGTCTGCTGAGCTGTATACCTAATCCTCTCCTGTGTGATACTGTATGCTGAGCCGTGTATCTAGTCCTATCCTGTGTGATACTGACTGAGCCATGTATCTAATCCTCTCCTGTGTGATACTTTGCTGAGACGTGTATCTAATCCTCTCCTATGTGATACTGTCTGCTGAGCCATGCATCTAATCCTATCCTGTGTGATACTGTGTTGAGCCTTGTATCTAATCCTATCCTGTGTGATACTGTGCTGAGCCGTGTATCTAATCCTCTCCTGTGTGATACTGACTGAGCTGTGTATCTAATCCTATCCTGTGTGATACAGTCTGCTGAGCCATGTATCTAATCCTATCCTGTGTGATACTGACTGCTGAGCCTTGTATCTAATCCTATCCTGTGTGATACTGTGCTAAGCTGTGTATCTAATCCTCTCCTGTGTGATACTGTTTGCAGAGCCATGTATCTAATCCTATCCTGTGTGATACTGTGTGCTGAGCTGTATATCTAATCCTCTCCTGTGTGATACTGACTGCTGAGCTGTGTATCTAATCCTCTCCTGTGTGATACTGTTTGCTGAGCCATGTATCTAATTCTATCCTGTGTGATACTGTGTGCTGAGCTGTATATCTAATCCTCTCTTTTGTGATACTGTGCTGAGCCGTGTATCTAATCCTATCCTGTGTGATACTGTGTTGAGCCTTGTATCTAATCCTACCCTGTGTGATACTGTGCTGAGCCGTGTATCTAATCCTCTCCTGTGTGATACTGACTGAACTGTGTATCTAATCTTATCATGTGTGATACAGTCTGCTGAGCCATGTATCTAATCCTATCCTGTGTGATACTGACTGCTGAGCCATGTATCTAATCCTATCCTGTGTGATACTGTGCTGAGCTGTGTATCTAATCCTCTCCTGTGTGATACTTTTAGCAGAGCCATGTATCTAATCCTATCCTGTGTGATACTGTGTGCTGAGCTGTATATCTAATCCTTCCCTGTGTGATACTGTGTGCTGAGCCGTGTATCTAGTACTATCCTGTGTGATGCTGACTGAGCCATGTATCTAATCCTCTCCTGTGTGATACTGTCTGCTGAGCCATGCATCTAATCCTATCCTGTGTGATACTGTGCTGAGCCTTGTATCTAATCCTACCCTGTGTGATACTGTGCTGAGCCATGTATCTAATCCTCTACTGTGGGATACTGTGTGCTGAGCCATGTATCTAATCCTATCCTGTGTGATACTGACTGAGCTGTGTATCTAATCCTCTCCTGTGTGATACTGTCTGCTGAGCCGTGTATCTAATCCTATCCTGTGTGATACTGTCTGCTGAGCCATGTATCTAATCCTATCCTGTGTGATACTGTGCTGAGCCTTGTATCTAATCCTATCCTGTATGATACTGACTGAGCTGTGTATCTAATACTGTCCTGTGTGATACTGACTGCTGAGCTGTGTATCTAATCCTCTCCTATGCACTCCTCTCCCCCGTTATGTGTGACCTATATGGCGGTATTATGTGTGATCTATATGGTGGTATTATGTGAGATCTATATGGCGTCGTTATGTGAGAAGTATATGGCGGTACTGTGTGTGATGTATATGGCGGTATTATGTGTGATGTATATGGCGGTATTATGTGAGATCTATATGACAGTATTATGTGTGAAGTATATGGCGGTATTATGTGTGAAGTATATTGAAGTATTGTGTGTTCTGTATTATGTGTGCTCTATATGGCGGTATTATGTGTGATCTATATGGCGGTATGCTCTATATGGCGGTATTATGTGTGCTCTATATGGCGGTATTATGTGTGCTCTATATGGCAGTATTATGTGTGCTCTATATGGCGGTATTATGTGAGAACACTATGGCGTCGTTATTTGCGATCTATATGATGGTATTATGTGAGAACTATAGGACAGTATTATGTGTGCTCTATATGGCGGTATTATGTGAGATCTATATGGCGTCGTTATGTGAGAAGTATATGGCGGTACTATGTGATGTATATGGCGGTATTATGTGTGAAGTATATTGCGGTATTGTGTGCTCTGTATTATGTGTGCTCTATATGGCGGTATGCTCTATATGGCGGTATTATGTGTGCTCTATATGGCGGTATTATGTGAGAACACTATGGAAGTATCTGCAGAAAGGGGACCCAATCTAGGGTGGTTCCGGTTGAGCAGCTGCACGCGGGTCTGGGGTAATAGGGGGGGCAGCATGACCTCCAGTTAGGTGCCTTCAGGGGAGGGCTGGTAAGGCAGCTGAAGAAAGGGGTCTCATGTTTATCGTTACTATATGGCTACATTTCCTTCCCAGCATCACCCCGGACTGCGCCTGTCACCTCGCTTTCACACATCGCCAGGACAGGATCTGAGGAGGGGAATGGGGTCTTTGCATGCAAAGTCTGGATCAGAACAGGCCATCAATCAGCAGAAATATTTCCTGGATTTCTGAGGAGACGGTCCATCCATGTGTATAAAAGACAGCGCTCTATGTACAATCCCTGGCTGCTCCACACACCGAACAGGGTGCCCCCCATAGACCAGCACACTGCTCTCCTGAAATACTCTGTGCTGCTGTCACCCTGCTCCCTCCACCACATATCTCCCAGAATCCTTGCTGCCTGCCATCCTCGGTGACTGTCTACTTCTCAGTATAACTTTGCAGTCACCAACAAAATGGCTGCACACTGTGTTCCTGAATCCTCTCATCCCTTAGCAAACACCAGAAGGGGAGGAGAGGAGACATCACACACGTCAGCAGACTCCACCCATAATTACTGCAGTGCTGTAATGTGAGCTAGTTGTACACTAGGTTTTTGTCAAATTTCATTAGCTGCTCCCCCTAGTGTTTAAAAGTGGAAATGCCAAACCTTTTAAAATTATTTTTCATATTTTACTAAATTAAAAACAAATGATAATATTTTTTAAGAAAATGTAAACATTAATTCTTTACATTTTTTCAATCGCTGGAAAAAAATTTTTTTTGATGGCACCTTCCCTTTAAAGAGTATATTGATGAAAATCTGGCCAAAGGCTTCATACGTCCTTCTTCCTCACCAGCAGGGGCACCTATCTTTTTTGTAAAGAAGAAGGATGGGACCCTGAGACCCTGTGTTGACTATCGAGAACTCAATAAGGTAACCGTACAAAACCGTTACCCTTTGCCTCTGATTCCCGAATTACTGGAAAGAGTCCGCCATGCTAAGATGTTCTCTAAACTGGATCTTCGTGGGGCTTATAATTTGGTGCGTATTCATCCAGGGGATGAGTGAAAGACAGCATTCAGATGCCGGTATGGACACTTTGAATCTCTTGTGATGCCCTTCGGGCTTTGTAACGCCCCTGCAACATTTCAACACTTTGCTAATGACATTTTCAGAGATTTGTTGGACCAGTTTGTGGTGATCTATTTGGACGATATACTAATCTTTTCTGACTCTCTACAGGAACATGAAGAACATGTCAAAACTGTTTTAAGAAGTCTGAAAGAGAACCATCAGTATATTAAGCCGGAGAAATGCGAGTTCCATCGTTCTGAGATACAGTTCTCAGGTTATATCATCTCTCCCCAGGGGCTGAACATGGAATCTGGTAAGATTCAGGCTATCCTTGACTGGCCGGTACCCAAGAACATTAAGGAGGTCCAACGTTTTATTGGTTTTGCAAATTTCTACAAACGCTTCATTCGAAATTTTTCTGATATTGTCCGTCCCATTACTTCCTTGACAAAGAAGGAAAAGCCCTTTAAGTGGTCATCACAGGATCAAGAAGCTTTTGATTGGCTTAAGATCTGTTTCACATCAGCACTGTTGTTGATACACCCAGATCCAACACTTTCTTTCATTGTGGAGGTGGACGCTTCTGATAATGCTTTGGGGGCTATTCTCTCCCAAAGAACTGGAGAGAAGGGTCTGCTACATCCTTGTGCTTTCTTTTCCCGTAGACTAACCTCAGCAGAGAAGAATTACGATGTGGGAGACAAGGAATTGCTGGCTATTATTGCTATTATATGTTCTCTCTTGCGAGGTATGTGCCCATTACAACACTCCTCATGTGGCACCTACGGGTCTTCTACAACCATTACCTGTTCCGTCCCGCCCTTGGGGGTCTATATCAATGGACTTTATTGTGGAGCTGCCTACATCAGGGGGCATGAATACAATCATGGTGGAAGTTGATCGCCTGACTAAAGCTGCTCATTTTGTTCCGTGCACCGGCCTCCCCTCAGCTAAAGATACAGTGAACTTGGTTATACAGAATGTCTTTCGGTTGCACGGGGTTCCGGATGAGATCATCTCTGACCGTGGAGTACAGTTCACTTTAAGATTCTGGAAGGGGTTTTGCTCTGCACTCAATATTAATGTCTGTCTCCCTTCTGCTTACCATCCCCAGACAAATGGTCAGACTGAGCGTACCAACCAGACGCTGGAACAATATCTAAGATGCTATGTCAGCCATCTCCAGGATGATTGTTTGGAGTTGTTGCCGTTAGTCGAGTTTTCATATAATAATTCTCAGAGCGCCTCCACTAAATTTACACCTTTCTTTGCCAATCTGGGTTATCATCCCTGTATTTTACCTAGGTCTCCAATTAAGTCTCCGGTTCCGGCAGTGGAGGAAAGGCTGACTGCGATGAGACAAAATCTGGAGGTTCTGAAGGAATCCCTGACCACAGCTCAAGAACGTTATAAGAGATCGGCTGATAGATTCCGTAAACCTGCACCCATGTTCAAGGTAGGAGATTCCGTGTGGTTAGCAACTAAGAATCTGAAGTTAAACATTCCTTCACAAAAACTTGGACAGAAATTCATTGGCCCTTTCAAGATCAACGGTATTGTGAGCTCTGTGGCCTGCCGGCTGAAGCTGCCTAGGACAATGAAGGTACACCCAGTTTTTCATGTATCTTTACTAAAGCCTGTATCTCCTAATACCTTCCAGGGACGTGTTGAGCCACCTCCGCAGCCTGTGGTGATTGATGGGCAAGAACAATTTGTGGTGGAGTAAATTATTGATTCCAGGATTCACAGGAATCAGCTCCAATATCTGATAAGATGGCAGGGATATCCCCCTGAGAAAGACTCTTGGGAACCTGTGGAAAACATCAATGCCCAACAGAAGATTTCTCGTTTTCATCAGAGATTCCCTGAGAAACCAGGTCCAGGATCGTCCTGAGGCCGCTTCTAAGGAGGGAGTAATGTTAGGACTCTGAACATTTTTTACCTTTTGTGCATTACTGCCCTTTTCCAAGATGGCGTCTTTGGTCTCATGTGCACTGTGTCTTCCTGCTATAAAACTCCACCCCAGCCTTCAGTCTGTGCTAGAGTATTCTGCCTTGCATCCAGCTCCTGATCTCTGATTACTCCCTGGCTATACACCTGCTCCTGTGAACCTGTGTGGTGATCCTGCTACTCTGCTCTGAGTTCCTGCTGCATACACAAGTTTCCAGTAATCCTCCTTCATCTTCGGCTCGTGTTTACTCCCACCTGCATTTGCTGGACATGTAAGCTGCTGCTGCTTTGCATTAACCTGAGACTATTAACCAGGCCTCCCTGGTTGAGCTAAGATATGATTTGAACTGCCTATAAGCATATCTATCTGTGTCTGGACTAAGACAAGGATTTATTTGTGTCAAGTATCCACAAGAATAACTGTGCTTCATAGACTTTCTGCTTGATTGCATTTTGCTCTGAAGTTGCTCTGAGCTGCAGAGACCCTTCCTCCTCACTGCCCCTATGACTGTCCTATTGACCTCTTGCCTGGTTCAGAGCCTCCCCGGGGTCAAGTCTATCTATCCGTTATCTCTCCCAGAGACGGAGGCAATGTCCCAGTACATTCAAGATAATCTGGCAAGAGGATTCATTAGGAAGTCAGTGTCACCTGCAGGGGCTGGGTTCTTCTTCGTGCAGAAGAAGAATGGAGAACTACGTCCATGCATGGACTACAGGGGTCTTAACGGCATCACCTTTAAGAATAAATACCCACTACCCCTGATATCTGAGCTTTTTGATAGGCTACGGGGAGCAAGGGTATTTACTAAGGTAGATCTGCGGGGTGCTTACAACCTGATTCACATTCGTGAGCGGGACGAATGGAAGACAGCTTTTAACACCAGGGATGAGCACTATGAATATCTGGTGATGCACTTCGGGCTCTGTAATGCCCTAGCCGTTTTCCAAGACTTTGTGAATGACATCTTCCGGGAGATGCTCACCACCTCGGTCGTAGTCTATCTGGATGATATTCTCATCTACTCTCCAGATATTGACTCCCATCGGAGAGATGTTCGCAAAGTTTTTGACCTCTTAAGGGCAAACTCCCTCTACACCAAGTTGGAGAAGTGTGTATTTGAGCAGGAGTCCTTGCCTTTCCTTGGCTATCTCATCTCTCCCCAGGGATTGGCTATGGATCCTGCCAAGCTACAGGCTGTGATGGACTGGCAAGAACCCCATTCTCTTAAAGCGGTGCAGCACTTTATGGGGTTCATTAATTACTATCACCAGTTCATCCCACACTTCTCAACTTTGGTAGCTCCCTTGGTTGCCCTCACCAAGAAGGGAGCAAATCCCAAGTTGTGGTCGGAGGAGGTCTCCAAGGCCTTTCTCTTGATTAAGTCACACTTCGCTAGCGCTCCCATCCTACATTGCCCCGATGTAGATAAGCCATTTATTATGGAGGTGGATGCCTCATCCGTTGGTGCTGGAGCAGTCCTCATCCAAAAGGATGCTCAAGGTCAGAAGTATCCTTGCTTCTTCTTCTCCAAGACCTTTTCACCAGCAGAGAGGAATTATTCCATCGGTGACAGGGAGTTGCTAGCCATGAAGTTTGCTTTCTCAGAATGGAGACACCTCTTGGAGGGAGCGCGCTTTCCCTTCCAAGTGTTCACAGACCACAAGAACTTGGTGTACTTCCAGACGGCCCAGTGGCTGAATTCTCGTCAGGCTAGATGGTCCCTGTTCTTCTCCTGGTTCCATTTTACTCTCCATTTCCTCTCCGGGGAGAAGAACATTCATGCTGACGCTCTCTCTCGCTCCGTAGTGTCATCTGAGGAGGAGGAGGAGGAGCCTCGGCTTATTGTCCCTTCTGAGAGCCTGAGAACTGTGGCTTCGTTTTCGCTAGAGTCTATGCCCCCAGGCAAAACTTTCATTCCATCTAATTTGCGACCAGAGGTTCTCTCTTGGGCTCACTCGTCCAGGATGGGTGGACATTTCGGGACCAAGAGGACATCTGAGCTTTTGGCGAGGACATACTGGTGGCCGCATATGGCCCGTGACGTCGGGGACTATATTCGAGCGTGTGTCTCCTGCGCCAAGTATCAGTTTCCTCGGCAACGGCCTGTTGGGCAACTTTACCCCCTGCCGGTGGCAGACAGGCCCTGGGAGATGGTCGGGATGGACTTCGTGGTGGGCTTACCCAAGTCTCGTAACTGCACCGTTATCTGGGTATTCACCAATCATTTCTTTAAGATGGTGCACTTGGTGCCGCTTCCACGGTTAACTTCTCCACGGGCCTTGGCGGCATTGTTCATTAAACATATTTTCCGTTTACATGGCATGCCTGATAAAATTGTCAGTGACCGGGGTCCCCAGTTCGCGTTTCGGTTTTGGAGAGAGCTCTGTTGTTTACTCAGCATAGAATTAAATCTCTCCTCTGCATATCATCCTGAGAGGAATGGGTTGGTAGAGAGGACCAACCAGACTCTGGTGACATATTTGCGACATTTTGTCTCTGCTAGGCAGGATGACTGGGAATCTTTGTTACATTGGGCAGAATTTGCTCTGAACAACGCCGTAGCCGATTCCACTGGGCAGACTCCTTTTCTCCTTAATTACGGCCAGCATCCACGTGTCCCTGTGCCCATGCCCGTGTCATTCACTGATTCCAGGGTGTCAGACTGGGCAGTGGAGGCACATGACATTTGGGACCGCACACAGGATGCCATTCTGGCTTCCAAGGAGAGAATGAGGGTTTCTGCAGATGTTCACCGTCACCAGCGCCCGCTCCGACCTTCGCTCCTGGCGACTTAGTGTGGCTCTCCACCCGTAACATCAGGCTCCGAGTTGAGTTCACTAAGTTTGCGCCTCGCTACATTGGTCCTTTCAAGGTTCAGGAACAGGTTAACCCTGTGGTCTACCGTTTGGCTATTCCTCCGCGCCTTGGTATCACCGACACCTTCCACGTTTCCCTCTTAAAGCCTGTCTATATGTCCCAGTTTTCTGAGTCATCTGCCGGGATATCAGGTTCGTCCATGGATGAGTACGAGGTGAATGCTATCGTGGGGTGCAAGGTAGTACGTGGCAAAAAATACTATCTGGTGGACTAGAAGGGCCACGGCCCTGAGTACAGAACCTGGGAACCCGTAGAGCACATTCAGGCTCCGATGCTCTTTGCAGCCTTTGAGCATAGCGGGGCCCAAGGGGGGGCCCTAGGAGGGGGGTAATGTTAGGAGTCGAGTTCCCACCGCTGCACAGGGGGAATCTCTAACCATGTCTGCTGCGATCTCTCATTCTGCATAAGCCGCAGTGGAGCCTGCTCAGCGGAGACGTCGGTCCCAGCGTCTTGCTCAGTCTTACTCTGTGCAAAGGGTTACTGCTGCTTTTCCAGCTTCTGCCATTGAAGCCAGTGCTGGGCAGCGACGAGCAGACGCTTTTGGGTGTAAGTCCTGATTTTCCCGTTCTGAGCATGCCCAGGGCAAGATCTCTTGTTGGAGATCGAGGGTCACATGCTCAGATACTGCAGCAGATCCCATTGGTCCTCCAGGAAGGTCGTGAAGGTGCTCAACTTCTGTGGCAGCCTCCCATTGGTCCTTCTGGGAAGGTCCTGTACATGCTGCAGCTATAAAAGGTTCGCATGGCCGCACCGCTAGTATACACTTGTTTATGTGTGTGTGTTGTGAGTGAAAGTTGCTCTTTAATCATCCCCTCCCTTGTGTTTGAATGCTCGTGTAAGGAGGATGATTGTAATCTGGCGCCCAACTTGTAACCAACACTGGTACACAAACAGCGTCTATTGCTGTGACCGCCGTTGCGGTGCCATGCGCTATCACCATGCTTTCCAAACCCAAGTCTGAGTGGTTAGTGGCGTCCGCCAGTGCGGCAACGCATGCACTCTCATGCTATTTAATTATTAGTTTTGTTACATGTGGTACTGCGGCCCTGTGACGCAACAGGGTTCACTTCTTTCACACAGGGTGAAGCTAACCCGTGTGCATCCTCATTGTACCGCCATATAGTCCATCATTGCTTAGCAGCAGGTTCCATCTCTGCAAGGTGGACCCCGGGCTGCGACCGCACCTTATTCCTTTTCTCTAATTATTTGGTGCATTCCGCTAGCCCTAACACACATATATATATATATATATATATATATATATATATATATATATATATATATATATATATGTATATAATATGTGTATTCTATGTTTATAAATCTATTCTATTTTATTCTAACCTGTCACTCTGTGATTATACTGTACGTGGCAGATCATTTGCCAGCTTTCAACCTATCTATCTATCTATTTATCTATCTAATATACATATACTAGATGGAGGTCCGATGCTATCGCATCGGGAGGGCGGTAAGGTCATGGGGCAGGCATGCAGCTCTGCTGTTGCCTAATGGCATCCTGTGATAATCTAATGAATTTTGCATCAGAGGACTCATGTGCTTGATGTGCATGCTTATATGCATTGTTTTTGTCCCAGCGATGCTGTTGCTCTTTAAGAGTCTCATTTGCCCTTTGTTGTCTTCATCGTTGTGCCTTTGCTGCTTTCCTTTCATTGTCATTGGCATACTTTTTAGGAGGAGCCATGTTGGCGTTGATATTTGCTTTTTAAAGGGGTTTTCCCACTAACAAAAGTTCATTTTAAAAATTGTCTGCGTCTGACTGTGTACCGAACATACCCCAGCTCCTGGGCAAGGGAGGAAGCAAAATACAATACTGACATTACAGCAGGGGATCGCAGAGGATACATTTTGTGAGGTAAAATATTTTTTTAAAAAACAGTGAAATATTTTACCTCACTAAATGAATCCACTGTGATACCCTGCTGTAATGTCAGTATTATCTTTTGCTTCCTCTAGGGTTGAGCAAAACGGATCGGTCATTTTCATAAGTCTCCGACTTTTGGCAAAGTCGGGTTTCATGAAACCCGACCCGATCCCAGAGTGGGATTGGCCATGCGGTATACGATCTTCACGCCAAAGTCGCGTTTCATATGACGCTTAAAGCGCCATTTCTCAGCCAATGAAGGTGCATGCAGAGTGTGGGCAGCGTGATGACATAGGTCCTGGTCCCCACCATCTTAGAGAAGGGCATGGCAGTGATTGGCTTGCTTTCTGCGGCTTCACAGGGGCTATAAAGGGCGTTCCCGCCGACCGCCATGTTACTGCTGCTGATCTGAGCATAGGGAGAGGATGCTGCCGCTTCGTCAGAAGCAGGGATAGCGTTAGGCAGGGTATATTAACCCCCAAACCGCTTGTCCTGTAGCGATTTCCACTGTCCAACACCACCTTTTGTTTGCAGGGACAGTGGAGGCAAGATTTCTGTGCAACAGCTCTGTAGCTTATAAGGCTCCCTGATAGCTGCATTGCTGTGTGTACGCCGCTGTGCAAACCAACTGCTTTTTTAAAAGCACAAATCCTGTTGCTCCTTCCTTTCTGCACAGCTATCTTGTTTGTTTGTCCTCATTTTTTGTGTGCAGCAGTCCTTTTTATTGCTGCCTGCCATACTTTTCAGAGATTATTGTAGGGAGATAGTAATTGTAGTACGGTCCCTTTTTTTTTTTTTTTTTAATATCTTCCAGCCACTTTCAGCCCCTGAAATTGTGTAGTGTAAAACTGTGGGCCTGTATTTTTCTGCACTGTCCCACACCTAAGAAGGGAGATTTATATTGCCAATCAGTGCATCTGTGCCAGTGCTGTCTGTGGTATCTGTCATTCATTTTGTGCCACAGGAAATATACTGTGATATAGTGGGCCTGATTTATTCACTTTACTCCCATATAAAAAATAAATAAATAAATAAAGGGAGAGTAATCTTGGCAAATCTGTGCATCTGTGCTAGTGCTGTCTGTGGTATCTGTCATTCATTTTGTGCCACAGGAAATATACTGTGATATAGTGGGCCTGATTTATTCACTTGTCTCCCATATCAAAATAAAAAAAAAAAATAAATAAAGGGAGAATAATCTTGGCAAATCTGTGCCAGTGCTGTCTGTGGTATCTGTCATTCATTTTGTGCCACAGGAAATATACTGTGATATAGTGGGCCTGATTTATTGACTTGTCTCCCCTATCAAAAAAAAAAAAAAAATAAATAAAGGGAGAATAATCTTGCCAAATCTGTGCATCTGTGCCAGTGCTGTCTGTGGTATCTGTCAGTCATTTTGTGCCAAAGAAAATATACTGTGATATAGTGGGCCTGATTAAATCCTGCATTCTCCCACACGTAAAGAGGGAAATTTTTATTGACAGTGTGTGCATCTGCGTGCGTCAGTCCTGTTAGTGGCATATCTGCCAGCCTCTTTCTGCCAATCAAACTGTGTAATGTAATCCAGTGGGCCTGATTGTTCCCTGCATTCTCCCACACATAAAGAGTGAGATTTCTATTGCCAGTGTGTGCATCTGCGTGCATCAGTCCTGTTCGTGGCATATATGCCAGCCTCTTTCTGCCAATCAAACTGTGTAGTGTAATCCAGTGGGCCTCATTTTTTCCAGCATTCTCCCACACATAAAAAGGGAGATTTTAATTCACAACAAGTTTACGTAAACCTTCTACCTGCTTGTACAGGACCACATAACGGTTGTTAATTTGGTTTAATTTTTCCAAGAATGAGGAAGTCTGGTGGAAGAGGTCGTGGCCGTGGGCGGTCATTGCCAGCTGGTAATGATGGTGGTGGTGATGGAGCATCTGGTGGTAGTGGGAAAAGCAAAATAGCACCTAAGTCTCAAGTTGTTGAGCCAGCGTCATCGTCTGGCTACACAAGGCCTCTAAGGCTCCCTTTTCTGGGAGTAGGAAAACCGCTTTTAAAGCCGGAGCAGCAGGGACAAGTTTTGGCTTTCATTGCTGACTCTGCCTCTAGCTCTTTCGCCTCCTCCTCCTCGGAAAGTGCCAAATGTAAGAGCAGTGTGTTGTCAGTGGATGTTCCCGGTCAGGGACAAGTCGCTTCCTTGTGTTCTTCACCCAGAACAACAGAGAAGAATGCGTCAGGCGACACAACAGGTTACTCCATGGAGCTATTTACACATACCGTTCCTGGGTTAGAAAGGGAAATTGTTAACAGGCCATGCCCATTACAAGATGAATCAGACATGGAGTGCACAGATGCACAGCCACAGCCAGATTATTATGCTGTTCCTTTGACTCAGATCAGAACATTGCCCTCGCAGTGTACTGATCCAGAATCTGACCCTGATGACACTATTAAGCCCCGTCACGAATGCTATAGCACCGGCTTACACAGTGACCCAGAGGAATTTGCCCAGGACATAGAAGAGGAGGTCATAGATGACACAGTTGTTGACCCCGATTGGCAGCCATTGGGGTAACAGGGTGCAGGTGGCAGTAGCTCTGAAGCGGAGGAGGACGAGCCGCAGCAGGCATCAACATCACAACAGGTTCCATTTGGCAGGCCTGTATCTGGTCAAAAACGTGTGGCAAAACCAAAACCAGTTGTAGGACAGCGTGGCCATCCAGTTAAAGTAGCTCAGTGTGCAATGCCTGAAAAGGTATCTGATAGTAGGAAGAGTGCAGTCTGGTATTTTTTTAACCAAGATCCAAATTATCAGTGCAAAGTCATCTGTAAGAAATGCTCAACGACCTTCAGCAGAGGTCAGAATGTTAAAAATCTAAATACAAGCTGCATGCGTAGACATTTAACCACCATGCACTTGCAAGCCTGGAATAACTACCAAACGTCCCTTAACGTTGTAGCACCCTCTCACAATGAAGCTAGTCAGCAACGCTACATCCCTTCCCTCACTGTAAGCCCACCATTTACCACACCACCTGCAGTAAATGTGGCGGTTTCGTCGCAAGGCCAAAGCCGTCAGGGAATCACCAGGTTCGTGGTAGGAAACACTGTATGTAGGGCAACAGCAAGAATACCATCACCAACACTCTCTCAGTCACCCATGTCCACCGGCATCCCCGCTAGTTCCAGCCTATGCAGCTCTCCAGTCCAGCTCACCCTACATGAGACTCTCGATAGGAAAAGGAAGTTCTCATCCTCGCATCCGCGTACACAGGGTTTGAATGCCCACATTGCTAGACTAATCTCGTTAGAGATGATGCCCTACCGTTTAGTTGAAACCGAAGCTTTCAAAGCCCTGATGGACTACGCTGTACCACGCTACGAGCTACCCAGTCGACACTTCTTTTCGAGAAAAGCCATCCCAGCCCTCCACCAGCATGTAAAAGACCGCATTGTCCATGCACTCAGGCAATCTGTGAGTAGAAAGGTGCACCTGACAACAGATGCATGGACCAGTAGGCATGGCCAGGGGCGTTACGTCTCCATCATGGCACACTGGGTTAATGTGGTGGATGCAGGGTCCACAGGGGACAGCAATATTGGGACAGTTCTTCCTAGCCCACGGTCTAGGAAACAGTTGGCTGTAGGCGTTCATCCCCCCTCCTCCTCCTCGTCCTCCAGCAGAAGCGAGAGCTCGCCACAGACCGCAGTCGCACGACCACTCCATCCGCAGCTGCCACTGTTGCACACGAGGTGTCCAATTATGGAACAGCTAGTGGCAAGCGTCAGCAGGCTGTATTGGCAATGAAGTGTTTGGGCGACAACAGACACACCACGGAAATTCTGTCCGAGTTCTTGCAGCAAGAAACTCAGTCATGGCTGGGCACTGTACATCTTGAGGCAGGCAAGGTAGTGAGTGATAACGGAAGGAATTTTATGGCTTCCATAGCCCTTTCACAACTGAAACACATTCCTTGCCTGGCTCACACCTTAAACCTGGTGGTGCAGTGCTTTCTGAAAAGTTATCCGGGGTTACACGACCTGCTCCTGAAAGTGCGCAGACTTTGCTCGCACATCCGCCGTTCGCCCGTACACTCCAGCCATATGCAGAACCATCAGCGGTCTTTGCAACTTCCCCAGCATCGCCTAATAATCGACGTTGCAACAAGGTGGAACTCCACACTGCACATGCTTCAGAGATTGTGGGAACAGAGGCGTGCTGTTATGTATTTGTGGGAGGATACACATACACGGGTAGGCAGTTGGATGGCAGACATGGAGTTGTCAGGTGTGCTGTGGTCGAAGCTACAAGACCTCTGTCAAGTTCTTCAGTGTTTTGAGGAATGCACATGGCTGGTTAGTGCAGACAACGCCATAATAAGCATGAGCATCCCCCTAATGCGTCTGCTGATGCAAAGTTTGACGCACATAAAGGAGCAGGCGTCTGCAGCCGAGGACGAGGGAAGCCTAGATGACAGTCAGCCATTGTCTGCTCAGGGAAGTCAACAGGACGAGGTGGCGGGCGAAGAGGAGGAGGACGAGGAGGATGATGAGGATGAGGAGGATGATGGGGATGAGTATTTTTTGGATGAGGAAGCTTCTCAGGGGGCAACAGAAACTGCTGGCGTTGCAAGGCCGGGTTCTGTTTTTTTGAGGGAGACAAGTGACGTTGATTTGCCCGAAAGTGCTCCTCAACCCAGAACATGCACAGATTTGACAACTGGAACATTGGCACACATGGCGGATTATGCCTTGCGTATCCTCAAAAGGGACCCACGCATTATAAAAATGATGACCGATGACGATTACTGGTTGGCCTGCCTCCTTGACCCTCGCTATAAAGGCAAATTGCAAAATATCATGCCACATGAGAACCTCGAACAAATATTGGCAACCAAACAAGCTACTCTTGTAGACCGTTTGATTCAGGCATTCCCAGCACACAGCGCCGGTGATGGTTCTCACACGAGCTGCAGGGGGCAACAGGGCAGAGGTGTTAGAGGTTCACAAATCAGAAGTGGCGTTGGACAGAGGGGTTTTCTGACCAGGTTGTGGAGTGATTTCACAATGACCGCAGACACGATAGGTACTGCATCATCAATTCAAAGTGACAGGAGACAACATTTGTCCAGTATGGTTACTAACTATTTTTCCTCCATTATCAATGTTCTCCCTCAACCGTCATTCCCCTTTGATAACTGGGCATCCAAAATAGACACCTGGCCTGAATTGGCCGAATATGCATTGCAGGAACTTGCTTGCCCAGCAGCTAGTGTGCTATCAGAAAGAGTATTCAGTGCTGCTGGTTCAATACTGACCGAAAAAAGGACTCGTCTGGCGACCCAAAATATTGATGATCTAACCTTCATTAAAATGAACCACTCATGGATTTCTAATTATTTTGCCCCACCTTTCCCGGCTGACACCTAGCTTTCCTGAAAAAAGGTCTTGTTTTGGGACTGGTGTTACTGACTGTTCCAATCTCTTAATTTGCAGCTGCTGTTTGTACAGCATACGACATGTTTACACCTCCCTAAATGGCCTAACTCCCCCCACGGGGCCGTGGCCTCGCCACTTGGCGCAAGCACCCGTCAGAGTGCCGTTTGTCTGAAGAGGTGGGTGTGCCCACTTTTGGTCGACGGCACTGCCACTGGGTCCCTCATAATACAATGAAGTGTCTCTGGCGGTGGTGGCGCGCACCCAACGTCAGACACACCGTTGTAACATGAGGGGCCCTGGGCCTGTACCGCCGGCCACGAGAGAGTGTCCCCCCCAGCTCAAACAGTGCTCTACCACTTGCAAAATTATCTCTCGCTGCTCCACCACTGTTTAGTCTATGCGCTGAAATCCTTCAATGCCTGGCACTGACAATAACAATTTGTTGACATGTATGATGCTATTTAAAATAGGCAGGGGCCCTGTCCTACTTTTACAACAGTAAATACTTTGCGCCAAATTACAATGTCTGAAAGTCAGCATAGGAGCCCACCCTTGTACCAAAGTATGCCCCCCCCTTTTTTTTTTTTTGGGCGAGACATTGACATCTATTTAGTTTTTTAGAGTACTTACTGCCTGTGGTCCCTCCTTCGAATTGTCCTCCGCTGAGCACACCAATCCTGCCTGTGTACCCCTGCCACATAAAGGAAGCTGCATAGAGCCTATTTTCTTATTTTAGTCCTACTAAGTCTGTCTGCGGTTCCTCCTTCGAATTGTCCTCCGCTGAGCACACCAATGCTGCCTGTGTACCCCTGCCACGTAAAGGAAGCTGCATAGAGCCTATTTTCTTATTTTAGGCCTACTAAGTCTGTCTGCGGTCCCTCCTTTGAATTGTCCTCTGCTGAGCACACCAATGCTGCCTGTGTACCCCTGCCACATAATGGAAGCCGCATAGAGCCTATTTTGTTATTTTAGGCCTTCTACATCTGTCTGCGGTCCCTCCTTCGAATTGTCCTCCTCTGAGCACACCAATGCTGCCTGTGTACCCCTGCCACATAATGGAAGTTGCATAGAGCCTATTTTGTTATTTTAGGCCTTCTACGTCTGTCTGCGGTCCCTCCTTCGAATTGTCCTCCGCTGAGCACACCAATGGTGCCTGTGTACCCCTGCCACGTAAAGGAAGCTGCATAGAGCCTATTTTCTTATTTTAGGCCTACTAAGTCTGTCTGCGGTCCCTCCTTCGAATTGTCCTCCGCTGAGCACACCAATGCTGCCTGTGTACCACTGTAACCTACTTTAAACTGCATAGATTAGAACAGAATTAGGCAACATATCATCTGGGAAATCTAATGCACTGAATCGTGCCAGAAAAACCCAAAGTCCCAAGGACAAACAAACTCCACAAGAATCATAGAAAAAAAGGAGTAAAACGGAGGAAGCAAATACTACAAATGTAATTTATTAATCATACAAAAGTTGGTACATACAAATATAATAGCAATACAAAAAGGATGGTAAGAATAGAGTGAGTCCCCACCAGTATAAGCCACCACCTGGATAAGCATGTAACTAGACCAATAGAGAAGGCAGCCGCCCGTGTATATAAGGTTAGCCCTGGGAGACACAAATTCATCCCCCACACTATAAATACTGGCAACCAAGCAGGCGCTTACCGGAAAGATGCAGAGGTGGCGTGTACCGGGTAGGATTCAGTCCAACAGGACCCCCGACACGCGTTTCGCTAGCGCGGGTGCTTTAGCTTTCTCCCCTTGTGTACTCCTTTTACCAATTTTGAACTTAATATAGCCTTCATTTTTATTTTAGGCCTACTTCGTGTGTCAGAGCCACTAATTACACATGCCCTCCTCCGCTGAACCACACTATGCTGCAAGTGTACTCCACTTACCAATTTTGAACAGCATTTTGCCTAATTACTTATTTAGGCCTACTTATTGTGTCTGTCTCCCATTACAGTTGTCCTCCACTGCACAAAGCTGAGCTTCAATCTACAGGCTCTCATTAAGTAGTTGTTGTTAATATGTGTGGTTGGGGCCTACTAACGGTGTCTGCCGCTCCAAGGTGTTCTCCAGGTTTACTTGCCTGAGCTTCAATCTTCGGCTCTCATTAAGTAGTTGTTGTTAATATGACAGTGCAGTTGGCCTACTATTTTGTTTGGGGCCTACTAACGGTGTCTGCCGCTCCCTGGTGTTGTCCTTCACTGTACAAAGCTGAGCTTCAGTCTTCAGGCTTTCGGCCTATAGTATCAGATATTTAACTGCATTTGGCCTACTTGTCTGGTCCCACTAAAAACTTGAACCAGCCCTACCCCCCACAACTTTAGCCAATTGACCCCCAATTTCCAATGCACAACTATTATTATAAAGTTAATTAAGATTGACAAGCTTCAGAAACAAGAATGGATGTTTTTGCCATTAAAATGGGCACTGTAGGTGTTTTCCTGGCCCCCACTCACTGCTGACTATGCTTCCCCATTGACTTGCATTGGGTTTCGTGTTTCGGTCGATCCCCGACTTTTCGCGATAATCGGCACTCGACTCGACTTTTGAGATAGTCGGGTTTTGCAAAACCCGACTCGACCCCCAAAAAGTAAAAGTCACTCAACCCTAGCTTCCTCCCCTGCCCAGGAGATGTGGTATGCTCTGTACATGGTCAGACACACTTGCCCCTGTGTCTGACCGTCTACAGAACATACCACAGCTCCTGGGCACGGGAGGAAGCAAAAGACAATACTCACATTATAGCAGGAGATCACAGAGGATACATTTTGTGAGGTAAAATATTTTTTAAAAACAGTCAGTGAAATATTTTACCTCACAAAATGAATCCACTGTTATCCTCTGCTGTAGTGTCAGTATTATCTTTTGCTTCCTCCCCTGCCCAGGAGATGTGGCATGCTTCGTACACGGTCAGACACAGTCAATTCTTAAAATGAACTTTCATTCATGGGAAAACCCCTTTAATGTGACGGGCTTCTTCTGGCTGTAGAGACATAGCACATCTGCTGCTGTGATCAGCCGAATGATTCACTGCACCTGCATGTAATTCGCGTAGGAGCAGTAAATCAGACTGCCACCACATTTGTGCAGCCATATAGCGGTGGTCACATTAAACTGCACAAGCACTCCTCTTGTGCAAAGATGGTGGCAGTCAATTAATAATTCGGCTGATCCCAGCGGTGTCGTAGTAGCGATTGTGTTCCACAGGTGGTACCGCGCAAGAGGCTGCATGAGTGAGTGTGTGTGTGTGAGAGTGTGAATGTGAGTGAGTGAGAGTGAATGTGAGTGTACGTGTGTGTGAGCATGAGTATGTGTGTGAATGAGAGTGTGATTGTGAATGTGTGATTTTGAATGTGTGATTGTGAGTGTGTGATTGTGTGTGTTATTGTGAGTGAGTGTGTGTGTGTGTGAATGTTAGTGTGATTGTGAAAGTGTGAGTGTATGAGTGTGTGTGTGTGAGCATGAGTCTGAGTGTGAATGCGAGTGAGTGTGAGTATGTGTGTGATTGTGAGTGTGTGACAGTGTGAGAGTGTGTGTGGTGCTTATGGCATATAGAGTGTGTGTGTCTGGTGCGACAGTGTTCCGCTGGTGGTACCGCACAATAGGTTGGTACCAGCAGTTGTTTCCATATTGAGACACTCATCACTTGGGTGGTACCGCGCAATAGGTTGGTACCAGCAGTTGTTTCCATATTGAGACACTCATCACTTGGGTGTCCCAATATGGTGGTCGGTGAACTTCCTCCGCTTGGAATTCTGGGATACAGTGACATCTGGACAGAACAGGAAATGAAAACATTACTAGGCAATTATATACTCTCTCTCTCTCTCTCTCTCTCTCTCTCTCTCTATATATATATATATATATATATATATATATATATATATATACTAGCTGATTCCAGCCAGCTAACGCTCGGCACGCTCATTGCTATCTAATTAACGCTGCTGGTGATTATGCAATTAAATGTACATTTACCTTGGCTGAAGTGGTTGAATTACATAGAAAGGAAGTGCTGCGTGTGGTAATGTGGGGGGGGGGGAGCCTCGTGTGGTAATGTGTGGGGACCGAGCCTCGTGTGGTAATGTGTGGGGATGGAGCCTCGTGTCGTAATGTGGGGGGAGGAGCTTCGTGTGGTAATGTGTGGGGACGCAGCCTCGTGTGGTAATGTGTGGGGACGGAGCCTCGTGTGGTAATGTGTGGGGACGCAGCCTCGTGTGGTAATGTGTGGGGATGGAGCCTCGTGTCGTAATGTGGGTGGAGGAGCTTCGTGTGGTAATGTGTGGGGACGCAGCCTCGTGTGGTAATGTGTGGGGACGGAGCCTCGTGTGGTAATGTGTGGGGACGCAGCCTCGTGTGGTAATGTGTGGGGATGGAGCCTCGTGTGGTAATGTGGGGGGACGGAGCCTCGTGTCGTAATGTGGGGGGATGGAGCCTCGTCTGGTAATGTGTGGGGACGGAGCCTCCTGTGGTAATGTGTGGGGACGGAGCCTCCTGTGGTAATGTGTGGGGACGGAGCCTCCTGTGGTAATATGGGTGGACGGAGCCTCATGTGGTAATGTGTGGGGACGGAGCCTCATGTGGTAATGTGTGGGGACGGAGCCTTGTGTGGTAATGTGTGGGGACGGAGCCTCGTGTGATAATGTGGGTGGATGGAGCCTCGTGTGGTAATTTGGGTGGACGAAGCCTCGTGTGGTAATGTGGGGGGATGGAGCCTCATGTGGTAATGTGTGTGAATGGAGCCTCAAGCTATAATGTGGGGGGTGGGATTATGGGTGGTAATGTGGTGGGGGGCAGGATTATGTGCTGTGATGTGGCGGGGGGCGGGATTATGTGTGGTAATGTTGTGGGGGGGGTTTATGTGTGGTGATGTGGTGGAGGGCGGAATTATGTGTGGTAATGTGGTGGAGGGGCAGGATTATCTGTGGTAATGTCATGGGGGCGGGATTATGTGTGGTGATGTGGTGGGGGCGGGATTATGTGTGGTGATGTGGTGGGGGGGCGGGATTATGTGTGGTGATGTGGTGGGGGGTAGGGTTATCTGTGGTAATGTCATGGGGGGCGGGATTATGTGTGGTGATGTGGTGGGGGGCGGGATTATGTGTGGTGATGTGGTGGGGGGGCGGGATTATGTGTGGTGATGTGGTGGGGGGGCAGGATTATGTGTGGTGATGTGGTGGGGGGGTGGGATTATGTGTGGTAATGTGGTGGAGGGGTAGGATTATCTGCAGTAATGTGGTGGGGGCAGGATTATGTGTGGTAATGTGGTGGGGGGCGGGATTATCTGTGGTAATGTGGTGGGGGTGGGATTATGTGTGGTGATGTGATGGGGACGGGATTATCTGTGGTGATGTGGTGGGGGACAGGATTATCTGTGGTGATGTGGTGGGGGGCGGAATTATGTGTGGTGATGTGGTGGAGTGGCAGGATTATGTGTGGTGATGTGGGGGGGCAAGATTATGTGTGGTGATGTTGTGGGGGGTAGGATTATCTGTGGTAATGTTGTGGGGGGCAGGATTATGTGTGGTAATGTAGTGGGGGGCGGGACTATATGTGGTAATGTGGTGGGGGGTTGGCATTATCTGTGGTAATGTGGTTGGGGTGGGATTATGTGTGGTGATGTGGTGGGGGGCGGGATTATGTGTGGTGATGTGGTGGGGGGAGGGATTATGTGTGGTGATGTGGTGGGGGGCGCGATTATGTGTGATAATGTGGTGGGGGGCGGGATTATCTGTGGTAATGTGGTGGGGGGTGGGATTATGTGTGGTGGTGGGGGCGGGATTATGTGTGGTAATGTGGTGTGGGGGTGGGATTATGTGTGGTAATGTGGTGGGGGGGTGGGATTATGTGTGGTGATTAGGTGGGGGGGTGGGATTATGTGTGGTGATGTGATGGGGGGCAGAATTATGTGTGATGATGTGGTGTGTGGCGGGATTGTGTGTGGTGATGTGGTGGGGGCAGGATTATTTGTGGTAATGTGGTGGGGGGTGGGATTTTGTGTGGTGATGTGGTGGGGGCGGGATTATGTGTGGTAATGTGGTGGGGGCGGGATTATGTGTGGCAATGTGGTGGTGGGGCAGGATTATGTGTGGCAATGTGGTGGTGGGGCGGGATTATCTGTGGTAATGTGGGGGGCGGGATTATGTGTGGTGATGTGGTAGGGGGACAGGATTATGTGTGGTAATGTGGTGTGGTGTGGGATTATGTGTGGTGATGTGGTGGGGGGGCAGGATTATGTGTGGTGGGGGAGTGGGATTATGTGTGGGGGGTGGGATTATGTGTGGTGATGTGGTGGGGGGCAGGATTATGTGTAGTGATGTGGTGAGGGGCGGGATTATGTGTGGTGATATTGTGGGGGGAGGGATTATGTGTGGTGATGTGGTGCGGATTGTGTGTGGTAATGTGGTGGGGGGCGGGTTTGTTTGTGGTAATGGGGTGGGGGGTGGGATTATGTGTGGTGATGTGGTGGGGGGCGGGATTGTGTGTGGTAAAGTGGTGGGGGTGGGATTAGCGAGTGTGATGTGGAGGGACGGATTATGTGTGTTAATGTGGTGGGGGCGGGATTGTGTGTGGTAATGTGATTGGGGCGGGATTGTGTGTGGTAATGAGGTGGGGGGGCGGGATTCTGTGTAGTGATGAGGTGGGGCAGAGCTACTGTGCAGGGGGCAGGATTAGCGAGTATTCACGATGCCTCTTATATATATAGATTACAGTATATATGTGTGTGTTTTGAAGAATATTTCGTTTTAAAACGATGTGTAAATGACAGAGCACTGCTGTATGTAAAAGCTCATGTTAAAATCGCATTGCACACGGATTGCCATATGGATGTTGCATTTAAAAATCGTACTATACTTGCATGACACTCGCATAGCACTCGTCCGTTTTTTCGATCCGGAAATCGGACCTTTTTTTTCTCGCATATGGGTATGAAAATCATTTTATGACTTAATATAAACACTACATCTGCAATAAGGCAATACTTAGTTTTCCATGATGGGCAAGCTGTAGCCACAACTGAGAAGTCTTTAATCTCTTCACCCCCGAGCCTGTTTTCACCTTCATGACAGGGCCAAATTTTACAATTCTGACCACTGTCATTTTATGTGATAATAACTCTGGAAAGCTTCCATGGATCCCACTGATTCTGAGATTGTTTTCTCGTGACATATATTGTACTTTATGATAGTGGTGAAATTTCTTCGATATGACATTTTTGTTTATCTGTGAAAGAAATACAGAAATTTGGCAAAAATGTGGAAAGTGTTGTAATTTTCCAACTTTTCCATGCTCTTTGATCAGAAAGGTACAGTACAGACCAAAAGTTTGGGCACACCTTCTCATTTAAAGATTTTTCTGTATTTTCATGACTATGAAAATTGTACATTCCCAATGAAGGCATCAAAACTATGAATTAACACATGTGGAATTATATACTTCACAAAAACATGTGAAACAACTGAAAATATGTCTTGTATTCTAGGTTCTTCAAAGTAGCCACCTTTTGCTTTGATGACTGCTTTGCACACTCTTGGCATTCTCTTGATGAGCTTCAAGAGGTAGTCACCGGGAATGGTTTTCACTTCACAGGTGTGCCCTGTCAGGTTTAATAAGTGGGATTTCTTGCCCTATAAATGGGGTTGGGACCATCAGTTGTGTTGTGCAGAAGTCTGGTGGATACACAGCTGATAGTCCTACTGAATAGGCTGTTAGAATTCGTATTATGGCAAGAAAAAAGTAGCTAAGTAAAGAAAAACGAGTGGCCATCATTACTTTAAGAAACGAAGGTCAGTCAGTCCACAAAATTGGGAAAACTTTGAAAGTGTCCCCAAGTGTAGTGGAAAAAACCATCAGGCGCCACAAAGAAACTGGCTCACTTGAGGACTGCCCCGGAAAGGAAGACCAAGAGTCACCTCTGCTTCTGAGGATAAGTTTATCTGAGTCACCAGCCTCAGAAATCGCAGGTTAACAGCAGCTCAGATTAGAGACCAGGTCAATGCCACACAGAGTTCTAGCAGCAGACACATCTCTACAACAATTGTTAAGAGGAGACTTTGTGCAGCAGGCCTTCATGGAAAAATAGCTGCTAGGAAACCACTGTTAAGGACAGGCAACAAGCAGAAGAGACTTGTTTAGGCTAAAAAAACACAAAGAATTGACATTAGACCAGTGGAAATCTGTGCTTTGGTCTGATGAGTCCAAGTTTGAGATCTTTGGTTCCAACCAACGCTTTGTGCGATGCAGAAAAGGTGAACGGATGGTCTCTACATGCCTGGTTACCACTGTGAAGCAGGAGGAGGTGTAATGGTGTGGGGGTGCTTTGCTGGTGACACTGTTGGGGATTTATTCAAAATTGAAGGCATACTGAACCAGCATGGCTACCGCAGCATCTTGCAGCGGCATGCTATTCCATCCGGTTTGCGTTTACTTGGAGCATCATTTATTTTTCAATAGGACAATGACCCCAAACACACCTCCAGGCTGTGTAAGGGCTATTTGACCAAGATGGCGAGTGATGGGGTGCTACACCAGATGACCTGGCCTCCACAGTCACCAGACTTGTACCCAATCGAGATGGTCTGGGGTGAGCTGGACCGCAGAGTGAAGGCAAAAGGGCCAACAAGCGCTAAGCATCTCTGGGAACTCCTTCAAGATTGTTGGAAGACCATTCCCGGTGACTACCTCTTGAAGCTCATCAAGAGAATGGCAAAAGTGTGCAAAGCAGTCATCAAAGCAAAAGGTGGCTACTTTGAAGAACCTAGAATATAAGACATATTTTCAGTTGTTTCACACTTCTTTGTTAAGTATATAATTCCACATGTATTAATTCATAGTTTTGATGCCTTCAATGTGAATGTACAATTTTCATAGTCATGAAAATACTGAAAAATCTTTAAATGAGAAGGTGTGTCCAAACTTTTGGTCTGTACTGTATATCACACAAAATACTTAATAAATAACATTTCCCACATGTAAACAGAACATCAGCACAATTTTTGAAAAATATTTTTTTGGTTAGGATTTATCATTTTTCCAACAAAATTTACAAAACCATTTTTTTAGAGACCACATCACATTTGAAGTGACTTTGAGGGGTCTATATGACAGAAGATACATACAAGTGGCACAATTCTAAAAACTGTACTCCTTAAGGTGCTCAAAACCACATTTAAAAAGTTTATTAACCCTTCAAGTGCTTCACAGGAATTTTTGGAATGTGAAAGCAAAACAATAAACATTTAACTTTTTGTCACAAAACTTTCACTTTAGAACACAACATTTTTATTTTTACAAGAGTAAAAGGAAAAAATGGACCCCATAATATGTGGTGCAATTTCTTCTGAGCATGTCAATACCCTATATGTGGGGGAAAACCACTGTTTTCACTTGAGTGATGCAATTCAGATGAAACCCACGAGGGAGCCACTCGGTATAATGAAAGACAATAAACATGGAAGAGCGCAGCATGAGAAGCACCAGGTGGTTTAATTGGGATGTTTCAATGAAAGGTGAGAGGATTAGCCTCTAACCTGGAAGGGTTGTGCACCTCTGCACGACTCTGATAGTGGACATCTCCGTGCTCTTCTGCTCTGTTGCTCAGGGACCGCTCCTATGCTCTGCTTCCTGGTCTGGTTACGTGGGCCCAAGATTCAGTCACTTGGTGACGCTTCACAAGATGTGACGTCACTTCAGGTCCTGTTGCCTGGACTTGAACTCTATGGCCCCAAGCTGCTCCAGCCACAACCCCTCAAGGGAAATATCAGCGTTTTTTGGAAAAAATATGTATGTGGTCAATTTAAGGAGCACTATGGCTATAGAGCACACTGCAATGGATTAGTGGTAAACAACCCTTTTATTAAATAACTACGTGTTTCGGCAGCAGACTGCTACTTTACACCTGATACAGCAGTGTAAATACGATTTTGAAATTGTTTGGAGCATATAACAGTAACAAAAAAAATGTTCAGTTACTAATTTTGTACAGTAGGGGACATCTCACTTTGAAATTGTTTGTAGCATCTAGTCTATGTTATAGAGAGCTCATCCACAGGCCCCCAAAAATTCTTTTGTTACTAATGTTATACAGTAGAGGACATCTCACTTTCAAATTGTTTGTAGCTTCTAGTCTGTTAAAGAGGGCTCATCCACAGCCCCCCAAATTCTTCTGTTACTAACATCATACAGTAGGGGACATGTCACTTTCAAATTGTTTGTAGCATAGACTAGACTCTATGTTATAGAGGGCTCATCCACAGGCCCCCCAAAAATTCTTTTGTTACTAATGTAATACAGTAGGGGACATCTCACTTTAAAATTGTTTGTAGCATCTAGTCTATGTTATAGAGAGCTCATCCACAGGCCCCCTAAAAATTATTCTGTTACTAACGTTATACAGTAGAGGACAACTCACTTTCAAATTGTTTGTAGCATCTAGTCTATGTTATAGAGGGCTTATCCACTGCCCCCCCCAACATTCTTCTGTTACTAATGTCATACAGTAGGGGACAACTCACTTTCAAATTGTTTGTAGCATCTAGTCTATGTTATAGAGAGCTCATCCACAGGCCCCCTAAAAATTATTCTGTTACTAACGTTATACAGTAGAGGACAACTCACTTTCAAATTGTTTGCAGCATCTAGTCTATGTTATAGAAGGCTTATCCACTGCCCCCCCCCACATTCTTCTGTTACTAATGTCATACAGTAGGGGACAACTCACTTTCAAATTGTTTGCAACATCTAGTCTTCACAAGAGTCAAGAGGAAGAAATCTGCACCAATGCCCAACATTTTTTTTGCTTTGATCCAGGCAGGACGAGTTAGAGTCCAAGCAGCATCCTAACCCTTGTGACTAGATGTTAGTACCCGGTGGGGAGGTGATCCTGATGAGACTCAGATATCTGAGGCTTACGTGGACAGTACTATGCTGTCAGGGCAGGAAGAGGAGGAAGGCGACTCTATGGGTGAGGAATGTGATAACACAGAGGATGATGAGGTTTTAGATCCCAGTTGGCGTGAACACAAAGGAACACAGCTGAGTAGATCATCTGAGGAGGAAGACGAGGAGGTTAAGTTACACCATACGTCACAGACATGTAGTAATGCAACCACTGTGAGCAATGCATCCTCAGCCACAACTGTGGCTGTAAACAGCAGCATTCCTGGGTCTGCAGCTCACAGGGGTGGAAAGGGTTGCTTAGCCTTGGCCGTTTTTGACAACTCAAAGGATGAGACAACTAACATAATCTGCCAACTTTGCAAAAATAAAAATTGAGCTGAAGTAAAAAGTGAAATAATTTGACTGCTACATGTATGCGGAATTATGTGTGGTGATGTTGTGGGGGGTAGGATTATCTGTGGTAATGTTGTGGGGGGCAGGATTATGTGTGGTAATGTAGTGGGGGCGGGACTATATGTGGTAATGTGGTGGGGGGTTGGCATTATCTGTGGTAATGTGGTTGGGGTGGGATTATGTGTGGTGATGTGGTGGGGGGCGGGATTATGTGTGGTGATGTGGTGGGGGGAGGGATTATGTGTGGTGATGTGGTGGGGGGCGCGATTATGTGTGATAATGTGGTGGGGGGCGGGATTATCTGTGGTAATGTGGTGGGGGGTGGGATTATGTGTGGTGGTGGGGGCGGGATTATGTGTGGTAATGTGGTGTGGGGGTGGGATTATGTGTGGTAATGTGGTGGGGGGGTGGGATTATGTGTGGTGATTAGGTGGGGGGGTGGGATTATGTGTGGTGATGTGATGGGGGGCAGAATTATGTGTGATGATGTGGTGTGTGGCGGGATTGTGTGTGGTGATGTGGTGGGGGCAGGATTATTTGTGGTAATGTGGTGGGGGGTGGGATTTTGTGTGGTGATGTGGTGGGGGCGGGATTATGTGTGGTAATGTGGTGGGGGCGGGATTATGTGTGGCAATGTGGTGGTGGGGCAGGATTATGTGTGGCAATGTGGTGGTGGGGCGGGATTATCTGTGGTAATGTGGGGGGCGGGATTATGTGTGGTGATGTGGTAGGGGGACAGGATTATGTGTGGTAATGTGGTGTGGTGTGGGATTATGTGTGGTGATGTGGTGGGGGGGCAGGATTATGTGTGGTGGGGGAGTGGGATTATGTGTGGGGGGTGGGATTATGTGTGGTGATGTGGTGGGGGGCAGGATTATGTGTAGTGATGTGGTGAGGGGCGGGATTATGTGTGGTGATATTGTGGGGGGAGGGATTATGTGTGGTGATGTGGTGCGGATTGTGTGTGGTAATGTGGTGGGGGGCGGGTTTGTTTGTGGTAATGGGGTGGGGGGTGGGATTATGTGTGGTGATGTGGTGGGGGGCGGGATTGTGTGTGGTAAAGTGGTGGGGGTGGGATTAGCGAGTGTGATGTGGAGGGACGGATTATGTGTGTTAATGTGGTGGGGGCGGGATTGTGTGTGGTAATGTGATTGGGGCGGGATTGTGTGTGGTAATGAGGTGGGGGGGCGGGATTCTGTGTAGTGATGAGGTGGGGCAGAGCTACTGTGCAGGGGGCAGGATTAGCGAGTATTCACGATGCCTCTTATATATATAGATTACAGTATATATGTGTGTGTTTTGAAGAATATTTCGTTTTAAAACGATGTGTAAATGACAGAGCACTGCTGTATGTAAAAGCTCATGTTAAAATCGCATTGCACACGGATTGCCATATGGATGTTGCATTTAAAAATCGTACTATACTTGCATGACACTCGCATAGCACTCGTCCGTTTTTTCGATCCGGAAATCGGACCTTTTTTTTCTCGCATATGGGTATGAAAATCATTTTATGACTTAATATAAACACTACATCTGCAATAAGGCAATACTTAGTTTTCCATGATGGGCAAGCTGTAGCCACAACTGAGAAGTCTTTAATCTCTTCACCCCCGAGCCTGTTTTCACCTTCATGACAGGGCCAAATTTTACAATTCTGACCACTGTCATTTTATGTGATAATAACTCTGGAAAGCTTCCATGGATCCCACTGATTCTGAGATTGTTTTCTCGTGACATATATTGTACTTTATGATAGTGGTGAAATTTCTTCGATATGACATTTTTGTTTATCTGTGAAAGAAATACAGAAATTTGGCAAAAATGTGGAAAGTGTTGTAATTTTCCAACTTTTCCATGCTCTTTGATCAGAAAGGTACAGTACAGACCAAAAGTTTGGGCACACCTTCTCATTTAAAGATTTTTCTGTATTTTCATGACTATGAAAATTGTACATTCCCAATGAAGGCATCAAAACTATGAATTAACACATGTGGAATTATATACTTCACAAAAACATGTGAAACAACTGAAAATATGTCTTGTATTCTAGGTTCTTCAAAGTAGCCACCTTTTGCTTTGATGACTGCTTTGCACACTCTTGGCATTCTCTTGATGAGCTTCAAGAGGTAGTCACCGGGAATGGTTTTCACTTCACAGGTGTGCCCTGTCAGGTTTAATAAGTGGGATTTCTTGCCCTATAAATGGGGTTGGGACCATCAGTTGTGTTGTGCAGAAGTCTGGTGGATACACAGCTGATAGTCCTACTGAATAGGCTGTTAGAATTCGTATTATGGCAAGAAAAAAGTAGCTAAGTAAAGAAAAACGAGTGGCCATCATTACTTTAAGAAACGAAGGTCAGTCAGTCCACAAAATTGGGAAAACTTTGAAAGTGTCCCCAAGTGTAGTGGAAAAAACCATCAGGCGCCACAAAGAAACTGGCTCACTTGAGGACTGCCCCGGAAAGGAAGACCAAGAGTCACCTCTGCTTCTGAGGATAAGTTTATCTGAGTCACCAGCCTCAGAAATCGCAGGTTAACAGCAGCTCAGATTAGAGACCAGGTCAATGCCACACAGAGTTCTAGCAGCAGACACATCTCTACAACAATTGTTAAGAGGAGACTTTGTGCAGCAGGCCTTCATGGAAAAATAGCTGCTAGGAAACCACTGTTAAGGACAGGCAACAAGCAGAAGAGACTTGTTTAGGCTAAAAAAACACAAAGAATTGACATTAGACCAGTGGAAATCTGTGCTTTGGTCTGATGAGTCCAAGTTTGAGATCTTTGGTTCCAACCAACGCTTTGTGCGATGCAGAAAAGGTGAACGGATGGTCTCTACATGCCTGGTTACCACTGTGAAGCAGGAGGAGGTGTAATGGTGTGGGGGTGCTTTGCTGGTGACACTGTTGGGGATTTATTCAAAATTGAAGGCATACTGAACCAGCATGGCTACCGCAGCATCTTGCAGCGGCATGCTATTCCATCCGGTTTGCGTTTACTTGGAGCATCATTTATTTTTCAATAGGACAATGACCCCAAACACACCTCCAGGCTGTGTAAGGGCTATTTGACCAAGATGGCGAGTGATGGGGTGCTACACCAGATGACCTGGCCTCCACAGTCACCAGACTTGTACCCAATCGAGATGGTCTGGGGTGAGCTGGACCGCAGAGTGAAGGCAAAAGGGCCAACAAGCGCTAAGCATCTCTGGGAACTCCTTCAAGATTGTTGGAAGACCATTCCCGGTGACTACCTCTTGAAGCTCATCAAGAGAATGGCAAAAGTGTGCAAAGCAGTCATCAAAGCAAAAGGTGGCTACTTTGAAGAACCTAGAATATAAGACATATTTTCAGTTGTTTCACACTTCTTTGTTAAGTATATAATTCCACATGTATTAATTCATAGTTTTGATGCCTTCAATGTGAATGTACAATTTTCATAGTCATGAAAATACTGAAAAATCTTTAAATGAGAAGGTGTGTCCAAACTTTTGGTCTGTACTGTATATCACACAAAATACTTAATAAATAACATTTCCCACATGTAAACAGAACATCAGCACAATTTTTGAAAAATATTTTTTTGGTTAGGATTTATCATTTTTCCAACAAAATTTACAAAACCATTTTTTTAGAGACCACATCACATTTGAAGTGACTTTGAGGGGTCTATATGACAGAAGATACATACAAGTGGCACAATTCTAAAAACTGTACTCCTTAAGGTGCTCAAAACCACATTTAAAAAGTTTATTAACCCTTCAAGTGCTTCACAGGAATTTTTGGAATGTGAAAGCAAAACAATAAACATTTAACTTTTTGTCACAAAACTTTCACTTTAGAACACAACATTTTTATTTTTACAAGAGTAAAAGGAAAAAATGGACCCCATAATATGTGGTGCAATTTCTTCTGAGCATGTCAATACCCTATATGTGGGGGAAAACCACTGTTTTCACTTGAGTGATGCAATTCAGATGAAACCCACGAGGGAGCCACTCGGTATAATGAAAGACAATAAACATGGAAGAGCGCAGCATGAGAAGCACCAGGTGGTTTAATTGGGATGTTTCAATGAAAGGTGAGAGGATTAGCCTCTAACCTGGAAGGGTTGTGCACCTCTGCACGACTCTGATAGTGGACATCTCCGTGCTCTTCTGCTCTGTTGCTCAGGGACCGCTCCTATGCTCTGCTTCCTGGTCTGGTTACGTGGGCCCAAGATTCAGTCACTTGGTGACGCTTCACAAGATGTGACGTCACTTCAGGTCCTGTTGCCTGGACTTGAACTCTATGGCCCCAAGCTGCTCCAGCCACAACCCCTCAAGGGAAATATCAGCGTTTTTTGGAAAAAATATGTATGTGGTCAATTTAAGGAGCACTATGGCTATAGAGCACACTGCAATGGATTAGTGGTAAACAACCCTTTTATTAAATAACTACATGTTTCGGCAGCAGACTGCTACTTTACACCTGATACAGCAGTGTAAATACGATTTTGAAATTGTTTGGAGCATATAACAGTAACAAAAAAAATGTTCAGTTACTAATTTTGTACAGTAGGGGACATCTCACTTTGAAATTGTTTGTAGCATCTAGTCTATGTTATAGAGAGCTCATCCACAGGCCCCCAAAAATTCTTTTGTTACTAATGTTATACAGTAGAGGACATCTCACTTTCAAATTGTTTGTAGCTTCTAGTCTGTTAAAGAGGGCTCATCCACAGCCCCCCAAATTCTTCTGTTACTAACATCATACAGTAGGGGACATGTCACTTTCAAATTGTTTGTAGCATAGACTAGACTCTATGTTATAGAGGGCTCATCCACAGGCCCCCCAAAAATTCTTTTGTTACTAATGTAATACAGTAGGGGACATCTCACTTTAAAATTGTTTGTAGCATCTAGTCTATGTTATAGAGAGCTCATCCACAGGCCCCCTAAAAATTATTCTGTTACTAACGTTATACAGTAGAGGACAACTCACTTTCAAATTGTTTGTAGCATCTAGTCTATGTTATAGAGGGCTTATCCACTGCCCCCCCCAACATTCTTCTGTTACTAATGTCATACAGTAGGGGACAACTCACTTTCAAATTGTTTGTAGCATCTAGTCTATGTTATAGATAGCTCATCCACAGGCCCCCTAAAAATTATTCTGTTACTAACGTTATACAGTAGAGGACAACTCACTTTCAAATTGTTTGCAGCATCTAGTCTATGTTATAGAAGGCTTATCCACTGCCCCCCCCCCACATTCTTCTGTTACTAATGTCATACAGTAGGGGACAACTCACTTTCAAATTGTTTGCAACATCTAGTCTTCACAAGAGTCAAGAGGAAGAAATCTGCACCAATGCCCAACATTTTTTTTGCTTTGATCCAGGCAGGACGAGTTAGAGTCCAAGCAGCATCCTAACCCTTGTGACTAGATGTTAGTACCCGGTGGGGAGGTGATCCTGATGAGACTCAGATATCTGAGGCTGACGTGGACAGTACTATGCTGTCAGGGCAGGAAGAGGAGGAAGGCGACTCTATGGGTGAGGAATGTGATAACACAGAGGATGATGAGGTTTTAGATCCCAGTTGGCGTGAACACAAAGGAACACAGCTGAGTAGATCATCTGAGGAGGAAGACGAGGAGGTTAAGTTACACCATACGTCACAGACATGTAGTAATGCAACCACTGTGAGCAATGCATCCTCAGCCACAACTGTGGCTGTAAACAGCAGCATTCCTGGGTCTGCAGCTCACAGGGGTGGAAAGGGTTGCTTAGCCTTGGCCGTTTTTGACAACTCAAAGGATGAGACAACTAACATAATCTGCCAACTTTGCAAAAATAAAAATTGAGCTGAAGTAAAAAGTGAAATAATTTGACTGCTACATGTATGAACCTTCACATGCAAAATCAACATGCATTAACATAGTATAACATAGTTAGCAAGGCCGAAAAAATAAATTTGTCCATCCAATTCAGCCTATATTCCGTCAGAATAAATCCCCAGATCTACTTCCTTTTAAAGAACCTAATAATTGTAAGATAAAATATTGTCAAGCACCAGGAAGACATACGGGCCTCTCTTGAACCCCTCAACTGAGTTCGCCATTACCAACTCCTCAGGCAAGGAATTCCAGATTCTCACTGCCCTAACAGTAAAGAATCCTCTTCTATGTTGATGGAAAAACCTTATCTCCTCCGCATGCAGAGAATGCCCCCTTGTGACCATAACCTTCCTTGGTACAGTATACAAAAGCAGGTTGCCCTCTATTGTGCCAAAGCATGTCAATATAAAATACATGAAATGGCTTTTGAACATTAGGAAAAATATTTATGAGATGCTTTGCACAAAATTTAGCCCATCAACCATCGCCAAGGTGGCCTCATTAATCTGATGGGTCCCTGATCTCCCCGTCCAATGTGAACACTTACCTATGTCTAATGTCTGAATGCATGGGTGAATGTGGACACCTCTGTCAGTAATGCCTACATATATGTGTTGACTGGAACCAAATGTGATGTAATTAAAAAAAACATGGTGAAGGGAGGAGTGCTCAGTCAGTAAGCTAACATAGAAGTAACAGAAAAACAACTAGCACATCCAAACTATTGTGAATAGGTGCATAACAGGAGCACTCTACAGTGCAACCTTCTTTTGTATATTGTATATGGAGGTAGCTGCTCCTGGTATGCACCTATTCACACTAGTTTGGACGTGCCAGTCATTTTTCTGTTGTTACCTTCCTTGGTATAAATAGATCCTCGTAGAGATATTTGTATTTTCCCCATATATACTTATACATGGTTATTAGATCGCCCCTCAGTCATCTTTATTCTAGACTAAATAATCCTAATTTTGCTAATCTCTCTGGGTATTGTAGTTCACCCCATCCCCTTTATTAATTTTTTTGCCCTGCTTTGTACTCGCTCTAGTTCCATTATATCCTTCCTGAGCACCTGTGCCCCAAACTGTAGACAGTACTCCATGTGCGGTCTAACCAGGAATTTGTACAGAGAGTATAATGCTCTCATCATGTGTATTTAGAACTCTTTTAATGCACCCCATGATCCTGTTTGCCTTGGTAGCCGCTGCCTGGCTCTGGCAGCTCTAGGTAAGTTTATCATTAACTAGGATCCCCATGTCAGATTTACCCAGTGGTTTCCTGTTCAATGTGAAATAATTATATTGATTCCTTCTTCCCATGTGTATAACCTTACATTAATCATTGTTAAACCGCATCTGCCACCTCTCGATTTCCAGTTAAAGCTATGTGCACACGTTGCGGATTTTGATGCGTTTCCGCAGCGTTTTTGTACGTGCGAAATTGCATCAAATCTGTAGTGTAGTGCGCAACCAATGTTAGTCAATGGGAAATTAAGAAATGGTTTGCACATGCTGCCGAAAAATACTCATGGATTTGCAGCATTTTATTTTCCTCAGCATGTCAATTCTTTTTGCGGATCTGCAGCGTTTCTGCACCAATTGACTTACATTGAGTCAGGCAAATCCACAGCAAAACCACAGGTTTAAAAAGATCTGTGGTTTTGCTGCAGGGTTGCATGCCAAAAATGCTGCAGATAGGGAGGAGGAAGAGTGTGTGGGTGGAAAGTGTGGGCGGAAATGTGTGTGGGTTGAGACTGTGTGTGCAGAGAAGATGTGCGTGTCTGTGTGCGTTGTGTATCTGTGTGTGTTTGCGAGGGTCTGTGGGTGTGTGCGGGGCTGTGTGTGTGCGGGTGTGTGTGGGTCTGTATGTAGGCAGGCATAGTCCGATGGGGCTACTATTCCCATCCGGGTATGCCTGCTACAGTGACAGCTAGCCGATAATGGGACAGTAGTAATCCCATCATCTGGCTACTGTGTTCAAGTGTAAAAAAAAAAAAATACACACATACAGTACATACTCACCATACAGCTATTCCCCAAAGCCCTCAATCACCTGTAAAAAAAAATAAAACAATAAACCAACAGTATACTCTCTGTTCCGACATAATCCATTTAATAATGAGTGCCCCACGATGATCTCCCGTATAGAGTTGTCACATCTGCAGATGTGACTGCTTTCCAGGGGCCTCCGGTGATACAATGACAGCAGGTATCCTTCCACAGTGTATCACTCTGCTGTCAGAGGTCAACTGAGTTCAAGCTGTCACTTCTGGCACCGCTGCGTGGGAAAATTCTCATGCAGCAGTGCCGTAAAGTGAGAGCATGAACTCATTGAACCCTCAGTGATAACACTGCAAGAGCAATTATCTCCTGTCAGTGTGTCACTGGAAGCCCTGTAGAGCGGTCACATCTCCTGATGTGACTGCTCTATAGGGGAGATCATCATGGGACACTCGTTATTAAAGGGAAGGTGCCATCAAAACATTTTTTTTCCAGCAATTGAAAAAATGTAAAGAATTAATGTTTACATTTTCTTAAACAATATCATCATTTGTTTATAATTTAGTAAAAAATGAAAAATAATTTGAAAAGGTTTGACATTTCCACTTTTAAACACTAGGGGGAGCAGCTGCTGAAATTTGACAAAAACCTAGTGTACAATTAGCTCACATTACTGCACTGCAGTAAATATGGGTGGAGTTTGCTGACATGTGTGATATCATTCCTCTCCTCCCCTTCTGGGTGTTTGTTAAAGGATAAGAGTGGATGATATTCAAGAACCCAGTGAGCAGCCATTTTGTTGGTGACTGCAGCGTTATACTGACAAGTAGACAGTCACCGAGGATGGCAGGCAGCAAGAATTCTGGGAGATATGTGGTGGAGGGAGCAGGGAGACAGCAGCACAGAGTATTTCAGGAGAGCAGTGTGCTGGTCTATGGGTGGGCACCCTGTTTGGTGCGCGGAGCAGCCAGGGATTGTACATAGAGCGCTGTCTTTTATACACATGGATGGACAGTCTGCTCCACAGAAACCCAGGAAACATTTCTGCAGATTGATGGCCTGTTCTGATCCAGACTTTGCATGCAGACCCCATTCCCCTCCTCAGATCCTATCTTCTCCATCCTGTCCAGGCGATGTGTGAAAGCAAGACGACAAGCGCAGTCCAGGGTGACGCTGGGAAGGAAATGTAGCCATATAGTAACAATAAACATGAGACGCCTCTCTTCAGCAGCCTCACAAGCCCTGACTGCACCTAACTGGAGGTCATGCTGCCCCCTCTATTACAGCAGACCTGTGTGCAGGTGCTCAGCCAGAACCACCCTAGAATGGGTCCGCTTTCTGAAGATAATACTGCCATAGTGTTCTCACATAATACCGCCATACAGATCACACATAATACTATCAAATAGATCACACAATACTGTCATACAGTTCTCACATACCACCATATAGATCACACATAATACCGCCATAGTATTCTCACATTCTCACATAATGCCGCCATATAGATCACACATAATGCCGCCATATAGATCACACATAGTGCCACCATATAGATCAAACATAATGCCGCCTCATACATCTCACATAATACCGCCATATAGATCACACAAACCACCACATACGTCTCACATAATACCGCCACATACGTCTCACACAATACCACCATATAATTTTCACATAATACTGCCACATATCACACATAATCCCACAATATAGTTCTCATATAATACCGTCGTATAGCTTTTACATCATTTCACAATACTGATCAAGCATAATACCACCATATAGATCACATATAATACAGTCATATAGATCACACATAATGCCATAATACAGCATGACCCCCGCAGCTCCTGTCATCGCACGCACTGAGCTGTGTGTGCAATGGGGAAAGACATGCAGGGGGGAGAGGTGTCCATAGGAGAGGATTAGATACACGGCTCAACAGACAGTATCACAAAGTATAGGATTAGATACACAGCTCAGCAGTCAGTATCACACAGGAGAGGATTAGATACACAGCTCAGCAGTCAGTATCACACAGGAGAGGATTAGATACACGGGCCGGCGGTCAGTATCACACAGGAGAGGATTAGATACACGGGCCGGCAGTCAGTATCACACAGGAGAGGATTAGATACACGGGCCGGCAGTCAGTATCACACAGGAGATTAGATACACGGCTCAGCAGTCAGTATCACACAGGAGAGGATTAGTTACACGGCTCAGCAGTCAGTGTGACACAGGAGAGGATTAGATACACGGGCCGGCAGTCAGTATCACACAGGAGAGGATTAGATTCACGGCTCAGCAGTCAGTATCACACAGGAGAGAATTAGATACACGGCTCAGCAGACAGTATCACACAGGAGAGAATTAGATACACGGCTCAGCAGACAGTATCACACAGGATAGGATTAGATTCATGGCTCAGCAGTCAGTATCACACAGGAGAGAATTAGATACACGGCTCAGCAGACAGTATCACACAGGAGAGAATTAGATACACGGCTCAGCAGTCAGTGTCACACAGGAGAGGATTAGATTCACGGCTCAGCAGTCAGTATCACACAGGAGAGAATTAGATACATGGGGCGGCAGTCAGTAACACACAGAATAGGATTAGATACACGGCTCAGCAGTCAGTATCACACAGGAGAGAATTAGATACACGGGCCGGCAGTCAGTATCACACAGGAGAGGATTAGATACACGGCTCAGCAGTCAGTATCACACAGGAGAGAATTAGATACACAGGGCGGCAGTCAGTAACACACGGGATAGGATTAGATACACAGCTCAGCAGTCAGTATCACACAGGATCGGATTAGATGCATGGCTCAGCAGTCAGTATCACACAGCAGAGGATTACATACATGGTTCAGCAGTCAGTATAACATAGTGTAGTAATAGATACACCATGGTCTGATGTCCTTGATCAGTGTCTGCAGTGAGAGGCAGAGCGGGAGCAGCACAGAGAGACTCCCCCTCCTCCTCTGTTACCTCTCTGCATGATAAGGACAACAGACGGCAGCACTTCATCCTCTCTAGGGATTCTAGAGATCACAGCCACACACCAGGCAGCAGAGGACAGGGAACGGCCGCTGACAATGTGAAGGGGAGACAGCTGGAGCTGCCCGTCCAACAGCGCAGCTCTCAAGTAACAGTGGGCTGAAAAAAGATGGCGCCGACCTCCTGCCTCTGCTGTGATGTGGAGACAGCCCAGGGGACGTGGCCACATCACAGCAGGGAGCAGCACAATGATAGCTATGAGGTTGGACGCCGACTGCTGAGTCCTATGCCCAGGGCTACCGTATTTGCAGAGTGTAAGTGTCGTGCTGGGACTCTTACACTCCTGCAAAGCAAAATGGCGGCGCCCAGTGGCTGCAATAATAATTAATAATAAAAAAAGATCTTAAAGTTAAAAAAAAATAATTTTGTATTAAAAATAATTGTTTATATAAACAATCATTTTTAATACAAAAACAAAATTGCGGCACCTTCCCTTTAAATGGACTATGTCCGAACAGGGAGTATACTGTTGGTTTATTATTTTATTATTTTACAGGTGATCGAGGATGTCACATGGATTAGGAGAACAATAAAGATGGCAAACTGTGTTTAGTGTTTTATTTCATTAAAATTCTTTATTCTGGCTGTGTCTTTATTTAACCCTTTAACAACTATAGGATTAGTAATGGTAAGGTGTCTTATTGACACCTCTCCATTACCAAGCCAGCTTGATGTCACTTTACAATACAAAGGTGACATCAACCCCACAAATATTACCCCTTATTCCACGGCTGTAGGGCAGTGGGAAGAGAGAGGCTAAGTGCTCGAATTGGCACATCTCTAAGATGCCGCATTTCTGGGGCAGCTGTGAGTTGGTATTTGTAGCTAGGGTGGGGCCAAAAACCATGGCCTCTTCCTAGGCTATTAATATCAGGCCGCAGCTGTCTGCATAGCCTTTTCTGGCTATTAATTATAGGGGGATAGATAGATTGCAGGTGGCGGTAATCAACTCTACCTGCCCATAAATTGTAGGTTTAGCCCAGAGTGACATGTTTTGTCCATAGTTGTAGGCTGGTGGCCCAAGAGTGGCATGTACGGTAGAGTAGGGTCCATCAGAGGGAGATCACCTTGCCGTGGTTGATGGGCACACATGAATTGGCCAATTTATGCGCTAAGAATCTTCATTTCATCTATTACTGTATGTTTTATGAAAAAAATGTTTTTGAAAAAAATTGTGAAAAAAATATTTTTGAGAAGTGTAATTCATATTGAATATTTGTCTGTGTTTTCACATGGCCTAGATTCATTTACATGTGCTGCTGTGTTTTTTAATCTATATGATGCAGTTTGCAGCTTTGCACGTGTTCACATTAGGAGTGCTGGTTGGCTTTTTTTCTCTAGATAGATGGATAGATAGATAGATCGATAGATAGCTCTTTAGATAGATATATAGATAGATAGAGATACCTATAGATCTATAGATAGATAGATCTATAGATCTCTCTATCGATCTATCTGTCTATCTATCAATCTATCTATCTATCTATCTATCTATAGATATATCTAATCTATCTATCTATCTATCTATCTGGCTTGAGAAAGGCTCTCCATGAGCTGAAATGTCGCCATGATGGGCTATTAAACTTGAACACTTTTTGAACTCATTTGCAATGGTGTGCTGCCTCTGACTTTTTGGACTCTCTATCTATCTATCTATCTATCTATCTATCTATCTATCTATCTATCTATCTGTGCGTGTAAACAGTGGAGTATGAAAAAGAAGAGGTTGGACAAGGAAATTACATCACAATTCTTTTTTTTTTGGTAAATAATAGATTTGTATTTATTATACAAATACGCATGCAAATCCAGCATGAAAAAAATGCATGAAAATCCGCATCAGAAAGGCATCAAAAACGCATCAAATCCGCATGGAGTTTTACCTGCATTTTCTTCCAAGTGATGCAGAATCTGCACAGAAAATTCCACAGGCAAATCTCCAACATGTATACATAGCCTTACAGTGCCTATTTAGGATGTTCTTAAACATTTTCCATTTATTATATGTATTCTTTTTTGTGAGGACATTGTCCCAGTCAACCAGATTAAGGGTATCCCTAAGCTGGTCAAACTTTGACTTCCTAAAGTTCAGTATTTTTGTGACTCCCTGACAAGTCCCCGTAGCGAAAGACAAGTGAAACTGTACAATTTTATGGTCGCTATTTCCTAGATGCCCGATGACCTGTAAATTTGTTTTTCTGTCAGGTCTATTAGATAGTATTAGGTATAAAATTGCTGCTCCTCTGGTTGGATTCTGCACCAATTGTAAAAGATAATTTTTTCTTGGTTATTAGCAGAAACCTGTTGCCTTTATGGGTTTTGCAGGTCTCTGTTTCCCAGTTAATATCTAGGTAGTTAAAGTCCCCCATAACAAGGACCTCATTATGGGTTGCAGCTTCATCTATCTGCCTTAGTAGTAGTAGACTTTTCATGATTTCTGCTATATTTGGGGGTTTGTAAAAGACCCCAATGAGTATTTTGTTATTATTTTACCCTCCATATATTTAGACCCATAAGTACTTGACATCCTTATTCCCTTCGCTAATATCGTCCCTTAAAGTGGACTTTAGACAAGACTTTACATAAAAACAAAGCCTCCTTCTTTCCGATTTATGCAATCCTTTCTAAACAGACTGTAACTCTGTAAGTTAACTGTCAAGTCATAGATTTCATCTAACCATGTCTCGGTTATTCCCACTATGTCATTGTTACCTGTAGATATTTCTGCTTCTAGTTCTTCCATCTTGTTTGTCAGGCTTCTGGCATTTGCGAGCATGCAGTTTAAAGAATTTTGTTTTGTTGCAATTTCCTCCCTGTTTTTTGTTTTAGAAATTTTCCTACCTCCCTTCCGAGTATGTTGTCTTGGGTCTTCCTTGCCGCACCTCATATCCTTCATCAGTATATTTTCTGGCTTCATGTTTGTGTCTAACATTTTTCTTCCCGTCCCCTCTTCTTCTAGTTTAACGCCCTCCTAATGATTGTAGCGAATGTGTGTTTCCCAAGTTTGTTGAGGTGTAGTCCGTCTCTGGCGAGGAGTCCATCGTACAGCTAATTCACACCGTGGTCCAGGAATCCGAATCCTTTTTGTCTGCACCATCATCTTAGCCAGTTGTTCGCATCAAGGATCCTATTAAATCTCCTTGTGCCATGCCCGTCTACAGGAAGGATAGAAGCAAAAACTACCAAACTACCTGTGCATCCAGTTCCTTTACTTTCTTCCCCAACTCTTCAAAGTCCTTGCAGATTGTTGGTAGGTCATTCCTTGCTATGTCATTGGTGTCAACATGTATCAGAAGAAATGGGTGGATGTCCTTGGAACTGATGAGCTTTGATATCCTAACAGTCACATCCTTGATCTTTGCACCTGGGAGGCAGCATACTTTTCTTGCGGATATGTTCGATCTGCAGATGGCTGCTTCTGTGCCTTTCAGTAGTGAGTGAGTCTCCCACCACTACCACTCATCTTCGCTTCTTGCCTGTACTTTTTGTTGTCACTTCTGGGTGGTGCTGTGTGCCCTTTTCTTCTTTGCTTGCTAGTAGTGCCTCATGCTAAGGTGTGCCATCTTCATCATTCCACAAAGCCTTGGTATCGATTTCTCAGTTGTGTGGTTGGTGATGTCACCATGGTCTTCTTGCTTCTTTTGGTCACATGCTTCCACTCGTCCTCTTTTGGAGGTTCCCTGACACTTTCTTCACTTTCTGTGAACAGTAGAGATGCTTCTGTTCTGTCTAGAAAGTCTTCATTTTCTTTCATGAGTTTTAAAGTTGCAATACTTTCTTCCAAACCCTGCACCTTTTCTTCTAAAAGGGCAAGTAGTCTATACTTATGGCAGGTGAAATTGGATTCTTCTTCTGGTTGATCTAGTGACTTCAACATCCCCACTGATACCCTTCAGTCAACAGCCTCCAAACTTCTGTCCCTTACTTCATTTTTTGGACTTACTCAGTGGTTCTCCGCAGCCACCCACACAGACGGACATACACTAGACCTGGTCTTCACCCATCTCTGCTCGCTATCTAACTTCACCACCTCCCCTCTCCCTCTATCCGACCACTATCTGCTCACTTTCTCATCCCTGTCCTCCTCACCGATCACCCATGTCCAGCAACATGCGCACCCCCGCAGAAACCTCTTACACCTAGACACCCACATACTCTCTGACTCTATCCTACCTACCATATCATCACTCCATGACACAGACAGTGCCACTGCTTTCTACAAAGCCACTCTCACATCAGCTATTGACACGGTTGCCCCTCTCGTTCATGGCAGAGTGCGACGTATCAATAGACAACCCTGGCACAATAACACCACTAAAAAGCTCCGTCAAGTGTCCAGAGGTGCAGAGTAGCATTGGAAGAAAACACATTCGCAAGACAACTTTGCTGCATTCAAACAGGCAACACTCGCTTTTAAATCTGCTCTCACCTCTGCTAAACAGGCTTACTTCACAACCCTCGTATCTTCCCTATGCTACAACCCCAAACAGTTATTCAAAACCTTCAACTCCCTCCTCTGCCCCCCCACTGCCCCCTCCAACCTCCCTCATCTCTGCTGAGGACTTTGCCACACACTTTAAAAATAAGATTGACCAAACAAGGCAAGCCTTCATTGTTCAACCACCACAACCCCTTTGTATAACAGACCAATGCCCAAACCCCATAACCTCCCTATCCAACATCACTGAAGGCGGGCTTAATTGTCTCTGAAAATTGAACCTCACTACCTATGCGCTCGACCCCATCCCATCCCACCTTCTCCCCAACCTCACCACCACTCTCATCCCATCTCTAACCCACCTCTTCAACCTATCACTAACTTCTGGTACCTTCCCTTCTGCTTTCAAATATGCCACAATCACGCCTATCCTTAAAAAGCCAACCCTCAATCCAACTGCTATGTCCAGCTATCGCCCAATATTGCTGCTCACATTAGCTTCCAAACTCCTGGAGCGGCACGTCCATGCTGAACTTACCTCCCACCTCTCTTCTAACTTGCTCTTTGACAATCGACAATCTGGTTTATGCCCCCATCACTCAACTGAGACAGCCCTGACCAAAATTACTAACGACTTACTTACAGCCAAAGCTAAAGGAAAATACTCTGTACTCCTACTTCTAGACCTGTCCTTTGCTTTCGACACAGTTGACTACTGCCTGATAACACAGATCCTCTCCTCCTTTGGCATCAAAGACCGACCCCTATCCTGATCTCCTCATATCTTTCCAACCACACATTCAGCTTGTCCCACTCCCACACTACATCCTTGTAATAATTATAGGGGATAACTCAGGAGACTCTTTGCGTAGAACAAGAAAACTACAGGGCACAGTTTTATAAGTGGTAAAGTCTATATTATCACACGGTGATTCAAACAGTTGCAGAGAGAAACTCAAGTCCACAACACTTGGTGTAAATATTAAACACAGCTTATCAGTCTATAGGAAACTTCAGAGGAAAATGCAATCAAGCAGAAAGTGTATGAAGCACAGTTATTCTTGCGGATACTTGACACGAATAAATCCTAGTCTTAGTCCAAACACAGATAGATAAGCTTATAAGGCAGTTCAAATAATATCTTAGCTCAACCAGGGAGGCCTGGTTAATAGTTTCAGGTTTTTGCAGAGCAGCAAACGCTTACATGTCCAGCAAATGCAGATGGAAGTAAACATGAGCAGCAGATGAAGGAGGATTACTGGAAACTGGTGTATGCAGCAGGAACTCAGAGCAGAGTAGCAGACTCACCACACAAGTTCACAGGAGCAGGTATATAGCCAGGGAGTAATCAGAGGTCAGGAGCTGGATGCAAGGAAGAATACTCTAGCAAAGACTGAAGGCTGGGGTGGAGTTTTATAGCAGGAAGACACAGTGCACATGAGACCAAAGACGCCATCTTGGAAAAGGGCAGTAATGCACAAAAAAGGTAATAAAAATGTTCAGAGTCCTGACATTAATCCCTCCTTAGAAGCGGCCTCAGGACGATCCTTGACCTGGTTTCTCAGGGAATCTCTGAAGAAAATGAGAAATCTTCTGTTGGGCATTGATGTTTTCCACAGGTTCCCAAGAGTCTTCCTCAGGGGGATATCCCTGCCATCTTATCAGATATTGGAGCCGATTCCTGGAATCAACAATTTCCTCCACCACAAATTGTTCTTGAACATCAATAACCACAGGCTGCGCAGGTGGCACAACACATCCCTGGAAGGTATTAGGAGATACAGGCTTTAGTAAAGATACATGAACAACTGGGTGTACCTTCATAGTCCTAGGCAGCTTCAGCCGGCAGGCCACAGAGCTCACAATACCGTTGATCTTGAAAGGGCCAATGAATTTCTGTCCAAGTTTTTGTGAAGGAACATTTAACTTCAGATTCTTAGTTGCTAACATCACGGAATCTCCTACCTTGAACATGGGTGCAGGTTTACAGAATCTATCAGCCGATCTCTTGTGACGTTCTTGAGCTGTGGTCAGGGATTCCTTCAGAACCTCCAGATTTTGCCTCATCGCAGTCAGCCTTTCCTCCACTGCCGGAACCAGAGAATTAATTGGAGACCTAGGTAAGATACATGGATGATAACCCAGATTGGCAAAGAAAGGTATAAATTTAGTGGAGGTGCTCTGAGAATTGTTATATGAAAATTCAGCTAACGGCAGCAACTCCAACCAATCATCCTGGAGATGGCTGACATAGCATCTTAGATATTGTTCCAGCGTCTGGTTGGTACGCTCAGTCTGACCATTTGTCTGGGGATGGTAAGCGGAAGAGAGACAGACATTAATATTGAGTGCAGAGCAAAACCCCTTCCAGAATCTTGAAGTGAACTGCACTCCACGGTCAGAGATGATCTCATCCGGAACCCCATGCAACCGAAAGACATTCTGTATAACCAAGTTCACTGTATCTTTAGCTGAGGGGAGGCCGGTACACGGAACAAAATGAGCAGCTTTAGTCAGGCGATCAACTACCACCATGATTGTATTCATGCCCCCTGATGTAGGCAGCTCCACAATAAAGTCCATTGATATAGACCCCCAAGGGCAGGACGGAACAGGTAATGGTTGTAGAAGATCCGTAGGTGCCACATGAGGAGTCTTGTAATGAACACATGCCTCGCAAGAGAGAACATAGTCCTTGGTATCCTTCAGGCAAGTTGGCCACCAGAAGAATCGGCTCAGGAACTCTTGTGTCTTCTGTACCCCCCTGTGACCAGCCAACTTGGAGTCATGTACCAACTTGAGGATCTGCAGACAGACGACCTCAGGGACGTAGAGACGTCGATCTCTGAACCACATGCCACCCTTAAAGACAAGATTAATATCCACAGGTGGGTGGGCCAGAAATACATCGCCGTCATAGGCCTCCTTGCACTCCTTCCACAAGTCCTGATCGTGGATAACTCCGATGAAATTGGCATCAGATAGAATGATCTTGGATGGGGCTCCAGGTATGGAATCCACAGCATGGATTCGGGATAAAGCATCAGCCTTCCCATTACGAGAACCTGGATGGTACGAGATAACAAAGTTAAACTGATTTAAAAATAAGTTCCAACGAGCCTGACGAGGAGAAAGACATCTAGCAGATCTAAGGAACTCTAGTTTGCGTTGGTCAGTTAGCACTATGATCTGTTGTGCAGCTCCTTGCAGATGATGCCTCCATTCATTGAAAGCGTCAATAATAGCCAGCAATTCCCTGTTTCCCACGTCGTAATTCTTCTCTGGTGAGGTTAGTCTACGGGAAAAGAAAGCACAAGGATGTAGCAGACCCTTCTCTCCAGTTCTTTGGGAGAGAATAGGCCCCTAAGCATTATCAGAAGCCTCCTCCTCCACAATGAAAGAAAGTGTTGGATCTGGGTGTATCAATAGCGGTGCTGATGTGAAACAGATCTTAAGCCGATCAAAAGCTTATTGAGCCTACGATGACCAATTAAAGGGCTTTTCCTTCTTTGTCAAGGAAGTAATGGGATGGACAATATCAGAAAAATTTCGAATGAAGCATCTGTAGAAATTTGCAAAACCAATAAAACATTGAACCTCCTTAACGTTCCTGGGTACCGGCCAGTCAAGGATAGCCTGAATCTTACCAGATTCCATGTCCAGCCCCTGGGGAGAGATGATATAAACTAAGAACTGTATCTCAGAATGATGGAACTCGCATTTCTCCGGCTTAATATACAGAAGGTTCTCTTTCAGATGTCTTAAAACAGTTTTGACATGTTCTTCATGTTCCTGTAGAGAGTCAGAAAAGATTAGTATATCGTCCAAATAAATCAATACAAACTGGTCCAACAAATTTCTGAAAATGTCATTAGCAAGGTGTTGAAACGTTCCAGGGGCGTTACAAAGCCCAAAGGGCATCACAAGAGATTCAAAGTGTCCATACCGGCATCTGAATGCTGTCTTCCACTCATCCCCTGGACGAATACGCACCAAATAACAAGCCCCACAAAGATCCAGTTTAGAGAACACCTTAGCATGGCGGACTCTTTCCAGTAATTCGGGAATCAGAGGCAAAGGATAACGGTTTTGTACGGTTACCTTATTGAGTTCCTGATAGTCAACACATGGTCTCAGGGTCCCATCCTTCTTCTTTACAAAAAAGATAGGTGCCCCTGCTGGTGAGGAAGAAGGACGTATGAAGCCTTTGGCCAGATTTTCATCAATATACTCCTTTAAGGCTTGAAGCTCAGGTGCCGCCAAAGGGTATACGTTACCAAAAGGAATAGCTGCCCCAGGAAGCAACTCAATGGGACAGTCATAATGCCTGTGTGGAGGAAGCTGATCTGCATTCTTCTTGTCACAGATGTCAGAGAACATTTTATATGCTGGAGGTAAAGAAAATACATGTACATGTGGTTCCGTAGCCATGGACTCAGAGACAGCTTCTGTTAACGCTGAGTTGCTCCTTGTTGGAAAGATAATCTCCTTGGTCTCCCAGTTGATAATTGGGTTCTGAGAACGCAACCAAGGAATGCCTAAAATCACAGGAAAATGAGGAGAAGGAATTAGCAAGAAAGAAAGTTGCTCCTGATGATTAGGCTCCAACAAAATTTCAAGGGGTACGGTCTCCTGATCCACAGGCCCAGAGATAAAAGGTGACCCTTCCACTGTTTCCATGGTAATTGGAGAGGCTCTTTGCTGAATTTCAATACCATGTTCCTTGGCAAATGCGATATCCATGAAATTGCCACCTGCACCAGAGTCAATCATAGCTGCACTGGAAATACACTGTCCTGAACACAGGATCTTAATAGGGAGAGAACAGTGAGAGTTCTTTTCCTTAAGCTCCTGGGGGGTGAAGTCATAGAAAGTGAATGGAATACAGCATTTAAAGGCAGGCTACATTCAGAGATGTCAGATTCATCATCACAGTTGTCATACTCCCCTACTGCTGCTAGCACCTTGTTAGGCCGTCTAGGACACTTAGGACAATTGATCAAGAAGTGGTCAGACTGGCCGCAGTAGAAACATAGACTTTCACGAAGGCGATGCTCCCAGCGCTCATTGATCTCGCGCCTCTGAATGGAATCAATTTGCATGGGCACCTCCTCCACCTCCCGAGATGTTTTACCTGCAGGCTCTTTGGAAGGAAGGGAAAAGTTAGAAATACAGTTATATGCAGGAAACTTCTCCTGCCTACACTCAGTAAGGCGAATGTCAATGCGCACACAATGCTGTATGAATGTCTCTAGCTCTTGTCGTGACTCAGAGTGAGCTAGTTCATCTTTTACAATACTAGACAGACCCCTTTTAAAAATAGGTAATTGTGCATAACTGTTCCAATTGGTATCTACCGCTAATCTCCTGAATTCAGTAGCTTACTCAATAACAGAACGTTTTGCCCGGCGTAAAGACAATAAAGCACATTCAGCGGTTGCACGGCGATTAGGATCATCAAACATTAATGCCATAGCGGCCAAGAAATCATCCAAGTTATTTAACCGTGGGTCACGAGACTCAATCATCGGATTCGCCCAGGCGAGCCCTCGTGCGGTCAGCAGCATTATTACACACAATACTTTGGATCTATCATTAGAAAAAGGTCAGCATGCACATCAAAATATAGCATACATTGTTTCACAAAGCCACGAAATTTGTCGCGATCACCATTAAATCTGAATGGGGGCAACTTAGGTGGGCTAGCTGGTGGCAGTTGCCCAGAGGGAAAAGTCGCTTGTGCAGCTATTTGCGTGCTTATGTCCTGAAAAGCCCGTCCATACTGGGACTCTATGCCAGCAAGTTTGTTTTCCTGGGCTGCCATGCGGTTGCTCAAGTCCTGCAAAGCCTGTCCAAACACTTGTTGATTGTGTTCAAAGCTTCCAAACTTCTTTTGCAGACCTTCCAAATCTTTCTGCAGTGATCTAATTATGGAAAACACCTGCTCTAGTCTGCTTTCTGCAGTCATTGTTCCAGCAGTCTCCTTTTTTTTTTTTAGGCCAGAGTATCCTGCAATAATTATAGGGGAAAACTCAGGAGACTCTTTGCGTAGAACAAGACAACTACAGGACACAGTTTTATAAGTGGTAAAGCCTATATTATCACACGGTGATTCAAACAGTTGCAGAGAGAAACTCAAGTCCACAACACTTGGTGCAAATATCAAATGCAGCTCAGCAGTCTATAGGAAACTTCAGAGGAAAATGCAATCATGCAGAAATTCTATGAAGCACAATTATTCTTGAGGATACTTGACACGAATAAGTCCTTGCTTAGTCCAAAACACAGATAGATTATAAGGCAGTTCAAATAATATCTTAGCTCAACCAGGGAGGTATGGGTAAAAGTCTCAGGTTCTTGCAAAGCAGAAACAGCTTACATGTCCAGCAAATGCAGATGAAAGTAAACACGAGCAGCAGATGAAGGAGCATTACTGGAACTGGTGTATGCAGCAGGAACTCAGAGCAGAGTAGCAGGGTCACCACACAGGTTCACAAGAGCAGGTATATAGCCAGGGAGTCACCAGAGGTCAGGAGCTGGATGCAAGGCAGAATACTCTAGCACAGACTGAAGGCTGGGGTGGAGTTTTATAGCAGGAAGACACAGTGCACACGAGACCAAAGATGCCATCTTGGAAAAGGGCAGTAATGCACAAAAAAGGTAATAAAAAATGTCCAGAGTCCTGACAATCCTCATCCCACCCGCTCTCTGCTGGAGTCCCCCAAGGCTCTGTTCTAGGACCCCACTCTTCTCAATCTATACACTTGGCCTGGGACAACTCATAAAGTCCCATGGATTCCAGTACCACCTTTATGCTGATAACACTCAGATCTACCTTTCTGGCCCAGACGTCACCTCTCTGCTGTCCAGAACCACGGAGTGTCTATCAGCCATATCCTCCTTCTTCTCCTCTCGCTTGCTCAAACTCAATGTGGACAAATTTGAACTCATCATCTTTCCTTCATCTCATAGATCTTCCTTACCTGACCTATCTATCGCAATTAACGACATCACGCTTTCCCCTGTACCGGAAGTCCGCTGCCTCAGAGTAACCCTTGTCTCTGCCCTGTCCTTCAAACTGCACATCCAAGCTCTTTCCACCTGCTGTTGCCTCCAGCTCAAAAATATCTCCAGAATCCGTTCTTTCCTCAACCGTCAATCTACTAAAATACTTGTGCATGCCCTTATCATCTCCCACCTTGACTAATGTGACATCCTTTTCTGTGGCCTCGATGCTAACACTCTTGCACCTCTCCAGTCCATCCTTAACTCTGCTGCCCGACTAATTCATCTCTCTCCTCGCTACTCCTCCACTTCTCCCCTCTGCAAATCTCTTCACTGGTTCCCATTCCCTCAGCGTATCCAGTTCAAATTACTAATAGTAACCTACAAAACCATCCATAACCTGTCTCCTCCATATATCTTTGAACTAATCTCTCTTCCCTCACGTAAACTCCGGTCCTCCCAAGACCTCCTTCTCTCCTCCACACTTATTTGCTCCTCACCCAACTGCCTCCAAGACTTCTCCCAAATATCCCCCATCCTCTGGAATTCTTTGCCCCAACATGTCCGACTATCAACCATACGGATCTTTCAGATGGAACCTGAAAACCCACATGTTCAGGAAAACCTACAACTTGCACTTACACTGCTGTGTCCTCACTACTACCAAAGCTACCGCCTCACCAACACCAGAGCTCCTGCAACCCTCAACCTCTTGTCTCCCTCCTCACCATCCTGTAGAATGTAAGCCCGCAAGGGCAGGGTCTTCACCCCTGTGTATCAGTCTGTAATTGTTAGTTTGCTTACTGTAAGTGATATCTGTAATTTGAATGTAACCTCATCTCATGTACAGCACCATGGAATCAATGGTGCTATATAAATAAATAATAATCTGTGAACATGTAGCAAATGTTGCAGCTCACCATGTAGGTTGTCACATCTGCCATGTTGCGCCTAGATCCTGCTGTCTTGCTTTGGGTCTTCCTTCTTGTGTAATCTTCTCTGGGTAACCTTCTTGTGTAATCTACTCAAACAGCCAAGCTTTCTTGCAATAATGTCCTAGAGGCAAAAATTTGCTTTCCCAGAAGGCACCTGGAATATGGAAATTGTCCTCCTCAAGCTTCAATCCCTGGTTTGCCGAAGCTTACCAAGCAGTTGGTCCCGGCTGTACCCAATGATCTTCTTGCTGAGGGAGGCTCTTTGCTTTTCCCAGAAGGCAAGTGGAATATGCAAATTGTCCTACTCAAGCTTCCATCTCTGATTTGGCGATGCTTTCCAAGCAGCTGGTTCCGGCTGTACCCAACGATCTTCTTGCCATGGGAGACTCTTTGCTTTTCCCAGAAGGCACCTGAAATATGCAAATTGTCTTCCTCAAGCTTCAATCCCTGGCACTGGGACTCTGAGAATCCCAATGTGCAAAAATGCGGACCAACGAACCACAGCAAACGTCAGCCACTCCATCAATCTCATCTGCTGCTTCTTTCTCCTCTGTTATCTTGCCAATTTTTGTGATGCAGGTCTCTGACTGCAGAACCTTGGGTTCTTTACCCACTCCAGTCATGCTGAGAGCCCGCTGTCAGCTGTAATGGAAGTGAACATGCTTGCTGTTTTTGACCGATCTCAGAGAACAAACACACGACAACTTTCTCAATCCACAGTCTGCACTTCCCTCACAGTCCTGCAGTTTGTCCAGTTCCCCCAACTTCGCCATCTCTCAGCATTGCAGCCAGCCCATGGTCCCTGCAGTTTTGGGTATGTAAAAGATTTTTTCCTTCTACGCATGACAAAGCTCAGAGGTTGAGCTCTACCATCTCCAATCTGTTGGCCATGGAAATGCTGCCTTTCCACCTTATAGATACAGACATTTTCTGAAAGCTAATGGCCATTGCTGTCCGCCAGTACCAGTTGCCCAGTCGCCGACAACATCGCCCATTTCCTGAAAAAAATCTATGTCTGCCAGGGAGCATTTTACTACTGACACCTGGACAAGCAAACAAAGGCAGGGGTGTTACATGTTGCTGACTGGGCACTGGGTGACTCTGGTGGCCCAGCAGTCAAGGAACTGCTCCACAAGTCTTTGAATCCTCAAGGTTTGCGGGACAAATCTCTGCATCTAACAGTTCCTTCCAATGCCTCTGCCTCTTCCACAACCTCAAGATCCTTCACCTGTGCCCTCAACCTCTTTCTTAATCAGAAACTTGTTCCAACAGTGCAGATAGAATTTCAACCACCTCCATACTACACTGCCATGGCTCACTGCAATCAGGCAATGTTTAAATTAATATGCATTGGAGATTGCAGTCACACAGCTCAAGAGTTGTGGAGAGGTATCCAGGCCGAGTTTGAGAAATGGCTGTCTTCACTAAACCTGTAACCAGGGAAGACCATGTGTGATAACGGTGCAAACCTGTTGGTGGCCCTGGAACCATGGAAACCTCACACAAGTGCCTTGCTTGGCTCATTTCCTCAACCTGGGGGTACAGCAATTTCTACACCACTATCCTGGATGTGCTGCTGCAGAAAGTACGGTAGCTGTGTGCTCACTCTTGACTACTGCACCCCGCAGGTCATCGACTTGCATCGCTACAGAGGTCTTTTTGTCCACCGGTTAACCATTTAGCAATGTTACGATGCAGTGGAATTCCACTCTTCACATGTTGTAGGGGCTGTGACATCAGCAATGAGCCCTGGTGCAGTATGTCCTTTTGCATTGCCTGGGCAAGCACAGTCCGAACGTGATGCATATCACTCTTGTGGAGTGGGCACAGGCAAAGGACCTCTACACTGTTTGCAAAGTTTTGAAATGGCTACTAAGATGGTTAGCACTGATGATGCCATCATCAGCATCACTATTCTGGTCATCTAGATGCTGGAGCACAATCTGAATAGTCTGCATGAGGAATTGATGGTCACAAAGGAAGAGTTGGAAGCAGAGGAGGATGCGGAAAGGATAACAAATCTCAAATTTCTGGACTTTCATTGCACATGCCATATGAGGGTGGCTTACAGTGATCAAGGGGGGCTCATGGTACCAGACAAATTGCTAATGAAGATGCAGGAGCCAAAGAACAAATTGAGGAGGACGAGGTGATGGACCTGAAACTGTCTGGAGATGAAGTGGATAATGATACGCTCTCGGTAGTCTTTGGGTGGCCCAAGGGGATGGAGGAACCAACCTTGAGTGTTGCACCACCACCAATATAGCATTGACTTGGACCTCATGGAATCTCCCGATGCACGAGCGCCTTCTTGTTGCACTACCTTCAACATGATGCCCATATTCTTAGGGTTAGAAATAGTGCTGACTACTGGGTTGCCAATCATTTAGATCCATGGTACAGGAATAAATTTAGTCAGATGCTTCTCCCCATGGAAAGGGATGCACGCATGCTGGATTCACTTGTAGACAATCTTACTAGTGGCTTTGCTCAAGACAGCAGGGAGGCACACAGTGTACATCCCATTTGTAGACATGCAGCCCCAGGAACGTCAAGTCATCATCGCCAAAACATTAGCAGCAGCAGTAATGTAAGTCGCATAGGCAATTTGTGAGTCATTTAACACATTTTTTAGACCAGTCCGTGCACTGGCAGAACAATGTACAAGTCTGATACTTTTTGAACGACTGGAGAGGATGATGCAGGAGTATATGGAGCTCAATATCAATACCATTTACCTAAAAAAATGGAAGAGCGGCCTGAGCTTGCCTGTCACGCCTTGAAGGTTTTGTCATGCCCAGCAGCCAGCGTTCTCTCAGAACGTGTCTTCAGCACGTCTGGTTGTGTCCTGATGAATAAGCGCATCCGTCTGTGCCTATGTGAAGGCCACCTATCTTTTATTAAAATAAATAAGTCATGGACCTCTGATGACTTTTGCACCACAGTTGCAGATTGGGCAGACTAGGTGATGGTGTCATCTTTAGTGTCATGTAATGATCTTGTGTTATTGTAGTCTGTGCCATCTTTGTGGTGTCTTCTGTGCCTGCTGTTGCTATTGATGCTGATGTTACAAACAATTTTTTGGGGTCTCCTTCTGGTAGGTTGCCTGTAGTATAAGGTGTGTCAGAGGCCTATCATACTGTTTCTACTCTGTGGAAATTGATGCCACTTTTGTGCTGTGTGACAATTATTTTTTGAAATTTGGAGACTCCAAGTTGCGTCTCCATCTTGTTGGTTGCCTGTTATCGAAGGTGTGTCAGAGGCCTATTATATTGTTTCTTCTCTGTGGAAATTGATGCCACTTTAGTGGTGTGTGACAATTATTATTTGAAATGTGGAGACTCCAAGTTGGGTCTCCAACTGGTGGGTTGCTTGTAGTATAAGGTAGTTCAGAGGCCTATCATACCGTTACTACTCTGTGGAAATTGATGCCACTTTAGTGCTGTGTGACAATTATTTTTTTAAATGTGGAGACTCCAAGTTGGGTCTCCATCTGGTGGGTTGCCCTTGTAAGTAGGGCTCTCAGACAGGCAGGCTTGCCCTTACTTTCACTCAACTACCTGTGTCACTTTCCTCACATTTTTCTGCCGATATTATTGTATGAAACTTATGTTTGTGCCATCTGAGTATGGCTGTAATAAAAAAAAAAATTGTAGGTGTTGCATGAGGTATGAGGTCTCCAATAGTGTTGAGCGATACCGTCCGATACTTGAAAGTATCGGTATCGGAAAGTATCGGCCGATACCGGCAAAGTATCGGATCCAATCCGATACCGATACCCGATACCAATACAAGTCAATGGGACTCAAGTATCGGACAGTATTCCTGATGGTTCCCAGGGTCTGAAGGAGAGGAAACTCTCCTTCAGGCCCTGGGAACCATATTAATGTGTAAAAGAAAGAATTAAAATAAAAAATATTGCTATACTCACCTCTCCGAGGGAACCGGCAGCGTTGTTTGCTTAAAATTCGCGCTTTTCTTTCCTTACGTGAAGTCCCAGCTTTGTGATTGGTTGCGTCGCAGTCACATGGGTGACGCAACCAATCACAAGCCGTGACGTCACGGGAGGCTGGACAAGCGCGCATTTTAAAATGCGCGCGTGTCCAGCCTCCCGGCTTGTGATTGGTTGACCGCGACGCAACCAATCACAAGCCGGGACGTCACAGGAGGCTGGACAAGCGCGCATTTTAAAATGCGCGCGTGTCCAGCCTCCCGGCTTGTGATTGGTTGACCGCGACGCAACCAATCACAAGCCGGGACGTCACGGGAGGCTGGACAAGCGCGCATTTTAAAATGCGCGCTTGTCCAGCCTCCCGTGACGTCACGGCTTGTGATTGGTTGCGTCGCCCATGTGACTGCGACGCAACCAATCACAAAGCCGGGACGTAATTTTAAAATCCTTAAGGGCCTGAAATTACGTCACGGCTTGCTGTGATTGGTTGCGTCGCCCATGTGACTGCGACGCAACCAATCACAAAGCCGGGACGTAATTTTAAAATCCTTAAGGACCTGAAATTACGTCACGGCTTGCTGTGATTGGTTGCGTCGCCCATGTGACTGCGACGCAACCAATCACAAGCCGGGACTTCACGTAAAGGAAAGAAAAGCGCGAATTTTAAACAAAGAACGCTGCCGCTTCCCTCGGTAAGGTGCAGGCTGCGTCGGAGAGGTGAGTATAGCAATATTTTTTATTTTAATTCTCTCTTTTACACATTTTTATATTAATGTTGTTTCGATACCGATACCCGATACCACAAAAGTATCGGATCTCGGTATCGGAATTCCGATACCCGCAAGTATCGGCCGATACCCGATACTTGCGGTATCGGAATGCTCAACACTAGTCTCCAAGCTAAGAAGGCTTACACCACTTCCTTAGCCACCAGGTCCTCATTGAAACTTCAATTCTAAGCTGGAAATGCTGGGCCAGACCCTAATTTCTCATGTATTGGCCATGACAGACAGCTTCTGGGCCATTGTAACAGTTTCTACTGTGTGTTAATTGATCAGTCAGCTACCTGTGTTAAATTTTAGGTTTTACATGAGGTGTGAGGTCTCCTAGCTAAGAAGAATTACACTACTCCCTTAAGCTACTTTCACACTAGCGTCGTGCACTGCACGTCGCTATGCGACGTGGCGGTGCACTGACGCATACTGTGGAAGCGCCACACAACGGTGGCAGCGGATGCTGTTTTTCAACGCATCCACTGCCCCATTGTGAGGTGCGGGGAGGAGGGGGCGGAGTTCCGGCCGCGCATGCGCGGTCGGAAATGGCGGACACGACGCACCAAAAAAAGTTACATGCAACGTTTTTTGGTGGCGACGGTCTAACGCAACACGACGCAACCATCGCACGACGGTTGCGACGTGTGGCAATGCGTTGCACTGCGTCACTAATGCAAGTCAATGGAGAAGAAACGCATCCTGCAAGCACATTTGACGCATAGCGACGTGCAGTGCACGACGCTAGTGTGAAAGTAGCCTTAACCACCAATTCCTAATTAAAACTTAATTTCCAAACTGTAAATGCAGGGCCAGACTCTGATACCTCATGCATGGCCCATTCCTGACTGCTTGTGTGCCATTGTAACAGGTTCGACTGTGGGTCAATTGGTCAGTCAACTACCTGAGTTACTATTCTTACATTTTTCTATCAATAGTAGTCTATGAAACTGATGTTTGTGCCATCTGAGTATGTCTGGAATAAAAAAAATGGAGGGTTTTCATGAGGTGCCAAGCCTCCCAATTAAGAAATCTTACACTGCTAAAAGCTATAACTTTTTTATTTTCTGGCTGTTGGAGCTGCATTGTGGCTTGTTTTTTGTGATACCATTTTTATTTACATTTGGTTTTTTATCGCTTTTATTCCACTTATGGTTTGGCGGTATGATGATAGAGCATAATTTTTTGCCTCTTTTTTTTATAATGTTCATTAAAGAGGTAAACTAGTGGGGCAGTTTTATAGGATGCGTTGTTCTGGACGTGGCAATACCAAATATGTGTACTTTTTTTAAATTTAGTAATAATATTTCTTTATGGGTTCAATATTTTTAAAACTTTTATTCACTTTTTTAAAAACTTTTTTACTTATTCCCTCTATGGAACTTTCACTTTCTGCAGTATGATTGCAGTTATGAGTAGGGTTGAGCGAAACGGGTCGATCATTTTCAAAAGTCGCCGACTTTTGGCTAAGTCGGCGTCTCATGAAACCCGATCCGACCCCTGTGCTTGTCGGCCATGCGGTACGCGACTTTCGCGCCAAAGTCGCGTTTCAATGACGCGAAAAGCGCCATTTCTCAGCCAATGAAGGTGAACGCAGAGTGTGGGCAGCGTGATGACATAGATCCTGGTCCCCACCATCTTAGAGAAGGGCATTGCAGTGATTGGCTTGCTGTCTGCGGCGTCACAGGGGCTATAAAGGGGCGTTCCCGCCGACCGCCATCTTACTGCTGCTGATCTGAGCTTAGGGACAGGTTGCTGCCGCTTCATCAGAAGCAGGGAGAGCGTTAGGCAGGGTCCACTAACCACCAAACCGCTTGTGCTGCAGCGATTTCCACTGTCCAACACCACCTTCGGTGTGCAGGAACAGTGGAAGCTATTTTTTTTTTTTTTTCCCCTCAGCGCTGTAGCTCATTGGGCTGCCCTAGAAGGCTCCGTGATAGCTGTATTGCTGTGTGTACGCCACTGTGGAAACCAACTGCTTTTTTCAAAGCACATATCCTCTTGTTCCTTCCTTTCTGCACAGCTATCTTTTTTGTTTGTCCACACTTTTTATTTAATTTGTGCATCAGTCCACTCCTATTGCTGCCTGCCATACCTGGCTTACATTACTGCAGGGAGATAGTAATTGTAGGACAGTTTTTTTTTTTTTTTTGATTTTTTTTTGGGGGAGATTAAGATTGGCATTTCTGCTACAGTGCCATCCCTGTGTGTGCCATCTCTCACTGAGTGGGCCATAGAAAGCCTATTTATTTTTTCCGTGATTTGTGTTCTAAAATCTACCTCAACACAGAAACACTACATCAATCAGTGGGAGAAAAATATTGGCCTCAGTCAGGGCTTGTGTGCCACTGCTGTGTGCGCTATCTCTCATTCAGTGGGCTATAGCAAGCCTATATTTTTTTTTTTTTTTTTTTTTTAATATTATTTGGTTTCAAAAGTCTCCCTGAAAAAAAAAAAAAACCTAAAAAAACAGTGGGAGAGTAATATTGCCCTTTCAGCTTGTGTGCCAGTCTTGACTCCTGGGTGTGCCACCTCTCTCCCTCTCATTCAGTGGGCCATAGAAAGCCTATTTATTTTTTTTTTTAAATATTATTGGGTTTCTAAAGTCTCCCTGAAAAAAACAAAAAATACATAAAAAAACAGTGGGAGAGTAATATTGCCCTTTCAGCTTGTGTGCCAGTCTTGACTCCTGGGTGTGCCACCTCTCTCCCTTTCATTCAGTGGGCCATAGAAAGCCTATTTATTTTTTTTTTTAAATATTATTGGGTTTCTAAAGTCTCCCTGAAAAAACAAAAAAAACCTAAAAAAACAGTGGGAGAGTAATATTGCCCTTTCAGCTTGTGTGCCAGTCTTGACTCCTGGGTGTGCCACCTCTCTCCCTCTCATTCAGTGGGCCATAGAAAGCCTATTTATTTTTTTTTTAAATATTATTGGGTTTCTAAAGTCTCCCTGAAAAAAACAAAAAATACATAAAAAAACAGTGGGAGAGTAATATTGCCCTTTCAGCTTGTGTGCCAGTCTTGACTCCTGGGTGTGCCACCTCTCTCCCTCTCATTCAGTGGGCCATAGAAAGCCTTTTTTTTTTTTGGTTTTTTTAATATTATTTGGTTTCTAAAGTCTCCCTGAAAAAAACAAAAAAAAACATAAAAAACAGTGGGAGAGTAATATTGCCCTTTCAGCTTGTGCGCCAGTCTTGACTCCTGGTTGTGCCACCTCTCTCTCTCTAATTGTGGGCCATAGAAAGCCTTTTTTTTTTTTTAAAATATTATTGGGTTTCTAAAGTCTCCCTGAAAAAACAAAAAATACATAAAAAAACAGTGGGAGAGTAATATTGCCCTTTCAGCTTGTGTGCCAGTCTTGACTCCTGGGTGTGCCACCTCTCTCCCTCTCATTCAGTGGGCCATAGAAAGCCTATTTATTTTTTTTTTTAAATATTATTGGGTTTCTAAAGTCTCCCTGAAAAAAACAAAAAATACATAAAAAAACAGTGGGAGAGTAATATTGCCCTTTCAGCTTGTGTGCCAGTCTTGACTCCTGGGTGTGCCACCTCTCTCCCTTTCATTCAGTGGGCCATAGAAAGCCTATTTATTTTTTTTTTTAAATATTATTGGGTTTCTAAAGTCTCCCTGAAAAAACAAAAAAAACCTAAAAAAACAGTGGGAGAGTAATATTGCCCTTTCAGCTTGTGTGCCAGTCTTGACTCCTGGGTGTGCCACCTCTCTCCCTCTCATTCAGTGGGCCATAGAAAGCCTATTTATTTTTTTTTTTAAATATTATTGGGTTTCTAAAGTCTCCCTGAAAAAAACAAAAAATACATAAAAAAACAGTGGGAGAGTAATATTGCCCTTTCAGCTTGTGTGCCAGTCTTGACTCCTGGGTGTGCCACCTCTCTCCCTCTCATTCAGTGGGCCATAGAAAGCCTTTTTTTTTTTTGGTTTTTTTAATATTATTTGGTTTCTAAAGTCTCCCTGAAAAAAACAAAAAAAAACATAAAAAACAGTGGGAGAGTAATATTGCCCTTTCAGCTTGTGCGCCAGTCTTGACTCCTGGTTGTGCCACCTCTCTCTCTCTAATTGTGGGCCATAGAAAGCCTTTTTTTTTTTTTAACATATTATTGGGTTTCTAAAGTCTCCCTGAAAAAACAAAAAATACATAAAAAAACAGTGGGAGAGTAATATTGCCCTTTCAGCTTGTGTGCCAGTCTTGACTCCTGGGTGTGCCACCTCTCTCCCTTTCATTCAGTGGGCCATAGAAAGCCTATTTATTTTTTCCGTGATTTGTGTTCTAAATTCTACCTCAACACAAAAACACTACATCAATCAGTGGGAGAAAAATATTGGCCTCAGTCAGGGCTTGTGTGCCACTGCTGTGTGTGCTATCTCTCATTCAGTGGGCTATAGCAAGCCTATTTTTTTTTTTTTTTTTTTTTTTTAATATTATTTGGTTTCTAAAGTCTCCCTGAAAAAAAAAAAAAACCTAAAAAAACAGTGGGAGAGTAATATTGCCCTTTCAGCTTGTGTGCCAGTCTTGACTCCTGGGTGTGCCACCTCTCTCCCTCTCATTCAGTGGGCCATAGAAAGCCTATTTATTTTTTTTTTTAAATATTATTGGGTTTCTAAAGTCTCCCTGAAAAAACAAAAAATACATAAAAAAACAGTGGGAGAGTAATATTGCCCTTTCAGCTTGTGTGCCAGTCTTGACTCCTGGGTGTGCCACCTCTCTCCCTTTCATTCAGTGGGCCATAGAAAGCCTATTTTTTTTTTTTTAATATTATTTGGTTTCTAATTCTCCCTGAAAAAAAAAAAAAAACCTAAAAAAACAGTGGGAGAGTAATATTGCCCTTTCAGCTTGTGTGCCAGTCTTGACTCCTGGGTGTGTCACCTCTCTCCCTCTCATTCAGTGGGCCATAGAAAGCCTATTTATTTTTTTTTTTAAATATTATTGGGTTTCTAAAGTCTCCCTGAAAAAACAAAAAATACATAAAAAAACAGTGGGAGAGTAATATTGCCCTTTCAGCTTGTGTGCCAGTCTTGACTCCTGGGTGTGCCACCTCTCTCCCTCTCATTCAGTGGGCCATAGAAAGCCTTTTTTTTTTTTGGTTTTTTTAATATTATTTGGTTTCTAAAGTCTCCCTGAAAAAAACAAAAAAAACATAAAAAACAGTGGGAGAGTAATATTGCCCTTTCAGCTTGTGCGCCAGTCTTGACTCCTGGTTGTGCCACCTCTCTCTCTCTAATTGTGGGCCATAGAAAGCCTTTTTTTTTTTTTTTTTTAATATTATTTGGTTTCTAAAGTCTCCCTGAGAAAAAAAAATAAATAAATTAGGTGGGAGATTAATATTGACATTAGTGCTTGAGTGACAGTCCTGCGTGTGTGTCATCTCTGTGATTTTGTGCCACAGAAAACAGAGTGTGTAACATTGTGCCTGATTTTCCTTGTGGTCTCACCAACCTGTTAAGGGATATTGAAATCATACTGAAGTTATAGCTCACCGTGTAAGTTGTTTGATAGCAACAAATAAAGTTACTTTGGTTAAGATTTTAAAACAATGAGGAAGTCTGGTGCAAGAGGTCGTCGTGGGCGTTCATTGTCAGCTGGTAATGATGGTAGTGGTAGTGGAGCATCAGGTGGTCGTGGGGATAAAAATATTCCACCTAAGTCTGGAGCTGTGGAGCCAGTTTCGTCGTCAGGCTACACAAGGCCTCGAACGCTCTCTTTTCTGGGAGTAGGAAAACCGCTTTTAAAGGCGGAGCAGCAACAGCAAGTTTTGGCTTACATTGCAGACTCAGCCTCTAGCTCTTTTGCCTCCTCTTCCGAAACTGGTAAATGTAAAAGCAGCGCGTCGCTTGTGGATGTTCACGGTCAGGGACAAGTCGCTTCCTTGTCCTCCTCAGCAAAAACTACAACAAGAGAGAAGGATGCAGCAGGCGACACAACGGGTCACTCCATGGAGCTCTTTACACATACCGTCCCTGGCTTAGAAAGTGAAACATTTAACAGGCCATGCCCATTACAAGTATATTCTGACATGGAGTGCACTGATGCACAGCCACAGCCAGAGTACTATGCTGCTCCTTTGACTCAGACCACCACATTGCCCTCTCAGGGTACAGATCCACAATCAGACCCTGATGAGACTATGTTGCCCCGCCACGAACGCTATACCACCGACCGACACAGTGACACAGACGAAGTTGCACACGAGCTCGAAGAGGAGGTAATAGATGACCCAGTTATTGACCCCGATTGGCAGCCATTGGGGGAACAGGGTGCAGGCGGCAGTAGTTCAGAAGCGGAGGTGGAGGAGGGGCCGCAGCAGGCATCAACATCGCAACAGGTTCCATCTGCCGGGCCCGTATCTGGACCAAAACGCGTGTCAAAGCCAAAACCTGTTGGAGCACAGCGTTGCCATCCGGTTAAAGCTCAGTCTGCAATCCCTGAAAAGGGATCAGAGTCTAGGAAGAGTGCAGTCTGGCATTTTTTTAAACAACATCCAACTGATCAGCGCAAAGTCATCTGTCAAAAATGTTCAACTAGCTTAAGCAGAGGTCAGAATCTGAAAAGTCTAAATACTAGTTGCATGCATAGACACTTAACCACCATGCATTCTCAAGCCTGGACTAACTACCAAACGTCCCTCAAGGTTGTAGCACCCTCGGCCAATGAAGCTAGTCAGCAACGCAACATCCCTTCCGTCACTGTAAGGCCACCATTTTCCGCACCACCGGCAGTATCTGTGCAGGTTTCTTTGCCAGCCAAAAGCAGTCAGGGTCAGGGAATCACCAGTTTTGTAGGAGGAAATATTGCATCTAGGGCACCGGCGGAAACAATACCGTCTCCAACCGTCTCTCAGTCTGCCATGTCCACCGGCACACCCGAAAGTTCCACGATCTACAGCTCTCCAGTCCAGCTCACCCTACATGAGACTCTGGTTAGAAAAAGGAAGTACTTATCCTCGCATCCGCGTACACAGGGTTTTAACGCCCACATAGCTAGACTAATCTCGTTAGAGATGATGCCCTACCGGTTAGTTGAAAGCGAAGCTTTCAAAGCCCTGATGGAGTACGCTGAACCACGATACGAGCTACCCAGTCGACACTTTTTTTCCAGAAAAGCCATCCCAGCCCTGCACCAGCATGTTAAACAGCGCATCGTCCATGCACTCAGGCAATCTGTGAGTACAAAGGTGCACCTGACTACAGATGCATGGACCAGTAGGCATGGCCAGGGACGTTATGTGTCCATCACGGCACACTGGGTGAATGTGGTGGATGCAGGGTCCACAGGCGACATCAATTTAGGGACAGTTGTGCCTAGCCCACGGTCTAGGAAACAGTTGGCTGTAGGCGTTCGCACCCCCTCCTCCTCCTCCTCGTCCTCCTGCAGAAGCTACAGCTCTTCCACAGAACGCAGTCGGCCAACCACTCCATCGGCAGATGACACTGTTGCACACCAGTTGTCCCATTATGGGCCAGCTACTGCCAAGCGTCAGCAGGCTGTATTGGCTATGAAGTGTTTGGGCGACAACAGACACACCGCGGAAGTTCTGTCCGAGTTCTTGCAACAAGAAACGCAGTCGTGGCTGGGCACAGTAGATCTTGAGGCAGGCAAGGTAGTGAGTGATAACGGAAGGAATTTCATGGCTGCCATCTCCCTTTCCCAACTGAAACACATTCCTTGCCTGGCTCACACCTTAAACCTGGTGGTGCAGTGCTTATTGAAAACTTATCCTGGGTTCTCCGACCTGCTCCTCAAAGTGCGTGCACTTTGCTCACATATCCGACGTTCGCCTGTACACGCCAGCCGTATGCAGACCTATCAGCGGTCTTTGAACCTTCCCCAGCATCGCCTAATCATAGACGTTGCAACAAGGTGGAACTCAACACTGCACATGCTTCAGAGACTGTGCGAACAGAGGCGTGCTGTTATTTATTTGTGGGAGGATACACGGGCAGGCAGTAGGATGGCAGACATGGAGTTGTCAGGTGTGCAGTGGTCGAAGATACAAGACATGTGTCAAGTCCTTCAGTGTTTTGAGGAATGCACACGGCTGGTTAGTGCAGACAACGCCGTAATAAGCATGAGCATCCCCCTAATGCGTCTGCTGATGCAAAGTTTGACGCACATAAAGGAGCAGGCGTCTGCACCAGAGGAAGAGGGAAGCCTTGATGACAGTCAGCCATTGTCTGGTCAGGGCAGTGTACAGGACGAGGTAGCGGGCGAAGAGGAGGTGGAGGACGAGGAGGATGATGGGGATGAGTATATTTTTAATGCGGAAACTTTCACGGGGGCACAGGAAATTGGTTGCGTGTCACGGCCGGGTTCTGGTTTTTTGAGGGACACAAGTGACGTAGATTTGCCTGCAACTGCCCCTCAACCAATCACAACCGGAGATTTGACAAGTGGAACTTTGGCCCACATGGCGGATTATGCCTTACGTATCCTACAAAGGGACACACGCATTACGAAAATGATGAACGATGACGATTACTGGTTGGCCTGCCTCCTTGATCCACGCTATAAAGGCAAATTGCAAAATATTATGCCACATGAGAACTTGGAACTAATATTAGCAACCAAACAATCAACTCTTGTTGACCGTTTGCTTCAGGCATTCCCAGCACACAGCGCACGTGATCGTTCTCACACGAGCTCCAGGGGGCAGCAGACTAGGAGTGTTAGGGGTGCACACATCAGAAGTGGCGTTGGACAGAGGGGTTTTCTGACCAGGTTGTGGAGTGATTTTGCTATGACCGCAGACAGGACAGGTACTGCTGCATCAATTGAAAGTGACAGGAGACAACATTTGTCCAGTATGGTTACTAACTATTTTTCATCCCTTATCGATGTTCTCCCTCAACCGTCATTCCCATTTGATTACTGGGCCTCCAAATTAGACACCTGGCCAGAATTGGCAGAATATGCATTGCAGGAGCTTGCTTGCCCGGCAGCAAGTGTCCTATCAGAAAGAGTATTCAGTGCTGCAGGGTCAATATTAACCGAAAAAAGGACTCGTCTGGCTACCCAAAATGTTGACGATCTAACATTCATTAAAATGAACCACAACTGGATTTCAAAATCTTTTGCCCCACCTTGCCCGGCCGACACCTAGCTTTCCTATGAAAAGCTCTTGCCTGTGAATTACTTTTCTAATGTCTAATTTGCTGCTGCAGATTGTACAGCATACGACATGTTTACACCTCCCTAAATGGCCAAACTCCCCACACGGGGCCGTGGTATCGCGACTTGGCGCAAGCACCCGTGAGACTGCTGTTTGTCTGAAGAGGTGGGTGTGCTCGCTTTTGGTTGACGGCATTGCTACTGGGTCCCTCATAGTACAATGTAGTGTCTCTGGCGGTGGTGGTGCGCACCCAACGTCAGACACACCGTTGTAACATGAGTGGCCCTGGGGCGGTCCCGCCGGCCTCAAGAGAGTTCCCCCCTACCCCAGCTCAAACTGGGCTCTACTACGTGCAAAATTATGTCGCACAGCTCCACCAATCTTTAGTCTATTCGCTGACATCATTCAATGTCTGGCACTGACAATACAAATTTGTAGACATCTATGATGCAACTTAAAGTAGTCTGTGTCTGTGTCCTATATTGGCACCATTAAATAGTTACTGCCAAATTACTATGTCAGAAACACAGCAGATGAGCCCACCCCTGTACCTAAGTATGCCATCTTTTTTTTTTTTTGGTTGTTTTGCGAGACATTAACATCTATTTATATTTTGGGAGTACTGGGACAGACACTCCTTGCACTACTCCTCCACTCAGCACCAAGCTGCCTGCCCGTGTATCCATGTAACCGCTGTAAAACTGCCATGAGCCTATTGTTTGTTATTTTAGGCCTTTGATAGCCTGTCTGCGGTCCCTACTCCTCCACTGACCACCAAGCTGCCTGCCCGTGTATCCATGTAACCGCTGTAAAACTGCCATGAGCCTATTGTTTGTTATGTTAGGCCTTTGAAGCCTTTCTGCGCTCCCTCCTTCCACTAGTCCTCCACTGACCAGACCACTGCTGCCCGTGTACCCCTGGAACCAATTTTAAAGTGCCTACAGCCAGCCCATTTTATTGTGTTAGGCCTTCGAAGCCTGTCTGCGGTCCATACTTCCACTAGTCCTCCACTGACCAGACCACTGCTGCCCGTGTACCCCTGGAACCAATTTTAAAGTGCCTACAGTCAGCCCATTTTATTGTGTTAGGCCTTCGAAGCCTGTCTGCGGTCCATACTTCCACTAGTCCTCCACTGACCAGACCACTGCTGCCCGTGTACCCCTGGAACCAATTTTAAAGTGCCTACAGCCAGCCCATTTTATTGTGTTAGGCCTTCGAAGCCTGTCTGCGGTCCCTCCTTCCACTAGGCCTCCACTGACCAGACCACTGCTGCCCGTGTACCCCTGGAACCAATTTTAAAGTGCCTACAGCCAGCCCATTTTATTGTGTTAGGCCTTCGAAGCCTGTCTGCGGTCCATACTTCCACTAGGCCTCCACTGACCAGACCACTGCTGCCCGTGTACCCCTGGAACCAATTTTAAAGTGCCTACAGCCAGCCCATTTTATTGTGTTAGGCCTTCGAAGCCTGTCTGCGGTCCATACTTTAAATACTCCTCCACTCACCACCAAGCTGCCTGCCCGTGTATCCATGTAACCGCTGTAAAACTGCCATGAGCCTATTGTTTGTTATGTTAGGCCTTTGATAGCCTGTCTGCGGTCCTTACTTTAAATACTCCTCCACTCACCACCTAGCTGCCTGTGTATCCATGTAACCGATGTAAAACTGCCATGACTGCCTACTGTTTGTTATTTTAGGCCTTTGATAGCCTGTCTGCGGCCCCTACTTGCAATACTCCTCCACTGACCACAATGCTGCCTGGAGTGCCTGCCTGTGTATCCATGTAACCGATGTAAAACTGCCATGACTGCCTACTGTTTGTTATTTTAGGCCTTTGATAGCCTGTCTGCGGCCCCTACTTGCAATACTCCTCCACTGACCACAATGCTGCCTGGAGTGCCTGCCTGTGTATCCATGTAACCGATGTAAAACTGCCATGACTGCCTACTGTTTGTTATTTTAGGCCTTTGATAGCCTGTCTGCAGCCCCTACTTGCAATACTCCTCCACTGACCACACCAATGCTGCCCGTGTACCCCTGGAACCTATTTAAAAGTTCATAGAGCCTAGTTATATATTTTATTTACTATTAATAAGGCCATGATGGACTACGCTGTACCACGCTACAAGCTAACCAGTCGACACTTCTTTTGCGAGAAAAGCCATCCCAACCCTCCACCAGCATGTAGAAGACCGCATTGTCCATGCACTCTGGCAATCTGTGAGTACAAAGGTGCACCTGACAACAGACGCATGGACCTGTAGGCATGGCCACGGAAGATTACGTGTCCATTACGGCGCAATGGGTTAATGTGGTGGATGCATGGTCCACAGGGGACAGCCTACTAAGTCTGTCTGCAGTCCCTAATTCAAATTGTCCTCCACTGTCTAAATCGGAACTTCCACCTTCTGGCTTTCGGCCTATAGTATCAGAAATTAAACTGCATTTGGCCTTCAACTTTGGTTAGGGCCTACTAACGGCTTCTGCCCCTCCCTGGTGTTGCCCTCAACTAAATAAAGCTGAGCTTCAACCTTCCGGCTCTCATTATGTGGTTTTAAAAAAAAAAATGGTGGTTAGGGCCTACTAACGGCTTCTGCCCCTCCCTGGTGTTGTCCTCAACTAAATAAAGCTGAGCTTCAACCTTCCGGCTCTCATTATGTGGTTTAAAAAAAAAAAATGGTGGTTAGGGCCTACTAACGGCTTCTGCCCCTCCCTGGTGTTGTCCTCAACTAAATAAAGCTGAGCTTCAACCTTCCGGCTCTCATTAAGTGGTTTTAAAAAAAAAATGGTGGTTAGGGCCTACTAACGGCTTCTGCCCCTCCCTGGTGTTGTCCTCAACTAAATAAAGCTGAGCTTCAACCTTCCGGCTCTCATTAAGTGGTTTTAAAAAAAAAATGGTGGTTAGGGCCTACTAACGGCTTCTGCCCCTCCCTGGTGTTGTCCTCAACTAAATAAAGCTGAGCTTCAACCTTCCGGCTCTCATTAAGTGGTTTTAAAAAAAAAAAAAATGGTGGTTAGGGCCTACTAACGGCTTCTGCCCCTCCCTGGTGTTGTCCTCAACTAAATAAAGCTGAGCTTCAACCTTCCGGCTCTCATTATGTGGTTTTAAAAAAAAAAATGGTGGTTAGGGCCTACTAACGGCTTCTGCCCCTCCCTGGTGTTGTCCTCAACTAAATAAAGCTGAGCTTCAACCTTCCGGCTCTCATTAAGTGGTTTTAAAAAAAAAATGGTGGTTAGGGCCTACTAACGGCTTCTGCCCCTCCCTGGTGTTGTCCTCAACTAAATAAAGCTGAGCTTCAACCTTCCGGCTCTCATTAAGTGGTTTTAAAAAAAAAATGGTGGTTAGGGCCTACTAACGGCTTCTGCCCCTCCCTGGTGTTGTCCTCAACTAAATAAAGCTGAGCTTCAACCTTCCGGCTCTCATTATGTGGTTTTTAAAAAAAAAAAAATGGTGGTTAGGGCCTACTAACGGCTTCTGCCCCTCCCTGGTGTTGTCCTCAACTAAATAAAGCTGAGCTTCAACCTTCCGGCTCTCATTAAGTGGTTTTAAAAAAAAAATGGTGGTTAGGGCCTACTAACGGCTTCTGCCCCTCCCTGGTGTTGTCCTCAACTAAATAAAGCTGAGCTTCAACCTTCCGGCTCTCATTAAGTGGTTTTAAAAAAAAAATGGTGGTTAGGGCCTACTAACGGCTTCTGCCCCTCCCTGGTGTTGTCCTCAACTAAATAAAGCTGAGCTTCAACCTTCCGGCTCTCATTATGTGGTTTTAAAAAAAAAAAAAATGGTGGTTAGGGCCTACTAACGGCTTCTGCCCCTCCCTGGTGTTGTCCTCAACTAAATAAAGCTGAGCTTCAACCTTCCGGCTCTCATTAAGTGGTTTTAAAAAAAAAATGGTGGTTAGGGCCTACTAACGGCTTCTGCCCCTCCCTGGTGTTGTCCTCAACTAAATAAAGCTGAGCTTCAACCTTCCGGCTCTCATTAAGTGGTTTTAAAAAAAAAATGGTGGTTAGGGCCTACTAACGGCTTCTGCCCCTCCCTGGTGTTGTCCTCAACTAAATAAAGCTGAGCTTCAACCTTCCGGCTCTCATTAAGTGGTTTTAAAAAAAAAAAAAATGGTGGTTAGGGCCTACTAACGGCTTCTGCCCCTCCCTGGTGTTGTCCTCAACTAAATAAAGCTGAGCTTCAACCTTCCGGCTCTCATTATGTGGTTTTAAAAAAAAAAATGGTGGTTAGGGCCTACTAACGGCTTCTGCCCCTCCCTGGTGTTGTCCTCAACTAAATAAAGCTGAGCTTCAACCTTCCGGCTCTCATTAAGTGGTTTTTAAAAAAAAATGGTGGTTAGGGCCTACTAACGGCTTCTGCCCCTCCCTGGTGTTGTCCTCAACTAAATAAAGCTGAGCTTCAACCTTCCGGCTCTCATTAAGTGGTTTTAAAAAAAAAAAAATTGGTGGTTAGGGCCTACTAACGGCTTCTGCCCCTCCCTGGTGTTGTCCTCAACTAAATAAAGCTGAGCTTCAACCTTCCGGCTCTCATTATGTGGTTTAAAAAAAAAAAATGGTGGTTAGGGCCTACTAACGGCTTCTGCCCCTCCCTGGTGTTGTCCTCAACTAAATAAAGCTGAGCTTCAACCTTCCGGCTCTCATTAAGTGGTTTTAAAAAAAAAATGGTGGTTAGGGCCTACTAACGGCTTCTGCCCCTCCCTGGTGTTGTCCTCAACTAAATAAAGCTGAGCTTCAACCTTCCGGCTCTCATTAAGTGGTTTTAAAAAAAAAATGGTGGTTAGGGCCTACTAACGGCTTCTGCCCCTCCCTGGTGTTGTCCTCAACTAAATAAAGCTGAGCTTCAACCTTCCGGCTCTCATTAAGTGGTTTTAAAAAAAAAAAAAATGGTGGTTAGGGCCTACTAACGGCTTCTGCCCCTCCCTGGTGTTGTCCTCAACTAAATAAAGCTGAGCTTCAACCTTCCGGCTCTCATTATGTGGTTTTAAAAAAAAAAATGGTGGTTAGGGCCTACTAACGGCTTCTGCCCCTCCCTGGTGTTGTCCTCAACTAAATAAAGCTGAGCTTCAACCTTCCGGCTCTCATTAAGTGGTTTTTAAAAAAAAATGGTGGTTAGGGCCTACTAACGGCTTCTGCCCCTCCCTGGTGTTGTCCTCAACTAAATAAAGCTGAGCTTCAACCTTCCGGCTCTCATTAAGTGGTTTTAAAAAAAAAAAAATTGGTGGTTAGGGCCTACTAACGGCTTCTGCCCCTCCCTGGTGTTGTCCTCAACTAAATAAAGCTGAGCTTCAACCTTCCGGCTCTCATTATGTGGTTTAAAAAAAAAAAATGGTGGTTAGGGCCTACTAACGGCTTCTGCCCCTCCCTGGTGTTGTCCTCAACTAAATAAAGCTGAGCTTCAACCTTCCGGCTCTCATTAAGTGGTTTTAAAAAAAAAATGGTGGTTAGGGCCTACTAACGGCTTCTGCCCCTCCCTGGTGTTGTCCTCAACTAAATAAAGCTGAGCTTCAACCTTCCGGCTCTCATTAAGTGGTTTTAAAAAAAAAATGGTGGTTAGGGCCTACTAACGGCTTCTGCCCCTCCCTGGTGTTGTCCTCAACTAAATAAAGCTGAGCTTCAACCTTCCGGCTCTCATTAAGTGGTTTTAAAAAAAAAAAAAATGGTGGTTAGGGCCTACTAACGGCTTCTGCCCCTCCCTGGTGTTGTCCTCAACTAAATAAAGCTGAGCTTCAACCTTCCGGCTCTCATTATGTGGTTTTAAAAAAAAAAATGGTGGTTAGGGCCTACTAACGGCTTCTGCCCCTCCCTGGTGTTGTCCTCAACTAAATAAAGCTGAGCTTCAACCTTCCGGCTCTCATTAAGTGGTTTTTAAAAAAAAATGGTGGTTAGGGCCTACTAACGGCTTCTGCCCCTCCCTGGTGTTGTCCTCAACTAAATAAAGCTGAGCTTCAACCTTCCGGCTCTCATTATGTGGTTTTAAAAAAAAAAAAAATGGTGGTTAGGGCCTACTAACGGCTTCTGCCCCTCCCTGGTGTTGTCCTCAACTAAATAAAGCTGAGCTTCAACCTTCCGGCTCTCATTAAGTGGTTTTAAAAAAAAAATGGTGGTTAGGGCCTACTAACGGCTTCTGCCCCTCCCTGGTGTTGTCCTCAACTAAATAAAGCTGAGCTTCAACCTTCCGGCTCTCATTATGTGGTTTTAAAAAAAAAATGGTGGTTAGGGCCTACTAACGGCTTCTGCCCCTCCCTGGTGTTGTCCTCAACTAAATAAAGCTGAGCTTCAACCTTCCGGCTCTCATTAAGTGGTTTTAAAAAAAAAAAAAATGGTGGTTAGGGCCTACTAACGGCTTCTGCCCCTCCCTGGTGTTGCCCTCAACTAAATAAAGCTGAGCTTCAACCTTCTGCTCCAAATTACCATTTTAAAAAATGCAATAGGCTTTTCCGGCCTACTAAAGGTGTCTGCCCCTCCCTGGTGTTGTCCTCAACTGAACAAAGCTGAGCTTCCACATTCTGGCTTTCGCCCTATACTATCAGATATTAAACTGCATTTGGCCTACTAGTGTGGTTAGGCCCTTGAAACAGTGTCTGCTGCTCTTGGGTTTGCTACTCCACTGAACAAAGCAATGCCGCCTGTTTAGTCCTGTTACCAATTTTGAACTGCATGTAGCCTACTTTATTCTTTGGCCCTATATCTGTTTCCTCCTCATCCTGCCCATTGCCCAGCCACTGCTAAATGAGTCTGCTGGTACATTGACCTAGACCACTACATTCCCCTTGTACTCTACACAGCCAGAATCTGTCCCTGCTGAAAGTAAGGTTCCCCTTCCCGCATGTTATACCACCTTACACAGGGACAAAGAGGAAGGTGCAGATGAAAGTGCAGGTTCCTTCATCAGGTGGGGGGGCATACTCGTTGGCGACGTCACTGGCACAGGGCCCCTCAGAGTACGCAAAAGTGTCGCTGCTGGTGGGAGGCGCCCCCGCCATGCAAACACACCGCCGTACTTTGAGGGGCCCTGTGCCAGTGGCAATGCGAACGAGTGGGCCCCCCCTGCTTGCTCAGGATCACAGCACTTGCAACTTTTAAATACTTACCTTTCCCTGCAACACCGCCGTGACGTAGTCCGCATTTCCTGGGCCCACGAAAAACTTGAGCCAGCCCTACTCCCCCCACAACTTTCCCCCAATTCCCTATGCCCAACTATTATTATACAGTTAATTAAGATTGGCAAGCTTCAGAAACAAGAATGGATGTTTTTGGCATTAAAATGGGCACTGTAGGTGTTTTCCTGGCCTCCACTCACTGCCGACTATGCTTCCCCATTGACTTGCATTGGGTTTCGTGTTTCGGTCGATCCCCGACTTTTAGCGATAATCGGCCGACTGCACTCGACTCGACTCTGGACAAAATCGGGTTTCCCAAAACCCTACTCGATCTTAAAAAAATGAAAGTCGCTCAACCCTAGTTATGAGGTATAGCAATCAAGGAGCATTGCAATACCTTATAGCCTGTCAACCACACGGACACAAATTAGTTAGATCATGCACTACATATGATCTAACTAACTTCCTAGTGCCTGGTGACTGGATGTAGTCATGGCGACATTGAGTCACCATGGCAAAGATTGGGACCCCGTGATGAAGTTGCGGAGTCTCCGATCCAAGCGCATAGGGGCTCTCTTCCCTCTGTCTGCTCTCTAACTAAATGCTGTGTTCTTCTCCGATCACAGCATTTAGAGGGTTAAAGTGCCGAGAGCTGTACGGACACTGCTCCTGGCACTGAGAGCCAGGTGTCAGCTGTCAGTATCAGCTGACACTTCACAGCACTCGTCGCCGCACAGCATCCTGGAGTGTCACATAGAAGACAGCAATGAGACTGGCACTATGGTGAAGGGTAACTAAAGCTTATAAACTGTGGAGAGCAGGTCAAAAGACTGTACAATGGTGAGATTTCTAATATAATTGTATTGTAGCTGTTATACCTCTAAGCAATCAGATTTGCTTTTTGAAGTTTGCCCTGTCTCTTGTCCTGTAGTCCAACTATGATGTAAGTAACCCCTCCCTTACTCCTCCTCTGTTAGTGCTGGTTGGCCATCATCGCCTGATGTTCATACTCTTTACATCCCTGGTTCAGAACTATCTATCACAAGGAAAGACTAGAAGCAATGGGATGAAACTGAATGGGAGGAGACACAGATTAGATAATAGAAAGAAAATTTTGAGTTAGGGTGATCAATGAGTGGAACAGGCAGCCATGAGAGGTGGTGAGTTCTCCTTCCATGGAAGTTTTCAAACAGAGGCTGGACAGACATCTGTCTGGGATGATTTAGTGAATCCTGCTTTGAGCAGGGGGTTGGACCAGATGACCCAGGAGGTCCCTTACAACTCTACCATTCTATGATTCTATGATTCATCCTTCACCTGCTGCAGCTGTTGCAGGTACTGCTGTTACTATTGTGTATCATAGCATCAGCCTGAGAATAAACTTTTGGAATCTCCATACATGCCTCATGCAGATACTGTCTGACAAAGGTGTGAGTACTAGTTCAATACAGTCATCCATAGAATTGCTGTCTAAAAAGATCCACACTTGAAGCCTAGTTATGGAGTCTGAATAGCTGTGACATGCATTCTGAGTATGTCCTGTGTGTGAGAGTGACAGGTGTTATATGCGAGGGTTGCTATGTGTCCCCGAGGATGCGCACAGGAGTGTATTGAGTATGAGGGAGTGCATTGAAATCACAGGCATAGCTGTGATTGCAGTACAAAATAAAAGTAAGTTTTGGTCTTGGGCAAGCTATTTGCCCAAGGCAGATTTATGAAAACCCGTCATAGGCTTTTACTTTTGGAGCGGATTACAGAATGGCAGTGGTGTGGTCCACTTCCTAAAGGGCAATGTCTTGCAAGTGGCCATTGGCCACAGATACCTTGTAAAAACCCTGCAGCAAAGAGTTAGGTATGTCAGTCTTGGTGTGCAAATGTGCAGAGCAGGAGGCTCTGCAAAGCTTCAGCCTGTGTGAAGCAACAAGGTGCCAAGCAGGGCCAAAAAGCCTTGCACCACTCAGTGTGACCCTGCAGTGCCGTCGCCCATGGCAACCGGTCTCGGTTACAGACTGTCTTGTTTCCTGCATGCGATCCGGATCATACCTTTTGTGTTCCAGTTATAAGTTTATTTGGACATTAAAAGACATTTGTTTTAAACTTTTCGGTGGTCACTGCCTGTCTGTTAAACTGCACCAACCCTGCTGCACTACATGTGTTACAAAGAGAGTAAGGATGTGCTGCTGAAGAGATTGGCTTCTATCAGTAACGGAGTTGCACGTGTCAGTCCGCTATTGCTCCCAACAATTGTATATATCTGTACAGGCTAACCTGTTACTTTTTGTGAGACTACTCAAACCATTGAACTTGTTGCCATTGTGAAATTTTGTAGCCATCAAGCTTATTGTTATTTGAAAATAGGAACTGCTGGATGTATCTGGATGCATTACATATGATTGTTCTAGACAGATTATAAACTTCACAGGTTTAACCCCTTCATGACATGGCTGTTTTTAGTTGCCCTTCTTTCAAGAGCCATAATATTTTTATTTTTCCTTCAATATGGCCATTTCTGGGCATGTTTTTTGGCGAGTTGTACATTTGAATGACACCATTAGTTCTACTACATAGTGTACTAGAAAATGGGGGAAAAAAATCCAAGTGCGTTGAAGTTGCAACAAAAGTGTAATCACATTGTTTTTTTATTTACCATGATCACTATATGGGAAAAGCAACCTGCCAACATGATTCTTTAGGTCACTACGAGTATTCAGACAGCAAACATGGATAGTTGTGGACAAAAAAAAATGTAACTTTGTGATTTCGATATTTTTTCTAGGTAAGCAGTTTGGGATTTTTTTATAGATTAAACAACTGCAGCGATACAAAAATGTGCATTTTTAACTTTTCAGATTTTTTTATTTTTAGTGAAACGAAAGGGGGGTAATTTAAACTTTTGTGTTTTTTTATTTTTTCACATTTTTAAAACCTTTTTTGTACTTTACCATTAGTTTATGTCATATGTCAAGAAGAGGCTAAAAAACTAACAGGAAAACTAATGTAACATACAAAATTGGACAATTCCATTAAAATAAATTAGTTACATAAATCAAAATACTGGAATACTACCATGATGAATCAAGACGTAATTTATACAAATAAAATATCACTATATGTTAGGGAGAGCGACAGATGTAGCAACTGGAAACATGATAGCATTTCTATAGCAATATGCAACTCAGTCAAAAAGAAAATGGCTGCACTATCAATATAGCTTACTTTTTGGACTTGTAAAACTTTGCATTTGAGGTCCATGTGATGCTTTTATAAAATATTTTTCCATTAGTCTTTAGCTTGTCAGTGTAAGATTTGTAGCAACTAATCGTAATTATTTTACAATACATGCATTCACATTCAATGTGTAACAATATACAATAAGTTTATAACTGTTTCCTAACTCTGATTTATTGGGTGCTGTAGTATTTCATCACCACATGGGTTGAATGAGTAGATATATCAATGAAGAGGACAATAACATCTGGTTTGGATGAGGACAAATATTTTTGCTGCAAAGATTTCTTTTTTCCATTATACAAGAGTCAAGAGGGACTAAGGTCTGTCACTTGCACTAAAATTTATCAGGCAACAAAACTATGTGCACAAGTGGTGATTTAAGCTGTTTTAATTATAAAGAGAAATTGTACTTTTGGCAAGTATACTTAAATTCAATGAGCACATAAAATCTTTAAGGTTTCCATTGTAAATTGTCTGAAATATTGGCCTCTTACTGTAATTGGAGAATAGGAGAATTGGAGAATAGTTTTAGCTACATACAATGAATCTAGACAGCTGTTTGACTTTGCTCATAAGTTTGGTACAAACTGTCAAAGACTTGAAATTCCAACGTTAAAGGCGTTATCCACTTCTTGGACAACCCATTCTCAATTGCTATAATTCCCCTTATAAGATTACAACTAAACTAACAATTGCAAGAAGAGAGAGCTGCTACTACTCTCTTCACTTCATCGCATCAGTTAAGTCCAAAGGAAGTGAGAGTGAAGTGGCCACTAAATAGCTGCTGGGCTCAATAGACAGAAAATTTCTGTAATAATTTACACAATTTTGTTTAATAAAATATAACACACCCTTCATCTCCTGAGCCCTGCCCACTTTCCAAAACGTTGGCTAAGCATGCTGGCAATGGTGAAAAAAATAGTAAGTCACAAAATTTTTGTGCAACTTTGAAGACATTGTTAAAACAAAATACTTTGAAACAAAACTTTAATTTGCATTGAATCAATTTGTTCTTCTCTATTAAAAATCTAGGGTGTTCAAATGTAGAAAACTACAGGACAGAAAATGTCTTATAATTATAGCTAGATACATATACACATACATGCTCTGCTCAAAAAAATAAAGGGAACACTTATACAACAATATGTAATTCCAAGTCAATCACGCTTCTGAGAAATCATCCTGTTCAGTTATGAATCAACATCTATTGTGAATCAATTTATCCTGCTGTTGTTCAAATGAAAATGACAACAGATAGAAATGATAGGCAAATAGCAAGACAATTCTTTTAAAGAATTTGTTCTGCAGGGGTTGACCACTGACTATTTCTCTGTTCTCATCCTTTTTGGCTGTTGTTTTGGCCACATTTGCATCTTGTCATTGCTATTACCCCTACAGATACTGTACAGTAGCATGAAGTGGTGTCTACAACCCAGGTTGCTCAGATATTGCAGCTCATCCAGGATGGCAGATCAATGCAAGTTGTGGCAAGAAAGGTAGCTTTGTCTGTCAGCACAGTGTCCAGAGCATGGAGCAGATACCAGGAGGCAGGCCATTACACTAGGGGTGTACGACAAGGAGGAATAGTGCCAGACCCTTGAAAAATTATCTCCAGACCACTGACATCCATGTGTCTGCTCAAACTGTCAAATACAGACTCCATGAAAGTGGTATAAGGGACCAATGTCCACAAGTGGGTGTTGTGCTTACTGTTATGATCTGGTGACCTTGGAGCCGCATGAAACTTTCTCTGGAGTCGGTGGAACCTGTACTGACTGCAAATCCTGAACTAACACCGCAACTAGAAGTAGCCATGGAGTGTGCCTAACATACCCTAGACACCTCGACACAGCCGGAGGACTAAATACCCCTATAGATGGAAATAGGAATGCTACCTTGCCTCAGAGCAGACCCCCAAAGGATAGGCAGCCCCCCACGAATAATGACTGTGAGTAGGAGAAGAATAGACACACGCAGGTAGAAAACAGGATTTAGCAAAAGAGGCCACTCTAGCTAAATAGGAAAGGATAGGACAGATTACTAGGCGGTCAGTATTAAAACCCTTCCAAAAATATCCACAGCAGGTAATACAAAAAGTTCCACAATCTAACTAAAGACATGGAATGTATATCTGCCACTCCAGAGAATCCAACAAGACTGAAAAAATACTGACACAATCTAAGCTGGACAAGAAAACACAAAGAATAGCACTGAATTGTGAAGCACATAGCATGTGTGCCACAGGAAAAAAAAACAGACACTTATCTTTGCTGATTTGGCAGAAAGGCAGGAGGAACCAAGCAGAGGTCCAACACCTCCCAACAACAATTGCCAACTGGCAAGGACTAATGAATCCTGCACGCCTAAATACCCCAGTCAGAACTGCAATCAGCAGATACACCTGACCAGGACTGCAACTCAGGGGCAACTGCATTACCACCTACAACCACCGGAGGGAGCCCAAAAGCAGAATTCACAACAGTTTACAGTCCCACACCGTGTAGGGTAATTGGCATTTGCCACAGAACACCGAGATTGTCAGATTTGACATTGGCACCCTTTGCATTTTACGGATGATAGCAGGTTCACTGAGCACATGCAACAGACGTTACAGAGTCTGGAGACACAGTGGAGAATGTTCTGATGCCTGCAACATCCTCCAGCATGACCTGTTTGGCAGTGGGTAAGTAATGGTGTGGGGAGGCATTTCTTTGGAGGGCCACACAGCCCTCTATTTTCTAGCGAAAGGTAACCTGACTGCCAATTATGAGATCCTCATACCCATTGTGAGACTATTTGCCAGTGCAGTGGGCCATGGGTTCCTTCTGATGGAAGAAAATATTAGGCCTAATGTGGATGAAATGTGTTAGCAGTTCCTGCATGATGAAGGCATTGATGCTATGAACTGGCCTGCCCTTTCTCCAGACCTAAATCCAATCGAGCACATCTGGGACATCATGTCTTGTTCCTTCCACCAATGCACCATTGCAGCACAGACTGTCCAGAAGTTGTCTGATGCTTTAATTCAGGTCTGAGAGTAGATCCATTAAGAGAACATCCATCAACTCAGCAGGAAGATGCCCAGGCATTGTAGGGAGGTCATACAGGCACGTGGAGGCTACACACACTACTGAGCATCATTTCCTTGTCTGGAGGCATTTCCACTGAAGTTGGATAAGCCTGAAATTTGATTTCCCACTTTGATTTTGAGTATCATTCCAAATCCAGACCTTCATGGGATATTAATTTTGATTTACATTGATCATTTTTATGTTTTATTGTTCTTAAAGCATTCCACTATGTAATGAATAAAGATTTGCAACTGGAATATTTCATTCAGTGATATCTAGGATGTGGTATTTTAATGTTCCCTATATTTTTGTGAGCAATTTACATATATATTGTAAGATGACTGAGGGAAAAGGCCTTAAGGGGAGATATACATCATCGAGGTTGGTTGCTTTGGTGATGTAAGCCTGGGAAAGCATTGTCCAGCACATATAGTGCTGAGAGAGTTAATAGGACGTATCAGGACCAGGTGTTATGAGAAGTCAAAAGAGATGGATGGGAATGACTGCTTCCTTACCTCCACCCTGATTTAGCAAATAAAATGGAGACCAAGTGTATCATTCAGTGTCTTTAACTGGAGGTGTGGAAGTCTCCAGTGTGTTTGCTGAAGGACACTGACCTTAGTGGGTGAATCCACACTACTTAGTGGTCTGTTTACTTTTCTGTTTTTTTCACTTTGTGCCCGTTGAACCGCAGCTGAGTGAGTACAAAACCCTTCAATTAGTGCTAGAAGTACAGGCACCACTCCCGAGGGTCAGAGTGACTGCCTTAGAGATACCGGATCTCCTGGGTGAAAACGAATGCAGGAGTGAAAGTCCACAAAATGAAGGCTTTTATCAAGCAATTAGGGCAGGCTAATCTCCAGCAGTAACAGATATGGCAGCAGATGCATCAACTACAGCAGCAGCAGTGTCAACAGCAGCAGATGCAGCAGCAGTACAAGCAGCAGATGGAAGTCCTAGCTGAGACGATCAATGACAGGGCAACCACCCCAACCAGGTGATGTGAGGAAGACAGTAAGAAGAGCATTGCAAAAGGTGACCCCAGGTGATGATGTTGAGGTGTTCCTGACAGTTTTTGAAAGGGTAACGGAACTGGAGAAATTGCCTCTGGAGCATTATTTCTGGTGCCATACCTAACAGGGGAACCGCAGAAGGCCTACTATGAACTGGCCTTGCAGGACACAAAAGAGTATGCTTATTTGAAGACTGTAATGTTGGCACACTTAGGAGTAACTCTGTCAAGGTGCAATGGGTGCACCACTGGGGATATAGAAGTGACAAACCTCCCCGGTCCCAAATGTTCGACCTCCTACACTTGGTCCAAAAATGGTTGCAACCTGAATCTTATTCCCCAGCACAGATGGTGGAGAGGGTCATCATGGAGAGGTTAATACACTCCCTTCTCAGGCCATTGCAATCCTGAGAAGCCCAGGGAGATCACCGGAATGCCAATTACCTGGTGAGTGTGGTGGAAAGGTACTAAGCAGTTGAGAGTTCCTTTGGGAAGTAATGGGTCTTAGCATTGCTGCACTGGGGTTTCTGAAGGGGGGTGGACACCCAAAAGAGGGAACCTAGAGGATGACATAATAGAGCCCAGGAGGCATCTGAGTGGTTGTCAATAGCATAATTTGTTGGAGATGCCACACCCTGGGTCACATAGCTGCCCATTGCCCCATGACCACAGAAACAATGGAGTGCAGCAAAGGACAGCGCTCCTTGTATTTTGCATATCCTGCCTGCAGTGCTGTCCCTAAAACCAAGAGAGGGACCGCAGGAATGCCCCGTATTAGTTAACTGAGTGCAAATGACTGGTCTGTTGGACTTGTGGAGTTTGGTAACCCTAATGAGGTCCACAATTCCTCATCGATTGATTCCTGGGAAGAGGGTGGGCATCCGCTGTATCCATGGTGATGCTAAAGACTACCCTGTGGCCTAAGTAGTCATAAACATAAGCAATGGCATCAAGTCTCATAAGGTGGGCATAGTCAAGGATCATTCATTACACCCTGTTATTATGGACTTTGCATTGATTTGAGACCTGTGGGGGAAAGGGAGGACATCTGATTGCCCAGACAATATCCAGTTCGTGCATAAGGAAACTTTGTTGCAGGCCGCAGCTGATGGGATTCCCTTTTGTGTGCTTGTTAGCAAGAGGATAAGACAGCATCCCGAGAGGCCAACATCTCTGGGCTGGAGGTGTCAAGGGAAAACTTTGGAACCGCCCAGAGAGTTTACACCCTACAGGAGTGTAATCGAACATGTGGCCTAGATGCAAAAAAGAATTGCCGAGGTGATGCTCATTGTGAAAAAATACCTGCTGAAAACACAAGAGGCACAGTCAAGGGGTGTACAATAAATTGATGAGGGACGGGTGAGACACTTCAACCCTGGGGATCAGGTACTGGTGCTGGTACCTACGTTGGAGAGCAAATTCCTGGCCAAGTGAATTTGGCCAGGAATTTGGCCCCTATAAAGTAGTTGAAAAGGTTGGCAACATTAACTATAAATTCCACTAATCAGGAAAAAGGAAGCCCTACCAGATTTACAACGTCAACTGATTAAGCTATGACAAGGTAAGGAGCACGTGAAAGCTTCATGTTTAGTGGCTAAATCTGAAGCCAACATGAAAGATTAAGGTTAAGGTGGCAGAGTTGCTGTCACATGCCCAAAAGCAACAGTTCCAAGAGTTGCTGCATAGACCTGTTCTCAGATCTACCAGTTTGTACTCAGTTCATAGTGCATGAGGTTCTGAAGGTGCCTCATGTCCGGGTAAACTTGCAACCTTATTGGTTTCTTGAAACATGCTGAGAGGTCATCTCAAAAGAGGTGAAGCAGCTGCTGAGCCTTGGAATCATTGAAGAGTCCAATAGTAGCTCATACAGTCCCATAGTCTTAGTGACAAAACCCAATGGAGAATGGATGCTTTGCAATAACTATAAAAAGCTGAATGAGGTGTTCAAGTTCGATACGTACCCAATGCCTCATGTCAATGAATTGATTGAAAGGCTAGGGCCAGCCCTGTACATTACCACCCTTGATCTCACAAAAATGTATTTGCAAATTCCCATGTCCCAAGACACACAGGAGAAAACAGCCTTCTCAATGCCAGATGGATGTTTCCAGTATACAAGGATGCTGTTTGGGTTACAGAGAGCTCTAGCCACCTTCCAAAGAGCAATGGGCCAGATCCTAACTCCTCACAAGAGGTATGCAGTGGCCTACCTGGATGACATTGTGATCATCAGCCAGGATTGGGGAAGCAATCTGAACAAAATCCAGGTGATACTTGATGCTCTATGGAATGCAAGGTTTTCCATAAACCCAAAGAAATATGACATGGGAATGGAGGAAGCTAAATGCTTGGGCTATATCGTAGGCAGGGGTGAAATCAAGCCCCAAATAAATAAAGTTGATGCGTTCCAGAGTTGGACACAACCCCTCTCAAAGAAGCAGGTCAGAACATTCCTGGGCATCATGGACTATTACCACTGGTTTTTCCCTAACTTCGCCATGATAGCTGCCCCTTTGACAAACCTCCTAACCAGGACCATGTCAGCTATGGCTAAGTTGTCTCCAGAAGCTGAGAAGTCCTTCCAGGAACTGAAGCTAGCCCTGTGTAAACAGCCAGTGCTGGTGGCACTGAATTTCTCTAAGGGTACTGTCACACAGTGGCACTTTGGTCGCTACAACGTCACGATCCGTGACATTCCAGCGATATAGTTACGATATCGCTGTGTCTGACACGCTACTGCGATCAGGGACCCCGCTGAGAATCGTACGTCGTAGCAGATCGTTTGAAACTTTATTTCGTCGTCAAATGTCCCGCTGTGGCGGCATGATCGCAGCGTGTAACAAAGGTGTGCACGATATTCCCAATGTCCCGTATGACTTCTACATCGCAACAACGTCATGAAATTATCGCTCCAGCGCCGTGCATTGCAAAGTGTGACCGCAGTCTATGACGCTGGAGTGATAATCAAGCGACGCTGCAACGTCACGGATCGTGCCGTCGGAGCGATCAAAGTGCCACTGTGTGACAGTACCCTAAGAAGTTTGTGGTCCAGACTGGCGACTCAGATGTCAGGCTGTTCGCTGTCTTATCACAAGCACCCCATAGTGAATCTAAGTTGTAAGTTGTAATCCTGCAAGAAGAATTACTTCATAGTGGAGAAGGAATGCCTGGTCATCAAGTGGGAATTGGACACTCTAAGGTACTACCTCTTAGGCAGGAAATTCACGCTAGTGTCAGACCATGCCCCACTGATGTGGATGAGGGAGAAGAAGGAGAAAAATGCCTGAGTGACCAGGTGGTTCCTAGCACTTCAGGATTTTAACTTCCATGTAGAGCATAGGCTAGGGAAACTGCATGGCAATGCTGATGCTCTGTCAAGAGTCCACTGTTTGTTGGCAGAAGGTGCCAAGCCCCCCGGCTTTGGGCAGAGGGGGTATGTAAGATGGCAGGTGGAAAAGTTCTTGAGGGGAGATATGTATCACGTATAGTGCTGAAAGAGTTGATGGGGTGTATCAGGGCCGGGTTTTACAAGTATTCACAAGAGATTGGCGGGAGTGACTGATCACATATTCCCACCCTGGGGGCATGGTTCATGGTTTAGCAGATAAAATGGAGACCAAGTGTATCATTCAGTGCCTGTGACTGGAGTTGTGGAGGCCTCCAGTGGGTTTGCTAAATGACACTGACCTGAACGGGTGAACCCGCACTTCTAAATGATCTGTTTACTTTTCTGGGGTTTTTTTTCACTTTGTACCAGAGAAAGCTGTCTTTTGTTTGCTTATGCTGAGCGGTTCATGTAGTTCTAATAAACCTGCCTGGACTTTTCAATGAAACCACTTCCTCTGTCTACCTCAACCACAACTGAGTGAGTACAAAACCTTACAATATATATATAATTAGAGATGAGCTGATCTTTTGAAATACGAATTTGAGTTTCAGCAAATGAACTTGACTGAATTTAAATACTGGAAAGCTTGAAATTGCTCTGAAAATAATCATGGGAAAGAAGAGAGAGAACCTGGCTAACCATAAAAGCTTACATACTAAACAAGAGAAAGAGAAAGAAGATCCCACTGTTAATTAGAGCTTATACTCTACAGGAGAGAGACACTTAGGGTACCGTCACACAGTCACACTTTGATCGCTACGACCGTACGATCCGTGACGTTCCAGCGATATCCATACGATATCGCTGTGTCTGACACGCAGCAGCGATCAGGGATCCTGCTGAGAATCGTACGTCGTAGCAGATCGTATGGAACTTTCTTTCGTCGCTGGATCTCCCGCTGACATCGCTGGATCGTTGTGTGTGACAGCGATCCAGCGATGTGTTCGCTTGTAACCAGGGTAAACATCGGGTAACTAAGCGTAGGGCCGCGCTTAGTAACCCGATGTTTACCCTGGTTACCAGCGTAAAAGTAAAAAAAACAAACAGTACATACTCACATTCCGGTGTCTGTCCTCCGGCGTCTCAGCTTCTCTGCACTGTGAGCGCTGGCCAGCCAGAAAGTGAGCACAGCGGTGACGTCTGACGTCACCGCTGTGCTTTCCGGCTATGGCGCTTACACAGTGCAGAGAAGCTGAGACGCCGGAGGACAGACACCGGAATGTAAGTATGTACTGTTTGGTTTTTTTACGTTTACGCTGGTAACCAGGGTAAACATCGGGTTACTAAGCGCGGCCCTGCGCTTAGTAACCCGATGTTTACCCTGGTTACCCGGGGACTTCGGCATCGCTCCAGCGCCGTGATTGCAACGTGTGACCGCAGTCTACGACGCTGGAGCGATAATCATACGATCGCTGCGACGTCACGGATCGTGCCGTCGTAGCGATCAAAATGGCACTGTGTGACGGTACCCTTAGGCTAGGGTTACAAGACCGTATTTTCTCTCATCTGAGAAAATCGATCTGATTATGATAATCACACTCTGATAAGACTCTGATCAGAGTTTGGTCCGAGTGTAAACATACTGCAATCTGATTTCTGTATACAAATTGTGTGTGCCGCAATTTTTTCCTCAGACATACTCAGACAAATCAGACACATGCATGGCCCTATACAATAAAATTGTTCTGTGTGCAAGTCGTCTGCGTCAGCCTTTAGTCAGTGACTCAAGAGAAAATGACTCTTCTGTACAAGCTCTGCTTCACTGGGAACCACTGAAACGTGATGGCCCAGGTACTGATCACTATTGTATAAGGTATGATAATCTGTGACTTGTCCTAGATGCCCTTAGGCTTCTTTCACACTTCCGTCGGTACGGGCCCGTCGCAATGCGTCGGGCCGACGTACCGACGGATGCTGTGAAATAACTGCAAGACGTGGGCAGCGGATACAGTTTTACAACGCATCCGCTGCCCATTCTGCAGTCCGGGGAGGAGGGGCGGAGTTTCGGCCGCGCACGCGCGGTCGAAAATGGCGGCTGCGACGCACAAAAAAGGTTACATGGAACTTTTTTTGTGCTGACGGTCCGCCAAAACATGACGCAATGCGTCACTAATGCAAGTCTATGGAGAAAAAAACGCATCCTGCGGGCAACTTTGCAGGATGCGTTTTTTCTCCAAAAAGACGCATTGTGACGTACGCCATAAGACGCAAGTGTGAAAGTAGCCTTATTGGGAAAGTCCACATGGCCACAGAGAAAGACACTATATAACTATTTAAAAATATGTGGGGACTCTGTTGGAGGTTTTTTTGGTGCTCACAATCTAGAATTTAGTTAGGTACAACCTAAATAGCTGAATGCTTACCAGATGAATATCCCACCCCAGGTGGTTCATAAGGTGGTTATACATGTCATCAAATGTAAAATTAATTATTGCATCCGCAATTTGTAGTAAATATTTATTTTAGTTGAACTCTACCAGAATACGCTGCACATAAAATCTGCTATGATATAAAGCAAAACACAAGAAAAATACTTTTTCTTCCCTCGGCTTCATAATTTACTGTTAACACCAAAATAGCACATAGAAAGAGGAAAACTAACCCAGTGTTTAATGAACTGGCTTATGAAGTGTGAATCCCGTGTAGAAAATATAATGTATCTGACACCTCTGCTGGTAGACCCGAGCATGCACTAAAGTATATTTGTCATGCTTTATGCACATTAAGTAATTGCAAATCTTGACATTCATCGTACTGTACATTATTTACTTTCCTTTTACCCTTGGCATCATTTAAATGTATTAGCTTGAGGCCCTCTTCTGCTTTAATAGTGAATGCTCCGTTGTAGATAACCATAGTCCAGTTTTAGTTCTTACTTCCTATTAAAATAATCAAACCTTTCAAAGGAAGGAAAAAGTGTTGCTGCCAAACCTGACTTTACTTTATAAAAAGGGTTCTGCTTCTTGATTTTCCAAAGAAACATCCGTCTAGATGTACCGTTGTCAGTGAATATGTCTTTGTATGCAGGATACCATTTCATGACCTATGATCACGGTTATTAGTTGTTCCAGTATTTAGAATTAGATCTTCCATCCCTTCATGTGTGAGCACAACCAACTATAGTACATGTGTTATGAAAAGTAATTTTTATAAATAGTTTATATTTACCGGTTTGGATTAATAACACTTAAACTATATTTAGAGTCTTTGGATTTGGGAATATGTGTTAGAAAATACACAGACATGCTGAATGTGTCACTATAATCATCATGAAGGTATGGTAATAACCTAATGCATATATACAGATCCATACAGTATAGCTCCATAGAGAGCCAGAATGCAGTAACTAAACACATGGATCCTAATGTACCACCGTATGCTGTTTAGACAAGGCAGACGTTATATGAATCCAACAGAAAAAAAAAACCTCAGTTCTGCCAAGTAAACGTTGCTAAGAAATACAAAGGCTATACAAAGGGTTCAGCCTATTCATGGCAATAGACAATGGACCACAAAATATCCCTATCTCCATTGTATGCAGATACAAGAACTGATACATTTTGCATAGGCTTTTGGGATGATTCTTTAACAATGGAGTTGCGCACAAATTAAGGTCATTTCTTTACTGCTATGCCATAAATGTACTCCATTACTCCATTTCTGCAGTTACACCATTAAAGTGCAGTCATTTCTCATAAATTGGATGATCATGTTTAGCTGTGCATCGTCCCTCCCATGCTTCCACCATATTGGCACAGCCAGCCGGGCCTAAAGGGAAAATGCTTAACGTCGCAATATTTTTAAGCAGCTTCTGACATAGAGAGAGAGAGAGCAACTTATTAAGATTTCAGTTGTAAACATCTTCAAGGGGTTATCCAGCCTTAAACTACTAGTCTGCTGTCACTCTGGGTGACTCCACACAGTGTGCCATGTGTGATGTGAAGATCCTATGGTGCTGGCACCAGGAGCACGTGATCATGTGCCCTCAAGTATGCAATTAGCATAATTACAGCCACATTCCAACTAGACTGCCTCGCCTTACTCAATACGATTGTATCACGCGAGACCGAACCCTTATGATTTGGCACATAACCACAAGTATGTAAATCACATACTTGCAATCATACGCCCGCCATTCCCACCGCCAGCATCGGAGGATCCTCACAGCGTGCAGTACATGCAATGTAAGAATTCACAAGGACAGAAAACCCTGTTAATGAATTGTCCCCTATGTGTATTCAATTCTGCTATTTCCATTGGGCCTAGAAATTATGTATTAGGTGTGCCTACAAGCCTACTGAAAGGCAAAGATAAGACATGATATCATAAATTGGGACAAAATAAATCCTAACTCTGCTCATCTGTAAAATTCAGCAAATTATGGTCTTTGTATAACATTATGCAGTATTCATCCTTATTAGGGTGTGTCTTTAAAACAAAATATGTGATACTGAAGAAACCCTCTGATCTCTCAACATCATCTTATAGAACAAGAGAATCTGGGTAGATTGATTTATTTAAGTTTATGAGAAAAGATTCAGTATGACTTGTAACTCATGTATTTAACTCTCTGCTAATTCTTGACTCAAAGGTCCAGTGGGCCATCCTATCAGTGTATGTTTGCTTATAGAGGTAAAGTTTTCTGTTACAGATTAGGACCATCCACACAGATTAGGACCACCCATGGTACTTCCAAGCCAAAAATGAGCAGAGATTTACATATTTGAATGAATAAATGACAAATTATACTGAGTCTGTTCCCACAAATCTATATATCAACTTGCTGCGATAATCCTGCTATATTGCAAGATGCCAGAATTTGACCAGCATTTTAATATTGACACTTTAAAACCAGTAAGGTAGTGATGAAATTGGTCATCTGCAGTCATGACCAAAACTTTTAAGGGTGACATAAATTTTGATTTTCAAAGTTTGCTTCTTCAGTGATTTTAAACCTTTTTAGTCAGATGTTTCTATGGTTACTGAAGTACAATTATAACACAGGTCAACAAAAAAAAAATTTTTTTCTGGTGTCCAAAATATTTTAATGAATTTGGGGTATTTTTGGGGTGCTGATTCTGAATATGCTATCAGTTTTGCCAGATTGGCTCAAGTTTTTGACATTTTTGGTATCTTATTTATAGCACTTGTTGGTAAATGCGACGCATCATCTCATTAATTTCTTTGGATTAGTACTTGAACTGAGCAGTTCTCAATATAGTTTTGTGTTAATTAGTGTTCTAAAAGTTTGTTCATAGCTTGATTTTTGCACTAACTTTATGTTGTTGTCTGTTTTCCAGTGAAAAGCATGAACTCATCAAGAAGAAGTTGTCTTAACGATCCAGACTCATTCTGTTACATTTGTGGTGAATACACACTGCCAAAACATAGAAGAAACATAACAGACTTCGTAAAAAAAGTGTATTTTGCCTATTTTGGGGTTATGCTTGGGGACCAAGACAAGTTTTGGGCACCACACATAGTGTGCAAAGCATGTATCGAATTATTACGAAAATGGAGCAAAGGACAAAGAAAAAGCTTCAAATTTGGTGTTCCAATGGTGTGGAGAGAGCCAAAAAATCATCATGATGACTGTTATTTCTGTGCAGTGCAAGTGCAAGGATTCAATAAGCATAAGAAACGAAAATGGGAGTAACATGGAATCTGCAAGAAGGCCTGTCCCTCATTGTGAAGATGTGCCTGTACCTGTGTTTACCATAAATAACAGTCATCATGATGATTTTTTGGCTCTCTCCACACCATTGGAACACCAAATTTGAAGCTTTTTCTTTGTCCTTTGCTCCATTTTCGTAATAATTCGATACATGCTTTGCACACTATGTGTGGTGCCCAAAACTTGTCTTGGTCCCCAAGCATAACCCCAAAATAGGCAAAATACACTTTTTTTACGAAGTCTGTTATGTTTCTTCTATGTTTTGGCAGTGTGTATTCACCACAAATGTAACAGAATGAGTCTGGATCGTTAAGACAACTTCTTCTTGATGAGTTCATGCTTTTCACTGGAAAACAGACAACAACATAAAGTTAGTGCAAAAATCAAGCTATGAACAAACTTTTAGAACACTAATTAACACAAAACTATATTGAGAACTGCTCAGTTCAAGTACTAATCCAAAGAAATTAATGAGATGATGCGTCGCATTTACCAACAGGTGCTATAAATAAGATACCAAAAATCTCAAAAACTTGAGCCAATCTGGCAAAACTGATGACATATTCAGAATCAGCACCCCAAAAATACCCCAAATTCGATGAAATATCTTTGGCACCAAAAATGCTGTTGACCAGTGTAATCATTTCAGATTTTTTTTAACCTCCATTGATAAATACATTACGTTTATGCAAAGACTCAACATTTACAGTGTTGACCCTTATTTATAAAGGCTTCTACAATTCATCTTAGCAGGCTGGATATTAGTTTCTGGCACAAATCTTGACTGATGGTAACCCATTCTTGCCTAATTAGTGCTTGGAGGTTATCGCAATTTCTGCATGTTTGTGTGTCCATCTGCTTTTTGACGATTGATCAAAGGGTTCTCATTGGGATTGCAATCTGGGGCATTTCCTAGACATAGACCTAACATTTGAATGCACTTCTCCAGAGCCACTTAGTAATCACTTTTTCCCTGTGACATGATGCTCCATTGTGCTGGAAAAAAGCATTGTTCATTTGTTCATCAATGAACTGCGCCTAGATCATTGGGAAAAGTTGCTTTTGGAGGATGTTTAGATACTGATTTTTATTTATGGCACTGTTTTTAGGGAAAATTGTTTGTGAAACCCCACACATGAATAGTTTCAGAGGGCTTGACTGTTGAATGACACGGGAGTAATGGTATTGCTCATCTTTTCTTCTGAAGGCGGCTTCATCAGAGAAAAGAGCTTCAGAGGAAGCAGGGCCGGCCCGAGAGATTACGGCGCCCTAGGCGAAACTATTTTGTTGCGCCCCTACTACTAGGATTTCCGCTTTGCACTGACGAGGGGTAGTACCCCGAAACACAGTGTCTGCAAATTGAGATTCTAGTTTGGCTTTTATCCTAAGTCATGTGACAAGGCTCATTAAAGGGTAAACATTGACTGTTAGGATTGCTACTTCCAATAGGTGGCACTAGAGTTCTAGTCATCTTCCTCTCTGAAGAGACAATTTGCATATTTCCCAGAGGATCATTGCGGCTTTCCGTCTCCTCATCTCGACATGCTTAACATGTCACTCTTCGCAAGGAGAAACAATACTTTTTGGATCCAGGTCTTATATAAGACCCCATGATGTGATGCTGTTGGCCAATCACAGCAATTCCAGTAGCCAACATGACTACAGTATTACCGTATATGATGGGCAATCCCCTCATGTTTATTGCCTGTCTAACAAGCGTCAAGAAAGTAGAGCAGGGACTCAAGCATGGTGCTTGAGATCCCAAGAATACTTACTTGAATAATGAGCATGCCCAATTACCCAGATGCTTTATCGAGTAGCAAGCAGTGGCGAGCACTCTCACTCATCGCTAGTTCTGAAATTGTTCCATTATTAACAAGTTTTTTCCTTTCCAATTTGTATCATACATTCTTTTCTTTTCATTCACAATTTCTGTATTTTATGTTTCTACAATATGTATTTGTATTAGATTGGTATACAGGATTGCTGGGATAATCTTCTCATCAGGCTTTGAAAGGAATACTTTATTGCGTTCTCCTGCACCTTATTTTTGCTAAAAAAATTTAACTCTAGAAAGATGGAATAAATATTTTTTTTACCAGAAGCTTGAACCTTTTCCTTTTTCTATATTTATCACATTGGGTCAGAATTAGAGATGAGCAAATCTTTCAAGGTTCAGTTCGGTTCAGTTCTGAGAATTTCCCGGTGTTCACTGAACATGTTTGGTGATCAGTTTTTTGATCATACCCATTCCCCATTGAATTCAATAGGAGACAAAACCATATGCATGGATAGCATCTTCAGGGGGGCAAAAAGCTGCCAAAAAAGCTAAAATTAGGGGCAGACACTAGGAAAAGTGGCATCAATTGGCGAAGAGTAAAAAAGAGTATAATTGTGCAACATGAATGCATGGGACAGGGCTTGGACCAGCATTTCTAGCTTAAATATTGATCAGTAACATGTGTATGAGTGACAGGTGTAGGCCTGTTGCTCTAAGAGCCCTGCAAAATTCAGACAGCAAACATGAAGGAGATCTTGGAGTCCAAATATTTACAAAAATTAGAGGCAGAAACCATGGAAAGTGGCATCACAGTAGAAATTTGATTATGGCTCAGCAGCGGTCAACCATGGGCCATGCATAAGGTATCAGGGTCTGGGCCAGCATTTAGAGGTTTGAATTAAAGTTTAAATTAAGATGAGGTGGGTGAGGGATCGGTGTTCTACAAGTGTAAGGATAGTAATACAGGTAGTTGACTGAAAGTAAGTGCAGCCCTGTCAGTCTGGGAGCCCTATTGCTACAGGCAACATACTGTACATGATGGAGACCCAACTTGAAGTCAAAACATTTCAAAAAATTAGGGGCATCAATTTCCCTAGAGAATAAATAGGGAATTGGAGCTCTAACACCCCTTCTAGTACAAACAACCCACCAGACGGTGATCCAGCTTTGAGTCTCCACATTTCAAAAATCATTTTCAAAAAATGATTGCAAAACACCACTAAAATGGCATCAATTTCCCCAAAGTAGATATATATAGAACTTCTGTTACTGGATCAAAGTGAGGGTAGAGCTAGTCATGCAGTGGTATGGTGGAATGATGGTTACTGTAGGTTGTAGGCTTGTCAGAAGAGTTGGTTCTCCAGGTTCCTTTTGAAGGTTTCCATGGTAGGTGAGAGTATGATATGTTGGGGTAGAGAGTTCCAGAGTAGAGGGGATGGGGAAATCTTGTAAGGAATTGTGGGGAGAGGAGATAAGAGGGGAGTAAAGAAGGAGATCTTGTGATGATCAGAGGATGCGTGCAGGTAGGTACCGGGAGACTAGGTCACAGATGTATGGAGAACACAGGCTGTGGATGGCTTTGTATGCCATGGATATTGTTTTGAACTGGAGTCTCTGGGTAATGTGGAGCCAGCGAAGGAATTGACAGAGCAGAGAGGCTGAACAATAACATGGGGTTAGGTAGATTAGTCTGGGAGCAGAGTTTAGAATAGATTAGAGGGGTGCGAGATTGTTAGAAGCGAGGCCACAAAGCAGGAAGTTGCAGTAGTCGTGGCTGGAGATGAGTGCACAGACTAGGGGTTTTTCAGATTCTTGATTCAGGAATGTATGGATCTGGGAAATCTGGGAAATATTTTTGTTAGTTGGTAGGAAATGGAAAGGGTGTGGATATGTGTTCTGAAGGAGAGATCAGAGTCGAGGGATAACCTGATGCAGTGAGCTTGTGGAATGCACCCATCTGCCTTATAGAGGAGGGCCAGAAAGAGCATGTGCTCCAGGGGATGGAAGTGCTGCTTCCAGTGGCCTCTCCTCCGCTTCCTTCACCTTAACATTACACACATCACAGTCCATTGAGGTGGCACACTCAATTACCTCTGTTTACCCCCACATCACAGCACTCCAACTGCCCAACTATGTCACGATCCATGTTTGGATCTGTGGCAGATCTGGTTTTCCTCTGATTAAAACCTTTTTTCCTTTCTGGTCATCGGAGGTTAATTAAGTTTTTCCCCCTTTTAGCCACTCATGTTATTGCATTGTTTTGCTGCTGGGTCAGCTGATGTTGGTGGTGACCACTCCCACCATCCTTCATAAGGTCACCTGGTGCATCAGCTGATGGTTGGTTATACAGATCCTTCTGGAGATCAACCAAGCAGGTGGAAAGAGTTTTCTGAGTGCAGTTGTTCTTCTGCTGAATATTTATACCTGGTGCATTACTCTGCTGTACTGTGCATTGCTTCAGAGAAAGCTAAGTGTTGTTTGCTTATACCTTGTTTGTCTAAACTTTCCCTTTGTGTTTTATTAGTGCAGCGATGGGACCAGTGCTCTCACTAGCCAATTCCCTACCCAGGGATAGGTGCAGAGCGAGCGAGGGCTAAGGTATCCTGCTCGGTGACAGGTTGAAAGAACCTGTATAGGGAGATCAGGAATATTAAGGCACATCCTTAGGAGAGTGCTGGAGGTATCCATTTCCCCATTCCCTATTGCAGGGCCCACCGTTGTTATTGTGTCTCCGGTGTTGCCTTGTGAGTAGGGTTGAGTGACTTTTACTTTTTTATGATCGAGTCGGGTTTCGAGTGAAATCGGCCGATTATCGCAAAAAGTCGGGGATCGACCGAAACATGACACCCAATGTAAGTCAATGGGGAATCAAAGTCGGCAGTGAGTGGAGGACAGGAAAACACCTACAGTGCCCATTTTAATGCCAAAAACATAAATTCTTGTTACTTAAGCTTGTCAATTTTAATTTACCTTATAATAATAGTTAGGCATTGAAAATTTTGGGTCATTTGGCTAAAGTTGTGGGGGGTAGGGCTGGCTCAAGTTTTTCGTGGGCCCAGGAAACACAGACTATGCCACGGTGGTGGAGCAGGGAGAGGTCAGTATTTCAACTTTGCAAGTGCTGTGATCCTGAGCAAGCAGGGGGGCACACTCATTCACTTTGGCACTGGCACAGGGCCCCTCAAAGTACGGCGTTGTGTTTGACGGCGAGGGCGCCTCCCACCAGCAGAGACACTTTTGCATACTATGAGGGGCCCTGTGCCAGTGACATCACCAATGATTATGCCCTCCCCACCTGATGAAGGAACCTGCACTTTCATCTGCGCCTTCCTCTTTGTCCCCGTGTAAGGTGGTATAGTATGCGTGAAGGGGAACCAGACTTTCAGGAGGGTCAGATTCTGGCTGTGTAGAGTGCAAGGGGAATGTAGTGGTCTGGGTAAATGTACCAGCAGACTCATCTAGCAGTGGCTGGGCAATGGGCAGGATGAGGAGGAGACACAGATGTAGGCCCAAAGAATAAAGTAGGCTAAATGCAGTTCAAAATTGGTAACAGGACTAAACAGGCGGCATTGCTTTGTTCAGTGGAGGAAAACTGTAATGAGTGGCAGACACAGTTAGTAAGCCCAAATAATAAAGTGGGCCAAATAAAGTTCAAAATTGGTAACAGGAGTAAACAGGCGGCACTGCTTTGTTCAGTGGAGGAGAACACTAAGGAGCGGCAGACACCGTAAGTAGGCCAAACCAAACTAGTAGGCCAAATGCAGTTTCATATTCTAAATACAGGCCGAAAGCCTGAAGATTGAAGCTCAGCTTTATTCAGTGGAGGACAACACCAAGGAGCGGCAGACACCGTAAGTAGGCCGAACCAAACTAGTAAGCCAAATGCAGTTTCATATTCTAAATACAGGCCAAAAGCCTGAAGGATGAAGCTCAGCTTTTTTCAGTGGAGGAGAACACTAAGGAGCGGCAGACACCGTTACTAGGGCCCAACCAAACTAGTAGGCCAAATGCAGTTTAAAATTTCCTCTAGGCCGAAAGCCTGAAAATTGAAGCTCAGCTATATTCAGTGGAGGAGACAAGCAAGGAGCGGCAGACACCGTTACTAGGGCCCAACTAAACAAGTAGGCCAAATGCAGTTTAAAATTTCCTATAGGCCGAAAGCCTGAAGATTGAAACTCAGCTTTGTTCAGTGGAGGAGACAAGCAAGGAGTGGCAGACACCGTTACTAGGGCCCAACCAAACAAGTAGGCCAAATGCATTTTAATATCTGATGTAGGCCGAAAGCCTGAAAATTGAAGCTCAGCTATATTCAATGGAGGAGACAAGCAAGGAGCGGCAGACACCGTTACTAGGGCCCAACCAAACAAGTAGGCCAAATGCAGTTTAAAATTTCCTATAGGCCGAAAGCCTGAAGATTGAAGCTCAGCTTTGCTCAGTGGAGGAGAAAAGCAAGCAGCGGCAGACACCGTTACTAGGGTCCAACCAAACAAGTAGGCCAAATGCAGTTTAAAATTTCCTATAGGCCGAAAGCCTGAAGATTGAAACTCAGCTTTGTTCAGTGGAGGAGACAAACAAGGAGCGGCAGACACCGTTACTAGGGCCCAACCAAACAAGTAGGCCAAATGCAGTTTAATATCTGATGTAGGCCGAAAACCTGAAAATTGAAGCTCAGCTATATTCAATGGAGGAGACAAGCAAGGAGCGGCAGACACCGTTACTAGGGCCCAACCAAACAAGTAGGCAAAATGCAGTTTAAAATTTCCTATAGGCCGAAAGCCTGAAGATTAAAGCTCAGCTTTGTTCAGTGGAGGAGACAAGCAAGGAGCGGCAGACACTGTTACTAGGGCCCAACCAAACAAGTAGGCCAAATGCAGTTTAAACTTTCCTATAGGCCGAAAGCCTGAAGATTGAAGCTCAGCTTTGTTCAGTGGAGGAGACAAGCAAGGAGCGGCAGACACCGTTACTAGGGCCCAACCAAACAAGTAGACCAAATGCAGTTTAATATCTGATGTTGGCCGAAAGCCTGAAAATTGGAGCTCAGCTATATTCAGTGGAGGAGACAAGCAAGGAGCGGCAGACACCGTTACTAGGGCCCAACCAAACAAGTAGGCAAAATGCAGTTTAAAATTTCCTATAGGCCGAAAGCCTGAAGATTGAAACTCAGCTTTGTTCAGTGCAAGGAGCGGCAGACACCGTTACTAGGGCCCAACCAAACAAGTAGGCCAAATGCAGTTTAATATCTGATGTTGGCCGAAAGCCTGAAGATTGAAGCTCAGCTTTGTTCAGTGGAGGAGACAAGCAAGGAGCGGCAGACACCGTTACTAGGGTCCAACCAAACTAGTAGGCCAAATGCATTTTCATATTCAAAATGTAGGCCGAAAGCCTGAAGATTGAAGCTCAGCTTTATTCAGTGGAGGACAACACCAAGGAGTGGCAGACACCTTTAGTAGGCCCAACCAAACTAGTAGGCCAAATGCAGTTTCATATTCTAAATACAGGCCGAAAGCCTGAAGATTGAAGCTCAGCTTTGTTCAGTGGAGGAGAACACCAAGGAGCGGCAGACACCGTTACTAGGGCCCAACCAAACTAGTAGGCCAAAGGCAGTTTAAAATTTCCTATAGGCCGAAAGCCTGAAGATTGAAGCTCAGCTTTGTTCAGTGAAGGACAGCTGTATTGAGTGGCGCAGACAGACACAGGTAATAGGCCTAAAATAAAAAAGTAGGCTCAAAGCAGTTTAAAATAGGTTACAGGGGTACACAGGCAGCATTTGTTTGGTCAGCGGAGGACGATTGCAAGGAGTGGCGCAGACAGACTTACTAGGCCTAAAATAAAAAAAGTAGGCTCCATGCAGTTTAAAATACATTACAGGGGTACACAGGCAGCATTGGTTTGGTCAGCGGCGGCGATTGCAAGGAGTGTCGCAGACTTACTAGGCCTAAAATAAAAAAGTAGGCTCAATGGGGTTTAAAATAGGTTACAGGGGTACACAGGCAGCATTGGTTTGGTCAGCGGAGGACGATTGCAAGGAGTGGCTCAGACAGACTTACTAGGCCTAAAATAAAAAAGTAGGCTCTATGCAGTTTATAATAGGTTACAGGGGTACACAGGCAGCATGGTTGGGTCAGCGGAGGACAAATGCAAGGAGTGGCGCAGACAGACTTACTAGGCCTAAAATAAAAAAGTAGGCTCAATGCAGTTTAAAATAGGTTACAGGGGTACACAGGCAGCATTGGTTTGGTCAGCGGAGGACAATTGCAAGAAGTGGCGCAGACAGACTTACTAGGCCTAAAATAAAAAAGTAGGCTCTATGCAGTTTAAAATAGGTTACAGGGGTACACAGGCAGCCTTGGTTTGGTCAGCGGCGGACGATTGCAATGAGTGGCATAGACAGACTTACTAGGCCTAAAATAAAAAAGTAGGCTCAATGCAGTTCTACACTGGTAACAGGAGTAAACTGGCGGCACTGCTTTGTTCGGTGGAGGACAACTGGAAGAAGTGGCTGACACAGTAAGTTGGCCAAAATAGTAAAGTGGGCTAAATGTCTGCAAAAATTTTTTTCCTAAATAAACAGGTGGCAAAGCTAGGTACAGGGGTGGGTTCTTCTGCTGAGTAGCAGACAGTGGTAGTTCGCGCACAGTATTAACTGGTGTAAATGGAGGGCAGGGCCCCTGTATATTTTTACTATCATCTATCATTTCAACAAATTTGTATTGGCAGTGCTATTGAAGGATTTAACAGTACAGACTAAACAGTGGTGGAGCAGTGAGAGGTAAGTTTTGCAAGTGGTAGAGCACTGTTTGAGCTGGGGTGTTAACACTCTCTCGTGGGCGGCGGTACTGGCCCCGGGCCCCTCATATTATGACGGTGTGTCTGACGTTGGGTGTGCACCACCACCGCCAGAGACACTTCATTGTACTATGAGGGACCCTGTGCTAGTGCCGTCGGCCAAAAGTGGGCACACCCACCTGTCCAGGCAAACGGCACTCACACGGGTGCTTGTGCCAAGTGGTGACCACGGCCCTGTGGGGGGAGTCAGCCCATTTAGGTAGGTGTACAAATGGCCTATGGTGGACATTCAGCAGCTGCAAATGGAGGAATTGGAGCAATCAGTAAGAGGAGTCCAAAAGCACGACCTTTTTACAGGAAAGCTACGTGTCAGCAGGGGAAGGAGGGGCAAAATAATTAGAAATCCATAATTAGTTCATTTTAATGAAGGTTAGATCATCAACATTTTGGGTAGCCAGACGAGTCCTTTTTTCGATCAGTATTGAACCAGCAGCACTGAAGACTCTTTCTGATAGCACACAAGCAGCTGGGCAAGCGAGCTCCTGTAATGCATATTCTGTCAATTCAGGCCAGGTGTCTATTTTAGATGCCCAGTAATCAAGGGGGAGTGACGTGTGAAGGAGAACATCGATAAGGGAGGAAAAATAGTTCGTAAACATACTGGACAAATGTTGTCTCCTGTCACTTTGAATTGATGCAGCAGTACCTGTCGTGTCTGCGGTCATTGCGAAATCACTCCACAACCTGGTCATAAAACCCCTCTGTCCAACGCCACTTCTGATTTGTGCACCTCTAACACCTCTGCCATCTTGCCCCCTGCAGCTCGTGTGAGAACCATCACCGCCGCTGTGTGCTGGGAATGCCTGAACCAAACGGTCTACAAGAGTTGCTTGTTTGGTAGCCAATATTTGCTCAAGGTTCTCATGTGGCATGACATTTTGCAATTTCCCTTCACAGCGTGGATCCAGGAGGCAGGCCAACCAGTAATCGTCATCGGTCATCATTTTGATAATGCGGGGGTCCCTTTTTAGGATACCCAAGGCATAATCAGCCATGTGGGCCAATGTTCCAGGTGTCAAATCACTGCTTGTGCTGGGTTGAGGAGCACTTTCTGGCAAATCAACATCACTTGTCTCCCGCAAAAACCCTGTACCTGTCCTTGCAATGCCACCAGTTTCTATTGCCCCCTGAGAAGCATCCTCCTCCCATAAATATTCATCCCCATCATCCTCCTCCTCCTCCTCTTCATCCGCTACCTCATCCAGGAGAGATCCCTGAGCAGACAATGGCTGACTGTCATCAAGGATTCCCTCATCCTCAGCTGCAGACACCTGCTCCTTAATATGCATCAAACTTTGCATCAGCAGACGCATTAGAGGGATGCTCATGCTTATGATGGCGTCGTCTGCACTTACCAGCCGTGTGCATTCCTCAAAACACTGAAGGACTTGACAGAGGTCTTGTAGCTTTGACCACTGCACACCTGACAACTCCATGTCTGCCATCCAACTGCCTGCCCGTGTATGTGTATCCTCCCACAAATACATTACAGCATGCCTCTGTTCGCACAGCCTCTGAAGCATGTGCAGTGTGGAGTTCCACCTTGTTGCAACGTCGATTATTAGGCGGTGCTGGGGAAGCTTCAACGATCGCTGGTGGTTCTGCATACGGCTGGAGTGTACGGGCGAATGACGGATGTGCCAGCAAAGTCTTCGCACCTTCAGGAGCAGGGCTGTTATGGATCCCAATGGCTAGGGGATCGCACTGGACAAGCAAAAATAACTAAAATAACGGACGAGCTCTAGGGTGATGGAACCTGGGCTGACCGCTGCCCTACTCCTGACAAACACAACTAGAAATAGCCAGGGAGCGTGCCTACGTTGATTCTAGACGCCACGCGCCAGCCTAAGAGCTAACTAGCACTGCAGAGAAAATAAAGACCTAACTTGCCTCCAGAGAAATAAACCCCAAAGGTATAGTTGCCTCCCACATGTATTGACGGTGAAAATGAGAGGAAGGCACGCACATAGATATGAAAATAGAGTTAGCAAAACGAGGCCCGCTATAACTAGAAAGCAGAAGGATACAAAAGGGGTCTGAGCGGTCAGCAAAAAACCCTAATCAAAAACCATCCTGAGATTACAAGCACCCATGTGCCAACTCATGGCACATGGGGAGCACCTCAGCCCACTAGAGCTTCCAACTAGCATAGAGTAATATTTAGCAAGCTGGACAAAAAAAACAAACAACTGAAAAACAAAACTTAGCTTATCCTGAGAGATCTGGAAGCAGGTAGTCAGAACCAAACTGAGAACATCTGAGAACATTGATAGCCGGCAAGGGAATGACAGGGAAGCCAGGTTAAATAGGAAACACCCAGCCTCTGATGGACAGGTGGAAACCAGAAACCGCAACCCACCAAAGTCACCCAGTACCAGTTGTAACCACCAGAGGGAGCCCAAAAACAGAATCCACAACAGTACCCCCCCCTTGAGGAGGGGTCACCGAACCCTCACGAGAACCCCCAGGGCGATCAGGATGAGCTCTATGGAAGGCGCGGACCAAATCAGTCGCATGAACATCAGAGGCGACCACCCAGGAATTATCCTCCTGACCATAACCCTTCCACTTAACCAAATACTGGAGTTTACGTCTGGAAACACGAGAATCCAAGATCTTCTCAACAACATACTCCAATTCTCCCTCCACCAGCACCGGAGCAGGAGGCTCAACCGAAGGAACAACGGGCACCTCATACCTCCGCAATAACGACCGATGGAACACGTTATGAATAGCAAACTGTTGTGAATTTGGATTCTGGGCTCCCCCGGTGGCTACTGGTGGAATTGAACTGGTGTTTTCATCTTCTCTGTTCACCTGTTCCCATCAAGATGTGGGAGTCGCTATATAACCTTGCTGCTCTGTTAGTTGCTTGCCGGTCAACAATGTTATCAGAAGCCTCTCTGTGCTTGTTCCTGCTCCTAGACAACTACTAGATAAGTTGGACTCTTGTCCATGTTTGTTTTTGCATTTTTGTTCCAGTTCACAGCTGTAGTTTCGTTACTGTGTCTGGAAAGCTCTTGTGAACAGGAATTGCCACTCTGGTGTTATGAGTTAATGCCAGAGTTTTAAAGTAATTCCTGGATGGTGTTTTGATAGGGTTTTCAGCTGACCATGAAAGTGTCCTTTCTGTCTTCTGCTATGTAATAAGTGGACCTCAAATTTGCTAAACCTATTTTCATACTACGTTTGTTATTTCATCTTAATTCACCGCCAATACATGTGGGGGGCCTCTGTCTCCTTTTGGGGTATTTCTCTAGAGGTGAGCTAGGACTAATATTTTCCTCTGCTAGCATTATTTAGTCCTCCGGCTGGTGCTGGGCATCTAGAATCAACGTAGGCATGCTACCCGGCCACTGCTAGTTGTGTGTTAGGTTTAGTTCATGGTCAGCTCAGTTCCCATCTTCCAAGAGCTAGTTCCTATATATGCTGATGCTATGTTCTCTTGCCATTGAGAACATGACAGTTTGACCAGCCAACAAATTGTTAATTGTTTGGGCTGAAGCAGGAGAAAAAGAAGTGTTTAAGGGAATTTTTTTTTTTTTTTTTTTTTCCCCTCAGAGTTTTGCTGCCTAGCCCTTAATTGCTGTCTAGCTGCTTCTTACCTCCTCTTAACCCTTGTATGGCTCTGTGTCCACCTGTTTGTAATGGATCTTCAGAGTGTAACTGCAGGTTTGAATAATCTCGCCACGAAGGTACAAAATTTGCAAGACTTTGTTTTTCATGCACCTGTATCTGAGCCGAGAATTCCTTGGCCGGAATTTTTCTCGGGGAATAGATCTGGGTTTCAGAATTTTCGAAATAATTGCAAATTATTTTTGTCCCTGAAATTTCGCTCTGCCGGAGACCCTGCACAGCAGGTCAGGATTGTGATTTCCTTGCTCCGGGGCGACCCTCAAGACTGGGCTTTTTCATTGACACCAGGGGATCATGCGTTGCTCAATGTGGATGCGTTTTTTCTGGCCTTGGGGTTGCTTTATGACGAACCTCATTTGGAGCTTCAGGCAGAAAAAACTTTGATGTCCCTATCTCAGGGGCAAGATGAAGCGGAAATTTACTGTCAAAGATTCCGTAAATGGTCTGTGCTTACTCAGTGGAATGAGTGCGCCCTGGCAGCGACTTTCAGAGAGGGTCTCTCTGATGCCATTAAGGATGTTATGGTGGGGTTCCCTGTGCCTGCGGGTCTGAATGAGTCCATGACAATGGCTATTCAGATCGATAGGCGTTTGCGGGAGCGCAAACCAGTGCACCATCTGGCGGTGTCCACTGAGAAGTCGCCAGAGAGTATGCAGTGTGATAGAATTCTGTCCCGAAGCGAGCGGCAGAATTTTAGACGGAAAAATGGGTTGTGTTTCTATTGTGGTGATTCTACTCATGTTATATCAGCATGCTCTAAGCGCACTAAAAAGCTTGATAAATCTGTTTCCATTTGCACCTTACCGTCTAAGTTTATTCTATCTGTGACCTTGATTTGCTCTTTGTCATCTATTACCACGGACGCCTATGTCGACTCTGGCGCCGCTTTGAGTCTTATGGATTGGTCCTTTGCCAAACGCTGTGGGTATGATTTAGAGCCTTTGGAGACTCTTATTCCTCTGAAGGGGATTGACTCCACCCCATTGGCTAATAATAAACCACAATACTGGACACAAGTAACTATGCGTATTAATCCGGATCACCAGGAGATTATTCGCTTTCTGGTGCTGTATAATCTACATGATGATTTGGTGCTAGGATTGCCTTGGCTGCAATCTCACAACCCAGTCCTCGACTGTAGAGCTATGTCTGTGTTGAGCTGGGGATGTAAGGGGGCTCATGGGGATGTACCTGTGGTTTCCCTTTCATCATCTATTCCCTCTGAAATTCCTGAGTTCCTGTCTGACTATCGTGACGTCTTTGAAGAATCCAAGCTTGGTTCGTTACCTCCGCACCGAGAGTGCGATTGTGCCATAGATTTAATCCCGGGTAGTAAATACCCAAAGGGTCGTTTATTTAATCTGTCTGTGCCTGAACATGCTGCTATGCGAGAATATATAAAGGAGTCCTTGGAAAAGGGACATATTCGTCCATCGTCATCTCCCTTAGGAGCCGGTTTTTTCTTTGTGTCAAAAAAAGACGGCTCTTTGAGACCATGTATCGATTATCGGCTTTTGAATAAAATCACTGTAAAATATCAATACCCATTGCCGTTGCTGACTGATTTGTTTGCTCGCATAAAGGGGGCCAAGTGGTTCTCTAAGATTGACCTTCGTGGGGCGTATAATTTGGTGCGAATCAGGCAGGGGGATGAGTGGAAAACCGCATTTAATACGCCCGAGGGCCACTTTGAGTATTTAGTGATGCCTTTTGGTCTTTCAAATGCTCCGTCAGTTTTCCAGTCCTTTATGCATGATATTTTTCGCGATTATTTGGATAAATTTATGATTGTGTATCTGGATGATATTCTGATTTTTTCGGATGACTGGGACTCTCATGTCCAGCAAGTCAGGAGGGTTTTCCAGGTTTTGCGGTCTAATTCTTTGTGTGTGAAGGGTTCTAAGTGTGTTTTTGGGGTACAGAGGATTTCCTTTTTGGGATATATTTTTTCTCCCTCTTCCATTGAAATGGATCCTGTCAAGGTTCAAGCTATTTGTGATTGGACGCAGCCCTCTTCTCTTAAGAGTCTTCAGAAATTTTTGGGCTTTGCTAACTTTTATCGTCGATTTATTGCTGGTTTTTCGGATATTGCTAAGCCATTGACCGATTTGACTAAGAAGGGTGCTGATGTTGCTGATTGGTCCCCTGACGCTGTGGAGGCCTTTCGGGAGCTTAAGCGCCGTTTTTCCTCTGCCCCTGTGTTGCGTCAGCCTGATGTTGCTCTACCTTTTCAGGTTGAGGTCGACGCTTCTGAGATCGGAGCTGGGGCAGTGTTGTCGCAGAAAAGTTCTGACTGCTCCGTGATGAGGCCTTGTGCCTTCTTTTCCCGTAAATTTTCGCCCGCTGAGCGGAATTATGATGTTGGGAATCGGGAGCTTTTGGCCATGAAGTGGGCTTTTGAGGAGTGGCGTCATTGGCTTGAGGGGGCCAGACATCAGGTGGTGGTATTGACTGACCACAAAAACTTGATTTATCTTGAGACCGCCAGGCGCCTGAATCCTAGACAGGCGCGCTGGTCATTATTTTTCTCTCGGTTTAATTTTGTGGTGTCATACCTACCGGGTTCTAAGAATGTTAAGGCGGATGCCCTTTCTAGGAGTTTTGAGCCTGACTCGCCTGGTAACTCTGAGCCCACAGGTATCCTTAAGGATGGAGTGGTATTGTCAGCCGTTTCTCCAGACCTGCGGCGGGCCTTGCAGGAGTTTCAGGCGGATAGACCGGATCGTTGCCCACCTGATAAACTGTTTGTTCCTGATGATTGGACCAGTAGAGTCATCTCTGAGGTTCATTCTTCTGCGTTGGCAGGTCATCCTGGCATTTTTGGTACCAGGGATTTGGTGGCAAGGTCCTTCTGGTGGCCTTCCCTGTCACGAGATGTGCGAGGCTTTGTGCAGTCTTGTGACGTTTGTGCTCGGGCCAAGCCTTGTTGCTCTCGGGCTAGTGGATTATTGTTGCCCTTGCCCATTCCTAAGAGACCTTGGACGCACATCTCGATGGATTTTATTTCAGATCTGCCTGTTTCTCAGAAGATGTCTGTCATCTGGGTGGTGTGTGACCGTTTCTCTAAGATGGTCCATTTGGTTCCTCTGCCCAAGTTGCCTTCTTCTTCCGAGTTGGTTCCTCTGTTTTTTCAAAATGTTGTTCGTTTGCATGGTATTCCTGAGAATATCATTTCTGACAGAGGGACCCAATTCGTGTCTAGATTTTGGCGGGCATTCTGTGCTAGGATGGGCATAGATTTATCTTTTTCGTCCGCTTTCCATCCTCAGACGAATGGCCAGACCGAGCGGACTAATCAGACCCTGGAGACATATCTGAGGTGTTTTGTGTCTGCTGACCAGGATGATTGGGTTGCTTTTTTGCCATTGGCAGAGTTCGCTCTCAATAATCGGGCCAGCTCTGCCACTTTGGTGTCCCCGTTTTTCTGTAATTCGGGGTTTCATCCTCGATTTTCCTCTGGTCAGGTGGAATCTTCGGATTGTCCTGGAGTGGATGCTGTGGTGGAGAGATTGCATCAGATCTGGGGGCAGGTGGTGGACAATTTGAGGTTGTCCCAGGAGAAGACTCAGCTTTTTGCCAACCGCCACCGTCGTGTTGGTCCTCGGCTTTGTGTTGGGGATTTGGTGTGGTTGTCTTCTCGTTTTGTCCCTATGAGGGTCTCTTCTCCTAAGTTTAAGCCTCGGTTCATCGGCCCGTATAAGATATTGGAGATTCTTAACCCTGTTTCCTTCCGTTTGGACCTCCCTGCATCCTTCTCTATTCATAACGTTTTTCATCGGTCATTATTGCGCAGGTATGAGGTACCGGTTGTGCCTTCCGTTGAGCCTCCTGCTCCGGTGTTGGTTGAGGGTGAGTTGGAGTACATTGTGGAGAAAATCTTAGACTCTCGTGTTTCCAGACGGAGACTCCAGTATCTGGTCAAGTGGAAGGGATACGGCCAGGAGGATAATTCTTGGGTGAATGCATCTGATGTTCATGCCTCTGATCTGGTTCGTGCCTTTCATAGGGCCCATCCTGATCGCCCTGGTGGTTCTGGTGAGGGTTCGGTGCTCCCTCCTTGAGGGGGGGGGTACTGTTGTGAATTTGGATTCTGGGCTCCCCCGGTGGCTACTGGTGGAATTGAACTGGTGTTTTCATCTTCTCTGTTCACCTGTTCCCATCAAGATGTGGGAGTCGCTATATAACCTTGCTGCTCTGTTAGTTGCTTGCCGGTCAACAATGTTATCAGAAGCCTCTCTGTGCTTGTTCCTGCTCCTAGACAACTACTAGATAAGTTGGACTCTTGTCCATGTTTGTTTTTGCATTTTTGTTCCAGTTCACAGCTGTAGTTTCGTTACTGTGTCTGGAAAGCTCTTGTGAACAGGAATTGCCACTCTGGTGTTATGAGTTAATGCCAGAGTTTTAAAGTAATTCCTGGATGGTGTTTTGATAGGGTTTTCAGCTGACCATGAAAGTGTCCTTTCTGTCTTCTGCTATGTAGTAAGTGGACCTCAAATTTGCTAAACCTATTTTCATACTACGTTTGTTATTTCATCTTAATTCACCGCCAATACATGTGGGGGGCCTCTGTCTCCTTTTGGGGTATTTCTCTAGAGGTGAGCTAGGACTAATATTTTCCTCTGCTAGCATTATTTAGTCCTCCGGCTGGTGCTGGGCATCTAGAATCAACGTAGGCATGCTACCCGGCCACTGCTAGTTGTGTGTTAGGTTTAGTTCATGGTCAGCTCAGTTCCCATCTTCCAAGAGCTAGTTCCTATATATGCTGATGCTATGTTCTCTTGCCATTGAGAACATGACAGCAAACGATGCTGGGAGATCCAAACGAAAAGATACAGGTTTAAGAATCTCCAAGATCTTATAAGGACCGATGAACCGAGGCTTGAACTTGGGAGAAGAGACCTTCATAGGGACAAAACGAGAAGACAACCACACCAAGTCCCCAACACGAAGTCGGGGACCCACGCGGCGACATCGATTAGCAAACTGCTGAGCCTTCTCCTGAGACAACTTCAAATTGTCCACCACCTGATTCCAAATCTGATGTAGCCTGTCCACCACCACGTCCACTCCAGGACACTCCGAAGGCTCCACCTGACCAGAGGAAAAACGAGGATGAAACCCCGAATTACAAAAGAAAGGAGAAACCAAAGTAGCAGAACTAGCCCGATTATTAAGGGCAAATTCGGCCAGTGGCAAAAAGGCAACCCAGTCATCTTGATCAGCAGAAACAAAACACCTTAAATAAGTTTCCAAGGTCTGATTAGTTCGCTCCGTCTGGCCATTCGTCTGAGGATGGAATGCAGACGAGAAAGACAAATTAATGCCCATCTTAGCACAAAACGTCCGCCAAAATCTAGACACAAACTGGGATCCCCTGTCAGAAACGATATTCTCCGGAATCCCATGCAAACGAACCACGTTCTGAAAAAATAAAGGGACCAACTCAGAGGAGGAAGGCAACTTAGGCAAGGGTACCAAATGAACCATCTTAGAAAAGCGGTCACACACAACCCAGATAACGGACATTTTCTGTGAGACAGGGAGATCTGAAATAAAATCCATGGAAATGTGCGTCCAAGGCCTCTTCGGGATAGGCAAGGATAACAACAACCCACTGGCCCGAGAACAGCAAGGCTTAGCCCGAGCACACACTTCACAAGACTGCACAAAGGTACGCACATCCCTTGACAAGAAAGGCCACCTAAAAGACCTGGCCACCAAGTCTCTAGTACCAAATATTCCCGGATGACCAGCCAACACAGAAGAATGGACCTCGGAGATGACTCTACTGGTCCAATCATCCGGAACAAACAGTCTTTCTGGTGGACAACGATCAGGTTTATCCGCCTGAAACTCCTGCAATGCATGTCGCAAGTCTGGGGAGACGGCGGACAATATTACCCCATCCCTAAGGATACCAGTAGGCCCAGAGTCTCCAGGAGAGTCAGGCACAAAACTCCTGGAAAGAGCATCTGCCTTCACATTCTTCGAACCTGGCAGGTATGAAACCACAAAATTGAAACGAGAAAAAAACAACGACCAACGAGCCAGTCTAGGATTCAGACGCCTGGCAGACTCAGGGTAAATCAGATTTTTGTGATCAGTCAAGACCACCACACGATGTCCAGCACCCTCAAGCCAATGACACCACTCCTCAAATGCCCACTTCATGGCCAAAAGCTCCCGATTACCCACATCATAATTGCGCTCGGCGGGCGAGAATTTTCTAGAAAAGAACGCACATGGCTTCATCACCAAGCCATCGGAACGTCTCTGTGACAAAACCGCCCCCGCTCCAATCTTGGAAGCATCAACCTCAACCTGAAAAGGAAGTGAAACATCTGGTTGACATAACACAGGAGCAGAAGAAAACCGGCGCTTAAGTTCCTGAAAGGCCTCCACAGCCGTAGGAGACCAATTAGCAACATCAGCACCCTTTTTAGTCAAATCAGTCAAAGGTTTAACAACACTGGAAAAATTAGCAATGAACCGACGATAAAAATTAGCAAAACCCAAGAACCTCTGAAGACTCTTAACAGATGTAGGTTGTGTCCAGTCACAAATCATCTGAACCTTGACGGGATCCATCTCAATAGTAGAAGGAGAAATAATGTACCCCAAAAAAGAAATCTTCTGGACTCCGAAGAGACATTTCGAGCCCTTCACAAACAGAGAATTGGCCCGCAGGACTTGAAACACCTTCCTGACCTGTAGAACATGAGACTCCCAGTCATCAGAAAACACCAAAATATCATCCAAATACACAATCATAAACTTATCCAGATATTCACGGAAAATATTGTGCATAAAGTACTGAAAGACTGAAGGAGCATTAGAAAGTCCAAAAGGCATTACCAAATACTCAAAATGGCCCTCAGGCGTATTAAATGCGGTTTTCCACTCATCACCCTGCTTTATCCGCACAAGATTATACGCACCGCGAAGATCTATCTTAGTGAACCACCTAGCCCCCTTAATGCGAGCAAACAAATCAGTCAATAATGGCAATGGATACTGATATTTGACTGTAATCTTATTCAGAAGGCGATAATCTATACAAGGCCTCAGGGAACCATCTTTTTTAGCCACGAAAAAAAAACCTGCTCCCAGAGGGGACAAAGATGGACGAATATGTCCCTTTTCCAAGGACTCCTTAATATAATTCCGCATAGCAGTATGCTTTGGCACTGACAGATTAAATAAACGACCCTTAGGGAACTTACTGCCAGGAATTAATTCTATAGCACAGTCACAATCCCTATGAGGAGGGAGCGAATTGAGCTTAGGCTCCTCAAAAACATCCCGATAGTCAGACAAAAACGCAGGGACCTCAGAAGGAGTAGATGAAGCGATTGAAATCAGAGGTGCATCATCATGAACCCCCTGACATCCCCAGCTTAACACAGACATTGTTTTCCAATCCAGGACTGGATTATGAGTTTGTAACCATGGCAGACCAAGCACTAGTACATCATGTAAATTATACAGTACAAGGAAGCGAATCACCTCCTGATGAACGGGAGTCATGCGCATGGTCACTTGTGTCCAGTACTGCGGTTTATTCATAGCCAATGGTGTAGAGTCAATTCCCTTCAAAGGAATAGGAACTTCCAGAGGCTCCAGACTAAAACCGCAGCATTTGGCAAATGACCAATCCATAGGACTCAGGGCAGCGCCCGAATCCACATAGGCATCGACGGAAATGGATGACAGTGAACAAATCAGAGTTACAGACAAAATGAACTTAGACTGCAGAGTACTAATGGCAAAAGATTTATCAACCTTTTTTGTGCGTTTAGAGCATGCTGATATAACATGAGCTGAATCACCACAATAAAAACACAATCCATTTTTCCGCCTATAATTTTGCCGTTCACTTCTGGACTGAATTCTATCACATTGCATAGTCTCAGGTGCCTGTTCAGAAGACACCGCCAACTGGTGCACAGGTTTGCGCTCCCGCAAACGCCGATCAATCTGAATGGCCATAGTCATAGACTCATTCAGACCTGTAGGCGCAGGGAACGCCACCATAATATCCTTAATGGCCTCAGAAAGACCATCTCTGAAGTTTGCAGCCAGTGCGCACTCATTCCACTGAGTAAGTACCGACCATTTCCGAAATTTTTGACAATATACTTCCGCTTCATCATGCCCCTGAGAGAGGGCTAATAAAGCCTTTTCAGCCTGAATCTCCAGGTTAGGTTCCTCATAGAGCAATCCCAGTGCCAGAAAAAACGCATCCACACTGAGCAATGCAGGATCCCCTGGTGCCAATGCAAATGCCCAATTCTGAGGGTCGCCCCGCAAGAAAGATATTACAATCTTGACCTGCTGAGCAGGGTCTCCAGAGGAGCGAAATTTCAAAGAAAGAAACAATTTGCAATTGTTCCTGAAATTCAGGAAGGTAGATCTATCTCCAGAAAAAAACTCTGGAATAGGAATTCTAGGTTCAGACATAAGAGTGTGAACAACAAAATCCTGTATGTTTTGAACTTTTGCAGCGAGATTATTCAGGCTGGAAGCCAAACTCTGGACATCCATGTTACACAGCTAAGGTCAGAGCCATTCAAGGGTTAAGAGGAGGTAAGAAGCAGCTAGACAGCAATTAAAGGCTAGGCAGCAAAACTCTGAGGGGAAAAAAAAAAAAAAAAATTTCCCTTCAACACTTCTTTTTCTCCTGCTTCAGCCCAAACAATTAACACTTTGTAGGCCGGCTATACTGTTATGGATCCCAATGGCTAGGGGATCGCACTGGACAAGCAAAAATAACTAAAATAACGGACGAGCTCTAGGGTGATGGAACCTGGGCTGACCGCTGCCCTACTCCTGACAAACACAACTAGAAATAGCCAGGGAGCGTGCCTACGTTGATTCTAGACGCCACGCGCCAGCCTAAGAGCTAACTAGCACTGCAGAGAAAATAAAGACCTAACTTGCCTCCAGAGAAATAAACCCCAAAGGTATAGTTGCCCCCCACATGTATTGACGGTGAAAATGAGAGGAAGGCACGCACATAGATATGAAAATAGAGTTAGCAAAACGAGGCCCGCTATAACTAGAAAGCAGAAGGATACAAAAGGGGTCTGAGCGGTCAGCAAAAAACCCTAATCAAAAACCATCCTGAGATTACAAGCACCCATGTGCCAACTCATGGCACATGGGGAGCACCTCAGCCCACTAGAGCTTCCAACTAGCATAGAGTAATATTTAGCAAGCTGGACAAAAAAAACAAACAACTGAAAAACAAAACTTAGCTTATCCTGAGAGATCTGGAAGCAGGTAGTCAGAACCAAACTGAGAACATCTGAGAACATTGATAGCCGGCAAGGGAATGACAGGGAAGCCAGGTTAAATAGGAAACACCCAGCCTCTGATGGACAGGTGGAAACCAGAAACCGCAACCCACCAAAGTCACCCAGTACCAGTTGTAACCACCAGAGGGAGCCCAAAAACAGAATCCACAACACAGGGCTGGTAACCCCGGATAACTTTTCAGGAAGCACTGCACCACCAGGTTCAAGGTGTGAGCCAGGCAAGGTATGTGTTTCAGTTCTGAAAGGGCTATGGCAGCCATAAAATTCCTTCCGTTATCACTGACTACCTTGCCTGCCTCAAGATGTACACTGCCCAGCCATGAATGAGTTTCTTGCTGCAAGAACTCGGCCAGAACTTCCGCGATGTGTCTGTTGTCCCCCAAACACTTCATTTCCAGCACAGCCTGCTGATGCTTACCACTAGCTGTTCCATAATGGGACACCTCGTGTGCAACACTGGCAGCTGCGGATGGAGTGGTCGTGCGACTGCGCTCTGTGGACGAGCTTTTGCTTCTGCTGGCGGAGGAGGAGGAGGAGAGGTGGCGAACGCCTACAGCCAACTGTTTCCTAGACCGTGAGGTAGGCAGAACTGTCCCACTATGGCTGTCCCCTGTGGACCCTGCATCCACTACATTAATCCAGTGTGCCGTGATGGACACGTAACGTCCCTGGCCATGCCTACTGGTCCATGCATCTGTTGTGAGGTGCATCTTTCTACTGACTGATTGCCTCAGTGCATGGACAATGCGGTCTTTGACATGCTGGTGGAGGGCTGGGATGGCTTTTCTCGCAAAGAAGTGTCGACTGGGTAGGTCATAGCGTGGTACTGCGTAGGCCATTAGGGCTTTGAAAGCTTCACTTTCAACCAACCGGTAGGGCATCATCTCTAACGAGATTAGTCTAGCAATGTGGGCGTTCAAACTCAGTGTACGCAGATGAGAGGATGAGTACTTCCTTTTCCTAATGAGAGTCTCTTGTAGGGTGAGCTGGACTGGAGAGCTGCATATGGTGGAACTAGCAGGGGTGGTGGTGGACATGGCAGATTGAGAGAGGGTTGGTGAGGGTATTCTTGCTGTTGGCCTACATACAGTGTTTCCTACCAACAACCTGGTGATTCCCTAACTGCTTTAGCCTTGCGACGATACCTCCACATTTGCTGCAGGTGGTGTCCTAAACGGTGGGCTTACAGTGAGGGAAGCAATGTAGCGTTGCTGACTAGCTTCAATCTGAGCGGATGCACCTACATTACGGGTCATTTGGTAGTTAGTCCAGGCTTGCAAGTGCATGCTGTTTAACCCTAATGTTCTGTTCGGGTCATAGTGACCCGAACAGACTTTTTGCGGCCCTGTAGATTTTATCTGTAAGTCTATAAAACTTGAGACTCCTTGACTTTTCCTCATTTGGGGGGACCTACCTATGAGTATTTTTTTTTTTCTGTTTACTTTTTGATACACGCAAAAAGTTACACTTGTTGTGTTCGGGTCATAGTGACCCGACATCGTTTTTTACAGCTGTGAGGCCATATTTTCAGTGAAATAAAGGAGTTATAACCTCAGTTGGGTCTATTTATTGCATCTACTATTGTATATCAATTGATTTATTTCCTAAATTATTTAAATGGGGTCGTACACGCGCTCTACCGGGGGTATGCATTGAGATCTGCGCACCATAAAAATGGCTTTATATTGATTATTTTTGGTGCGCAGTCTATTCTAAAATGTAGAGTGCATCCGGAGAGATCACTAGGTGTGCACTACACGTGTATATTATGCGCAGAACGGACTGCTCAGAACGCGCTGTCTAAGACGTTTTTTTTTTGTAAAGCTGAGCTGTAAAGTCTTGCAAATAATTTTTTTTTGCTAAGTAAGTCTGTCTTCCTGGCTTATCTGCTTGTTTTCAGAAGAGTTCTTATCTTCTCTGCTCTTATCAGTACACATGTTTTGTTTTTTGTTTTTTACAAAATATGTGTAGTTTTCTATTTTCGTTTTGCTCATTGATCTGTTTTTTCAGAATAAAAACAAAAAAAAAAGATTTCTAGTTCATTTTTCTTTTTTTTTACTACCAAACATGTTCACAAACAGTCTAGTAAGCAAAAAGTATAAAAAAAATGGAGTTAGAGTGTCTAAAATCAAGGTTTAATAAGCCGGGTCATAGTGACCCGGAACACTACAAGTGTATGGTAAATGCGAACAAAACAGCAGGATTAAATGTCTACGCATGCACATTGTATTTAAATTTTTGACATTCTGCCCTCTGCTAAAGGTTCTTGAGCATTTCTTACAAATAACTTTGCACTGATCATTCGGATCTTGGTTAAAAAATTGCCAGACTGCACTCTTCCTACTATCGAATACCTTTTCAGGCATTGCACGCTGTGCTACTTTCACCGGATGGCCACGCTGTCCTAAAACTGTTTTTGGTTTTGACACACGGTTTTGGCCAGATACGGGCCTGCCAGATGAAAGCCATTGCGATGTTGATGCCTGCTGCGGCTCATACTCCTCCGCTTCAGAGCTACTGCCAGCGGCACCCTGTTCCCCCAATGGCTGCCAATCAGGGTCAACAACTGGGTCATCTATCACCTCCTCTTCAATGTCCTGTGCACCTTCCTCTGTGTCACCGTGTAAGGTGCTATAGCGTTCGAGACGGGGCACCATAGTCTCATCAGGGTCAGGTTCTGGCTCAGTACACTGCAAGGGCAATGTTGTGATCTGAGTCAATGGAACAGCATAATAATCTAGCTGTGGCTGTGCATCTGTGCACTCCATGTCCGATTCATCTTGTAATGGCCTGTTAACAATTTCCCTTTCTAACCCAGGCACGGTATGTGTAAACAGTTCCATGGAGTAACCTGTTGTGTCGCCTGACGCATCCTTCACTGTTGTTCTGGGTGAAGGACACAAGGAAGCGACTTGTTCCTGACTGGGAGCATCCACTGACGACTCGCTGCTTTTAAATTTTGAACTTTCCGAAGAGGAGGCAAAAGAGCTAGAGGCTGAGTCAGCAAGGAAAGCCAAAACTTTTTCCTGCTGCTCCGGCTTTAAAAGCAGTTTTCCTTAGGTACTATTTTGCTTTTTCCACTACCATCAGATGCTCCACCACCACCACCACCATCATTACCAGCTGGCAATGACCGCCCACGACCACGACCTCTTCCACCAGACTTCCTCATTCTTGGGGAAATGTAACCAAACTAACAACCATTATATGGTACTGTAAAACAAGGTAGAAGGTGTATGTTAACTTGTTGTGAATTTAAATCTCCCTTTCTATATGTGTGGGAGACTGCTGCAAAATTCAGGCCCACTGTATTACACTACACAGTATAAGTGGCAGGAAGTGGCTGGCAGATATACGCCAAACAGAACGGACGCAGATGCACTTAGTGGCAATATAAATCTCCCTTTTTATGTGTGGGAAACTGTAGTGTAATACAGTGGGCCAGAATTTTGCAGCACAGTATAAGTGGCAGAAAGTGGCTGGCAGATATACGCCAAACAGAACTGACGCAGATACACTTAGTGGCAATATAAATCTCCCTTTTTATGTGTGGGACACTGCTGCAAAATTCAGGCCCACTGTATTACACTACACAGTATAAGTGGCAGAAAGTGGCTGGCAGATATACGCCAAACAGAAAGGACGCAGATGCACTTAGTGGCAATATTAATCACCTTTTTTATGTGTGGGACACTGCTGCAAAACTCAGGCCCACTGTATTACACTACACAGTATAAGTGGCAGAAAGTGGCTGGCAGATATATGCCAAAGAGAACTGATGCAGATGCACTTAGTGGAAGTATAAATCTCCCTTTCTATGTGTGGGAAACTGCTGCAAAATTCAGGCCCACTGTATTACACTACACAGTGTAAGTGGCAGAAAGTGGCTGGCAGATATTCGCCAAACAGAAAGGACGCAGATGCACTTAGTGGCAATATTAATCTCCCTTTTTATGTGTGGGAGACTGCTGCAACAAAAAATTCAGGCCCACTGTATTATACTACACAGTATAAGTGGCAGAAAGTGGCTGGCAGATATACGCCACACAGAACTGACGCAGATGCACTTAGTGGCAATATAAATCTCCCTTTTTATGTGTGGGACACTGCTGCAAAATTCAGGCCCACTGTATTACACTACACAGTATAAGTGGCAGAAAGTGGCTGGCAGATATACCCCAAACAGAAAGGACGCAGATGCACTTAGTGGCAATATTAATCTCCCTTTTTATGTGTGGGACTCTGCTGCAAGAAAAAATTCAGGCCCACTGTATTACACTACACAGTATAAGTGGCAGAAAGTGGCTGGCAGATATACGCCAAACAGAACGGACGCAGATGCACTTAGTGGCATAGCTCCCAACCGTCCCTCATTGTGCAGGACTGTCCCGGTTTTGAGCCTTTGCCCTGCTGTCCAGCACGGGACGCTCTGATCCCGCAGACAGCAGGAGATTCAACCAACCCACCCCCTTGTGTTAAGCCATGCCCCGGGCCCTTACCCTTCCGTATGGCTACCTGCTTTCTGTGCACAGGACCTGTGATGAGGTCACAGGAGGGGAGGAGTCAGGGGTCACATGATTGGGACCTCCGTGGCTTGCAGGACTCGGCTGCCTGTGCTGGTTGCCAACTTGCCACATGGACGGTGCTGCAGCCACAGGATAAGGTAAGTAATGCCTTGTGTGGGGTCAGGAGGTGTACAGTGTGGATGTAGCAGAGCCGTGTGTGTATGAGGTGTATGGAGCAGAGCTGTGTGTGTGCAAGATGTATGGAGCGGAGCCGTGTGTGTATGAGGTGTATGGAGCGGAGCCATGTGTGTACGAGGTGTATGGAGCGGAGCTGTATGTGTATGAAGTGTATGGAGCAGAGCCGTGTGTGTACGAGGTGTATGGAGCAGAGCCGTGTGTGTACGAGGTGTATGGAGCGGAGCCATGTGTGTACGAGGTGTATGGAGCGGAGCCGTGTGTGTATGAGGTGTATGGAGCGAAGCTGTGTGTGTACGAGGTGTATGGAGCGGAGCTAAATGTGTATGAGGTGTACAGAGCAGAGCCATGTGTGTATGAGGTGTATGGAGCGGAGCCGTGTGTGCAAAGTGTAAGGAGCGCAACCGTGTGTGTAGGAGTAGCTATGTGTGGCCATTATATGGTACGAAGTATCATGTGGGGCCATTATACAGTATGGAGCATCATGTGTGGTCATTAAACAGTATGGAGCATCATGTGTGGTCATTAAACAGTATGGAGCATCATGTGTGGTCATTATACAGAATGGAGCATCATGTGGGGCCATTATACAGTATGGAGCATTATGTGCAGTCATTATACAGTATGGAGCATCATGTGGGGTCATTATACAGTATGGAGCATCATGTGCAGCCAATATACAGTATGGAGCATCATGTGCAGTCATTATACAGTATGGAGCATCATGTGCGGTCATTATACAGTATGGAGCATCATGTGTGGCCATTATACAGTATGGAGCATCATGTGTGGTCATCATACAGTATGGAGCATCATGTGTGGTCATCATACAGTATGGAGCATCATGTGTGGCCATTATACAGTATGGAGCACTGTGTGGCCATATTTTTTTGTTTATAATTATTGTATATGAAACAGCGTGATCAGCAGTGGGTGTGGTTGGGACGTGGATATAGGTGTGACTAATTATGAATGGGTGTGGTCAGAGGCGTGGCCTAAAATTTGCTGCGGCAAATGGTCCCTCTTTCCCATCTTCAAAAGTTGGGAGGTAAGTTAGTGGCAATATTAATCTCCCTTTTTATGTGTGGGACACTGCTGCAAAATTCAGGCCCACTGTATTACACTACACAGTATAAGTGGCAGGAATTGGCTGGAAGATATATATATAAAAAAGGGACTGTACTACAATAACAATCTCCCTACAATGATCTCAGGACAAGTATGGCAGCCAGCAATAAAAAGGACTGCTGCACACAAAAGTGTGGACAAATAAACAATAGAACTGTGCAGAAAGGAGCAACAGGACTTTTGCTTTGAAAAAAGCAGTTGGTTTGCACAGCAGCGTACAAACAGCAATGCAGCTATCAGGGAGCCTTATAAGCTACAGAGCTGATGCACAGAAATATAGCCTCCACTGTCCCTGCAAAGAAAAGGTGGTGTTGGACAGTGGAAATCGCTACAGCACAAGCGGTTTGGGGGTTAATATTTCCTCCCTAACAATATCCCTGCTTCTGACGAAGCTGCATCAACCTCTATCTATGCTCAGATCGGCAGAAGTAAGATGGCGGTCGGCGTGCACTCCCCTTTATAGCCCCTGTGACGCCACAGAAAGCAAGCCAATCACTGTCTTGCCCTTCCCTAAGATGGTGGGGACCGAGACCTATGTCATCACGCTGCCCACACTCTGCGTACTTCTCATTGGCTGAGAAATGGCGCTGAAAGTGTCATACGAAATGCGACTTTGGCACAAAGATCGCCGACAGCATGGCTGATCCCACATTGGGATCGGGTCGGGTTTCATGAAACCCGACTTTGCCAAAAGTCGGCGATTTTTGAAAATGTCCGATCCGTTTCGCTCAACCCTACTTGTGAGTTCCGCCGTTTTGTGACCGACCACCAGTCGTGTCGTGTCACGCTTGGACAGTCTCTTCGTGACATTATAACCAACCATCCCATTTTTTCTGGTGAACCATGGCTCAAATGCAGGCCTTTGCCCAATTTCTACAGACCCTCACCGAGAAATGTAAAGTGCTGCGTGGTGAGGTGGTGCAGCAGCTGCAGCAATTGTTGGGGTTCTGGGCCTCGGCTCAGGTACAGGCTCAACCAGAACCCAAGATATCTCTCCCAGACAGGTTCTCTGGAGGGAGAGATACATTTTTGGTTTTTCAGGAAGCCTGCAAGTTATATTTCAGGCTCCGCCCTCGTTCATCATGGAGTGAGGAACAATGGGTAGGAATCATCGTTTCCCTTCTTAAGGGTGATCCCCAATCCTGGGCCTTCTCCCTGCCGACTGGTTCACCATCCCTACGGTCGGTGGACAAGTTTTTTACGGCTCTGGCGCTGGTGTATGGTGATCCTGATGGCGTCTCCCTGGTGGAATCCTGACTCAGTAAGATCAAGCAGGGGGGCTGGCCAGCTGAGGAGTACTGTTCAGAGTTCAGGAGGTGGGCCACAGACACAGTGGAATGACCCTGCCCTTAGGAGACATTTTGTGCAGGGTCTGTCCCCTAGGTTGCAAGAAACTCTGGTGCAGTACACCACCCCCAGGTCATTGGAGGCCACCATGTCCCTTGCCATACGGGTAGATAGACGCTTGAGGGAGAGGAATAGACCAAATATGCCCCTTGTAGTCCTTGCTAGGGAGGTGGGGACACCTGAGCAGGTGGACAAACCCATGCAGTGGGAGGAGTTGGATTCAAACAGGGTTGCCTGTGGTTCACTGTGGAGTGGGGGCATGTTTTTTCTCTGGGCAGACCGGTCATTTTATCAATGTCTGCCTGGCACGTGCCAAAGTACCTGCACCATCTAAAGAGCCGCGTCCCCCTGGTCGTGTGGAGAGAGGCGATCAGGGTGTGTATATTTCCTCCATTTTCTCATCTCATTGTACCTTACCTGTTGAGGTGGTTGCTGGTGGGGTAATTGAGAATATTCTGGTGCTTGTGGACAGTGAAGCAGGAGCTATGATCTCTGCTGTTTTTCTACAACCTACCCCTTCTTCTCCAGTGGGGGCAGCAGAGGTGCTGCCAGGGAGTAGGGGCAAGACTCTACCCTCACTACATGTTAACCTGGTGGGTCAGAGACCTCTTAGGAGGAGGGGTCAGAGGAGGGTGGTGGTTCCCTCGGTGCGTAGTGGGGGTGTGAGTTTGGTGACACAGGGGGACGCCTCTGTAGTCGGTTCTGTAAAGAGTTCATCATCTTGTGGCAGACGCATGCATGAAAATAAATGTTCAGGTCCGGACCTGTGTGTGAATGAGTACGTATGGGTGTCCACCAAAAACATCAGGTGGAAGTGTGCAACTGGTACCTGGAGTTCCAGGGTGATTGGGCCATATCGGGGACTTTTCAGTTGGAGTTACCCCCAGTTATGCATGTACACAACTCATTCCCCAGGTCGGCGCTCTGGAGATTTGTGGCACCTTTGGGTGTCTACATTGGTGGCATTTTCATCAGGCCACGTTTGCCATAAACCTGGGAGTCAGGTAACTGCTGAGGTGAACTTTGGTGGATGGAGGCATCCTCACCATAGGTTGTTATCTGGTGAGGTCCATTGTTGAGTGTCCAGAGGCCCCTCATTAAAAGGGGGGTACTGTCACGATCCATGTTTGAATCTGTGGCAGATCTGGTTTTCCTCTGATTAAAACCTTTTTTCCATTCTGGTCATCGGGGGTTAATGCAGTTTTCCCCCCCCCCGGTGGCCGCTCGTGTTATTGCATTGTTTTGCTGCTGGGTCAGCTGATGTTGGTGGTGACCACTCCCACCATCCTTCATAAGGTCACCTGGTGCATCAGCTGATGGTTGGTTATACAGGTTCTTCTGGAGATCAACCAAGCAGGTGGAAGGAGTTTTCTGAGTGCAGTTGTTACTCTGCTGTACTGTGCATTGCAGCAGAGAAAGCTAAGTGTTGCTTGCTTATAACTTGTTTGTCTAAACTTTCCCTTTGTGTTTTATTAGTGCAGCAGTGGGACCAGTGCTCTCACTAGCCAATTCCCTACCCAGGGATAGGTGCAGGGCGAGCGAGGGCTAAGATATCCTGCTCAGTGACAGGTTGAAAGAACCTGTATATGGACGTCAGGAAGATTAGGGCACATCCTTAGGAGAGTGCAGGAGGTGTGCATTTCCCTGTTCCATATTGTAGAGCCCACCGTTGTTATGTTCCCTTGTGAGTTCCGCCATTTTGTGACCGACCAGCCGTTGGGTCGTGTCATGCTTGGACAGTCACTGTCACTTTGTGACAAATTAACTGTGAAGAAGTACAGATGGGCAAGTATGCAGAGCTTTTCATACATTCTATTCCATGGGCATCAGAGGTCTGCATCAAGAGGAGGAAAGCATCTGCATCGATGCCCAAAATTATTTTCAATTGGATCTGGGGTCATACGAAGTAGGGTCCAAGCAGAATCCAGATCATCATCACCAGATATTAACCTCCGGGGGTCAAGGTGATATTGATGAGACTCAAATACCTAAGGCGCATATGGACTGTACTGTGCTGTCATGGCAGGAAGAGGAGGAAGGTGTCTTTCAGGGTGAGGATTGGAAAAACAGAGAGGATGACAATGAGGATGTAGATCACACTTGATGTGAACCCAGAGGCATGCAGCTGAGTAGCTTAGCAAAGAATGTGTAGGAGGAGAAAGTTGAGGAGGTTACGTTGCGGCTTCCCCACAGACACGGAATGATGCAACCATGACAAACACTGCACTGTTAGTCACATCTCTGATTGTGGCCAGCTCAGCAGCAATCGTGGGTCTGCAGTTCGCATGAGAGGCAAAAAGGACTGAAAAGGATGACCCAACTCATTTTATCTGCAATTTTGTAAAAAAAGACTCAGTAGAGGCAAAATTTCCAATATTTTGACTACTACACGCATGAACCTGCTATCAACATGCATTTGTCTGGGAATCTCACTGCGCTAAAATGCAGCCTAACGGGCCTCACCAACCACTGGCCACCCCATCAACAGCGTCTGTTGCTTCTTCCTCCTTCATTACCATGGCAAGTTTTCTCTCACAAGTCTCTGGCTGCAGAACCTCCACTTGTTAATCCCCTACAGTCGGGGTGAGTGAGAGCCCATTAGCTGCAGTGGACATGCTTGTTGCTTTTGAACAATCTCAGACACCGAGCACATCACATTTTTCTCAATCCACCATAACATCTCTGCCTGCACCTCATTCACAGTGCAGCAGTTTGACATGCTCACCCTACTCCACCCTCTCTCTGCACAGCAGCCAGCCCTTGGTCCCGCAGTTGTGGTCACGTAAAAGATTGTTTCCTCCTGCATGTGCCAAAGCCAAGAACTAGAACTTCCCCATCTCCAATCTGTTGGCCACAGAAATGCTGCTTTTCCTCCAGGTGTATATAGACTCTTTCGGAAAGCTGATAACTATTACCGTCCCCCAGTACTAGTAACCCAGTCACCATTACTTCTCTAAGAAAGTTGGGCCTGCACTATACAGCATGTTGCAGACAACATCACCTGTTCCTTGAAAAAGTCTGTCTGCCATGGTGCACTTCACCACTGACACTTGGACGAGCAAGCATGGCTAGGGGCATTACATATTGGTGACTTGGCACTGGACTGTGAGGGGCAGGCGGGGAAGGGTCTGTTCCACAAGTCTTGAAATCCCCAAGGCTTGCAGGGAGCTTGAGGATGGAGAACTAAACCAGTACACACCAGAGGATGGAGAACTGAACTACTAGACAACAGGGGTTGGAGAACTAAACTTCTGAACACCTAAGGTTTGATAACTAAACCACTACACACCAAGGGATGGTGAACTAAGCAACTAGACAACAATGAATGGAGAACTATTCCACTGCACACCACAATTTGGAGAACTAAACTACAAGGCAACAGGGCTTAGTAAACTAAACTACTAAATGCCTAAAGATGGAGAACTAAACCACTACACACCAGGGGATGGAGAACAAAACCACTAGACACCCAGGAATGGTGAACTAAACCACTAGACAAAAATTCTTGCAATCCCCACGCCTTGCAGGACAAACCTCTATACCTAACACTTCCTCCACTGCTTCTGCCTCCTCCACCTCCTCTAGGGATACCAACTGCGCCCTCAACCTCTCCCTTAATGAGACATGCATTTTAACAGTGTAGAGAGAATAACCCTAACTCTGTACTGCGCAGCCAGGGCTCACCACAATCAAGCAGTATTTAAATTAATATGCTTTGGAGATTGCAGTCATAGAGCTCAAAAGTTGTGGATAACTATTCAAGCTGAGGTTGAACAATGGCTCACTCCACTGAACCTGAAGATAGATAATGCAGTGTGCAATAATGGTGCGAACCTGGTGACGGCCCTGCATTGTGGCAACCTGACACACTTGCCTTGCATGGCTCACATACTGCATGGTTTCTCCTACACAATCCCAGCCTGGATATGCTGCTGCAGAAAGCATAATCGTTGAGTGCTCACTTTCGCCATTCACACCATGGGGGTCATAGACTTGCTTCGCTGCAGAGGTCTTTCGTGCTACCGGTTCTGACACTGGAATTCCACTCTGCACATGTTGCAGTGACAGTAGCAGCAGCAACGAGCCTTGTTGCAGTATGTCATTTTGCGTAGCCTGGGCCAACGCATTACGGACGTGGTGCAAATCACACTTGTGGAGTGGGCACAGATGAAGGACCTCTACACCCTTCTGCACAGTTTTATAATGGCTACCAAATTGACTAGCAGTGAAGATGCAGTCATTAGCATCACTATCACTTCTTGCTGCAAGATGATGCCTGTCTTGTTAGGATTAAAAATAGTACAGACTAATGGGTTGGCACTCTGTTAGATCCACAGTGCAGGAGTAAATTTTGCCAGATGCTTCCTCCCCTGGAAAGGGATGCGCGCATGCTGGAGCATCGAAACACGCTTGTAGACAACCTTACGAGTGGTTTTCCCCAAGACAGCAGTGAGGCACACAGTGTGCATTGCAGTTATAGATCTCCAACCCTGGGAACTTCGAATCGTCAATGCAAAAACATTGGCAGCAGCAGCAGTGTAAATGGCAAATTTCTGTGAGTCGTTTCACACATTTGACAACAGCAGAACTAGGGAAATTGATGACACTTTTCTGGTGTCTGCCCCTAATTTTTGGAAATGTTTTGACTAAAAAGTTGGGTCTCCTTCATGTATGTTGCATGTAGCAGTAAAGCTCCCAGACCGGCAGGCTTGCACTTAATTTCAGTCAACTACCTGTGTTATTATCTTTAAATTTTTTAATCTACAGCAGTCTATGAAGCTGATATTTGTCCCACATGAGTGTAGCTGTGCAGAAAAACAGTTTGAGCTGTTGCATGAAGTATCAGGGCTCCCAGCACAGCAGGTCTAAACCGGGCCCTCACCCACCTCTTAATTTGAACTTAAGTTCAAAGCTGTAAATGCAGGCACAGATTGTGAAATGTGGACTGATGCCTGCACCACAGTATTTGCACAAATGATTTAGATTGCAAAATGTGCCCTGGTGCCTGCATCACAGTATTAGCACAAACAATTTTGATTATGAAATAATGCCTCCTGCCTGCGCCACACTATTAGCACAAACAATTTAGATTCTGATATGTGGCCTGGTGTATGGCTCACACTATTAGCAGAAAGGATTTAGATTCGGAAGTGTGGCCTGGTACCTGCACCACAGTATTAGCACAAACCATTTAGATTATAAAATGTGGGCTGGTACCTGCACCACAGTATTAGCACAAACAATTTATATATATTGTACCTATAAATAAATATTTTATATTTTTAAGGAAAAAAGTACACAAAATACATAGTTGGTATCGCCATGTCTGGAACGACCCTATGTATAAAACTGTCAAACTAGGTAATCCTTTTAGTAAACACAGCAAAAAATTAAATTAAAAAACTAGACAAAAAATGATACTTTATCACCATACCGCCAAACAAAAAGTGGATCAAAATGTGATCAAACAAATGAATGTAAATAAAACTGGTATCACTAATAACGTCATCTAGTCCCACAAAAAACAAGCTGCCATGCAACTCCATCAGCAGAAAAATAAAAAAGTTATAGCTCTCAGTATAAGGCGATGCAAAAATGTCATATGCCCAGAAATAGTACCGATAAAAAATTAAAACTCGTCCCATTAAAAATAAACAGTTACATGACTGTGTCGGCTGAAATATGGAAAAATAATAGCTCTCAAAATAAGATGCAGAAACTAGTTTTTGCAAAACAAAATGTCTTTTAATGTGTGACAGCAGCCAAACAGGAAAACCTGATATAAATCTGATAGTGTTGTAATCACACCAACCCGAAGAATAAAATGATCTAATCACCTATACCGCACTACGAATGGCATAAAATGAAATAAATTCTTCACCTGCTGTTGAATTGTTTATTCTGCTTGGCTCACATTTATCCTGCGCTCTGGGCTGAGTGCTTGCACCGGGATTTACATGTAAATCTCTGAAATACGTGATTCATATGGAACCCCCAACAGAAGACTCCCTATAATGAGGCAGATGGAGATACTGTGAACACTGTCTGGCCTGTGATCCAGCGGTGTCCATATTTTTAGGCGTGCATAAAAACACATTCCGACACCGTTTTGTGCACTTTTGATAAAAAAGTGAATGGATGCTTTGGTGGTTTCATCTGAATCATGTCACTCAGAGTTTTAGAGGGAAACCCCAAAGTAAGTGCTCAGCGTAGATCACAGGATAAATGTGATCTCAAACGTTATATAAAATGTTCCCAATAAAATCTTCAGCTCAAACCACAAAAAATGTCCCCAATCAGGTCTGTCATCTGTCAATGGAATTGTATGGGGGGCTTCTACGTTGCTGGTAGCACAAAAACTCTGGAAAAGCAAAATGGCTCCTCGCCCCACCAAAATATATCATATTTGTGGGATTGCTGTCACCTTTGTATTGTCAAAGCTCAAGCCCACAGATTAGTAATAGAGAGCTCTCCATTACTAATCCTATAGTTGTATGACAAAGACACAGCCAGAATAAAGCATGTTATTGAAGTAAAACAAAATACTTTTACTTTTTTATTTAAAAATAACAAAGACAGTTTTACTTACATAACGCCCATTCCATTGAATCCCTCATCTCCTGTAATAATACAAAAATAAGAAAGAAAAATATCCCTCACCTCTACATTGTTCTGTCCCATGCCGTAATCCATGTATGGGGGATATATAGTTTTCAATATGGACGGTGCCAAGATGCGACCATCCAGGCTGAGAACCACTGGGAAATGAGCTGCTGTAAGCACAGCATAAGTGACTAGAAATTACATCATCGAGGTTACCGCAAGTCACTGAGACTGCATTCACAGCCAGGATGAACTGTGGTTACCTCCGGTGAGATCACCGCTAGCAAAGTAAGAAAAAGTTTCATTGTGCAGAGGCGAGTTCACTGTAGTTCACCAGGAGAATTTTACCGGCTGTCTGACTGGCGGTGATGATTTTACCTCCGATCAGAAGCGGTGTTTACCGCGCTGCCCTAGAAGACAAATAGCTCTCCATCCCTCCCGTGTCTCGCCATACTGTAAAGCTATACATAGGGTATTTTTGCTTTCAGGAGGAATTGTGGGACAAATATTCGTGACATTTTTACCAATTCCCCAGTGTGAAAATGTAAAATCTTGGGCTAAAACAAAATTTTGGTGGTAAAAATGGAATTATTTTTTTTCTTCACTGCCCAATTGTATAAAATTTTGTGACCCACCTATGGTGTTAATGTAAGGGGATACAAAGGCGGCACTATATTCCCCACACTCATCCCGGTATGTCTTATTGTGAATATTGTATGTGTGTGTTATTTACCTAGATGTCTTACGGTATCTTGGACGTGATGTTGTATTTAACTATTAATGCTGCAATATACATATTTTCTATTGTGTATATTTAGTAAAAAGGGTAAGTGCAGTTATAATATTAGCCACTAGATGGGGGAGGTATAGTATATGTAATATAGTATATTGAAACCAGTTAGTAAACAGTTAAACATAGGATTGATCTGCTGCAGCTAAGAGAGGGAGAACTTCCTCAAAGTAGTCAGTCGTGCCAGGGTGCCCAAGCTGCCTGCACAGGCTTAAGTGCCCGGAATGTTAGCAGTGACCATGCAACTTTGATCAAGGGAAAAGCCCAGCCATCCATACCATCAGGCCTGAACAGTAGTAGGCCAGAACAGCAGCAGGAAAAGAAGCTTAAGATAGAAGCAGTGACAGTACAGGGATTCAGGTGGCTCCATTATGTGGCAACTTATCGCTTGGGCTGATGCCCTCAGATCGGGAGTGAAACCACTGAGGGAACTCTAAAATGCAGTGAGTTTGGACCAGGAGTACTCTCTGTCACCGCAAAAGACAGCACAGATGGGCAGGTCGCTTGCCAGGTGGCAATTGACTTTGGAGGCTGATATTCTCAAGTCTGGTGCGAAACAGACTAAAGAATCTCTAACCATGGCAGGACTGAACTGGGAGGACGCTGAGGAACCATATGATATGGTCCAGCCCAGGTACGTGCTGTGTGACAGAGTGAAATGCAGGGAAAGAGGAAGAAATGTGTAAAGTGAAACCTGTTGTAAATGCTGTGAAGAATATGGATGTGCTGTGAAAAGGAAACAGTAAAACTGTTCAACTGAAAGTTGAAATGGACTGTGTCTCAATCTGTGCAAAACCGTCTATAGGGAGCTTACAGTGGAACAGAGGGGACCCTAATGGAGCAGAAAGTGGAGCCACAGGTATGCAAAGTAAAGGACATTATTTTCATGTGCTACGAGGCCAGGACACAGATGCCCAGGTACAGTATCCTCGGCCATGACTATGGCCCTGGCCCTCTCTCAAATTAATATGATCACTCTACCCCTAGGTAAATTCAATTAGAGGTGTAGCTTGTAAAATGATGTTTCTCATGGGGAATTCTGCTATTCTCGCACCTCAAGGGCTCTGAAAATGTGATGTGGCACCCAAAACCAGTCCAGCAAAATCTGAACTCCAATGTGGTGCTTTTTCTCATCTAAGCTTTACACTGTGCCTCAAAAGTAGTTTTTGGCCACATATGGAGTATCATCGTGTTAAATTTTGAGGTCTATTTACTCTTATTACTCTTATGAAAATAAAAAAATTGGGGCTAAAATATTTTTTTTTGTGGGAAAAATGTTATTTTTTTATTTTCATGGCTCTATGTTATAAACTTCTGCAAAAGGAGTAAAATTGCTCACTACAAGCATAGACACATTATTGTGAGGGGTCTATTTTCTGAAATAGGGTCACTTGTTTGGGGTCTCCACTGTTTAGGCACATCAGGGGCTTTCCAAATGTGGCATGACACCTGCAGACTGTTCCATTAAAACCTAAATACCAAAATGTCATAACTTCCTTTCTGAACCGTGATGTGCACCCAAACAGTAGTCTTTCACCACATATGGGGTATATGCGTACTCAGGAGAAATTGTACAATACATTTTCAGGTCCATTTTATCCTTTTCCATTGTGAAAAGAAGAAATTTGGGACTAAAGGTACATTTTTTGTGGTAAAAATGTGACTTTTTATTTTCACGGTTATAAACTTCCAAGAAGCACCTGGGTGTTCAAAGAGCTCAGCACACATCTAGATAAGTTCCCTGAAGGGTATAGTGTCAAAAATGGTGTTACTTTTGGGGTTTTACACTGTTTAAGCACATCAGTGACTCTTCAAATGCGATATGGAGCCCACTATTTATTCCAGCAAATTTTGCAATCAAAAAGTCAAATGGAGCTCCTTCCCTTCCAGCCCTGCCATCCACCCAAATAATGGTTTTCCTCCACATATGGGGTGAAAACATGCTCAAGCAGGGAAATTATACAACACATTTTGGGGTCCATTTTGTCCTGTTACTCTCGTGAAAGTAAAAATATTTGGGTCTAAATTAAAATTTTTGTGAAAAAAAATTTCATTTTTTTCCTTCCACATTCTAAAAATTTCTGAGAAACACCTGAAGGGTTAATGAAATTTTTGAATGTGGTTGAGGGGTGCAGTTTTTACAATAGTGTAACTTTTGGGTACATTCTATCATATGGGCCCCTCAAAGTTATGTAAATGTATTTTTTGGTGAAAAACTGAGAAATCGCTGGTCAACTTTTAACCCTTATATCTTCCTAACAAAAAAATTATGTTTCAAAAATTGTGCTTATGTAAAGTAGACATGTGGAATGTTATTTATTAACTATTTTGTGTGACATAATTCTCTGATATTAGGGCATAAAAATTAAAGTTTGAAAATTGCTAAATTTTCTAACTTTTCACCAAATTTCTTTTTTTTCCATAAATAAACGCAAGTCATTGCAAATAAATTTTACCTATGTCACGAAGTACAATATGCTACAAAAAACAGTCTCAGAATCAGTGAGATCCGTTTAAGCATTCCAGAGTTATTACCTTATAGACACTAGTCAAAATTGTAAAATTTGGCCTGATTATGAAGGTAAAAACAGACTTAGAGACAGAAGGGGTTAAAAGTGGCTTTTTAAAAGTAATAATATTGGCCCAGTTCTATGTCTAAGCATACTTGACTGTCCCTTATCAGTTGACACACAGCAAAACACTTATGAAGGAGGAATCCCAGACACATTATATAATGTCTCAAAAGACTTGAACACTTTTGGAATTCTAAGCAAAATATCCTGAGTACATTACAACAAGACTCAACCCTTGTAAAGACATAAAATTGGCTTCCAAATGCTGGCAGCTAAGTTGCACATCTGTACACCATTTTGAGGGAATATTACATTCTAAGAATGGATTTGTAGCAGAAAATATTTATTTATTTTCCATTTATGGCAAGAAAACAAAAGATGTTTTTGAAATGCTATAAAACAGAGGATACAGGCATCAAAAGTTCCACTGTTTTTACTTGACCAGAGGTAATGTTTACTAAGAAAGCTAAAATGTATAGATTATACACTTTGTAGCAGCCCGAAGCCAAAAAACACATAGCGTAAATGACTACTTTCCATCAGGCCCCTACTTTTTTTTACCTATTGCTATTTATATAAGAACAGGATCTTTTCAGCAATAGCTTGTGGCACAGAAAAAGGAAACCATGGCAAAATTTGCAAACAGTGGTTTGATGAAGGGAAAATTCAGATATATAAATGAAAATGTTAAACCTTTGGAAATATCTGTGGAATTATTTGAATTGGATAAATTCCAGCCAAAAGGAACGTATCAAGCCCTTTCGAGAGTTGGAGAGTTGGTTTTATTGGATAATTAGGAACATGTTTGGTTTGTACCAGATTTAGAATACAGGCAAAGCTTTTGTTATTATTATGAATATTAATGTAAATTACCAAATTATTATTAGATGATCACTCTATCATGCCTTATGTTCAACACAGCATTAGACATCAAAATATTATAAAGTTATATGTAGAGATGAGTGAACATGTTCGGGAAGACGTTCACCAATCTCAAATTCGGCGCAAACGTAGCACATTTGGAATCGTGCTCACTTTCACCAGCATTTTTAGTCAAAGTCGGCAAAAGTCAGTCACAATTCAGTAAATCATCGCATTTCCACTAATGCTTTTATGTCTTTGACTAGGATAGTGCTGCTATATGATTTGCTAATAGCATGTTCCTGAAACAAGGCCACATTTAAATATATAAATATTTAGTGCTACTAGTTTTTCTCCAGCCAGGAGTCCACATTTCTGAATCTAAATTGTTTGTACTAATAGCATGCTACAGAAAGCAGGCTACATTTCAGTATATAAATCTTTTGTGCTAATTGTGTGGTCCAGCCAACAGGTCACATTTCACATTTCAGCATGGAATATGGCCTGGGACGGAGATTGGAGCAGCATTTCTAGCTTAAACATTGATTAGTAACAGGTGGATGAATGACAGGTGTAGGCCTGGTGGTCTCAGAGCCCTGCTAAATTCAGGCAATACAAATGAAGGAGACCCAACTTGAAGTTCAAACATTTTCAAAAATTAGGAGCAGATGTAACTAAAGTGGCATCAATTTATTTTATTTATTTATGCTACTCACTTACATAGCGTCATTAACTCCACAGCACTTTGCAGACATTATTAATTTCCCCAAAGTAGAAATAGCATAATGGCTCACCCCTTCCACTTCAGGCAGTCCACAAGATGGAGACCCAACTTGGAGGTGTCACATTTCATAAAATTGTTTGTAACATCAGCAGCAGTAGCAACAGCAGGCACATACGCCACAACAAAGGTGTCACAGACTGCAATAACTTCAGCTCAATGCAGCACACTAAAAACAATACCATTGTTTAGTCTGCCCAGTCTGAGACTGGTGTGCAAAAGTCATTGGAGATCCATGACTCATTCATCTTGTTGAAGGTTCAGCCATCTATGCTTTCAGGGGACATACATGCTTATCCGTAAGGACACCAGCTGTAGTGCTGAAGATAACTTCTGAGAGACTGCTGGCTTCTGGCCATGACAAAACCACCAAGGCGCAACATGCAAGCTCAGGCTATTACTTAATTTTTGAAGACCAAAATGCAAAGGGTTCAATTTCCCTCTGATGGCATTGATGTTGAGCTCAAACTACTCATGCACCATCTTCTCCAGTCATTCATTAATTGTCAGACTTGTACTCTGTTCTGCTGTTGCACTGGCTGGTCTAAAAATGTGTGAAACGACTTAGAGAAATTGCTTATTTTAATTTTTAGTTATGTTAATCACTAATATAGCATCATTAATTACATGGTGCTTCCCATTGGGGCTCAAAATCTAAATTTCCTATCAGTATAGTGCGGGAGAAATCCAGTGCAACCAGAGGAAATACATGCAAACACATGGAGAACATAAAAACTCCTTGGAGATGTTATCCTTGGTAAGGTTTTAATCCAGGACCCCAGTGCTGGAAGGGTGCAGTGCTAACTGCTAAGTCAACTTGCTGCCTCTGCCACTCACACTGTTGCTGCTAATGTTTTTGTGTTGATGACTAAATGTTACTGGGGTTGGAAGTCTATAACTGTTGTGCTTTACTGCTGTCTTGTGAAAAATCACTCTTAAGATTCTATACAAGTGTGTTTCGATACTCCAGCATGTTCATGTCCCTTTCATGTGGGTGAAACATCTGGCAAAATTTACTTTTGTATCGCAGATCTAACAGAGTGCGAACCCAGTAATCAGCACTATTTCTAATCCTAACAATACGGCCAACAATCATGTTGTAGATAGTGCAGCAAAAAGGCGCTCACGTGTCGGCCGCTTCCATGAGGTTCCAAGTACCTGGTGTGTTAGTGATGGGGAAAAACTTGAGCTTGTTTCCTGCGTCCTCTCCCGCTAACCTGGGACAACTGAGAGGGGATCATTATCCTCTTCATCTCCTGACTGTTGCGTGCCCATCATCTCTTCCTTCTCATTGTCCTCCATTTGTTCCTTGTCTCCTGCACCTTTACTAACAGTTTGACTGGTACCTTGAGCAACTCCCGATCGCTATAATCCACCCTCCCATGCCACTCGCCTGTGCAATGATAGTGCTAAGTTAGAGATATTGTTATCACTTTCGCATCCTATTCTGCATCCTTCTCTTCCTCTTCGACCACCACCTGTTCATTCAGATTATTCAAAGTATGCTCCAGCATGCTGATGACCAGTATAAGGATGCTGATGATGCCATCATCAGTGCTATCTTAGTAGTCATTTCAAAACTGTGCAAAAAGATGCAGAGGTCCTTCATCTGTGCCCACTCCACAAGCGTGATTTGTTACATGTTCATACTGCATTGGGCCAAACTATGCAAAATGTCATACTTTACTAGCGGTCATCACTGCTGCTACAGTTGCTGCAACATGTGCAGAGTGTAACACGCATATCAACCAATTAACTGGTAGCCCAAAAGACCTCTGTAGCAATGTAAGTCAATGACCATGAGTGGTATAGACAACAGGAATGAGCACATAGTGGCTGTGCTTTCTGCAACAGCACATCCAGGCTGGGATAGTGTCATAGAAATTGCTGTACCACCAGATTGAGGACATGAGCCATGCAAGGCACGTAAGTGAGGTTGCCCGGCGTAGGTCTGCCACCAGGTTCGCACCGTTATTGCACATGGCCTTCACTGACTCCAGATTCAATGGAGACAGTTATTGCACAAACTCAGCCTGGATAGCTGTCTACAATGCTTGAGCTGTGTAAATGCATTCTCCAAGGCATATTAAGTTAAACGCTGCCTGATTGTGGTTTTCCTTGGCTGCGCAGTACAGAGCTGAGGGGATGTTCTATGCACTGTTGGAAAGTGTGTCTAATTAAGGGAAAGGTTGAGGGCACAGGTGGAGGCCCTACAACAGATGGTGGCGAAGGCAGAAGCAGTGTAGGAAGGGTTAGATACAGAGGTTTATCCCGAAAGTCTTGGGGAAACAAAGATTTGCTGTCTAGTGACACCTTGGTGTCTTGTGTTTTAGTTCACCATTAGTGATGGGTGAGCATCACTAAAATGCTCTGGTGCTTGTTGCTCGGGTCAAGCAAATTGGAATACTCGGGTATTCGACCCGAGCAACGAGCCCAATGTAAGTCTATGTTAAACCCGAGTATTTTACCGTGATCCCCCGGGGGTCCTTTTAAGGTCTAAAAACATCTGAAAATGATGGAAACACTGCTCAAATGACACGGGAACGTCATGGGGATCGCCCCTGGAAGCATTTCTGACTCCAAGGTCACAGCTGTAAGCAATGTTGTCAGAGTTTCACACCATTTTTACAGGTGCACCAAAAAACATACAAAAACGAAACCAAAATGGATTTTGCTGGAAAATATGTTAAGGTACATCCTTTCCAGGGTAATAATTTACCCTAGACGAAAATGTTCCACCAACACTTTAACTATGTTCACATGCAGCATTTTTTATGCTTTTCTCAACTTTAACATTGCTTTCAACCAATACAAATGCATTCACTGGGAAATGTCATTGTAAAATTTAACAATCCTAGCTGGCCATGTGGTGTGTGACACATAAGGAGACACATCTTGTTTCATTTCTGAAGGAGGAACTCTTAAAGTCACAAAGCCTATATTTAGAGGGGCATCATGCAGCATTAGTATTTTTAAAGGGCCATTATTAAACAGTGGGTCTCCTATGCTGTTATTGCTTTTGCAGTGAGTAGCTGGGCTGCCAAGAATTACAACGCACCACAATACCCCTTTCACGAGAGGAGCAGGAGGGCCTCCTGAAAAAATGTTGCATTGAATGCAAGGCCTGCCCTGCTATCAAGTCATATGCACCCCAATAAGCCTTTGAACCCAGATACTGGAAGGCCACAGGAAAACCAACTTCACAGTCTTCAGTTGGTCTTGCCAAACAGTTTATACATTGAATGCAAGGGCCACCTTGACCCAAATTTGCATGCACCCCAATACCCCCTTGGAAGAGACATGGAGGAGGGGATCCTAAAAAAAATGTCACATTACAAAGGAGCGGGTCTCCTAGACTCGTAGTGGCAATACACTAAGTGTATGGGCTGACAAACATTTTCCCATGGGGGTACATTTTTTAAACAATTTTTTATGGGGATCATAGACACCCTTGCAAAAAAATTGACTGGCTGTAGCAACATGGAACACATTAACTCTGGTGATCTAGTGGCAGTGGATGATGAGCTGTGGAGGAAGACCTCATTAAAAACTAGGCCCAATTTAACAGAGCAGGTCTCCTAGACTTGAAATGCCCATACACAAAGTGTATGGGCTGACAAACATTTCCCCATGGGGGGTAAATAAAAAAAAATCACAAAATAGTGTTTACTGTTTAGAGCTAGGGTAGCACACAGCAAAAAAAGGAGAATGGAAGCCTCAAAAGCACACTTTGCAGCCCACAGATAGATGAATTATATATATATATATATATATATATATATATATTTTTTTTTTACCATGATAGTGTATAGACCTAGGGTAAGAGACAGGCCAAAAATTGGAATGTATGCATGAAAAACAACTGCTTCAATATGTGGCTTGTATTTTTTAAAATTTTCAAACCACAAAATACTGTATACACCAAGGGTATCAGACCAAAAACTGGAATGTATGGCTGAAAAGTCAAGATTTGAACACCACAGATAGACCAGACATCTGAATGAGATAACAGACTGTTTCAACATGTGGGATGTATTTTTTAAAATTTTAAAAACCACAAAATACTGTATACACCAAGGGTAGCAGACCAAAAACTGGAATGTATGGCTAAAAAGCCAAGATTTGAAGACCACAGATAGACCAGATGTGTGACTAAGATCACAGACTATTTCAATATGTAGCCTGTATTTTTAAAAATGTTCAAACCACAAAATACTGTATACACCAAGGGTAGCAGACCAAAAACTGGAATGTAGGGCTGAAAACCCAAGATTTGAACATCACAGATAGACCAGATGTGTGACTGAGATAACAGACTGTTTCAAACTGTGGGATGTATTTTTTTAAATTTTAAAAACCACAAAATTCAGTATACAACAAGGGTAGCAGACAAAAAACTGGAATGTATGGATTAAAAGCCAAAGTTTGAAGACCACAGATAGACCAGACGTGTGACTGAGATAACAGACTGTTTCAATATGTGACCTGCATTTTTTTTAAATTTTCAAACCACAAAATACTGTATACACCAAAAGTATCAGATCAAAAACTGGAATGTATGGCTGAAAAGCCAAGATTTGAACACCACAGATAGACCAGATGCATGGCTGAGATAACAGACTGCTTCAATATGTGGGATGTATTTTTTAAAATTTTAAAAACCACAAAATACTAAGGATATCAGACCAAAAACTGTAATGAATGTTTGAAAAGACAAGATTTGAAGACCACAGATAGACCAGATGTGTGATTGAGATAACAGACTGTTTCAATATGTGGGATGTGTTTTTAAAATTTTTAAAATCCATAAAATACTGTATACACCAAGGGTAGCAGTCTAGCACACCAAAAATGCAATGTATGCCTGTAAATTGTTTCCATAAGTAGGCTGTGAAACTAAAATTTAACATTTGGGCTACTAAAATTGTCTAAACATTTCCCCATGTGGGGTACATTTTAAAAAAATATTTTATGGGCATCATAGACATCCTTTCCAAAAATTGGACTGGCTGTAGCAGCACAGAACCCGTTAACCCTGGTGATCTAGTGGCAGAGAATGAGGAGACATAATGAATGATCAATCATACTGAAATAAAAAAATGAATAAAAAATGTGAATCCACCTATGAAAGAAGGGAGGGGCGAACACAGGTTCATAGATATGAAGCCAGATTGTGTCCAACGAGATATGTTGGTCCTTAGCAACAGCTCAGAGACAGGGATATAAATAAAAATGTATATAATAATATTTCAATATTTTTATATTGGAGAGATATACACTTGGTCATAAGAGGATGGTCCAGAGATAGGAAAATTGGAAAATATAAGAAGAAATGGGAAGAATATACGTACATCTACTTTTTTTGACATTTCCCCCTGGGGGAGTAACATTTGTTTTGGTTTCAAATTAGTAATGGGCATCATAAAGACAACCTTGCACAAAAATTGTACTGGCTGTAGCAGCACAGAACACATTAACCCTGGTGATCTAGTGGTTGTGGATGATGAGGATGGGGATAAGGAGGAGGATAACACCAAACAGACCAAATCAGGAAGCAGATACCCTTGTGTGGTTGTGAAGAGGTTCACCTCCAAAAAATGACAATGTATTAGAGGTTATGTTTTGCGGAGAGTGAGGAGACATAATGATAAATCATACTTAAGTCAAAGGAATAAATAAAAAATGTGAATCCACCTATGAAAGAAAATAACAAAAGGGAGGGGCGAACACAGGTTCATAGATATGAAGCCAGAATGTATCCAACGAGATAGGTTTGTCCCTAGCAACAGCTCAGAGACAGGGATATAAATTAAAATATAATATAATAGTATTTCAATTTTTTTTTATATTAGAGAGGTATACACTAGCTCATAAGAGGATGGTCCAGAGATTTGAAAAATGGAAAATATAATAATAAATGAGATGAATATACAGTACAGACCAAAAGTTTGGACACACCTTCTCATTTAAAGATTTTTCTGTATTTTTATGACTATGAAAATTGTACATTCACACTGAAGGCATCAAAACTATTAATTAACACATGTGGAATTATATACTTAACAAAAAAGTGTGAAACAACTGAAATTATGTCTTATGTTCTAGGTTCTTCAAAGTATCCACCTTTTGCTTTGATGACTGCTTTGCACACTCTTGGCATTCTCTTGATGAGCTTCAAGAGGTAGTCACCGGGAATGGTTTTCACTTCACAGGTGTGCCCTGTCAGGTTTAACAAGTGGGATTTCTTGCCTTATAAATGGAGTTGGGACCATCAGTTGTGTTGTGCAGAAGTGTGGTGGATACACAGCTGATAGTCCTACTGAATAGACCATTAGCTGCTTTTTTCTTGCCATAATACAAATTCTAAGTAAAGAAAAACGAGTGGCCATCATTACTTTAAGAAATAAAGGTCACTCAGTCCTAAAAATTGGGAAAACTTTAAAGTGTCCCCAAGTGCATTGGCAAAAACCATCAAGCGCTACAAAGAAACTGGCTCACAAGATGACCGCCCCAGGAAAGGAAGACCAAGAGTCACCTCTGCTTCTGAAGATAAGTTTATCCGAGTCACCAGCCTCAGAAATCGCAGGTTAACAGCAGCTCAGATTAGAGACCAGGTCAATGCCACACAGAGTTCTAGCAGCAGACACATCTCTACAACAACTGTTAAGAGGAGACTTTGTGCAGCAGGCCTTCATGGTAAAATAGCTGCTAGGAAACCACTGCTAAGGACAGGCAACAAGGAGAAGAGACTTGTTTGGGCTAAAGAACACAAGGAATGGACATTAGACCAGTGGAAATCTGTGCTTTGGTCTGATGAGTCCAAATTTGAGATCTTTGGTTCCAACCACCTTGTCTTTGTGCGACGCAGAAAAGGTGAACGGATAGACTCTACATGCCTGGTTCCCACCGTGAAGCATGGAGGAGGAGGTGTGATGGTGGGGGGGTGCTTTGCTGGTCACACTGTTGGGAATTTATTCAAAATTGAAGGCATACTGAAGCAGCATGGCTACCACAGCATCTTGCAGCGGCATGCTATTCCATCCGGTGTGCGTTTAGTTGGACCAACATTTATTTTTCAACAGGACAATGATCTCAAACACACCTCCAGGCTGTGTAAGGGCTATTTGACCAAGAAGGAGAGTGATGGGGTGCTACGCCAGATGACCTGGCCTCCACAGTCACCAAACGTGAACCCAATTGAGATGGTTTGGGGTGAGCTGGACCGCAGAGTGAAGGCAAAAGGGCCAACAAGTGCTAAGCATCTCTGGGAACTCCTTCAAGATTGTTGGAAGACAATTCCCGGTGACTACATCTTGAAGCTCATCAAGAGAATGACAAGAGTGTGCAAAGCAGTCATCAAAGCAAAAGGTGGCTACTTTGAAGAACCTAGAATATAAGACATAATTTCAGTTGTTTCACACTTTTTTGTTAAGCATATAATTCCACGTGTTAATTCATAGTTTTGATGCCTTCAGTGTGAATGTACAATTTTCATAGTCATGAAAATACAGAAAAATCTTTTAATGAGAAGGTGTATCCAAACTTTTGGTCTGTACTTTATGTACATCTCATTTTTACGACATTTCCCCCTGGGGGAGTAACATTTGTTTTGGTTTCAAATTGGTGACAGGCATCAGAAAAACACATTTGCACAAAAATTTAATGGCTGCAGCAGCATACAACACGTTCATCATGTTGTTCTAGTGGCAGAGAATGATGAGATGTGAGGAAAGCCTTATTAAAAACCAGGCCCAAGGTTAAGGAGCGGGTCTCCTAGACTTGTAATGCACATACACAAAGTGCATGGGCTGACAAACATTTCCTGTCATGGTTCCTAATGGCAAGGGAACGTAAAAAACACATAAGTAACGAACGAGCTCTCGGGTGATGGAAACTCGAGTTGACCGTGAGCTAAATCTACCACACAACTAACAGTAGCCAGGGAGCATACCTACGGCTTCCTATATGCCACGCGCCAGCCGGAGGACTAACTACGCCTGGTAGAGGAAGAAACAGACCTGGCTTACCTCTAGGGAAATACCCCAAAAGATGATAGCAGCCCCCCACATGTAATAACGGTGAATTAAGAGGAAAAGACATACACAGTATGAAAGTAGATTTAGCAAAGAGAGGTCCACTTACTAGATAGCAGAAGGATACAAAAGAGGACTTCACGGTCAACTGAAAACCCTTTCAAAAACCATCCTGAAATTACTTTAAGACTCCCGTGTCAACTCATGACACAGAAGTGGCAATTTCAGCCCGCAAGAGCTTCCAGCTACAGAGAATTACAAAAACTGCAAACTGGACAAAAGGTACAAAACAAAAGGACAAAGTCCACTTAGCTGATCAGCAGACTAGTAGCAGGAACATGCAACCGAAGGCTCTGGTTACAATGATGACCGGCAAGGAAATGACTGGAGAGCAAGGCTAAATAGGAAACTCCCAAACACTGATGGAAGCAGGTGAACAGAAGAAGCAAAGTGCAAACAAGTCACCAGTACCACCAGCAACCACCAGGGGAGCCCAAAAAGCGGATACACAACAGTACCCTCCCCTTAAGGAGGGGGCACCGAACCCTCACAAGAACCGCCAGGGCAATCTGGAAGAGCCCTATGAAAGGCACGAACCAAATCCGAGGCATGAACATCAGAGGCAGTTACCCAAGAATTATCTTCCTGACCATAGCCTTTCCATTTAACCAGATATTGAAGTCTCCGTCTGGAAATACGGGAGTCCAAGATCTTCTCCACGACGTACTCCAATTCACCCTCCACCAGCACAGGAGCAGGAGGTTCAGTAGAAGGAACCACCGGTACCTCATATCTCCGCAACAACGACTGTTGTGAAATTGGATTCTGGGCTCCCCCGGTGGCCACTTGTGGAATTTAACTTGTGTGCATCATCCCCTCTGTTCACCTGCTCCTATCAGGATGTGGGAGTCGCTATATAACCTTGCTCCTCTGTCAGTTTCATGCCGGTCAACAATGTAATCAGTAGCCTTTCTGTGCATGTTCCTGCTACTAGACAACTCCCAGCTAAGTTGGACTTTTGTCCTTGTGTGTTTTTGCATTTTGTTCCTGTTCACAGCTGCTGTTTCGTTACTGTGTCTGGAAAGCTCTTGTGAGCGGAAATTGCCACTCTGGTGTTATGAGTTAATGCTAGAGTCTTAAAGTAATTTCTGGATGGTGTTTTGATAGGGTTTTCTGCTGACCATGAAAGTGCCCTTTCTGTCTTCATGCTATCTAGTAAGCGGACCTCGATTTTGCTAAACCTATTTTCATACTACGTTTGTCATTTCATCTTAAATCACCGCCAATATATGTGGGGGCCTCTGTCTGCCTTTTGGGAAAATTTCTCTAGAGGTGAGCCAGGACTGTCTTTTCCTCTGCTAGGATTAGGTAGTTCTCCGGCTGGCGCTGGGCATCTAGGGATAAAAAAACGTAGGCATGCTACCCGGCCACTTCTAGTTGTGCGGCAGGTTTAGTTCATGGTCAGTATAGTTTCCATCTTCCAAGAGCTAGTTCTCATATATGCTGGGCTATGTTCTCTCGCCATTGAGAATCATGACAGTTTGACCGGCCCAAAAAAGGGTTAAATTACTGGCTGAGAAAGGAGAGAAAAAAAGAAGTCTGCTACAATTTTTTTTTTTTTTTTTTTTCCCTCTAGTTCTGAGTGTGCTCTTAATTGAATCACTTGCTAGTCTGCCTATACTGCAGCCTTCCTCTCTTCCTCTCCTTCTAATCCTTGAATGGCTCTGTGTTCACCTGTTTCAAATGGATCTTCAGAGTGTAGCTACAGGTTTGAATAATCTCGCCACAAAGGTACAAAATTTGCAAGATTTTGTTGTTCATGCACCTATGTCTGAGCCTAGAATTCCTTTGCCTGAATTCTTCTCGGGGAATAGATCTCACTTTCAAAATTTTAAAAATAATTGCAAATTGTTTTTGTCCCTGAAGTCTCGCTCTGCCGGAGACCCTGCACAGCAGGTCAGGATTGTAATTTCCTTGCTCCGGGGCGACCCTCAAGACTGGGCTTTTGCATTGGCACCAGGGGATCCTGCGTTGCTCAATGTGGATGCGTTTTTTCTGGCCTTGGGGTTGCTTTATGAGGAACCTCATTTAGAGCTTCAGGCGGAAAAGGCCTTGATGTCCTTGTCTCAGGGGCAAGATGAAGCTGAAATATTCTGCCGTTTCTCCAGACCTGCGGCGGGCCTTGCAGGAGTTTCAGGCGGATAGACCTGATCGTTGCCCACCTGGTAGACTGTTTGTTCCTGATGATTGGACCAGTAGAGTCATCTCTGAGGTTCATTCTTCTGCGTTGGCAGTTCATCCTGGAATCTTTAGTACCAGGGATTTTGTGGCAAGGTCCTTCTGGTGGCCTTCCCTGTCACGAGATGTGCGAGGCTTTGTGCAGTCTTGTGACGTTTGTGCTCGGGCCAAGCCTTGTTGTTCTCGGGCTAGTGGATTGTTGTTACCCTTGCCTATCCCGAAGAGGCCTTGGACGCACATCTCGATGGATTTTATTTCGGATCTGCCTGTTTCTCAGAAGATGTCTGTCATCTGGGTGGTGTGTGACCGTTTCTCTAAGATGGTCCATCTGGTTCCCTTGCCTAAGTTGCCTTCTTCTTCCGAGTTGGTTCCTCTGTTTTTTCAAAATGTTGTTCGTTTGCATGGTATTCCGGAGAATATCGTTTCTGACAGAGGGACCCAATTCGTGTCTAGATTTTGGCGGGCATTCTGTGCTAGGATGGGCATAGATTTGTCTTTTTCGTCTGCTTTCCATCCTCAGACTAATGGCCAGACCGAGCGGACTAATCAGACCTTGGAGACATATTTGAGGTGTTTTGTGTCTGCGGATCAGGATGATTGGGTTGCTTTTTTGCCTTTGGCGGAGTTCGCCCTCAATAATCGGGCCAGCTCTGCCACCTTGGTGTCCCCGTTTTTCTGTAATTCGGGGTTTCATCCTCGATTTTCCTCCGGTCAAGTGGAATCTTCGGATTGTCCTGGAGTGGATGCTGTGGTGGAGAGGTTGCATCAGATTTGGGGGCAGGTGGTGGACAATTTGAAGTTGTCCCAGGAGAAGACTCAGCTTTTTGCCAACCGCCGTCGTCATGTTGGTCCTCGGCTTTGTGTTGGGGACTTGGTGTGGTTGTCTTCTCGTTTTGTCCCTATGAGGGTTTCTTCTCCTAAGTTTAAGCCTCGGTTCATCGGCCCGTACAAGATATTGGAGATTCTTAACCCTGTGTCCTTCCGTTTGGACCTCCCTGCATCCTTTTCGATTCATAATGTTTTTCATCGGTCATTGTTGCGCAGGTATGAGGTACCAGCTGTGCCTTCCGTTGAGCCTCCTGCTCCGGTGTTGGTTGAGGGTGAGTTGGAGTACGTTGTGGAAAAGATCTTGGACTCTCGTGTTTCCAGACGGAAACTCCAGTATCTGGTCAAATGGAAGGAATACGGTCAGGAGGATAATTCTTGGGTCACTGCCTCTGATGTTCATGCCTCCGATCTTGTCCGTGCCTTTCATAGGGCTCATCCTGATCGCCCTGGTGGTTCTGGTGAGGGTTCGGTGCCCCCTCCTTGAGGGGGGGGTACTGTTGTGAAATTGGATTCTGGGCTCCCCCGGTGGCCACTTGTGGAATTTAACTTGTGTGCATCATCCCCTCTGTTCACCTGCTCCTATCAGGATGTGGGAGTCGCTATATAACCTTGCTCCTCTGTCAGTTTCATGCCGGTCAACAATGTAATCAGTAGCCTTTCTGTGCATGTTCCTGCTACTAGACAACTCCCAGCTAAGTTGGACTTTTGTCCTTGTGTGTTTTTGCATTTTGTTCCTGTTCACAGCTGCTGTTTCGTTACTGTGTCTGGAAAGCTCTTGTGAGTGGAAATTGCGACTCTGGTGTTATGAGTTAATGCTAGAGTCTTAAAGTAATTTCTGGATGGTGTTTTGATAGGGTTTTCTGCTGACCATGAAAGTGCCCTTTCTGTCTTCATGCTATCTAGTAAGCGGACCTCGATTTTGCTAAACCTATTTTCATACTACGTTTGTCATTTCATCTTAAATCACCGCCAATATATGTGGGGGCCTCTGTCTGCCTTTTGGGAAAATTTCTCTAGAGGTGAGCCAGGACTGTCTTTTCCTCTGCTAGGATTAGGTAGTTCTCCGGCTGGCGCTGGGCATCTAGGGATAAAAAAACGTAGGCATGCTACCCGGCCACTTCTAGTTGTGCGGCAGGTTTAGTTCATGGTCAGTATAGTTTCCATCTTCCAAGAGCTAGTTCTCATATATGCTGGGCTATGTTCTCTCGCCATTGAGAATCATGACAAACGACCGATGGAACACATTATGGATAGCGAAAGATGGCGGGAGGTCCAAACGAAAGGAAACAGGGTTAAGAATCTCCAAAATCCTATAAGGACCGATGAACCAAGGCTTAAATTTGGGAGAAGAAACCCTCATAGGGACAAAACGGGAAGACAACCACACCAAGTCCCCAACGCGAAGGTGGGGACCAACACGACGACGACGGTTAGCAAACTGCTGAGTCCTCTCCTGGGACAATTCCAAATTATCCACCACTTGTTCCCAAATCCGATGCAACCGATCCACCACCGCATCCACTCCAGGACAATCCGAAGATTCAACCTGACCAGATGAAAAACGCGGATGAAACCCTGAATTGCAAAAGAAAGGAGAAACCAAAGTGGCAGAACTAGCCCGATTATTAAGAGCAAACTCCGCCAATGGCAGAAAGGCAACCCAATCATCCTGATCCGCAGACACAAACACCTCAAATAAGTCTCCAAAGTTTGATTAGTTTGCTCCGTCTGGCCATTGGTCTGAGGATGGAATGCAGACGAAAAGGACAAATCAATGCCCAACCTGGCACAGACTGCCCGCCAAAATCTAGACACGAACTGGGTACCCCTGTCAGAAACGATGTTTTCCGGAATACCATGCAAGCGAACCACATTTTGAAAAAACAGAGGGACCAACTCAGATGAGGAAGGCAACTTAGGCAATGGCACCAAATGAACCATTTTAGAAAAACGGTCACACACCACCCAGATGACAGACATCTTCTGAGAAACAGGGAGATCCGAGATAAAGTCCATAGAGATGTGCGTCCAAGGCCTCTTCGGAATAGGCAAGGGCAACAATAACCCACTAGCCCTAGAACAACAAGGCTTGGCCCGAGCACACACATCGCAAGACTGCACAAAAACCCGCACATCTCGAGACAGGGAAGGCCACCAGAAGGATCTAGCCACCAAATCTCTGGTGCCAAAAATTCCCGGATGACCTGCCAGAGTAGAAGAATGAACTTCCGAGATGACTCTAGTGGTCCACTCGTCAGGAACAAACAGTCTACCAGACGGACAACGATCAGGTCTATCCGCCTGAAATTCTTGCAAAGCACGTCGCAAATCTGGAGAGACAGCAGACAAAACCACTCCATCCTTAAGGACACCAGCAGGTTCAGAATTCCCAGGAGAGTCAGGCTCAAAACTCCTAGAAAGAGCATCTGCTTTCACATTCCTAGAACCCGGTAAGTACGAGACCACAAAATTAAACCGGGAAAAGAACAACGACCAACGTGCCTGTCTAGGATTCAGGCGCCTGGCAGACTCCAAATAAATTAAATTCTTGTGATCAGTCAAAACTACCACCTGATGTCTGGCACCCTCAAGCCAATGACGCCACTCCTCAAATGCCCAATTTTGAGGGTCACCTCGCAGCAAAGAGATTACAATCTTAACCTGCTGGACAGGATCTCCTGAGGAGTGAGGTCTGAGAGAAAGGAATAATTTACAATTATATTTGAAATTCAAAAACCGAGATCTATCTCCGGAAAACACCTCTGGTGTAGGGATTTTAGGTTCAGAAATAGGAGCATGTATAACAAAATCTTGTAAATTTTGAACCTTCGTAGCAAGATTATTTAAACCTGCAGCCAAACTCTGGACATCCATGTTAAACAGCTAAGGTCAGAGCCATTCAAGGGTTAAGAGGAGGTAAGAAGCAGCTAGACAGCAATTAAGGGCTAGGCAGCAAAACTCTGAGGGAAAGAAAAAAAAAAAATTTCCCTTCAACACTTCTTGTTCTCCTGCTTCAGCCCAAACAATTAACACTTTGTAGGCCGGTCATACTGTCATGGTTCCCAATGGCAAGGGAACGTAAAAAACACATAAGTAACGAACGAGCTCTCGGGTGATGGAAACTCGAGTTGACCGTGAGCTAAATCTACCACACAACTAACAGTAGCCAGGGAGCATACCTACGGCTTCCTATATGCCACGCGCCAGCCGGAGGACTAACTACGCCTGGTAGAGGAAGAAACAGACCTGGCTTACCTCTAGGGAAATACCCCAAAAGATGATAGCAGCCCCCCACATGTAATAACGGTGAATTAAGAGGAAAAGACATACACAGTATGAAAGTAGATTTAGCAAAGAGAGGTCCACTTACTAGATAGCAGAAGGATACAAAAGAGGACTTCACGGTCAACTGAAAACCCTTTCAAAAACCATCCTGAAATTACTTTAAGACTCCTGTGTCAACTCATGACACAGGAGTGGCAATTTCAGCCCGCAAGAGCTTCCAGCTACAGAGAATTACAAAAACTGCAAACTGGACAAAAGGTACAAAACAAAAGGACAAAGTCCACTTAGCTGATCAGCAGACTAGTAGCAGGAACATGCAACCGAAGGCTCTGGTTACAATGATGACCGGCAAGGAAATGACTGGAGAGCAAGGCTAAATAGGAAACTCCCAAACACTGATGGAAGCAGGTGAACAGAAGAAGCAAAGTGCAAACAAGTCACCAGTACCACCAGCAACCACCAGGGGAGCCCAAAAAGCGGATACACAACAATTTCCCCATTGGGGGTATATTTTTTTAAAGACACCTTTGCCCAAAATTGGACTGTCTGTAGCAGCACAGAACACGTTAACCCTGGTCATATAGTGGCGGATCATAAGGAGACATTGATGAAGGCATCTTTAAACACTAGGCCGAATTTAAAGGAGTGTGTCTCCTAGACTTGTAATGCCCATACACGCAGTGCATGGGCTGTCAAACATTTCCCCATGGGAGTACATTTTTAAAAAATATTTTATGGGCATCATAGGCACCCTTGCCCAAAAATTGGACTGCCTGTAGCAGCATACAACACGTTCACCACTGTGATCTAGTGGCGGAGAATGATGACATGTTGAGGCAGGCCTTATTAAAAACTAGGTCCAATGTTCAGGAGCGGGTCTCCTAAACTTGTAATGCCCATACCCGAAGTGCATGGGCTGACAAACATTTACCCATGGGGGTACATATGGGGATTATAGATACCCTTTGCCCGAAATCGAATGGCTGCAGCAGCACAGAACCCGTTAACCCTGGAGATCTAGTGGTGGAGAATGAAGAGACATAATGATAAATCATACTGAAATCAAACAAATAAATTATTAATGTGTATCCACCTATGAAAGAAAATAACAAAAGGGAGGGGTGAACACAGGTTCATAGATATGAAGCAAGAATGTGTCCAATGAGATATGTTTGTCACTAGCAACAGCTCAGAGACAGGGATATAAAATAAAATATAACATAATAGTATTTCATTATTTTTCGATTGTAGAGGTATACACTAGCTCATTAGAGGATCGCCCAGAGATATGAAAAATGGAAAATAGAAGAATAAATGGGAAGAATATAATGTACGTACATCTCATTTTTATGACATTTCCCCTTGATTGAGTAACATTTGTTTTGGTTTCAAATTGGTAATGGGCATCATAAAAACACCCTTGCACAAAAATTGGACTGACTTTAGCAGCCCAGAACACATTAACCCTGGTCATCTAGTGGTTGTGGATGATGAGGATGGAGATAAGGAGGAGGATAACACCAAACAGACCAAATCAATAAGCAGATACCCTTGTGTGGTTGTAAAGAGGTGCATGAGAATACACCTCCACAAAAATGACAATGTATTAGAGGTTATGTTTTGCTGTTTTCACTTCGTGGTGTATAGAAGTCTTGCCCAATCCAGCCCTTGTTCATTTTTATAAGAGTCAGCCTGTCAGCATTTTCAGTTGACAGGCAGATGCGCTTATCTGTTATAATTCCACCAGCTACACTAAAAACACGCTCTGACAGAATGCTAGCAGCAGGGCAGACCAGGACCTCCAAGCCATGGAGAGCCAGTTCATGCCACATGTCCAGCTTGGATACCCAATAATTAAAAGGCACAGAGGAATCCCAGAGGATGCTTGTACGAATCCCAGAGGACATTTTTACGATCTGCAAGGTACTCCCTCAACAACTTCCCAAACATTGCACTTCCTGTGACAGCACCACTTGCCTCTTTGCTGGGTCTGAGAAAACTGTTGCAGAACTTTTCCATTGTTCCCCTGCCTGAGCTGGATTCTACTTCTGTCTATCTCGCTTGGACTCCTTGGTTGTACAACAAACTCTGACATCTGCTGCCAGCGTTCTCACATGGGAATTTTTTAATTAATTCCGCTACAAGGGCCCTCTGGTAATACAACATTTTTGTACACCTGTCTACCTCTGGAAGAAGCGATTGAAAGTTCTTCTTGCAGCGTGGGTCTAGAAGTGTCACCAACCAGTAATGAGTGTCCTCAAAAATCTTAATAATGCGAGGGTCACAGGAAACGCAGCGCAACATAAAGTCAGCCATGCATGCTAGAATGCTAGCAGGCAAGACTTCCGTGTCCTCACCAACAGGATGACTGACCATGCTGTCCTCCTCCTCCTCATCCTTCTCCTCCTCCCTGTCCTCAGGCCATCCACGCTGAACAGATGGTATGACAGCTGTGCTTGTAGTACCATCCATAGTGCATGAAAGTAGCTCCTGTTCTTCCTCCTTCTTCTCCTCATTGTCTACCAATCCATGTTGGGATGACACAAGGCTGGGCTGACTGTAATCACCCTGTATGGTTCCTTGCTCCATTTCCTCATGCTCTGCCTGCAATGTATCCTCTTTAATTGTGAGCAGAGAGGTTTTCAGAATGCAGAGAAGCGGGATGGTGACGCTTATTATGACGTCATCGTCACTCACCATCTTGGTGCAGTCTTCAAAGTGTTAGAGGATGGTACATATGTCTGACATCCATCTCCACTCCTGAGGTCTTATGTGTGCAGTCTGAACTGAATATCGATGGCCTTGTTGATGTTGGTAGTCAACAACTGTCCTCTTCTGCTCACAAATCCTTTCCAACATATGCAGTATAGAGTTCCAATGCGTGGGAACATCACACACTAGTCAGTGAGCCCGAAGCTGCAAATGCTGCTGAAACACAGCAAGGGCGGCTGAAGCTGCAGCTGGCTTTCTAAAATGGGCAGATAGATGGCGTACTTTCACTAGCAGATCCGGCAGCTCTGGGTAGCTTTTTTAAAAATGATGAACCATGAGGTTAAGCACATGGGCCAGGCAAGGTACGTGTTTGTGCTCACCCTGCCTAAAAGCCGCCATCAGGTTCCGGCCATTGTCACACATGACCCTGCCTGGCTGGAGGTTCAGCAGTGTCATCCAAATATCAGATTGATATTTCAGCACTGTCCACAACTCTTCAGCATTGTTCGGTTTGTCACCTAAGCAGATTAGCTTCAGCACAGCCTGTTACCACTTGGCTGAGGCAGAGAAACAGTGGTTTCAGTACCTGACTGATGTGTTCATTTCAGAGATGAAGGCTGAAGAGGAGGAGGAGGATGTGCAGGAGCTGTAGACTGTGGGGGCAACACTGATTACCATAGGGCCCGCAAACCTTGGCATGGGGAGGATGTGTTCCATCCCAAGGTCTGACTGGGTCCCGGCTCCCACTATGCTAACCCAGTGTGCTGTCAGTGAGATGTACCGTCCCTGCCCACAAGCACTTGTCCACGTGTCCGTGGTTAGGTGGACTTTCCCAGTAACAGCATAGTGGAGGGCATGGGTAATGTTGTGGGACACATGCTGGTGTAATGCCGATACAGCACACTGGGAGAAATAGTGGCGACAGGGGACCAAGTACCTTGGGATGGCCGCCGCCATTGGTTGCGGAAAACATCCATCTCAATGACCCTAAAAGGTAACATTTCTAGCGCAAGCAGACGAGAGATGTTAGAATTTAGTACTGTGGTCTGTGGGGCGTTCGCTGGGTATTTCTGCTTGCATTCCAATGACTTGGGTATACACAACTGAATGCTTCACTGGGATAAGGACGTGGACAGGCTTGATGATGGTGCTGCTTGACTGTGGGCAACAACAGGTGCAGGGCCAGAGGCATCTTCATATGCAAGGTGGACTGGGGATTGGCTTCTATGTAAAACAGTGGAAGAAGCAGTGGTGTCACCTGTAGACTGTGTTTTTTGAGCCTGGGGTTCGGCCCATAAAGTCGGGTGCTTTGCTGCCATGTGACTGATCATGCTGGTGGTGGTCAGGCTGGTTGTTTTGCTACCCCTGCTGATGCGGACATGGCAGGTGCTGCAAATGGCCTGTTTGGGGTTATCGGCAGAGTCTTTAAAAAATAACCAGACTTGGGAAGAGCTAACATTTGGAATGGCAACTTCCCTAATGTTGGTGTTACGGGGAACGGATGCACGCCTTCTGTCTGTGGCCACCACACTGCTTCTTCCTGCCTGTCAAGGTGATATGCCTCCTTCCCATGTGTGCTGCTGTCCTTGCTCTGCATGTCCTCCTGCCAGGAAGGGTTAGTCACTATTTCATCCACCACCTTGTCTTCCACATGCACACCCTGCTTCTCCTCCTCCTCCACTTCAAGTTGACCAGCCGAAAGTCTGGAATCTTGAATGGGAAAGCTGAACAGCTCATCGGAGTGTCCAATTGTGGGATCAGTTGTCTCAGGGCTCTCAGCATGGTGGGAGGAAGGAGGATCAGGGTGAGGAATATCCGGTCCACATTCACGGCTAATCAGACTTGACCGTGTGAAAGATATGGTGGTGGCAGTGGTTAAGTGACTGCAAGCATTATCCGTTATCCAACCAACAACCATTTCACACTGCTCTGGCTTCCAATAAAGGTGTACTGCAGTCCCCTAGAAACTGGGACAGGAAGGTCAAGCTAGAAGATGTTGGTCTTTGTTGTGGCCCACTTTCAGCTTTGCCACGGCCTCGTCCTCTGCATGCAGCATCACATCTACTTCTCCGTTCTTTCCCCCGACCCTTGCCCATTTTAAATGGACTACTGGACTATTTCAAAAGCTCAACACAAATGTATTTATTTGGAGCAAAATTATCTGATCAGTATGCCTGCAAAGCTACGATTTTTCCACCACAGATAAACCAGCCACAGATAAGAGACCGTATAATTATTGTTTCAGTTATATGTGAAATTTGGAAAAAAATAATAAATGAGTACAACAAGGCTAGCACACAGAACTATGCTACGTATGCCTGTGAAACTATGATTTTTCCACCACAGATAAACCAGGCCTCAGCCTGACATAACAGACTGTATAATTTTGGGTTTTTTTTGGTGAATTTTTGCAAAAAAAGTGGAACAAGGCTAGCAGACCGAAATATGCAACTTATGCCTGCAAAGCTACGATTTTTAAACCACAGATACCCCCGGCCTCTGCCTGACATAACAGACTGTATAAAATAGTTTTTTTGTTTTTGGTGAATTTAAAAAAACAAAAAACAAAAAGAGTAGAACAAGGCTAGCACACAGAACTATGGTACTTCATTACCTTTGGATTTTCCATTTTTCCGTGTTCGTATGTCGCTCCCCTCCTTCCCAGAGCCATAACTTTTTTTATTTTTACATCAATATGGCCATGTGAGGGCTTACTTTTTGCGGGACAAGTTGTACTTTTGAACGACATCATGGGTTTTACCATGTCGTGTACTAGAAAATGGGAAAAAAATTCCAAGTGCGGTGAAATTATAAAAAAGTGCAATTCCATGCGTGTTTTTTGTTTGTTTTTTTTGCTAGGTTCACTAAATGCTAAAACTGACCTGCCATTTTGATTCTCCAGGTCATGGTGAGTTCCCAAACACCAAATATGTCTAGGGTTTTTTTTATCTAAGTGGTTAAAAACATTCCAAACTTTGCTATAAAAAAAATTGTGTCAATAAGTTGGCTATGACACGAAAAAAAAGTTGGTGTACTAAAATTTTAAGATATTTAATATTGATAATGATATGCTATGCATGTGGCATACAACTCACAGTGATAAATATAAGAACTGTAGCTAAATTTTTTTGGGCCAGCTACAGATTTTTTGAGGCAGCAAAATGGTGTCCAAAAATGTTGGAAGACACTACAAAATATTAGATTGTACCAAAAAAAAGGACAGATTTTTTGGCGCACTCACATCTGATGCCTGGGACAAAATTTTTCTTTTTAAATTCTTAGATTTGCACGCTCTTCTGTTTGGAATGACCTGGCTGTAGTCTGCAGCGTCACCAAGCAAATAAATGTAGAAAAAAGGGGCTATGGATTGCTTTAGAATAAAATGAGCAGGTTTAAACTGCAAAAAAATAAAAAAATGCCACAGATAACTGCAGCTAGGTATATGGACCCAACTCCACTCCCATAGGGGTGGAGCCGCATATTCATTACTGTAATGAGCGGTACCATGTGACCGCTCAATACAGGAAGAAGCTGTCAGTGCCCAGAGAACCAAAGATGTGGCAGGGACTGCACCAGGAGCAGGTGAGTATGAAGGGAGCAGTGCGCTATATTCACCTGTCCGCGTTCCACTGTCAGCGCTGCTGTGTCTTCCGTGTCCTCTGCACTGACGCTCAGGTCAGAAGGCGCGATGACGCGATTAGTGTGCACGCCATCCTCTGCCTGACCTTCAGTGCAGAGGACGCGGAAGACACAGCGGCGCCGACGGTTGAACGAGGGCAGGTGAATATAGCAAGTGCCTGGGGCCTGAGCAACGAGAGGTGAGTATGTGATTTTTTTTTTTAATCGCAGCAACAGCATATGGGGCATAATAATCTATGGAGCATCTTATGGGGCCATAATCGGCATTTGTGCAGCATTATACGGGGCAAATGTGTCTATGGAGCATCTTATGGGGCCATGTGCAGCATTATATGGAGCCATAATTAGCATTTGTGGAGCATTATACGAGGCAAATGTGCCTATGAGCATCTTATGGGGCCATAATCAGCATTTGTGCAGCATTATACGGGGCAAATGTGTCTATTGAGCATCTTATGGGGCTATAATCAACATTTGTGCAGCATTGTACGGGGCAAATGTCTCTATGGAGCATCTTATGGGGTCATAATTAGGGTTGAGCGAAACGGATCGTTCATTTTCATAAGTCGCCGACTTTTGGCAAAGTCGGCGTCTCATGAAACCGAGCCGATCCCAGCGTTGCATCGGCCATGCGGTACGCGACTTTCGCGCCAAAGTCGCGTTTCAATGACGCTAAAAGCGCCATTTCTCAGCCAATGAAGGTGGACGCAGAGTGTGGGCAGCGTGATGACATAGATCTCAGTCCCCACCATCTTAGAGAAGGGCATTGCAGTGATTGGCTTGCTTTCTGCGGCGTCACAGGGGCTATAAAGGGGCGTTCCCGCCGACCGCCATCTTACTGCTGCTGATGTGAGTGTAGGGAGAGGTTGCTGCCGCTTCTTCAGAAGCAGGGACAGTGATAGGCAGGGTACATAAAGCTGCAAACCGCTTGTGCTGTAGCGATTTCCACTGTCCAACACCACCTTTTGTTTGCAGGGACAGTGGAAGCTACATTTTTTTTTCCTCAGCACTGTCGCTCATTGGGCTGCCCTAGAAGGCTCCCTGACCCTGATAGCTGCGTTGCTGTGCCTGTGTGTGTACGACGCTGTGCAAACCAACTGCTTTTTTCAAAGCACAAATCCTGTATTTCCTTCCTTTCTGCACAGCTATCTTGTGTGTTTGTCCACACTTTTGTGTGCAGCAGTCCTTTTTCTAGCTGCCTGCCATACTTTTCTGAGATAACTGCAGGGAGATAAATCTTGGCAAGTCTGCCTCCGTGCCATTGCTGTGGGTGGCATCTCACTCTCATTGTGTGGCACCGAAAAAACCACTGTGATACTTGGCCATTTTTTTTTTTTTTGTCTAAATTCTCCCTTTTCCAAAAAAAAAAGTTAGTGGGAGATAAATCTTGGCAAGTCTGCCTCCGTGCCAGTCCTGTGTGTGGCATCTGTCTCTCATTGTGTGGCACCGAAAAAACCACTGTGTGATACTTGGCCATTTTTTTTTTGTCTAAATTCTCCCTTTTCTAAAAAAAAAAAGTTAGTGGGAGATAAATCTTGGAAAGTCTGCCTCCGTGCCAGTCCTGTGTGTGGCATCTGTCTCTCATTGTGTGGCACCGAAAAAACCACTGTGTGATACTTGGCCATTTTTTTTTTTGTCTAAATTCTCCCTTTTCCAAAAAAAAAGTTAGTGGGAGATAAATCTTGGCAACTCTGCCTCCGTGCCATTGCTGTGGGTGGCATCTCACTCTCATTGTGTGGCACCGAAAAAACCACTGTGATACTTGGCCATTTTTATTTTTTTTGTCTAAATTCTCCCTTTTCCCCAAAAAAAGTTAGTGGGAGATAAATCTTGGCAACTCTGCCTCCGTGCCATTGCTGTGGGTGGCATCTCACTCTCATTGTGTGGCACCGAAAAAACCACTGTGATACTTGGCTATTTTTTTTTTTGTCTAAATTCTCCCTTTTCAAAAAAAAAATAGTTAGTGGGAGATAAATCTTGGCAAGTCTGCCTCCGTGCCAGTCCTGTGTGTGGCATCTGTCTCTCATTGTGTCCCACCGAAAAGCAGTGTGTAATACTGGTCCTTTTTTTTTTTTTTTGGTTAACCCCTCTGTGACCTTAGACGTACTATCCCGTCGAGGTGACCTGGGCCTATCTGACCCTCGACGGGATAGTACGTCATAGCCGATCGGCCGCGCTCACGGGGGGAGCGCGGCCGATCGCGGCCGGGTGTCAGCTGACTATCGCAGCTGACATCCGGCACTATGTGCCAGGAGTGGTCACGGACCGCCCCCGGCACATTAACCCCCGGCACACCGCGATCAAACATGATCGCGGTGTGTCGGCGGTATAGGGAAGCATCGCGCAGGGAGGGGGCTCCCTGCGGGCTTCCCTGAGACCCCCGGAGCAACGCGATGTGATCGTGTTGCTCCGAGGGTCTCCTACCTCCCTCCTCGCCGCAGGTCCCGGATCCAAGATGGCCACGGCATCCGGGTCCTGCAGGGAGGGAGGTGGCTTACCGAGTGCCTGCTCAGAGCAGGCGCTGGTAAGCCTGCAGCCCTGCACAGCAGATCGTCGATCTGACAGAGTGCTGTGCACACTGTCAGATCAATGATCTGTAATGTCCCCCCCTGGGACAAAGTAAAAAAGTAAAAAAAAAATTCCTCACATGTGTGTAAAAAAAAAATTAAAAAAATATCCTAAATAAAGAAAAAAAAAATATTATTCCCATAAATACATTTCTTTAGCTAAATAAAATAAAAAAAACAATAAAAGTACACATATTTAGTATCGCCGCGTCCGTAACGACCCAACCTATAAAACTGCCCCACTAGTTAACCCCTTCAGTAAACACCGTAAGAAAAAAAAAAAAACGAGGCAAAAAACAACTCTTTATTATCATACCGCCGAACAAAAAGTGGAATAACACGCGATCAAAAAGACTGATATAAATAACCATGGTACCGCTGAAAACGTCATCTTGTCCCGCAAAAAACGAGCTGCCATACAGCATCATCAGCAAAAAAATAAAAAAGTTATAGTCCTGAGAATAAAGCGATACCAAAATAATTATTTTTTCTATAAAATAGTTTTTATCGTATAAAAGCGCCAAAACATAAAAAAATGATATAAATGAGGTATCGCTGTAATCGTACTGACCCGACGAATAAAACTGCTTTATCAATTTTACCAAACGCGGAACGGTATAAACGCCTCCCCCAAAAGAAATTCATGAATAGCTGGTTTTTGATCACTCTACCTCACAAAAATCGGAATAAAAAGCGATCAAAAAATGTCACGTGTCCGAAAATGTAACAAATAAAAACGTCAACTCGTCCTGCAAAAAACAAGATCTCACATGACTCTGTGGACTCAAATATGGAAAAATTACAGCTCTCAAAATGTGGTAACGCAAAAAATAATTTTTGCAATGAAAAGCGTCTTTCAGTGTGTGACGGCTGCCAATCATAAAAATCCGCTAAATAACCCGCTATAAAAGTAAATCAAACCCCCCTTCATCACCCCCTTAGTTAGGGAAAAATAAAAAAATTAAAAAATGTATTTATTTCCATTTTGCCTTTAGGGTTAGGGTTAGGGCTAGAGTTAGGGCTAGGGTTAGGGTTAGGGCAAGGGTTAGGGCTAGGGTTAGGGCTAGGGTTGGGGCTAGGGTTAGGGCTAGGGTTGGGGCTAGGGTTGTGGCTAGGGTTAGGGCTAGGGTTAGGGCTAGGGTTGGGTCTAGGGTTAGGGTTAGGGCTAGGGTTAGGGCTAGTGTTACAGCTAGTGTTAGGGCTAGTGATAGGGCTAGGGTTATTGCTAGGGTTAGGGCTAGGGTTGGGGCTAGGGTTGGGGCTACAGTTAGGGTTGGGGCTAAAGATAGGGTTAGGGTTTGGATTACATTTATGGTTGGGAATAGGGTTGGTGTGTCTGGGTTAGAGGAGTGGTTAGGGTTACTGTTGGGATTAGGGTAAGGGGTGTGTTTGGATTAGGGTTTCAGTTATAATTGGGGGGTTTCCACTGTTTAGGCACATCAGGGGCTCTCCAAACGGGACATGGCATCCGATCTGAATTCCAGCCAATTCTGCGTTGAAAAAGGAAAACAGTGCTCCTTCCCTTCAGAGCTCTCCCGTGTGCCCAAACAGGAGTTTACCCCAACATATGGGGTATCAGTGTACTCAGGACAAATTGGACATCATCTTTTGGGGTCCAATTTCTCCTGCTACCCTTGGGAAAATACAAAACTGGGGGCCAAAAAATAAGTTTTGTGGGAAAAAAAAGATTTTTTATTTTCACGGCTCTGCGTTGTAAACTGTAGTGAAACACTTGAGGGTTCAAAGTTCTCACAACACATCTAGATAAGTTCCTTAGGGGGGTCTAGTTTCCATTATGGGGTCACTTGTGGGGGTTTGTACTGTTTTGGTACATCAGGGGCTCTGCAAATGCAACGTGACGCCTGCAGACCAATCCATTTAAGTCTGCATTCCAAATGGCGCTCCTTCCCTTCCGAGCTCTGTCATGCGCCCAAACAGTGGTTCCCCCCCACATATGGGGTATCAGCGTACTCACGACAAATTGGACAACAAGGTTTGGGGTCCAATTTATCCTGATACCCTTGTGAAAATACAAAACTGGGGGCTAAAAAATCATTTTTGTGAAAAAAAAAAGAATTTTTATTTTCACGGCTCTGCGTTATAAACTGTAGTGAAACACTTGGGGGTTCAAAGCTCTCAAAACACATCTAGATAAGTTCCTTAGGGGGTCTACTTTCCAAAATGGTGTCACTTGTGGGGTTTTTTAATGTTTAGGCACATCAGGGGCTCTCCAAACGCAACATGGCATCCCATCTTAATTCCAGTCAATTTTGCATTGAAAAGTAAAATAGCGCTCCTTCCCTTCCGAGCTCTGCTATGCGCCCAAACAGTGGTTTACCCCCACATATGGGGTATCGTCATACTCAGGACAAATTGCACAACAACTTTTGTGGTCTAATTTCTTCTCTTACCCTTGGGGAAATAAAAAAATGGGGGCGAAAAGATCATTTTTGTGAAAAAATATGATTTTTTATTTTTACGGCTCTGCATTATAAACTTCTGTGAAGCACTTGTTGGGTCAAACTGCTCACCACACATCTAGATAAGATCCTTAGGGGGTCTACTTTCTAAAATGGTGTCACTTGTGGGGGGTTTCAATGTTTAGGCACATCAGGGGCTCTCCAAATGCAACATGGCGTCCCATCTCAATTCCGGTCAATTTTGCATTGAAAAGTCAAATGGCGCTCCTTTCCTTCCGAGCTCTGCCATGCGCCCAAACAGTGGTTTACCCCCACATATGGGGTATCAGCGTACTCAGGACAAATTGTACAACAAATTTTGTGGTCTATTTTCTCCTGTTACCCTTGGTAAAATAAAACAAATTGGAGCTGAAATAATTTTTTTGTGAAAAAAAGTTAAATGTTCATTTTTATTTAAACATTCCAAAAATTTCTGTGAAACACCTGAAGGGTTAATAAACTTCTTGAAAGTAGTTTTGAGTACCTTGAGGGGTGCAGTTTTTAGAATGGTGTCACATTTGGGTATTTTCTATCATATAGACCCCTCAAAATGACTTCAAATGAGATGTGGTCCCTAAAAAAAATGGTGTTGTAAAAATGAGAAATTGCTGGTCAACTTTTAACCCTTATAACTCCGTCACAAAAAAAAATTTTGGTTCCAAAATTGTGCTGATGTAAAGTAGACATGTGGTAAATGTTACTTATTAAGTATTTTGCGTGACATATGTCTGTGATTTAAGGGCATAAAAATTCAAAGTTGGAAAATTGCGAAATTTTCAAAATTTTCACCAAATATTCGTTTTTTTCACAAATAAACGCAAATTATATCGAATAAATTTTATCACTATAATGAAGTACAATATGTCACGAGAAAACAATGTCAGAATCGCCAAGATCCATTGAAGCGTTCCAGAGTTATAACCTCATAAAGGGACAGTGGTCAGAATTGTAAAAATTGGCCTGGTCATTAACGTGCAAACCACCCTTGGGGGTGAAGGGGTTAAATTCTCCCTTTTCCAAAAAAAAAATAGTTAGTGGGAGATAAATCTTGGCAAGTCTGCCTCCGTGCCAGTCCTGTGTGTGGCATCTGTCTCTCATTGTGTCCCACCGAAAAGCAGTGTGTGTGTAATACTGGGCCTTTTTGTTTTTTTGGTGGTAAATTCTCCCTTTTAAAAAAAAAAAAATAGTTAGTGGGAGATAAATCTTGGCAAGTCTGCCTCCGTGCCAGTCCTGTGTGTGGCATCTGTCTCTCATTGTGTCCCACCGAAAAGCAGTGTGTGTGTAATACTGGGCCTTTTTGTTTTTTTGGTGGTAAATTCTCCCTTTTAAAAAAAAAAAATAGTTAGTGGGAGATAAATCTTGGCAAGTCTGCCTCCGTGCCAGTCCTGTGTGTGGCATCTGTCTCTCATTGTGTCCCACCGAAAAGCAGTGTGTAATACTGGTCCTTTTATTTTTTTTGGTTAAATTCTCCCTTTTCAAAAAAAAAAATAGTTAGTGGGAGATAAATCTTGGCAAGTCTGCCTCCGTGCCAGTCCTGTGTGTGGCATCTGTCTCTCATTGTGTCCCACCGAAAAGCAGTGTGTGTGTAATACTGGGCCTTTTTTTTTTTTTTGGTTAATTCTCCCTTTTCAAAAAAAAAAAAATTAGTGGGAGATAAATATTGGCAAGTCTGCTTGAGTGCTGCTCCTGTGTGTGCCATCTGTCTCAAATTATTGGGACACAGAAAACCGAGTGTGTAACATTGGGCCTGATTTTCCTTTCAGTGTCAGGCACCTATAAAGGTATATATAAATTCTACAGAAGTTTGAGTTCACCTTATAAGTTGTTTTACAGTAACAAATAGCATTACTTTGGTTACGTTTTGCAAACAATGAGGAAGTCTAGTGGAAGAGGTCGTGGCCGTGGGCGGTCATTGTTAGCTGGCAATGATGGTAGTGGTGGTGGAGCACCAGGTGGTCGTGGTAAAAGCAGTACAGCACCTAAGTCTCGAGTTGTTGAGCCAAAAACGTCGTCTGCCTACACAAGGCCTCGAACGCTCTCTTTTCTGGGAGTAGGAAAACCACTTTTGAAGCCGGAGCAGGAGGAACAAGTATTGGCTTTCATTGCTCACTCTGCCTCTAGCTCTTTCCCCTCCTCCTCGGAAAGTGCCAAATGTCAGAGCAGTGCATCATCAGTGGATGCTCCCAGTCAGGAACAAGTGGCTTCCTTGTGTCCTTCACCCAGAACAACAGTGAAGAATGCGTCAGTCGACACAACAGGTTACTCCATGGAGCTCTTTACACATACCGTTCCTGGGTTAGACAGTGAAACAGTTAACAGGCCATGCCCATTAGAAGTTGAATCGGACATGGAGTGCACAGATGCACAGCCACAGCCAGATTACTATGCTGTTCCTTTGACTCAGACAAGAACATTGCCCTCGCAGTGTACTAAGGCAGAATCAAACCCAGCGGAGACTATGGTGCCCCGTCACGAACGCTATTCCACCGGCTTACACTGTGACACAGACGAAGTTGCACACGACATAGAAGAGGAGGTCATAGATGACCCAGTTGTTGACCCCGATTGGCAGCCATTGGGGGAACAGGGTGCAGGCGGCAGTAGTTCAGAAGCGGAGGAGGAGGAGCCGCAGCAGGCATCAACATCACAACAGGTTCCATCTACCGGGCCCGTATCTGGCCAAAAACGCGTGGCAAAACCAAAACCTGTTGGAGGACAGCGTGGCCATCCGGTTAAAGAAGCTCAGTCTGCAATGCCTGAAAAGGTATCCGATAGTAGAAAGAGTGCAGTCTGGCATTTTTTTAAACAACATCCAAATGATCAGCGCAAAGTCATCTGGCAAAAATGTTCAACTACCTTAAGCAGAGGTCAGAATCTTAAAAGTCTAAATACAAGTTGCATGCATAGACATTTATCCACCATGCATTTGCAAGCCTGGAATAACTACCAAATGTCCCTAAAGGTTGCAGCACCCTCGGCCAATGAAGCTAGTCAGCAACGCTACATCCCTTCCCTCACTGTAAACCCACCATTTCCCGCACCACCGGCAGTATCTGTGCAGCTTTCGTCGCCAGGCCAAAGCAGGCAGGGAATCACCAGGTTTGCAGTAGGAAACACTGCATGTAGGGCACCGGCAAGAATACCATCTCCAACCCTCTCTCAGTCTGCCATGTCCACCGGCACCACCGCTAGTTCCACGATCTCCAGCTCTCCAGTCCAGCTCACCCTACATGAGACTCTTGTTAGGAAAAGGAAGTACTCATCCTCGCATCCGCGTACACAGGGTTTGAACGCCCACATTGCTAGACTAATCTCATTAGAGATGATGCCCTACCGGTTAGTTGAAAGCGAAGCTTTGAAAGCGCTGATGGACCACGCTGTACCACGCTACGAGCTACCCAGTCGGCACTTCTTTTCTAGAAAAGCCATCCCAGCCCTCCAACAGCATGTTAAAGACCGCATCGTCCATGCACTCAGGCAGTCTGTGACTACAAAGGTGCACCTGACAACAGATGCATGGACCAGTAGGCATGGCCAGGGACGTTACGTGTCCATCACGGCACACTGGGTGAATGTGGTGGATGCAGGGTCCACAGGGGACAGCAATATTGGGACAGTTCTGCCTAGCCCACGGTCAAGGAAAGATTTGGCTGTAGGCGTTCACCCCCCCCTCCTCCTCTTCCTCCTCCTCCTGCAGAAGCGAGAGCTCGTCCACAGACCGCAGTCGCACATCCACTCCATCCGCAGCTGCCACTGTTGCACACCAGGTGTGCCATTATGGGACAGCTAGTGGCAAGCGTCAGCAGGCTGTATTGGCAATGAAGTGTTTGGGTGACAACAGACACACCGCGGAAGTTCTGTCCGAGTTCTTGCTGAATGAAACTCAGTCATGGCTGGGCACTGTACATCTTGAGGCAGGCAAGGTTGTGAGTGATAACGGAAGGAATTTCATGGCTGCCATAGCCCTTTCCCAACTGAAACACATTTCTTGCCTGGCTCACACCTTAAACCTGGTGGTGCAGTGCTTCCTGAAAAGTTACCCGGGGTTACCAGACCTGCTCCTCAAAGTGCGCAGACTTTGCTCGCATATCCGCCGTTCGCCCGTACACTCCAGCCGTATGCAGAACTATCAGCGGTCTTTGAACCTTCCCTAGCATCGCCTAATCATCGACATTTCAACAAGGTGGAACTCCACACTGCACATGCTTCAGAGACTGTGCGAACAGAGGCGTGCTGTTATGTTTTTGTGGGAGGATACACATACATGGGCAGGCAGTTGGATGGCAGACATGGAGTTGTCAGGTGTGCAGTGGTCAAAGCTACAAGACCTGTGTCAAGTCCTTCAGTGTTTTGAGGAATGCACATGGCTGGTTAGTGCAGACAACGCCATAATAAGCATGAGCATCCCCCTAATGCGTCTGCTGATGCAAAGTTTGACGCACATAAAGGAGCAGGCGTCTGCAGCCGAGGAAGAGGAAAGCCTTGATGACAGTCAGCCATTGTCTGGTCAGGGCCATGTAGAGGACGCGGTAGCGGGCGAAGAGGAGGAGGAGGACGAGGAGGATGATGGGGATGAGTACTTTTTGAATGAGGAAGCTTCTCCTGGGCCAACAGAAATTAGTGGCGTTGCAAGGCCGGGTTCTGTTTTTTTAAGGGAGACAAGTGACGTAGATTTGCCTGTAACAGCCCCTCCAACCAGCACAACCGCAGATTTGACAACTGGAACTTTGGCACACATGGCGGATTATGCCTTACGTACCCTGAAAAGGGACACACGCATTATTAAAATGATGAGCGATGACGATTACTGGTTGGCCTGCATCCTTGACCCTCGCTATAAAGGCAAATTGCAAAATATTATGCCACATGAGAACCTCGAACAAATATTAGCAACCAAACAAGCTACTCTTGTAGACCGTTTGATTCAGGCATTCCCAGCACACAGCTCCGGTGATGGTTCTCACACAAGCTGCAGGGGGCTACAGGGCAGAGGTGTTAGAGGTGCACAGATCAGAAGTGGCGTTGGACAGAGGGGTTTTCTGACCAGGTTGTGGAGTGATTTCGCAATGACCGCAGACAGGACAGGTACTGCAGCATCTATTCAAAGTGACAGGAGACAACATTTGTCCAGTACGGTTACTAACTATTTTTCAACCCTTATCGATGTTCTCCCTCAACCGTCATTCCCATTTGATTACTGGGCATCCAAATTAGACACCTGGTCTGAATTGGCAGAATATGCGTTGCAGGAGCTTGCTTGCCCAGCAGCTAGTGTGCTATCAGAAAGAGTATTCAGTGCTGCTGGTTCAATATTAACCAAAAAAAGGACTCGTCTGGCTACCCAAAATGTGGATGATCTCACCTTCATTAAAATGAACCACTCCTGGATTTCAAATTATTTTGCCCCACCTTTCCCGGCTGACACCTAGCTTTCCTATAAAAAGGTCTTGTTTCTGGACTGGTCTTCCTATCTCTTAATTTGCAGCAGCTGTTTGTCCAGCATACGACATGTTTACACCTCCCCCAATGGGAAAAATCCACACACGGGGCCGTTGTCTCGCCACTTGGCGCAAGCACCCGTTACAGTGCTGTTTGTCTGAATAGGTGGGTGTGGCCGCTTTTGGTCGACGGCACTGCCACTGGGTCCCTCATAGTACAATGTAGTGTCTCTGGCGGTGGTGGTGCGCACCCAACGTCAGACACACCGTTGTAACATGAGGGGCCCTGGGGTAGTACCGCCGGCCACAAGAGAGTCCCCCCCCCCCAGCTCAAACTGTGCTCTACCACGTGCAAAATTATCTCGCACAGCTCCACCAATGTTTAGTCTATGCACTGACATCATTCAATGCCTGGTACTGACAAACAATACCAATTTGTTTGCATCTATGATGCTAGTTAAAGTAGTCTGGGGCAGTGTCCTAGATTGACACCAGTAAATACTAATTTACTGTCAAATTACTTTGTCATAAACTCTGCAGATGAGCCCACCCCAGTACCTAAGCATGCCACCCTTTTTTACTTATAGTTGTTTTGCGAGACATTAAATTTTTTTTTTTTTGGAGTACTAACTGTGTCAGACACTCCTTGCAATCCTCCTCCACTGACCACAATACTGCCTGCCTGTGTATCCATGTAACCGATTTTAAACTGCCATGCATGCCTATTGTTAGTTATTTTAGGCCTTTGATAGCCTGTCTGCGGCCCCTACTTGCAATACTCCTCCACTGACCACAATACTGCCTGCCTGTGTATCCATGTAACCGATTTTAAACTGCCATGCCTGCCTATTGTTAGTTATTTTAGGCCTTTGATAGCCTGTCTGCGGCCCCTACTTGCAATACTCCTCCACTGACCACACCAATGCTGCCCGTGTACCCCTGGAACCTATTTAAAAGTTCATAGAGCCTAGTTATATATTTTATTTACTATTAATAAGGCCATGATGGACTACGCTGTACCACGCTACAAGCTAACCAGTCGACACTTCTTTTGCGAGAAAAGCCATCCCAACCCTCCACCAGCATGTAAAAGAACCGCATTGTCCATGCACTCTGGCAATCGGTGAGTACAAAGGTGCACCTGACAACAGACGCATGGACCTGTAGGCATGGCCACGGAAGATTACGTGTCCATTAAGGCGCAATGGGTTAATGTGGTGGATGCATGGTCCACAGGGGACAGCCTACTAAGTCTGTCTGCAGTCCCTAATTCAAATTGTCCTCCACTGTCTAAATCGGAGCTTCCACCTTCTGGCTTTCGGCCTATAGTATCAGATATTAAACTGCATTTGGCCTTCAACTTTGGTTACGGCCTACTAACGGTGTCTGCCCCTCCCTGGTGTTTGTCCTCAACTGAATAAAGCTGAGCTTCTACCTTCTGGCTCTTTTATAAAGCTTTTTTTTTTTTTTTTTTTTTTTTTTTTTTAAATTGCTGGATGGGGCCTAATACCTCTGTTTGCTGCTCCCTGGTGTTTGTCCTCAACTGAATAAAGCTGAGCTTCTACCTTCTGGCTCTCATTAAATGCTGTTTTTAAATAAAAAAAAGGGTGTTTAGGGCCTACTAACGGTGTCTGCCCATCCCTGGTGTTTGTCCTCAACTGAATACAGCTGAGTTTCTACCTTCTGGCTCTCATTAACTGCTGTGTTTTTAAAAATTGGTGGTTAGGGCCTACTAACGGTGTCTGCCCCTCCCTGGTGTTGCCCTCAACTGAATACAGCTGAGCTTCTACCTTCTGGCTCTCATTAAGTCCTGTGTTTTAAATAAAAAAATGGTGTTTAGGGCCTACTAATGGTGTCTGCCCATGCCTGGTGTTTGTCCTCAACTGAATACAGCTGAGCTTCTACCTTCTGGCTCTCATTAAGTGCTGTGTTTTTAAAAATTGGTGGTTAGGGCCTACTAACGGTGTCTGCCCCTCCCTGGTGTTGCCCTCAACTGAATACAGCTGAGCTTCTACCTTCTGGCTTTCGGCCTATAGTATCAGATATTAAACTGCATTTGGCCTTCAACTTTGGTTACGGCCTACTAACGGTGTCTGCCCCTCCCTGGTGTTGTCCTCAACTGAATAAAGCTGAGCTTCTACCTTCTGGCTCTCATTAAGTGCTGTGTTTTAAATAAAAAAATGGTGTTTAGGGCCTACTAACGGTGTCTGCCCATGCCTGGTGTTTGTCCTCAACTGAATACAGCTGAGCTTCTACCTTCTGGCTTTCGGCCTATAGTATCAGATATTAAACTGCATTTGGCCTACTAGTGTGGTTGGGCCCTTGAAACACTGCTGCTCTTGGGTTTGCTACTCCACTGAACAAAGCAATGCCGCCTGTTTAGTCCTGTTACCAATTTTGAACTGCATTTAGCCTACTTTATTTTTTGGCCCTATATCTGTTTCCTCCTCATCCTGCCCATTGCCCAGCCACTGCTAGATGAGTCTGCTGGTACATTGACCTAGACCACTACATTCCCCTTGCACTCTACACAGCCAGAATCTGACCCTGCTGAAAGTAAGGTTCCCCTTCCCGCATGTTATACCACCTTACACAGGGACAAAGAGGAAGGTGCAGATGAAAGTGCAGGTTCCTTCATCAGGTGGGGGGGGCATACTCGTTGGCGACGTCACTGGCACAGGGCCCCTCAGAGTACGCAAAAGTGTCGCTGCTGGTGGGAGGCGCCCCCGCCATGCAAACACCGCCGTACTTTGAGGGGCCCTGTGCCAGTGCCAATGCGAACGAGTGTGCCCCCCCTGCTTGCTCAGGATCACAGCACTTGCAACGTTGAAATACTTACCTCTCCCTGCTCCACCGCCGTGACGTAGTCCACGTTTCCTGAGCCCACTAAAGGCTTGAACCAGCCCTACCCCCCACAACTTTTGCCAAATGACCCCCAATTTCCTATGCCCAACTATTATTATAAAGTTAATTAAGATTGACAAGCTTCAGAAACAAGAATGGATGTTTGTGGCATTAAAATGGGCACTGTAGGTGTTTTCCTGGCCTCCACTCACTGCCGACTATGCTTCCCCATTGACTTGCATTGGGTTTCGTGTTTCGGTCGATCCCCGACTTTTAGCGATAATCGGCCGACTGCACTCGACTCGACTCTGGACAAAGTCGGGTTTCACAAAACCCGACTCGATCTTAAAAAAATGAAAGACGCTCAACCCTAGTCATAATCAACATTTGTGCAGCATTATATGGGGCATATTTTAATATGGAGCATCTTATGGGGCCCATCATGAACTGTATGGAGCATTATATGGGGCTCCTGATTCAATATGGATATTCAAAAACACTTAACCTACTGATGTCTCAATTAATTTTACTTTTATTGGTATCTATTTTTATTTTTGACATTTACTGGTAGCTGCTGCATATTCCACCCTAGGCTTATACTCGAGTAGTGTTGAGCATTCCGATACCGCAAGTATCGGGTATTGGCCGATATTTGCGGTATCGGAATTCCGATACCGAGTTCCGATACTTTTGCGATATCGGGAATCGGTATCGGGATCCATATTAATGTGTAAAATAAAGAATAAAAAAAAAATATATTGATATACTCACCCCTCCGACGAAGCCTGGACCTTACCGATGTAACCGGCAGCCTCCGTTCCTAAGAGTGAGCGCGTGAAGGACCTTCGATGACGTCACGGCTTGTGATTGGTCGCGTTTACACATTAATATGGATCCCAGGGACTGAAGGAGAGTTTCCTCTCCTTCAGACCCTGGGAACCATCCAGGATACCTTCCGATACTTGGTGTCCCATTGACTTGTATTGGTATCGGGTATCGGTATCGGCAATATCCGATATTTTTCGGGTATCGGCCGATACTATCCGATACCGATACTTTCAAGTATCGGAAGGTATCGCTCAGCACAATACTCGAGTCATTAAGTTTTCCCAGATTTTTGTGGCAAAATTAGGGGCCTCGGCTTATACTCGGGTCGGCTTATACTAGAGTATATACGGTAACTATTGGAAAATTAACAGTGACCGTACAGCATTTACACCTCCGGATTACAACACACGGAATATGCATATATGGTGCAGTACGATCATTGCTAACTCCACGATAGCCCCACACTCTTCATTGCCACCACCAATCCTGTTTTTTAAAAAATAAGTAAATATAAGCCAATTGGACACCATTCTTCTTTTGAGGTTCACACCATCAGGGTTTTCCATCCTCTCTCCCTCAGAGTAGCGGTCATATACCATCCCCCAAACTCACCCACCCACTTCCTTGACCACTTTTCTTCCTTGCTGCCACACTTCATGTTCTCAGAAAATTTAACCCTTATCCTGGGAGACATCAACATCCCCAACTGCATACAATCTTCTATCATCTTCTATCTCTACCCACTTCTCGTAGCCTTTCACAACTTTCAACCTGTGAGACACACAAAGACGGTAACACCCCTTATCTGGTCTTTTGTCCGGCTCTGTTCACTCTCCTACCCAGATAACTCACCTCTTCCAATTTCTATGATATGAAATTAGGGCTAACCACAAGATTTTAAGCGCTTCCTAAAAAACATCTTTTTTAGGTTTCTCAAGTTCCCTAACCAAAGTCATTTTTATATATAGCCTATTCTCTACTTCTCTGAACATAATTTGCCATCAAACTCAACTGCACCCAAAGCACTACAACTATTGGCTGGTGAGTACCTCATGCAGCCTTTGTCTACCCCCCATTTCCTCAAGATGGCTGGACCATCATTGTAAACAAGCACCTGCATTTTGTGTCAACTCTGCCTCATCGTAGATTGTAAGAGCAGGGTCATCATTATTTTTGCTTTAGTTCTTTGATTATCATTAATTTTTTAACTTATGACTGTTTTAAATGAACTGCTGACTTGTAAAGCTCTGCGGAATATGGTTGCACTTTATAAATAAAGATTATTATTAGTGATGAGCGTCCTCTGAGTATTTGTAAGTACTTGGAGATTTAGTTTTCAGTGCCGCAGCTGAATGATTTACATCTGTTAGCCATCATAAGTACATGTGGGGGTTGCCTGGTTGCTAGGGAGTCCCCACATGTAATCAAGCTGGCTAACAGATGTAAATCATTCAGCTGCGGCACTGAAAACTAAAATTCTGAGTACTTACAAATACTCGGAGGACACCCAAGCATGCTCGGGAAATCTCGAGTACCGAGTGTATTCGCTCATCACTAATTATTATTAGTAGATTGAATGTGGTGAAGTTCAAGCTCATAGCTTTGCCATGTGTAGGAGGAAGCAATCATTGTGAGCACAACTGCACAAATGATGGATGGCTGCTGTCCTGACAGAGGGTGGAGTAATGTGAACACGACAAACTGCTGGACTGCTATTGAGGTGCAGGCGCAGATGTTTTGGTGGATTGAGAAAGATGTGATGTGCTTGGTGTCTGAGATCAGTCAAAAACAGCAGGCATGTCCACTTCCATTACAGCTGATGAGCTGTCACTCATCATGAATGTAGCAGGTAAGCAAGTGGGGGCTCTGCGGACGGAGAACTGTGTGAGAACACTTGCCACGTTGACGGAGGAATAAGAATCAGCAGATGTGGTTAATGGGTCTTCCAGTAGGTGGCGAGGCCCACTAATCTGCATTTTAGGGCAGTGTGATTCCCAGACTGATGTTGATCGTGCATGTGTCCGGTTCTTGAAATGTAATAGGCAAATTATTAGTTTTTTTAGCTTCTGCTCAGTCTTTTTTTGAAAGATGGCAGATAACGTGAGTTGAGTTATCCTTTGTGGTCTCAAAAAAGGCCAGGCTAGCCAAATCTTGTCACTAGGGTTGAGCGACTTTCATTTTTTTAAGATCGAGTAGGGTTTTGGGAAACCCGATTTTGTCCAGAGTCGAGTCGAGTGCAGTCGGCCGATTATCGCTAAAAGTCGGGGATCGACCGAAACACGAAACCCAATGCAAGTCAATGGGGAAGCATAGTCGGCAGTGAGTGGAGGCCAGGAAAACACCTACAGTGCCCATTTTAATGCCAAAAACATCCATTCTTGTTTCTGAAGCTTGTCAATCTTAATTAACTTTATAATAATAGTTGGGCATAGGGAATTGGGGGTCATTTGGCAAAAGTTATGGGGGGAGTAGGGCCGGCTCAAGTTTTTCGTGGGCCCAGGAAATGCGGACTACGTCACGGCGGTGTTGCAGGGAAAGGTAAGTATTTAAAAGTTGCAAGTGCTGTGATCCTGAGCAAGCAGGGGGGGGGCCCACTCGTTCGCATTGCCACTGGCACAGGGCCCCTCAAAGTACGGCGGTGTGTTTGCATGGCGGGGGCGCCTCCCACCAGCAGCGACACTTTTGCGTACTCTGAGGGGCCCTGTGCCAGTGACGTCGCCAACGAGTATGCCCCCCCACCTGATGAAGGAACCTGCACTTTCATCTGCACCTTCCTCTTTGTCCCTGTGTAAGGTGGTATAACATGCGGGAAGGGGAACCTTACTTTCAGCAGGGACAGATTCTGGCTGTGTAGAGTACAAGGGGAATGTAGTGGTCTAGGTCAATGTACCAGCAGACTCATTTAGCAGTGGCTGGGCAATGGGCAGGATGAGGAGGAAACAGATATAGGGCCAAAGAATAAAGTAGGCTACATGCAGTTCAAAATTGGTAACAGGACTAAACAGGCGGCATTGCTTTGTTCAGTGGAGTAGCAAACCCAAGAGCAGCAGACACTGTTTCAAGGGCCTAACCACACTAGTAGGCCAAATGCAGTTTAATATCTGATAGTATAGGGCGAAAGCCAGAATGTGGAAGCTCAGCTTTGTTCAGTTGAGGACAACACCAGGGAGTGGCAGACACCTTTAGTAGGCCGGAAAAGCCTATTGCATTTTTTAAAATGGTAATTTGGAGCAGAAGGTTGAAGCTCAGCTTTATTTAGTTGAGGGCAACACCAGGGAGGGGCAGAAGCCGTTAGTAGGCCCTAACCACCATTTTTTTTTTAAAACCACTTAATGAGAGCCGGAAGGTTGAAGCTCAGCTTTATTTAGTTGAGGACAACACCAGGGAGGGGCAGAAGCCGTTAGTAGGCCCTAACCACCATTTTTTTTTTTAAAACCACATAATGAGAGCCGGAAGGTTGAAGCTCAGCTTTATTTAGTTGAGGACAACAACAGGGAGGGGCAGAAGCCGTTAGTAGGCCCTAACCACCATTTTTTTTTTTAAAACCACATAATGAGAGCCGGAAGGTTGAAGCTCAGCTTTATTTAGTTGAGGACAACACCAGGGAGGGGCAGAAGCCGTTAGTAGGCCCTAACCACCATTTTTTTTTTTAAAACCACATAATGAGAGCCGGAAGGTTGAAGCTCAGCTTTATTTAGTTGAGGACAACACCAGGGAGGGGCAGAAGCCGTTAGTAGGCCCTAACCACCATTTTTGTTTTAAAACCACTTAATGAGAGCCGGAAGGTTGAAGCTCAGCTTTATTTAGTTGAGGACAACACCAGGGAGGGGCAGAAGCCGTTAGTAGGCCCTAACCACCATTTTTGTTTTAAAACCACTTAATGAGAGCCGGAAGGTTGAAGCTCAGCTTTATTTAGTTGAGGACAACACCAGGGAGGGGCAGAAGCCGTTAGTAGGCCCTAACCACCATTTTTTTTTTTAAAACCACATAATGAGAGCCGGAAGGTTGAAGCTCAGCTTTATTTAGTTGAGGACAACACCAGGGAGGGGCAGAAGCCGTTAGTAGGCCCTAACCACCATTTTTGTTTTAAAACCACTTAATGAGAGCCGGAAGGTTGAAGCTCAGCTTTATTTAGTTGAGGACAACACCAGGGAGGGGCAGAAGCCGTTAGTAGGCCCTAACCACCATTTTTTTTTTTAAAACCACATAATGAGAGCCGGAAGGTTGAAGCTCAGCTTTATTTAGTTGAGGACAACACCAGGGAGGGGCAGAAGCCGTTAGTAGGCCCTAACCACCATTTTTGTTTTAAAACCACTTAATGAGAGCCGGAAGGTTGAAGCTCAGCTTTATTTAGTTGAGGACAACACCAGGGAGGGGCAGAAGCCGTTAGTAGGCCCTAACCACCATTTTTGTTTTAAAACCACTTAATGAGAGCCGGAAGGTTGAAGCTCAGCTTTATTTAGTTGAGGACAACACCAGGGAGGGGCAGAAGCCGTTAGTAGGCCCTAACCACCATTTTTGTTTTAAAACCACTTAATGAGAGCCGGAAGGTTGAAGCTCAGCTTTATTTAGTTGAGGACAACACCAGGGAGGGGCAGAAGCCGTTAGTAGGCCCTAACCACCATTTTTTTTTTTAAAACCACATAATGAGAGCCGGAAGGTTGAAGCTCAGCTTTATTTAGTTGAGGACAACACCAGGGAGGGGCAGAAGCCGTTAGTAGGCCCTAACCACCATTTTTGTTTTAAAACCACTTAATGAGAGCCGGAAGGTTGAAGCTCAGCTTTATTTAGTTGAGGACAACACCAGGGAGGGGCAGAAGCCGTTAGTAGGCCCTAACCACCATTTTTTTTTTTAAAACCACATAATGAGAGCCGGAAGGTTGAAGCTCAGCTTTATTTAGTTGAGGACAACACCAGGGAGGGGCAGAAGCCGTTAGTAGGCCCTAACCACCATTTTTTTTTTAAAACCACTTAATGAGAGCCGGAAGGTTGAAGCTCAGCTTTATTTAGTTGAGGACAACACCAGGGAGGGGCAGAAGCCGTTAGTAGGCCCTAACCACCATTTTTTTTTTTAAAACCACATAATGAGAGCCAGAAGGTTGAAGCTCAGCTTTATTTAGTTGAGGACAACACCAGGGAGGGGCAGAAGCCGTTAGTAGGCCCTAACCACCATTTTTGTTTTAAAACCACTTAATGAGAGCCGGAAGGTTGAAGCTCAGCTTTATTTAGTTGAGGACAACACCAGGGAGGGGCAGAAGCCGTTAGTAGGCCCTAACCACCATTTTTTTTTTAAAACCACATAATGAGAGCCGGAAGGTTGAAGCTCAGCTTTATTTAGTTGAGGACAACACCAGGGAGGGGCAGAAGCCGTTAGTAGGCCCTAACCACCATTTTTTTTTTAAAACCACTTAATGAGAGCCGGAAGGTTGAAGCTCAGCTTTATTTAGTTGAGGACAACACCAGGGAGGGGCAGAAGCCGTTAGTAGGCCCTAACCACCATTTTTTTTTTTAAAACCACATAATGAGAGCCGGAAGGTTGAAGCTCAGCTTTATTTAGTTGAGGACAACACCAGGGAGGGGCAGAAGCCGTTAGTAGGCCCTAACCACCATTTTTGTTTTAAAACCACTTAATGAGAGCCGGAAGGTTGAAGCTCAGCTTTATTTAGTTGAGGACAACACCAGGGAGGGGCAGAAGCCGTTAGTAGGCCCTAACCACCATTTTTTTTTTTAAAACCACATAATGAGAGCCGGAAGGTTGAAGCTCAGCTTTATTTAGTTGAGGACAACACCAGGGAGGGGCAGAAGCCGTTAGTAGGCCCTAACCAAAGTTGAAGGCCAAATGCAGTTTAATTTCTGATACTATAGGCCGAAAGCCAGAAGGTGGAAGTTCCGATTTAGACAGTGGAGGACAATTTGAATTAGGGACTGCAGACAGACTTAGTAGGCTGTCCCCTGTGGACCATGCATCCACCACATTAACCCATTGCGCCGTAATGGACACGTAATCTTCCGTGGCCATGCCTACAGGTCCATGCGTCTGTTGTCAGGTGCACCTTTGTACTCACAGATTGCCAGAGTGCATGGACAATGCGGTCTTCTACATGCTGGTGGAGGGTTGGGATGGCTTTTCTCGCAAAAGAAGTGTCGACTGGTTAGCTTGTAGCGTGGTACAGCGTAGTCCATCATGGCCTTATTAATAGTAAATAAAATATATAACTAGGCTCTATGAACTTTTAAATAGGTTCCAGGGGTACACGGGCAGCATTGGTGTGGTCAGTGGAGGAGTATTGCAAGTAGGGGCTGCAGACAGGCTATCAAAGGCCTAAAATAACAAACAGTAGGCAGTCATGGCAGTTTTACATCGGTTACATGGATACACAGGCAGGCACTCCAGGCAGCATTGTGGTCAGTGGAGGAGTATTGCAAGTAGGGGCCGCAGACAGGCTATCAAAGGCCTAAAATAACAAACAATAGGCTCATGGCAGTTTCACAGCGGTTACATGGATACACGGGCAGGCAGCTTGGTGGTGGTGAGTGGAGGAGTATTTAAAGTAGGGACCGCAGACAGGCTTCAAAGGCCTAACATAAGAAAATGGGCTGGCTGTAGGCACTTTATAATTGGTTCCAGGGGTACACGGGCAGCAGTGGTCTGGTCAGTGGAGGAGTATTTAAAGTAGGGACCGCAGACAGGCTTCAAAGGCCTAACATAAGAAAATGGGCTGGCTGTAGGCACTTTATAATTGGTTCCAGGGGTACACGGGCAGCAGTGGTCTGGTCAGTGGAGGAGTATTTAAAGTAGGGACCGCAGACAGGCTTCAAAGGCCTAACATAAGAAAATGGGCTGGCTGTAGGCACTTTATAATTGGTTCCAGGGGTACACGGGCAGCAGTGGTCTGGTCAGTGGAGGAGTATTTAAAGTAGGGACCGCAGACAGGCTATCAAAGGCCTAACATAACAAACAATAGGCTCATGGCAGTTTCACAGCGGTTACATGGATACACGGGCAGGCAGCTTGGTGGTCAGTGGAGGAGTATTTAAAGTAGGGACCGCAGACAGGCTATCAAAGGCCTAAAATAACAAACAATAGGCTCATGGCAGTTTTACAGCGGTTACATGGATACACAGGCAGCTTGGTGGTGAGTGGAGGAGTATTTAAAGTAGGGACCGCAGACAGGCTATCAAAGGCCTAAAATAACAAACAATAGGCTCATGGCAGTTTCACAGCGGTTACATGGATACACGGGCAGGCAGCTTGGTGGTGGTGAGTGGAGGAGTATTTAAAGTAGGGACCGCAGACAGGCTTCAAAGGCCTAACATAAGAAAATGGGCTGGCTGTAGGCACTTTATAATTGGTTCCAGGGGTACACGGGCAGCAGTGGTCTGGTCAGTGGAGGAGTATTTAAAGTAGGGACCGCAGACAGGCTTCAAAGGCCTAACATAAGAAAATGGGCTGGCTGTAGGCACTTTATAATTGGTTCCAGGGGTACACGGGCAGCAGTGGTCTGGTCAGTGGAGGAGTATTTAAAGTAGGGACCGCAGACAGGCTTCAAAGGCCTAACATAAGAAAATGGGCTGGCTGTAGGCACTTTATAATTGGTTCCAGGGGTACACGGGCAGCAGTGGTCTGGTCAGTGGAGGAGTATTTAAAGTAGGGACCGCAGACAGGCTATCAAAGGCCTAAAATAACAAACAATAGGCTCATGGCAGTTTTACAGCGGTTACATGGATACACAGGCAGCTTGGTGGTGAGTGGAGGAGTATTTAAAGTAGGGACCGCAGACAGGCTATCAAAGGCCTAAAATAACAAACAATAGGCTCATGGCAGTTTCACAGCGGTTACATGGATACACGGGCAGGCAGCTTGGTGGTGGTGAGTGGAGGAGTATTTAAAGTAGGGACCGCAGACAGGCTTCAAAGGCCTAACATAAGAAAATGGGCTGGCTGTAGGCACTTTATAATTGGTTCCAGGGGTACACGGGCAGCAGTGGTCTGGTCAGTGGAGGAGTATTTAAAGTAGGGACCGCAGACAGGCTTCAAAGGCCTAACATAAGAAAATGGGCTGGCTGTAGGCACTTTATAATTGGTTCCAGGGGTACACGGGCAGCAGTGGTCTGGTCAGTGGAGGAGTATTTAAAGTAGGGACCGCAGACAGGCTATCAAAGGCCTAAAATAACAAACAATAGGCTCATGGCAGTTTCACAGCGGTTACATGGATACACGGGCAGGCAGCTTGGTGGTCAGTGGAGGAGTATTTAAAGTAGGGACCGCAGACAGGCTATCAAAGGCCTAAAATAACAAACAATAGGCTCATGGCAGTTTCACAGCGGTTACATGGATACACGGGCAGGCAGCTTGGTGGTCAGTGGAGGAGTATTTAAAGTAGGGACCGCAGACAGGCTATCAAAGGCCTAAAATAACAAACAATAGGCTCATGGCAGTTTCACAGCGGTTACATGGATACACGGGCAGGCAGCTTGGTGGTGGTGAGTGGAGGAGTATTTAAAGTAGGGACCGCAGACAGGCTTCAAAGGCCTAACATAAGAAAATGGGCTGGCTGTAGGCACTTTATAATTGGTTCCAGGGGTACACGGGCAGCAGTGGTCTGGTCAGTGGAGGAGTATTTAAAGTAGGGACCGCAGACAGGCTTCAAAGGCCTAACATAAGAAAATGGGCTGGCTGTAGGCACTTTATAATTGGTTCCAGGGGTACACGGGCAGCAGTGGTCTGGTCAGTGGAGGAGTATTTAAAGTAGGGACCGCAGACAGGCTATCAAAGGCCTAACATAACAAACAATAGGCTCATGGCAGTTTCACAGCGGTTACATGGATACACGGGCAGGCAGCTTGGTGGTCAGTGGAGGAGTATTTAAAGTAGGGACCGCAGACAGGCTATCAAAGGCCTAAAATAACAAACAATAGGCTCATGGCAGTTTTACAGCGGTTACATGGATACACAGGCAGCTTGGTGGTGAGTGGAGGAGTAGTGCAAGGAGTGTCTGTCCCAGTACTCCCAAAATATAAATAGATGTTAATGTCTCGCAAAACAACCAAAACAAAAAAAAAAGGTGGCATACTTAGGTACAGGGGTGGGCTCATCTACTGAGTTTCTGACATAGTAATTTGGCAGTAACTATTTAATGGTGCCAATATAGGACACAGACACAGACTACTTTAAGTTGCATCATAGATGTCTACAAATTTGTATTGTCAGTGCCAGACATTGAATGATGTCAGCGAATAGACTAAAGATTGGTGGAGCTGTGCGACATAATTTTGCACGTGGTAGAGCACATTTTGAGCTGGGGTAGGGGGGAACTCTCTTGAGGCCGGCGGGACCGCCCCAGGGCCCCTCATGTTACAACGGTGTGTCTGACGTTGGGTGCGCACCACCACCGCCAGAGACACTACATTGTACTATGAGGGACCCAGTAGCAATGCCGTCAACCAAAAGCGAGCACACCCACCTCTTCAGACAAACAGCAGTCTCACGGGTGCTTGCGCCAAGTCGCGATACCACGGCCCCGTGTGGGGAGTTTTGCCATTTAGGGAGGTGTAAACATGTCGTATGCTGTACAATCAGCTGCAGCAAATTAGACATTAGAAAAGTAATTCACAGGCAAGAGCTTTTCATAGGAAAGCTAGGTGTCGGCCGGGCAAGGTGGGGCAAAAGATTTCGAAATCCAGTTGTGGTTCATTTTAATGAATGTTAGATCGTCAACATTTTGGGTAGCCAGACGAGTCCTTTTTTCGGTTAATATTGAACCTGCAGCACTGAATACTCTTTCTGATAGGACACTTGCTGCCGGGCAAGCAAGCTCCTGCAATGCATATTCTGCCAATTCTGGCCAGGTGTCTAATTTGGAGGCCCAGTAATCAAATGGGAATGACGGTTGAGGGAGAACATCGATAAGGGATGAAAAATAGTTAGTAACCATACTGGACAAATGTTGTCTCCTGTCACTTTCAATTGATGCAGCAGTACCTGTCCTGTCTGCGGTCATAGCAAAATCACTCCACAACCTGGTCAGAAAACCCCTCTGTCCAACGCCACTTCTGATGTGTGCACCCCTAACACTCCTAGTCTGCTGCCCCCTGGAGCTTGTGTGAGAACGATCACGTGCGCTGTGTGCTGGGAATGCCTGAAGCAAACGGTCAACAAGAGTTGATTGTTTGGTTGCTAATATTAGTTCCAAGTTCTCATGTGGCATAATATTTTGCAATTTGCCTTTATAGCGTGGATCAAGGAGGCAGGCCAACCAGTAATCGTCATCGTTCATCATTTTCGTAATGCGTGTGTCCCTTTTTAGGATACGTAAGGCATAATCCGCCATGTGGGCCAAAGTTCCAGTTGTCAAATCTCCGGTTGTGATTGGTTGAGGGGCAGTTGCAGGCAAATCTACGTCACTTGTGTCCCTCAAAAAACCAGAACCCGGCCGTGACACGCAACCAATTTCCTGTGCCCCCGTGAAAGTTTCCGCATTAAAAATATACTCATCCCCATCATCCTCCTCGTCCTCCACCTCCTCTTCGCCCGCTACCTCGTCCTGTACACTGCCCTGACCAGACAATGGCTGACTGTCATCAAGGCTTCCCTCTTCCTCTGGTGCAGACGCCTGCTCCTTTATGTGCGTCAAACTTTGCATCAGCAGACGCATTAGGGGGATGCTCATGCTTATTACGGCGTTGTCTGCACTAACCAGCCGTGTGCATTCCTCAAAACACTGAAGGACTTGACACATGTCTTGTATCTTCGACCACTGCACACCTGACAACTCCATGTCTGCCATCCTACTGCCTGCCCGTGTATCCTCCCACAAATAAATAACAGCACGCCTCTGTTCGCACAGTCTCTGAAGCATGTGCAGTGTTGAGTTCCACCTTGTTGCAACGTCTATGATTAGGCGATGCTGGGGAAGGTTCAAAGACCGCTGATAGGTCTGCATACGGCTGGCGTGTACAGGCGAACGTCGGATATGTGAGCAAAGTGCACGCACTTTGAGGAGCAGGTCGGAGAACCCAGGATAAGTTTTCAATAAGCACTGCACCACCAGGTTTAAGGTGTGAGCCAGGCAAGGAATGTGTTTCAGTTGGGAAAGGGAGATGGCAGCCATGAAATTCCTTCCGTTATCACTCACTACCTTGCCTGCCTCAAGATCTACTGTGCCCAGCCACGACTGCGTTTCTTGTTGCAAGAACTCGGACAGAACTTCCGCGGTGTGTCTGTTGTCGCCCAAACACTTCATAGCCAATACAGCCTGCTGACGCTTGGCAGTAGCTGGCCCATAATGGGACAACTGGTGTGCAACAGTGTCATCTGCCGATGGAGTGGTTGGCCGACTGCGTTCTGTGGAAGAGCTGTAGCTTCTGCAGGAGGACGAGGAGGAGGAGGAGGGGGTGCGAACGCCTACAGCCAACTGTTTCCTAGACCGTGGGCTAGGCACAACTGTCCCTAAATTGATGTCGCCTGTGGACCCTGCATCCACCACATTCACCCAGTGTGCCGTGATGGACACATAACGTCCCTGGCCATGCCTACTGGTCCATGCATCTGTAGTCAGGTGCACCTTTGTACTCACAGATTGCCTAAGTGCATGGACGATGCGCTGTTTAACATGCTGGTGCAGGGCTGGGATGGCTTTTCTGGAAAAAAAGTGTCGACTAGGTAGCTCGTATCGTGGTTCAGCGTACTCCATCAGGGCTTTAAAAGCTTCGCTTTCAACTAAACGGTAGGGCATCATCTCTAACGAGATTAGTCTAGCTATGTGGGCGTTAAAACCCTGTGTACGCGGATGCGAGGATAAGTACTTCCTTTTTCTAACCAGAGTCTCATGTAGGGTGAGCTGGACTGGAGAGCAGGAGATCGTGGAACTTTCGGGTGTGCCGGTGTACATGGCAGACTGAGAGACGGTTGGAGACGGTATTGTTTCCGCCGGTGCCCTAGATGCAATATTTCCTCCTACTAAACTGGTGATTCCCTGACCCTGACTGCTTTTGGCTGGCAAAGAAACCTGCACAGATACTGCCGGTGGTGCGGAAAATGGTGGCCTTACAGTGACGGAAGGGATGTTGCGTTGCTGACTAGCTTCATTGGCCGAGGGTGCTACAACCTTAAGGGACGTTTGGTAGTTAGTCCAGGCTTGAAAATGCATGGTGGTTAAGTGTCTATGCATGCAACTAGTATTTAGACTTTTCAGATTCTGACCTCTGCTTAAGCTAGTTGAACATTTTTGACAGATGACTTTGCGCTGATCAGTTGGATGTTGTTTAAAAAAATGCCAGACTGCACTCTTCCTAGACTCGGATCCCTTTTCAGGGATTGCAGACTGAGCTTTAACCGGATGGCCACGCTGTCCTCCAACAGGTTTTGGCTTTGACACGCGTTTTGGGCCAGATACGGGCCCGGCAGATGGAACCTGTTGCGATGTTGATGCCTGCTGCGGCCCCTCCTCCACCTCCGCTTCTGAACTACTGCCGCCTGCACCCTGTTCCCCCAATGGCTGCCAATCGGGGTCAATAACTGGGTCATCTATTACCTCCTCTTCGAGCTCGTGTGCAACTTCGTCTGTGTCACTGTGTCGGTCGGTGGTATAGCGTTCGTGGCGGGGCAACATAGTCTCATCAGGGTCTGATTGTGGATCTGTACCCTGAGAGGGCAATGTGGTGGTCTGAGTCAAAGGAGCAGCATAGTACTCTGGCTGTGGCTGTGCATCAGTGCACTCCATGTCAGAATCTACTTGTAATGGGCATGGCCTGTTAAATGTTTCACTTTCTAAGCCAGGGACGGTATGTGTAAAGAGCTCCATGGAGTGACCCGTTGTGTCGCCTGCTGCATCCTTCTCTCTTGTTGTAGTTTTTGCTGAGGAGGACAAGGAAGCGACTTGTCCCTGACCGTGAACATCCACAAGCGACGCGCTGCTTTTACATTTACCAGTTTCGGAAGAGGAGGCAAAAGAGCTAGAGGCTGAGTCTGCAATGTAAGCCAAAACTTGCTGTTGCTGCTCAGCCTTTAAAAGCGGTTTTCCTACTCCCAGAAAAGAGAGCGTTCGAGGCCTTGTGTAGCCTGACGACGAAACTGGCTCCACAGCTCCAGACTTAGGTGGAATATTTTTATCCCCACGACCACCTGATGCTCCACTACCACTACCATCATTACCAGCTGACAATGAACGCCCACGACGACCTCTTGCACCAGACTTCCTCATTGTTTAAAAATCGTAACCAAACTAACTTTATTTGTTGCTGTCAAACAACTTACACGGTGAGCTATAACTTCAGTATGATTTCAATATCCCTTAACAGGTTGGTGAGACCACAAGGAAAATCAGGCACAATGTTACACACTCTGTTTTCTGTGACACCAAATCACAGAGATGACACACACGCAGGACTGTCACTCAAGCACTAATGTCAATATTAATCTCCCACCTAATTTTTTTTTTTTTTTTTCTCTGTGAGACTTTAGAAACCAAATAATATTTAAAAAAAAACAAAAAAACAAGGCTTTCTATGGCCCACTGAATGAGAGATGGCACGCACAGGAGTGGCACACAAGCCCTGACTGAGGCCAATATTTTTCTCCCACTGATTGATGTAGTGTTTTTGTGTTGAGGTTGATTTTAAAACACAAATGAAGGAAAAAAATAAAAAGGCTTTCTATGGCCCACAATTAGAGAGAGAGGTGGCACACCCAGGAGTCAAGACTGGCACACAAGCTGAAATGGCAATATTACTCTCCCACTGTTTTTTTATGTATTTTTTTTTTATTTTCAGGGAGACTTTAGAAACCAAATAATATTAAAAAAAAAACAAAAAAACAAGGCTTTCTATGGCCCACTGAATGAGAGGGACAGAGGTGGCACACCCAGGAGTCAAGACTGGCACACAAGCTGAAATGGCAATATTACTCTCCCACTGTTTTTTTATGTATTTTTTTTTTATTTTCAGGGAGACTTTAGAAACCAAATAATATTAAAAAAAAAAAAAAAAACAAGGCTTTCTATGGCCCACTGAATGAGAGGGACAGAGGTGGCACACCCAGGAGTCAAGACTGGCACACAAGCTGAAAGGGCAATATTACTCTCCCACTGTTTTTTTATGTTTTTTTTTTTTTTATTTTCAGGGAGACTTTAGAAACCAAATAATATTAAAAAAAAAACAAAAAAACAAGGCTTTCTATGGCCCACTGAATGAGAGGGACAGAGGTGGCACACCCAGGAGTCAAGACTGGCACACAAGCTGAAATGGCAATATTACTCTCCCACTGTTTTTTTATGTATTTTTTTTTTATTTTCAGGGAGACTTTAGAAACCAAATAATATTAAAAAAAAAAAATAAATAGGCTTTCTATGGCCCACTGAATGAAAGGGAGAGAGGTGGCACACCCAGGAGTCAAGACTGGCACACAAGCTGAAAGGGCAATATTACTCTCCCACTGTTTTTTTATGTATTTTTTGTTTTTTCAGGGAGACTTTAGAAACCCAATAATATTTAAAAAAAAAAATAAATAGGCTTTCTATGGCCCACTGAATGAGAGGGAGAGAGGTGGCACACCCAGGAGTCAAGACTGGCACACAAGCTGAAAGGGCAATATTACTCTCCCACTGTTTTTTTAGGTTTTTTTTTTTTTTCAGGGAGACTTTAGAAACCAAATAATATTAAAAAAAAAAAAAAAAAAAAAAAATAGGCTTGCTATAGCCCACTGAATGAGAGATAGCACACACAGCAGTGGCACACAAGCCCTGACTGAGGCCAATATTTTTCTCCCACTGATTGATGTACTGTTTTTGTGTTGAGGTAGATTTTAGAACACAAATCACGGAAAAAATAAATAGGCTTTCTATGGCCCACTGAATGAAAGGGAGAGAGGAGGCACACCCAGGAGTCAAGACTGGCACACAAGCTGAAAGGGCAATATTACTCTCCCACTGTTTTTTTATGTATTTTTTGTTTTTTCAGGGAGACTTTAGAAACCCAATAATATTAAAAAAAAAAATAAATAGGCTTTCTATGGCCCACTGAATGAGAGGGAGAGAGGTGGCACACCCAGGAGTCAAGACTGGCACACAAGCTGAAAGGGCAATATTATTCTCCCACTGTTTTTTTAGGTTTTTTTTTTTTTTTTCAGGGAGAATTAGAAACCAAATAATATTAAAAAAAAAAAAAAAAAAAAAAAATAGGCTTGCTATAGCCCACTGAATGAGAGATAGCACACACAGCAGTGGCACACAAGCCCTGACTGAGGCCAATATTTTTCTCCCACTGATTGATGTAGTGTTTTTGTGTTGAGGTAGATTTTAGAACACAAATCACGGAAAAAATAAATAGGCTTTCTATGGCCCACTCAGTGAGAGATGGCACACACAGGGATGGCACTGTAGCAGAAATGCCAATCTTAATCTCCCACAAAAAAAAAACAAAAAAAAAAAAAAAACTGTCCTACAATTACTATCTCCCTGCAGTAATGTAAGCCAGGTATGGCAGGCAGCAATAGGAGTGGACTGATGCACAAATTAAATAAAAAGTGTGGACAAACAGAAAAGATAGCTGTGCAGAAAGGAAGGAACAAGAGGATATGTGCTTTGAAAAAAGCAGTTGGTTTCCACAGTGGCGTACACACAGCAATACAGCTATCACGGAGCCTTCTAGGGCAGCCCAATGAGCTACAGCGCTGAGGGGAAAAAAAAAAAAAAATAGCTTCCACAGTCCCTGCACACCGAAGGTGGTGTTGGACAGTGGAAATCGCTGCAGCACAAGCGGTTTGGTGGTTAGTGGACCCTGCCTAACGCTCTCCCTGCTTCTGATGAAGCGGCAGCAACCTGTCCCTAAGCTCAGATCAGCAGCAGTAAGATGGCGGTCGGCGGGAACGCCCCTTTATAGCCCCTGTGACGCCGCAGACAGCAAGCCAATCACTGCAATGCCCTTCTCTAAGATGGTGGGGACCAGGATCTATGTCATCACGCTGCCCACACTCTGCGTTCACCTTCATTGGCTGAGAAATGGCGCTTTTCGCGTCATTGAAACGCGACTTTGGCGCGAAAGTCGCGTACCGCATGGCCGACAAGCACAGGGGTCGGATCGGGTTTCATGAGACGCCGACTTAGCCAAAAGTCGGCGACTTTTGAAAATGATCGACCCGTTTCGCTCAACCCTACTTGTCACCCATGCAAATTTCAGACCCTTGACCACAGCTTGCCACAGCCACGTAGTGACTGAGGATGCAGTGCTTGTAATGGTTGCATCGCTCTCCGTCTGTGGAGTCACAACGTAACCTACTCAACTTCTTCCTCCACCTCCTCTGATGAGCTACTCAGCTGCATGCCATTTGGTTCACACCAAGTGGGATCTACAACCTAATCATCATCCTCTCTGTTTTCCAATTTCTCACCCTGAGAATCACCATACTCCTCTTCCTGCCCTGAGAGCACAGTACAATCCAAGTGCGCCTCAGGTATCTGAGTCGTTTTATCAGGATCATCTCCACCCCCCAGGGTTTAACATCTGGTTACGATGGTCTGGATTCTACTCAGACCCCACTGCTCAGCCCCGGATCCAACTGGCCCATCGGGCCAGATGCTTTCCTCCTATTGAGTTTGTGAATCTTTGGAGCAGAATTGTGATGCCCATGGAATGGAATGTGCAAACATCTCTGAAGACTCGCCCATCTGTGGTTCCACACAGTTGGGTGGTTTGAGTGTTGTGATGCAGGGGGGGGGAAACAAGGGTAATTGGGGTGCCACTTATGAGGACTGTACTGTGTGTGATGTCAAGGTGGAGGAAGAGGTCACTTAATGCATCTTGCCATCCACTGGAGCACATTCTGACCCTCATCTACAAGGCATTTCCCTGTTGGGATGCCAAAGAAAGGGAGTCATGTACCACATCCAGTAACTGAAGTTGTCAATTTGCTACTGCAGCAAAACAAACCTACTTCTCATCTCTCATATTATCCCTGTCTCAAGTCACAACACTAAACAGCGATTCAGTGCTTTCAATTCTCTCTTCATCCCCGAGCCCCACCTCTCTATCCACTCATCTCAACTGAAGACTTTGCCTCATACTTTAAGCAGTAGATTGACAACATAAGGCAAAGTTTTGTCTAAAGTCCCCACAGCCCTTCCTAATAACTACTCAACTGTCCTACCCCAAAACCAACTTCACCATAATGGAAGATCAACCTTCCTCTTTACTAGGGTTGAGCGACTTTTATTTTTATAGGATCGGGTCGGGTTTCACGAAACCCGACTTTCTCAAAAGTCGGGTCGAGTGAAATCGGCCGATCCTATAAAAAAGTCGGGGTCGGGGTCGGCCGAAACGCGAAACCCAATGCAGTGCAATGGGATACTATGGTTCCCAGGGTCTGAAGGAGAAGAAACTCTCCTTCAGGCCCTGGGATCCATATTTAAGTGTAAAATAAAGAATTAAAATAAAAAATATTGATATACTCACCCTCTGACGAGCCCTGGTAGTAATCGGCATCTTCCGTTCCTAAGAATGAGTGCGTTCAGGGCCTTAGATGACGTCACGGCTTTGTGATTGGTCGCGGCGGCCCACGTGACCGCTCAGCGACCAATCACAAGCCGTGACGTAATTCTCTCAGGTCCTAAATTCCTCATTCTAGGAATTTAGGCCATGAGAATTACGTCACGGCTTGTGATTGGTCGCTGAGCGGTCACGTGGGCCGCCGCGACCAATCACAAAGCAGTGACGTCATCTAAGGCACTGAACACGCTCATTCTTAAGAAGGAAGGCTGCCGGAAAGAAGCAGGGCACGTACGAGGGTGAGTACATACCTAATAGGAATATACTCACCGTCGGCTTCTTTCTGGCAGCCTTTCTTCTTAAGAATGAGCGCGTTCAGGGCCTTAGATGACGTCACGGCTTTGTGATTGGTCGCGGCCGCCCACGTGACTGCTCAGCGACCAATCACAAGCCGTGACGTAATTCTCATGGCCTAAATTCCTAGAATGAGGAATTTAGGACCTGAGAGAATTACGTCACGGCTTGTGATTGGTCGCTGAGCGGTCACGTGGGCCGCCGCGACCAATCACAAAGCCGTGACGTCTTCTAAGGCCCTGAACGCGCTCATTCTTAGGAACGGAAGATGCCTATTACTACCAGGGCTCGTCGGAGAGGTGAGTATATCAATATTTTTTATTTTAATTCTTTATTTTACACTTAAATATGGATTCCGATACCGATTTCCGATATCGCAAACATATCGGAACTCGGTATCGGAATTCCGATACCAGATTCAGAAGATCGCCGACCTCATGGCCGATCACACACAGGGGTCGGGTCGGGTTTCATGAAACCCGACTTTGCCAAAAGTCGACGACTTCTGAAAATGGTCTACCCGTTTCGCTCAACCCTACTCTTTACTCTCCAAATCACATCCCACCACCTGTGAACTTGACCCAATCCCATCTCACCTCATTTGAAACCTTACAACAGTCTTCATCCCAAAACTAACCCATCACTTCAACCTGTCATTAACAACTATTGTCTTCCCCTCATGATTCAGACATACCGCGATCACACCCATCCTCCAAAGGTTCTCACTTGACCCATCCTTTGTGTACAGTTATCGCCCCATATCACCTCTACCCTGTGCCTGGAACCACACATCCATTTTGAACTGTCCTCAAATCTATCCTCCTGCTCCCTCTTTGACCACTTACAATCTGGCTTCTGACTGCACTATTCCACTGAAACTGCCCTGACTAAAGTCAACAACGACCTGCTCACCAACAAATCCAAGCAACACTACTTTGTCCTCCTCCTCCTGAATTTACCATCTGCCTTCGACACAGTCAAAGGCAGACTCCCTCATCTCCCTCCCTCATCTCTTGGCATCACAGACTAGGCCCTATCTCCTCTTCTCACAATCACACACTAGATTTCTCCCATAGATCCCCCCCCTAATCCGAAACTGTGTCCCTAATGTCAAAATCTAACCTACCATGTGAGACTTCAAAAGGAACCTGAAGAAATACCTGTTACGACAATCCTACAACCTACACTAACCATCGCTTCACTGTACTGATGAGCAAGCAGCTCAACCCTCTCCTATTGTATCCACACCCATTCTTTCTAGACTGTGATCCCTCATGGGCAGGTCCTCACTCATCCATTAGCAGTCAGTAACTTATATTGTTTAAGATTGTTGTACTTGTTTTTATTATGTATGTGTTTCACATAAGTGGCGCTATAACAGTAAATAATAATAATACCAATGTGCAGCTGCCAAAGAAAAGTTTAGCAGACCTTACACTAACTGAAGTTTTAACTGTTGTTTCTTTCCCCTCTTTCTTTCTCTCTCTCTCTGTGTCAATAATTTTGGGAAATGTTTGTACTCCAAGTTGGGTATCCTTCATGTGTGTTGCCTGCAGCAGTAGGCTTCCCAGACCAGCAGGCCTGCAATTACTTTCAGTCCACTATCTGTGTTACAATCCCTACATTTTTATAACATTTATAAAACTTATATAACATTTGTCATATACCACTAGTGTTGAGTAGTGTTGAGCGATACCTTCCGATATTGAAAAGTATCGGTATCGGATTGGATCGGCCGATATTCAAAAAATATTGGATATCGCCGATACCGATACCCGATACCAATGCAAGTCAATGGGACCAAAATATCGGAATTAAAATAAACCCTTTCTTTCCTTGTAGGTTCATTCTACATGAAGGAAAACAACTAAGAATAATGTAGGCTGCATTGGGGGATGTGGAGGACACATTAAAGGCATAGAGGTTTAGCCCAATCAAATGGAATAGCAGGAATTAATTTTTTTTAAGACGTTCGGAGTTACAAAGATATTGACTATGTTAAGATGTTTTATATTTTGTCAGATATTGATGTTTCACTAATTCCATGTTCTTCACCTTCTTTTTTAATTCTCCGACACTTTCTTCTTCATCATCCTCAGCAGCAGCATCTTTTACATCAACTTCTTCTTCACGTTATTCATCTTCTTCTTCACCTTCTTCCTATTATTCTTTTTTGTTACATTCTTCATATTCTTTTTATTAAACTATTCTTCTTCTTCATATTCTACATCTTCATCATATTCTTAATTGTGACAGGCATTCCTGTAGTTGTTATCTATAAAAGTTTGAAGAATACACCTTCCGTTATGCCTGTCACAAAAGAGTTACAACAGGATTTGTCCGCGTTCAGTTTGGCCTGCAGCAGCAGGCTTTTTCCAGGAGCACCACGAGGAGGAAAGGACTCACCCCCATACACTGCTTAGTCTTCTTCTGCTTATAACTTAGATAATATCTTTTGCTCAGATTTTAGTCTTATGCTTAATGTTCTTCTGCTCTTTGTTCTGCAGCTTCTTGTTCTTCTGCTTCTCGGTCTTCAGGGTCGTTGTCTCCAGGGTTGTCATCCCCAGGGTCGTCATCTCCGGGGTCATCGTCATCTTCGGGGTGATCTTCAGGGTTGTTGTCTCCAGGGTCGTCGTCTCAGGGGTCGTCGTCGTCTTAGGGGTGGTCTTCAGAGTCGTTGTCTTTAGGGTCTTGAACTTTGGAAATGTAGCAGAAGGTACAAGAAGGCTGAGGAAATGCCGAGAACCAGTTGATGGAACTGGAACTTGGATGGCTACCCCAAGGTTCAAGAGCCAATGGAACTACCGAGGACCAGCTAACGGTACTGGAACCTGGTTACTAAGCAGGAGGTACCCGTGCCAGAAAGCACTACCAAGGACCACCTGACGTTAGTGGAACTCGGATACCCAGAAGGAGGCACCTAAGCCAAAGGCTCTGCCCAGAACCAGTTGACGGTACTGGAACCAGGGGAACCTATTCAAGATTGTCTTTCTAAGAACCAGCTAATGGTGCTGGAACTCAGATAGGCAGCAGAAGGTCCACAGGAAAAACAAAAGTTACTAGGCCACGAGCCGGCCGTAGTTACCGAAAATCCACAGTCCTACAGGGGGAGCTTGTCCTATTGGCACTACGGAACCAGCCTTGATTGCCAGTTCCCGCAGCCCACATAGGAAGCACCTAAACTGCAGGCACCATAGAGTCGGCAACACGACAGGACAATGTATTGGAGGCAAAGTGACCTTGACACTACCCAGAAACAGCTGACGTGCTGGAACTGGGCTGGGCAGGAAGGAGTCCCCATGCCAAAGACACTTCTGAGCAGCAACTGGCGTTGTTGGAGCCCAGGGAATAAAGGATAAGCAGAGTGTAGGCTGAAGCCTAATTGGAGCAAGTTGAAAGGGAACCTTTAACCCCCCCAGGCGTTAACAACTAGAAGAGCCACCTTGTGCAGCAGTAATGCTGCACAAGGAAAAGGTGGCTCTTTTAATTATGCTCCTTGCACACGCTGAACAAAACACTTAGAAATTTGGCCCCTCATACCGTGAAACCGTCCCGGAGGCGGGACTTTCCTTCTTAATGAGAAGCATCACAGCTGTCATTCATCCCCCTTGGCGCCAGGCGCAACATCCTCAGCGTTGTTTGAATCTGTCCCGGAGCCTGCACTGTTATGTTATCCCTTGGCCATGCGCAGTTAGCGCTGCCCGTCTTCTGACATCATTTGCTGTCAGACTGACTGTGCCCGACATCAGGCCCCGCAGTGTCTTCTGATTTATTCACACTGCGGGGCTGGGATTCATGGCCTTTTACAGTGCATATCTTCGCCTCTGTAACTTATCTCCTTCCGCCTTCTTCAGACTGTGCGGCATCAGCTGATCCCAAATCACATGCCACAGCTGTGACACCGCACAGTCTGAAGAAGGCGGAAGGAGATGAGTGAGAGGCGAAGATAGGCACTGCGCCTGCCCATGAATCCCAGCCCCGCAGTGTCTTCTGATTTATTCATACTGCGGGCCTGGGAATCATGGCCTTGCACAGTGTATATCTTCACCTCTGTAACTCATCTCTTTCCACCTTCTTCAGACTGTGCAGCATCAGCTGATCCCAAATCACATGCCCCTTCCGTAACGCCGCACAGTCTGAAGGTGGAAGGAGATGAGTGAGAGGCGACGATATGCACTGCGCATGCCCATGAATCCCAGCCCCGCAGTGTGAATAATTAAGAAACTGCGGGGCGTGATCTCGGGCAGGGCGGCCGCACAGGCGCATCCAGCCTGACAACAAATGATGTCAGAAGATGGGAAGCGCTAACTGCACATGGCCAAGAGATAACATAACAGCGCAGGCTCCGGGACAGATTGAAACAATGCTGAGGAGGCGTCGCACAGCACCAAGGGGGTAGGAATGATGGCTGTGCTGCTTGTCATTACTAAGGAAACTCCCACCTCCGGGATGGTTTCACGGTATCAGGGGACACATTTTATAAGTGTTAAGTTCAGCGTCTGCAAGTAGCATAACTAAAAGAGCCACCTTTTCCTTGTGCAGCATTACTGCTGCACAAGGTGGCTCTTTCAGTAACAAATGCCGGGGGGCGACAGGTTCCCTTACATTTCAGTTGTAGTGTCAGCGTGGTGGTCGCAGGACACATTGCCGGATACACAGCTGGGGATCAGATGACGTTACTGAAACCCAATAACACGTTAGCAAGTGTTGACTGTGCAAACAGCACTTCTGGGAAGCAACTGGCGGTGTTGGAACCCAGGGAATGCAGGAGGAGCAAAGTGTAGGCCAAGGCCTGCACTTGAGGCAGTTTAATATCTGATGGAGTGTCAGCGTGGCGGTCACAGGACACATTGCCGGATACACAGCAGGGGAGCAGCTGACGTTACTGAACCCCACTAACATAGGAGCAAGTGTTTTTCTCTGTGCAAACAGCTCTTCCGGGAAGCAACTGGCAGTGTTGAAACCCAGGGAATGCAGGAGGAGCAGAGTGTAGGCCGAGGCCTGCACTCGAGGCAGTTTAATATCTGTTGGAGTGTCAGCATGGCGGTCGCAGGACACATTGCTGGATACACAGCAGGGGAGCAGCTGACGTTACTGAACCCCACTAACATAGGAGCAAGTGTTTTTCTCTGTGCAAACAGCACTTCCGGGAAGCAACTGGCGGTGCTGAAACCCAGGGAATGCAGGATGAGCAGAGTGTAGGCCGTGGCCTGCACTCGAGGCAGTTTAATATCTGTTGGAGTGTCAGCGTGGTAGTCGCAGGACACATTGCCGGATACACAGCAGGGGAGCAGCTGACGTTATTGAACCCCACTAACACAGGAGCAAGTGTTTTTCTCTGTGCAAACAGCACTTCCGGGAAGCAACTGGCACTGTTGGAACCCAGGGAATGCAGGAGGAGTAGAGTGTAGGCCGAGGCCTGCACTCGAGGCAGTTTAATATCTGATGGAGTGTCAGCGTGGCGGTCGCAGGACACATTGCCAGATACACAGCTGAGGATCAACTGACGTTACTGAAACCCACTAACACGGCAGCAAGTGTTGACTGTGCAAACAGCACTTCCGGGAAGCAACTGGCGGTGTTGAAGCCCAGGGAATTTTGGAGAAGCAGAGTGTAGGCTGAGGCCTAATTGGAGCAAGTTGAAAGGAAACCTTTAACCCCCCACAGGCATTAGTAACTGAAAGAGCCAACTTGTGCAGCACTTATGCTGCACAAGGAAAAGGTGGGACTTTTAATTATGCTCCTTGCAAATGCAGAACTAAACACTTATAAAATGTGTCCCCTGATACCGTAAAACCATCCCGGAGGTAGGACTTTCCTTCGTAATAACACATAGCACAGCCATCATTTCTACCCCCTTGGCGCCGGCCGCCACCTCCTCAGCATTGTTTTAATCTGGAGCCTGCGCTGTTATGTTAAAGCTTGGGCATGCACAGTGCTGCCCGTCTTCTGACATCATTTGGTGTCAGGCTGACTGCGCCTGTGTGGATGCGCTGCCCAAGATCCCGCCTCGCAGTGTCGTGTGATTTCATCACAATGGGATTCATGGGCCTTGGATTCATGGGCATGAGCAGTGCATATCTTCGCCTCTCAATCATCTCCTTCCACCTTCTTCAGAATTGCAGCGTCACGGCCGTGGCATGTGATTAGGGATCAGCTGATGCCGCACAGTCTGAAGGAAGTGGAAGGAGATGAGTGAGAGGTGAAGGTATGCACTGTGCAAGGCCATGAATTCCAGGCCCACAGTGAATAAATCAGAAGACACTGCCAGGCGGTATCTCGGGCAGCGCGGCCGCACAGGCGCAGTCAGCCTGACACCAAATGATGTCAGAAGACAGACAGCACTAACTGTACATGCCCAAGGTTTAATATAACAGCTCAGGCTCTGGGACAGATTAAAACAACGCTTGGGAGGCGTTGCCCGGCGCCAAGGGGGTAGGAATGACAGTTGTGGTGCGTCTCATTACGAAGGAAAGTCCCACCTCTGGGACGGTTTAACGGTATGAGGGGACACATTTTATAAGTGATAAGTTCAGCGTGTGCAAGGAGCATACCTAAAAGAGCCACCTTTTCCTTGTGCAGCATTACTGCTGCACAATGTGTCTCTTTCCATAACAAATGCCTGGGGGGGACAGGTTCCCTTAAATTTCTGTTGTAGTGTCAGCGTGGAGGTAGCAGGACACATTGCCAGATACACAGCAGGGGATCAGCTGACGTTACTGAAACCTTATAACACTGGGTAGTGTGTTGACTGTGCAGACGGCACTTCTGAGCAGCAACTGACGGTGTTGGAGCCCAGGGATTGCAGTTCAGGTGATAGAAACATGAACACAACAGGAGACCTGGATACTGTTGCCATCCAATTATTTAATCTGGAAGAGGAGTGGCAAATTACTGTGAGATCCAGGCCTTGTTCATTTTCAGAAAAGTAAGCCGGTCAACGTTATCGGAGGATAGTCGCATGCGACGGTCTGTTAGTACACCTCCTGCGGCACTAAAGACACACATTCCGATAATGCACTAGCAGCAGGGCACGCCAGCACCTCCAATTCATACTCGCTAAGCTCTGGCCATGTATACAGCTTAGAGACCCAAAACTTGAAGGGTGAAGATCCATCTGGGAGCACACTGAGAGGGCAAGACATGTAGTCTGTCACCATCTGACGGAAATGTTGCCTCCTGCTGACTGGAGCCGTCTATGATGGTGTAGACATTTGTGGCGGGCACACAAAACTTTGCCACAGTTCGGCCATACTGGTCTTGCCTTGTGCTGAGGCACAGCTTCTGCTCCCTCTTTGTGCAGAGCTTCCTCCACTGCCTCAATGCACTGAGCTGCTTTGTAAAGCACTAGCAGCACTGCTCTCAATTGGACTGGAGAAGATGATGGACTGCACCAGTATGTCTTGGTACTCCCGCATTTTACGCTCCCGGTTCAATGGTGTAATGAGGTTTTGTAAGTTGTCCCGGTAGCAAGGATCTAGGAGGGTGTACACCCAATAATCAGCCGTGTTGAGAATGTGGGCGATGTGGCGGTCGTTTCTCAGGCACTGCAGCATGAAATCAACCATGTGCTGCAGACTGCCAACTGGCCAAGAAACGCTGTCCCCTGCTTGAGGCGTGATCTCTGCCTGCTCTGCATCACCCCACCCTCGCTTTATACACTGACTACTGGAGAATTGTGTAACTCCCTCCTCTGGACAGATGTCTTCCTCCTCCATTGACTCCTCCTCATCCTCCTCACAAAGTGTCCCCTGCCTAGGCCTTTGTGAGGAACCACGTAGCGCTGACTGTCCAGAAGCAGATGGAATTGGGGACTCCTCATCCTCCACCTCTTCCACAACATCATGCCTTGGCACTTGCAGTGTTCTTTCAAGCAGGCAGATAAAGGGGACAGTCATGCTGACTAGTACATCATCTGCACTTGCCATCCGCGTGGAATCATCGAAGGCACGCAAATCCTGGCAGATGTCCTTCATAGTGGCCCACTCAGTGGTTGTGAAGTCTGAAAGGCGCGCAGTGCGACTTCTTTGCGTCTGATGCAGATGGTACTCCATTACTGCTGGCTGCTGCTCACACAACCGCTCCAACATATGTAACGGGGAATTCCACCTGGTGGGTAGGTCACAAATGATGCGATGTTCTGGTAGGCAGAATCGGCGCTGCAGAGCTGCAATGCACGATCTTGCCATGCTGGAACACGGCAAGTGAGCACACTCTAGGCGGACCTTGTGCAGCAGTGCATCAAGATCCGGATAGTCCCTCAAAAAACTCTGCACGACCAAGTGGAGCACATGTGCCAGACATGGGATGTGAGTGAGGTTGCCTAGGGCCAGAGCTGCCACCAGATTTTGGCCATTGTCACACACTACCATGCCTGGCTGGAGATTCGCTGGCACAAACCACACATCGCTCTCCTGCTTGATGGCATTCCAGAGCTCCTGCGCTGTGTGGCTTCGATTCCCCAAAGAAATTAATTTCAATATGGCCTGTTGACATTTGGCCACGGCTGTACTCCTATCGGTCGTAACAGGTTCACGGGTCCATGTGGAGGTGGACTGTGACAGCTCCTGCAATGCTGATTCTGAGGAACTTGAGTATGAGGAGTCAATGTGTACAGACTGGATTCCTGCAGTCCTTGGAGTTGGCAGAACACGTCTTGCGCCACTCGCACAATCTGTACCCGGCTCAACAACATTTACCCAATGGGCAGTGAGGGAAAGGTATCACCCCTGTCCATGGTGACTGGTCCACGCATCGGTGGTGAGGTGGACCTTGCTACTGACGGCGTGCAGTAGCACGTGTTTTATGTTTCCCTCCACATGCTTTTGCAGGGCAGGGATGGCTTGTCTGCTGAAATAAAAGCGGCTGGTGTTGTGAAATTGGATTTTGGGCTCCCCCGGTGGCCACTGGTGGAATTGAACTGGTGTGCATCATCCTCTCTGTTCACCTGTTTCCATCAGGATGTGGGAGTCGCTATTTAGCCTTGCTCCTCTGTCACTTCCATGCCGGTCAACATTGTAATCAGAAGCCTTTCTGTGCATGTTCCTGCTGCTAGACAACTCCCAGCTAAGTTGGACTTAGTCCTTGTTTGTTTTTGCATTTTGTTCCAGTTCACAGCTGTAGTTTCGTTTCTGTGTCTGGAAAGCTCTTGTGATCTGAAATTGCCACTCTGATGTTATGAGTTAATACTAGAGTCTTAAAGTAATTTCAGGATGGTATTTTGATAGGGTTTTCAGCTGACCATGAAAGTGCCCTTTCTGTCTTCCTGCTATCTAGTAAGCGGACCTCAATTTTGCTAAACCTATTTTCATACTACGTTTGTCATTTCATCTAAAATCACCGCCAATATTTGTGGGGGCCTCTGTCTGCCTTTCGGGGAAATTTCTCTAGAGGTGAGCCAGGACTATATTTTCCTCTGCCAGGATTAGTTAGTCCTCCGGCCGGCGCTGGGCGTCTAGGGATAAAACGCAGGCTACGCTACCCGGCTACTGTTAGTTGTGCGGCAGGTTTAGTTCATGGTCAGTTTAGTTTCCATCCTTCCAAGAGCTAGTTCGTATGTTTGCTGGGCTATGTTCTCTTGCCATTGAGAACCATAACAGTTTGACCGGCCTTAAAAGGGTTAAATTAATTGACAGAGAAAGGAGAGAAAAGAGAAGTCTGCTGAAGATTTTTTTTTTTTTTTCTCAGTTCTGAGTGTGCTTGTAATTGAATCTCTTGCAAGTCTGCCTATATTGCAGCCTTTCTCTCTCTCTCTCCTTCTAATCCTGGAATGGCTCTGTGTTCACCTGTTTAAAATGGATATTCAGAGTTTAGCTGCAGGTTTGAATAATCTCACCACGAAAGTTCAAAACTTACAAGATTTTGTTGTTCATGTTCCTATATCTGAACCTAGAATTCCTTTGCCTGAATTTTTCTCGGGGAATAGATCTTGCTTTCAAAATTTCAAAAATAATTGCAAGTTGTTTTTGTCCCTGAAATCTCGCTCTGCTGGAGATCCTGCTCAGCAGGTCAGGATTGTGATTTCTTTGCTCCGGGGCGACCCTCAGGATTGGGCTTTTGCATTGGCTCCAGGGGATCCTGCGTTGCTCAATGTGGATGCGTTTTTTCTGGCCTTGGGGTTGCTTTATGAGGAACCTCAGTTAGAACTTCAGGCGGAAAAGGCCTTGATGTCCCTATTTCAGGGGCAAGACGAAGCTGAAATATACTGCCAGAAATTCCGTAAATGGGCTGTGCTTACTCAGTGGAATGAGTGCGCCCTGGCGGTGAATTTCAGAGAGGGTCTCTCTGATGCCATTAAGGATGTTATGGTGGGGTTCCCTGTGCCTGCGGGTCTGAATGAGTCCATGACAATGGCTATCCAGATCGATAGACATCTGCGGGAGCGCAAACCTGTGCACCATTTGGCTGTGTCTACTGAGAAGACGCCAGAGAATATGCAATGTGATAGAATTCTGTCCAGAAGTGAACGGCAGAATTTTAGACGAAAAAATGGGTTGTGCTTCTATTGCGGTGATTCAACTCATGTTATATCAGCATGCTCTAAGCGTACTAAGAAGCTTGATAAGTCTGTTTCAATTGGCACTTTACAGTCTAAGTTTATTCTATCTGTGACCCTGATTTGTTCTTTATCATCTATTACCGCGGATGCCTATGTCGACTCTGGCGCCGCTTTGAGTCTTATGGATTGGTCCTTTGCCAAACGCTGTGGGTATGATTTGGAGCCTCTTGAAACTCCTATACCCCTGAAGGGGATTGACTCCACCCCATTGGCTAGCAATAAACCACAATACTGGACACAAGTAACTATGCGGATTAATCCGGATCACCAGGAGATTATTCGCTTTCTTGTGCTGTATAACCTACATGATGTGTTGGTGCTTGGATTGCCATGGCTGCAATCTCATAACCCAGTCCTTGACTGGAAAGCTATGTCTGTGTTAAGCTGGGGATGTAAGGGGACGCATGGGGATGTACCTGTGGTTTCCATTTCATCATCTATTCCCTCTGAGATTCCTGAATTCTTGACTGAATATCGTGACGTTTTTGAAGAACCTAAGCTTGGTTCATTACCTCCGCACCGGGAGTGCGATTGTGCCATAGATTTTATTCCGGGTAGTAAATACCCTAAGGGTCGTTTATTTAATCTGTCTGTGCCTGAACATGCTGCTATGCGAGAATATATAAAGGAGTCCTTGGAAAAGGGACATATTCGTCCTTCGTCATCTCCCTTAGGAGCCGGTTTTTTCTTTGTGGCTAAGAAAGATGGCTCTTTGAGGCCGTGCATTGATTATCGGCTTTTGAATAAAATCACGGTTAAATATCAATATCCGTTGCCACTGCTGACTGATTTGTTTGCTCGCATAAAGGGGGCCAAGTGGTTCTCTAAGATAGATCTTCGTGGGGCGTATAATTTGGTGCGAATTAAGCAGGGGGATGAGTGGAAAACCGCATTTAATGCGCCCGAGGGCCACTTTGAGTATTTGGTGATGCCTTTTGGTCTTTCAAATGCCCCTTCAGTCTTTCAGTCCTTTATGCATGACATTTTCCGTGATTATTTGGATAAATTTATGATTGTGTATCTGGATGATATTTTGATTTTTTCGGATGACTGGGACTCTCATGTCCAGCAGGTCAGGAGGGTTTTTCAGGTTTTGCGGTCTAATTCCTTGTGTGTGAAGGGTTCTAAGTGCGTTTTTGGGGTTCAAAAGATTTCCTTTTTGGGATATATTTTTTCCCCCTCTTCCATCGAGATGGATCCTGTCAAGGTTCAGGCTATTTCTGATTGGACGCAACCCTCTTCTCTTAAGAGTCTTCAGAAATTTTTGGGCTTTGCTAACTTTTATCGTCGATTTATTGCTGGTTTTTCTGATGTTGTTAAACCATTGACTGATTTGACTAAGAAGGGTGCTGATGTTGCTGATTGGTCCCCTGCTGCTGTGGAGGCCTTTCGGGAGCTTAAGCGCCGCTTTTCTTCCGCCCCTGTGTTGCGTCAGCCTGATGTTGCTCTTCCTTTTCAGGTTGAGGTCGACGCTTCTGAAATCGGAGCTGGGGTGGTTTTGTCGCAGAGAAGTTCCGATTGCTCCGTGATGAGACCTTGTGCTTTTTTCTCGCGTAAATTTTCGCCCGCCGAGCGGAATTATGATGTTGGGAATCGGGAGCTTTTGGCCATGAAGTGGGCTTTTGAGGAGTGGCGTCATTGGCTTGAGGGGGCTAGACATCAGGTGGTGGTATTGACTGACCACAAAAATCTAATTTATCTTGAGTCCGCCAGACGCCTGAATCCTAGACAGGCGCGCTGGTCGTTGTTTTTCTCTCGGTTTAATTTTGTGGTGTCCTACCTGCCGGGTTCTAAGAATGTTAAGGCGGATGCCCTTTCTAGGAGTTTTGAGCCTGACTCCCCTGGTAATTCTGAACCTACAGGTATCCTTAAGGATGGAGTGATATTGTCTGCCGTTTCTCCAGACCTGCGGCGGGCCTTGCAGGAGTTTCAGGCGGATAGACCTGATCGTTGCCCACCTGGTAGACTGTTTGTTCCTGATGATTGGACCAGTAAAGTCATTTCTGAGGTTCATTCTTCTGCGTTGGCAGGTCATCCTGGAATCTTTGGTACCAGGGATTTGGTGGCAAGGTCCTTCTGGTGGCCTTCCCTGTCTCGAGATATGCGAGGCTTCGTGCAGTCTTGTGATGTTTGTGCTCGGGCCAAGCCTTGTTGTTCTCGGGCTAGTGGATTGTTGTTGCCCTTGCCTATCCCGAAGAGGCCCTGGACGCACATCTCGATGGATTTTATTTCGGATCTTCCTGTTTCTCAGAAGATGTCTGTCATCTGGGTGGTGTGTGATCGTTTCTCTAAGATGGTCCATTTGGTTCCCCTGCCTAAGTTGCCTTCTTCTTCCGAGTTGGTTCCTCTGTTTTTTCAAAATGTGGTCCGTTTGCATGGTATTCCGGAGAATATCGTTTCTGACAGAGGTACCCAATTCGTGTCTAGATTTTGGCGAGCATTCTGTGCTAGGATGGGCATAGATTTGTCTTTCTCGTCTGCTTTCCATCCTCAGACTAATGGCCAGACCGAGCAGACGAATCAGACCTTGGAGACATATTTGAGGTGTTTTGTGTCTGCAGATCAGGATGATTGGGTTGCTTTTTTGCCTTTAGCGGAGTTTGCCCTCAATAATCGGGCCAGCTCTGCCACCTTGGTGTCTCCCTTTTTCTGTAATTCGGGGTTTCATCCTCGATTTTCTTCTGGTCAGGTGGAATCTTCGGATTGTCCTGGAGTGGATGCTGTGGTGGAGAGGTTGCATCAGATTTGGGGGCAGGTAGTGGACAATTTGAAGTTGTCCCAGGAGAAGACTCAGCTTTTTGCCAACCGCCGGCGTCGGGTTGGTCCTCGGCTTTGTGTTGGGGACTTGGTGTGGTTGTCTTCTCGTTTTGTCCCTATGAGGGTTTCTTCTCCCAAGTTTAAGCCTCGGTTCATCGGCCCGTACAAGATATTGGAGATTCTTAACCCTGTGTCCTTCCGTTTGGACCTCCCTGCATCTTTTTCTATTCATAATGTTTTTCATCGGTCATTATTGCGCAGGTATGAGGTACCGGTTGTGCCTTCCGTTGAGCCTCCTGCTCCGGTGTTGGTTGAGGGCGAGTTGGAGTACGTTGTGGAAAAAATCTTGGACTCCCGTGTTTCCAGACGGAAACTCCAGTATCTGGTCAAATGGAAGGGATACGGTCAGGAGGATAATTCTTGGGTGACTGCCTCTGATGTTCATGCCTCCGATTTGGTCCGTGCCTTTCATAGGGCTCATCCTGATCGCCCTGGTGGTTCTGGTGAGGGTTCGGTGCCCCCTCCTTGAGGGGGGGGTACTGTTGTGAAATTGGATTTTGTGCTCCCCCGGTGGCCACTGGTGGAATTGAACTGGTGTGCATCATCCTCTCTGTTCACCTGTTTCCATCAGGATGTGGGAGTCGCTATTTAGCCTTGCTCCTCTGTCACTTCCATGCCGGTCAACATTGTAATCAGAAGCCTTTCTGTGCATGTTCCTGCTGCTAGACAACTCCCAGCTAAGTTGGACTTAGTCCTTGTTTGTTTTTGCATTTTGTTCCAGTTCACAGCTGTAGTTTCGTTTCTGTGTCTGGAAAGCTCTTGTGATCTGAAATTGCCACTCTGATGTTATGAGTTAATACTAGAGTCTTAAAGTAATTTCAGGATGGTATTTTGATAGGGTTTTCAGCTGACCATGAAAGTGCCCTTTCTGTCTTCCTGCTATCTAGTAAGCGGACCTCAATTTTGCTAAACCTATTTTCATACTACGTTTGTCATTTCATCTAAAATCACCGCCAATATTTGTGGGGGCCTCTGTCTGCCTTTCGGGGAAATTTCTCTAGAGGTGAGCCAGGACTATATTTTCCTCTGCCAGGATTAGTTAGTCCTCCGGCCGGCGCTGGGCGTCTAGGGATAAAACGCAGGCTACGCTACCCGGCTACTGTTAGTTGTGCGGCAGGTTTAGTTCATGGTCAGTTTAGTTTCCATCCTTCCAAGAGCTAGTTCTTATGTTTGCTGGGCTATGTTCTCTTGCCATTGAGAACCATAACAGGCTGGGCACATTGTATTGTGGGACTGCCAATGCCATCAAGTTACGAAAGGTGTCAGTCTCCACCAGCCTGAATGACAGCATTTCAAGGGACAGTAGTTTTGCAATGCCAGCATTCAGAGCCTGTGCTCGGGGGTGGTTTGCCAAGAATGGCCACCTTTTCTCCCATGCCTGTGCTACCGATGGCTGTAGACTGGGCTGGGAGTGTGAGGATGACTGGGAACGTGGTGCTGTGGGTGGAATTACACTTGGTCTCTGGACAATAGTGCCAGAGGTTCTTCCATGGCGATCCTGTGAGGAAGCCGAACCAGCTGTGTGTGAGCTGGAGGAAGAGGCAACAAAACAAGCTGAAGAGGTGGTAGGTGCCGCTGTAGGTTGGCCTAGGTCTTCAGTGTGTTCTTGTAACTCCACCGTGTGCTTGGTCCGCACATATTTCCACATATTTGTGGTATTGAGGTTGCTGATATTTGTCCCTCTTTTGACTTTCTGATGACACACCTTGCATTTCACAAAGCAAATGTCATCTGCAACTGTGTCAAAAAAGGACGAGGCACTGCAAGTCTTGGGAGCGCCCGTCTTGGCTTTTGGAAGAGGCATGCTCCTAACGGGTGCCGAAGTGGAGGCTACAGGCACCGCAGTCTTCCTCCTCCCTCTCCCTCTTTGGGCCGTTCGGGGAATCTCTTCGTCAGAGCTGCTCCCGCCACCTTCCTGTACCTCACGCCATTATGGGTTAAGGACCTCATCATCTACACTACCCTCTTCCACCAACTGCTTCTCCTGGGTAGTCTCGGCAGCACAGTATGCACCTGAAAGTCTCACCTGAGTCTCATCATCAGATGCGTACTGAGGTGTGCTGACCGGAGGCACTGGCCCACCCGTCTCTTCAGAGTCAGAGAGACAGAGCTGTTGGGCATCACTGCATACTGCCTCTACTTCCATTTCTCCAATGCTGCTTGGCTGGCCCCCTCTTTCCAAGCCAAGAGATTCAGAGAACAGAAGTAGAGATGGCTCCTGTCCTGGGCTCTCTGACTGCCTGGGCAATTTGGCAGGTGGTGAAGAGACAGATGGGTGCTCTTCAGTGGTCTGTGCCTGAGAGGATGTGGCACTAATTGAAGTCGATACCTTAGCTGCCATCCATCTGACAGCGGCTTCAATTTGCTCGTCCCGCAGCAGCGGGGCACGGTGAGCTCCTACAAAGCTGCACATGAAGGACTGTTCCCTGCTAAAACGGGGATGATAAGTCACCGGTGCCCGCAGCAGGCACAGAATCCCCACGTCCTCTCCCTGCTCCACCTCCATGCCCACGCCCACATGCCTTACTCCCTGCCTTCTTCATCTCGGTAGACTGATAAAGATAGGCAGAAAAGTACTAAGGGCTTAATGTGCTTATTCCTGAACAGCTGCTAACAGGTATAAGGAACACTAATTTTATCAAGTGTGGACTAGACTTTAATATTAGCTAATGTGGCCTACACAACTCTAAAGTGGAGTGTTTTGGTGAACTTTATAAACTTTTTATTTTTCTCACAGAACAGACTACCGAGTGAGCTGCACTCACACAGAGACCGTGCAGACAGCCGTGAATGGTGCCGCAAGGCCAAAAAAAGCTCCTCTATGTAATCCTATATAGTGTTTTTCCACAATCTAGCAGGATACAGATGGAAAGCCACTAATAGGATAAATTTGACAAAATGTGCAGCAGGCTGCACTAATTGAGAAATGGACAATGGAACGGTGTGAGGCAGTGACGCACACTGAGCTGACTACATCTGGCTGTGGCAGCAGAACAGAATAGAGAGTGAGCTGCACTCACACAGAGACCGTGCAGACAGCCGTAAACGGCGCTGCAAGGCCCAAAAAAGCTCCTCTACATAATCCTATATAGTGTTTTTCCACAATCTAGCAGCATACAGATGGAACGCCACTAATAGGATAAATTTGAAAAAATGTGCAGCAGGCTTCACTAATTGAGGAACAGACAATGAAATGGTATGAGGCAGTGATGCACCCTGAGCTGACTACAACCGGCTGTGGTGACAGAACAGACTACAGAGTGAGCTACACTCACAGAGACCGTGCAGACAGCCGTAAACGGCACTGCAAGGCCAAAAAAAGCTCCTCTACGTAATCCTATATAGTGCTTTTCCACAATCTAGCAGGATACAGATGGAAAGTCACTAATAGGAAAAAGTTGAAAAAATGTGCAGCAGGCTGCACTAATTGAGAAACGGACAATGGAACGATATGAGGCAGTGACGCACCCTGAGCTGACTACAACCGGCTGTGGCGGCAGAACAGACTACAGAGTGAGCTGCACTCACACAGAGACCGTGCAGACAGCTGTAAATGGCGCTGCAAGGCCAAAAAAAGCTCCTCTACGTAATCCTATATAGTGTTTTTCCACAATCTAGCAGGATACGGATGGAAAGCCACTAATAGGAAACATTTGAAAAAATGTGCAGCAGGCTGCACTAATTGAGAAACGGACAATGGAATGGTATGAGGCAGTGACGCACCCTGAGCTGACTGCAACCAGCTGTGGCTGCGGACAGACTACAGAGTGAGCTGCACTCACACACACAGAGACCTTGCATACAGCTGTGAACAGCGTTGCAAGGCAAAAACAAGGTTCTCACACAGCGGTTGCTAAATTAGCCTGGGTAAAGCACCATGAAGCAAATCGCTATCTCTAAACTGGCCCTCAGTCAGAACACAGCATCCTGTCCCTAACTGAATTCACAGCAGAGTGAACCCAAAATGGCGGCAGCGACTTTTATAGTGCATCATGACATCATTTCAGCAGCCAATCACAGCCATGCCAGTACTTACATGCCTACCATGCAGAACAGGATGTGCCCACACTTCTAATCATTCCTCATTGGCTGAATTCTGGCTTTTTGGATTATGAGAACTTCCAATTCCAGTATCCGATATACTGAAAGTATCGGAACTCGGTATCGGAATTCCGATACCGCAAATATCAGCCGATACCCGATACTTGCAGTATCGGAATGCTCAACACTATATACCACCTGAATGTGGCTGATCAAAAATCACGTTTATGATGTTGCATGAGGTATCAGGGCACCCAGCACAGCAGGCTTACACCAGTCCCTCAGCTACCTTGTCTTAATTGAAACTTCAATCTAATTCAAAGCTGTAAATGCTGGTCCAGTTCCTGATATCTCATGCATGACCCATAGCTGACCACTTCTGTGCCATTCTAAAAGGTTCTACTGTGGGTCAGTTGCTCAGTCAACAACCTGTGTTACTTTCCTTATCTTTTTCTACCAATAGTACTGTATAAAACTAATGTTTTGTTCTGAGTATGGCTGAAATAAAGAAAAAAAATTGGAGTTGTTGCATGAGGTATCAGGTCTCCCAGCTAAGGCTGCTTTCACACTAATGTCGGTACGGGCCCGTCGCAGTGCGTCGGGCCGACGTACCGACGCATGCTGTGAAAAAAATGCCCGACGTGGGCAGCGGAAGCAGTCTTACGACGCTTCCACTGCCCCATTGCAAGGTCCGGGGAGGAGGGAGCGGATCTCCTGTAACTTTTTTTGTGCCGGTGGTCCGCCAAATCACGACGCAACCGACGTGTGGCAATACGTCGCAATGCGTCGGTAATGTAAGTCTATGGGGAAAAAACGCATCCTGCAGACTACTTTGCATGATGCATTTTTTCTCCTGAACGATGCATTGCAAAGTATTGCAAACAATGCTAGTGTGAAAGTAGCCTAAGAAGGCTTACACCGCTCCCTTAACCACCAGCTCTTCATTGAAACTTCAATTCCAAGCTGTAAATACTGGGCCAGGCCCTGGTACCTGATGCATGGCCCATGGCTGACTGTTGCTGTGCCATTTACAAATTTTTACTGTGTGTCAATTGATGCCACTTTTCTTGGTGTCTGCCCCTAATTTTAGCTGTTTTGGAAGCTTTTTGTCACCCTTTTAAGGTGTTGTCTATGCTTTTGGTTTTTCTTCCCACTGAATTTAAAAGGGATCGGATACGTTCGCTTATTTCTAGTCATTGCCACTCTTTTTGTCATCTTATGGTGCCTAAATACATCACCATATTGAACTGTCACAGGTTGTACGGAAGAGTAAATTCAATCTAAAAGTAGATTTAGTACAGCAGCATCTCACTGTAAGTCACTTGAGGATTTCCAAATTCTTATGACAGCAACTTTGCACAACTTTTTTATATTCATAAGTTTCAATGTCATCACAATAATGTCATGGCAATGACATCTTAATAGCTAATATTTTATGAACGTCTAATGACTGGTGTGAAAATGTGAGTGGCAATCGGTGGTAGTCTCATGATCCAGGCCCCATGGATCTGCTAGCAATTAAACAGTCACTCAATTTAACCCCTTCACCCCCGAGGATGTATTCACCTTCATGATGAGGCCAAATTTTACAATTCTGACTGGTTTAATGGAACTCTGGAACGTTTAAATGGATTCCAGTAATACTGAGATTGTTTTTCATGACACATTGAACTTCACGATAGTGGTAAATTTTGTTCGATATGACTTGTGCTTGTTTGTGAATATATCAGAAATTTGGCTAAAGTTTTGCAGTTTTCAAACTTTTAATTGTTATGCCCTGAAACCAGAGAGTTATGTCACACAAAATAGTTAAAAAAATAACATTAACCACATGTCTACTTTACATCTGCAACATTATTTAATCATAAATTTGTTTAAGTTAGGAAGTTAGATTGTTTAAAAAAATCAGCAATTTCTCATTTTTTGAGACAAAATTTACAAAGCCATTTTTTTTAACCACATCACATTTCAAGTGACTTTGAGGGTCTTACGTTACAGAAAATGTGACACCAACATAAAAACTACACCCCTCAAACTGCTCAAAACCACACTCAAAAAGTTAATGAACACTTCAGGTGTTTCACAGGAATTAATATAATGTAGATGAAAAAAAAATATTTCAGCCCTATTTTTTTTATTTTTACAAGGGTAACTGTTGTGCAATTTCTCCTCAGTACGATGCTCCCCATATGTGGGATTAAACTACTGTTTGGGCTCATAGCAGAGCTTGGAAGTGAAATAGGACTGTTTGACTTTTTGAATGCAGAAATGGCTAGAATTGAGAGTGGACGCCATGTCGCATAGGGAGAACCCCTGATGTGCCTAAACATTGGAAACTCCCCCACAACTGACACCATTTTGGAAACTAGACCCTTCAAAGAATTTATCTAGTTGTGTGGTAAGAACCTTGAACTCCTAGGTGCTTCACAAAGTTTGTAAGATAGAGCCGTGAAAATAAAAAAATCACATTTTCCCACAAAAATGTTATTTTAGCCCATAATATTTTATTTTCACAAGGGTAACATGAGAAAATGGACCCCAAAACATGTAGTGTAACTTCTTTTGAGTACGTTGATACACCTTATGTGAGGGAAAACTACTGTTTAGACACTTGGCAAGACTCGTAAGTAGTGTTGAGCATTCCGATACCGCAAGTATCGGGTATCGGCCGATACTTGCGATATCGGAATTCCGATACCGGTATTCCAATACTTGCCGCGTATCGGATACCGGAATCGGAAGTTCCCAGATTCAAAATGCACAAATTCAGTCAATGAGAATGATTCCAAGTGTGGGCACATCCTGTTTAGCATGGAGGGCATGAAACTACTGGCAAGGCTGTGATTGGCTGCTGAAATGATGTCATGATGCAGTTTAAAAGTCGCTGGCGCCATTTTGCGATCACTCTGCTGTGAATTCAGTTAGTGACAGGACGCTGTTTGCTGACTGAGGGACAGTTTAGAGATAGCGATTTGCTTCTTTGTGCTTTCCAAAGGCTAATTTAGCAACCGCTGTGTTCACCTACTATTCACCTTGCTTTTGCCTTGTAGCGCTGTTTTCACAGCGATCTGCAAGGTCTGTGTGTGTGTGTGTGTGTGTGTGAGTGCAGCCCACTCTCTAGTCTGAGTGCAGCCACATAGGCCATCCATAGCTGGTTGTATTCAGTTCAGGGAGGGTGGTTCATTGCCTCATACTGTTCTTTTTTTTTTTTTTTTTTCCAAGTAGTGTAGTCTGCTGCTAATTTATTCAAAAAAATCCTATTAGTGTCTTTCCACCCGTCTCCAGCTAATTTGTGGAAAAACACTACATAGGATAACGTAGAGGAGGGTTTTTGGGCCTTGCAGCGCCATTTACGGCTGTCTGCACGGTCTCCGTGTGACTGCAGCTCGCCCTGTAGTCTGTGAGCAGCCATAGCCTGGTTGTCTCCAGCTCAGGGCTCTTCACTGCGTCATACCGCCAAATCAATTTTCATTTTGTTTTAAGTAGTGCAGGCTGCTGCACACTTTTTCAAAAAATTCCTATTAGTGTCTTTCCACCCGTCTCCAGCTAACTTGTGGAAAAACACTACATAGGGTAACGTAGAGGAGGGTTTTTGGGCCTTGCAGCGCCGTTTACGTCTGTCTGCATGGTCTCCGTGTGACTGCAGCTCTATCTGTTGTCAGTTCAGCCCCCCAAAAATAAATAAATAATAAAGTTCACCAAACACACCAGTGACACCACTTTACATTTGTGTAGGCCACATTAGCTCATATTAAAGTCTAGTCCACACTTTAGAAAATTAGTGTTTCTTATACCTGTTAGGAGGAGTTGTTCAGGAATAAGCACACAAAGCCGTTAGTACTTTTCTGCTTATCTTTATCAGTCAACCAAGATGAAGAAGGCAGTGAGTAAGGCACGTGGGCGTGGGCGCGGAGCAGGGAGGGGACGTGGGGATTCTGTGCCTGCTGCGGGCACCGGTGACTCATCAGCACCCACTTTCACCAGGCAACAGTCATTCATGCGCAGCTTTGTGTCAGAGCGCCGTACACCGCTGCTGCGTGAAGAACAAATTGAAGCCGTTGTCGGATGGATGGCAGCTAATGCATCAACTTCAATTAGTGCCACATCCTCTCAGACACAGAGCACTGGAGAGCAGCCATCTGTCTCTTCACCACCTGCCAAATTGCCCAGGCAGACAGAGAGCCCAGGACAGGAGCCGTCTCTACTTCTGTTCTCTGAATCTCTTGGCTTGGAAACAGGGGGCCAGCCAAGCAGCATTGGAGAAATGGAAGAAGAGGCAGGGTGCAGTGATGCCCAACAGCTTTTTCTCTCTTCCTCTGAAGAGGTGGGTGGGCCAGTGGCTCCGGTCACCACATCGCAGGCCGCATCAGCTGATGATGACACTCAGGTGCCACTTACTGGTGCGTGCTCTGCTGCTGAGACTACCCAGGAGGAGCAGTTGGGGGCAGAGGGTAGTGTAGATGATGAGGTCCTTGACCCATCTTGGCGTGAGGGACAGGAAGGTGGTGGGAGCAGCTCTGAGGAAGAGATTCCCCGTACGGCCCAAAGAGGGAGAGGGAGGGGGAAGACTGCGGATCCTGCAGCCTCCGCTTTGGCACCCGTTAGGAGCATGTCTCTTCCAAAAGCCAAAAAGGGTGCTCCCAAGACTTGCAGTGCCTGGTCCTTTTTTGACACAGTTGCAGATGACATTTGCTATGTCAGATGCAAGGTGTGTCATCAAAAAGTCAAAAGAGGGAAAAATGTCAGCAACCTCAATACCTCCAACATGTGGAAACATGTGCGCACCAGGCACCCGGTGGAGTTAGAAAAACACACTGAAGAGCTAGGCCAACCAACAGCGGCAGCTACCACCTCTTCAGCTCGTGTTGCCTCTTCCTCCAGCTCACACGCAGCTGGTTCGGCTTCCTACCAGGATCGCCGTGGAAGAACCTCTGGCCCTGTTGTCCAGAGACCCGCTGTAATTCCACCCGCAGCACCACTTTCCCAGTCATCCACACACTCCCAGCCCAGTCTACAGCCATCGGTAGTACAGGCATGGGAGAAAAGGCGGCCTTCCTTTCTCGTCAAACCACCCACGAGCACAGGCTCTGACTGCAGGCATTGCCAAACTTCTGTCACTGGAAATGCTGTCATTCAGGCTGGTGGAGACTGACAGCTTCCGTGACTTGATGTCATTGGCAGTCCCACAGTACAATGTGCCCAGCCGCTTTTACTTCAGCAGGCAAGCCGTCCCTGCCCTGCACAAGCATGTGGAGGGACACATAAAACACGCGCTACTGAACGCCGTCAGTAGCAAGGTCCACCTCACCACCGATGCGTGGACCAGTCAACATGGACAGGGGCGATACCTTTCCCTCACTGCCCATTGGGTTAATGTCGTTGAGCCGGGTACAGACCGTGCGAGTGGCGCAGGACATGTCCTGCCCACTCCAAGGATTGCAGGAATCCATTCTGTACGCATTGACTCCTCCTCTTACACCAGTTCCTCAGAATCATCGCTGCAGGAGCCGTCACAGTCCACCTCCACATGGACCCGTGATGAACGTGTACCTGTTACGACCGACATGAGCACAGCCGTGGCCAAACGTCAACAGGCCGTCTTGAAATTAATTTTTTTGGGGAATCGTAGCCACACAGCGCAGGAGCTCTGGAATGCCATCAAGCAGGAGAGCGATGTGTGGTTTGTGCCAGCGAATCTCCAGCCAGGCATGGTAGTGTGTGATAATGGCCGAAATCTGGTGGCAGCTCTGGGCCTCGGCAACCTCACTCACATCCCATGTCAGAGCTTTTTGAGGGACTATCCGGATCTTGATGCACTGCTGCACAAGGTCCGCCTAGAGTGTGCTCACTTGCGGCGTTCCAGCACGGCAAAAGCACGCATTGCGGCTCTGCAGCGCCGACACCGCCTGCCGGAACATCGCATCATATGTGACCTACCTACCAGGTGGAATTCCACGTTACATATGTTGGAGCGGTTGTGTGAGCAGCAGCAAGCTGTAATGGAGTACCAGCTGCTTCAGGCGCAAAGAAGTCGCAGTCAGCGCCGTACAGACTTCACAACCACAGAGTGGGCCACTATGAATGACGTCTGCCAGGTTTTGCGTCCCTTTGATTATTCCACGCGGATGGCGAAGTGCAGATGATGCACTAGTCAGCATGACTGTCCCCCTTATCTGCCTGCTTGAAAAATCACTGCAAGCGCTAAGGGATGATGTTGTGGAAGAGGTGGAGGATGAGGATTCACCATTTCCATCATCTTCTGGACAGTCAGCGCCACGTGGTTCCTCACAAACGCGTAGGCAGGGGACAGTTTGTGAGGAGGATGAGGAGGAGTCAATGGAGGAGGAAGACATCTGTCCAGAGGAGGGAGTTACACAATTGTCCAGTACTCAGTGTGTACAGCGAGGGTGGGGTGATGACGAGCGGGCAGAGATCACGCCTCCAGCAGGGGACAGCGTTTCTTGGGCAGTTGGCAGTCTGCAGCACATGGTAGATTGCATGCTGCAGTGCCTGAGAAACGACCGCCGCATCGCCCACATTCTCAACATGTCTGATTATTGGGTGTTCACCCTCCTCGATCCTCGCTACCGGGACAACGTAGAAAGCCTCATCACACCGTTGAACCGGGAGCAAAAAATGCGGGAGTACCAAGACACACTGGTGAATTCCATCATCTTCTCCATTCCAACTGAGAGAAGTGCTGCTAGTGCATTCCAAAGCAGCTCAGTGCGTCCAGGCAGTGGTGGAGGCTCTGCACAAAGAGGGAGCAGAAGCAGTGCCTCTGCCCAAGGCAAGACCAGTATGGCCCAACTGTGGCACAGTTTTCTGTGCCCCCCACAAAAGTCTACACCATCACAGACGGCTCCAGTCAGCAGGAGGCAACGGTTCCGTCAGATGGTGACAGACTACATGTCTTGCCCTCTTGCTGTACTCCCAGACGGCTCTTCCCCTTTCAAGTTTTGGGTCTCAAAGCTGGATACATGGCCAGAGCTAAGCCAGTATGCATTGGAGGTGCTGTCTTGCCCTGCGGCCAGTGTATTATCGGAACGTGTCTTTAGTGCTGCAGGTGGTGTACTAACTGACCGTCGCATGCGACTATCCTCCGATAACGTTGACCGGCTTACTTTCCTGAAAATGAACAAGGCCTGGATCTCACAGGAATTTGCCACTCCTCTTCCTGATTAAATAATTAGGTCACTGTATACGTTATCCAGGTCTCCTGTTGTGTTCATCTTTCTACCACCTGAACTTAAATTCCTGGGCTCCAACACCGCCAGTTGAGGCTCAGAAGTGCCGTCTGCACAGTCAAAACATACGACCCAGTGTTATTGGGTTTCCCAACCGTCCCGGAGGTGGGACTTTCCTTCGTAATATGACGCAGCACAGCCGTCATTCCTACCCCCCCAGCGCCGTGCCCCGGCTCCTCAGCGTTGTTTGATTCCGTCCCGGAGCCTGCGCTGTTATGTTATCCCGTGGCCAGGCACACTTAGCGCTGCCCGTCTTCTGGCATCATTTGGTGTCAGGATGGCTGCGCCTGTGCGGCCGCGCTGGCCGAGAGCTCGCCTCGCAGTGTCTTCTGATTTAATCCCACTGGGGGCCTGGGATCCATGGACATGCGCAGTGCATATCTGAACCTCCACCTCTCACTCATCTCCCTATGGCTTCTTCAGACTGTTCGGTGTCAGCTGGTCCCTAATAGCATGCCACGGCCGTGACACCGCACAGTCTTAAGAAGCCGTAGGGAGGGGAGTGAGAGGCGAGGATATGCACTGCGCATGGCCATGGATCCCAGGCCCCCAGTGGGATTAAATCAGAAGACACTGCGAGGCGGGCTCTCGGCCAGCGCGGCCGCACAGGCGCAGCCAGCCTGACACCAAATGATGTCAGAAGATGGGCAGCGCTAAGTGTGCCTGGCCACGGGATAACATAACAGCGCAGGCTCCGGGACGGAATCAAACAACGCTGAGGAGCCGGGGCATGGCGCCGGGGGGGTAGGAATGACGGCTGTGCTGCGTCATATTACGAAGGAAAGTCCCACCTCCGGGACGGTTTCATGGTTTCAGGGGACACATTTTATAAGTGTTTATTTCTGTGTTTGCAAGGAGCATGATGAAAAGAGCCACCTTTTCCTTTTGCATCTTTTGTGCTGCACAAGCTGGCTCTTTCAGCTACAAACGCCTTGGGGGGGGGTTAAAAGTTCCCTTTCGACTTTCTCAGGCTTCGGCCTACATTGTGTTCCTCTGCTTTTCCACCTGTCCCTGGGCTCCAACACCGCTAGTTGCCGTCCAGAAGTGCTGTCCGCACAGTCCCAACAGTCGCTCCTCTGTTATTGGGGTTCAGTAACGTCAGCTGTTCCCCAGCTGTGTGTGTGGCAATCCCTCCTACCTCCTTCACCTCCTCCTCCTCCACCTGTCCCTGGGCTCCAACACCGCTAGTTGCCGTCCAGTAGTGCTGTACGCACAGTCAACAGTCCCTCCTCTGTTATTGGGGTTCAGTAACGTCAGCTGTTCCCCTGCTGTGTGTGTGGCAATCCCTCCTACCTCCTCCTACCTCCTCCTCCTCCACCTGTCCCTGGGCTCCAACAACGCTAGTTGCCATCCAGAAGTGCTGTCCGCACAGTCCCAACAGTCCCTCCTCTGTTATTGGGGTTCAGTAACGTCAGCTGTTCCCCTGCTGTGTGTGTGGCAATCCCTCCTACCTCCTCCACCTCCTCCTCCTCCACCTGTCCCTGGGCTCCAACAACGCTAGTTGCCGTCCAGAAGTGCTGTACGCACAGAGCCAAACACCTCGCCAATGTGTTAGTGGGGTTCAGCACCGCCAGCTGTTCCCCTGCTGTGTATACGGCAACGTGTACTGCGACCGCCACGCAGGCACAACAAGTTAAATTTAAGGGAACCTGTCCCCCCCCCCCAGGCGTTTGTTACTGAAGGAGCCACCTTGTGCAGCAGTAATGATGCAAAGGGAAAAAGTGCCTCTTTTCGTGGTGCTCCTTGCACATGCTGAACCTAACACTTATGAAATGTGTCCCCACACACCGTTAAACCGTCCGGTAGGTGGAACTTTCCTTTGTCGTGTGACGCAGCACAGCCATCATTTTTACCCCCTTGGCGCCGTGCGCTGCCTCCTCAGCGTTGTTTGAATCTGTCCCGGAGCCTTGGCTGTTAGGTTAGCCCTTGGCCATGCACACATGTTGCGCTGCCCGTCTTCTGACATCATTTGGTGTCAGGCTGGCTGCGCCTGTGCGGGTGCGCTGGCCGAGATCCCGCCTCGCAGTGTCGTCTAATGTAATCACACCGCAGGCCTGGGATCCGTGGCCATGCGCAGTGCATATCCTCGCCTCTCACTCCCCTCCCTACGGCTTCTTAAGACTGTGCGGTGTCAGCTGATCCCTAATAGCATGCCACGGCCGTGACACCGCACAGTCTGAAGAAGCCGTAGGGAGGGGACCCATTTCATAAGTGTTAGGTTCAGCATGTGCAAGGACCATAATTAAAAGAGCTAAGTTTACCTTTTCCAGCATTAGTGCTGTACACAATGGCTCTTTCAGCTACAAACGCCTGGGGGGGGGGGTTAAAGGTTTCCTTTCAACTTGCTCCAGTGCAGGCTTCGGCCTACACTCCGCTCCCCCTGCTCCTCCTGCTGACCCTGGGCTCTAACACCGCCAGTTTTGGCCCAGATGTGCTAGCTGCACAGAGAAAAACACCAGCCAATGTGTCAGTGGGGTTCAGCACCGCCAGCTGTTCCCCTGCTGTGTAGCCGGCAACGTGTCCTGCGACCGCCATGCAGACACAAGAACTGAAATTGAAGGGAACCTGTCCCCCCTCCCCCAGGTGTTTCTATGTTTTACAGCCACCTTGTACAGCAGTAATGCTGCATGTGTGCAAGGTGGCTCAGAAACTTATTCTCCTTGCACTCGTGGAACTGAACACGTCTAAAATGTGTCCTCTGTGACCATTAAAACGTCCCTCATGTGTGATTTTCCTTTGTATTGACACGCAACAAGCTCCTTGGTAACGCTGCCCGTCTTCTGGCATCATTGTTTGGCTGGGTGCGCCTCTGCGGCCGCCTTGCCCCACACAACGCCCCTCGGTGTCTTATTTATTTTGACTGCGAGGGTGTGATTGAACGGTGCATTTCTTCGCCTGTCCCTCATCTCCTTCCGCCTGTTAAGACACTGCGGGGCTGGGATTCATGGTCATCGCGAACCGCACCGGCCGACATTAAATTATGTCAGAAGATGGGCAGCGCTAACAGCGCTAGGCCAGGGGATAACACGACAGCGCAGACTCCTGTACAGCAAATAACAACGCTCAGGAGGCTGCACCCAGCACTAAGGTTGGAATTCTTGACATCTGTGCTGCGTCTCATTACAAAGGGAACTCGCGCCTCCAACACAGTTTGACTGTATAAAGGGCTAAATGTTATACGTGTTTCATTCAGCGTGTGCAAGGAGAAACATTAAAAGAGCAACCTTTGACTTGTGCAGCACTACTGCTGCATAAGCTGTGGCTCTTCTACTTTGTAACCCCTGAGGGGGGGTTAAAGGTTACCTTTGAAATTGGTTCAATTAGGCTTCGGCCTACACTCTGCTCCCCCTGCAGAGCCCGGGCTCCAACACCGCCAGTTGGGGCCCGGTACTGCTAGCTGCACAGAGAAAAACACCAGCCAATGTGTCAGTGGGGTTCAGCACCGCCAGCTGTTCCCCTGCTGTGCAGCCGGCAACGTGTCCTGCAACTGCCACGCAGGCACAACAGACCCAAAGCTGCCGCCAGTGCAGGCTTCGGCCTACACTCTGCTCCATCTCCTCCTCCTGCTGACCCCAGGCTCTAACACCGCCAGTTGGGGCCCGGTACTGCTAGCTGCACAGAGAAAAACACCAGCCAATGTGTCAGTGGGGTTCAGCACCGCCAGCTGTTCCCCTGCTGTGCAGCCGGCATCGTGTCCTGCAAAAGCCACGCAGACACCAGAACTGAAATTTAAGGGAACCTGTCCCCCCTCCCCCAGGCGTTTGTACGTTTTACAGCCACCTTGTACAGCGGAAATGCTGCATGTGTGCAAGGTGGCTCATAAACGTATTCTCCTCGCACATGTGGAACTGAAAACACGTCTAAAATGTGTCCTCTGTGTGACCATTTAACCGTCCCGGTGGTGTGACTTTCCTTTGTAATGACACGCTGCAACCCCCTTGGTAGCGCTGCCCGTCTTCTGGCATCATTGTTTGGCTGCCTGCGCCTCTGCGGCCGCCCTGACCCACACAACGCCCCTCGGTGTCTTATTTATTGGGACTGCGAGGGTGTGATTGATGGGCATGATCAGTGCATCAGTTCGCCTGTCCCTCATCTCCTTCCGCCTTCTTCAGACTGTGCGGCTTCATGGCCGTGGCATGCGATAAGGGATCAGCTGACGCCGCACAGTCTGAAGCGGGTGTAAGGACCCGAGTGTGAGAGGCGAACATATGTGCTGCGCCAGGCCAGGAATCCCAGCCCCGCAGTGTTTTAACAATGTTAAGACACTGCGGGGCTGGGATTCATGGTCATCGCGAACCGCACCGGCCGACATTAAATGATGTCAGAAGATGGGCAGCGCTAACAGCGCTAGGCCAGGGGATAACACGACAGCGCAGACTCCTGTACAGCAAATAACAACGCTCAGGAGGCTGCACCCAGCACCAAGGTTGGAATTCTTGACATCTGTGCTGCGTCTCATTACAAAGGGAACTCGCGCCTCCAACACAGTTTGACTGTATAAAGGGCTAAATGTTATACGTGTTTCATTCAGCGTGTGCAAGGAGAAACATTAAAAGAGCAACCTTTGACTTGTGCAGCACTACTGCTGCATAAGCTGTGGCTCTTCTACTTTGTAACCCCTGAAGGGGGGTTAAAGGTTACCTTTAAAATTGGTTCAATTAGGCTTCGGCCTACACTCTGCTCCCCCTGCAGAGCCCGGGCTCCAACACCGCCAGTTGGGGCCCGGTACTGCTAGCTGCACAGAGAAAAACACCAGCCAATGTGTCAGTGGGGTTCAGCACCGCCAGCTGTTCCCCTGCTGTGCAGCCGGCAACGTGTCCAGCAACTGCCACGCAGGCACAACAGACCCAAAGCTGCCGCCAGTGCAGGCTTCGGCCTACACTCTGCTCCATCTCCTCCTCCTGCTGACCCCGGGCTCTAACACCGCCAGTTGGGGCCCGGTACTGCTAGCTGCACAGAGAAAAACACCAGCCAATGTGTCAGTGGGGTTCAGCACCGCCAGCTGTTCCCCTGCTGTGCAGCCGGCATCGTGTCCTGCAAAAGCCACGCAGACACTTGCTCTTGTACCTTCTGCTCCCCATCCTGGTTCCAGTACCGTCAGCTGGTTCCGGGCAGAGCCTTTGGCTTAGGTGCCTCCCTCTGGGTATCCGAGTTCCACCAACGTCAGGTGGTCCTTGGTAGTGCTTTCAGGCACGGGTACCTCCTGCTTAGTAACCGGGTTCCAGTAACGTCAGCTGGTCCTCGGTAGTTCCATTGGCTCTTGGACCTTCGGCTACCCATCCGGGTTCCAGCACCGTCAGCTGGTTCTCGGCACTGTCTTTTGCTCTTGTACCTTCTGCTCCCCATCCTGGTTCCAGTACCGTCAGCTGGTTCCGGGCAGAGCCTTTGGCTTAGGTGCCTCCCTCTGGGTATCCGAGTTCCACCAACGTCAGGTGGTCCTTGGTAGTGCTTTCAAGCACGGGTACCTCCTGCTTAGTAACCGGGTTCCAGTAACGTCAGCTGGTCCTCGGTAGTTCCATTGGCTCTTGGACCTTCGGTTAGCCATCCGAGTTCCAGTTCCATCAGCTGGTTCTCGGCATTTTCTCAGCCTTCTTGTACCTTCTGCTACATTTCCAAGTTCAAGAGACTAAACACGATGACCCGGAAGACCACCCCTAAGATGACGACGACACCAGAGACGACAACCACCGTGATGACGACGACCCTGGAGACGATGACCCTGAAGACCACCCCGATGACGATGACCCCGGAGACGACGACCCTGAAGACCACCCCGATGACGACGACCCCGGAGACGACGACCCTGGAGACGACGATGACCTGGAAGACCGAGAAGCAGAAGAACAAGAGGCTGCAGAACAAAGAGCAGAAGAACATTAAGCATAACACTAAATATCAGAGCAAAAAATATTATCTAAATTATAAGCAGAAGAAGACTAAGCAGTGTATGGGGGTGAGTCCGTTCCTCCTCGTGGTGCCCCTGGATAAAGCCTGATGCTGCAGGCCAAACTGAACGCGGACAAATGTAACTGTTTTGTGACAGGCAGAACGGAAGGTGTAATCTTCAAACTTTTATAGATAACAACTACGGGAATGCCTGTCACAAATAAGAATATGATGAAGAAGTAGAATATGATGAAGATAATAGTAAAATAAAAAGAATATGAACAATCTAACCAAAAAAATAATAGGTAGAAGATGAAGAAGAAGATGAATAAGGTGAAGAAGTTGATGTCAAAGAAGCTGATGATGAGGATAAGGCCGGGATCACACACAGCGAGATACGGCCGAGTCTCGCAGGTTAAAACTAAGCTCTGGCACCGACACTCCAGAGCGGAGCGTGCAGCCGCACAGCAATACATGGAGCTGCACGCTCCACTCCACAGTGCCGGTGCCAGAGCTTAGTTTTAACCTGCGAGACTCGGCCGTATCTCGCTGTAGTGTGACTCCAGCCTAATGAAGAAGAAAGTGTGGGAGAAGTAAAAAAGAAGGTGAAGGGCGTGGAAGTAGTGAAACATCAATATCTGACAAAATAAAAAAAAAATTAACATAGTCAAAATCTTTCTAACGCCGAACGTCATAAAAAACAAAACAAAATCCTGCTATTCTATTACATTGGGCTAAACCTCTGTGCCTTTAATGTCTCCGCCACGTCCCCCAATACATCCTACATTATTCTTAGTTGTTTTCCTTCATGTAGAATGAACCTACAAGTTTATAAAGGGTTTATTTTAATTCCGATATTTTCGTCCCATTGACTTGCATTGGGATCGGGTATCGGTATCGGATTAGATCCGATATTTTGACGGTATCGGCCGATACTTTCCGATACCGATACTTTCCGATATCGGAAAGTATCGCTCAACACTACTCGTAAGGTAAGGAGCATCATTTAACTTTTCGAACGCAAACATGGCTGTAATTGAGAGAGGACACCATGTTGCATTTGCCTAAACAGTTTGAAACCCCTCACAAGTGGCCTCATTTTCAAAATTAGACCCTTCAAGGAATTTATATAGATGTGTAGTGAGCACCTTGAATCCACAGGTGCTTCACAGAATTTTACAACATTGAACTGTGAAAATGAAAAATCAGATTTTTCCCACAAAAATGTTTTTTTTAACCCCACGTTTTTCATTTTCACAATGATTTCTGAGTACACCGATACCCCACATCTGATCAAAAACTTATTTTGAGGCACAGTGCAAAGCACAAAAGGGAAGAAACGCCATATTGGAATTTAAATTTTGCTGGAATGATTTGAGGGTGCCATGTCACATTGACAAAGCGCATGAAGTGCAAAAACAGCAGAAACACCCCATGAGTGACCTCATTTTACAAACTACATCCCTCAATGAATTCATATAGGGGTGCAGTGAGCATGTTAAAATCGCATGTGCAAATAAGCAGGGGTAAAGAGATAATTGAACCACCAAGGATCAGTAGTGTAAGGCCGGAGACACACTGGTGCGAGATACGGCCGAGTCTCGCTGGTTAAAAGCAAGCTGTGGCACCTGCACTCCGGAGCGGAGCGTGCAGCTCCATGTATTGCTATGCAGCTGCACGCTCCGCTCCGGAGTGCAGGTGCCACAGCTTGCTTTTAACCAGCGAGACTCGGCCGTATCTCGCACCAGTGTGTCTCCGGCCTAATAGCAAAAGTGGTAATATATAACTTAGCTTTTAATAACACTAACAAATAAAATATTATAACCAAAAAAGTCCAATTGGACTACAGTGCAAACAGTGCAACACCACAGCAACAATAACTGCAACATATACATATAGTATGTCACCAGTACTGACCAACATATAGGACAGTGGGTCCCTGCAGTATAAGACTAGCAACAAAATGTAAAAGGACCTGATTGGAATCAGTCAGTCATACAAAGTGTGCCTCTGTTTTAAACACTAGTATGCACAGACATATTGACTGCCTTAAAGGGAACCTGTCACCTGAATTTGGTGGGACCAGTTTTGGGTCATATGGGCGGGGTTTTCGGGTGTTTGATTCACCCTTTCCTTACTCACTGGCTGCATGCTGGCCGTAATATTAGATTGAAGTTCATTCTCTGTCCTCCGGAGTACACGCCTGCGCAAGGCAATATTGCCTTGCGCTGGGGTGTACTCCGGAGGACAGAGAATACTCCGGAGGACAGAGAATGAACTTCAATCCAATATTGCGGCCAGCATGCAGCCAGCGGGGAAGGAAAGGGTGAATCAAACACCCGAAAACCCCGCCCATATGACCCAAAACTGGTCCCGCCAAATTCAGGTGACAGGTTCCCTTTAATGGTCCCTCAATAATCCCCATAGACAATTAGGCATCAGAAATAAAGGAACCCTCTCATCCAATCAGCGGTATGAGGTTAACGGAGAAGATCCACATTAGTGATGGCTGGGGAAGCAGATAATTCACAAGGGTGCGCTGCTCCCAATGCGTCTCCTTTCCGTAGAATTTTTCAGAGGAGTCATACCACCAAAATAGCCACAGTAGCCCACTGATCTGGTGTTAAATACAGCAAAACGATGCAGCATCATGCTGTCTGCGAGTAGAAGTGCTATTGCACTTAAATAGCAAAACCTGCAATGCCATTGGAAGCAGTAAGCTTCTGGTTGGTGAAGCGCAGTAGCCGGCGGTGACACCACCGCCAGGTTATATGTAAAAAAATGTTTGTTTCGGGTACCAGCACAGTACTTGGACCTCATTCAGATGAATGGCACCCAAACATCAGTTGTTTGCCATGCTGTCATCTGCATGACAAACCAACAAACACTTCCTATGAACTGTAATATCATTACCGTCAGTCAGACAGCTGCGGTTCCCATGTTGTCATATGACAGCATGATCCAGCTGCTGTGACCAGCAGTAAAAAGTTTAAAACAGAAAATAATAAACAACAAAAATACTGACCTTACTACTAATCCAACGATTCCCATGTCCCCTGTAAAAAGAGAAAATTAATAAACAACCATATCTTTCACCTGTCTGAAGTGAAGATATCCCATGCCATAATCCATGTTGGCGATGAATGTATTTATTAACCTCTTAAGCCCCGAGGGTGGTTTGCACGTTAATGACCGGGCCAATTTTTACAATTCTGACCACTGTCTCTTTATGAGGTTATAACTCTGGAACGCTTCAACAGATCTTGGCGATTCTGACAACGTTTTCTCATGACATATTGTACTTCATGATAGTGGTAAAATTTTTTCGATATAACTTGCGTTTATTTGTGAAAAAAATGGAAATTTGGCGAAAATTTTGAAAATTTTGCAATTTTCCAACTTTGAATTTTTATGTCCTTAAATCACAGAGAAATGTCAAGCAAAATACTAAATCAGTAACATTTCCCACATGTCTACTTTATATCAGCACAATTTTGGAACCAAATTTTTTTTTGTTAGGGAGTTATAAGGGTTAAAAGTTGACCAGCAATTTCTCATTTTTACAACACCATTTTTTTTTAGGGACTACATCTCATTTGAAGTCATTTTGAGGGGTCTATATGATAGAAAATACCCAAGTGTGACACCATTCTAAAAACTGCACCCCTCAAGGTGCTCAAAACCACATTCAAGAAGTTTATTAACCCTTCAGGTGTTTCACAGGAATTTCTGGAATGTTTAAATAAAAATGAACATTTAACTTTTTTTCACACAAAATTTATTTCAGCTCCAATTTGTTTTATTTTACCAAGGGTAACAGGAGAAAATGGACCCCAAAAGTTGTTGTACAATTTGTCCTGAGTACGCTGATACCCCATATGTGGGGGTAAACTACTGTTTGGTCGCATGGCAGAGCTCGGAAGGAAAGGAGCGCCATTTTACTTTTCAATGCAAAATTGACTGGAATTGAGATGGGACGCCATGTTGCGTTTGGAGAGCCCCTGATGTGCGTAAACATTGAAACCCCTCACAAGTGACACCATTTTGGAAAGTAGATCCCTTAAGGAACTTATCTAGATGTGTGGTGAGCACTTTGACCCACCAATTGCTTCACAGAAGTTTATAATGCAGAGCCGTAAAAATAAAAAATCTTATTTTTTCACAAAAATGATCTTTTTGCCCCCAATTTTTTATTTTCCCAAGGGTAAGAGAAGAAATTAGACCACAAAAGTTGTTGAGAAATTTATCCTAAGTACGACGATACCCCATATGTGGGGGTAAACCACTGTTTGGGCACATAGCAGAGCTCGGAAGGGAAGGAGCGCCATTTTACTTTTCAATGCAAAATTGACTGGAATTAAGATGGGACGCCATGTGGAGTTTGGAGAGCCCCTGATGTGCCTAAACATTGAAACCCCCCACAAGTGACACCATTGTGGAAAGTAGACCCCTTAAGGAACTTATCTAGATGTGTGGTGAGCACTTTGACCCAACAAGTGCTTCACAGAAGTTTATAATGCAGAGCCGTAAAAATAAAAAATCATATTTTTTCACAAAAATGATCTTTTCGCCCCCAATTTTTTATTTTCCCAAGGGTAAGAGAAGAAATTGGACCCCAAAAGTTGTTGTCCAATTTGTCCTAAGTACGATGATACCCGATATGTGGGGGTAAACGACTGTTTGGGCGCATGGCAGAGCTCGGAAGGGAAGGAGCACCGTTTGACTTTTCAATGCAAAATTGACTGGAATTGAGATGGGACACCATGTCGCGTTTGGAGAGCCCCTGATGTGCCTAAACATTAAAACCCCCCACAAGTGACACCATTTTGGAAAGTAAACCCCCTAAGGAACTTATCTAGATGTGTTTTGAGAGCTTTGAATCCCCAAGTGTTTCACTACAGTTTATAACGCAGAGCCGTGAATATAAAAATTCTTTTTTTTTCACAAAAATAATATATTATCCCCCAGTTTTGTATTTTCCCAAGGGTAACAGGAGAAATTGGACCCCAAAAGTTGTTGTCCAATTTGTCCTGAGTACGCTGATACCCTGTATGTGGGGGGAACCACTGTTTGGGCGCATGGCAGAGCTCGGAAGGGAAGGAGCGCCATTTGGAATGCAGACTTAGATGGATTGGTCTGCAGGCGTCACGTTGCATTTGTAGAGCCCCTGATGTACCCAAACAGTAGAAACCCCCCACAAGTGACCCCATATTTGAAACTAAACCTCCCAAGGAACTTATCTAGATATGTTGTGAGAACTTTGAACCCCCAAGTGTTTCACTACAGTTTACAACGCAGAGCCGTGAAAATAAAAAAACTTTATTTTTCCCACAAAAATGATTTTTAGCCCCCCAAATTTTTATTTTTCCAAGAATAACAAGAGAACTTGGACCCCAAAAGTTGTTGTCCAATTTGTCCCAAGTACGCTGATACCCCGTATGTTGGGGTAAACCCCTGTTTGGTCGCACGGGAGAGCTCGGAAGGGAAGGAGCACTGTTTTACTTTTTCAACGCAGAATTGGCTGGAATTGAGATCGGACACCATGTCGCGTTTGGAGAGCCCCTGATGTGCCTGAACAATGGAAACTCCCCAATTCTACCTGAAACCCTAATCCAAACACACCCCTAACCCTAATCCCAACGGTAACCCTAACCACACCCCTAACCCTGACACACCCCTAACCCTAATTCCAACCGTAAATACAATCCAAACCCTAACCCTAACTTTAGCCCCAACCCTAACCCTAACTTTAGCCCCAACCCTAACCCTAACTTTAGTTCCAACCCTAGCCCTAACCCTAGCCCTAACCCTAACCCTAGCCCTAACCCTAGCCCTAACCCTAGCCCTAATTCTAATGGGAAAATGGAAATAAATACATTTTTTTAATTTTATTATTTTTCCCTAACTAAGGGGGTGATGAAGGGGGGTTTGATTTACTTTTGTAGCTTTTTTTATATCGGATTTTTATGATTGGTAGCTGTCACACACTAAAAGACGCTTTTTATAGCAAAAAAGTTTTTGCGTCTCCACATTTTGAGACCTATAATTTTTCCATACTTTGGTCCACAGAATCATATGAGGTCTTGTTTTTTGCGGGATGAGTTGACGTTTTTATTGTTAACATTTTTGGGCACATGACATTTTTTGATCGCTTTTTATTCAGATTTTTGTGAGGCAGAATGACCAAAAACCAGCTATTCATGAATTTCTTTTGGGGGAGGCGTTTATACCGTTTCACGTTTGGTAAAATTGATAAAGCAGTTTTATTCGTCGGGTCAGTACGATTACAGTGACATCTCATTTATATCTTTTTTTATGTTTTGGAGCTTTTATACGATAAAAGCTATTTTATAGAAAAAAATAATTATTTTGGCATCGCTTTATTCTGAGGACTATAACTTTTTAAATTTTTGCTTATGATGCAGTATTTTGGCTTGTTTTTTGCGGGACAAGATGACGTTTTCAGCGATACAATGGTCATTTATATCCATCTTTTTGATCGCGTGTTATTCCACTTTTTGTTGAGCGGTATGATAATAAAGCGATGTTTTTTGGCTCGTTTTTTTTTTTTTCTTACGGTGTTCACTGAAGGGGTTAACTAGTGGGACAGTTTTATAGGTTGGGTCGTTACGGATGCAGCGATACTAAATATGTGTACTTTTATTGGTTTTTTTATTATTTAGATAAAGAAATGTATTTATGGGAATAATATATATTTTTTTTCTTTATTTAGTAATTTTTTTTTTAAACTTTTTTACTTTGTCCCAGGGGAGGACATCACAGATCACTGATCTGACAGTTTGCACAGCACTCTGTCAGATCAGCGATCTGACTGACAGTGCTGCAGGCTTACCAGCGCCTGCACTGGACCCAGAAGTAATCCCTGCAGGACCCGGATGCAGCCCCGTGGCCATTTTGGATTTATACCGCCGGCACACTGCAATCATGTTTGATAGGATTAAGGGGTTAATAGCGCTGTCGCCGGCTGATAAATTTTCTCATGAGCAGAGCCGGAACTCACTGTTATCAGCATAGGCTGATGGAAGTACTGTAGTACTCCCATCAACTGACTCCTCTGTGACCTGCAGTAAACGTTTTATCGCTGGTCATAGCTGCTGGCTCATGCTGTCTTCTGAGAGCATGGGAACCACAGAGCTCTGACTGGTGGTAATACTCTTACGGCTGATCAGAGTTGGCGGTGCTTCTTGCACTGTCATGGAGATGACAGCGTGGGAAACACCTGATGTTTGGGGTGCAAAACCCAAACAGTAACACAGACTTCATGGAGAAGTCTGTGTTCGGGGTCCGTGCCCAATCAGTTTTTTTTACTATTTTTGATTGCCCCAGTATGTGACTGTCATTTTGAGCAGTTCTGATCGCTGTTAAAAAGCATTGGAATGGACGAGCATTGCAATGCTTTATAACTGTCAGTGCTTAACCGATGCAAGTCCCTTAGACCATGTTCTTTGAAAAGCCCCTTAGACCATAGCATAGTAAACCACATGTTGTGGCGACCTCTGGTCAACATGGCAATGATAGGGCCCTTGTGATGACGTCACGTAGGCGAAGAATGGAGGGGTCCTTCTCTTGCTTCTAAATGCTGCAATCGATATCTATTTAGGAGGTTAAACTGCCGGGAGCAGTGCAAGCACCACTCCTGTCAGTGAGAGCTGGGTCTTAGCGGCGATTGTCCGCACAACTCCTGTGAGCGCACGATCACCATGACGTATATATACTTCATTGGTCGGGAATAGGGTTGAGCGAAACGGATCGGTCAATTTCATAAATCGCCGACTTTCGGCAAAGTCGGGTTTCGTGAAACCCGAGCCGATCCCAGTGTGGGATCGGCCATGCGGTCGGCGATCTTCGCGCCAAAGTCGCGTTTCATATGACGCGTTCAGCGCCATTTCTCATCCAATGAAGGTGGACGCAGAGTGTGGGCAGCGTGATGACATAGGTCTAGGTCCCCACCATCTTAGAGAAGGGCATTACAGTGATTGGCTTGCTTTCAGCGGCGTCACAGGGGCTATAAAGGGACGTGCACGCCGACCGCCATCTTACTTCTGCAGCATAGGAAGAGGTTGCTGCAGCTTCGTCAGAAGCAGGGATATTGTTAGGGAGGAAATATAAACCCCCAAACCGCTTGTGCTGTTGTGATTTCCACTGTCCAACACCACCTTTTCTTTGCAGGGACAGTGGAGGCTAGATTTCTGTGCATCAGCGCTGTAGCTTATAAGGCTCCCTGATAGCTGCACTGCTGTTTGTATGCCGCTGTGCAAACCAACTGCTTTTTTCAAAGCAAAAATCCTGTTGCTTCTTTCTGCACAGTTCTCTTGTTTCTTTGTTTGTCCAAACTTTTGTGTGCAGCAGTCCTTTTTACTGATGGCTGCCATACTTGTCCTGAGATCATTGTAGGGAGATTGTTATTGTAGCACAGTCCATTTTTTTATATATATATCTGCTAGCCACTGTCTGCCACTGAAGCTGTGTAGTGTAATACAGTGGGCCTGATTTTCCCAGCAGTCTCCCACACCTATAATGGGAAATTTCTATTGCCAATAAGGCCATCAGCGTCAGTCCTGTTTGTGGCATATCTGTCAGCCACTTTCTGACACTGAAACTGTGTAGTGTAATACAGTGGGTCTGATTTTCCCAGCAGTCTCCCACACCTATAAAGGGAAATTTCTATTGCCACTAAGTGCATCTGTGTCAGTCCTGTTTGTGGCATATCTGTCAGCCACTTTCTGACACTGAAACTGTGTAGTGTAATACAGTGGGCCTGATTTTCCCAGCAGTCTCCCACAACTAAAAAGGGAAATTTCTATTGCCACTAAGTGCATCTGCGTCAGTCCTGTTTGTGGCATATCTGTCAGCCACATTCTGACACTGAAACTGTGTAGATTAATACAGTGGGCCTGATTTTCCCAGCAGTGTCCCACACCTATAAAGGGAAATTTCTATTGCCACTAAGGGCATCTGCGTCAGTCCTGTTTATGGCATATCTGTCAGCCACTTTCTGTCACTGAAACTGTGTAGTGTAATACAGTGGGCCTAATTTTCCCAGCAGTCTCCCACCCACACCTATAAAGGGAAATTTCTATTGCCACTAAGGGCATCTGCATCAGTCCTGTTTGTGGCATATCTGTCAGCCACTTTCTGACACTGAAACTGTGTAGTGTAGTACAGTGGGCCTGATTTTCCCAGCAGTCTCCCACACCTATAAAGGGAAATTTCTATTGCCACTAAGTGCATCTGCGTCAGTCCTGTTTGTGGCATATCAGTCAGCCACTTTCTGACACTGAAACTGTGTAGTGTAATACAGTGGGCCTGATTTTCCAAGCAGTCTCCCACCCACACCTATAAAGGGAAATTTCTATTGCCACTAAGGGCATCTGCATCAGTCCTGTTTGTGGCATATCTGTCAGCTACTTTCTGACACTGAAACTGTGTAGTGTAATACAGTGGGCCTGATTTTCCCAGCAGTCTCCCACACCTATAGAGGGTGATTTAAATTCACAACAAGTTTACGTACACCTTCTACCTGGTTTTACAGTACCATATAACGGTTGTTAGTTTGGTTAAATTTTTCCAAGAATGAGGAAGTCTGGTGGAAGAGGTCGTGGCCGTGGGCGGTCATTGCCAGCTGGTAATGATGGTAGTGATGGTGGAGCATCAGGTGGTCGTGGGAAAAGCAAAAGAGCACCTAAGTCTCGAGTTGTTGAGCCAGCGTCATCGTCTGGCTACACAAGCCTCGAACGCTCCCTTTTCTGGGAGTAGGAAAACCGCTTTTAAAGCCAGAGCAGCAGGAAAAAGTTTTGGCTTTCCTTGCTGACTCTGCCTCTAGCTCTTTCGGCTCCTCTTCGGAAAGTGCAAAATTTAAAAGCAGCACGTCGTCAGTGGATGCTCCTGGTCAGGAACAAGTCTCTTCCTTGTGTCCTTCACCCAGAACAACAGTGAAGGATGCGTCAGGCGACACAACAGGTTACTCCATGGAGCTCTTTACACATACCGTGCCTGGGTTAGAAAGGGAAATTGTTAACAGGCCATGCCCATTACAAGATGAATCGGACATGGAGTGCACAGATGCACAGCCACAGCTAGATTATTATACTGTTCCATTGACTCAGATGACAACATTGCCCTCGCAGTGTACTGAGCCACAATCTGACCCTGATGAGACTATGGTGCCCCGTCCCGAACGCTATAGCACCGGCTTACACGGTGACACAGAGGAAGGTGCATAGGACATAGAAGAGGAGGTGATAGATGACCCAGTTGTTGACCCAGATTGGCAGCCATTGGGGGAACAGGGTGCCGCTGGCAGTAGCTCTGAAGCGGAGAAGGAGGAGCCGCAGCAGGCATCAACATCGCAACAGCTTTCATCTGGCAGGCCCGTATCTGGCCAAAAACGTGTCAAAACCAAAAACAGTTGTAGGACAGCGTGGCCATCCGGTTAAAGTAGCACAGTGTGCAATGCCTGAAAAGGTATTCGATAGTAGGAAGAGTGCAGTCTGGCAATTTTTTCACCAAGATCCGAATGATCAGTGCAAAGTGATCTGTAAGAAATGCTCAAGGATCTTTAGCAGAGGTCAGAATGTCAAAAATTTAAATACAACTTGCATGCGTAGACATTTAACCACCATGCACTTGCAAGCCTGGACTAACTACCAACCGTCCCATAACGTTGTTGCACACACTCACAATGAAGCTAGTCAGCAACGCTACATTCCTTCCCTCACTGTTAGCCCACCATTTACGACACCACCTGCAGCAAATGTGGATGTATCGTCGCAAGGCCAAAGCAGTCAGGGAATCACCAGGTTCTTGGTAGGAAACACTGTATGTAGGCCAACAGCAAGAATACCATCACCAACCCTCTCTCAGTCTGCCATGTCCACCACCACCCCCGCTAGTTCCACCATATGCAGCTCTCCAGTCCAGCTCACCCTACAAGAGACTCTCGTTAGGAAAAGGAAGTACTCGTCCTCTCATCCGCGTACACAGGGTTTGAACGCCCACATTGCTAGACTAATCTTGTTAGAGATGATGCCATACCGGTTGGTTGAAAGCGAAGCTTTCAAAGCCCTGATGGCCTACACAGTACCACGATATGACCTACCCAGTCGACACTTCTTTGCGAGAAAAGCCATCCCAGCCCTCCACCAGCATGTCAAAGACCGCATTGTCCATGCACTCAGGCAATCTGTCAGTAGAAAGCTGCACCTCACAACAGATGCATGGACCAGTAGGCATGGCCAGGGACGTTACGTGTCCATCGCGGCACACTGGGTTAATGTGGTGGATGCAGGGTCCACAGGGGACAGCCATATTGGGACAGTTCTGCCTAGCCCACGGTCTAGGAAACAGTTGGCTGTAGGCATTCGCCACCCCTCCTCCTCCTCCTCTTCCTCCAGCAGAAGCGAGAGCTCGTCCACAGACCGCAGTCGCACGACCACTCCATCCGCAGCTGCCAGTGTTGCACACGAGGTGTCCCATTATGGAACAGCTAGTGGTAAGCGTCAGCAGGCTGTGTTGGAAATGAACTGTTTGGGCGACAACAGACACACCGCGGAAGTTCTGGCTGAGTTCTTGCAGCAAGAAACTCAGTCATGGCTTGGCAGTGTACATCTTGAGGCAGGCAAGGTAGTCAGTGATAACGGAAGGAATTTTATGGCTGCAATAGCCCGTTCACAACTGAAACACATTCCTTGCCTGGCTCACACCTTGAACCTGGTGGTGCAGTGCTTCCTGAAAAGTTATCCGGGGTTACCCGCCCTGCTCCTGAAGGTGCGAAGACTTAGCTCGCACATCCGCCATTCGCCCGTACACTCCAGCCATATGCAGAACCATCAGCAATCTTTGCAGCTTCCCCAGCACCGCCTAATAGTCGAAGTTGCAACAAGGTGGAACTCCACACTGCACATGCTTCAGAGGCTGTGCGAACAGAGGCGTGCTGTTATGTATTTGTGGGAGGATACACATACACGGGCAGGCAGTTGGATGGCAGACATGGAGTTGTCAGGTGTGCAGTGGTCGAAGCTACAAGACCTGTGTCAAGTCCTTCAGTGTTTTGAGGAATGCACACGCCTGGTTAGTGCATACAACGCCATCATAAGCATGAGCATCCCCCTAATGTGTTTGCTGATGCAAAGTTTGATGCACATAAAGGAGCAGGCGTCTGCAGCCGAGGACGAGGGAAGCCTTGATGACAGTCAGCCATTGTCTGCTCAGGGAAGTCTCCTGGATGAGGTGGCGAACGAAGAGGAGGAGGATGAGGAGGATGATGGGGATGAATATTTATGGGAGGAGGAAGTGCAGCGCCCCAGAGACCTGGTCGTTGCAGTAACATCGCTCCGCCGCTAAGGGGAGTGATGGTACATCTGATGGCACTGAAGGAGTTCACCTGACCAGGTATCACAGACACCAATACACTTCATAGTCTGGCCTCCAGGGGGAGCAAAGGGCACTATGCATTAGGCCACTCCTCACAATCTGGTAAAACTGGGGGTTAGATAGAAAGTTAGACAGAAAGCTGACTGGGTTGGAACAAGGCAACATCCTGTGGCAGAGGGTGTTGCAGGGGAAGATTCGGGGGGTCCCTGTCAGGTATGGGATCCTGACAGAGGCCTAGAGAACAGAAAGAACGTTACGGGACCGCGCCTGCACTTCATCGCGGCGGTACCCCAAGAAAGGACAAGAAGCGAGGTTTATTGTGAAGAGTGAGAAATGAGATCATCGCAACAAGGAGAAAACACCAGTAGGAGTCGTGCTGTAAGATCGAGGCAACATCCTACTGAGGCGTGTAGCCGGTGGCCAGAAACGCCGAGGAAGTACTGGCTCCAAGCCTTACTTCAAACCAATGGCAGGACAGTCAGCTATAGGCGGGCTGTCTCACCTATATCACCTAAGCAGACATAGGGGGCAACAGTGGGAGAGGGGCGACTCTAGGGTCCCAGAAGAACTCCAGGCCTACCCGTCATATGTGTGCATCCTAGCCATATCATCTGGGGGATGGAGAAGAACATCAGAATCAGTTGTGAGGGAACATCAGAAACAGACACAACAGTTGTGAGGACTATCCCGTGGTGCTCAGCAGGGAAGGACTACAACACACAAGCGCTAGAAGGAAGGCACAGATTTCCACCTGCAAAGGGAACTCTGGAGGTGCCATCGGACTGGCCGGTCTCAGACAGCCCTGTTAACCGTACTCTGGATTGAGGATCCTGAAGCCTTCAGTAAAGAGGTAAAGAGACTGCAACCCTGTGTCCTCGTTATTCATCGCACCCTGCACCACACATTATCACTCTCAACTTTTACTGGACGCCCCTTAGCAGGGTCACGGACCGGGTCTAGCCACCGTGACCATCCCAGAACCGAGACAGAGAGGCCTGGTACCGGGTACCCCTCGGCCCTGCGTCAGTGGGGGCGCTCCAGAAGCTTCTCAGGGGGCAATAGAAACTGGTGGCGTTGCAAGGTCAGGTACAGGGTTTTTGAGGGAGACAAGTGATGGTGATTTGACAGAAAGTGCTCCTCAACCCAGCACAAGCAGTGAATTGACACATGGAACATTGGCCCACATGGCGGATTATGCCTTGCGTATCCTAAAAAGGGACCCCCGCATTATCAAAATGATGACCGATGACGATTACTGGTTGGCCTGCCTCCTGGATCCACGCTATAAAGGGAAATTGCAAAATATCATGCCACATGAGAACCTTGAGCAGATATTGGCTACCAAACAAGCAACTCTTGTAGACCGTTTGGTTCAGGCATTCCCAGCACACAGCGGCGGTGATGGTTCTCACACGAGCTGCAGGGGGCAACATGGCAGAGGTGTTAGAGGTGCACAAATCAGAAGTGGCATTGGACAGAGGGGTTTTATGACCAGGTTGTGGAGTGATTTCGCAATGACTGCAGACACGACAGGTACTGCAGCATCAATTCAAAGTGACAGGAGACAACATTTGTCCAGTATGGTTACAAAATATTTTTCCTCCCTTATCAATGTTCTCCCTCACACGTCATTCCCATTTGATTACTGGGCATCCAAAATAGACGCCTGGCCTGAATTGGCAGAATATGCATTACAGGAGCTTGCTTGCCCAGCTGCTAGTGTGCTATCAGAAAGATTATTCAGTGCTGCTGGTTCAATACTGACCGAAGAAAGGACTCGTCTGGCTACCCAAAATGTTGATGATCTAACCTTCATTAAAACGAACCAATCATGGATTTCTAATTATTTTGCCCCACCTTTCCCTGCTGACACCTAGCTTTCCTGTACAAAGGTCTTGCTTTTGGACTCGTCTTACTGACTGCTCCAATTTCTCCATTTGCAGCTGCTGTATGTCCACCATAGGCCATTTTTACACCTCCCTAAATGGGCTGACTCCCCCCATGGGGCCGTGGTCACCACTTGGCGCAAGCACCCGTGCGAGTGCCGTTTGGCTGAACAGGTGGGTGTGCCCACTTTTGGGCGACGGCACTGGCACAGGGTCCCTCATAGTACAATGAAGTGTCTCTGGCGGTGGTGGTGCACACGCAACGTCAGACACACCGTCGTAACATGAGGGGCCCTGGGCCAGTACCGCCGCCCACGAGATAGTGTTCCCCCCCAGCTCAAACAGTGCTCTACCACTTGCAAAATTACCTCTCACTGCTCCACAACTGTTTAGTCTGTGCTGTTAAATCCTTCAATGGCACTGCCAATACCAATTTGTTGACATGATTGATGCTAATAAAAATATTCAGGGGCCTACACTTACACCAGTTAGGCTAGGTTCCCATTGCGTTAATGGGATAGCGCTAACGGACAGCGTTGCACAGCGAAATTAACGCCGTGTACCGCGTCCGTTAGCGCTCCCATTGCCGGCAATGTTAGAGCGCATTGCTAGCGTGTGTCAATTTCGGCACGTGCTAGCGATGTGCCGGTCTTTTGTAGCGCGCCTCGGACGCTGCTTGCAGCATCCGCGGCGAGCCAGAGGTCCGTTCCCCGCTCTCGCAGATCGGGGATCTGCGAGAGCGGGGACGTTAACGCGACCCCTGAACGCGGCCCCGAAAAAGACATTGCGTTAGCGCAATCCGCTAGCGCTCGCGCTAAACGGATTGCACTAACGCAATCTGAACCTAGCCTTAATACTTAGAGCCAACTACAACTGTCTGCAAGTCAGCAGAGGAGCCCACCCCTGTACCTAGGTATGCCACCTGTTTATTTGTGAAAATTTTTTTTGCCAGACATTAACCTCACTTTATTATTTTGGCCTACTAACTGTGTCAGACACTCCTTACAGTTGTCCTCCACTGAACAAAGCTAGGCCGCCTGCGTACTCCTGTAACCTATTTTTAACTGCATTTTGCCTATTACTTTTTTGGCCCTACTAACTGTGTCTGCCCCTCGTTGCAATCGTCCTCCGCTGAACACACCAATGCTGCCTGTGTACCCCTGTAACCTATTATAAACTGCATAGAGCCAACTTTTTTATTTTAGGCCTAGTAAGTCTGTCTGCGGTCCTGCCTTGCAATCGTCCTCTGCTGACCAAACCAATGCTGCCTGTGTACCCCTGTAACCTATTTAAAATTGCATAGAGCCTACTTTTTTATTTTAGGCCTAGTAAGTCTGCGCCACTCCTTCCAATTGGCCTCCACTGACCACACCAATGCTGCCTGTGTACCCCTGTAACCTATTTTAAACTGCATAGAGCCAACTTTTTTATTTTAGGCCTAGTAAGTCTGCGCCACTCCTTCCAATTGTCCTCCGCTGACCACACCAATGCTGCCTGTGTACCCCTGTAACCTATTTTAAACTGCATAGAGACAACTTTTTTATTTTAGGCCTAGTAAGTCTGCGCCACTCCTTCCAATTGTCCTCCGCTGACCACACCAATGCTGCCTTTGTACCCCTGTAACCTATTTTAAACTGCATAGAGCCAACTATTTTATTTTAGGCCTAGTAAGTCTGTCTGCGGTTCCTCCTTGCAATCGTCCTCTGCTGACCACACCAATGCTGCCTGTGTACCCCTGTAACCTATTTTAAACTGCATAGAGCCAACTTTTTTATTTTAGGCCTAGTAAGTCTGTCTGCGGTCCCTCCTTGCAATCGTCCTCCGCTGACCAAACCAATGCTGCCTGTGTACCCCTGTAACCTATTTAAACCTGTATAGAGCCTACTTTTTTATTTTAGGCCTAGTAAGTCTGCGCCACTCCTTCCAATTGTCCTCCGCTGACCATACCAATGCTGCCTGTGTACCCCTGTAACCTATTTTAAACTGCATAGAGCCAACTTTTTTATTTTAGGCCTAGAAGGCCGGGCCACTCCTTCCAATTGTCCTCCGCTGACCACACCAATGCTGCTTGTGTACCCCTGTAACCTATTTTAAACTGCATAGAGCCAACTTTTTTATTTTAGGCCTAGTAAGTCTGTCTGCGGTCCCTCCTTGCAATTGTCCTCCGCTGACCACACCAATGCTGCCTGTGTACCCCTGTAACCTATTTTAAACTGCATAGAGTCTACTTTTTTATTTTTGGCCTAGTAAGTCTGCGCCACTCCTTCCAATTGTCCTCCGCTGACCACACCAATGCTGCCTGTGTACCCCTGTAACCTATTTTAAACTGCATAGAGCCAACTTTTTTATTTTAGGCCTAGTAAGTCTGCGCCACTCCTTCCAATTGTCCTCCGCTGACCACACCAATGCTGCCTGTGTACCCCTGTAACCTATTTTAAACTGCATAGAGACAACTTTTTTATTTTAGGCCTAGTAAGTCTGCGCCACTCCTTCCAATTGTCCTCCGCTGACCACACCAATGCTGCCTTTGTACCCCTGTAACCTATTTTAAACTGCATAGAGCCAACTATTTTATTTTAGGCCTAGTAAGTCTGTCTGCGGTTCCTCCTTGCAATCGTCCTCCGCTGACCACACCAATGCTGCCTGTGTACCCCTGTAACCTATTTTAAACTGCATAGAGCCAACTTTTTTATTTTAGGCCTAGTAAGTCTGTCTGCGGTCCCTCCTTGCAATCGTCCTCCGCTGACCAAACCAATGCTGCCTGTGTACCCCTGTAACCTATTTAAAGCTGCTTAGAGCCTACTTTTTTATTTTTGGCCTAGTAAGTCTGCGCCACTCCTTCCAATTGTCCTCCGCTGACCACACCAATGCTGCCTGTGTACCCCTGTAACCTATTTAAAACTGCATAGAGCCTACTTTTTTATTTTAGGCCTAGTAAGTCTGCGCCACTCCTTCCAATTGTCCTCCGCTGACCACACCAATGCTGCCTGTGTACCCCTGTAACCTATTTTAACCCCTTAGTGATGGAGCCAAATTTTTTAAATCTGACCAGTGTCACTTTATGTGGTAATAACTCTGGAACGCTTGAATAAATTCCAGTGATTTTGAGATTATTATTTCGTGACACATTATACTTTATGATAATGGTAAATTTAGGTCGATATGTTTTGTATTTATATATCAAAAATATCAGAAATTTAAGAAAAATGTTAAAAAATTAGCAATTTTCAAAATTTGAATGATTATCCCTTTAATACAGATAGTCATACCCCAAAATGTTATTTTAGTTTATTAGCATTTTAGGAGGTTTAAAAACTGAACAGTAATTTTTCATTTTTTCAAGGAAATTTACAACATTTATTTTTTTAGGGACCTATCCATGTTTGAAGCGCCTTTAGGGGTCCTATATATTGGGAAACCCTCAAAATTTATACCATTTTAAAAACAACACCCCCTGACATATTGAAAACTACTGTCAGGTAGTTTATTAACTCTTCAGGTGCTTTTCAGGAATTAATGCAAAGTGGCATGACTGAAATTAAAATGTGTATTTTTACCACCTAAATGCCGCTAACTTCTGAACAGGTTAAAACAGCCGTCAGACTCTTAAGACCGCTATTTGGCTGCAAATTGCCATGGTAAACATCAGGACCACAAAATCATGATCTGAGGGCACGAATTGCGATAAAGAGGAAGCCACCACACTCTGTTTACCATTTATAATGATGTAGTCACTATTGACAGCAGCATCTAAGGGGTTAAACAGATTTGGACGGTACAAACACTGATCGTGGCTTATACAGCAAGTTGTCAGCTATAGTGTACAGCCGACAGCTGCTGGATTGTCACCTGTATGGGGAGGCTATTCTCTTATATCTCAGGTCAGTTAAAACACATGTTGACGGTCATTAAGGGGTTAAACTGCATTGAGCCAACTGTTTTGGTTAAGGCCTACTACCTGTGTCTGTCTGCGCCACTCAATACAGCTGTCCTCCTCTGAAAAAAGCTGAGCTTCAATTGTCAGGTTTTCAGCCTATAGGAATTTGAAAACTGCATTGGGGCTACTGGTTTGGTTGGGCCTACTAACGGTGTCTGCCGCTCCTTGGTGTTCTCCTGGTTTTTTATCCTGAGCTTCTATCTTCAGGCTTTCGGCCTGTATTTAGAATATTAAACTGCATTTAGGCTACTAGTTTGGTTGGGCCAACTTACGGTGTCTGCCGCTCCTTGGTGTTCTCCTGTTTTTTTTTCCTGAGCTTCAATCTTCAGGCTTTCAGCCTATATTTTTACTATGAAACTGTATTTAGGCTACTAGTTTGGTTGAGCCTACTAACGGTGTCTGCTGCTCCTTGGTGTTGTCCTCCAAGGAAAAAAGCTGAGCTTCAATCTTCAGGCTTTCGGCCTATACCAGATATTAAACTGCATTTGGTCTACTAGTTTGGTTGGGGCCTACCAACGGTGTCTGCCGCTCCTTGGTGTTGTCCTCCAAGGAAAAAAACTGAGCTTCAATCTTCAGGCTTTCAGCCTATATTTACAAATTTTAAACTGCATATGGCCTACTAGTTTGGTTGGGCCCTACTAACGGTGTCTGCCGCTCCTTGGTGTTCTCCTCCACTGAACAAAGCTGAGCTTCAATCTTCAGGCTTTCGGCTTATATTTTTAATATGAAACTGCATTTGGCCTACTAGTTTGGTTGGGCCCTACTAACGGTGTCTGCCGCTCCTTGGTGTTCTCCTCCACTGAACAAAGCTGAGCTTCAATCTTCAGGCTTTCGGACTATATTTACAAATTTTAAACTGCATTTGGCCTACTAGTTTGGTTGGGCCCTACTAACGGTGTCTGCCGCTCCTTGGTGTTCTCCACTGAACAAAGCTGAGCTTCAATGTTCAGGCTTTCGGCTTATATTTTTAATATTAAACTGCATTTGGCCTACTAGTTTGGTCAGGCCCTACTAACGGTGTGTGCCGCTCCTTGGTGTTCTCCTCCACTGAACAAAGCTGAGCTTCAATCTTCAGGCTTTCGGCTTATATTTTTAATATGAAACTGCATTTGGCCTACTAGATTGGTTGGGCCCTACTAACGGTGTCTGCCGCTCCTTGATGTTCTCCTCCACTGAACAAAGCTGAGCTTCAATCTTCAGGCTTTTGGCCTATATTTACAAATTTTAAACTGCATTTGGCCTACTAGTTTAGTTGGGCCCTACTAACGGTGTCTGCCTCTCCTTGGTGTTCTCCTCCACTGAACAAAGCTGAGCTTCAATCTTTAGGCTTTCGGCTTATATTTTTAATATGAAACTGTATTTGGCCTACTAGTTTGGTTGGGCCCTACTAACGGTGTCTGCCGCTCCTTGGTGTTCTCCTCCACTGAACAAAGCTGAGCTTCAATCTTCAGGCTTTTGGCTTATATTTACAAATTTTAAACTGCATTTGGCCTACTAGTTTGGTTGGGCCCTACTAACGGTGTCTGCCGCTCCTTGGTGTTCTCCACTGAACAAAGCTGAGCTTCAATCTTCAGGCTTTCGGCTTATATTTTTAATATGAAACTGCATTTGGCCTACTAGGTTGGTTGGGCCCTACTAACGGTGTCTGCCGCTCCTTGGTGTTCTCCTCCACTGAACAAAGCTGAGCTTCAATCTTCAGGCTTTCGGCCTATATTTACAAATTTTAAACTGCATTTGGCCTACTAGTCTGGTTGGGCCCTACTAATGGTGTCTGCCGCCCCTTGGTGTTCTCCTCCACTGAACAAAGCTGAGCTTCAATCTTCAGGCTTTCGGCCTATATTTACAAATTTTAAACTGCATTTGGCCTACTAGTTTGGTTGGGCCCTACTAACGATGTCTGCCACTCCTTGGTGTTCTCCTCCACTGAACAAAACTGAGCTTCAATCTTCAGGCTTTCGGCTTATATTTTTAATATGAAACTGCATTTGGCCTACTAGTTTGGTTGGGCCCTACTAATGGTGTCTGCCGCTCCTTGGTGTTCTCCTCCACTGAACAAAGCTGAGCTTCCATCTTCATGCTTTCGGCCTATTTTTACAAATTTTAAACTGCATTTGGCCTACTAGTTTGGTTGGGCCCTACTAACGGTGTCTGCCGCTCCTTGGTGTTCTCCTCCACTAAACAAAGCTGAGCTTCAATCTTCAGGCTTTCAGCCTATATCAGATATTAAACTGCATTTGGCCTTCTTGTTTGGTTGTGCCTACTAATGGTGTCTGCCGCTGCTTGGTGTTGTCCTCCACGGAAAAAAGCTGAGCTTCAATCTTCAGGCTTTCGGCCTATATTTTTAATATGAAACTGCATTTGGCCTACTAGTTTGGTTGGGCCCTACTAACGGTGTCTGCCGCTCCTTGATGTTGTCCTCCAAGGAAAAAAGCTGAGCTTCAATCTTCAGGCTTTCAGCCTATATCAGATATTAAACTGCATTTGGCCAACTAGTTTGGTTGGGCCCTACTAACGGTGTCTGCCGCTCTTTGGTGTTCTCCTCCTCTGAACAAAGCAGTGCCGCCTGTTTACTCCTGTTACCAATTTTGAACTTTATTTGGCCCACTTTATTGTTTGGGCCTACTAACTGTGCCTGCCTCTCATTACAGTTGTCCTCCACTGAACAAAGCAATGCCGCCTCGTTAGTTCTGTTACCAATTTTGAACTGCATTTAGCCAACTTTATTGTTTTGGGCCTATATCTGTGTTTCCTCCTCATCCTGCCCATTGCCCAGCCACTGCTAGATGAGTCTGCTGGTACATTGACCCAGACCACTACATTCCCCTTGCACTCTACACAGCCAGAATCTGACTCTGCTGAAAGTCAGGTTCCCTTTCCCGCATACTATACCACCTTACACGGGGACAAAGAGGAAGGCGCAGATGAAAGTGCAGGTTCCTTCATCAGGTGGGGAGGGCATACTTGTTGGCGACGTCACTGTCACAGGGCCCCTCATAGTACGCAAAAGTGTCTCTGCCGGTGGGAGGCGCCCCCGACGTCAAACACAATGCCGTACTTTGAGGGGCCCTGTGCCAGTGCCAATGCGAACGAGTGGGCCCCCCTGCTTGCTCAGGATCACAGCACTTGCAAAGTTGAAATACTGACCTCTCCCTGCTCCACTGCCGTGATGTAGTCCGAGTTTCCTGGCCCCACTAAAAACTTGAACCTGCCCTACCCCCTTACAACTTTAGCCAAATGACCCCCAATTTTCAATGCCTAACTTTTATTATAAGGTAAATTAAGATTCACAAGCTTAAGTGACACGAATTGATGTTTTTGACATTAAAATGGCCACTGTAGGTGTTTTCCTGTCCTCCACTCACTGCTGACTTTGCTTCCCTATTGACTTACATTGGGTTTCATGTTTCGGTCGATCCCCGACTTTGCGCGATAATCGGCCGATTTCACTCGACTCGACTTTTGACAAAGTCGGGTTTCGCGAAACCTGACTCGATCCTAAAAAAGTAAAAGTCGCTCAACCCTAGTCGGGAAGTCCATGCCTTCCATGATATATATGTACAACTATTTCACGTTGAAGGATTGATTCTACCTTCAGCAGCGCGGCACTGCGATGGGCGCGGCCTGTGCGCCCTCGTACGCAAATCTCTTTCTCGGGTTTTGGGAGAGGGAGATTTTTGGGGAGGGCATGCGGGCCGCCTCCCATGCGCAGTGCTGGTATCTCTACATCGATTATATTTTTGTGGTGTGGCAGGGTACCGAGCCTGGTTTTCGTGACCTTATCTGAGAACTAAATACAAATCCGTATAATATTAAGTTAACATACACAATTGATGCCAAAGAGATTGATTTTTTGGACATTAAAATCTTGGTAGATAGTGTGGGTAACATCCAAAGTGATGTCTTCGGTAAGGCAACTTTGGTGAACTCAGTTTTACACGCTACTTCAGCGCATCTGTCCTCAACGATTAAAGCAGTCCCAATTGGACAATTCTTGAGGATGAAAAGAATTTGTTCTTCGGATGGGTTATTTGAGGACCAGGCTCGGGACCTTTCCAGGAGATTCCGGGATCGGGGGTACAGTAATAGAAGCATCAAGAAGGGGTATTCTCGTGCAAAAAGAGAGGCACGAGATGGGTTACTCTGTAGAGCACCGCCCAGGGCTAAGACAGACGCGCCGTTGAGATTCATCTCAACGTATAACAATCATTGGGACACGATGCGTCAAGTATTGCAGAAACACTGGGCGGTCCTCAGAACAGAGCACATTTTAAGGCGTATTATTCCAGATCGACCGCTGCTGACGGCCAGGCGAGGGAGGAACCTCAAAGACATTCTAGTCAGGAGCCACTACGTAGCTAATCCCCCTAATATTTTTGGTGCTTCTAAGCAGAGATGGGGTTGCTATCCTTGTGGGTCTTGCTTAGCATGCCGTAATATAGATCGGGCCACATCCTTCACTACATCGGATGGAGGTAGGGACTACCAGATTGTTAATTATATCTCTTGTAGCACCACATTCGTGGTGTACTACGCTGTCTGTCCCTGTAATCTCATCTACGTGGGGCTTACCTCGCGTGAACTAAGAATTAGGACAAGGGAACATGTCAGAGACATCATGGCGGCAAAGACCTGCACCGATCCCTCTGTTTTTAAGACTTTCCCTGGACATTTCAGGCTGCGCCACAACTGTGACCCCACTGGACTACGGGTAAGGGGTATTGATAAAGTGCAAATGGGCACACGTGGGGATAATCCCAAACGTGTTCTGGCGCAGCTTGAATGTCGATGGATAGTCTCTCTGAACACAATGTCTCCCCATGGTTTGAATGAGAAGCTGTCTTGCGCTCCATTTCTTTAGTTCTTTAGTATGCACAGTGACTGCGCTATCACCCCCTGACATGGGTAAGTTTTGTCTCTAACCGCTGCTTTCCTGCACAATTGCACTTTAGCATGAGCACTTTCTTTGGGATGGTATGAGTATTACTCTAATTACTTATGAGTGGCCAGATGCTTATATAGATCCAGGTTTTACCGGATCTGTAATATATTTCCTATTGTTGATTTCTGGTCTAGCGGTTTACTGCTATGGGTACAGGGTCAACTTGATAGTGGTATAATCTTTTCCTGACCCATTCCTCAGTGGTGATTCCTTGCAGCCATTGTGCATACTGTCTATTGCTCTTTCATCCCCTTCCAGACACTCGTCCATAGAATTTATCTGTATATATATTGGGCCTTTGTGTCTTTTTTGTATTCTGTGTATTTTTGTCTATGTTGAATTAAATAAAAATTTATATTTAATCAGATTTGTGGTTGGCCCCGTGTAGTTATATGAGTCTTGAGCTCCTCTCTTCCATATAGGTATCATGTTCCCATTAGGAGTGACTCTTATTGCGTAATGCAATTTCAGATGTTATAATGATATCCGCTATGTCAGTCCTTGTTAATCATCTTATTGTTCTGTGTATTTTCACAGCTCTTTTTTCTGACTCTATAGGTACCTTCACACGAAACGACTTTACAACGAGAACGACAATGATCCGTGACGTTGCAGCGTCCTGGATAGCGATATCGTTGTGTTTGACACGCAGCAGCGATCTGGATCCTGCTGTGATATCGCTGGTCGTTGATTAAAGTTCAGAACTTTATTTGGTCATCAGATCGGCGTGTATCGTCGTGTTTGAAAGCAAAAGCAACGATGCCAGCAATGTTAAACATGGAGCTAACGACCTGTGAGAACAATAAGTGCGTCACCGCTACGTCACAGGATCGCTCCTGCATCGTTCTGGAGCTGCTGTGTTTGACATCTCTACAGTGATGTAAACAGCAACGCTGCAGCGATCGGATCGTTGTCGTTCTCGTTGTAAAGTCGTTTCGTGTGAAGGTACCTTATGGATCACAAGGCACGTGAAAAAACGTGGCAGACAAAATTGGACGAGGTCTTTGGGGAGGAGCATTCTGTTGTTTTTAATTCTAAGGAAGCAGATGATGTAGCTATACAGTTAAAAAATCTTCTTAATAAAAAGACTCGGCTGTGGTGGAATAAGGCGTTCCTGGAACGTTATGTGGCCAAGGGGCTAATACCCCATGGCCTGCGTGTCCAGGTGTTCCCGTCCTTCACAATCGATAATGATAATTTTAGAAAACAATGGGAGGATTTAGCAACTAATTGCTCAAAAGGATTTATGGAGTTGTTAATTCAATCTAATGAGACCTCTCTGAAGGAAGTGGAGGCTAGCATTAATGTGTTGCAAACTACACTACAGTCGCAATTATCAGCTGAGTCCCTTACGAAATTAATAAAGAATTGGAAGCAGAATTCAATAAATGGGAGAAGGACATTGTGACTTTTAAAACAAAGAAATATCAGAGAGACTTGAGCGATCTCACAAATAACCAAGTGTATAGGTGGAAAAGGAAGTTTAGGCAGCCAACAGCAAGGCCACATCGCAACTCTTTCTCCTCCACTTCATCGATGGATGAGGAACTGCCGAGTGGCAGTAATACGTCTTTTCATCGTAATGAACGTCTTGGCCTCGGCAAACATGTTTCTAAGAAAGGACATTTCCAGAATAAGAGGAAATTAACACCAACTCAATCACTGGAAAAGAAATCCAAAGTTAATACAACTCTGGAGGTAATCAACCTTTCTAAACATGTCTTTTCAGGACCCCAAAAGGAGGCACTTAGCTTAGGTCTGACGTTTGTGCCAACTAACAGTTTTAACTTTTTCACAGCCATGAAAGACGTACAATTGTTCCTACGCAAGGTGATCCTACGTAGGCTTCATAGTAGATCCACGGAAGCAGATGATCTTAATTCAACAATGGATCAAGAAGCTCTATCCGCACTGGAGGAGCTCGAACGTGAGAGCGCTTCTACTGCCACAGGTACATTCCCCACCTCCGTCGTCCCTAGGTCTACCACCTTTCCCCCCTTGTCGATTTACCCACAGGTCGAAATCTTCAATAAATTGGTACTGGAAGATTTCAGAACAGTCTCCGAAAGTAGGAAGGGAGATAATCTGACATGGGTACAGCGTAAGGCCCTCAAGGAACTAAAATCTATGAGGGATATTGTGATTAAACCTGCAGACAAGGGGGGGAACGTGGTCCTATGGCTGACGGAGATGTATGAGAGGGAATCTTTTCGACAACTGAGGGATAAAGAAGCATACACTATGTTGCCTCAGAACCTGACAGTTAAATTTGCAGCAATCCTGGATGAAATCCTGGATAGAGCATTCATGCAGGGTATTATTCCTAAAAAAATTCTCGACGGTCTTAGTACTAGAAATCCAGTGGTCCCTACCTTCTACCTCTTACCCAAGATCCACAAGAATTCTTTGGCTCCCCCGGGGCGTCCGATTGTCTCTGGCATTGGGGGGCTGTGTGACACAGTGTGTAAATTCATTAAATACTATCTTCATCCACTGGTGGAAACGCTGCCCTCTTATGTCAGGGACACGACGGATGTCCTGGGGAAAATCAATGGACTCTCCCTCGAACCTGACATGCTGCTGGCAGCGATCGATGTGGAATCACTATATAAAAGCATAGGGCATATTGATGGCCTTAGGGCAGTAGCCTTTTTTCTTGGAAACAGTAATCTGGATGCAGATCTGTGCTCCCTGATCCTGGAACTCCTGGAATTCATATTGACACACAACTATTTCACCTTCAAGGATCAATTCTACCTTCAGCAGTGCGGCACTGCGATGGGCGCGGCCTGTGCGCCCTCATAAGCAAATCTCTTTCTCGGGTTTGGCCGAGATGGGCCGCCTCCCATGCGCAGTGCTGGTATCGCTACATCGATGATATTTTTGTGGTGTGGCAGGGTACCGAGCCTGGTTTTCGTGACCTTATCCGAGAACTAAATACAAATCCGTATAATATTAAGTTAACATACACAATTGATGCCAAAGAGATTGATTTTTTGGACATTAAAATCTTGGTAGATAGTGTTGGTAACATCCAAAGTGATGTCTTCCATAAGGCAACTTCGGTGAACTCACTTTTACACGCTACTTCAGCGCATCTGTCCTCAACGATTAAAGCAGTCCCAATTGGACAATTCTTCAGGATGAAAAGAATTTGTTCTTCAGATGGGTTATTTGAGGACCAGGCTCGGGACCTTTCCAGGAGATTCCGGGATCGGGGGTACAGTAATAGAAGCATCAAGAAGGGGTATTCTCGTGCAAAAAGAGAGGCACGAGATGGGTTACTCTGTAGAGCACCGCCCAGGGCTAAGACAGACGCGCCGTTGAGATTCATCTCAACGTATAACAATCATTGGGACACGATGCGTCAAGTATTGCAGAAACACTGGGCGGTCCCCAGAACAGAGCACATTTTAAGGCGTATTATTCCAGATCGACCGCTGCTGACGGCCAGGCGAGGGAGGAACCTCAAAGACATTCTAGTCAGGAGCCACTACGTAGCTAACCCCCCTAATATTTTTGGTGCTTCTAAGCAGAGATGGGGTTGCTATCCTTGTGGGTCTTGCTTAGCGTGCCGTAATATAGATCGGGCCACATCCTTCACTACATCGGATGGAGGTAGGGACTACCGGATTGTTAATTATATCTCTTGTAGCACCACATTCGTGGTGTACTACGCTGTCTGTCCCTGTAATCTCATCTACGTGGGGCTTACCTCGCGTGAACTAAGAATTAGGACAAGGGAACATGTCAGAGACATCATGGCAGCAAAAACCTGCACTGATCCCTCTGTTCTTAAGACTATCCCTGGACATTTCATGGTTTGAATGAGAAGCTGTCTTTCGCTCTATTTCTTTAGTTCTATTTGGCTTATATTTGCTTCCCTTTTTGTATAGTATGTTTTTTTGTGTGCATTTTGGTTTTTAACTAATTTTATATTCTTCCTTTGATAATAGTGCCTTGCTTTATGGGGCTGCCTTCGCTTCCCTATATGTAATCTATTAACACAAAGTGGAAATACTCACTCGGAATGTACTTATGATATGGAGACGGTGATGACATCATTATGTTGGATCGATATATGGGAACCAGTGGACTATATACTATACTCATCTCTCCTCATGTGCTGTGATGAATCTATAACTATTGGGACTTAGAACAGCTTTTTGTATCCAGCAGTATATGGACATCTCAAGATCCCCCTGTCTCATCACTGTACCATTAGTACAGCAGGCACTTTCTATCTCTATTTTTATTGTTTTTTTATGTGATTTAATTGTGTTGTGTGTGCCCACTCTTTCATTTATGCATACTGTACTAAGTATTGTATACCTGACATGTGTGCACTCTATTTTCATTTTAGTAGTGCATACAGTCGCTTAGTTACCGCTATGCGTCTGTGCGCTGCCAGACGCGCATGCGCCGTGGTGTCCTGGGCGCGCCAGCATCTCCGAAGTCGTCCGGAAGCCGGACGCACGGACGAGCTGTGCGGCGGCCCCGGTCCCACTCCACATGCGCTCACATGTGTAGCGCTCAGTAAGGTCTATAAATAGTTCTAACATGTCTGGTAGACCCACATTGCCCCCCAAAGAAGCCCGCAACGCGAAACGCGCGTCGGGGCATGCTGTATGCACAGTGACTGCGCTATCACCCCCTGACATGGGTAAGTTTTGTCTCTAACCACTGCTGTCCTGCACAATTGCACTTTAGCATGAGCACTTTCTTTGGGATGGTATGAGTATTACTCTAATTACTTATGAGTGGCCAGATGCTTATATAGATCCAGGTTTTTGTACCGGATCTGTAATATATTTCCTATTGTTGATTTCTGGTCTAGCGGTTTGCTGCTATGGGTACAGGGTCAACTTGATAGTGGTATAATCTTTTCCTGACCCATTCCTCAGTGGTGATTCCTTGCAGCCATTGTGCATACTGTCTATTGCTCTTTCATCCCCTTCCAGACACTCGTCCATAGAATTTATCTGTATATATATTGGGCCTTTGTGTCTTTTTTGTATTCTGTGTATTTTTGTCTATGTTGAATTAAATAAAAATTTATATTTAATCAGATTTGTGGTTGGCCCCGTGTAGTTATATGAGTCTTGAGCTCCTCTCTTCCATATAGGTATCATGTTCCCATTAGGAGTGACTCTTATTGCGTAATGCAATTTCAGATGTTATAAGGATATCCGCTATGTCAGTCCTTGTTAATGATTTTTAGGTTTTGTTGTTTTTTTAAATTATTTTGTGTTTCCAGTTTCTGAGCCTCTTACTTTTTTATTTTTCCGTTAATGGAACTGTATGAGAGATTGTTTTTTTTCAGCAGCGAGTTCTACTTTTTACTAATACTATTTTTGGGGGAAATATGTTTGATCGCTTTTTATTGCATTTTTTGACTGGTGGGTGGGTGGTGATCGAAAAAATTCTGTTATTTTTCTTTTTGATGCCTACCTTACTGTTTAAAGGGAATCTGTGAGGAAGTTTTTGCTAATCTGAGAACAGTATGATGTAGGGGCTAGGGTTGAGCGAAACGGGTCGATCATTTTCAAAAGTCGCCGACTTTTGGCTAAGTCGGCGTCTCATGAAACCCGATCCGACCCCTGTGCTTGTCGGCCATGCGGTACGCGACTTTCGCGCCAAAGTCGCGTTTCAATGACGCGAAAAGCGCCATTTCTCAGCCAATGAAGGTGAACGCAGAGTGTGGGCAGCGTGATGACATAGATCCTGGTCCCCACCATCTTAGAGAAGGGCATTGCAGTGATTGGCTTGCTGTCTGCGGCGTCACAGGGGCTATAAAGGGGCGTTCCCGCCGACCGCCATCTTACTGCTGCTGATCTGAGCTTAGGGACAGGTTGCTGCCGCTTCATCAGAAGCAGGGAGAGCGTTAGGCAGGGTCCACTAACCACCAAACCGCTTGTGCTGCAGCGATTTCCACTGTCCAACACCACCTTCGGTGTGCAGGAACAGTGGAAGCTATTTTTTTTTTTTTTTCCCCTCAGCGCTGTAGCTCATTGGGCTGCCCTAGAAGGCTCCGTGATAGCTGTATTGCTGTGTGTACGCCACTGTGGAAACCAACTGCTTTTTTCAAAGCACATATCCTCTTGTTCCTTCCTTTCTGCACAGCTATCTTTTTTGTTTGTCCACACTTTTTATTTAATTTGTGCATCAGTCCACTCCTATTGCTGCCTGCCATACCTGGCTTACATTACTGCAGGGAGATAGTAATTGTAGGACAGTTTTTTTTTTTTTTTTTTTTTTTTTTTGTGGGAGATTAAGATTGGCATTTCTGCTACAGTGCCATCCCTGTGTGTGCCATCTCTCACTGAGTGGGCCATAGAAAGCCTATTTATTTTTTCCGTGATTTGTGTTCTAAAATCTACCTCAACACAGAAACACTACATCAATCAGTGGGAGAAAAATATTGGCCTCAGTCAGGGCTTGTGTGCCACTGCTGTGTGTGCGCTATCTCTCATTCAGTGGGCTATAGCAAGCCTATTTTTTTTTTTTTTTTTTTTTTTTTAATATTATTTGGTTTCAAAAGTCTCCCTGAAAAAAAAAAAAAACCTAAAAAAACAGTGGGAGAGTAATATTGCCCTTTCAGCTTGTGTGCCAGTCTTGACTCCTGGGTGTGCCACCTCTCTCCCTCTCATTCAGTGGGCCATAGAAAGCCTATTTATTTTTTTTTTTAAATATTATTGGGTTTCTAAAGTCTCCCTGAAAAAAACAAAAAATACATAAAAAAACAGTGGGAGAGTAATATTGCCCTTTCAGCTTGTGTGCCAGTCTTGACTCCTGGGTGTGCCACCTCTCTCCCTTTCATTCAGTGGGCCATAGAAAGCCTATTTATTTTTTTTTTTAAATATTATTGGGTTTCTAAAGTCTCCCTGAAAAAACAAAAAATACATAAAAAAACAGTGGGAGAGTAATATTGCCCTTTCAGCTTGTGTGCCAGTCTTGACTCCTGGGTGTGCCACCTCTCTCCCTTTCATTCAGTGGGCCATAGAAAGCCTATTTTTTTTTTTTTTAATATTATTTGGTTTCTAATTCTCCCTGAAAAAAAAAAAAAAACCTAAAAAAACAGTGGGAGAGTAATATTGCCCTTTCAGCTTGTGTGCCAGTCTTGACTCCTGGGTGTGCCACCTCTCTCCCTCTCATTCAGTGGGCCATAGAAAGCCTATTTATTTTTTTTTTTAAAATATTATTGGGTTTCTAAAGTCTCCCTGAAAAAACAAAAAAAACCTAAAAAAACAGTGGGAGAGTAATATTGCCCTTTCAGCTTGTGTGCCAGTCTTGACTCCTGGGTGTGCCACCTCTCTCCCTCTCATTCAGTGGGCCATAGAAAGCCTATTTATTTTTTTTTTTAAATATTATTGGGTTTCTAAAGTCTCCCTGAAAAAACAAAAAATACATAAAAAAACAGTGGGAGAGTAATATTGCCCTTTCAGCTTGTGTGCCAGTCTTGACTCCTGGGTGTGCCACCTCTCTCCCTCTCATTCAGTGGGCCATAGAAAGCCTTTTTTTTTTTTGGTTTTTTTAATATTATTTGGTTTCTAAAGTCTCCCTGAAAAAAACAAAAAAAACATAAAAAACAGTGGGAGAGTAATATTGCCCTTTCAGCTTGTGCGCCAGTCTTGACTCCTGGTTGTGCCACCTCTCTCTCTCTAATTGTGGGCCATAGAAAGCCTTTTTTTTTTTTTTTTTTAATATTATTTGGTTTCTAAAGTCTCCCTGAGAAAAAAAAATAAATAAATTAGGTGGGAGATTAATATTGACATTAGTGCTTGAGTGACAGTCCTGCGTGTGTGTCATCTCTGTGATTTTGTGCCACAGAAAACAGAGTGTGTAACATTGTGCCTGATTTTCCTTGTGGTCTCACCAACCTGTTAAGGGATATTGAAATCATACTGAAGTTATAGCTCACCGTGTAAGTTGTTTGATAGCAACAAATAAAGTTACTTTGGTTAAGATTTTAAAACAATGAGGAAGTCTGGTGCAAGAGGTCGTCGTGGGCGTTCATTGTCAGCTGGTAATGATGGTAGTGGTAGTGGAGCATCAGGTGGTCGTGGGGATAAAAATATTCCACCTAAGTCTGGAGCTGTGGAGCCAGTTTCGTCGTCAGGCTACACAAGGCCTCGAACGCTCTCTTTTCTGGGAGTAGGAAAACCGCTTTTAAAGGCGGAGCAGCAACAGCAAGTTTTGGCTTACATTGCAGACTCAGCCTCTAGCTCTTTTGCCTCCTCTTCCGAAACTGGTAAATGTAAAAGCAGCGCGTCGCTTGTGGATGTTCACGGTCAGGGACAAGTCGCTTCCTTGTCCTCCTCAGCAAAAACTACAACAAGAGAGAAGGATGCAGCAGGCGACACAACGGGTCACTCCATGGAGCTCTTTACACATACCGTCCCTGGCTTAGAAAGTGAAACATTTAACAGGCCATGCCCATTACAAGTATATTCTGACATGGAGTGCACTGATGCACAGCCACAGCCAGAGTACTATGCTGCTCCTTTGACTCAGACCACCACATTGCCCTCTCAGGGTACAGATCCACAATCAGACCCTGATGAGACTATGTTGCCCCGCCACGAACGCTATACCACCGACCGACACAGTGACACAGACGAAGTTGCACACGAGCTCGAAGAGGAGGTAATAGATGACCCAGTTATTGACCCCGATTGGCAGCCATTGGGGGAACAGGGTGCAGGCGGCAGTAGTTCAGAAGCGGAGGTGGAGGAGGGGCCGCAGCAGGCATCAACATCGCAACAGGTTCCATCTGCCGGGCCCGTATCTGGACCAAAACGCGTGTCAAAGCCAAAACCTGTTGGAGCACAGCGTTGCCATCCGGTTAAAGCTCAGTCTGCAATCCCTGAAAAGGGATCAGAGTCTAGGAAGAGTGCAGTCTGGCATTTTTTTAAACAACATCCAACTGATCAGCGCAAAGTCATCTGTCAAAAATGTTCAACTAGCTTAAGCAGAGGTCAGAATCTGAAAAGTCTAAATACTAGTTGCATGCATAGACACTTAACCACCATGCATTCTCAAGCCTGGACTAACTACCAAACGTCCCTCAAGGTTGTAGCACCCTCGGCCAATGAAGCTAGTCAGCAACGCAACATCCCTTCCGTCACTGTAAGGCCACCATTTTCCGCACCACCGGCAGTATCTGTGCAGGTTTCTTTGCCAGCCAAAAGCAGTCAGGGTCAGGGAATCACCAGTTTTGTAGGAGGAAATATTGCATGTAGGGCACCGGCGGAAACAATACCGTCTCCAACCGTCTCTCAGTCTGCCATGTCCACCGGCACACCCGAAAGTTCCACGATCTACAGCTCTCCAGTCCAGCTCACCCTACATGAGACTCTGGTTAGAAAAAGGAAGTACTTATCCTCGCATCCGCGTACACAGGGTTTTAACGCCCACATAGCTAGACTAATCTCGTTAGAGATGATGCCCTACCGGTTAGTTGAAAGCGAAGCTTTCAAAGCCCTGATGGAGTACGCTGAACCACGATACGAGCTACCCAGTCGACACTTTTTTTCCAGAAAAGCCATCCCAGCCCTGCACCAGCATGTTAAACAGCGCATCGTCCATGCACTCAGGCAATCTGTGAGTACAAAGGTGCACCTGACTACAGATGCATGGACCAGTAGGCATGGCCAGGGACGTTATGTGTCCATCACGGCACACTGGGTGAATGTGGTGGATGCAGGGTCCACAGGCGACATCAATTTAGGGACAGTTGTGCCTAGCCCACGGTCTAGGAAACAGTTGGCTGTAGGCGTTCGCACCCCCTCCTCCTCCTCCTCGTCCTCCTGCAGAAGCTACAGCTCTTCCACAGAACGCAGTCGGCCAACCACTCCATCGGCAGATGACACTGTTGCACACCAGTTGTCCCATTATGGGCCAGCTACTGCCAAGCGTCAGCAGGCTGTATTGGCTATGAAGTGTTTGGGCGACAACAGACACACCGCGGAAGTTCTGTCCGAGTTCTTGCAACAAGAAACGCAGTCGTGGCTGGGCACAGTAGATCTTGAGGCAGGCAAGGTAGTGAGTGATAACGGAAGGAATTTCATGGCTGCCATCTCCCTTTCCCAACTGAAACACATTCCTTGCCTGGCTCACACCTTAAACCTGGTGGTGCAGTGCTTATTGAAAACTTATCCTGGGTTCTCCGACCTGCTCCTCAAAGTGCGTGCACTTTGCTCACATATCCGACGTTCGCCTGTACACGCCAGCCGTATGCAGACCTATCAGCGGTCTTTGAACCTTCCCCAGCATCGCCTAATCATAGACGTTGCAACAAGGTGGAACTCAACACTGCACATGCTTCAGAGACTGTGCGAACAGAGGCGTGCTGTTATTTATTTGTGGGAGGATACACGGGCAGGCAGTAGGATGGCAGACATGGAGTTGTCAGGTGTGCAGTGGTCGAAGATACAAGACATGTGTCAAGTCCTTCAGTGTTTTGAGGAATGCACACGGCTGGTTAGTGCAGACAACGCCGTAATAAGCATGAGCATCCCCCTAATGCGTCTGCTGATGCAAAGTTTGACGCACATAAAGGAGCAGGCGTCTGCACCAGAGGAAGAGGGAAGCCTTGATGACAGTCAGCCATTGTCTGGTCAGGGCAGTGTACAGGACGAGGTAGCGGGCGAAGAGGAGGTGGAGGACGAGGAGGATGATGGGGATGAGTATATTTTTAATGCGGAAACTTTCACGGGGGCACAGGAAATTGGTTGCGAGTCACGGCCGGGTTCTGGTTTTTTGAGGGACACAAGTGACGTAGATTTGCCTGCAACTGCCCCTCAACCAATCACAACCGGAGATTTGACAAGTGGAACTTTGGCCCACATGGCGGATTATGCCTTACGTATCCTACAAAGGGACACACGCATTACGAAAATGATGAACGATGACGATTACTGGTTGGCCTGCCTCCTTGATCCACGCTATAAAGGCAAATTGCAAAATATTATGCCACATGAGAACTTGGAACTAATATTAGCAACCAAACAATCAACTCTTGTTGACCGTTTGCTTCAGGCATTCCCAGCACACAGCGCACGTGATCGTTCTCACACGAGCTCCAGGGGGCAGCAGACTAGGAGTGTTAGGGGTGCACACATCAGAAGTGGCGTTGGACAGAGGGGTTTTCTGACCAGGTTGTGGAGTGATTTTGCTATGACCGCAGACAGGACAGGTACTGCTGCATCAATTGAAAGTGACAGGAGACAACATTTGTCCAGTATGGTTACTAACTATTTTTCATCCCTTATCGATGTTCTCCCTCAACCGTCATTCCCATTTGATTACTGGGCCTCCAAATTAGACACCTGGCCAGAATTGGCAGAATATGCATTGCAGGAGCTTGCTTGCCCGGCAGCAAGTGTCCTATCAGAAAGAGTATTCAGTGCTGCAGGGTCAATATTAACCGAAAAAAGGACTCGTCTGGCTACCCAAAATGTTGACGATCTAACATTCATTAAAATGAACCACAACTGGATTTCAAAATCTTTTGCCCCACCTTGCCCGGCCGACACCTAGCTTTCCTATGAAAAGCTCTTGCCTGTGAATTACTTTTCTAATGTCTAATTTGCTGCTGCAGATTGTACAGCATACGACATGTTTACACCTCCCTAAATGGCCAAACTCCCCACACGGGGCCGTGGTATCGCGACTTGGCGCAAGCACCCGTGAGACTGCTGTTTGTCTGAAGAGGTGGGTGTGCTCGCTTTTGGTTGACGGCATTGCTACTGGGTCCCTCATAGTACAATGTAGTGTCTCTGGCGGTGGTGGTGCGCACCCAACGTCAGACACACCGTTGTAACATGAGTGGCCCTGGGGCGGTCCCGCCGGCCTCAAGAGAGTTCCCCCCTACCCCAGCTCAAACTGGGCTCTACTACGTGCAAAATTATGTCGCACAGCTCCACCAATCTTTAGTCTATTCGCTGACATCATTCAATGTCTGGCACTGACAATACAAATTTGTAGACATCTATGATGCAACTTAAAGTAGTCTGTGTCTGTGTCCTATATTGGCACCATTAAATAGTTACTGCCAAATTACTATGTCAGAAACACAGCAGATGAGCCCACCCCTGTACCTAAGTATGCCATCTTTTTTTTTGTTTTGGTTGTTTTGCGAGACATTAACATCTATTTATATTTTGGGAGTACTGGGACAGACACTCCTTGCACTACTCCTCCACTCAGCACCAAGCTGCCTGCCCGTGTATCCATGTAACCGCTGTAAAACTGCCATGAGCCTATTGTTTGTTATTTTAGGCCTTTGATAGCCTGTCTGCGGTCCCTACTCCTCCACTGACCACCAAGCTGCCTGCCCGTGTATCCATGTAACCGCTGTAAAACTGCCATGAGCCTATTGTTTGTTATGTTAGGCCTTTGAAGCCTTTCTGCGCTCCCTCCTTCCACTAGTCCTCCACTGACCAGACCACTGCTGCCCGTGTACCCCTGGAACCAATTTTAAAGTGCCTACAGCCAGCCCATTTTATTGTGTTAGGCCTTCGAAGCCTGTCTGCGGTCCATACTTCCACTAGTCCTCCACTGACCAGACCACTGCTGCCCGTGTACCCCTGGAACCAATTTTAAAGTGCCTACAGTCAGCCCATTTTATTGTGTTAGGCCTTCGAAGCCTGTCTGCGGTCCATACTTCCACTAGGCCTCCACTGACCAGACCACTGCTGCCCGTGTACCCCTGGAACCAATTTTAAAGTGCCTACAGCCAGCCCATTTTATTGTGTTAGGCCTTCGAAGCCTGTCTGCGGTCCATACTTCCACTAGTCCTCCACTGACCAGACCACTGCTGCCCGTGTACCCCTGGAACCAATTTTAAAGTGCCTACAGCCAGCCCATTTTATTGTGTTAGGCCTTCGAAGCCTGTCTGCGGTCCATACTTCCACTAGGCCTCCACTGACCAGACCACTGCTGCCCGTGTACCCCTGGAACCAATTTTAAAGTGCCTACAGCCAGCCCATTTTATTGTGTTAGGCCTTCGAAGCCTGTCTGCGGTCCATACTTCCACTAGGCCTCCACTGACCAGACCACTGCTGCCCGTGTACCCCTGGAACCAATTTTAAAGTGCCTACAGCCAGCCCATTTTATTGTGTTAGGCCTTCGAAGCCTGTCTGCGGTCCATACTTTAAATACTCCTCCACTCACCACCAAGCTGCCTGCCCGTGTATCCATGTAACCGCTGTAAAACTGCCATGAGCCTATTGTTTGTTATGTTAGGCCTTTGATAGCCTGTCTGCGGTCCTTACTTTAAATACTCCTCCACTCACCACCTAGCTGCCTGTGTATCCATGTAACCGATGTAAAACTGCCATGACTGCCTACTGTTTGTTATTTTAGGCCTTTGATAGCCTGTCTGCGGCCCCTACTTGCAATACTCCTCCACTGACCACAATGCTGCCTGGAGTGCCTGCCTGTGTATCCATGTAACCGATGTAAAACTGCCATGACTGCCTACTGTTTGTTATTTTAGGCCTTTGATAGCCTGTCTGCGGCCCCTACTTGCAATACTCCTCCACTGAGCACAATGCTGCCTGGAGTGCCTGCCTGTGTATCCATGTAACCGATGTAAAACTGCCATGACTGCCTACTGTTTGTTATTTTAGGCCTTTGATAGCCTGTCTGCAGCCCCTACTTGCAATACTCCTCCACTGACCACACCAATGCTGCCCGTGTACCCCTGGAACCTATTTAAAAGTTCATAGAGCCTAGTTATATATTTTATTTACTATTAATAAGGCCATGATGGACTACGCTGTACCACGCTACAAGCTAACCAGTCGACACTTCTTTTGCGAGAAAAGCCATCCCAACCCTCCACCAGCATGTAGAAGACCGCATTGTCCATGCACTCTGGCAATCTGTGAGTACAAAGGTGCACCTGACAACAGACGCATGGACCTGTAGGCATGGCCACGGAAGATTACGTGTCCATTACGGCGCAATGGGTTAATGTGGTGGATGCATGGTCCACAGGGGACAGCCTACTAAGTCTGTCTGCAGTCCCTAATTCAAATTGTCCTCCACTGTCTAAATCGGAACTTCCACCTTCTGGCTTTCGGCCTATAGTATCAGAAATTAAACTGCATTTGGCCTTCAACTTTGGTTAGGGCCTACTAACGGCTTCTGCCCCTCCCTGGTGTTGCCCTCAACTAAATAAAGCTGAGCTTCAACCTTCCGGCTCTCATTATGTGGTTTTAAAAAAAAAAATGGTGGTTAGGGCCTACTAACGGCTTCTGCCCCTCCCTGGTGTTGTCCTCAACTAAATAAAGCTGAGCTTCAACCTTCCGGCTCTCATTATGTGGTTTTAAAAAAAAAAATGGTGGTTAGGGCCTACTAACGGCTTCTGCCCCTCCCTGGTGTTGTCCTCAACTAAATAAAGCTGAGCTTCAACCTTCCGGCTCTCATTATGTGGTTTTAAAAAAAAAAATGGTGGTTAGGGCCTACTAACGGCTTCTGCCCCTCCCTGGTGTTGTCCTCAACTAAATAAAGCTGAGCTTCAACCTTCCGGCTCTCATTATGTGGTTTAAAAAAAAAAAATGGTGGTTAGGGCCTACTAACGGCTTCTGCCCCTCCCTGGTGTTGTCCTCAACTAAATAAAGCTGAGCTTCAACCTTCCGGCTCTCATTAAGTGGTTTTAAAAAAAAAAAAAATGGTGGTTAGGGCCTACTAACGGCTTCTGCCCCTCCCTGGTGTTGTCCTCAACTAAATAAAGCTGAGCTTCAACCTTCCGGCTCTCATTATGTGGTTTTAAAAAAAAAAATGGTGGTTAGGGCCTACTAACGGCTTCTGCCCCTCCCTGGTGTTGTCCTCAACTAAATAAAGCTGAGCTTCAACCTTCCGGCTCTCATTAAGTGGTTTTAAAAAAAAAAAAAATGGTGGTTAGGGCCTACTAACGGCTTCTGCCCCTCCCTGGTGTTGTCCTCAACTAAATAAAGCTGAGCTTCAACCTTCCGGCTCTCATTAAGTGGTTTTAAAAAAAAAAAAAATGGTGGTTAGGGCCTACTAACGGCTTCTGCCCCTCCCTGGTGTTGCCCTCAACTAAATAAAGCTGAGCTTCAACCTTCCGGCTCTCATTATGTGGTTTTAAAAAAAAAAAAGGTGGTTAGGGCCTACTAACGGCTTCTGCCCCTCCCTGGTGTTGTCCTCAACTAAATAAAGCTGAGCTTCAACCTTCCGGCTCTCATTATGTGGTTTTAAAAAAAAAAATGGTGGTTAGGGCCTACTAACGGCTTCTGCCCCTCCCTGGTGTTGTCCTCAACTAAATAAAGCTGAGCTTCAACCTTCCGGCTCTCATTAAGTGGTTTTTAAAAAAAAATGGTGGTTAGGGCCTACTAACGGCTTCTGCCCCTCCCTGGTGTTGTCCTCAACTAAATAAAGCTGAGCTTCAACCTTCCGGCTCTCATTAAGTGGTTTTAAAAAAAAAATGGTGGTTAGGGCCTACTAACGGCTTCTGCCCCTCCCTGGTGTTGTCCTCAACTAAATAAAGCTGAGCTTCAACCTTCCGGCTCTCATTAAGTGGTTTTAAAAAAAAAAAAAATGGTGGTTAGGGCCTACTAACGGCTTCTGCCCCTCCCTGGTGTTGTCCTCAACTAAATAAAGCTGAGCTTCAACCTTCCGGCTCTCATTATGTGGTTTTAAAAAAAAAAATGGTGGTTAGGGCCTACTAACGGCTTCTGCCCCTCCCTGGTGTTGTCCTCAACTAAATAAAGCTGAGCTTCAACCTTCCGGCTCTCATTATGTGGTTTTAAAAAAAAAAATGGTGGTTAGGGCCTACTAACGGCTTCTGCCCCTCCCTGGTGTTGTCCTCAACTAAATAAAGCTGAGCTTCAACCTTCCGGCTCTCATTATGTGGTTTTAAAAAAAAAAAAAATGGTGGTTAGGGCCTACTAACGGCTTCTGCCCCTCCCTGGTGTTGTCCTCAACTAAATAAAGCTGAGCTTCAACCTTCCGGCTCTCATTAAGTGGTTTTAAAAAAAAAATGGTGGTTAGGGCCTACTAACGGCTTCTGCCCCTCCCTGGTGTTGTCCTCAACTAAATAAAGCTGAGCTTCAACCTTCCGGCTCTCATTATGTGGTTTTAAAAAAAAAATGGTGGTTAGGGCCTACTAACGGCTTCTGCCCCTCCCTGGTGTTGTCCTCAACTAAATAAAGCTGAGCTTCAACCTTCCGGCTCTCATTAAGTGGTTTTAAAAAAAAAAAAAATGGTGGTTAGGGCCTACTAACGGCTTCTGCCCCTCCCTGGTGTTGCCCTCAACTAAATAAAGCTGAGCTTCAACCTTCTGCTCCAAATTACCATTTTAAAAAATGCAATAGGCTTTTCCGGCCTACTAAAGGTGTCTGCCCCTCCCTGGTGTTGTCCTCAACTGAACAAAGCTGAGCTTCCACATTCTGGCTTTCGCCCTATACTATCAGATATTAAACTGCATTTGGCCTACTAGTGTGGTTAGGCCCTTGAAACAGTGTCTGCTGCTCTTGGGTTTGCTACTCCACTGAACAAAGCAATGCCGCCTGTTTAGTCCTGTTACCAATTTTGAACTGCATGTAGCCTACTTTATTCTTTGGCCCTATATCTGTTTCCTCCTCATCCTGCCCATTGCCCAGCCACTGCTAAATGAGTCTGCTGGTACATTGACCTAGACCACTACATTCCCCTTGTACTCTACACAGCCAGAATCTGTCCCTGCTGAAAGTAAGGTTCCCCTTCCCGCATGTTATACCACCTTACACAGGGACAAAGAGGAAGGTGCAGATGAAAGTGCAGGTTCCTTCATCAGGTGGGGGGGCATACTCGTTGGCGACGTCACTGGCACAGGGCCCCTCAGAGTACGCAAAAGTGTCGCTGCTGGTGGGAGGCGCCCCCGCCATGCAAACACACCGCCGTACTTTGAGGGGCCCTGTGCCAGTGGCAATGCGAACGAGTGGGCCCCCCCTGCTTGCTCAGGATCACAGCACTTGCAACTTTTAAATACTTACCTTTCCCTGCAACACCGCCGTGACGTAGTCCGCATTTCCTGGGCCCACGAAAAACTTGAGCCAGCCCTACTCCCCCCACAACTTTCCCCCAATTCCCTATGCCCAACTATTATTATACAGTTAATTAAGATTGGCAAGCTTCAGAAACAAGAATGGATGTTTTTGGCATTAAAATGGGCACTGTAGGTGTTTTCCTGGCCTCCACTCACTGCCGACTATGCTTCCCCATTGACTTGCATTGGGTTTCGTGTTTCGGTCGATCCCCGACTTTTAGCGATAATCGGCCGACTGCACTCGACTCGACTCTGGACAAAATCGGGTTTCCCAAAACCCTACTCGATCTTAAAAAAATGAAAGTCGCTCAACCCTAGTAGGGGCAGATACCCTGATTATAATCATGTGTCACTACATGGTTTTTTTTTGCCTTCCTCTGGATCAACATGTTAGGGCATGTTAGGTTAGGCTATGGGTTGAACTAGATGGACTTAAAGTCTTCCTTCAACCTTAATAACTATGTTACTATGTTACTTACTGGGCTGTGAGTAGTAGTTTCACTAAATTCAGGATTTTAGGAGTAGAAGATAATCACTAGAAGACTAATTGTTTCATGACATATAGACCTCTTCCTCTGTGTAACCCCACCCCCATCACTGATTAGCAGCTTTCTACAAATATACAGTGTACACAGAAAGCTGTCAATCAGTGGTGTGGGCGGGGTTATACAGAGTTCATTCAGAAAACTGCAGCATAGAAAACAATGATTTCATCAAAACTACACCACACAGCCCAGAAAGTGACTCATTGCTAGAAGCAGGTCTATGTCCCTACATAATGCTGTTCTCAGATTTCATAGCAAAAAACTGGTGACAACTTTGTTTTAAAAGAATAATATTTTTATACAGACACAATGATACCAATGTTTATTTGATTCTTATTTTTTTCTTTATTTTGAAATAGGATAAAGGAAGGTTATTTAAACTCTTATTTTTTATATTTACATTTTTTCTTAATCATTTTCTTTATTTTTAATTCCTCTTAGGAGGGAGACTTTATTTTGGCACCGTTTGTTAACTCATACTATATACTACAATACATACCTCTGCCATGCTAACCTATGGGCTCCCTGCAGTCATCAAACAAGCCATGCAAATGCCATTGTCAGTGATTGGCAGTGGCTTCTAAATGGTTAAATAGCAGAGATCAGAGCTAGTTCCAGTCACTGCAGTTACAGGCAGATGCTGGCTGTGTAACATATGCAGAATCTGCCCAGTATGGAGCTGGCTCAGCTGCAGAGCCTGCTACATAAATTTCCTAGCAACTTGTGATGAATATGTACATCACAATCATTAAGAGGCTATCAAGCATTTTAGGCTGGGGTCACACTTGCGAGTGCAATTCGAGAAACTCGTACGAGTCTCTCGCATCAATACCTGGGACTGGGGACCGGAGTGTGTGGCTGCATAGAAATACATGCCGGCGGCTGTGCCGGGTATTGATGCGAGAGACTCGTGCGAGTTTCTCGCATTGCACACGCAAGTGTGACCCCAGCCTTAAAATCTTTTTGGCAGCAGAGAAAGTAGATAAAGTACATTTTAAAGCCACAGTTTAAGGATATATGAAATTATATTTCCAAAATTGGTATATTATATTGACCTTCAAATTTTTTAAGGACATTAATTACATCATAAATGCTGCAATTGCAAGATGAAGACATTATAATAGCAGTAACAGCTGTGATGTCATCATATATGCTCTTTGGTTAATGTCCGTCATAACAGATCACTACTGCTTGTCCAACAGCAAACATCCCAACGTACAAATAATTGCAGTTAGATGGAGCGTATGTGCATTCACAGTAGAGAGAACAGCTTAACTACCCTACTAACCAGAATCCCTCAATGTCTGTCCACTATTTCATCCTTCTTCTCCGCTAGATTTCTGAAACTTAACATGGACAAAACAGAATTCATCATCTTTCCCCCATCTCACGCGACCCCCCCAACGAACCTATCCATTACAGTAAACGGCTGCCCACTCTCCCCAGTCCCACAAGCTCGCTGCCTCGGGGTAATCCTTGACACTGATCTCTCCTTCAAACCACATATCCAAGCCCTTTCCACTTCCTGCCGACTTCAACTCAAAAATATTTCACGAATCCGTTCATTCCTCAACCAAGAATCTGCAAAAACCCTAGTCCATGCCCTCATCATCTCTCGCCTTGACTACTGCAACCTCCTGCTCTGTGGCCTCCCCTCTAACACTCTCGCACCCCTCCAATCTATTCTAAACTCTGCTGCCTGACTAATCCACCTGTCCCCCCACTATTCCCCGGCCTCTCCCCTCTGTCAATCCCTCCACTGGCTCCCCATTGCCCAGAGACTCCAGTACAAAACCCTAACCATGACATACAAAGCCATCCACAACCTGTCTCCTCCTTACATCTGTGACCCCGTCTCCCGGTACTTACCTACACGCAACCTCCGATCCTCACAAGATCTCCTTCTCTACTCCCCTCTTATCTCCTCTTCCCACAATCGCATACAAGATTTCTCTTGCATATCACCTCTACTCTGGAACCCTCTACCACAATACATCAGACTCTCGTCTACCATCGAAACCTTCAAAAAGAACCTGAAGACTCACCTCTTCCATCAAGCCTACAACCTGCAGTAACCACCGATCAACCAAACCGCTGCATGACCAGCTCTATCCTCACCTACTGTATTCTCACCCATCCCTTGTAGATTGTGAGCCCTCACGGGCAGGGTCCTCACTCCTCCTGTACCAGTTATGACTTGTATTGTTTAAGATTATTGTAATTGTTTTTATTATGTATACCCCTCCTCACATGTAAAGCGCCATGGAATAAATGGCGCTATAACAATAAATAATAATAATAATAATAATAATAATAATAATAATAAAAATAACTGTAGAGAGCAAAAAATATGCAGATTTCTGTTGCTTGGGGAAAGTCAGGATGGTAAACTAGTAGCTACTCCAGATATTTTCAGATTTGACTGTAGTTACTGTGAATTGTATAGTCAATGTAAGAAAAAATACCAGATAAGTTTATCATGCAGAGATATAAGCAGACCTTATTATGTTTCAATCTTTAGAAACTTTGTTTGCAGTAAAAAAAATTTTTTATAATGATCATCATGCATGTAATTTTTAAATGTTGGCATTAGATTGCTTACAACTCTAATTGTGAATTTCCAATTTCAATATCAAGGAAATCCAGAATGAAACACTTAGTATTCAGAGACTTTCCCACACACCACGGAAGTCTGTTTAACTTTACAGAGATGCAAATTAAAAATGCCAGGAAAGAACAGTGTCTGCAGGAGACTGAATTCATGTACTGAATGTTAACGTGATGCACGCTAAAGGAATATTTAGCATGGACTAATATTTTATCTCCTGTCTTCCAGCAGACATGGGTAGTACAAGGTGTTCTTGGAAATCTTCTTCAGTCTGGAAAAACAAAACATCCTCAATGATTGATCATTTTCTCCATGGTGTGAATTGGATGCAAATATAAATGTTACCACCAGACTATCCAATCCTAAACTATTAAAAGTCAACACTTTACTAAAGACAACTGCCAACAAAGATAACATCCTCTCTTTTCATTTTTTGTCTTTGCAAGGCCAAACATGCTATGATTGGATTTGGTTCAATCCTGCTTTAATTCATTAAACAAGTGAAACAAAATCACAATTTATAGTACATCCTTGACAGCTGGCAGATTGTATATGTTTGTATTGCTCCTGCCAATAAAAAGTTTTCGTTCAGCTCTGTCACGGATTCTTGGTGTACTTGAAGTGTCAGACATGTTCGGATGTACTTGTAACAATCACAATAAACGTCTTGAGGCATGCATGGATTGTGCTGTACTCTCATAATGAAAATCACATGATTGTTGTTTACAATACTCCATAAAAAATATAAAATACTGAGTACGTTTAAAATCATAATCATGAACAGATAGCATTTCTGAAATCAATTTAACGTATCATATTTGTTTTAGGATTTTCTGAATGCGCACGCTTACAGTATGTGCTGAATAGGAAATTAACTGAATACGTATTGTTCACAGAAATATAATGTGGTAACAGACAACTAAACAAGAGACTTGATAGAATGCTATTATTATTCCAAAATGATAAACTTGTCTTTAGCACTTGTATTTTGTATTTGATAGTTTGCACTAGGGTTGAGCGAAACGGATCGTTCATTTTCATAAGTCGCCGACTTTTGGCAAAGTCGGCGTCTCATGAAACCGAGCCGATCCCTGTGTGGGGTCTGCCATGCGGTACGCGACTTTCGCGCCAAAGTCGCGTTTCAATTACGCTAAAAGCGCCATTTCTCAGCCAATGAAGGTGGACTCAGAGTGTGGGCAGCGTGATGACATAGATCTCAGTCCCCACCATCTTAGAGAAGGGCATTGCAGTGATTGGCTTGCTTTCTGCGGCGTCACAGGGGCTATAAAGGGGCGTTCCCACCGACCGCCATCTTACTGCTGCTGATCTGAGCGTAGGGAGAGGTTGCTGCAGCTTCTTCGGAAGCAGGGATAGTGATAGGCAGGGTACATAAAGCCACAAACCGCTTGTGCTGTAGCGATTTCCACTGTCCAATACCACCTTTTGTTTGCAGGACAGTGGAAGCTACATTTTTTTTTTCTCAGCGCTGTAGCTCATTGGGCTGCCCTAGAAGGCTCCCTGATAGCTGCGTTGCTTTGTGTGTACGCCGCTGTGCAAACCAACTGCTTTTTTCAAAGCACAAATCCTGTTTTTCCTTCCTTTCTGCACAGCTATCTTGTGTGTTTGTCCACACTTTTGTGTGCAGCAGTCCTTTTACAGCTGCCTGCCATACTTTTCTGAGATAACTGCAGGGAGATAAATATTGGCAAGTCTGCCTCCGTGCCATTGCTGTGTGTGGCATCTCTCTCTCATTGTGTGGCACCGAAAACACTGTGTAATACTTGTCCTTTTTTTTCTAAATTCTCCCTTTTCAAAAAAAAAAATTAGTGGGAGATAAATATTGTCAAGTCTGCCTCCATGCCATTGCTGTGTGTGGCATCTCTCTCTCATTGTGTGGCACTGAAAACACTGTGTAATACTTGTCCTTTTTTTTTTTTTTCTAAATTCTCCCTTTTCCAAAAAAAGAAAATAAGTGGGAGATAAATATTTGTCAAGTCTGACTCCGTGCCATTGCTGTGTGTGGCATCTCTCTCTCATTGTGTGGCACTGAAAACACTGTGTAATACTTGGCCATTTTTTTGGGGGGGGTACATTCTCCCTTTTCAAAAAAAAAAAAAATTATTGGGAGATAAATATTGGCAAGTCTGCCTCCGTGCCATTGCTGTGTGTGGCATCTCTCGCTCATTGTGTGGCACTGAAAACACTGTGTAATACTTGTCCTTTCTTTTTTTTTTTTTTTTCTAAATTCTCCCTTTTCCCAAAAAAAAATTAGTGGGAGACAAATATTGTCAAGTCTGCCTCCGTGCCATTGCTGTGTGTGGCATCTCTCTCTCACTGTGTGGCACTGAAAACACTGTGTAATACTTGTCCTTATTTTATTTTTTTTCTAAATTCTCCCTTTTCCCAAAAAAAAATTAGTGGGAGATAAATATTGTCAAGTCTGACTCCGTGCCATTGCTGTGTGTGGCATCTCTCTCTCATTGTGTGGCACTGAAAACACTGTGTAATACTTGGCCATTTTTTTGGGGGGGGTACATTCTCCCTTTTCAAAAAAAAAAAAAATTATTGGGAGATAAATATTGGCAAGTCTGCCTACGTGCCATTGCTGTGTGTGGCATCTCTCTCTCATTGTGTGCCACTAAAAACACTGTGTAATACTTGTCCTTTTTTTTTTTTTTTTCTAAATTCTCCCTTTTCCCCAAAAACAATTAGTGGGAGATAAATATTGTCAAGTCTGCCTCCGTGCCATTGCTGTGTGTGGCATCTCTCTCTCATTGTGTGGCACTGAAAACACTGTGTAATACTTGTCCTTTTTTTTTTTTTTTCTAAATTCTCCCTTTTCCAAAAAAAAAATTAGTGGGAGATAAATATTGTCAAGTCTGACTCCGTGCCATTGCTGTGTGTGGCATCTCTCTCTCATTGTGTGGCACTGAAAACACTGTGTAATACTTGTCCTTTTTTTTATTTTTTTCTAAATTCTCCCTTTTCCAAAAAAAAATTTGTGGGAGATAAATATTGTCAAGTCTGACTCCGTGCCATTGCTGTGTGTGGCATCTCTCTCTCATTGTGTGGCACTGAAAACACTGTGTAATACTTGTCCTTTTTTTTTTTTTTTCTAAATTCTCCCTTTTCCAAAAAAAAAATTAGTGGGAGATAAATATTGTCAAGTCTGACTCCGTGCCATTGCTGTGTGTGGCATCTCTCTCTCATTGTGTGGCACTGAAAACACTGTGTAATACTTGTCCTTTTTTTTTTTTTTTTCTAAATTCTCCCTTTTCCAAAAAAAAATTAGTGGGAGATAAATATTGTCAAGTCTGACTCCGTGCCATTGCTGTGTGTGGCATCTCTCTCTCATTGTGTGGCACTGAAAACACTGTGTAATACTTGTCCTTTTTTTTTTTTTTTCTAAATTCTCCCTTTTCCAAAAAAAATATTAGTGGGAGAAAAATATTGTCAAGTCTGACTCCGTGCCATTGCTGTGTGTGGCATCTCTCTCTCATTGTGTGGCACTGAAAACACTGTGTAATACTTGTCCTTTTTTTTTTTTTCTAAATTCTCCCTTTTCCAAAAAAAAAATTAATGGGAGATAAATATTGTCAAGTCTGACTCCGTGCCGTTGCTGTGTGTGGCATCTCTCTCTCATTGTGTGGCACTGAAAACACTGTGTAATACTTGTCCTTTTTTTTTTTTCTAAATTCTCCCTTTTCCCCAAAAAAAATTAGTGGGAGATAAATATTGTCAAGTCTGACTCCGTGCCATTGCTGTGTGTGGCATCTCTCTCTCATTGTGTGGCACTGAAAACACTGTGTAATACTTGTTCTTTTTTTTTTTTTTTTCTAAATTCTCCCTTTTCCAAAAAAAAAATTAGTGGGAGATAAATATTGTCAAGTCTGCCTCCGTGCCATTGCTGTGTGTGGCATCTCTCTCTCATTGTGTGGCACTGAAAACACTGTGTAATACTTGTCCTTTTTTTTTTTTTTTCTAAATTCTCCCTTTTCCAAAAAGAAAATTAGTGGGAGATAAATATTGTCAAGTCTGACTCTGTGTCATTGCTGTGTGTGGCATCTCTCTCTCATTGTGTGGCACTGAAAACACTGTGTAATACTTGTCCTTTTTTTTTTTTTTCTAAATTCTCCCTTTTCCCCAAAAAAAATTAGTGGGAGATAAATATTGTCAAGTCTGCCTCTGTGCCATTGCTGTATGTGGCATCTCTCTCTCATTGTGTGGCACTGAAAACACTGTGTAATACTTGTCCTTTTTTTTTTTTTTTTTTTTCTAAATTCTCCCTTTTCCAAAAAAAAATTAGTGGGAGATAAATATTGTCAAGTCTGACTCCGTGCCATTGCTGTGTGTGGCATCTCTCTCTCATTGTGTGGCACTGAAAACACTGTGTAATACTTGGCCATTTTTTTTGGGGGGTACATTCTCCCTTTTCAAAAAAAAAAAAATTATTGGGAGATAAATATTGGCAAGTCTGCCTCCGTGCCATTGCTGTGTGTGGCATCTCTCTCTCATTGTGTGGCACTGAAAACACTGTGTAATACTTGTCCTTTTTTTTTTTTTCTAAATTCTCCCTTTTCCCCCAAAAAAATTAGTGGGAGACAAATATTGGCAAGTCTGCCTCCGTGCCATTGCTGTGTGTGGCATCTCTCTCTCATTGTGTGGCACTGAAAACACTGTGTAATACTTGGCCATTTTTTTTGGGGGGGGTACATTCTCCCTTTTCAAAAAAAAAAAATTATTGGGAGATAAATATTGGCAAGTCTGCCTCCGTGCCATTGCTGTGTGTGGCATCTCTCTCTCATTGTGTGCCACTGAAAACACTGTGTAATACTTGTCCTTTTTTTTTTTTTTCTAAATTCTCCCTTTTCCCCAAAAAAAATTAGTGGGAGATAAATATTGTCAAGTCTGCCTCTGTGCCATTGCTGTGTGTGGCATCTCTCTCTCATTGTGTGGCACTGAAAACACTGTGTAATACTTGTCCTTTTTTTTTTTTTTTCTAAATTCTCCCTTTTCCAAAAAAAAATTAGTGGGAGATAAATATTGTCAAGTCTGACTCCGTGCCATTGCTGTGTGTGGCATCTTTCTCTCATTGTGTGGCACTGAAAACACTGTGTAATACTTGGCCATTTTTTTGGGGGGGGTACATTCTCCCTTTTCAAAAAAAAAAAATTATTGGGAGATAAATATTGGCAAGTCTGCCTCCGTGCCATTGCTGTGTGTGGCATCTCTCTCTCATTGTGTGGCACTGAAAACACTGTGTAATACTTGTCCTTTCTTTTTTTTTTTTTTTCCTAAATTCTCCCTTTTCCCAAAAAAAAATTAGTGGGAGACAAATATTGTCAAGTCTGCCTCCGTGCCATTGCTGTGTGTGGCATCTCTCTCTCACTGTGTGGCACTGAAAACACTGTGTAATACTTGGCCATTTTTTTGGGGGGGGTACATTCTCCCTTTTCAAAAAAAAAAAAATTATTGGGAGATAAATATTGGCAAGTCTGCCTCCGTGCCATTGCTGTGTGTGGCATCTCTCTCTCATTGTGTGCCACTGAAAACACTGTGTAATTCTTGTCCTTTTTTTTTTTTTTTCTAAATTCTCCCTTTTCCCCAAAAAAAATTAGTGGGAGATAAATATTGTCAAGTCTGCCTCCGTGCCATTGCTGTGTGTGGCATCTCTCTCTCATTGTGTGGCACTGAAAACACTGTGTAATACTTGTCCTTTTTTTTTTTTTTTTCTAAATTCTCCCTTTTCCAAAAAAAAAATTAGTGGGAGATAAATATTGTCAAGTCTGACTCCGTGCCATTGCTGTGTGTGGCATCTCTCTCTCATTGTGTGGCACTGAAAACACTGTGTAATACTTGTCCTTTTTTTTTTTTTTTTCTAAATTCTCCCTTTTCCCCAAAAAAAATTAGTGGGAGATAAATATTGTCAAGTCTGACTCTGTGCCATTGCTGTGTGTGGCATCTCTCTCTCATTGTGTGGCACTGAAAACACTGTGTAATACATGTCCTTTTTTTTTTTTTTTCTAAATTCTCCCTTTTCAAAAAAAAAAAATAGTGGGAGATAAATATTGTCAAGTCTGACTCCGTGCCATTGCTGTTTGTGGCATCTCTCTCTCATTGTGTGGCACTGAAAACACTGTGTAATACTTGTCCTTTTTTTTTTTTTCTAAATTCTCCCTTTTCCCCAAAAAAAATTAGTGGGAGATAAATATTGTCAAGTCTGCCTCCGTGCCATTGCTGTGTGTGGCATCTCTCTCTCATTGTGTGGCACTGAAAACACTGTGTAATACTTGTCCTTTTTTTTTTTTTTACATTCTCCCTTTTCCAAAAAGAAAATTAGTGGGAGATAAATATTGTCAAGTCTGACTCTGTGCCATTGCTGTGTGTGGCATCTCTCTCTCATTGTGTGGCACTGAAAACACTGTGTAATACTTGGCCATTTTTTTTTGGGGGGGGTACATTCTCCCTTTTCAAAAAAAAAAAAATTATTGGGAGATAAATATTGTCAAGTCTGCCTCCGTGCCATTGCTGTGTGTGGCATCTCTCTCTCACTGTGTGGCACTGAAAACACTGTGTAATACTTGTCCTTTTTTTTTTTTTTTCTAAATTCTCCCTTTTCCCCAAAAAAAATTAGTGGGAGACAAATATTGTCAAGTCTGCCTCCGTGCCATTGCTGTGTGTGGCATCTCTCTCTCATTGTGTGCCACTGAAAACACTGTGTAATACTTGTCCTTTTTTTTTTTTTTCTAAATTCTCCCTTTTCCCAAAAAAAAATTAGTGGGAGATAAATATTGTCAAGTCTGCCTCTGTGCCATTGCTGTGTGTGGCATCTCTCTCTCATTGTGTGGCACTGAAAACACTGTGTAATACTTGGCCATTTTTTTGGGGGGGGTACATTCTCCCTTTTCAAAAAAAAAAAATTATTGGGAGATAAATATTGGCAAGTCTGCCTCCGTGCCATTGCTGTGTGTGGCATCTCTCTCTCATTGTGTGGCACTGAAAACACTGTGTAATACTTGTCCTTTCTTTTTTTTTTTTTTTCCTAAATTCTCCCTTTTCCCAAAAAAAAATTAGTGGGAGACAAATATTGTCAAGTCTGCCTCCGTGCCATTGCTGTGTGTGGCATCTCTCTCTCACTGTGTGGCACTGAAAACACTGTGTAATACTTGGCCATTTTTTTTGGGGGGGTACATTCTCCCTTTTCAAAAAAAAAAAAATTATTGGGAGATAAATATTGGCAAGTCTGCCTCCGTGCCATTGCTGTGTGTGGCATCTCTCTCTCATTGTGTGCCACTGAAAACACTGTGTAATTCTTGTCCTTTTTTTTTTTTTTTCTAAATTCTCCCTTTTCCCCAAAAAAAATTAGTGGGAGATAAATATTGTCAAGTCTGCCTCCGTGCCATTGCTGTGTGTGGCATCTCTCTCTCATTGTGTGGCACTGAAAACACTGTGTAATACTTGTCCTTTTTTTTTTTTTTTTCTAAATTCTCCCTTTTCCAAAAAAAAAATTAGTGGGAGATAAATATTGTCAAGTCTGACTCCGTGCCATTGCTGTGTGTGGCATCTCTCTCTCATTGTGTGGCACTGAAAACACTGTGTAATACTTGTCCTTTTTTTTTTTTTTTTCTAAATTCTCCCTTTTCCCCAAAAAAAATTAGTGGGAGATAAATATTGTCAAGTCTGACTCTGTGCCATTGCTGTGTGTGGCATCTCTCTCTCATTGTGTGGCACTGAAAACACTGTGTAATACATGTCCTTTTTTTTTTTTTTTCTAAATTCTCCCTTTTCAAAAAAAAAAAATAGTGGGAGATAAATATTGTCAAGTCTGACTCCGTGCCATTGCTGTTTGTGGCATCTCTCTCTCATTGTGTGGCACTGAAAACACTGTGTAATACTTGTCCTTTTTTTTTTTTTCTAAATTCTCCCTTTTCCCCAAAAAAAATTAGTGGGAGATAAATATTGTCAAGTCTGCCTCCGTGCCATTGCTGTGTGTGGCATCTCTCTCTCATTGTGTGGCACTGAAAACACTGTGTAATACTTGTCCTTTTTTTTTTTTTTACATTCTCCCTTTTCCAAAAAGAAAATTAGTGGGAGATAAATATTGTCAAGTCTGACTCTGTGCCATTGCTGTGTGTGGCATCTCTCTCTCATTGTGTGGCACTGAAAACACTGTGTAATACTTGGCCATTTTTTTTTGGGGGGGGTACATTCTCCCTTTTCAAAAAAAAAAAAATTATTGGGAGATAAATATTGTCAAGTCTGCCTCCGTGCCATTGCTGTGTGTGGCATCTCTCTCTCACTGTGTGGCACTGAAAACACTGTGTAATACTTGTCCTTTTTTTTTTTTTTTCTAAATTCTCCCTTTTCCCCAAAAAAAATTAGTGGGAGACAAATATTGTCAAGTCTGCCTCCGTGCCATTGCTGTGTGTGGCATCTCTCTCTCATTGTGTGGCACTGAAAACACTGTGTAATACTTGGCCATTTTTTTTGGGGGGGGGTACATTCTCCCTTTTAAAAAAAAAAAAAATTATTGGGAGATAATTATTGTCAAGTCTGACTCCGTGCCATTGCTGTGTGTGGCATCTCTCTCTCATTGTGTGGCACCGAAAACACTGTGTAATACTGGGCCTTTTTATTTTTTTTTTTTGGGTAAATTCTCCCAGAAAAAAAAAAAATAGTGGGGGATTAAGATTGGCATTTCTGCTTGAGTGCTGGGCCTGTGTGTGCCATCTGTCTCAAATTATTGGGCCACAGAAAACCTAGTGTTTAACATTGGGCCTGATTTTCCTTTCAGTGTCAGGCACCTATAAAGGTATATATAAATCCTACAGAAGTTTGAGTTCACCTTATAAGTTGTTTTACAGTAACAAATAGTGTTACTTTGGTTACGTTTTGCAAGCAATGAGGAAGTCTAGTGGAAGAGGTCGTGGCCGTGGGCGGTCATTGTCAGCTGGTAATGATGGTAGTGGTGGTGGAGCATCAGGTGGTCGTGGTAAAAGCAGTACAGCACCTAAGTCTCGAGTTGTTGAGCCAGGTTCCTTGTCTGGCTACACAAGGCCTCGAACGCTCTCTTTTCTGGGAGTAGGAAAACCACTTTTGAAGCCGGAGCAGCAGGAACAAGTATTGGCTTTCATTGCTGACTCTGCCTCTAGCTCTTTCGCCTCCTCCTCGGAACGTGCCAAATGTCAGAGCAGTGCATCGTCAGTGGATGCTCCCGGTCAGGGACAAGTCGCTTCCTTGTCTTCTTCACCCAGAACAAGAGAGAAGGATGCGTCACAACGGGTTACTCCATGGAGCTCTCTACACATACCGTTCCTGGGTTAGACAGTGAAACAGTTAACAGGCCATGTCCATTAGAAGTTGAATCGGACATGGAGTGCACAGATGCACAGCCACAGCCAGATTACTATGCTGTTCCTTTGACTCAGACCAGAACATTGCCCTCGCAGTGTACTGAGGCAGAATCAAACCCAGCGGAGACTATGGTGCCCCGTCACGGACGCTATACCACCGGCTTACACGGTGACACAGACGAAATCGCACACGACATAGAAGAGGAGGTCATAGATGACCCAGTTGTGGACCCCGATTGGCAGCCATTGGGGGAACAGGGTGCAGGCGGCAGTAGTTCTGAAGCGGAGGAGGAGGAGCCGCAGCAGGCATCAACATCACAACAGGTTCCATCTACCGGGCCCGTATCTGGCCAAAAACGCGTGGCAAAACCTAAACCAGTTGGAGGACAGCGTGACCATCCGGTTAAAGAAGCTCAGTCTGCAATGCCTGAAAAGGTATCCGATAGTAGAAAGAGTGCAGTCTGGCATTTTTTTAAACAACATCCAAATGATCAGCGCAAAGTCATCTGTCAAAAATGTTCAACAACCTTAAGCAGAGGTCAGAATCTTAAAAGTCTAAATACAAGTTGCATGCATAGACATTTATCCACCATGCATTTGCAAGCCTGGACTAACTACCAAACGTCCCTAAAGGTTGCAGCACCCTCGGCCAATGAAGCTAGTCAGCAACGCTACATCCCTTCCCTCCCTGTAAGCTGACCATTTCCCACACCACCTGCAGTATCTGTGCAGCTTTCGTCGCCAGGCCAAAGCAGTCAGGGAATCACCAGGTTAGTAGTAGGAAACACTGCATGTAGGGCACCGGCAAGAATACCATCTCCAACCCTCTCTCAGTCACCCATGTCCACCGGCACCACCGCTAGTTCCACGATCTCCAGCTCTCCAGTCTAGCTCACCCTACATGAGACTCTTGTTAGGAAAAGGAAGTACTCATCCTCGCATCCGCGTACACAGGGTTTGAACGCCCACATTGCTAGACTAATCTCATTAGAGATGATGCCCTACCGGTTAGTTGAAAGCGAAGCTTTCAAAGCGCTAATGGACTACGCTGTACCACGCTACGAGCTACCCAGTCGGCACTTCTTTTCTAGAAAAGCCATCCCAGCCCTCCAACAGCATGTTAAAGACCGCATCGTCCATGCACTCAGGCAGTCTGTGACTACAAAGGTGCACCTGACAACAGATGCATGGACCAGTAGGCATGGCCAGGGACGTTACGTGTCCATCACGGCACACTGGGTGAATGTGGTGGATGCAGGGTCCACAGGGGACAGCAATATTGGGACAGTTTTGCCTAGTCCACGGTCAAGGAAAGAGTTGGCTGTAGGCGTTCGCCCCCCCTCCTCCTTTTCCTCCTCCTCATGCAGAAGCTCGTCCACACACCCCAGTCGCACATCCACTCCATCCGCAGCTGCCACTGTTGCACACCAGGTGTGCCATTATGGGACAGCTAGTGGCAAGCGTCAGCAGGCTGTATTGGCAATGAAGTGTTTGGGCGACAACAGACACACCACGGAAGTTCTGTCCGAGTTCTTGCAGAATGAAACTCAGTCATGGCTGGGCACTGTACATCTTGAGGCAGGCAAGGTTGTGAGTGATAACGGAAGGAATTTCATGGCTGCCATAGCCCTTTCCCAACTGAAACACATTCCTTGCCTGGCTCACACCTTAAACCTGGTGGTGCAGTGCTTCCTGAAAAGTTATCCGGGGTAACCCGACCTGCTCCTCAAAGTGCGCAGACTTTGCTCGCATATCCGCTGTTCGCCCGTACACTCCAGCCGTATGCAGAACTATCAGCGGTCTTTGAACCTTCCCCAGCATCGCCTAATCATCGACATTTCAACAAGGTGGAACTCCACACTGCACATGCTTCAGAGACTGTGCAAACAGAGGCGTGCTGTTATGTTTTTGTGGGAGGATACACATACACGGGCAGGCAGTTGGATGGCAGACATTGAGTTGTCAGGTGTGCAGTGGTCGAAGCTACAAGACCTGTGTCAAGTCCTTTAGTGTTTTGAGGAATGCACACGGCTGGTTAGTGCAGACAATGCCATAATAAGCATGAGCATCCCCCTAATGCGTCTGCTAATGCAAAGTTTGACGCACATAAAGGAGCAGGCGTCTGCAGCCGAGGAAGAGGAAAGCCTTGATGACAGTCAGCCATTGTCTGGTCAGGGCCGTGTAGAGGACGCGGTAGTGGGCGAAGAGGAGGAGGAGGACGAGGAGGATGATGGGGATGAGTACTTTTTTAATGAGGAAGCTTCTCCTGGGCCAACAGAAATTAGTGGCGTTGCAAGGCCGGGTTCTGTTTTTTTAAGGGAGACAAGTGACGTAGATTTGCCTGTAACTGCCCCTCAAACCAGCACAACCGCAGATTTGCCAACAGGAACTTTGGCCCACATGGTGGATTATGCCTTACGTATCCTCAAAAAGGACCCACGCATTACTAAAATGATGAGCGATGACTATTACTGGTTGCCCTGCATCCTTGACCCTCACTATAAAGGCAAATTGCAAAATATTATGCCACATGAGAACCTCGAACAAATCTTAGCAACCAAGCAAGCTACTCTTGTAGACCGTTTGATTCAGGCATTCCCAGCACACAGCGCCGGTGATGGTTCTCACACAAGCTGCAGGGGGCTACATGGCAGAGGTGTTAGGGGTGCACAGATCAGAAGTGGCGTTGGACAGAGGGGTTTTCTGACAAGGTTGTGGAGTGATTTCGCAATGACCGCAGACAGGACAGGTACTGCAGCATCTATTCAAAGTGACAGGAGACAACATTTGTCCAGTATGGTTACTAACTATTTTTCTTCCCTTATCGATGTTCTCCCTCAACCGTCATTCCCATTTTATTACTGGGCATCAAAATTAGGCACCTGGCCTGAATTGGCAGAATATGCGTTGCTGGAGCTTGCTTGCCCAGCAGCTAGTGTGCTATCAGAAAAAGTATTCAATGCTGCTGGTTCAATATTAACCGAAAAAAGGACTCGTCTGGCTACCCAAAATGTGGATGATCTCACCTTCATTAAAATGAACCACTCCTGGATTTCAAATTATTTTGCCCCACCTTTCCCGGCTGACACCTAGCTTTCCTATAAAAAGGTCTTGCTTGTGGACTGGTCTTACTGAGTGTTCCAATCTGTTAATTTGCAGCAGCTGTTTGTCCAGCATACGACATGTTTACACCTCCCCCAATGGGAAAAATCCCCCCACGGGGCCGTTGTCTCGCCACTTGGCGCAAGCACCCGTTACAGTGCTGATTGTCTGAAGAGGCGGGTGTGCCCGCTTTTGGTCGACGGCATTGCCACTGGGTCCCTCATAGTACAATGTAGTGTCTCTGGCAGTGGTGGTGCGCACCCAACGTCAGACACAGCGTTGTAACATGAGGGGCCCTGGGGCGGTACCGCCGGCCACAAGAGAGTTCCCCCCCCCCAGCTCAAACTGTGCTGTACCACGTGCAAAATTATCTCGCACAGCTCCACCAATGTTTAGTCTATTCGCTGACATCATTCAATGTCTGGCACTGACAATACCAATTTGTAGACATCTATGATGCTACTTAAAGTAGTCTGGGTCAGTGTCCTATATTGGCACCATTAAATATTTACTGCCAAATTACTATGTCAGAAACTCAGCAGATGAGCCCACCCCTGTACCTAAGTATGCCACCCTTTTTATTTTTTTTTTGTTTGTTTGCGAGTAGTGTTGAGCGATACCGTCCGATACTTGAAAGTATCGGTATCGGAAAGTATCGGCCGATACCGGCAAAGTATCGGATCTAATCCGATACCGATACCCGATACCAATACAAGTCAATGGGACTCAAGTATCGGATGGTATCCCTGATGGTTCCCAGGGTCTGAAGGAGAGGAAACTCTCCTTCAGGCCCTGGGATCCATATTAATGTGTAAAAGAAAGAATTAAAATAAAAAATATTGCTATACTCACCTCTCCGACGCAGCCTGGACCTCCCCGAGGGAACCGGCAGCGTTCTTTGCTTAAAATGCGCGCGTTTACTTCCTTCCGTGACGTCACGGCTTGTGATTGGTCGCGTGCCGCCCATGTGGCCGCAACGCGACCAATCACAGCAAGCCGTGTCGTAATTTTCAGGTCCTCAATGCCTAATTCTAGGCATTCAGGAATTTAAAATTACGTTCCGGCTTGTGATTGGTCGCGTCGCGGTCACATGGGCGACGTGACCAATCACAAGCCGTGACGTCACGGGAGGCAGGAGACGCGCGCATTTTTAAAATTATGTCACGGCTTGTGATTGGTTGCGTGCCGCCCATGTGACCGCGACGCGACCAATCACAGCAAGCCGTGACGTAATTTCAGGTCCTAATGCCTATTTCTGCATTGAGGACCTGAAATTACGTCACGGCTTGCTGTGATTGGTCGCGTCGCGGCCACATGGGCGGCACGCGACCAATCACAAGCCGTGACGTCACGGAAGGAAGTAAAAGCGCGCATTTTAAGCAAAGAACGCTGCCGGTTCCCTCGGTGAGGTCCAGGCTGCGTCGGAGAGGTGAGTATAGCAATATTTTTTATTTTAATTCTTAATTTTACACATTAATGTTGTTTCGATACCGATACCCGATACCACAAAAGTATCGGATCTCGGTATCGGAATTCCGATACCCGCAAGTATCGGCCGATACCCGATACTTGCGGTATCGGAATGCTCAACACTATTTGCGAGACATTAACATCTATTTATATTTTGGGAGTACTGGGTCAGACACTCCTTGCAATACTCCTCCACTGACCACAATGCTGCCTGGCCTGCCTGTGTATCCATGTAACCGATGTAAAACTGCCATGAGCCTATTGTTTGTTATTTTAGGCCTTTGATAGCCTGTCTGCGGCCCCTACTTGCAATACTCCTCCACTGACCACAATGCTGCCTGGAGTGCCTGCCTGTGTATCCATGTAACCGATGTAAAACTGCCATGACTGCCTACTGTTTGTTATTTTAGGCCTTTGTGAGCCTGTCTGCGGCCCCTACTTGCAATACTCCTCCACTGACCACAAAGCTGCCTGCCTGTGTATCCATGTAACCGATATAAAACTGCCATGAGCCTATTGTTGGTTATTTTAGGCCTTTGATAGCCTGTCTGCCGTCCCTACTTGCATTACTCCTCCACTGACCACAATGCTGCCTGCCTGTGTATCCATGTAACCGATTTCAAACTGCCATGACTGCCTACTGTTTGTTATGTTAGGCCTTTGTGAGCCTGTCTGCGGCCCCTACTTGCAATACTCCTCCACTGACCACAATGCTGCCTGGAGTGCCTGCCTGTGTATCCATGTAACCGATGTAAAACTGCCATGACTGCCTACTGTTTGTTATTTTAGGCCTTTGTGAGCCTGTCTGCGGCCCCTACTTGCAATACTCCTCCACTGACCACAATGCTGCCTGCCTGTGTATCCATGTAACCGATATAAAACTGCCATGAGCCTATTGTTGGTTATTTTAGGCCTTTGATAGCCTGTCTGCCGTCCCTACTTGCATTACTCCTCCACTGACCACAATGCTGCCTGCCTGTGTATCCATGTAACCGATTTCAAACTGCCATGACTGCCTACTGTTTGTTATGTTAGGCCTTTGTGAGCCTGTCTGCGGCCCCTACTTGTAATACTCCTCCACTGACCACAATGCTGCCTGGAGTGCCTGCCTGTGTATCCATGTAACCGATTTCAAACTGCCATGACTGCCTACTGTTTGTTATGTTAGGCCTTTGTGAGCCTGTCTGCGGCCCCTACTTGCAATACTCCTCCACTGACCACACCAATGCTGCCTGTGTACCCCTGGAACCTATTTAAAAGTTCATAGAGCCTAGTTATATATTTTATTTACTATTAATAAGGCCATGATGGACTACGCTGTACCACGCTACAAGCTAACCAGTCGACACTTCTTTTGCGAGAAAAGCCATCCCAACCCTCCACCAGCATGTAGAAGACCGCATTGTCCATGCACTCTGGCAATCTGTGAGTACAAAGGTGCACCTGACAACAGACGCATGGACCTGTAGGCATGGCCACGGAAGATTACGTGTCCATTACGGCGCAATGGGTTAATGTGTTGGATGCATGGTCCACAGGGGACAGCCTACTAAGTCTGTCTGCAGTCCCTAATTCAAATTGTCCTCCACTGGCTAAATCGGAGCTTCCACCTTCTGGCTTTCGGCCTATAGTATCAGAAATTAAACTGCATTTGGCCTTCAACTTTGGTTACGGCCTACTAACGGTGTCTGCCCCTGCCTGGTGTTTGTCCTCAACTGAATAAAGCTGAGCTTCATCCTTCTGGCTCTCATTAAGTGCTGTGTTTTTAAAAATTGGTGGTTAGGGCCTACTAACGGTGTCTGCCCCTCCCTGGTGTTTTTCCTCAACTGAATAAAGCTGAGCTTCAACCTTCTGGCTCTCATTAAGTGCTGTGTTTTTAAAAATTGGTGGTTAGGGCCTACTAACGGTGTCTGCCCCTCCCTGGTGTTTTTCCTCAACTGAATAAAGCTGAGCTTCAACCTTTTGGCTCTCATTAAGTGCTATGTTTTCAAAAATTGGTGGTTAGGGCCTACTAACGGTGTCTGCCTCTCCCTGGTGTTTTTCCTCAACTGAATAAAGCTGAGCTTCAACCTTCTGGCTTTCGGCCTATAGTATCAGAAATTAAACTGCATTTGGCCTTCATCTTTGGTTATGGACTGCTAATGGTGTCTGCCCCTGCCTGGTGTTTGTCCTCAACTGAATAAAGCTGAGCTTCAACCTTCTGGCTTTCGGCCTATAGTATCAGATATTAAACTGCATTTGGCCTTCAACTTTGCTTACGGCCTACTAACGGTGTCTGCCCCTCCCTGGTGTTTTTCCTCAACTGAATAAAGCTGAGCTTCAACCTTCTGGCTTTCGGCCTATAGTATCAGAAATTAAACTGCATTTGGCCTTCAACTTTGGTTACGGCCTACTAACGGTGTCTGCCCCTGCCTGGTGTTTGTCCTCAACTGAATAAAGCTGAGCTTCATCCTTCTGGCTCTCATTAAGTGCTGTGTTTTTAAAAATTGGTGGTTAGGGCCTACTAACGGTGTCTGCCCCTCCCTGGTGTTTTTCCTCAACTGAATAAAGCTGAGCTTCAACCTTCTGGCTTTCAGCCTATAGTATCAGATATTAAACTGCATTTGGCCTTCAACTTTGGTTACGGCCTACTAACGATGTCTGCCCCTCCCTGGTGTTTGCCCTCAACTGAATAAAGCTGAGCTTCAACCTTCTGGCTTTGGGCCTATAGTATCAGATATTAAACTGCATTTGGCCTACTAGTGTGGTTGGGCCCTTAAAACAGTGTCTGCTGCTCCTGGGTTTGCTACTCCACTAGTGTTGAGCGATACTTTCCGATATCGGAAAGTATCGGTATCGGAAAGTATCAGCCGATACCGTCACAGTATCGGAATCCAATCCGATACCGATACCCGATCCCAATGCAAGTCAATGGGACGAAAATATCGGAATTAAAATAAACCCTTTCTTTCCTTGTAGGTTAATTCTACATGAAGGAAAACAACTAAGAATAATGTAGGATGTATTGGGGGAGGTGGCGGAGACATTAAAGGCACAGGGGTTTATCCCAATCAAATAGAATAGCAGTATTTTTAATTTTTTTATGACGTTCGGCGTTAGAAAGAAATTGACTATGTTAATTTTTTATTTATTTTGTCAGATATTGATGTTTCACTACTTCCACGCCCTTCACCCTATTTTTTACTTCTCCCACACTTTCTTCTTCATTATCCTCATCATCAGCTTCTGTGACATCAACTTCTTCACCTTATTCATCTTCTTCTTTTCTACGTATATATATATTTTTTTTTTTACATTGTTCATATTCTTTTTATTTAACTATTATCTTTTTTATATTCAACTTCTTCATCATATTCTTATTTGTGACAGGCATTCCCGTAGTTGTTATCTATAAAAGTTTGAAGATTACACCTTCCGTTCTGCCTGTCACAAAACAGTTACATTTGTCCGCGTTCAGTTTGGCCTGCAGCATCAGGCTTTATCCAGGGGCACCACGAGGAGGAACGGACTCACCCCCATACACTGCTTAGTCTTCTTCTGCTTATAATTTAGATAATATCTTTTGCTCTGATATTTAGTCTTATGCTTAATGTTCTTCTGCTCTTTGTTCTGCAGCCTCTTGTTCTTCTGCTTCTCGGTCTTCCAGGTTGTCGTCGTCATCTCCAGGGTCGTCATATCCAGGGTCGTCGTCATCGGGGTCGTCGTCATCGGGGTCGTCGTCATCGGGGTCGTCTTCAGGGTCATCGTCTCCAGGGTCGTCGTCATCTCGGTGGTTGTCGTCTCTGGTGTCGTCATCATCTTAGGGGTGGTCTTCCGGGTCATCGTCTTTCGGGTCTTGAACTTGGAAATGTAGCAGAAGGTACAAGAAGGCTGAGAAAATGCCGAGAAACAGCTGATGGAACTGGAACTCGGATGGCTACCCGAAGGTCCAAGAGCCAATGGAACTACCGAGGACCAGCTGACGTTACTGGAACCCGGTTACTAAGCAGGAGGTACCCGTGCCTGAAAGCACTACCAAGGACCACCTGACGTTGGTGGAACTCGGATACCCAGAGGGAGGCACCTAAGCCAAAGGCTCTGCCCGGAACCAGCTGACGGTACTGGAACCAGGATGGGGAGCAGAAGGTACAAGAGCAAAAGACACTGCCGAGAACCAGCTGATGGTACTGGAACCCGGATGGGTAGCCGAAGGTCCAAGAGCCAATGGAACTACCGAGGACCAGCTGACGTTACTGGAACCCGGTTACTAAGCAGGAGGTACCCGTGCCTGAAAGCACTACCAAGGACCACCTGACGTTGGTGGAACTCGGATACCCAGAGGGAGGCACCTAAGCCAAAGGCTCTGCCCGGAACCAGCTGACGGTACTGGAACCAGGATGGGGAGCAGAAGGTACAAGAGCAAAAGACACTGCCGAGAACCAGCTGACGGTACTGGAGCCCGGATGGGGACCTATTCAAGCTTGTCTTCCTAGGGCCCCAACTGGCGGTGTGTTAGAGCCCAGGGACAGCAGGAGGAGGAGCAGGAGGAGGAGGAGCAGGGGGAGGGGAGTGTAGGCCGAAGCCTGCACTGGCGGCAGCTTTGGGTGTGTTGTGTCTGCGTGGCTTTTGCAGGACACGTTGCCGGCTACACAGCAGGGGAACAGCTGGCGGTGCTGGACCCCACTGACACATTGGCGAGGTGTTTGGCTCTGTGCAGCCAGCACTTCCGGACAGCAACTAGCGTTGTTGGAGCCCGGGCTCTGCAGGTGGAGCAGAGTGTAGGCCGAAGCCTAATTGAACCGATTTCAAAAGTCACCTTTAACCCCCCCTCAGGGGTTACAAAGTAGAAGAGCCACAGCTTATGCAGCAGCAGTGCTGCGCAAGTCAAAGGTTGCTCTTGTAATTTTTCTCCTTGCACACGCTGAATGGAACACGTATAACATTTAGCCCTTTATACAGTCAAACTGTGTAATGGAGGCGAGAGTTCCCTTTGTAATGAGACGCAGCACAGGTGTCAAGAATCCCACCTTGGTGCTGGGTGCAGCCTCCCGAGCGTTGTTATTTGCTGTACAGGAGTCTGCGCTGTCGTGTTATCCCCTGGCCTAGCGCCGTTAGCGCTGCCCATCTTCTGGCATCATGTAATGTCGGCCGGTGCGGTTCGCGATGCCCATGAATCCCAGCCCCGCAGTGTCTTAACATTGTTAAAACACTGCGGGGCTGGGATTCAGGGCCTGGCGCAGCACATATGTTCGCCTCTCACACTCGGGTCCTTACACCCGCTTCAGACTGTGCGGCGTCATCTGATCCCTTATCGCATGCCACGGCCATGAAGCCGCACAGTCCGAACAAGGCGGAAGGAGAGGAGGGACAGGCGAACTGATGCACTGATCCTGCCCATGAATCACACCCTCGCAGTCCCAATAAATAAGACACCGAGGGGCGTTGTGTGGGTCAGGGCGGCCGCAGAGGCGCAGCCAGCCAAACAATGATGCCAGAAGACGGGCAGCGCTACCAAGGGGGTTGCAGCGTGTCATTACAAAGGAAAGTCACACCACCGGGACGGTTAAATGGTCACACAGAGGACACATTTCAGACGTGTTTTCAGTTCCACATGTGCGAGGAGAATACGTTTCTGAGCCACCTTGCACACATGCAGCATTACCGCTGTACAAGGTGGCTGGATAACGTAAAAACGCCTGGGGGAGGGGGGACAGGTTCCCTTCAATTTCAGTTCTTGTGTCTGCGTGGCTTTTGCAGGACACGTTGCCGGCTGCACAGCAGGGGAACATCTGGCGGTGCTGGACCCCACTGACACATTGGCTGGTGTTTTTCTCTGTGCAGCTAGCACATCTGGGCCCCAACTGGCGGTGTGTTAGAGCCCAGGGACAGCAGGAGGAGGAGCAGGAGGAGGAGGAGCAGGGGGAGGGGAGTGTAGGCCGAAGCCTGCACTGGCGGCAGCTTTGGGTGTGTTGTGTCTGCGTGGCTTTTGCAGGACACGTTGCCGGCTACACAGCAGGGGAACAGCTGGCGGTGCTGGACCCCACTGACACATTGGCGAGGTGTTTGGCTCTGTGCAGCCAGCACTTCCGGACAGCAACTAGCGTTGTTGGAGCCCGGGCTCTGCAGGTGGAGCAGAGTGTAGGCCGAAGCCTAATTGAACCGATTTCAAAAGTCACCTTTAACCCCCCCTCAGGGGTTACAAAGTAGAAGAGCCACAGCTTATGCAGCAGCAGTGCTGCGCAAGTCAAAGGTTGCTCTTGTAATTTTTCTCCTTGCACACGCTGAATGGAACACGTATAACATTTAGCCCTTTATACAGTCAAACTGTGTAATGGAGGCGAGAGTTCCCTTTGTAATGAGACGCAGCACAGGTGTCAAGAATCCCACCTTGGTGCTGGGTGCAGCCTCCCGAGCGTTGTTATTTGCTGTACAGGAGTCTGCGCTGTCGTGTTATCCCCTGGCCTAGCGCCGTTAGCGCTGCCCATCTTCTGGCATCATGTAATGTCGGCCGGTGCGGTTCGCGATGCCCATGAATCCCAGCCCCGCAGTGTCTTAACATTGTTAAAACACTGCGGGGCTGGGATTCAGGGCCTGGCGCAGCACATATGTTCGCCTCTCACACTCGGGTCCTTACACCCGCTTCAGACTGTGCGGCGTCATCTGATCCCTTATCGCATGCCACGGCCATGAAGCCGCACAGTCCGAACAAGGCGGAAGGAGAGGAGGGACAGGCGAACTGATGCACTGATCCTGCCCATGAATCACACCCTCGCAGTCCCAATAAATAAGACACCGAGGGGCGTTGTGTGGGTCAGGGCGGCCGCAGAGGCGCAGCCAGCCAAACAATGATGCCAGAAGACGGGCAGCGCTACCAAGGGGGTTGCAGCGTGTCATTACAATAGAAAGTCACACCACCGGGACGGTTAAATGGTCACACAGAGGACACATTTCAGACGTGTTTTCAGTTCCACATGTGCGAGGAGAATACGTTTCTGAGCCACCTTGCACACATGCAGCATTACCGCTGTACAAGGTGGCTGGATAACGTAAAAACGCCTGGGGGAGGGGGGACAGGTTCCCTTCAATTTCAGTTCTTGTGTCTGCGTGGCTTTTGCAGGACACGTTGCCGGCTGCACAGCAGGGGAACAGCTGGCGGTGCTGGACCCCACTGACACATTGGCTGGTGTTTTTCTCTGTGCAGCTAGCACATCTGGGCCCCAACTGGCGGTGTGTTAGAGCCCAGGGACAGCAGGAGGAGGAGCAGGAGGAGGAGGAGCAGGGGGAGGGGAGTGTAGGCCGAAGCCTGCACTGGCGGCAGCTTTGGGTGTGTTGTGTCTGCGTGGCTTTTGCAGGACACGTTGCCGGCTACACAGCAGGGGAACAGCTGGCGGTGCTGGACCCCACTGACACATTGGCGAGGTGTTTGGCTCTGTGCAGCCAGCACTTCCGGACAGCAACTAGCGTTGTTGGAGCCCGGGCTCTGCAGGTGGAGCAGAGTGTAGGCCGAAGCCTAATTGAACCGATTTCAAAAGTCACCTTTAACCCCCCCTCAGGGGTTACAAAGTAGAAGAGCCACAGCTTATGCAGCAGCAGTGCTGCGCAAGTCAAAGGTTGCTCTTGTAATTTTTCTCCTTGCACACGCTGAATGGAACACGTATAACATTTAGCCCTTTATACAGTCAAACTGTGTAATGGAGGCGAGAGTTCCCTTTGTAATGAGACGCAGCACAGGTGTCAAGAATCCCACCTTGGTGCTGGGTGCAGCCTCCCGAGCGTTGTTATTTGCTGTACAGGAGTCTGCGCTGTCGTGTTATCCCCTGGCCTAGCGCCGTTAGCGCTGCCCATCTTCTGGCATCATGTAATGTCGGCCGGTGCGGTTCGCGATGCCCATGAATCCCAGCCCCGCAGTGTCTTAACATTGTTAAAACACTGCGGGGCTGGGATTCAGGGCCTGGCGCAGCACATATGTTCGCCTCTCACACTCGGGTCCTTACACCCGCTTCAGACTGTGCGGCGTCATCTGATCCCTTATCGCATGCCACGGCCATGAAGCCGCACAGTCCGAACAAGGCGGAAGGAGAGGAGGGACAGGCGAACTGATGCACTGATCCTGCCCATGAATCACACCCTCGCAGTCCCAATAAATAAGACACCGAGGGGCGTTGTGTGGGTCAGGGCGGCCGCAGAGGCGCAGCCAGCCAAACAATGATGCCAGAAGACGGGCAGCGCTACCAAGGGGGTTGCAGCGTGTCATTACAAAGGAAAGTCACACCACCGGGACGGTTAAATGGTCACACAGAGGACACATTTCAGACGTGTTTTCAGTTCCACATGTGCGAGGAGAATACGTTTCTGAGCCACCTTGCACACATGCAGCATTACCGCTGTACAAGGTGGCTGGATAACGTAAAAACGCCTGGGGGAGGGGGGACAGGTTCCCTTCAATTTCAGTTCTTGTGTCTGCGTGGCTTTTGCAGGACACGTTGCCGGCTGCACAGCAGGGGAACAGCTGGCGGTGCTGGACCCCACTGACACATTGGCTGGTGTTTTTCTCTGTGCAGCTAGCACATCTGGGCCCCAACTGGCGGTGTGTTAGAGCCCAGGGACAGCAGGAGGAGGAGCAGGAGGAGGAGGAGCAGGGGGAGGGGAGTGTAGGCCGAAGCCTGCACTGGCGGCAGCTTTGGGTGTGTTGTGTCTGCGTGGCTTTTGCAGGACACGTTGCCAGCTACACAGCAGGGGAACAGCTGGCGGTGCTGAACCCCACTGACACATTGGCTGGTGTTTTTCTCTGTGCAGCTAGCACATCTGGGCAAAAACTGGCGGTGTTAGAGCCCAGGGTCAGCAGGAGGAGCAGGGGGAGCGGAGTGTAGGCCGAAGCCTGCACTCGAGCAAGTTGAAAGGAAACCTTTAATCCCCCCCAGGCGTTTGTAGCTGAAAGAGCCATTGTGTACAGCACTAATGCTGGAAAAGGTAAACTTAGCTCTTTTAATTATGGTCCTTGTACATGCGGAACCTAACATTTATGAAATGTGTCTCCTCACAGCGTTAAACCGTCCGGTAGGTGGAACTTTCCTTTGTCGTGTGACGCAGCACAGCCATCATTTTTACCCCCTTGGCGCCGTGCGCCGCCTCCTCAGCGTTGTTTGAATCTGTCCCGGAGCCTGCGCTGTTAGGTTACCCCTTGGCCATGCACACATGTTGCGCTGCCCGTCTTCTGACCTCATTTGGTGTCAGGCTGGCTGCGCCTGTGCGGGTGCGCTGGCCGAGATCCCGCCTCGCAGTGTCGTCTAATGTAATCCCACCGCGGGCCTGTGATCCGTGCCCGTGCGCAGTGCATATCCTCTCCTCTCACTCCCCTCCCTACGGCTTCTTTTTCAGACTGTGCGGTGTCACGGCCGTGGCATGCTATTAGGGACCAGCTGACATCGCACAGTCTGAAGAAGCCGTAGGGAGGGGAGTGAGAGGAGAGGATATGCACTGCGCACGGGCACGGATCACAGGCCCGCGGTGGGATTACATTAGACGACACTGCGAGGCGGGATCTCGGCCAGCGCACCCGCACAGGCGCAGCCAGCCTGACACCAAATGAGGTCAGAAGACGGGCAGCGCAACATGTGTGCATGGCCAAGGGCTAACCTAACAGCGCAGGCTCCGGGACAGATTCAAACAACGCTGAGGAGGGGGCGCACGGCGCCAAGGGGGTAAAAATGATGGCTGTGCTGCGTCACACGACAAAGGAAAGTTCCACCTACCGGACGGTTTAACGCTGTGTGGGGACACATTTCATAAGTGTTTGGTTCAGCATGTGCAAGGAGCATCACGAAAAGAGGCACTTTTTCCCTTTGCATCATTACTGCTGCACAAGGTGGCTCCTTCAGTAACAAACGCCTGGGGGGGGGGGGGTCAGGTTCCCTTACATTAAACTTGTTGTGCCTGCGTGGCGGTCGCAGTACACGTTGCCGTATACACAGCAGGGGAACAGCTGGCGGTGCTGAACCCCACTAACACATTGGCGAGGTGTTTGGCTCTGTGCGTACAGCACTTCTGGACGGCAACTGGCGGTGTTGGAGCCCAGGGACAGGTGGAGGAGGAGGAGGTTGGAGGAGGTTGGAGGAGGTAGGAGGGATTGCCACACACACAGCAGGGGAACAGCTGACGTTACTGAACCCCAATAACAGAGGAGGGACTGTTGACTGTGCGTACAGCACTTCTGGACGGCAACTGGCGGTGTTGGAGCCCAGGGACAGGTGGAGGAGGAGGAGGTTGGAGGAGGTTGGAGGAGGTAGGAGGGATTGCCACACACACAGCAGGGGAACAGCTGACGTTACTGAACCCCAATAACAGAGGAGGGACTGTTGACTGTGCGTACAGCACTTCTGGACGGCAACTGGCGGTGTTGGAGCCCAGGGACAGGTGGAGGAGGAGGAGGTTGGAGGAGGTAGGAGGGATTGCCACACACACAGCAGGGGAACAGCTGACGTTACTGAACCCCAATAACAGAGGAGGGACTGTTGACTGTGCGTACAGCACTTCTGGACGGCAACTGGCGGTGTTGGAGCCCAGGGACAGGTGGAGGAGGAGGAGGTTGGAGGAGGTTGGAGGAGGTAGGAGGGATTGCCACACACACAGCAGGGGAACAGCTGACGTTACTGAACCCCAATAACAGAGGAGGGACTGTTGACTGTGCGTACAGCACTTCTGGACGGCAACTGGCGGTGTTGGAGCCCAGGGACAGGTGGAGGAGGAGGAGGTTGGAGGAGGTTGGAGGAGGTAGGAGGGATTGCCACACACACAGCAGGGGAACAGCTGACGTTACTGAACCCCAATAACAGAGGAGCGACTGTTGACTGTGCGTACAGCACTTCTGGACGGCAACTAGCGGTGTTGGAGCCCAGGGACAGGTGGAGGAGGAGGAGGTTGGAGGAGGTTGGAGGAGGTAGGAGGGATTGCCACACACACAGCAGGGGAACAGCTGACGTTACTGAACCCCAATAACAGAGGAGGGACTGTTGACTGTGCGTACAGCACTTCTGGACGGCAACTGGCGGTGTTGGAGCCCAGGGACAGGTGGAGGAGGAGGAGGTTGGAGGAGGTTGGAGGAGGTAGGAGGGATTGCCACACACACAGCAGGGGAACAGCTGACGTTACTGAACCCCAATAACAGAGGAGGGACTGTTGACTGTGCGTACAGCACTTCTGGACGGCAACTGGCGGTGTTGGAGCCCAGGGACAGGTGGAGGAGGAGGAGGTTGGAGGAGGTAGGAGGGATTGCCACACACACAGCAGGGGAACAGCTGACGTTACTGAACCCCAATAACAGAGGAGGGACTGTTGACTGTGCGTACAGCACTTCTGGACGGCAACTGGCGGTGTTGGAGCCCAGGGACAGGTGGAGGAGGAGGAGGTTGGAGGAGGTAGGAGGGATTGCCACACACACAGCAGGGGAACAGCTGATGTTACTGAACCCCAATAACAGAGGAGGGACTGTTGACTGTGCGTACAGCACTTCTGGACGGCAACTGGCGGTGTTGGAGCCCAGGGACAGGTGGAGGAGGAGGAGGTTGGAGGAGGTTGGAGGAGGTAGGAGGGATTGCCACACACACAGCAGGGGAACAGCTGACGTTACTGAACCCCAATAACAGAGGAGGGACTGTTGACTGTGCGTACAGCACTTCTGGACGGCAACTGGCGGTGTTGGAGCCCAGGGACAGGTGGAGGAGGAGGAGGTTGGAGGAGGTAGGAGGGATTGCCACACACACAGCAGGGGAACAGCTGACGTTACTGAACCCCAATAACAGAGGAGCGACTGTTGACTGTGCGTACAGCACTTCTGGACGGCAACTAGCGGTGTTGGAGCCCAGGGACAGGTGGAGGAGGAGGAGGTTGGAGGAGGTTGGAGGAGGTAGGAGGGATTGCCACACACACAGCAGGGGAACAGCTGACGTTACTGAACCCCAATAACAGAGGAGGGACTGTTGACTGTGCGTACAGCACTTCTGGACGGCAACTGGCGGTGTTGGAGCCCAGGGACAGGTGGAGGAGGAGGAGGTTGGAGGAGGTAGGAGGGATTGCCACACACACAGCAGGGGAACAGCTGACGTTACTGAACCCCAATAACAGAGGAGGGACTGTTGACTGTGCGTACAGCACTTCTGGACGGCAACTGGCGGTGTTGGAGCCCAGGGACAGGTGGAGGAGGAGGAGGTTGGAGGAGGTTGGAGGAGGTAGGAGGGATTGCCACACACACAGCAGGGGAACAGCTGACGTTACTGAACCCCAATAACAGAGGAGGGACTGTTGACTGTGCGTACAGCACTTCTGGACGGCAACTGGCGGTGTTGGAGCCCAGGGACAGGTGGAGGAGGAGGAGGTTGGAGGAGGTTGGAGGAGGTAGGAGGGATTGCCACACACACAGCAGGGGAACAGCTGACGTTACTGAACCCCAATAACAGAGGAGCGACTGTTGACTGTGCGTACAGCACTTCTGGACGGCAACTAGCGGTGTTGGAGCCCAGGGGCAGGTGGAAAAGCAGAGGAACACAATGTAGGCCGAAGCCTGAGAAAGTCGAAAGGGAACCTTTAACCCCCCCCCCCAAGGCGTTTGTAGCTGAAAGAGCCAGCTTGTGCAGCACAAAAGATGCAAAAGGAAAAGGTGGCTCTTTTCATCATGCTCCTTGCAAACACAGAACTAAACACTTTTAAAATGTGTCCCCTGAAGCCGTGAAACCGTCCCGGAGGTGGGACTTTCCTTCGTAATATGACGCAGCACAGCCATCATTACTACCCCCCCGCCGCCGTGCCCCGGCTCCTCAGCGTTGTTTGATTCCGTCCCGGAGCCTGCGCTGTTATGTTATCCCGTGGCCAGGCACACTTAGCGCTGCCCATCTTCTGACATCATTTGGTGTCAGGCTGCCTGCGCCTGTGCGGCCGCGCTGGCCGAGAGCCCGCCTCGCAGTGTCTTCTGATGTAATCCCACTGGGGGCCTGGGATCCATGGCCATGCGCAGTGCATATCCTCGCCTCTCACTCCCCTCCCTACGGCTTCTTTTTAAGACTGTGCGGTGTCACGGCCGTGGCATGCTATTAGGGACCAGCTGACACCGAACAGTCTGAAGAAGCCATAGGGAGATGAGTGAGAGGTGGAGGTTCAGATATGCACTGCGCATGTCCATAGATCCCAGGCCCCCAGTGGGATTAAATCAGAAGACACTGCGAGGCGGGCTCTCGGCCAGCGTGGCCGCACAGGCGCAGCCAGCCTGACACCAAATGATGCCAGAAGACGGGCAGCGCTAAGTGTGCCTGGCCACGGGATAACATAACAGCGCAGGCTCCGGGACGGAATCAAACAACGCTGAGGAGACGGGGCGCGGTGCCGGGGGGGTAGGAATGACGGCTGTGCTGCGTCATATTACGAAGGAAAGTCCCACCTCCGGGACGGTTTTACGGTATCAGTGGACACATTTTATAAGTGTTAAGTTTTGCGTGTGCAAGGAGCAAAACCAAAATAGCTACCTTTTTCCTTGTGCAGCATTACTGCTGCACAAGGTGGCTCTTTCAGTAACAAACGCCTTGGGGGGGGGGACAGATTCCCTTACATTTCAGTTGTTGTGTCAGCGTGGCGGTCGCATGACACATTGCCGGCTACACAGCTGGGGATCAGCTGACGTTACTGAAACCCAATAACACTGGGTCGTATGTTTTGACTGTGCAGACGGCACTTCTGAGCCTCAACTGGCGGTGTTGGAGCCCAGGAATTTAAGTTCAGGTGGTAGAAAGATGAACACAACAGGAGACCTGGATAACGTATACAGTGACCTAATTATTTAATCAGGAGGAGGAGTGGCAAATTCCTGCGAGATCCAGGCCTTGTTCATTTTCAGGAAAGTAAGCCGGTCAACGTTATCGGAGGATAGTCGCATGCGACGGTCAGTTAGTACACCACCTGCAGCACTAAAGACACGTTCCGATAATACACTGGCCGCAGGGCAAGACAGCACCTCCAATGCATACTGGCTTAGCTCTGGCCATGTATCCAGCTTTGAGACCCAAAACTTGAAAGGGGAAGAGCCGTCTGGGAGTACAGCAAGAGGGCAAGACATGTAGTCTGTCACCATCTGACGGAACCGTTGCCTCCTGCTGACTGGAGCCGTCTGTGATGGTGTAGACTTTTGTGGGGGGCACAGAAAACTGTGCCACAGTTGGGCCATACTGGTCTTGCCTTGGGCAGAGGCACTGCTTCTGCTCCCTCTTTGTGCAGAGCCTCCACCACTGCCTGGACGCACTGAGCTGCTTTGGAATGCACTAGCAGCACTTCTCTCAGTTGGAATGGAGAAGATGATGGAACTGACCAGTGTGTCTTGGTACTCCCGCATTTTTCGCTCCCGGTTCAACGGTGTGATGAGGCTTTCTACGTTGTCCCGGTAGCGAGGATCGAGGAGGGTGAACACCCAATAATCAGACATGTTGAGAATGTGGTCGATGCGGCGGTCGTTTCTCAGGCACTGCAGCATGTAATCCACCATGTGCTGCAGACTGCCAACTGCCCAAGAAACGCTGTCCCCAGCTGGAGGCGTGATCTCTGCCCGCTCGTCATCACCCCACCCTCGCTGTACACACTGAGTACTGGACAATTCGGGAACTCCCTCCTCTGGACGGATGTCTTCCTCCTCCATTGACTCCTCCTCATCCTCCTCACAAACTGTCCCCTGCCTACGCGTTTGTGAGGAACCACGTGGCGCTGACTGTCCAGAAGATGATGGAAGTGGTGAATCCTCATCCTCCACCTCTTCCACAACATCATCCCTTAGCGCTTGCAGTGATTTTTCAAGCAGGCAGATAAGGGGGACAGTCATGCTGACTAGTGCATCATCTGCACTCGCCATCCGCGTGGAATAATCAAAGGGACGCAAAACCTGGCAGACATCCTTCATAGTGGCCCACTCTGTGGTTGTGAAGTCTGTACGGCGCTGACTGCGACTTTTTTGCGCCTGATACAGCTGGTACTCCATTACAGCTTGCTGCTGCTCACACAACCGCTCCAACATATGTAACGTGGAATTCCACCTGGTAGGTAGGTCACATATGATGCGATGTTCCGGCAGGCGGTGTCGGCGCTGCAGAGCCGCAATGCGCGCTTTTGCCGTGCTGGAACGCCGCAAGTGAGCACACTCTAGGCGGACCTTGTGCAGCAGTGCATCAAGATCCGGATAGTCCCTCAAAAAACTCTGCACGACCAAATTGAGCACATGTGCCAGACATGGGATGTGAGTGAGGTTGCCGAGGCCCAGGGCTGCCACCAGATTTCGGCCATTATCACACACTACCATGCCTGGCTGGAGATTCGCTGGCTCAAACCACACATCGCTCTCCTGCTTGATGGCATTCCAGAGCTCCTGCGCTGTGTGGCTACGATTCCCCAAAAAAATTAATTTCAAGACGGCCTGTTGACGTTTGGCCACGGCTGTGCTCATGTCGGTCGTAACAGGTACACGTTCATCACGGGTCCATGTGGAGGTGGACTGTGACGGCTCCTGCAGCGATGATTCTGAGGAACTGGTGTAAGAGGAGGAGTCAATGCGTACAGAATGGATTCCTGCAATCCTTGGAGTGGGCAGGACACGTCCTGCGCCACTCGCACGGTCTGTACCCGGCTCAACTACATTAACCCAATGGGCAGTGAGGGAAAGGTATCGCCCCTGTCCATGTTGACTGGTCCACGCATCGGTGGTGAGGTGGACCTTGCTACTGACGGCGTTCAGTAGCGCGTGTTTTATGTGTCCCTCCACATGCTTGTGCAGGGCAGGGACGGCTTGCCTGCTGAAGTAAAAGCGGCTAGGCACATTGTACTGTGGGACTGCCAATGACATCAAGTCACGGAAGCTGTCAGTCTCCACCAGCCTGAATGACAGCATTTCCAGTGACAGAAGTTTGGCAATGCCTGCAGTCAGAGCCTGTGCTCGTGGGTGGTTTGACGAGAAAGGCCGCCTTTTCTCCCATGCCTGTACTACCGATGGCTGTAGACTGGGCTGGGAGTGTGTGGATGACTGGGAAAGTGGTGCTGCGGGTGGAATGACAGCGGGTCTCTGGACAACAGGGCCAGAGGTTCTTCCACGGCGATCCTGGGAGGAAGCCGAACCAGCTGCGTGTGAGCTAGAGGAAGAGGCAACACGAGCTGAAGAGGTGGTAGCTGCCGCTGTTGGTTGGCCTAGCTCTTCAGTGTGTTTGTCTAACTCCGCCGGGTGCCTGTTGCGCACATGTTTCCACATGTTGGAGGTATTGAGGTTGGCGACTTTTTGACCTCTTTTGATTTTTTGATGACACACCTTGCATCTGACATAGCAAATGTCATCTGCAACTGTGTCAAAAAAGGACCAGGCACTGCAAGTCTTGGGAGCCCCCCTTTTGACTTTTGGAAGAGACATGCTCCTTACGGGTGCCAAAGCGGAGGCTGCAGGATCCGCAGTCTTCCCCCTCCCTCTCCCTCTTTGGGCCGTACGGGGAATCTCTTCCTCAGAGCTGCTCCCACCACCTTCCTGTCCCTGACGCCAAGATGGGTCAAGGACCTCATCATCTACACTACCCTCTGCCCCCAACTGCTCCTCCTGGGTAGTCTCAGCAGCAGAGCACGCACCAGTAAGTGGCACCTGAGTGTCATCATCAGCTGATGCGGCCTGCGAGGTGGTGACCGGAGCCACTGGCCCACCCGCCTCTTCAGAGGAAGACAGAAAAAGCTGTTGGGCATCACTGCACCCTGCCTCTTCTTCCATTTCTCCAATGCTGCTTGGCTGGCCCCCTGTTTCCAAGCCAAGAGATGATTCAGAGAACAGAAGTAGAGACTGCTCCTGTCCTGGGATCTCTGTCTGCCTGGGCAATTTTGCAGGTGGTGAAGAGACAGATGGCTGCTCTCCAGTGCTCTGTGTCTGAGAGGATGTGGCACTAATGGAAGTTGATGCATTAGCTGCCATCCATCCCACAACGGCTTCAATTTGGTCTTCACGCAGCAGCGGTGTACGGCGCTCGGCGACAAAGCTGCGCATGAACGACTGTTCCCTTGTGAAAGTGGGTGCTGATGATGACTCACCGGTGCCCGCAGCAGGCACAGAATCCCCACGTCCCCTCCCTGCTCCGCGCCCACGCCCACGCCCACGTGCCTTACTCACTGCCTTCTTCATCTTGGTTGACTGATAAAGATAAGCAGAAAAGTACTAACGGCTTTGTGTGCTTATTCCTGAGCAACTCCTCCTAACAGGTATAAGACACACTAATTTTCTAAAGTGTGGACTAGACTTGAATATGAGCTAATGTGGCCTACACAAATGTAAAGTGGTGTAACTGGTGTGTTTGGTGAACTTTATTATTTATTTATTTTTTGGGGGCTGAACTGACAACGGATAGAGCTGCAATCACACGGAGACCGTGCAGACAGCCGTAAACGGCGCTGCAAGGCCCAAAAACCCTCCTCTACTTTATCCTATGTAGTGTTTTTCCACAAATTAGCTGGAGACGGGTGGAAAGACACTAATAGGATTTTTTAAAATAAATTAGCAGCAGACTACACTACTTTGAAAAAAAAGAAAATTGATTTGGCGGTATGACGCAGTGAAAAACCCTGAGCTGCAGACAACCAGGCTACGGCTGCTCACAGACTACAGGGCGAGCTGCAGTCACACGGAGACCGTGCAGACAGCCGTAAACGGCGCTGCAAGGCCCAAAAACCCTCCTCTACTTTATCCTATGTAGTGTTTTTCCACAAATTAGCTGGAGACGGGTGGAAAGACACTAATAGGATTTTTTAAAATAAATTAGCAGCAGACTACACTACTTTGAAAAAAAAGAAAATTGATTTGGCGGTATGACGCAGTGAAAAACCCTGAGCTGCAGACAACCAGGCTACGGCTGCTCACAGACTACAGGGCGAGCTGCAGTCACACGGAGACCGTGCAGACAGCCGTAAACGGCGCTGCAAGGCCCAAAAACCCTCCTCTACTTTATCCTATGTAGTGTTTTTCCACAAATTAGCTGGAGACGGGTGGAAAGACACTAATAGGATTTTTTAAAATAAATTAGCAGCAGACTACACTACTTTGAAAAAAAAGAAAATTGATTTGGCGGTATGACGCAGTGAAAAACCCTGAGCTGCAGACAACCAGGCTACGGCTGCTCACAGACTACAGGGCGAGCTGCAGTCACACGGAGACCGTGCAGACAGCCGTAAACGGCGCTGCAAGGCCCAAAAACCCTCCTCTACTTTATCCTATGTAGTGTTTTTCCACAAATTAGCTGGAGACGGGTGGAAAGACACTAATAGGATTTTTTAAAATAAATTAGCAGCAGACTACACTACTTTGAAAAAAAAGAAAATTGATTTGGCGGTATGACGCAGTGAAAAACCCTGAGCTGGAGACAACCAGGCTATAGCTGCTCACAGATTACAGGGCGAGCTGCAGTCACACGGAGACCGTGCAGACAGCCGTAAACGGCGCTGCAAGGCCCAAAAACCCTCCTCTACTTTATCCTATGTAGTGTTTTTCCACAAATTAGCTGGAGACGGGTGGAAAGACACTAATAGGATTTTTTAAAATAAATTAGCAGCAGACTACACTACTTTGAAAAAAAAGAAAATTGATTTGGCGGTATGACGCAGTGAAAAACCCTGAGCTGGAGACAACCAGGCTATAGCTGCTCACAGATTACAGGGCGAGCTGCAGTCACACGGAGACCGTGCAGACAGCCGTAAACGGCGCTGCAAGGCCCAAAAACCCTCCTCTACTTTATCCTATGTAGTGTTTTTCCACAAATTAGCTGGAGACGGGTGGAAAGACACTAATAGGAATTTTTGGAAAAAATGTGCAGCAGCCTGCACTACTTAAAAAAAAAAAAAAAAAAAGGACAGTATGAGGCAATGAACCACCCTCCCTGAACTGAATACAACCAGCTATGGATGGCCTATGTGGCTGCACTCAGACTAGAGAGTGGGCTGCACTCACACACACACACACACACACAGAGACCTTGCAGATCGCTGTGAAAACAGCGCTACAAGGCAAAAGCAAGGTGAATAGTAGGTGAACACAGCGGTTGCTAAATTAGCCTTTGGAAAGCACAAAGAAGCAAATCGCTATCTCTAAACTGTCCCTCAGTCAGCAAACAGCGTCCTGTCACTAACTGAATTCACAGCAGAGTGATCGCAAAATGGCGCCAGCGACTTTTAAACTGCATCATGACATCATTTCAGCAGCCAATCACAGCCTTGCCAGTAGTTTCATGCCCTCCATGCTAAACAGGATGTGCCCACACTTGGAATCTTTCTCATTGGCTGAATTTCTGAATTTTGAATCATTGAACTTCCGATTCCGGTATCCGATACGCGCCAAGTATCGGAATCCCGGTATCGGAATTCCGATACCGCTAGTATCGGCCGATACCCGATACTTGCGGTATCGGAATGCTCAACACTATACTCCACTGAACAAAGCAATGCCGCCTGTTTAGTCCTGTCCTGTTACCAATTTTGAACTGCATTTAGCCTACTTTATTCTTTTGCCCTATATCTGTTTCCTCCTCATCCTGCCCATTGCCCAGCCACTGCTAGATGAGTCTGCTGGTACATTGACCTAGACCACTACATTCCCCTTGCACTCTACACAGCCAGAATCTGACCCTGCTGAAAGTAAGGTTCCCCTTCCCGCATGTTATACCACCTTACACAGGGACAAAGAGGAAGGTGAAGATGAAAGTGCAGGTTCCTTCATCAGGTGGGGGGGCATACTCGTTGGCGACGTCACTGGCACAGGGCCCCTCAGAGTACGCAAAAGTGTCACTGCTGGTGGGAGGCGCCCCCGCCGTGCAAACACACCGCTGTACTTTGAGGGGCCCTGTGCCAGTGCCAATGCGAACAAGTGTGCCCCCCTGCTTGCTCAGGATCACAGCACTTGCAACGTTGAAATACTTACCTCTCCCTGCTCCACTGCCGTGACGTAGTCCACGATTCCTGGGCCCACTAAAACCTTGAACCAGCCCTACCCCCCACAACTTTTGCCAAATGACCCCCAAGTTCCATTGAACAACTATTATTATAAAGTTAATTAAGATTGACAAGCTTCAGAAACAAGAATGGATGTTTTTGGCATTAAAATGGGCACTGTAGGTGTTTTCCTGGCCTCCACTCACTGCCGACTATGCTTCTCCATTGACTTGCATTGGGTTTCGTGTTTCGGTCGATCCCCGACTTTTAGCGATAATCGGCCGACTGCACTCGACTCGACTCTGGACAAAGTCGGGTTTCACAAAACCCGACTCGATCTTAAAAAAATGAAAGTCGCTCAACCCTAGTTTGCACCAATAGGAACTACACTTTTAGGTACACAGTAGAAACAGTATAATAGGCTTGTGACACACCTTCTACCAGGTTTGGACTGGCCCATAGGGGAACAGGGAAATCCCCCGGTGGGCCTCTGTGGAGATCTGGGCCTCTAACCCCACTGTATGAACAGTACTTGGCATAATTGACTTGATTTACTCTGTAGAGAAAGAAGAAGCATCTTATCATTCATTAACCAAACTACCCAATGTAATACTATATAGAGCTATAGGTAAATTTTTGAACAAGGGTAGTGTGATATTTACATGCAGGTGAAAAGTGGGCTCCACCAAAGTCAATGTTACTGTTGGGCCCTTGGCACCCCAGTCCAACACTGCCTTCTTGTAGTCTACTCAACTTGTAGTCTCCACATTTCAAAACATTATTGTCACACACCACTAAAGTGGTATCAATTTCTACAGAGTAGAAACAGTATAATAGGATTCTGACGCACCTCCTACTACAGGCATCTCACCAAATGGACACAAAACTTGAAGACTTCACATTTTTAAATTTTTATATCACACAACACCAAAGTGGCATCAATTTCCACATAGAAAAAAAAAGTACAATAGGCCTCTGACACACTTTACACTACAGGCCACCCACCAGATGGAGACCCAACTTGGAGTCTCCACATTTAAAAAAATAATTGGCACACAACACTAAAGTGGCATCAATTTCAACAGAGTAGAAACAGTATAATAGGTCTCTGACACTCCTTGACGTGGGTTGCCAGCTTACGTATTGTGGCCCCAATATTAACTAATACCTTACATATATTGATATGTTTTTTGCACTTTATCTTGCAGGGTGCAGTTGGACCAAGATGGCTCTGTAAACTGCGGCCACTGTTCACACAGTATGCATTTTGTAGCACTGGGAGGCCAACCAGTATGTGCGTTACTAATAGGCTGGTAGCCAGATGCTCTGCATTGCTTGTGTGAATAACGCCACATACAGACTATTATATTTTATCTTCTTGTGCACTAATATACCAAACAGCCAACACTGGATTGAAAGTGGTTGTTTCATCTGTATTGTTGCACCTGTGTTTCTGCCATCTTTAATCGGGTCCGCTGCACTCTGCCAGTGCATTTGTTTTGGAGGTCTGAGCAGGTAATCATCTTTGCTTTTTTCTCTGTGACCTTTTTCAAATTTTTGGAGGATTTTTAAGTCCTCTTTTTGTGTCTGTGAGCCTCTGACACTCCTTCTACAACAGGCAACCCACCAGATGGAGATCCATCCTGAAGTCTCAACATTTCACAAAATTATTGTCAAAAAACAATAAAGCGGCATCAATTTCCGCAGAGTAGAAACAGTATAATAGTCTTCTGACACACTTTCTACTACAGGCATCCCACCAGATGGAGACTCAACTTGGAGTCAGCACATTTCAAACAATTGTTGGCGAACACCACTAAAGTGGCATCAATTTCCACAGAGTGGAAGCTGCATAATATGACTCTGACAAAATATCTACTTCAGACAACCCACTATATGGAGACCCAACTTGGAATCTCCACATTTCAAACAATTATTGTCACACACCACTAGAGTGGCATACATTTCCACAGAGCAGAAACAGTATAATACTGTAGGCCTCTATCAAACCTTCTACAACAGGCAAAACAAAAGATGGAGACTCAACTTGGAGTCTCTACATTTCAAAAATGTATTGTCACACATCAATAAAGTGGCATCAATTTCTACAGACTAGAAACAGTATATAAAGCCTCTTACATGCCTTCTACTACAGGTAACGCACCAAACGAAGACCTATCTTCTAGTCTTCACATTTTAAAAAATAATTGTCAAACAACACTAAAGTGGCATACATTTCCACAGAGTAGAAACAACATATAGGGCCTCTTACACATCTTCTACCCCAGGCAACCCACCAGATGGAGACAAAACTTGGAGTCTCCACATTTCAAAAAATTATTGTCACGCAACAGTAAAGTGGAATCAATTTCCACAGAGTAGAAACAGTATAATAATCTTCTGACACACGTTCTACTACAGACACCCACCAGATGGACATCCAAATTAGACTCTCCACATTTAAAAAAATTGTCACACAACACTAAAGTGGCATCAATTTCCACAGAGCAGAAACAGTATAATAGGACTCTGACACACCTTCCACTACTGGCAATCCACCAGATTAACTCATCTTGCAGTCTCCACATTTCAAAAAATTATTGTCACACATCACTAAAGTGGCATCAATTTCCACAGTGTAGAAACTGTATTATAGGCCTCTGACACAACGTCTACTGCAGGAAACCCACCAGATGGAGACCCACGTGGAATCTCCACATTTCAAACAATTATTGACACACCCTACTAAAGTCGCGTAATTTTCCACAGAGCAGAAACAGTATAATAGGCCTTCTACAACAGTCAACTGACGAGATGAAGACCCATCTTGTAGCCTCCACATTTCCAAAATAATTGTCACACAACACTAAAGAGGCATCAATTTCCACAGAGTAGAAATGGTATTTAAGGCCTCTGACACACCTTTAACTGCATGCAACCCAAGAGATGAAGACCCAACATGGAGTTTCCACATTTAAAAAAATTATTGTCACACACCACTAGAGTGTCATCAATTTCAAGAGTAGAAACAGTATAATAGGCCCCTGACACATCTTTAACTGCAGGCAACCCACTAGATGGATATTCAACTTGGAGTTTACACATTTCAGAAAATTATGGTCACACGGGAGCTTGTCCGGATGCTGAACTGAGCGGATGTGTGTGTGGAGCTTCTGCCAGGCCTCGATTGCAAGAAGCTATAAATGCCTGTATCGGCTTTCTTACCCGCTGCTTGGATAGGTCTCAGGAGGGTGAAGACTCCTGTGCTGACAGGAGAGATTCTAGATGCCTCCGCAACAGCACTGGATGTTTTCTTCCATTCGAAGTTGACAAGTGCGGGAGTCTAGGAGCCATGTTGCTGGGAGGAGGGTAACGCCATAAAGCATGATGGAAACACTGTACTTGGAGGAATGGGAGGAGAGTAAATCCAGAACTCTTCCGATAAGTATGTACCTGACAGGGGTAAGGAGGACAGGCAGGTTGGTGGCACATCACAGCAGGCTCGGGATGAGCAGATGGAGCTGGGCTCTCTGGGACAGTGTGTTCTTCAAGATGGCGGTCCGCCACAGGGAGATGCAGGTGGTTGCTTCTCCCATCCTCTACTGCAGTACCATACAGCTGAGTCCTCAATGTCTCCCAGGTCTAAGAAGACACCCCTGGGTAGAAACAGAACAGACAGAGAAGGAGGGGATGTGGCTTCTCTGAAAGGTCTTCAAACATAGGTCACACTGCTAATAATGCAGGAGTCTGGACTGATTACACAGGGGAGTCCTCTGAGGAGGGTGGGGGTCAAATGGGTGCTCCCCCTTCATCATCCTGGAAAAGACTTTTCTCACAATTTCCTTCCAAAGATGACTTTAAATTGCTAATTGCGGAAGTCAAAGAGACCTGCAGGTCTGAGATTGCTTGTGTGAGACAGGACTTACAGCATTTATCTGGTTAAATAGACTCTCTGGAGGGGGACTATGATACCACCAGATCCCATGTTGCTGAGTTGCATCAGTTAACTATTTCATAACAAAAGACTGTCAGAGAGCTACGAGTTCAACTAGAAGACCTGGATAATAGGGGAAGGATGTGTAATATTAGGGTGAGGGGCATTCCAGAATTTAATGATCAAGAAAATCCCAAATCAGTTTCTCAGGAGATCTTTAACTCTGTTCTTGGAGATCTTCCCTCTACGCCTATCAAATTTAACAGGGCTCATTGTGCCTTGCAGCCTAAAGGGTTATTGCCATATCCAAGTGATATTGTAGCGCCCCCACTGCCGCAGGGCCGAGGGGTACCTGGTACCGGGCCTCTGAGTCTCTGCTCTGGGGTTGTCACGGTGGCTAGGCCCGGTCCGTGACCCTGCCGAGGGGCGTACAGTGAATAATAGATATGATGGATGATGGTAGTGGTGGTGGTGGTGCGGTGCAGTAAATAACGAGGACACCAGGTTGCAGTCTCTTTACCTCTTTACTGAAGATCTCTGAGACCTCAGTCCGGAATCCAGATAACCAGGCTGCGCAAGTCCGGCCGGTCCAATGGCACCTCCAGAGTTCTCTTAACAGGTGGAAATCTGTGCCTTCCTTCTAGCGCTAGGTGTTGCGGTCCTTCCCTGCTGTGCTTACGGAAAGTCCCCACAACTGTTGTGTCCGTTTCTTAAGTTCCCTCACAAGTCGATTAGATGATGTTTTGCTAATCCTCCGTCCCTCCCTGATGTTGCGGTTAGGACGGCACCCGTATGACGGGTAGGCTCGGAGCTCTTCCGGGACCCTAGAGTCGCCTGTTGTGAATTTGGATTCTGGGCTCCCCCGGTGGCCGCTTGTGGAATTGGACTTGTCATCCTCTTTCCTGTTTCACCTGGTTCCATCAGTAGTGGGTGTCGCTATTTAAGCTCATTTCTCTGGTGGTTTCTTGCCGGTCAACAATGTTATCTGATGCCTCTCAGTGCTTGTTCCTGCTTCTAGACAACTACTAGATAAGTTGGACTTTTGTCCATGTTTTGTTTTGCCTATTTGTTCCAGTTCACAGCTGAAGTTTTGTTACTGTGTCTGGAAAGCTCTCGTTGATCAGGGATTGCTACTCTGGCGTTATGAGTTAATGCCAGAGTTTAAGGTAATCTCTGGATGGTGTTTTGTTAGTGTTTTTCTGCTGACCATGAAAGTATACTATCTGTCTTCTGCTATCTAGTAAGCGGACCTCAAATTTGCTAAGACTATTTTCCTGCTGCGTTTGTTGTTTCATCTGAACTCACCGTCATTATGTGTGGGGGGCTACTGTCTTCTTTGGAATATTTCTCTAGAGGTGAGCCAGGTCTTATATTTCCCTCTGCTAGCTATTTAGGTCTTAGGCCAGAGCTGGGCATCTAGCGATAAATAGGAAATGCTACCTGGCTATTTCTAGTTGCGCGGCAGGCTTAGTTCATGGTCAGTATAGTTCCATCTTCCGAGAGCTTGTCCCTCTATAGGCTTGCTATGATCTCTGCCTGCAGAGATCATGACAGTTTGACCGGACCAATAAAGTGTTAAAGACCCAGGTTGAGAAAGGAGAGTTATAAGAAGTCTGCTGGAATTTTTTTTTTTTTTTTTCCTCCAGTCTGCCTTGCTGCAGTCTTTTTTCTCTCTCTCCTCCTAATCTCTGTATGGCTCTGTGTGCACCTGACAATAATGGATCTCCAGAGTGTAACTGCGGGTTTGAATAATCTCATCACGAAAGTACAAAATTTACAAGATTTTGTGGTACATGCTCCGGTATCTGAGCCGAGAATTCCTTTGCCGGAGTTCTTCACAGGGAATAGAGCTAGCTTCCAGAATTTCCGAAATAATTGTAAGCTTTATTTGTCCCTGAAGTCTCGTTCAGCTGGAGACCCTGCTCAGCAGGTTAGGATTGTGATTTCCTTGCTCAGGGGTGACCCTCAAGATTGGGCCTTCTCATTGCCAGCAGGGGATCCTGCGTTACGCGATGTGGATGCGTTTTTTCTGGCCTTGGGCTTGCTTTATGAGGAACCTCATTTGGAACTTCAGGCAGAAAAAACTTTGATGGCACTATCTCAGGGGCAAGACGAAGCTGAAGTTTTCTGCCAAAAATTCCGTAAATGGTCTGTGCTTACTCAGTGGAATGAGTGCGCCTTGGCGGCAACTTTCAGAGAAGGTCTCTCTGATGCCGTTAAGGATGTTATGGTGGGGTTCCCTGTGCCTGCAGGTCTGAATGAGTCCATGACAATGGCTATTCAGATTGATAGGCGTCTGCGGGAGCGCAAACCGGTGCACCATCTGGCGGTGTCTATGGAAAAGACGCCAGAAAGTATGCAGTGTGATAGAATTCTGTCCAGGAGCGAGCGACAGAATTTTAGACGGAAGAATGGATTGTGTTTCTATTGTGGGGATTCTACTCATGTTATATCAGCATGCTCTAGGCGTACAAAGAAGCTTGATAAGTCTGTTTCCATTGGCACCATTCAGTCTAAGTTTATTTTGTCTGTAACCCTGATTTGCTCTTTGTCATCCATTGCCACGGACGCCTATGTTGACTCTGGCGCCGCTCTGAGTCTTATGGATTGGTCCTTTGCCAATCGTTGTGGTTTTGATTTAGAGCCTTTGGAGACTCTTATTCCTCTGAAGGGGATTGACTCCACCCCATTGGCTAATAATAAACCACAATACTGGACACAAGTAACCATGCGTATCAATCCGGATCACCAGGAGATTATTCGTTTCCTGGTGCTGTATAATTTACATGACGATTTGGTACTGGGATTGCCATGGTTGCAGTCTCACAACCCAGTCTTGGACTGGAGAGCAATGTCTGTGTTGAGCTGGGGATGTAAGGGTATTCATGGGGACTTACCTTTGGTTTCTATTTCGTCGTCCATTCCCTCTGAAGTCCCTGAGTTCCTCTCTGATTATCAAGACGTCTTTGACGAACCCAAGCTTGGGTCGTTACCTCCGCACCGTGAGTGCGATTGTGCCATAGATTTGATACCGGGTTGTAAATATCCAAAGGGTCGTTTGTTTAATCTGTCTGTGCCGGAACATGCTGCTATGCGGGAATATATAAAGGAGTCTTTGGAAAAGGGACATATTCGTCCATCTTCTTCTCCCTTGGGAGCTGGGTTTTTCTTTGTCTCAAAAAAAGACGGCTCTTTGAGACCATGTATTGATTATCGGCTTCTGAATAAGATCACTGTTAAGTATCAATACCCATTGCCATTGCTTACTGATTTGTTTGCTCGTATAGAGGGTGCTAAGTGGTTCTCTAAAATTGATCTTCGTGGGGCGTATAATTTGGTGCGGATCAGGCAGGGGGATGAGTGGAAGACCGCATTTAATACGCCCGAGGGCCACTTTGAGTATTTGGTCATGCCTTTTGGTCTTTCTAATGCCCCTTCAGTTTTCCAGTCTTTTATGCATGATATTTTCCGCGATTTTCTGGATAAATTTATGATAATATATCTGGATGATATTCTGATTTTTTCTGATGACTGGGACTCTCATGTCCAGCAGGTCAGGAGAGTTTTTCAGGTTCTGCGGTCTAATTCTTTATGTGTGAAGGGGTCTAAGTGCGTTTTTGGGGTCCAGAAAATTTCCTTTTTGGGGTATATTTTTTCTCCCTCTTCCATTGAGATGGATCCCGTCAAGGTGCAAGCTATTTGTGACTGGACTCAGCCCTCCTCTCTTAAGGGTCTTCAGAGATTTTTGGGCTTTGCCAACTTTTACCGCCGATTTATTGCTGGTTTTTCGGATGTCGTTAAACCACTGACTGATTTGACCAGACAAGGCGCTGATGTTGCTAATTGGTCCCCTCATGCTGTAGAGGCCTTTCAGGAGCTTAAGCGCCGTTTTGCCTCTGCCCCTGTGTTGCGCCAGCCTGATGTGAATCTGCCTTTTCAGGTTGAGGTTGACGCTTCGGAGATCGGAGCTGGGGCAGTGTTGTCGCAGAAAGGTTCCGACTGCTCCGTCATTAGGCCTTGTGCTTTCTTTTCTCGCAAATTTTCGCCCGCAGAGCGGAATTATGATGTTGGGAATCGGGAACTTTTGGCCATGAAGTGGGCGTTTGAGGAGTGGCGCCATTGGCTCGAGGGGGCTAGGCATCAGGTGGTGGTATTGACTGACCACAAAAATTTGATTTATCTTGAGACTGCCAGACGCCTGAATCCTAGACAGGCGCGCTGGTCTTTATTTTTTTCTCGCTTTAATTTTGTGGTGTCATACCTACCGGGTTCTAAGAATGTTAAGGCAGATGCCCTTTCTAGGAGTTTTGACCCGGACTCTCCTGGTAATTCTGAACCCACAGGTATCCTTAGGGAGGGAGTAATTTTGTCGGCCGTTTCTCCTGATCTGCGGCGGTCCTTGCAAGAGTTTCAGGCGGATAGACCGGATCGTTGTCCGCCTGATAGACTGTTTGTTCCGGATGATTGGACCAGCAGAGTCATCTCTGAGGTACATTCTTCTGCATTGGCAGGTCATCCCGGAATTTTTGGTACCAGGGATTTGGTGGCAAGATCCTTCTGGTGGCCTTCCCTGTCACGAGATGTGCGAGTCTTTGTGCAGTCATGTGACGTTTGTGCTCGGGCCAAGTCTTGTAGTTCTCGGGCTAGCGGACTGCTATTGCCCTTGCCTATTCCTAAGAGGCCTTGGACACACATCTCGATGGATTTTATTTCAGATCTGCCTGTTTCCCAGAAGATGTCTGTCATCTGGGTGGTCTGTGACCGTTTCTCTAAAATGGTCCATTTGGTTCCTCTGCCCAAGTTGCCTTCTTCTTCTGAGTTGGTTCCTCTGTTTTTTCAGAATGTTGTCCGATTGCACGGTATTCCTGAGAATATTGTTTCTGACAGAGGTACCCAATTTGTGTCTAGATTTTGGCGGGCATTTTGTGCTAGGATGGGTATAGATTTGTCTTTTTCATCTGCTTTTCACCCTCAGACTAATGGCCAGACCGAGCGGACTAATCAGACCCTGGAGACATATCTGAGGTGTTTTGTCTCTGCTGACCAGGATGATTGGGTTGCTTTTTTGCCATTGGCAGAGTTCGCCCTCAATAATCGGGCCAGCTCTTCCACCTTGGTGTCCCCGTTTTTCTGTAATTCGGGGTTTCACCCTCGATTTTCCTCCGGTCAGGTGGAATCCTCGGATTGTCCTGGAGTGGATGCGGTGGTGGAGAGATTGCATCACATCTGGGGGCAGGTTATGGACAATTTGAAGTTGTCCCAGGAGAAGACTCAGCGTTTTGCCAACCGTCATCGTCGTGTTGGTTCTCGGCTTTGTGTTGGAGATTTGGTGTGGTTGTCTTCTCGTTTTGTCCCTATGAGGGTCTCTTCTCCTAAGTTTAAACCTCGGTTCATCGGCCCTTATAGAATATTGGAGATTCTTAATCCTGTTTCTTTCCGTTTGGACCTCCCTGCGTCCTTTTCCATTCATAACGTTTTTCATCGGTCGTTATTGCGCAGGTATGAGGTACCTGTTGTACCTTCAGTTGAGCCTCCTGCTCCGGTGTTGGTTGAGGGTGAGTTGGAGTACGTTGTGGAGAAAATTTTGGACTCTCGTGTTTCCAGACGGAGACTCCAGTATCTGGTCAACTGGAAGGGTTACGGCCAGGAGGATAATTCTTGGGTCAATGCATCTGATGTTCATGCTTCTGATCTTGTTCGTGCCTTCCATAGGGCTCATCCTGGTCGCCCTGGTGGATCTGGTGAGGGTTCGGTGCCCCCTCCTTGAGGGGGGGGTACTGTTGTGAATTTGGATTCTGGGCTCCCCCGGTGGCCGCTTGTGGAATTGGACTTGTCATCCTCTTTCCTGTTTCACCTGGTTCCATCAGTAGTGGGTGTCGCTATTTAAGCTCATTTCTCTGGTGGTTTCTTGCCGGTCAACAATGTTATCTGATGCCTCTCAGTGCTTGTTCCTGCTTCTAGACAACTACTAGATAAGTTGGACTTTTGTCCATGTTTTGTTTTGCCTATTTGTTCCAGTTCACAGCTGAAGTTTTGTTACTGTGTCTGGAAAGCTCTCGTTGATCAGGGATTGCTACTCTGGCGTTATGAGTTAATGCCAGAGTTTAAGGTAATCTCTGGATGGTGTTTTGTTAGTGTTTTTCTGCTGACCATGAAAGTATACTATCTGTCTTCTGCTATCTAGTAAGCGGACCTCAAATTTGCTAAGACTATTTTCCTGCTGCGTTTGTTGTTTCATCTGAACTCACCGTCATTATGTGTGGGGGGCTACTGTCTTCTTTGGAATATTTCTCTAGAGGTGAGCCAGGTCTTATATTTCCCTCTGCTAGCTATTTAGGTCTTAGGCCAGAGCTGGGCATCTAGCGATAAATAGGAAATGCTACCTGGCTATTTCTAGTTGCGCGGCAGGCTTAGTTCATGGTCAGTATAGTTCCATCTTCCGAGAGCTTGTCCCTCTATAGGCTTGCTATGATCTCTGCCTGCAGAGATCATGACAGTCGCCCCTCTCCACAAGTTGCCCCCCAATACTGCATAGGTGATTTGGGTGAGACAGCCCGCCTTAGACTGACTGTCCTGCCGTTGGTTTAGAGTATTGCCTGAAGCTGAATATTGTAATACTCCCTCGGCGTTCCGGCCGCCGGTTGTGCGCCTCAGTAGGATGTTGCCTCGGTCTCACAGCACGACTCCTACTGGTATTCTCCTTCTCGCTTTGATCTCGTTTCTCACTCAGCACAATCTATCTCGCTTCTTATCCTTCCTTGGGCACCGCCGCTATGCTGAGCAGGCACGGTCCTGTTACATTCCTTCTTGTAGCCAGGCCTCTGTCAGGATCCCACCCCTGACAGGGACCCTACCGAATCTTCTCCCACAACACCCTCTGCCACAAGGTGTTGCCTGGTTCCAACCCAGTCAGCTTTCAGAACTAACTTCCTGCCTGACCCCCAGTTTACCCACAATGGTGGGGAGTGGCCTAATGAATAGAACCCTTAGCTCCCCCTGGTGACCCGACTGTGAAATGTATTGGTGTCTGTGATACCTGGTCAGATGAACTCCTTCAGTGCCATCGGACGTACCATAGCTCCCCTTAGTGGCGGAGCCACAGTTCTGCAACGACCAGGACTCTGGGGCGCTGCAATATCATCTGTCCCAATGACTATGAGACTAAGGAAAGAATAGGGACAAAGGCTAGGACACAGAAAGATATATATTCTGGTACTGGGGACCAGTTGTTTCCAGATTTGTCCCGTTTCACCCTTCAGAAAAGATGGTTCCTCAGACCTTTATTATCTATTTGGAAAGACCTCCGTATCCCTTACAGATGGGGTTTCCTTTTTGCAGTAATAGCTTGCAAAGAAGGAATTTCAGCGATACTACGCTCCTTAGAGGACTTTCCAGCTTTTTGTGAAACTATGTGACTGCAGATCCCCAATGTCATGATTCAGGCCGGGGTGCGTTTCATGATATTCTCTCACTGGTCTGGTTAAGCTGGGTTTAACCTTCTCCACCTCGTTTTGGCTTTTGTGTGGTTATTTCAGTCTGCTGTGCCTGCAGACCTGCCTTCCCGCTTTGTCTTAGTGTTTGTTCCCTGTTCTTGGACCCCTTGGCATGTGACCCGGCTTGGCTTCTGACCTGTTTTACTGTCTCTCATCTCTGTTATATCTGCTCCCATCTGGCTCTGACTTCTGGCTTGTATTTCACCACGTGTATTGCTATAACCTCTGGTACTTTTTTCTTGACTGTTCCTGACTCGCATCGTCTGACCACTTTTTCACCACTTTTTGGTGCTTTTGTTGCTGCTCAGTGGTGTTACGCTGTAGGAGCAGCCTCTCTTCCCTCAGCAGCATTACCTGTTGGAGATTGCGCTATACTATATGGCAGCAGCATTACACCCAAGATTGAAGACTGGGATGCTACTTTACTTGCAGGTGAACCTCCAACCAGAAAAGAACCAGAAAAAAGAAAAGACAGGGAAGTTCCAGGAGACAAGCCAGACAAGAGAAGGCTACCTTCTAATAGACTTTGTTGAGATTATCCTTAATTGTGATGTTTGAATTGGATGTTTAATGATTATAATATATTGATGACGGTTTTTTACAGCCTTTTTCTTCTATTCACGAGTTTTAACTGGTACAGACATATTAGTATATTGGTAATTCAGTTATATGAAGCTGCTTAAATGTTTAATGGAATTTTCTGCTTGGTGTCATTATTTTTCGCCTGTGGGAGCTCGGGTTTTGACCTATTGGAAAGGATTTATTTTCCTTTTTTTAAAGTTCCTTTCTTACTCCTCTTTTCTCTAGCCTTCAAGCAGGTCAGACTCCTGGCCCTGCCCCCTCAGTGATTTTTTATGTTGCTATTTCTTCATTCCTGGTGCATTCAGTTTGGTCCACAGGAGTAGCCCTGGACCAGGAGTTTTTCCTGCAAAATATGGTACTTAAATTACTAAGGTTTGCAATCTGTCCTTTTGTTTGTTTTTGTCTTTGTCTTTCCCTTGCCCTTCTGTTTCCACCCTTTCCATTTAGTCAGGCACAGTCTCTTGGATGTCAGAGAGGTGAATGTCTGGAGAACTCAGAGAATCATCATCTGCTGAGAGACCTTGGTGGGGAGACATTCTCAGGGTTCTCTGCTTATGTAAGTAACCCACCTGCTCATCATGACTCAGATAATATCAAAGATTGTTAGAGGTCTTAATTTCCCTGGAAAGCGGAGGCTCACCTTACGGAAATTGAAGTCTCAGAAATCTGTCATTGCATTTAAAGAGGAAACCCATTATGATAAAACTGGAATATTTAAGTTTGTTCTCAGCTCCTTACCTACATCTTATTCAGCTTTTAACAATAGAGGGGAGGTGTGGCATTTCTAATATCTTCAACATGCCCTTTGCAGGTGAAAAAGATGCATATTGATACTGGGGGTAGATTTATTGTTTTGAAAACTTCTCTATGGGGTAAGCCCATTATCTTATGTAATCTATATGCCCCAAATATATGGCAGATTTGTTTTCTGCGGAAGATGTTCTCTGTCCTGCTGAAAATTCCACTGGCAGATTTATTAGTGGGAGGGGACTTTAATGTTCCTTTTTCAAAGGTATTCAATAAGAATTCCCTTGGGGATTAGGAAATTAATTAGGGCCAATTCCCTTTTTTATTTATGGAGGACAGACAACCCTAAAGAGAGAGCTTTTTCCTTTTACTCTCCTCCTCATCATACTCATTCAAGAATTGATTTCTTTTTTTTTGCAAATATAATATCTCTTAGGATGCTTGAAAAAGTGGAGATGGGTCAAATAACCTGGTCAGATCACGCTCCGGTTGTGTTGGATCTTAACTCTACTCAACTTCCCTCTTGGGCCTGTCATTGGGACCTAAATGAGTTCTTAATTAAGGAACCTACTATTAGAAAGACCTTATTGTACCATCTTAATGAATTCTTTCATCTTAACCCCTTTCTGACATCAGGCGTAAAAGTATGCCGATGTCAGACACCCTACCTTTGATGTGAGCTCCGGTGCTGAGCCCACATATTTTCCAGCACATGTCAGCTGTTTTGAACAGCTGACATGTGTCGCTAACATCCACAGGAGGAATCATTATCCTCCTGTGGCTGGTAACCTGTTAAATGCCGCTGTCAAACTCTGGCAGTGGCATCTAGCACGCACTTCCTGCAATCGTGCCGGAAATCCGCCCATCGGTGACCCCATCACGTGATCGCGGGTTACGGATAGGTTGGCAAGACAACCAGAGGTCTTCTGCAGACCTCTATGATTGTCACTGCCAGCTTGCTATGAGCGCAGCCAGCTTGCTATCAGCGCAGCCTGATCTCATGGAGACTATTGAAGCATGCCAAAAGTTAAAAAAAATATTTTCAAAAATGTAAAAAAAAAAATTATAAACATTCAAATCCCCGTCTTTTGCCCCATTCAAAATAAAACAATTAAAAAAAATCAAGCATGCACATATTTGGTATTGCCATGTTCAGAATCACCCGATCTATCAATAAAAAAGGATTAACCTGGTCGCTAAATGGCATAGCGAGAAAAAAGTCAAAATGCCAGAATTAAGTTTTTATGGTTGCCGCGACATTGCATTGAAATGCAATAACTGACAAACAAAAGATCGTATCTGCAAAATGGTATAAATAAAAACGTTAGCTCGGCACACAGAAAATAAGCCCTCATCCAACCCGAGATCACGAAAAATAAAGACGCTATGGGAATCGGAAAATGGTACAATTCCAAAAGTTTGGAATTTTTCTTCACCACTTAGATAAAAAAGAACCTATACATATTTGGTGTTTATGAACTCGTAATGACCTGGAGAATCATAATGGCAGGTCAGTTTTAGCATTTAGTGAACACAGTAAAAAAGGAAAACAGAAAAACAAAAACCAGCTATGGGATTTCACTTTTTTTGCAATTTCACCGCACTTGGATTTTTTTTCCCTTTTTCTAGTACAAGATATGTTAAAACCAATGGTGTCAGTCAAAAGTACAATGCGTCCTGCAAAAAACAAGCCCTTGCATGGCCATATTGACGGAAAAGTAAAAAAGTTATGGCTCTCAGAATAAGGGGAGCAAAAACAAAAATACAAAAATGAAAATACCTCCGGTATTGAAGAGGTTAAAGAGGGCTCAGTTTCTTCCCTTTCAGTCCTGTGAGAGGCTCACAATGCAGAGATGAGTGGTTATTGCATAAAGGAGGGATCTTGATTGAAACAAATGCTTTGAATATAATATGCTGACCTGTTGTTAGGGCTAGCGGAACGCACCAAGTAATAGAGAGATTGATACGAGGTGGGTTCGCAGTCCGGGGTCCAACGTGCAGAGATACCTGCTGCAAAGTAATGGCGGATGGACACTGAGCTCACACATGGGTTAAACTTCACCCCGTGTGAAATGAAAGTGAGCTCTGTTGCCTCACAGAGTCGCGCTGTACACAGAGAATAATACCATAACTAGGGTTGTGCTTGCTCTGGAACTCTTCTGTGCTAACCGCACACATGAAGGAACCAGATGCTAAGCCAAGGCTAATTGCCCCCACTGATGCTAGCTGCCTGCCTGAGTGTACAGCCCCAAACCTAAACAGACTCACACCACATATAAACTGAGTGGTAGAGTATCCACTGGCAACAGCCAAACACAAATGATACTAGCACATGGCCGTGCTGTCATGCGAACCTTTCATAGTTGTAGCTCTCCAGGACCTTCCTGGTGGACCAATAGGAGCTGCTACAGGACCTGAGCATGTGACCCTCGACCTCCAATGAGAGGTCTTCCCTTGGGCATGCTCAGAAGGAGAAAAGCAGGAGTTAGTCCCAGGAGCGCTTGCTGAACCTCGAAGGGCAGCAGTAACCAAACGTGCAGTGTCTGTTTGAGCCAGGCACTGGGACCGACGTCTCCACTGAGCAGGTTCCACTGCGGCTGGAGAAGAATGGGAGACCGCAGCAGATATGGTTCGAGATTCCCCCTGTGCAGCTGCAGGAACTTGACATCTAACATTACCCCTCTCCTAGGGCTCCCCTCCTTGGGCCTCACTATGTTCAAAGGCTGCAATGAGCAGTGAAGCCCGAATGTGTTCCACAGGTTCCCAGTCTCTGTCCTCTGGGCTGTGGCCCTTCCAGCCCACCAGATAGTATTTTTTGCCACGTACCACCTTACACCCCAAGATAGAGTTCACCTCATACTCATCCATGGACGAACCCGATGTCCCGGCAGATGACTCGGAAAACCGGGACATACAGACGAGCTTTAAGAGGGATACATGAAAAGTGTTGGTGATACCTAGGCGCGGAGGAATAGCCAAACGGTAGACCACAGGGTTAACCTGTTCCAGAATCTTGAAAGTGCCTATGTAGCGAGGCACAAACTTAGTGGACTCAACTCGCAGCCTGATGTTACTTGCAGAGAGCAACACTAAGTCGCCAGCAGCAAAGGTCGAGGGGGGCGCCGGTGTGCATCGGCAGAAACCCTCATTCTCTCCTTGGAGGTCCGGATGTCATCCTGTGTGCGGTCCCAAATGTCACATGCCTCCATGGCCCAGTCTGCCACCCTAGAATCGTTGGATGACACGGGCATGGGCACAGGGACACGCAGATGCTGATAGTAATTAAGGAGAATTTGAGTCTGCCTGGTGGAGTTGGCTACGGCATTGTTCAAAGCAAATTCCGCCCAAGGTAACAAAGATCATCCTGCCTGGTGGAGACAAAATGTCACAGGTATGTGACCAGAGTCTGGTTGGCCCTCTCTACCAACCCATTCGTCTCGGGATGGTACACAGAAGAGAGATTCAGCTCAATGCTGAGTAAAGGACAGAGCTCTCTCCAAAACCAAGATGCAATTTTGTCAGGCATGCCATGTAGATGGAAAACATGTTTAATGAACAACACCGCCAAGGCCCGTGCAGAGGGTAACCATGGAAGCGGCATCAAGTGCACCATTTTAGAAAAATGGTCGGTGACTACCCAAATAAGGATGCAGCTACGAGACTTGGGTAAGCCCACCATAAAGTCCATCCTGACCATCTCCCAGGGCCTGTCTGCCACCAGCAGCGGGTAAAGTAGCCCAGCAGGCCATTGCTGAGGAGACCGATTCTTTGCGCAGGAGACACATGGCCGAATATAATCTGTTGTGAATTCTGCTCTTGGGCTCCCTCCGGTGGTTATAAGTGGTAGCACTGCTGTCTCTGAATCGCAGCATTTATCAGGTGTGTTCACTTTTTGCAATTCTGACAGGGCTATTTAGTCTTGCTTGACCCTTTAGTCAGTGCCAGTTGTCCATTGTTCCTGGAGGATTCACATCCCTGCCTGGTCTCTCCTGCTTTGCTGTTCATTTCAACATAGATAAGTTCTGGCCTTGATTTTTGCTGTCCACATGCTGTGGCCTTATTGTTCAGTTCTTTTCCATGTTTTTGTCTTGTCCAGCTTGGTCTGTATAAGGATTTGTTTAGCCAAGCTGGTATCTCTGGAGATGCAGATATACCCTCCATATCTTTACTTAGCAGTGGAGATTTTGTATTTTCTGTGGTGGATATTTTCTAGTGTTTTAATACTGACCGCATAGTACTCTGTCCTATCCTTTCTATTTAGCTAGAAGTGGCCTCCTTTGCTAAATTCTGATTTCAGTCTGTGTATGTTTTTTCCCTCTCCTCTCACAGTCAATATTTGTGGGGGGCTGTCTATCCTTTGGGGATTTTCTCTGAGGCAAGATAGTTTTCCCTTTTCTATCTCTACGGGTAATTAGTCCTCTGGCTGTGTCGAGATGTCTAGGGAGTGATAGGTACATTCCACGGCTACTTCTAGTTGCGGTGTTAAGTTCAGGGTCTGCGGTCAGTACAGGTTCCACCTTCTCCAGAGTACGTCTCATGCTGCTCTTAGGCCACCAGATCATAACAGTACAACTGGCCAACAATGAGCTAACCGCATCTCAGAAGAAGGGAAGGAAAGTGCTGAGCCATTTTTTTTTCTGTAGTCTGTTGTGTTTTTTTTTTCCCTCTTTACCTCTGGGTGGCTCAGGAGTTCGGCACTGATATGGATGTTCAGGGATTGGCTTCTCGTGTGGATCAACTTGCTGCTAGAGTACAGGGTATTTCCAATTATATCGTTCAGACTCCGGTTTTAAAGCCTAGAATTCCAACTCCTGATTTGTTTTTTGGGGACAGGTCAAAATTTTTGAGCTTTAAAAATAACTGTAAACTGTTTTTTGCTCTGAAACCCCGTTCCTCTGGTGATCCCATTCAGCAGGTTAAAATTGTTATATCTCTGCTGCGTGGTGACCCCCAGGATTGGGCATTTGCCCTGGAACCTGGGAATCCGGCGTTGCTTAATGTAGACACCTTTTTTCAGGCGCTTGGGTTATTGTATGATGAACCTAATTCAGTGGATCATGCTGAGAAGACCTTGTTGGCCCTGTGTCAGGGTCAAGAAGCGGCAGAATCATATTGCCAGAAATTTAGAAAATGGTCTGTACTGACTAAATGGAATGAGGATGCCTTGGTGGCAATTTTCAGAAAGGGTCTTTCTGAATCCGTTAAAGATGTTATGGTGGGGTTCCCCACGCCTGCTGGTCTGAGTGATTCTATGTCTCTGGCCATTCAGATTGATCGGCGCTTGCGCGATCGCAGAGTTGTACACACTATGGCATTGTCTTCCGAGCGGAGTCCTGAGCCTATGCAGTGTGATAGGATTGTGTCTAGAGCTGAACGACAAGGATTCAGACGTCAGAATAGGTTGTGTTTTTACTGCGGCGATTCTGCTCATGTTATTTCTGATTGCCCTAAGCGTACCAAGAGAATCGCTAGTTCTGTTGCCATCAGTACTGTACAACCTAAATTTCTGTTATCTGTGACCCTGATCTGCTCATTATCGTCATTTTCTGTCATGGCATTTGTGGATTCAGGCGCCGCTCTAAACTTAATGGACTTAGAATTTGCCAGATGTTGTGGTTTCCCCTTGCAGCCTTTGCAGAGTCCTATTCCTTTGAGGGGCATTGATGCTACACCGTTGGCTAAAAATAAACCTCAGTTTTGGACACAGCTGACCATGTGCATGGCGCCAGCCCGTCAGGAAGATTGTCATTTTCTGGTGTTGCATAATTTGCATGATGCTATTGTGCTGGGTTTCCCATGGTTACAGGTGCATAATCCGGTATTAGATTGGAAATCTATGTCTGTGACTAGTTGGGGTTGTCAGGGGGTTCATGGTGACGTTCCTTTGATGTCAATTGCCTCCTCCCCCTCTTCTGAAATTCCTGAGTTTTTGTCAGATTTCCAGGATGTATTCAATGAGCCCAAGTCCAGTTCCCTTCCACCGCATAGGGACTGTGATTGTGCTATTGACTTGATTCCAGGCTGTAAGTTCCCTAAGGGCCGACTTTTCAACCTGTCTGTGCCAGAACATACCGTCATGCGGAGCTATGTTAAGGAGTCCTTGGAGAAGGGGCATATTCGGCCATCTTCTTCACCATTGGGAGCAGGGGTTTTTTTGTTGCCAAAAAAGATGGCTCCTTGAGACCTTGTATTGATTATCGCCTCTTGAATAAGATCACGGTCAAATTCCAATACCCTTTGCCTTTGCTTTCTGATCTGTTTGCTAGGATTAAGGGGGCTAGTTGGTTTACTAAGATTGACCTTCGAGGGGCATATAATCTTGTTCGTATTAAGCAGGGTGACGAATGGAAAACTGCGTTTAATATGCCCGAAGGCCATTTTGAATACCTTGTGATGCCATTCGGACTCTCTAATGCTCCATCTGTGTTTCAGTCCTTCATGCATGATATATTTCGGAGTTATCTTGATAAATTCATGATTGTATATTTGGATGATATTTTGATTTTTTCAGATGATTGGGAGTCTCATGTGAAACAAGTCAGGATGGTATTTCAGATCCTTTGTGATAATGCCTTGTTTGTGAAGGGGTCTAAGTGCCTCTTTGGAGTACAGAAGATTTATTTTTTGGGCTTCATTTTTTCTCCCTCATCTATAGAAATGGATCCGGTTAAGGTTCAGGCCATTCATGATTGGATCCAGCCCACATCCGTGAAGAGCCTTGTTTGGGGCTTTGCTAATTTTTATCGCCGTTTCATTGCTAACTTCTCCAGTGTGGTTAAACCCCTGACCGATTTGACGAAGAAAGGCGCTGATGTGACGAATTGGTCCTCTGCGGCTGTTTCTGCCTTTCAGGAGCTTAAACGCCGATTTACTTCTGCCCCTGTGTTGTGTCAGCCGGATGTTTCTCTTCCTTTTCAGGTTGAGGTTGACGCTTCTGAGATTGGGGCAGGGGCCGTTTTGTCTCAGAGGAATTCTGATGGTTCCTTGATGAAACCGTGTGCCTTCTTTTCTCGAAAGTTTTCGCCTGCGGAACGCAATTATGATGTCGGCAATCGTGAGTTGTTGGCTATGGAGTGGGCATTTGAGGAGTGGCGACATTGGCTTGAGGGGGCCAAGCACCATATTGTGGTCTTGACCGATCATAAGAATCTGATTTACCTCGAGTCTGCCAAGCGGCTGAATCCTAGACAGGCCGATGGTCCCTGTTTTTCTCCCGTTTTGATTTTGTGGTCTCGTATCTTCCGGGTTCTAAGAATGTTAAGGCTGATGCCCTCTCTCTAGGAGCTTTTTGCCTGATTCTCCTGGGGTCCTTGAGCCGGTCGGCATTCTGAAGGAAGGGGTGATTCTTTCTGCCATCTCCCCTGATTTACGACGGGTTCTTCAGGAATTTCAGGCTGATAAACCTGACTGCTGTCCAGTGGGGAAACTGTTTGTTCCTGACAGATGGACTAGTAAAGTGATTTCGGAGGTTCATTGTTCTGTGTTGGCTGGTCATCCTGGGATTTTTGGTACCAGAGATTTGGTTGGTAGGTCCTTTTGGTGGCCTTCTTTGTCACGGGATGTGCGTTCTTTTGTGCAGTCCTGTGGGACTTGTGCGCGGGCCGAGCCTTGCTGTTCCCGCGCTAGTGGGTTGCTTTTGCCTTTGCCGGTCCCTGAGAGGCCTTGGACGCATATTTCTATGGATTTTATTTCGGATCTTCCGGTTTCCCAGAGGATGTCGGTTAGTCGGTTATCTGGGTGGTTTGTGACCGGTTTTCTAAGATGGTTCATTTGGTACCTTTGCCTAAGTTGCCTTCCTCTTCTGATTTGGTTTCGTTGTTTTTTCAGCATGTGGTTCGTTTGCATGGCATTCCAGAGAATATTGTGTCCGATAGAGGTTCCCAGTTTGTTTCTAGGTTTTGGCGTGCCTTTTGTGCTAGGCTGGGTATTGATTTGTCTTTTTCTTCCGCATTTCATCCTCAGACAAATGGCCTGCTCACCGCCAAACAGCACTGGTTATAATGGCTGAACCAGGAAGGGCAGCAGTAACCAAATGTGCAGTATCTGTTCGAGCCAGGCGCTGGGACCGACGTCTCCACTGAGGAGGTTCCACTGCGGCTGGAGAAGAATGGGAGACCACAGCGGACATGGTTCGAGATTCCCCCTGTGCAGCGGCAGGAACTCGACACCTAACACATGTCCTCTTCTTTAAACACAGTTGACCACTGCCTCCTACTACAGATCCTCTCTTCATTTGGCATCAAAGACCTCACCCTATCCTGGATCTTCTCATAACTTTCCAACCACAAATTCAGCATCTCCCACTCCCACACTACCTCCCTATCCCATCCTCTCTCTGTTGGAATCCCCCAAGGCTCTGTACTAGGACCACTACTCTTCTCAATCTATACACTTGGCCTAAAACAACTCAAGTCCCATGGATTCCAGTACCACCTTTATGCTGATGACACTCAGATCTACCTCTGTGGCCAATATGTCACCTCTGCTGTCCAGAATCCCAGAGTGTCTATCAGCCATATCCTCCTTCTTCTCCTCTCACTTCCTCAAACTCAATGTGGACAAATCTGAACTCATCATCTTTCCCACATCTCAAAGATCTTCCTTATCCGATCTATCTATGAAAATAAATGGCATCACTCTTTTCCCCATACTGGAAGTCAGCTGCCTTCTCTCTGTCCTGTCCTTCAAACCACACATCCAAGCTCTTTCCACCTCCTGTTGCCTCCAGCTCAAAAATATTTCCAGAATCCATCCTTTTTTCAACCCTCAATCTACTTAAATGCTTCTGCATGCCCTCATCATCTCCCGCCTCGACTACTACAACATCATTTTCTGTGGCCTCCCTGCTAATACTCTTGCACATCTCCAGTCCATCCTTCACTCTGCTGCCGGACTAATTAATCTCCTTCCTCCATACTCCTCCACTTCTCCCCTCTGCAAATCTCTTCACTAATTCCCATTCCACTAGCGTATCCAGTTCAAATTTCTAATACTGACCTACAAAGCCACCCAAAACCTTTCTCCACCATATATCTCTGACCTAATCTCACAATATCTTTCCTCACGTAATCTCTGGTCCTACCAAGACCTCGTTCTCTCCTCCACACTTATTTGCTCCTCACTTAATCGCCTCCAAGACTTCTCCTGAATATCCTCCATCCTCTGAAATTCTGTGCCCCAACATGTCGGACTATCAACCACATTTGGATCCTTCAGATGGAACCTGAAAACTCACCTCTTCAAGAAAGCTTACAGCCTGTAATGACCCCCTGCCTCCTCACCACTACCAGAGCTACCGCCTCACCAACACCAGAGCAGCTGCAACCCTCCAACCTACTGTCTCTTTCCCCATCATCCTGTGGAATGTAAGCCCGCAAGGACAGGGTCCTCTCCCCTCTGTATCAGTCTGTCATTATTAGATTGTTTACCATAAGCAATATCTGTTATTTGTATGTAACCCCTTTTCATGTACAGCACCATGGAATCAATGGTGCTATATAAATAAATAATAATAATAGTAATAATAACCTCCCAACTTAGGGAAGTAGAATGTAAACTGGCTGTTTCACCTTCTTTAGGGGCATTGAGGAAAGTTGTTGGGATTAGAAATAGGCTAAAAGATGTCTCTATATGTAATGTCGATAAATTACTCCTACAGTGGGGAAAAAAAGTATTTAGTCAGCCACCAATTGTGTAAGTTCTCCAAATAAAAAAGCCCTGTAATTGACATCATAGGTAGACCACAATTATGAGGGTCAAAATGAGAAAACAAATCCAGAAAATCACCTTGTCTGATTTGGCAAGATTTATTTTGCAAATTATAGTGGAAAATAAGTATTTGGTTATTAACAAAAGTTCATCTCAATATTTTGTAATATATCCTTTGTTGGCAGTGACAGAAGTCAAAGGTTTTCTGTAAGTCTTCACAAGTTTGGCACACACGGTTGGTGGTATGTACTCCCATTCCTCCATGCAGATCTCTTCTAGAGCAGTGATGTTTTTGGCCTGGTGCTGGGCAACAGGGACGTTCAACTCCATCCAAATGTTTTCTATGGGGTTGAGATCTGGAGACTAGCTAGGCCACTCCAGGACCTTCATATACTTCTTATGAAGCCACTGTTGTTTCGTGGCCCTGGCAGTGTGCTTGGGATCATTATCATGCTAAAAGACCCATCCACATTTCATCTTCAATGCCCTTGCTGATGGAAGGAGGTTTGCACTCAAAATCTCGCGATACATGGCCCCATTCATTATTTCATGTACACAGATCAGTCGTTCTGGTCCCTTTGCAGAGAAACAACCCCAAAGTATGATGCTGCCACCCCCGTGGTTTACAGTTGGTATGGTGTTCTTTGGATGCAACTCAGCATTCCGTGTCCTCCAAACACTACGAGTTTTGTTTCTACCAAACAGTTCTACTTTGGTTTCATCAGACAATATGACATTCTCCCAATACTCTACTAGATGATCCAAATGCTCTCTAGCAAACTTCAGATGAGCCCGGACATGTACTGGCTTAAGTAGGGGGACACGTCTGGCACTGCAGGATCTGAGTCCCTGGCGGTGTAGTGTGTTACTGATGGTAGCCTTTGTTATGCTTTTCCCAGCCCTATGCAGGTCATTCATTAGGTCCCCCATGTGGTTCTGGGATTTTTGCTCACCATTCTTGTGATCATTTGGCCCATGGGGTGAGATCTTGCGTGGAGCCCCAGATCAAGGGAGATTATCAGTGGTCTATTATGTCTTCCATTTTCTTATTATTGCTCCCACAGTTGATTTCATCACACCAAGCTGCTTGCCTATTGCAGATTCAGTCTTCCCAGCCTGGTGCAGGGCTACAATTTTGTTTCTGGTGTCCTTCGACAGTTCTTTGGTCTTCACCATAGTAGAGTTGGGAGTGTGACTGTTTGAGGTTTTGGACAGGTGTCTTTTATACTGATAACAAGTTCAAACAGGTGCCATTACTACAGGTAATGCGTGGAGAACATAGGAGCCTCTTAAAGAAGAAGTTACAGGTTTTTGAGAGCCAAAAATCTTGTATGTTTTTAGGTGACCAGATAGTTATTTTCCACCATATTTTGCAAACTGAATCTTGCCAAATCAGGCAAGGTGATTTTCTGGATTTGTTTTCTCATTTTGACTCTCATAGTTGTGGTCTACCTATGATGTCAATTACAGGCGCCTCTCATCTTTTTAAGTGGGAGAACTTGCACAATTGGTGGCTGACTAAATACTTTTTTTCCCCACTGTATATACAAATCAAAAATATTATGAAAAGGGTAATAAGACCCACACATTATTGGCTAGGTAGTTGATGGAGAGGGTCTCGTCCACTAATCCCAAGGCTCTTAGGGGAATTGACCGTACGATTTATTATAGTCCAGTCGAAATCTCAAACTTATTCTATGATTTTTATAGCAAATTGTATAACCTAAAGGATACCCGTTCTCCAAATGTGAATATTAGAGATACCCTATTGCAAAATTGTTTTTAGGTCTGAATCTCCCAGTGCGTCCTCCAGAGGCTTTAATATCTCTTAATCAACCAGTAACCGATGAGATAGTAGACATCTTCCCTTGGGCAAATCCCCTGGTCTGGATGGGTTGACCTATTTGTATTTTAAGACTTTTGTAGAGGAGCTTACTTCCCACATGATCAAGTTGTTCAATTCCTTTTTGGAGAGTTCCCCCATTCCTGACTCGTTGTCACAATCCTCTGGTCCTTGTTCCTAAGGCTGGAAGAGATCCATTGGACTGTTTGAACTATCGCCCAATAGCTCTATTAAATTCTGACCTTAAAATTTTCACCAACATGCTTAGAAATAGGTTCCATTGCTGGCTACCCAAACTTATTAATAAGTATCAGGTAGGTTTTGTCCAATTTTGTCAGCTGGATGACAACACCAGACGAGCGATAGACTTGATAGAGGTTTCCAATTGAAATAATGTACAAATGGTAATTTTAAGCCTGGATGCAGAAAATGCATTTGATCAACTAAATTGGTCTTTTTTGTTAGAGACTATGAGAGCATTTGGTATCTCGGGTACATTTTTGTCTGCTATAAGGGAATTGTACAGATCTCCTTCGGCTTCAATTAAGCTGCCTTTCCACTCCTCTCCCTCTTTTAACATCTGGAATGGCGCACATCAGGGATGTCCCTATTGCCTTTATTATATGTTATGTGCATAGAACTTCCAGCAGCTATGATACAACAAGATCCTAATATTATAAGATAATATAATATCCTTTAAATTTAGATAGAAGATGGAAGCTATCAAGTAATTAGGGGTTTACTTGTCCTCCTCTTATGATACCCTATATTCTTGCAATTTCCCACCACTATTTAGTGATTTGAGAAAACTATTGGATAAGTGGATGCTGCTTTCGCTTTCCCTGACAGGTTGTACAGCCTCAGTTAAAATGTCTCTCCTCCTCAAGGCGCTCTATTACTTTGAAACTCTTCTGGTCAAGGTCCCCATGAAGGAACTTAAGTCTCTTCAGGCAGCTATAATGAGGTACATCTGGAATGGTAAGCATCACCCGATCTCTATGCGTGTCCTTATCTGTCATAAAACATAGGGGGGCCTTTCCATTGCTGACATTGTTGGATAATATTGGGTGGCTCATTTATGTAGGATCCCCTCCTGGGACTCACTGTGGGCCTTTAACAAGTGGACGGAAAGAGAAAAACTATTATTGGTCCCAATTAATCTGAACTCCCTACGGTGGACAAATAATCCTATTAGGGTTCCAGTTTCACTATTGGGCCCTATGCAGTTTATGAGGGAGGTTTGGCTTACGTGTATGAGGAGGTTTAATCTGATCTCTCCAAATTACATAATTCATTTCTCATCCTATAATACCAAATAGCGTGGATCCTGCAATGGTTCACCTGTGGATTTCAGTGGGATTGTTCAGATTTGCAGATCTGGTAGAGGGGGACACGCTAGAGGTCCTTTTGTTTTACAATATTAAGTCTAGATTTGCCATATCTAATAGGGAGTTTTTTCATTATATGCACATTAAACATCTTGCTTTATCGTTATATGGAGAATCGAAGGTGTCTTTACCATCTGATTTTGAGAAGATTTGCAAATGAGGCCCATAAACTAAAGGATTAATGTTGGAAATTTACATGATTATAAATGGCCCTCAAGGGGGTCAACAGTTAAAACATCCGTACATACAGTGGGGCAAAAAAGTATTTAGTCAGTCAGCAATAGTGCAAGTTCCACCACTTAAAAAGATGAGAGGCGTCTGTAATTTACATCATAGGTAGACCTCAACTATGGGAGACAAACTGAGAAAAAAAAATCCAGAAAATCACATTGTCTGTTTTTTATCATTTTATTTGCATATTATGGTGGAAAATAAGTATTTGGTCAGAAACAAAATTTCATCTCAATACTTTGTAATATATCCTTTGTTGGCAATGACAGAGGTCAAACGTTTTCTGTAAGTCTTCACAAGGTTGCCACACACTGTTGTTGGTATGTTGGCCCATTCCTCCATTCAGATCTCCTCTAGAGCAGTGATGTTTTTGGCTTTTCGCTTGGCAACACGGACTTTCAACTCCCTCCAAAGGTTTTCTATAGGGTTGAGATCTTGAGACTGGCTAGGCCACTCCAGGACCTTGAAATGCTTCTTACGAAGCCACTCCTTCGTTGCCCTGGCGGTGTGCTTTGGATCATTGTCATGTTGAAAGACCCAGCCACGTTTCATCTTCAATGCCCTTGCTGATGGAAGGAGGTTTGCACTCAAAATCTCACGATACATGGCCCCATTCATTCTTTCATGTACCCGATCAGTCGTCCTGGCCCCTTTACAGAGAAACAGCCCCAAAGCATGATGTTTCCACCACCATGCTTTACAGTAGGTATGGTGTTTGATGGATGCAACTCAGTATTCTTTTTCCTCCAAACACGACAAGTTGTGTTTCTACCAAACAGTTCCAGTTTGGTTTCATCAGACCATAGGACATTCTCCCAAAACTCCTCTGGATCATCCAAATGCTCTCTAGCAAACTTCAGACGGGCCCGGACATGTACTGGCTTAAGCAGTGGGACATGTCTGGCACTGCAGGATCTGAGTCCATGGTGGCGTAGTGTGTTACTTATGGTAGGCCTTGTTACATTGGTCCCAGCTCTCTGCAGTTCAATCTCTAGGTCCCCCCGCGTGGTTCTGGGATTTTTGCTCACCATTCTTGTGATCATTCTGACCCCATGGGGTGGGATTTTATGTGGAGCCCCAGATCGAGGGAGATTATCAGTGGTCTTGAATGTCTTCCATTTTCTAATTATTGCTCCCACTGTTGATTTCTTCACTCCAAGCTGGTTGGCTATTGCAGATTCAGTCTTCCCAGCCTGGTGCAGGGCTACAATTTTGTTTCTGGTGTCCTTTGACAGCTCTTTGGTCTTCACCATAGTGGAGTTTGGAGTCAGACTGTTTGAGGGTGTGCACAGGTGTCTTTTTATACTGACAACAAGTTTAAACAGGTGCCATTACTACAGGTAATGAGTGGAGGAAAGAGGAGACTCTTAAAGAAGAAGTTACAGGTCTGTCAGAGCCAGAAATCTTGATTGTTTGTTTCTGACCAAATACTTATTTTCCACCATAATATGCAAATAAAATGATAAAAAAACAGACAATGTGATTTTCTGGATTTTTTTTTCTCAGTTTGTCTCCCATAGTTGAGGTCTACCTATGATGTAAATTACAGACACCTCTCATCTTTTTAAGTGGTGGAACTTGCACTATTGCTGACTGACTAAATACTTTTTTGCCCCACTGTAAGTAATGGGAGTCTATTCTGGTGAAGGTGATGTCACCCCAAACCAGGCAACAAATTTGGGAAAAAGCAGAAAATGTTGTATTTGCACTTTCTATAAGGAGAACAAGTATAAAATCACATCCTGGAGCTATTCCACAGATTGAATCCACATCTCTCAAATCTCTATTGGTGTTGTGGCTTATAGGTGGGCTCTCGGTACCACATTTTTTGGCCTTGTTTGGAGATCATTTCTTCTTAGGAAGATGTTAGAGCCTTAATTCACCTGGTTCTTTTTGTGGAGGTTGAGTTGGATCCAGCTATCTTACTTTTAAACGTCCCCTACGGGGATGCAGAAGAATTCAGATAGACTGTTACTCCACATTCTTACTGCAATAAGGTGCTTAATAGCCCTTAACTGGAAGCAGACCTCTCTGCTCTCCCATTGAAATTTACTGAACAGAATTGCTGATTATCAAGAGCCCTGCTCCAGACTTACAGCAGGAGTCAGTACACGTATTATAAATGGACAGAGAGAAAGTAAGGAGCATTGCAGTGAGCTTACCTGCCGGAGCGCAGGACCTGAAACACATGACCTCCGGGGGAGTTGACAGAGGCAGAGCTAGATGCCGAGCGGTGGCAGTGATCGATGGAGCAGGAGAGTAGTCTGAAGGTGCCGAAGTCAAGCCGGGAGGTCAATGTAGTGCCAAAAGGGTGAGACGTAAGCATAGTCGAGACGTAGCAAAAAGGTCGGGGAGCCAAAGATAGTGGTGCAGAACAAACGGGGCAGACAGGAGGGAAGTTAGAGTACTAAGCCGAAGGACAGAGCTAGAAACGGACAATTAGCAGAGAGTCACGAGGCAAAGCACAGAATGAGAGAACAGACCGAATAATACACAAGAAAGCAACCGGACAACAGTATGCAAGCACACCAGGGGGTCAGACACACAGCCAAGACAGATGTATCACTGACAAGGATCCCCAGATGAAGTTGGGTAAATATAGCCCTCCCCCAGAAGGAGGCTATATAAATTAACCCTGAGAGGACAGGGAAGGAACCCTGTCCACAACCATGACACTGATATTCTCAGGATCTAATATATGACAGCCTTGCTGGGAGCAAGAGTGGACAAATTTGATACAGGCTGGGCCCCTTGGGACTATTTTTGGGATCAGAATAGTGTCTAGGTCTTTCTTCTCTTATTTCTTCTATAGGACTTATACCTCTCGACAACCTCAATCCCTCCTTATTTAAGTCTTGTCTTTTAATGTCTGGATCAGTTTACGAGTAATATCTTATTGGACGGAGCTAGATCATAGTGGTGTTAAATTTTCCATTATTTGAAAATATTTGAGATTTTTGATAATTAATATAACACTTAACACTTTTTGATCTTTCACCACTAGGGGGAGTGACCCCTTATATATTTCAGTTTACTGTGCTCTGTATTTGAAACTCCTTCAAATCTCTTTGTTTGTTTTTTTCCTATTCTTCTTTGAAAGATGTTCAGAATGAAATTATTTGGTCTTTTGTTTTCAATTGATAAAATATAAAATTCAATAAAAATTTACAGTTAAAAAAAAATTATGGTCACCACTAGGGTTGAGCGACTTTTATTTTTATAGGATCGGGTCGGGTTTCACAAAACCCGACTTTCTCAAAAGTCGGGTCGAGCGAAATCAGCCGATCCTATAAAAAAGTCGGGGTCGGGGTCGGCCGAAACACGAAACCCGATGCAGTGCAATGGGATACTATGGTTCCCAGGGTCTGAAGGAGAGGAAACTCTCCTTCAGGCCCTGGGATCCATATTAATGTGTAAAATAAAGAATTAAAATAAAAAATATTGATATACTCACCCGTCCGGAGGCCCCTGGACATCACCGCTGGTAACCGGCAGCCTTCTTTGCTTAAAATGAGTGCGTTCAGGGCCTTCCATGATGTCACGGCTTCTGATTGGTCGCGTGCCGCTCATGTGACCGCCACGCGACCAATCACAAGCCATGACGTAATTCTCAGGTCCTAAATTCCTAATTCTAGGAATTTAGGACCTGAGAATTACGTCACGGCTTGTGATTGGTCGCGTGGTGGTCACATGGGCGGCCGCAACCAATCACAAGCCGTGATGTCATCTAAGGCCCTGAACGCGCTCATTCTTAGGAAGGAAGGCTGCCGGAAAGAAGCCGAGGGTGAGTATATTCCTATTAGATATATACTCACCCTCGGACGCGCCCTGCTTCTTTCCGGCAGCCTTCCTTCTTAAGAATGAGCGCGTGAAGGGCCTTAGATGATGTCACGGCTTGTGATTGGTCGCGGCCACCCATGTGACCGCTCACGTGACCAATCTCAAGCCGTGATGTAATTCTCAGGTCCAAAATTCCTAGAATGAGGAATTTAGGACCTGAGAATTACGTCACGGCTTGTGATTGGTCGCGTGGCGGTCACATGAGCGGCACGCGACCAGTCAGAAGCCGTGACGTCATGGAAGGCCGTAAACGCGCTCATTTTAAGCAAAGAAGGCTGCCGGTTACCAGCGGCGATGTCCAGGGGCCTCCGGAGAGGTGAGTATATCAATATTTTTTATTTTAATTCTTTATTTTACACTTAAATGTGGATTCCGATACCGATTTCCGATATCGCAAACATATCGGAACTCGGTATCGGAATTCCGATACCAGATTCAGAAGATCGCCGACCTCATGGCCGACCCCACACAGGGGTCGGGTCGGGTTTCATGAAACCCGACTTTGCCAAAAGTCGGCGACTTCTGAAAATGGCCAACCCGTTTCGCTCAACCCTAGTCACCACTAAATTGGCATCAATTTCCATAGCGTAGAAACTGTATAATAGGTCTCTGACACAAAGTCTACTACAGGCAACCCACCAGATGGAGACTCAACGTGGAGTCAGCACATTTCAAACAATTGTTGGCGCTCACCACTAAAGCGGCATCAATTTCCACAGAGTAGAAATAATATAATAGGCCTCTGACACCCTTTCTGTAATAAGTAACCCAACATATGGAGACCTAGCTTTGAGTCTCCACATTTCAAAAAATTGTTTGCAACATCAACAGCAGTAGCAAGAGTCAGCACAGAATGCAATAATGCAAGATCAATGCCTGACAATAAAACCAACACCATTGGTTAGTCTGTCCAGTCTGAGTATGGTGTACAAATTCATTGGAGATTCATGACATGTTAATTTTGATGATAGTTACTTGGTCCTCTCTATCAGGTCACCGTTGGATGCGCTTATCCATCAGGACACCACTAGCAGCACTGAAGATGCTTTTGGAGAGAAAGCCAGCTGCTGGGCATGACAAAACCTCCAAGGCGTAGCAGGTAAGCTCAACCCACTCTTACATGTTTGAAGTCCAAAATGCAAAAGAGTCCAAATTTCCCCTGATGACATTGATATTGAGCTCCAGATACTCCTGAGTCATCCTCTCCACTCGTTCACAACCCGCCGGTGCGTCTACAGTCTGAAACTTTGAGACATTATTATCCCTTCCGCATCCTCCTCTGCTTCCTCTTTCTCTGGGACTACTATCTCCTCCCGCAGGCTATTCAAAGTCTGCTCCAGCATATAGATGACCGGAATAGTGATGCTATCCAATATGCAAGGATGATTTCTAGATCCAGAGGAATTTTATTAGATAACTGTTCTTACACCAATAGGAGAGGCATCTACTTCAACACAAAACAGCCTGTTGACATCAGGATGGTATGGGACAGGAACAGTGGAAAAACAAGAACTAAATTTGTGGAAGGCTTGAACAGTGTGAATCAGACTAGTTCTGAGAATTACCACCCTTCCATGTTACGTCCTTTAATTAGTTTTTAATGATTTGGTGATGATAATTAGCACATCTAAAAAAATCTTTGGAGAGCTTTGAAACAAACGAGTTGTGTCTATCCCAAAATTCGCAGAAAATTTTACTTACAAATGAGATTAAATATTAGAGAATTGACATTTTTTGACACAGAAACATATTTTTTTTTTTCACATTGACATAAAGATAGTGATGGCACAGTCTTTTTCAGAACAGTGAAGACATGAAGGCAATGTGAGTCTAGATCTCTATGGAAGATGACTATGTCATCCAGATAAGCTAAGATGCATTAATATAGGACATTAAGAAAGAGCTCATTAACAAAGAGCTGGCACAAAGAGAACCTGGAAAATGGGCTATACTGGATGGCAAGCAAACAAGCTGAGAACGACACACTGAAAGCCACAGAATTGGGAGAATATATTCCAAGCTAATGCCCTGCTTCATTCTATCTAATTATGTTATGTGCACTTGATTGCTATTTATACAAGTTGCAGTTACAGTGGTGCTCTATTAGAGGCGGCAACTATTTTTACAGACTTTGAACTATAACTGTGCTGACCACGAGCTGGTCAGGGACTACTTTCTAGCGTTTACACAAGCATTTAGTCCATGAGCCGGGCCAGATATCGGTACCACCCGGAGTGACTAATTTTCTTTGGTATTTTTAGGTAGATGCATGTCTGTAGTTTATTTTTTGATATGATAGCCCTTACATATACGTAGCTTATTAACCCCTTCAGCCCTAGGCCTATTTGTACCCAAGTGCCTAAGCCAATCTGACCTGTGCCACTTCATGGGCTAATAACTTTGGAACGCTTTCACCTATCCAAGCCATTCTGAGATTGTTTTCTCGTGACATATTGTACTTCACGTCAGTGCTAAATGGGAGTCAATATATTTTACCTTTCTATATAAAAAAATGCTAAATATTCGGAAATTTTGGAAAAATCGGCAATTTTTTAACTTTGAAATTCTCTGCTTTTTACAAAAATACTGATACCCCCCATAATAGTTATTAATTTACACTCCCCACATGTTTACTTCATATTGGCATCATTTTGAAAATGAAACCTTATTGTTTTACGACGTAATAGGGCTTATAGTTTTATGCGCAATTTTTCACATTTACAGCAAAACCCACTTTTCAAAGGACCAAGTCACTTCTGAAGTCACTTTAAGGGGCTTACATAACAGAAACCACCCATAAATTACCCCATTTTGCAAACTACACCCCTCAAGCTGTTCAAAACTCATTTTTAAAAACTGTTAACCCTTTAGGTGTTCCACAGGAATTTTAGCAGAATGAAGGCGAAATTTCAAAATTTCATTTTTTTTCCAGATATTACATTGTAATCCAATTTTACCTGCAACCTAGCAAGGGTTAACGGCAAACCCAAACTTGGTTACCCTAATTCTGCAGTTTATAGAAACACCCCACATGTACTCGTAAACTAAAGTATGGGCACACAGCACAGCTCAACACGGAAGGAGCGCTATGTGGTTTTTGGATGGCGGATTCACTGGAAGAAATCTAGGGGGCCATGTCACATTTGAAGGCTGCCTGAGGTACCCCCACAGTGGAAACCCCAAAAAGTGACCCTATTTTGGAAACTACACCCCCAAGGAATCTTTTAGGGGGTATAGTGACCACTTTGACCCAACCAGTGTTTCACAGTAGTTGGAAACACTTGGTTGAGAAAATGGAAAAAGTGCATTTTTTACATGAAGGTGTCATTTTAGGCTCATTTTTTTATTTTTAAGAGGTGTACCAGCAAAAAATGCACCCCACTATTTGTTCACCAATCTCTCCCGAACACAACAACACCCGATATGTTGTCGTACACTGCAGTATTGGGGAACGGCAGGCCTCGGAAGGGAAGGAGCGCCAAATGACTTTTGGAGTGCAAATTTTACTGGAAGAAATCTAGGGGGCTATGTCACATTTGAAGACACCCTGAGGTGCCCCAACACACGCACACACACTGACACATACACGTTCTGTGCTGAACAGGACTCTCCGGTCTTCTCTGCAGAGCTCCTATCTCCCTCTGTAGAGGCTGACACCTCCCAGGCTTGTGACTGATCACATGGCCGTGACATCACCACAGGTCCTGTAGTCCTGTACTGTGTGCTGCTGCTGGTAAGGAACTTGTGGAGAGAGGGGGAACAGTCACCTAGCACCAGCGCTCCCAGCTCTAAGAACGAGCGCCTCATGAAGGTGGGCCCCTGCCTCCTCCTTCCCTGCGCGGCGGCCTTTCCCCCCGGCGGCTGTATTCGGCGTATAAGACAACCGCCCTCTTGGAGCCATGTTTTTCATGGCTAAAAAGTCGTCTTATACGCCAGGAAATACGGTAAATAAAATTTTAATGTTTTTCTTTGTGTTTGCAGGTGTTTACTGACTATCTAACGGCATGATGGAAGTACCAGCAAGGAAGAAATCACGGATCGACTGTATCATACACTGCTCTAATGATGACAGCGATGATCTGGCGTCCCTTAAGGATTTGGACTCCTGGAAAACATTGCTTAGGGCTGCAGAGATCAGGCAGCATGAATCAGTCCTGGTAGCAGCTAAGGGCCTTGAAGAAGGAGAAATACCACACATACAATATCACCGTAAATGTCGTAGTATCTTTACAATGAAGAAGTCACTGGATTCTATCCTTGGCAAGGGTGTCAATGTCGAAACAGCAAGCAAAATCTCCATGAGGAAGCTACCGAGGGGTGCCCCCAGTGATAGCAGGGTGTATGCCAAAGTATGTATCTTCTGTGAGAAGTCAAGCAAGTACCTAAAAGGAAAACAAACAAGGGAGCCAATTGTCCAGTGTGTTGAGCTACGAGCAGATGAGACGATCCGCAGAGCAGCGATAAGGAAAGGCACACAGAGAATACTTGGTTTACTTAGCAGAGACCTTGTTGCTGCAGAGGGGCACTACCACAAGTCGTGCTACAAACTATTCACAAAAGATGATTCCCAAGTGGCCTGTAGGTCTAGTGCAGCTGAAAATCAGGTCGAAAGCGAGGAAGTACGCTACGAAGAGGCAGAGAAAGAGGCCCTTGAAGAACTCTTCTTGTATATAAGGACTAAATTGTTCCCAAACCCAGAAGTACTGCCTATGATAAACCTCACATCTAGGCTTGAGAGATTAATGATATCCCGTGGTATCATCCAACTGAAACCATCGACAAAGAAACATGTTCGACGAAAACTTGAAACAGAGATTGGGGAATCACTCCGCTTTCTCTCAGATGAGAAAGGTAAGCTTCTAGTCTATCCATGTAGCCTATCAATGGACGACCTTGTCCGGCAAGTACACAGCATGACAAAAGATCTGCAAGAAGCAAGAGCTGCTAACTCTGGAGATATCGTAACCAAAGCAGCAATGCAGCTAAGGAATGAGATCAAGAAGCAAGATGTGAGTCAGCCATGGCCTCCCAATACAGATCAGAATGTCGTTCCTGCATTAGTCACTCAATTCCTGCAAACCCTGCTTACAGGAGATTGTGAGTGCCAAACTACCTGTGAAAGAGCTCAACGTCTTGCCACATCCTTCGGCAGTGACTTGGTTTTTGCTGTTACCAATGGAAAGACAAAGCCACCAAAGCACGTACTGCTATCCTTTGCAGTTAAGTCTTTGACCGGCAATACAGAACTGATTCGAACTCTGAATCGTCTTGGCCACTGTGTGTCATATTCAATGGCTGAGGAGATCGATACAGCCCTTTGTATCCAGAAGTTGGAATGTTCAAAGGATGACATCCCAATGCCAGCAAGTATCTACCCAGGTGTGTTCACAACCCTGGCCTGGGATAACATTGACAGACTTGAGGAGACACTAAGTGGAGCAGGTACATCTCATAGAGTCAATGGCATTGCTGTTCAGTCCAATGTTGCATGCTCTGTGACAAAGAAAGTCCTGCCAGATGTAACCAAGTCGAAGAAAAGAAGCATAACTCTGACAGAATTAATGCTACCGATATACAATGTTGGGCAGCGGGGAGAGCCACCCAGGATTGAGACTTCGAATGTTAACACTACCAAGGAGGTCCAGGATTCAAAAACCAAAAACCATATCTGGCTTCTGGCTAGAATGTCAGACCATGAGGATCAGACCACCAGCAGTTGGACTGGGTTCAACATAAAAATCCGCAGCGACATTGTAGTGGCCCAGGACACTGTAAGCTACCTGCCCACTATCAATGCTCCTGCAACAGCCATGTCCACTGTGAATGAAGTCTTGGAGCAAACACATGCCATCATGCAGACCCTGAAGCTTAACAGAATTGTGTGTGTGTTTGATCAAGCACTCTATGCCAAAGCTGCCGAGGTTATCTGGAAACAGGAGAAGTTCAAGAACATTATAATTAGAATGGGTGTCTTCCACACAATCTGTAATCTCCTCTCTATCATAGGGAACAGATTTCAGGATGCAGGCCTTAGAGATCTGTGTGTTGAATCCGGTGTAATCGCTGAAGGATCAGTGTCTGGAGTGATGGACGGCCGGAGGTACAACAGAGCAGTGAGACTACACAAGCTGGTCTATGAAGCACTTATGAGGCTTGCATGGAAAAACTTCCTTCCATGGCTAGAAGAAAACCATGCAAGGGACCTTCACCATCTGGATGAAACACTGAAGAACATCACAAACTTTCGCATCAGTGTGTCGCAGGGATCCTTCGAAAAGCTCTTGGATAATGAATCTTGCACACTTACCCTGAAGCTCTTTCAAGTTTATCTTGAGACCCTCAGAAATGAACAACTCTCAGCATTCTGGATGTCATACTTGGACATGGTCGAGACCATGCTGGCCCTGGTTCGAGCTTCAAGAGAAGGCAACTGGATGCTTCACCTAGGAGCAATCCGACAGATGATACCATGGTGTTTTGCCTATGACAAGGTCAACTATGCCCGATACCTAACCTATTACTATGCCACAATGTCTCGGCTGCCCATAGAACACCCAGAGGTCCATGAATACTTCATGCAAGGTGGCTTTTCGGTCCAGATCGGTAGCAAGAATCCTTTTGGACGAATTCCTGTGGACCAGACCATTGAAGAGACAATCAACAAAGACACCCAGACACCAGGGGGCACAAAAGGCTTCAGCCTCAAAGTTGGAGCTGTTTCCAGGTTCTACCTGACATCAGAGTACCGCAGTATGTACTTGAGGCAGCTGAGGGCCCTGGTAGGCCAACAATATACTGACTTCAGCCATTCAGACCTACAGGTGTCTAGGATTAGAAGAGATGAAGCCGATGTCCAATCTTTCGTTCAACTGCTGGAGACAGGTTGGGTGAACCCCTTCAACAAAGAGCATAATGGTGAACTTATCAGTTTGTCAACAGCGACTGTAGCACCACCAGATGTAGCCAAAGACCTTCAAGGGGCATACAGTATAGGAGAGGATGCATATCAAACATTCAAGGATGAGCGTTTGGGTACCGATAAGCCAACTACATTGTTTCATGACAAGATGACGAAGAACAAACTTAAAACGTTCTCTAACATCCAAATGAAGACACGCAGACAAGGTCTTGGCAAGGAGGTAATTTTGAAGGCTGACAGAAACCTATTTGGCCAGATGATACTTGTAGCTGAGAACAGAAAGCTACAAATGAGTGATGTCTTGACTCATCCCCTGGGTCCATTGCCATGGGCACTTGCCAATGGTGATGGGTCTATCCGCAAGACCAACAAGGCTGCCCTCGCAAGGGAGTTGGAGAGGAATGCTCGTCCTGCAGAAGTGATCCCCGAGCCCTCTGCAACCATCATTGATGGGATGAGCCTGGTTCAGAAACTGAAGGGAAACAATGCAACATTTGGCCAGCTAGCAGGCACAGCAATGAGTCGCGCTATCCATGAGGGTGCTAAGAGCAAGCGCATTGATATTGTCTTTGACGTCTACAAGGAGACATCCATCAAAGATACAGAAAGAGTCAACAGATATGAAGGCACAGGGATCCATTTCAAGAACATTCAACATGGGCACAACATCCAGCAGTGGAAAAAGCTTCTAAGTAGTTCCTCCAACAAGGCAAGTCTCATAAAGTTTCTGGTAGAAGAATGGAAGGCGAAACACCACAGGGAGAAGCTTGAGGAGAAGGAGCTGTATGTCACATGTGAGCAGCTCTGCTTTAAGATCACCAAAGAACAGTGGGAAGAGGCTGCTGACCTTAAGTCAAATCAAGAAGAAGCAGACACACGCCTCCTTCTCCATGCTCTTCATGCAGCAGAATCTGGTTACAAGTCGGTCATCATCACTTCGGAGGATACTGATGTCATGGTCCTGTGTCTGGGCATGTGCCACAAAATCCCATCCCACCTGTTCCAGAAATGCGGTACACAGAACCGGACAAGATTCCTGGATATCACCACTCTGAGCCGAACATTGGGAGGCAGCGTATGTGATTCATTGATTGGTATGCATGCATTTACAGGCTGTGACACCGTCAGTGCATTCGCTGGCCGTGGGAAGATGACGACACTCAAGCAGTTGAAGATGAACAAGACATACCAGGATGCCTTTCAGGAAGTTGGTCGTTCATGGGAAGTGTCTACCGAACTTTTTGAGAAGTTACAGGAAATCACCTGCCACATGTACCTGCCAACTACCCAAACAACTGAGGTAAACAGGCTCCGTTATCAGCTGTTCTGTGCCAGACGTGGAGTGGTAGAGTCAAGTCAACTCCCTCCTTGCCAGGACTGCCTTTTCATGCATGCACTGCGTGCAAACTACCAGGCTGCGATCTGGAGGAGAAGTCTGCAGAGCCAGCCATGGGTTGCAAACCCAACAGACTGCGGTTGGATGATAGATAACGACGGAAAGCTTGTTGTCAAGTGGATGCAAGGGGCACCAGCACCAGAAGCTATTATACAGCTACTGTCCTGCAAGTGTGTGCGGTCATGTGAACTTCCTCAGTGTACTTGCCTCAGCAATGGCCTGAAGTGCACAGACATGTGCAGATTACAGACATGCCAGAACAAGGGTACTGAAGACGAGCCAGTAGAACAACAGTCAGATTCAGAGTCCGATGTTGAAGATATTATGGAGTAACATATATATATATATATATATATATATATATATATATATATATATATATATATATATGCACATGACATGTTCAGTGTGTATTTACATAACTTGGATTAAATTTTGTTACAAATACTACATCTAGTCACTCCGGGTGGTACCGATATCGTCATATTTGGTTCTTGGCTCATGCTAAAATTCCTGTGGAACACCTAAAGGGTTAACAGTTTTTAAAAATGAGTTTTGAACAGCTTGAGGGGTGTAGTTTGCAAAATGGGGTAATTTATGGGTGGTTTCTGTTATGTAAGCCCCTTAAAGTGACTTCAGAAGTGACTTGGTCCTTTGAAAAGTGGGTTTTGCTGTAAATGTGAAAAATTGCGCATAAAACTATAAGCCCTATTACGTCGTAAAACAATAAGGTTTCATTTTCAAAATGATGCCAATATGAAGTAAACATGTGGGGAGTGTAAATTAATAACTATTATGGGGGGTATCAGTATTTTTGTAAAAAGCAGAGAATTTCAAAGTTAAAAAATTGCCGATTTTTCCAAAATTTCCGAATATTTAGCATTTTTTTATATAGAAAGGTAAAATATATTGACTCCCATTTAGCACTGACGTGAAGTACAATATGTCACGAGAAAACAATCTCAGAATGGCTTGGATAGGTGAAAGCGTTCCAAAGTTATTAGCCCATGAAGTGGCACAGGTCAGATTGGCTTAGGCACTTGGGTACAAATAGGCCTAGGGCTGAAGGGGTTAATAAGCTACGTATATGTAAGGGCTATCATATCAAAAAATAAACTACAGACATGCATCTACCTAAAAATACCAAAGAGAATTAGTCACTCCGCTTGGTACCGATATCGTCAAATTTGGTTCTTGGCTCATGGACTAATTGGCAATGTACACATTGAATGTCTTAAGCTCCATCAGAGATTCCATAGCAGTAAATTGTGAAAGTCTTGTGTAGAGCATAGCCTCCCTTAGACCTATAGTGGTAGATGTATATAAGAGCTTCCAGCCTTGTTGCACAAAACCTGGAATACAAGAGAATTTTTTTTGTATCATTCATTTTCCTTCAGACCCTAGCAAAAGATTATCAAATGTTCTCCAACTCTTCTGCTGTTTACATATCTGTTTCCAACAAAGAGTGTGTGCAACATCTAAGCTTGTGTACCACCTTAATCGACTGTGATATGTAAACTTGGGATGCCTTTTTCTTAGAAGAAATACATTTTTACATTTCAGCTTAAAGTCTGTTATTACCCCCTTTCATCTATGAAAGCAGTTTTCCAGCCAGTCTGGCCCTTTATATTCAAGACTGTAGTCAGAAAAAAAATTGGAACATATGTATAGGGTTACTTGGGCATGTCATTGCATAAATTGTGCCCTTAGCAAAAGCGAGATGATTTTGAGACAAGTCTTTGTAATAGTTGATTGAAAGTTGAACACTTTGCCAGAACAATCCACTTTTATCAGCGTCTACATAGAACAAGTTGAACGTTTGATGGCTTAACTGCCTTCAGTAAAAATAATAACATGATACTATTATTATCAAAATGCATTTTGTAATGGGAGCATAGTGTTTGCAACTAAATATTAAATCATATCCTGAGCTCCTTACTTTTAAACTGGAAAAAGAGATCAAGATAATGCTAACATACAGTAGCATGGGGAAAAGCCACAAAATCTAATTTGGAAGACAGAATATACAATACAAATTGTTAAAGTACAATTATGCTTGATAACACTGTTCTACAGCCAAATTGGTTCAGAGATTAAAACAGTTGACCTTAACTAATTTTGTGTTGCTGAAAATGAACTTGATGCTTAAATTTGCTGATTGCTTCTAATTTTTTTTTAATTATATGGAGGTAACCAGTACAGTATTTGTGGGCATTGTGCAACACTGCAGGTACAGTAATAGTGGCAAATGGGACAGAACAAGGCATACAATCAGGGGTATTAGTAGATTGCATAGGTTGGAAAAATGCATTGAGGATGCAGCGCTTATCACTTTGGAAGAATTATTCCCATATAAACAGTAAAAAGGGTGCCTTCTTCTTTGCGCTTTACAGCATATTAGACTATAACTCTCAATATGACGTGAAATCTGAAGGCCAAATTGGTTTGCAGGGAGGTGTACTTATCGTCACAGACTGCATTCCACAATGAACCTTCTGAAGGGTAAATTCATAGGCAGCGACCATAGTGAGGCAGACAACCAACCTGACAAGCAGTTTTACTACAAATTGGAGAGGTTTTTAAGGTTTTCAAAGTATCTGTTAAAGGGACTCTGTCACCTGAATTTGGAGGGAACAATTTTCAGCCATAGGGGTGGGGTTTTCGGGTGTTTGATTCACCCTTTCCTTACCCGCTGGCTGCATGCTGGCTGCAATATTGGATCGAAGTTCATTCTCTGTCCTCCGTAGTACATGCCTGCACAGGGCAATCTTGCCTTACGCAGGCGTGTACTATGGAGGACAGAGAATGAACTTCAATCCAATATTGCAGCCAGCATGCAGCCAGCGGGTAAGGAAAGGGTGAATCAAACACCCGAAAACCCCGCCCCTCTGGCTGAAAATTGTTCCCTCCAAATTGAGGTGACAGAGTCCCTTTAATTACTGAACAGTTATGCAAATAAAACTATTTCTTACCCCAGAGGGGTATCTAAGTTTTACAGCACTTTGGCGCCTCCTACTATATACATCTCAAGCAGTTTGAGGAGTCGTCATGTGACTGCTCATAAGCAATTTGTATACTTACACTCATGTGCAGATTGGCTGCTCTTCATATTTCTCTCAATGTTTAGTGAAATACAACAGCCTTTGGTTCATGGAGAGAAGTAGGAAGAGAAGCCAGTTGGCTTGTGACCGTAAGGATGAAAATCAGATATGAGTGGTCACTAGTGTTGAGCATTCCGATACTGCAAGTATCGGGTATCGGTCGATATTTGCTGTATCGGAATTCCGATACCGAGTTCCGATATTTTTGCGATATCGGAAATCGGAATCGGAAGTGTGCGGTACGTATGGTTCCCAGGGTCTGGAGGAGAGGAGACTCTCCTTCAGGCCCTGGGATCCATATTCATGTAAAAAATAAATAATAAAAATAAAAAATATTGATATACTCACCCCTCCGGCGGACCCTGGACCTTAGCGATGTAACCGGCCGCCTCCGTTCCTAAGAATGAGTGAGTGCAGGGCCTGCGATGATGTCGCGGCTTGTGATTGGTCGCGTGAGCGGTCCCATGAGCGGTAACGCAACCAATCACAAGCCGCGACGTCATCAAAGGTCCTTCACTCTGCATTCTTAGGGAACGGAGGCAGACGCTTGGACCGGTGAGAACCGGGGCCGTCTGAGGGGTGAGTATATCAATATTTTTTATTTTTATTCTTTATTTTATACATGATTATGGATCCCAGGGCCTGAAGGAGAGTTTCCTCTCCTTCAGACCCTGGGAACCATTCCGATATTTTGTGTCCCATTGATATGCATTGGTATCGGGTATCGGTATCGGCGATATCCGATACTTTTTGGGTATCGGCCGATCCAATCCGATACCGATACCTTTGCATATCGGAAGGTATCGCTCAACACTAGTGGTCACACGATGACAGCTGAAACTGACAAGCCAAGCTGCATCCTTACAGTGGGCATATAGCATGCTGTTAGAATTCCCTTTAATATAGAAAGTGGCATAGTAAATGAAAAAGTTAAATGAATACAAAAAATGTTTTATTATTTTAACATAAGTAAATTTCTTATTATACATTTACCTAAGTGTAAGAATGCAATTGGAGTATTGCGTAATCACATAAGAGATGGATAGATAGATAGATAGATAGATAGATAGATAGATAGATAGATAGATAGATAGATAATATCTATACATGGTTAATTTGATTAAATTAAGTTAGCTGGATGAGATAATTTATTATAATGACGTCCATTAATGTTATTTTTTTATTATTTTATTTATATATCCTTTGTATAGAGGCAAGAGATTCTACAACAGTATACTATACATTTTACATTCTTTTAGCAAATTTACATATCTGTTTTCATATTACTAAATCCAAGTAAATACACAGGTAAAGTCCTTACAACCAATTGTGCCCTATTTCCTCTAAGCCAACAGGACGCCAAATCATATAATCACAACAGAATTCTGTTCACATGAAATAAAATGAAAAAAACCTATGCAGGGGTGTAACAAGCTAAACGGAAAATGTAATCTCTGCATTTTGATCCTTACTAAAGGTTGTGCTGACAGGACTTTGTGAGAGAATAGGACCATGACCTGATCAAACAGATGTGCTGCTGAATGCACGGGGAGAGAATTAGAATGAAGAATAAGTGCAAGCAGCTGGAAAAGAGGCGATTTAGGATGTGAGAAAGGATGTAAAGGCAGCACTCACTGCTGCTGGGGAACTATGCAAATCAATACGGCAAGTTCAAAAAGTTAAGTGAACCCTGACCTAGGAAACAATAGGTGATTGTGGGGAAGTATTTATATGCTTAATGCCATAAAGCCCACTTCCAGTTCATAAATAGTTGCACAAGATTTCCGCTTTTGGCTGAAAATTAACAGTTGATAGGTTAAGCAGAAGATCTCTCTATCTATCTATCTATCTATCAATCTATCTATCGCAAAAAAGTGAGAGCAGCACAGAAAAGAAAAACAAAACTCAGGGTGCAGGGCCCCTCAGGCATGTACCAAACCTTGTCATAGAAGTCCAAAAATCAGAGGCAGCACACCATTCTGGATAAAGTTATTATCCAGAATGGTGTGCTGCCTCTGATTTTTGGACTTCTATCTATCTATCTATCTATCTATCTATCTATCTTTCTAATAATAATAATTGTATTTCTGTAGCGCCAACATATTCCCCAGCACTTTACAGTTTACATCTATCTATCTATCTTGTACCAAGAAACTGATCAGACCAGCTAAAAATAAAATTAGGCCCCCATCCACAATCATTTTGGTTACAATGCAGCTTCCAATACTTGCAAGCCCCAGGAGCAAAAACAAACAGTAGAGAGCCATTGTGACAAAACCGTATATGTACCCTTTTGAGTCCAGAAGTTCATTATGATACACAATTTCACCTACTTCTGAGATGCAAGGGGTTATATTACCCCTTTGTGACTGCACAAGTTGCACCAATAGTTTGACTACCCAAGGAAAGCCCTATGTGAAGTGAGCTACTGTATGGCGCCCTCACCCAATTGCTGAATTCTGAACCAAAGTTAAAGATAGGAGAAGGCTGGTGACAACCCGAAACATCCCAATCCATGCAGTAGTTTTATACCACTGGAATATTGCACACCATAATATAATTATACGGTTAATATAGAATTAAATGTAATTTCTTGGGCTATATACTGTACGTAATATCCCTGTAAAATAGTTTTTTGATGTAAATTTAGCTAACACCTATTTCCTCTGACCCTCCTGTAGACATTCATACTTGGATAACTGTGTAAGAATGGTTACTGTTGCATGAAATTAAGCAGATGCCCAACAGAAGATGTCAAGGTACAATTGGGCTGCCCTCTTATGTATCCCTCTTATCACATATCTGTCTATTCTATTATCTATCTGTGGCAATGAAGATTTCCTTATAATCTTCTATGTGACTGCATTATGTGGATAGATATTATCTATCTATCTATCTATCTATCTATCTACTGTATCTATCTATCTATTTATCTATTATCTATCTATGTATCTATTATCTATCTATCTATACAACACTATAAAGAGCTTACAGTTGTGCTCACAAATTTACATACTACGGCATTTTTGCTTTCTTGGCCTTTTTTCAGAGATTATGAGTGATAACAACAAACGTTTTTCTCCACTCATGGTTAGTGGTTGGGTGAAGTCATTTATTGTCAAGCTACTGTGTTTTCTCTTTTAACCCCTTCATGACCTTGGGATTTTCCATTTTTCCGTGTTTGTTTTTTGCTCCACTTCTTCCCAGAGCCATAACTTTTTATTTTTCCCTCAATATGGCCATGTGAGGGCCATATTTTTTTCAAAACAAGTTGTACTTTTGAACTATATCATTGGTTTTAGCATTTTGTGTACTATAAATCGGGAAAAAAATTCCAAGTGCGGTGAAATTGCAAAAAAGTGCAATTTCACGCTTGTTTTTTGATTGGCTTTTTTACTTGGTTCACTAAATGCTAAAACTGACCTGCCATTATGATTCTACAGGTCAGTACGAGTTCAGAGACACCAAACATGGCTAGGTTCTCTTTTATCTAAGTAGTGAAAAAAAATTCTAAACTTTGCTAAAAAAAAAAAAATTGCGCCATTTTCCGATACCCGTAGCGTCTCCATTTTTCATGATCTGGGGTCGGGTGAGGGCTTTTTTTTTGCGTGCTGAGCTGGTGTTTATAATGATAGGATGTTGGTGCAGATACTTTTTTTGATCGCCCGTTATTGCATTTTAATGCAATGTCGCGGCGACCAAAAAAAGTAATTCTGGCATTTCACATTTTTTTCTCGCTACACCGTTTAGCGATCAGGTTAATCCTTTTTTTATTGATAGATCGGGTGATTCTGAACTCGGCGATACCAAATATGTGTAGGTTTGATTTTTTTTTATTGATTTATTTTGAATGGGGCGAAAGGGGGGTGATTTAAACTTTTATATTTTTTTATTTTTTTCACATTTTTTTTCACTTTTTTTAACTTTTGCCATGCTTTAATAGCCTCCATAGGAGGCTAGAAGCTGTCACAATGCGATCGGCTCTGCTACATAGCAGCGATCATCAGATCGCTGCTATGCAGCAGAAATGCAGGTGTGCTATGAGCACCGACCACAGGGTGGCACTCACAGCAGGCCGGCATCTGTAACCATAGGGACCTCTCAAGGACCTCTATGGTTACAATGCAGAAGCATCGCTGACCCCCGATCATGTGACGGGGGTCAGCGATGCGCTCATTTCCGGCTGCCCGGCCAGAAGCGCCAGTTATATGCCACAGTCAGCGTTTGACAATGGCATTTAACTAGTTAATAGCAGTGGATAAATCACAATTTCACCCGCCGCTATTGCGGGCACATGTCAGCTGTTCAAAACAGCTGACATGTCCCGGCTTTGATGCGGGCTCTCCGCCGGAGCCCTGCATCAAAGCGCGGTATCTGACCTCGGACGTACTATCCTGTCCTAGGTCAGAAAGAGGTTAAATCATAATGACAACCCAAAAAATCCAAATGACCCTGATCAAAAGTTCACATACCTTGGTGATTTTGGCCTGATAACATGCACAGAAGTTGACACAAATGGGTTTGAATGACTACTAAAGGTAATAAAATTGTTCAGCATGCAAATTAAAACACACAAATAACATCAGCTGAAATATTGGACTCTCTGAAAATTAGAAGTTGCCTTTTTCAAGATGCACAATAAGGAGGCACTTGAAGAAAAATGGGCTGCATGGTCGAGTTGCCATTACTGCGCAAATGCCACAAAGTATTTCAACTACAATACACAAAACAGAACAGAGACAAGCCTCAAAAATTTTGGAGCTAGGTAATTTGGAGTGATGAGACCAAAATTGAACTTTTTGGCCACGACCATAGACATTACATTTGGAGAGAGGTCAACAAGGCCTATGATGAAAGGAACACCATTCCAACTGTAAAGCATGGAGGAAGATCACTGATGTTTTGGGGATGTGTGAGCTGCAAAGGCACAATGTAATTGAGCCACACTGTGGAGATCTCAAGTGCGCAGTTCATGCTAGACAGCCCAGGAACTTACAGGAGCTGTAGGCTTTTGGCCAAGAAGAGTGGGCAGCTTTACCATCTGAGAAAATAAAGAACCTCATCCACAACTACCACAAAAGACTTCAAGCTGTCATTGATGTTAGAGGTGGCAATACACGGTATTAAGAAATGGGGTATGTGAACTTTTGATCAGGGTTATTTGAATGTTTTGGGCTGTCATTTTGATTTAAACAGAGAAAACACAGTAGTTTGACAATAAATGACAATAAATGGCTTCACCCAACCACTAACCATGAGTGGAGAAAAAGTTTTGTTGTTATCATTCATTTTCTCTTGAAAAAAGGTGAAGAAAGCTTCCATGTCCTGTGTGTATCTATCCAATTTGTTTTCCTTCTAGTAAGTGATTTCCATGGTTCCTTTTCTATATCTGAATTTCATCCTCTATCTTTATACAGTATTCATAGTCCATTATAAAATGTCATTGCCCAAAAATTAGGCCAAATGTAACATTTACTAGACTAGAAATGTAAGTTCCTATTTACAGTTTCAGCTCCAGTGATGTTGACTGAAAATGTTTTTCCAGAAATAAGTCTAAATGCCATGTTCAATTGGCACCTAATAGTCTTGGTAAGTTTCTTGGAGCCCCCACACATGCTTCTGTGTTCAGCGCCACTATAACACCTACTCACCAGTGAGCACAATAATCATTTGGTATTAAATGTTGGCACTGGCGTCAGGAGGTTTCAGTCAGGCATTCTCTTTTTACTGCCAAGGCAATCAAATTAATTCCGTTAACAGCTTGCCAACACATCTAGCTGGTATACTGGCCCATATTAGACATGAAACCTAGACGTTCATTTTTAAAAAATATTGTTCTTCACTCGGTGTGATTTCTGATGTTTATCCAAGTAGAGACTGACGGCTGTCATCATCGTATTCCGCACAGTGACTCCAAAGAGACAACACTTCCTATTGGCAGACGTCAGTGTCTGCATCGCCAATTCAAACGGATTTCTTTTACAGACATCTGAAAACCACGAAAACAGCGTAATCTTCCTGCCGCAATGTAGCGTAATTCATGAATATTCTTTCAAAAGAGATCTGTTCACATGGCAATCAAGAAAAGTGGGTCAAATGTCTAAAGCTCCTCTCAAAGCATCCACCGCAAACTATAATTGAAGTTCATGAAATACTTTTCATCCCTAAACATTCACAGGAAGCAATCGGCCACAAATATTTCCTGTCAGGAAGTTGAGGAAAATTAGGTTTGATTAAATTTCAGAGCTCACAGTACACCCTCAGTCATGTTAGTAGGAAAGAAAATGAAAACTACTTGTGATGAAGCCAGTAAAAGTTGTCATCAGAGAAAATACAACTTTTTCCACTTATGTCAGTGCTGGAGCAGTTCGATGTAGAATTGCTCCTCCTTTCCACAATATGGAACCTGTTAGAAGTTTACCCCTGTTACAAAATGTGAAATAAACATTCCATAATGTAAAAACATTCCATAAGGTGTAATACTAAATAAACAGCCTGGAACATAAGCAAAAGAGTTAGTTTTGTTTTAGTTTCCTATATTTATACTTTCAGTATATACAAAGTTACTTTGGATGCTTTACTGTAGTATATTTTTTTAAGAAAAAAAAAAGAAAATATTTGTTAACTCCTTCCTGCTCACAACCATAAATGTGGCACTAGGAGCATGTACCAAACAGCAGTATGCCTATCAGATCTCCTGCAGTCTCCTGTGTGGTGGGGTAGCTACCCATTTAACATGTGATCTTCCATGTCAGGATGGTATTTTTTAATGATTAATAATGGTTGGGATTGAGGAGAAGTTCAATCTTAACCAATCTAGCCATCAAAAATAAGTGGCTCCTTTGACTCAATTACCAGAGTCATTTTATACAACATTATTATTTGGGTTTCATATAGCAGTTTGCATGGCCTAGACAAAATAGGAACACATATCCTTTTAGTTATAGCTGTACAAAAAAAGACATGGACCACACATCAAATTATTAAACAGTGATCTATAGCGGCTAAGTAAAATTAACAAAACTGAACAGGGAGTTCTTAGTTAAAGAAGCAAACTCATGAAAAGTTTTATCATATTATATGACACTGTGTACTTACAATTGCTCATTTTGCCTTTCTACTGTACTCAGCTAATCTTTTTTTTTTCATTGATTTACATAAAATCAGTAAATCAATTTTCCCTGCATGAATTATCCCCCTCTTCAACTGTTGATCCCTATGCTCTGCTTTTCCCCCCTGACAGGGGCTTTTACAGTAACTCATGCAGAGAAAAAGACTCCTGTTTCTACATAGAGCTTAGAAGGATTTAGCTACTCTACTATTAATCACGTGATGTCATAGACATAATGGAAAACAGACGAATTAACTGGGTAGAAAGGCAAAATGAGCTATCGTAAGTACACAATGGCATATAATATGATGATTAAAGAGGATAACAATTTTGATGGAAGTGCTTCTTTAACCCCTTCCCGACATGCGCCATACTAGTACTTTTTTGTGGGAGCTGTGTTCCCACAAACAACAGTACTAGTATGGCGCACTGATCACACGGCCTCACGTTGAGTGCCGCGGCGATTGGGTGCGGGTGTCAGCTGTATGTGACAGCTGACACGCCACAGCAACACCCACGTTCGGTGCTAGCATCAATTGCGGGCATTTAACCCCTCTGAAAAAACACATGAGATGCTTAGCACAAGATTTGGCCAAAAATTACCTCTGGCTAATGTTATTAGCCAGAGGTAAGTGTTCACACTAGACAGGCAGATCAGGTACCCATCCGATCTGAGATTACCTTGATGTTTGGTGGATGGGCTCACAATTTTTGGCCAAATCTTGTGCTAAGCATCTTATGTGTTTTTTCATAGATTTCACAAGCCATTATGCTATTCACATTTCATGTATCGCACATTTCCTTGCTTTAGTACAGTAAAATTGAGTGCAGCCATTGATCTATTTGCTATGTAAGTCTTTTTTGGTTATGCAACAGTTCAGACTAGATTGCGGTTCAGTCAGTTTTCCTATATTTACTATGTACTATTTTTTCTGACTTGAACGCCCCACCCTTCACCATGCTGTGATTTTAATTACATCCAAACACAGTTGGTTCCGACCTTCCTATGAATGCAGGCTTTACCATGTTATTAGCCAGAGGTAAGTGTTCACACTAGGCAGACAGGTCAGGTACCCATCCGATCTGAGATTACCTTGACGTTTGGTGGATGGGCTCACAATTTTTGGCCAAATCTTGTGCTAAGCATCTTATGTGTTTTTTCATAGATTTCACAAGCCATTATGCTATTCACATTTCATGTATTGCACATTTCCTTGCTTTAGTACAGTAAAATTGAGTGCAGCCATTGATCTATTTGCTATGTAAGTCTTTTTTTGTTATGCACCAGTTCAGACTAGATTGCTGTTCAGTCAGTTTTCCTATATTTACTATGTACTATTTTTTCTGACTTGAACGCCTCGCCCTTCACCATGCTGTGATTTTAATTACATCCAAACACAGTTGGTTACGACCTTCCCATAAATGCAGGCTTTACCATGTTATTAGCCAGAGGTAAGTGTTCACACTAGGCAGACAGATCAGGTACCTATCCGATCTGAGATTATCTTGACGTTTGGTATATGGGCTCACAATTTTTGGCCAAATCTTGTGCTAAGTATCTCATGTGTTTTTTCATAGATTTCACAAGCCATTATGCTCTTCACATTTCATGTATCGCACATTTCCTTGCTTTAGTACAGTAACATTGAGTGCAGCCATTGATCTATTTGCTAGGTAAGGGACGATGGATATCGACCCACCAGCCTAAAAATAGCAATTCGCAGCTGCCCAGAAAAGGCACATCTATTAGTTGGCTCAATTCCCATGCTTCCCAATTGCCCTGTAGTGGTGGCAAGTGGGGTTCATATTTGTGGTTTTGATGTCACCTATTATTACAGACCCTCTCATCCCTTGGCTTCACAGACTTGGCCTTATCCTGGATCTCATCATACCTAACAGACCGGACATTCAGCATCTCCCACTCACACGACACCTCTTCACCTCACCTCCTATCTGTCGGAGTCCCGCAAGGTTCAGTCCTAGGGCCCCTGCTCTTTGCCATTTACACCTTTGGCCTGGGACAGCTCATAGAATGTCACAGCTTTCAGTATCACCTCTATGCTGATGACACACAGATCTACATCTCTTGACCATATATCGCCACCCTACTAACCAGAATCCCTCAATGTCTGTCCTCTATTTTATCCTTCTACTTCCCTAGATTGCTGAAACTTAACATGGACAAAACAGATTTAATTATCTTTCCCCCATCTCATGCGACTTCCCCCAACGAACCTATCCATTACAGTAAATGGCTGCCCACTCTCCCCAGTCCCACAAGCTCGCTGCCTCGGTGTAATCCTTGACACTGATCTCTCCTTCAAACCACTAATCCAAGCCCTGTCCACTTTCTGCCGCCTTCAACTCAAAAATATTTCACGGATCCTTACATTCCTAAACCAAGAATCTGCAAAAACCCTAGTCCATGCCCTCATCATCTCCGCCTTGACTACTGCAACCTCCTGCTCTGTGGCCTCCCCTCGAACACTCTTGCACCCCTCCAATCTATTTTAAACTCTGCTGCCTGAATAATCCACCTGTGCCCCCGCTATTCCCTGGCCTCTCCCCTCTGTCAATCCCTTCACTGGCTCCCCACTGCCCAGAGACTCCAGTACAAAACCCTAACCATGACATACAAAGCCATCCACAACCTGTCTCCTCCATACATCTGTGACCTTGTCTTCCGGTACTTACCTGCACGCAAGCTCCGATTCTCACAAGATCTCCTTCTCTACTTCCCTCTTATCTCCTCTTCCCACAATCACATACAAGATTTCTCTCGTGCATCACCCCTACTCTAGAACTCTCTACCACAACATATCAGACTCTCGCGTACCATCGAAACCTTCAAAAAGAACCTGAAGACCTACTTCTTCTGACAAGCCTACAACCTGCAGTAGCCACCGATCAACCAAACCGCTGCACGACCAGCTCTACCCTCACCAGTTGTATCCTCACCCATCCTTGGAGATTGTGAGCCCTCTCGGGCAAGGTCGTCTCTTCTGCTGTACCAGTCGTGACTTGTATTGTATAAGATTATTGTACTTGTTTTTATTATGTATACCCCTCCTCACATGTAAAGCACATATAATAATAATGCATGCAATAAATAATAATAATAATAATAACATATATATGTATTCTATGTTTATATACAGTTGTGCTCTAAAGTTAGGTACCCCTGCAGAATTTTTGCTTTTTAAGCACAATCAGGGAGAGCAACCAGGAGCCCCAAAGCACCAATGCTGCAAGGTAAAACTCTTATCACTCCAGGTTATACCACTCCACAGATAAATCATCATAGCAACAATGGCCACCACACAACACCAGCACTGAGTCATAGACCTGGATTACATGCTTCTGAAATAATATTGGTGTTGAAAACCATACAATCTGTTTGGAAACATTTCCCTTTTCCAATGCTTAGTTTCTAGGTCACTGTTAATATCCTTGACTAGTTTCAATAATATACTGTATGGTCTAAAAGATACGGTACCGTTTTGTGAGTTTAAATCATAGACAGAATGTTAGAGTTGGAAGGATCTCTAGGGTCATCGTGTCCAACCCTCTGCTCAATACAGGATTCATCTTAGGCTAGTTTCACATTTGCGGTAGAATCCGGAGCGTTTAATCCGCAACCTGCAACGCACGGTAAACCACATGCAAATGCATCATTTTTTAGACGCATAAGGTAACGCATGCAGTAAAAAAATGGTGCGTTTGCACGCTTTTTCATGCGTTTTGCATGCGTTTGCGTTTTCTGTGCACATGGTGGAAAATTTAACAGGAGAAAAATCTAGATAAACAGACACCACCAATGGGACTACAGTGGGCGTGTATTATGGGATATCTTTTTATAGACCCTTGTACTTCTGAAATCTTCACAGTTTGCTACTGCATCCTGTGTCATGATGGATCTTTGCATGGCGAGCTTTTATTTCAACCTGGATTTAAGTATCAAGCTGTTTCTTGCCTGGGCGTTTGCTTGGGAGCAGCAAAGAAATAGAGAACGACAGAGAAGGACACGTCGTAGGCGGCTTTGGAGACACCCCATTATTGAACTCTGGGAGAGCCATGGAGCCTACCACACGCAATATGGCGAGCTTAATGCCAACACGGACAAATTCCCAGAATATACCACAGTGTTCCCCAACTCCGGTCCTCAAGAGCCACCAACAGGTCATGTTTTGAGGATTTCCTTAGTATTGCACAGGTCATTGAATGCTTGCCTGTCCAGGTGATGCAATTATCACCTGAGCAATACTAAGGAAATCCTCAAAACATGACCTGTTGGTGGCTCTTTAGGACTGGACTTGGGGAACACTGATATACCAGGATGTCTCAAGAGTCTTTTCAGGATTTGCTTGGTCGTGTCCAAGGAGCCATCCGGAGACAGGACACCCAGCTCCGTAGAGCGATTCCTGCAGAGGAACGTCTCCTGGTCACATTAAGGTATGTAATAATTCTAAACAAATGTCTGTCATAATTATTGTTGGTCTGCCATGTATTATTTATATTTTCCTTTATGTCTTTAGCTAAACACCACCATAAATAGATTTGTTTGTAATTTTTATTTTTTTTTATTTCAGATTCCAGGCTACCAGAGAGAGCTTATCATAGCTCCACTTTCAGTCCTGGCTTGGAATTTCCACCTTGTCTGGAATAGTTGCAGACACCTGCCGGGCTTGGTGGAACATTCTCCGGGATGAATTTATCCCCCTACCTACCGCGGACATGTGGATGGAAATTGCAAAAAAATTCTGGAGTGTGTGTGATTTCTGTTGTGAATTCCGTTCTGGAGCTCCCTCCTGTAGTTGCTAATGGTATTTTTATGAGTTCTGCCCTTGGGCTCCCTCTGGTGGTTTCGAGTGGAACTGCTGCTCCTTTAGGTAAGCTGTAGCAGCTGCCTCCACTGATCGCCTTGCCTGGGTTTGTTATTTAAACCTGCTCTGGGCTTTAGTTCATGCCAGCTGTCATTGTTCTTGGTTGGATTTGGTTCTCTCCTTGGATTTCTCATATGGCCTGTCCTTGTCAGCAAAAGATAAGTTTTTGCTAGTTTTTGTTTGTCCATTTGTTTGGACTTTATTGCTCTGCAAATATGTCTCTTTTTGTCCAGCTTGTCACTATGTCATATTCAGGCTAGCTGGAAGCTCTGGGGTAGCAGATTTGCCCCTCCACACCGTGAGTCGGTGTGGAGTTCATTTTTGTAAACTCTGCGTGGATTTTGTAGTTTTTAATACTGACCGCACAGTATCCTTTTCTCTCTGTCTATCAAGTTTAGTATTGGCCTCCTTTGCTGAAAACTGATTTCATTTCTGTGTACGTCATTTGCCTCTCCACTCACAGTCAATATTTGTGGGGGCTGTCTTTCCTTTGGGGGTTTTCTCTGAGGCAAGATAGCTTTCTATTTCCAACTTTAGGGGTAGTTAGCTCTTAGGCTGTGACGAGGTGTCTAGGGAGAGTCAGGAACATCCCACGGCTATTACTAGTGTTGTTGTTAGGATTAGGAACTGCGGTCAGTAGAGATACCACCTCCTCAGAGCTCGTCCCATGTTGCGTTTTAGCCACCAGGTCATATCAGTGTGGCCTCTTAACCACCAGGTCATAACAGTACAGCTGGCCCACAATGTGTTAAAAGCATCTCAAAAGAGGGAAAAGAAAGTTCTGAGTCATTTTTGTTTCCTTTGTAGCTTGTTTTGTCTTTTTTTTCCCCTTAATCTCTGGGTGGTTCAGGATTTTGGTGCTGATATGGAGGTTCAGGGTCTGTCCTTGCATGTGGATCAACTCGCTGCAAGGGTACAGAGTATCCAAGATTATGTTGTCCAGACTCCGGTATTAGAGCCTAGAATTCCTATTCCTGATTTGTTTTCTGGGGATAGATCTAAATTTTTGAACTTCAAAAATAATTGCAGATTGTTTTTTGCTCTGAGACCCCGTTCCTCTGGTGACCCCATTCAGCAGGTGAAGATTGTTATTTCTTTGCTGCGTGGCGACCCGCAGGACTGGGCATTCTCCCTTGAGCCAGGAAATCCTGCATTGCTCAATATTGACGCATTTTTTCAAGCGCTCGGATTGCTGTATGACGAGCCTAATTCTGTGGATCAGGCAGAAAAGACTTTGCTGGCTCTGTGTCAGGGTGAAGAAGCAGCAGAAGTTTACTGCCAGAAATTTAGAAAGTGGTCTGTGCTCACAAAATGGAATGAGTATGCCCTGGCAGCGACTTTCAGAAAGGGTCTTTCTGAAGCCCTTAAAGATGCCGGCGGGTCTGAATGAGTCAATGTCTTTGGCCATTCAGATCGATCGGCATCTGCGCAAGCGCAAGGTGGTGCACCATATGGCAGTGTCCTCTGAGCAGAGTCCTGAGCCTATGCAATGTGATAGGATTTTGACTAGAGCAGAAAGGCAGAAATTCAGACGTCAGAATGGCCTGTGTTTTTACTGTGGTGATTCTGCTCATGCTATTTCTGATTGCCCTAAGCGTACTAAGAGGGTCCCTAGGTCTGTTACCATTAGTACTGTACAGCCTAAATTTCTCTTGTCTGTTACCCTGATTTGCTCATTGTCGTCCTTTTCTGTTATGGCATTTGTGGATTCTGGCGCTGCCCTGAACTTAATGGACTTAGAATTTGCCAAGCGCTGTGGTTTTTCCTTGGAGCCTTTGCAGAGCCCTATTCCCTTAAGGGGGATTGATGCTACGCCATTGGCCAAGAATAAACCTCAGTACTGGACACAGTTAACCATGTACATGGCTCCAGCACATCAGGAAAATATTCGCTTTTTGGTGTTGCATAATTTGCATGATGTTGTTGTGCTGGGTTTTCCATGGTTACAGGTACATAATCCAGTGCTGGATTGGAGATCTATGTCTGTAACTGGTTGGGGTTGTCAGGGGATGCATAGTGATATTCCTTTGATGTCAATTTCCTCGCCCCCTTCTTCTGAAGTTCCTGAGTTTTTATCGGATTTCCAGGATATATTTGATGAGCCCAAGTCCAGTTCCCTGCCTCCTCATAGGGACTGCGATTGTGCCATTAATTTGATTCCTGGCTGTAAGTTCCCTAAGGGCCGACTTTTCAATCTGTCTGTGCCAGAGCATGCCGCTATGCGGAGTTATGTAAAGGAGTCCTTGGAGAAGGGGCATATTCGCCTGTCTTCGTCACCGTTGGGGGCTGGATTCTTCTTTGTTGCCAAGAAGGATGGCTCCTTGAGACCCTGTATAGATTATCGCCTTCTCAATAAGATCACGGTCAAATTCCAGTACCCTTTACCTTTACTTTCTGATTTGTTTGCTCGGATTAAGGGTGCCAGTTGGTTTACTAAAATCGACCTTCGAGGGGCGTATAATCTCGTGCGTATTAAACAAGGTGATGAATGGAAAACAGCATTTAATACGCCCGAAGGCCATTTTGAATATCTTGTGATGCCGTTCGGGCTCTCTAATGCTCCATCGGTATTTCAGTCCTTTATGCATGATATCTTCCGGAATTATCTGGATAAATTCATGATTGTGTATTTGGATGATATTTTGTTTTTTTCCGATGATTGGGAGTCTCATGTGAAGCAGGTTAGGATGGTGTTTCAGGTCCTTCGTGCTAATGTGTTGTTTGTGAAGGGGTCTAAGTGCCTCTTTGGAGTTCAGAAGGTTTCTTTTTTGGGTTTCATTTTTTCTCCCTCGGCTATTGAGATGGACCCGTTAAAGTCCAGGCCATTCATGATTGGACTCAACCCACATCTGTAAAGAGCCTTCAGAAATTTTTGGGCTTTGCTAATTTTTATCGCCGCTTTATTGCTAATTTTTCTAGTGTGGTGAAGCCTCTGACTGATTTGACGAAGAAGGGCGCTGATGTGATGAATTGGTCCTCTGCGGCTGTTGAGGCCTTTCAGGAGCTTTAACGTCGTTTTACTTCTGCCCCTGTGTTGCGTCAGCCAGATGTTTCACTCCCTTTTCAGGTTGAGGTTGATGCTTCTGAGATTGGGGCAGGGGCTGTTTTGTCTCAGAGAAATTCTGATGGCTCTTTGATGAAACCATGTGCTTTCTTCTCCAGAAACTTCTCGCCTGCTGAGCGTAATTATGATGTCTGCAATCGGGAGTTGTTGGCTATGAAGTGGGCATTGGAGGAGTGGCGACATTGGCTTGAGGGAGCCAAGCATCGCGTGGTGGTCTTGACTGATCATAAGAATCTGATTTACCTCGAGTCTGCTAAGCGGTTGAATCCTAGACAAGCTCGGTGGTCTCTGTTTTTCTCCCGTTTTGATTTTGTGGTCTCGTATATTCCAGGATCTAAGAATGTCAAGGCTGATGCCCTTTCTAGGAGTTTTTTGCCTGACTCTCCGGGAATTCTTGAGCCGGCTGGGATCCTCAAGGAGGGGGTGATTCTTTCTGCCATCTCCCCTGATTTGCGGCGGGTACTTCAGGAGTTTCAGGCTGATAAACCTGACCGCTGTCCAGTGGGGAGACTGTTTGTTCCTGATAGATGGACTAGCAGGGTAATTTCTGAGGTTTATTGTTCGGTGTTGGCTGGTCACCCTGGGATTTTCGGTACCAGAGATTTGGTGGCTAGGTCCTTTTGGTGGCCTTCCTTGTCGCGGGATGTGCGTTCATTTGTGCAGTCCTGTGGGACCTGTGCTCGGGCTAAGCCTTGCTGTTCCCATGCCAGTGGGTTGCTTTTGCCTTTGCCTATTCCTGAGAGGCCCTGGACGCATATTTCCATGGATTTTATTTCTGATCTTCCTGTTTCTCAGAAGATGTCTGTCATCTGGGTGGTTTGTGACCGTTTTTCTAAGATGGTCCATTTGGTACCGTTGCCTAAGTTGCCTTCCTCCTCTGATTTGGTTCCATTATTTTTTCAGCATGTGGTTTGTTTACATGGTATTCCGGAGAATATTGTGTCTGACAGAGGTTCCCAGTTCGTTTCTAGGTTTTGGCAGTCCTTTTGTGCTAGAATGGGCATTGATTTGTCTTTTTCTTCAGCATTCCATCCTCAGACAAATGGCCAAACGGAGCGAACCAATCAGACCTTGGAAACCTATTTGAGATGCTTCGTGTCTGCTGATCAGGATGGTTGGGTGACCTTTTTGCCGTTGGCCGAGTTTGCCCTTAATAATCGGGCTAGTTCGGTTACCTTGGTTTCCCCTTTTTTTTGTAACTTTGGTTTTCATCCTCGTTTTTCTTCGGGGCAGCTTGAGCCTTCTGACTGTCCTGGTGTGGATTCTGTGGTGGACAGGTTGCAGCAAATTTGGACTCATGTGGTGGACAATTTGACGTTGTCTCAGGAAAAGGCTCAACGTTTTGCTAACCGTCGTCGGTGTGTTGGTCCCCGGCTTCGTGTTGGGGATTTGGTCTGGTTGTCTTCTCGTCATGTTCCTATGAAGGTTTCTTCCCCTAAGTTCAAGCCTCGCTTTATTGGGCCTTATAAGATTTCTGAAATTATCAATCCGGTGTCTTTTCGTTTGGCCCTTCCAGCTTCTTTTTCCATTCATAATGTGTTCCATAGATCCTTGTTGTGGAGATATGTGGTACCTATGGTTCCCTCCGTTGATCCTCCTGCTCCGGTGTTAGTTGAGGGGGAATTGGAATATGTGGTGGAGAAGATTTTGGATTCTCGTTTTTCGAGGCGGAAGCTCCAATATCTGGTCAAGTGGAAGGGTTATGGCCAGGAGGATAATTCTTGAGTTGTTGCCTCCGATGTTCATGCTGCCGATTTGGTTCGTGCTTTCCATTTGGCTCGTCCTGATCGGCCTGGGAGCTCTGGTGAGGGTTCGGTGACCCCTCCTCAAGGGGGGGTACTGTTGTGAATTCCGTTGTGGAGCTCCCTCCTGTGGTTGCTAATGGTATTTTTATGAGTTCTGCCCTTGGGCTCCCTCTGGTGGTTTCGAGTGGAACTGCTGCTCCTTTAGGTAAGCTGTAGCAGCTGCCTCCACTGATCGCCTTGCCTGGGTTTGTTATTTAAACCTGCTCTGGGCTTTAGTTCATGCCAGCTGTCATTGTTCTTGGTTGGATTTGGTTCTCTCCTTGGATTTCTCATATGGCCTGTCCTTGTCAGCAAAAGATAAGTTTTTGCTAGTTTTTGTTTGTCCATTTGTTTGGACTTTATTGCTCTGCAAATATGTCTCTTTTTGTCCAGTTTGTCACTATGTCATATTCAGGCTAGCTGGAAGCTCTGGGGTAGCAGATTTGCCCCTCCACACCGTGAGTCGGTGTGGAGTTCATTTTTGTAAACTCTGCGTGGATTTTGTAGTTTTTAATACTGACCGCACAGTATCCTTTTCTCTCTGTCTATCAAGTTTAGTATTGGCCTCCTTTGCTGAAAACTGATTTCATTTCTGTGAACGTCATTTCCCTCTCCACTCACAGTCAATATTTGTGGGGGGCTGTCTTTCCTTTGGGGGTTTTCTCTGAGGCAAGATAGCTTTCTATTTCCAACTTTAGGGGTAGTTAGCTCTTAGGCTGTGATGAGGTGTCTAGGGAGAGTCAGGAACATCCCACGGCTATTACTAGTGTTGTTGTTAGGATTAGGAACTGCGGTCAGTAGAGATACCACCTCCTCAGAGCTCGTCCCATGTTGCGTTTTAGCCACCAGGTCATATCAGTGTGGCCTCTTAACCACCAGGTCATAACAGATTTCCCCAACTGTTTGCGAGTGGTGGATGGAAAGCACATCTGCATTATCAAACCTGCCAAAACTGGATCTGAGTAGTTCAACTACAAAAAATAATTTTCTGTAGTGCTCATGGCAATAGCAGATGCGGACTGTCTCTTTACCGCCATTGACATTGGAAGTTTTGGCCGTGGCAATGACTCCCAGACTTTCAAGAACTCGGATATGGGTCGACGTGTGTATGGCAAAAATTTTAATTTTCCCCTGCCACTACCTCTCCCCAATACTCAAGGCCCACCAATGCCATTTGTTATGGTTCGGGATGAGGCCTCTCAGATGTGTGAAAACCTACTGAAGCCATATTCCAGTCAGGACTTGAACCACACTAAAAGGATTTATGATTACAGACTGACCAGGGCCCGAAGAACAGTGGAGTGTACCTTTGGGATTCTTGTCTCAAAATGGTGCATTCTTGAGACAGCCATTAATCTACAAATGGAGACAGTCGATGAGGTGGTCAAAGCCACATAATGGCTAAGGAGCGACCCAACATTGAACTGGATGAACCAGTTGCAAACCCATTGCCAGATTACCAGCATCACTCGCTGCGGTCAACTGTTGAAGTTGGCCACATGCGAACCAATTTGCTGCCTATTTTATTTCTGACATTGGACGTTTGGCATGGCAAGATAATATTGTGTCAAATGTGCTATTGGGTTTGGGTCTGTACCAGTTATGCGTTAAATGCTACTAATATTTTTTGTTAATAAACAATGTGTTTTGATATCTGTACCGAGTCTCCTATGTATTTCCTCTAAAAACCACAAAGGTTGCTAGTGGTAAGGTAGTTGATGTCATTACATCCTGATTCTGTTCTGCAGTATCTATTGGACGCAAACTGAAGAGACGATGGAAGTATAATAGAAAGCAGATCTATACTCACCAAGTCATGTGTGAGAAATAATGACTTCATGAGCACAAAACCCAGCCTCATGAAATCACTATTTCTGACACCTGTCCAGGTGACTATAGATATGCCTTGTATGACCTCCATCGTCTCTTCAGTTTGTGTGAAATACATTACGCAGACTGAAGAGAAAAAGGCAGTTCTCTACTCACCAGGTCAGGTGTCTTAAATAATGAGTTTTTTGACACATGACCTGTTGAGTATAGTTCTGCTTGTATTACCGCCATTGTCTCTTCAGTCTGCGACACAGATTAAGCAGACTGAAGAGATTATGGAGAAAATACAAGTAATATTATTTTTTGACAACTCATAGCTCCATACCAAACACACAAAGCTGCAGTGTTGTACTTAATAACTACTGGAGCTATGAGGTGGAAAAAAACAAAGTGTATGGCGCAGTGTGTTTATTCGGCGCACAGTATGTGTTGCCGGCGGGAAATACACAAATAACCAAACAGTATTGGGGGCAAAAACATTAACATTTATTTATAAACAAAAAAACCCAAAACAAATTAACTGCGACTGCTTGGGGTAGAGTGATGGAACTGGGGGGTGTGTAGCTGTGAGGCCTGGATAACTGTCGATGATGCAGGGTTTGCAGGAGAAGGGGCAATTAAAGTAGTGGGTCTGGGAGTTCGGGGATGGTGCTAGACGCATGAGAAGGCAGAGACACACTGGAAGGGTGAGACAAACCTGACATCACAGACACATTGGGAGGTGAGGGGGAGGAATAGAGACAGTCACTGCTTTTTATTTTTTTCCCTTTTTTGGGATCGGCGCTGCGGTCTGGGGAGCCTCTGTGGGCTCATTTCTTGCAGCCTTGTTATGGTGTCCGATCTGTCAGGGTCTGTGTGCTGCTGCTGCTGCATAGTTGTGGTGGTGGGAAAGGCCATGCCAGGGTATGGCTGCTGCATGGTGGTGGTGCGGAAGGCCATGCCAGGGTCCTGCTGCTGCATGGTGGTGGTGGGGAAGGCCATGCCAGGGTCCGGCTGCTGCTGCTTGATGGGGGTGCAGAAGGCCATGCCAGGGTCCTGCTGCTGCATGGTGGTGGTGGGGAAGGCCATGCCAGGGTCCAGCTGCTGCTGCTGCATGGTGGTGGTGCGGAAGGCCATACCAGTGTCCTGCTGCTGCATGGTGATGGTGGTGGGGAAGGTCATGCCAGGGTCCAGCTGCTGCTGCTGCTGCATGGTAGTGGTGCGGAAAGCCATTCCATGGTCCAGGTGCTGCTGTTACTGCATGGTGGTGGCAGTGAAGGATGTCCAAGCAGGAGCAGCAGTTGGCATGGTGGTGGTGGGCTATCCAACAGCACTCGGCATGGTGGTGGCGCTGTAGTGGTGTCCAGCAGTGCTTGGAATGGTGGTGGACATGCAGTGGTATGTAGCAGAGCTCAGCATTGAGGTCAAGTGTGACAGTGTTGGCACAGGTGGAAATGCCAACACTGGCTGCTGAAAATACCGACTCTGCTGCATAGCCTGCATATTAAGCCGGAGATCAGGAGTAAGGTGTTCCAACATGCCCTTCTCTATTTGATTGAAAAAATGATGTGCTGGCATCTGGAGGTCGGCTTTCACTTGATCAAGGCTTCTGGTGGCATCCTGGATAAGTGTATTCATATGGTTTATGGCACTATCCAGTCTGTCTCCCATCGCCTTGAGTCCATCATGAAACACCGAGATCAAGTGCAAAAATTGGGCATGAGTGACCTGTCCGAGGCCCCCTGACGCTGCCGAGAAGAGCCCAAAAAAAGAGGCAGAGGACTGGGACAGGGGAACACCTGATGGAACAGCTTCCTGGTCTCCAGTCTGTGTTGCAGGTCTACTTGCTGCAGCGATGCTGGATGGCTGGGACGGGTCCGTGTGTAATAATTATAGAGGATAACTCAGGAGACTCTTTGCATGGAACAAGACAACTACAGGATACAGTTTTATAAGTGGTAAAGTCTTTATTATCACACGGTGATTCAAACAGGTTCAGAGAGAAACTCAAGTCCACAACACTTGGTGTAAATATTAAACGCAGCTTAGCAGTCTATAGGAAACTTCAGAGGAAAATGCAATCACGCAGAAAGTCTATGAAGCACAATTATTCTTGAGGATACTTGACACGAATAAGAGCTTGTTTTAGTCCAAACACAGATAGATATGTTTATAAGGCAGTTCAAATAATATCTTAGCTCAACCAGGGAGGCCTGGGTAAAAGTCTCAGGTTTTTGCAGAGCAGCAACAGCTTACATGTCCAGCAAATGCAGATGGAAGTAAACACGAGCAGCAGATGAAGGAGGATTACTGGAAACTGGTGTATGCAGCAGGAACCCAGAGCAGAGTAGCAGGATCACCACACAGGTTCACAGGAGCAGGTATATAGCCAGGGAGTCACCAACGTCAGGAGCTGGATGCAAGATAGAATACTCTAGCACAGACTGAAGGCTGGTTTGGAGTTTTATAGCAGGAAGACACAGTGCACATGAGACCAAAGACGCCATCTTGGAAAAAGGGCAGTAATGCACAAAAGGTAATAAAAAATGTTCAGAGTCCTGACATTACTCCCTCCTTAGAAGCGGCCTCAGGACGATCCTGGACCTGGTTTCTCAGGGAATCTCTGATGAAAACGAGAAATCTTCTGTTAGGCATTGATGTTTTCCACAGGTTACCAATAGTCTTCCTCAGGGAAATATCCCTGCCATCTTATCAGATATTGGAGCCGATTCCTGCGAATCCTGGAATCAACAATTTCCTCCACCACAAATTGTTCTTGCCCATCAATCACCACAGGCTGCAGAGGTGGCACAACACATCCCTGGAAGGTATTAGGAGATAGAGGCTTTAGTAAAGATACATGAAAAACTGGATGTGCCTTCATAGTCCTAGGCAGCTTCAGCCGGCAGGCCACAGAGCTCACAATACCGTTGATCTTGAAAGGGCCAATGAATTTCTGTCCAAGTTTTTGTGAAGGAATGTTTAACTTCAGATTCTTAGTTACTAACCACATGGAATCTCCTACCTTGAACATGGGAGCAGGTTTACGGAATCTATCAGCCGATCTCTTATAACGTTCTTGAGCTGTGGTCAGGGTTTCCTTCAGAAACTCCAGATTTTGCCTCATCGCAGTCAGCCTTTCCTCCACTGCTGGAACCGAAGAATTAATTGGAGACCTAGGTAAGATACACGGATGATAACCCAGATTGGCAAAGAAAGGTGTAAATTTAGTGGAGGTGCTCTGAGAATTGTTATATGAAAATTCAGCTAATGGCAGCAACTCCAACCAATCATCCTGGAGATGGCTGACATAGCATCTTAGATATTGTTCCAGCATCTGGTTGGTACGCTCAGTCTGACCATTTGTCTGGGGATGGTAAGCGGAAGAGAGACAGACATTTATATTGAGTGGAGAGCAAAACCCCTTCCAGAATCTTGAAGTGAACTGTACTCCACAGTCAGAGATGATCTCATCCGGAACCCCATGCAACCGAAAGACATTCTGTATAACAAAGTTCACTGTATCTTTAGCTGAGGGGAGGCCGGTGCACGGAACAAAATGAGCAGCTTTAGTCAGGCGATCAACTACCTCCATGATTGTATTCATGTCCCCCGATGTATGCAGCTCCACAATAAAGTCCATTGATATAGACCCCCATGGGCGGGACGGAACAGGTAATGGTTGTAGAAGACCCATAGGTGCCACATGAGGAGTCTTGTAATGAGCACCTACCTCGCAAGAGAGAACATAGTCCTTGGTATCCTTCAGGCAAGTTGGCCACCAGAAGAATCGGCTCAGGAACTCTTGTGTCTTCTGTACCCCCCTGTGACCAGCCAACTTGGAGTCATGTACCAACTTGAGGATCTGCAGACGGACGACCTCAGGGACGTAGATACGTCTATCTCTGAACCACATGCCACCCTTAAAGACAAGATAATTTTCCACAGGTGGGTTGGCCAGAAATACATCACCATCATAGGCCTCCCTTCACTCCTTCCACAAGTCCTGATTAGTGTTGAGCGATACCGTCCGATACTTGAAAGTATCGGTATCGGAAAGTATCGGCCGATACCGGCAAAGTATCGGATCTAATCCGATACCGATACCCGATACCAATACAAGTCAATGGGACACCAAGTATCGGATGGTATCCTGTATGGTTCCCAGGGTCTGAAGGAGAGGAAACTCTCCTTCAAGCCCTGGGATCCATATCAATGTGTAAAAGAAAGAATTAAAATAAAAATAGGGATATACTTACCCTCCGACGCAGCCTGGACTTTACCTTGACTTTAGAATGCGCGCTTGAAGGGCCTTAGATGACGTCACGGCGCTCTGATTGGTCCGTAGCGGTCGCGTGACCGCTACGCGACCAATCACAAAGCAGTGATGTCACCTAAGGTCTTTCAAGCGCTTGAAATACCTTAAAAGACGTCCGCAGCTTCCGATTGGTCGCGTAGCGGTCGCGTGACCGCTACACGACCAATCACAAAGCAGTGACGTTCCTAAGGTCTTTCAAGCGCTTGAAAGACCTTAGGTGACATCACTGCTTTGTGATTGGTCGCGTAGCGGTCACGCGACCGCTACGGACCAATCAGAGCGCCGTGACGTCATCTAAAGCCCTTCAAGCGCGCATTTTTAGGTACAACGGCTCCCGGTTACGGCGGTAAAGTCCAGGCTGCGTCGGAGAGGTGAGTATATCCCTATTTTATATTTTAACTCTTTCTTTTACACATTGATATTAATCCCGATGCCGATTCCCGATACCACAAAAGTATCAGATCTCGGTATCGGAATTCCGATACCCGCAAGTATCGGCCGATACCCGATACTTGCGGTATCGGAATGCTCAACACTAGTCCTGATCGTGGATAACTCCGATGAAATTGGCATCAGATAAATGGTCTTGGACGGGGCTCCAGGTACAGAATCCGCAGCATGGATTCGGGATAAAGCATCAGCCTTCCCATTACGAGAACCTGGACGGTATGAGATAACAAAGTTAAATTGATTTAAAAATAAGTTCCAATGAGCCTGACGAGGAGAAAGACATCTAGCAGATCTAAGAAACTCTACATTGCGATGGTCAGTTAGCACTATGATCTGTTGTGCAGCTCCTTGCAGATGATGCCTCCATTCTTTGATAGCTGCAATAATAGCCAGCAATTCCTTGTCTCCCACATCGTAATTCTTCTCTAATGAGGTTAGTCTATGGGAAAAGAATGCAGAAGGATGTAGCAGACCCTTCTCTCCAGTTGTTTGGGAGAGAATAGCCCCCAAAGCATTATCAGAAGCGTCCACCTCCACAATGAAAGAAAATGTTGGATCTGGGTGTATCAACAGCGGTGCCGATGTGAAACAGATCTTAAGCTGATCAAAAGCTTCTTGAGCCTGTGATGACCACTTAAAGGGCTTTTCCTTCTTTGTCAAGGAAGTAATGGGATGTACAATATCAGAAAAATTTTGAATGAAGCGTCTGTAGAAATTTGCAAAACCAATAAAACGTTGGACCTCCTTTACATTCTTGGGTAGCGGCCAGTCAAGGATAGCCTGAATCTTACCAGATTCCATGTTCAGCCCCTGGGGAGAGATGATATACAGTAACCTAAGAACTGTATCTCAGAACGATGGAACTCGCATTTCTCTGGCTTAATATACCGATGGTTCTCTTTCAGACGTCTTAAAACAGTTTTGACATGTTCTTCATGTTCGTGTAAAGAGTCAGAAAAGATTAGTATATCATCCAAATACATCACCACAAACTGGTCCAAAAATCTCTGAAAATGTCATTAGCAAGGTGTTGAAACGTTGCAGGGGCGTTACAAAGCCCGAAGGGCATCACAAGATATTCAAAGTGTCCATACGGCATCTGAATGCTGTCTTCCACTCATCCCGTGGACGAACATGCACCAAATTCTAAGCCCCACGAAGATCCAGTTTAGAGATCACCTTAGCATGGCGGACTCTTTCCAGTAATTCAGGAATCAGAGGCAAAGGGTAACGGTTTCGCACGGTTAACTTATTGAGTTCCCGATGGTCAACACAGGGTCTCAGGGTCCCATCCTACTTTTTTACAAAAAATATAGGTGCCCCTGCTGGTGAGGAAGAAGGAAGTATGAAGCCTTTGGCCAGATTTTCATCAATATACTCCTTTAAGGCTTGAAGCTCAGGTGCCGCCAAAGGGTATACGTTACCAAAAGGAATAGCTGCCCCAGGAAACAGCTCAATTGGACAGTCATAATGCCTGTGTGGAGGAAGCTGATCTGCATTCTTCTTGTCACAGATGTCAGAGAACTCTTTATATGCTGGAGGTAAAGAAAATACCTGTACATGTGGTTCCGTAGCTGTGGACTCAGGGACAGCTTCTGATAATGCTGAGTTGCTCCTTGTTGGAAAGATAATCTCCTTGGTCAACCAGTTGATAATTGGGTTCTGAGAATGCAGCCAAGGAATGCCTAAAATCACAGGAAAATGAAGAGAAGAAATTAGCAAGAAAGAAAGTTGCTCCTGATGATTAGGCTCCAACAAAATTTCAAGGGGTACGGTCTCCTGATCCACAGGCCCAGAGATTAAAGGTGACCCATCCACTGTTTCCATGGTAATTGAAGAGGCTCTTTGCTGAATTTCAATACCATGTTCCTTGGCAAATGCGATATCCATGAAATTGCCACCGGCACCAAAGTCAATCATAGCTGCACTGGAAATCCACTGTCGTGAACACAGGATCTTAATAGGGAGAGAACAGTGAGAGTTCTTTTCCTTAAGCTCCTTGGGGGGTGAAGTCATAGAATGTGAATGGAATACAGCGTTTAAAGGCTACATTCAGAGATGTCAGATTCATCATCACAGTTGTCATACTCCCCTACTGCTGCTAGCACCTTGTTAGGCCGTCTAGAACACTTAGGACAATTGATCAAGAAGTGGTCATACTGGCCGCAGTTTAAACATAGACTTTCACGAAGGCGATGCTCCCAGCGCTAATTGATCTCGCGCCTCTGAACGGAATCAATTTGCATGGGCACCGCCTCCTCCTGAGATGTTTTACCTGCAGGCTCTTTGGAAGGAAGGGAAAAGTTAGAAATACGGTTATATGCAGCAATCTTCTCCTGCCTACGCTCAGTAAGGTGAATGTCAATGCGCACACAATGCTGTATAAATGTCTCTAGCTCTTGTGGTGACTCAGAGTGAGCTCGTTCATCTTTTACAATACTAGACAGCCCCCTTTTAAAAATAGGCCATTGTGCATAACTGTCCCAATTGGTATCTACCGCGAATCTCCTGAATTCAGTAGCATACTCAATAACAGAACGTTTAGCCTGGCGTAAAGACAATAAAGCAGGTTCAGTGGTAGGACAGCGATTAGGGTCATCAAACATTAATGCCATAGCTGCCAAGAAATCATCCAAGTTATTTGACCGTGAGTCATGAGACTCAATCATCGGATTTGCCCAGGCGAGCGCTTGTGTGGTCAACAGCATTATTACACGCAATAGTTTGGATCTATCATTAGGAAAACGGTCAGCATGCACATCAAAATATAGCATACATTGATTCACAAAGCCACGAAATTTGTCGCGATCACCATTAAATCTGAATGGGGGCAACTTAGGTGGGCTAGGTGGTGGCGGTTGCCCAGAGGGTAAAGTCGCTTGTGCAGCTATTTGCGTGCTTATGTCCTGAAAAGCCCGTCCATACTGGGACTCTATGCCAGCAAGTTTGTTTTCCTGGGCTGCCATGCGGGTGCTTAAGTCCTGCAAAGTCTGTCCAAACACTTGTTGATTGTGTTCAAAGCTTCCAAACTTTTTTTGCAGACCTTCCACATCTTTCTGCAGTGATCTAATTATGGAAAACACCTGCTCTAATCTGCTCTCTGCAGTCATTGTTCCAACAGTCTCCTCTTTTCTGGCTAGAGTATCCTGTAATAATTATAGGGGATAACTCAGGAAACTCATTGCATGGAACAAGACAACTACAGGACACAGTTTTATAAGTGGTAAAGTCTATATTATCACACGGTGATTCAAACAGGTGTAGAGAGAAACTCAAGTCCACAACACTTGGTGTAAATATTAAACGCAGCTAAGCAGTCTATAGGAAACTTCAGAGGAAAATGCAATCACGCAGAAAGTCTATGAAGCACTATAATTCTTGAGGATACTTGACACGAATAATTCCTTGTTTTAGTCCAAACACAGATAGATATGCTTATAAGGCAGTTCAAATAATATCTTAGCTCAACCAGGGAAGCCTGGGTAAAAGTCTCAGGTTTTTGCAGAGCAGGAACAGCTTACATGTCCAGCAAATGCAGATGGAAGTAAACACGAGCAGCAGATGAAGGAGGATTACTGGAAACTGGTGTATGCAGCAGGAACCCAGAGCAGAGTAGCAGGATCACCACACAGGTTCACAGGAGCAGGTATATAGCCAGGGAGTCACCAGAGTCAGGAGCTGGATGCAAGGCAGAAAACTCTAGCACAGACTGAATGCTGGGGTAAAGTTTTATAGCAGGAAGACACAGTGCACATGAGACCAAAGACGCCATCTTGGAAAAGGGCAGTAATGCACAAAAGGTAATAAAAAATGTTCAGAGTCCTGACACCGTGGCTGTTTGATGAAGGACAGCCCTTGAACCAGGGTCAAAAGTGCTGCTCCATGTGCTGTGAAAAAAAAACAAACATTAGTACCAAACATTTCAAATAGTAAAAGCGCCAACTCCTGTGGAATAGAAAAATACAGATTAGGCAATACAACAAAAACCCAATACACCACAAAAAATACTTACATTCTCTGGGCAAGGACCAGTCTCAAAAATGCCAGGATGTGGTGATATTTATATTTTCGGATCCTTGCTCCAGAACCACTAGGAACCCAGCTCTCTTGATGAAGGTCCTTGTTAAAGAGATCCTTCATGGGACGCCAACGTGTTTTGACTTTGAGCACTGTTGAAAAATAAAAATTATGGTTAGACAATGCACTTTTGACTGTGATTACACAACTGTGTGTGATGAGAGAAACACTCAGGAGTTTCTCTCATCACACACAGTTGTGTGATCCCGGCCAAGGTCACTGCTGCATCACACCGCATTGCAATACTTACAAAATGCATTGCGGACCCGAGTCGGGGCATTGTCCCAGCCATCCCACATTGCTTCGGCCACCTCATTCCATAGCTGCCAGATCGTCACGTTGTCCGATTGCTGCGGAACTCGGGTGTCCCACAACGGGACTCGCTCATGGACCAGGGAGATGAGGATGTCATTGTCAATGAGGTCCTCATCCCGTTCTGGAACCTAGAAAATAAATAAATACATTAATGTTTGAGACATTAACATAAGGAAAGAAAAGAAAACAACAGAGACAGAATATAGGCAAGAATATTCAAAGTCAAGAAAAAAAAAAGGAAAAAGAAGAAAGAGCAAAGTAAAGAAATGAACAGTGAAGAATAGTAAAGCCAGGATACAATAATAAGTGCTGAATAGTGTTGAGCATTCCGATACTGCAAGTATCGGGTATCGGCCGATACTTGCGGTATCGGAATTCCGATACCGAGATCCGATACTTTTGTGGTATCGGGAATCGGAATCGAAAGTTCCCAGTGTATGGTTCCCAGGGTCTGAAGGAGAGGAAACTCTCCTTCAGGCCCTGGGATCCATATCCATGTAAAAAATAAAGAATTCAAATAAAAAATAGGGATATACTCACCCTCTGACACGCCCTGGTAGTAACCGGCAGCCTGCTTTGCTTAAAATGAGCGCGTTCAGCACCTTCCATGACGTCACGGCTTCTGATTGGTCGCGTGCCGCTCATGTGACCGCCACGCGACTAATCACAAGCCGCGACGTCATCCCTCAGGTCCTAAATTCCCTTTTAGGAATTTAGGACCTGAGGGATGACGTCACGGCTTCTGATTGGTCGCGTGGCAGTCACATGAGCGGCACGCGACCAATCAGAAGCCGTGACGTCATGGAAGGTACTGAACACGCTCATTTTAAGCAAAGAAGGCTGCTGGTTCACAGCGGTAAGGTCCAGGCTGCGTCGGAGAGGTGAGTATATCAATATTTTTTATTTTAATTCTTTATTTTACACATTTATATGGATCCCAGGGCCTGAAGGAGAGTTTCCTCTCCTTCAGACCCTGGGAACCATCAGGGATACCTTCCAATACTTGAGTCCCATTGACTTGTATTGGTATCGGGTATCGGTATCGGCGAGATCCGATACTTTGCCGGTATCGGCCGATACTTTCCGATACCGATACTTTCAAGTATCGGACTGTATCGCTCAACACTAGTGCTGAAGCCAGCGGATAAGGGGGAAATATAGTTTTGTGGCTCACAGCTCAATATGAACATGAGGCTTTTCGTCAACTCAATGATTCCACCTGTTACAAGAAATTGTCATACAACCCCCTGTCCGCTTACACTATGGCACTCAGCACTATCCTGGCGGAGGCTGTGGAAGGGGGTGTCATTACTAAGGAACTTGCAGCTGCCCTTACTGTTAATGAACCTGTGATCTCTACTTTCTATTTACTCCTGAAAGTACACAAAAGTGTTAAGACACTTCCGGGGCGCCCCATTGTATTGGGCCGGGGGAACTTCCTAGAACATGTAAACAGGTGGATCGATTCAATTCTGCAACCTCTAGTGGAAGGTTTACCTTCGTACCTTAAGGATCCGACCCACCTGTTACGGATGGTGGATGGTCTTCCATTAGATCCTGACACCCTTCTTGTTACTGCCGATGTAGAATCGTTATATACGAGTATCAGGCATGTAGATGGCCTTAATGTGGCAAAATTCTTTTTGGAATCATCGGACTGCTCCTCGAATTTGAGGGCCCTGGTGCTTCAGATCCTCGAATTTACATTGACACACAATTTTTTTGTTTTTAAGGGGTCCTTCTTCCTGCAGCTCCAATGGGGTGGCCTTCGCTCCCTCGTATGCCAGTTTGTTCCTTGGGCTGTGGGAGAGGGACCTCTTCCTGTCAGATCAGAGATCGTCATCAATGGACCGCGTCCTCACGTGGACGCGGTACATTGATGACATTTTTCTGGTCTGGCAGGGCTCTATCTCGGCTCTTACTGAGCTGATACATGAGCTTAATTCTAACAGCCTCAATATACATCTCACCACTCACCACCATTGTAGTGAGGTTGAATTTTTGGATGTGACCTTGAGGAGAGGGGATACGGGCAACATCTGTACTAGTATCTTTAGGAAACCTACTGCCACCAACGCACTCCTTCATGCCACGTCGGCCCACCCTCAACATATGATTAATGCAGTACCGGTGGGGCAGTTTCTCCGCCTTCGCTGGATCTGCTCTACACAGGCGGCCTTTGAGCAGGAGGCGGAGAATCTTAAATTGCATTTTCGCGAGCGTGGCTATAGCAATCGTGCTATTAAGAGGGCATACCATCATGCCAAATGGTCGGATAGGGATGGTCTTCTATATAATGAGGGCAGAAAGAAGAATGATTCAAATATAACTAGATTTATAACTAATTTTAATTCCCAATCTGACTTAATTCGCTCTGCACTAATAAAATCTTGGCCCATCCTTATGGCAGATAAGAAGATAGCTAAATTATTACCAGAACACCCACAGATCACCTTCAGACGCGCTAAAAATCTGCGTGACCGCCTTGTCAGGAGCCATTATAATGCTTCATCTCCCCATACGTTTTTGGATTCATTCAAGGCTCGACAGGGGTGTTTCCCGTGTGGCCACTGTGTGGTGTGCATCAATTTTGACTGCAGTGATAACTTTTGTGACTCTTCTGATCAGAAAGTTTTTAAAATAAAAAGATCTATTACTTGTAAATTACAGAAATGTTATATACTTTGCGGTTTGTCCATGCTCCCTGATCTACGTAGGACTAACAACTCGTCAACTAAAAGTCCGGGTCAGGAAGCATGTACGAGGCATAGAAGCCGCTAGGGATCAAGATAATGTGACACTCCTAAAGACAATACCTAAGCATTTCAAGCTATTTCACAACTGCAGTAGTCGGGACCTAAGGGTTAAGGGTATCGATGTTGTGGACCCAGGCATTCGTGGCAGCAAGATTTCACAGCGGCTAGCACAGCTTGAGTCATGTTGGATTTGGACTCTAAACACGGTCCACCCGTATGGTCTCAACGAGAGCCTCAGCTTCGCTCCCTTTCTGTGATCGCCATTCACTGTATTATATATCATCTTTCGGCGTCTCATTGCTTTGTTGTATGATTGATTTTAACTTTTTTTATTTAATTTACAGTTCTACTCTATATTTCTTCGATTGTTGCTTTTTTGGGATCCTATCCCTGTCTGTTTAAGCGTGGCGTTTTGTGGTGTGACCTCTGGATATATGGAACAAGCACTCTAGGAAACTCGGCATGAAACACCCATGGAATACGTTATCAGTTCCTTAGGACACTATAAGCGACAATCACGCCATCCAGAAACCATTTGTTTGGGACATAATGTTTCTGACTATCTATACCCTAATGGACATTGTGACATGTATACGACTTTTATGAAGCATTACAAGCATTGTGGCTGTGTTTTGATCTTTGTGAATTTTCACATGCATATAGAAACTTCACCCACATCTATATTGGTATTGGTTTTGGTATTGGCTGTGTGTTTATGGCTTATATATACTATTATTATAGATTTGGTAACCGCCATACCACTTTCCATTTTGACATGCCGTGCCCGTTTGGGCATATCTACGTCATTTCGGGCATATTTAATGCCTATTTATTATTATGTTTTACACTCATATGGACGTTATGATATTTATGTCCTCTTTTTGACGTGCTAGCATTAGTTAATAGACACTGGCTTTTTAGATCTTTTTTATTACCTACATTTTTATAGTAGGCATTTATGCCTTGTCCCTATAGTACAGATGCGGCTCTGGTGTCACCCCCCTTTTATAATATACTTTGGGTGCGGGTTTACCTTTGCCTAGATGTAGCGCCATATTCCCGTTCGGCTATTGAATATAATTTGGGCACTTTCAGTATAATATTGTAACTATGCGATTTGCCCTTCTTCTTTTAATCCTGATGAGCTATTGTTCTCTATGCTGGGCGATTTGCTTACCTGGTGCCCCTTTCCAATATGGCGTTCTTTTAGTTTCTGGTTTCTTCTGCGCATGCGAGGCACTGGCTCTGCCCCTCTTCCTGCGCTCTCCCTTCTGCCCGCCCGCCGGTGAGATACATGGGGCCCCGTGTTTTCTCCTGGTGTGCTGTGGCGCGGTGCTTGCGCAGGTGGATGGTGGAGATGCCGGGTGCAGCGCTTCACAGTTTTTTGTATCGTTATACTTATTATTGCGGGTTTCCATGGAGACATATATACTTCCGGGTTGGGACTCCTTTATTTCCGGTGGTCACTACTATTTAATGCTTGCTTCAGACACCTGCCACTATGCCCCCTGAGGAAGGAGAGTATCCGAAACGATCGTTGGGGTGTGTGGACGGCCCCGCTGCACCCTCACATCACATTGCTGTGGTATGTAATATCTACACAAATGTCTATGCTTACTGGGATTGCTAGTGAATTTTCCTTTACACGATCCTATGTTTTACATGCTGCTGCCAATTCTGGTATAATCCTTTAACATCAGCATGAGGTTTCCCGGTTATAGTCTGATTCTCTTAGATTATATATAAGTGATCTATGATTCATTGTTTTCTGACTATTGTAATATTAGTTTTACCGCACACAGCAATACTACATCTGATGTGGGGGTTCCTCGTGCCCGTCCACACTAGCCAGTCTTTCGTACTCCTTGGCTATGGTTGTCGTTCCCTTGTGCCAATTTTCATATCCTGTGTCTATGTTGTTCTGTGTATTATTCTTTAATAAAAATATTTTGATACATATTTCTATACGGACTTTGTTGGTCGTTTGTTCTGGCCTTTGGCCATTTTCCTCTGTTTGTTCACTATTTGCGACTTGTCCTGTCCATTAGGTACAGTTGATTGCAGCAGGTTAGGATTTGTTCCTTTCATCTTTTCCCATTGTGGTGTGCTGTAATATTCTGCCATGCTGATAACGTTTGTGAACTGGTCCTTTTACCAGGATACAATAAGAAGAGTACAATCAGTCAGGTATACTTGCCACACGACTGTCTCCACGCTGCTCTTGCTTGGCCTCTGCCGCAGTTGAAGAACTGTTCTGAAAAAGAAAAAAAAAATTGTCACATGTGTAGATGTGACAGAGAATACTTACCAATCTGAAGAGGTGAGTACTCACTTCACTTTCATTTCTACCTTGTGCAGGCCCAAGACGTTGCTCCTCAGAAGAAGAAGAAGACATTCTGATGCATGCAGCAAGAAAAAAAATACAGAACTTATTAGGACATATAGAGACAGAAAAAAGAAAATAAAGACATTGGCTTTGATACTCACATTGTTCAGAGTTGTATATTCCTACCAGGTTCTTTCCAGAGTCTGTCTGCTCTTCTTCCCAGTCTGCTGAGTAGTGACCTGCAAATGCCCACTCTCTCCTTTTATCAGTTTGTATGTGGGGGGTGGCTAATCAGTGTCTAGACAGGTTTTCCTGTGGTAAAACGCATGCGTTCACAAAAGCAAACAAACGCATGAGCTTGCGAACGCATGCTTTCACATAGACTGTAATGCGTTTTTTCGACGCATTCCTTCCGCTAACAACCGCATATGTTTTGAGACAGCAAATTGACACCTCTGAAATTACAACATGTAGCGTTTACCGCGCCAAGCCACTGACAACGAAATGACACATGCCTCGTCAAGCGCAGCAAAAACGCAACCTATCGCAGGCACCTGTGTCCTTAATGTTAAAGAAAGGAATACACGATACATGCGGATGTATGCATCCAAAAGGCTGCGGACAAAACCGCAAATGTGAAACCAGCCTTAGACAGATGTCTGTCCAGCTTCTGTTTGAAGATTTTCATTGAAGGAGAACTCACCACCTCTCGTGGCAATTTGTTCCACTCTTTGATCACCTTCACTGTCAAAAAGTTTTTTCTAATATTTAATTTGTATCTTCTCCCTTCCAGTTTAACTCCACTGCTTCTCGTGTTTCCATGTGCAAATGAGAATAAGGATGACCCCTCTATACTGTAGCAACCCTTCAGATATTTGTATTTGATGGCTATTAAGTCTCCTCTTAGGCTTCTTTTCTGCAAGCTAAAGATTCCCATATCTTTTAATCGTTCCTTGTATGAAGTAATTTGAAGTCCGCTTACCATCCTGATAGCTCTTGTCTGAACTTGCTCCAGTTTTTCGATGTCTTTTTTAAAATGTGGTGTCATACAGTTAAAACAGCCCAAACACTTGTCGGCCCAAAACTCATGCAGCAGACCACTGTCTTTCCCTGTCTGTTCCATAAACTAATAAATATAAACCCGGCACTCAACTTAAATGATGCAGTGAAGAACTTTTATTCAGTCCAGAATTATAGTATAGCAAAATGTTTTGGTCACTCGGACCATCATCAGTCACTACAAATGAGCTAAACATACAAAAAAGGAAACATTTATATTTATTATTCCATGGTGTGGGAACCTACCTTGGCACTTTCTCCAGTAGTGCTCACTGTGTTTTTTCTAATATGTGTTCCATAAAGTAAGGGAGATAGCAGAGTAAATAACTGTCACATAAATCTTGCACCAGTTTATCAGGCTGGAGAAAAAAATGATCAGGCATGGAGATCCAGGAGGTCCACATAAATCTTACATTGTTGGCTGCTCCTGCCAAAAGGACTTTGTTTGGCTGACTATGATCTAATGTGTATGGAGTAGTGTTGAGCATTCCGATACCGCAAGTATCGGGTATCGGCCGATACTTGCGGGTATCGGAATTCCGATACCGAGATCCGATACTTTTGTGGTATCGGGTATCGGTATCGAAACAACATTAATGTGTAAAATAAAGAATTAAAATAAAAAATATTGCTATACTCACCTCTCCGACGCAGCCTGGACCTCACCGAGGGAACCGGCAGCGTTCTTTGCTTAAAATGCGCGCGTTTACTTCCTTCCGTGACGTCACGGCTTGTGATTGGTCGCGTGCCGCCCATGTGGCCGCGACGCGACCAATCACTTTCAGGTCCTGAATGCAGAATTAGGCATTCAGGACCTGAAATTACGTCACGGCTTGCTGTGATTGGTCGCGTCGCGGTCACATGGGCGGCACGCAACCAATCACAAGCCGTGACGTAATTTTAAAATGCACGCGTTTCCTGCCTCCCGTGACGTCACGGCTTATGATTGGTCGCGTCGCCCATGTGACCGCGACGCGACCAATCACAAGCCGGGACGTAATTTTAAAATCCTGAATGCCTAGAATTAGGCATTGAGGACCTGAAAATTATGTCACGGCTTGCTGTGATTGGTCGCGTCGCGGCCACATGGGCGGCACGCGACCAATCACAAGCCGTGACGTCACGGAAGGAAGTAAACGCGCGCATTTTAAGCAAAGAACGCTGCCGGTTCCCTCGGTGAGGTCCAGGCTGCGTCGGAGAGGTGAGTATAGCAATATTTTTTATTTTAATTCTTTATTTTACACATTAATATGGATCCCAGGGCCTGAAGGAGTGTTTCCTCTCCTTCAGACCCTGGGAACCATCAGGGATACCGTCCGATACTTGAGTCCCATTGACTTGTATTGGTATCGGGTATCGGTATCGGATTAGATCCGATACTTTGCCGGTATCGGACGATACTTTCCGATACCGATACTTTCAAGTATCGGACGGTATCGCTCAACACTAGTATGGAGGCTTTATGTTGCTTTATTGATTCTGTATTAAAATATTTCCCACTGGAAACTTTCCATTTTCTCATTTCTGCCTTCCATTTCAATTTGTTCAATATTTCAATAGGTTGAGAACTAATTACGTGGAATACAGGATTGCAACCATTATTTTAGATAGTTTCTAAAGACTACCTGTCAAGTCAATTAGAATACTATGAGTAAGCTATTTTTTGGTTCTCATTAGTTACATTATCCTCAACCAAGTAGTGAAAAGGATAGAGAAGGGGCTTTAGAGGCCCCAGAGTATTCCAAAATACAGATTAGCTTTGTATCGTTGACATTTAGGAGAGCTTGATGATGGTTTGTATGATAGAATAATACTTTTAAAGTAGGGACAACCCTATGTTAAAATGGGTTGTTCATACTTTATGTAAGATGGTGAATAGAGATGAGCAAACTTGTTTGAAAAAAGGTTCATCAATCTCAAATTCAGCGACATTTGCTCACTGTAATGGCGATAATGATACCCATAGTCCTTAAATAAAGTAGGCAGAAAGCACTTCAATATACTTATTATACACCATACTGATATGAGATTATGCCATAGCAGTAAGAAGTGACCAAAAGAGAAGAATTTTATAAAAGAATATCTTTATTAATTACATTGTATACAAGAAAGAGATTTAAAATATTAAAAAGACAGGGGAAGGGAAAAATACCTCCAAACAAGATGGGGAGGGGACAGCAAGGTCTCCCAATGCCTATACCGAGACAGTGGTATTAAGGGGACATGGCATTTAGAGGATTGCAAGTATCCGAAATTAAGCTACACTGAATCCCAGTAAGCATCTCAAAAGACTTTTAGGTGTAAGAAATAATGTACCAAGTGAAGAAGGATGCATGGACAGGTGAAGACCATATATAACCTTATTATCATTCTCTTTGTAAAGTCTCTATACAACAAACACAGTCAAAAGAATATTTCATACTCAGGTATTGAAGTACAAAAGCTATTACCTTAAGTGGATGCGTGGTTGCTGTGATGTGGTACGTCCAGAAGATAGAGCTGTGTCCTGCCCAGTGCCTGATGAGTGCCGTTTTGCAGCTAAGATTCTTCCTGGAGCCCGTTATCGCACAAAGCTTTCCCTGCCTGCAGGTTCAGTGGAAAGAACTATTGCTCAAACTTGGCCTGGATAGCTGTCCACAACTCTTGAGCTGTGTAAATGTGATCTCAAAGGCATATCAATTTAAACACTGCCTGATTGCTGCAAGACCTGGCTGCATAGTATGGAGGTGGAGGAGATTTTCTCTGCAATGTTGGAACACATAAGGGAGAGGTTGAGGGTGCAGGTGGAGGCCGTAGAGGAGATGGAGGAGGCAGAAGCCAAGGAGGAAGTGTTAGATACAGATGTTTGTCCAGCACGCCATGAGAATTCCAAGACTTGGTGCCTAGTGGTTAGTTCACCATCCCTTGGTGTGTAGCGATTTAGTTCTCCATCCTCTGGTGTGTAGTGGTTTAGTTATCCAACCTTAGGTGTTTAGTAGTTTAGTACTCTAACCCCTGTTGTCTCGTAGTGTAGTTTTCCATCTTCTGGTGTGTAGTGGTTTAGTTAGCCAACCCTTGGTGTTTAGCAGTTTAGTTCTCTAAACCCCTGTTGTCTAGGAGATAAGTTTTCCATCCTTTGCTGTGTAGTGGTTTAGTTATCCATCCCCAAGTGCACTGCAAGCCTTGGGGATTACAAGACTTGTAGAGCAGACCCTTGCCAACCTGCCCCCACAGTCACCAGAGTCACTCAGTGACCAGTCACCGAGATGTAAGGTCCCTGGCCATGCTTGCTCATTGAGGTGTCAGTGGTTAAATGCACCCTGGCAGACATAGCTTTTTTCAAGAAAAGGGTAATGTCTGCGACATTCTGGTGTTGCGCAGGCAAAGTTTTCTTAGATAAGTAATGGCGACTGGGCAACTGGTACTGGGGGACTTTGACAAGCATTAGCTTTCAGAAAGCGTCTGAATATACACCAGGAGGAAAAAAAGTATTTCCATTGCAAAGAAATTAAAGATGGGGAAGTTCAAGCTCTTAGCTTTGCCATATGTAGGAGGAAATGATCTTTTATATGACCACAATTGCAGGACCACAGGTTCGTCTCTGTGCTGAGAGCTGGTGGCGTAGGGTGAACACAACAAACTGCTGGACTGAATGAGATGCAAGTTGAGATGTTATGGTGGATTGACAAAGATTGTCTTGATGTCTGAGATCTGTCAAAAACAGCAGGCATGTCCACTTCCATAACAGCTGACTGGCTTTCACTCTGACTGTAGTGGGTAAACAAGTGGAGGTTCTGCGGACATAGACCTGTGTGAGAACGCTTGCCATGGTGATGGAGGAGGAAGAAGCATCAAATGTGGTTGATGGGGTAGCTGGTGGTTGGCGAGGCCCATTAGGCCGCATTTTAGCGCAGTGACATTTCCAGAGTTACGCATATTGATCACGCATATACCAGTTCACGCATCTCGTAGTCATATTATTGCAGTTTTGTCTCTACTGACTCTTTTTTTTTACAAAGATGGCAGATAATGTGAGTTGTGTCATCCTTTTCAGTCTAATAAAAGGCACAGCCAAGGCAACCGTTGCCTCCCCTGCGAACTGCAAACCTGCAACTGCTGCTGGCCACAGCTAGAGTTGTGGCTGAGGAAGCACTGCTGATGGTGGTGTATTGCCAAGTTTTTAACACAGTTTTAAAAAAGGTTCGGATACGGCTTTAAAGAAGGCTACTACTTGCGATATAATGCAATTTTATTTTAAAGTATAAAATTAAAGGAATAGTATGAATGTGTACACTTTTGTATATTTTAACATACAAAGGTTAAGTACATATAAAGATTAAATACCCCTTTTCACCTGTAAAGCGCCATAGCAATAAATAAAAATAATACCACTGTGGTTGCAAAACAAAGGGAGTTGAGTAAACCTTCTAGTAACAGAAGTTGTCAAAAAGCTGCGCAATTATATTAATTTTACTCTGGGGAAATTGATGACACTTTAGTGGTGTGTGGCAATAATTTTTAAAAATGTTTGTACTCCAAATTGGGTCTCCTTTATGTGTGTTGCCTGTAGCAGTAGGGCTCCCAGACCAGCAGGCCTGCACTTACTTTCAGTCAAATTCCTCTGTTACTATCCTTAAATGTTTGTAACAATAATAGTCGATGAAGCAGATATTTGTACCACCTGAGTGTGGTTGAGCTAAAAAGTAGTTTTAGTGGTTGCAAGAGGTATGAGGGCTCCCAGCAAAGAAGGCTTACACTGGTCCCTCACCCACCTCGTCTTAATTTAAACTTAAATGAAAAAGCTCTAAATGCTGGTCGAGTCCCTGATACCTCATGCATGTGTTGGGGTGGGCCAGGACGGTAGTCATGGCTGAGAGTAATCCCTGTGTCACACCCTGGCCTCTTCCCTCAATACAATAATGCCTCTCCTTCGGCATACCTGCGTTCCGGGTCTCTGCGCCATCAGGTTCCTCTCTGGGCTGCTAAATGTTCCTTGTCGTCGGTATCACACAAAGAGAGACACAGTCCAGCTCAATTTTAACAACAACTGCCTTACTGAGTTCCATACACAGCATATCCACATTCTTTCCAGCATTAACATCAGGTTTTGTAACGTGCAACTCCTCTTCTGTCCCTGTCCTCCTCTTTCTGTCGCTAAGCTCACTTCTGGGATGGACTGTACCTTTCAATCCCTCAGCGTCCTCTCTGCTCAGTCTTACTCTGTTTGGGGACTCCCTCAGCCATTTTGCACCAGTTCTGAGGGCACCGGTCCACGCAATTATCTGCCACATGATGAGTAACCTGCCCGTACTGCTTAGCCTTTTGTAGCAACTGCAGTCCCACTAATACTGCACTTCTAGCACTGTTGCTGTTGCTTCTTCTGATGAGGTCCTGGCCAGAAATGCTATAAGGCTGGGCCTTACACTTCTTCTAACATTGCGTGGCACGATGTAGCCCAGGGCTGGCTAGCCCAAGTGAGGTGCATGGGCGCCCAGGCCCCAACTGACTCTTCCAGGAAGTCCTTCTTGCCTTATCCACTGTGCCCCTCCTTTGTTTAAACCATTACAACATTACAACTCCACCTACAATGTACCCCATCTTGTGGCTAACCTTTGGTACTACATGCACCCTACCAGTACAATGATATTACATATAAACATATATATTACACAGATATATAACTTGTATACATACAGCAGCAATAAATACAACTGGGACATCACTTAAGGGGTTAGTGAGAGATGATAGTCTTTCCTACCCCTTACACATGGGCTGACTGCTGCCATGCTATTACCAAATTTTTACTGTGTAAGTGATGCCACTTTGCCTGTTGTCTGCCCCTAGTTCTTAGAAATGTTTGGACTCCAGGTTGGGTCTCCTCCATGTGTGTTGCATGAATTTGGCAGGCCTCTCAGAGCACCAGACCTACACATGTCACTCATCCACCTGTTACTGATCAATGTTTCAGCTAGAAATGCTGGTCCAAGCCATGTGCCAGGCATCCATGCTGAACAATTATACTATTTGTACTCCTGGTCAATTGATGCCACTTTTCCTGGTATCTTCCCCTAATTTGAGTTGTTTGGGAAGGTTTTTGCCCCCCCCCTTAAGTTGTTGAATATGCGTTTGGTTTTGTCTACCAGTGAATTCAATGGGGTTCAGGTATGTTCGACAAACATGGGGAGATTCGCCAAACTAAACCTTGAATGGTTCGCTCATCTCTAGTAGTGAAAGTCATTAACTTCCATCTCTCAGTTTTCACTCACCTCTGTGTCTCCAAGTTGCCTTGCTTTCTGTGTAACAAATGAAAAAATGATAAGTTTGAATAGAAAAAAAACACTTCTCAACTCACTCTATAGTTCTGAGATGTTTTGTACTTCCAGATGTATATGTTTATATTTTTCCAAACAATGCTTTGTACCCATTTCCTTATTCAAGCTTTCATTGAATGCAATAGTTGGAAGGGACCTCAAGAGTCATTGTTTCTATCCCCCTGCTCAATGCAAGATTTACTAAAGCATCTCAGAGAGATATCAGTCCAGACTGTGAAGACTTTCATTGGAAAAGTAGGAGATGTTAACTCATAAATCACAGAAAAAATAACACATTTTGCTTTCATTTGACTTCTAACTATACTTTCAGATTAACTCCTCATTATTTAGCCACAGAGGATCATTTACTTGTAATGAGTGGTGAATTTTTAAAATTGCCTGGATTGCAATTTCTTAAAAATAATATGTTTCATGCATTGCAGAAATGCTGGTTGCTTCACCAATGGAAGATTGCTGGAAATAATTTTTTTCCATGCCATGTGTAATATCTTTTTTGAACTTCAAACCAGCATTTATATTTTGCACCAGCCAACTTATATAGTACATTTTTTGGTTAGTGAGATCACTGCATAACATTTGCACAAGAAAATCACATAGTCTGGTTGTCTTTCCAATTAGGAACTCAAACTGGCTAGTCAATCTAAATCCTTAGCACTCCATCCAAATTTGTCAATTACATGTCTATTCAATTAATAGCTTAGTTTATGGCTTGTTCTCTAAATGTTACTACTGTACCTGGTTCTGACATGGCTTTTTACCTGACTCTGCTTCTGGGTTATTATTACCTAATCTGTCTTTATAGCTGCTGTTAACCTCCAAATTTTCCAACTTTCCTTTGACATGCTATTCTTGACCTTGTTCTACTACTACTATTAATGCTACTACTACTACTACTACTACTTGCTCCTGATCTATTTTCTTCATCAACCCGTTTTGTTGTTCCTTTTAGTCCTCTGATCATGACTCCATTTCTCTCTCACACCTTTCTGCAACTACTCTAGGATTTGTAATATTAACCCCTTAGTGACAAAGCCAATTTCGTACTTACCGTATTTTTTGGACTATAAGATGCACCAGACCATAAGACGCACCCCAAATTTTCAGAAGGAAAATAGGGAAAAAAATGGGGGTCTGTCTCACAGTCCGAATTCAGCTTACCGGGGAGGGGTTTCGGCACTGGTGGAGGTGTAGTCACAGAGGTTGTTCGGTGGTCCAGGCTGGTGTGGTGGCCTCTGGGAAATCTCATCCCAGGCTGGTGCAGTGGTGCTGCTGCTCTTTGGTGCTGCTGTTCTGTAGGGCTGCGGTGACCTGTGGGGCTGCAGTGCTCTGTGGGGCTGCAGTGGCTTGTGGGGCTGTGGTGGCCTGTGGGGCTGCAGTGCTTTGTGGGTCTGCGGTGGCCTGTGGGGCTGTGGTGGCCTATGGGGTTGCAGTGGCCTGTGGGGCTGCAATGCTCTGTGGAGCTTCTAGGGCTTTGTCAAAATGCCGGCAGAGCCCCCCACGTAGCACAGAGCTCTGCTGCTGCCACACCACAGAGCCTCAACACCACCGCACCACAGAGCTCAGTAACAGCTGCACCAGCTGCATCCGGACATCTGCCACCGGGACCGCCGCCAGGATTTGTAAGTATATTGCAACAATAAGATGCACCCCCATTTTCCCCCAACATTTTTTGGGAAAAAAGTGCATCTTATGGTCCGAAAAATATGGTAATGACCGAGCCAATTTTTATAATTCTGAACACTGTCACTTTATGAGGTTATAGCTCTGGAACAGTTAAACGGATCCACTGATTCTGAGACAGTTTTTCATGACATATATTGTACTTCATGTTAATGGTAAAAATTTTTGACATGACTTGCGTTTATTTATGAAAAAGATAGAAATTTTTCAAAAAATTTTAAAATTTAGCAATTTTTAAACTTTTAATTTTTGTGCCCTTAAATCAGAGAGTCATATCACACAAATTAGTTAATAAATAACATTTCCCTCATGTCTACTTTACATCAGCACAATTTTGGAAGCATAATTTTTTTTGTTAGGATGTTATAAGGGTTAAAAATTGATCAGCGAATTGTCATTTTTTCAACAAAATTTAGAAAACCATTTTTTAGGGACCACCTCACATTTGAAGTGAGTTTGGCGGGTCAATATAACAGAAAATACCCAAAGGTGACAACATTCTAAAAACTCCACCCCTCAAGGTGCGCAAAACCACATTTAAGAAGATTCTTAACCTTTCAGGTGCTTCACGACAGCTAAAGTAATATGTAAGGAAAAAATGAACATTTTACTTTTTTCACAAAAAATTTACCAGGAACCAAACTTGTTTTTATTTTCACAAGGGTATCAGGAGAAAACGGATCACAAGGTTTCTTGTGCAATTTCTCCTGAGTACACTGATACCCTGTATGTGGGGGAAAACCCATTGTTTGGCCGCATGGTAAGGCTCAGAAAGGAAGGAGCACCGTTTGACTTTTTGGATGCAAAATTGACTGGAATCAATGGCGGGCACCATGTCGCATTTAGAGACCCCCTGATTTACCTAAACAGTGGAAACCCCCCAGTTCTATCTCCAACCCTAACACAGCCCTAATCCCAATCCTAACTCCAACACACACCTAACCCTAATCACAACCCTAACAATAACCCTAACCACAACTCTAACGCAAACACAACCCTAGCCCCAACACAACCCTAACCCTAGCCCAACCCTAGCCCAATCCCAACCCTAGCCAAACCCTAACCCTAGCCCAACCTTAAACTTAGCGTTAACCCTAGCCTGTTGTGAATTCCGCTCTTGGGCTCCCTCCGGTGGTTATAAGTAGCATTTTTGTTAATTCTGCTCTTGGGCTCCCTCCTGTGGTTTTGAGTGGTATGGCTGCTTCTTGGATTTAGCATCAGCAGCTGTTCTCACTGATCGTCTTTCTGGCTCGGCTATATTAGTCTGGCCTTATCCCTAATTCAATGCCAGTTGCCAATTGTTTAGCTTGGAGTCATGGCTCTCTGAGGATTTCCCTGCCACTCTGACCATTTCAGCAAAGCTAAGTCCTTGCTTGTCTTTTTGCAGTTCAATTGTTGTGGACTTTGTTGTTTGGCATTTTCTATGTTTTGCTCATTTGTCCAGCTTATCAGTATGGATCTGTTTAGCTAAGCTGGAAGCTCTGGGCAGCAGAGTTTGCCCTCCACACCTTTAGTCAGGTGTGGAGATTTTTGCCTTTCTCTGCGGTGGACTTTTTCTAGTTTTTATTACTGACCGCACAGTTTTCTGTCCTGTACTAATTCTGTCTAGCTAGTAGTGGCCTCCTTTGCTAAATCTTGTTTCATACTACGTATGTCATTTCCTTCTCCTCTCACAGTCATTATTTGTGGGGGGCTGTCCTATCCTTTGGGGATTTTCTCTGAGGCAAGATAGCTTTCCTGTTTCTACCTTTAGGGGTAGCTAGATCTCCGGCTGTGACGAGGTGTCTAGGGAGTGACAGGAACATCCCACGGCTACTGCTAGTGTCTGTGTTAAGATTAGGAACTGCGGTCGGTATAGTTACCACCTGCTCAGAGCTAGTCGCATGTCGCTCCTTAATCACCAGACCATAACACTAGCCCAACTCTAACCCTAGCACAACCCTAATCCTAACCCTAATGGAAAAATGGAAATAAATACTTTTTTTATTTTATTATTTTTGCCTTAATAAGGGGGTCTATTGTTGCTGGTTGCCTGACGGCAGATCTCGCCAGACGCACTGCGCATGCGCCTGCAATTTTCTTCCCGGAAGAAGATGCCGGGGGCAGGGGGACAGGACCGGGGGATGCAGGAGGTACCGGGGGGGCTCTGGGGACCCCATTGCTCTCTCCTCTGGTGTGCAAGATCATATCAGAGGAGAGAGAAATAAATAGGAAATCAGACTTTTTTTGTGGTCGCCTTTATTCCATGAATAATGGGGATCCCAACACTGAAGTCAGTAAAAACTGACCCGAATCATGTTCTCCGGGGTCTCAGCTACCCCAAGTAGCCAAGACCCCAGAGATTTTTCCAACACTGAGGGGCGCTGTAACCTTATTTCTCAGCGCCGTTAAAAGCAGTGCTGAGCTATAAGTACCGTTAACTGCTGTTAAAAGGTATATCGACGATTGTTAAGAGGTTAATACACCATGCAGCAAAATCAAAAATTCTATACAGGATATAAAAAGATGAATACCTGGGTTCCCTTAGATCTCACTTTCTGGATAAATCAAGCTGACTGTGGTTATCTACTGATAAGAAGAAGATCCATAACAACATATCCCATAATCCCAGGGATATGCTCAACAGTTGTCTATCTTTTTAATATAATGTATTTGCAAGCATACAGTATTTCAATTTACTATAATAGAAGGATTACATTTAAAAGTACCCACCCCCAAAAATTGCCCATAAAACTGTTTTATTAAAATGTTTGTCCACTTCTTGGAACCCCCCTCTTAAATTCAACCATGCCCATGTAAAATACTCATCTCCCATTTCTGTGATGTAGGCACTGTGCATGCAAGAGCCAGCATGACTTTGTTTTGTCATATGGTCACTGCAGTCCATGGGAGGTCCAAGTAGTGGACAACCCCTTCAACTCAACTTCAATAACAATATGTATTCTTTTACATTTTTAAAACTCAAATATTAAACTTAAGGACTATTCCACCTACTCAACCATATTTTTATTGCTTCAAAGCATTAAAAGTGAGAAATTAATTAACAAAAACTGAGCTCCTCGTGTTCTCTCCCTCTACTAACATACCTTTGCCTGACATTGCCATCTCCGTGTGCGGTTCCACCATTACTCCAAAGCAACATGCCCACTGTCTTGGGGTCATCCTTGATTCCGAGCTTTCATTCACCCCCCACATCCGATCACTGGCTCGCTCTTCTTATCTGCATCTCAAAAACATTTCTAGAATTCGCCCTTTTCTTACTTTCGACTCTGCAAAAACTCTTACTATCTCACTTATTCATTCTCGTCTGGACTATTGTAACTCTCTACTAATCAGCCTCCCTCTTACCAAACTCTCCCCGCTCCAATCTGTCCTGAATGCTGCTGCCAGGATCATATTCCTCACCAACCGTTACACCGATGCCTCTACCTTGTGCCAGTCATTACACTGGCTACCCATCCACTCCAGAATCCAGTACAAAACTACGACCCTCATCAAAAAAGCACTCCATGGCTCAGCACCACCCTACATCTCCTCTCTGGTCTCAGTCTACCACCCTACCCGTGCCCTCCTCTCCACTAATGACCTCAGGTTAGCATCCTCAATAATCAGAACCTCCCACTCCCGTCTCCAAGACTTTACACATGCTGCGCCGATTCTTTGGAATACACTACCTAGGTTAATATGATTAATCCCCAATCCCCACAGTTTTAAGCGTGCCCTAAAAACTCATTTGTTCAGACTGGCCTACCGCCTCAACGCATTAACCTAACTATCCCTGTGTGGCCTATTAAAAAAAAAAAAAATCAGGTTCCTCGCATCATGTTCTCATACACTTTATGCAGTTAATAGCACTCTGTGTCTGTACTGCCACATACTTAGGCAGTTAACTGGTTCATGCAGCTTTACATGAACACCCGAGCCTTACACTATGGCTGGTCCAAATAACTAAAGCAATTGTTACCATCCACCTCTCGTGTCTCCCCTTTTCCTCATAGATTATAAGCTTGCGAGCAGGGCCCTCATTCCTCTTGGTATCTATTTTGAACTGTGATTTCTGTTATGCTGTAATGTTATTGTCTGTACAAGTCCCCTCTATAACTTGTAAAGCGCTGCGGAATATGTTGGCGCTATATAAATAAAAATTATTATTATTATATTATAACTTTAAAATAAGTATACATTTGAGAAAGTAAATGTATTTTTTTAAGTAACAGGAATAGCTACATTTCATTATGATAAAGCTGTATTGATAGACTTTCCCCAGTGTCTACAGTTTATCTTCTTTGTCTTCAGAATACTCTAGATTTTTTCAGTATTACATATTGAAGTGATAGCTTCATACTGGATTGATAGCATTATTGTGTCAACATTGATCTTGATGTGAGGAGGAATCATGCTCAAACATTGTTTGTGTCAGAAAAATATTAACTATGATAATAAAGGAGTGGCGCGGTCAAATCTGAATGAGTGGGATTAACATGTTGAAGGTACAGTTAATCCACACTCTACTCTTGCCATTTCTTCCAAATGTAAGCTGGGAAAATATAGTCAAGTGCAGCCATTCTGTTTTCAAAAACTCAGAGTTTATCAACCTACATGACAGTTGCAGTAGCATTAAAGGGGTTACATAGAATAGGAAAAACTTTTAAGACCTCAAAAATAATATTCACATGCACTGATCCTCCAAGACTTCCTTTTCAATGCTTACTTAATTTCCGCAGATCTGTGCTTCACGGTCAGCCTATCACTGTCTTTTTTTAGACATTTTTATTTTTGTTAGCATTGATAAATGACTAATGGTAGCAAACGTAAGTTATTACGGTATTAATTTTCTCCTCTGTTGCAGGTTTAATAGAAATTAATATGACTGAAATTTTTGGGTCATAACTGCATGGTAAGAGAAGTGAAACTCTGAACAGTAGTCTTATGTAATTTTGGAAAAATGTCTGATAACCTGAAATTAAAAAAGAGCAACTATATGTATATACAGTGGCAAGTAAAAGTTTAGACATCCCTGATCATAATTACTGCTATTGTGAACAGTTAAGCAAGTTGAAGATTAAATTATTTCTAAAAGGGCTAAAGATAAAGTTGAAACATTTCCTTTGCATTTTAAGCAAAAAAAAGATATTGATATTTTCATCTCTTGCATTTTAAAAATTAAAAAAGTAAACTAGGACAATGCAAAAGTTTTGGCATCCTACATGGTTAATACCTAGTATAACCCTCTTTTCAATGTATCATAGCTTGTAAACGCTTTTTGTAGCCAGCCAAGAGTCTTTCAATTCTTGTTTGAATTACTTTCATACTTTCTTCTTCAGAAAATTCTTCCAGTTCAGTGAGGTTCCTGGGTCATAATGCATGCACTGCTATTTTGAGGTCTCACCACAAATTTTCAATGATGTTCAGATCAGGGGACTGTAAGGGACACTGTAAAACCTTCAGCTTGAGGCTTTTGAGGTAGTTTATTGTTGCTTTTGATGTGTGTTTAGGATCCATTTGCAGAAGCCATCCTATTTTCAACAGCTTTTTAAGGCTAGTTTCACATTTGCGTTTATGTGCGCAGCGTATCATACGCAACTGCAAATGCATGCAAAAACGCATGCAAATGCAGCGTTTTTTATCTGCATCAGCTTACGCGTGACGGCAAAAAAAAAAACGTTGCATGTGCATGCTTTTGTATTTGTTTTTTGCCTGCGTTTGCGTTTTTTATGCGCATGCGTTCGATATTTCCAGGAGGGTGTGTCGCAATGGGCATGTCTCAATCGGCTCCTGGACATGCGCAGTCCGAACTACACAAGCGCATCAAATGCATGCGTATGCAAGGACATGTGTACGCATACGTTTCCATAGACAGTAATGCACTTTTTAACGCACTCATCTGCATGTGCATGCCAGCACATATTTGACAAACTTTGATTGTACCAAAAATGCAACATGTTGCGTTTGTCAGACTCTGCTGGACACCGCAAAATGACGCATGTGTAAGCAAACACAGGCGAACGCATACAAACGCATATACCTGCATCCACAATGTAAAAGATATAAAACTAAGATGCATGCAGATGTATGCGTCAGAAACGCTGCAGACACAACCACAAATGGGAAACCGGCCTTGTAGATGGTGTGAAGTTTGCATCAAGAATTTGTTGAAATTTCATTGAATCCATTCTTCCTTCTAATCGTGAAATAATCCCCATGCCATTGGCTGCAACACAACCGCAAAGCATGATTGATCCACCCCAATGTTTACTGCTTGGTGAGATGTTCTTTTCCAGGAAGTTGAATGGCCTTTTTTTCTCCACACATACCTTTGATCATTGCTGCCATAGAGCTCTATTTTAACCTTATCGGTCCTCAGGACTTGTTTCCAAAAAGCATCAGGCTTGTTTAGATGTTCTTTTGCATACTTCTGATGCTGAATTTTATAGTAAAGACGTGGGAGAGGATTTCTTCTGATGACTTTTCCATGAAGGCTATATTTATGTAGGTGTCTCTGAAAAGAAGAACAATGTACCACAACTCCAGAGTCAGGTAAATCTTTCGGAAGGTCTTATGCAGTCAGACTGGGGTTCTGATTTGCCTCTCTAAAAATCCTACTAGCAGTACTCACTGAAATTTTGCTTAGCCTTCCAGACCTTATCTGGGCCTCCACTGTTTTTGTTAACTACCCTTTCTTAATTACATTTCAAACTGAGGAAAGGGCAACTTGAAAATACTTTGCTATCTTCTAACAGGCTTCTCCTGTTTTGTGGGTCTCCAGAATTTTCCCTTTTAGAGTGCTAGTCAGCTGCTTAACCCCTTCATGACCCAGCCTATTTTGACCTTAATAACCTGACCGTTTTTTGCAATTCTGATCAGTATCACTTTATGAGATAATAACTCAGGAATGCTTCAACGGATCCTAGCGGTTCTGAGATTGTTTTTTCGGGACATATTGGTCTTCACGTTAGTGGTAAATTTAGGTTGATCATTTTTTAGTTAATTTGTGAAAAAAATGGAAATTTGGCTAAAATTTTGAAAATTTCACAATTTTCAAATTTTGAATTTTTATTCTGTTAAATGAGAGAAATATGTGACACAAAATAGTTAATAAATAACATTACCCACGTGTCTACTTTACATCAGCACAATTTTGGAAGCAACTTTTTTTTGCTAGGACGTTATAAGGGTTAAAATTTGACCAGCGATTTTTTTTTACAACGAAATTTACAAAACCATTTTTTTTTAGGAGCCACCTCACATTTGAAGTCAGTTTGAGGGGTCTATATGGCTGATAATACCCAAAAGTGACACCAATCTAAAAACTGCACCCCTCAAGGTACTCAAAACCACATTCAAGAAGTTTATTAACCTTTCAGGTGCTTCACAGCAGCAGAAGCAACATGGAAGGAAAAAATGAACATTTAACTTTTTAGTCACAAAAATGATCCTTTAGCAACAATTTTTTTATTTTCCCAAGGGTAAAAAGAGAAACTGGACCCCAAAAATTATTGTACAATTTGTCCTGAGTATGCCGATACCCCCATATGTGGGGGGGGGAACCACTGTTTGGGTGCCTTGGTAGGGAAGGAGTGCCATTTGACTTTTTCAATGAAAAATTGGCTCCAACCTTTAGCGGACACCATGCCGCATTTGGAGAGCCCCTGTGTGCCTAAACATTGGAGCTCCCCCACAAGTGACCCCATTTTGGAAACTAAACCCCCAAGGAACTTATCTAGATGCATAGTGAGCACTTTGAACACCCAGGTGCTTCACAAATTGATCCGTAAAAATGAAAAAGTACTTTTTTTCACAAAAAATTTATTTTAGCCTCAATTTGTTCATTTCCACATGGGCAAAAGGATAAAATGGATCCTAAAATGTGTTGGGCAATTTGTCCTGAGTACACCGATACCTCATATGTGGTCACAAACCACTGTTTCTGCACACAGCAAGGCTCGGAAGGGAAGGAGCGCCATTTGACTTTTGAATGAATAATTAGCTCCAATCGTTAGCGGACACCATGTCGAGTTTGGAGAGCCCCTGTGTGCGTAAACATTGGAGCTATCCCACATGTGACCCCATTTTGGAAACTAGACCCCCAAGGAACTTATCTAGATGCATAGTGAGCACTTTGAACAGCCAGGTGCTTCACAAATTGATCCGTAGCCTCAATTTGTTCATTTCCACATGGGGAACAGGATAAAATGGATCCTAAAATTTATTGGGCAATTTCTTCTGAGTACACTGATACCTCACATGTAGGGGTAAACCACTGTTTGGGCACAAGGCAGGGCTCGGAAGGGAAGGAGCGCCATTTGACTTTTCGAATGAAAAATTAGCTCCAATCGTTAGCGGACACCATGTCGCGTTTGGAGAGCCCCTGTGTGCCTAAACATTGGATCTCCCCCACATGTGACCCCATTTTGAAAACTAGACCTCCCATGGAACTATCTAGATGTGCAGTGACCACTTTAAACACCCAAGTGCTTCACAGAAGTTTATAATGCAGAGCCGTGAAATTAAAAAATCATTTTTCTTTCCTCAAAAATGATTTTTAGCCCACAATTTGTTATTTTCACACGAGTAACAGGAGAAATTGGACCCCAAAAGTTGTTGCCCAGTTTGTACTGAGTATGCTGGTACCCCATATGTGGGGGTAAACCACTGTTTGGGCACACGTCGGGGCTCGGAAGGGAAGTAGTGATGTTTTGAAATGCAGACTTTGATGGAATGGTCTGTGGGCGTCACGTTGAATTTGCAGAGCCCCTGATGTGCCTAAACAGTAGAAACCCCCCAAGTGACCACATTTTGGAAACTAGACCCCCCAAGGAACTTATCTAGATATGTGGTGAGCACTTTGAACCCCCAAGTGCTTCACAGAAGTTTACAACGCAAAGCCGTGAAAAAAAAAATCATTTTTCTTTCCTCAAAAATGATGTTTTAGCAAGCAATTTTTTATTTTCCCAAGGGTAACAGGAGAAATTGGACCCCAATATTTGTTGCCCAGTTTTTCCTGAGTATGCTGGTACCCGATATGTGGGGGTAAACCACTTTTTGGGCGCACGTCGGGGCTTGGAAGGGAGGGAGCACCATTTGACTTTTTGAACGCAAGATTGGCTGGAATCAATGGTGGCGCCATGTTGCGTTTGGAGACCCCTGATGTGCCTAAACAGTGGAAACCCCTCAATTATAACTCCAACACTAACCCCAACACACCCCTATCCCTAATCCCAACTCTAGCCATAACCCTAATCACAACCCTAACCCCAACACACCCCTAACCCTAATCCCAACCCTAACCCTAATCCCAACCCTAACAACAACCCTAATCCCAACACACCCCTAACCCTAATCCCAACCCTAACCCTAATCCTAACCCTAATCCCAACCCTAACCACAACCCTAACCCCAACACAACCCTAACCATAACCCTAACCACAAGCCTAATCTTAACCCTATTTCCAACCCTAGCCCTAATTCCAACCCTAACTCTAATTCCATCCCTAACCCTAAGGCTATGTGCCCACGTTGCGGATTTGTGTGAGATTTTTCAGCACCATTTTTTAAAAATCCGCAGGTAAAAGGCACTGCGTTTTACCTGTGGATTTACTGCGGATTTCCAGTGTTTTTTGTGTGGATTTCACCTGCGGATTCCTATTGAGGAACAGGTGTAAAACGCTGCGGAATCCACACTAAGAATTGACATGCTGCGGAAAATACAATGCAGCGTTTCCGCGCGGTATTTTCCGCACCATGGGCACAGTGGATTTGGTTTTCCATAGGTTTACATGGTACTGTTAACCTGATGGAAAACTGCTACAAATCCGCAGTGGCCAATCCGCTGTGGATCCGCAGCCAAATCCGCACCATGTGCACATAGCCTAATTCTAAGGGTATGTGCACATGCTGCGGAAAACGCTGTGGATGCGCAGCGTTTCTGCAGCTGCGGGTCCGCAGCAGTTTCCCATGAGTTTACAGTTCAATGTAAACCGATGGGAAACAAAAAATGCTGTGCACATGCTGCGGAAAAAACTGCGTGGAAATGCAGCAGTTTACATTCCGCAGCATGTCACTTCTTTCTGCGGATTATGCAGCAGTTTTACAACTGCTTCAATAGAAAACCGCAGTGAAATCCGCAGAAAAACTGCAGAAAAACTGCGGTAAATCCATGATAAATCAGCAGCGGTTTTGCACTGCGGATTTATCAAATCCGCTGCGGAAAAATCCACAGAGGACCAGAATACGTGTGCACATAGCCTTACCCTAACCCTAACCCTAACCCTAGTTTTAACCCTAACCCTAGTTCTAACCCTAACTCTAGTGGTAAAATAAAAGTAAATATACTTTCTTTATTTTATTATTGTCCCTACCTATAAGGGTGATAAAAAGGGGGGTTCATTTACTTTTTTTTTATTTTGATCTATGTGATAGGTTTTATCACAGTGATCAAAATGTACATAGAACGAATCTGCCGGCCGGCAGATTCGGTGGACGCACTGCACATGTGCCTGCCATTTTGGAAGATGGCGGCACACATGGAGAAGACGGACGGACACCGGGAGGCTCGGTAAGTATGAGGGGGTGGAAGGGAGCATGGGGGGTGGATCGGAGCATGGGGGGAGTGGACAGGAGGATGGGGGAGTGGACAGGAGGACGGAGGGGAGCGTACCACAGAATGGAGGACTGGGGAGGAGATTGGTGGTGGTGGCGGGGGGCAGATCAGGGTTTCCAGCCATGGCCGATGATATTGCTGCATCGTCCATGGCTGGATTGTAATATTTCACCACTTTTCATAGGTGAAATATTACAAATTGCTCTGATTGGCTGCTGCACTTTCAACAGCTAATCAGAGCAATCGTAGCCACGTGGGGCAAAGCCACCCCCCTGGGCTAAAGTACCACTCCCCCTGTCCCTGCAGATCGGGTGAAATTGGTGTTAACCCTTTCACCCGATCTGCAGGGACGCGATCCCTCCATGACGCCACATAGGCATCACAGGTCGGATTGGCACCGACTTTCATGATGCCTACGAGACCTTGGTCAAATTTATCAGAACAAACAAACAAATCTTCAAGGGTATCCAAACATTTGCATTAGCCCAATTTCCTTTTTGTAATTTTTAAAATGTAATAAATGACAAAATGTTGTGTATAAATGTGTCATCTTTACCTTTAGGCCTTTTAAAGATCATTTTATCTTCAACTTACTTAACTGTTCGCAACAACAGTAATTTTGACCAGTGGTGCCGAAACTTCTACATACCACTATACATATATTGAACACATCACCAAATTTCTAAGTAAATATATTTCTAAAGGTGCTATTGACATTAAATTCTCACTAGAGATGTGTAACAACCCATCCAAGGCACATAGGCAAAGAAATCAAACCATAGATGTCCATAAGTTAAGTTATATGTATTAATGAGAAATCTCACAGGAAAAAGTATTGAACACTAGTGTTGAGCGATACCTTCCGATATTTGAAAGTATCGGTATCGGATTGTATCGGTCGATATCCAAAAAATATCAGATATCGCCGATACCGATACCCAATACCAATACAAGTCAATGGGACACAAATATCGGAAGTGATCCTGGATGGTTCCCAGGGTCTGAAGGAGAGGAAACTCTCCTTCAGGCCCTGGAATCCATATTCATGTGTAAAATAAAGAATAAAAATAAAAAATAGGGATATACTCACCCTCTGACGCGCCCTGGTAGTAACCGCTGCAACCGGCAGCCTCCGTTCCTAAGAATGAGCGAGTGAAGGACCTTCGATGACGTGGCGGCTTGTGATTGGTCGCGTGACCGCTCATGTGACCACTCACGCGACCAATCACAGGACCGCGACGTCATCGCAGGTCCTTCACTCGCTCATTCTTAGGAACGGAGGCTGCCGGTTGCAGCGGTTACTACCAAGGCGCGTCAGAGGGTGAGTATATCCCTATTTTTTATTTTTATTCTTTATTTTACACATGAATATGCATTCTGATCCCGATATCGCAAAAATATCGGAACTCGGTATCGGAATTCCGATACCGCAAATATCGGCCGATACCCGATACTTGCGGTATCGGAATGCTCAACACTATTGAACACTCTTACAGAAAACAGCTTCAAAATGCCTCCTTTGTGGAGAAACTAGTCGCATGCATTGCTCAGATGCGGCTTTGGCCAATTCTTCCATAAAACACTATTCAAATCATGAAGGTTCCATGGACTCCTACTGAGCTTTAGTTCCCTTCATACATTTTCTATTGGATTCAGGTAAGGTGATTGGATGGGCCAGTTTAGTAGCTTTATTTTCTTTCTCTGAAACAAATTGAGCAAAACAAACAAATTAAAAAATTGCAGCACGTATGAGTTGCAACCAATGATCGTATCACACTCAGGCCACTATGTCTATGGGTCCATTAGCCAATAAGAGAAAAAAGATTATGAATTAATGATTACTTGTGCTATTCAATGATAACCTTAAAGTTAATTTGTAAAAAACTATACTAGATTTTAAATTCCTTTACCTTCCATCATTAATTTCTTGAAAGAATATAATGCATATTACTGCGTAGAAAAAGACTGCCATATGTAGTACAAGGAAATGAACACATTTGTAGGGAAGATGACTTCGTTACTTTGAGATGTTTAAAACCTTTAACTAAATCCATCAGTGAACCAGCCATTGAAGACATAACAGCTATACAGCACAGATCTTTTAGCATTGTCACCGCTGTGACCACTGTAACCTTGCACTCCACTGGTTTTCATTTGCACTGTGTACACTGAAAAAAACATTTCAAACAAATAAAACATGTTTCTTTTCTCAGTGATACTTTCCCCTTAAGAATGTTAGAACTTTTATAAATCATGTTATCATACTTCCTGCTGCCAATTGTATATTTTATGAGTGCACTGAGTCATAGATAAAAACATTATGTTCTTGTCAAGGATCCAAATATGATCTCTGTCTCCTTTTAAGAATATAGCAAATAGCTTAGTTATTTTACTAAGATATCCATTGTTTGCAAAGTGGAAGCATTGCATCAACTGAATAACTCATAATTAAGAAATAATTACTTAGCAAGCACTACCTGTTGGACTTGATACCACCCTTGTATTATTCATAGAAGTTAGAAATGTAAATTAAAGTAGTGTGTGTGTATAAAATGTGATAAAAGGTGCCATATGGAATAGTAAAGTTATACATTCCAATTAGCGGAAATTTGGTTATGAAGGAATTATAGCTCGTTGGACATAATTTGCATGTTCCTGGTGCATTCTGGGAAGAGGAAATTGTCTGAGGATCTTTGGGTGTAGCTGGATTGAGCTACTTGGAGAAAATTGTCAAACCTGGAATTGAAGTTCGTGGGAGATAATTTGTATATTCTTGGTGCATTCTGCGAAGAGTAAAGAGTGGCCACGAGTCTCAGGATCTTTATGGTGATTCCACAGAAATTTGTTTTGTTCAATATGGAGAAGGAGATTATCCATATAGTGTGCTGCAATGTGTGCTATATGTTTAAAGACTTGCCAGAGGAAAAAACAAATTTTACATGCCAGAAATGCAAGCTTGTGACTCTTAGAGAAAATGGTTCAAAGTCTTCAGGAAAGAATAGCTACACTGAAGCTCATCAAAGAAGATGTTCCTGCAGAAGATAACGACAGTCTTTAGAAATACTCTGGTTAAGGGAAAGAGGGAAAAAAAGAGACAAGTGCGGCGCTTCTTCTGAGCGTAATACGTTTTTACCAACAGTTAAAAAAATTCTTTTAGTTGTGGTTATGCTCACCTTTAGGGTTGAGCGAAACGGGTCGATCATTTTCAAAAGTCGCCGACTTTTGGCTAAGTCGGCGTCTCATGAAACCCGATCCGACCCCTGTGCTTGTCGGCCATGCGGTACGCGACTTTCGCGCCAAAGTCGCGTTTCAATGACGCGAAAAGCGCCATTTCTCAGCCAATGAAGGTGAACGCAGAGTGTGGGCAGCGTGATGACATAGATCCTGGTCCCCACCATCTTAGAGAAGGGCATTGCAGTGATTGGCTTGCTGTCTGCGGCGTCACAGGGGCTATAAAGGGGCGTTCCCGCCGACCGCCATCTTACTGCTGCTGATCTGAGCTTAGGGACAGGTTGCTGCCGCTTCGTCAGAAGCAGGGAGAGCGTTAGGCAGGGTCCACTAACCACCAAACCGCTTGTGCTGCAGCGATTTCCACTGTCCAACACCACCTTCGGTGTGCAGGGACTGTGGAAGCTATTTTTTTTTTTTTTTCCCCTCAGCGCTGTAGCTCATTGGGCTGCCCTAGAAGGCTCCGTGATAGCTGTATTGCTGTGTGTACGCCACTGTGGAAACCAACTGCTTTTTTCAAAGCACATATCCTCTTGTTCCTTCCTTTCTGCACAGCTATCTTTTTTGTTTGTCCACACTTTTTATTTAATTTGTGCATCAGTCCACTCCTATTGCTGCCTGCCATACCTGGCTTACATTACTGCAGGGAGATAGTAATTGTAGGACAGTTTTTTTTTTTTTTTTTTTTTTTTTTGTGGGAGATTAAGATTGGCATTTCTGCTACAGTGCCATCCCTGTGTGTGCCATCTCTCACTGAGTGGGCCATAGAAAGCCTATTTATTTTTTCCGTGATTTGTGTTCTAAAATCTACCTCAACACAAAAACACTACATCAATCAGTGGGAGAAAAATATTGGCCTCAGTCAGGGCTTGTGTGCCACTGCTGTGTGTGCTATCTCTCATTCAGTGGGCTATAGCAAGCCTATTTTTTTATTTTTTTTTTTAATATTATTTGGTTTCTAAAGTCTCCCTGAAAAAAAAAAAAAAAACCTAAAAAAACAGTGGGAGAGTAATATTGCCCTTTCAGCTTGTGTGCCAGTCTTGACTCCTGGGTGTGCCACCTCTCTCCCTCTCATTCAGTGGGCCATAGAAAGCCTATTTATTTTTTTTTTTAAATATTATTGGGTTTCTAAAGTCTCCCTTAAAAAACAAAAAATACATAAAAAAACAGTGGGAGAGTAATATTGCCCTTTCAGCTTGTGTGCCAGTCTTGACTCCTGGGTGTGCCACCTCTCTCCCTTTCATTCAGTGGGCCATAGAAAGCCTATTTATTTTTTCCGTGATTTGTGTTCTAAATTCTACCTCAACACAAAAACACTACATCAATCAGTGGGAGAAAAATATTGGCCTCAGTCAGGGCTTGTGTGCCACTGCTGTGTGTGCTATCTCTCATTCAGTGGGCTATAGCAAGCCTATTTTTTTTTTTTTTTTTTTAATATTATTTGGTTTCTAAAGTCTCCCTGAAAAAAAAAAAAAAACCTAAAAAAACAGTGGGAGAGTAATATTGCCCTTTCAGCTTGTGTGCCAGTCTTGACTCCTGGGTGTGCCACCTCTCTCCCTCTCATTCAGTGGGCCATAGAAAGCCTATTTATTTTTTTTTTTAAATATTATTGGGTTTCTAAAGTCTCCCTGAAAAAACAAAAAATACATAAAAAAACAGTGGGAGAGTAATATTGCCCTTTCAGCTTGTGTGCCAGTCTTGACTCCTGGGTGTGCCACCTCTCTCCCTTTCATTCAGTGGGCCATAGAAAGCCTATTTATTTTTTCCGTGATTTGTGTTCTAAATTCTACCTCAACACAAAAACACTACATCAATCAGTGGGAGAAAAATATTGGCCTCAGTCAGGGCTTGTGTGCCACTGCTGTGTGTGCTATCTCTCATTCAGTGGGCTATTGCAAGCCTATTTTTTTTTTTTTTTTTTTAATATTATTTGGTTTCTAAAGTCTCCCTGAAAAAAAAAAAAAAACCTAAAAAAACAGTGGGAGAGTAATATTGCCCTTTCAGCTTGTGTGCCAGTCTTGACTCCTGGGTGTGCCACCTCTCTCCCTCTCATTCAGTGGGCCATAGAAAGCCTATTTATTTTTTTTTTTAAATATTATTGGGTTTCTAAAGTCTCCCTGAAAAAACAAAAAATACATAAAAAAACAGTGGGAGAGTAATATTGCCCTTTCAGCTTGTGTGCCAGTCTTGACTCCTGGGTGTGCCACCTCTCTCTCTCTAATTGTGGGCCATAGAAAGCCTTTTTTTTTTTTTTTTTTTTTTTTTTAATATTATTTGGTTTCTAAAGTCTCCCTGAAAAAAAACAAAACATAAATTAGGTGGGAGATTAATATTGACATTAGTGCTTGAGTGACAGTCCTGCGTGTGTGTCATCTCTGTGATTTTGTGCCACAGAAAACAGAGTGTGTAACATTGTGCCTGATTTTCCTTGTGGTCTCACCAACCTGTTAAGGGATATTGAAATCATACTGAAGTTATAGCTCACCGTGTAAGTTGTTTGACAGCAACAAATAAAGTTACTTTGGTTAAGATTTTAAAACAATGAGGAAGTCTGGTGCAAGAGGTCGTCGTGGGCGTTCATTGTCAGCTGGTAATGATGGTAGTGGTAGTGGAGCATCAGGTGGTCGTGGGGATAAAAATATTCCACCTAAGTCTGGAGCTGTGGAGCCAGTTTCGTCGTCAGGCTACACAAGGCCTCGAACGCTCTCTTTTCTGGGAGTAGGAAAACCGCTTTTAAAGGCGGAGCAGCAACAGCAAGTTTTGGCTTACATTGCAGACTCAGCCTCTAGCTCTTTTGCCTCCTCTTCCGAAACTGGTAAATGTAAAAGCAGCGCGTCGCTTGTGGATGTTCACGGTCAGGGACAAGTCGCTTCCTTGTCCTCCTCAGCAAAAACTACAACAAGAGAGAAGGATGCAGCAGGCGACACAACGGGTCACTCCATGGAGCTCTTTACACATACCGTCCCTGGCTTAGAAAGTGAAACATTTAACAGGCCATGCCCATTACAAGTATATTCTGACATGGAGTGCACTGATGCACAGCCACAGCCAGAGTACTATGCTGCTCCTTTGACTCAGACCACCACATTGCCCTCTCAGGGTACAGATCCACAATCAGACCCTGATGAGACTATGTTGCCCCGCCACGAACGCTATACCACCGACCGACACAGTGACACAGACGAAGTTGCACACGAGCTCGAAGAGGAGGTAATAGATGACCCAGTTATTGACCCCGATTGGCAGCCATTGGGGGAACAGGGTGCAGGCGGCAGTAGTTCAGAAGCGGAGGTGGAGGAGGGGCCGCAGCAGGCATCAACATCGCAACAGGTTCCATCTGCCGGGCCCGTATCTGGCCCAAAACGCGTGTCAAAGCCAAAACCTGTTGGAGCACAGCGTTGCCATCTGGTTAAAGCTCAGTCTGCAATCCCTGAAAAGGGATCCGAGTCTAGGAAGAGTGCAGTCTGGCATTTTTTTAAACAACATCCAACTGATCAGCGCAAAGTCATCTGTCAAAAATGTTCAACTAGCTTAAGCAGAGGTCAGAATCTGAAAAGTCTAAATACTAGTTGCATGCATAGACACTTAACCACCATGCATTTTCAAGCCTGGACTAACTACCAAACGTCCCTCAAGGTTGTAGCACCCTCGGCCAATGAAGCTAGTCAGCAACGCAACATCCCTTCCGTCACTGTAAGGCCACCATTTTCCGCACCACCGGCAGTATCTGTGCAGGTTTCTTTGCCAGCCAAAAGCAGTCAGGGTCAGGGAATCACCAGTTTTGTAGGAGGAAATATTGCATCTAGGGCACCGGCGGAAACAATACCGTCTCCAACCGTCTCTCAGTCTGCCATGTACACCGGCACACCCGAAAGTTCCACGATCTCCAGCTCTCCAGTCCAGCTCACCCTACATGAGACTCTGGTTAGAAAAAGGAAGTACTTATCCTCGCATCCGCGTACACAGGGTTTTAACGCCCACATAGCTAGACTAATCTCGTTAGAGATGATGCCCTACCGGTTAGTTGAAAGCGAAGCTTTCAAAGCCCTGATGGAGTACGCTGAACCACGATACGAGCTACCCAGTCGACACTTTTTTTCCAGAAAAGCCATCCCAGCCCTGCACCAGCATGTTAAACAGCGCATCGTCCATGCACTCAGGCAATCTGTGAGTACAAAGGTGCACCTGACTACAGATGCATGGACCAGTAGGCATGGCCAGGGACGTTATGTGTCCATCACGGCACACTGGGTGAATGTGGTGGATGCAGGGTCCACAGGCGACATCAATTTAGGGACAGTTGTGCCTAGCCCACGGTCTAGGAAACAGTTGGCTGTAGGCGTTCGCACCCCCTCCTCCTCCTCCTCCTCGTCCTCCTGCAGAAGCTACAGCTCTTCCACAGAACGCAGTCTGCCAACCACTCCATCGGCAGATGACACTGTTGCACACCAGTTGTCCCATTATGGGCCAGCTACTGCCAAGCGTCAGCAGGCTGTATTGGCTATGAAGTGCTTGGGCGACAACAGACACACCGCGGAAGTTCTGTCCGAGTTCTTGCAACAAGAAACGCAGTCGTGGCTGGGCACAGTAGATCTTGAGGCAGGCAAGGTAGTGAGTGATAACGGAAGGAATTTCATGGCTGCCATCTCCCTTTCCCAACTGAAACACATTCCTTGCCTGGCTCACACCTTAAACCTGGTGGTGCAGTGCTTATTGAAAACTTATCCTGGGTTCTCCGACCTGCTCCTCAAAGTGCGTGCACTTTGCTCACATATCCGACGTTCGCCTGTACACGCCAGCTGTATGCAGACCTATCAGCGGTCTTTGAACCTTCCCCAGCATCGCCTAATCATAGACGTTGCAACAAGGTGGAACTCAACACTGCACATGCTTCAGAGACTGTGCGAACAGAGGCGTGCTGTTATTTATTTGTGGGAGGATACACGGGCAGGCAGTAGGATGGCAGACATGGAGTTGTCAGGTGTGCAGTGGTCTAAGATACAAGACATGTGTCAAGTCCTTCAGTGTTTTGAGGAATGCACACGGCTGGTTAGTGCAGACAACGCCGTAATAAGCATGAGCATCCCCCTAATGCGTCTGCTGATGCAAAGTTTGACGCACATAAAGGAGCAGGCGTCTGCACCAGAGGAAGAGGAAAGCCTTGATGACAGTCAGCCATTGTCTGGTCAGGGGAGTGTACAGGACGAGGTAGCGGGCGAAGAGGAGGTGGAGGACGAGGAGGATGATGGGGATGAGTATATTTTTAATGCCGAACCTTTCCCGGGGGCACAGGAATTTGGTTGCGTGTCACGGCCGGGTTCTGGTTTTTTGAGGGACACAAGTGACGTAGATTTGCCTGCAACTGCCCCTCAACCAATCACAACCGGAGATTTGACAACTGGAATTTTGGCCCACATGGCGGATTATGCCTTACGTATCCTAAAAAGGGACACACGCATTACGAAAATGATGAACGATGACGATTACTGGTTGGCCTGCCTCCTTGATCCACGCTATAAAGGCAAATTGCAAAATATTATGCCACATGAGAACTTGGAACTAATATTAGCAACCAAACAATCAACTCTTGTTGACCGTTTGCTTCAGGCATTCCCAGCACACAGCGCACGTGATCGTTCTCACACGAGCTCCAGGGGGCAGCAGACTAGGAGTGTTAGGGGTGCACACATCAGAAGTGGCGTTGGACAGAGGGGTTTTCTGACCAGGTTGTGGAGTGATTTTGCTATGACCGCAGACAGGACAGGTACTGCTGCATCAATTGAAAGTGACAGGAGACAACATTTGTCCAGTATGGTTACTAACTATTTTTCATCCCTTATCGATGTTCTCCCTCAACCGTCATTCCCATTTGATTACTGGGCCTCCAAATTAGACACCTGGCCAGAATTGGCAGAATATGCATTGCAGGAGCTTGCTTGCCCGGCAGCAAGTGTCCTATCAGAAAGAGTATTCAGTGCTGCAGGTTCAATATTAACCGAAAAAAGGACTCGTCTGGCTACCCAAAATGTTGACGATCTAACATTCATTAAAATGAACCACAACTGGATTTCGAAATCTTTTGCCCCACCTTGCCCGGCCGACACCTAGCTTTCCTATGAAAAGCTCTTGCCTGTGAATTACTTTTCTAATGTCTAATTTGCTGCAGCTGATTGTACAGCATACGACATGTTTACACCTCCCTAAATGGCAAAACTCCCCACACGGGGCCGTGGTATCGCGACTTGGCGCAAGCACCCGTGAGACTGCTGTTTGTCTGAAGAGGTGGGTGTGCTCGCTTTTGGTTGACGGCATTGCTACTGGGTCCCTCATAGTACAATGTAGTGTCTCTGGCGGTGGTGGTGCGCACCCAACGTCAGACACACCGTTGTAACATGAGGGGCCCTGGGGCGGTCCCGCCGGCCTCAAGAGAGTTCCCCCCTACCCCAGCTCAAAATGTGCTCTACCACGTGCAAAATTATGTCGCACAGCTCCACCAATCTTTAGTCTATTCGCTGACATCATTCAATGTCTGGCACTGACAATACAAATTTGTAGACATCTATGATGCAACTTAAAGTAGTCTGTGTCTGTGTCCTATATTGGCACCATTAAATAGTTACTGCCAAATTACTATGTCAGAAACTCAGTAGATGAGCCCACCCCTGTACCTAAGTATGCCACCTTTTTTTTTGTTTTGGTTGTTTTGCGAGACATTAACATCTATTTATATTTTGGGAGTACTGGGACAGACACTCCTTGCACTACTCCTCCACTCACCACCAAGCTGCCTGTGTATCCATGTAACCGCTGTAAAGCTGCCATGAGCCTATTGTTTGTTATTTTAGGCCTTTGATAGCCTGTCTGCGGTCCCTACTTTAAATACTCCTCCACTCACCACCAAGCTGCCTGTGTATCCATGTAACCGCTGTAAAGCTGCCATGAGCCTATTGTTTGTTATTTTAGGCCTTTGATAGCCTGTCTGCGGTCCCTACTTTAAATACTCCTCCACTCACCACCAAGCTGCCTGTGTATCCATGTAACCGCTGTAAAGCTGCCATGAGCCTATTGTTTGTTATTTTAGGCCTTTGATAGCCTGTCTGCGGTCCCTACTTTAAATACTCCTCCACTCACCACCAAGCTGCCTGTGTATCCATGTAACCGCTGTAAAGCTGCCATGAGCCTATTGTTTGTTATTTTAGGCCTTTGATAGCCTGTCTGCGGTCCCTACTTTAAATACTCCTCCACTGACCAGACCACTGCTGCCCGTGTACCCCTGGAACCAATTATAAAGTGCCTACAGCCAGCCCATTTTCTTATGTTAGGCCTTTGAAGCCTGTCTGCGGTCCCTACTTTAAATACTCCTCCACTCACCACCACCAAGCTGCCTGCCCGTGTATCCATGTAACCGCTGTAAAACTGCTATAAGCCTATTGTTTGTTATTTTAGGCCTTTGATAGCCTGTCTGCGGTCCCTACTTTAAATACTCCTCCACTCACCACCACCAAGCTGCCTGCCCGTGTATCCATGTAACCGCTGTAAAACTGCCATAAGCCTATTGTTTGTTATTTTAGGCCTTTGATAGCCTGTCTGCGGTCCCTACTTTAAATACTCCTCCACTGACCAGACCACTGCTGCCCGTGTACCCCTGGAACCAATTATAAAGTGCCTACAGCCAGCCCATTTTCTTATGTTAGGCCTTTGAAGCCTGTCTGCGGTCCCTACTTTAAATACTCCTCCACTGACCACCAAGCTGCCTGCCCGTGTATCCATGTAACCGCTGTAAAGCTGCCATGAGCCTATTGTTTGTTATTTTAGGCCTTTGATAGCCTGTCTGCGGTCCCTACTTTAAATACTCCTCCACTCACCACCAAGCTGCCTGTGTATCCATGTAACCGCTGTAAAGCTGCCATGAGCCTATTGTTTGTTATTTTAGGCCTTTGATAGCCTGTCTGCGGTCCCTACTTTAAATACTCCTCCACTGACCAGACCACTGCTGCCCGTGTACCCCTGGAACCAATTATAAAGTGCCTACAGCCAGCCCATTTTCTTATGTTAGGCCTTTGAAGCCTGTCTGCGGTCCCTACTTTAAATACTCCTCCACTCACCACCACCAAGCTGCCTGCCCGTGTATCCATGTAACCGCTGTAAAACTGCCATAAGCCTATTGTTTGTTATTTTAGGCCTTTGATAGCCTGTCTGCGGTCCCTACTTTAAATACTCCTCCACTCACCACCACCAAGCTGCCTGCCCGTGTATCCATGTAACCGCTGTAAAACTGCCATAAGCCTATTGTTTGTTATTTTAGGCCTTTGATAGCCTGTCTGCGGTCCCTACTTTAAATACTCCTCCACTGACCAGACCACTGCTGCCCGTGTACCCCTGGAACCAATTATAAAGTGCCTACAGCCAGCCCATTTTCTTATGTTAGGCCTTTGAAGCCTGTCTGCGGTCCCTACTTTAAATACTCCTCCACTCACCACCACCAAGCTGCCTGCCCGTGTATCCATGTAACCGCTGTAAAACTGCCATAAGCCTATTGTTTGTTATTTTAGGCCTTTGATAGCCTGTCTGCGGTCCCTACTTTAAATACTCCTCCACTCACCACCACCAAGCTGCCTGCCCGTGTATCCATGTAACCGCTGTAAAACTGCCATAAGCCTATTGTTTGTTATTTTAGGCCTTTGATAGCCTGTCTGCGGTCCCTACTTTAAATACTCCTCCACTGACCAGACCACTGCTGCCCGTGTACCCCTGGAACCAATTATAAAGTGCCTACAGCCAGCCCATTTTCTTATGTTAGGCCTTTGAAGCCTGTCTGCGGTCCCTACTTTAAATACTCCTCCACTGACCACCAAGCTGCCTGCCCGTGTATCCATGTAACCGCTGTAAAACTGCCATGAGCCTATTGTTTGTTATTTTAGGCCTTTGATAGCCTGTCTGCGGTCCCTACTTTAAATACTCCTCCACTGACCAGACCACTGCTGCCCGTGTACCCCTGGAACCAATTATAAAGTGCCTACAGCCAGCCCATTTTCTTATGTTAGGCCTTTGAAGCCTGTCTGCGGTCCCTACTTTAAATACTCCTCCACTGACCACCAAGCTGCCTGCCCGTGTATCCATGTAACCGCTGTAAAACTGCCATGAGCCTATTGTTTGTTATTTTAGGCCTTTGATAGCCTGTCTGCGGTCCCTACTTTAAATACTCCTCCACTCACCACCACCAAGCTGCCTGCCCGTGTATCCATGTAACCGCTGTAAAACTGCCATAAGCCTATTGTTTGTTATTTTAGGCCTTTGATAGCCTGTCTGCGGTCCCTACTTTAAATACTCCTCCACTGACCAGACCACTGCTGCCCGTGTACCCCTGGAACCAATTATAAAGTGCCTACAGCCAGCCCATTTTCTTATGTTAGGCCTTTGAAGCCTGTCTGCGGTCCCTACTTTAAATACTCCTCCACTGACCACCAAGCTGCCTGCCCGTGTATCCATGTAACCGCTGTAAAACTGCCATAAGCCTATTGTTTGTTATTTTAGGCCTTTGATAGCCTGTCTGCGGTCCCTACTTTAAATACTCCTCCACTCACCACCACCAAGCTGCCTGCCCGTGTATCCATGTAACCGCTGTGAAACTGCCATGAGCCTATTGTTTGTTATGTTAGGCCTTTGATAGCCTGTCTGCGGTCCCTACTTTAAATACTCCTCCACTGACCACCAAGCTGCCTGCCCGTGTATCCATGTAACCGCTGTAAAACTGCCATAAGCCTATTGTTTGTTATTTTAGGCCTTTGATAGCCTGTCTGCGGTCCCTACTTTAAATACTCCTCCACTCACCACCACCAAGTTGCCTGCCCGTGTATCCATGTAACCGCTGTAAAACTGCCATGAGCCTATTGTTTGTTATTTTAGGCCTTTGATAGCCTGTCTGCGGCCCCTACTTGCAATACTCCTCCACTGACCACAATGCTGCCTGGAGTGCCTGCCTGTGTATCCATGTAACCGATGTAAAACTGCCATGACTGCCTACTGTTTGTTATTTTAGGCCTTTGATAGCCTGTCTGCAGCCCCTACTTGCAATACTCCTCCACTGACCACACCAATGCTGCCCGTGTACCCCTGGAACCTATTTAAAAGTTCATAGAGCCTAGTTATATATTTTATTTACTATTAATAAGGCCATGATGGACTACGCTGTACCACGCTACAAGCTAACCAGTCGACACTTCTTTTGCGAGAAAAGCCATCCCAACCCTCCACCAGCATGTAGAAGACCGCATTGTCCATGCACTCTGGCAATCTGTGAGTACAAAGGTGCACCTGACAACAGACGCATGGACCTGTAGGCATGGCCACGGAAGATTACGTGTCCATTACGGCGCAATGGGTTAATGTGGTGGATGCATGGTCCACAGGGGACAGCCTACTAAGTCTGTCTGCAGTCCCTAATTCAAATTGTCCTCCACTGTCTAAATCGGAACTTCCACCTTCTGGCTTTCGGCCTATAGTATCAGAAATTAAACTGCATTTGGCCTTCAACTTTGGTTAGGGCCTACTAACGGCTTCTGCCCCTCCCTGGTGTTGCCCTCAACTAAATAAAGCTGAGCTTCAACCTTCTGCTCCAAATTACCATTTTGAAAAATGCAATAGGCTTTTCAGGCCTACTAAAGGTGTCTGTCTGTGTGCCCCTGCCTGGTGTTGTCCTCAACTAAATAAAGCTGAGCTTCAACCTTCCGGCTCTCATTAAGTGGTTTTAAAAAAAAAAAATGGTGGTTAGGGCCTACTAACGGCTTCTGCCCCTCCCTGGTGTTGCCCTCAACTAAATAAAGCTGAGCTTCAACCTTCTGCTCCAAATTACCATTTTGAAAAATGCAATAGGCTTTTCCGGCCTACTAAAGGTGTCTGTCTGTGTGCCCCTCCCTGGTGTTGTCCTCAACTAAATAAAGCTGAGCTTCAACCTTCCGGCTCTCATTATGTGGTTTTAAAAAAAAAAATGGTGGTTAGGGCCTACTAACGGCTTCTGCCCCTCCCTGGTGTTGTCCTCAACTAAATAAAGCTGAGCTTCAACCTTCCGGCTCTCATTAAGTGGTTTAAAAAAAAAAAAATGGTGGTTAGGGCCTACTAACGGCTTCTGCCCCTCCCTGGTGTTGCCCTCAACTAAATAAAGCTGAGCTTCAACCTTCTGCTCCAAATTACCATTTTGAAAAATGCAATAGGCTTTTCAGGCCTACTAAAGGTGTCTGTCTGTGTGCCCCTGCCTGGTGTTGTCCTCAACTAAATAAAGCTGAGCTTCAACCTTCCGGCTCTCATTAAGTGGTTTTAAAAAAAAAAAATGGTGGTTAGGGCCTACTAACGGCTTCTGCCCCTCCCTGGTGTTGCCCTCAACTAAATAAAGCTGAGCTTCAACCTTCTGCTCCAAATTACCATTTTGAAAAATGCAATAGGCTTTTCCGGCCTACTAAAGGTGTCTGTCTGTGTGCCCCTGCCTGGTGTTGTCCTCAACTAAATAAAGCTGAGCTTCAACCTTCCGGCTCTCATTAAGTGGTTTTAAAAAAAAAAAATGGTGGTTAGGGCCTACTAACGGCTTCTGCCCCTCCCTGGTGTTGTCCTCAACTAAATAAAGCTGAGCTTCAACCTTCCGGCTCTCATTAAGTGGTTTTAAAAAAAAAAATGGTGGTTAGGGCCTACTAACGGCTTCTGCCCCTCCCTGGTGTTGCCCTCAACTAAATAAAGCTGAGCTTCAACCTTCTGCTCCAAATTACCATTTTGAAAAATGCAATAGGCTTTTCCGGCCTACTAAAGGTGTCTGTCTGTGTGCCCCTCCCTGGTGTTGTCCTCAACTAAATAAAGCTGAGCTTCAACCTTCCGGCTCTCATTATGTGGTTTTAAAAAAAAAAATGGTGGTTAGGGCCTACTAACGGCTTCTGCCCCTCCCTGGTGTTGTCCTCAACTAAATAAAGCTGAGCTTCAACCTTCCGGCTCTCATTAAGTGGTTTTAAAAAAAAAAAATGGTGGTTAGGGCCTACTAACGGCTTCTGCCCCTCCCTGGTGTTGTCCTCAACTAAATAAAGCTGAGCTTCAACCTTCCGGCTCTCATTATGTGGTTTTAAAAAAAAAAATGGTGGTTAGGGCCTACTAACGGCTTCTGCCCCTCCCTGGTGTTGCCCTCAACTAAATAAAGCTGAGCTTCAACCTTCTGCTCCAAATTACCATTTTGAAAAATGCAATAGGCTTTTCAGGCGTACTAAAGGTGTCTGTCTGTGTGCCCCTGCCTGGTGTTGTCCTCAACTAAATAAAGCTGAGCTTCAACCTTCCGGCTCTCATTAAGTGGTTTTAAAAAAAAAAAATGGTGGTTAGGGCCTACTAACGGCTTCTGCCCCTCCCTGGTGTTGCCCTCAACTAAATAAAGCTGAGCTTCAACCTTCTGCTCCAAATTACCATTTTGAAAAATGCAATAGGCTTTTCCGGCCTACTAAAGGTGTCTGTCTGTGTGCCCCTGCCTGGTGTTGTCCTCAACTAAATAAAGCTAAGCTTCAACCTTCCGGCTCTCATTAAGTGGTTTTAAAAAAAAAAAAAGGTGGTTAGGGCCTACTAACGGCTTCTGCCCCTCCCTGGTGTTGTCCTCAACTAAATAAAGCTGAGCTTCAACCTTCCGGCTCTCATTAAGTGGTTTTAAAAAAAAAAATGGTGGTTAGGGCCTACTAACGGCTTCTGCCCCACCCTGGTGTTGCCCTCAACTAAATAAAGCTGAGCTTCAACCTTCTGCTCCAAATTACCATTTTGAAAAATGCAATAGGCTTTTCCGGCCTACTAAAGGTGTCTGTCTGTGTGCCCCTCCCTGGTGTTGTCCTCAACTAAATAAAGCTGAGCTTCAACCTTCCGGCTCTCATTATGTGGTTTTAAAAAAAAAAATGGTGGTTAGGGCCTACTAACGGCTTCTGCCCCTCCCTGGTGTTGTCCTCAACTAAATAAAGCTGAGCTTCAACCTTCCGGCTCTCATTAAGTGGTTTTAAAAAAAAAAAATGGTGGTTAGGGCCTACTAACGGCTTCTGCCCCTCCCTGGTGTTGTCCTCAACTAAATAAAGCTGAGCTTCAACCTTCCGGCTCTCATTAAGTGGTTTTAAAAAAAAAAAATGGTGGTTAGGGCCTACTAACGGCTTCTGCCCCTCCCTGGTGTTGTCCTCAACTAAATAAAGCTGAGCTTCAACCTTCCGGCTCTCATTATGTGGTTTTAAAAAAAAAAATGGTGGTTAGGGCCTACTAACGGCTTCTGCCCCTCCCTGGTGTTGCCCTCAACTAAATAAAGCTGAGCTTCAACCTTCTGCTCCAAATTACCATTTTGAAAAATGCAATAGGCTTTTCAGGCCTACTAAAGGTGTCTGTCTGTGTGCCCCTGCCTGGTGTTGTCCTCAACTAAATAAAGCTGAGCTTCAACCTTCCGGCTCTCATTAAGTGGTTTTAAAAAAAAAAAATGGTGGTTAGGGCCTACTAACGGCTTCTGCCCCTCCCTGGTGTTGCCCTCAACTAAATAAAGCTGAGCTTCAACCTTCTGCTCCAAATTACCATTTTGAAAAATGCAATAGGCTTTTCCGGCCTACTAAAGGTGTCTGTCTGTGTGCCCCTCCCTGGTGTTGTCCTCAACTAAATAAAGCTGAGCTTCAACCTTCCGGCTCTCATTATGTGGTTTTAAAAAAAAAAATGGTGGTTAGGGCCTACTAACGGCTTCTGCCCCTCCCTGGTGTTGTCCTCAACTAAATAAAGCTGAGCTTCAACCTTCCGGCTCTCATTAAGTGGTTTTAAAAAAAAAAAATGGTGGTTAGGGCCTACTAACGGCTTCTGCCCCTCCCTGGTGTTGTCCTCAACTAAATAAAGCTGAGCTTCAACCTTCCGGCTCTCATTAAGTGGTTTTAAAAAAAAAAATGGTGGTTAGGGCCTACTAACGGCTTCTGCCCCTCCCTGGTGTTGCCCTCAACTAAATAAAGCTGAGCTTCAACCTTCTGCTCCAAATTACCATTTTGAAAAATGCAATAGGCTTTTCCGGCCTACTAAAGGTGTCTGTCTGTGTGCCCCTGCCTGGTGTTGCCCTCAACTAAATAAAGCTGAGCTTCAACCTTCTGCTCCAAATTACCATTTTAAAAAATGCAATAGGCTTTTCCGGCCTGCTAAAGGTGTCTGCCCCTCCCTGGTGTTGTCCTCAACTGAACAAAGCTGAGCTTCCACATTCTGGCTTTCGCCCTATACTATCAGATATTAAACTGCATTTGGCCTGCTAGTGTGGTTAGGCCCTTGAAACAGTGTCTGCTGCTCTTGGGTTTGCTACTCCACTGAACAAAGCAATGCCGCCTGTTTAGTCCTGTTACCAATTTTGAACTGCATGTAGCCTACTTTATTCTTTGGCCCTATATCTGTTTCCTCCTCATCCTGCCCATTGCCCAGCCACTGCTAAATGAGTCTGCTGGTACATTGACCTAGACCACTACATTCCCCTTGTACTCTACACAGCCAGAATCTGTCCCTGCTGAAAGTAAGGTTCCCCTTCCCGCATGTTATACCACCTTACACAGGGACAAAGAGGAAGGTGCAGATGAAAGTGCAGGTTCCTTCATCAGGTGGGGGGGCATACTCGTTGGCGACGTCACTGGCACAGGGCCCCTCAGAGTACGCAAAAGTGTCGCTGCTGGTGGGAGGCGCCCCCGCCATGCAAACACACCGCCGTACTTTGAGGGGCCCTGTGCCAGTGGCAATGCGAACGAGTGGGCCCCCCCCTGCTTGCTCAGGATCACAGCACTTGCAACTTTTAAATACTTACCTTTCCCTGCAACACCGCCGTGACGTAGTCCGCATTTCCTGGGCCCACGAAAAACTTGAGCCAGCCCTACTCCCCCCACAACTTTCCCCCAATTCCCTATGCCCAACTATTATTATACAGTTAATTAAGATTGGCAAGCTTCAGAAACAAGAATGGATGTTTTTGGCATTAAAATGGGCACTGTAGGTGATTTCCTGGCCTCCACTCACTGCCGACTATGCTTCCCCATTGACTTGCATTGGGTTTCGTGTTTCGGTCGATCCCCGACTTTTAGCGATAATCGGCCGACTGCACTCGACTCGACTCTGGACAAAATCGGGTTTCCCAAAACCCTACTCGATCTTAAAAAAATGAAAGTCGCTCAACCCTACTCACCTTCTATCGGTAAGAAATGCACGTTGAGATTCTCAAGGAATCAATTCTTTAGGCAACTCTTCTCCATTTGTTGTATAATCCAATAAGGTGTGCAGCTCACTTTGGAGAACTATGTGTTGATCCTGCTTCGGGTCCACATAGGTGGCGAATTCAAAGGGAAAATAAACTCCAAGCAAATGTGGCGCTAAGCACCTACGGAGTTTTTGAATGCATCCACTTCCAGTGAAAAATGTTAATAAAAATTCATTTATTTTCTCAAAACAAAAAAATAAAATATATTTTTAAAATATTTTTAAAATACAGTACAACGCGTTTCGGCTGCTATTTTTACAGTGCAGCCTTCATCAGGTAGCAAAAACAAAAAACAAAACAAAACAAACAAAAAAAGAACAGACATACAATAAGCACTATAAAGTGATGTTACAACCTCCAAGTTTTCTTATTTATGAGGGTTCCTAGAAGGGATTAGCAGGGCGGGACCAGGGATCAGGTTCTCCTTTCCTGACGAATATCTACATGGTAGCCTCTAAAGAGACTCATTTTTCTTATATATATAAAAGAGCAATTTAGTACTTCTATTCTATCCAAAATGAGCTTTTAAATACATGGCATTACATTGTTATGAACAAACATAACATTATAAGTATAGGTATAGGTACACATAATTATAAATATGATTCACTCTAATACTTTATCAATTTTACTACTATCATCTCTACTTGAATCAATTCATCCCATAAAAAAGTACATAAAAAAAAAAAAACCCCAAAAAGGATTTTTCCTTTATTTTTTATTTTTTCTCCCTCTTTCTTCCCTTCTAGTGTTGAGTATTCCGATACCGCAAGTATCGGGTATCGGCCGATATTTGCGGTATCAGAATTCCGATACCGAGTTCCGATATTTTCAGTATATCGGATACCGGAATCGGAAGTTCCCACAATTCAAAGTGCCCGAATTCAGCCAATGAGGAATGATTAGAAGTGTGGGCACATCCTGTTCTGCATGGTGGGCATGGAAGTACTGGCATGGCTGTGATTGGCTGCTGAAATGATGTCATGATGCACCAGAAAAGTCGCTGCCGCCATTTAGGGCTCACTCTGCTGTGAATTCAGTTAGGGACAGGACGCTGTGTTCTGACTGAGGGCCAGTTTAGAGATAGTGATTTGCTTCATTGTGCTTTACCAAGGCTAATTTAGCAACTGCTGTGTGAGATCCTTGCTTTTGCCTTGCAGCGCTGTTCACAGCTGTCTGCGAGGTCTCTGTGTGTGTGAGTGCATATCGCTCTGTCGTCTGTCTGCAGCCACAGCCGGTTGCAGTCAGCTCAGGGTGCGTGACTGCCTCATACTGTTCAATCCAATGCCTTTTTTTGCAATTAGTGCAGCCTGCTGCACATTTTTTCAAATATTTCCTGGTAGTGGCTTTCCATCCGTATCCAGCTAAATTGTGGAAAAACACTACATAGGATTACATAGAGCAGCTTTTTTTGGCCTTGCAGCACCATTTACGGCTGTCTGCACGGTGTCTGTGTGAGTGCACATTGCTCTGTAGTCTGTCCGCAGCCACAGCCGGTTGTAGTCAACTCAGGGTGCGTGTCTGCCTCATACCGTTCCATTGTCTGTTTCTCAATTAGTGCAGCCTGCTGCACATATTTTCAAATTTATCATATTAGTGGCTTTCCCTCCATATCCTGCTAGATTGTGGAAAAACACTAAATAGGATTACATAGAGGAGCTTGTTTTGGCCTTGCAGCACCGTTCACGGCTGTCTGCACGGTCTGTGTGTGAGTGCAGCTCACTCTGTAGTCAGTTCTGCAAAAAAAAAAAAAATTAATAAAGTTCACCAAACTGTTATGATCCGGTGACCTTGGAGCCGCATGAGACTTTCTCTGGAGAAGGTGGAACCTGTACTGACCGCAAACCCTAAACTGACACCGCAACTAGAAGTAGCCGTGGGGTGTACCTAACACATCCTAGACATCTCGACACAGCCGGAGGACTAAATACCCCTATAGATGGAAATGGGAATTCTATCTTGCCTCAGAGCAGAACCCCAAAGGATAGGCAGCCCCCCACAAATATTGACTGTGATTATTAGAGGAAAGACACACGCAGGCAGAAAACAGGATTTAGCAAAAGAGGCCACTCTAGCTAAATAGGAAAGGATAGGACAGAATACTAAGCGGTCAGTATTAAAACCCTAAAAATATCCACAGCAGATTATACCAAAATTCCACATCTAACTAAAGACATGGAATGTATATCTGCATCTCCAGAGAATCCAACTTGACTGAAAAAAATCCAAACACAGTCTAAGCTGGACAAGAAAAAACAATGAATAGTACTGAACTGTAAAGCACACAGCATGTGTGCTGCAGAAACAAAACCAAGACACTTATCTTTGCTGATTGGCAGCATGGCAGGAGGAACCAGACAGAGATGTAAAACCTCCAAGAACAATGGACAACTGGCAAGGGCTAATGAATTCTGCACATCTAAATACCCAGTGAGAGCTGCAATCAGCAGGGACACCTGTTCAGGATTGCAACCCAGGGACAGCTGTATTACCACTAACAACCACCGGAGGGAACCCAAGAGCAGAATTCACAACAGTACCCCCCCTTGAGGAGGGGGTCACCGAACCCTCACCAGAGCCCCCAGGCCTATCAGGATGAGCCAGATGAAAGGCACGGACCAAATCAGCATCATGAACATCAGAGGCAAAAACCCAAGAATTATCCTCCTGGCCATAACCCTTCCATTTGACAAGGTACTGAAGCTTCCGCCTCGAAAAGCGAGAATCCAAAATCTTCTCAACCACATACTCCAATTCCCCATCAACCAACACAGGGGCCGGAGGATCAACAGAGGGAATCACGGGCACCACATATTTCCGCAATAAAGATCTATGGAAGACATTATGGATAGCAAAAGAGGCCGGAAGGGCCAATCGAAAAGACACTGGATTAATAATCTCAGAAATCCTATAAGGACCAATAAACTGAGGCTTAAACTTAGGGGAAGAAACCTTCATAGGAACATGACGGGAAGACAACCAGACCAGATCCCCAACCTGAAGCCGGGAACCAACACACCGACGACGGTTAGCAAAACATTGAGCCTCCTCCTGAGACAACACCAAATTGTCCACCACATGAGCCCAAATCTGCTGCAACCTGTCAACCACAGAATCCACACCAGGACAGTCAGAAGGCTCAACCTGCCCCGAAGAAAAACGAGGATGAAAACCAAAATTACAAAAGAAGGACGAAACCAAGGTAGCCGAACTAGCCCAATTATTAAGGGCAAACTCAGCCAATGGCAAGAAAGTCACCCAATCATCCTGATCAGCAGACACAAAGCATCTCAAATAAGTTTCCAAAGTCTGATTAGTTCGCTCGGTCTGGCCATTTGTCTGAGGATGAAATGCGGAAGAAAAAGACAAATCAATGCCCAGCCTAGCACAAAAGGCCCGCCAAAACCTAGAAACAAACTGGGAACCTCTATCGGACACAATATTCTCCGGAATACCATGCAAACGAACCACATGCTGAAAAAACAACGGAACCAAATCAGAAGAGGAAGGCAATTTAGGCAAAGGCACCAAATGAACCATCTTAGAGAACCGGTCACAAACAACCCAGATAACAGACATCCTCTGGGAAACCGGAAGATCAGAAATAAAATCCATAGAAATATGTGTCCAGGGCCTCTCAGGGACCGGCAAAGGCAAAGGCAAAAGCAACCCACTAGCACGGGAACAACAGGGCTTGGCCCACGCGCAAGTCCCACAGGACTGCACAAAATAACGCACATCACGTGACAAAGAAGGCCACCAAAAGGACCTACCAACCAAATCTCTGGTACCAAAAATACCAGGATGGCCAGCCAACACAGAACAATGAACCTCAGAAATCACTCTACTAGTCCATCTATCAGGAACAAACAGTTTCCCCACTGGACAGCGGTCAGGTTTGTCAGCCTGAAATTCCTGAAGAACCTGTTGTAAATAAGGGGAAATTGTTGTGAATTGGATTTTTTGGCTCCCTCTTGTGGTCACTAGCGACATGACACTTTGAGTTTCTTTCCTCAGCTTGGTTCCCACCTGGCTCGTTAGTCCAGGGGTGTTGCTATTTAAGCTTCCTGGATTTTCAGTCTGGTGCCTGGCATCGTTGTAATCAGTTCCTTTCTGTTTGCTCCTGTCTGCTGGTCCTGGTTCTTGCAAAATAAGCTAAGTCCTGCTTCCTTATTTTTTGGTTATTTGCATTGCTCTTATTTTTGTCCAGCTTGTACTAAATGTGATTCCTGATTTTGCTGGAAGCTCTAGGGGGCTGATATTCTCCCCCCGGGCCGTTAGACGGTTCGGGGGTTCTTGAATATTCAGCGTGGAAATTTTGATAGGGTTTTTGCTGACCGTATAAGTCATCTTCCTATGTTCTGCTATTAGTCAGTGGGCCTCTCTTTGCTAAAAACCTAGTTCATTCTTACGTTTGTCTTTTCTTCTTACCTCACCGTTATTATTTGTTGGGGGCTTGTATCCAACTTTTGGGGTCTTTTCTCTGGAGGCAAGAAAGGTCTATCTTTTCCCTTTTAGGGTTAGTTAGTTCTCCGGCTGGCGCGAGACGTCTAGAACCAACGTAGGTACGTTCCCCGGCTGCTGCTATTTGTGGTGCTAGGATCAGGTATACGGTCAGCCTAGTTACCACTGCCCTATGAGCTGGTTTTTGTGTTTGCAGACTTGGTAATAACTTCTGAGACCCTCTGCCATTGGGGTCATAACAGGAAATGGCAGAAAGGACCACCCCTTCTTTCAGAATACCGACCGGTTCAAGGACCTCAGGAGAATCAGGCAAAAAACTCCTAGAGAGGGCATCAGCCTTAATATTTTTAGAACCCGGAAGATATGAGACCACAAAATCAAAATGGGAAAAAAACAAGGACCATCGAGCCTGTCTAGGATTCAGCCGTCTGGCAGACTCGAGGTAAATCAGATTTTTATGATCGGTCAAGACCACAATACGGTGCTTAGCTCCCTCAAGCCAATGTCGCCACTCCTCAAACGCCCACTTCATAGCCAACTACTCCCGATTGCCGACATCATAATTGTGTTCAGCAGGCGAAAACTTACGGGAAAAGAAGGCACACGGTTTCATCAAGGAACCAACAGGATCCCTCTGAGACAAAACGGCCCCTGCCCCAATCTCAGAAGCGTCAACCTCAACCTGAAACGGAAGAGAAACATCCGGTTGACGCAACACCGGGGCAGAAGTAAATCGGCGTTTAAGCTCCTGAAAGGCAGAGACAGCCGCAGAGGACCAATTCGTCACATCAGCGCCTTTCTTCGTCAAATCGGTCAATGGTTTAACCACACTGTAGAAGTTAGCAATAAAACGGCGATAAAAATTAGCAAAACCCAAAAATTTCTGAAGGCTCTTCACGGACGTGGGCTGAATCCAATCATGAATGGCCTGAACCTTAACCGGATCCATCTTCATAGATGAGGGAGAAAAAATGAAGCCCAAAAAAAGAAACCTTCTGCACTCCAAAGAGACACTTAGACCCCTTCACAAACAAAGCATTATCACGAATGATCTGAAATACCATCCTGACCTGTTCCACATGAGACTCCCAATAATCGGAAAAAATTAAAATGTCATCCAAATATACAATCATGAATTTATCAAGATAAGTCCGGAAGATATCGTGCATGAAGGACTGAAAAACAGATGGAGCATTAGAGAGCCCGAATGGCATCACAAGGTATTCAAAATGGCCTTCGGGCGTATTAAACGCAGTTTTCCATTCATCACCCTGCTTAATACGAACAAGATTATATGCCCCCCGAAGGTCAATCTTCGTAAACCAACTAGCCTGTTGTGAATTCCGCTCTTGGGCTCCCTCCGGTGGTTGTAAGAGGCACTTTTGTGAGTTCTGCTCTTGGGCTCCCTCCGGTGGATTTAAGTGGAACTGCTGCTCCTTGGATTTAGCAGTCAGCAGCTGCTTCCACTGATCGTCTATTCTGGCTCGGCTATTTATCCTGGCTCTATCCTTCAGCTAGTGCCAGTTGTCAATGGTTCCTGCTTGGATTCACATCTCTCTTGGATTTCCCTGATGTTCTGACCAGTTCAGCAAAGTTAAGTCCTTGCTTTGTTCTTTGCAGTCCACATTTTGTGGACTTAATCGTTCAGCACTTTCTATGTTTTTTCTTGTCCAGCTTGTCAGTATGGATTTATTCAGTTAAGCTGGAAGCTCTGGGAAGCAGATTTACTCTCCAAACCTTTAGTCAGGTGTGGAGATTTTTGTAAACTCTGTGGTGCATTTTTCTGGTTTTTAATACTGACCGCACAGTATTCTGTCCTATTCTATCTATCTAGCTAGAGTGGCCTCCTTTGCTTCATCCTGGTTTCATTCTGCGTATGTCATTTCCCTCTCCACTCACAGTCAATATTTGTGGGGGGCTGTCTTCCTTTGGGGATTTTCTCTGAGGCAAGATAGCTTTCCTGTTTCTATCTTTAGGGGTAGTTAGTCCTCCAGCTGTGATGAGGTGTCTAGGGAGTGAAAGGAACATCCCACGGCTACTTCTAGTGTTGTGTTAAGATCAGGAACTGCAGTCAGTACAGGTACCACCTCCTCCAGAGCACTTCCCATGTTGCTCCTAAACCACCAGTTCATAACACTAGCCCCCTTAATCCTAGCAAACAAATCGGAAAGCAGAGGTAAATGGTATTGAAACTTGACCGTGATCTTATTCAAGAGGCGATAATCAATACAGGGTCTCAAGGAGCCATCCTTCTTAGCAACAAAAAAAAATCCCGCTCCCAACGGTGAAGAAGATGGCCGAATATGCCCTTTCTCCAAAGACTCCTTAACATAATTCCGCATGGCGGTATGTTCCGGCACAGACAGGTTGAAAAGTCGGCCCTTAGGAAACTTACAGCCTGGAATCAGGTCAATAGCGCAATCACAGTCCCTATGCGGTGGAAGGGAACTGGACTTGGGCTCATCGAATACATCCTGAAAATCAGACAAAAACTCTGGAATTTCAGAAGAGGAAGAAGAGGAGATTGAGATCAAAGGAACGTCATTATGAACCCCCTGACAACCCCAGCTAGTCACAGACATAGACTTCCAATCCAACACAGGATTATGTACCTGTAACCACGGAAAACCCAGCACGATAGCTTCATGCAAATTATGCAACACCAGAAAACGACAATCTTCCTGATGGGCTGGCACCATGCACATGGTCACCTGTGTCCAAAACTGGTGCTTATTTTTAGCCAAAGGTGTAGCATCAATGCCCCTTAAAGGAATAGGGTCCTGCAAAGACTGCAAGGGGAAACCACAACGCCTGGCAAACTCAAAGTTTATTGTCTGTTGTGTCCTGCAAACGCAACGCAGACACAACAGACAATTAGCTGCCTCAAGTGCAGGCTTCGGCCTACACTCGGCTCCTCTGCTCCTCCTTGATTCCCTGGGCTCCAACACCACCAGCTGGTGCTCGGAAGTGCTGGCTGCACAGAGAAAAATACTCGCTACTGTGTCAGTGGGGTTCAGTAACATCAGCTGTTCCCCTGCTGTGTAGCCGGCAATGTGTCCTGCAAACGCCACGCAGACACAACAGTCAATAAACTGCCTCCAGTGCAGGCTTTGGCCTACACTCTGCTCCTCTGCTCCTCCTTGATTCCCTGGGCTCTAACACTGCCAGTTGGTGCTCGGAAGTGCTGGCTGCACAGAGAAAAACACTCGCCGCTTTGTCAGTGGGGTTCAGTAACGTCAGCTGTTCCCTGTCATGATTCCCAATGGCAGGGACTTAGGCAAAAAACGGACAAGCTCTAGGAAGGATGGTATCTTAGGTAACTGCGATACTGAACCTAACACGCAACTAAAAATAGCCAGGGGGTGTGCCTACGTTGTCTCTAGACACCTCGCGCCAGCCGGAGAGCTAACTACCCCTAATAGAGGAATACACAGACCTGACTTGCCTCCAGGGAACCCCCAAAGGTTATAGTAGCCCCCCACATATAATAACGGTTAGGTAAGAGGAAAACACAAATGCAGTATGAATATAGATTCAGCAAAGCGAGGCCCTCTGACTAGATAGCGGAATAAACCAAAGAGGACTTCGTGGTCACCTCAAAACCCTGAACAGCCATCCTGGAATTACCTTAACTCCGTTGTCAACTCATGACACCGGAGTAGCAATTCCAGATCACTAGAGCTTCCAGCCGCACGAGATATGAAAATGCATGCTGGACAAAACAAACACAAAAGCCAAAGATTCAACTTAGCTGACTTGCAGACTTGGAGCAGGAAGCAAGCAACAAGGTGCTCTGATAACATTGATTGCCGGCACTGCAATGACTGGGAAGCCAGACTAAATAGGAGACTCCCAATTTCCTAATGGAAATAGGTGCACTGGAAAAAACAAGACACCAGTCAACCAGTACCACCAGTAACCACCAGAGGGAGCCCAAAAACAGAATTCACAACAGTACCCCCCCCTTAAGGAGGGGGCACCGAACCCTCATGAGAACCACCAGGGCGATCTGGATGCGCCCTATGAAAGGCGCGAACCAAATCCGAAGCATGAACATCAGAGGCAGTCACCCAAGAATTATCCTCCTGACCGTATCCCTTCCATTTAACCAAATACTGAAGTCTCCATCTGGAAATGCGAGAGTCCAAAATCTTCTCCACAACATACTCCAATTCACCCTCCACCAGCACAGGAGCAGGAGGCTCAACAGAAGGAACAACCGGTACCTCGTACCTCCGCAACAACGACCGATGGAAGACATTATGAATGGTGAAAGATGCTGGTAGATCCAAACGAAAAGATACAGGATTAAGAATCTCCAAAATCTTATAAGGACCTATAAACCGAGGCTTAAACTTAGGAGAGGAGACCTTCATAGGGACAAAACGAGAAGACAACCACACCAAGTCCCCAACACGGAGATGATGACCCACACGACGATGACGATTAGCAAACTGCTGAGTCTTCTCCTGAGACAGCTTCAAATTGTCCACCACATGACTCCAAATCTGGTGCAGTCTATCCACCACAGTGTCCACTCCAGGACAATCCGAAGATTCCACCTGGCCAGATGAAAAACGAGGGTGAAACCCTGAATTGCAAAAGAAAGGAGAAACCAGAGTGGCAGAACTGGCCCGATTATTGAGGGCAAACTCTGCCAACGGCAAAAAGGCGACCCAATCATCCTGATCAGCAGACACAAAACACCTCAAATAAGTCTCCAAGGTCTGATTAGTTCGCTCCGTCTGGCCATTAGTCTGGGGATGGAACGCAGACGAAAAAGACAAATCAATGCCCATCCTGGCACAGAACGCTCGCCAGAACCTGGACACAAATTGAGATCCCCTGTCAGAAACGATGTTTTCCGGGATACCATGTAAACGAACCACATTCTGAAAAAACAAAGGAACCAACTCCGATGAAGAAGGCAATTTGGGCAAGGGTACCAAATGAACCATCTTAGAAAAAGGGTCACACACCACCCAAATGACAGACATTTTCTGAGAAACCGGGAGATCCGAGATAAAGTCCATAGAGATGTGCGTCCACGGCCTCTTCGGAATAGGCAAGGACAACAACAATCCACTAGCCCGAGAACAGCAAGGCTTGGCACGAGCACAAACATCACAAGACTGCACAAAGGTACGCACATCCCGAGACAAGGAAGGCCACCAGAAGGATCTGGCCACCAAATCTCTGGTACCAAAAATTCCAGGGTGGCCTGCCAACACAGAAGAATGAACCTCTGAGATGACTCTACTGGTCCACTCATCTGGAACGAACAATCTCCCAGGCGGACAATGATCAGGCCTATCAGTCTGAAACTCCTGCAAAGCACGCCGCAAGTCTGGGGAGACAGCAGACAAAATCACTCCATCCTTAAGGATACCCGTAGGCTCAGAATCACCAGAGGAGTCAGGCTCAAAACTCCTAGAAAGAGCATCTGCCTTCACATTTTTCGAGCCCAGCAAGTATGAAACCACAAAATTAAACCGGGAGAAAAACAAAGACCAGCACGCCTGTCTAGGATTCAGACGCCTGGCAGACTCAAGGTAAATCAGATTCTTGTGATCAGTCAAGACCACCACCTGATGTCTAGCACCCTCAAGCCAATGACGCCACTCCTCAAATGCCCACTTCATAGCCAAGAGCTCCCGATTACCGACATCATAATTTCGCTCGGCGGGCGAAAATTTTCGAGAGAAGAATGCACATGGTCTCATCACTGAGCAATCGGGACCTTTCTGCGACAAAACCGCCCCTGCTCCAATCTCGGAAGCATCAACCTCAACCTGAAAAGGGAGCGAAACATCAGGCTGACGCAACACAGGGGCAGAAGAAAAGCGGCGCTTAAGCTCCCGAAAGGCCTCCACAGCCGCAGAGGACCAATTGGCAACATCAGCACCCTTCTTAGTCAAATCAGTCAGAGGTCTAACCACACTTGAAAACCCAGTTATAAATCGACGATAGAAATTAGCAAAGCCCAAGAACTTCTGAAGACTCTTCAGGGAAGTAGGCTGCGTCCAATCACAAATGGCCCGAACCTTGACAGGATCCATCTCAACAGAAGAAGGGGAAAAAATATACCCCAAAAAAGAGATCTTCTGAACCCCAAAAATGCACTTTGAACCCTTTACAAACAAAGAATTGGACCGCAAAACCTGAAAAACCTTCCTAACCTGTTGAACATGCGACTCCCAGTCATCCGAAAAAATCAAAATATCATCCAAATACACAATCATAAATTTATCCAGGTATTTACGGAAAATATCGTGCATAAAGGACTGAAAGACTGAAGGAGCATTAGAAAGACCAAAAGGCATTACCAAATACTCAAAATGGCCCTCGGGCGTATTAAATGCAGTTTTCCACTCATCTCCCTGCTTAATCCGCACCAAATTATACGCACCCCGAAGATCAACCTTAGAGAACCACTTTGCCCCTTTAATACGAGCAAATAAATCAGTCAATAGTGGCAAAGGATACTGATATTTGACTGTAATCTTATTCAACAAGCGATAATCAATACAGGGCCTCAGGGAGCCATCTTTTTTACCCACGAAAAAAAAACCTGCTCCTAAAGGGGATGAGGATGGACGGATATGTCCCTTTTCCAAGGACTCCTTAATATACTCTCGCATAGCAGCATGCTCAGGCACAGACAGATTGAACAAACGACCCTTGGGAAACTTGCTGCCAGGAATCAATTCTATAGCGCAATCACAATCCCGGTGAGGGGGAAGAGAACCAAGTTTAGGCTCCTCAAAAACATCACAAAAATCAGACAAAAATGCCGGAATTTCAGAGGGAGTAGATGAAGCAATGGAAACCAAAGGTACTTCCCCATGAGCCCCCCAACATCCCCAGCTTAACACAGACATTGTTTTCCAGTCGAGGACTGGATTATGAGTTTGCAACCATGGCAATCCAAGCACTAAGACATCATGCAAGTTATGCAACACAAGGAAGCGAATCACCTCCCGATGGTCAGGAGTCATACACATAGTCACTTGTGTCCAGAATTGTGGTTTATTCCTAGCCAAAGGTGTGGAGTCGATACCCTTCAGAGGGATAGGAACTTCCAAAGGCTCTAGGCTAAACCCACAACGTCTGGCAAAGGACCAATCCATAAGACTCAAGGAAGCGCCAGAATCCACATAGGCATCCACAGTGATAGATGACAATGAACAAATCAAAGTTACAGACAAAATAAACTTAGATTGTAAGGTGCCAATTGAAAAAGACTTATCAACCTTTTTTGTGCGTTTAGAGCATGCTGATATAACATGAGCAGAATCACCACAGTAGAAGCACAACCCATTTTTGCGCCTATAATTCTGCCGTTCACCTCTGGACAGAATTCTATCACATTGCATAATCTCTGGTGCCTGCTCAGAAGACACCGCCAAATGGTGCAAAGGTTTGCGCTCCCGTAAACGCCGATCAATCTGAATAGCCATAGTCATGGATTCATTCAGACGTGTGGGCGTAGGAAACCCCACCATGACATCTTTAACGGCGTCAGAGAGACCTTCTCTGAAATTCGCCGCCAGGGCGCACTCATTCCATTGAGTAAGCAAAGACCATTTTCGAAATTTTTGACAATATATTTCAGCTTCATTATGCCCTTGAGAGAGGGCTATTAAGGCCTTTTCAGCCTGAATCTCCAAATTAGGTTCCTCATAGAGCAACCCCAGTGCCAGAAAAAACGCATCCACACTGAGCAGCGCAGGATCCCCTGGTGCCAATGCAAATGCCCAATTCTGGGGGTCACCCCGCAACAAGGAAATAATAATTTTAACCTGCTGAGCGGAATCTCCAGCGGAGCGAGATCTCAGAGAAAGATACAATTTACAATTGTGCTTAAAATTCAAAAAACGAGATCTATCTCCAGAAAAGAACTCGGGTATAGGGATCTTGGGTTCAGACACAGGAGCATGCATAACATAGTCTTGGATATTTTGAACCTTAGAAGCGAGAGCATTTAGGTTTGAAGCTAAACTCTGGATATCCATTTTTCAACAGCAGAAATCTGAGCCTTTCAGGGGTTAAGAGGAGAGAAAAAAAAAACAAAAAAACAGCAGACTGCAATTATGGCAAGGAGAACTTCTGAGCAAAAAAAAAAAGTGTCAGAAACTTCTTTTTACTCTCTTTCTTCAGCCAATACTCTTAATACATTAGGCCGGCAATACTGTCATGATTCCCAATGGCAGGGACTTAGGCAAAAAACGGACAAGCTCTAGGAAGGATGGTATCTTAGGTAACCGCGATACTGAACCTAACACGCAACTAAAAATAGCCAGGGGGTGTGCCTACGTTGTCTCTAGACACCTCGCGCCAGCCGGAGAACTAACTACCCCTAATAGAGGAATACACAGACCTGACTTGCCTCCAGGGAACCCCCAAAGGTTATAGTAGCCCCCCACATATAATAACGGTTAGGTAAGAGGAAAACACAAACGCAGTATGAATATAGATTCAGCAAAGCGAGGCCCTCTGACTAGATAGCGGAATATACCAAAGAGGACTTCGCGGTCACCTCAAAACCCTGAACAGCCATCCTGGAATTACCTTAACTCCGTTGTCAACTCATGACACCGGAGTAGCAATTCCAGATCACTAGAGCTTCCAGCCGCACGAGATATGAAAATGCATGCTGGACAAAACAAACACAAAAGCCAAAGATTCAACTTAGCTGACTTGCAGACTTGGAGCAGGAAGCAAGCAACAAGGTGCTCTGATAACATTGATTGCCGGCACTGCAATGACTGGGAAGCCAGACTAAATAGGAGACTCCCAATTTCCTAATGGAAACAGGTGCACTGGAAAAAACAAGACACCAGTCAACCAGTACCACCAGTAACCACCAGAGGGAGCCCAAAAACAGAATTCACAACAGTTCCCCTGCTGTGTAGCCGGCAGCGGGTACTGCAAACACCACGCAGACACAACAGACAATAAGCTGCCTCCAGTGCAGGCTTTGGCCAACATTCTGCTCCTCTGCTCCTCCTGCTGTCCCTGGGCTCTAACACTGCCAGTTGGTGCCCGGAAGTGCTGGCTGCACAGAGAAAAACACTCGCCACTGTGTCAGTGGGGTTCAGCAACGCCAGCTGTTCCCCTGCTGTGTAGCTGGCAACGTGTCCTGCAAACGCCACGCAGACACAACAGACACTAAGCTGCCTCCAGTGCAGGCTTCGGCCTACACTCTGCTCCTCCTGCTTTCCCTGGGCTCTAACACCGCCAGTTGGAGCTCAGAAGTGCTGGCTGCACAGAGAAAAACACTCATCACTGTGTCAGTGGGGTTCAGTAATGTCAGCTGTTCCCCTACTGTGTAGCCAGCAACATGTCCTGCAAATGCCACGCAGACACAACAGACAATAAGCTGCCTCCAGTGCAGGCTTCGGTCTACACTCTGCTCCTCTGCTCCTCCTTGATTCCCTGGGCTCTAACACCACCAGTTGGTGCTCGGAAGTGCTTACTGCACAGAGAAAAACACTCACCACTGTGTCAATGGGGTTCAGTAACGTCAGCTGTCCCCTGCTGTGTAGCCGGCAACGTGTCCTGCAAACGCCATGCAGACACAAAAGACAATAAGCTGCCTCCAGCGCAGGCTTCGGCCTACACTCTGCTCCTCTGCTCCTCCTTGATTCCCTAGGTTCTAACACCGCCAGTTGGTGCTCAGAAGTGCTGGCTGCATAGAGAAAAACACTCATCACTGTGTCAGTGGGGTTCAGTAATGCCAGCTGTTCCCCTGCTGTGTAGCCGGCAACGTGTCCTGCAAATGCCACGCAGACACAACAGACAATAAGCTGCCTCCAGTGCAGGCTTCGGCCTACACTCTGCCCCCCCTGATGACCCTTGGCTCCAACACCGCTAGTTGGGGCTCTAGAAAGACAATCTTGAATAGGTCCCCCTTGTTCCAGTACCGTCAGCTGGTTCCGGGCAGAGCCTTTGGCTTAGGTGCCTCCTTCCGGGTATCCGAGTTCCACCAACATCAGGTGGTCCTTGGTAGTGCTTTCTGGCACGGGTACCTCCTGCTTAGTAACCAGGTTCCAGTAACATCAGCTGGTCCTCGGTAGTTCCATTGGCTCTTGTACCTTCGGCTACCCATCCAGGTTCCAGTACCGTCAGCTGGTTCGGCGATATCCGATATTTTTTGAATATCGGCCGATTCAGTCCGATACCGATACTTTCCGATATCGGAAGGTATCACTGAACACTATTTCCTTCTTTTCTTTCTCCTTTTTTCCTTTTCCCTTCTCTTCTCCCCTTTTCGTTTCCCTTCCCCTTTCTTTCCTTTTCCTTTCCCTTTCTCTTCTTCCTTTCCCTTTTTTTTTTCCTCCTCCCCCGAAAAAGGGAAAATCAAACTTTTGTTGCTATATTAGCCCATGCGTAAACGACTGAGATATTTATAACAAACCCTTACACATTCTCTACTACATCATTAAGTCCATTTGGATAAAGGCTTTGTAACCTATATATCCAATATGACTCCTTACGGTTTAATAATTTGTTCCTGTTATTAGCCCCTTTTGGTATATGCTCCAACGGTGTGACCGTGATGCAGAAGCATTTATTGTGCTTCAGCAGGAGATGACGGGGCAGACTATGTTTAATCTACCCGTTCTTTGCATTATTGCGGTGATTCTTCTTCCGGGCACTCAATTCCTGGGAAGTTCGTCCCACGCATTGGAGCCCGCATTTGCAAGTCACTACGTAGATGACAAAATCCGTTGTACATGTGAGTCTCTGCTTAATTTTAATTTTTTCCCAAGGAGTATTAGATTGAATACTCCTAGCTCCATGGTTAATGATCTTACAACATTTACATTTGTTTGAAGAGCATCTATATACTCCTGTATTTACCTTCCCTCCATTCACATTGGTATTGTTTCCTATCATATTTTCTATTTTTGGAACCTCTCTTAATTTACTCTGAGCTACAATATTTTTCACTAAATAAATATAAAAGTATAAAAGTGGCTGACAGCACTCACTCATTCGGGCGCTCGTTCCATATCCAGGGAACCCTCCTGGGTAAAACATCAATATCCGCACAGAAGAACAGCGCTCCACCGGGTGTAATAGTCCAAAAAAAACTTTATTTAGCCATATAGCATCAGCAGCGACGTTTCGACCATATGCTGGTCTTTTTCAAGCATACAAACATGGCGGCAAGGGGGTCTTTAAATAGTGTGGACACCACACAGGGAGCCAATCACTACTAAGTACCTCCCTCTCTACATACTAGTACAATATTTCGCTAAAAAAACATTACAAAAATAGACATCAGACATTTATGTGTATATATACTTAATATTGTAGTATCGTTATCATTTCAATACTTCTATTAATCATTATAAAAACATGTAATAACGCTTTGTTTTCACCTCTCTTCCATGGGTATATTATCGCGTCTCTGTTGCTATAGTAATGAATAACCAATGGGGTATTGTATGTAATACCTTCCCATTTACTGGTTTCTCTTATAGCCAACCGGTGCCCAAACCATCATTTAGCCAATCTGGTTGATCCTTATATTAAAGCTCTTTAGCGTACCCCAATCAGACTACTTCTTACTTCATAGCTACTCCCGCGTCATCTCCGGTTTTCACCGACATCCATACTACAAGGCAGGCATAGGAGCTGTGAAGTGCAAGCGCATCAGCGCCACCCCGGGATCGCACCTCATCACGTGATCCGATTAGAGATACGCCCAGAGGTGACTCGGACCCGCGCCGCACAGCATCTGTATACACAAATACACTGCCCGGGGAATGCGCGTAACCAGTGACGCGTCTCCTAGGAAACCACCATGAGCGTCAGGTCGGGCTGTGGAGCAGGGGCGCAGGTGCAACGCGTCACTGCCGTGTCTCGTCATGTGTCCTCAGAGACACGCCCAGCCGCGACGCACAACTGCGTCTCCCAGCAACCACTCCCAGCCGAACAGGCTGGTCACCCGGGAAACATATATAAACAAAAGGGCTCTACCCGGGAGGCATAAATAGGCATACAGCCGCATTTTCACTAAGTAATAAACTTAATAAACTCCCATGTAATTTAGGAAGTAAAGGAAAGGGACATCCCTCATTATTCATAATAGTTTCAATATAACCCAAAGAAATGCGTCTTTTAAACATGTGTTGGTACATATAAATATGCAATAAATTTATACAGAAAGCATACACCAACACCTACATATATTAACCCATGTGAAGAAAGCAAACCCTCAAACAAAAATAGGCCAACCACTCAGGGGCAGTCGGGATTCAGGTGAAGTGTCATAATCAAAAGTAAACAACTTTCGATCTCCACGAATGATCCTCATTTTAATATTCCATATTATAATTTCTTCATCCGTATCCATCCACTGACTGTCCCATGTGTGGCTGATCTGTAAAAATAAAAATAATCAATTAAAATGTCAAAAATCTAAAAACAATAAAAACACATGACGACTGCAAATATATCAGGGGAAAATTAGTTCAATGGGTACATGACTGAAGGTTGAAATCTATATTTAAACCCCCTGGTTGTAGTGTAAAATTCTCTAACTCCGACACACTACCCTCCCAAACCACAAAAATATCATCAATGTAGCGCCACCAAGCTCTGACGTGATTTTCATACTAGTCTCAATGAAATGTATTCAGAACTACAATTTACATTAGTGCAGTCGAATATTCAGATCCAATTTTTAGACACCTTGGTTTACAAAGATGGAGGTAGACTGAAAACGGACATATTTGCCTCCAATACCATCTGGCCCCAGATCAGTGGGCAAGATACCTGATCCCCTGTTTGAGGGCTAACTCCCTGGAAGTTTTGGGGACTTACCTGCCGGGGTGGAGCAGGACTACAACAGCATCAACCTCACCCCGGAGTCCTACTGCAAGAAGTTCTGGAGCCTGCAGCGGGGCCCAAAGGACACCTGGACCAACCAAATGCAGGTGTTGCTGAGAGCTGCAGAGTACTGGACCTAGGGTCTAGCGCTCACCACACGCCAGGAGGTCAAGCAACTGTTCATCACAGAGCAGTTCTTGGGGAACTGCCCAGATGACCTCCAGCAGTTCCTCCATGACCGGAAACCGAAGGGGGCTTCTGCTACAGCCGCCCTGGCAGATGTGTATGCCAATAACAGGGCACCTGAGCTGAAGAAGCCTGCCAGCAGCACCTGGAGAGGGGGTAAGCCCAATCCTGCCCCTGTTTCCCCAGCCCCCAGAGTGCAAGGGGTTGTACCCCCCTGCTGCACTCTCCAGGCCAGGCACAGAACCCAGATGTTGTTATCACTGCAACCAGCCGGGACACAGGCTGCATGTCCCCAGTGTCATAAAGCCCCATCCCTGTCCCAGAAACCGTCCACTGTTTTATGTGTGGAGGGGGTGGTGAGAGGTCCCTTGACAATTACCAACCCATCACCATCGGCCGCTCAGCGGTCATGCGACTGTGGGACACAGGCACTGGACGAACCCTAGTACATCCTGAGGTGGTGTCCCCTCAAGTCTTGGTTCTGGGGAAAACCCTTTCCATCTCCGGAATTGGAGGCATGGAACCAGCTCTGCCTGTCGCAAAGGTGTTTTTGGACTGGGGCGCTGGTATGGGAATGCAGGAGGTGGGAGTAACGCCCAATATTCCTGCCAATGTGTTACTTGGGACCGATTTGGGGTGGCTAGTGTCTCAGTATGTGGCCACTGAACCCCCAAGTTTGGCTCCCCAAGAATGTCATGACTCTACTGTAAATGCCAATGTTGATGTGTTGAATGTGCCTCCAACAGTGGAGGAGGGAGTGAAACCTGCTGGTAATCCATGCACTGACACCCCACACACAGGACTCACAGCGAGGACAGGTGGAGAGACAGTAGGGGAGAGCTCAGAGGTGGAGGGAGGGGCTGCTATGGGCAGTTTAGGGCCCCTAAGTGACTCCAGCCTGCTGAGTCTAGGGCCTCTGCAGGAAGAGGAACAGGCCATGGGGGAGGGGGCGTCCCGGGAGAGGAGCCAACAGGTAAAACCCCAAGGGCAGGAGTTTCCCACACCCAGGATGTCAGGGAACCAGGGAAGTCTGCCTGACCCGGTGACTTGGTGATTAGCCGAGGGGAAGCAGGCGCTACCCGTGGGCCCAGTGGTAGTTTCCGCTGTCACCAGGAGTGGGAGTGCCGGAGCCCAAGGAGCCTCGCAGAGGTCCAACAGCTTCCCCCTCTCCGACCAAGTGGCTGCCGAGTCAGAAAGAGGCCAGGAGACAGATCCTGGGGAGCTGACAGCGGATGTGGCAGTAGCATCCATTCTTGCCACATCGAGTCAGGGATTTCAGGCAGCGTTGGAAGCTGACGCTAGCCTGAAAGCTCTCAAGGAGCAGGTGGCACAGCCTCCCAGGGAGTCAGACCACGAGTGGGTGGCCTGGGACCAGGGACGGCTGTGCTGGGTAGCTGTCCAGCAGGGTTCACAGGAGGCGTGGCCCAGGGACCGACAGTTAGTGGTACCCTATCCGTTCAGGGCGGAATTGTTGTGGACAGCACATGAGATTCCCATGGCCGGACACCTAGGGATCGCTAAAACCAGGGCCAGGCTAGCGCAGCATTTCTACTGGCCTGGAATGAGGACCGAGGTAATTGCTTACTGCTGGTCGTGTGACACCTGTCAGAGGGTGGGGAAGGTGGAGCGGTGCCCCAAAGCCCCACTGGTAACTCTGCCCATCATTGAAGAGCCTTTCTCGAGGGTGGCTGTGGATCTCATTGGACCTCTGTCCACTCCCAGCCGCTCCGGAAAATGCTTCATATTAACGGTAGTGGACTATGCCACCCTGTACCCGGAGGTGGTAGCTTTGTCATCCATTCAGGCTGACAAAGTGGCCACTGCCTTACTGGAGATCTTCTCCAGAGTGGGGTTTCCCATGCTCACCGACCGAGGGACCCAGTTCATGTCGCAGCTGATGGCGTCTCTCTGTAAGCAGATACAGGTGCAACATCTGGTAGCCAGCCCGTATCACCCACAGACCAATCACCTGTGTGAGTGGTTCAATGGCACCTTAAAGCAGATGCTTAAGAGGTTGGTCGACTCCCACAAGAGAGACTGGGAGCAGTATCTCCCACACCTTCTATTTGCCTACCGGGAGGTTCCACAGGTCTCAACAGGGTTCTCCCCCTTTGAGCTCCTGTATGGGCGACGTGTACGGGGGCCTCTTGCCCTGGTGAAGGAAGCATGGGAAGGAGATTTGGCCACCCTTGGAGTGTGGGTCATTGAGTATGTCATGCGCTTCCAGGACAGAATGACGGCCTTGACACGGCTGGTGCATGACAATATGGCTCAGGCCCACCAGAAGTGGTGGTACTACCAGAATGCTTGTGAGAGGAACTACCAGGTGGGTCAAAAGGTGTGGGTACTGGTCCCCATCCCACAAAACAAGCTTCAGGCCGCCTGGGAGGGCCCATACCTCGTGCACCATCAGCTCAATGCCGTCACCTATCTGGTCACCCTGTCCCACGCCCATGGAAGGAGGAAGGCCTTCCATGTGAACATGATGAAGGCATATCATGAGCAGGAGGCTTGTGCCCGCCCAGTGTGCAACCTTCCCGAGGAAGGTGAGGTAGAAACCCTCCTGGATCTGCTCACCCAGGCCAAGGCGGGAGGATCCATCGAGGATGTGGGGTTGGCCACCAGCTCTCGGAGGACCAACGTTCCCAGCTGAGGGTCAACCTACATCCCTTTTGGGGGCTGTTCAGCAGCCTGCCCTGAAGGACTGAGGCAGCCATCCATGAGGTGGACACCGGCAATAACCCCCCAATCCGGTGTTCAGCATATTGGGTCTCTCTCGAGGTGCAGCAGCACATGTGCCAAGAGATAGACAAGATGCTGAAGCAGGGGGTGATCCAAGCATCCAACAGCGTGTGATCTTCGCCTGTAGTCCTCGTCCCTAAAAAGGACCGAACTACGCGGTTCTGCGTGAACTACCGGGGGCTCAACGCTGTGACGGTCACCGATGCGTACCCAATGCTGCGCATCGATGACCTGTGTTGTGAATTCTGTTTTTGGGCTCCCTCTGGTGGTTACTGGTGGTACTGGTTGACTGGTGTCTTGTTTTTTCCAGTGCACCTGTTTCCATTAGGAAATTGGGAGTCTCCTATTTAGTCTGGCTTCCCAGTCATTGCAGTGCCGGCAATCAATGTTATCAGAGCACCTTGTTGCTTGCTTCCTGCTCCAAGTCTGCAAGTCAGCTAAGTTGAATCTTTGGCTTTTGTGTTTGTTTTGTCCAGCATGCATTTTCATATCTCGTGCGGCTGGAAGCTCTAGTGATCTGGAATTGCTACTCCGGTGTCATGAGTTGACAACGGAGTTAAGGTAATTCCAGGATGGCTGTTCAGGGTTTTGAGGTGACCGCGAAGTCCTCTTTGGTATATTCCGCTATCTAGTCAGAGGGCCTCGCTTTGCTGAATCTATATTCATACTGCGTTTGTGTTTTCCTCTTACCTAACCGTTATTATATGTGGGGGGCTACTATAACCTTTGGGGTTTCCCTGGAGGCAAGTCAGGTCTGTGTATTCCTCTATTAGGGGTAGTTAGTTCTCCGGCTGGCGCGAGGTGTCTAGAGACAACGTAGGCACACCCCCTGGCTATTTTTAGTTGCGTGTTAGGTTCAGTATCGCGGTTACCTAAGATACCATCCTTCCTAGAGCTTGTCCGTTTTTTGCCTAAGTCCCTGCCATTGGGAATCATGACAGTATTGCCGGCCTAATGTATTAAGAGTATTGGCTGAAGAAAGAGAGTAAAAAGAAGTTTCTGACACTTTCTTTTTTTTTTTGCTCAGAAGTTCTCCTAGCCATAATTGCAGTCTGCTGTTTGTTTGTTTTTTCTCTCCTCTTAACCCCTGAATGGCTCAGATCTCTGCTGTTGAAAAATGGATATCCAGAGTTTAGCTTCAAACCTAAATGCTCTCGCTTCTAAGGTTCAAAATATCCAAGACTATGTTATGCATGCTCCTGTGTCTGAACCCAAGATCCCTATACCCGAGTTCTTTTCTGGAGATAGATCTCGTTTTTTGAATTTTAAGCACAATTGTAAATTGTATCTTTCTCTGAGATCTCGCTCCGCTGGAGATTCCGCTCAGCAGGTTAAAATTGTTATTTCCTTGTTGCGGGGTGACCCCCAGAATTGGGCATTTGCATTGGCACCAGGGATCCTGCGCTGCTCAGTGTGGATGCGTTTTTTCTGGCACTGGGGTTGCTCTATGAGGAACCTAATTTGGAGATTCAGGCTGAAAAGGCCTTAATAGCCCTCTCTCAAGGGCATGATGAAGCTGAAATATATTGTCAGAAATTTTGAAAATGGTCTGTGCTTACTCAGTGGAATGAGTGCGCCCTGGCGGCGAATTTCAGAGAAGGTCTCTCTGACGCTGTTAAAGATGTCATGGTGGGGTTTCCTACGCCCACAGGTCTGAATGAATCCATGACTATGGCTATTCAGATTGATCAGCGTTTATGGGAGCGCAAACCTGTGCACCATTTGGCGGTGTCTTCTGAGCAGGCACCAGAGATTATGCAATGTGATTGAATTCTGTCCAGAGGTGAACGGCAGAATTATAGGCGCAAAAATGGGTTGTGCTTCTACTGTGGTGATTCTGCTCATGTTATATCAGCATGCTCTAAACGCACAAAAAAGGTTGATAAGTCTTTTTCAATTGGCACCTTACAATCTAAGTTTATTTTGTCTGTAACTTTGATTTGTTCATTGTCATCTATCACTGTGGATGCCTATGTGGATTCTGGCGCTTCCTTGAGTCTTATGGATTGGTCCTTTGCCAGACATTGTGGGTTTAGCCTAGAGCCTTTGGAAGTTCCTATCCCTCTGAAGGGTATCGACTCCACACCTTTGGCTAGGAATAAACCACAATTCTGGACACAAGTGACTATGTGTATGACTCCTGACCATCGGGAGGTGATTCGCTTCCTTGTGTTGCATAACTTGCATGATGTCTTAGTGCTTGGATTGCCATGGTTGCAAACTCATAATCCAGTCCTCGACTGGAAAACAATGTCTGTGTTAAGCTGGGGATGTTGGGGGGCTCATGGGGAAGTACCTTTGGTTTCCATTGCTTCATCTACTCCCTCTGAAATTCCGGCATTTTTGTCTGATTTTTGTGATGTTTTTGAGGAGCCTAAACTTGGTTCTCTTCCCCCTCACCGGGATTGTGATTGCGCTATAGAATTGATTCCTGGCAGCAAGTTTCCCAAGGGTCGTTTGTTCAATCTGTCTGTGCCTGAGCATGCTGCTATGCGAGAGTATATTAAGGAGTCCTTGGAAAAGGGACATATCCGTCCATCCTCATCCCCTTTAGGAGCAGGTTTTTTTTCGTGGGTAAAAAAGATGGCTCCCTGAGGCCCTGTATTGATTATCGCTTGCTGAATAAGATTACAGTCAAATATCAGTATCCTTTGCCACTATTGACTGATTTATTTGCTCGTATTAAAGGGGCAAAGTGGTTCTCTAAGGTTGATCTTCGGGGTGCGTATAATTTGGTGCGGATTAAGCAGGGAGATGAGTGGAAAACTGCATTTAATACGCCCGAGGGCCATTTTGAGTATTTGGTAATGCCTTTTGGTCTTTCTAATGCTCCTTCAGTCTTTCAGTCCTTTATGCACGATATTTTCCGTAAATACCTGGATAAATTTATGATTGTGTATTTGGATGATATTTTGATTTTTTCGGATGACTGGGAGTCGCATGTTCAACAGGTTAGGAAGGTTTTTCAGGTTTTGCGGTCCAATTCTTTGTTTGTAAAGGGTTCAAAGTGCATTTTTGGGGTTCAGAAGATCTCCTTTTTGTGGTATATTTTTTCCCCTTCTTCTGTTGAGATGGATCCTGTCAAGGTTTGGGCTATTTGTGATTGGACGCAGCCTACTTCCCTGAAGAGTCTTCAGAAGTTCTTGGGCTTTGCTAATTTCTATCGTCGATTTATAACTGGGTTTTCAAGTGTGGTTAGACCTCTGACTGATTTGACTAAGAAGGGTGCTGATGTTGCCAATTGGTCCTCTGCGGCTGTGGAGGCTATTCGGGAGCTTAAGCGCCGCTTTTCTTCTGCCCCTGTGTTGCGTCAGCCTGATGTTTCGCTCCCTTTTCAGGTTGAGGTTGATGCTTCCGAGATTGGAGCAAGGGCGGTTTTGTCGCAGAAAGGTCCCGATTGCTCAGTGATGAGACCATGTGCATTCTTCTCTCGAAAATTTTCGCCCGCCGAGCGAAATTATGATGTCGGTAATCGGGAGCTCTTGGCTATGAAGTGGGCATTTGAGGAGTGGCATCATTGGCTTGAGGGTGCTAGACATCAGGTGGTGGTCTTGACTGATCACAAGAATCTGATTTACCTTGAGTCTGCCAGGCGTCTGAATCCTAGACAGGCGCGCTGGTCTTTGTTTTTCTCCCGGTTTAATTTTGTGGTTTCATACTTGCCGGGCTCGAAAAATGTGAAGGCAGATGCTCTTTCTAGGAGTTTTGAGCCTGACTCCTCTGGTGATTCTGAGCCTACGGGTATCCTTAAGGATGGAGTGATTTTGTCTGCTGTCTCCCCAGACTTGCGGCGTGCTTTGCAGGAGTTTCAGACTGATAGGCCTGATCGTTGTCCGCCTGGGAGATTGTTCGTTCCAGATGAGTGGACCAGTAGAGTCATCTCAGAGGTTCATTCTTCTGTGTTGGCAGGCCACCCTGGAATTTTTGGTACCAGAGATTTGGTGGCCAGATCCTTCTGGTGGCCTTCCTTGTCTCGGGATGTGCGTACCTTTGTGCAGTCTTGTGATGTTTGTGCTCGGGCCAAGCCTTGCTGTTCTCGGGCTAGTGGATTGTTGTTGTCCTTGCCTATTCCGAAGAGGCCGTGGACGCACATCTCTATGGACTTTATCTCGGATCTCCCGGTTTCTCAGAAAATGTCTGTCATTTGGGTGGTGTGTGACCGTTTTTCTAAGATGGTTCATTTGGTACCCTTGCCCAAATTGCCTTCTTCATCGGAGTTGGTTCCTTTGTTTTTTCAGAATGTGGTTCGTTTACATGGTATCCCGGAAAACATCGTTTCTGACAGGGGATCTCAATTTGTGTCCAGGTTCTGGCGAGCGTTCTGTGCCAGGATGGGCATTGATTTGTCTTTTTCGTCTGCGTTCCATCCCCAGACTAATGGCCAGACGGAGCGAACTAATCAGACCTTGGAGACTTATTTGAGGTGTTTTGTGTCTGCTGATCAGGATGATTGGGTCACCTTTTTGCCGTTGGCAGAGTTTGCCCTCAATAATCGGGCCAGTTCTGCCACTCTGGTTTCTCCTTTCTTTTGCAATTCAGGGTTTCACCCTCGTTTTTCATCTGGCCAGGTGGAACCTTCGGATTGTCCTGGAGTGGACACTGTGGTGGATAGACTGCACCAGATTTGGAGTCATGTGGTGGACAATTTGAAGCTGTCTCAGGAGAAGACTCAGCAGTTTGCTAATCGTCATCGTCGTGTGGGTCATCATCTCCGTGTTGGGGACTTGGTGTGGTTGTCTTCTCGTTTTGTCCCTATGAAGGTCTCCTCTCCTAAGTTTAAGCCTCGGTTTATAGGTCCTTATAAGATTTTGGAGATTCTTAATCCTGTATCTTTTCGTTTGGATCTACCAGCATCTTTCACCATTCATAATGTCTTCCATCGGTCGTTGTTGCGGAGGTACGAGGTACCGGTTGTTCCTTCTGTTGAGCCTCCTGCTCCTGTGCTGGTGGAGGGTGAATTGGAGTATGTTGTGGAGAAGATTTTGGACTCTCGCATTTCCAGACGGAGACTTCAGTATTTGGTTAAATGGAAGGGATATGGTCAGGAGGATAATTCTTGGGTGACTGCCTCTGATGTTCATGCTTCGGATTTGGTTCGCGCCTTTCATAGGGCGCATCCAGATCGCCCTGGTGGTTCTCATGAGGGTTCGGTGCCCCCTCCTTAAGGGGGGGTACTGTTGTGAATTCTGTTTTTGGGCTCCCTCTGGTGGTTACTGGTGGTACTGGTTGACTGGTGTCTTGTTTTTTCCAGTGCACCTGTTTCCATTAGGAAATTGGGAGTCTCCTATTTAGTCTGGCTTCCCAGTCATTGCAGTGCCGGCAATCAATGTTATCAGAGCACCTTGTTGCTTGCTTCCTGCTCCAAGTCTGCAAGTCAGCTAAGTTGAATCTTTGGCTTTTGTGTTTGTTTTGTCCAGCATGCATTTTCATATCTCGTGCGGCTGGAAGCTCTAGTGATCTGGAATTGCTACTCCGGTGTCATGAGTTGACAACGGAGTTAAGGTAATTCCAGGATGGCTGTTCAGGGTTTTGAGGTGACCGCGAAGTCCTCTTTGGTATATTCCGCTATCTAGTCAGAGGGCCTCGCTTTGCTGAATCTATATTCATACTGCGTTTGTGTTTTCCTCTTACCTAACCATTATTATATGTGGGGGGCTACTATAACCTTTGGGGTTTCCCTGGAGGCAAGTCAGGTCTGTGTATTCCTCTATTAGGGGTAGTTAGTTCTCCGGCTGGCGCGAGGTGTCTAGAGACAACGTAGGCACACCCCCCTGGCTATTTTTAGTTGCGTGTTAGGTTCAGTATCGCGGTTACCTAAGATACCATCCTTCCTAGAGCTTGTCCGTTTTTTGCCTAAGTCCCTGCCATTGGGAATCTGTCATGATCTCCATGGCCAGAGAACTAGCATAAGCCTCAATAGGAACAAGCTCTTGGAAGATGTAACTGTACTGACCATGAACTAAACCTACCGCATCATCTAGAAGTAGCCAGGTAGCATGTCCTACTTTTTATCCCTATATGCCCAGCGCCGGCCGGAGAACTAAATAATGCTAGCAGAGGGAAATATAAGACCTGACTCACCTCTAGAGAAATGCCCCAAAGGAGACAGAAGCCCCCCACATATATTGGCGGTGATATGAGATGAAACAACAAACGCAGCAGGAAAATAGTTTTAGCAAATTTGAGGTCCGCTTTCTAGATAGCAGAAGACAGAAAGCATACTTTCATGGTCAGTAGAAAACCCTAACAAAACACATCCAGAAATTACTTTAGGACTCTGGCATTAACTCATAATACCAGAGTGGCAATTCCTGATCAACAAGAGCTTTCCAGACACAGTAACGAAACTGCAGCTGTGAACTGGAACCAAAATACAAAAACAAAACATGGACGAATGTCCAACTTATCTAGTAGATGTCTGGGAGCAGGAACAAGCACAGAGAGGCTTCTGATAACATTGTTGACCGGCAAGCATCTAACAGAGAAGCCAGGTTATATAGCGACACCCAGATCTAATCAGAACAGGTGAACAGGGAAGATGATGTCACAAGTTCAATTCCACCAGTAGCCACCGGGGGAGCCCAGAATCCAAATTCACAACAGTACCCCCCCCTCAAGGAGGGGGCACCGAACCCTCACCAGAACCACCAGGGCGATCAGGATGGGCCCTATGAAAGGCACGAACCAGATCAGAGGCATGAACATCAGATGCAGTGACCCAAGAATTATCCTCCTGGCCGTATCCCTTCCACTTGACCAGATACTGGAGTCTCCGTCTGGAAACACGGGAGTCTAGGATTTTTTCCACAACGTACTCCAACTCACCCTCAACCAACACCGGAGCAGGAGGCTCAACGGAAGGCACAACCGGTGCCTCATACCTGCGCAATAACGACCGATGAAAAACGTTATGAATAGAAAAGGATGCAGGGAGGTCCAAACGGAAGGAAACAGGGTTAAGAATCTCCAATATTTTATACGGACCGATGAACCGAGGCTTAAACTTAGGAGATGAGACCCTCATAGGGACAAAACGAGAAGACAACCACACCAAATCTCCAACACAAAGCCGAGGACCAACACGACGGTGACGGTTGGCAAAAAGCTGAGTCTTCTCCTGGGACAACTTTAAATTGTCCATCACCTGCCCCCAGATATGATGCAATCTCTCCACCACCGCATCCACTCCAGGACAATCCGAGGATTCCATCTGACCGGAGGAAAATCGAGGTTGGAACCCCGAATTACAGAAAAACGGGGACACCAAAGTGGCAGAGCTGGCCCGATTATTGAGGGCGAACTCCGCCAATGGCAAAAAAGCAACCCAATCATCCTGGTCAGCAGACACAAAACACCTCAGATATGTCTCCAGGGTCTGATTAGTCCGCTCGGTCTGGCCATTAGTCTGAGGGTGAAAAGCAGACGAAAAAGACAAATCTATGCCCATCCTAGCACAGAATGCCCGCCAAAATCTAGACACAAATTGGGTTCCTCTGTCAGAAACGATATTCTCAGGAATACCATGCAAACGAACAACATTTTGAAAAAACAGGGGCACCAACTCGGAAGAAGAAGGCAATTTGGGCAGGGGAACCAAATGGACCATCTTAGAAAAACGGTCACACACCACCCAGATGACAGACATCTTCTGAGAAACAGGCAGATCTGAAATAAAATCCATCGAGATGTGTGTCCAAGGCCTCTTAGGAATAGGCAAGGGCAACAATAATCCACTAGCCCGAGAACAACAAGGCTTGGCCCGAGCACAAACGTCACAAGACTGCACAAAGCCTCGCACATCTCGTGACAGGGAAGGCCACCAGAAGGATCTTGCCACCAAATCCCTGGTACCAAAAATTCCAGGATGACCTGCCAATGCAGAAGAATGTACCTCAGAGATGACTCTACTGGTCCAATCATCAGGAACAAACAACCTATCAGGCGGACAACGATCCGGTCTATCCGCCTGAAACTCCTGCAAGGCCCGCCGCAGGTCTGGAGAAACGGCTGACAAGATAACTCCCTCCTTAAGAATACCTGTGGGGTCAGAGTTGCCGGGTGAATCAGGCTCAAAACTCCTAGAAAGGGCATCCGCCTTAACATTCTTAGAACCCGGTAGGTACGATACCACAAAATTAAACCGAGAGAAAAATAATGACCAGCGCGCCTGTCTAGGATTCAGGCGCCTGGCGGTCTCAAGATAGATCAAATTTTTGTGGTCAGTCAATACCACCACCTGATGTCTGGCCCCCTCGAGCCAATGGCGCCACTCCTCAAACGCCCACTTCATGGCCAAAAGCTCCCGATTCCCAACATCATAATTCCGCTCAGCGGGCGAAAATTTACGGGAAAAGAAGGCACAAGGCCTCATCACGGCGCAGTCAGAACTTTTCTGCGACAACACTGCCCCAGCCCCGATCTCAGAAGCGTCGACCTCAACCTGAAAAGGAAGAGTCACATCAGGCTGACGCAACACAGGGGCAGAAGAAAAACGGCGCTTAAGCTCCTGAAAGGCCTCCACAGCATCAGGGGACCAATTAGCAACATCAGCACCCTGTCTAGTCAAATCGGTCAATGGCTTAACGACATCCGAAAAACCAGAAATAAATCGACGATAAAAGTTGGCAAAGCCCAAAAATTTCTGAAGACTTTTAAGAGAAGAGGGCTGCGTCCAATCACAAATAGCTTGAACCTTGACAGGATCCATCTCAATGGAAGAGGGAGAAAAAATATATCCCAAAAAGGAAATTCTCTGAACCCCAAAAACGCACTTAGAACCCTTGACACACAGAGAATTAGACCGCAAAACCTGAAAAACCCTCTTAACTTGCCGGACATGAGAGTCCCAGTCATCCGAAAAAATCAGAATATCATCCAGATACACTATCATAAATTTATCCAAAAAATCGCGGAAAATATCATGCATAAAGGACTGGAAGACTGAAGGGGCATTAGAAAGACCAAAAGGCATCACCAAATACTCAAAGTGGCCCTCGGGCGTATTAAATGCGGTTTTCCACTCATCCCCCTGCCTGATCCGCACCAAATTATACGCCCCACGGAGATCAATCTTAGAGAACCACTTGGCCCCCTTTATGCGAGCAAACAAATCAGTCAGCAACGGCAATGGGTATTGATATTTAACCGTGATTTTATTCAAAAGCCGATAATCAATACATGGTCTCAAAGAGCCGTCTTTTTTTGACACAAAGAAAAAACCGGCTCCTAAGGGAGATGACGATGGACGAATATGTCCCTTTTCCAAGGACTCCTTTATATATTCTCGCATAGCAGTATGTTCAGGCACAGACAGATTAAATAAACGACCCTTTGGGTATTTACTACCCGGAATTAAATCTATAGCACAATCGCACTCCCGGTGCGGAGGTAATGAACCCAGCTTGGGTTCTTCAAAGACGTCACGATAATCAGACAGGAACTCAGGGATTTCAGAGGGAATAGATGATGAAATGGACACCAAAGGTACGTCCCCATGAGTCCCCTTACATCCCCAACTCAACACAGACATAGCTCTCCAGTCAAGGACTGGGTTGTGAGACTGCAGCCATGGCAATCCCAGCACCAAATCATCATGTAGATTATACAGCACCAGAAAACGAATAGTCTCCTGGTGATCCGGATTAATACACATAGTCACTTGTGTCCAGTATTGTGGTTTATTATTAGCCAATGGGGTGGAGTCAATCCCCTTCAGAGGAATAAGAGTCTCCAAAGGCTCTAAATCATACCCACAACGATTGGCAAAGGACCAATCCATAAGACTCAACGCGGCGCCAGAGTCGATATAGGCGTCCGTAGTAATAGATGACAAAGAGCAAATCAGGGTCACAGACAAAATAAATTTAGACTGTAAAGTGCCAATGGGAACGGATTTATCAAGCTTTTTAGTACGCTTAGAGCATGCTGATAAAACATGAGTAGAATCCCCACAATAGAAACACAACCCATTTTTCCGTCTAAAATTCTGCCGCTCGCTTCTGGACAGAATTCTATCACACTGCATGTTTTCTGGCGTCTTCTCAGTGGACACCGCCAGATGGTGCACTGGTTTGCGCTCCCGCAGACGCCTATCGATCTGAATGGCCATTGTCATGGACTCATTCAGACTTGCAGGCACAGGGAACCCCACCATAACATCCTTAATGGCATCAGAAAGACCCTCTCTGAAAGTAGCCGCCAAGGCGCACTCATTCCACTGAGTAAGCACAGACCATTTACGGAATCTTTGGCAGTAAATTTCAGCTTCATCTTGCCCCTGCGATAGGGACATCAAAGTTTTTTCTGCCTGAAGTTCCAAATGAGGTTCCTCATAAAGCAAGCCCAAGGCCAGAAAAAACGCATCCATATTGCGCAACGCAGGATCCCCTGGTGCCAATGCAAAAGCCCAATCTTGAGGGTCGCCGCGGAGCAAGGAAATCACAATCCCAACCTGCTGTGCAGGGTCTCCAGCAGAACGAGATTTCAGGGACAAAAATAACTTACAATTATTTCTAAAATTCTGAAAGCTAGATCTATTCCCTGAGAAGAATTCCGGCAAAGGAATTCTCGGCTCTGATACCGGAGCATGAACAACAAAATCTTGCAAACTTTGTACTTTCGTGGCGAGATTATTCAAACCTGCAGTTACACTCTGTAGATCCATTATAGACAGGTGAACATAGAGCCATTCAAAGATTAGAAGGAGAGAGAAAAAAAAGAAAGACTGCAGCATAGACAGACTGGCAAGTGATCCAATTAAGAGCACACTCACAACTAGAGAAAAAAAAAAAAAAATTCTCAGCAGACTTCTTAATTCTCTCCTTTCTCAGCCAAGGATTTTAACCCTTTAGTGGGCCGGTCAAACTGTCATGATCTCCATGGCCAGAGAACTAGCATAAGCCTCAATAGGAACAAGCTCTTGGAAGATGTAACTGTACTGACCATGAACTAAACCTACCGCATCATCTAGAAGTAGCCAGGTAGCATGTCCTACTTTTTATCCCTATATGCCCAGCGCCGGCCGGAGAACTAAATAATGCTAGCAGAGGGAAATATAAGACCTGACTCACCTCTAGAGAAATGCCCCAAAGGAGACAGAAGCCCCCCACATATATTGGCGGTGATATGAGATGAAACAACAAACGCAGCAGGAAAATAGTTTTAGCAAATTTGAGGTCCGCTTTCTAGATAGCAGAAGACAGAAAGCATACTTTCATGGTCAGTAGAAAACCCTAACAAAACACATCCAGAAATTACTTTAGGACTCTGGCATTAACTCATAATACCAGAGTGGCAATTCCTGATCAACAAGAGCTTTCCAGACACAGTAACGAAACTGCAGCTGTGAACTGGAACCAAAATACAAAAACAAAACATGGACGAATGTCCAACTTATCTAGTAGATGTCTGGGAGCAGGAACAAGCACAGAGAGGCTTCTGATAACATTGTTGACCGGCAAGCATCTAACAGAGAAGCCAGGTTATATAGCGACACCCAGATCTAATCAGAACAGGTGAACAGGGAAGATGATGTCACAAGTTCAATTCCACCAGTAGCCACCGGGGGAGCCCAGAATCCAAATTCACAACAGGAATCATGACAGACCTGCTCGATCAGCTGGCCGGGGCCAAGTACCTGACCATCATGGATCTGAGCAGGGGATACTGGCAGATTCCCCTGACCCCTAAGGCATGGGAATGCTCTGCCTTTATCACCCCATTTGGATGGTACAAGTCCATGGTGATGCCCTCCGGCATGAAGAATGCCCCTGCCACGTTTCAGCGGATGGTCAACATGCTGCTCTAGGGACTGGAAGGGTATGCGTCTACATACCTGGATGACATTGCCATCTTCAGTCCCACCTGGGTGGATCACCTAGAGAACCTGGTGCAGGTGCTTGGGTGGATCCTGTGAGCAGGCTTGACCATTAAGCCAGAAAATGCCAGCTGGGTATGAGTGAGGTCCACTACCTGGGACACCGGGTAGGTGGGGGAGCTCTGAAGCCAGAGACCGGGAAGGTGGATGCCATCACCCCTGCCCCCCCAGGACCAAGAAGCAGGTGATGTCCTTCCTGGGGATGGCCGGGTACTATACGAGGTTTGTTCCACACTATAGTACCCTGGCCAAGCCCCTGACGGACCTCACCAAGAAGAAGCTTGGACAGTCGCCTGCGAGACTGCTTTCCAGGTGCTCAAAACCGCCCTTTCTAGCTCTCCCATACTACAGGCAGCCGACTTCACAAAGCTGTTCGTAGTACAGACCGACGCCAGTGACTTTGGCCTTGGTGCTGTGCTCAGCCAGGTCGACACTCCAGGTCATGAACACCCCATTTTGTACCTGAGCCGGAAGCTCCTGCCAAGGGAAGTGGCCTATTCCACGATGGAGAAGGAATGTCTGGCAATTGTATGGGCCCTGCAGGGTCTGCAGCCATACTTGTACGGATGACAATTCACCGTGGAAACAGACCACAACCCCCTCAGCAGGTTACACATGGTCTCTGGGATGAATGGGAGGTTGCTACGCTGGAGCCTCGCTCTCCAGCAGTATCACTTCACCATTCGCCACTGAAGGGACAGAGACCATGGTAACACTGATGGGTTGTCCCGGCAAGGAGAAAGTGCAGAAGGGCGCACGGGGGAACACAGGAATGTGATACCCCCTAGTGCCCTCTAGAGCAGGGAGGTGTGATGAGGGAGCAGCCACCATCTTGGATATGTGGCATAACGCTGGCCTCCTATCAGAGATCGGCCTGACTCCATTTTGTCTCATATCAGAATTCACCTGGTGACACGTCTGCAGGGACATGAGCACTCCTGGCCCCCACCTTTCTCCTACTTGAATGAAGACCCTTTAGTATGGTAATGGACTGAGACCAGTGTAGCAGGCAGATGGCACTTTAAAGCTTGAATGAGGAAGCCACGCCAGCAGGGGGCATAAAATAATTTTGGGATGATCCTTTTATTCTGATTGTGAATCTTAGAATACCCAGAGTGGGTAACAGGGCAGTCTCCCTGGCAGCCATTTGCTCTAGGTGCAGTTCCTTTATAGACCTGAGAGACAAAGGGGGTGCCGGAGAGCTGTGTCTGTGTAGTTACGTCACAGATTGGTGACGTGGGAGGAACCAGTTTTTTTTACAACAACAAATAAAGTTCTTCATAAATATTACTTAGCTGTGCGCCAAGCGATGGCTCAGCAGATTGCATTGGCATTGGCAGATTGGCTCAGCAGATCAGACAGCAGCTATCTTCACACTCTCTCCCATACACAGGAGTGCATGTTCTGGTGAGTGTTCCTGTTTTCTTAATGAGACAGCCACTTTCAGCGAGCTTTGGCAGCTGCTAATCTCTAAATAACAAAAGAATTGTCAGTCTAAAATTGGTCATGCCAAATTTTTGGCTTCCCTGACAGTCATTTGTCAGAGCCCCCCTGTTAGGTATCGAATTCCTGCCACTGAAAAAGGGGAATCTCGAACCATGTCCTCTGCATTCTCCCATTTTTCCCCAGCTGCAGAGGAGCCTGCTCAGTAGAGACGCTGGTCCCAGGATCTTGCTCAAGCTGATGCTGTGCGTCTGGTTACCACTGTCAATCCTGGCTCTGCTATTATAACCAACAGTGTTCAGCGGCGAGCAGACGTTCCTGGGATTAATTCCTGCTTTTTCTCAACTGAGCATGCCCCTGGAACTACCTCCCACTGGAGGTCGGGGGTCACATACTCAGGTCTTGAAGTGGCCCTGATTGGACCACTGGGAAGGTCCTGGAAGGATGCCACTATAAAAAGTTTGCATGGAACTGGCATAACTAGGGTTGAGCGACTTTCATTTTTTTAAGATCGAGTCGGGTTTTGCGAAACCCGACTTTGTTCAAAGTCGAGTCGAGTGCAGTCGGCCGATTATCGCAAAAAGTCGGGGATCGACCGAAACATGAAACCCAATGCAAGTCAATGGGGAAGCATAGTCGGCAGTGAGTGGAGGCCAGGAAAACACCTACAGTGCCCATTTCAATGCCAAAAACATCCATTCTTGTTTCTGAAGCTTGTCAATCTTAATTAACTTTATAATAATAGTTGGGCATTGGAAATTGGGGGTCATTTGGCAAAAGTTGTGGGGGGTAGGGCTGGTTCAAGGTTTTAGTGGGCCCAGGAAACGTGGACTACATCACGGCGGTGGAGCAGTGAGAGGTAAGTATTTCAACGTTGCAAGTGCTGTGATCCTGAGCAAGCAGGGGGGGCCCACTCATTCGCATTGGCACTGGCACAGGGCCCCTCAAAGTACAGCGGTGTGTTTGCACGGCGGGGGCGCCTCCCACCGGCAGCGACACTTTTGTGTACTCTGAGGGGCCCTGTGCCTGTGACGTCGCCAACGAGTATGCCCCCTATCTGTTAAAGAAACCTGCACTTTCATCTGCACCTTCCTCTTTGTCCCTGTGTAAGGTGGTATAGTATGCGGGAAGGGGAACCTGACTTTCAGCAGGGTCAGATTGTGGCTGTGTAGCGTGCAAGGGGAATGTAGTGGTCTGGGTCAAAGTACCACAAGACTCATGTAGCACCGGCTGGGCAATGGGCAGGATGAGGAGGAAACACTGATATAGGGCCAAATAATAAAGTGGGCTAAATGCAATTCAAAATTGGTAACAGGACTAACCAGGCAGCATTGCTTAGTTCAGTGGAGGACAACTGTAATGAGAGGCAGACACAGTTAGTAGCCCAAATAATAAAGTGGGCAAAATAAAGTTCAAAATTGGTAACAGGAGTAAACAGGCGGCACTGCTTTGTTCAGTGGAGGAGAACACCTTTGAGCGGCAGACACCGTTAGTAGGCCCAACCCAACTAGTAGGCCCTATGCAGTTTAATATTACAAATGAAGGCCGAAAGCCTGAAGATTAAAGGTCAGGAAAATAACACAGGACAACACCAAGGTGCGGCACACACCGTTAGTAGGCCCCAACCACCAAATTTTTTTAAAAAACAGCACTTAATGAGAGCCAGAAGGTTGAAGCTCAGATTTATACAGTGGAGGACAACACCAGGGAGCGGCAGACACCATTAGTAGGCCCCAACCACCAAATTTTTAAAAAACAGCACTTAATGAGAGCCAGAAGGTTGAAGCTCAGATTTATACAGTGGAGGACAACACCAGGGAGCGGCAGACACCGTTAGTAGGCCCCAACCACCAAACTTTTTTTTTTTTAAAAAGCACTTAATGAGAGCCAGAAGGTTGAAGCTCAGATTTATACAGTGGAGGACAACACCAGGGAGCGGCAGACACCGTTAGTAGGCCACAACCACCAAATTTTTAAAAAACAGCCCTTAATGAGAGCCAGAAGGTTGAAGCTCAGATTTATACAGTGGAGGACAACACCAGGGAGCGGCAGACACCGTTAGTAGGCCCTAACCATCAATTTTTTTTAAAAAAGCACTTAATGAGAGCCAGAAGGTTGAAGCTCAGATTTATACAGTGGAGGACAACACCAGGGAGCGGCAGACACCGTTAGTATGCCCCAACCACCAATTTTTTTTAAAAAAGCACTTAATGAGAGCCAGAAGGTTGAAGCTCAGATTTATACAGTGGAGGACAACACCAGGGAGCGGCAGACACCGTTAGTATGCCCCAACCACCAATTTTTTTTAAAAAAGCACTTAATGAGAGCCAGAAGGTTGAAGCTCAGATTTATACAGTGGAGGACAACACCAGGGAGCGGCAGACACCGTTAGTATGCCCCAACCACCAAATTTTTTTTAAAAAGCACTTAATGAGAGCCAGAAGGTTGAAGCTCAGATTTATACAGTGGAGGACAACACCATGGAGCGGCAGACACTGTAGTAGGCCCTAACCACCAATTTTTTTTTTAAAAAGCACTTAATGAGAGCCAGAAGGTTGAAGCTCAGATTTATACAGTGGAGGACAACAACAGGGAGCGGCAGGCACCGTTAGTAGGCCCCAACCACCAAATTTTTAAAAAACAGCACTTAATGAGAGCCAGAAGGTTGAAGCTCAGATTTATACAGTGGAGGACAACACCAGGGAGCGGCAGACACCGTTAGTAGGCCCCAACCACCAAACTTTTTTTTTTTAAAAAGCACTTAATGAGAGCCAGAAGGTTGAAGCTCAGATTTATACAGTGGAGGACAACACCAGGGAGCGGCAGACACCGTTAGTAGGCCCCAACCACCAAATTTTTAAAAAACAGCACTTAATGAGAGCCAGAAGGTTGAAGCTCAGATTTATACAGTGGAGGACAACACCAGGGAGCGGCAGACACCGTTAGTAGGCCCTAACCACCAATTTTTTTTTTAAAAGCACTTAATGAGAGCCAGAAGGTTGAAGCTCAGATTTATACAGTGGAGGACAACAGCAGGGAGCGGCAGACACCGTTAGTATGCCCCAACCACCAAATATTTTTTAAAAAGCACTTAATGAGAGCCAGAAGGTTGAAGCTCAGATTTATACAGTGGAGGACAACACCAGGGAGCGGCAGACACCGTTAGTAGGCCCTAACCACCAATTTTTTTTAAAAAAGCACTTAATGAGAGCCAGTAGGTTGAAGCTCAGATTTATACAGTGGAGGACAACACCAGGGAGCGGCAGACACCGTTAGTAGGCCCCAACCACCAAATTTTTAAAAAACAGCACTTAATGAGAGCCAGAAGGTTGAAGCTCAGATTTATACAGTGGAGGACAACACCAGGGAGCGGCAGACACCGTTAGTAGGCCCCAACCACCAATTTTTTTTTAAAGAGCACTTAATGAGAGCCAGAAGGTTGAATCTCAGATTTATACAGTGGAGGACAACACCAGGGAGCGGCAGACACCGTTAGTATGCCCCAACCACCAATTTTTTTTTAAAAAGCACTTAATGAGAGCCAGAAGGTTGAAGCTCAGATTTATACAGTGGAGGACAACACCAGGGAGCGGCAGACACCGTTAGTAGGCCCTAACCACCAATTTTTTTTAAAAAAGCACTTAATGAGAGCCAGAAGTTTGAAGCTCAGATTTATACAGTGGAGGACAACACCAGGGAGCGGCAGACACCGTTAGTATGCCCCAACCACCAAATTTTTTTTAAAAAGCACTTAATGAGAGCCAGAAGGTTGAAGCTCAGATTTATACAGTGGAGGACAACACCATGGAGCGGCAGACACTGTTAGTAGGCCCTAACCACCAATTTTTTTTTAAAAAGCACTTAATGAGAGCCAGAAGGTTGAAGCTCAGATTTATACAGTGGAGGACAACAACAGGGAGCGGCAGGCACCGTTAGTAGGCCCCAACCACCAAATTTTTAAAAAACAGCACTTAATGAGAGCCAGAAGGTTGAAGCTCAGATTTATACAGTGGAGGACAACACCAGGGAGCGGCAGACAACGTTAGTAGGCCCTAACCACCAAATTTTTAAAAAACAGCACTTAATGAGAGCCAGAAGGTTGAAGCTCAGATTTATACAGTGGAGGACAACAACAGGGAGCGGCAGGCACCGTTAGTAGGCCCCAACCACCAAACTTTTTTTTTTTAAAAAGCACTTAATGAGAGCCAGAAGGTTGAAGCTCAGATTTATACAGTGGAGGACAACACCAGGGAGCGGCAGACACCGTTAGTAGGCCCCAACCACCAAATTTTTAAAAAAACAGCACTTAATGAGAGCCAGAAGGTTGAAGCTCAGATTTATACAGTGGAGGACAACACCAGGGAGCGGCAGACACCGTTAGTAGGCCCTAACCACCAATTTTTTTTTTAAAAGCACTTAATGAGAGCCAGAAGGTTGAAGCTCAGATTTATACAGTGGAGGACAACAGCAGGGAGCGGCAGACACCGTTAGTATGCCCCAACCACCAAATATTTTTTAAAAAGCACTTAATGAGAGCCAGAAGGTTGAAGCTCAGATTTATACAGTGGAGGACAACACCAGGGAGCGGCAGACACCGTTAGTAGGCCCTAACCACCAATTTTTTTTAAAAAAGCACTTAATGAGAGCCAGTAGGTTGAAGCTCAGATTTATACAGTGGAGGACAACACCAGGGAGCGGCAGACACCGTTAGTAGGCCCCAACCACCAAATTTTTAAAAAACAGCACTTAATGAGAGCCAGAAGGTTGAAGCTCAGATTTATACAGTGGAGGACAACACCAGGGAGCGGCAGACACCGTTAGTAGGCCCCAACCACCAATTTTTTTTTAAAGAGCACTTAATGAGAGCCAGAAGGTTGAAGCTCAGATTTATACAGTGGAGGACAACACCAGGGAGCGGCAGACACCGTTAGTATGCCCCAACCACCAATTTTTTTTTAAAAAGCACTTAATGAGAGCCAGAAGGTTGAAGCTCAGATTTATACAGTGGAGGACAACACCAGGGAGCGGCAGACACCGTTAGTAGGCCCTAACCACCAATTTTTTTTTAAAAAGCACTTAATGAGAGCCAGAAGGTTGAAGCTCAGATTTATACAGTGGAGGACAACACCAGGGAGCGGCAGACACTGTTAGTAGGCCCTAACCACCAATTTTTTTTTAAAAAGCACTTAATGAGAGCCAGAAGGTTGAAGCTCAGATTTATACAGTGGAGGACAACAACAGGGAGCGGCAGGCACCGTTAGAAGGCCCCAACCACCAAATTTTTAAAAAACAGCACTTAATGAGAGCCAGAAGGTTGGAGCTCAGATTTATACAGTGGAGGACAACACCAGGGAGCGGCAGACACCGTTAGTAGGCCCCAACCACCAAACTTTTTTTTTTTAAAAAGCACTTAATGAGAGCCAGAAGGTTGAAGCTCAGATTTATACAGTGGAGGACAACACCAGGGAGCGGCAGACACCGTTAGTAGGCCCCAACCACCAAATTTTTAAAAAACAGCACTTAATGAGAGCCAGAAGGTTGAAGCTCAGATTTATACAGTGGAGGACAACACCAGGGAGCGGCAGACACCGTTAGAAGGCCCTAACCACCAATTTTTTTTTTAAAAGCACTTAATGAGAGCCAGAAGGTTGAAGCTCAGATTTATACAGTGGAGGACAACAGCAGGGAGCGGCAGACACCGTTAGTATGCCCAACCACCAAATATTTTTTAAAAAGCACTTAATGAGAGCCAGAAGGTTGAAGCTCAGATTTATACAGTGGAGGACAACACCAGGGAGTGGCAGACACCGTTAGTAGGCCCTAACCACCAATTTTTTTTTAAAAAGCACTTAATGAGAGCCAGAAGGTTGAAGCTCAGATTTATACAGTGGAGGACAACACCAGGGAGCGGCAGACACCGTTAGTAGGCCCCAACCACCAAATTTTTTAAAAACAGCACTTAATGAGAGCCAGAAGGTTGAAGCTCAGATTTGTACAGTGGAGGACAACACCAGGGAGCGGCAGACACCGTTAGTAGGCCCCAACCACCAATTTTTTTTTAAAGAGCACTTAATGAGAGCCAGAAGGTTGAAGCTCAGATTTATACAGTGGAGGACAACACCAGGGAGCGGCAGACACCGTTAGTAGGCCCCAACCACCAAACTTTTTTTTTTTTAAAAAGCACTTAATGAGAGCCAGAAGGTTGAAGCTCAGATTTATACAGTGGAGGACAACACCAGGGAGCGGCAGACACCGTTAGTATGCCCCAACCACCAAATTTTTTTTAAAAAGCACTTAATGAGATCCAGAAGGTTGAAGCTCAGATTTATACAGTGGAGGACAACACCAGGGAGCGGCAGACACCGTTAGTATGCCCCAACCACCAATTTTTTTTTAAAAAGCACTTAATGAGAGCCAGAAGGTTGAAGCTCAGATTTATACAATGGAGGACAACACCAGGGAGTGGCAGACACCGTTAGTAGGCCCTAACCACCAATTTTTTTTTTAAAAAGCACTTAATGAGAGCCAGAAGGTTGAAGCTTAGATTTATACAGTGGAGGACAACACCAGGGAGCGGCAGACACCGTTAGTATGCCCAACCACCAAATATTTTTTAAAAAGCACTTAATGAGAGCCAGAAGGTTGAAGCTCAGATTTATACAGTGGAGGACAACACCAGGGAGTGGCAGACACCGTTAGTAGGCCCTAACCACCAATTTTTTTTTAAAAAGCACTTAATGAGAGCCAGAAGGTTGAAGCTCAGATTTATACAGTGGAGGACAACACCAGGGAGCGGCAGACACCGTTAGTAGGCCCCAACCACCAAATTTTTAAAAAACAGCACTTAATGAGAGCCAGAAGGTTGAAGCTCAGATTTGTACAGTGGAGGACAACACCAGGGAGCGGCAGACACCGTTAGTAGGCCCCAACCACCAATTTTTTTTTAAAGAGCACTTAATGAGAGCCAGAAGGTTGAAGCTCAGATTTATACAGTGGAGGACAACACCAGGGAGCGGCAGACACCGTTAGTAGGCCCCAACCACCAAACTTTTTTTTTTTTAAAAAGCACTTAATGAGAGCCAGAAGGTTGAAGCTCAGATTTATACAGTGGAGGACAACACCAGGGAGCGGCAGACACCGTTAGTATGCCCCAACCACCAAATTTTTTTTAAAAAGCACTTAATGAGATCCAGAAGGTTGAAGCTCAGATTTATACAGTGGAGGACAACACCAGGGAGCGGCAGACACCGTTAGTATGCCCCAACCACCAATTTTTTTTTAAAAAGCACTTAATGAGAGCCAGAAGGTTGAAGCTCAGATTTATACAATGGAGGACAACACCAGGGAGTGGCAGACACCGTTAGTAGGCCCTAACCACCAATTTTTTTTTTAAAAAGCACTTAATGAGAGCCAGAAGGTTGAAGCTTAGATTTATACAGTGGAGGACAACACCAGGGAGCGGCAGACACCGTTAGTATGCCCCAACCACCAAATTTTTTTTAAAAAGCACTTAATGAGAGCCAGAAGGTTGAAGCTCAGATTTATGCAGTGGAGGACAACACCAGGGAGCGGCAGACACCGTTATTATGCCCCAACCACCAATTTTTTTTTAAAAAGCACTTAATGAGAGCCAGAAGGTTGAAGCTCAGATTTATACAGTGGAGGACAACACCAGGGAGCGGCAGACACTGTTAGTAGGCCCTAACCACCAATTTTTTTAAAAAAAGCACTTCATGAGAGCGAGAAGGTTGAAGCTCAGATTTATACAGTGGAGGACAATTTGAATTAGGGACTGCAGACAGACTTAGTAGGCTGTCCCCTGTGGACCATGCATCCACCACATTAACCCATTGCGCCGTAATGGACACGTAACCTTCCGTGGCCATGCCTACAGGTCCATGCGTCTGTTGTCAGGTGCACCTTTGTACTCACAGATTGCCAGAGTGCATGGACAATGCGGTCTTATACATGCTTTTCTCGCAAAAGAAGTGTCGACTGATTAGCTTGTAGCGTGGTACAGCGTAGTCCATCATGGCTTTATTAACATTAAATAAAATATATAAATAGGCCCTATGAACTTTTAAATAGGTTCCAGGGGTACACGGGCAGCATTGGTGTGGTCAGCGGAGGACGATTGCAAGGAGGGACCGCAGACAGGCTTACTAGGCCTAAAATAAATAAAAATAGGCTCAAGGCACTTAGAGTTATCTCGCAGGGGTACACAGGCAGCATTGTTGTGGTCAGTGGAGGAGGATTGCAAGGAGGGACCGCAGACAGACTTACTAGGCCTAAAATAAATAAAAATAGGCTCTATGCAGTTTTAAATAGGTTACATGGGTACACAGGCAGCATTGTTGTGGTCAGTGGAGGAGGATTGCAAGGAGGGACCGCAGACAGGCTTACTAGGCCTAAAATAAATAAAAATAGGCTCAAGGCACTTAGAGTTATCTCGCAGGGCTACACAGGCAGCATTGTTGTGGTCAGTGGAGGAGGATTGCAAGGAGGGACCGCAGACAGGCTTACTAGGCCTAAAATAAATAAAAATAGGCTCAAGGCACTTAGAGTTATCTCGCAGGGGTACACAGGCAGCATTGTTGTGGTCAGTGGAGGAGGATTGCAAGGAGGAACCGCAGACAGGCTTACTAGGCCTAAAATAAATAAAATTAGGCTCAATGCAGTTTAAATAGGTTACATGGGTACACAGGCAGCATTGTTGTGGTCAGTGGAGGAGGATTGCAAGGAGGGACCGCAGACAGGCTTACTGGGCCTAAAATAACTAAAAATAGGCTCAAGGCACTTAGAGTTATCTCGCAGGGGTACACAGGCAGCATTGTTGTGGTCAGTGGAGGAGGATTGCAAGGAGGGACCGCAGACAGGCTTACTAGGCCTAAAATAAATAAAAATAGACTCTATCCAGTATTAAATAGGTTACATGGGTACACAGGCAGCATTGTTGTGGTCAGTGGAGGAGGATTGCAAGGAGGGACCGCAGACAGGCTTACTAGGCCTAAAATAAATAAAAATAGGCTCTATGCAGTTTTAAATAGGTTACATGGGTACACAGGCAGCATTGTTGTGGTCAGTGGAGGAGGATTGCAAGGAGGGACCGCAGACAGGCTTACTAGGCCTAAAATAAATAAAAATAGGCTCAAGGCACTTAGAGTTATCTCGCAGGGGTACACAGGCAGCATTGTTGTGGTCAGTGGAGGAGGATTGCAAGGAGGGACCGCAGACAGGCTTACTAGCCCTTAAAATAAATAAAAATAGGCTCTATGCAGTTTTAAATAGGTTACATGGGTACACAGGCAGCATTGTTGTGGTCAGTGGAGGAGGATTGCAAGGAGGGACCGCAGACAGGCTTACTAGGCCTAAAATAAATAAAAATAGGCTCTATGCAGTTTTAATTAGGTTACATGGGTACACAGGCAGCATTGTTGTGGTCAGTGGAGGATTGCAAGGAGGGACCGCAGACAGGCTTACTAGGCCTAAAATAAATAAAAATAGGCTCAAGGCACTTAGAGTTATCTCGCAGGGGTACACAGTCAGCATTGTTGTGGTCAGTGGAGGAGGATTGCAAGGAGGGACTGCAGACAGGCTTACTAGGCCTAAAATAAATAAAAATAGGCTCAAGGCACTTAGAGTTATCTCGCAGGGGTACACAGGCAGCATTGTTGTGGTCAGTGGAGGAGGATTGCAAGGAGGGACCGCAGACAGGCTTACTAGGCCTAAAATAAATAAAAATAGGCTTTATGCAGTTTTAAATAGGTTACATGGGTACACAGGCAGCATTGTTGTGGTCAGTGGAGGAGGATTGCAAGGAGGGACCGCAGACAGGCTTACTAGGCCTAAAATAAATAAAAATAGGCTCTATGCAGTTTTAAATAGGTTACATGGGTACACAGGCAGCATTGTTGTGGTCAGTGGAGGAGGATTGCAAGGAGCGACAGCAGACAGGCTTACTAGGCCTAAAATAAATAAAAATAGGCTCAAGGCACTTAGAGTTATCTCGCAGGGGTACACAGGCAGCATTGTTGTGGTCAGTGGAGGAGGATTGCAAGGAGGGACCGCAGACAGGCTTACTAGCCCTTAAAATAAATAAAAATAGGCTCTATGCAGTTTTAAATAGATTACATGGGTACACAGGCAGCATTGTTGTGGTCAGTGGAGGAGGATTGCAAGGAGGGACCGCAGACAGGCTTACTAGGCCTAAAATAAATAAAAATAGGCTCTATGCAGTTTTAATTAGGTTGCATGGGTACACAGGCAGCATTGTTGTGGTCAGTGGAGGAGGATTGCAAGGAGGGACCGCAGACAGGCTTACTAGGCCTAAAATAAATAAAAATAGGCTCAAGGCACTTAGAGTTATCTCGCAGGGGTACACAGGCAGCATTGTTGTGGTCAGTGGAGGAGGAGTGCAAGTAGGGACCGCAGACAGGCTTACTAGGCCTAAAATAAATAAAAATAGGCTCTATGCAGTTTGAAATAGGTTACATGGGTACACAGGCAGCATTGTTGTGGTCAGTGGAGGAGGATTGCAAGGAGGGACCGCAGACAGGCTTACTAGGCCTAAAATAAATAAAAATAGGCTCAAGGCACTTAGAGTTATCTCGCAGGGGTACACAGGCAGCATTGTTGTGGTCAGTGGAGGAGGATTGCAAGGAGGGACTGCAGACAGGCTTACTAGGCCTAAAATAAATAAAAATAGGCTCAAGGCACTTAGAGTTATCTCGCAGGGGTACACAGGCAGCATTGTTGTGGTCAGTGGAGGAGGATTGCAAGGAGGGACCGCAGACAGGCTTACTAGGCCTAAAATAAATAAAAATAGGCTCTATGCAGTTTTAAATAGGTTACATGGGTACACAGGCAGCATTGTTGTGGTTAGTGGAGGAGGATTGCAAGGAGCGACAGCAGACAGGCTTACTAGGCCTAAAATAAATAAAAATAGGCTCAAGGCACTTAGAGTTATCTCGCAGGGGTACACAGGCAGCATTGTTGTGGTCAGTGGAGGAGGATTGCAAGGAGGGACCGCAGACAGGCTTACTAGGCCTAAAATAAATAAAAATAGGCTCAAGGCACTTAGAGTTATCTCGCAGGGTTACACAGGCAGCATTGGTGTGGTCAGCGGAGGACGATTGCAAGGAGTGTCTGACACAGTTAGTACTCATAAAAAATAAATAGATGTTAATGTCTCGCAAAACAACAAAAAAAAAAGTGTGGCATACTTAGGTACAGGGGTGGGCTCATCTGCTGAGTTTCTGACATAGTAATTTGGCAGTAAGTATTTACTGGTGTCAATATAGGACACTGACCCAGACTACTTTAACTAGCATCATAGATGTCAACAAATTGGTATTGTCAGTGCCAGGCATTGAATGATGTCAGCGCATAGACTAAACATTGGTGGAGCTGTGAGAGATAATTTTGCACGTGGTAGAGCACAGTTTGAGCTGGGGGGGGTGATCTCTCTTGTGGCCGGCGGTACCGTCCCAGGGCCCCTCATGTTACAATGGTGTGTCTGACATTGGGTGCGCGCCACCACCGCCAGAGACACTTTATTGTACTATGAGGGACCCAGTGGCAGTGCCGTCGACCAAAAGCGGGCACACCCACCTCTTCAGACAAACGGCACTCTAACGGGTGCTTGCGCCAAGTGGCGAGACCACGGCCCCGTGGGGGGAGTTTTCCCATTGAGGGAGGTGTAAACATGTCGTATGCTGGACAAACAGCTGCTGCAAATTAAGAGATTGGAACACTCAGTAAGACCTGTCCACAAGCAAGACCTTTTTATAGGAAAGCTAGGTGTCAGCCGGGAAAGGTGGGGCAAAATAATTTGAAATCCAGGAGTGGTTCATTTTAATGAAAGTTAGATCATCCACATTTTGGGTAGCCAGACGAGTCCTTTTTTCGGTTAATATTGAACCAGCAGCACTGAATACTCTTTCTGATAGCACACTAGCTGCTGGGCAAGCAAGCTCCTGCAATGCATATTCTGCCAATTCAGGCCAGGTGTCTAATTTGGATGCCCAGTAATCAAATGGGAATGACGGTTGAGGGAGAACATCAATAAGGGATGAAAAATAGTTAGTAACCATACTGGACAAATGTTGTCTCCTGTCACTTTGAATAGATATTACTATAATCATGAAGCACCAATAATTCCAATGATGGTGAGCAGGTAGTCCTAACTCTCCCAAAGCACCCTTCGGATGCCCTCCTTGGACTACTCCAGAATACAAATGCCACTAAAAAACGGAGCAAGAACGTCCACTTCAACATAGTTATATAAAAATATTCAAATCAGTTTATTATAATCACCTTAGTATAAATATACAAATCACAGAGATACAAAGTACAAAATGTGCGTGCTGTCAGCACAAACATAAAGCAGGAGGCATTACAAGGAGAACATGACAATAGCCAAGTTTAGAGGGGGAGTACAAAAATGTACCCTTCTGGTTGCAGCATTGGTCCCTATAAGATATATGGCCATGTATATACATATCACTAGGTTCAATAGTACCCATACCACGGCCACCACATGGATAAAATCACATAATTAAATACAATAGCTGCTTACCCATTGGTAGTCAGGGTTCGTACCCCCACCTCACTTGGCACCCCGGACGCGCGTTTCGCGTAGCTTTTTCAACAGGGTATGTACCCATGGTTCCATTGTCGACCGCCGGTAAATATAGCACACCGTTCCATTTGCGCATGCGCTAGCGGCGCCATGTCTTTCCGGCTGCCTCACTTTTTGGTCTCTGGCCCTCCGGCTTCCGTCCCTTCCTTGCGCACCTGCCAGCCATCACCGGCCATTGTGCCATGTACTTAAGGATGCTATCTTGAGTGGTGAGTACTTCCCCTGACGAAGCGGCCCTTGTAGCCGCGACACGCGTTGGGACCTCCTGCCTGACGGTCCTGTTCCTTCTTCATTTGGCTGCTTTTTTACCATTTTGACTACAGGTGATTATTGGATTGCCCGGCACATATGTGTTTCCCTCAAACTACCTATCCGTTCAGGGTTTTCCTGGCCTCATTACCTCCCTGGGTGGGCAGCTTGATTCAGATTGCACTATCATGTGCTGAAGCCTATTACCCGTATAGGGTTTCCCTGTTCTCATCACTTCCCTTTGTGGGTAGTCTGTTTGAGTGCATTATTATGTGTTGGAACTAGCTATTTGCTATTCTGTTATAGCTCTCCATCCACACAGGATTCATTGGCTTTGTTACTTATTGGCAGCATATACTAGACTGCTATGACCTGAGTGGTCAAGGGGTAGTATTTGTATCTGCATTTATATACTGTGGGGTTGTCACAGTGTGTTCTGTTGGCATATCTGTGCATTGAGTATATTCAGGATCTGTCCATGTTATGTATGCAGCACTTTATTTCTGAACGGGCCTGATGGGGGAGTTGTGTTGTAACTATTTTAATTGTTTTTAATTGTGTTCCACCATTAAAGTTGTTCCTTTTTGATAAATTATTTCGGGTGGTGTGCATCAAGTTCTTGAGTGGCTGCTCTCTTCTTTTTTCTAGTTACATTACTCCCAGCCGCTTATTTTTGCACCCCTCTTTTTTGGATTTATGTGTTTATTGTGTTGTGCGCCAGCCACTTTTGTTTTTTGCAGTGTTGTTTTCCATGCATCAAAACTTTTTTTTATGGTTTCTGGCTTGGCAGCACACGGTTTATAAGGACCATATGGTTATATTTATGTTCATATACATTTCTTATGTCCAGGTGAATGTCTGTGCATTGGTTTGCCATGGATTGGGATGCGAGAGAGGCTGCATGGAGGGCTTCGGCTTCCACTGCCTTTACGGATGATGTCCAAAGCTGTCCAGATTCTGATTTTACACGTGTTACTACTAAACTCATGGCAGCCCAGAAACAGGGGATCAAACTGTTATGGAACATCCGATGTTTAGAAGAGTACCTCAAGTTAAATCTGGTTCCCAGGGGACTGAGAATCCCTATCTTCCCTGCTTGGGAACCCTCTGACAACTTTCGTACCACCTGGGAGGGAGGTCTCCTACGGTGTTCACATATCCTGATCAATTTATTGATCACGCATGACAGAGATCTTTTGAGTCAGGTCAAGACGGAGATCAAGGGTCTTGAGAATGACCTCAACAAATTTGATGTAGCATCGCAGATCCAGCCCTTCAGGGTCAAACTTAAAGAGGTTCTGGACAAGTTTGATAAGGAAATTATGGACAAAAAAAGGTCCAAATTTTTGAGGGATAAGTCAGATTTTGACCAAAAAAGGGTGATTAACTGGAAACATCAAGGTAACCAGCGACGGGGCAGGAGTACTAAACCTTATGCCCATGATTCACTACATAGTAACTCGGCCCCGGATGGATAGCTGTCGAGTGATTTTTTATCTTCTGCGGAAAGCGAACCCGACACAGGGCCAGGACTAGACGGGGACGGAGGAGGTACAAGTCTGTTCACATGTGTCACTAGGAACAGAAATCACAGGCCGGTATATTACAACCAACGGAGGGGGAACCGCAGATAGCCCTACAATCTACCGTCGATACCCGTGAGTATGATGGTTCTAACTATGAGTCTCTTCACATTATTAACCTGTCTGAATATCAATTGAGTGCTGCTGAGACATCTGTCTTGAAGAGAGGTCTGACGTTTTCACCTGCGCAGGAGATGGATAAGTTCACGCTTATTAAAGATCTCTTTCTCTTCTGCAGAAAAATCATTTTACAAGTTTTGCATAACCAGTCACAATCGGCTTCGACAACTGATGAAACAGACCAAAGGGCGCTGCAGGATCTCTTGGATCTACTGGACGAAGGGGACACTCCCAGAGGTAGTCCGCTATTTCCACAAGGAATAGGTCTACTATATGTCCCCCCCTTTCTACGGTTCCAGCCGTAAAAATTTTCTTTGAGCTGGTTAAACAGGATATTGAGGCATTGCCTTCTGGTTCAGGTGTGGGTATTAATCTTACCGGCCAGGAGCATAAAGCTCTACATGATCTAAGCAACAATAAGGAATTTGTGATTAGAGAGGCTGACAAGGGGGGGAATATTATCCTATGGCCCCACTATATGTACTTGGAGGAAGCACACAGACAGTTAGGGAATTCACGGTTTTATCGCAAATTACCCTCTGACCCTACTGGGGTGTTCGCAACCAAATTGAGGAACTTACTTGATAGAACTTTTGAATTAGGGATTATTAATGTGCACGAGCGGGACTTTATTTGGGTAGATCAACCAATTACGCCCACTTTCTACATGCTACCCAAAGTCCACAAAAGTACTATCAAGCCCCCTGGACGCCCTATAGTCTCAAGTATAGGCAGCCTTTGTGAGAGGGCGTGTTCTTATGTTGATTTCTTTTTACAGCCTCTTGTGACTACGCTCCCTTCCTACATAAGAGATTCCTCACATTTCATCAGCGTCAATAAAGGGGCTACCTTTACTCCGGGGGACCTTATGGTCACATGCGATGTTGAATCGCTGTACTCCAATATCAATCATGATGATGGCATGCAGGCGGTCTTATTTTTCCTTGACCAACAGGTAAATTCAGACAGATTACACGACTCCTTTATTATTGATTTGCTTGATTTTGTGCTGAGGCATAATTTTTTCTTGTTTGATCGGAGTTATTATTTACAGACTTCTGGTGTGGCCATGGGGGCGCGTTGTGCCCCCTCTTTTGCAAATCTTTTTTTGGGGTGGTGGGTGTCTTCGGTGGTCTTTATTTCTGATCTTTTTTTGAGCAAGGTGCGACACTGGTCGCGTTTCATTGACGATGTTTTCTTTATTTGGTCTGGTTCAGAGGAGGAGCTTTCCCAATTCATGGAGGCCCTCAAAAACAACTCTTTGAATATTTTTTTGACTTTTCACTTTTCTTCCACTACAGTTAACTTTTTTGGATCTGGAGGTCAGGTGTTGTGACGGCGTTCTCTCCACGTCTCTATATCGGAAGCCTACTGCTGTCACGGGTTTTCTTGATTACCGGAGTTTTCACCCTAAACACACGAGAGATGGGATCCCGACGGGCCAATTCCTCAGAGCGAGGCGCAATTGTTCTCTGGACTCTGACTTCAGGAAAGAAGCCCGGGACCTCACGGCAAGGTTCAAAGCCAGGAACTATCCCAGGAAGTGCATCTCCCAGGCCTATCAAAGGGCGAGCCGGCACATGCAGGACTCATTACTCATCACCAACAGGAGGAGACCAGATAGCTATGTGCGTTTCATCACGGGCTATCATACCCATTGGTCCAAGGTGAGCAAAATCTTGAATGATCATTGGAGGATTTTAGCTACCGACACGCTGACCTCACAGGTCATCAGTACGAGGCCTTTGGTTACAGCCAGGAGGGCACCGAACTTTAGGGATATACTTACCCAGAGTCACTACAGGAGACCTACATGGAGACTTAACCGTGGTATGACTCTGAGGGGTTCCTTCCCGTGCGGTGACTGCAGTATCTGTCCATACATGCATCCAGTCCGGGATGTGTTTTGCAATCCTATTGACCAGATGCAGCACAGACTTAGAGCTTACTGTTATGATCCTTAGTGGTTGAGGATCACAAATTACTCCAGCTAAGTAACAAACATAGGACAAGCTCTAGGGAGGTGGCAAACTGGACTGACCGCAAATCTGAACCTATCCAAACACACTAGAAGTAGCCGGTGAACGTGCCTAAAAAATCCTAGACGTCTCGAGCCAGCCTAAGGAACTAACTACCCCTAGAGAGAAAGAAAGACCTCTCTTGCCTCCAGAGAAATAATCCCCAAAGATATAGAAGCCCCCAACAAATAATAACGGTGAGATAAGAGGAAGGCACATACACAGGGGTGAAAGCAGATTCAGCAAATGAGGCCCACTAATACTAGATAGCAGAAAATAGAAAAGGGAATCTATGCGGTCAGTAAAAAACCTTTACAAAATATCCACTCTGAGATTTCAAGAACCCCCGCACCAACTAACGGTGTGGGGGGAGAAACTCAGTCCCCTAGAGCAACCAGCAAGCGAGGAAATCACATTTTAGCGAGCTGGACTAAAAACATAATGAACACTGATAATCAAAAAATGATCAACAAAAACTTAGCTTGTCTTGGAGAGACTGGGAGCAAGGTAGACACCAGGAATCTGAAGAGCACTGAATACATTGATAGCAGGCAAGGAACTGAGTATCCAGGTGAGTTAAATAGGAAACCAACCAAGGATAACGAACCAGCTGATGCTGCCAACCTGCAGAAAGACAACACTACACAGTACCGCTTGTGACCACTAGAGGGAGCCCAAAAATAGAGTTCACAACAGCTTACATCAACTGCAAAACCTCTCATGTTGTTTATGCCTTGATCTGTCACTGTCCTTGTATTTACGTAGGTCAGACCTCGCAAGAATTGCGACGGAGAATACAAAGCCACTTGTCTACCATTAATACGGCAGCCATGGACAGTCGGAAGGGCAAAACACTGAGCACGGTGGCCGCACATTTTTTATCTCATCATGGGGGCAAATGTGCGAATACGAGGATTATTGGTCTGGAACACGTCATGAGTTCGGGTAGAGGTGGTTCTCTGCATAAAAGGCTCCTACAAGTGGAATCTCGTTGGATCTACCTACTTCACTCCATAGCACCACAAGGAATCAATGAGGACCTGCATTTCACGGGTTTCTTGGGTTTATCATCTATCTGCGGTTCTGGTTTCCTCCTCTCGGTTGGACTGAACCCTGAAATTGGACCATATTTCTGGCTCACGTTATGAATATGAGGGGTTCTCATTTCCAGGACCTTATGGGTTTGGGCCGCTCATTGGCTATTGGACTTGTGCGTGGGAGCATTGCCCATTACATCGGACATTCTATCTTATATATGGGTTGGACATTATACTTTGCATTATGCATTTTATATATTTGTCTGTTTGTCAATGAATATTTGTGCCTGTTGCCTGGTTTTTGCATTTATAAGTCTCATGTTTCGCCCACTCATGCGTTTTCCTTCTGCTCCTCCTAGAGCTTTATGTACCATGTGTGTCTGGGCCATGTGTTGCAGCTTATATGTATATCCCTCGTCTTGTCCTAGCCGTCCACCATCATCTTTGGTGCCGGGTAGCATATTCCAACTTCCTTTTCATGGTTAGCTCCGCCCCTTTTTCTCGCTTTGTTTTTTCATCCGGCATTCCCCATGGTTCCATTGTGGACCGCCGGTATATTTACAGGCGTGTGTGCATTGGAACACTATGGGCAGAGACGTCTGCCCACACACAGCACACCGTTCCATTTTCGCATGCGCTAGCGGCGCCATGTCTTTCCGGCTGCCTCACTTTTTGGTCTCTGGCCCTCCGGCTTCCGTCCCTTCCTTGCGCACCTGCCAGCCATCACCGGCCATTGTGCCATGTACTTAAGGACGCTATCTTGAGTGGTGAGTACTTCCCCTGACGAAGCGGCCCTTGTAGCCGCGACACGCGTTGGGACCTCCTGCCTGACGGTCCTGTTCCTTCTTCATTTGGCTGCTTTTTTACCATTTTGACTACAGGTGATTATTGGATTGCCCGGCACATATGTGTTTCCCTCAAACTACCTATCCGTTCAGGGTTTTCCTGGCCTCATTACCTCCCTGGGTGGGCAGCTTGATTCAGATTGCACTATCATGTGCTGAAGCCTATTACCCGTATAGGGTTTCCCTGTTCTCATCACTTCCCTTTGTGGGTAGTCTGTTTGAGACTGCATTATTATGTGTTGGAACTAGCTATTTGCTATTCTGTTATAGCTCTCCATCCACACAGGATTCATTGGCTTTGTTACTTATTGGCAGCATATACTAGACTGCTATGACCTGAGTGGTCAAGGGGTAGTATTTGTATCTGCATTTATATACTGTGGGGTTGTCACAGTGTGTTCTGTTGGCATATCTGTGCATTGAGTATATTCAGGATCTGTCCATGTTATGTATGCAGCACTTTATTTCTGAACGGGCCTGATGGGGGAGTTGTGTTGTAACTATTTTAATTGTTTTTAATTGTGTTCCACCATTAAAGTTGTTCCTTTTTGATAAATTATTTCGGGTGGTGTGCATCAAGTTCTTGAGTGGCTGCTCTCTTCTTTTTTCTAGTTACATTACTCCCAGCCGCTTATTTTTGCACCCCTCTTTTTTGGATTTATGTGTTTATTGTGTTGTGCGCCAGCCACTTTTGTTTTTTGCAGTATTTGTTCGAGGTTCTCATGTGGCATAATATTTTGCAATTTGCCTTTATAGCGAGGGTCAAGGATGCAGGCCAACCAGTAATCGTCATCGGTCGTCATTTTAATAATGCGTGGGTCCCTTTTGAGGATACGTAAGGCATAATCCGCCATGTGGGCCAAAGTTCCAGTTGTCAAATCTGCGATTGTGCTGGTTTGAGGGGCAGTTACAGGCAAATCTACGTCACTTGTCTCCCCTAAAAAACAAGAACCCGGCCTTGCAACGCCACTAATTTCTGTTGGCCCAGGAGAAGCTTCCTCATTAAAAAAGTACTCATCCCCATCATCCTCCTCATCCTCTTCGCCCGCTACCGCGTCCTCTACATGGCCCTGACCAGACAATGGCTGACTGTCATCAAGGCTTTCCTCTTCCTCGGCTGCAGACGCCTGCTCCTTTATGTGCGTCAAACTTTGCATCAGCAGACGCATTAGGGGGATGCTCATGCTTATTATGGCGTTGTCTGCACTAACCAGCCGTGTGCATTCCTCAAAACACTGAAGGACTTGACACAGGTCTTGTAGCTTCGACCACTGCACACCTGACAACTCCATGTCTGCCATCCAACTGCCTGCCCTTGTATCCTCCCACAATTACATAACAGCACGCCTCTGTTCGCACAGTCTCTGAAGCATGTGCAGTGTGGAGTTCCACCTTGTTGCAACGTCGATGATTAGGCGATGCTGGGGAAGGTTCAAAGACCGCTGATAGTTCTGCATACGGCTGGAGTGTACGGGCGAACGGCGGATATGCGAGCAAAGTCTGCGCACTTTGAGGAGCAGGTCGGGTAACCCCGGATAACTTTTCAGGAAGCACTGCACCACCAGGTTTAAGGTGTGAGCCAGGCAAGGAATGTGTTTCAGTTGGGAAAGGGCTATGGCAGCCATGAAATTCCTTCCGTTATCACTCACTACCTTGCTTGCCTCAAGATGTACAGTGCCCAGCCATGACTGAGTTTCTTTCTGCAAAAACTCGGACAGAACTTCCGCGGTGTGTCTGTTGTCGCCCAAACACTTAATTGCCAATACGCTTGCCACTAGCTGTCCCATAATGGCACACCTGGTGTGCAACAGTGGCAGCTGCGGATGGAGTGGATGTGCGACTGCGGTCTGTGGACGAGCTCTCGCTTCTGCAGGAGGATGAGGAAGAGGAGGAGGGGGAGCGAACGCCTACAGCAAACTCTTTCCTTGACCGTGGGCTAGGCAGAACTGTCCCAATATTGCTGTCCCCTGTGGACCCTGCATCCACCACATTCACCCAGTGTGCCGTGATGGAGACGTAACGTCCCTGGCCATGCCTACTGGTCCATGCATCTGTTGTCAGGTGCACCTTTGTAGTCACAGACTGCCTGAGTGCATGGACGATGCGGTCTTTAACATGCTGTTGGAGGGCTGGGATGGCTTTTCTAGAAAAGAAGTGTCGACTGGGTAGCTCGTAGCGTGGTACAGCATAGTCCATCAGCGCTTTGAAAGCTTCGCTTTCAACTAACCGGTAGGGCATCATCTCTAATGAGATTATTCTAGCAATGTGGGCGTTCAAACCCTGTGTACGCGGATGCGAGGATGAGTACTTCCTTTTCCTAACAAGAGTCTCATGTAGGGTGAGCTGGACTGGAGAGCTGGAGATCGTGGAACTAGCGGTGGTGCCGGTGGACATGGCAGACTGAGGGTTGGAGATGGTATTCTTGCCGGTGCCCTACATGCAGTGTTTCCTACTACGAACCTGGTGATTCCCTGACTGCTTTGGCCTGGAGACAAAAGCTGCACAGATACTGCAGGTGTTGCGGGAAATGGTGGGCTTACAGTGAGCGAAGGGATGTAGCGTTGCTGACTAGCTTCATTGGCCGAGGGTGCTGCAACCTTTAGGGACGTTTGGTAGTTAGTCCAGGCTTGCAAATGCATGGTGGATAAATGTCTATGCATGCAACTTGTATTTAGACTTTTAAGATTCTGACCTCTGCTTAAGGTAGTTGAACATTTTTGACAGATGACTTTGCGCTGATCATTTGGATGTTGTTTAAAAAAATGCCAGACTGCACTCTTTCTACTATCAGATACCTTTTCAGGCATTGCAGACTGAGCTTCTTTAACTGGATGGCCACGCTGTCCTCCAACTGGTTTTGGTTTTGCCACGTGATTTTGGCCAGATACGGGCCCGGCAGATGGAACCTGTTGTGATGTTGATGCCTGCTGCGGCTCCTCCTCCTCCTCCACTTCAGAACTACTGCCGCCTGCACCCTGTTCCCCCAATGACTGCCAATTGGGGTCAACAACAGGGTCATCTATGACCTCCTCTTCTATCTCGTGTGCAACTTCGTCTGTGTCACCGTGTAAGCCGGTGGTATAGCGTTCGTGACGGGGCACCATAGTCTCAGCTGGGTTTGATTCTGGCTCAGTACACTGCGAGGGCAATGTTCTGGTCTGAGTCAAAGGAACAGCATAGTAATCTGGCTGTGGCTGTGCATCAGTGCACTCCATGTCCGATTCAACTTCTAATGGGCATGGCCTGTTAACTGTTTCACTGTCTAACCCAGGAACGGTATGTGTAAAGAGCTCCATGGAGTAACCTGTTGTGTCTCCTGACGCATCCTTCTCTCTTGTTCTGGGTGAAGAAGACAAGGAAGCGACTTGTCCCTGACCGTGAACATCCACTAACGACGTGCTGCTTTTACATTTTGCACTTTCAGAAGAGGAGACAAAAGAGCTAGAGGCTGAGTCAGCAAGGAAAGCCAAAAATTGTTCTTGCTGCTCCGGCTTTAAAAGCGGTTTTCCTACTCCCAGAAAAGGGAACGTTCGAGGCCTTGTGCAGCCAGACGACGAACCTGGCTCAACAACTCGAGACTTAGGTGCTGTACTGCTTTTACCACGACCACCTGATGCTCCACCACCACTACCATCATTACCAGCTGACAATGACCGCCCACGGCCACGACCTCTTCCACCAGACTTCCTCATTGTTTGCAAAACGTAACCAAAGTAACGGTATTTGTTACTGTAAAACAACTTATAAGGTGAACTCTAACTTCTGTAGGATTTATATATACCTTTATAGGTGGCTGACACTGAAAGGAAAACCAGGCCCAATGTTACACACTAGGTTTTCTGTGCCCCAATAATTTGAGACAGATGGCACACACACGACCGGCACTCAAGCAGAAATGCCAATCTTAATCTCCCACTATTTTTTTTTTTTTCAGGGAGAATAAAAAAAAAATAAAAATGGCCCAGTATTACACACTAGGTTTTCTGTGGCACACAATGAGAGACAGATGCCACACACAGCAATGGCACAGAGGCAGACTTGCCAATCTTTATCTCCCACTATTTATTTATTTTTTTACAGGGAGAATAAAAAAAAAAAAAAGGGCCCAGTATTACACACTGGTTTTCTGTGGCACACAATGAGAGACAGATGCCACACACAGCACTGGCACAGAGGCAGACTTGCCAATCTTTATCTCCCACTATTTATTTATTTTTTTACAGGGAGAATTAAAAAAAAAAAAAAAAAAAAAAAAGGGCCCAGTATTACACACTGGTTTTCTGTGGCACACAATGAGAGACAGATGCCACACACAGCAATGGCACAGAGGCAGACTTGCCAATCTTTATCTCCCACTATTTTTTTTTTTTCAGGGAGAATTTACAAAAAAAAAATGGCCCAGTATTACACACTGGTTTTCTGTGGCACACAATGAGAGACAGATGCCACACACAGCAATGGCACAGAGGCAGACTTGCCAATCTTTATCTCCCACTATTTATTTATTTTTTTACAGGGAGAATTAAAAAAAAAATGGCCCAGTATTACACACTGGTTTTCTGTGGCACACAATGAGAGATAGATGCCACACACAGCAATGGCACAGAGGCAGACTTGCCAATCTTTATCTCCCACTATTTATTTATTTTTTTACAGGGAGAATTAAAAAAAAAATGGCCCAGTATTACACACTGGTTTTCTGTGGCACACAATGAGAGACAGATGCCACACACAGCAATGGCACAGAGGCAGACTTGCCAATCTTTATCTCCCACTATTTTTTTTTTTTCAGGGAGAATTTACAAAAAAAAAAAAAATGGCCCAGTATTACACACTGGTTTTCTGTGGCACACAATGAAAGACAGATGCCACACACAGCAATGGCACAGAGGCAGACTTGCCAATCTTTATCTCCCACTATTTATTTATTTTTTTACAGGGAGAATTAAAAAAAAAAAAGAATGGCCCAGTATTACACACTGGTTTTCTGTGGCACACAATGAGAGACAGATGCCACACTCAGCAATGGCACAGAGGCAGACTTGCCAATCTTTATCTCCCACTATTTATTTATTTTTTTACAGGGAGAATTAAAAAAAAAATGGCCCAGTATTACACACTGGTTTTCTGTGGCACACAATGAGAGATAGATGCCACACACAGCAATGGCACAGAGGCAGACTTGCCAATCTTTATCTCCCACTATTTATTTATTTTTTTACAGGGAGAATTAAAAAAAAAATGGCCCAGTATTACACACTGGTTTTCTGTGGCACACAATGAGAGACAGATGCCACACACAGCAATGGCACAGAGGCAGACTTGCCAATCTTTATCTCCCACTATTTTTTTTTTTTTCAGGGAGAATTTACAAAAAAAAAAAAAATGGCCCAGTATTACACACTGGTTTTCTGTGGCACACAATGAGAGACAGATGCCACACACAGCAATGGCACAGAGGCAGACTTGCCAATCTTTATCTCCCACTATTTATTTATTTTTTTACAGGGAGAATTAAAAAAAAAAAAAATGGCCCAGTATTACACACTGGTTTTCTGTGGCACACAATGAGAGACAGATGCCACACTCAGCAATGGCACAGAGGCAGACTTGCCAATCTTTATCTCCCACTATTTTTTTTTTTTTCAGGGAGAATAAAAAACAAAATGGCCCAGTATTACACACTGGTTTTCTGTGGCGCACAATGAGAGACAGATGCCACACACAGCAATGGCACAGAGGCAGACTTGCCAATCTTTATCTCCCACTATTTATTTATTTTTTTACAGGGAGAATTAAAAAAAAAAAAGGCCAAGTATTACACACTGGTTTTATGTGGCACACAATGAGAGACAGATGCCACACACAGCAATGCCACAGAGGCAGACTTGCCAATCTTTATCTCCCACTATTTATTTATTTTTTTTCAGGGAGAATTTACAAAAAAAAAAAATGGCCCAGTATTACACACTGGTTTTCTGTGGCACACAAAGAGAGACAGATGCCACACACAGCAATGGCACAGAGGCAGACTTGCCAATCTTTATCTCCCACTATTTACTTATTTTTTTACAGGGAGAATTAAAAAAAAAATGGCCCAGTATTACACACTGGTTTTCTGTGGCACACAATGAGAGACAGATGCCACACACAGCAATGGCACAGAGGCAGACTTGCCAATCTATATCTCCCACTATTTATTTTTTTTTTCAGGGAGAATAAAAAAAAATAAAAAATGGCCCAGTATTACACACTAGGTTTTCTGTGGCACACAATGAGAGACAGATGCCACACACAGCACTGGCACAGAGGCAGACTTGCCAATCTTTATCTCCCACTATTTATTTATTTTTTTCAGGGAGAATTAAAAAAAAAAAAAAATGGCCCAGTATTACACACTAGGTTTTCTGTGGCACACAATGAGAGACAGATGCCACACACAGCACTGGCACAGAGGCAGACTTGCCAATCTTTATCTCCCTGCAGTAATCTAAGAAAAGTATGGCAGGCAGCTATAAAAAGGACTGCTGCACACAAAAGTGTGGACAACCAAACAAGATAGCTGTGCAGAAAGGAAGGAACAACAGGATTTGTGCTTTGAGAAAAGCAGTTGGTTTGCACAGCGGCGTACACACACAGCAACGCAGCTATCAGGGAGCCTTCTAGGGCAGCCCAATGAGCTACAGCGCTGAGGAAAAAATGTAGCTTCCACTGTCCCTGCAAACAAAAGGTGGTGTTGGACAGTGGAAATCGCTACAGCACAAGCGGTTTGGGGGTGAATGTACCCTGCCTAACACTATCCCTGCTTCTGACGAAGCGGCAGCAACCTCTCCCTACGCTCAGATCAGCAGCAGTAAGATGGCGGTCGGCGGGAACGCCCCTTTATAGCCCCTGTGATGCTGCAGAAAGCAAGCCAATCACTGCAATGCCCTTCTCTAAGATGGTGGGGACTGAGATCTATGTCATCACGCTGCCCACACTCTGCGTCCACCTTCATTGGCTGAGAAATGGCGCTTTTAGCGTCATTGAAATGCGACATTGGCGCGAAAGTCGCGTACCGCATGGCCGACCCAACACAGGGATCGGGTCGGGTTTCATGAGACGCCGACTTTGCCAAAAGTCGGCGACTTATGAAAATGACCGATCCGTTTCGCTCAACCCTAGCCATAACACTTATACCATGTGTGTGTGGATGAGTGTTTGATGAGTGAACAACCAACATCTTTTGCAACATTGCGTAATGATTTACCCTCTTTTAAGAGTTTGATAATACTCTCCGTTGTTTCAATTGACATCTCTCGTGTTGGAGCAATGATTCATGTCACTTCACTTGGCGCAACAGCTCTCCAAGGTGTGATCACTCCTTTTAAGAGGCAGATCTAAGCTGGGTGATTCCATAATTTTTTCCTCAGAATTGAGTGACTCCATAATTTTTCCATATGGTTGGTTAAAAAAGTAACCATTACTGACTTACATTTTTTGTTCTTGACTTCTTTTAGTGTTTCTTAAAGCCATAAAGTTGCCATTTGAAATGACTTTATTTTTTTGCCATATCTGTGATCTGCTTTTTTTCTACAAAATTAAACAACTGAATGAACATCCTACAAGGCCGGTGATTCCATAATTTTTTGCCAGGGGTTGTATAAGATAGACCTTTCAGTCATTCGCAGTGAGTGAGGACAAGCTGCCCATTGCTGGCCTCTTTGACAATTAACCTGTGTGTTTCGGTCTCCAGCCAGCTTTCAAAGTATGTTTTTTCTCTGAAATGCCTCAGCATTTCAAAGTCTAACATACAAGGCTCAAATAATATAGCAAGAGTCTGATACACGCTGCCCATGTTTCGGGCAGCATGTATGTGCTGTCACGTTGCCTTTGAAAAGGTTGTCCGCTACTTTAAGTTTTGATGACCTTTCTTTAGGAGAGGTCAACAATCTCTAATTGGTTGGGGACTGACATTTGGCACCCTCTCTGATCAGCTCCTATCAGTGTTGTCGATGGCGGAAATACTCACGGAGATGCACAGTCTTTTGAGTGGCCGCCGCATGGTACTACATATCCACCTCCTATTAATTTGAATAAGTGACGGATGTGTAATACAAAGCCTCGGCCACTATCAGAAGACAGCCAGCTCCACAAGTTAGTATTTCTGGCCAGCATCTGTCGAGGACATCGATAGTAGCTGATCGTCAAGGGTGACGAATATTGGACTCCGACCAATCAGTCTATCCTAAGAATAGGTCATCAATGCTAAAGTAGTGGACAACATTTGTGTGCTAGAGGTTCCTAAGGTTTTGAACCTATAGCAGGGCTCAATAACATGTCAGTGTGTTTTCTTTTATGCAAAAAAAGTGCGATTTTCATCAGTTTTATGGATCAGATTTTCATCAGTTTTGGTCAGTGTGCAAGTGCCAGTTTTTTTGTTTTTTTTATCATGTACGAAAAGGTTTCTCCAGCTTCTCAAGAAAATTAGACATCACATAGATGGAACACAGATTGCATAGAATTGCTGTCTGATTTTTCACAGTCCCACAGACTTGCATATCTGAATTTGTTTCATTACTTGGATCAAAATCAAAGCTATCTCTGTGCTTTGGTGATGATCATTCGGTTTGCATAAATAAACAGCCCTGTAGTCTGTAAATGGTACATGATCTATCCTTAAAGGGACTCTGTCACCTGAATTTGGAGGGCATATAAATGCCCTGTGTCTGGTCCGATGGGTGGTGGTTCCTCTTCTTTCATTCACCCCTTCCTTTCCCGCTGGCCGCAATATTTTCTTGAATTTCAGTAGGTTTCCTCCATAGTTCACGCGTGCGCAATGCAATCTTGCCTTGCGCATGCGCAGTATGCTTTGTCCAACTGCGGGCAAAGTCGAAAAGCATTACTGCCCATACGCCGGCGCACTATGTCCAGGAAGTATTTTGCTGTGTTAAGGCAAGATTGCATTGCCTGCCAAATTCAGGTGACAGAGTCCCTTTAAATAAAGTGGACACAACTTGAAAACATATGGAAGTATTGCAGTTTGATTGGCCATCAAATGAGTGTATACATTTTACACAATTTTGTTTTGTAGACTGTATGGCATAAAATGTATCTCACTGAGCATCAGGTAAAGCAAGATCAGTCATACAGTATGTTAAAGGGAACCTGTCACCCCCCCCTCCAGCGTTTGTAACTAAAAGAGCCACCTTGTGCATCACTAATGCTGCATTCTGACAAGGTGGCTCTTTTAGTTCGGGTCCCTGGCACTGCTGCAATAATCGCTTTTGAAGTTTGTCCCTCATACCTGTGAAATCGTCCCGGGGGCAGGTCTTTTCCCCCGAATCCAGACACCTCAGATGCTGAGATCAAGCAGGAGTTCCTTCCCTACACTGACTGGTTGTCAGGACTAATTAAAGATTTACAGCACAGAGTGCATTCATAGCCGCTCTGGCGGATGCCACTAACCAACCTAACTAGGGCTAGGAAAGCGCACTTGTTGAGCACGGTGCCACACTGGCGGTGACTGCAAATTGATGCAGTAATTCGTGTCTAGTGCTGATGGCACAATCTGGCAATAGGTAGCTCAATCACCCAAGTCCTTTCAACAACACTAGGGATGGGAATGATTAAGGAGCTTTCACCAGTTTCAGTCATACATCCACACACACATGATTTCAGATTTATACTAGCGCATGGCCGAGCGGCCATGCAAACCTTTATAGCTGTAGCCTTCTGGGACCTTCTTAATGATCCAATCGGAGCCGCTACAGGACCTGATCATGTGATCCCTGACCTCCAATGAAAGGTCATCCCGTGGGCATGCTCAGTAGAAGAAAAGCAGGACTTAGTTCCTGGAACGTCTGCTCGCCGCTGATCAATGTTGGTTACAAAGGCTGAGCCTGGAAAGGCAGCTGTAACCCAACGCACAGTATCTGCTTGAGCCAGACACTGGGATCAACTTCTCTGTTGAGCAGGCTACACTGTGGCAGGAGGAGAATGGGAGAATGCAGCGAACATGGTTCAAGATTCCCCTTGTGCAGTGGTGGGAACTTGACACCTAACACATACCCTCAGTGTGCTAAACCATTTTCCGAGGTTCATATCACTGACGCTAACAACCTCAGTGGCACATATCTCCCCTCCAGTACTTTTACAGTGGCTTTGTTACAATACATATAGTGCCTTGAAACAGTATCCATACCAGTGAACTTTTCCACATGTATATTCACAAATTTAAATAATATTTTGTTAAATAAAATCTTGAGTGACCAACTGCCTCTAGAACTCACGTAATTAGTGAATTCTGTCCACTTTTGTGTAACTTATTCTCGTTATGACTTTAGCTATTCTGTGAAGAACCCAGAGGATAGTTTGATTGAATCATGAAAACCAAGGAACACACCAGAAAGGTCTGGCATAAAGATGTGGAGATAAGTAAGGCAGAGTTAGGTTATAAAAAAAATAGCCTAAGCTCTTATCATCAAGTAGCACTGTTCAATCCATCAATTAAAAATGGAAGGAGTAGGGCACAATTGCAATCCTACCAAGACATGGCCATCCATCTAAACTGGAATTCCAAGCAAGGAGAGCACTAATTAGAAGAGCAGCCAAGAGGCCATGGTCACTCAGGAGGAGTTGCAGAGATCCACAAGTCAGATGTTGATTTTATATATTCCATAATATCCCAATAAAATACATTTAAGTGAAAAAATGTGGAAACGTTCATGGGGGTATGAATACTTTTCCAAGGCATTGTATGTACTAAGTTATTTAAAAAAAAAATGGATAAAGTTTTAGCATATATCTTATGTACTTAGCAACAGATAAACCAAGCTCCTGTGCTGCAGCCCTGCCTGAGCCTCAGCACAATGGAAAGTGGACGGCCATCCCGACGGCAGCGGTATATATTTCATTTATCTGCTGCATTTATCCCTAAAAGTCTGCACCCTCAGTTACCTCTTTGTACACCTGTTTAATGGGATATATTTAATTAATCTTACTGAGGAAGGCTTCTTTCACACTAGCGTCGGGCTCGGCCCATCGCAGTGCGTCGGGCCGAGGTTACCGACGCTAGCAGTGAATGCGCCGCACAACGGGGGCAGCGGATGCATTTTTCCAGCGCATCCGCTGCCCCATTGTGAGGTGCGGGGAAGTGCGGGGAGGTGGGGGCGGAGTTCCGGCCTCGCATGCGCGGTCGGAAAAAGCGGACCGTTGGCAGCAAAAAACGTTAATGTAACGTTTTTTGCTCCCGGCGGACCGCCACAACATGGCGCAACCGTCGCACGAAGGTTGCAACGTGTGTCAATGCGTCGCAAAGCGTCGCTAATGTTAGTCTATGGGGCAAAAACGCATCCTGCAGACAACTTTGCAGGATGCGTTTTTTCCCCTAAACGACGCATTGCGACGTATTGAAAAAAACGCTAGTGTGAAAGTAGCCTTAATCAGTCTGAGTCACCGAGTCTCCTCAATTTAAGAGAGACAAAGTGGCCAGATTAAGCACATACAAGAAAATATTTTTAAAAATTGAATGCAATTTTTATTAATATACACAAAATGACAAACAAAACAGAATGATATAAAACAAATGCATCTAATGTGAGGGACGCTAATGGAATGGAATCCCGTTAAACATTCATTAAGGTAAGTATTGCATGCAGGCTGCAAAGGAAAAATTCCCTATTGCTGAGTATAAATGGAGAGGCTTTTCAGTTTAAGTGTCATGTACTATTTTTCCCAAAGACAGCAACTCAATATGGACTATGCAATTTTCCTATAAAGGGCTAGTGCATAAGAGGGAAATAGACAATAATTAATTTCTTAAGTAAGAGATGTATGACTGTCTGGATTCTAGATTCAGTACTCTGACAAAGCATGGCATGCTGTAATAGGACTCCGTGTCAACTGTAGATGAATTTAGAAAAAAAAATTGCGACACCGGCATAGCAGGGCGGTCATCAGATCAGCCAGATCCCACACCAGGGAGTTCATACGGTGTTGCCACATTACTATAACGCTGCAATAGAGTTTGCTCTACAATCTCTAAGTATTTTCCCTTCAAGACCTTGCCCTTTTCTATTTTTGCGCTCTCGTTTTTCGCTCCCCTCCTTCCCAGAGCCATAACTTCTTTATTTTTCCATCAATATGGCCATATGAGGGCTTGTTTTTTGCGGGACAAGTTGAAATTTTGAACGACATCATTGGTTTTAGCATGTTGTGTACTAGAAAACAGGAAAGAAATTCCAAGTGCGGTGAAATTGCAAAAAAAAGTGCAATCCCACACTGTTTTTTTGTTTGGCTTTTTTGCTAGGTTTAGTAAATGCTAAAACTGACCTGCCATTATGATTCTCCAGGTCATTATGAGTTTATAGACACCAAACATGTCTAGGTTACGTTTTATGTAAGTGGTAAAAAAATTTCTAAACTTTGTTAAAAAAATAATTGCGCAATTTTCCAATACCCGTAGCGTCTCCATTTTTCGTGATCTGGGGTTGGGTGGGGGCTTATTATTTGTGTGCTGAGCTGACGTTTTTAATGATACCATTTTGGTGTGGTTATGTTCTTTTGATCGCCCGTTATTGCATTTTAATGCAATGTTGCGGCGACCAAAAAACGTAATTCTGGCATTTTGAATTTTTTTTCACTACGCTGTTTAGCGATCACGTTAATCCTTTTTTTACTGATAGATTGGGCGATTCTGAACGCGGTGATACCAAATATGTGTAGGTTTGATTTTTTTTATTGTTTTATTTTGAATGGGGCGAAAGGGGGGTGATTTTATATTTTTTATTTTTTTCACATTTATTTAAACTTTTTTTTTTACTTTTGCCATGCTTCAATAGCCTCCATGGGAGGTTAGAAGCTGGCATAGCCTGATCGGCTCTGCTACATAGCCGCGATCATCAGATCGCTCCTATGTAGCTGAATTGCAGGCTTGCTATGAGCACCGACCACAGGGTGGCGCTCATAGCAATCCGACATCAATAACCATAGAGGTCTCAAGGAGACCTCTGGTTACTATGCCGATGCATCGCTGACCCCCGATCATGTGATGGGGGTCAGCGATGCGAGCATTTCTGGTCGCGCGGCCGGAAGTGCCAGTTAAATGCCGCTGTCAGCATTTGACAGCGGCATTTAACTGGTTAATAGCGGCGGGTGAATCGCGATTTCACCCACCGCTATTGCGGGCACATGTCAACTGTTCAAAACAGCTGACATGTCCCAGTTTTGGTGCGGGCTCACCGCCGGAGCCCACATCAAAGCAGGGGACCCGACCTCTGCAGTAATAGTATGGTGGAGGTCGGGAAGGGGTTAATCTCCACCTTAGCTGCATCAAGCAATGATATCATTAAGGCTCTGGCAGAGCCGAAATGTCATTTTACTTCTGGTCGCTTTCAACGTACGAAATCTTACGTTTATGTCCTTAATAAATTTACACTACCATTGCATCATATATGCTTAGAGTGTGCGGTGTATTTTTTATTTTCTTTCAACTATAGATGAAGACAGCCAGCATCCCCAATGTAACCAACTTGTAGACCAGTCAATCACATCACATGTTATACTATATGCAGACTGACAGCCAATGCAAAGAAACTTACTATGAATGCAGGGTCCATGCCACCTCCCTCCACCCCGATGTACGTTTCATCCACACTTCTTCAGGGGGCTTATACAATTTTATCCTGTGACACCCCATGACTCATTAAGAGGTTTTGAGGTAGTCTATGCCTGATGAAGAGACCAGAGTAGTCTCGAAAGCTTGCAATTTGTTACCATCTTTTCACTTAGCCATTAAAAGGTATCAACCACTGAGGACTCTCAATTCTAAACATTTTTCATGTCTCATTAAGGGAGACATTAACATCCCCAATTGGTGATCCTCTCTGTCCATCTGCCACTCACCTTTTAACTCTAACTTCCTCCTTCAGCCTTTCACAACTACTAACTCTCCTAGTCATGAAGAGGGGAATATGCTTGACCTGATCTTCCCCCGGCTCTGCTCAGTGTATTTTACTAATTTACCTCTTCCTGTCTCTGACCACAATCTTCTTTCATTCTCTGTAAAGAACTGTCACCCTGCTCAGGACACCTTTACTTTGCACACTTGTAGAAATATGCATGCCTTTAATACCCAAAAACTTATGAAGAATTTGCAGTCATCATTGGCCCCAATCTTCTCCCTTTCATTTCCTCACTCTGCATTGTAACATTATAATGAAACATTGCAAAGTGCCCTGAATGAAGCTGGACCTTTTACTTTTAGAACAACTTGGCACAGATGGTGACAACTCTGGTACAGGCTGCATACACATTTTTGCCAGTGGTGCTCCAGGTGTGCCGAACGTCTGTGAAGAAAACTTAATCTGGTAGAAGGTTTCATTCATTATAAGTTTATGCTTAAAACACACAACTCTGCCCTTCACCTCTCTAAACAAACCTACTGCAACACCCTCATCAGCTCACTATCCAACATTCTTAAACAATTTTTGACACTTTTCATACTCTCCTCAATCCAAGAATGCAGGCCCTTACTACTATTCTCAGCACTGACAACCTGGTCATTATTTCAAAGAACAAATTGATGTTATCCAACAGGAAATTTTCTCCAAATCTCCTAATATCATGCATTATCCTTCATCCTGCACTGCATCTAACTCACTTTCTGTCTTTGAAATGGCACAGAAGAAGTGACAAGGTTCCTAGATCCTTATCTCCCTACAACCTGTACCCATGATGCTATTCCCTCACATCTCCTCCAGTCCCTTTCCCCGGCTGTCATCTGTTATCCTTCCCTCCTCATTTAAACACGCCAGCATACATCTGTACTTCAAAAACATCCCTTGAACAAAACTGCGCTGCTAACTACACTGATGTCTCTAATCTTATCTTCATCTCTAAACTTTTTAAACGCTTGGTCCACTCCCGCGTAATTTGCTGTCTCTCAGATAACTTTCTACTTGCCCATTTACAATCTAGTTTCCACTCCTCACACTCTATTGAAACTGCCCTTACTAAAGTCTCTAATGATTTACTAACAACTGATTCTAATGGTCATTAATTCCTGCTGATTATTCTGGATATTTCTACAGCATTTCATACTGTCGCTAACCTGCTTCTCCTCATTATTCTCCATTCTATCAGACTCAAAGATACTGCTCTCTCCTAGTTATCCTCCTACCTCTCTGACCACTCCTTTCCTGTATCTTCTGGTGGCTCCTTTTCCTCTCCTCTTCCCCTTATGTCCAGGTTCCTCGAGGATCAGTCCTAGTCCACTTCTTCTACACTGCCCTTATTGGACAAACAATCAGTAGATTCAGTTTTCAGTACCATCTCTATACTGATAACATTTAGACAACCCGCCGTATTACACCTTGTCATTTTGTTGGGTTGAAATTTTAAGCTGTAGAGGCCTGATCCAGAAGCCACAAAAAAATCTTCAGTTCCTTGTGTCATACAGTAGGGGACCTGACTTTAAAATAGTTTGTAGCATCTAGTGTGTTATAGAGGCCTAATCCTTAGGCCACAAAAAAATTCTTCTGTTCCTAGTGTCATACAGTTGGGGACCTGACTTTCAAATTGTTTGTAGCATAACTTCTTTGTCTTACAGGCCTCATCCACACTCAAACAATTCTTTTTTCTGTCACTAACACGATACACCATATTTCAACTTAGAAATTACTGTTGCTGAAATTCAGCTGTTTGCAGAGGTGGTGCAGAGTTTAAAATCAAATTTTTTGTTGCCAATACTGTGCACCTACCACACTATCTGAGCACCATGACTGGAAAAAAGCGTGGCCGTGGTGGAAGGGGAATTAGGCTTGGTGTTCAATGTGTATGTGGGGTAGGTGGTAATGTTTGTAAAAGCACTAGTGTACCAATGTCACGACCTATTCAAAGACAACTGACAACTTCTGTTACTGGACAGACTACTACCTTTCTTGGGCAGATGCACAACAGTACATCTTGTCGATGATGCCCAGAAAGAGCATGTACTCGAGAGTATGGCAAGCACAGCTTCAAGTGGCCTCTCCTCCTCTTCCACCATCTCAACATCACACCCAGTACAGTCCACAGAGGTGGCACCCAAATTCCCCTTGCTTCCTCCCATGTCCCAACTCTCCAACCAAACAACTGACTGTATGGAAGTACAAATGAGTGAGTCTAAAGAGCTTTGCAGAGTCAAGAGGAGGAAATCTGCACTGATGCCCAAAATTTTTTTTAGCTTGGATCCCAGGCAAGACAAAGTAGGGTCCGAACAGCATCCTGACAAACTTCTTCAGACTTTAATCCCTGGGGGAAGGTGATCCTGATGAGACTCAGATATCTAAGTCTTACATGGACTGTACTGTGATGTCAGGGCAAGAAGAGGAGGAGGACTCCAAGGGCGAAGAATGTGATAACACAGAGGATGATGATGATGAGGTATGAGATCCCAATTGGTGTAAACATAGAGGCACACAGCTGAGTAGGTCATCTGAGCAGGAAGGCGAGGTGGTTACATTGCGCCCTACATCGCAGACACGTAGTGACGCAGCCATGGTGAACAATGCATCCTCAGCCACAACTGTGCCTGTGACCAGTAGTGTCCATGGGTCTTCAGCTTGCAGGGGTGGCAAGGGTTGCCTAGACTGGGCCTTTTTTGATGATGCAAAGGATGAGCCAACTCATGTAATCTGTCAACTTTGCCAAAAAAATTGAGTTGAGTTAAAAAGTGCAATACTTTGACAACTAAATGTATGAACCTTCAAATGCACAATCAACATACTTTACTGTGGGAATCCCGCTGTGCAAAAATGCAGACCATCGGACATCAACAACCATCAGCCGCCCCATCAATCCCATCTACTGCTTTTTCCTCCTCTGTTAGCGTGCGAACTATTGAGTCACAGGTCTTCGACCACAGAACCTCGGGTTCTTTACCCGTTCCAGTCAAGCTGACTGAGAGCCCACCATCAGATGTAAAGGAAGCAGACATGCCTGCAGATTTTGACCGATCTCAGAGAACGAGCACACCACAAGTTTCTCGATCCACCGTAACATCTCCGCCTGCACCTCTCTCATGGTCCAGCAGATTGTCCGGTTCACCATACTTCGCCTTCTCTCAGCACTGCAGCCAGCCCACAGTTCTGCAGTTGTGATCATGTAAAAGATTGTTTCCTCCTACGCATGACAAAGCTAAGAGTTTGAACTCCACCATCTCCAATCTGTTGGCCATGGAAATGCTGCCTTTCCGCCTGGTAGATACAGACGGTTTCCAAAAGCTGATGGCAGTTGCAGTCCACCAGTGCCAATTGCCAATACTTTTCTAACAAAGCTGTGTCTGTGCTACACCAGTATGTCACAGACAACATCATCTGTTCCTTGACTAAATCTCTATCTGTCAAGGTGCATTTCACCACAGACACTTGGATGAAAAATTCTATATTTTTTTAATATACCTGACGTCTGCAAACAGGTTCATAACACCACCACAAAATGACAACATGGGATACAGCAGGCTGTTTCATATTTAGCAGCAGAAAAAAAAATATTTTTTTAAATGTGCCTTAGGTCTGCAGGCAGTTTCATATTGCCACAGTACTAAATGACAAGGTGGGTTACAGCAGGCTGTTTCACATTTAGCTAGTGAAAAAATATTAATTAGTATGCTATGCTCATGCAAGAAGCACAATAGAAGCAATGCACAATACACTTGTAGGACCTGTGTCCTGCTGACTTTGTCTGTGTACTTCAGTAATGGCCAAAAAAAAATGCTGGAAGGTAAATTTAACAGCCACACTGGACACTAGCTAGCTACACTATCTGACTGATATACAACCACCTAACTAAATAGCTAAAATCTTGCTCTTAACAGTGCCAGCATCAGGAGCAGCCTTTCTGCGCCTTTATAGTGTCAAAATGGCGCTAAAACAAGTTGTCCGCATTTTATTTGGAAAGGGACATGTGATTTCAGCAACCAATGACACAAGCCATTGTGTCAGGACATTGTGGGTGTTTTCTTTGCCCTGATTGCCTAGCGACAATGTGCACACATAAAGTTACAAGTGCCAAATGCTCATGACACACCACCATTATTATTGCTAAAGTGCTGTAAATACTTTTGTGGCAACACAAATATTTTTCCACACTTTCACCGAATGTTACTGATTTTTCACAATTTTATAAAATTTTGCTCATGTTTCCGATCTCGAATCCGAATGTGCCATACACGTGCCGAATTCATGTTTGGCTATCATTTTCAAAACAAATTCACACATCACTAATAATGACCTAAAACTAACATCCTCAATACTCTGAACCTCCCATTCCCATCTCCAAGACTTCTTGCATGCATTCTTTGGAATGCCATACCCAGGACAATTCCCACAGCCTAAAAACGCATTTCTTTAAACTAGCCCATTGCCTCACTTCCCTTATCTAACTATCCCCATTTTGCCCATACAAAACATTCATGCAAAACATTTTGCCCATGCAAAAAAATAAGGACCATTGTAGTATCTGGTCACATACCCTCTATGGATTTATTAGCCTTCTGTGTCTGTACTTGTAAACATTCTGGCTGGTGACCGGATTATGCAGCATTATGTGAATAGCCTATTTACTTTATTGATGGCTGGGCATACAATACAAGTAATTTTTACCATTCACCATACTTCCCTTACTTACTCATATATTGAAAGCTTGAGAGCAGGAAATACTGCTTCTTAATTTCCCTAATTTCCAAGTCAGGCCGAAGAGTGGATCCTACAACCACTTGTATGGTGGACATCTATTTTTTATTTATATAATTTCAGTAACTGTAGATATTTTTCCGGTGAACACAAAAGCAAAAAATACTCTTGGACTTTCAGCAATGCTTGGTGCTTGGACTTTCATCAGTTGTTTCTCAATATCTCTATTAGGCAATTATTCTGGATTAACTCTATATAATAAGAAATATCATTGGACAAACGGTTTTAAACTGTAAAAGCTGTTGTTTTGCTAATTATTTTGGTTTACTGTTACTGTGCATATAAACTAATCTTCAATCTATATGAATTTTACAGTATATACGTGGTTGTGCATGATTTTTCTTACCACATTTACCGTAATTGACAGAATAACATTTTCTTTCAATGGTCATTATGAGTATAGTTGAAAATTAATATAGCTTAATTTGTTAAATAGGTTTTATTTAATAATAAAAATACATTAGATACATTAAATAGAAACTGAATTAGAGTTGAATGAATCCTGTATTTGTTTCAGGCAGATTTGCTCAATTTAATAGGAGAGATATGATTTGCATCTCATAAATTTGATTGGAATCAGAAGGGATTGAAATAAAAAATACAGCTTATATTCACCTCTGTTCAGATCTCTCAATACCTGTCCTGCTGCTGTTGGTCTCCACATGGTCCTCCAATCAGATGATTTGTGTTTCTTCTCCCTCCTGGTCTTCCAGAGGATGTCACCACTCACTTCTCTCTACCTGGTTGTCATGTGGAGAAAGAAGCATGTCATCCATGTCAATGAAGTGCGTTGCTACCAGGGTCGAACTGGGACACAAAAGCAGCCCCGCCACACAAACCCCACCAGCCCACAGACTATAACACTCCTCACCCCGATCAGTGAATTTTGCTATACTTTGTCCCTCACTCTCCTAAAAGAAGATATTTGAAGAGCCGATTGTGAATGGCGCTGCAGTGTGTATGATCGACCACAGCTGCATTTACATGGTGATCTACAGAGCTCCAATTTTCAGGATCATGGGGGTCCCAGCAGTTGGATCTCCAGCAATTGGAATGTTATCCCCTCTCCAGAAGATTACTTGGGATAATCTATTTAAACAGCTTTTCTAATATTTTATTTTTATTTGGCCATAGTGATATTGAAAATACTAAACCAGTATTGACCCTCCCAAAGTCCAATGTTGCCTCTTCCTCAACAAGACAGGAGAAATGTTACTGTGCAGTGCATACAGGGCCGGCTACAGGTTTTTTTGAGCCCCGGACAAAAGAGTCGCAGTGGGCCCCTTTAACACGTACCATAATTCATGATGTATAGATACAGCAGAGAAATATAGGTATAGTACAATACCAAAGATATCACTTCTTACAGTACATGAGTGATATCTATTGTACATTCTACAATAGGTCATAAATCAGACAGTATAGACCTCCATACAGTATTATGGGTACCACATAGTGCTCCATACAGTATAATGAGCCCCATATTTTGCTCCATACAGTATTATGGGCACCACATAGTGCTCCATACAGTATTGTGGGCACCACATAGCGCTCCGTACAGAATAACATGCCCCATATATTGCTCCATACAGTATAATGAGCCCCATGTATTGCTCCATACAGTATTATGGGTACCACATAGTGATCCATACAGAATAACATGCCCCATATATTGCTCCATACAGTATAATGAGCCCCATGTATTGCTCCATACTGAATCATGAGCCCTATATACTGCTCCATACAGAATAATGAGCCCATATAGTGCTCCATACAGCATAATCATCCCCATATATTGCTCAATGCAGTATAATGAGTCCCATATAATGCTCCAAACAGTATAATGAGCCCCATATAATTCTCCATACCATATAATGAGCCCCATACCTTGTTACATACAGAATGAGCCCCATATAATGCTCCATACAGAATATGATGGGCCCCATATAATGCTCCATATATAAGGGGCCCGATATAATGGGCCCCATATTATGTGTCAGTATGATGGGCCCCATATGATGCTCCATATAATGCTCCAGTGTATGATGGGCCCCATAAATTGCTCAAAGCATTTAGAAAAAAATAAACTGAAATCCTCACCTCTCCTTGCTGGCCCTCCTCAACGTTGGCGTCTTCCGGCTCTCTGCACCGTGACTGTTCAGGCAGAGGGCACACAGATGTGACTTCGCTGCACCCTCTGACCTGAAATGTCACAGTCAGAAGACACAGCAGCAGAAGAGCGGGATGAGGTAAGTATCACAAGTGCTGGGACCCTGAGCAAGCGTGGGAGGGGTGGACTCTTTATTAGCCCATGTGGCAACATTTCAGTTCCACACCAGAGAAAGGTTATGTTATGGATCTGAAACATTGCCACATGGGCTAATAAAGTGTCCGCCACTTTATTCACAACTTACTGGAGTGATATACACTACCGTTCCAAAGTTTTGGGTCACCCAGACAATGTTGTGTTTTCCATGAAAACTCATACTTGTATTAATCAAATGAGTTGCCAAATGAATTTAAATTCTAGTCCAGACATTTACAAGGTTCGAAAGAAAGATTTTTATTTGAAATAATAATTTTCTCCTTCAAACTTTGCTTTTGTCAAAGAATGCTCCCTTTGTAGCAATTACAGCATTGCAGACCTTTGGCATTCTAGCAGTTAATTTGCTGAGGTAATCTGGAGAAATTTCACCCCATGCTTCCAGAAGCCCCTCCCACAAGTTGGTTTGGCTTGATGGGCACTTTTTGCATACCATATGGTCAAGCTGCTCCTACAACAGCTCAAAGGGGTTATGTTATGATTTGGTGACTGCGCTGGCCACTCCATTACAGATAGAATACCAGCTGCCTGTTTTCTTCCCTAAATAGTTCTTGCATAATTTGGAGTTGTGCTTTGGGTAATTGTCCTGTTGTAGGATGAAATTGGCTCCAATCAAGCACTGTCCACAGGGTATGGCATATGGTTGCAAAATGGAGCGATAGCCTTCCTTATTCAATATGCCTTTTACCTTGTACAAATCTCCCACTTTACCAGCACCTAAGCAGCCCCAGACCATCACATTACCTCCACCATTCTTGACAGATGGCATCAGGCACTATTCCAGCATCTTTTAAGTTGTTCAGCGACTCACAAATGTTCTTCTGTGTGATCCAAACACCTCAAACTTGGATTCGTCTGTCCATAACACTTTTTTCCAATCTTCCGCTGTTCAATGTCTGTGTTCTTTTGCCCATATTAATATTTTCAATTTAATAGCCAGTCTCAGATATGGCTTTTTCTTTGCCACTCTACCCTGAAGGCCAGCATAGGCAGCATCAATAGTAAAAAGTTGGTCACAGAGTTAATAGCAGTGTTAACGGACTGCGTTACACCGCGGCATAACGCGGTGTAACGCAGGCATTAACCCTATGTGAGCGCTGACTGGAGGGGAGTATGGAGGGGGCACTGACGGAGAGTAGGAAGGGGCGAATTCGCGGCCGGAATGTGCCCGTCGCTGATTGGTGACGCGGGATTTCCGTTACAGACAGACAGAAAGACAGACAGACAGACGGAAGTGACCCTTAGACAATTATATAGATAGATATATATGCACATACACACACATAAGAGCAGATACTGAGAATTACACCATGTATACAGGACAGGAGAAGTATACACAGCTCCACAATATATACTGTGGTAAGGAATACAGACTGGAGCTGTGCATATAGTATAGAGATGTGCCAGTGTATATAGCGTGGATTCTATACTATACACACAGCAACAAACTATGTAAACATCTGTACATATACAGTATACATATATATATATATATATATATATATATATATATATACACACAGTACAGACCAAAAGTTTGGACACACCTTTTCATTTAAAGATTTTTCTGTATTTTCATGACTATGAAAATTGTAAATTCACACTGAAGGCATCAAAACTATGAATTAACACATGTGGAATTATATACTTAACAAAAAAGTGTGAAACAACTGAAAATATGTCTTCTATTCTAGGTTCTTCAAAGTAGCCACCTTTTGCTTTGATGACTGCTTTGCGCACTCTTGGCATTCTCTTGATGAGCTTCACGAGGTAGTCACCAGAAATGGTTTTCACTTCACAGTTGTGCCCTGTCAGGTTTAATAAGTAGGATTTCTTGCCATGTAAATGGGGTTTGGACCATCAGTTGTGTTGAGCAGAAGTCTGGTGTATAAACAGCTGATAGACCTACTGAATAGACTGTTAGAATTTGTATTATGGCAAGAAAAAAGCAGCTAAGTAAAGAAAAATGAGTGGCCATCATTACTTTAAGAAATTAAGGTCAGTCAGTCCACAAAATTGGGAAAACTTTGAAAGTGTCCCCAAGTGCAGTTGCAAAAACCATCAAGCGCTACACAGAAACTGGCTCCCATGAGGACCGCCCCAGGAAAGGAAGACCAAGAGTCACCTCTGCTTCTGAGGATAAGTTTATCCAAGTCACCAGCCTCAGAAATCGCAGGTTAACAGCAGCTCAGATTAGAGACCAGGTCAATGCCATACAGAGTTCTAGCAGCAGACACATCTCTACAACAATTGTTAAGAGGAGACTTTGTGCAGCAGGCCTTCATGGTAAAATAGCTGCTAGGAAACCACTGCTAAGGACAGGAAACAAGCAGAAGAGACTTGTTTGGGCTAAAGAACCCAAAGAATGGACTTTAGACCAGTGGAAATCTGTGCTTTGGTCTGATGAGTCCAAATTTAAGATCTTTTGTTCCAACCACCGTGTCTTTGTGCGACACAGAAAAGGTGAACGGATTTACTCTACATGCCTGGTTCCCACCATGAAGCATGGAGGAGGTGTGATGGTGTTGGGGTGCTTTGCTGGTGACACTGTTGGGGATTTATTCAAAATTGAAGGCATACTGAACCAGCATGGCTACCGCAGCATCTTGCAGCGGCATGCTATACCATCCGGTACGCGTTTAGTTGGACCATCATTTATTTTTCAACAGGACAATGACCCCAAACACACCTCCAGGCTGTGTAAGGGCTATTTTACCAAGAAGGAGAGCGATGAGGTGATACGCCAGATGACCTGGCCTCCACAGTCACCAGACCTGAACCAAATCTAGATGGCTGGGGTGAGCTGGACTGCAGAGTGAAGGCAAAAGGGCCAACAAGTGCTAAGCAATCCTGGGAACTCCTTCAAGATTGTTGGAAGACCATTTCCAGTGACTACTTCTTGAAGCTCATCAAGAGAATGCCAAGAGTGTACAATGCAGTCATCAAAGCAAAAGGTGGCTACTTTGAAGAACCTAGAATATAAGACATATTTTCAGTTGTTTCACACTATAATTTAGCAGCCAGTACCACCTATATATTTTATACACAGCGGTCTACATACAGTATACAGGTGATAATGCAAGTGCTGTACATACATAAAACATAAAAAGTTTCCATATTGAGACATACCCAGGTCTCTGAGATGGGGAGAGGATGAATAGCTCAGGTGCGTCCATCGTCAGCCGTGCAGGAGCGGGTCCCTGGCTCAGATGGTGAGTAGAGCAGGAAACAAAAAAAGGGGATGTACAGCACAAGGGAGGAGAAGTATCACCGGGGAGGCACATAGATCACCGGGTGGGGCTCATATATCACTTGGGGCACACAGAGACCACCGGGGTGGCACGAAGATCACAGGGGGGCACAGAGATCACAGGGGGAGCACAAAGATCACAGGGGGCACATAGCTGGGGGGCACAAAGATCACTGGGGGGTGGCACGATGATCACATTGGGGCACAGAAATCAAAATCAAAGGAGGGCACATAGCTGAAGGGCACAGAGATCACAGAGGGGCACATAGCTGGGGGGAACATAGATCACGGGCAGAAAGCTGGGAGCCACAGAGATCACAGGGGTGCATATAGCTGGGGGGCAGAGAGATTACAGGGGGAGCAGATCACAGGGGGCAAATAGCAAGGGGGCACAGAAGTCACAGGGGGCACATAGATGGGGCACATAAATCACAGGGGGCACATAACTGTGGGGCAGCACGGTGGCGCAGTGGTTAGCACTGCAGCCTTGCAGTGCTGGGGTCCTGGGCTCCAATCCCACCCAGGACAACATCTGCAAAGAGTTTGTATGTTCTCTCTGTGTTTGCGTGGGTTTCCTCCGGGTATTCCGGTTTCCTCCCACATTCCAAAGACATACTGATAGGGAATCTAGATTGAGAGCCCCATCGGGGACAGCGATAATGTGTGCAAACTGTAAAGCGCTGTGGAATATGTTAGCGCTATATAAAAATAAAGACTATTATATTATTATTATTATAACTGGGGGCACAGGGATCACAGCGGGACATATAGCTATGGGTCACAGAGATCACAGGGGGCACAGAGATCACATGGGGGCACATAGCTTTGAGGCACAGAGATCACAAGGGGCATATAGTTAGGGGCACATAGATCACATAGGGCACAGAGATTATATTGGGGTACATAGCTGGGGGGCATATAGCTGAGGGCCACAGATCACCAACAGAAAGTCACAGAAATCACCAATCACAGAAATCACCAGCAGACAGGCACTGAGCCGCCGGCATAGAGATCGCGCTGCACTCTGGCAGCAGCTCCTCTTCTGGGACAGGAGGACGGGAGAGCATTGGGTGCTAACCCCGCCCACCCTGGTAACCATGCCCACCCCGATGACATCATTCATGTGCAGGCAGCGTTCTGTAATGTTCGCTGTGTACACTTGGTGGTTAAATAGCCGGCAGCTGACTGGATACAGCTGCCGCCGGAGCATTGCAAACTGGCTGCATGAAAAGTCACCCCTGTATTAAAGAGCCGGCAGCGGTGGCCTACTTTGTATTACAGAGACGACATCCCACCGGGCATGTGCCTGGCTGGGCAGATTAGCAATCCGGGCCTGGTTGCTACCCACATGATGATATAGATCTTGGTCAATGGTGGCGCCTGCCATAAAAGCCAGGAAGAGAAAATAGTTGATCTGGAACATATTGGTGAACCATGGGAAGATGGCAGCAGGACAGATATTGCTAGAAGTGAGAATAAGCGTTTATTACTTTTTAATCTTTCCTTCCCTTAAAATCTTTCACAGCCATCCCAGAGCTGCTGACTTTCCGATACATGACTGTCGTGACTCTGGTAAGGGATACTTTCCACCATATACATAATGATACAACAAAGGATTGAGCACTACTACATGTAAGTATAGAATAATATCATAAAAATGTTTATATGTAGCAGAGAACATAGTATGATTATTATTGTTGTTTCTATGTACATTCTATCTGACTTGGATCATATGATTCAATTAATAAAGAATTCCTTCAGCCAGTAATGTAGAAATACTTGTTAAATCTGTTCCTATTTTTCTGTTAAGTATAAGAATTTTCTTAACATGACATACTGTACGATCATGAACTTTTGAACTTGGGATGTGTCATTGAAAGTCTTCAGAGTATAGCATAGTCTGTCAGTGAAATTAGTTTGTTATAAATAGCTTTTATTTGATTATTATTATACTAGTTTTACAGGAATTTTCATGAAATATGGGTTATTTGCAGTGCCTGACTGGGGTGCTAATGGCCTATTAGTAACATTGACTATGGGGGCCCACTTTTCAGCTGCATGCAAATAACTCTCTTCACAAATGTACCTATGGTTATATAGAATAATAAACTGGGTAGTTTGTGAAATGAATAATATACTGAATAAATGGTATTAAGCCAACTAGTGCTCATATAGTGTGGGTGGTGGGCTTACTTCTGAACAAGGGCCCATCGGCGAATTCAACTGTTCTCCTATGGGCTAGTCTGAGCCTATTTGCAGATACTAACAGGGTACTGAAGGGTTGTTTTTTTGCCTTCCAGACAGGGGGGTGAGATTCTGTTTGCAGTCATAGGCATATATCGCAATACCTTGAAAAACGTTTCTTTCTATGCACAATAGCTCAGGCAAAAAGTAATCCCATGAACCAATGGTATGGTTCTGTGCTTATCTTGGTTCGATCCAACTAGTAACTTGTCAAAAATAATCTGAAGCATCAGATTTGTAGTCTTCTATTTTTAAAAACATACACTGTGAGCAGAATTATTAGGCAAGTTGCATTTTGATCACATGATCTTTTTATACATATTGTCCTACTCCAAGCTGTTCAGGCTCGAGAGTCAACTACCAATTAAGTAAATCAGGTGATGTGCATCCCTGTAATCAGGAGGGGTGTTGTCTAATGACATCAAAACCCTATATAAGGTGTTAGGGGTCGAGTTCCCGTCTCTGCACAGGGGGAATCTCGGGCCATCTCCGCTGCGGTCTCCCATTCTTCTCCTGCCGCAGTGGAGTCTGCTCAGCGGAGACGTCGGTCCCAGCGTCTTGCTCAGTCTGACTCTGTACAGAGAGTTACTGCTGCTCTTCCTGCTTCTGCCATTGAAGTCAGTGCTGGGCAGCAGCGAGCAGACGCTTCTGGGACTAAGTCCTGCTTTTCTCGTTCTGAGCATGCCCAGAGTAAGATCTCTCAGTGGAGATCGAGGGTCACATGATCAGACACTGCAGCTAAGGTCCTGTAGGTGCTCACGCTCTGTGGCAGCCTCTCATTGGTCCTTCTTGGTAGGTCCTGTACGTGCTGCAACTATTTAAGGCTCGCATGGCCGCACGGCCATGCGCTAGTATTGCTTTCATTTATGTACTTTGCGCCAGTGTGGTCTTTTATGAGTGTGTTCAGGGACCCGGCTGAAATAAGCCCCTAGAATGCTGGCACCTCCGGCGAGGAGTTTGTATGCTTGTGTGTTCAGGGACCTGGCTGAAATAAGCCCCTAGAATGCTGGCACCTCCGGCGAGGAGTTTTGTGTGCATGCAAGACCACTGACTGTTCTTGTTTAGACAGTTAGCCTGTGCCCATGTGGTGTCTAACAGGGTGCAGAGCTTTGAGTTCACGGCTTCTCTGTGAAGTAACAGAGTTAGCTTACACCGCCTTTTAGTCCCGCTATTTGCTAGCAGCAGGTTCTCCTGCACGGTGGACCCCGGGCTGCGAACGCATCTATCCTAATAAAATATATACATTCATTAGATGCGTTCAGCTAGCCCTAACATAACATAATACTAGTGCCAGGGTCTGGCTAGTAAATGGCGGACATACAGCAATCTTTGCGGTATATCCAGCAGCTGGAGGGTAGGTTGGCGGCTCTCGAGAGCTCAACCTCAGCTGTGGATATTTCCGCAGTTGCTGTACAGGCTGCTAGCGTGGCTGCAGCAACCTTGTCCACTACCACCATTGTTCCGACATTTTCGCGCCTCCTGCTCCCAGAAAATTTTTCTGGAGAAAGCAGATCTTGTAGGGGATTCGCGAGTCAGTGCTCTATTCACCTTGAGCTTCTGGCTGCACGTTTTCCCACAGAGCGGGCTAAGGTGGGATTTATTGTGTCCCTCTTGTCGGACAGGGCGTTGGAATGGGCTACGCCGCTGTGGGAGCGTGGCGATCATGTGGTGCAGAGTGCTCCGTTGTTTCTGAGCGCTCTGAAACAGGTCTTCCTAGGACCTCAAGTCACCCATGATACGGCGCTCCAACTGCTGGCTTTAACTCAGGGTGAGTCCTTGGTCAGCCAATTTGCCATCCGTTTCCGAACTTTAGCTTCAGAGCTGGAGTGGTCGGATAAAGCCGTTATCCCCATATTTTGGAGGGGGCTGGCTGATCACGTTAAGGACGCTCTGGCCACTAGGGAGATTCCAGCCACACTGGAGGAGTTAATAACTGTCTCTACCCATATTGACCTCTGTTTTTACGAGCGGAGGTTAGAGCGAGCCCAGTGTAGGCAGAGGTTTCGGCTGGCTCCTACCTTCGCCAGACCTCTGGAATCTCCGGTCCTGGTTCCTGAGTCACATGAGGCCAGGGAGGTGTCACGAGCGGATTCTAAGTCCCGGACCGCTTGGGCATCCAAGGTCTGTCATGTTTGCCAGCAGTCTGGACATCTTGCCACCAGATGTTCCCAGCGGTCGAGGAGACGTCAGCCTCTAGTGGTAGTCGGTGGAGGTACTCTAGATACGGTGACGTTTGCCTCAAAATTGTCCTTTAAGGGGACAATTATTATTGGCTCATCTTCCAACTCAGTAGAGCTCTGCGTGGATTCTGGGGCAGAGGGCAATTTCATGTCTTCCACCTTTGCCCAATGTCACGCAATACCCCTGGTTATGCTAGCGCAACCAGTTACGGTACGAGTGGTGAATGGGTCGACACTGCCTTCACAGATAACTCACCAGACCATTCCTTTTTCTCTGTCCATGTCGCCATCCCATCAGGAGACAATATCTCTGCTCGTCATACCTGAGGGTATTGATGAGGTCCTGTTGGGGATACCTTGGTTACGGTACCACTCTCCACATATCGAGTGGTCTTCAGGCAGAATTTTGGGATGGGGTGAGTCTTGTGAGGGTAGGTGTCAAAGGGAGTGCGTTCAGGTTGCTACTACAGAGGTACCCGCAGATCTATCCTCTCTCCCCAAGCAATACTGGTCTCATGGGGAAGTGTTCTCCAAAAAGGCGGCGGAGACCCTTCCGCCTCACCGCCCCCATGACTGTCCTATTGAACTCTTGCCTGGTGCTGAGCCTCCCTGGGGTCGAGTTTATCCGTTATCTCTCCCGGAGACGGAGGCTATGTGTCAGTACATCCAAGAAAATCTGGCAAGGGGGTTCATCAGGAAGTCAGTGTCGCCTGCTGGGGCTGGGTTCTTCTTTGTTCAGAAGAAGAATAGGGAACTGCGTCCATGTATAGACTACAGGGGTAGTCTATACATGGTATATTTGATAGGCTACGGGGAACAAGGGTATTTACAAAATTAGATTTGCGGGGTGCTTACAACCTGATTCGCATCCGTGAGGGGGATGAATGGAAGATGGCTTTTAACACCAGGGATGGGCACTATGAGTATCTGGTGATGCCCTTCGGGCTCTGTAATGCCCCAGCCATTTTCCAAGACCTTGTGAACGACATCTTCCGAGATATGCTCACCACCTCGGTCGTAATCTATCTGGATGATATTCTCATCTACTCTCCAGATATCGACTCCCATCGGAGAGATGTCCGCAAAGTCTTTGACCTCTTACTGGCAAACTCCCTCTACGCCAAGTTGGAGAAGTGTGTGTTTGAGCAGGAGTCCTTCCCATTTCTTGGTTATATCATCTCTGCCCAGGGTTTGGCTATGGATCCTGCCAAGCTACAGGCTGTGATGGACTGGCAGGAACCCCATTCTCTTAAAGCGGTGCAGCGCTTTATGGGGTTCATTAACTACTATCGACAGTTCATTCCACACTTCTCAACGTTGGGAGCTCCCTTGGTTGCCCTTACCAAGAAGGGAGCAAATCCCAAATTGTGGTCTGAGGAGGTCTCCAAGGCCTTTAATTCCTTAAAGTCACACTTTGCCAGCGCTCCCATCCTACATCGCCCCAATGTAGACAAACCATTTATCATGGAGGTGGATGCCTCATCTGTTGGTGCTGGAGCAGACCTCTTCCAAAAGGATGCTCAAGGTCGGAAGCATCCTTACTTCTTCTTTTCAAAGACATTCTCACCAGCAGAGAGGAATTATTCCATCGGGGACAGGGAGTTGCTGGCCATGAAGTTGGCCTTCTCGGAGTGGAGACATCTCTTGGAGGGAGCTCGTTTTCCTTTCCAAGTCTTCACAGACCATAAAAATTTGGTGTACCTACAGACAGCCCAGCGGTTAAATTCTCGCCAGGCTAGATCGTCCTTGTTCTTCTCCCAGTTCCATTTCACCCTCCATTTTCTTTCTGGGGAGAAGAACATTCGTGCCGACGCCCACTCTCGCTCCGTTGTGTCATCTGTGGAGGAGGAAGGGGAGGCTCGGCTTATTGTCCCCACTGAGAGCCTGAGAACCGTAGCTCCGGTTTCGCTAGAGTCTGTGCCTCCGGGCAAGACTTTTGTACCATCCAATTTGTGACCGGAGGTTCTCTCGTGGGCTCATTCGTCCAGGGTGGGTGGACATTTTGGGACAAAAAGGACATCTGAGCTGTTGGCGAGGACGTATTGGTGGCCACATATGGTCCGCGATGTCTGGGATTATATTCAGGCGGGTGTCTCCTGCGCCAAAAATAAGTCTCCTCGACAACGGCCAGCTGGGTTACTCTATCCATTGCCGGTGGCAGACAGGCCCTGGGAGATGGTCGGGATGGACTTTGTGGTGGGTTTGCCCAAGTCTCGGGGCTGTACCATCATTTGGGTTATCACCGATCACTTCTCCAAAATGGTGCATTTGGTGCCGCTTCCGTGGATACCTTCGGCACGGGCCTTGGCAGCGTTGTTCATAAAGCACATCTTTCGCCTACACGGTATGCCAGACAAGATTGTCAGTAACCGGGGTCCCCAGTTTGCGTCTCAGTTCTGGAGAAAGCTTTGTTGTCTTCTCAGCATTGAGTTAAATCTCTCTTCTGCATATCATCCCGAGACGAATGGATTGGTAGAGAGGGCCAATCAGACCTTGGTCACATATCTTCGACATTTTGTCTCAGCCAGGCAGGATGACTGGGCATCCTTGCTACCATGGGCAGAGTTTGCGCTGAACAATGCGGTTGCCGACTCCACTGGACAAACCCCATTCCTCCTCAACTATGGTCAGCATCCGCGGGTACCTGTGCCTATGCCCGTGTCTTCTGCCGACTCCAGGGTGGCAGACTGGGCTGTATAAGCACGGGACCGCACTCAGGATGCCATTCAGGGCTCCAAGGAGAGAATGAGGTCCTCCGCGGATGCACATCGGCGTCCCGCTCCAAGCTTTGCTCCTGGTGACTTAGTGTGGCTCTCCGCCCGTAACATCAGGCTGCGAGTTGAGTCCACTAAGTTTGCACCTCGCTACTTGGGTTCTTTCAAGGTCCTCAAACAGGTTAACCCTGTGGTCTATTGTTTAGCCCTTCCACCACGCCTGGGTATCACCGACACCTTTCATGTGTCCCTCTTGAAACCTGTATACATGTCCCGGTTTTCCGAGTCATCTGCCGGGACATCGGGTTCGTCTACGGACGATTACGAGGTGAACGCTATTTTGGGGTACAAGGTGGTTCGTGGCAAAAAAATTTTATTTGGTGGACTGGAAGGGTTACTGTCCTGAGGATAGGTCCTGGGAGCCTGCTGAGCGCATTCAGGCTCCGCAGCTCATTGCTGCCTTTGAGCGTAGCGAGGCCCAAGGGGGGGGCCTAGGAGGGAGGGTAATGTTAGGGGTCGAGTTCCCGTCTCTGCACAGGGGGAATCTCGGGCCATCTCCGCTGCGGTCTCCCATTCTTCTCCTGCCGCAGTGGAGTCTGCTCAGCGGAGACATCGGTCCCAGCATCTTGCTCAGTCTGACTCTGTACAGAGAGTTGCTGCTGCTTTTCCTGCTTCTGCTATTGAAGTCAGTGCTGGGCAGCAGCGAGCAGATGCTTCTGGGACTAAGTCCTGCTTTTCTCGTTCTCAGCATGCCCAGAGTAAGATCTCTCAGTGGAGATCAAGGGTCACATGATCAGACACTGCAGCTAAGGTCCTGTAGGTGCTCACGCTCTGTGGCAGCCTCTCATTGGTCCTTCTTGGTAGGTCCTGTACGTGCTGCAACTATTTAAGGCTCGCATGGCCGCACGGCCATGCGCTAGTATTGCTTTAATTTATGTAATTTGCCCAGTGTGGTCTTTTATGAGTGTGTTCAGGGACCCGGCTGAAATAAGCCCCTAGAATGCTGGCACCTCTGGCGAGGAGTTTGTATGCTTGTGTGTTCAGGGACCTGGCCGAAATAAGCCCCTAGAATGCTGGCACCTCTGGCGAGGAGTTTCGTGTGCATGCAAGACCACTGACTGTTCTTGTTTACACAGTTAGCCTGTGCCTCTGTGGTGTCTAACAGGGCGCAGAGTTTTGAGTTCACGGCTGCTCTGTGAAGTAACAGAGTTAGCTTACACCGCCTTTTAGTTCCGCTATTTGCTAGCAGCAGGTTCTCCTGCACGGTGGACCCCGGGCTGCGAATGCATCTATCCTAATAAAATATATACATTCATTAGGTGCGTTCCGCTAGCCCTAACATAACATAAGGTGTGCTTAATTATTAGACAACTTCCTTTCCTTTGGCAAAATGGGTCAGAAGAGAGATTTGACAGGCTCTGAAAGTCCAAAATTGTGAGATGTCTTGCAGAGGGATGCAGCAGTCTTGAAATTGCTAAACTTTTGAAGCGTGATCACAGAACAATCAAGCGTTTCATGGCAAATAGCCAACAGGGTCTCAAGAAGCGTGTTGGGCAAAAAAGGTGCAAAATAACTGCCCATGAATTGAGGAAAATCAAGCATGAAGCTGCCAAGATGCCATTTGCCACCAGTTTTGCCATATTTCAGAGCTGCAACATTACTGGAGCAACAAAAAGCACAAGGTGTGCGATACTCAGGGACATGGCCAAGGTAAGGAAGGCTGAAAAACAACCACCTTTGAACAAGAAACATAAGATAAAACGTCATGACTGGGCCAAGAAATATCTTAAGACTGACTTTTCAAAGGTTTTATAGACTGATGAAATGAGAGTGACTCTTGATGGGGCAGATGGATGGGCCAGAGGCTGGATCAGTAAAGGGCAGAGAGCTCCACTCCGACGCCAGCAAGGTGGAGGTGGGGTACTGGTATGCGTTCAGATTGGCATACCGCCTCAACGCATTAACCTAACTATCCCTGTGTGGCCCTTTAAAAAAAAAAAAAAAAACATTATCAGGTTCCTCGCATCATGTTCTCATACACTTCATGCAGTTAATAGCCTCTGTGTCTGTACTGCTACATACTTAGGCAGTGAACTGGTTCATGCAGCTTTACATGAACACCCGAGCCTTACACTGACAGGTCCGAATAACTAAAGCAATTGTTACCATCCACCTCTCGTGTCTCCCCTTTGGTATCTATTTTGAACTGTGATTTCTGTTATGCTGTAATGTCTATTGTTTGTACAAGTCCCCTCTATAATTTGTAAAGCGCTGCGGAATATGTTGGCGCTATATAAATAAAATTATTATTATTATTATTATGGGCTGGGTACCAGATGAACTTGTGGGACCTTTTCGGGTTGAAGATGGAGTGAAGCTCAACTCCCAAACCTACTGCCAGTTTCTGGAAGACAACTTCTTCAATCAGTGGTACAGGAAGAAGTTGGTATCGTTCAAGAAAAACATGATTTTCATGCAGGACAATGCTCCATCACATGCCTCCAACTACTCCACAGCTTGGCTGGCCAGTAAAGGCCTCAAAGAAGAAAAAATAATGACATGGCCCCCTTGTTCACCTGATCTGAACCCCATAGAGAACCTGTGGTCCCTCATAAAATGTGAGATCTACAGGGAGGGAAAACAGTACACCTCTCGGAACAGTGTCTGGGAGGCTGTGGTGGCTGCTTCGCCTAAATTTGATTGTAAACAGATCAAGCAACTGACATAATCTATGGATGGAAGGCTGTTGAGTGTCATCATAAAGAAAGGTGGCTATATTGGTCACTAATTTTTTGGGGTTTTCTTTTTGCATGTCAGAAATGTTTATTTCTAAATTTTGTGCAGTTAAATCCCTTAGTGACAGAGCCAATTTGGTACTTAATGACCAGGCCAATTTTTACAATTCTGACCACTGTCACTTTATGAGGTTATAACTCTGGAACTCTTCAACGGATCCTGCTGATTCTGAGAATGTTTTTTCGTGATATATTGTACTTCATGTTAGTGGTAACATTTCTTCGATATTACTTGCGATTTTTTATGAAAAAAATGGAAATATGGCAAAAAAAATAAAAATTTTGCAATTTTCAAACTTTGTATTTTTATGCCCTTAAATCAGAGAGATATATATATCACAAAAATAGTTAATAAATAACATTTCCCACATGTCTACTTTACATCAGCACAATTTTGGAAACAAAATTTTTTTTTTGTTAGGGAGTTATAAGGGTTAAAAATTGACCAGCAATTTCTCATTTTTACAACACCATATTTTTTAGGGACCACATCACATTTGAAGTCATTTTGAGGGGTCTATATGATAGAAAATAACCAAGTGTGACACCATTCTAATAACTGCACCCCTCAAGGTGCTCAAAACCACATTCAAGAAGTTTATTAACCTCTTACGTGCTTCACAGGAACTGAAACAATGTGGAAGGCAAAAATTAACATTTAACTTTTTTTTGCAAACATTTTACTTCAGAACCATTTTTTTTAATTTTCACAAGTGTAAAAACAGAAATTTAACCATAAATGTTGTTGTGCAATTTCTCCTGAATACGTCGATACCCCATATGTGGGGGTAAACCACTGTTTGGGCGCACCGCAGATCTTGGAAGAGAAGTAGCGCCATTTGACTTTTTCAATGCAGAATTGGCTGGAATTGAGATCGGATGCCATGTCACGTTTAGAGAGCCCCTGATGTGCCTAAACAGTGGAAACCCCCCACAAGTGACACCACTTTGGAAACTAGACCCCTTAAGGAACTTACCTAGATGTGTGGTGAGCACTTTGAGCACCCAAGTGCTTCACAGAAGTTTATAAAGTAGAGCCGTGAAAATAAAAAATCGCATTTGTTTACACAAAAATGATCTTTTCGCCCACAAATTCTTATTTTCACAAGGGTAACAGGAGAAATTAGACCACAAAAGTTGTTGTGCAATTTCTCTTGAGTACATCGATACCCCAAATGTGTGGCTAAACCACTGTTTGGGCGCACTGCAGAGCTTGGAAGAGAAGGAGTGCCGTTTTACTTTTTCAATGTAGAATTGGCTGGAATTGAGATCGGATGCCATGTCGCGTTTGGAGAGCCCCTGATGTGCCTAAACATTGGAATCCCCCCACAAATGACACCATTTTGGAAACTAGACCCCTTAAGGAACTTATCTAGATGTGTGGTCAGCACTAGGGTTGAGCGACTTTCATTTTTTTAAGATCGAGTCGGGTTTTGTGAAACCCGACTTTGTCCAGAGTCGAGTCGAGTGCTGTCGGCCGATTATCGCTGAAAGTCGGGGACCGACCGAAACACGAAACCCAATGCAAGTCAATGGGGAAGCATAGTCGGCAGTGAGTGGAGGCCAGGAAAACACCTACAGTGCCCATTTTAATGCCAAAAACATCCATTCTTGTTTCTGAAGCTTGTCAATCTTAATTAACTTTATAATAATAGTTGGGCATTGGAAATTGGGGGTCATTTGGCAAAAGTTGTGGGGGGAGTAGGGCTGGCTCAAGTTTTTTGTGGGCCCAGGAAACGCGGACTACGTCACGGCGGTGGAGCAGGGAGAGGTAAGTATTTCAACGTTGCAAGTGCTGTGATCCTGAGCAAGCAGGGGGAGCCCACTCGTTCGCATTGGCACTGGCACAGGGCCCCTCAAAGTACGGCGGTGTGTTTGCATGGCGGGGGCGCCTCCCACCAGCAGCGACACTTTTGCATACTCTGAGGGGCCCTGTGCCAGTGACGTCGCCAACGAGTATGCCCCCCCCCACCTGATGAAGGAACCTGCACTTTCATCTGCACCTTCCTCTTTTTCCCTGTGTAAGGTGGTATAACATGCGGGAAGGGGAACCTTACTTTCAGCAGGGTCAGATTCTGGCTGTGTAGAGTGCAAGGGGAATATAGTGGTCTAGGGCAATGTACCAGCAGACTCATCTAGCAGTGGCTGGGCAATGGGCAGGATGAAGAGGAAACAGATATAGGGCCAAAGAATAAAGTAGGCTAAATGCAGTTCAAAATTGGTAACAGGACTAAACAGGCGGCATTGCTTTGTTCAGTGGAGTAGCAAACCCAAGAGCAGCAGACACTGTTTCAAGGGCCCAACCACACTAGTAGGCCAAATGCAGTTTAATATCTGATAGTATAGGCCGAAAGCCAGAAGGTAGAAGCTCAGCTTTATTCAGTTGAGGACAACACCAGGCAGGGGCAGACACCGGTAGTAGGCCGGAACCACCAATTTTTTAAAAAACAGCAGTTAATCAGAGCCAGAAGGTAGAAGCTCAGCTTTATTCAGTTGAGGACAACACCAGGCAGGGGCAGACACCGTTAGTAGGCCGGAACCACCAATTTTTTAAAAAACAGCAGTTAATCAGAGCCAGAAGGTAGAAGCTCAGCTTTATTCAGTTGAGGGCAACACCAGGGAGGGGCAGACACCGTTAGTAGGCCGGAACCACCAATTTTTTAAAAAACAGCAGTTAATCAGAGCCAGAAGGTAGAAGCTCAGCTGTATTCAGTTGAGGACAACTTGAATTAGGGACTGCAGACAGACTTAGCAGGCTGTCCCCTGTGTGGACCATGCATCCAATACATTAACCCATTGCGCCACAAAGGACACATAACCTTCCGTGGCCATGCCTACAGGTCCATGTGTCTGTTGTCAGGTGTACCTTTGGACTCACAGATTGACAGAATGCAAGGACAATGCGGTCTTTAACATGCTGGTGGAGGGGTGGGATGGCTTTTCTCGCAAAAGAATTGTCAACTGGCTAGCTCATAGCGTGGTACAGCGTAGTCCATCATGGCTTTATTAATATTAAAAAAGATAAAAAAATAGGCTCTATGCACTGTAAATTAGGTTCCAGGGGTACACGGGCAGCAGTGGTCTGGTCAGTGGAGGCCTAGTGGAAGGAGGGACCGCAGACAGGCTTCGAAGGCCTAACATTATAAAATGGGCTGGCTGTAGGCACTGTAAAATAGGTTCCAGGGGTACACGGGCAGCAGTGGTCTGGTCAGTGGAGGCCTAGTGGAAGGAGGGACCGCAGACAGGCTTCGAAGGCCTAACATAATAAAATGGGCTGGCTGTAGGCACTGTAAAATAGGTTCCAGGGGTACACGGGCAGCAGTGGTCTGGTCAGTGGAGGCCTAGTGGAAGGAGGGACCGCAGACAGGCTTCGAAGGCCTAACACAATAAAATGGGCTGGCTGTAGGCACTTTATAATTGTTTCCAAGGGTACACAGGCAGCAGTGGTCTGGTCAGTGGAGGCCTAGTGGAAGGAGGGACCGCAGACAGGCTTCGAAGGCCTAACATAATAAAATGGGCTGGCTGTAGGCACTGTAAAATAGGTTCCAGGGGTACACGGGCAGCAGTGGTCTGGTCAGTGGAGGCCTAGTGGAAGGAGGGACCGCAGACAGGCTTCGAAGGCCTAACATAATAAAATGGGCTGGCTGTAGGCACTGTAAAATAGGTTCCAGGGGTACACGGGCAGCAGTGGTCTGGTCAGTGGAGGCCTAGTGGAAGGAGGGACCGCAGACAGGCTTCGAAGGCCTAACACAATAAAATGGGCTGGCTGTAGGCACTTTATAATTGTTTCCAAGGGTACACGGGCAGCAGTGGTCTGGTCAGTGGAGGCCTAGTGGAAGGAGGGACCGCAGACAGGCTTCGAAGGCCTAACATAATAAAATGGGCTGGCTGTAGGCACTGTAAAATAGGTTCCAGGGGTACACGGGCAGTAGTGGTCTGGTCAGTGGAGGCCTAGTGGAAGGAGGGACCGCAGACAGGCTTCGAAGGCCTAACACAATAAAATGGGCTGGCTGTAGGCACTTTATAATTGTTTCCAAGGGTACACGGGCAGCAGTGGTCTGGTCAGTGGAGGCCTAGTGGAAGGAGGGACCGCAGACAGGCTTCGAAGGCCTAACATAATAAAATGGGCTGGCTGTAGGCACTGTAAAATAGGTTCCAGGGGTACACGGGCAGCAGTGGTCTGGTCAGTGGAGGCCTAGTGGAAGGAGGGACCGCAGACAGGCTTCGAAGGCCTAACATAATAAAATGGGCTGGCTGTAGGCACTTTATAATTGTTTCCAGGGGTACACGGGCAGCAGTGGTCTGGTCAACGGAGGCCGATTGTAATGAGTGTCTGCCAGTTAGTAGTCAAAAACAACAATTAAATGTGAATGTCTCGCATTAAAAAAAAACAAAAACACTAAAGGGTGCAATCATTAGGTTCAGGGGTGGGATCCTCTGCGTTGTTTCAGACCTACTATTTTAGCGCAAAGTATTTACTGTGGTAAATAGAGGACACTGCCCCTGACTATGTTAAGTACCATCATACATGTCAACACAATGGTATTGTCAGTGGCAGGTATGGAAGGATGTCAGCGCATAGACTAAACATTGGTGGAAGTGTGAGAGATAACTGTGGAAGTGGTAGAGCAATGTTTGACCTGGGGGTGGGTGAACTCTCTTGTGGCCAGCGGTACAGGCCCAGGGCCCCTCATGTTACAACAGTGTGTCTGACGTTGGGAGCGCACCACCACCGCCAGAGACACTTTATTGTACTATGAGGGACCCAGTAGCAATGCCGTCGACCAAAAGCAAGCACACCCACCTCTTCAGACAAACAGCAGTCTCACTGCTTGCGCCAAGTCGCGATACCACGGCCCCATGTGGGGAGTTTGGCCATTTAGGGAGGTGTAAACATGTCGTATGCTGGACAATCAGCTGCAGAAAATTAGACATTAGAAAAGTAATTCACAGTAGTCCACAGGCAAGAGCTTTTCATACAAAAGCTAGGTGTCGGCCGGGCAAGGTGGGGCAAAAGATTTCGAAATCCAGTTGTGGTTCATTTTAATGAATGTTAGATCGTCAACATTTTGGGTAGCCAGACGAGTCCTTTTTTCGGTTAATATTGAACCTGCAGCACTGAATACTCTTTCTGATAGGACACTTGCTGCCGGGCAAGCAAGCTCCTGCAATGCATATTCTGCCAATTCTGGCCAGGTGTCTAATTTTGATGCCCAGTAATCAAATGGGAATGACGGTTGAGGGATAACATCGATAAGGGATGAAAAATAGTTAGTAACCATACTGGACAAATGTTGTCGCCTGTCACTTTCAATTGATGCAGCAGTACCTGAACTGTCTGCGGTCATAGCAAAATCACTCCACAACCTGGTCAGAATACCCCTCTGTCCAACGCCACTTCTGATGTGTGCACCCCTAACACTCCTAGTCTGCTGGCCCCTGGAGCTCGTGTGAGAACGATCACGTGCGCTGTGTGCTGGGAATGCCTGAAGCAAACGGTCAACAAGAGTTGATTGTTTGGTTGCTAATATTAGTTCCAAGTTCTCATGTGGCATAATATTTTGCAATTTGCCTTTATAGCGTGGATCAAGGAGGCAGGCCAACCAGTAATCGTCACTAGGGTTGAGCGAAACGGGTCGATCATTTTCAAAAGTCGCCGACTTTTGGCTAAGTCGGCGTCTCATGAAACCCGATCCGACCCCTGTGCTTGTCGGCCATGCGGTACGCGACTTTCGCGCCAAAGTCGCGTTTCAATGACGCGAAAAGCGCCATTTCTCAGCCAATGAAGGTGAACGCAGAGTGTGGGCAGCGTGATGACATAGATCCTGGTCCCCACCATCTTAGAGAAGGGCATTGCAGTGATTGGCTTGCTGTCTGCGGCGTCACAGGGGCTATAAAGGGGCGTTCCCGCCGACCGCCATCTTACTGCTGCTGATCTGAGCTTAGGGACAGGTTGCTGCCGCTTCATCAGAAGCAGGGAGAGCGTTAGGCAGGGTCCACTAACCACCAAACCGCTTGTGCTGCAGCGATTTCCACTGTCCAACACCACCTTCGGTGTGCAGGAACAGTGGAAGCTATTTTTTTTTTTTTTTCCCCTCAGCGCTGTAGCTCATTGGGCTGCCCTAGAAGGCTCCGTGATAGCTGTATTGCTGTGTGTACGCCACTGTGGAAACCAACTGCTTTTTTCAAAGCACATATCCTCTTGTTCCTTCCTTTCTGCACAGCTATCTTTTTTGTTTGTCCACACTTTTTATTTAATTTGTGCATCAGTCCACTCCTATTGCTGCCTGCCATACCTGGCTTACATTACTGCAGGGAGATAGTAATTGTAGGACAGTTTTTTTTTTTTTTTTTTTTTTTTTTGTGGGAGATTAAGATTGGCATTTCTGCTACAGTGCCATCCCTGTGTGTGCCATCTCTCACTGAGTGGGCCATAGAAAGCCTATTTATTTTTTCCGTGATTTGTGTTCTAAAATCTACCTCAACACAGAAACACTACATCAATCAGTGGGAGAAAAATATTGGCCTCAGTCAGGGCTTGTGTGCCACTGCTGTGTGTGCGCTATCTCTCATTCAGTGGGCTATAGCAAGCCTATTTTTTTTTTTTTTTTTTTTTTTAATATTATTTGGTTTCAAAAGTCTCCCTGAAAAAAAAAAAAAACCTAAAAAAACAGTGGGAGAGTAATATTGCCCTTTCAGCTTGTGTGCCAGTCTTGACTCCTGGGTGTGCCACCTCTCTCCCTCTCATTCAGTGGGCCATAGAAAGCCTATTTATTTTTTTTTTTAAATATTATTGGGTTTCTAAAGTCTCCCTGAAAAAAACAAAAAATACATAAAAAAACAGTGGGAGAGTAATATTGCCCTTTCAGCTTGTGTGCCAGTCTTGACTCCTGGGTGTGCCACCTCTCTCCCTTTCATTCAGTGGGCCATAGAAAGCCTATTTATTTTTTTTTTTAAATATTATTGGGTTTCTAAAGTCTCCCTGAAAAAACAAAAAATACATAAAAAAACAGTGGGAGAGTAATATTGCCCTTTCAGCTTGTGTGCCAGTCTTGACTCCTGGGTGTGCCACCTCTCTCCCTTTCATTCAGTGGGCCATAGAAAGCCTATTTTTTTTTTTTTTAATATTATTTGGTTTCTAATTCTCCCTGAAAAAAAAAAAAAAACCTAAAAAAACAGTGGGAGAGTAATATTGCCCTTTCAGCTTGTGTGCCAGTCTTGACTCCTGGGTGTGCCACCTCTCTCCCTCTCATTCAGTGGGCCATAAAAAGCCTATTTATTTTTTTTTTTAAATATTATTGGGTTTCTAAAGTCTCCCTGAAAAAACAAAAAAAACCTAAAAAAACAGTGGGAGAGTAATATTGCCCTTTCAGCTTGTGTGCCAGTCTTGACTCCTGGGTGTGCCACCTCTCTCCCTCTCATTCAGTGGGCCATAGAAAGCCTATTTATTTTTTTTTTTAAATATTATTGGGTTTCTAAAGTCTCCCTGAAAAAACAAAAAATACATAAAAAAACAGTGGGAGAGTAATATTGCCCTTTCAGCTTGTGTGCCAGTCTTGACTCCTGGGTGTGCCACCTCTCTCCCTCTCATTCAGTGGGCCATAGAAAGCCTTTTTTTTTTTTGGTTTTTTTAATATTATTTGGTTTCTAAAGTCTCCCTGAAAAAAACAAAAAAAACATAAAAAACAGTGGGAGAGTAATATTGCCCTTTCAGCTTGTGCGCCAGTCTTGACTCCTGGTTGTGCCACCTCTCTCTCTCTAATTGTGGGCCATAGAAAGCCTTTTTTTTTTTTTTTTTTTTAATATTATTTGGTTTCTAAAGTCTCCCTGAGAAAAAAAAATAAATAAATTAGGTGGGAGATTAATATTGACATTAGTGCTTGAGTGACAGTCCTGCGTGTGTGTCATCTCTGTGATTTTGTGCCACAGAAAACAGAGTGTGTAACATTGTGCCTGATTTTCCTTGTGGTCTCACCAACCTGTTAAGGGATATTGAAATCATACTGAAGTTATAGCTCACCGTGTAAGTTGTTTGATAGCAACAAATAAAGTTACTTTGGTTAAGATTTTAAAACAATGAGGAAGTCTGGTGCAAGAGGTCGTCGTGGGCGTTCATTGTCAGCTGGTAATGATGGTAGTGGTAGTGGAGCATCAGGTGGTCGTGGGGATAAAAATATTCCACCTAAGTCTGGAGCTGTGGAGCCAGTTTCGTCGTCAGGCTACACAAGGCCTCGAACGCTCTCTTTTCTGGGAGTAGGAAAACCGCTTTTAAAGGCGGAGCAGCAACAGCAAGTTTTGGCTTACATTGCAGACTCAGCCTCTAGCTCTTTTGCCTCCTCTTCCGAAACTGGTAAATGTAAAAGCAGCGCGTCGCTTGTGGATGTTCACGGTCAGGGACAAGTCGCTTCCTTGTCCTCCTCAGCAAAAACTACAACAAGAGAGAAGGATGCAGCAGGCGACACAACGGGTCACTCCATGGAGCTCTTTACACATACCGTCCCTGGCTTAGAAAGTGAAACATTTAACAGGCCATGCCCATTACAAGTATATTCTGACATGGAGTGCACTGATGCACAGCCACAGCCAGAGTACTATGCTGCTCCTTTGACTCAGACCACCACATTGCCCTCTCAGGGTACAGATCCACAATCAGACCCTGATGAGACTATGTTGCCCCGCCACGAACGCTATACCACCGACCGACACAGTGACACAGACGAAGTTGCACACGAGCTCGAAGAGGAGGTAATAGATGACCCAGTTATTGACCCCGATTGGCAGCCATTGGGGGAACAGGGTGCAGGCGGCAGTAGTTCAGAAGCGGAGGTGGAGGAGGGGCCGCAGCAGGCATCAACATCGCAACAGGTTCCATCTGCCGGGCCCGTATCTGGACCAAAACGCGTGTCAAAGCCAAAACCTGTTGGAGCACAGCGTTGCCATCCGGTTAAAGCTCAGTCTGCAATCCCTGAAAAGGGATCAGAGTCTAGGAAGAGTGCAGTCTGGCATTTTTTTAAACAACATCCAACTGATCAGCGCAAAGTCATCTGTCAAAAATGTTCAACTAGCTTAAGCAGAGGTCAGAATCTGAAAAGTCTAAATACTAGTTGCATGCATAGACACTTAACCACCATGCATTCTCAAGCCTGGACTAACTACCAAACGTCCCTCAAGGTTGTAGCACCCTCGGCCAATGAAGCTAGTCAGCAACGCAACATCCCTTCCGTCACTGTAAGGCCACCATTTTCCGCACCACCGGCAGTATCTGTGCAGGTTTCTTTGCCAGCCAAAAGCAGTCAGGGTCAGGGAATCACCAGTTTTGTAGGAGGAAATATTGCATGTAGGGCACCGGCGGAAACAATACCGTCTCCAACCGTCTCTCAGTCTGCCATGTCCACCGGCACACCCGAAAGTTCCACGATCTACAGCTCTCCAGTCCAGCTCACCCTACATGAGACTCTGGTTAGAAAAAGGAAGTACTTATCCTCGCATCCGCGTACACAGGGTTTTAACGCCCACATAGCTAGACTAATCTCGTTAGAGATGATGCCCTACCGGTTAGTTGAAAGCGAAGCTTTCAAAGCCCTGATGGAGTACGCTGAACCACGATACGAGCTACCCAGTCGACACTTTTTTTCCAGAAAAGCCATCCCAGCCCTGCACCAGCATGTTAAACAGCGCATCGTCCATGCACTCAGGCAATCTGTGAGTACAAAGGTGCACCTGACTACAGATGCATGGACCAGTAGGCATGGCCAGGGACGTTATGTGTCCATCACGGCACACTGGGTGAATGTGGTGGATGCAGGGTCCACAGGCGACATCAATTTAGGGACAGTTGTGCCTAGCCCACGGTCTAGGAAACAGTTGGCTGTAGGCGTTCGCACCCCCTCCTCCTCCTCCTCGTCCTCCTGCAGAAGCTACAGCTCTTCCACAGAACGCAGTCGGCCAACCACTCCATCGGCAGATGACACTGTTGCACACCAGTTGTCCCATTATGGGCCAGCTACTGCCAAGCGTCAGCAGGCTGTATTGGCTATGAAGTGTTTGGGCGACAACAGACACACCGCGGAAGTTCTGTCCGAGTTCTTGCAACAAGAAACGCAGTCGTGGCTGGGCACAGTAGATCTTGAGGCAGGCAAGGTAGTGAGTGATAACGGAAGGAATTTCATGGCTGCCATCTCCCTTTCCCAACTGAAACACATTCCTTGCCTGGCTCACACCTTAAACCTGGTGGTGCAGTGCTTATTGAAAACTTATCCTGGGTTCTCCGACCTGCTCCTCAAAGTGCGTGCACTTTGCTCACATATCCGACGTTCGCCTGTACACGCCAGCCGTATGCAGACCTATCAGCGGTCTTTGAACCTTCCCCAGCATCGCCTAATCATAGACGTTGCAACAAGGTGGAACTCAACACTGCACATGCTTCAGAGACTGTGCGAACAGAGGCGTGCTGTTATTTATTTGTGGGAGGATACACGGGCAGGCAGTAGGATGGCAGACATGGAGTTGTCAGGTGTGCAGTGGTCGAAGATACAAGACATGTGTCAAGTCCTTCAGTGTTTTGAGGAATGCACACGGCTGGTTAGTGCAGACAACGCCGTAATAAGCATGAGCATCCCCCTAATGCGTCTGCTGATGCAAAGTTTGACGCACATAAAGGAGCAGGCGTCTGCACCAGAGGAAGAGGGAAGCCTTGATGACAGTCAGCCATTGTCTGGTCAGGGCAGTGTACAGGACGAGGTAGCGGGCGAAGAGGAGGTGGAGGACGAGGAGGATGATGGGGATGAGTATATTTTTAATGCGGAAACTTTCACGGGGGCACAGGAAATTGGTTGCGTGTCACGGCCGGGTTCTGGTTTTTTGAGGGACACAAGTGACGTAGATTTGCCTGCAACTGCCCCTCAACCAATCACAACCGGAGATTTGACAAGTGGAACTTTGGCCCACATGGCGGATTATGCCTTACGTATCCTACAAAGGGACACACGCATTACGAAAATGATGAACGATGACGATTACTGGTTGGCCTGCCTCCTTGATCCACGCTATAAAGGCAAATTGCAAAATATTATGCCACATGAGAACTTGGAACTAATATTAGCAACCAAACAATCAACTCTTGTTGACCGTTTGCTTCAGGCATTCCCAGCACACAGCGCACGTGATCGTTCTCACACGAGCTCCAGGGGGCAGCAGACTAGGAGTGTTAGGGGTGCACACATCAGAAGTGGCGTTGGACAGAGGGGTTTTCTGACCAGGTTGTGGAGTGATTTTGCTATGACCGCAGACAGGACAGGTACTGCTGCATCAATTGAAAGTGACAGGAGACAACATTTGTCCAGTATGGTTACTAACTATTTTTCATCCCTTATCGATGTTCTCCCTCAACCGTCATTCCCATTTGATTACTGGGCCTCCAAATTAGACACCTGGCCAGAATTGGCAGAATATGCATTGCAGGAGCTTGCTTGCCCGGCAGCAAGTGTCCTATCAGAAAGAGTATTCAGTGCTGCAGGGTCAATATTAACCGAAAAAAGGACTCGTCTGGCTACCCAAAATGTTGACGATCTAACATTCATTAAAATGAACCACAACTGGATTTCAAAATCTTTTGCCCCACCTTGCCCGGCCGACACCTAGCTTTCCTATGAAAAGCTCTTGCCTGTGAATTACTTTTCTAATGTCTAATTTGCTGCTGCAGATTGTACAGCATACGACATGTTTACACCTCCCTAAATGGCCAAACTCCCCACACGGGGCCGTGGTATCGCGACTTGGCGCAAGCACCCGTGAGACTGCTGTTTGTCTGAAGAGGTGGGTGTGCTCGCTTTTGGTTGACGGCATTGCTACTGGGTCCCTCATAGTACAATGTAGTGTCTCTGGCGGTGGTGGTGCGCACCCAACGTCAGACACACCGTTGTAACATGAGTGGCCCTGGGGCGGTCCCGCCGGCCTCAAGAGAGTTCCCCCCTACCCCAGCTCAAACTGGGCTCTACTACGTGCAAAATTATGTCGCACAGCTCCACCAATCTTTAGTCTATTCGCTGACATCATTCAATGTCTGGCACTGACAATACAAATTTGTAGACATCTATGATGCAACTTAAAGTAGTCTGTGTCTGTGTCCTATATTGGCACCATTAAATAGTTACTGCCAAATTACTATGTCAGAAACACAGCAGATGAGCCCACCCCTGTACCTAAGTATGCCATCTTTTTTTTTGTTTTGGTTGTTTTGCGAGACATTAACATCTATTTATATTTTGGGAGTACTGGGACAGACACTCCTTGCACTACTCCTCCACTCAGCACCAAGCTGCCTGCCCGTGTATCCATGTAACCGCTGTAAAACTGCCATGAGCCTATTGTTTGTTATTTTAGGCCTTTGATAGCCTGTCTGCGGTCCCTACTCCTCCACTGACCACCAAGCTGCCTGCCCGTGTATCCATGTAACCGCTGTAAAACTGCCATGAGCCTATTGTTTGTTATGTTAGGCCTTTGAAGCCTTTCTGCGCTCCCTCCTTCCACTAGTCCTCCACTGACCAGACCACTGCTGCCCGTGTACCCCTGGAACCAATTTTAAAGTGCCTACAGCCAGCCCATTTTATTGTGTTAGGCCTTCGAAGCCTGTCTGCGGTCCATACTTCCACTAGTCCTCCACTGACCAGACCACTGCTGCCCGTGTACCCCTGGAACCAATTTTAAAGTGCCTACAGTCAGCCCATTTTATTGTGTTAGGCCTTCGAAGCCTGTCTGCGGTCCATACTTCCACTAGGCCTCCACTGACCAGACCACTGCTGCCCGTGTACCCCTGGAACCAATTTTAAAGTGCCTACAGCCAGCCCATTTTATTGTGTTAGGCCTTCGAAGCCTGTCTGCGGTCCATACTTCCACTAGTCCTCCACTGACCAGACCACTGCTGCCCGTGTACCCCTGGAACCAATTTTAAAGTGCCTACAGCCAGCCCATTTTATTGTGTTAGGCCTTCGAAGCCTGTCTGCGGTCCATACTTCCACTAGGCCTCCACTGACCAGACCACTGCTGCCCGTGTACCCCTGGAACCAATTTTAAAGTGCCTACAGCCAGCCCATTTTATTGTGTTAGGCCTTCGAAGCCTGTCTGCGGTCCATACTTCCACTAGGCCTCCACTGACCAGACCACTGCTGCCCGTGTACCCCTGGAACCAATTTTAAAGTGCCTACAGCCAGCCCATTTTATTGTGTTAGGCCTTCGAAGCCTGTCTGCGGTCCATACTTTAAATACTCCTCCACTCACCACCAAGCTGCCTGCCCGTGTATCCATGTAACCGCTGTAAAACTGCCATGAGCCTATTGTTTGTTATGTTAGGCCTTTGATAGCCTGTCTGCGGTCCTTACTTTAAATACTCCTCCACTCACCACCTAGCTGCCTGTGTATCCATGTAACCGATGTAAAACTGCCATGACTGCCTACTGTTTGTTATTTTAGGCCTTTGATAGCCTGTCTGCGGCCCCTACTTGCAATACTCCTCCACTGACCACAATGCTGCCTGGAGTGCCTGCCTGTGTATCCATGTAACCGATGTAAAACTGCCATGACTGCCTACTGTTTGTTATTTTAGGCCTTTGATAGCCTGTCTGCGGCCCCTACTTGCAATACTCCTCCACTGAGCACAATGCTGCCTGGAGTGCCTGCCTGTGTATCCATGTAACCGATGTAAAACTGCCATGACTGCCTACTGTTTGTTATTTTAGGCCTCTGATAGCCTGTCTGCAGCCCCTACTTGCAATACTCCTCCACTGACCACACCAATGCTGCCCGTGTACCCCTGGAACCTATTTAAAAGTTCATAGAGCCTAGTTATATATTTTATTTACTATTAATAAGGCCATGATGGACTACGCTGTACCACGCTACAAGCTAACCAGTCGACACTTCTTTTGCGAGAAAAGCCATCCCAACCCTCCACCAGCATGTAGAAGACCGCATTGTCCATGCACTCTGGCAATCTGTGAGTACAAAGGTGCACCTGACAACAGACGCATGGACCTGTAGGCATGGCCACGGAAGATTACGTGTCCATTACGGCGCAATGGGTTAATGTGGTGGATGCATGGTCCACAGGGGACAGCCTACTAAGTCTGTCTGCAGTCCCTAATTCAAATTGTCCTCCACTGTCTAAATCGGAACTTCCACCTTCTGGCTTTCGGCCTATAGTATCAGAAATTAAACTGCATTTGGCCTTCAACTTTGGTTAGGGCCTACTAACGGCTTCTGCCCCTCCCTGGTGTTGCCCTCAACTAAATAAAGCTGAGCTTCAACCTTCCGGCTCTCATTATGTGGTTTTAAAAAAAAAAATGGTGGTTAGGGCCTACTAACGGCTTCTGCCCCTCCCTGGTGTTGTCCTCAACTAAATAAAGCTGAGCTTCAACCTTCCGGCTCTCATTATGTGGTTTTAAAAAAAAAAATGGTGGTTAGGGCCTACTAACGGCTTCTGCCCCTCCCTGGTGTTGTCCTCAACTAAATAAAGCTGAGCTTCAACCTTCCGGCTCTCATTATGTGGTTTTAAAAAAAAAAATGGTGGTTAGGGCCTACTAACGGCTTCTGCCCCTCCCTGGTGTTGTCCTCAACTAAATAAAGCTGAGCTTCAACCTTCCGGCTCTCATTATGTGGTTTAAAAAAAAAAAATGGTGGTTAGGGCCTACTAACGGCTTCTGCCCCTCCCTGGTGTTGTCCTCAACTAAATAAAGCTGAGCTTCAACCTTCCGGCTCTCATTAAGTGGTTTTAAAAAAAAAAAAAATGGTGGTTAGGGCCTACTAACGGCTTCTGCCCCTCCCTGGTGTTGTCCTCAACTAAATAAAGCTGAGCTTCAACCTTCCGGCTCTCATTATGTGGTTTTAAAAAAAAAAATGGTGGTTAGGGCCTACTAACGGCTTCTGCCCCTCCCTGGTGTTGTCCTCAACTAAATAAAGCTGAGCTTCAACCTTCCGGCTCTCATTAAGTGGTTTTAAAAAAAAAAAAAATGGTGGTTAGGGCCTACTAACGGCTTCTGCCCCTCCCTGGTGTTGTCCTCAACTAAATAAAGCTGAGCTTCAACCTTCCGGCTCTCATTAAGTGGTTTTAAAAAAAAAAAAAATGGTGGTTAGGGCCTACTAACGGCTTCTGCCCCTCCCTGGTGTTGCCCTCAACTAAATAAAGCTGAGCTTCAACCTTCCGGCTCTCATTATGTGGTTTTAAAAAAAAAAAAAGGTGGTTAGGGCCTACTAACGGCTTCTGCCCCTCCCTGGTGTTGTCCTCAACTAAATAAAGCTGAGCTTCAACCTTCCGGCTCTCATTATGTGGTTTTAAAAAAAAAAATGGTGGTTAGGGCCTACTAACGGCTTCTGCCCCTCCCTGGTGTTGTCCTCAACTAAATAAAGCTGAGCTTCAACCTTCCGGCTCTCATTAAGTGGTTTTTAAAAAAAAATGGTGGTTAGGGCCTACTAACGGCTTCTGCCCCTCCCTGGTGTTGTCCTCAACTAAATAAAGCTGAGCTTCAACCTTCCGGCTCTCATTAAGTGGTTTTAAAAAAAAAATGGTGGTTAGGGCCTACTAACGGCTTCTGCCCCTCCCTGGTGTTGTCCTCAACTAAATAAAGCTGAGCTTCAACCTTCCGGCTCTCATTAAGTGGTTTTAAAAAAAAAAAAAATGGTGGTTAGGGCCTACTAACGGCTTCTGCCCCTCCCTGGTGTTGTCCTCAACTAAATAAAGCTGAGCTTCAACCTTCCGGCTCTCATTATGTGGTTTTAAAAAAAAAAATGGTGGTTAGGGCCTACTAACGGCTTCTGCCCCTCCCTGGTGTTGTCCTCAACTAAATAAAGCTGAGCTTCAACCTTCCGGCTCTCATTATGTGGTTTTAAAAAAAAAAATGGTGGTTAGGGCCTACTAACGGCTTCTGCCCCTCCCTGGTGTTGTCCTCAACTAAATAAAGCTGAGCTTCAACCTTCCGGCTCTCATTATGTGGTTTTAAAAAAAAAAAAAATGGTGGTTAGGGCCTACTAACGGCTTCTGCCCCTCCCTGGTGTTGTCCTCAACTAAATAAAGCTGAGCTTCAACCTTCCGGCTCTCATTAAGTGGTTTTAAAAAAAAAATGGTGGTTAGGGCCTACTAACGGCTTCTGCCCCTCCCTGGTGTTGTCCTCAACTAAATAAAGCTGAGCTTCAACCTTCCGGCTCTCATTATGTGGTTTTAAAAAAAAAATGGTGGTTAGGGCCTACTAACGGCTTCTGCCCCTCCCTGGTGTTGTCCTCAACTAAATAAAGCTGAGCTTCAACCTTCCGGCTCTCATTAAGTGGTTTTAAAAAAAAAAAAAATGGTGGTTAGGGCCTACTAACGGCTTCTGCCCCTCCCTGGTGTTGCCCTCAACTAAATAAAGCTGAGCTTCAACCTTCTGCTCCAAATTACCATTTTAAAAAATGCAATAGGCTTTTCCGGCCTACTAAAGGTGTCTGCCCCTCCCTGGTGTTGTCCTCAACTGAACAAAGCTGAGCTTCCACATTCTGGCTTTCGCCCTATACTATCAGATATTAAACTGCATTTGGCCTACTAGTGTGGTTAGGCCCTTGAAACAGTGTCTGCTGCTCTTGGGTTTGCTACTCCACTGAACAAAGCAATGCCGCCTGTTTAGTCCTGTTACCAATTTTGAACTGCATGTAGCCTACTTTATTCTTTGGCCCTATATCTGTTTCCTCCTCATCCTGCCCATTGCCCAGCCACTGCTAAATGAGTCTGCTGGTACATTGACCTAGACCACTACATTCCCCTTGTACTCTACACAGCCAGAATCTGTCCCTGCTGAAAGTAAGGTTCCCCTTCCCGCATGTTATACCACCTTACACAGGGACAAAGAGGAAGGTGCAGATGAAAGTGCAGGTTCCTTCATCAGGTGGGGGGGCATACTCGTTGGCGACGTCACTGGCACAGGGCCCCTCAGAGTACGCAAAAGTGTCGCTGCTGGTGGGAGGCGCCCCCGCCATGCAAACACACCGCCGTACTTTGAGGGGCCCTGTGCCAGTGGCAATGCGAACGAGTGGGCCCCCCCTGCTTGCTCAGGATCACAGCACTTGCAACTTTTAAATACTTACCTTTCCCTGCAACACCGCCGTGACGTAGTCCGCATTTCCTGGGCCCACGAAAAACTTGAGCCAGCCCTACTCCCCCCACAACTTTCCCCCAATTCCCTATGCCCAACTATTATTATACAGTTAATTAAGATTGGCAAGCTTCAGAAACAAGAATGGATGTTTTTGGCATTAAAATGGGCACTGTAGGTGTTTTCCTGGCCTCCACTCACTGCCGACTATGCTTCCCCATTGACTTGCATTGGGTTTCGTGTTTCGGTCGATCCCCGACTTTTAGCGATAATCGGCCGACTGCACTCGACTCGACTCTGGACAAAATCGGGTTTCCCAAAACCCTACTCGATCTTAAAAAAATGAAAGTCGCTCAACCCTAATCGTCACCGTTCATCATTTTCGTAATGCGTGTGTCCCTTTTTAGGATACGTAAGGCATAATCCGCCATGTGGGCCAAAGTTCCAGTTGTCAAATCTCCGGTTGTGATTGGTTGAGGGGCAGTTTCAGGCAAATCTACGTCCCTTGTGTCCCTCAAAAAACCAGAACCCGGCCTTGCCACGCAACCAATTTCCAGTGCCCCGGGAAAGCTTCCTCATTAAAAATATACTCATCCCCATCATCCTCCTCGTCCTCCACCTCCTCTTCGCCCGTTAACTCGTCCTGTACACTGCCCTGACCAGACAATGGCTGACTGTCATCAAGGCTTTCCTCTTCCTCTGGTGCAGAAGCCTGATCCTTTATGTGCGTCAAACTTTGCATCAGCAGACACATTAGGGGGATGCTCATGCTTATTATGGCGTTGTCTGCACTAACCAGCCGTGTGCATTCCTCAAAACACTGAAGGACTTGACACATGTCTTGTATCTTGGACCACTGCACACCAGACAACTCCATGTCTGCCATCCTACTGCCTGCCCGTGTATGTGTATCCTCCCACAAAAACATAACAGCCCGCCTCTGTTGGCACAGTCTCTGAAGCATGTGCAGTGTTGAGTTCCACCTTGTTGCAACGTCTATGATTAGGCGATGCTGGGGAAGGTTCAAAGACCGCTGATAGGTCTGCATACGGCTGGAGTGTACAGGCGAACGTCGGATATGTGAGCAAAGTCCACGCACTTTGAGGAGCAGGTCGGAGAACCCAGGATAAGTTTTCAATAAGCACTGCACCACCAGGTTTAAGGTGTGAGCCAGGCAAGGAATGTGCTTCAGTTGGGAAAGGGAGATGGCAGCCATGAAATTCCTTCCGTTATCACTCACTACCTTGCCTGCCTCAAGATCTACTGTGCCCAGCCATGACTGCATTTCTTGTTGCAAGAACTCGGACAGAACTTCCGCGGTGTGTCTGTTGTCACCCAAACACTTCATAGCCAATACAGCCTGCTGACGCTTGCCAGTAGCTGGCCCATAATGGGACCACTGGTGTGCAACAGTGTCATCTGCCGATGGAGTGGTTGGCCGACTGCGGTCTGTGGAAGAGCAGTAGCTTCTGCAGGAGGACGAGGAGGAGGGGGTGCGAACGCCTACAGCCAACTGTTTCCTAGACCGTGGGCTAGGCACAACTGTCCCGAAATTGATGTCCCCTGTGGACCCTGCATCCACCACATTCACCCAGTGTGCCGTGATTGACACATAACGTCCCTGGCCATGCCTACTGGTCCATGCATCTGTAGTCAGGTGCACCTTTGTACTCACAGATTGCCTGAGTGCATGGACGATGCGCTGTTTAACATGCTGGTGCAGGGCTGGGATGGCTTTTCTGGAAAAAAAGTGTCGACTGAGTAGGTCATATCGTGGTTCAGCGTACTCCATCAGGGCTTTGAAAGCTTCGCTTTCAACTAACCGGTAGGGCATCATCTCTAACGAGATTAGTCTAGCTATGTGGGCGTTAAAACCCTGTGTACGCGGATGCGAGGATAAGTACTTCCTTTTTCTAACCAGAGTCTCATGTAGTGTGAGCTGGACTGGAGAGCTGGAGATCGTGGAAATTTCGGGTGTGCCGGTGGACATGGCAGACTGAGAGACGGTTGGAGACAGTATTGTTTCCGCCGGTGCCCTAGATGCAATATTTCCTCCTACAAAACTGGTGATTCCCTGACCCTGAGTGCTTTTGGCTGGCAAAGAAACCTGCACAGATACTGCCGGTGGTGCGGAAAATGGTGGCCTTACAGTGACGGAAGGGATGTTGCGTTGCTGACTAGCTTCATTGGCCGAGGGTGCTACAACCTTAAGGGACATTTGGTAGTTAGTCCAGGCTTGAAAATGCATGGTGGTTAAGTGTCTATGCATGCAACTAGTATTGAGACTTTTCAGATTCTGACCTCTGCTTAAGCTAGTTGAACATTTTTGACAGGTGACTTTGCGCTGATCAATTGGATGTTGTTTAAAAAAATGCCAGACTGCACTCTTCCTAGCATCGGATCCCTTTTCAGGGATTGCAGACTGAGCTTTAACCGGATGGCCACGCTGTCCTCCAACAGGTTTTGGCTTTGACATGCGTTTTGGGCCAGATACGGGCCCGGCAGATGGAACCTGTTGCGATGTTGATGCCTGCTGTGGCCCCTCCTCCACCTCCGCTTCTGAACTACTGCCGCCTGCACCCTGTTCCCCCAATGGCTGCCAATCGGGGTCAACAACTGGGTCATCTATTACCTCCTCTTCGAGCTCGTGTGCAACTTCGTCTGTGTCACTGTGTCGGTCGGTCGGTGGTATAGCGTTTGTGGCGGGGCAACATAGTCTCATCAGGGTCTGATTGTGGATCAGTACCCTGAGAGGGCAATGTGGTGGTCTGAGTCAAAGGAGCAGCATAGTACTCTGGCTGTGGCTGTGCATCAGTGCACTCCATGTCAGAATGTACTTGTAATGGGCATGGCCTGTTAAGTGATTCACTTTGTAAGCCAGGGACGGTATGTGTAAAGAGCTCCATGGAGTAACCCGTTGTGTCGCCTGCTGCATCCTTCTCTCTTGTTGTAGTTTTTGCTGAAGAGGACAAGGAAGCGACTTGTCCCTGACCGTGAACATCCACAAGCGACGCACTGCTTTTACATTTACCAGTTTCAGAAGAGGAGGCAAAAGAGCTAGAGGCTGAGTCTGCAATGTAAGCCAAAACTTGCTGTTGCTGCTCCGCCTTTAAAAGTGGTTTTCGTACTCCCAGAAAAGAGAGCGTTCGAGGCCTTGTGTAGCCAGACGACGAAACTGGCTCCACAGCTCCAGACTTAGGTGGAATATTCTTATCCCCACGACCACCTGATGCTCCACTACCACTACCATCATTACCAGCTGACAATGAACGCCCACGGCCACGACGACCTCTTGCACCAGACTTCCTCATTGTTTTAAAAACTTAACCAAAGTAACTTTATTTGTTGCTGTCAAACAACTTACACGGTGAGCTATAACTTCAGTATGATTTCAATATCCCTTAACAGGTTGGTGAGACCACAAGGAAAATCAGGCACAATGTTACACACTCTGTTTTCTGTGGCACCAAATCACAGAGATGCCACACACGCAGGACTGTCACTCAAGCACAAATGTCAATATTAATCTCCCACTGTTTTATTTTTTTTTTCTTTTTCAGGGAGACTTTAGAAACCAAATAATAAAAAATAAATAGGCTTTCTATGGCCCACTGAGTGAGAGATGGCACACACAGGAGTCAAGAGTGGCACACAAGCAGAAAGGGCAATATTAATCTCCCACTGTTTTCTTTTTTTTTTCTTTTTCAGGGAGACTTTAGAAACCAAATAATAAAAAATAAATAGGCTTACTATGGCCCACTGAGTGAGAGATGGCACACACAGGAGTCAGGAGTGGCACACAAGCCCTGACTGAGGCCAATATTTTTCTCCCACTGATTGATGTAGTGTTTTTTTTTCAGGTAGATTTTAGAACCCAAATCAAGCAAAAAAATTAATAGGCTTTCTATGGCCCACTGAGTGAGAGATGGCACACACAGGAGTCAGGAGTGGCACACAAGCCCTGACTGAGGCCAATATTTTTCTCCCACTGATTGATGTAGTGTTTTTTTTCAGGTAGATTTTAGAACCCAAATCAAGCAAAAAAATTAATAGGCTTTCTATGGCCCACTGAGTGAGAGATGGCACACACAGGAGTCAGGAGTGGCACACAAGCCCTGACTGAGGCCAATATTTTTCTCCCACTGATTGATGTAGTGATTTTTTTCAGGTAGATTTTAGAACCCAAATCAAGCAAAAAAATTAATAGGCTTTCTATGGCCCACTGAGTGAGAGATGGCACACACAGGAGTCAGGAGTGGCACACAAGCCCTGACTGAGGCCAATATTTTTCTCCCACTGATTGATGTAGTGTTTTTTTTTCAGGTAGATTTTAGAACCCAAATCAAGCAAAAAAATTAAAAGGCTTTCTATGGCCCACTGAGTCAGAGATGGCACACACAGGAGTCAGGAGTGGCACACAAGCCCTGACTGAGGCCAATATTTTTCTCCCACTGATTGATGTAGTGATTTTTTTTCAGGTAGATTTTAGAACCCAAATCAAGCAAAAAAATTAATAGGCTTTCTATGGCCCACTGAGTGAGAGATGGCACACACAGGAGTCAGGAGTGGCACACAAGCAGAAAGGGCAATATTAATCTCCCACTGATTGATGTAGTGATTTTTTTTCAGGTAGATTTTAGAACCCAAATCAAGCAAAAAAATTAATAGGCTTTCTATGGCCCACTGAGTGAGAGATGGCACACACAGGGATGGCACTCTAGCAGAAATGCCAATCTTAATCTCCCACAAAGAAAAAAAAACAAAACTGTCCTACAATTACTATCTCCCTGCAGTAATCTTAGCCAGGTATGGCAGGCAGCAATAAGGAGTGGACTGATGCACAAATTAAATAAAAAGTGTGGACAAACAAAAAAGATAGCTGTGCAGAAAGGAAGGAACAAGAGGATATGTGCTTTGAAAAAAGCAGTTGGTTTGCACAGTGGCGTACACACAGCAATACAGCTATCAGGGAGCCTTCTAGGGCAGCCCAATGAGCTACAGCGCTGAGAGAAAAAAAAAATGTAGCTTCCACTGTCCCTGCACACCGAAGGTGGTGTTGGACAGTGGAAATCGCTACAGCACAAGCGGTTTGGTGGTTAATGGACCCTGCCTAACGCTCTCCCTGCTTCTAATGAAGCGGCAGCAACCTCTCCCTAAGCTCAGAGCAGCAGCAGTGAGATGGCGGTCGGCGGGAACGCCCCTTTATAGCCCCTGTGACGCCGCAGACAGCAAGCCAATCACTGCAATGCCCTTCTCTAAGATGGTGGGGACCAGGACCTATGTCATCACGCTGCCCACACTCTGCGTTCACCTTCATTGGCTGAGAAATGGCGCTTTTCGCGTCATTGAAACGCAACTTTGGCGCGAAAGTCGCGTACCGCATTGCCGATGCAACGCTGGGATCGGCTCGGTTTCATGAGACGCCGACTTTGCCAAAAGTCGGCGACTTTTGAAAATGAACGACCCATTTCGCTCAACCCTAGTCAGCACTTTAAACCCCCAGGTGCTTCATGGAAGTTTATAGCGTAGAGCCGTGAAAATAAAAATTCGCATTTTTTCTACAAAAATGATCTTTTTGCCCCCAAATTTTTATTTTGACAAGGGTAACAGGAGAAATTAGACCACAAAAGTTGTTGTGCAATTTCTCCTCAGTACATCGATACCCCATATGTGGGGGTAAACCACTGTTTGGGCGCACTGCAGAGCTTGGAAGAGAAGGAGTGCCGTTTTACTTTTTCAATGTAGAATTGGCTGGAATTGAGATCGGACACCATGTCGCGTTTGGAGAGCCCCTGATGTGCCTAAACATTAGAAACCCCCCACAAGTGACCCCATTTTGGAAACTAGACCACTTAAGGAAATAATTTAGATGTGTGGTGAGCACTTTAAACCTCCAAGTGCTTCACAGAAATTTATAAAGTAGAGCCGTGAAAATAAAAAATCCTTTTTTTTTCCTCAAAAATGATTTTTTAGCCTGCAATTTTTTATTTTCTCAAGGGTAACAGGAGAAATTGGACCCCAAAATTTATTGTGCAATTTATGCTGAGTAGGCTGATACCCCATATGTTGGGGTAAACCACTGTTTGGTCGCATGGCAGAGCTAGGAAGGGAAGGAGAAAATCCGACTCTGGGGGGTGCTATTCACTTTTTCCACAGCGCCGTTAATTAACGGCGCTGTGGTTTAAGTACCCTTAGCGGCCGCCGTTAAAAGGCATATCTGCGGTCGTTAAGGGGTTAAATTGGTTTACCTGGTTAAAATAAACAAAGGAGAAGGGAATTTATTAGGTTTTCATTAAGTTGCCTAATAATTCTGCACAGTAATAGCTACCTGCACAAACAGATATCCTCCTAAGATAGCCAAACCTAAAAAAAAAAAAACCACTCCAACTTTGAAAAATATTAAGCTTTGATATTTTTGAGTCTTTTGGGTTGATTGAGAACATAGTTGTTGATCAATAATATAAATAATCATCTAAAATACAACTTGACTAATAATTCTGCACACAGTGTAGCTTTTATTCCATCCTTTAATCCCTTCACCATCAAGCCTCTTTTCTCTTTCCATACCAAACCATATTTCACAATTTTGGTCAGTGTCACTCTATGAGGTAATAACTCTGCAATGCTTCAAAATATCCTAGTGGTTCTGATGTTGTTTTCTCATGACACAGTGTACTTTACTTTAGTGTTAAAGTTACCTTTTGTGATTGTTTGTGAAAATAACAGACTTTTGACAACAAATTAGCAATTTTCTAACTTTTAAATTGTATGCCCTTAAAACAGATAGTAATATCAGATTAAAAGTTATTAAACCCTTAATGACAGAGCTAATTTGGTACATAATGACCATGCCAATTTTCACAGTTCTGACCAGTGCCACTTTGTGAGGTTATAGCTCTAGAACGCTTTAACGTATCTCAATGATTATTATTATTATTATTATTATTATTATTTTATATCACCATTGATTCCATGGTGCTGTACATGAGAAGGGGTTACAAACAAATTACAGATATCACTTACAGTAAGCAAACTAACAATTACAGACTGATACAGAGGGGTGAGGACCTGCAGGATGGTGGAGAAGGAGACAATAGGTTGGGGGTTGCAGGAGCTCCGATGTTGGTGAGGCTGTAGCTTCCGTAGTGGTGAGGAGGCAGGGGGGTCAGTTTAGGCTGTAAGCTTTCCTGAAGAGGTGGGTTTTCAGTTTCCATCTGAAGGATCTAAATGTGGTTGATAGTCGGACGTGTTGGGTCAAAGAATTCCAGAGGATGGGGGATATTCTGGAGAAGTCTTGGAGGCAGGCGGTTGGGTGAGGAGCGAATAAGTGTGGAGGAGAGAAGGAGGTCTTGGGAGGACCGGAGATTACGTGAGGGAAGATATCGGAAGATTAGTTCAGATATATATGGAGGAGACAGGTTATGGGTGGCTTTGTAGGTTAGTATTAGTAATTTGAACTGGATACTCTGAGGGAATGGGAGCCAGTGAAGAGATTTGCAGAGGGGGGAAGCGGAGGAGTAGCGAGGAGAGAGATGAATTAGTCAGGCAACAGAATTAAGGATGGACTGGAGAGGTGCAAGGGTGTTAGCAGGGAGGCCACAGAAAAGGATGTTGCAGTAGTCAAGGCGAGAGATGATGAGGGCATGCACAAGCATTTTAGTAGATTGACGATTGAGGAAAGGACGGATTCTGAAGATATTTTTGAGCTGGAGGTGATAGGAGGTGGAAAGAGCTTGGATGTATGGTTTGAAGGACAGGGCAGAGTCAAAAGTTACTCTGAGGCAGCGGACGTAAGGTACGGGGGAAAGCATGATTGCGATAGATAGGTAAAGTAAGGAAGATCTATGAGATGGAGGAAAGATGATGAGTTCAGATTTGTCCACATTGAGTTTGAGGAAGCGAGAGGAGAAGAAGGAGGATATGGCGGATGAGGGTATGATTGTGATATTATTTTTTGTGACATATTGTACTTCATGTTAGTGGTAAAACTTCTATATAACTTACGTTTATTTATGAAAAAAACAGAAATTTGGCAAAAATTTTGAAAATTTTCCACTTTTCAAACTTTTAATTTTGTACCCTTAAATCAGAGAGTGGTGTCACACAAAATAGATAATAAATAACATTTCCCATATGTCAACTTTACATCTGCACAATTTTGGAAACATAATTTTGTTAAGACGTTATAAGGGTTAAAAGTTGACCAGTGATTGGGCAGCATGGTGGCTCAATAGATAGGGGTCCTGGGTTCACACCTCACCAAGGAAAACATCTCCCCGTGTTTTGCCTGGGCTTCCTCCGGGTACTCCGGTTTCCTCCCACATTCCAAAAACATACTGATAGGGAATTTAGATTTGTAGCCCCATCTGGGACTGTGATGATAATGTGTGCAAACTGTAAAGCACTGTGGAATATGTTAGTGCTATATAAAAATAAAGATTATTATTATTATTATGATTTCTAATTTTTCCAATACAATTTACAAAACCCCTTTTTTAGGGACCACCTCACATTTGAAGTGACTTTGAGGGGCCTATATGACAGAAAATACATAAAAGTGGCACCATTCTGAAAACTGTACTCCTTAAGGTGCTCAAAATCACATTCAAAAAGTTTATTAACCTTTCAGGTTCTTCAAGAGAAGTAAAGCAATATGGAAGGAAAAAAGGAACATTTTACTTTTTTCATAAAAATTTGCTTTGGAACCAAATTTTTTTTATTTTGACAAGGGTATAACGAAAACATGGACCACAAAATTTGTTGTACTATTTCTCCTGAGTATGCTGATACCCGATATGTGGGGAAAAGCCACTGTTTGGGCCCATGGCAGGTCTCAGAAGCGATTGAGCACCATTTGACATTTTGAGAGCAAAATTGGCTGTAGTTAATGATGGCGCCGTGTCGCATTTGGAGACCCCTGATATACCTAAGCAGTGGAATCCCCAATTCTAACTCCAACAATAACCCCAACACACTCCTAAACCTAATTCCAACAGTAACCATAACCCTAACCACAACCCTAACCCCAAAACACCCCTAACCCTAATCCCAACCTTAACCCCAACCCTAACCCTAGCCCAGCCTTAACTTTAGCCCAACTCTAACCCTAGCCCAACCCTAACTTTAACTCAAACCGAACTTTAGCCCAAACCTAACCTTAGCCCCAACTCTAACCCTAGTCCAACCCTAACCCAACCCTAACCCTAGCCCAACCCTAACTTTAGCACAACCATAACTTTTTCCCAACCCTAACCTTAGCCCAACCCTAACCTTAACTCAACCCTAACCTTAACCCAACCCTAACCCTAATGGAAAAATGGAAATAAACGCTTTTATTTAATTCATTATTTTTACCTAAAAAAAGTGGTTTTGATTTATTTTATTTTTTTATTTTGATCACTGTGATCGGGTCTATCACAGTGATCAAAATAAACCGACAGGATAAATTTCCTATTGTTGCCGGGTGCCGAACTGCAGATCTCGGCCGGCGCACTGCAAATGCGCTCCACATTTTCTTCCCGGAAGAAGATGCCAACGGCCGGGGGACTTCTTGGGGGGATGCAGGGACATCGGAGGTACAGGGGGGATCGGGGGACCCCATTTCTCTCTTCTATGATGTGCGATCACATCAGTGGAGGGAGAAATTAAATGGGAAATCAGACTTATTTTTGCAGTCGCTGTTATTCCGTTAATAACGGCGATCACAACACTGAGGTCAGTAAAAAACAACATGAAGCATCTTCTATGGGGTCTCGGCTACCCCTGGTAGCCAAGACCCCTGAGAAATTTTGACTCTGGGGTCACTATACACTTATTTCTCAGCGCCGTTAAAAATCGGCACTGAGGCATAAGTACCTTTAACTGCTGCCATTAAAAGGCATATCAGCGGTTGTTAAGGGGTTAATTAACATTTGACACATGTCTACTTTACATCAGTGTCATTTTTTATTTTTGTTAGTAAGTTAGAATGGCTAAAAGTTAATCAGCAATTTCTCATTGTTTATAACAATAATAGACATGCTATTTATTTGTTTATCTTGTCTGCTATAATGAGAAATAAAAAGCAATAAAAAATGATAAGCCTCAAAATGGTACAAATTAAAAGGTATCTGTCAGTAAGAAATCTTCTAAGCTGTCTATATGGTCATGTAGGCCTTAGGAAGCTGAATAAAATGATTCATTGATAATTGCAGATTTCTCATTCCAAAGAAGTCCACATTTTTCTTAACTCTAGAATGCATACCTGGGGCCTCGCAGGCCCCCTAGGTTAATTGATTTCCATTTTCTGCAAGATTACTTTAGTTAGAATTCTGAAACTCTAGGTATTCCTCAGGTATATAGTTGTTAGTCATTTCCAGTTGTTCATATATTTTTATGTTACAGGCATTTCGGTATAACAACTCTTTTTGTGGGACTACCCCATATTCACATACCTGGGGCCTTTTAGGCCTGTACTAGGTTTACATGTGATTACAAGAGATTAGGGTTGAGCGACTTTTATTTTTATAGGATCGGGTCGGGTTTCACGAAACCCGACTTTCTCAAAAGTCGGGTCGAGTGAAATCGGCCGATCCTATAAAAAAGTCGGGGTCGGGGTCGGCCGAAACATGAAACCCAATGCAGTGCAATGGGATACTATGGTTCCCAGGGTCTGAAGGAGAGGAAACTCTCCTTCAGGCCCTGGGATCCATATTTAAGTGTAAAATAAAGAATCAAAATAAAAAATATTGATATACTCACCCTCGGACGCGCCCTTGTACTAACCGCCAGCTTCCGTTCATAAGAATGAGTGCTTGAAAGTCCTTAGATGACGTCGCGGCTTGTGATTGGTCGCGTGAGCGGTCACATGGGCGGTCACGATCTTTCCGGCAGCCTTCCTTCTTAAGAATGAGCGCGTGAAGGGCCTTAGATGATGTCACGGCTTGTGATTGGTCGCGGCCGCCCATGTGACCGCTCACGCGACCAATCACAAGCCGCGACGTCACCGCAGGTCATTCACGCGCTCATTCTTAGGAAGGAAGGCTGCCAGTTAGTACCAGGGCGCGTCCGAGGGTGAGTATATCAATATTTTTTATTTTGATTCTTTATTTTACACTTAAATATGGATTCCGATACCGATTTCCGATATCACAAACATATCGGAACTCGGTATCGGAATTCCGATACCAGATTCAGAAGATCGCCGACCTTATGGCCGACCCCACACAGGGGTCGGGTCGGGTTTCATGAAACCCGACTTTGCCAAAAGTCGGCGACTTCTGAAAATGGCCGACCCGTTTCGCTCAACCCTACAAGAGATGTTTTCTGTAAATTTTTTTCAAATTATATTGTAGATGAGGTAGTTTTGTGTACTAACTCAGAAGGAAAACGTATCGCTTCAGTAAGATAAAAAAAATGTAAAAATATAACAAAAGAGGAACTGTATGCTTATATTGCCCTTTTAGTGAAAGTCATCCAGAATTCCATGCCAACAGGAAGGACAAGAGACGTCTATTCTTGACGGAAATTTGCTATGAACTTTTAATGCCTACCATGATGGAGCGAAGCAACACGAAATGCTTGCAAAGGCAAACTACAGAAGCTATGATCCAATGTGGTATACATTTTCAGGAACATCCAGAGCCAAGAGAAAAAAAAGAAAGCGTTGTTATATTTGTCCAGGAAAGGAAATCTGAGTGTATCTGTACGCTCCTTAGCTGGGGTCACCAGGAGGTCAGATCCATTATGGATCCCCTCCTGGCCGACCCCAGCGCCGCTAGTGGGAATGCATCCTTACTTTGCAATTTCAAATAAACTTTGAAAAATATTTTTATTTGAGTTATTCCATGTTATTTGCACATGGGCCTAAAAGGCCCCAGGTATGTGAAAGTGTAGATTTTTATGGTCATGCGTTTAATATGTAAGTGAGCTGTTCTGTTAAGATCTATGGGACGGACACAAATCTCCCTGAGAATGTGCCTCCAGAGCTTGTTTTAAATGAGAGTAAACTGTTAGCCATTACTTACATGTCTCACACTCGTAATGTCGCCTTTTATTTAAAATAATCTCTTTAGGCAGATTCTCCTAAAGATCTGACTGACCTGGCCCAAAGATCTAAACAGCTCATTTACTTATTAAGAAAAATGTGGATTACTCTGGTATAAAACATTGGACCGCAGATATCAATATATCATTCTATTCTACTTTCTGCTGAAATGCCCAAATAGATGCTGAGAAGGGTTGATCTTGATGACAAATTCCCTTTAAAATCTTCAACACATTCTGCAAAAGCAAGCCTCACTCTGGTCTATAAAATAAATAAATAAAAAGTTATATCTCTCAGAATATATGCAGTTGAAACCAGAAGTTTACATACACTATATAGAAAGACACATATGCATGTTTTTTCTCATTATCTGATATGCAATCAGAATAAACCATTTCCCATTTTAGGTCAATTAGGATTACCATAATTATTAATATTTGACAAATGCAAGAAAAATGAGAGAGAGAGAAACATTTTTAAGTCATTTTTATTAATTACTGCAAAGTCAAAAGTTTACATGCATTTTTTTCATTAGTATTTGATACCATTGCCCTTAAACTGAATGATTTGGGTCAAACATTTGGGATATCCTTCCACAAGCTTCTCACAATAGTTGGTTGGAATTTGAGCCCATTTCTTCTGACAAAACTGGTGTAACTGATCCACGTTTGTAAGTCGCCTTGCTCGCACCTGCCTTTTTAGCATTGCCCATAAAGTTTCAATAGGATTGAGATCAGGGTTTTGTGATGGCCACTCCAAAACATTGACTTTGTTATCCTTAACCCCTTAATCCCATTGGACATACTATCCTGTCAAGGTGACCTGGGACTTAATTCCCAAGGAAGGGAATTTTCAAAATTTTCACCAAATTTCTGTTTTTTCCACAAATAAACGCAGGCAATATCAAATAAATGTTACCACTATCAAGAAGTACAATATGTCTCAATGACTTTATAGTGCTTATTGTATGTCTGTTCTTTTTGTTTTTTTGCTACCTGATGAAGGCTGCACTGTAAAAATAGTAGCCAAAATGCGTTGTACTGTATTTTAAAAATATTTTACAAATATATTTTATTTATTTTTTTATTTTGAGAAAATAAATGATTTTTTAATAACATTTTTCACTGGAAGTGGATGCATTCAAAAAATCCGTAGGTGCTTAGCGCCACATTTGCTTGGAGTTTATTTTCCCTTACAATATGTCTCAAGAAAGGAATGTCAGAATCACCGGGATCCTTTGAAGCATTCCAGAGTTATAACCTCATAAAGGGACAGTGGTCAGAATTGTGAAAATTGGCCCGGTCATTAACGTGCAAACCACCCTCGGAGTTTAAGGGGTTAAGCCACTTTGTTGGCAGTATGCTTCAAGTCATTGTCCATTTGGAAGACCCATTTCCGCCCATGCTTTAACTACCTGGTTGATGTCTTGAGATGTTGCTTCAGTATTTCCACATAATCTTCTTTTCTCATGATGCCATCTATTTTGTGAAGTACACCAGTCCCTAATGCAGTAAAACAACCCCGCAATATTATGCTACCTTCCCCGTTTCACAGTTGTGATAGTGTTCCTAGGTTTCCAAGCTTCTCTATTTTTCCTCCAACCGTAAATATGATGGTCATTATGCCCAAAAAGCTCAATTTCAGTTTTATCAGACCACAGTACATGTCTCCAAAAATTTTAAAAAAATTCCTGTGTGCATTTGCAAACATTAATCAGGATTTTTTATGCTTCTTTTGGAGTAATGGCTTCTTCCTGGCAGAGTGGCCGTTCAGTCCATGTTGATACAGTACTCGTTTCACTGTGGATTTTTACACAATCTTACCAGCTTCCAACATCATCACAATGTCTTTTGCTTTTGTCTTTTTGTTGATAGGCATATGTCAGACCAAAGCACATTTATCTCTGGGGCACAGAATCTGTCTCTTTCCTGAGTGGTATGGTGTTGTGAACTCTGTTTTCAGGCTCCCTCTTGTGGTCACTGGTGGTATGGTGTGACTTTTGCTTTGGGCTCCCCCTGGTGGCTTTGTTTGTTATCCTGCTGGTCTCTGGCTATCAGCTGGTTCGTTATCCTCTGGGAGGTTCCTATATAGCTCTGTTTTGCTTTCACTTGTTGCCGGCTGTTGATGTAATCAGTGCTACTCAGATTCCTTCTGACTACCTTGCTCCCAGTCCATCCAGGACAAGCTAAGTTTTGTTTGCTCTTTTTTTGATCAGCAGTGTTTATCATGTTTTTTTGTCCAGCTTGCTAAAATGTGATTCCCTCGCTTGCTGGATGCTCTAGTGGACTGAGTTTCTCCCCACACACCATTAGTTGGTGCGTGGGTTCTTGAAATCTCAGGATGGATATTTTGTAAGGGTTTTTTATTGATCGCATAGACCCCTGCTCTATTTTCTGCTTTCTAGAACTAGTGGGCCTCTTTTGCTGAATCTGATTTCATCCCTACGTATGTGCCTTCTTCTTACTTCACCGTTAATATTTGTTGGGGGCTTCTATATCTTTGGGGATTATTTCTCTGGAGGCAAGCAAGGTCTTTCTTTCTCTTTAGGGGTAGCTAGTTCCTCAGGCTGGCTCGAGACGTCTAGGAATTTTTTAGGCACGTTCACCGGCTACCTCTAGTTGTTTTGGATAGGTTCAGATTTGCGATCAGTCCAGTTGCCATCTCCCTAGAGCTTGTCCTTAGTTTATTCACCTGCTGGTCTATTCGTGATCCTCAGCCACTAAGGATCATAACAGTACAGCCGGCCCATAAAGTGTTAATTGCATGGCAGAAGCAGGAGAAAAGAAGCCTTGAGAAATTTTTTTGTTGTTGTTGTTGCCGTGTGTCTAGCTGCTGTGGCTAGCTTCTCTCCTCCTCTTAATCTTGGTGTGGCTCTGAGTTCAGCTGCTGACATGGATGTCCAGAGCTTGGCTTCCAGTCTGGATCATCTTGCTGCTAGGGTTCAAAGTATTCAGGATTTTGTTGTTCACAGTCCTATGTCTGAGCCTAGAATACCTATTCCGGAGTTGTTTTCTGGAGATAGATCTAGGTTCCTGAATTTTAGGAACAATTGTAAGTTGTTTCTTTCTTTGAAACCTCGTTCCTCTGGTGATGCCGTTCAGCAAGTTAAGATTATCATTTCCTTTTTGCGCGGTGACCCTCAAGATTGGGCCTTCGCATTGGCGCCAGGGGATCCTGCATTGCTTAGTGTAGATGCGTTTTTTCTAGCCCTTGGATTGCTCTATGAGGAACCTAATCTTGAGAACCAGGCTGAAAAAACGTTATTGGCCCTCTCGCAGGGGCAAGATGAAGCAGAGGTGTACTGCCAGAAATTTCGGAAATGGTCGGTGCTTACTCAGTGGAATGAGTGTGCCCTGGCTGCAAATTTCAGAGAAGGTCTTTCTGAAGCCATTAAGAATGTCATGGTGGGGTTCCCTACGCCTGCAGGTCTGAATGAGTCAATGACTCTGGCCATTCAGATTGATCGGCGTTTGCGGGAGCGCAAACCTGTGCACCATTTGGCGGTGTCTTCTGAACAGACACCTGAATCTATGCAATGTGACAGAATTCTGACCAGAAGTGAACGGCAAAATTATAGACGGCAAAATGGGTTGTGCTTTTACTGTGGTGACTCAGCTCATGTTATCTCAGCATGCTCTAAGCGCAAAAAAAAGGTTGATAAATCTGTCACCATTGGTACTTTACAGCCTAAGTTCATTTTGTCTGTTACCCTGATTTGTTCCCTGTCATCTTACCCGGTTAATGCTTTTGTAGATTCACGTGCTGCCCTGAGTCTGATGGATTGGTCATTTGCCAAGCGCTGTGGTTTTGATTTGGAGCCTTTAAAATTCCCTATTCCACTAAGGGGAATTGATTCTACACCATTGGCTACGAATAGACCTCAGTACTGGACACAAGTGACCATGTGCATGACTCCTGTTCATCAGGAGGTGATTCGCTTTCTTGTACTGCATAATTTGCATGATGTCGTCGTGTTGGGTCTACCATGGTTGCAGACTCATAATCCAGTCCTGGATTGGAAAGCTATGTCGGTGTCAAGTTGGGGTTGTCAGGGAATTCATGGTGACGCTCCTGTGGTGTCAATTGCTTCGTCCACTCCTTCTGAAGTCCCTACGTTTTTGTCAGACTACCAGGATGTATTTGAGGAGCCCAAACTCAATTCTCTACCTCCTCATAGGGACTGTGATTGTGCTATAAATTTGATTCCTGGTAGTAAGTTTCCTAAGGGACGACTTTTCAATTTATCTGTGCCGGAGCATGCTGCCATGCGGAGTTATATAAAGGAGTCTTTAGAGAAGGGACATATTCGCCCGTCCTCATCCCCTCTTGGTGCAGGATTTTTTTTTGTGGCTAAAAAGGATGGTTCCCTGAGACCCTGTATTGATTATCGCCTTTTGAATAAAATCACGGTCAAATTTCAGTATCCTTTGCCATTGTTAACTGATTTGTTTGCTCGCATTAGGGGGTCTAGTTGGTTCTCCAAGATAGATCTTCGTGGTGCGTATAACCTTGTGCGTATAAAACAGGGTGATGAATGGAAAACTGCATTTAATACGCCTGAAGGCCATTTTGAGTACTTGGTGATGCCTTTTGGACTTTCTAATGCTCCTTCAGTCTTTCAGTCCTTTATGCATGACATCTTCCGTGAATATCTGGATAAGTTTATGATTGTGTATCTGGATGATATTCTGTTTTTTTCGGATGATTGGGAGTCTCATGTTAAGCAGGTCAGGATGGTCTTTCAGGTCCTGCGTGACAATGCTTTATTTGTGAAGGGCTCAAAATGTCTTTTTGGAGTCCAGAAGATTTCTCTTTTGGGTTTCATTTTTTCTCCTTCTACTATTGAGATGGACCCGGTCAAGGTTCAGGCTATTCATGACTGGACGCAGCCTACATCTGTTAAGAGTCTTCAGAAGTTCTTGGGTTTTGCTAATTTTTACCGTCGCTTCATAGCTAATTTTTCTGGCGTTGTTAAGCCTTTGACGGATTTGACCAAGAAGGGTTCTGATGTGACTAATTGGTCTTCTGCGGCTGTGGAGGCTTTTCGGGAGCTGAAGCGTCAGTTTTCTTCAGCTCCGGTCTTGTGTCAGCCAGATGTCTCACTTCCCTTCCAGGTGGAGGTTGATGCTTCCGAGATTGGAGTGGGGGCTGTTTTGTCGCAGAGAAGCCCCGATGGCTCTGTGATGAAGCCATGTGCTTTCTTTTCAAGAAAGTTTTCGCCTGCCGAGCGGAATTATGATGTCGGTAATCGGGAGCTGTTGGCTATGAAGTGGGCATTTGAGGAGTGGCGACATTGGCTCGAGGGAGCTAAACATCGTGTGGTGGTCTTGACTGATCACAAGAATTTGATTTATCTCGAGTCGGCCAAGCGGCTGAATCCCAGACAGGCTCGTTGGTCGTTGTTTTTCTCTCATTTTGATTTCATGGTCTCGTACCTGCCGGGTTCGAAGAATGTGAAGGCTGATGCTCTTTCTAGGAGTTTTGTGCCTGACTCTCCTGGAGATTCAGAGCCGGCTGGTATCCTTAGAGAAGGGGTGATTTTGTCTGCCATCTCCCCAGATTTGCGACGTGTGCTGCAAGAGTTTCAGGCGGATAGACTTGACCGCTGTCCACCGGAGAGACTGTTTGTCCCGGATAGATGGACCAACAGAGTCATCTCCGAGGTTCATTCTTCGGTGTTGGCGGGCCATCCTGGAATATTTGGTACCAGAGACTTGGTGGCCAGGTCTTTTTGGTGGCCTTCCTTGTCGCGGGATGTGCGTTCCTTTGTGCAGTCTTGTGGAATTTGTGCTCGGGCGAAGCCTTGCTGTTCTCGTGCCAGTGGTTTGCTGTTACCTTTGCCTGTCCCGAAGAGGCCTTGGACGCACATTTCCATGGATTTTATTTCAGATCTCCCTGTCTCTCAGAGAATGTCTGTCATCTGGGTGGTGTGTGATCGTTTTTCTAAGATGGTCCATTTGGTGCCCTTGCCTAAGTTGCCTTCCTCCTCCGAGTTGGTTCCACTGTTTTTTCAAAATGTGGTTCGTTTGCACGGGATTCCTGAGAACATTGTTTCTGACAGAGGATCCCAGTTTGTGTCTAGATTTTGGCGGACCTTTTGTGCTAAGTTGGGCATTGAATTGTCTTTTTCGTCGGCCTTCCATCCTCAGACGAATGGCCAAACCAAGCAAACTAATCAGACCTTGGAGACTTATTTAAGATGTTTTGTTTCTGATGATCAGGACGACTGGGTTACTTTTTTGCCGTTGGCCGAGTTTGCCCTTAGTAATCGGGCTAGTTCTGCTACTTTGGTTTCTCCTTTTTTTTGCAATTCGGGGTTTCATCCTCGTTTTTCCTCGGGTCAGGTGGAGCCTTCTGACTGTCCTGGAGTGGATGTTGTGGTGGATAGGTTGCATCAGATTTGGAATCATGTGGTGGACAATTTGAAGTTGTCACAAGAGAAGGCTCAGCTCTTTGCCAACCGCCGTCGCTGTGTGGGTCCCCGACTTTGCGTTGGGGACTTGGTGTGGTTGTCTTCTCGCTTCGTTCCTATGAAGGTCTCCTCTCCTAAGTTCAAGCCTTGGTTTATCGGTCCTTATAAGATTCTGGAAGTCCTTGGCCCTGTGTCATTCCGTCTGGACCTCCCGGCATCATTTGCTATTCATAATGTGTTCCATCGCTCGTTGTTGCGGAGGTATGTGGTACCTGTGGTTCCTCCGGTTGAGCCTCCTGCCCCGGTGCTGGTTGAGGGAGAATTGGAATACGTGGTGGAGAAGATCTTGGATTCTCGTGTTTCTAGACGGAGGCTCCAGTATTTGGTCAAGTGGAAGGGCTATGGTCAGGAGGATAATTCTTGGGTTGTCGCCTCTGATGTTCATGCGGCCGATTTGGTTCGTGCCTTCCATGTGGCTCATCCTGATCGCCCTGGGGGTATTCATGAGGGTTCGGTGACCCCTCCTTAAGGGAGGGGTACTGTTGTGAACTCTGTTTTCAGGCTCCCTCTTGTGGTCACTGGTGGTATGGTGTGACTTTTGCTTTGGGCTCCCCTGGTGGCTTTGTTTGTTATCCTGCTGGTCTCTGGCTATCAGCTGGTTCGTTATCCTCTGGGAGGTTCCTATATAGCTCTGTTTTGCTTTCACTTGTTGCCGGCTGTCGATGTAATCAGTGCTACTCAGATTCCTTCTGACTACCTTGCTCCCAGTCCATCCAGGACAAGCTAAGTTTTGTTTGCTCTTTTTTTGATCAACAGTGTTTATCATGTTTTCTTGTCCAGCTTGCTAAAATGTGATTCCCTCGCTTGCTGGATGCTCTAGTGAACTGAGTTTCTCCCCACACACCATTAGTTGGTGCGTGGGTTCTTGAAATCTCAGGATGGATATTTTGTAAGGGTTTTTTATTGATCGCATAGACCCCTGCTCTATTTTCTGCTTTCTAGTACTAGTGGGCCTCTTTTGCTGAATCTGATTTCATCCCTACGTATGTGCCTTCTTCTTACTTCACCGTTAATATTTGTTGGGGGCTTCTATATCTTTGGGGATTATTTCTCTGGAGGCAAGCGAGGTCTTTCTTTCTCTTTAGGGGTAGCTAGTTCCTCAGGCTGGCTCGAGACATCTAGGAATTTTTTAGGCACGTTCACCGGCTACCTCTAGTTGTTTTGGATAGGTTCAGATTTGCGATCAGTCCAGTTACCATCTCCCTAGAGCTTGTCCTTAGTTTATTCACCTGCTGGTCTATTCGTGATCCTCAGCCACTAAGGATCATAACAGTATGGTGGCTGGACATTTCCATCTTGCTTGTACTTGCATATAATCAAAAAGTAACACATTTTTATTTATTTTTTGTTCCTGGGTCCAAAGTGTGTTTTCCTAACCCAATATGCCTAAAACAAATAGAAAATAGTTGTTGTTCCACAAAAACTTTGCTTCAGTGATCAGCACAATGAAATTTTGAATATTGTCTGTTTTCGGGAAAATTTTCTATTTGCATTCAATACTGAGTAGTCTTCTAGAATATTGTTGAACTGCTAGAATTGTGCAGAAGTTTCTTCAATTTTCCAGAATTATCTAGACATCTCTAGAAACCTTTAGAACTTTCTAGAACGCTCTCCGACTGTTCAATAGTAGACATAAAAGTATAAAAGAACAGGTGACTGGAACCAACATTCTGGATTATGTTATTGCTGGGTAAGAGAATATCGAATCATAGAGCAATTATTTGTTTTAGATGGCATCAAGAGGTTGTTTGCACCCAGCAGATGCATTTTGCTATATGTGTTGACAATTTATAAAGGCAAGAGTGAGAAAGTATTCCGTGAAAGCATGTCGTAAGATGTGCAAGGCCTACAAGGCATATTTCGGCATGCCTGTCAGGGATCAAGACAAGTCCTGGGCAACTCATTTCACATGCAAATATTGCAAGAAAACGAGTCTTGAAGGTAAGGTGAACAATTGTTGCTCTTTAGATGGCTTACCGGCACCATCATTTTATAGACAATCATCTTGGCTGGCTCATACATAAATTTGACTTGCAACTATTTAGCGTGTGATTAGTTCTGCACATTCTTGTCATTCCATTGAATTGTTACTGTTTTGCTCCTGGTGGAAAAATATTTTTCTTCATGGGTACTACAAAATACAACCTGTTCACAAAATCCCTAATAGCTTAGTGTATTATAGGTAGATTCCCAAGTGAAAGGTCATTGGTTTGAATCGAGAAGCAGCCATGAAGATGATTTCCTAGGAAAAGAGAAACAGCATCATCCAGCTCATCGATAGCGGTCTCTTGGCCAAGAAAATTGCCAAACTGCACCATGTGAGTGTCATGACAGTTGGAAGCATACAAAATGAAGTCTATCCATTCATTCAGAAGCCAAAAGGTGGACATCCAGGCAAAATTTTGGCATCAAAAAGTTGTCTCAACCCAGAGTCTTTCAGCAGAGGTGGCTTGTATGCTTCATAATAGTGAGACCACAGACATTGATGCAAGCACCGTGTAGCGCACATTATGCAAGTCTAGAATATTGGCCCAAAAAAAGGTGAAGAAGCATCAACTTCAATATTGTCATAAGAAGCATTGGTTCAAATTTGCACACAAGTACAAAAAGTGAACATTTAACCCTTTCATGACCTTGGGATTTTCCATTTTTCCGTGTTCGTTTTTCGCTCCCCTCCTTCCCAGAGCCGTAACTTTTTTATTTTTCCATCAATATGGCCACGTGAGGGCTTATTTCTTGCAAAACAAGTTGTACTTTTGAACGACATCATTGGTTTTAGCATGTCGTGTACTAAAAAATGGGAAAAAAATTCCAAGTGCGGTGAAATTGCAAAAAAAGTGTAGTCCCACACTTGTTTTTTGTTTGGCTTTTTTGCTAGGTTCACTAAATGCTAAAACTGACCTGCCATTATGATTCTCCAGGTCATTTTGAGTTCATAGAAACCTAACATGACTAGGTTATTTTTTATCCAAGTGGTGAAAAAAAATTCCAAACTTTGCTAAAAAAAAACAAAACAATTTGTGCCATTTTCCGATACCCGTAGCGTCTCCATTTTTCATGATCTGGGGTTGGTTGAGGGCTTATTTTTTTTGTGCCGAGCTGACGTTTTTAATGATACCATTTTGGTGCAGATAAGTTCTTTTGATCGCTCGTTATTGCATTTTAATGCAATGTCACGGCTACCAAAAAAACGGAATTCTGGCGTTTCGAATTTTTTTCTCGCTACGCTGTTTAACGATCAGCTTAATGCTTTTTTTATTGATAGATCGATCGGGCAATTCTGAACTTGACGATACCAAATATGTGTAGGTTTGATTTTTTTAATTGATTTATTTTGAATGGGGCGAAAAGGGGGGTGATTTAAACTTTTATATTTTTTTTATTTTTTTCACATTTTTTTTAACTTTTTTTTACTTTTGCTGTGCTTCAATAGCCTCCATGGGAGGCTAGAAGCTGGCACAACGCGATCGGGTCTGCTACATAGCAGCGATCATCAGATCGCTGCTATGCAGCAGAAATGCAGGTGTGCTATGAGCGCTGACCACAGGGATCAGTAACCATAGAGGTGTCAAGGACCTCTATGGTTACTCTGCAGAAGCATCGCTGACCCCCGATCATGTGACGGGGGTCAGCGATGAGCTCATTTCCGGCCGGTTAAATGCCGCTGTCTGCGTTTGACAGCGGCATTTAACTAGTTAATAGCGGCGGGTGAATTGCGATTTCACCCGCCGCTATTGCGGGCACATGTCAGCTGTTCAAAACAGCTGACATGTCCCGGCTTTGATGCGGGCTCACCGCCGGAGCCCTGCATCAAAGCGGGGTATCTGACCTCGGACATACTATCCCGTCCGAGGTCAGAAGGGGTTAAAGATTTGGTATCCAAAAGAAGAAAAAAACCGGCACTGCTGAAACCCAGGGTCAGTACCTCCACCGCTTAATGTCGCTGCTGTTGCCAAACATGCCTAAACAATCAAGACCCTCGGGCCCGTAGAAGCGCAGCAGCACAAAACGATCGTCGTCCTGTTTTGTCCACGTTCTCCCTGTCGTCTCCTGCACATGTCCTAATAAAGGGATTTTTTTTGCTTCAATAGAGTGCATTCCTATTTTTTCTTTCATTGGATTTAAAGATTTGGAACTGGTGATTTGGAGCGATGACGCAAAAGTCAATAGACTATGCTCTGATACTCTGATAGGTGAAAATTAATGATGAGCAAATATATTCGGCACTATTCGCTACTTAGCTGAATAGTACACAATTCGGGCTATTTGTTACTTGGCGAGTAACTTGGTATTCGCCTCTTTATACTCGAGTGACCCACCCAGCATGTTTGGCACTTTATTTACTTGCCAATCACAGTAATGCTGGTAACATCTTTGGTGTGCCATTACTGTGATTGGCTGCCCGAACACCGGGTGTTTGAAGCTCTGTCATGTGCATGACAAACACCGCTTCTGATCGGCAGTGAAATCTTTACCGCCAGTCAGACAGCTGTCAAAAGACAATATGAACCAACAGCTGTAAGGTATAAAGCCCACAGCTGTGAGGTATAAAGTTTACCTCCAGTCACGGGTGTCAGCTGATGGGACTACAGCTTCCATCAGCCTACAACAGTTGCCGCTTAAAACAGTGCCAGCAGGAGCGGCTGATGGACGTATTCATCAGCCAGCACCTGCACTGTAAATAAATAATAAAAAAGTGGGTTCCCCTGTATATTTGATAACCAGCCAGGGAAAACTCACAGCTGGGGGCTGCAACCTCCTGCTCTCAGCTTCAGCAAGTCTGGTGTCAAGAATAGAGGGGTCCCCACACTGTGTTTTTTAATTATTTAAATAATTTAAAAAAGCGGCGTGGAGTCCCCTTATTTTTGACAACCAGCCTTGCTAAAAGAGACAGCAGGGGGCTGGTATTTTCAGACTGGTAAGGAGCCCTTGATATAGGCCCCAACATCCAAAAAATAGCAGCCCGCAGCTGCCCAGAAAAGGCACATCTATTAGATATGCCAGTTCTTGCGCTTTGCCTGGCTCTTCCCATTTGCCATGCAGCGGTGGCAAGTGGGGTTCATATTTGTGAGGTTGATGTCACCTTAGTATTGTAAGGTAAGGCCGGGGTCACACTAGACCGTAATACGGACGAGTGCTATGCGATAAAAAATCGCATAGCACTCGGCCAAATGTTAATCTATGGTGCAGCTCCCATCATCCGATATTTTCTCCACCGTATTCAGGATCCGAGTGAAATCGCAGCATGCTGCAATTGTCAGCGTATCTCGGCTGAGACTCGCCAATGCAAGTCTATGGTTGCGAGAAAAAATCGGATTACACACGGACCATGCATGTGCATTGCGAGAAATACGCAGCGGTGTTAGTGAAAAGCCGGTAATTCAATTGGGCTCCCGCGCAATTTTCTCTGCCAGAGCGGTAAAGCCAGTGACTGAGGGCAGATATTAATAGCCAGGAGAGGGTCCACGGTTATTGGCCCCCCCTGGCTACAAACATCTGCCCCCAGCCACCCCAGAAAAGGCACATCTGGAAGATGCGCCTATTCTGGCACTTGGCCACTCTCTTCCCACTCCCGTGTAGCGGTGGGATATGGGGTAATGAAGGGTTAATGCCACCTTGCTATTGTAAGGTGACATTAAGCCAGACTCGCTGGTGCCTGTAACCCCCAGGGAATGAATGAAAGCTGAGTGATCTTTACTTACATTGAGTTGCGGTGAGGCGCCCTCTGGTGGATGAACTCATGAACTGGAGCCTTGGAAAAGTTCCCACGCTCGAGTTCATATGAGTTCATCCACCAGAGGGCGCCTCACCGCAACTCAATGTAACTACAGATCACTCAGCTTTCCTTTGAGCACCCGGGGATTACAGACACGAGCGAGTGTCTTTAGCGCAGCTCCTGACTGTAAAATAATTAACCCCTTCAGATGGATTACCTCGTGGGACCTGACAGTTCATCAGAGAGGGTATGTATATTGTGGGTTTATTATTTTGCCAAGCGAGGGTATTCCGGATGGATTGAGAGAACAATAAAATACTAAAACAACCTGTGTGTTTATTTCATTAAAATACTTTTTAATAATGTGTGTGTGTGTTTTTTAACCCTTTCAGACAATTGGATTAATAATGGATAGGTGTCATAATTGACGCCTCTCCATTATTAATCTGGCTTAATGTCACCTTACAATAGCAAGGTGGCATTAACCCTTCATTACCCCATATCCCACCGCTACACGGGAGTGGGAAGAGAGTGGCCAAGTGCCAGAATAGGCGCATCTTCCAGATGTGCCTTTTCTGGGGTGGCTGGGGGCAGATGTTTGTAGCCAGGGGGGGCCAATAACCATGGACCCTCTCCTGGCTATTAATATCTGCCCTCAGTCACTGGCTTTACCACTCTGGCGGAGAAAATTGCGCGCGAGCCCACGCCAATTTTTCCCGCGATTTAACCCTTTATTTTACACGCTACAGTGCCCACATTTTGCACATACACACTACTAACATTAGTAGTGTGGAATATGCAAAAAAAAGGGGGATATGAGATGGTTTACTGTATGTAAACCATGTCTCATATCATGTCGGGTTTAGGCAGGAGAAATGAAAAGCCGGCAATTGAATTACCGGCTTTTAACATATCTCGTGCTGAATTAAATATAAATACTGAATATATATATATGTGTCTCAATGACATATATATATATATATGTATACTGTATATATGTTTTAACGAACATTTGAGCACATAAATCCATTAGATGTTGGTTTTGCAAGCCTGCGAGAAAATCTCGGCATACAGATGCCATACGGATGACACACGGATGTCAAAGGGATCATTTGATGCGAGGAAATCGCATCCTCGCACTGCACATGGATCACTGTTTTGGAAACATTTGTGCGATTCTCGTCCGTGAAAAACGGACCGTTTTTTTATACGTTGTGTGTGTCCCCGGCCTTACAGCAAGCCCACGGCTTAGTAGTGGAGAGGCATCTAAAAGACAACTATCCATTACTAATCCTATAGTTATATTGTAAATAAACACACAGCCAGAATAATGTCCTTTATTAGAAATAAGATTAAACACACTTTACCTTTTTTATTTAAAAATAACAAACACATTTATACATAACTAACACCTAATTCCATCAAATCCCTCATCTTCTGTAATAAATTAAAAATAAAAAAACAACAATATCCCTCACCTCTTCATCATTCTATCCCATGTTGTAATCCATGTCTGGGGGATATAACCAGTTTTCAACCTGAGCAGTGCCAAAATATGACTGTACAGGCTGAGAACCACCGGTGAATGAGCTGCTGTGAGCGCAGCCTAAATGACCAGTGGTGCCATCATCGAGGTTACCACAGGACACTGAGGCTGTGTTCCCAGCCAGGCTGAACTGTGGTAACCTCAGCACCATGGGAAAAAGTCATTAATGCGGTCACCTCAGTTCAAGCTCAGTGACTTCACTGCAGATCACTGTGAGAAGTAATGGCTCTGGCAAGAGAGAGAGAGAAAAATGGAAGTGCAAAAATGAAAAAGGGCTGTGGCATGAAGGGGTTAATACACATTTATTATAAGCTGTATCTATGCTTTTTCCTATAATACTCTATACTTTTCTGCAAGTTAAATATTTCAGCATCATCTACTATTTTATCCCCTTTCTGCCATCTGACATACTATTCCGTCCATGTGACCTGGGCACTAATTCCCATGGAGGGAATAGTACGTCACATGCGATCAGCTGGGCTCACGGGGGGAGAACGGCCGATCGCGGCCGGGTGTCAGCTGATTTTCACAGCTCACACCTGGTACTATGTGCCAGGAGCGGCCACGGACCGCTCCCGGAACTTTAACTCCCGAAACACTGGGATCAAACAAGATCGCAGCGTTCCGGTGGCATAGAGAAGCATCGCGCAGGAAGTGGGCTCCCTGCATGCTTCCCTGAGACCCTCAGAACAATGCAATGTGATTGCGTTGTTCCAAAGGTCTCCTCCCTGCAGGCCCCCAGATTTAAGATGGCTGCGGGGTTCCTTCCGGGTCCTGCAGGGAGGTGGCTTTTTCAGTGCCTGCTATGAGCAGGCGCTGAGAAGCCTCATACATTGCCTGTCAGATCGCTGATCTGACACAGTGCTGTGCAAAGTGTCAGATCATTGATCTGACTTTATACAGTGATGTCCCACCCTGGGACAATGCAAGAAAGTTTTAAGAAAATGTGTAAAAATATTTTTTATAAAAATTCCTAAATAAAGAAAAAAATATATTATTCCAACATTTCTTTATGTAAATTAAAAAAAAAAAATACACATATTTAGTATCACCGCATCTGAAACCTCCTGACCTATAAAACTGCCTCACTAGTTAACCCCTTCAGTGAACACCATTTAAAAAAAAAGAGGCAAAAAACAATCCTTTATCATCATACCGCTTAAAAAAAAAGTGGAATGAAACGCGATCAAAAGACAGATATAAAAAACTGGTACTGCTGAAAATGTCATCTTGTCCTGCAAAAAACGAGCTGCCATACAGCATCATCAGCGAAAAAATAAAAAAGCTATAACTCTCAAAATAAAGCGATGCAAAAACAATTATTTTTTATATAAAATAGTTTTTATTGTATAAAAGCACCAAAACTTAAAAAAAGTGAGGTAACGCTGTAATCATACTGACCTGAAGAATAAAATTGCCTTATCAATTTTACCACACGCGGAACAGTATAAATGCCCCACCCAAAAGAAATTCATGAATTGCTGGTTTTTGTTCATTCTGCCTCCCAAAAATCGTAATAATAAGCGATAAAAAATTGTCATGTGCCCAAAAATGGTACCAATAAAAATATCAACTCGTCCCGCAAAAAACAAAAGCTCACATGACTCTGTGGGCCAAAATATGGAAAAATTATAGCTCAAAATGTGGTGATGCAAAAACTATTTTTTGCAATGAAAAGTGTTTTATCGTGTGACAGCTGTCAAACATAAAAACCCGATGTAAAAACCTGCTACAAATATTAAATCAAATCCCCCTTTATCACCCCCTTAGTTTGGGAAAAATAATAAAATAAAAAAGTGTTTATTTCCATTTTCCCATTAAGGTTAGGGTTAGGGTTGGGGCTAAAGTTAATGCTATTGTTGGGCCAAAAGTTATGGTTAGGGCTGGAGCTAAAGTTAGGTTAGGGTTAGGGCTAAAGTTAAGGTTAGTTCTAGGGCTAAAGTTAGGGTTAGGGTTTGGGTCTAAAGTTAGGGTTGTGGCTAAAGTTAGGGTTAAGGTTGTGGCTAAAGTTAGGGCTCTTGTTGGGATTAGGTTTAGGTTTGAGATTAGAGCTGGGTTGGGATTAGGGTTAGGGGTGAGTTGGGGTTAGGGTTGTAGTTAGAATTGGGGGGCTTCTGCTGTTTTGGCACATCAGGGGCTCTTCAAACGCGACATGGCGTCCGATCTCAATTCCAGCCAATTCTGCATTGGAAAAGTCAAACGGTGCTCCTTCCTTCCGAGCTCTACTGTGCATCCAAACAGTGATTTACCCCCATATATAGGGTATCAGCGTACTCAGGTCAAATTGGACATCAACTTTTGTGGTCCAATTTCTCCTGTTACCCTTGGGAAAATAAAAAAAATTGGATCTCAAGTACATTTTTTGTTAAAAAAAAGTTAAATGTTCATTTTTTTAAACATTCCTAAAATTCCTGTGAAACACCTGAAGGGTTTGTAAACTTTTTGAATGTGGCTTTGAGCACCTTGAGGGGTGCAGTTTTTAGAATGGTGTCACTTTTTGGTATTTTCTATCATATAGACCCCTGAAAGTGACTTCAAATGTGATGTGGTCTCTAAAAAAAATGGTTTTGTAAAAATGAGAAATCGCTGGCCAACTTTTAACCCTTATAGCTCCCTAACAAAAATAATTTGTGATTTAAGGGCATGAAAACTCAAAGTTGGAAAATTGTTAAATTTTTAAAAAATTTAAAAAATTTCATTTTTTTTCCCAAGTAAACGCAATTTTACCACTGTCATGAAGTACAATATGTCATGAGAAAGGAATGTCAGAATCACCAGGATCCATTCAAGGGTTTCAGAGTTATAACTTCATAAAGGGACAGTGGTCAGAATTGTAAAAATTGGCTCGGTCATTAACGTGCAAACCACCCTCCGGGGTAAAGGGGTTTATATACTGTTTCCCTAGTGTTATATTGTATTTCATTATTTGTAAATTTTTTGTGCATAGTAATTTTTTCTGTCTATTTCAAAGTCGTAAAGGATGTTTTAACCATAAAATATGACTTGCCAAACCTTACACATGATCATTTTATTTCCTCTGGATAACTGCTAATTACTAATGAATATGGGAAGATTATTCATTGTGTAGTAACTTTATAAAATACATTTACTAGAAGGAAATGTGATTGTTCCTCTGGAAAGACATTCTTTGGCTGTATCTACTAGTAACGATTTAGATACCTTAGTAGGTTATTTGATATTCAAATATGCTTATGTGGAAATACCAACGAGAGGAAATGTACTGCAAAATGAAATAGCATAGGATAGATTACAGGAACTTGGATGAAAACCCACTCAGGATCCTGCTCAAAAGACTACTATCAGATTTATCATAGAGAAATCCCATTGCTTGTAATTTGCTTTCCTTACTTTGATAAATGTATTTTTCCAATTGGTTTGCGGAATGTTAAATGCATAGACCAAGTCTAGAAATTTGAAATATTTCTTAGATTAAAGAAAGATTTATTTTTTAAAGCATTTTAATTTCTTTAGCAGCTCATGTCTGTTCCTATGATGAGCTCAAGACATTTAATAAAATAAGCCTAGTGAAAGAACGGAGAGTAAGAATATTTTTACTACCAAAAGAAACGAGTGTTTTAATCATAACTTAGGTCAATTCAGACATTCGTATTGCATTCTTGCAATGGATAGAACTAGCATCCATACAGTCTATTAGACTGTTTACATGTCCATATGCCCATGCAAAACTCAAGTTATATGCGTTTTTTTCCAGCAGCAAAAACACCAATGCAAGTGTATGGCTCCGTGAAAAACACGTAGAGCACATGAATGCCACGCACGTGCAATCTGTGTGCTGCTGGTATTAAACATTACAAAGTGTAAGAGAAGATTCATAATTAATTTTTTATCCATCCATGAGAAACAATAATGACAACACTGATGATAAAAATGGACACATGGATAAAACACTGATGACACTGATCCAAAACACTAATGACACATTACCATTTTCTCACATATGTGTTTAGACAGGGACATGTGAATCAGACCTACATTGATCTTTTACAACTAATTGGTTAATCCAGGCTTTTAGAATGTATGTATTTTCCTTAGGTAAGATTATCAAGATCACATTGGTAAGTCTTCTGGACTTGGTACTATAGATTGTCAAAATGATTCAATGCAAATCATATTTGTGTCGATTTCTACGAAATTTGCAAATGATGGTGTATTCAAACAATTTGTGACTAAATAAAAAGCAACCATGTACTCATTGCAGAAAATTGCCATCAGCCAGAGTAAGCTCACAGAAACTCAGAAATGATTGTGTAGACTTCTCTAAAATGCCATGCATGCTTTACAACGTGATATAGTGCAACCAAATAGGAATGACAATTATAGTCTGTATAAAAGTCTTAGCAGGGAATGCAGCAGCCATTTTAGAGTAGTAACTGGATGCTAGATTTCACAGTTCAGCAATACATAAAGGAAAATTAATAAAACATTAGACAAATACTCCAGGTAATAATGTGTGGTATAACAGCAGCAGTGAAGAAGATGAGCAAATAGTCTGTGACTAAAACAAAGCTGGCTGTCAGATCTAAACCTATCAGCACATATGTAAGTGCAAATGAACTGCCAATCACTGCGCTTGTATCTCAATGTTTACGTGCAGCGTTGCTATGGAGCCGGCGGACATGCGCAGGAGCCATGAGTTCTTTTACTCTATCCGGTGAGTCATGTGAACATTTGTGGACACAGATATCAGGTCCTGTGGGCGGTTTGATAGACGTAGGTACTGAGCCTGGATTGGCTCTACTGCATAAATCTTGGGCATGTATTGAGGCTCATGATTGGTCTTCTTGTATTATAGGTGCTGAGTGGTGGGTTACCAGGGGTTGAGATACAAGCGCAGTGATTGGCAGTTCATTTGCACTTACATATGTGCTGATAGGTTTAGATCTGACAGCCAGCTTTGTTTATTTATGTTTGTACTTGATACATGTGTCCATTGCTATGATCTTGAATAGAATTATCAACAAATGGGTTTTCTACTGACATTATGATGTGTTTTTAATTGTATATGTTTCACTGTTTATATATTTTTTTCTGTAATTATGATCACCTGATGATTTGTATGTAAATTTTATGGGCGGACCTATTAGGCAGTGGTTATCTACTTCCTATTTAAGGCCGTCACTTTGACTGTTATGTATGCTTGACAAAGACCCTCTGAGGTTGAAACGTTGCACTTATGGCACAATAAAGCGTTTATGATCTTCACCTGGATTGGATGCTGTCCTTCACTTTGAACTTTTGGTATGTACTCCTCCATTTGGATCCTGTGGAGTTAGGACGGGCAACCACTTTCTACAGCAGTGCTGTCAGCCGCCATTCTGTTATTTGTACTGTGTCTGGATCCTGGGTTGGCATGCACCTGTGAATCATGACTGAAGTTAATTTAAATCCAGATATTGGTGGACTGGAAGGTGCCAGTAGTATTTTTTCCTATACGGATGATGACGCCGCACGAATCATTAACGCTGCACAGGCTGATGTGACTTTCTTGAGTGTCCCCTCGGGTAACATGTTGAAAAGGAAGTATGAAAATGAGAAACGGAGGTTGATCTCATTAGAACTGCATGTGTCCACATTGACTGAATATTATAAGGTACATAGGATACCTCGTGGACTACGTCCGCATCTCCGGCCCACATTGTTGGCGGAGAATGTTTTGTTTTGCTCGAGATTTGAATCTATAACGAACAAGTACTGTTTTGATTTAATGCTGCTTAATATTGAATTTTTGAGCAAAGAAATTGAGACTCTCAAAAAGAACATCATTGAATATGAGCAACTTCTTACAGCTCATTTGACTGCAGCGGATATGAGTACTTACATGACACGGTTGAATGTTAACTTGGCTGTTATGATCCGGTGGTAGGATCACCAAACTGACCTGATAGGTAAACCTGAATAGTAGGACAAGCTCCGGGGATGTGGGAACTATACCGACCGCAATCCTGATCCTATCCACACACACTAAAGGCAGCCGTGGAGCGTTACCTAAAAACCTAGATGCCTCTTCACAGCCTGAGAAACTAGCTACCCCTAGAGAGAAGGCAAAGCCTCACTTGCCTCAGAGAAATAACCCCAAAGTTTAGGCAGCCCCCCACAAATAATAACGGTGAGTTAAGGGGAAAATACAAACGTAGGAATGAAAAACAGGTTTAAGCAAATGAGGCCCGCTAACGCTAAATAGACAGAAGATAGCAGGGATCTGTGCGGTCGGTAAAAAAACTATCAAAAACTATCCACGCAGAAGGTACAAGAACCCCCACACCGACTCACGATGTGAGGGGCGCACTCTGCTCCCCAGAGCTACCAGCAAGCGAAAAATCACATATAAGCAAGCTGGACTGAACACATCATATACTGAGAAACATTTTCAAGGAAACAATGAGCAAAAAGAAGTAGCAAGACTTAGCTTCTCAGAAATAGACAGGTCACCAGGAAAATCCAGGAGAGGTCAGAACCAGTACTGAATACAACAACAGCAGGCAACAAGTACAGGTCCAGATGGAGTTAAATAGGAACCAGCATAGCAGGAAATGAGGCAGCTGAGCCCAGCTCCAGACCCGCAGTATCGCTAAAGGCCACCAGAGGGAGCCCAGACGGAATTCACAACAGTACCCCCCCCTTGAGGAGGGGTCACCGAACCCTCACCAGAGCCCCCAGGCCGATCAGGACGAGCCGAATGAAAGGCACGAACCAAATCGGCCGCATGGACATCAGAGGCGACAACACAGGAATTATCCTCCTGACCATAGCCCTTCCATTTAACTAAGTACTGAAACTTCCGTCTCGAAACACGAGAATCCAAGATCTTCTCCACCACATACTCTAATTCTCCCTCGACCAAGACCGGAGCAGGAGGGTCAACAGAAGGAACCACAGGCACCACATATCTCTGTAACAATGACCTATGGAACACATTGTGAATGGCAAATGATGCTGGGAGGTCCAAACAAAATGACACAGGGTTGAGGATTTCCAAAATCTTATAAGGACCGATGAAATGAGGCTTGAACTTAGGAGAGGAAACCTTCATCGGAACATAACGAGAAGACAATCATACCAAATCCCCCACACGAAGTCGGGGACCCACACAGCGACGGCGGTTAGCAAAGCGCTGAGCCTTCTCTTGTGACAATGTCAAATTGTCCACCACGTGGTTCCAAATATGCTGCAACCTATCCACCACAGAATCCACCCCAGGACAGTCAGAAGGCTCAACCTGACCTGAGGAAAAACGAGGATGAAAACCAGAATTGCAATAAAAAGGCGAAACCAAAGTAGCAGAACTAGCCCGATTATTGAGGGCGAACTCAGCCAATGGCAAAAAAGTCACCCAATTATCCTGATCTGCAGAAACAAAACATCTCAGATAAGTCTCCAAGGTCTGATTAGTTCGTTCAGTTTGGCCATTCGTCTGAGGATGGATGAAAAAGATAATTCAATGCCCATCTTAGCACAAAAGGACCGCCAAAATCTGGACACAAACTGGGATCCTCTGTCAGACACAATATTCTCAGGAATACCATGCAAACGAACCACATTCTGAAAAAACAGTGGAACCAAATCGGAGGAGGAAGGCAGCTTAGGCAAGGGCACCAAATGGACCATTTTAGAAAAACGATCACAAACCACCCAGATAACAGACATCTTCTGAGAGACTGGAAGATCCGAAATAAAATCCATGGAAATATGCGTCCATGGCCTCTTCGGGACAGGCAAAGGCAAAAGCAATCCACTGGCACGAGAACAGCAAGGCTTGGCCCGAGCACAAATCCCACAGGACTGCACAAAGGAATGCACATCCCGCGACAAGGAAGGCCACCAAAAGGACCTAGCCACCAAATTCCTGGTACCAAAAATCCCAGGATGACCCGCCAACACCGAAGAATGAACCTCGGAAATGACTCTACTGGTCCATCTATCCGGGACAAACAGTCTCTCCGGTGGACAACGGTCTGGTCTATTGGCCTGAAATTCCTGCAGTACCCGTCGTAAATCAGGGGAGATGGCAGACAAAATCACCCCCTCTCTGAGGACACCAACCGGTTCAGAAACTCCTGGAGAGCCAGGCACAAAGCTCCTAGAAAGAGCATCAGCCTTCACGTTCTTCGAACCCGGATGGTATGAAACCACGAAATCGAAACAGGAGAAAAACAGCGACCATCGAGCCTGTCTAGGATTTAGCCGTTTAGCAGACTCGAGATAAGTCAAATTCTTGTGATCCGTCAAGACCACCACACAATGTTTGGCTCCCTCAAGCCAATGTCGCCACTCCTCAAATGCCCATTTCATTGCCAACAACTCCCGATTACCAACATCATAATTCCGCTCGGCAGGCGAAAACTTTCTTGAAAAGAAAGCACATGGCCTCATCACATAGCCATCAGAGCTTCTCTGTGACAAGACAGCCCCAGCTCCAATCTCAGAAGCATCAACCTCGACCTGGAAGGGCAGAGAGACATCCGGCTGACGCAAGACAGGAGCCGAAGAGAACCGACGTTTGAGCTCCTGAAAGGCCTCCACGGCCGCAGGAGACCAATTCGTCACATCAGAACCCTTCTTGGTCAAATCTGTCAAAGGCTTAACCACACTGGAAAAATTAGTGATGAAGCGACGGTAAAAATTAGCAAAACCCAAGAACTTCTGAAGACTCTTTACCGATGTAGGTTGAGTCCAGTCATAAATAGCCTGGACCTTGACTGGATCCATCTCAATGGTAGAAGGAGAAAAAATAAAGCCCAAAAAGGAAACCTTCTGGACTCCGAAAGGACATTTAGAGCCCTTCACAAACAAGGCATTGGCTCGCAGGTCCTGAGATACCATCCTGACCTGCTTCACATGAGATTCCCAATCATCAGAAAAGACCAAAATATCATCTAGGTACACAATCATAAACCTATCCAGATATTCTCGGAAGATATCGTGCATGAAGGACTGGAACACAGAAGGGGCATTGGAAAGCCCAAAAGGCATCACCAAGTACTCAAAATGGCCTTCGGGCGTATTGAATGCTGTTTTCCATTCATCACCCTGCTTTATACGCACAAGATTATACGCTCCACGAAGATCTATCTTGGTGAACCAACTGGCCCCCCTAATCCGAGCAAACAGATCGGACAACAGTGGCAAAGGATACTGAAATTTGACCGTGATGTTATTTAGAAGGCGATAATCTATACAGGGTCTCAGAGAACCATCCTTCTTGGCCACAAAAAAGAACCCCACACCCAAAGGGGACGAGGACGGGCGAATATGCCCCTTCTCCAAAGACTCCTTGATATAACTCCGCATAGCAGCATGTTCTGGCACAGACAAATTAAAAAGTCGTCCCTTAGGGAACTTACTACCAGGAATCAAATTTATGGCGCAATCACAATCCCTATGAGGAGGTAGGGCACTGGACTTGGGCTCATCAAATACATCCTGGTAGTCCGACAAAAATTCAGGGACTTCAGAAGGAGTAGAAGAAGCAATAGACACCAAAGGAGCATCGCCATGAATCCCCTGGCAACCCCAACTTGACACAGACATTGCTTTCCAATCCAGGACTGGATTATGAGCCTGCAGCCATGGCAGACCCAACACGACAACATGATGCAAATTATGTAACACAAGAAAGCGAATCACCTCCTGATGTGCAGGAGTCATGCACATGGTCACTTGAGCCCAGTACTGAGGTTTATTCTTGGCCAATGGCGTGGCATCAATTCCCTTTAGTGGAATAGGGAATTGCAAAGGCTCCAAGATAAACCCACAGCGCCTGGCAAAAGACAAATCCATCAAATTCAGGGCAGCACCTTAATCCACAAAAGCCATAACTGAGTAGGATGACAGAGAGCAAATCAAAGTAACAGACAAAATGAATTTAGGCTGTACAGTACCAATGGTGACAGACTTAGCAAAGTTTTTTATGCGCTTAGAACAATCTGAGATAACATGAGCAGAATCACCACAGTAAAAGCACAACCCATTCTGACGTCTGTGATTTTGCCGTTCAATTCTGGTCAGAATCCTGTCACATTGCATAGACTCAGGCTTCTGCTCAGAAAATACCGCCAGATGGTGCACTGGTTTGCGCTCCCGTAAGCGCCGATCAATCTGAATGGCCAAAGACATTGACTCATTCAGACCCGCAGGCATGAGGAACCCCACCATAACATCCTTAATAGCTTCAGAAAGACCCTTTCTGAAAATCGCTGCCAGGGCACACTCATTCCATTGAGTGAGCACAGACCATTTCCTAAACTTCTGACAGAAAACCTCTGCTTCATCCTGACCCTGGGAGAGAGCCAGCAAAACCTTTTCTGCTTGGTCTACCAGATTAGGTTCCTCATAAAGCACTCCAAGCGCCAGAAAAAACGCATCCACATTTTGCAATGCAGGATCTCCCGGCGCAAGAGGGAATGCTCAATCTTGAGGGTCACCATGCAACAAAAAAATAATAATTTTAACTTGCTGAACCGGATCACCAGAGGAACGAGGTCTCAGAGAAAGGAATAATTTGCAATTATTTTTAAAGTTCAAAAACCTAGATCTGTCTCCGGAGAACAGCTCAGGAATAGGTATCTTAGGCTCTGACATAGGACTGGGGACTGTTATGATCCTTAGTGGTTGAGGATCACAAATTACTCCAGCTAAGTAACATACATAGGGCAAGCTCTAGGGAGGTGGCAAACTGGACTGACCGCAAATCTGAACCTATCCAAACACACTAGAAGTAGCCGGAGAACGTGCCTTAAAATTCCTAGACGTCTCGAGCCAGCCTGAGGAACTAACTACCCCTAGAGAGAAAGAAAGACCTCTCTTGCCTCCAGAGAAATAATCCCCAAAGAAATAGAAGCCCCCAACATATAATAACGGTGAGGTAAGAGGAAGGCACATACACAGGGGTGAAAACAGATTTAGCAAATTAGGCCCACTAATACTAGATAGCAGAAAATAGTAAAGGGCTCTGTGCGGTCAGTAAAAAACCCTTACAAAATATCCACACTGAGATTTCAAGAACCCCCGCACCAACTAACGGTGTGGGGGGAGAAACTCAGTCCCCTAGAGCAACCAGCAAGCGAGGAAATCACATTTTAGCGAGCTGGACTAAAAACATAATAAATGCTGATAATCAAAAAATGATCAAACAAAAACTTAGCTTGTCTTGGAGAGACTGGGAGCAAGGTAGTCACAAGGAATCTGAAGAGCACTGAATACATTGAGAGCAGGCAAGGAACTGAGTATCCAGGTGAACTAAATAGGAAACCCAACCAAGGATAACGAACCAGCTGATGTGCCAACCTGCAGAAAGACAACACTACACAGTACCGCTTGTGACCACTAGAGGGAGCCCAAAAAACAGAGTTCACAACAGCGGACTACATAATCCTGAATGCCTTGTACCCTAGCAGTGAGATGATCCACACTAGAAGACAGACTCTGAAGGTCCATAGCTGCAGCTGAATTCTGAACCACCCAGAGATTAAGGGGAGGAGAGAGGATAGACACACTGCAGAGGAAAAAAAAAATGAACTCAGGATTTCTCTTATCCCTCTTTTGCGATGCATTAACTCTTTATTGGCCTGCTGTACTGTTATGATTCGGTGGTAGGATCACCAAACTGACCTGATAGGTAAACCTGAATAGTAGGACAAGCTCCGGGGATGTGGGAACTATACCGACCGCAATCCTGATCCTATCCACACAAACTAAAGGCAGCCGTGGAGCGTTACCTAAAAACCTAGACGCCTTTTCACAGCCTGAGAAACTAGCTACCCCTAGAGAGAAGGCAAAGCCTCACTTGCCTCAGAGAAATAACCCCAAAGTTTAGGCAGCCCCCCACAAATAATAACGGTGAGTTAAGGGGAAAATACAAACGTAGGAATGAAAAACAGGTTTAAGCAAATGAGGCCCGCTAACGCTAAATAGACAGAAGATAGCAGGGATCTGTGCGGTCGGTAAAAAAACTATCAAAAACTATCCACGCAGAAGGTACAAGAACCCCCACACCGACTCACGATGTGAGGGGCGCACTCTGCTCCCCAGAGCTACCAGCAAGCGAAAAATCACATATAAGCAAGCTGGACTGAACACATCATATACTGAGAAACATTTTCAAGGAAACAATGAGCAAAAAGAAGTAGCAAGACTTAGCTTCTCAGAAATAGACAGGTCACCAGGAAAATCCAGGAGAGGTCAGAACCAGTAGTGAATACAACGACAGCAGGCAACAAGTACAGGTCCAGATGGAGTTAAATAGGAACCAGCATAGCAGGAAATGAGGCAGCTGAGCCCAGCTCCAGACCCGCAGTATCGCTAAAGGCCACCAGAGGGAGCCCAGACGGAATTCACAACACTTGGCCAAGTTTCGTGCAGATAATGAGAGCACTAAAAGGACTAAATGTTTCCGTGACAATGAGGACTATAAAACGGGACGAGTTTTCCCATGGCATATGGGGAAGCAGTCGTCCTCATATAGAAATAACAAAACTTTTCAATCACGTCGTCGAAGGAGAGCCCAGGAGGGTAAACAACATTTTGGTTTCACTACTGGTGAGTCTGACTCTACGGATGACTCAAATATGGGAGCCTCAACATCTGCGCATTTTTTGGAGAAGGAGACATTGACAGACACCGCCCCATGAGGAAATATCGGAGGGGCGGCAGGAAACATAAAAGGAATAAAAACAACGCAAGGGCAGAGAGTGACACGGAATACCACAATGAAGCAGAGGAATGGAGAGGAGAGACGGAGACTCAACAACTAAAAGAAAAGACTTTGGTGGTGAATATTTCCTCTGTGACTTTGTCTACAATTGAACTGAATGTTTTGGAAAAGGGCCTCTCGTTTTGCCCTACAAATTTACCTGACTGGTTTGAACTTGAGACAGATCTATTTGCTTTTTTCAGGAGATGTCGCTTTAGAAACTTTCAAAAATAGCCTGAAGACTCACCTCTTCCGACAAGCCTACAGCCTGCAGTGATCCTGAACCTACTGAACCGCCGCACAACCAGCTCTACCCTCTCCTAGTGTATCATCACCCATCCCCTGCAGACTGTGAGCCCTCGCGGGCAGGGTCCTCCCTCCTTATGTACCCGTGTGCCTTGTTTTTGCTCATGTTTAATGTTTGTCTATATTTGCCCCGTACTTCACATGTAAAGCGCCATGGAATAAATGGCGCTATAAAAATGAATAATAATAATAAAAATAATAACGTCTTTTTTTGCAGATAAAAAACAAAATGCAATAAGTCCTGTTGATGTTGATAATACTGATATTTTTTCCATACAGGGTGTTGGTCTATATGACAGGAGTGAGTTTATGCCACCTACTAAAACCCATGTAGTTGAGGCCTTTATTCAGCTGGTTGAGAAAGAATTTGAAACACTGAGAAGGACACATAGGAATCGTGTTCAACATAACCTTACCGTTGATGAGAAAGGAGCACTGAATAACCTCTCCAGGAATACATCCATTACAATCAAGGCCACCGACAAAGGTGGGACGGTGGTTGTAATGGATACTGCTAAATATAAAATGGAGATATTATGCCAATTGGCTGATACTAATGTCTATTGTAAATTGGCGACTCCGAGTGACCCTACTTTGCGTTTCCAGCAAGAGTTACAGCTTATAGTCAATGAGGCCTTGTGTGATGGCCTGATTGACTCTAAGCTGTCTGAATACCTGATTACTAGTTGTCCAGTCAGGCCATTAATATACATTTTGCCTAAAATACATAAAGATTATTTTGACCCTCCGGGTCGCCCGATTGTCTCGGGTCGTGGCTCTATTTTTAATAAAGTGTCAATTTTTCTTGATAAGGTGTTGTCTGGGTTTGCCTCAATGGTGAAGTCTTACATCCGGGATACGGATGATTTCTTGAATAAAATTGAAAATCTAGGTGTTACAGCTGATACGTTACTAGTGTCTTTTGATGTGGTCTCGTTATACACCTCCATAGAGCATGACAGGGGCTTGGCGGCTGTTGATATGGCGCTATCGGGCTCGGACATGGGGCCAGGCCATGCACGTCTGGTCCTCCAGCTGCTGGAGTTCATCCTCAGAAGGAATTATTTCCTTTTTGGGGATGATTATTACCTGCAGCTGAGAGGTACCGCCATGGGGTCCAATGTGGCCCCCACTTATGCTAACATCTACATGGCGGTACTTGAGGACCAGTACGTGTATGTCTCCCGGTTTTGGCCCCAGGTCCGGGCCTGGTGGCGCTACATTGATGATGTGTTTGTAGTCTGGGAGGGACAACTAAAGGAACTCTTGGATTTTCATAACTAGTTAAATGACATATTTCCAGAACTCAGCTTCACAATAACATATTCTCAAGAACAGGTTCAATTTTTAGACACAATGGTGTATAAGGATGGGTCCTCTCTAAAAACGGGTCTATACGTGAAGAAGACAGATAGGAATAGCCTATTACAGTTTAATAGCCATCATCCGAAGAATATGCTAGAGTCACTGCCTTGGAGCCAGATGCTCAGAGTGAGGAAAATAGTCTCTGACGACTCACGCCTGGACAGTAGATTGGATGAGATGTGTAACAAATTCTTAAATAGAGGCTACCCAGAGAGTGGTGTTAAAACATTTTTGAATAGGGCTAAGGAGACACCGAGAGCCTTTGTGAGGGAAAAGAGAGTTAGGGTCAGGGAAAAGCGGATTCCCTTTGTATCTACCTTTAGCACAGCCAGCGGACATGTGAAAAACATGATTTTGAAGCATTGGCATATTTTACATCAAGGTTTACCTGAAATCGAAGAATTTACCCTGCCACCGATTTTATCCTACAAGAGAGGTCATAATCTAAAAGATAAACTGGTCAAATCTGATATTGGTTCAACAACAGGTAGCTTGCAGAGGTTTTTGGGTCCCCCAAAATTTGGTAATTTTCCCTGTTTGGGATGCGCGTGCTGTGGGAATATGATTAAGGGAGATTTTTTTAGCCATCCACGCACAGGCCAGAAATTTTCTATCAGGGAGAGATACACGTGTACCTCAAGTTTTGTTGTTTATTTGATTGTTTGTCCCTGTGGACTTACCTATGTGGGTGAGACCACCATGGAGATAAAATCTCGTATCGGCAAACATAAAAGTACTATTAGAAGTAAAAAAGTGGATTTACCGGAACCTAAACATTTTGTAGAGTGTGGACATTCAGTTAGCCAGCTACGGTTTAGAGTAATTGATAGTGTACCTCCTCTTCGTAGGGGTGGGTGTTATGACCCCAATGGCGAGGGTCTCAGAGGTACGTGGAAGTCTGCAGAATACAAAAATCCAGCTCATAGGGCAGTGGTAACTGGGTTGACCATATATCTACTCCTAACGCCAACACTAGAAGTAGCCGGGGATCATTCCTACATTGATTCTAGATGACACGCTCCAGCCGGAGAATCTAGCTACCCCTAGTAGAGGAAAACAAAAGACCTTTCTTGCCTCCAGAGAAGGGGACCCCAAAGCTGGATAGAAGCCCCCCACAAATAATAACGGTGAGGTAAGAGGAAATGACAAACACAGAAATGAACCAGGTTTAGCACAGAGAGGCCCGCTTACTGATAGCAGAATAAAGAAAGGTAACTTATATGGTCAACAAAAACCCTATCAAAATCCACACTGGAAATTCAAGAACCCCCGAACCGTCTAACGGTCCGGGGGGAGAACACCAGCCCCCTAGAGCTTCCAGCAAAGGTCAGGATATAGATTTGGAACAAGCTGGACAAAAATACAAAACCAAAACAAATAGCAAAAAGCAAAAGGCAGACTTAGCTGATATAACTGGAACCAGGATCAGTAGACAAGAGCACAGCAGACTAGCTCTGATAACTACGTTGCCAGGCATTGAACTGAAGGTCTAGGGAGCTTATATAGCAACACCCCTAACTAACGACCCAGGTGCGGATAAAAGGAATGACAGAAAAACCAGAGTCAAAAAACTAGTAACCACTAGAGGGAGCAAAAAGCAAATTCACAACAGTACCCCCCCCTTAGTGAGGGGTCACCGAACCCTCACCACGACCACCAGGGCGATCAGGATGAGCGGCATGAAAGGCACGAACTAAATCGGCCGCATGAACATCAGAGGCGACCACCCAGGAATTATCCTCCTGACCATAGCCCTTCCACTTGACCAGGTACTGAAGCCTCCGCCTGGAGAGGCGAGAATCCAAGATCTTCTCCACCACGTACTCCAACTCGCCCTCAACCAACACCGGAGCAGGAGGCTCAGCAGAAGGAACTACAGGCACAATGTACCGCCGCAACAAGGACCTATGAAATACATTGTGAATAGCAAACGACACAGGAAGATCCAGACGAAAAGATACAGGATTAAGGATTTCCAATATCTTGTAAGGCCCAATAAAACGAGGTTTACATTTGGGAGAGGAGACCTTCATAGGAACAAAGCGGGAAGAAAGCCATACCAAATCCCCAACGCGTAGTCGGGGACCCACACCGCGGCGGCGGTTGGCAAAGCGCTGAGCCCTCTCCTGTGACAACTTCAAGTTGTCCACCACATGATTCCAGATCCGCTGCAACCTATCTACCACAGAATCCACCCCAGGACAGTCAGAAGGCTCCACATGACCCGAAGAAAAGCGAGGATGGAAACCAGAGTTGCAGAAAAAAGGCGAAACCAAGGTGGCGGAACTAGCCCGATTATTAAGGGCAAACTCAGCCAACGGCAAGAATGTCACCCAATCGTCCTGATCAGCAGAGACAAAACACCTCAAATAAGCCTCCAAAGTCTGATTGGTTCGCTCCGTCTGTCCATTAGTCTGAGGATGGAAAGCAGACGAAAACGACAAATCAATGCCCATCCTACTACAAAAGGATCGCCAGAACCTAGAAACGAACTGGGATCCTCTGTCTGACACAATATTCTCAGGGATGCCGTGCAAACGAACCACGTTCTGGAAAAACACAGGAACCAGATCGGAAGAGGAAGGCAGCTTAGGCAAAGGAACCAAATGGACCATCTTGGAGAAGCGATCACATATCACCCAGATAACGGACATGCCCTGAGATAGCGGAAGATCAGAAATGAAATCCATGGAGATATGTGTCCAAGGTCTCTTCGGGACAGGCAAGGGCAAGAGCAAACCGCTGGCACGAGAACAGCAAGGCTTAGCTCGAGCACAAGTCCCACAGGACTGCACAAATGACCGCACATCCCTTGACAAGGAAGGCCACCAAAAGGACCTGGCCACCAGATCTCTGGTGCCAAAAATTCCCGGGTGACCTGCCAACACCGAGGAATGAACCTCGGAAATGACTCTGCTGGTCCATTTATCCGGGACAAACAGTCTGTCAGGTGGACAAGACTCAGGCCTATCAGCCTGAAATCTCTGCAACACACGTCGCAGATCCGGAGAAATAGCTGACAAGATAACTCCATCTTTAAGAATACCAACAGGATCAGCGACTCCAGGAGCATCAGGCACAAAGCTCCTAGAAAGAGCATCGGCCTTCACATTCTTTGAACCTGGTAAATACGAGACAACAAAATCAAAGCGGGAGAAAAACAATGACCAGCGGGCCTGTCTCGGATTAAGGCGTTTAGCAGACTCGAGATACATCAGATTTTTGTGATCAGTCAAGACCACCACACGATGCTTAGCACCCTCGAGCCAATGACGCCACTCCTCAAATGCCCATTTCATGGCCAACAACTCCCGATTGCCCACATCATAATTTCGCTCGGCAGGCGAAAACTTCCTGGAGAAAAAGGCACAAGGTTTCATAACAGAGCAACCAGGGCCTCTCTGCGACAAAACGGCCCCTGCTCCAATCTCTGAAGCATCCACCTCAACCTGAAAGGGAAGTGAGACATCGGGCTGGCACAAAACAGGCGCCGAAGTAAACCGGCGCTTCAACTCCTGGAAAGCCTCCACGGCAGCAGGAGCCCAGTTAGCTACATCGGAGCCCTTCTTGGTCATATCCGTCAACGGTTTCACAATGCTAGAAAAATTAGCGATAAAACGACGGTAGAAGTTAGCGAAACCCAAGAACTTCTGAAGACTCTTAACCGACGAGGGCTGAGTCCAATCAAGAATAGCTCGGACCTTGACTGGGTCCATCTCCACAGCAGAAGGGGAAAAAATGAACCCCAAAAAGGGAACCTTCTGTACACCAAAGAGACACTTTGAGCCCTTGACAAACAAAGAATTTTCACGCAAAATTTTAAAGACCAACCTGACCTGCTCCACATGCGAATCCCAATCATCAGAAAAAACCAAAATATCATCCAGATAAACAATCAAAAATTTATCCAGATACTTCCGGAAAATGTCATGCATAAAGGACTGAAAAACTGAAGGCGCATTGGAGAGCCCAAAAGGCATCACCAAGTACTCAAAATGACCTTCGGGCGTATTGAATGCGGTTTTCCATTCATCACCTTGCTTAATGCGCACAAGGTTGTACGCACCACGAAGGTCTATCTTGGTGAACCACTTGGCACCTTTAATCCGGGCAAACAAGTCAGACAACAGCGGTAAAGGATACTGAAATTTGACAGTGATCTTATTTAAAAGCCGATAATCAATACAAGGTCTCAAAGATCCGTCCTTTTTTGCCACAAAAAAGAATCCCGCACCAAGGGGGGAAGAAGACGGACGAATATGTCCTTTCTCCAGAGACTCCCTGATATATGAACGCATAGCGGTATGTTCAGGTACCGACAGATTAAACAGTCTTCCCTTAGGAAACTTACTGCCTGGGATCAAATCTATAGCACAGTCACAGTCCCTATGAGGAGGCAGTGCACTGGACTCAGACTCACTGAAGACATCCTGATAATCAGACAAATACTCCGGAACTTCCGAAGGCGTAGAAGAAGCAATAGACACAGGCAGGGAATCCCCATGAATACCACGACAGCCCCAACTTGAGACTGACATAGCCTTCCAGTCCAGGACTGGATTATGGGTCTGTAACCATGGCAGCCCTAAAACAACCAAATCATGCATTTTATGTAAAACCAGGAAACGTATCACCTCGCGGTGTTCAGGAGTCATGCACATGATAACCTGTGTCCAATACTGCGGTTTATTTGCTGCCAATGGCGTAGCATCAATACCCCTAAGAGGAATAGGATTTTCTAATGGTTCAAGAGTAAAACCACAGTGCTTAGCAAATGACAGATCCATAAGACTCAGGGCAGCACCTGAATCTACAAATGCCATGACAGGATAAGACGACAGTGAGCAAATCAAAGTTACAGACAGAATAAATTTAGGTTGCAAATTACCAACGGTGACAGGACTAACAACCTTAGCTATACGTTTAGAGCATGCTGAGATAACATGTGTAGAATCACCACAGTAGTAGCACAAGCCATTCCGGCGTCTATGAATTTTCCGCTCATTTCTAGTCAGGATTCTATCACATTGCATTAAATCAGGTGTCTGTTCAGACAACACCATGAGGGAATTTGCGGTTTTTCTATCACATTGCACCGAATTAGGTGTCTGTTCAGACAACACCATGAGGGAATTTGCGGTTTTGCGCTCCCGCAACCGCCGGTCAATTTGAATAGCCAGTGCCATAGTATCATTGAGACCTGTGGGAATGGGAAAACCCACCATAACATTCTTAATGGCTTCAGATAGGCCATTTCTAAAATTAGCGGCCAGTGCACACTCGTTCCAATGTGTCAGCACGGACCATTTCCGAAATTTTTGGCAATACACCTCAGCCTCGTCCTGGCCCTGAGACATAGCCAGCAAGGCCTTTTCTGCCTGAATCTCAAGATTGGGTTCCTCATAAAGTAAACCGAGCGCCAGAAAAAACGCATCAATATCAGCCAATGCCGGATCTCCTGGCGCCAGCGAAAAAGCCCAATCCTGAGGGTCGCCCCGTAAGAACGAAATAACTATTTTTACTTGCTGAGCAGAGTCTCCAGATGAACAGGGTCTCAGGGACAAAAACAATTTACAATTATTCACAAAATTCCTAAACTTAAACCTGTCTCCGGAAAACAGTTCAGGAATCGGTATTTTAGGTTCTGACCTAGGATTTCTGATAACATAGTCTTGTATGCCCTGCACACGAGTAGCCAGCTGGTCCACACTTGTAATCAAGGTCTGGACATTCATGTCTGCAGCAAGCATAGCCACTCTGAGGTAAAGGGGAAGAAGAAAGAAAAAAAAAAAAAAAACTCAGAATCTTCTTTCTTATAATCCCTCTTCTGCAACGCATTAAACATTTAATACTGGCCTGGCAAACTGTTATGACCCCAATGGCGAGGGTCTCAGAGGTACGTGGAAGTCTGCAGAATACAAAAATCCAGCTCATAGGGCAGTGGTAACTGGGTTGACCATATATCTACTCCTAACGCCAACACTAGAAGTAGCCGGGGATCATTCCTACGTTGATTCTAGATGACACGCTCCAGCCGGAGAATCTAGCTACCCCTAGTAGAGGAAAACAAAAGACCTTTCTTGCCTCCAGAGAAGGGGACCCCAAAGCTGGATAGAAGCCCCCCACAAATAATAACGGTGAGGTAAGAGGAAATGACAAACACAGAAATGAACCAGGTTTAGCACAGAGAGGCCCGCTTACTGATAGCAGAATAAAGAAAGGTAACTTATATGGTCAACAAAAACCCTATCAAAATCCACACTGGAAATTCAAGAACCCCCGAACCGTCTAACGGTCCGGGGAGAGAACACCAGCCCCCTAGAGCTTCCAGCAAAGGTCAGGATATAGATTTGGAACAAGCTGGACAAAAATACAAAACCAAAACAAATAGCAAAAAGCAAAAGGCAGACTTAGCTGATATAACTGGAACCAGGATCAGTAGACAAGAGCACAGCAGACTAGCTCTGATAACTACGTTGCCAGGCATTGAACTGAAGGTCTAGGGAGCTTATATAGCAACACCCCTAACTAACGACCCAGGTGCGGATAAAAGGAATGACAGAAAAACCAGAGTCAAAAAACTAGTAACCACTAGAGGGAGCAAAAAGCAAATTCACAACAGGTGGGGATAGGGTAAAATTATTAAAAAAGAAAGAGCTCAGATGGATCTCTAGGTTGGGCTCTCGTCAGCCCGGTGGGTTAAATATTGACTATAACCTTTTATTATGTGTATCCTGATCAGCGTATTTGGTTCGTGTGACTCGCATTCGTTGGGATATGTTTTTAAATGGTGGTTGGTTATTATTTTGTCCCTTGTGATGATTCTTACGGACAATGTTAGTTGCTATATAGTTAATTGACCAGGTTGCTTGTCTTCTCCCCTTCTTTCCCTCCTTTTCTTCCCCCCCCTCTTTTTTCATCCTCAGAATGGGTAGTCTGGTAGACATAGGATATCCCTTTTTGATAACTATGGGGATGGTGGTACCCTTGAGAGTTGCTCTCTATGGATATGTTTGAGAGATTTTATTCTTTACTCTCTATATATGGGATTTTGTAAGCCCTTGCGATAGTGGATATGTACGTTAGCGCATGAGACCTTTTAATGATGATGCTTCTATACATGAGTTCTGTACCACCTGGACATGGGGGCACGTCTATGAGCCGTTGGGTGTTTGCACGGCGGTCCGTGGCAACGCTGCACATCTTCTCGTGACACGTTGTCATGGAGCCGGCGGACATACACACTGGGCCTGGACTTTTTCCATATGGGGTACCCTGGATGAGCCTCTGATGTCACTGATGATTAATCACATGACTAATGGGGGAGGGTTGAAGTATATGGAGTCTGGATTGGCTCCGCTATGGGGCGTGCCCTTCGGCTGTCCGTGGTGACGTTGCATGTTGTCTTCGTTACCATATGGCCGGCAGGCATGCGCACTAGATTTTGGAACCCCTATTCTGCCCGGTGAGTCAGATGGGTTTCTGATATCACGGGCAGTAGGTCATGTGATTACGGCGGCAGGCGATTTAATATGCGTAGGCATAGAGCCTGGATTGGCTCTGCTGTTTGAAATAGCCATTCTGCTCTTGCCGGTGGATGTGTCCTTCGGCTGGCCATGGCGGCGCTGCTTGTTGTTTATGTGCAGCGTTGCTATGGAGCCGGCGGACATGCGCAGGAGCCATGAGTTCTTTTACTCTATCCGGTGAGTCATGTGAACATTTGTGGACACAGATATCAGGTCTTGTGGGCGGTTTGATAGACGTAGGTACTGAGCCTGGATTGGCTCTACTGCATAAATCTTGGGCACGTATTGAGGCTCATGATTGGTCTTCTTGTATTATAGGTGCTGAGTGGTGGGTTACCAGGGGTTGAGATACAAGCGCAGTGATTGGCAGTTCATTTGCACTTACATATGTGCTGATAGGTTGAGATCTGACAGCCAGCTTTGTTTATTTATGTTTGAACTTGATACATGTATCCATTACTATGATCTTGAATAGAATTATCAATTATTTCTACTGACATTATGATGTGTTTTTAATTGTATATGTTTCACTGTTTATATATTTTTTTCTGTAATTATGATCACCTGATGATTTGTATGTAAATTTTATGGGCGGACCTATTAGGCGGTGGTTATCCACTTCCTATTTAAGGCCGTCACTTTGACTTTTATGTATGCTTGACAAAAACCCTCTGAGGTTGAAACGTTGCACTTATGGCACAATAAAGCGTTTATGATCTTCACCTGGATTGGATGCTGTCCTTCACTTTGAACTTTTGGTATGTACTCCTCCATTTGGATCCTGTGGAGTTAGGACGGGCAACCACTTTCTACAGCAGTGCTGTCAGCAGCCATTCTGTTATTTATACTTTGTCTGGTGAGAACAGCGGCAGATGTATAGCGCTCTCCTTGACGCCTCCAAAAATCGTTGGTTGACATTGGTCCAATGGTCTTTTGTCCAATTCTAACTGAACCCCAAATTGTATTGGGAGATTAATGGATCAAATATTTGCTGTGGATTTTGCCATTAAGCTCTTTGCTAGAGAACAGTAAGTAGTGCAAACAATACTGAAATTTTGCACAGCTGGACATGTGTACTCAAAAGTTTAGAGATAATCACATTACATTCACCTGTAAACATTATAGTGCATTTTAGGATCATGCTGAAATTTCATCCAAAAGCCAAATAGTCCTAACCTTTTGTGAGTAGTGCAATTATATATAACAGTGGAAAAAAAATAATTAAATATGTTTACATTTGAAAATTTGGATAACGTGATGTATCACTGACATTAACATCCACATAAACTATTAAAACTATTATTTTTTTAAATAATTCAAATCCAGGTCTTATGTTACTAAGACTAGTGTTGCTACCAATTGTGCCTTTGTAGGGATTTGAGCTATGTCATGTGGTGATCATTTGTTGATGTTATCTTGTGCTTATTTTGTCCTTTCAACTCTAAGGGTACCGTTACACTAAACGATTTACCAACGATCACGACCAGCGATACGACCTGGCCATGATCGTTGGTAAGTCGTTGTGTGGTCGCTGGGGAGCTGTCACACAGACAGCTCTCCAGCGACCAACGATGTCCCCGGGTAACCAGGGTAAACATCTGGTTACTAAGCGCAGGGCCACGCTTAGTAACCCGATGTTTACCCTGGTTACCATTGTAAATGTAAAAAAAAAAACACTACATACTTACATTCCGATGTCCGTCAGGTCCCTCGCCGTCTGCTTCCCGCACTGACTGTGTCAGTGTCGGCCGTAAAGCACAGCACAGCGGTGACGTCACCACTGTGCTCCGCTTTTACTTTATGGCCGGCGCTCACAGTCAGTGCAGGAAGCGGCCGGCGAGGGACTTGACAGGCACCGGAATGTAAGTATGTAGTGTTTTTTTTTTTTTACATTTACAATGGTAACCAGGGTAAACATTGGGTTACTAAGCACGTCCATGCGCTTAGTAACCCGATGTTTACCCTGGTTACAAGCGAACACATCGCTGGATCGGTGTCACACACATCGATTTAGCGATGACAGCGGGTGATCCAGCGACGAAAGAAAGTTTCAAACGATCTGCTATGACGTACGATTCTCAGCGGGGTCCCTGATCGCAGTAGCGTTTCAGACACAGCGAGATCGTATGTATATCGCTGGAACGTCACGGATCGTGCCGTCGTAGCGACCAAAGTGCCACTGTGAGACGGTACCCTAACAGATGATGTTAAGTGAATGAAGAAATGAACATGTTCTATTTTAACTGCAAATGTATTTTTTATTTGTTTGACCTACTTTTATAGCTCCATTAATTCACCAATGCTTTACATACATTATTGGCACTGTCCTCATTGGGGCTAACAATCCTTCTGTTATCCTTGCATTTAAACCCAGAAGCACATCTAGGTTTTCAGTCAGATGGGGAAAAATTCAGTTTGGTGCCCCTTTCTATACACAGCTTCAGTTATTTGAGTAGTCATCACGTGAGAGCTGATATTCGATTAGTACACTTGAATTCTTCTTGATTTTCTTAAAACTTAGTGAAAAACTACAGCCTCTGCTTCATTTAGAAAAGCAAGAAAAAAAGCTAGTCAACACGTGATTATAAGTATAAAATGGCATATGAGTGGTAATGTGATAGTGTTAGGTGTCGAGTTCCCGCCGATGCACAGGGGGATCTCGAACTATGTCCTCTGCGGTCTCACATTCCTCCACAGCCGCAGAGGAGCCTGCTCGGCAGAGACGTTGGTCCCAGCGTCTGGCTCAAGCTGATGCTGAGAGTCTGGTTACTGCTGCCGTCCCAGGTTCAGCTATAACCAGCATCAATCAAGCCCTGCTTTTTGTCAACTGAGCATGCCCGTGGGATGACCTTTCATTGGAGGTTGGGGGTCACATGCTTAGGTCCTGAAGCAGCCCTAATTGGACCACTGGGAAGGTCATGGAAGGACGCAGCTATAAAAAGTTTGCATGGCCGCTCGGCCATGCACTAGTACAAACCTAAATTGTGTATATGTGGATGTGTGTATGTAATCTGATGAAAGCTCCTAATTAATCCCCTTCCCTAGCATTCTTGACTGAGTGTGGGTGATTGGAGCTAACTAGCGCCAGATTGTTCTATCCAGCACAAGGCACGAGAATACAGCATCCAAAGCAGCATCCGTCATTGCGGCGCCGTGCTCAAGTAGTGTGCTTTTCTTGCCCAAGTTCAGGGTGGTTAGTGGCATCCACCAGAGAAGCACTGTACACACTTAGTGCGGTAAATCTTTACTTGATTTGTCTCTGGCACTGCAGTTGCGGCGCCGAATGCTAGTGGGTCTAGAGGGACTCAAACTAGCATTCACTCTGTGGTATTGCGGCCCTGTGATGCAACAAAGTTTGCCTTTTACGTACCGGGAGAAGTTAACCCGCGTGTGCTCACGTTATACTGCCATATACTGTCCGTCATTATCAAACAGCAGGTGTCATCTCTGCACGGTAGACCCCGAGCTGTCAACGCACCTTATATCCTCTGAAATATTATTTGGTGCGTTCGGCCAGCCCTAACAGATAGCTGCTGGAATTTGCAAGCAGAACCAAATTCTGACTGTGGGTAAATTTTACTCTTTTAGGGTTACCGAAGTGCTTAATTCTATAATTAAAGGAGTTCTCCAGTCTTGTGATAAAATTCTGCAGTCACTCCATGTGACTGGAGACTTTTGAATTCTTACAGCGCACTCACTGCACACTGTCAGGATTCATCAGTGCGCTAGCATCAAGAGTGGAGGGGTCATGTGATCTTAAAAATGCAATTTGCATATTTCTGGCCACATTCTGACTAGGCATTCAAGGTTTTGCTCAATACAGGTGAATAGAGTGAAGTAGCGGACAGCTATTTGGTATCTAACCCCATGTATTTAAATCTCATATTTGCAGTCTAGTAACTTCCCACTCTCACCACTGGCACCAGAGAATTCTGACTGCATGGAGTGCACATGCTGTGAGGATGCAAAATTAGGCAGTCACATAGAGTGACTGCACACATTCATCACAAACCTGGACAATCCCTTCAATGCCCCTAACATAAGTACAGGAATACATCAGTAGAACACCCATTGTACAGAAATACAGTACCACAACCACCATCGGTACAGTAATACATCACTAGAACCATCATCAATACATGACCACTTCACCAGGGCCACCATCAGTACAGAAACACATTACCATAATCACAATCAGTCAAAAAATAAATTACCAGAACCAACATCTGAACAGAATTACAGGCCAAATCCAACTCAAAAGAGGAGGCAAAATGCTGCTCATGGCATATTTCTTGGACCACTGCATCAGGCAGTCCAATTTTGCTCTGCGCCTCCATCTTCCTAGCTTGCACACCCTAGAGGCCATTGTAAAAACCATCACAAATTTTGTTTGGCAGCTGCTTGCTCGTTTTCTTCCATTTAAAACACATTGACACAGCCATGTGCCAAAGGTAAAAATAGTTATTAAGTGGTATCTGTCTCAAGAAACTGTTTAACAAAAAGACATGAGCCCTCTGGAAAATTAGTGCTGAATGTGCAGGAAGTGCCATTAAAGAGGAGAGGCTGCCATCTGCGGGCCAGCTAAAATCAAGCAGTACCAAAGTGTGCTTGAAGATTTGCAGGGGGAAAGACCTTGTGTGCTGGATCGTATCAGGTGACCCTCTGTAAGGACTTCCCTGATATAAAAGCCCTGCAGACCTCCAGAGACACTGCTGACACCACCGTGACAGGCCTCAGCGTGCAGTCTGCGCTACCCTGGTGTTGGGCACCACCTGGCAAGGTCCGAATCCCCCAGAAGATATCCCCGAGTACAGCTTATGCTGGTCAGAGCCATAAGCTGCACCCTGCGCTGGTCAAGCCTCTAAAATCTGACTATGCCTGTCAATATCTGAGGCCCCGTCGTCTCTGCCCCGAGCCAGGGAGACTTCCGTCGATGGTCAAGCCGAGAAGAGCTGTGCGGTGACAGCAACACGAGAGGGACACCTGCAAGAGAGGAGGAACAGTGGGAGTGAGGAGGGCTGTCACTTCCAGCTATCACCTATGGTACTGGGGTCAGCTGGGACTAGGATTACAGGTTGGAAGGGGGCCGGTTGGTGAGTGTGAGTTTTAATGAGCTTCAATAGACTACATTAAGAAGAGACTAGTGGGAGAACCCAGTGACCCCCGCTAGGGCCAGAGCTTTAAGTGAGACTAGGAGCACCAATAATGTTAAGTACTGAGAGACTTTCTAGCTTGTTCGTAACATGTTGGGATCCCCTGTATTGTTAAATTGCATATGTACTAACCACATTTGTTTAGAAGTTATTGTTATATAAAAAATACCAATAAAACAACCCCTGACTGTTTCCGTCTTATGAACTGTGCATTGCATCCAGGCACCTGCATTACAACTGTGAGAAGCACTGTTTCTTTGTTACTTAGTGAGGGATCAGTGAGACAATTCTTCATCTGGAAGTACAGTATAATTCAGGCATGGTCAAAGTGCTGTCCGCTGGCCACATCTGGCTTTTTGGTTGTACCTGACTGGCAAAAAAGATTTAAATCAAATGCTGAATATGGTGCTGCCAATGCTGGCAAGTGGTGATCTCATGCTGGTGTGTGGGTACTGCCAATGTTTGGAGGTGGTGCTGGCCTTATGGAGCAGCAGTCTGGCTGTGCAGGAGCAGAGTGGGGCTCGCCATGTTAGGCATGGAGGGCTGTGCTGCCAGGGCTCGTGGTGCTGGGAGCCAGTGCTGGGTTTATATGGCAGTATGTACCTGACCTTCATGGACATTCAGATTCACAGGTCAGGTGCACACAGTTCAGCGGATGCTGTGCACACCTTAAAGGGAACCTGTCAAACCCAAAATCGAAGATGAGCTAAGCCCATCGGCATCAGGGGCTTATATACAGCATTCTGTAATGCTGTAGATAAGCCCCCGATGTATCCTGAAAGATAAGAAAAAGAGGTTAGATTATACTCACCTGGGGGGGCGGTCCGATCCGATGGGCGTTGCGGTCCGGTCCAGGCCCTCCTATCTTCATAGGATGACGTCCTCTTCTTGTCTTCATGCTGTAGCTCTGGCACAGGCGTACTTTGTCTGCCCTGTTGAGGGCACAGCAAAGTACTGCAGTGCACAGTTGCCAGGCCTCTCTGACCTTTCCTGGCACCTGCACACTGCAGTTCTTTGCTCTTTGATGTGAGTGTGTTTATACAATATCACTATGGAGTTACTAATGGATAGGTGTCTTAGACCCCTTTCACACATCAGTTTTTTGCTATCAGTAGCAATCTGTCGAATTTTGAAAAAAACGAATCTGGCGACTGATGCTGCCAGATCCGTTTTTTTTCTCATAGACTTGTATTAGCGATGGATTGCAAAGGATGGCCTCAAGTTTCATCCGTCGTTCACCGGATCCATTAAAAATTGTTTATCCTGAGGCCGGAGACAGCGGACAAAGTAACGTTTTTTGTGTACGTCAAAAAATCGGACAGCAACGAATCTATTGGCGTCCGTCATTTGCTCAAATGGAAGCTTATGGGAGCCGGATCGATCAAGTGACAGAATCCGGCGATTGATTCTGGTTTTTTTACTGAGCATGCTCCGATTTATTTAGGATCCAATTACAAAGATCCGCTAGTCAGATGGTTCAAAAAACGAATCTGTCTGATCAGTTTTTCACAATCTGCGACGGATCCGTCGATCCGTCAAGCCAACGGATTGTGACTGATGGCAGAAAACTGATGTGTGAAAGGGGCCTTATAGACATCTCTCCATTAGTAACCTGTGGGCTTGATGTCACCTGACAATACAAAGGTGAGATTAACCCCACAAATATGAACCCCACTTGCCACCGCTACAGGGCAAGTGGGATGATTGAGGCTAAGCGCCAGACTTGGTGCATCTTGTAGATGCACCTTTTCTGGTGTGGCTTAGAGCTGATGTTTTAAGTCTGGGAGGGGCCAATATTCATGGCCCCTTTCTAGGCTATTAATATAAGCCCACAGCTGTCTGTATAGCCTTTGCTGGTTATTAATTATAAGGGCACCCCACAATTTTTTTGGGGTCCCCCATTTTAATAACCAGTAACAGCTAAGTATACAGCTGTGAGCTGATATTAATAGCTTGGGAAGCTCCATGGGTATTACCCATTCCCAGGCTATAAACATCTACCTACAGCAGTTGACTTTCCCTCTGCTGGTTGTTAACATTACGCGGGAGCACATGCCATTTTTTTTTTCTTTAAAATTAAAAGTTGCTGTTTGGCTACAGCATATGCATGTTCATTCTGTTAATGCTCCTACATAGGCTGGTGATAATGTGTGTGTAGGTTTCAATGTGTTTGTTTTTATGTGTTTGTGTTTACTTATCGGCTTAGTTAAGGTACCTTCACACGAAGCGACGCTGCAGCGATAGCGACAACGATGTCGATCGCTGCAGCGTCGCTGTTTGGTCGCTGGAGAGCTGTCACACAGACCGCTCTCCAGCGATCAACTATGCCGAAGTCCCCTGGTAACCAGGGTAAACATCGGGTAACTAAGCGCAGGGCCGCGCTTAGTAACCCGATGTTTACCCTGGTTACCAGCGTAAAATCTAAAAAAAACAAACAGCACATACTTACATTCACGTCCCCCTGCGTCCACTTCCTGACTGACTGAGCGCCATACAGTGAGAGCAGAGCGGTGACGTCACCGCTGTGCTGCTTTCACTTTCACTTTGCGGCGCTGAGTCAGAGGAGGAAGCAGACTGCAGGGGACGCAATGTGAGTATGTGCTGTTTGTTTTTTTTACATTTTACGCTAGTAACCAGGGTAAACATCGGGTAACTAAGCGCGGCCCTGCGCTTAGTAACCCGATGTTTACCCTGGTTACCAGTGTAAAATATCGCTGGTATCGTTGCTTTTGCTTTCAAACACAACGATACACAGCGATCGGACGACCAAATAAAGTTCTGGACTTTATTCAGCGACCAGCGACATCACAGCAGGATCCTGATCGCTGCTGCGTGTCAAACGAAACGATATCGCTAGCGAGGACGCTGCAACGTCACGGATTGCTAGCGATATCGTTATAAGGTCGTTTCGTGTGAAGGTACCTTAATGAGGGTGTCTATCGGGCTGACACCTTTTCATTACTATGCCTAGAGATAAGTGTCAATTAGGGTACCGTCACACAGTGAAATTTCCATCGCTACGACGGTACGATTCGTGACGTTCTAGTGATATCGTTACGATATCGCAGTGTCTGACACGCAGCAGCGATCAGGGACCCTGCTGAGAATCGTACGTCGTAGCACATCGTTTGGAACTTTCTTTCGTCGCTTGATCACCCGCTGACATCGCTGGATCGTTGTGTGTGACAGCGATCCAGCGATGTGTTCACTTGTAACCAGGGTAAACATCGGGTAACTAAGCGCAGGGCCGCGCTTAGTAACCCAATGTTTACCCTGGTTACAAGCGTAAACGTAAAAAAAAACAAACAGTACATACTTACATTCCGGTGTCAGTCCTCCGGCGTCTCAGCTTCTCTGTACTGTGTGAGCGCCTGCCGGCCGGAAAGCGAGCACAGTGGTGACGCGGTGACGTCACCGCTCTGCTTTCCGGCTATGGTGCTTACACAGTGGAGAGAAGCAGAACGCCGGGGACAGACACCGGAATGTGAGTATGTACTGTTTGGTTTTTTTACATTAACGCTGGTAACCAGGGTAAACATCGGGTTACTAAGCGCGGCCCTGCGCTTAGTAACCCGATGTTTACCCTGGTTACCCGGGGACTTCGGCATCGCTCCAGCGCCGTGATTGCAAAGTGTGACCGCAGTCTACGACGCTGGAGCGATATTCATACGACGCTGCGACGTCACGAATCGTGCCGTCGCAGCGATGGAAATTTCACTGTGTGACGGTACCCTTACAGCTGTTGCCCTAATCCCATTACCCTGATGCCACACTGCATCAGCATGAAAAGGAGGTGTTGAGCCAAGAAATCACATCACAAAACTTTTTTAAAATATCTTTATTTATCTCAAAAAAGCCTTCACTGCTGTACAAAAACATATGTAAAAATGCATACAAAAAATGTACCAAAAACGCACCAAATTGCAGAAAAAACATGCCTTTTTGCTGCAGCGTTTTACCTGCCAAGAGATGCAGAAACCTTGCAGAAATTTCTGCAAGCAAATACTCAACGTGCGCACATAACCTAATAGTTCAGTCTGTTAGTTCCACCCTCCACAACCATCTACACAAAGTGACCGGTGACACACTACGACAGTCGATTGGCTAACTTTTAGCAGTCATTTGAGTACCTATTTACACAGGCAGACCAAAGTAATTGATGAGTTGTGATCAATCTATACTAGATCACTCATTGCACGTAGACTGCTGTTGCAGTCCTGATTACACATGATTATGGCTATCAGTGAATTATGATCTTTTATGCTGCACAAAAGATAATCTCACCCGACGAATGATTATTTTGCTTGCTCATTGGGTGATCGGCAGCCAGTGTCTCATGTGACCCCTTTGGAAAATGAATTGCCCACCCCACATGTAATGCGGTCTCCTGTGCTTTGTCACATGTACAGTCTTGCATTTGAGTTAATTATAATAATTTTTACAATCATATCATTATCATAACAATGGAGCATTGAAAAACTTTCTTCAGTGTAAATTTAACAAAGCCCCAATCGGTATTCTAGAATAACGTTTGCAAACCTGTATTAATTTCACATTATGACATCAGAAAAAAGTTTTCTTTATCTCCCACTGAACCTAATAATACTATTCAAAACTTAGGTAACACCTTGTACCAAAAAAGAAATGAGCTGACATGCAAAACTGGCAGGTAGCAGGAAATACATTTCATTCTGTCAACTTTTCTTTCAGTACTTAAATTACAGGGTGTACACAAAGGATTTCACTGGATTTCTTTCAAGGCCAGAGGGAACATACTGACTCTGGAGTGCTGTTATGAAAGAGAATAGTAGCGTACTTCACATATGTGCGTGTCATATGTGGATTACATATAAAATGTACACCTACTCCTCCATAGCACATAAATACAGGCAGTGATATCACCATGTTGGAGACCTAATCTTGTTTTTTCAAGAATTAGAACAATTGTATGAGTCACATAAAGTACCATCCATACACTATTTAATGCAAAAAAGATAATATCAGAGCAGATTTTCTAGTAAAGGGATTGTTAATACATTATGTTTTTAAAGAGTTATCCCTGTGTTCAAGTCCTCTTCCTCTTTGAAGAGACAATTTGCATATTTAATTTCCCAGAGGAGCATGCAAAGCATTTAAGTCTCCTTATACTGGCGTGCCAGACCTGGCATGTCACTCTACACATGGAGAAAACTTACCTCTTAGATAGCTGTGTGTTTATACTGCCAAAAAAACAACAAAGTGTTTTACAGTACCAGCAAAGTAAATGAAATTTCTGAAATCTCATGCACTTTCTGCTTATTTTTTATTGCAGATTTTAACCATCAAAGCATTTTTTCAAATCTGCAGCATGTCAATTCTTTCAGTGTTTTTGCAGCTTTTTCACCCATTGACATGAATGAGTAAGAAACGCATGTAAAAACTCATCAAAAGTCATAGCTATCAACCTTTGAAGAAGAGAAAAAGGGACAAAATATTTGTAGCACATACAATTTGAGGTCACTTTCTTAACCACACTCACAACTACACTCATTTATTATTTGATTCTCACTTGGCCACATTAAGAAAAATTTAGAAAGTGATGGACAACCCTTTGAAGTCTGTGTTCGCACTACTGCTAAGCCTTTTTTTATGTCCTGTCCATTATAGGAGCAGTACAATGGAAAGCAGTTGAGAATGAATTTGTCATTGAGCGAAAATCAGAACTCGACCATTCCCACTGATCATAATGAGCTCCATCAAATTTTTGTCTGGGTATTCACAACATTTTAATCTTAAGTTCTTGTTCCTATCGATCCACACACAGGCCATCTTCTCAGTGCTCCTGTGAGGACTTGACTTCTCCACTTTGAGTTCCTGATTGTCTCCACCCTGAGTTCATGATTGTCTCCACCCTGTGATCTTCTGATTGAACACCTTACTTAAACCTGGCACTGCACTTCCTTCCTTGCAAGATTATTGAGCTCTCAGCCTTTAGTCTTGCTTATTTCCACCTGCTGCTTATCCTCAAGATTCTACTGTTGCACCATGTACCAACCTCTGGCTATTTACTGACTACGATACCTGCTTATCCTCCCAACTATACTGTGGCACCATGCACCGACCTCTGGCTATTTCCTGACTGTGATACCTGCTTATCCTCTCAACTATACTGCAGCTCCGTGTGTACCAACCTCTGGTCAGCAAAAGGAAATTATTGAGTTACAAAGGCAACTTCTGGATTTGCGCATCTCAGGCCCTGAATCAAACTCATGGAATCAGACTCATGCATGCCGCTGCCCACAGTTCAGTGGGGGTCATAATCATTATTGTGGATCCCTTAATCAATGCTGTAACTATTATCAGATGCCGTATATATTTTCAGATGCATTTGCCAGTGACAGGAAAAAGGTTCTTTTCGTTGTTGATCTCCTAACTGATGAAGCTCTTGCATGGGCTTCACACTATGTGGAAAATAATTCTGACCTCTTAAATTCCTTAGTTTCCTTCATCCCAGCTATGGATAAAGTGTTTGATGACCTGAGTTGTTGTGCTACAGCTGAAACCAAGTTGCATGACCTACATCAAGGGTGGGGCTGTGTAGCTGACTATACCTCCGAATTCCACTGCTGGGTGGCAGACGCCACATGGAATTTAGCTGCCAAGAGGAGTCAATTTCGATGAGGATTAATTATCAGATCTAATAAAGGGTGAACTTGCAAGGATTGAGACCCATGATAATTTAGAGGACTTACTCAATTATGCATCCGAATTGATCACTGAAAGAAGAAAGAAAGGGAAGACTGTGAGTATTTGGAAACAACCCTAACTGCATCTTTACTCAATCAGCCTTAACCCCTTCCTGACCTGTGACACCACGTAGGCATCATGAAAGTCAGTGCTAATCTGACCTGTGACGCCTATGTGGCATCATGGCGGGATCGCGTTCCTGCAGGTCGGGTGAACGGGTTAACTCAAATATCACTCAACCTGCAGGTACAGAGGGACTTGTACTTGAGCTCGGAGGGGTGGCTTTGCCCCCCCATGGCTACAATCGCTCTGATTGTCTGTTGAAAGTGACTGTTTCACTTTTACTTTCAATGAAACTTGGTGAAGTATTACAATCCAGCCATGACCGATGCTGCAATATCATCGGCCATTGGCTGGAGCTAGGTGATCTGTGTCACTGCCCCCATATCTGATTGGCGCCACTGTCCATGTGATGCTATCCCTCCAACCAGTTGTGGAGGGGTGGTGTCAACTATGGCTCCCTTTGCCTGCTGCCGCCACCACTGCATGATGACCCCGCCACTGCCACCACCACCGATCACCCCCTCCCTGCACCAGTGATCACCCCCTCCCTGCACCAGTAATTACCCCCTCCCCGCACTAGTGATCACTCCCTCCCTGCACCAATGATCACCCCCTCCCCACCCCCTCCCTGCACCAGTAATCACACCCTCCATGCACCAGTGATCACCCCCTCTGTGCACCAGTGATCACCCCCTCTGTGCACCAGTGACCACCCCCTCCGTGCACCAGTGATCACCCCCTCTGTGTACCACTGATCACCCCTCCGTGCACCAGTGATCAACCCCTGCCCTGCTGATTGCCCCCTGATCGCCCCCTGCCCTGGTGATCGCCCCCTGCCCCGCTGATGGCCCCCTGCCTGGCTGATGGCCCCCTGCCCTGGTGATGGCCCCCTTGCCCCAGTCATCACCCCCTCCACCTTAGTTTACCCATTAGGTTTAGAGTTGGGTTAAAGTGAGTTGGTCTAAAATTAGGGTTGAAGCTAAAATTAGGGTTAGGGTTGGAGCTAAAGTTAGGGTTAGGGTTGGGATTAGGCTTAGGGTTGTGTTTGTGGTTAAGGTTGAAATTAGGGTTAGGGGTGTATTAGAGTTAGGTTTGTGGTTATGGTTAGAGTTAGGGGTGTGTTGGGGTTAGGGTTTGTGTTAGAATTGGGGGTTTCCACTGTTTAGGAACATCAGGAGCTCTCCAAATGCGATATGATGCCCGCAGACCATTCCATCAAAGTCTGCATTCTAAAACGTCACTGCTTCCCTTCCAAGCCCTGACATGTGCCCATACAGTAGTTCTTCCACATATGGAGTATCAGCGTACTCAGCACAAATTGGACAACAACGTTTGGGGTCCAATTTCTCCTGTTACCCTTGTGGAAAAAAATGGGGAACTAAAAGATCATGTTTGTGGAAAAAATATGATTTTTTAATTTTCACGCCTGGGCGCTATAAACTTTAGTGAAACACCTGGGGGTTCAAAGTTCTCACCACACATCTAGATAAGTTCCTTGGGGGGTATAGTTTCTAAAATGGGGTCACTTTTGGGGGTTTCCACTGTTTAGGCACATCAGGGGCTCTCCAAACGCGACATGATGCCTGCAGACCGTTCCATCAAAGTCTGCATTCCAAAACGTCACTACTTCCGTTCCGATCATCGACGTGTGCCCATACAGTAGTTTTCTCCCACTTATAGGGTATCAGCATACTCAAAACAAATTGGACAACAACGTTTGTGGTCCAATTTCTCCTTTTACCCTTGGGAAAATAAAAAATTGGGGACTAAAAGATCATGTTTGTGGAAAAAATATGATTTTTTTATTTTCATGCCCGAGCGCTATCAACTTTAGTGAAACACCTGGGGGTTCAAAGTTCTCACCACACATCTACATAAGTTCCTTGGGGGGTCTAGTTTCCAAAATGGGGTCACTTGTGGGGGAGCTCCAATGATTAGGCACACAGGGGCTCTCCATACGCGACATGGTGTCCACTAACGATTGGAGCTAATTTTCCATTCAAAAAGTCAAATGGCGTTCCTTCCCTTCCGAGCCGTGCTGTGCAACCAAACAGTGGTTTACCCCTACATATGAGGTATCGGTGTATTCAGGAGAAATTTCCCAAGAAATTTTAGGATCCTTTTTATCCTGTTTCCCATGTGAAAATTTAAAAATTGAGGCTAAAAATTTTTTTTGTGAAAAAAAGTACTTTTTCATTTTGACGGATCAATTTGTGAAGCACTTGGGGGTTCAAAGTGCTCACTATGCATCTATATAAGTTTCTTGGGGGGTCTAATTTCCAAAATGGGGTCACTTGTGGGGGAGCTCCAATGTTTAGGTACACATGGGCTTTCAATATGCGACATGGTGTCCGCTAACAATTGGAGCTAATTTTCTATTCAAAAAGTCAAATGACACTCCTTCCCTTCCAAGCCCTGCCATGCGCCCAAACAGTGGTTTATGACCACATATGAGGCATCGGTGTACTCATAAAAAATTGCCCAACAAATTTTATGATCAATTTTATCCTGTTGCCCATGTGAAAATGAAAAAATTGAGGCTAAAAGAACATTTTTGTTGGAACAATTAAAATGTTCATTTTTTCCTTCCACGTTGCTTTAGTTCCTGTGAAGCACCTGAAAGTCTAATAATCTTCTTTAATGTAATTTTGAGTAGCGTGAGGAGAGCAGTTTTTGTAATGGTGTCACTTTTGGGTGTTTTCTGTCATATAGGCCCCTCAAAGGGACTTCAAATGTGATGTGGTTGCTAAAAAAATGGTTTTGTACATTTTGCTGGAAAAATGAGAAATTGATGATAAACTTTGAATCCTTATAACCTCCAAATCATTTTTTTTTCCAAAAATTGTTCTGATGTAAAGTAGACATGTGGGAAATGTTATTTATTAACTGTTTTGTGTCACATAACTCTCTGGTTTAACAGAATAAAAATTCAAAATTTGAAAATTGCTAAATTTTCAAAATTTTTGCTAAATTTCCAATTTTTTCACAAATAAACGCAAAAATTTCGACCTAAATTTACCAATATCATGAAGCCAATATGTCAGGAAAAAATATTCTCAGAATCACAAGGATCCATTGAAGCGTTCCTGAGTTATTACCTCATAAAGGGACTCTGGTCAGAATTGCAAAAATGGCCAGGTCATTAAGGTCAAAATAGGCTGGGTCATGAAGGGGATAAAATACCAACAGTAAATGGAAAGTGTGCCCGAGCCTATGCAAATTTATGTAATCTGTAAACCACTCTCTGTAGCAGAGAAGGAGAGGTGACATACAGAAAATGTATGCATCTATTGTGGGGGCTCTGGACATTTTGCTATTGATTATCCTAATAAAAGGACTATAGCCTTTACAATTGCCAAAATTGCAACTGATTTAGACCTTTTTGAATGGCCCGATCTGGTTATGCAGACCATCTCATCTGTAATGCAAGATAAAGGCCAAGAGCAATCACCATCGCCTCATTTTGTTGTTCCTATGCAAGTCATAATTGGGAGCCAAAAAATACAATGCTCTGCCATGTTAGATTCTGGAGAAGGAGGAAATTTCATGGACATGCAATTTAAATTTAATAATAACATTGAAAGTAGGGCTAAATCCATGCCAATCAATATGGAAACTGTGGATGGATCGCCTTTATCGTCTGGACCTGTCACTCACAAGACAATTGAACTTGTAATCTGTATTGAACTGAGTCATTATGAAGCTGTTAATTTCCATCTTATTTCCTTTCCAAAATTTCCAGTTATTCTAAGAGTTAACTGGTTTTCAATCCATAACCTGTCAATCAACTGGGCATCGAGGACCATTAATTTTCCCTTTGAGTACTGTAAGAACAATTGCCATGCTAATTTATCTGGTCTCAAACAAATTCAAGTATCCAAAATTTCTCATCAGAATTATGATAAACTACTACCTCGGTACCAGTAGTTCAGTGAGGACTGCAGTAAGAAGAAAGCCGATCAACTGCCTCGTCATTGTTCTTACGACTGTCCCATTGTATTACTTCCTGGAACAACCATTCCGTTTGGGCAAATTTACAACCTTTCTGAACCAGAATTGAAAGTACTAAAGGAATAACTAGATGAAAATATAGAGAAAGGCTTCATTCAACTTTCTTCCACAGCCAGAGCACCCTTGTTTCTTGCAGAAAAGAAGGACTCAACCCTGCAGCCATGTATTGATTACAGGGAATTAAATGAGTTGCTGGAGAGACTGCATTTTGTCAAGATTGTTACCAAACTTGATCTGAGATGGGCTTATTACCTCATACAAATTTGCCCGCATAATGAGTGGAAAACCACCTTTAGAACTAGATATGTACATTTTGAATAACTGGTTATGGCTTTTGGCCTTAGCAACGCCCCTGCCACCTTTGAGCACATCATTAATTATGTTTTCCAAGATTTCTTGGATTGATTTGTTGTTGTTTATCTCAATGACGTTCTTATATTTTCAGATGTCTTTGAGGAGCATCGCAAGCATGTCCAGTAAGGCTAGGTTCACATTGCGTTTGGGTGATCTGTTTAACGGATCTGTTACTTAGTGCCATTAATGCTATGTAATGGATCCGTTAACCCGCCCATAGGCTTCCATTATCGTAACGCATCCTAACACATGTCAAAATCGGCATGCGCTGATGCCTTACTTTTTGACGCACCCTCGAACACTGTCTGCCGCTTTTTCAGGTATGTTAGGTCTAATGCACAGCGAATGGACGTGTTTGCTGTGCATAGACCTCTATTGCTAATGCATGCCAATGCAATGATACTATGCGTTAGCGCGACTGAAAAAAATAAGAGATTTTGTGCATCAGAATTAGCTCATCCGTTTAACAGATCCGTTAAATGGATGGCACTAACGCGATGTGAACCTAGCTTTAGTCCTCAAATGTCTACAGGAGAATCAGCATTATGTCAAACTCGAAAAATGTGAATTTGAACAAACCAGGACTCAATTTTGGAATATATCATCTCCCCAGAAGGTCTGAGCATGGATCCCAGTAAAATCAGAGCATTAGTTGACTGGTCTACGTCAATAAATCTATAAGACCTCCAGCGCTTTATGGGATTTGCAAATTTCTACAAAAGATTCATTAAAAACGTTTTAAAAAATTAATTTCAACATTTACTTCACTCACAACACACACAACGAAAATTAAAGTGTTTTTCTGGTCTCCAGAGGCACAAGTGGCTTTTGACAAACTAAAGACTCATTTAATTCAGCACTGGTGTTGAGCGATACCTTCCGATATTCAAAAGTATCGGTATCGGATTGGAACGGCCAATATCCAAAAAATATCGGATATCGCCGATACCGATATCCGATACCAATGCAAGTCAATGGAACACAAATATTGGAACATAAATAAGCCCTCTCTGTGCTTCTATATGCCGTTCCGGAGGGGGGAAGAGTGTGGGCGGTGCGTGGGCGGACACTGTGAGTGTCTGTGTGTGCGGGCGGGGTCTGTGCGGGCCTGCCAGGGATGTGTACGTGCCTTCCGGGGCAGTATGTGGTGTGCCGGGGCTGTATGTGGGCTGCCCAGGCTCTATGCGGCGTGGGGGGTCTCTGTGCAGCGTGGGGGGGTTGTGTCTCTGTGCGGCGTGGGGGGGTGTCCCTGTGCGGCGTGGGGGGGTGTCTCTGTGTGGCGTGGGGGGGTGTCTCTGTGCGGCGTGGGGGGGTGTCTCTGTGGGAGGGTCTCTGTGCGGCATGGGGTGGTCTCTGTGCGGCGTGGGAGGTCCCTGTGCAGCGTGGGGGGTTCTCTGTGCGGGGGAGTCTCTGTGCGGGAGGGGTCTCTGTGCGGCATGCCAGGGCTCTGTGCGTGTGTGCAGGCATCGTCCGATGGGACTACAAGTCCCATCGGACGATGCCTGCTACACTGACAGTGATTGACACATTAGCCAATGATGGGACAGCAGTAGTCCCATCATCCAGCTAATGTGTTGAATGAAAAAAAAATACTCCCTACATGCTACATACATACATGCTACATACATACATGCTACATACATACATGCTACATACATACATGCTACATACATACTACATACATACATGCTTCGTACATGCTGCGTACATGCTACGTACATGCTACGTACATGCTATGTACATACATGCTAAATACATGCTACATACATACTACATACATACTACATACATGCTACATACATACTACATACATGCTACATACATGCTACATACATACATGCAGCATACATGCTACATACACACATGCTATATACATGCTACATACATACATACATACATACATACTACATACATGCAATACATTAATACATTACATACATGACATACATATAGACATACAGTACATTAAACATAGATTACATACTCACCATTACTTGTCACTTTGCTCCCCGAAGCCAGTGTCATCTGTAAAAAATATGAAAAAAACAAACAACCAATATACTCCCTGTCCGCAGAAATCCACGAGTGTCCCACGACGAGCTCCCATAGAGAACGGCAGCAACAGCTGTTGCAACCGCTCTTTAGGGGCGCCAGAAACACAATGACGGAGGAAGGTATTCCTCCGCTGCTGTAAAAAAAAAAAGTCCCCAGTCTCACTTTATGGCATTGCTGTATGAGAAATTTTCCCAGGCAGCAATTGTCATAAAGTGAGATTTGTCCTAAGGTAACCTCAGTGATGCACTGCAGGAGCCATTGTCTCCTGTCAGTGTGTCACTGAGGGTCCTATAGAGCAGTGACATCACCCGAAGTCACTGTTCTATAGGGGAGATCGTCGTGGGACACTCGTTATTAATTGGACTACGGCGGACAGGTAGTATGCGGTTTATTATTTTACATTTTTTGCAGGCGCTGAAGTATGGTAAGTATGGTGAAATGAAGAATATTAAAATACTTTTTCCTAATGTGTGCGTGTTTTATTAACCCTTTCTTACTATTGGATTAATAACAGATAGGTGTCTTATTGACGCCTCTCCGTTATTAACCCGGCTTAATGTCACCTTACAATAGCTAGGTGACATTAACCCCTTATTACCCCGTATCCCACCGCTACACGGGAGTGTAAACATCTGCCCCCAGCCACCCCGGAAAAGGCACATCTGTAAGATGCGCCAATTCTGGCACTTGGCCACTCTCTTCCCATTTCCGTGTAGCGGTGGGATATGGGGTAATGAAGGGTTAATGTCACCTTGCTATTGTAAGGTGACATTAAGCCAGATTAATAATGGAGAGGCGTCAATTATGACACCTATTCATTATTAATCCAATTGTATGAAAGGGTTAAAAAAACACACACACATTATTAAAAAGTATTTTAATGAAATAAACACACAGGTTGTTTTAATATTTTATTGCTCTCTCAATCCACCTGAAGACCCTCGCTCTGAAAAATAATAAACCGACAATATGCATACCTTCCGATGATCTATCACGTCCCACGAGGTAAATCCATCTGAAGGGGTTAAAATATTTTACAGGCAGGAGCTCTGCTAATGCAGCTGTGCTCGTGCCTGTAAAAACCCCAGGGAATGAAAGTAATGTAGGTCAATGACCTGTATTTACCTTCATTCGCGGCGATGCGCCCCCTGCTGGATGTCCCTAGAACATGGGAAAATATTTACCAGGCTTGAGGTCATATGAGGACATCCAGCATGGGGCGCATCACCACGAATGAAGGTAACTACAGGTCATTGACCTACATTACCTTCATTCGCGGTGATGCGCCCCCTGCTGGATGTCCTCTTATGACCTCAAGCCTGGTAAATATTTTCCCACGTTCTAGGGACATCCAGCAGGGGGCGCATCACTGCGAATGAAGGTAAATACAGGTCATTGACCTACATTGCCTTCATTCCCCGGGGTTTTTACAGGCACGAGCACAGCTGCATTAGCAGAGCTCCTGCCTGTAAAATGATTTAACCCCTTCAGATGGATTTACATCGTGGGACGTTACACATCTACGGAAGGTATGTATATTGTTGGTTTATTATTTTTCCTTTGTTACAGAACGATGGTCTTCAGGTGGATTACCAGTATAATAAAATATTACAACAACCTGTGTCTTTATTTCATTAAAATACTTTGTAATAATGTGTGTGTGTTTTATTAACCATTTCATACAATTGGATTAATAATGGATAGGTGTCATAATTGACGCCTCTCCATTATTAACATGGCTTAACCCCTTAGTGACGGAGCCAAATTTTTGAAATCTGACCAGTGTCACTTTATGTGGTAATAACTCTGCAACGCTTCAACAAATCCCAGTGATTTTGAGACTGTTTTTTCGTGACACATTATACTTTATGATAATGGTAAATTTAGGTCAATATGTTTTGTGTTTATTTATAAAAAATATCAAAAATTTGAGAAAAATGTTAAAAAATTAGCGATTTTCAAAATTTGAATGATTATCCCTTTAATCCAGATGGCCATACAATAGCAAACCATTAATAAATAACATTTCCCACATGTTGGCTTTACATCACCACCATTTGTAAAATGTTCTTTTATTTTGATAGCATTTTAGGAGGATTAATAATGTAGCAGCAATTTTTCATTTTTCCGAAGAAATTTACAAAATTTATTTTTTTAGGGACCTATCCAGGTTTGAAGTGACTTTAGGGATCTCATATATTGGGAAACTCCCAAACGTGATACCATTTTAAAAACAGCATCCCCCTGACATATTGAAAACTGCTGTCAGGTAGTTTATTAACCCTTCAGGTGCTTTACAGGAATTAATGCAAAGTGGCATGTCAGAAATGAAAATGTGTATTTTTATCACCTAAATGTCTCTAACTTCTGAACAGATTACTACAGCCGTCAGATTCTTAGGCCACTATTTGGTCGTGAATTGCCATGGCAAACATCAGGACCACAAAATCATGATCTGAGGGCACCAATTGGGATAAAGAGGAAGCCCCCACACTCTGTTAACCATTTATAATGATGTAGTCACTATTGACAGCAGCATCTAAGGGGTTAAACAGATATGGACGGTGCAAACACTGATTGTGGCTGATGCGGCAAGGTGTCAGCTATAGTGTACAGCCGACAGCTGCTGGATTGTCACCTGTGTGGAGAGGCTATTCTCTTATATCTCAGGTCAGTCAAAAGACGTATTGGCTGTCATTAAGGGGTTAATGTCACCTTACAATAGCAAGGTGGCATTAACCCTTCATTACCCCATATCCCACCGCTACACGGGAGTGGAGAGAGAATGGCCAAGTGCCAGATTCGGCGCATCTTCCAGATGTGCCTTTTCTGGGGTGGCTGGGGGCAGATATTTGTAGCCAGGGGGGGCCAATAACCATGGACCCTCTCTAGGCTATTAATATCTGCCCTCAGTCACTTTACTACTCTGGCGGAGAAAATTGCGCGGGAGCCCACGCCAATTTTTTCCGCGATTTAACCCTTAAATTTAATAGGTACAGCGACGAAATTTTGCACATACACACTGCTAACATTAGTAGTGTGGAATATGCAAAAAAAAGGGGGATATGACATGGTTTACTGTATGTAAACCATGTCTCATATCTTGTTCGGTTTGAAAAGCCGGCAATTGAATTTCCCGCTTTTAACATGTATCGCGCTGAAGTAAATATAAATATATATATATATATGTGTCTCAATGACACATTATACACATTATATATATATATATATATATATATATATATATATATATATATAAAAAGAAACCCGACTTTGGAGCGAAGATCGCCGACGGCCGACCCGATCCCACAGTGAGATCGGGTGGGGTTTCACCAAACCCGACTTTGCCAAAAGTCGGCGACTTTTGAAATTGGCCGATCTGTTTCGCTCAACCCTAGTGGTTATACAAAGCAGTTATCTACTCAACAGGTCAGGTGTCATAACTTTTGAGTTTTTGGACACCTGACCTGTTCAGTAGAGGACTGCACTGTATTTCCACCATTTTCTCTTAATACTGCCACACTAGGCATATACAAAAAGAGATTATGGAGATACAGGTTATATTTTTGGGGCCACCTCATATCTGTATACTAAAGACACACATATAGCTGCAGTCTTGTATTTTTAACTACTGGAGATATGTTGTGGCCCAAAAAGTAAGTGTGTGGCCAAGTTTCTTGGCGCACGGTGTGTGTTGGCGGCGGCGATATACACAATAAACCAAACATAATTGTGGCAAATCAAACTTGTTTTATTTTGTTAACAATGTAAAAAACTTATTTTTTTGAACCGCGCCGGCTTGGGGTTGAGTGATGTAAACGGGGGGTGTGAAGAACTGAGGCCTGGCTAACCGTGGAAGACGCAGAGGAGGCAGGAGAAGGGGCAATGAAACTAGAAGGGTCTGGAAGTTCGGGGATGGGGCTTGACACATGAGAGGCTTGAGACGCACTGGAAGGGTGAGACAAAACTGACAATACAGACAGGGGGAGGAATACTAAGAGTTTTTTGTTTTTCACTTTTCTGATTTTTTTTTGCTTTGCCTGGTAGGGGGACGTCTTGGTGGGCTCATACGCTGTAGCGTGGTGGTGGGAGACCCATCAGGGTCCGGCTGCACTGTCTCACAGTCCATTGCGCTTGTCGAGCGCTCGCCCATGCCAGAGTCCTGCTGCGTAGTGGTGGGGGTGAAACATAAAGCCCTGCCAGGGTCCTGCTGCATTGTGGTGGGTCCGGTCCTGAAAGCAACGCCAGGGTCCTGCTGCCTCGTGGTGGGTCCGGTCCTGAAAGCCACGCCAGGGTCCTGCTGCATCGTGGTGGGTCCGGTCCTGAAAGCCACGCCAGGGTCCTGCTGCCTCGTGGTGGGTTCGGTCCTGAAAGCCACGCCAGGGTCCTGCTGCATCGTGGTGGGGCCGGTCCGAAAAGCCACGCCAGAGTCCTGCTGCATCGTGGTGTCAGTGGAGGAGGTCCAAGCCGGAGCAGCGGTGGTCACGGTGGTGGCGGTGGGATGTCCAACTGCACTTGTCATGGTGTTGGCGCTGTAGTGGAGTCCGCCTGTGGAAGGAATTGAGATGGCCATGCAGTGGTATGCAGCAGAGGTCGGCATGGAGGTTAATCGTGACAGTGACGGCACAGTTGAATATGCCGCCACTGTCTGCTGTAAATAACGACTCTGCTGCATAGCCTGCACAAAAGCAGCATTGCAGGCCTGCATAACACTGAGCTGGAGATCAGGGCTAAGGTGTTCCGACATGCCCTGCTCAATTTGGTTGAAAAAATGATGAGCTGGCCTCTGGAGGTCGGCTTTAACTTGATCAAGGCTTTTGGCGACCTCCTGGATACGGCAATTCAAGAGGTTATGAGAAACATCCATTCGGTCACCTAAAGCCTTGATTGCTTCGTGTAAAACCGAGCTCAAGTGCAAAAACTCGGGCATGAGTGACCTGTCCGAAGCCCTCTGACGCTGCCAGGATGAGCCCCAAAAAAGGGTGCAGTAGAAGAGGACTGCGAAAGGGGAAGACCTGATGGGCCAGCTCCCTGGTCTCCAGTTAGTGTGGAAGGCCCACCTGCTGCTGCGCTGCTGGATGGCTTGGATGGGTCCGTGGCTGCCGGATGAAGGACCGCTCTAGAACCTGGGCTGACAGTCATGCTGTGTGTGCTGTGAAAAAAGGAAACAGAAAATTAATACCAAAAAATAACCAGACGCTAAATCCTGTGGAATTTTAAAATACAGATTATGTCAATACAATACAACCGAAAGCATGTGAGAAAAACTTACGTTCTCTGGACAAGGGCCGGTCTTAAAAATGACAGCACGCGATGATATTTGTACAGTCTGATCCTTGCTCCTGAACCACTGGCAGCACGACTCTCTTGGCGCAGGTCCTTGTTGAAGCAGTCCTTCATGGAACGCCAATGTGTTTTGACTTTGTCCACTGTTAAAAAAATATATATATATGGTCAGGACATGGAATTTTTGACGTTCAAAGACAACTGTGTGTGATGAGAGAAACTCCGGAGAGTTTCTTTCATCACACACAGTCAAGAGAACACGGCAAAGGTCTCTGCTGCTTCACACTGCAGTGCAATACTTACCAAATGCACTACGGACCCGTGGCGTGGCATTTTCCCATCCATCCCACAACGCTTGGGCCACCTCATTCCATAAACGGCGGAGCGTGGTGTTCATCGAATGCAGTGGATCCCGGCTGTCCCACAACAGAACTCGCTCCTGGACCAGGGTTATTAGGAGGTCGTTGTTGATAAGGACATCGTCCCGTCGTGAAACCTAAAAATTAAAGACAATCATTACAGTTTGCTCAATCACATAAGGAAAAGAAAGAGAACAGATGATGAGAAATGGCATGAATACGAAAGCAAACATACAAATTGATTCCATAAGAAAAATGTAAAGAAATACGAGTGTAAAGAAAGGAAGATTCAAGAATTTTACAATGAGGACAGTCAGCCATGTATACATACCCGCTGCCGTCTTCCCACCGGACCTTGACTCCGCTGCTCCTGCCCGGTCTGTGCCTCAAAAGAAGTGCTCTAAAAAAAAAGGAAAAATCAAATTGTCACATGTGTCGATGTGACAGTGAATACTTACCAATCTGACGAGGCAAATGCTCACCTCACTGACATGCTCCACTTCCGACTGACGTGGTTCAAACTCCTCACCAGATGAAGACTCCGAAGAAGACATTCTGAGGCATGTAGAAAGAAAGAAATGGAAGAAATTAGGACATGTAGAGCCAAAAAATAGAAAATAAAGGCATTGGTAGGATATACTCACATTGATCTGGGTCTTGTCCTCCAAAATGCGGTCTGCCAGTGTCTTGTCTTCTTGAGAGTCTGATGAGAAGTGTCTGGAAACTTTCCCCAACCTCCCTTTTATCACCTTGTTGGCAGGGGTTGTCTTATCAGTGTCTAGACATGGTTATCTTAATTGAAACGCATGCGTTCAAAAACGCATGCAAACGCATGTACGCAAAAACGCATGCGCTTCCATAGACATCAATGTATTTTTTGACGCAAATCAAACGCAAATGAATGCATGCGTGTTTTTGCGGCAAAAAAACGCCTTTAGAAATTACTACATGTTGCATTTCTGCGACAGAACGCATGCAGCAAAAAAACGCATGCGTCGCTAAACGCGGCCAAACGCGTACAAAAAAACGCATGCGTCTTTTTCAGTACAAAGCTGCAGATCAAAACGCAAGTGTGAAACCAGGCTAATTGAGTATAACGGACAAATAAGTCTCTGATTGATGACAGGTTCCGTTAGGTGTGTTCTTCTGTATGTGACAGAAGATATTATTCAACTCACTTTGAGCTGAATTAGGCAAAGTGATTCAGATTGCTGGGAAATAATTCCTGAATGAGCACCTATGAATGCATCGTTACAGACCATTCTGTGAAAGGTGCACAGGTATCCTGGGTGTAGTGTGCCAAGGGGTTGAAGGTCCACGGTTTCATGTTGAGTTTATGGAATTTCTGTGACATGCTAAATATAGAAACTGCTGAGAACTAAGCATTCTTTCTGTTCTATGTGAGAGATACTTTAAGTTCTTCTTATCTCTTCTGGTACATGAGGGAAGGGGTGATGGAGATACGTGCATGTTTTCTGTATATTTCTGTGCTGCAGGCGCTGTGCGCTGAGAGATTTGTGAGTTTAAAACAACAATGCTGTATAGATTTGGAAAGTAATATTATAAGTTGGAAGTTGAAAGTGAAATATTGTGCCTATTTTAGAAGAAAACTTGAAAGTGATTGGTCATCAGAGTGTGTTGGTACAATCTTCTAGTTGTGTGGCTGATGTACAGCTAGTTGAGGATCAGTGGAAGGGGTATCCAACTGCACGGCTGGTCTAATAGGTGAGATGCCTATCACATCTGAGCCTTTCTACTTTAGTCAGTTGGTCTAACGGGTGAGAGAGCTGAAAGAGCTTTCCAGTTACACCCTGCAGGTCTACTGGGTGAGAGAGCCATGAGAGCCTTCCCGCTACACCTTGACAACTCATTCTGACTTGCTAGAATGTGGCCTGTAGACAAGGTCTAGGCACACAGAGAGGACAATTGAAGAAAGGTGATGTGTCTGGAGAACAAGTTGAAGCCATGGGCAACTTGTTCTGAGTGCAGTCAGGGTCCCATTGGGATCCAAAATGGCTATGCAGATCATAAAAAGAGAGAAGGAAAATAAGCAGTGAAGACTGTGGGACCAATGCTGAAAACAGCAAACATAATAATCTTTAATAATCTTTTATTTTTATATAGCGCTAACATATTCCACAGCGCTTTACAGTTTGCACACATTGTCATTGCTGTCTCTGATGGGGCTCACAATCTAAATTCCATATCAGTATGTCTTTAGAATGTGGGAGCAAACCCACACAAACATGGGGAGAACATATCAACTCCTTGCAGATGTTGTCCTTGGTGGGATTTGAACCCAGGACTCCAGCGTTGCAGTGCTAACCACTGAGCCACCATGCTGCCAAGAGTGTGGAAGTTTGGATGTACAAAAATGGCACAAACAAGGGAAGAAAATAGCAAGTGAATAATTGGTGTTGTGTAGCTGAAAAAGTGCAGCAGTACGGAAGTATGGTGTATTATGAATGTTTTGATGCACAAAAGTCTAAGACTGTGACCGCCACAGGACTGCTACTGCCCCACCTCTGTTTAACCAGAGACCTAGACAAGACAGATGAACTTTTAAACATTGTGGTCAGCCAAACTCAGACTGGAGCAATACTTGTGTGACCTGTGCTACCACCCGACCTAAGCCAGCTACACTGAATCTTGTCCGGACAAAATCACATGTGGTGACAGAAGAAGCTGACACAGAAGTGAGGAGTTTGACTTTTGGAGAGGAAACTGACAGTAGCCCTGAAGGTGAAGAACATCATCTCACCCTCAAAGAACATTCAGTTACCTTCACCACCAGACAACAATCCACATCAGGACCAAGGAAGGTGACTTGATTAAGACAGACAATGGAGTATTATCCCTGGAGCCCCCCTGACCAGCTAGCTATGTTGAAGCAGTTGCCTGATCCTGAGAACCAACCTTTTCCAATTTACAGATGAAAAAAGACAATATAACGGATGTAAAAGTGCCCTGTGGCAGACCTAGAGATGTTGGTGAGTGCGAAGGCTTGTGAGGTACTTGGAAACATAATTAAGACTCATATAGATGTGACAAAGGACACTAAGCAGACTGATTTTCCACCTCATTTGCCTTCAGACTAGGAAACTGGCTACCCAGTGACAAATGAGTACCCTGTTCTTGTCATCTCAGTACCTGGTCCTACTTTGATGACAACCATAACAATTCCAGGGGTAGGAAAGAGGCAGAATTTTTAATTTAGACACTGGGGCAACTGGGACGGTGGTGCACAGAGACTTGATAATGCCAGACATGATTACTAACCAGATGGAAGAATGTGTGGGGTAGACGGACTGGTGACTGAAGCTCCTCTGACTAGGGTTGAGCGAAACGGATCGGACAAATTCAAAAATCGCCGACTTTCGGCAAAGTCGGGTTTCATGAAACCCGACCCCATCCCAGTGTGGCATCGGCCATGCGGTCGGCGATCTTCACGCCAAAGTCGCGTTTCGTATGATGCGTTCAGCGCCATTTCTCAGCCAATGAAGGAGGATGCAGAGTGTGGGCAGCGTGATGACATAGGTCTCGGTCCACACCATCTTAGGCTGGTTTCACATTTGCGGTTGTGTCCGCAGCGTTTCTTCCTCAAATATGCACATGCATTGTGTATTCCTATATTTATCATTAGGGACGCATGCGTTTTTGTTTGTTCGCGTTTTGCCGCGTTTGACGACGCATGCGTAGTTTTGTCGTCTGCGGTTTGGCGCAGAAATGCAACATGTTTTAATTTTTAGAGGTGTCAATTTGCCACCTGGAAACGTATGCGGTCCATTGCGTAAGGTTTGTGACAAAAAAACGCATTGCTGTCTATATAAACGCATGCGTTTACAAGCACACGCGTTTGCTTGCCTTTGTAAACGCATGCGTTGAACCAGAGAAAAACATGTCTCGACACTAATTAGCCCCCCCCCACATACAAGGTGATAAATGGAGGGAGTGGGCATTGCCAGGTCACTTCACAGCAGACTGGGAAGCAGACCACTCAGAGGAAAGCACCTTGGAGGAAACAAGATTTTCAACAATGTGAGTATATCAAAGCCAATGCCTGTATTTTCTATTTTCTGTCTCTACATGTCCTAATATCTTCCATTTCTTTTTTTCTGCATGCATCAGAATGTCTTCCTCTTCTTCTAATGAGGATCAAACGCCTGGGCCTGCACAAGCAGAAAATGTCAGCGAAGTGAGTAGTCACCTCCTCAGATTGGTAAGTATTCACTGTCACATCTACACATACAACAAATTATTTTTCCTTTTTTCAGAGCTCTTCTTCTACTGCGGCAGAGACTGGGCAGGAGCAGCGGAGTCACGGTCGGGTGGCACGGCGGCAGCGTGTAAGTATACCTGGCTGACTGTTTATTGTATCCTCACTTTACAATTCTTGAATCTTCATTTCTGTACTTTTCTCTATCTTTCCCTGTTGCTTCTGTACTAATTTTTTTTTACTTTTAATATTCAGGCAATTTCTCTGCTTCTGTTTTCTTTCTTCCTTAATGTCTCCAACATTAATGTTCTGGGTTTTTTTAGGTTCCAGAATGGGATGAGGACCTCATAGAGAATGAGCACCTAATCTCCCTGGTCCATGAGCGAGTCCCGTTGTGGGACACCCGGGATCCACTGCACTCCAACAACGTGACGATCCGGCGGCTTTGGAATGAGGTGGCCACAGCGTTGTGGGATGGCTGGGACAATGCCCCGACTCGGGTCCGATATGCATTTGGTAAGTATCGCAATGCAGTGTGATGCAGCCAAGACCTTGGCCATGCTCACACAACTGTGTATGATGATAGAAAGTCATTAATTTTTCTCAGCACACACAGTTGTGTGACCACGGTCAAAAGACTATTGTCCTAACTATTATGTTTTGTTTTGTCAACAGTGTCAAAAGTCAAAACACGTTGGCGATCGATGAAGGACCGCTTCAACAAGGACCTGCATCAAGAGAGCCGGCTTCCTAGTGGTTCAGGAGCAAGGATCCGTAAATACAAGTACCACCGCATCCTTGCATTTTTGAGACCGGTCCTTGCCCAGAGAACGTAAGTATATTTATGGTGAAAAAAAAAAAGTTTTTAAATGCATTTGGCTGCCGTCAGACTACCATTTTTGGGTCCATAATTTGCATCAGTTTTTGTAAATGAAACCCAGGAGAGGTAGATAAATGCAGTAGTGGAGCATCTGTTTTTATTATACTTGTCCTGACATACTTCCACTCCTGGTCTTGGCTCCAATACTGATGTAAAATACTGAGCCAATAATGACAGTGTGACGGCAGCCTACACAACAGATCTATAGTCATCAAGTCAGGTGTCAGAAATAATGAATTCATGATGCACAAAGAAAAGGCTCATGAATTCATTATTTCTGACACATGTCCTGGTGAGTGTAGATATGCCTTGTATCATCTCCATCGTCCCTTCATATTCTACATCAGTATTTGGAATCCTAACCCAGGAGTGGTAGATAAATGCTGAAGTGCAGCATATGTTTTTATTATACTTGTCCTGATATACTTTCACTCCTGGTCTTGGCTCCAATACTGATGTAAAATACTGAGCCAATACTGACAGTGTGACGGCAGCCTACACAACAGATCTATAGTCATCAAGTCAGGTGCCAGAAATAATGAATTCATGATGCACAAAAAAAGGCTCATGAATTCATTATTTCTGACACATGTCCTGGTGAGTGTAGATATGCCTTGTATCACCTCCATCGTCCCTTCATATTTTACATCAGAATTTGGAATCCAAATCCAGGAGTGATTGATACATGCAGATGTGGAGCATATGGTTTTATTATACTTTTCTTCGTACTGTAGTACTCCTGATTTTGGCTTGCAAAGTCTGATGTAAAACGCAGTCCAAATAGTGCTAATGTGACCTCAGCCTTAATCTCTATGTTTATATTCCACAGGAGTTAGCGTTTTGTAAATGTTTGGTATTAATTTTTTTTTAATCTTTTTTCACAGCACTTGGAGCTCCACTGTTGGCCCAGGTTCTGGAGCGGTCCTTCATCAGTCAGCCACGGACCCGTCCCAGCCATCCTCCAGCGCTGCAGCAAGTGGGCCTGCCACACTAACTGGAGACCAGGAAGCTGGTCCATCAGGTGATCCCCTTCCCCAGTCCTCTGCCTCTGCCCATTTTTTGGGGGGCTCCTCCCGGCAGCGGCAGAGGGCCGCGGACAGGTCACTCATGCCCGAGTTTTTGCACTTGAGCTCGGTCTTCCATGAGGGACTCAAGGCGATGGGTGACCGACTGGATACTGCCATTAGTCATATGAGTACACGTATCCAGGAGGTTACCACAGCCCTTGCCCAAGTGAAAGCCAACCTCTAGAGGCCAGCACATCATTTTTTTAATCAAATAGAACAGGGCATGTCGGAACACCTTACTCCCGATCTCCAGATTAGTGTTATGCAGGCCTGTAATGCTGCTTACGTGCAGGCTCTGCAGCAGAGTCGGTATTTTCAGCAGACAGTGGGGGCATTTCCACCAGTGCCAAAACTGTCACGCTTTACCTCTATGCCGACATCTGCTGCATACCACTGCACGGCCACCTCCATTCCAAACACTGCCGGACCTTATTATAGCACCACCACCATGCCGAGTGCAGTAGGACAGCCCACCGCCACCACCATGACAACTGCTGATCCTGCTTGGACCTCCTCCACTGCCACCACCATGCTGCAGCCGCAAGACCCTGGCCTTTCATTCCCCGCCACCACAAGAATGCCGCTGCCGGACCCAGGCCTGTTACCCGCCACCACCACAGGAATGCCGCTGCTGGACCCAGGCCTGTTACCCGCCACCACCACAGGAATGCCGCTGCCGGACCCAGGCCTGCTACCCGCCACCACCACAGGAATGCCGCTGCCGGACCCTGCCCTGGCGTTCCCCACCACCACCACAAGAATGCCACAACAACGGCAGACGGACCGTGACAGGTCGGCCACTCTGGCCAGGCCAATACCAAGTAGCCCAACAAGGCTCCCCGGATGGCAGCGCCAATCCAAAAAAGGGAAAGGCAATAAAAAACCAAAGACAATACCTATCCCTCCCCCCTCACCTCCTAATGTGTCTGTAATGTCTGGTTTGTCTCAACCTTCTAGTGTATCTCTGCCCTCTCATGTGTCTAGCCCAATCCCCGAATTTCCCGACCCCAGTAGTTTTATTGCACCTTCTCCAGCCACCCCTGCGTCGTCGATATTTAGCCAGCCCTCACTGCTCCACACCCCCCAATTTCGTCAATCAACCCCAAGCAGGCGTAGTTAATTTTTTATTTTTTTTATTTTGTTAAAATAAATATTCATGTTTTTTGCCCCCCATAAGGTTTGGATAATTGTGTATTTCGCCGCCGGCAACACACACCGCGCGCCAAATCCAAAAATGCACCGAACACATTTTTTGGGCCACCTCCTAGCTCCAGTAGTTAGTTAGTACAACACAGAAGGTTTGTGTGTGTTTGGTATAGAGAAAAGAGGTTGCCCCCCAAAAAACACTTGTATTTTCACTCTGTGACTTTTTGTCGCAGACTGAAGACAAAATGGTCGCAATACACAGCTGAATACACAGCTGTAACTATACGCAACTGGTCGTGTCTTCACAAAATCGTTAGTTATGACACCAGACCTGCAGAGTAGATAAATGCCTTGTATTACCTCTATTTTATCTTCTTTGTACATTAAATCTATTTAACACAAAGTGAAGGTACGATGGAGGTGATACAAGGCATATCTATACCCAACAGGACTTGTGTCAGAAATAATAAATTCATTAGCTATTTATTTGTGCATCATGAATTCATTATTTCTGACACCCGACTTGATGACTATTGATCTGTTGTGTAGGCTTCCGTCACACTGACAGTATTTGCTCAGTATTTAACATCACTATTGGTAAGCCAAAACCTGGAGTGGTTCAATGTGAGGAAAAGTCAAATAAAAATATAAACACCACCTCTGAATTTAACAACCACTCCTGGTTTTGGCTTATATACTGATGTTAAGTAATGAACAAATACTGAGAATGTGATGGCACCAAACAGCCATCGTCTACACAGTCTGCCTCAAATAGCTACTGGTGAACCGAGTCAGAACGCAATGACGTCAACAGCCAAGCCCAAAAACCCTTAGTGGTGTGTAAGCAAATACATTGGAGACATGGTGGAGATAATAAAACAGAATTATTTTATTAAAACAAACATCATCAACATTTTGAAAATAACTGTTACACACCCAAAGCCAACAGGACATTTTACACCATATTGTCCTGCCATTCCACACGTCCAAGGTCTGAATCAAAAAAGGCAGCAAATTGGTCCCGCATGTGGCCAACTTCAACAGTTGACTGCAGCGGGTGATGCCGGTAATCAGGCAAAGGGTTTGCAACTTGTTCATCAAGTTCAATGGTGGGTCGCTCCTTAGCCAGAATGTAATTGTGGAGAACCACACAGGCTTTTACCACCTCATCCACTGTCTCCATTTTTAGATTTATGGCTATTGCAAGAATGCGCCATTTTGACACCATAATCCCAAAGGCACACTGTACTGTTCTGCGGGCCCTGGTTAGTCTGTAGTTATAGATCCGTTTTGTGCAGTTCAAGTCCCGACTTGAATAGGGCTTCAATAGATTTTCACTCATCTGAAATGCCTCATCCCCAACCATTACAAATGGCATCGGTGGACCTTGAGTGTTGGGGAGAGGTCGTGGCTGTGGAAAATTAAAATTTTTGCCATAAACACGTAGGCCCATATCAGAGTTTTTAAAAGTCTGTGAATCGTTGCCACGGCCAAAAGAACCAATGTCCACGGCAATGAAGCGACAGTCCGCATTGGCTATTGCCATGAGAACTACTGAAAAATATTTTTTGTAGTTGAAGAAATGTGATCCCGTTCTGGCTGGTTTGATAATCCGGATGTGCTTCCCATCCACCGCACCCAAACAATTGGGGAAATCACACACAGTCCAGAATTTATCTGCTATTTCCATGCACATTTCCTCGTTGGGTATGGGTATAAATTCTTCACGGAGAACATTCCACAAAGCCCGGCAGGTGACAAAAACTATTCCAGACAGGGTGGAAATTCCAAGGCGGTACTGGAAGTGTAGGGATGACAAGCTCTCTCCAGTTGCAAGAAATCTGTAATAAAGAAAAAATAATTTAAAAAAATGCAAAGAATACATGTCAGACCAGCAATAATTATGACTAGCATTTGTTTAGAATTATTACATACCTTAAGGTAACCAGGAGACATTCCTCTGGTGGAATCGCTCTACGGAGCTGTGTGTCCTGTCTCTGGATGGCTCCTTGGACACGAGCAAGCAAATCCCGGAAAGAGTCTTGCGACATCCTGGTATATTCCGGGAATTTGTCCGGGTTGTCATTGAGCTCGACATACAGGGTGTGATATGCACCACAGCTCTCCCGCAGTTCTATAATGGGGTGTTGCCAAAACCGCCTACGCCGTGTCCTTCTCTGTCTTTCACGGTTTCGGTGTTGCTCCCAAGCAAACGCACATGCAAGAAAAAGCTTGATGCTTAGATCCAGGTTGAAGTAAAAGCTATCCATGTGAAGATCCATTATGACACAGGATACAGGAGCAAAATCTGAAGATTTCAGCAGTCCTAGGGTCTATATATAGATATCCCATAATACACGCCCTCTGTAGTCCCATTGGCTGTTTCTGGGAATCTAGATTTTTCTCCTGTAAAATTTTTCACAATGCGCACCAAAAATGCAAACGCATGAAAAATGCATAAAAAAGCATGTAAACGCAGCGTTTTACAGCCGCATGCGTTAACCGCATGCGCTTAAAAACCGCTGTGTTTATACGCGCTTTTCTGCGTTTTTCTGGTCCTTGCGTTTGCGGATTAAATGCTGCAGATTAAAACGCAAATGTGAAAGTAGCCTTAGAGAAGGGCATGACAGTGAGTGGCTTGCTTTCTGTGGTGTTACAGGGGGTATAAAGGGGCGTGCACGCCGACCGCCATCTTACTTCTGCCGATCTTAGCATAGGGAGAGATTGCTGCAGCTTCGTCAGAAGAAGGGCTATAGTTAGGGAGGAAAGATTAACCCCCAAACCGCTTGTGCTGTAGCGATTTCCACTGTCCAACACCACCTTTGTTTTGCAGGGACAGTGGAGGCTATATCTTTGTGCATCAGCTCTGTAGCTTATTAGGCTGCCTTATAAGGCTCCCTGATAGCTGCATTGCTGTTTGCACCGCTGCTGTGCAAACCAACTGCTTTTTAAAAGCAAAAATCCTGTTGCTCCTTTCTGCAGTTATCTTGTTTATTTGTCCACACTTTTGTGTGCAGCAGTCCTTTTTGTTGCTGCCATACTTGTCCTGAGATCATTGTAGGGAGTTTGAAATTGTACTACAGTCATTGGATTTTTTTCAGATATCTTCCAGCCACTTTCTGCCACTTACATTATGTTGTGTTACACACTGTGCCTGAGTTGTGGTGCTGTCTCCCCCCCAAAAAAGGGAGATTCAAAGTGTCACAAAGTGGATATACGTCAGTTCTGTTAGTTTGTCGTATATCAGCCAGCCACGTTCTGCCACTTACATTGTGTTGTAAAATACACTGGGCCTGAGTTTGGGTTCAGTCTCCCCCCCAAAAAAGTGAGATTGAAAATCTCACAAAGTGGATATACCTCAGTCCTCTTAGTTTGAGGTGTATCAGCCAGCCACTTGCTGCCACTCACATTGTGTTGTAAAATACACAGGGCCTGAGTTTGGGTTCAGTCTCCCCCCAAAAAAGTGAGATTGAAATTCTCACAAAGTGGATATACCTCAGTCCTCTTAGTTTGTGGTGTATCAGCCAGCCACTTGCTGCCTCTCACATTGCGTTGTAAAATACACAGGGCCTGAGTTTGGGTTCAGTCTCCCCCCAAAAAAAGTGAGATTGAAAATCTCACAAAGTGGATAAACCTCTGTCCTCTTAGTTTGTGGTGTATCAGCCAGCCACTTGCTGCCACTCACATTGCGTTGTAAAATACACTGGGCCTGAGTTTGGGTTCAGTCTCCCCCCCAAAAAAGTGAGATTGAAAATCTCACAAAGTGGATAAACCTCTGTCCTCTTAGTTTGTGGTGTATCAGCCAGCCACTTGCTGCCACTCACATTGCGTTGTAAAATACACAGGGCCTGAGTTTGGGTTCAGTCTCCCCCCCAAAAAAGTGAGATTGAAAATCTCACAAAGTGGATATACCTCAGTCCTCTTAGTTTGTGGTGTATCAGCCAGCCACTTGCTGCCACTCACATTGCATTGTAAAATACACTGGGCCTGAGTTTGGGTTCAGTCTCCCCCCCAAAAAAATGAGATTGAAATTCTCACAAAGTGGATATACCTCAGTCCTCTTAGTTTGTGGTGTATCAGCCAACCACTTGCTGCCACTTACATTGTGTTGTGTTATACACTGGGCCTGAGTTGTGGTGCAGTCTCCCCCCAAAAAAAGGGAGAATTAAATTCTCAACAAGTTTATATACATCTTCTACCTTGTTTTACAGTACCATATAACGGTTGTTATTTTGGTTAGATTTTCCCAAAAATGAGGAAGTCTGGTGGAAGAGGCTGTGGCGGTCGTTGCCAGCTGGTACTGATGGTGGTGGTGGTGATGGGGGAGCATCTGGTGGTAGTGGGAAAAGCAAAATAGCAGCTAAGGCTGGAGGTGTTGAGCCAGCGTCATCGTCTGCATACACAAGGCCTCGAAGGCTCCCTTATCTGGGAGTAGGAAAACCGCTTTTAAAGCCGGAGCAGCAGGAAAAAGTTTTGGCTTTCCTTGATGACTCAGCCTCTAGCTCTTTCGCCTCCTCTTCCGACAGTTCGAAATATCAAAGCAGCGAGTCATCAGTGGATGCTCCCAGTCAGGAACAAGTCGCTTCCTTGTGTCCTTAACCCAAACCTAAAGTGAAGGATGAGGCAGGCGACACTACAGTTTACTCCATGGAGCTCTTTACACATACTGTGCCTGGGTTAGAAAGGGAAATTGTTAACAGCCCATTACAAGATGAATCGGACATCGAGTGCACAGATGCACAGCCACAGCTAGATTATTATGCTGTTCCTTTGACTCAGATCACTACATTGAACTCGCAGTGTACTGAGCCATGTGGAGGTATCGATGCAAGGCCAAAGCAGTCAGGGAATCACAAGGTTCTTGGTAGGAAACACTGTATGTAGGCCAACATCAAGAATACCATCACCAACCCTCTCTCAATCTGCCATGTCCACCACCACCCCTGCTAGTTCCACCATATGCAGCTCTCCAGTCCAGGTCACCCTACAAGAGACTCTCGTTAGGAAAAGGAAGTACTCATCCTCTCATCCGCATACACGGGGTTTGAACACCCACATTGCTAGACTAATCTCGTTAAAGATGATGCCCTACCGGTTGGTTAAAAGCAAAGCTTTTAATGCCCTGATGGCCTATGCAGTACCATGCTATGACCTACCCAGTCGACACTTCTTTGCGAGAAAAGCCATCCCAGCCCTCCACCAGCATGTCAAAGACCGCATTGTGCATGCACTGAGGCAATCAGTCAGTAGAAAGGTGCCCCTCACAACAGATGCATGGACCAGTAGGCATGGCCAGGGACGTCACGTGTCCATCACGGCGCACTGGGTTAATGTGGTGGATGCAGGGTCCACAGGGGACAGCCATAGTGGGACAGTTCTGCCTAGCCCACGGTCTAGGAAACAGTTGGCTGTAGGCGTTCGCCACCCCTCCTCCGCCTCATCCTCCGAAAGCGAAAGCTCGTCCACAGAGCGCAGTCGTACAACCACTCCATCCTCAGCTGCCAGTGTTGCACACGAGGTGTCCCATTATGGAACAGCTAGTGGTAAGCGTCAGCAGGCTGTGTTGGAAATGAAGTGTTTGGGCAACAACAGACACACCGCGGAAGTACTGGCCGAGTACTTGCAGCAAGAAACTCAGTCATGGCTGGGCAGTGTACATCTTGAGGCAGGCAAGGTAGTCAGTGGTAAAGGAAGGAATTTTATGGCTGCCATAGCCCTTTCAGAACTGAAACACATACCTTGCCTGGCTCACACCTTGAACCTGGTGGTGCAGTGCTAACTGAAAAATTATCCGGGGTTACCAGCCCTGCTCCTGAAGGTGCGAAGACTTTGCTCGCACATCCCCCGTACACTCCAGCCGTATGCTGAACCATCAGCGATCGCTGAATCTTCCCCAGCACCGCCTAATAATCAACATTGCAACAAGGTGGAACTCCACACTGCACATGCTTCAGAGGCTGTGCGAACAGAGGCGTGCTGTAATTTATTTGTGGGAGGATACACATACACAGGCAGGCACTTGGATGGCAGACATGGAGTTGTCTGGTGTGCAGTGGTCGAAGCTTCAAGACCTCTGTCAAGTCCTTCAGTGTTTTGAGGAATGCACACGGCTGGTAAGTGCAGACGACGCTATCATAAGCATGAGCATCCCACTAATGCGTCTGCTGATGCAAAGTTTGATGCACATTAAGGAGCAGGCGTCTGCAGCCGAGGAGGAGGGAAGCCTTGATGACAGTCAGCCATTGTCTGCTCAGAGAACTCTCCTGGATGAGGTGATGGATGAAGAGGAGGAGGATGATGGGGATGAATATTTATGGGAGGAGGATGCTTCTCAGGGGGCAATAGAAACTGGTGGCGTTGCAAGGTCAGGTACAGGGTTTTTGCGGGACACAAGTGATGTTGATTTGCAAGAAAGTGCTCCTCAACCCAGCACAAGCAGTGAATTGACACCTGGAACATTGGCCCACAAGGCTGATTATGCCTTGCGTATCCTAAAAAGGGACCCCCGCATTATCAAAATGATGACCGATGACGATTACTGGTTGGTCTGTCTCCTGGATCCATGATATAAAGGAAAATTACAAAATATCATGCCACATGAGAACCTTGAGCAAATATTGGCTACCAAACAAGCAACTCTTGTAGACCGTTTGGTTCAGGGATTCCCAGCACACAGCGGCGGTGATGGTTCTCTTTATGGATGGGTAATCGCGAATATATGGCATCTCTTTAGGTTGGGCACATGTGCTGCCATTTTTCACTGACAGGGCTCCAATCCTGTATATTAATATGAATATGCTTTTTATGAATATTCAAATGCAATGGTAATGTGCTGTGTCTTGGAATTGTATGGTACACAGAGCATAATGCATTTTTCTGTTTGAGAGGCCACATAACAGTATATTAAAGACAAAAACTGCATACATTGTGTAGTTTGGTAGACACAAATACGTAGAGTGACCTAATTGTAGCAGAGTTATTTGTTGTCTAACACATTGCAGTTTCTTGAGCTGTACACAAAATTCATTGGCTCAGTGGCAGTGATTTGGAAGCCATTTCAATATTGTCAGTGTTTGTTTGGTTTATTTGTTACTTGTCTTGTATTGTTTCCTTTCTGTGAAGGTAATAGGGCACCAATCACTTAGGGTATTTTTGTTCTTTTTTATATGTCTGCCATATTGGCTTTTATTAAGTACCTAATAAAGGTTATATTTTATCCATTTGCTAATATACATTGTTGTTCTCCTCCACTGAACAAAGCTGAGCTGCCACTTTACTCCTGTTTCGAATATTAAACTGCATTTGGCCTACTTGTTTGGTTGGGCCTACTAACGGTGTCTGCCGCTCCTTGCTTTTCTCCTCCACTGAACAAAGCTGAGCCGCCACTTTACTCCTGTTTCGAATATTAAACTGCATTTGGCCTACTTGTTTGTTTGGGCCTACTAACAGGGTCTGCCGCTGCTTGTTGTTCTCCTCCACTGAACAAAGCTGAGCCGCCACTGTACTCCTGTTTCGAATATTAAACTGCATTGGCCTACTTGTTCGTATGGGCCTACTAACGGTGTCTGCCGCTCCTTGCTTTTCTCCTCCACTGAACAAAGCTGAGCTGCCACTTTACTCCTGTTTCGAATATTAAACTGCATTTGGCCTACTTGTTTGTTTGGGCCTACTAACGGTGTCTGCCGCTCCTTGCTTTTCTCCTCCACTGAACAAAGCTGAGTCGTCAGTTTACTCCTGTTTCAAATATTAAACTGCATTTGGCCTACTTGTTTGGTTGGGCCTGCTAACTGTATCTGCCCCTCATTACAGCTGTCCTCCACTGCACAAAGCTATGCCGCCTGTGTACTCCAGTTACCAATTTTGAACTGCATTTAGCCTACTTTATTATTTTAGGCCTACTAATTCTGTCTGCGCCTCTCATTACAGCTGTCCTCCATTGAACAAAGCTATGCCTCCTGTTTACTCCTGTTACCATTTTTGAACAGCTTGGAGCCTACTTTTTTAATGTGGGCCTACAAACTGTGTCTGCGCCACTCATTACTGCTGTCCTCCATTGAACAAAGCTTTGCCGCCTGTTTACTCCTGTTACCAGTTTTGAACTGCATTTAGCCTACTTACTTTTTTGGGCCTACTAACTGTGTCAGCCTCTCATTACAGTTGTCCTCCGCTGAGCAAAGCTATGCCGCTTGTGTACTCCTGTAACCAATTTTGAACTGCTTTGAGCCTACTTTTTTATTTTAGGCCTGCTAAGTCTGTCTGCGCCACTCCTTACAATTGTCCTCCGCTGAACAAAGCTATGCCGCCAGTTCACTCATGTTACCAGTTTTGAACTGCATTTAGCCTACTTACTTTTTTGAGCCTACTAATTGTCAGCCTCTCATTACAGTTGTCCTCCGCTGAACAAAGCTATGCCGCCTGTGTACTCCTGTTATCAATTTTGAACTGCATTTAGCCTAATTTTTTATTTTAGGCCTACTAAGTCTGTCTGCGCCACTCCTTACAATTGTCCTCCGCTGAACAAAGCTATGCCGCCAGTTCACTCATGTTACCAGTTTTGAACTGCATTTAGCCTACTTACTTTATTGGGCCTACTAACTGCCAGCCTCTCATTACAGTTGTCCTCCGCTGAACAAAGCTATGCCGCCAGGTTAGTCCTGTTACCGATTTTGAACTGCATTTAGCCTACTTTTTTATTTTAGGCCTACTAAGTCTGTCTGCGTCACTCCTTACAGTTGTCCTCTTCTGAACAAAGCTATGCCGTCAGTTTACTCCTGTTACCTATTTTGAACTGCATTTAGCCTACTTACTTTATTGGGCCTACTAACTGCCAGCCTCTCATTACAGTTGTCCTCCGCTGAACAAAGCTATGCTGCCAGTTTAGTCCTGTTACCAATTTTGAACTGCATTTAGCCTACTTACTTTATTGGGCCTACTAATTGTCAGCCTCTCATTACAGTTGTCCTCCGCTGAACACAGCTATGCCGCCTGTTTAGTCCTGTTACCAGTTTTGAACTGCATTTAGCCTACTTTATTATTTGGGCCTATATCTGTGTTTCCTCGTCATCCTGCCCATTGCCCAGCCACTGCTAGATTACTCTGCTGGTACATTGACCCAGACCACTACATTCCCCTTGCACTACACAGCCAGAATCTGCTGCTGAAAGTCAGGTTACCCTTCCCGCATACTATACCACCTTACATGGGGACAAAGAGGAAGGTGCAGATGAAAGTGCAGGTTCCTTCACTGGCACATGGCCCCTCATAGTACGCAAAAGTGTCTCTGCTGGTGGGAGGCACCCCCGCCGTCATACACACCGCCGTACTTTGAGGGGCCCTGTGCCAGTGCCAATGCGAATGAGTGGGCCCCCCCCTTCTTGCTCAGGATCACAGTACTTGCAAAGTTTAAATGCTTACCTCTCCCTGCTCCACCGCCGTGACGTATTTCGTGTTTCCTGGGCCAACGAAAAACTTGAGCCAGCCCTACCCCCCCACAAATTTAGCCAATTGACCCCCAGTTTTCAATGCCTAACTATTATTATAAAGTAAATTAAGATTGACAAGCTTCAGTAATAAGAATTGATGTTTTGGGCATTAAAATGTGCACTGTAGGTGTTTTCCTGTCCTCCACTCTCTGCCGACTTTGATTCCCCATTGACTTGCATTGGGTTTCGTGTTTCAGTCGGCCCCCAACTTTTTGCAATAATCGGCCGATTTCACCCGACCCGACTTTTGAGAAAGTCGGGTTTCGCGAAACCCGACTCGATCCTAAAAAAGTAAAAGTCGCTCAACTCTACCTCTGACTAAACAGATAAAACTAAAATTACGAGATAGCCAAGGTGTGCTTGCAAAGCTTATTTTTAGTGAGAATACTCCTATGAATTTCCTGGGAGCAGATGTGTTGAGTGCTATCCAGGCCACCACCAATACTCTCCTGAGGCTCTTAGAGTACCGTCACACAGTGCCATTTTCATCGCTACGACGGCACGATCCGTGACGTCGCAGCGTCGTATGATTATCGCTCCAGCGTCGTAGACTGCGGTCACACTTTGCAATCACGGCGCTGGAGCGATGCCGAAGTCCCCGGGTAACCAGGGTAAACATCGGGTTACTAAGCGCAGGGCCGCGCTTAGTAACCCGATGTTTACCCTGCTTACCAGCGTAAACGTAAAAAAAACAAACAGTACATACTCACATTCCGGTGTCTGTCCCCCGGCGTTCTGCTTCTCTGCACTGTGTAAGCACCATAGCCGGAAAGCAGAGCGGTGACGTCACCGCTGTGCTCGCTTTCCGGCCAGCAGGCGCTCACAGTGCAGAGAAGCTGAGACGCCGGGGGACAGACACCGGAATGTGAGTATGTACTGTTTGGTTTTTTTACGTTTACGCTGGTAACCAGGGTAAACATCGGGTTACTAAGCGCGGCCCTGCGCTTAGTTACCCGATGTTTACCCTGGTTACAAGCGAACAGATCGCTGGATCGGTGTCACACACAACGATCCAGCGATGTCAGCGGGTGATCAAGTGACGAAAGAAAGTTCCAAACGATCTGCTACGACGTACGATTCTCAGCGTGATGTCTGATCGCAGTAGCGTGTCAGACACAGCGATATCGTAACGATATCGCTAGAACGTCACGAATCGTGCCGTCGTAGCGATGAAAATTTCACTGTGTGACGGTACCCTTATAGTGATAAGTCCCCTGTCAGATAAGCACTTGTGTAAGCATGGAACAATGGTGCATCTGACAAAAGCAGTGAAAGTAGCACCTGACACCAGAATTTCTGAGGACAGGGAAGTGAGTCATGTACCAGACAGTTTGGGCAAAGGGGAAAACTGATGTGGGTCGGCTCCCCATCCCCCGATCATGATTAAATTAAAAGAGGGAACCAATCCTCCTTGTTTAAAACAATACCCCTGTAAGCCTAGCTAAATCAATGGCCCTGACCAGCGATATAAAACAGTACGTCAAGGCAGGGGCTCTGGTACAAAAATGTTTGCCCTGCAACACCCCTTTGTATCCCATTAAGAAAAAAATTACCCACAGGATCTCTTGACACTTTTGGAATGGTTAATGATCTGAGAGCTGTTAATGCTGTTACAAAGAGTGACCTCGATTGTTCCTAACCCACACACCTTAAGGTACCTTCACACGAAACGACGCTGCAGCGATAGCGACAATGATGCCAATCGCTGCAGCGTCGCTGTTTGATCGCTGGAGAGCTGTCACACAGACCACTCTCCAGCGACCAACGATGCCGAGGTCCCCGGGTAACCAGGGTAAACATCGGGTTACTAAGCGCAGGGCCACGCTTAGTAACCCGATGTTTACCATGGTTACCATCGTAAAAGTAAAAAAAAAACAAACAGTACATACTCACCATCTGATGTCTGTCAGGTCCCTTGCCGTCTGCTTCCTGCTCTGACTGAGTGCCGCCGTACAGTGAGAGCAGATCACAGCGGTGACGTCACCGCTGTGCTGTACTTTCACTTTCACTTTGCGGCGCTCAGTCAGTGTGGGAAGCAGACGGCAAGGGACCTGACGGACATCAGATGGTGAGTATGTACTGTTTGGTTTTTTTTACATTTACGATGGTAACCAGGGTAAACATCGGGTTACTAAGCACGGCCCTGCGCTTAGTAACCCGATGTTTACCCTGGTTACCATTGTAAAACATCGCTGGTATCGTTGCTTTTGCTGTCAAACACAACGATACACGGCGATCGGACGACCAAATAAAGTTCTGAACTTTATTCAGCGACCAGCGACATCACAGCAGGATCCTGATCGCTGCTGCGTGTCAAACTAAACGATATCGCTAGCCAGGACGCTGCAACGTCACGGATCGCTAGCGATATCGTTACAAAGTCGTTTCGTGTGAAGGTACCTTTACTGTCACAGATCCCAGCCACCTCCAAATGTTTCACTTTTCTCTGTCCCCCTCCATCCTGACTGTCAGTATCTTTTTGCCTTCACTCATGAAGGGAGACAGTACTGTTGGATGGTCCTCCCACAAGGAGGAATAACCACCTGTCTATGGCCAGACAGCTCAGACATGAATGTGCTCTACTAATTCCTGAGTATGTCACCCTCAAAATATGTAATGTTCTGAATACAGCCACACTTCTGCCTGTGGATTCAGAAAAAGAGGATTGGTGACAGTATTAGCAAGTGAGGAAGAGTACTTTGACATGAAGCATGAACATGACTGCATAGAACTGATGAGTCAGGAGACAGTGGGTTCTGTACATGTTTATGATAAACCTGTTCCTAATGCAGATTTTGAGCTTTTTGTAGACGACTCGAGATATCACCAGGATTATCTCACATGAGGTAATCCGAGCTGAACCATTCACTCCATACATGTCAGCACTGCATGAGGCAGGGTTGAAGGCACTCACAGAGGCGTGTAGAGCTGCTGCAGGTAAAGTTGCTAACATTTTTTATTGTGGCCCTATCTGGAGAAGCATATCTTTTCTTAAAGTACCTTCACACGAAGCGACGCTGCAGCGATAGCGACAACGATGCCGATCGCTGCAGCGTCGCTGTTTGGTCGCTGGAGAGCTGTCACACAGACCGCTCTCCAGCGACCAACGATGCCGAGGTCCCCCGGGTAACCAGGGTAAACATCGGGTTGCTAAGCGCAGGGCCGCGCTTAGTAACCCGATGTTTACCCTGGTTACCAGCGTAAAAGTAAAAATAACAAACAGTACATGCTCACCTGCACGTCCCCCGGCGTCCGCTTCCTGTACTGTGTGAGCGCCGGCCCCTAACAGCAGAGCGGTGACGTCACCGCTGTGCTTTTTCTTTCACTTTAGAGCCAGCGCTCAGTCAGAGCAGGAAGCAGACGGCAGGGGACGCGCAGGTGAGTATGTACTGTTTGTTTTTTTTAGTTTTACGCTGGTAACCAGGGTAAACATCGGGTTACTAAGCGCGGCCCTGCGCTTAGTAACCCGATATTTACCCTGGTTACCAGCGTAAAACATCGCTGGTATCGTTGCTTTTGGTGTCAAACCTGACGATACATGCCGGTCTGACGACCAAATAAAGTTCTGAACTTTATTCAACGACCAGCGATATCACAGCAGGATCCAGATCGCTGCTGCGTGTCAAACACAACGATATCGCTATCCAGGACGCTGCAACGTCACGGATCATTGTCGTTCTCGTTGTAAAGTCGTTTCGTGTGAAGGTACCTTTATATCGGATGGTAATGGTAATGGTAACCAGGGTAAACATCGGGTTACTATGCGCGGCCCTGCGCTTAGTAACCCGATGTTTACCCTGGTTACCAGTGAAGACATCGCTGGATCGGTGTCACACACACCGATCCAGCGATGTCAGCGGGAGATCCAGCGACGAAATAAAGTTCTGGACTTTCAGCAACGACCAGCGATCTCACAGCGGGATCCTGATCGCTGCTGCGTGTCAAACACAACGATATCACTAGCCAGGACGCTGCAACGTCACGGATCGCTAGTGATATCGTTTAGTGTGAAGGTACCTTTATTCGACATCATGCTTTTCTTATAAAGGGCAAGGAAGGAGAAAAAACAAAGGACTGTTAGATACACCAAGTGCAATGACTCCCATTCCTCCCTGCATCTCCCCTGGCTCACTCTCCACATTCGATCCCATCACAGAAGAAGAAGTCTCCAAGCTCCTCTCCTCTTCTCGTCTGACTACATGCACCACCGACCCCATTCCCTCACACCTCCTCCAGTCTCTCTCTCCAGTCGTCACAACTCACCTAACTACAATCTTTAATCTCTCTCTCTCCTCTGGCATTTTCCCCTCCTCCTTCAAACACTCTATCATTACTCCATTACTAAAAAAACCCACCCTTGACCCATCATGCGCAAACAACTACAGACCAGTCTCCAATCTCCCCTTCATCTCAAAACTCCTGGAGCGCCTAGTCTACTCCCGCCTTACCCGTTACCTCTCCACTCATTCCCTCCTAGACCCTTCACAGTCTGGGTTCCGCCCCCTACATTCGACAGAAACTGCACTCATCAAGGTGACCAATGACCTTCTGACAGCAAAATGTAACGGTGACCACTGTCTGCTCATTCTCCTCGATCTTTCTGCAGCTTTCGACACTGTTGACCACCCTCTCCTACTCTCTAGGCTCCAGTCACTAGGCATTAAGGACACTGATCTCTCCTGGTTCTCTTCCTATCTTTCTGAACGCTCCTTCAGTGCTCTGTTCTCCGGCTCCCCTTCATCTCCTCTTCCTCTCACTGTCGGGGTACCTCAGGGCTCAGTCCTTGGCCCCCTTCTCTTCTCCCTCTACACGGCCCCAATTGGACAGACCATCAGCAGATTTGGCTTTCAGTACCATCTTTATGCTGATGACACACAACTATACACGTCAGCCCATGACCTTACCCCCGCTGTACTACAGAACGCCACTGACTGTCTGTCTGCAGTCTCTAACATCATGTTCGCTCTCTATCTGAAACTCAACCTCTCCAAAACTGAACTTCTTCTGCTCCCGCCTTCTACTAGCCTCCCTAAATATGACATCTCCCTCTCTGTGGGTGGCACCATAATAACGCCTAGGCAGCAGGTACGCTGTCTGGGTGTTATGTTTGACTCCGATCTCTCCTTCACCTACCACATACAATCTCTTGCCCGCTCGTGCCGCTTACACCTAAAGAACATCTCCAGAATACGCCCTTTTCTCACCATGGAGACAACAAAAACTCTCACTGTTGCCCTAATCCACTCCCGTCTGGACTACTGCAACTCTCTATTAATTGGCCTCCCCCTCACGCGACTTTCCCCTCTCCAGTCTATCCTTAATGCAGCAGCTAGGGTCGTCCATCTGGCTAATCGTTACTCGGACGTGTCCGCTCTTCGCCAGTCGTTACACTGGCTGCCCATTCATTACAGGATACAATTCAAACTACTTGTTCTCACCCACAAAGCTCTCCACAGTGCGGCACCCCCTTACATCTCCTCCCTCATTTCTGTCTATCGGCCTAGCCGACCGCTGCGCTCTGCAAACGACTTTCGACTAACCTCTGCACTAATCCGTACCTCCCACTCCCGACTCCAAGACTTCTCCCATGCTGCGCCAATCCTCTGGAATGCTCTACCCCAAGATATTAGGACCATCCACAACTTGCATAGTTTTAGGCGCTCGCTCAAAACTCATTTGTTCAGAGCGGCCTATCACGTTCCCTAATCAGTCATTTTAGGTTTGTGTTTGTGTAGCCCATTCACTATCTCCATCTACCCCCCACCCCCTGACGATGGCTGGACCATCATTGTAAATACATCATTGTAAATACACACCTGTGCTTTGTATCTCCCCCACCTCATTGTAGATTGTAAGCTCTCACGAGCAGGGTCGTCTTATTTTGTCTTATTTTGCTTTATTACTGTATTGTTAACATTGTTACCTATGACTGTTGTGTTTGAAACTGTTAAACTGTAAAGCGCTGCGGAATATGTTGGTGCTATATAAATAAAGATTATTATTATTATTATTATCTGTACACACAGCCCAGTATGTGCAAGGACTATGCAGTACTTAACCTTACCTCTGGAGCCAGGGGTGAACCTAGCCTCTCTGCCGCCTGAGGCGAACTGCAAAACGGCGCCCCCCATAGTAAATTTTTTTAAATCGGTAGAAATTAATCTGGTTCATACAGATTTCTTTCTATCCTGTAAACATTTGTGCAATAGTGGTCATTTGAATTTAGAGAAATAGAAAAAATTATGTCTGAACACAAGTACCGTATTTTCCGGCATATAAGACGACTTTTTACCCCCTGAAAATCATCTCAAAAGTCGGGGCTCGTCTTATACGTCGGGTACGGCGTGTGCAGGGAGCGGTCCTGTATGGTTCCCAGGATCTGGAGGAGAGGAGATTCTCCTTCAGGCCCTGGGATCCATATTAGTGTAAAAAAAAGGAAAAAAATAAAAAATATGGGATATACTCACCCTCCGACGGCCCGCAGCCCTCAGCGGTGCAAGTGGCGGCCTCTGTTCCTAAGGATGCAATAAGCGAAGGACCTTCGATGACGTCGTGTGACCTTTTGCACTGCCCGACACAAAGGATACGCTGTAGTGATGTAATTGCGCCCTCTGCGCTAAGACGTCACAGAGCTCAGACACAGAGGGGGAATGATGGGAGAGGGAGCATCAGCGGGTGGCTCCCTCACTCATCATTTTTTTCAACTGTGTTGGCGCTGGTACTGGGGCCCCACGACTTACGAGCCCCATAGCATACCATGTCCACAATGGTTTGTGGACTCTGGCACTTGCCAACTTGCGCCGAGTGGTGATGTCAGTCCTGATGTGTCATAACTGAGCACCACCAAAAATTAAGAAGTGGGTGAAATGCTTTTAGGACACACACCCTTAAATCAAAGGGATTTATAAAAAGAAAATAATCAGTACATGGATTAAATAAGAGAAAAGTGGAGGAATACTTATTAGCCCATTTGGTAACATCTCAATTCCACAGCAGAGAAATGTTCAGTTATGGATCTGAAACGTTGCCACATGGGCTAATAGTCCTCCACTTTCCACAATTAATCGGAGTGCTTCATATATATACAGTATACACACACACACAGGGCTCAAGTGTGCAAGACAATACAGACACACTGCTGTGGATGTGGCACAATTACTTGCGTGCAGTTATTATCACCATAGACACAGTTTTTTAAAGCGCTCAAGTGTGCAACAGAGTACAGACTTATAGGACTATATACTAGGGGGCAGACCCATAGCTGCTGTATCACTACACAATTGTATAAGTAGTGTGCAACTCCGAGATCCAATCCTGTGCATGTGAACAGCGCTATACATTACATACACATACATGCACAGTGCAGCAGCATATAGAGATGCTGGGCAGAATGCCAGTGGGAGCAAACATTGCCTGCTATGTGCACACAGGCAGAGACAAGGCTGAGGAGTCTGATGGAGGGAACTATGACGGAGTCACGGAGCCGTGGTGCAGCAGAGCGTGGGCAGGAGTCAGGAGATGTTTACTTACTGCTCTGCGAGTCCCAGCAATCAGCAATGTGTGTCCCCAGGGTCGGGAGACAGGGCACTGCTGCTGGTAAGGTAGCAGTCACGATAGGGCTCATTTCCACATGCGAGGCACACGTCCGTATCTCGCATGTGGAAACCAAGCTGTGGAGCCGGCACTCCAGAGCGGAGCGTGCGGCCGCATAGGAACACATGGAGCTGCACAGCTCCGCTCCAAAGTGCTGGCACCAGAGCTTGGTTTCCACATGCGAGACACGGACGTGTTTCTCGCAAGTGGAAATGAGCCCTTAGGGTGAGTGCCAGCAAGGCAAGGGTCTGCAGGGATTACAGGGAGAGTCGGCAACAGCACCACGTGTTCTGACCGCCGCTCTGCCACCCCCTGGCTTGAGGGATGAGCTGCCACCTGAAGCAAAGTGCTCAACTTGCTTCATGATAGCAGCGCCCCTGTCTGGAGCCAAGGGAGGTATTAACACCATACTGCATACACAAAGAATCTAATGCTGAACCTTCCATAGTGTATCATAGAACCCAGATAACCACTGCTGATGGGGAAGTGGGTGTCCACACTGACGGTGGATGGGCGAAGCAGGAAGGAAGCCCCCTTATGGGTACTAGACCCTTTGTGGACACCAACTAACCTTGTGGCAAAAGGTTATACCATTTACAAAAGGGAGAAATGATATACTGTAGAAGGATTGATGCTTTTCCTCCTTGTTTTACAATTTTTTTTCATATTAGCCAGCCTTATAGTCTCATATTCAAGTATTTTATACTTCTTATCTTATACACAATGTTTTTAAGATTTTGCAAAAACATGTTTTTGGTACACGGTAAATAAAGTCATCATGACCTGGTTAACAGGAGGGGGCCTACATGAGTTACATTGCTGTCAATGGTATAAAAGACAGCATTCTGGTGTGAATAAACAAAAAAAGTGACTTGCTCACAACAAGTGTGCATGCTTTTCTTCAAGCGCTCGTTATTTCAGGGCCTAATTGTTAGGTGTCAAGCTCCTGCCGCTGCACAGGGGGAATCTCAAACCACCTCCACTGTTGTCTCCCATTCTTCTCCAGCCACAGTGGAGCCTGCTCAGCAGAGACGTTGGTCCCAGCATCTGGCTCATGCAGATACTGTGCACTTGGATACTGCTGCTCTTCCAGGCTAAGCCATTGTAACCAGCACTTTTCAGCGTCGAGTAGAAGCTTCTGGGACTAAGTCCTGCTTTTCCTCTACTGAGCATGCCCAAGGGAAGACCTCTCATTGGAGATCAGGGGTCACATGCTCAGGTCCTGTAGTAGCTCCTATTGAACCACTAGGAAGGTCCCGGAGAGCTTCCTCTATAAAAGGTTTGCATGGCCGCACGGCCATGCGCTAGTATAAACTTGATAACGTGTGTGTAGATGAATGACTGTCGATGGATGAAAGCTCCTTAATCATTCCCATTCCTAGTGTTGTTGACTGCTCGCAAATGGTGGAAGCTATCTAGCACCCGACAGTACTACTTGCACACCTAGCACTCGTTACAGTGCCTTTTGCAGTGCCCGCTTATACTGCACCGTGTGCAATCAGTGTGCTTTCCTGACAGCTTTTCAGTGTAGGGTGGGAATTCCCACTTGGACTCTGCATCTGACTCGGGGTGTCCTCAGGCACAGGCTCAAAAGCCACCAAGGGTCAGAGCGAGTCCAATCATCAGATTAGTGGGGGTGATTGATAGGGATCCCACTAGTGTCTTGCAGCTGCACCCTGTGTCTGTTAACAGGGCGCAGCGTATTTTGGCGGCTCTGTGAAGCAACAGGGTTCGCTACTATTCACACAGGGTAAAGTCTAACCCACGTGTGAACAAGTGTCCATCCGCCATTACTCAGCAGCAGGTACCATCTCTGCACAGTGGACCACGGGCTGCGAACGCACCTCATATCTACCTCCTTATTATTTGGTGTGTTCCGCTAGCCCTAACACTAATCTCTTAATTCGGCTTCACTGGTGACCCGGCGGCTGACTTTTGGTCAGAACATAAACAGCTACAACAATCCCCTCTACAAGGACAACATCTCATCATTGCTTCCATTAGTGGAACGGGATCTAAAAATGCAGCAATACAAGCAAACGCTTGTGCAGAAAGTACTGATGGCTTTCCTATCCGACAGTGGTGACTCAGTAGAACAACAAGGCTGACACACAGGAAGAAGTCACCCACACAGCTCTGGCACCACCAGCACCTCCAAAGGCACAAAGGCAGAGTTAGAATGGCCGCACAGCACATCCGTCTGTCTACATACAACATGGGGAAGATAACATTCCTAAAAATGATCAAGGGGTGGATCACAATGGACATTAGACTGACTAGACACTTATACCAGCTGCACCCAGCTATGGTTACACTGTAATTTGCATTTGTTTAGTTTTGTTGCATGACAAAATGTAAGCAAACCCCCCAAAAATGTAAAACAGTGTTGGCCCCTCCCACTATTCTACGAACACCACCCTGTCGACCTCCACCCCCTCCACTTGAACATCTGCCTCAAAGTTCTATTTTTTTTTTCTTAATTTTTGGTTTATTTTTTTTCTGTTATTTTAAGTCATTTGTTAAAAAAAAGTATTGGCCCCCTCCCCTTCTTCCACGTATAGCACCAAATTCACCTCCAAGCCCTCCTCCACTTTCACCTCTGCAACATGGTTGTATTTCTTTATTTTTGATTATTTCATTTTTTGTATGTTATTTTAAGTAATTTCCCTAAAAAAAAGTGGAATGGATGATGAATAGCTGGATGAGGGAGGGATGCATGTACCAATTATTGATAACCAACAATGGGAAAGTAGACAGCTGAGGGCCACAGTTATTAAGAAGGAACCCACAACTTTTTTCATGTATTTGTTTCTAGTATAAATAATAAATGAAAAAAAAATGCATGGGGTTCCTTCTACTTTTAATAATTAGCTGAGGGAAAGCTGACGGCTGGGGACTGATGTTAATATTACTGGAACGGTCCAATAGCAATAAAGGTTCCCGGGCTATTAATATCAGCTCACAGCTGTTTGCTTAGCCCTTACTGGTTATTTTAGGGGAGACCCAATTTTAGGGCTAGCGGAACGCACCAAATAATTAGAAAGATGGTATAAGGTGCGTTTGCTGCCCGTGGTCCACCGTGCAGAGATGGAACCTGCTGCTGAGTAATGACGGACTATATGGCAGTACAATGTGGATACACACACGGGTTAGCTTCACCCGGTATGAAGGAAGCGAACCCTGTTTGCGTCACAGGGCCGCGGTACCGCACAAAGAGCGCAAGCAAGGAGTCACAGAACTCTGTCCCAAGTCTCAGGGAAAGAGTTCCTCTAGACCACTTGCGCTTGACACTGCTACTGGGGAGTCAGAGTTTAACGGAAATAATAATTTAATGCACAAGAGTGCGTGCAGTCCCGCTCTGGCGGATGCCACTAACCACCCAGAATTGGGCCAGCAAATTTCTCTATTAGCGCACGGCGCCGCACTGGTGGTCACTGCAATCAGACGCTGTATCGTGTGCTAGGCGCTAGATAGCATCCACAATTCGTGAGCAGTCAGCAACACTAGGAAGGGGATGATTAAAGAGCGACAGTCACACATCTACACACATACGTTATCAAGTATACACTAGAGCAGTGTTCCCCAAGTCCGGTCCTCAAGAGCCACCAACAGGTCTTGTTTTCAGGATTTCCTTAGTATTGCACAGGTGATAATTGCATCACCTGGACAGGCAAGCATTCAATGACCTGTGCATTACTAAGGAAATCCTGAAAACATGACCTGTTAGTGGCTTTTGAGGACCGGACTTGGGGAACACTGCACTAGAGCATGGCCGAGCGGCTATGCAAACCTTTTATAGCAGCAGTGCTACGTGACCTTCAAGATGGTCCAATAGGAGCCGCAACAGGACCCGAGCATGTGACCCCTGACCTCCAATGGGAGGTCGTCCCGTGAGCATGCTCAGTATGGGAACAGCAGGACTTAGTCCCAGAAAGACCTGCTCGCTGCTGATCAGTGCTGGCTACAAAGGCAGGGCCTGGAAGGGCAACAGTAACCAGTCACAACGTATATTGAGCCAGATGCTGGGACCAATGTCTCTGCTGAGCAGGCTCCACTGTGCCTGGAGAAAAATGGGAGACCGCAGCGGAGATGGTTTGAGATTTCCCCTGTGCAGAGGTGGGAACTTGACACCCAACATCCCCCCAAAAAATGATGAGGGGTCCCTCTATATTCAATAACCAGCAAAGGTTAAACAGACTGCTGCGTGCTAATATTAATAGCCTAGGGCCATGGATATTAGCCCCTTTCCAGAATAAAAACATCTGCTCTCAGTCCTCCCAGAAATGGCACATCCATTAGATGCACCAATTCTGGTGCTTGGCCTCGCTCTTCCAACTTGGACTTTATTCTTGCTGTGTCTTTATTACAATCTGGCTATGGGGTTAGTAATATAGGCGAATAGCTGACCCCAGCTGTCTGCTTTAGTTTGGCTGGGGAACCCTACGCAATGTTTTTTTTTATCATTTATTTGAATAATTTCAAAAGAACAAAGTGGGGACATTTCTCTTTTTGATAACTGGCCAAGATAATGATGACAGCTGAGGGCTGCAACCTTGAAGCTGTCAGTTTTTCTTGCGCTGGTTGTCAACAATATAGGGGACCCCATGCCATTTTTAAAAAAAAATTATTTATTGTACAACCGCTGGTTGGTGAATATTTTCATCATCATATGCCTACTCTCATAGCCATCAGCGAGAGTAGGTTTATGATAATAAGAGTAGTTCTCTCATCAGCTGACGTCTGTGATCGGCGATAACCTTTTTTCTGCCGGACACAGCTGCTGGCTTACACGCTATATGGCATAGTGATTACTGCAGCGAACTTACTGCAGATCAGAGATGGTGTTTCTCGCGCTGTCACACAGATTACAGCGTGGCAAACGCCCGTTGTTTGTGCTGCCAAACATAAACAGTAACACTTCTTGGAGAAGTCTGTGTTTGGGGTCCTTGTATGGACTCCAGGTTTCAGTATGGACCCCGAACTTTATCATTCAGGTTTGCCCATCACTACTCTTCAGATAAAAAAAAGCAGCTAGGATGACACCTGATAAAAATTTGGTTTGTTTCTCTTGAATGGTAACACTCACACGGATGTGTGAATCTCGCCTTGTGAGTAGAACTCTTGTTATAGAGTCAGTTATTATAGAAACGTATTTTTATAGTGCACTTAATTCTATCAGAAGAATGACTTGATATTACTCATGACTGGAGAACTATGATATCTAGGTCCAGAATTTCTTTGTCAACCTCATGCAAGAAAAAAAATCCATGTTTTTTTTGAAATAATATAGTTATACTACTTCCTTTGTTTTAATTCTCTAGAAATGGTTCAGCTTTGAGAAAGTTATATGGCTGTTATGTTTCTTTATTTAGAAACAATTTTTTTACCCTTGTTGGATCACATATCATTCTTGTAATAAACATACGTTTTAATAGAGTTCTAAGTTACAAAAATATTTTTAAAAAATGCAATAATATATCAATCATTCTTTTATCTATATATTCATGTTAATATTATGTGGAGAAAATTAAAATTGATGAATACGCTGCTTTCAAATTATACCTTATGGTTATTGATGTGCTCGTTTTTCACTATTCAATGGTATGCATATGACCACACGTGGAGTTCTGCTGCCCTCTAATGGAAATAAACTATACTACAGAGACCACACGACCTATAACATGGTAGTCAATGCAGATTACTTACTCACTTTTGAGTAAGTTTGTATATAATTCTGAGATGTTTATCAACATTTAAAATGATATTTGTTTGGGCTTCATATTTCATATGGCAAATATATATTATTGTGTAAAATTGATCAAATCTATCTGTATGGAATTGACTTCAAGTCGAACTTCCTGAAATTCACAGGTCTCTCCAAATTTTATATAGTTATATAGGCTGAAAAAGAACAAATCTCCAACAAGTTCAACCTTTCTCCACCAATTATACATTTTCTATGGCAAGATTATTTATAACCCACAATGCCATTGGTTATTATTAGAAAAGCATCCAACCTCCTCTTAGGCCGGTTTCACACGTCAGTGGCTCCGGTACGTGTGGTGACAGTTTCCTCACGAACCGGAGACACTGACACACGTAGACACGTTAAAATGAATGTGTCTCTGCATCTCTGCAGGTCCAGCCCTATTGTCCTGGTGCTGAAGCCAAGTGGAGAGTGGCGCTTTTGTAACAATTACAGGAAGTTTAATGAGGTGTCCAAGTTTGACGAGTATCTGATGTCCTGGGTCGATGAGTTTATTGAGAGGCTACAGTTAGCCAGGTACATCACCAACCTGGACCTAGCGAAGGGTGCTTCCAATATACCAGGATGCCGTTCGGACTACAAAAAGCCCCAGCCACCTTCCAGAGGGCTATGCACCGGATTCTAGGCCCTCACAAGAAGTACACCGCCACTTATTTGGACGACATTGTGATTTTCAGCCCGGATTGGGGAAGTCACCTGCCAAAGGTCTAGGCAGCACTCGATGCCCTAAAGAAAGCGGGGTTTGCTATAAACCCAAAGAAGTGAGCCCTCGGGAAAGAGGAGGCACAATATTTGGGCTATATCATTGGAAGAGGCGAGATAAAGCTGCAAGTAGATAAAGTGGAGGCCATCATGAAGTGGCCACAGCCGGTCTCCAAAAAGCAGGTATCTCGGAATTGTGAGATATTATCGGCGATTTATCCTGAACTTTGCCATGATAGCTACCCCTGACTGATCTTCTCACGGGCATGAAGTCGATGATGCTCAAATGGTCCTCTGAAGTGCAGATGGCATTCCAGGAATTGAAGCTCGTCCTGTGTCGACAGCTAGTTTTGGTTGCACCCGACTTTAAGAAGGAGTTTGTGCTCCAGACGGATGCCTCCAAAGTCAGTTTAGGAGCTGTACTGTCCCAGGTAATAGATGGTAATGAACACCCAGTCCTATACCTGAGTAGGGAACTCTCCCCCTGTGAGAAGAACTATGCCAGCGTGGAAAAGGAGTGCTTGGCCATCAAGTGGGCAATCGACACCCTGAGGTACTACCTGTTAGGGAAAAATTTCAGGCTAATATCTGATCATGCACCCCTGAGATTGATGAGGGAAATGAAGGGGAAGAATGCCCGTGGTTTTTGGTGCTCCAGGACTTCACCTTTCATGTGGAGCACAGGCCAGGGAGGTTGCATAGGAACGCAGATGCCCTGTCCAGGGTCCCCTGTTTAGCAAGTGAAGGTGCCAAAACCCCCAGCTGAGGGAGGGAATATGTGACAGAGTCACTGGTAAAGTGATGGAGGAGAGATACATATCACTGCACATGATCGTGCCACTGATATGAAACCAGATTACTTTCCTCCAGCATTGCGTGTTGGGATGGTATATATAAAATTATATAATGGGCTGGTTTTAGTGGACTTTCATAGAGCGGGAGGGAGAATGTACACGTATCTCCTCCTCAAAAACTGACAGGACCTGTGTGATATCAGAATTATGTGATCAGTCACATGATGAAGGATTCACGAGGTCAGGGCTTAAATGGCTGACTGGAAGAGCTTCCAATGTTCAGTGGTTCCTGGAGAGATAGGACTACAGGGAGTTGTGTGCCCTAACTGAACTGTGCACATTGCTGTGTGTTAGCGGTCTGATCCCGCTAGGAAAAAGGACTGTGTGTTCTTTCTTTTGTTTCTTTGTTTTGCTGTTTTGCCTGGAGGGCAGTGTTTACTTTTAATCTTATTTAAAATTAAAAATTAAACATTTAAAATTTGCGCACTTATTAAATGAAGGATTTGAAACTCAGTATTTCATTAAAGCCATTGGGTGTAACAGTATTTAAGGACACAATAAGTGATTAGCGAATATACTCATTACTCAAGATTTCCCAAGCACGCTTGGGTGTCCTCCGAGTATTTTTTAGTGCTCGGAAATTTAGTTTTTATTGCTGCAGCTGAATGATTTACATCTGTTAGCCAGCTTGATTACATGTGGGGATTCCCTAGCAACCAGGCAACCCCCCTCATGTACTTATGCTGGCTAACAGATGTAAATCATTCAGCTGCGGCAATAAAAACTAAATTTCCAAGCACTAAAAAATACTCGGAGGACCCCAGAGTGTGCTTGAGAAATCTCGAGTAACGAGTATATTCGCTCATCACTAGACACAATCCATTTTGTCTCTCTTTTCAAAAGCTCTTTTTTATAATTCCCCCCTCTTATACCTAGTTGTACGCTATCAATCTCTTTGACCTTAAATCCTTTGAGGTTGCTATTGTGGTGAATCCTAATATGTTTAGGAATTGTTTTTAATAATGTCAGATCCTGCACTGTGGCGGCATTTCTTATATCCATGAGATCACAGCAGCAAAGTCCTCCAAATCATAAACCACTTCTCTCTCCCACAGCTTCAGGAACAGATTAGCATACGAGGGCGCACAAGTCGCCCCCATAGCTGTGCCCTGGAGATGTAGGAAAAAACGGTCCTTAAAGGTAAAAAAAAAATTGTGAGTCAAAGAAAATTGTAAAAGAACAGTGACAAAGTCAATCAAATCACAATCAAGATTTGTCACATTAAGGAAGGACCTTGATGCTGCGATCCCATGAGCTTGGTAGGTACCATGTAGGTACCCATCAGTTTTTGAGACCACCTTGACAATGGTTGATGGGCAGATATAATTTGGCCAAATTTTATGCTAAGCTTCTCAATTTTTTCCCTAATATTCAAAAGCCATATTGCTATTCATATTTCATGTATTTCACATTAGCATGCTTTAGCATGAGTACAACCTTGTTTAGTACATGGAAAATGGAGATAGCTCCTCCTGGTATGAACCTATTCACACTAGTGTGGATGAGCCAGTCAGTCTTTTGTGATTCATACTTTTAAGCTTGGTTTATGCTGCTACAATAAACCAAGCACTTTCTTAAAGAGATGGTGTTAAAGAGATTCTTCTGTGTCCAGCTGAGTGGGGCGCTCTACCACATCTCCTATCACTTTCCCTACCCTCCTTTCACTGTCCATATGCTGAAGCTACACTCTCCATACACTGTTTCCTGCTGCAATGTGCGCAAGATAGTGCCGGCAGCCTTTAAATAGTCCCTATGATGCTGGAAGGCCAGCTAGTCACCAAAGATGGTGCTGGCATTTATGTGGTTGGCAAGCCAGCCCAGTATGTTCATTGGCTGCAAATAAAGTGCCAAACATGCTTGCCGGGTCACGCAACTATACCGAGGCGAATATCTACAGTGGGTACGGAAAGTATTCAGACCCCTTTAAATTTTTCCCTCTTTGTTTAATTACAGTCATTTGGCAAATTTAAAAAAAATCATTGTTTTTCTCATTAATGTACACTCTGCACCCCATTTTGACTGAAAAAAACAGAAATGTAGAAATTTTTGCAAATTTATTAAAAAAGAAAAACTGAAATATCACATTGTCATAAGTATTCAGACCCTTTGCTCAGTATTGAGTAGAAGCACCCTTTTGAGCTAGTACAGCCATGAGTAGTGTTGAGCATTCCGATACCGCAAGTATCGGGTATCGGCCGATATTTGCTGTATCGGAATTCCGATACCGAGATCCGATACTTTTGTGGTATCGGGTATCGGTATCGAAACAACATTAATGTGTAAAATAAAGAATTAAAATAAAAAATATTGCTATACTCACCTCTCCGACGCAGCCTGGACTTCAGCGAGGGAACCGGCAGCGTTGTTTGCTTAAAATTCGCGCTTTAACTTCCTTACTTGAAGTCCCGGCTTGTGATTGGTCGCGCGCCGCCCATGTGACCGCGACGTGACCAATCACAGCAAGCCGTGACGTAATTTTAGCTCCTTCAGGATTTTAAAATTACGTTCCGGCGTTGTGATTGGTTGCGTCGCGGTCACATGGGCGACGCGACCAATCACAAGCCGTGACATCACGGGAGGCAGGACACGCGCGCATTTTAAAAGGCGCGCGTGTCCTGCCTCCCGTGACGTCCCGGCTTGTGATTGGTCGCGTCGCCCATGTGACCGCGACGCGACCAATCACAGCAAGCCGTGACGTAATTTTAGGTCCTTCAGGATTTTAAAATTACGTTCCGGCGTTGTGATTGGTTGCGTCGCGGTCACATGGGCGACGCGACCAATCACAAGCCGTGACGTCACGGGAGGCAGGACACGCGCGCATTTTAAAATGCGCGCGTGTCCTGCCTCCCGTGACGTCACGGCTTGTCATTGGTCGCGTCGCCCATGTGACCGCGACGCAACCAATCACAACGCCGGAACGTAATTTTGAAATCCTGAAGGACCTAAAATTACGTCACGGCTTGCTGTGATTGGTCGCGTCGCGGTCACATGGGTGGCGCGCGACCAATCACAAGCCGGGACTTCAAGTAAGGAAGTTAAAGCGCGAATTTTAAGCAAACAACGCTGCCGGTTCCCTCGCTGAAGTCCAGGCTGCGTCGGAGAGGTGAGTATAGCAATATTTTTTATTTTAATTCTTTATTTTACACATTAATATGGTTCCCAGGGCCTGAAGGAGAGTTTCCTCTCCTTCAGACCCTGGGAACCATCAGGGATACCGTCCGATACATGAGTCCCATTGACTTGTATTGGTATCGGGTATCGGTATCGGATTAGATCCGATACTTTGCCGGTATCGGCCGATACTTTCCGATACCGATACTTTCAAGTATCAGACGGTATCGCTCAACACTAGCCATGAGTCTTCTTGGAAATTATGCAACAAGTTTTTCACACCTGGATTTGGGGATTATCTGCCATTCTTCCTTGCAGATCCTCTCCAGTTCCATTAGGTTGGATGGTGAACGTTGGTGGACAGCCATTTTCAGGTCTCTCCAGAGATGCTCAGTTTTGTTTAGGTCAGGGCTATGACTGGGCCAGTCAAGAATGGTCACAGCGTTGTTCTGAAGCCACTCCTTTGTTATTTTAGCTGTGTGCTTAGGGTCATTGTCTTGTTGGAAGGTGAACCTTCGGCCAAGACTGAGGTCCAGAGCACTCTGGAAGAGGTTTTCATCCAGGATATCTTTGTACTTGGCTGTATTCATGTTTCCTTCAATTGCAACCAGTTGTCCTGTCTCTGCAGCTGAAAAACACCCCATAGCATGATGCTGCCACCACCATGTTTCACTGTTGGGATTGTATTGGGCAGGTGATGAGCAGTGCCTGGATTTCTCCACACATAGCGCTTAGAATTATCACCAAAAAGTTCTATCTTCATCTCATCTGACCAGATAATCTTATTTCTCATAGTCTGCGAGTCCTTAATGTGTTTTTTAGCAAGCTCTATGCAGACTTTCATATGCCTTGCACTGAGGAGAGGCTTCCATCGTCCACTCTATCATCAAGGCCCGACTGGTGGAGGGCTGCAGTGATAGTTGACTTTGTGGAACTTTCTCCCATCTCCCTACTGCATCTCTGGAGCTCAGTCACAGTGACCTTTGGCTCTACTCCAACAATTGCTCAGTTTGGCTGGACTGCCAGGTCTAGGAAGTCTTCTGGTGGTCCCAAACTTCTTCCATTTAAGGATTATGGAGGCCACTGTGCTCTTGGGAGCCTTGAGTACTGCAGAAATTATTTTGTAACGTTGGCCAGATGTGTGCCTTGCCACAATTCTGTCTCTGAGCTCCTTGGCCAGTTCCTTTGACCTCATGATTCTCATTTGGTCTGACATGCACTGAGCTGTGAGATCTTATATAGACAGGTGTGTGCCTTTACACATCAAGTCCTACCAGTTTAATTTAACACAGCTGGACTCCAGTGAAGGAGTAGAACCATCTCAAGGAGGATCACAAGGAAATGGACAGCATATGACTTAAGTATGAATGTCTGAGCAAAGGGTCTGAATACTTATGACCATGTGATATTTCAGTTTTTCTTTTTTAATAAATGTGCAAAAATTTGTACATTTCTGTTTTTTTTTCAGACAATATAGGGTGCAGAGTGTACATTAAGGAGAAGAAATGAACTTTTTTGAATTTACCAAATGGCTGCAATGAAACAAAGAGAGAAAAATTTAAAGGGGTATGAATACTCTCCATACCTACTGTAATTACTCACTGTGTAATGAATAGCCCGAATACCATAATATTGCGAGTATCGAATAGTGCTGAATGTATTCGCTCATCACTAGTAACTAAATTTGCTAGCTTGATTTCTTTTTTACATTTCCTACTGAAATATTTATACTCCTGGAATGCTATTTCTTCTTTTAGCTGTTTGCAATTTGATTTGCTCGAATCATCCCTCTCAAAGAAGTCCATCCCCATTTCCCATAGAATGGTCTCATGACATCAGGCACAGCCAGGTGATTTTGTTTATAATGCCCTGCAGGTATCCCGTAGAGCACAGCCAACCAGGAGAGACTATCATAGCCATGGGAAGCTAAAACAGGTGGATGCCATGTTTCCAGCTATTGCAGCACAGCAACAATAGAAGAAAAAAAGTGGGAGAGTAGCACTTCTAGAGGCTCAATAAAACAAGAGACGATTGTTATTCTTGCTATAATATGATTAAGGGCATCTTGGACGCCAGAAATGCATCAGTTTTATAACCTTGTTTGTCTATTTTTTATGGCTTGCTAAATAAAATCCTTGTTTTATTGAGCCACTGGAAGCGCCACTCTTCTTTTTTCCTTCTATCATAGCCAGTATAAAAGATAAGGGACTGTATAAGAGATGGGGGCCGGCCAAGCAGCGGAATTTTATGATTTTATGCTTTTAGCAACAGAGGTTACAGCGCTCAGCTCATTTGGGAAAAAAGGTGTTGAAACACATTGAAAATCGTTGTGAAACAGTCTGTGAGTAATAATTAGTAATGACGAATATACTCGTTACTCAAGATTTTTAGAGAATGCTCGGGGGTCCTCCGAGTATTTTTTATTGCTCGGAGATATAGTTTTTCCTTGCCTCAGCTGAATGATTTACATCTGTTAGCCAGCATAAGTACATGTGGGGGTTGCCTGGTTGCTAGGGAATCCCCACATGTAGTTATGATGGCTAACAGATGTAAATCATTCAGCTGCGGCAAGAAAAACTAAATCTCCGAGCACTAAAAAATACTCGGAGGACCCCCAAGCATGCTCGAGAAATCTCGAGTAACGAGTATATTCGCTCATCACTAGTAATAATCCAAAGATTTAAGTGTGACAGTGAGATGATGAACCTGCATGACTGTGACAACAACAGTACCTTAATAACAGTATTTTCTTTTAGTGTTCACATACTACAACTGCAATCTAAGAGGGCAGTTTAATGCCCAGTGTCCTAATTTTGTCAATAAAAAAGAATTCTGAAATCTAAGCTTGTGTGTCAAATGCTATATTTTATTTTTCTTAAATGCAAATCTGAAATTTCAAGAATCAATAAACTTAACCCCTTAGTGACTGAGCCAATTTTGACATTAAAGACCAGGTCAATTTTTTTTAAAATCTGACCAGGGTTACTTTATGTGGTAATTACTCTAGAATGCTTCAGTGTATCCTTGTGATTCTGAAAAAGTTTTTTGTAAACTATAGTACTTTATTAATTGTAAATTTTGGTCAATTTTTTTAGTTTGATTTGAAAAATATCGAAATTTTTTGGCTAAATTTTTGAACATTTCGCAATTTTCAAAATTTCAATTTTTATATCCTTAAACCAGTTAGTCATGCTGTACAACATAATTAATAAATAACAAATCTGTAATTACATAGTTACATAGTTATTAAGGTTGAAGGAAGACTTTAAGTCCATCTAGTTCCATAGTCTCACTGCTCTTACAGTAAAGAATCCGTGTCTGTTATTATGCTTGAACCTTCTTTCCTCCAGACGTAGAGGATGCCCCCTTGTCCCTGTCTCAGGTCTATGATTAAAAAGATCATCAGAAAGATCTTTGTACTGTCCCCTCATATATTTATACATTAAAATAAGATCACCCCTTAGCCTTCGTTTTTTCAAACTAAATAGGCCCAAGTGTAATAACCTTTCTTGGTATTGCAGACCCCCCAGTCCTCTAATAACACCAGAGACCAGAACTGTACACAGTATTCTAAGTAATTCTAATTACTTCACATCTGCATAATTTCTCAAACTTCATTTTATTTTATTAGGTTATTAGAAGAGTTAAAAGTTTAGCAGCAATTTCTATTTTTTTTTCAAGAAATGTACAAAACCTGTTTCTTTAGGAACCTATTCAGAGATTACTGAAATTTGAGGTGCCTATATATTGGAAGCTCCCCAAAAATTATACCATTTTAAAAACTGAACCCCTACCATACTTCAATACTGCTGTCAGGAAATGTTTTAATCCTTCATGTGCTACACAGGAATTAACCCATTATCTACCAATATCCTTTATTTGGGATGCCTAATCTTTTGCTTCTAGCAACTAAGATTTTATAATTAGGTCCAATTTTTCATGTTGTGTTTGTAAAATGAATGTTTTCAAAACAGGAAATCATGTCATTGTCATTTTTAATTGAATATTCTTCCACCCAGAGAGCTTTCAATGCACCTATTTTCGAGGTGAAAATTGCTAATTTGGCAAGTAGTGGGTTAAAGCAATGTGGAATTAAAAAAAATGTAATTTCGCCTTTAAAATGTTGTATTAGCCCAATGTTTTCACTTTTACTAGGAATAACATGACAAACTGGACCCAACAATCTATTACCCAGTTTCTTATGAGCGTGCTGATACCCCACATGTAGTCAAAAAGTTCTGCTTGGACAAACGGCAGGGCTCAGAACAGAATGAGCATTATTTGAAGTTTGAACACAGAATTGGCTGAAATAGATTGTGGCCACTAGGTCACATTTTCAAGGCCCCTAAGGTGCCTAAACAGCAGAAAACTTCCACAAGTGACACCATTTTGGAAACTACACCCCTCAAGGATTTTATCAAGGGGTGTAGTGAGCATTTTCAACCCACAGGTACTGAACAGAATTGGAAAACTTTATGTTGTCATATTGAAAATTTTCATTTTTTTTACAATCGATGTGAATACTTTTCTGCCCAATGATGACAGAAGTATTCTAGGAGTGATACCTTTATTGGCTAACCAGAAAATAATATGTTTGCAAGCTTTCAGAGCACAGAGGCTCCTTCCTCAGGCAAGATTACAAATAGATTAATAAGAAAAAAGCACCACATTTAAAGAATACTTAAGCAGGACATTTGTTAGGGGGTGGGAAGTGTGATGAGTCCATAGATAAGCCATGGTAATCCAATTAGGCATTTTCTTACAAATGGAGAGGCAGTGGGAAAAATGTTCTTAGGGTACCGTCACACAGTGGCATTTTTATCGCTACGACGGCACGATTCGTGACGTTCTAGCGATATCGTTACGATCTCGCAGTGTCTGACACGCTACTGCGATCAGGCACCCAGCTGAGAATCGTACGTCGTAGCACATCGTTTGAAACTTTCTTTCGTCGCTGGATCTCCCGCTGTCATCGCTGGATCGTTGTGTGTGACAGCGATCCAGCGATGCGTTCGCTTGTAACCAGGGTAAACATCGGGTAACTAAGCGCAGGGCCGCGCTTAGTAACCCGATGTTTACCGTGGTTACCAGCGTAAAAGTAAAAAAAAAAAAACCGTACATACTCACCATCTGATGTCCGTCAGGTCCCTCGCCGTCTGCTTTCCGCTCTGACTGTCTGCCGGCTGGAAAGTGAGAGCAGATCACAGCGGTGACGTCGCCGCTGCGCTCTGCTCTCACTGTACGGCCGGATCTCAGTCAGAGCAGGAAGCAGACGGCTAGGGACCTGACGAACATCAGACGTCACCGCTGTGCTCTGCTTTACGGCCGGCGCTGACACAGTCAGTGCAGGAAGTTCTCGGCAGCAGCGCGTAACCCTGTGGATGCCGGGGGACATGACAGACATCAGAAGGTGAGTATGTAGTGTTTTTTTTTTAACTTTTACAATGGTAACCAGGGTAAATATCGGGTTACTAAGCGCGGCCCTGCGCTTAGTAACCCGATATTTACCCTGGTTACAAGTGAACACATCGCTGGATCGGCGTCACACACGACGATCCAGCGATGACAGCGGGTGATCTGATGACGAAAGAAAGTTTCAAACGATCTGCTATGACGTACGATTCTCAGCGGGGTCCCTGATCACAGTAGCGTGTCAGACACAGCGAGATCGTAAGTATATCGCTGGAACATCACGGATCGTGCCGTCGTAGCGACCAAAGTGCCACTGTGAGACGGTACCCTTAGTTATCTGGAGTCCTTCTGGTGGAGGTGTGTATTGTATCCATGTAGTGACTCATTAATCCAGGTGTTTAATTGAGTCCTAGTGTCAACGAATTAAACATATTCATTAGTTTGTATTCCCAAATTTTTCTTTCCCTGTGGTCCTTAAAATTACCTTTTAGTATTAAGACTTTTAAGTATGTCATACTGTGTCCAGGTCCAAAGAAATGTTTTCCCACAGGTGTGTCCATTTCATTCCTGATTGTGTGCCTGTGTAAATTCATCCTAGTTTGTAGTCTTTGCATAGTTTCCCCAATATAGATTCTTCCAGGGCACCTCGTACATTGTATCATGTACACCACGTTGGAGGATGTACAAGAAAAGGAACCTATGACCTTATAGTCCTGATTTGTGTTTGGTACACAGCAGTGGCGTAACTACAAAGTTATGGGCCCCGGTGCGAACTTCCAAATGGGGCCCCCCCCCCCCCCCCCCGCCATAAAATTCAATGTAACCCCCGTAGAATACAATGCAGCCCCCCTCATAGTATAATGCAGCCCCTCCATACAGGGGCAGTGAGAAAGACACGAGCAAATGGTGGGGAGAGGGCACAAGGGGGCAAGGAAGACAGGCACAAGGGGACACATGGGGGCTAGGAGGCAGGGGAGAAGGATACAAGGGGACTAGTGGGCAAGGGAGACTGACACAAGGGGAAAATGGAGACTGACACAAGGGGCACACGGGGACAAGTGGGCAAGGGAGACTGACACAAAGGGCACACGGGGACTAGTGGACAAGGGAGACTGGCACACGGGGACACAGGGACTAGTGGGCAAGGGAGACTGACACGGGGAATAGTGGGCAAGGGAGACTGATACAAGGGGACTAGTGGGCAATGGAGACTGATACAAGGAGACACACGGGGATAAGGGACAAGCACAAGGGGAAAAGGGAGACAGGCACAAGGGGACACACAGGGACTAGTGGGCAAGAGACTGACACAAGGGGACAAGGGATACAAGCACAAGGGGACACACAGGGACAAGTGGGAAAGGGAGACTGACACACAGGGACTAGTGGGCAAAGGAGACTGACACAAGCACAAGGGGACAAAGGAGACTGACACAAGCACAAGGGGACATAGGAGACAGGCACATGGGGACACACAGTGACTAATGGGCAAGGGAGACTGGCACATGGGGACACAAGCATAAGGGAGACAGGCTGAAGGGGACACACGGCCCCCTGACCTGCCAGAGCCGCTTGCAGCTGCGACCGTGGTAGTTACGCCGCTGCCTCACACACACACATACTACAGATATCACACACACACTACAGATATCACACACACACACACATCATACTACAGATATCACACACACATCAGTTATCACACACACTACAGATATCACACACACTACAGATATCACACACACTACAGATATCACACACACACACACAGATATCACACACATACTACAGATATCTCACACACACACACACACACTACAGATATCACACACATCATATTACAGATATCACACACACACTACAAATATCACACACACACTACAGATATCACACACACACACACAGACATACTACAGATATCACACACACATCATACTACAGATATCACACACACACATACTACAGTTATCACACACACACTACAGATATCACACACACACATACTACAGATATCACACACACACACCAGAGATACCAGCTCATATACACAACTCACAATCTCCTCTCTGGTACAGGGGTGGCTGATGTAAACCGGCTGCAGCTCCTCAGCTTCTCCTGACTAAAGCGGCTCTGTCCCGCACCTCCCCCCTGCTCTCGCCTTCTGTCCCGGGGTTATTTTGGCTTTCTCTTAAATACGATCTCATTCAGACGTACATGAGATGTATGAGGGGGGAAAAATACAGACTGAGAAGCTGTCTCATCGTGATGACTGGAGCTGCTTCCTGTCTCTCACGTGCCCCGGCTGCCCCCTTCCCCTAGATACGCCTCGGACTGTTGCCGTGCAGGAGGAATCTCCTGCACTGCAACATGGTGTTGGGTGCCAGCACAGCCCGCACAGTGGTCTATCCAGCACAGCCCGCACAGTGGTCTATCCAGCACAGCCCGCACAGTGGTCTATCCAGCACAGCCCGCCCAGTGGTCTATCCAGCACAGCCCGCCCAGTGGTCTATCCAGCACAGCCCGCCCAGTGGTCTATCCAGCACAGCCCGCCCAGTGGTCTATCCAGCACAGCCCGCACAGTGGTCTATCCAGCACAGCCCGCACAGTGGTCTATCCAGCACAGCCCGCACAGTGGTCTATCCAGCACAGCCCGCCCAGTGGTCTATCCAGCACAGCCCGCCCAGTGGTCTATCCAGCACAGCCCGCACAGTGGTCTATTCAGCACAGCCCGCACAGTGGTCTATCCAGCACAGCCCGCACAGTGGTCTATCCAGCACAGCCCGCACAGTGGTCTATCCAGCACAGCCCGCACAGTGGTCTATCCAGCACAGCCCGCACAGTGGTCTATCCAGCACAGCCCGCACAGTGGTCTATCCAGCACAGCCTGCACAGTGGTCTATCCAGCACAGCCCGCACAGTGGTCTATCCAGCACAGCCCGCACAGTGGTCTATCCAGCACAGCCCGCACAGTGGTCTATCCAGCACAGCCCGCACAGTGGTCTATCCAGCACAGCCCGCACAGTGGTCTATCCAGCACAGCCCGCACAGTGGTCTATCCAGCACAGCCCGCACAGTGGTCTATCCAGCACAGCCCGCACAGTGGTCTATCCAGCACAGCCCGCACAGTGGTCTATCCAGCACAGCCCGCACAGTGGTCTATCCAGCACAGCCCGCACAGTGGTCTATCCAGCACAGCCCGCACAGTGGTCTATCCAGCACAGCCCGCACAGTGGTCTATCCAGCACAGCCCGCATCTCTCGCCCCCCCCCCCCCCCACACACACACTCTCCTTACCTTTCCTCTTGCCAGCGTTGCTTCCTGCTCCGGTCTCAGGCTCGGCTGCAGTCTGCCCGGGATCGCGCACCCGCAGTGTCAGAGGCAGAGCGCGGAATGATGGGAGAGGGAGCATCTGTAGACGCTCTCTCCTCCGTCATTGCATTCAACTGTACCGGCGTCATAGACGCCGGTATAGTTGAATGCGACGGCAGGGGGGGTGAGTCGTCGGCGGCGGGGGGAGGCGGATCGAGCGGCCCATGACTGGCACCGGCTCTTCTGGCATTTGCCAGAAGTGCCCGATGGCCAGTCCGGCCCTGCTCTGACCTGCTGGCCCCGGGCCCCTGACCTGCTGGGCCCGGTTGCAATGGCGACCACTGCAACCGCGGTAGTTACGCCCCTGTCCATACTGTACAATGGCCACACATAGTGCTCCATACTGTACAATGGCCACACATAGTGCTCCATACTGTACAATGGCCACACATGATATTGCCTACAGTATAATGGCCACACATAGTTACTCCTACACATGCGGCTGAGCTCCGTACACATTGCACATGCGGCTCCCCTCCGTACACCTCTTACACACCCGGCTCCGCTCCGTACACCTTGCACACGGCTCCGCTCCGTATACCTCGTACACACACGGCTCCGCTCCGTACACCTCGTACACACACGGCTCCGCTCCGTACACCTCGTACACACCCAGCTCCACTCCGTACACCTCATACACGCGGCTCTGCTCCGTACACCTCGTACACACCCAGCTCCGCTCCGCACACCTTGTACACACCCAGCTCCGCTCCGTACACCTTGTACACACCCAGCTCCGCTCCGTACACCTTGTACACACCCAGCTCCGCTCCGTACACCTCGTACACACACGGCTCCGCTCCGTATACCTCATACACACACGGCTCCGCTCTGCACACCTCATACACACACGGCTCCGCTCCATACACCTCGTACACACACGGCTCCGCTCCGTACACCTCGTACACACATGCTCCGCTCTGCACACCTCATACACACACGGCTCCGCTCTGCACACCTCATACACACACGGCTCCGCTCTGCACACCTCATACACACACGGCTCCGCTCCATACACCTCGTACACACACGGCTCCGCTCCGTACATCTCGTACACACATGCTCCGCTCCGTACACCTCGTACACACCCAGCTCCGCTCCGTACACCTTGTACACACCCAGCTCCGCTCCGTACACCTCGTACACACACGGCTCCGCTCCGTACACCTCGTACACACACGGCTCCGCTCCGTACACCTCGTACACACACGGCTCCGCTCCGTACACCTCGTACACACACGGCTCCGCTCCGTACACCTCGTACACACACGGCTCCGCTCCGTACACCTCGTACACACCCGGCTCCGCTCCGTACACCTCGTACACACCCGGCTCCGCTCCGTACACCTCATACACACACGGCTCCGCTCCGTACACCTCATACACACACGGCTCCGCTCTGTACACCTCATACAAACACGGCTCCGCTCCGTACACCTCATACACACACGGCTCCGCTCCGTACACCTCATACACACACGGCTCCGCTCCGTACACCTCATACACACACGGCTCCGCTCTGTACACCTCATACACACACGGCTCCGCTCCGTACACCTCATACACACCCAGCTCTGCCTTGTACACCTCATACACACCCGGCTCCGCTCCGTACACCTCATACACACCCAGCTCTGCCTTGTACACCTCATACACACCCGGCTCCGCTCCGTACACCTCATACACACCCGGCTCCGCTCCGTACACCTCATACACACCCAGCTCTGCCTTGTACACCTCATACACACACGGCTCCGCTCCGTACACCTCATACACACACAGCTCCGCTCTGTACACCTCATACACACACGGCTCCGCTCCGTACACCTCATACACACACAGCTCCGCTCTGTACACCTCATACACACACGGCTCCGCTCTGTACACCTCATACACACACTGCTCTGCTACATCCACACAAACCCCTCCTGACCTCACACAAAAGCTTACCCTCCTCCAGCAAGATGAGGACCAGCACTGCACTACTGTCCTGCACTACACGGAAGCCTTTGATCATGTGACTCCGACTCCTCCCCTCCTGTGACCTCATCACAGGTCCTGCGTGCACAGAGCAGCTGCAGCCATAGTTGTGGACGGTGTGCGGCTCTCTGGGGTGGAGGGGCTCTGCTGCAGGACAAGTGCAGTCCCACCCGTGATCGCGCGTGCACTGAGAGAGTGCACGCGCACTAGGGCCTGTAAAGAAGGTTTATTTAAAGGGCCGGCGGCCCATTTTGTAGCTCAGAGTCGGGGCCCCTAGGCACTGCGGGCCCCGTCGCAATTGCGACCCCTGCGACCTCGGTAGTTACGCCCCTGGTACACAGACTATATCTGTTGGTAATATGTGGGTACATGTTTTGCATTTTTTATTGTTACAGGGGAATATGCCAGTCACAGATGGTGATGAGAGGACACTTCTGACATGCAAATTCCTTAAGTTAGGGGGCTGTTTATAGGAGAGAAGTGGTAGTTCTGGGAATGTCTTTCAATTTGTGATCTCTATGGAATATGGGTTGGAGATCAGCACCAATTTTCCTTAGGATGCTCATGTGGGGGTTGTATGTGACCACAAGAGGTACCCTGTTGTTATCCTCTCTCAGTTTATAATCCAGGAGGCTGTTTCTTGGGATCCTTGTAGCCCTGTGCATCTGCTCATCTATTACCAGTGGATGGTATCCTTGTTGTAGGAATGTATTCCTCAGTGATCGCAGCTGTAGTTCCCTGTCTTAGCTGTCTGAACGGATCCGAATATATCTCAGAGTTTGACTGTAGATGATGGATTTTTTTGTGTGTCTTGGATGAAAGCTGTTCCATCTAAGATAAACCGGACGTCCGGTGGGCTTGTGGTAAATGGATGTCTGTATGGCATTGTCCTTGATGTGTGTGGTCATGTCCAGAAAATGTATTTGGGTCTTTGAAACGTTGAGGGTGAGCTTGATGGTTGGGTGGAACTTGTTGAAGTTATTGTGGAAGGTGAGTAGATCATCTTTTGAGCCTGTCCATATTATTAGCAGATCATCAATGTAGCAGAAGTATGCAAAAGGTTTAACAGAACAAGATGACAAAAATTCTTCCTCTAGTTTCGCCATAAATAGGTTAGCATATTGTGGGGACATTTTGCTTCCCATGGCGCTGCCCATACACTGTTGGTATAAATTGTTCCCAAAAGAAAAATAATTGTGATGGAGCACAAACCTGATACATTGCAGTGTTGGTTCTGTGGCTAGATTGTTCTTTTGAAGGAAATATTTACATGCTGCAATTCCATCCTCATGGGGAATGTTGGAATAGAGAGACTCTACATCCATGGTGGCTAGTAGCGTGTTTTCTGGAAGTGGGCCCAGCGCTGACAATTTGCAAAGAATATCCGTGGTGTCCTGGATATAGCTGGGTGTGCGCCTCACCAAGGGTTTCAGAATAATTGTAATTGATAGCTCCTTATTTTGGAGATATTGATTAAGTATGGGTGTGTTACACATGCTTTTTTAGATGTTTTTAAGGTACAATGCACTTTGTAAGGTCTCAATAAAGCATTTTTTCTTATTTAAAAATTGGACTGTGTGTGCACCTTTATTGTGCTTCTTTCTTCTTTTATCTATTACATGTTGTCTTTGGCGCATTGGTAGCACCTGGTGTGTACTTTAAATAATATGATGGTGGTGCCCGCTCGACTTTCTAATTTCACAGTGGCTCTTTTTCCAGTTATCTGGGTTCTGAGTGGTGGCACACTAAGATATTAGTATATCTATAAGCTATTATTCTAATCATTTTTTGTCCTTCTTATTAGCAGTTTATAAGATGACTTTTGATCTTAATGCTCGTGAGTAGGGTTGAGCGACCTTTACTTTTATAGGATCGGGTTGGGTTTCACGAAACCCGACTTTTTCAAAAGTCGGGTCGAGTGAAATCGGCCGATCCTATAAAAAAGTCGGGGTCGGGGTCGGCCGAAACTCGAAACCCAATGCAGTGCATTGGGTTTCCAATGGTTCCCAGGGTCTGAAGGAGCGGAAACTCTCCTTCAGGCCCTGGGATCCAGATTTAAGTGTAAAATAAAGAATTAAAATAAAAAATATCGCTATACTTACCCTCTGACGGGCCCTGGTACTAACCGGGAACTTTCCTTCCTTAGAATCAGCCTTCCAGGACCTTGCGGTGACGTCGCGGTGACGTCGCGGCTTGTGATTGGTCGCGCGGCCGCCCATGTGACCGCTCGCGCGACCAATCACAAGCCGCGACGTCACCGTGACGTCACCGAAGGTCCTGGAAGGGCTGATTCTTAGGAAGGAAGGCTGCCGGAAAGAAGCAGGGCGTGTCCGAGGGTGAGTATATACCTAATAGGAATATACTCACCCTCGGCTTCGTTCCGGCAGCCTTCCTTCCTAAGAATCAGCCCTTCCAGGACCTTCGATGACGTCACGGTGATGTCGCGGCTTGTGATTGGTCGCGCGAGCGGTCACATGGGCGGCCGCGCGACCAATCACAAGCCGCGACGTCACCGCGACGTCACCGCAAGGTCCTGGAAGGCTGATTCTAAGGAAGGAAGGTTCCCGGTTAGTACCAGGGCCCGTCAGAGGGTAAGTATAGCGATATTTTTTATTTTAATTCTTTATTTTACACTTAAATCTGAATTCCGATACCAATTCCCGATATCTTAAACATATCGGGAATCGGTATCGGAATTCCGATTCCTGATTCAGAAGATCGCCGACTTCATGGCCGACCCCACACAGGGGTCGGGTCGGGTTTCATGAAACCCGACTTTGCCAAAAGTCGGCGACTTCTGAAAATTGCCGACCCGTTTCGCTCAACCCTACTCGTGAGGCTATGTGGAACAGCCAAAGTGGGGACACTTTTTTTGATACTACAGAAGTGGATAGTTCGGAGTTTGACAAGCTCACCAAGGAACTTACGGATACACATAAGGCCATTACGAAGGTATGGTGGAACGTGCGGACACTTGAACAGTATCTCAAATTATCCATCTTCCCTAGGGGATTAAGAGTGCAAATTTTCCCAGCATGGGAAGTCACCCCGAATTTTAAAAATACCTGGGAGACGGGATTGGCACAGTGTTCCAGGATCATTGTCAATCTTTTATTACAACATGACAATGAATTACTATAGACATTAAAATTAAAAATTAAAAATCTGGAAACACAGATGATGAGCTATGATCCGGTAACACAAATACAGCCTTTCCAGAAAAAACTTAAAGACATCATTACCAAATTTGAACAGGAAATTGTGGCAGGAAAGAAGACAAAATTGCAGCGTGACAAACAGGATTATGAGAGAGACATGGCCTATAGATGGAAGCACTTGGGCAACAGAAGACCGACATCTACATCAGCCCATACTAGTGCAGGAGTATCAGTGGAACATAGTCTGAGCGATTTTTTAGCGTCAGACACAAGCGACACGGACGGAGGACACGGCGTGGGAAGCGTAACAAGAAACGCCAGGAGACCACGCTACCAGCCGAAACAAGGACAGAGGAAGGACAACAGGCGTCAGAAGCAATAGATAACCAATTACAAATTATTAATCTGTCTACATATATACTATCTGAAGCAGAAAGGTCAGTACTACAAAGGGGACTTACCTTTTCCCCCACGCTGATAACCGATAAATTTACCATCATTAAGGATCTGTACCTTTTTTGCAGAAAGATAGTATTAAAAGCACTCCATTCAAAACCGGAACTTTTGCCTGAGTCATCGATGGCGGTGGACAGACGGGTCTTTTCAGATCTCTTGGAATTATTAAATGAGAATGATTCAACTCCAGGTAGGACAAATTTTCCTCTCAAATTACCATCAATCACAACTCCCCCTCTGTCTCTTATACCCTCTGTGAAGACTTTTTTTGAAGTAATCAAAGCGGGAATACAAAAATTAACGCTTAACTACAATAAAGATCAGAATCTATCAATTAGAGACAGAAGGGCCTTGGCAAGCCTCAAGTCCAACAAAGAATTTTTAATAAAAGAGGCGGATAAGGGGGGCAATGTGGTCCTGTGGCCAATTGATATGTACCTCAATGAGGTGTCTAAACAACTGAGTAACTCCAACAATTATGTGAAGCTTTCCTCTCACCCTACACAGGTGTTTAACAGAAAATTGGAACAATTATCAGATGTGGCACTAATAGGGGGGTAATCACAAAGCAAGAGAAGGAGTATATATTTGCTAAGAAACCAGTGATCCCCACATTCTATCTTGTACTGAAAGTGCACAAGGACCTCAACTGCCCCCCTGGAATACCCATAGTTTCGGGTATAGGGAGTTTGGGGAAAAGGGCTTGTGTCTATTTAGATTTTTATCTACAACCAATAGTACAAGAGCTACCCTCGTATATAAGAGATTCTACACAACTTATAGAAAAATTGGGGAATATAAAATTACCCGAACAGGCCTGGCTGGTAATAGCAGATGTGACCGCATTGTACACTAACATTGCACATGATGACGGTTTAAAGGCGGTAAAGCATTTCTTAAGACGGGAGCACTCTGTGGATCTTCCTCACGGGGCCTTCCTATTGAGCCTACTCAAGTTTGTACTAACACATAATTATTTTGTATTTGATTTGTCGTTTTACAAGCAGGTATCAGGCACCGCGATGCGTGCACGCTGTGCTCCTTCGTTTGCCAACCTATTTATGGGTTGGTGGGAGGAGACCAGCGTGTACCCGTCGTGGGCCTTTAGACAGAATGTATTGCAATGGTTTCGGTTTATAGACGACAAATTTCTACAGGTGTTGAATGACAATGTATTCAATATTCACCTAACTTTCCAAATGTCCTTGTCCACAATGGATTTCTTGGATTTGAGACTTATTCGCCAGGGTGATACCATCTACATGGATCTTTTCCGTAAGAGTACAGCAGCAAATGGATTATTGGATTTTAAGAGCTTTCACCCTCATCATTTGAAAAGGAATCTACCGACCGGACAATTCTACAGAATTCGACGAAACTGCACTAGACAAAGTGATTTTGATTTACAGGCCAAGTCTCTCTCAACACGGCTACAAGCAAGGGGATACCCTAGAACAATCATCTCACAGGCTTTACAACGCACTCGATCTGTCCCGAGGACAAGTTTGCTACAATCAACTAAGAAACAACCAGACAATAGCCTTAGATTTATCACGACTAGTGTTGAGCGATACCGTCCGATACTTGAAAGTATCGGTATCGGAAAGTATCGGCCGATACCGGCAAAGTATCGGATCCAATCCGATACCGATACCCGATACCAATACAAGTCAATGGGACTCATGTATCGGACGGTATTCCTGATGGTTCCCAGGGTCTGAAGGAGAGGAAACTCTCCTTCAGGCCCTGGGAACCATATTAATGTGTAAAAGAAAGAATTAAAATAAAAAATATTGCTACACTCACCTCTCCGACGCAGCCTGCACCTTACCGAGGGAAGCGGCAGCGTTCTTTGTTTAAAATTCGCGCTTTTCTTTCCTTTACTGAAGTCCCGGCTTGTGATTGGTCGCGTGCCGACCATGTGGCCGGGACGCAACCAATCACAGCAAGCCGTGACGTAATTTCAGGTCCTTCAGGATTTTAAAATTACGTTCCGGCGTTGTGATTGGTTGCGTCGCATAAATTCCAAAGTAAAAGGACAGCGCTCCAACCAGGTGTTCATAGTCCAATAAGAAAAATCTTTATTTCAGCCATGGTAAAAAAGACAGCAACGTTTCGACCGATCAACCGGTCTTTTTCAAGCATAAAACATGGTGTGCTGGGCTATCTTAAGTAGTGTGGACACCACGCAGGGAGCCAATCACCACTAAGTGCCCACCCATTTTCACTTATCTTTATATACAACTTTAAAAAACACATAAATAACAAACATCAGACCAATGAATATACATTGGTAAAATAAATACAATTCATCACCGTGCAGAAAACTACAATATCACAGCAGTATTCATGAAAAAACGTGGTGTTTACCTCTCAACTTCCATGTGCTTATATGTTGCATTTCTATTGTCATGGTAATCAATAGCCAATGTATTCAACTTCCTCCCTACGTCCTACCAATTAGAACACGTGGCGCCAAGTACCAAATATGGCCAATCCTGGCTCTTAATATATTAGCTATGGATCCTAACTTCCAATCCGTTCCTTTGTACTTGATTTAAATCAATACCGGCACTTACCATTCAGGAACTAGTCACGAGAAGCAGGCACAGGTTCCGGCGCCGCGGTGTATGCATCAGCGCACCACGTCACTCCTACATCCGATCACATGATCGGGATGAAACCACGCCCCGACGTGATGCGCCTCTGCACCACCCCCCGCCGGCCCCACATGACCGCAACTCCGACTCGTTACCTAGGGAACGCCGGTATACAAGGAAAAGCGCACACTCTATTGGTGATTAGTACTGTATGGCTCAATATAATCATAGCTTAAATACAGCATAGTTTAAACTGTTTTATGGCCTTACATTTTAAAGGAGTGATATCATATTTGGTAAGAACATATCAACATCGCATCGGAAGTTGGTGATATTCTCCACCATCTTATTATTAAAAAAATTCAATAGTGCACCCTACTAAATAAGCAAATACATATAATATAGATGGTGTGTATAATGGGACAGTCGAAATATAGATACAGATGAAATCACATAGCATATCTATTTATAATATGTCTATATCATATTGTGCTAATCTTGCACTTCATTTAATCACATTTTATCATATTTTACTCCATCGACTGTCACATCCATCATCCATCTATAAAAAACAGAACAATCGTTAGACACATAGTTTAAAAATACTAAAACAAGATAAAAACAAATAACACTGACGACAATGTTCCAAGGGGAGAGAAGTCTTTTTAGGGCATCACATCATTTAGATGCACATATAGATAGATTATATTCTATATTTAAACCTTTAGGTTGTAATGTATCTAAGGTATAAATCCATCTCATTTCTTTACTTTTAAGTAGCCTTACTCTATCACCACCTCTCCTTAAACTAGGGACACTGTCAATAACTCTAAACCTTAACTGATTCACATGGTGTTTGTTCTCCAAAAAATGTTTAGGAACCGGCAATTCTGTAAGGCCCGTTCTTATGGTACTTTTATGTTTACTTATGCGGGTCCTCACTTCAGTGGTAGTCTCTCCAATATATGCTAACCCGCAAGGGCAGGTAATCATATAGATGACAAAACTTGAGGCACATGTGTACCTTTCTTTTATCTGAAATTTCTTACCAGTACACGGGTGGTAAAAAGAATCACCTTTAAGTAAGTTATTACAGCTAGCGCACCCAAGGCATGGAAAATTACCATATCTTGGTGCGCTTAGGGTCTGTTGACATTGTCTCTTTGATGTGCCAAAGTCTGATTTTACTAATTTGTCACCTAAATTTTTCCCCCTTCTGTATGACATCATAGGGAATGCCTTAAAATTAGAGATGTGAGGTAGGCCCCGTTGTAATAGGGCCCAATGTTTTTTAATAATCCCACTGATCCGGTTGCTAGCGGGGTTAAAGGTTGAGACAAACGGAATTCTGTCACTATTCTGTTTCTTTGAGGATTTCTTTCTGACACTTTCACGTGAAAGATTAAATGCCTTAGCTTTAAAGTCATTAACATTTTTCCCAGGATAGCCTCTTTTAACAAATTTGGAACACATCTCATTCAACCTTTGATTTACTGTGTTCTCATCCGACACTATCCTCCGTACTCTTAGGAGCTGACTCCATGGGAGTGAATCACTCATTCTTCTTGGATGATTGCTATCATATAGCAATAGGCTATTTCTATCTGTTTCTTTTATGAAAATGTCTGTCCTTAACTTATTATCTTCTTTATAAACTAAAGTGTCCAGAAATTGTATTTTGACAGTTGACCATGAAAGGGTAAATTGTAATTCTGAATATATCCCATTTAATTCATGATGAAAAGCTTCTAGTTCTGTTTGGTTGCCACTCCAAATTATAAAAATATCGTCAATATAACGCCACCAGGCTCTTACGTGGCGCCAGAGGATGGATTTGTACACAAACCTGTCCTCGAATACCGCCATGTAGATGTTAGCATATGTTGGGGCTTTTCCTTGTATACCGGCGTTCCCTAGGTAACGAGTCGGAGTTGCGGTCATGTGGGGCCGGCGGGGGGTGGTGCAGAGGCGCATCACGTCGGGGCGTGGTTTCATCCCGATCATGTGATCGGATGTAGGAGTGACGTGGTGCGCTGATGCATACACCGCGGCGCCGGAACCTGTGCCTGCTTCTCGTGACTAGTTCCTGAATGGTAAGTGCCGGTATTGATTTAAATCAAGTACAAAGGAACGGATTGGAAGTTAGGATCCATAGCTAATATATTAAGAGCCAGGATTGGCCATATTTGGAACTTGGCGCCACGTGTTCTAATTGGTAGGACGTAGGGAGGAAGTTGAATACATTGGCTATTGATTACCATGACAATAGAAATGCAACATATAAGCACATGGTAGTTGAGAGGTAAACACCACGTTTTTTCATGAATACTGCTGTGATATTGTAGTTTTCTGCACGGTGATGAATTGTATTTATTTTACCAATGTATATTCATTGGTCTGATGTTTGTTATTTATGTGTTTTTTAAAGTTGTATATAAAGATAAGTGAAAATGGGTGGGCACTTAGTGGTGATTGGCTCCCTGCGTGGTGTCCACACTACTTAAGATAGCCCAGCACACCATGTTTTATGCTTGAAAAAGACCGGTTGATCGGTCGAAACGTTGCTGTCTTTTTTACCATGGCTGAAATAAAGATTTTTCTTATTGGACTATGAACACCTGGTTGGAGCGCTGTCCTTTTACTTTGGAATTTATGCTATACCCAGGAGGGTTCCCTGGATTTGGAACAGGCGCCCCAGATAAGTGAGTGCTGTCGGCCATCTCTATACTGTGTATGCTATTTTGAACCCAGACTGACGTGCACCTAAGCTCATAATGGAAGCTGTTATAACTGCAGAGAAAGGTGACTCTGATACTGCCATGACTTTTACATACACTGACGACGATGCTGCAAGGATATTGTCATGCTCTAATGTGGATATTGCCTTTCTGAGTAGACCCACAAACGAGATGATAAAAAGGAAATGGGAGAATGAAAGGAGGAGATTAATCTCATCCGAATTACATGCTATGACTCTGACAGAATATTTCAGAGCTAGGCGGATCCCACGTGGATTACGCCCACATCTAAGACCAACTCTATTTCCTGAGAACTTACAATTCTGTACGAAATTTGAAGCCATTTCCAATAAATTTGCATTCGATATCATGCTGTTGAATATTGAATTTTTAAATAAAGAATTGGATAGCATTAGAAAAAATATCTCTGATTGGGAGGAACAACTAAAAACGCAGCTGACAGGACAAGAATGGAGTTCCCTTAAAAATAAGACTGATGAAAACCTTATTAAATTCAGAACTGATATTGAAACCACAAAGAGGACTAAGTGGTTTAGAGACATGGAGGACTATAAGACAGGGCGTGTGTTCTCTTGGCATCATAGCTCAGGTCAGTTCTCCAATACTAAAAGAGGAAGATCTTCAACATTTAGGAGACATAGAAGACCACAAGAAAGGAAACACTCCAATTTTGGTTTCACTACGGCTGAATCAGATTCAACGGATGATTCCACCATGACTGAAAATAAGGGGGCCCATTTTTTAGAGGTAACAAATCCAGGAGACGTGGTCGGAGAGGGGGCTGGAAACATAGGAGGCACAAGGTCCAAGGAACAGAGACAAGTAAGGACAGCTACAATGAGGACGAGGAATACGAAGAACAACCGCCTATGAATCAAGATTTGGTGGTAAATATTTCTTCTACTATACTATCTGAGACTGAATTGAAATTGATATCTAAAGGACTATCCTTCTGCCCATCTAATAACCCAGATTGGTTCGAAATTGAAATTGATTTACAAGCTTTCTATAGAAGGATAAGGTTATCTGCTTATTTTTCAGAAAAAACGGTAGATACAGGGTTGGTTTCAATAGATCCCACACAAGGTTTTTCCCTAAAGGAGTTGGGTCTATATAATAAAAGTACATTTCAACCTCCCATTAAAAACCACTTTATAGAATCTTATATTGAATTAATTCAGAAAGAGGTAGATAAATTAAAAAGTAGTTATAAATCCCCTTTACATCAAAATATAACATCTATGGAGAGGAAAGCTTTGAACAATCTGAGGAATAATACTACGCTCACCATTAAGAGAGCAGATAAGGGTGGGGCAGTAGTTGTGATAGATAGCCTTAAATATAAAGCAGAGATCCTTAGACAACTAGATGATCATTTGGTATATGAGAAATTGTCCCAAAATCCTACTGTGCGTTTCCAGAAAGAATTACAGCTTGTGATCAGTGACTCCCTATCCACGGGACTCATTGACCACAAGCTGTTTGAATTTTTGAATGTAGATACACCAATTACACCTGTACTATACGTACTACCTAAAATTCAAAAAAGATGTATTTAACCCCCCGGGTAGACCAATAGTCTCAGGGAGGGGGTCTTTATTTAGTAAGACTGCCATTTTTTTGGACCGAGTGTTACGACCTTTTGCAGTGTCAGCAAAATCCTACATAAGAGATACTAGTGATTTCCTTGATAAAATTGAAGAGGTAATGGTACCTGATGGTGCCATTTTGGCATCATTTGATGTAACGTCACTCTATACGTCGATTGAACATGATAAAGGATTGGAAGCCGTCTCTAGTGTGCTATCGGGCTCTGACGTGGCCCCCGAGTGTGCACAGCTTGTCCTCACACTGTTGGAGCTCATCCTCAGGAGGAATTACTTCCTCTTTGGGGATGAGTACTACCTACAGTTGAGGGGTACCGCCATGGGGTCCAATGTGGCCCCAACATATGCTAACATCTACATGGCGGTATTCGAGGACAGGTTTGTGTACAAATCCATCCTCTGGCGCCACGTCAGAGCCTGGTGGCGTTATATTGACGATATTTTTATAATTTGGAGTGGCAACCAAACAGAACTAGAAGCTTTTCATCATGAATTAAATGGGATATATTCAGAATTACAATTTACCCTTTCATGGTCAACTGTCAAAATACAATTTCTGGACACTTTAGTTTATAAAGAAGATAATAAGTTAAGGACAGACATTTTCATAAAAGAAACAGATAGAAATAGCCTATTGCTATATGATAGCAATCATCCAAGAAGAATGATTGATTCACTCCCATGGAGTCAGCTCCTAAGAGTACGGAGGATAGTGTCGGATGAGAACACAGTAAATCAAAGGTTGAATGAGATGTGTTCCAAATTTGTTAAAAGAGGCTATCCTGGGAAAAATGTTAATGACTTTAAAGCTAAGGCATTTAATCTTTCACGTGAAAGTGTCAGAAAGAAATCCTCAAAGAAACAGAATAGTGACAGAATTCCGTTTGTCTCAACCTTTAACCCCGCTAGCAACCGGATCAGTGGGATTATTAAAAAACATTGGGCCCTATTACAACGGGGCCTACCTCACATCTCTAATTTTAAGGCATTCCCTATGATGTCATACAGAAGGGGGAAAAATTTAGGTGACAAATTAGTAAAATCAGACTTTGGCACATCAAGGAGACAATGTCAACAGACCCTAAGCGCACCAAGATATGGTAATTTTCCATGCCTTGGGTGCGCTAGCTGTAATAACTTACTTAAAGGTGATTCTTTTTACCACCCGTGTACTGGTAAGAAATTTCAGATAAAAGAAAGGTACACATGTGCCTCAAGTTTTGTCATCTATATGATTACCTGCCCTTGCGGGTTAGCATATATTGGAGAGACTACCACTGAAGTGAGGACCCGCATAAGTAAACATAAAAGTACCATAAGAACGGGCCTTACAGAATTGCCGGTTCCTAAACATTTTTTGGAGAACAAACACCATGTGAATCAGTTAAGGTTTAGAGTTATTGACAGTGTCCCTAGTTTAAGGAGAGGTGGTGATAGAGTAAGGCTACTTAAAAGTAAAGAAATGAGATGGATTTATACCTTAGATACATTACAACCTAAAGGTTTAAATATAGAATATAATCTATCTATATGTGCATCTAAATGATGTGATGCCCTAAAAAGACTTCTCTCCCCTTGGAACATTGTCGTCAGTGTTATTTGTTTTTATCTTGTTTTAGTATTTTTAAACTATGTGTCTAACGATTGTTCTGTTTTTTATAGATGGATGATGGATGTGACAGTCGATGGAGTAAAATATGATAAAATGTGATTAAATGAAGTGCAAGATTAGCACAATATGATATAGACATATTATAAATAGATATGCTATGTGATTTCATCTGTATCTATATTTCGACTGTCCCATTATACATACCATTTATATTATATGTATTTGCTTATTTAGTAGGGTGCACTATTGAATTTTTTTAATAATAAGATGGTGGAGAATATCACCAACTTCCGATGCGATGTTGATATGTTCTTACCAAATATGATATCACTCCTTTAAAATGTAAGGCCATAAAACAGTTTAAACTATGCTGTATTTAAGCTATGATTATATTGAGCCATACAGTACTAATCACCAATAGAGTGTGCGCTTTTCCTTGTATACCGGCGTTCCCTAGGTAACGAGTCGGAGTTGCGGTCATGTGGGGCCGGCGGGGGGTGGTGCAGAGGCGCATCACATCGGGGCGTGGTTTCATCCCGATCATGTGATCGGATGTAGGAGTGACGTGGTGCGCTGATGCATACACCGCGGCGCCGGAACCTGTGCCTGCTTCTCGTGACTAGTTCCTGAATGGTAAGTGCCGGTATTGATTTAAATCAAGTACAAAGGAACGGATTGGAAGTTAGGATCCATAGCTAATATATTAAGAGCCAGGATTGGCCATATTTGGAACTTGGCGCCACGTGTTCTAATTGGTAGGACGTAGGGAGGAAGTTGAATACATTGGCTATTGATTACCATGACAATAGAAATGCAACATATAAGCACATGGAAGTTGAGAGGTAAACACCACGTTTTTTCATGAATACTGCTGTGATATTGTAGTTTTCTGCACGGTGATGAATTGTATTTATTTTACCAATGTATATTCATTGGTCTGATGTTTGTTATTTATGTGTTTTTTAAAGTTGTATATAAAGATAAGTGAAAATGGGTGGGCACTTAGTGGTGATTGGCTCCCTGCGTGGTGTCCACACTACTTAAGATAGCCCAGCACACCATGTTTTATGCTTGAAAAAGACCGGTTGATCGGTCGAAACGTTGCTGTCTTTTTTACCATGGCTGAAATAAAGATTTTTCTTATTGGACTATGAACACCTGGTTGGAGCGCTGTCCTTTTACTTTGGAATTTATGCTATACCCAGGAGGGTTCCCTGGATTTGGAACAGGCGCCCCAGATAAGTGAGTGCTGTCGGCCATCTCTATACTGTGGTTGCGTCGCAGTCACATGGGCAACGCAACCAATCACAGCAAGCCGTGACGTAATTTCAGGTCCTTAAGGATTTTAAAATTACGTCCCGGCTTTGTGATTGGTTGCGTCGCAGTCACATGGGAGACGCAACCAATCACAAGCCGTGATGTCACGGGAGGCTGGACACGCGCGCATTTTAAAATGAGCGCGTGTCCAGCCTCCCGTGACGTCCCGGCTTGTGATTGGTTGCCTCGCGGTCAACCAATCACAAGCCGGGAGGCTGGACACGCGCGCATTTTAAAATGAGCGCGTGTCCAGCCTCCCGTGACGTCCCGGCTTGTGATTGGTTGCCTCGCGGTCAACCAATCACAAGCCGGGAGGCTGGACACGCGCGCATTTTAAATTGCTGGTTTCGAATTTCCCTCTCAATCTCTGTTCTTTCTCCGTCGGATTATTACCGGCCCCTCTGCTGTAGCGGCGGTCGCTGTGTATACCGGTGGGGGCAGCTCTACCCCGCTGATAATACCGGGTCCTGTCCTTCCAGCTGTCTGCCCCCAAACACGGCCTCCCGTGACGTCCCGGCTTGTGATTGGTTGCGTCGCGGTCAACCAATCACAAGCCGGGAGGCTGGACACGCGCGCATTTTAAATTTTTTAAAATGCGCGCGTGTCCAGCCTCCCGGCTTGTGATTGGTTGACCGCGAGGCAACCAATCACAAGCCGAGACGTCACGGGAGGCTGGACACGCGCTCATTTTAAATTTTTTAAAATGCGCGCGTGTCCAGCCTCCCGGCTTGTGATTGGTTGACCGCGAGGCAACCAATCACAAGCCGGGACGTCACGGGAGGCTGGACACGCGCTCATTTTAAAATGCGCGCGTGTCCAGCCTCCCGGCTTGTGATTGGTTGATCGCGACGCAACCAATCACAAGCCGGGACGTCACGGGAGGCTGGACACGCGCCCATTTTAAAATGCGCGCGTGTCCAGCCTCCCGTGACGTCACGGCTTGTGATTGGTTGCGTCTCCCATGTGACTGCGACGCAACCAATCACAAAGCCGGGACGTAATTTTAAAATCCTTAAGGACCTGAAATTACGTCACGGCTTGCTGTGATTGGTTGCGTTGCCCATGTGACTGCGACGCAACCAATCACAACGCCGGAACGTAATTTTAAAATCCTGAAGGACCTGAAATTACGTCACGGCTTGCTGTGATTGGTTGCGTCCCGGCCACATGGTCGGCACGCGACCAATCACAAGCCGGGACTTCAGTAAAGGAAAGAAAAGCGCAAATTTTAAACAAAGAACGCTGCCGCTTCCCTCGGTAAGGTGCAGGCTGCGTCGGAGAGGTGAGTATAGCAATATTTTTTATTTTAATTCTTTCTTTTACACATTTTTACATTAATGTTGTTTCGATACCGATACCCGATACCACAAAAATATCGGATCTCGGTATCGGAATTCCGATACAGCAAGTATCGGCCGATACCCGATACTTGCAGTATCGGAATGCTCAACACTAATCACGACATTTCATAATCACTGGAATAATGTCTCGGAGCTATTTGAACAAAATTGTGACATTTTAAATACTGATCCAAAAGTGGCAGATCTCCTACCATCGCATCCTCTACTCACGGCGAGACGAGCACCTAACTTAAGGGACTCCTTGTCTAGGAGCCATTTTGTCAGACCAACAACTAGATTGGGTAGAGGTCATATTTTGAGGGGAATGTACCCATGCGGAGAATGCAATATTTGCCCGCTGGTGAGTAGGGGTACATCTTTTACTAATCCAGGAGATGCATCTGTACACACTTTTAGGGACTATATGAATTGTAAAACATCAAATCTGGTGTACGTGATCGTGTGCTCTTGTCCCAAAATATATGTGGGGCAGACCACGCAAGAACTACGAAAACGCACCCAACAGCACATTTCACATATTAATTGTGCCAGGCAGGACTTGTCTAAAGGGAAAAACATTTCCACAGTAGCGATGCACTATTTACAGGTCCATTCTAGTAACATTCGTGATTTACGGGTATCGGGGCTACAAAGGGTCCCGACTCCCGAATAATCTCTGGAAAATGGACCGCCAGGGAGAACTTCTTAGATTGGAAGCCCGCTGGATATATCAGTTGGGCTCAGTCGCACCAGGAGGCCTCAATGAGGACCTTCTATACACAGGATTTTTGATGCCTTAATACTTATGATCGGGAATCGAATACACTTTCCCTTTTAATAGATTGATCTAGGGTTGAGCGAAAAGGATCGGCCATTTTCATAAGTCGCCGACTTTTGGCAAAGTCGGCGTCTCATGAAACCTGACCCGATCCCTGTGTGGGGTCGGCCATGCGGTACGCGACATTCACGCCAAAGTCGCGTTTCAATGACGCTAAAAGCGCCATTTCTCAGCCAATGAAGGTGGACGCAGAGTGTGGGCAGCGTGATGACATAGATCTCAGTCCCCACCATCTTAGAGAAGGCATTGCAGTGATTGGCTTGCTTTCTGCGGCGTCACAGGGGCTATAAAGGGGCGTTCCCGCCGACCGCCATCTTACTGCTACTGATCTGAGCATAGGGAGAGGTTGCTGCCGCTTCTTCAGAAGCAGGGAGAGCGTTAGGCAGGGTAAATAAACCCCAAACCGCTTGTGCTGTAGCGATTCCCACTGTCCAACACCACCTTTTGTTTGCAGGGACAGTGGAAGCTACATTTTTTTTCCTCAGCTCTGTAGCTCATTGGGCTGCCCTAGAAGGCTCCCTGATAGCTGTATTGCTGTGTGTACACCGCTGTGTAAACCAACTGCTTTTTTCAAAGCACAAATCCTGTTGTTCCTTCCTTTCTGCACAGCTATCTTGTTTGTTTGCCCACACTTTTTTTTTTTTTGTGCAGCTGTCCACTCCTTGTTATTGCTGCCTGCCATACCTTGCTGAGATTACTGCAGGGAGATAGTAATTGTAGGATAGTCCCTTTTTTTTTTTTGTAAATTCTCCCTGAAAAAAAAAAAAAAAAAAGGGAGATTTTTTTTGGCATTTCAGCTTGAGTGCCGGTATTGTGTGCGCCATCTGTCTCACATTATTGGGCCACAGAAAACCTAGTGTGTCATACTGGGAATTTTTTTTTTTTTTTTTCAAATTCTCCCTGGAAAAAAAAATAGTGGGAGATTAAGATTGGCATTTCAGCTTGAGTGCCAGTACTGTGTGTGCCATCTGTCTCAAATTATTGGGGCACAGAAAACCTAGTGTGTCATACTGGGAATTTTTTTTTTTTTCAAATTCTCCCTGGAACAAATAAATAGTGGGAGATTAAGATTGGCATTTCAGCTTGAGTGCCGGTATTGTGTGCGCCATCTGTCTCACATTATTGGGCCACAGAAAACCTAGTGTGTCATACTGGGATTTTTTTATTTTTTTTTTCAAATTCTCCCTGGAAAAAAAAAAAATAGTGGGAGATTAAGATTGGCATTTCAGCTTGAGTGCCGGTACTGTGTGTGCCATCTGTCTCAAATTATTGGGGCACAGAAAACCTAGTGTGTCATACTGGGAATTTTTTTTTTTTTTAAATTCTCCTTGGAACAAATAAATAGTGGGAGATTAAGATTGGCATTTCAGCTTGAGTGCCGGTACTGTGTGTGCCATCTGTCTCCAATTATTGGGGCACAGAAAACCTAGTGTGTCATACTGGGAATTTTTTTTTTTTTTCAAATTCTCCCTGGAAAAAAAAAATAGTGGGAGATTAAGATTAGCATTTCAGCTTGAGTGCCGGTACTGTGTGTGCCATCTGTCTCAAATTATTGAGGCACAGAAAACCTAGTGTGTCATACTGGGAATTTTTTTTTTTTTTAAATTCTCCTTGGAACAAATAAATAGTGGGAGATTAAGATTGGCATTTCAGCTTGAGTGCCGGTACTGTGTGTGCCATCTGTCTCAAATTATTGGGGCACAGAAAACCTAGTGTGTCATACTGGGAATTTTTTTTTTTTTTTCAAATTCTCCCTGGAAAAAAAAAATAGTGGGAGATTAAGATTGGCATTTCAGCTTGAGTGCCAGTACTGTGTGTGCCATCTGTCTCAAATTATTGGGGCACAGAAAACCTAGTGTGTCATACTGGGATTTTTATTTTTTTTTTCAAATTCTCCCTGGAAAAAAAAAATAGTGGGAGATTAAGATTGGCATTTCAGCTTGAGTGCCGGTACTGTGTGTGCCATCTGTCTCAAATTATTGGGGCACAGAAAACCTAGTGTGTCATACTGGGAATTTTTTTTTTTTTCAAATTCCCCCTGGAACAAATAAATAGTGGGAGATTAAGATTGGCATTTCAGCTTGAGTGCCGGTACTGTGTGTGCCATCTGTCTCAAATTATTGGGGCACAGAAAACCTAGTGTGTCATACTGGGAATTTTTTTTTTTCAAATTCTCCCTGGAACAAATAAATAGTGGGAGATTAAGATTGGCATTTCAGCTTGAGTGTCGGTACTGTGTGTGCCATCTGTCTCAAATTATTGGGGCACAGAAAACCTAGTGTGTCATACTGGGAATTTTTTTTTTTTTTCAAATTCTCCCTGGAAAAAAAAAATAGTGGGAGATTAAGATTGGCATTTCAGCTTGAGTGCCAGTACTGTATGTGCCATCTGTCTCAAATTATTGGGGCACAGAAAACCTAGTGTGTCATACTGGGAATTTTTTTTTTTTTTTCAAATTCTCCCTGGAACAAATAAATAGTGGGAGATTAAGATTGGCATTTCAGCTTGAGTGCTGGTACTGTGTGTGCCATCTGTCTCAAATTATTGGGGCACAGAAAACCTAGTGTGTCATACTGGGATTTTTTTTTTTTTTTTTTTAAATTCTCCCTGGAAAAAAAAAATAGTGGGAGATTAAGATTGGCATTTCAGCTTGAGTGCCAGTACTGTGTGTGCCATCTGTCTCAAATTATTGGGGCACAGAAAACCTAGTGTGTCATACTGGGATTTTTTATTTTTTTTTCAAATTCTCCCTGGAAAAAAAAATAGTGGGAGATTAAGATTGGCATTTCTGCTTGAGTGCCGGTCCTGTGTGTGCCATCTGTCTCAAATTATTGGGGCACAGAAAACCTAGTGTGTCATACTGGGAATTTTTTTTTTTTTTTCAAATTCTCCCTGGAAAAAAAAATTGTGGGAGATTAAGATTGGCATTTCAGCTTGAGTGCCGGTACTGTGTGTGCCATCTGTCTCAAATTATTGGGGCACAGAAAACCTAGTGTGTCATACTGGGAATTTTTTTTTTTTTTAAATTCTCCTTGGAACAAATAAATAGTGGGAGATTAAGATTGGCATTTCTGCTTGAGTGCCGGTCCTGTGTGTGCCATCTGTCTCAAATTATTGGGGCCCAGAAAACCGAGTGTGTAACATTGGGCCTGATTTTACTTTCAGTTTCAGCCACCTAAAGGTATATATAAATCCTACAGAAGTTTGAGTTCACCTTATAAGTTGTTTTACAGTAACAAATACCATTACTTTGGTTACGTTTTGCAAACAATGAGGAAGTCTGGTGGAAGAGGTCGTGGCCGTGGGCTGTCATTGTCAGCTGGTAATGATGGTAGTGGTGGTGGAGCATCAGGTGGTCGTGGTAAAAGCAATACAGCACCTAAGTCTCGAGTTGTTGAGCCAGGTTCGTCGTCTGGCTACACAAGGCCTCGAACGCTCCCTTTTCTGGGAGTAGGAAAACCGCTTTTAAAGCCGGAGCAGCAAGAAAAAGTTTTGACTTTCCTTGCTGACTCAGCCTCTAGCTCTTTTGCCTCCTCTTCTGGAACTGGTAAATGTAAAAGCAGCGCGTCCTTAGTGGATGTTCACGGTCAGGGAGAAGCCGCTTCCTTGTCTTCTTCAGCAAGAACAACAGAGAAGGATGCGTCTGGCGACACAACGTGTTACTCCATGGAGCTCTTTACACATACCGTTCCTGGGTTACAAAGTGAAACAGTTAACAGGCCATGCCCAGTAGAAGTTGCATCGGACATGGAGTGCACAGATGCACAGCCACAGCCAGATTACTATGCTGTTCCTTTGACTCAGACCAGAACATTGCCCTCGCAGTGTACTGAGCCAGAATCAAACCCAGCTGAGACTATGGTGCCCCGCCACGAACGCTATCCCACCTGCTTACACGGTGACACAGACGAAGTTGCACACGAGATAGAAGAGGAGGTCATTGATGACCCAGTTGTTGACCCCGTTTGGCAGCCATTGGGGGAACAGGGTGCAGGCGGCAGTAGTTCTGAAGCGGAGGAGGAGGAGACGCAGCAGGCATCAACAAAGCAGCAGGTTCCATCTGCCGTGCCCGTATCTGGCCAAAAACGCGTGGCAAAGGCAAAATCAGTTGTAGGACAGCGTGGCCATCCAGTTAAAGAAGCTCAGTCTGCAATGCCTGAAAAGGTATCCCATAGTAGAAAGAGTGCAGTCTGGCATTTTTTTAAACAACATCCAAATGATTAGCGCAAAGTAATCTGTGTAAAATGTTCAACTAGCTTAAGCAGAGGTCATAATCTAAAAAGTCTAAATACAAGTTGCATGCATAGACATTTAACCACCATGCATTTGCAAGCCTGGACTAACTACCAAACGTCCCTTAAGGTTGTAGCACCCTCGGCGAATGAAGCTAGTCAGCAACGCTACATCCCTTCCGGCACTGTAAGCCCACCATTTCCCGCACCACCTGCAGTATCTGTGCAGGTTTCGTCGCTAGGCCAAAGCAGTCAGGGAATCAGCAGGTTCGTAGTAGGAAACACTGCATGTAGGGCACCGGCAAGAATACCGTCTCCAACCCTCTCTCAGTCTGCCATGCCCACCGGCACCCCCGCTAGTTCCACGATCTCCAGCTCTCCAGTCCAGCTCACCCTACATGAGACTCTCATTAGAAAAAGGAAGTACTCATCCTCGCACCAGCGTACACAGGGTTTGAACGCCCACATTGCTAGACTAATCTCGTTAGAGATGATGCCCTACCGGTTAGTTGAAAGTGAAGCTTTCAAAGCCCTGATGGACTACGCTGTACCACGCTACGAGCTACCCAGTCGACACTTCTTTTCTAGAAAAGCCATCCCAGCCCTCCACCACCATGTTAAAGAGCGCATCGTCCATGCACTCAGGCAATCTGTGACTGCAAAGGTGCACCTGACAACAGATGCATGGACCAGTAGGCATGGCCAGGGACGTTACGTGTCCATCACGGCACACTGGGTGAATGTGGTGGATGCAGGGTCCACAGGGGACAGCAATATTGGGACAGTTCTGCCTAGCCCACGGTCTAGGAAACAGTTGGCTGTAGGCGTTCGCCCCCCCCTCCTCCTCCTCCTCGTCCTCCTGCAGAAGCGAGAGCTCTTCCACAGACCACAGTCGCACAACCAGTCCATCCACAGCTGCCACTGTTGCACACCAGGTGTCCCATTATGGGACAGCTAGTGGCAAGCGTCAACAGGCTGTATTGGCAATTAAGTGTTTGGGTGACAACAGACACACCGCGGAAGTTCTTTCCGAGTTCTTGCAGACAGAAACTTAGTCATGGCTGGGCACTGTACATCTTGAGGCAGGCAAGGTTGTGAGTGATAACGGAAGGAATTTCATGGCTGCCATAGCCCTTTTCCAACTGAAACACATTCCTTGCCTGGCTCACACATTAAACCTGGTGGTGCAGTGCTTCCTGAAAAGTTATCCGGGGTTACCCGACCTGCTCCACAAAGTGCGCAGACTTTGCTCGCATATCCGCCGTTCGCCCGTACACTCCATCCGTATGCAGAACTATCAGCGGTCTTTGAACCTTCCCCAGCATCGCTTAATCATCGATGTTGCAACAAGGTGGAACTCAATACTGCACATGCTTCAGAGACTGTGCGAACAGAGGCGTGCTGTTATGTATTTGTGAGAGGATACACATACACGGGCAGGCAGTTGGATGGCAGACATGGAGTTGTCAGGTGTGCAGTGGTCGAAGGTACAAGACCTGGGTCAAGTCCTTCAGTGTTTTGAGGAATGCACATGACTGGTTAGTGCAGACAACCCCGTAATAAGCATGAGCATACCCCTAATGCGTCTGCTGATGCAAAGTTTGACGCACATAAAGGAGCAGGCGTCTGCAGCCGAGGAAGAGGAAAGCCTTGATGACAGTCAGCCATTGTCTGGTCAGGGCAGTCTACAGGACGAGGTAGCGGGCGAAGAGGAGGAGGACGAGGAGGATGATGGGGATGAGTATTTTTTAAATGAGGAAGCTTCTCCGGGGCCAATGGAAATTGGTGGCGTGGCAAGGCCGGGTACAGGTTTTTTGAGGGAGACAAGTGACGTAGATTTGCCTGTAACTGCCCCTCAAACCAGCACAACCGCAGATTTGACAACTGGAACTTTGGCCCACATGGCGGATTATGCCTTACGTATCCTCAAAAGGGACCCACGCATTATTAAAATGATGACCGATGATGATTACTGGTTGGCCTGCCTCCTTGATCCTCGCTATAAAGGCAAATTGCAAAATATTATGCCATATGAGAACCTCGAACAAATATTAGCAACCAAACAAGCAACTCTTGTAGACCGTTTGATTCAGGCATTCCCAGCACACAGCGCCGTCGATGGTTCTCATACGAGCTGCAGGGGGCTACAGGGCAGAGGTGTTAGAGGTGCACAAATCAGAAGTCGCGTTGGACAGAGGGGTTTTCTGACCAGGTTGTGGAGTGATTTTGCAATGACCGCAGACAGGACAGGTCATGCAGCATGTATTGAAAGTGACAGGAGACAACATTTGTCCAGTATGGTTACTAACTATTTTTCATCCCTTGTCGATGTTCTCCCTCAACCGTCATTCCCATTTGATTACTGGGCATCCAAATTAGACACCTGGCCTGAACTGGCAGAATATGCATTGCAGGAGCTTGCTTGCCCAGCAGCTAGTGTTCTATCAGAAAGAGTATTCAGTGCTGCTGGATCAATATTAACAGAGAAAAGGACTTGTCTGGCTACCCAAAATGTTGATGATCTAACCTTCATTAAAATGAACCAGTCCTGGATTTCAAATTATTTTGCCCCACCTTTCCCGGCTGACACCTAGCTTTCCTATAAAAAGGTCTTGCTTGTGGACTGGTCTTACTGAGTGTTCCAATCTCTTAATTTGCAGCAGCTGTTTGTCTAGAATACGACATGTTTACACCTCCCAAAATGGGAAAACTCCCCCCATGGGGCCGTGGTCTCGCGACTTGGTGCATGCACCCGTTAAGAGTGCCGTTTGTCTGAAGAGGTGGGTGTGCCCGCTTTTGGTCGACGGCACTGCCACTGGGTCCCTCATAGTACAATAAAGTGTCTCTGGCGGAGGTGGCGTGCAACCAACGTCAGACACACCGTTGTAACATGAGGGGCCCTGGGCCTGTACCGCCGGCCACATGAGAGTTTCCCCCCCCAGCTCAAACTGTGCTCTACCACGTGCAAAATTATCTCTCACAGCTCCAACAATGTTTAGTCTATGAGCTGACATCCTTCAATGCCTGGCACTGACAATACCAATTTGTTGACATGTATGATGCTAGTTAAAATAGTCAGGGTCAGCGTCCTACATTGACACCAGTAAATACTTAGTGCCAAATTACTATGTCTGAAACTCAGCAGAGGAGCCCACCCCGGTACCTAAGTATGCCACACTTTAGTTTTTTGTTTTGTTGTTTTGCGAGACATTAACATCTATTTTTTTGGGGGAGTATTAACTGTGTCAGACACTCCTTGCAGTCGTCCTCCGCTGACCACACCAATGCTGCCTGTGTACCCATGTAACCTATTTAAAACTGGATTGAGCCTATTTTATTATTTTAGGCCTAGTAAGTCTGTCTGCGGTCCCTCCTTCCAATAGTCCTCCGCTGACCACACCAATGCTACCTGTGTACACATGTAACCTATTTAAAACTGGATTAAGCCTATTTTATTATTTTAGGCCTAGTAAGTCTGTCTGCGGTCCCTCCTTGCAATCGTCCTCCACTGACCACACCAATGCTGCCTGTGTACCCATGTAACATATTTTAAACTGCATAGAGCCTATTTTTATTTATTTTAGGCCCAGTAAGCCTGTCTGCGGTCCCTCCTCGCAATCGTCTTCCGCTGACCACACCAATGCTGCCTGTGTACCCATGTAACCTATTTAAAACTGGATTGAGCCTATTTTATTATTTTAGGCCTAGTAAGTCTGTCTGCGGTCCCTCCTTCCAATAGTCCTCCGCTGACCACACCAATGCTGCCTGTGGACCCATGTAACCTATTTAAAACTGGATTGAGCCTATTTTATTATTTTAGGCCTAGTAAGTGTCTGCGGTCCCTCCTTGCAATCGTCCTCCGCTGACCACACCAATGCTGCCTGTGTACCCATGTAACCTATTTAAAACTGGATTGAGCCTATTTTATTATTTTAGGCCTAGTAAGTGTCTGCGGTCCCTCCTTGCAATCGTCCTCCGCTGACCACACCAATGCTGCCTGTGTACCCATGTAACCTATTTAAAACTGGATTGAGCCTATTTTATTATTTTAGGCCTAGTAAGTCTGTCTGCGGTCCCTCCTTCCAATAGTCCTCCGCTGACCACACCAATGCTGCCTGTGTACCCATGTAACCTATTTATAACTGGATTGAGCCTATTTTATTATTTTAGGCCTAGTAAGTCTGTCTGCGGTCCCTCCTTGCAATCGTCCTCCGCTGACCACACCAATGCTGCCTGTGTACCCATGTAACCTATTTAAAACTGGATTGAGCCTATTTTATTATTTTAGGCCTAGTAAGTCTGTCTGCTGTCCCTCCTTCCAATAGTCCTCCGCTGACCACACCAATGCTGCCTGTGTACCCATGTAACCTATTTAAAACTGGATTGAGCCTATTTTATTATTTTAGGCCTAGTAAGTCTGTCTGCGGTCCCTCCTTGCAATCGTCCTCCGCTGACCACACCAATGCTGCCTGTGTACCCATGTAACCTATTTAAAACTGGATTGAGCCTATTTTATTATTTTAGGCCTAGTAAGTCTGTCTGCTGTCCCTCCTTCCAATAGTCCTCCGCTGACCACACCAATGCTGCCCGTGTACCCCTGGAACCTATTTAAAAGTTCATAGCTCCTATTTATATATTTTATTTAATATTAATAAAGCCATGATGGACTACCCTGTACCACGCTACAAGCTAACCAGTCGACACTTCTTTTGCGAGAAAAGCCATCCCAACCCTCCACCAGCATGTAAAAGACCGCATTGTCCATGCACTCTGGCAATCTGTGAGTACAAAGGTGCACCTGACAACAGACGCATGGACCTGTAGACATGGCCATGGAAGGTTACGTGTCCATTACGGCGCAATGGGTTAATGTGGTGGATGCATGGTCCACAGGGGACAGCCTACTAAGTCTGTCTGCAGTCCCTAATTAAAATTGTCCTCAATTCAGGTTTTCGGGCTTTTTAAAAAAATAGGAAACTGCATTTGGGCTACTAGTTTGGTTGGGGCCTACTAGTGATGTCTGCCGCTCCTGGGTGTTCTCCTCCTCCTGGGTGTTCTCCTCCTCCTTGGTGTTCTCCTCCAGGTTTCCTTGTCTGAGCTTCAACCTTCAGGCTCTCATTAAGTATTTTTAAATGTAACACTACAGTTGCCATACTACTTGGGTTGGGGCCTAGTAACGGTGTTCTCCTCCTCCTTGGTGTTCTCCTCCAGGTTTCCTTGTCTGAGCTTCAACCTTCAGGCTCTCATTAAGTATTTTTAAATGTAACACTACAGTTGCCATACTACTTGGGTTGGGGCCTAGTAACGGTGTTCTCCTCCTCCTTGGTGTTCTCCTCCAGGTTTCCTTGTCTGAGCTTCAACCTTCAGACTCTCATTAATTATTTTTAAATGTAACACTACAGTTGCCATACTACTTGGGTTGGGGCCTAGTAACGGTGTTCTCCTCCTCCTTGGTGTTCTCCTCCTCCTTGGTGTTCTCCTCCAGGTTTCCTTGTCTGAGCTTCAACCTTCAGGCTCTCATTAAGTATTTTTAAATGTAACACTACAGTTGCCATACTACTTGGGTTGGGGCCTAGTAACGGTGTTCTCCTCCTCCTTGGTGTTCTCCTCCTCCTTGGTGTTCTCCTCCAGGTTTCCTTGTCTGAGCTTCAACCTTCAGGCTCTCATTAAGTATTTTTAAATGTAACACTACAGTTGCCATACTACTTGGGTTGGGGCCTAGTAACGGTGTTCTCCTCCTCCTTGGTGTTCTCCCCCAGGTTTCCTTGTCTGAGCTTCAACCTTCAGGCTCTCATTAATTATTTTTAAATGTAACACTACAGTTGCCATACTACTTGGGTTGGGGCCTAGTAACGGTGTTCTCCTCCTCCTTGGTGTTCTCCTCCAGGTTTCCTTGTCTGAGCTTCAACCTTCAGGCTCTCGTTAAGTATTTTTAAATGTAACACTACAGTTGCCATACTACTTGGGTTGGGGCCTAGTAACGGTGTTCTCCTCCTCCTTGGTGTTCTCCTCCTCCTTGGTGTTCTCCTCCAGGTTTCCTTGTCTGAGCTTCAACCTTCAGGCTCTCATTAAGTATTTTTAAATGTAACACTACAGTTGCCATACTACTTGGGTTGGGGCCTAGTAACGGTGTTCTCCTCCTCCTTGGTGTTCTCCTCCTCCTTGGTGTTCTCCTCCAGTTTTCCTTGTCTGAGCTTCAACCTTCTGGCTCTCATTAAGTATTTGTTGGTAAAAATTGGTGGTTGGGGCCTACTACCGGTGTCTGCCGCTCCCTGGTGTTGTCCTCCACTGTATAAAGCTGAGCTTCAACCTTTTGGCTTTCGGCCTATAGTAGCAGATATTAAACTGCATTTGACCTTCAACTGTGGTTGGGCCCTACTAACAGTGTGTGCCGCTCCCTGGTGTTGTCCTCCACTGTATAAAGCTGAGCTTCAACCTTCTGGCTCTCATTAAGTATTTGTTGGTAAAAATTGGTGGTTGGGGCCCTACTAACGGTGTGTGCCGCTCCCTGGTGTTGTCCTCCACTGTATAAAGCTGAGCTTCAACGTTCTGGCTCTCATTAAGTATTTGTTGGTAAAAATTGGTGGTTGGGGCCTACTACTGGTGTCTGCCGCTCCCTGGTGTTGTCCTCCACTGTATAAAGCTGAGCTTCAACCTTCTGGCTCTCATTAAGTATTTCTTGGTAAAAATTGGTGGTTGGGGCCCTACTAACGGTGTGTGCCGCTCCCTGGTGTTGTCCTCCACTGTATAAAGCTGAGCTTCAACCTTCTGGCTCTCATTGAGTATTTGTTGGTAAAAATTGGTGGTTGGGGCCTACTACCGGTGTTTGCCGCTCCCTGGTGTTGTCCTCCACTGTATAAAGCTCAGCTTCAACCTTTTGGCTTTCGGCCTATAGTAGCAGATATTAAACTGCATTTGGCCTTCAACTTTGGTTGGGCCCTACTAATGGTGTGTGCCGCTCCCTGGTGTTGTCCTCCACTGTATAAAGCTGAGCTTCAACCTTCTGGCTCTCATTAAGTATTTGTTGGTAAAAATTGGTGGTTGGGGCCTACTAACGGTGTGTGCCGCACCCTGGTGTTGTCCTCCACTCTATAAATCTGAGCTTCAACCTTCAGGCTCTCATTAAGTAGTTGTTTTTAAAAATTGGTGGTTGGGGCCCTACTAACGGTGTGTGCCGCTCCCTGGTGTTGTCCTCCACTGTATGAAGCTGAGCTTCAACCTTCTGGCTCTCATTAAGTATTTGTTGGTAAAAATTGGTGGTTGGGGCCTACTACCGGTGTCTGCCGCTCCCTGGTGTTGTCCTCCACTGTATAAAGCTCAGCTTCAACCTTTTGGCTTTCGGCCTATAGTAGCAGATATTAAACTGCATTTGGCCTTCAACTTTGGTTGGGCCCTACTAATGGTGTGTGCCGCTCCCTGGTGTTGTCCTCCACTGTATAAAGCTGAGCTTCAACCTTCTGGCTCTCATTAAGTATTTGTTGGTAAAAATTGGTGGTTGGGGCCTACTAACGGTGTGTGCCGCTCCCTGGTGTTGTCCTCCACTCTATAAATCTGAGCTTCAACCTTCAGACTCTCATTAAGTAGTTGTTTTTAAAAATTGGTGGTTGGGGCCCTACTAACAGTGTGTGCCGCTCCCTGGTGTTGTCCTCCACTGTATAAAGCTGAGCTTCAACGTTCTGGCTCTCATTAAGTATTTGTTGGTAAAAATTGGTGGTTGGGGCCTACTACCGGTGTCTGCCGCTCCCTGGTGTTGTCCTCCACTGTATAAAGCTGAGCTTCAACCTTCTGGCTCTCATTATGTATTTGTTGGTAAAAATTGGTGATTGGGGCCTACTAACGGAGTGTGCCGCTCCCTGGTGTTGTCCTCCACTCTATAAATCTGAGCTTCAACCTTCAGGCTCTCATTAAGTAGTTGTTTTTAAAAATTGGTGGTTGGTGCCTACTAACGGTGTGTGCCGCTCCATGGTGTTGTCCTCCACTGTATAATGCTGAGCTTCAATCTTAAAGCTCTCGTTAAGTAGTTGTTTTTAAAATGTGTGGTTGGGCCCTTAAAACGGTGTCTGACGCTACTGGGTTTTCTCCTGTTTTGTTGTCCCGACCTTCAATGTTCCGGCTTTCAGCTTACATTTTAAATAAGTAAACTGCAGTTGGCCTACTACTTTGGTTGGGCCTAGTAACGGTGTGTACCTTGGTGTTCTCCTGTGTTATTTTCATGACCTTTAATCTTCAGGCTTTCGGCCTTCATTTGTAATATTAAACTGCATAGGGCCTACTAGTGTGGTTCGGCCCTACTAATGGTGTCTGTCTGCCGCTCCTGGGTTTTCTACTCCACTGAACTAAGCAATGCCACCTGGTTAGTCCTGTTACCAATTTTGACCTGCATTTTACCCACTTTATTATTTGGGCCTATATCAGTGTTTCCGCCTCATCCTGCCCATTGCCCAGCCCGTGCTAGATGAGTCTTGTGGTACTTTGACCCAGACCACTACATTCCCCTTGCACGCTACACAGCCACAATCTGACCCTGCTGAAAGTCAGGTTCCCCTTCCCGCATACTATACCACCTTACACAGGGACAAAGAGGAAGGTGCAGATGAAAGTGCAGGTTTCTTCAACAGGTAGGGGGTCATACTCATTGGCGACGTCACAGGCACAGGGCCCCTCAGAGTATGCAAAAGTGTCGCTGCCGGTGGGAGGCGCCCCCGCCGTGAAAACACGCCACCGTACTTTGAGGGGCCCTGTGCCAGTGCCAATGCGAACGAGTGGGCCTCCCTGTTTGCTCAGGATCACAGCACTTGCAAAGTTGAAATACTTACCTCTCACTGCTCCACCGCCGTGACGTAGTCCACGTTTCCTGGGCCCACTAAAACCTTGAACCAGCCCTACCCCCCACAACTTTTGCCAAATGACCCCCAATTTCCAATGCCCAACTATTATTATAAAGTTAATTAAGATTGACAAGCTTCAGAAACAAGAATGGATGTTTTTGGCATTAAAATGGGCACTGTAGGTGTTTTCCTGGCCTCCACTCACTGCCGACTATGCTTCCCCATTGACTTGCATTGGGTTTCATGTTTCGGTCGATCCCCGACTTTTCGCGATAATCGGCCGACTTCACTCGACTCGACTTTGGACAAAGTCGGGTTTCGCAAAACCCGACTCGATCTTAAAAAAATGAAAGTCGCTCAACCCTAGATTGATCTATAGATAGGTTAGATAGAAATGGGGACCATAAATTAGATCATGTCTAAAAATACATATAAAAGCTCAGTGGCCACTAAGGCCACAAGCCTAGGGATTTAGTGTGTATCACTAACAGGGGCATGGCATAACATATGGAAAAAATAGCACGTGAATAGGGAAGTTAATGTTGATGTATAGATAGCAGATATATAGTGCCAATATGCATCATTAGGCTTTTTGTCAGTTGTTTATATAGTGAGAATATTTTATATAGTTTTTCTTGAATTATTTTTTGAAGTCTTTTTGTACAATTTCTTGTAGATATGGTCTTCTTTAAATATAGACTTCCCTGGTAATGGGGAAGGTCTGTGTAGCCTTGGTGGACTTTGTGATGTATTGGTGATGGGCTGTGCCCCCATATGGATTTGTAAAGGAGTACTTTTGAGATTTGCTCTTGGAGAAGGATGGTGATAAGAAATGTTGCAGGTAATATCAGATGTTACTCACCAACCATTATCTGTCAGATATAGACTTAAGCTCAAATCATACAGCGCATGCGCTAGCAGGCTACTATAGTTGGCCATTCAAGGGGTCTGGCATACCAGTTTTATTTAAATATAGTATACATGTAGATATTTAATGGATGTACCCCTAATGGAGCCTGCAGCATTACTATAGCGCAGGCATAGAAACATATTCAAACATCAAGTTGCCATCTATTATAGGTGGTGGCGGATGTGCGCATTAGGGCTGCAGTTTTGGGCGGTTAGGTATTTGTGATTTATTTCGTGATGGGCGCTATCTGATAGCAGTATCGGACATGCTATTATACCAACTTGCTTGGCGCAAGCGCCTAGATTAAGCTATGGATGCGCACATAGATAATTTGATAGCTTAGGGGCATAAACACTAGGGTGATCATCTGGCATAGTGATACCGGGTTGATGATGGGATATGTAACGTATGCACGGATCAACAGCCGCGGTCATTGTTTGTTTACAGGTATCCAGGATACCAGTTCGCATGGAGCATGCGCTCTTGCAGATGGGCGGGCGCGTGCGCAGCCGAGACAGCGCTGTGGCTTTGGCGCATGCGCAGGCAGTCATTGACGCGCAGTATTGGAGAGGGGGTTGGCCTTCCAAGCATAACAGAGGAGCCCATTGGGGTAACGCCTGAATGGAAGCTGCGTGTGATTGGTGTGGTGATCACCTGGCAACGACATATCAGCTAAGTAAACAACATAGGTATTGGACTGGTTACCTCATGGACATGATTGGATGCAGATAATCTGACTCAGACGGACTGTTCCATTGGCTAACGCTTGCCGGACACAGGTGCCGGCGATCGTTAGCCAAAATTAGTAAGTGCACTTACAGCATAAATACCCGACAACACCTTTAATCCAACACTTCCCCTGATGAAGCCACAGACGGTGGCGATACGTGTAGGGAGTTGGTGGACCCCACTTCTCCCAGTGAGTATAATAAATATGCTTATCTAACTAAGTATTACGGACATTGCATGCAGCACTTTTCATGGTGGGGATTCCCTTACTGGTGATCTTTATTAGTGATCCATGCACACACAACCGCATGGGCAATATGGATACAAGTTGCAGTCTAGGGATATTCCAGTACCAGCATTTATCTATTATTTTTGTAGTCCATATGGTTCTATAATTTAGATTCTACAGTACCCATATATAGTGCGATTGTAAAAGTGAATATTCAGTTTATCTGATATATTGGCATAAATAGTATTAAAATTAACTGCATAAGTGGATTTTATTGGTGCAGCTCTATATAAGGGAATATTGTATACAGATTGCCAATTGTTAAGCATGCACATGTTTTAAACAATACTAGAGAACATTGTGGGTTACTCACTGAGCGATGTATAGGGATTATTGTTCCCTTGGGGGATTTGCCATTTTTTCATAGCTCCTTATTTTGGAGATATTGATTAAGTATGGGTGTGTTACACATGCTTTTTTATATGTTTTTAAGGTACTTTGTAAGGTCTCAATAAAGCATTTTTTCTTATTTAAAAATTGGACTGTGTGTGCACCTTTATTGCGCTTCTTTCTTCTTTTATCTATTACATGTTGTCTTTGGCGCATTGGTAGCACCTGGTGTGTACTTTAAATAATATGATGGTGGTGCCCGCTCGACTTTCTAATTTCACAGTGACTCCCAGAATACTTCTGTCATCATTGGGCAGAAAAGTATTTACATCGATTTTTCTGGCTAACACGGTACCACAATACAATTTGTTATTGTACATCATTTTTTTACAAAAATGTTGTTTTATCCCAAAAATTTTTTGCAAGATGTATAACTAAAAAGTGGGCCACCCAGATTGTTACCCACTTTCTTTTGAGCATGTTGATACCCCACATGGAGTCAAATTCTGTTTGGACATAATGTAAGCAGCACTATTTGAATCTTGGAACACAAATGTGACTCTATTTGAAATAGGTTTCTATATTTGCATAAACTGTGGATAAATAACAACAGAAAACTCCCATAGATGTCTTTTTTGTAAATTATACCATTTAATGTATTTATCTTGGAAGATAGTGAGTAGTTTGATACCACCATTTTGTATAGAGTTGATGCAACAAAAGTTTGAAAAATTACAATTTGAATTTTTTTCACTGTAACCTTTATGAATTTTCTTTGTTCAAAGAAAAAAACCCTCAAATTTCATTCCTTTAGTTTTTTAGAAGACTAAATAGCAAAGCCACTAGAGACTCAAGGTCTACAAAAATTCAATTTTCAACAGCAGAAAAAAAAAGGCAGCAACACTTACCTGCCCAGATCTTGGAACAAATGCACTGCAGGGTGCAACCAGCCCATAAAGCAAGATGTTAGCAACACAGGTGCAAAATACCAGATCAACAGCCATTCACCACATACCCACTCCTGGAGGGGGTGACTGCCCAGTATACAAGTGCACAATAAAGGCCCACATAGGGCGTTGTTCACACAATGGTACTGCATAGTGTCTGGTTTATTATTAGTCAAGCCCCTACTTTTCGATTAGGCGGGCTGGCCAGCACACTCTCAATGCATCCCAGTGTGAACGCCCCTTATGCGAGACCGAACGTGTTTGGGCTTGCCTGCACCCCAAAAAATATAGTGCAATAAAATATACAAAAATAGTGAGGCATTGGTTGATATTTTGGCCAAAATACGCAAGCTCGTAACCCGCGCCAAGGGTCCCACGCTTAAGAGTCCTACACTAGACTAAATAGCAAAGCCACTAGAGACTCAAGGTCTACAAAAATTCAATTTTCAACAGCAGAAAAAAAGGCAGCAACACTTACCTGCCCAGATCTTGGAACAAATGCACTGCAGGGTGCAGCTAGCCCATAAAGCAAGATGTTAGCAACACAGGTGCAAAATACCAGATCAACAGCCACTCACCATATACCCACTCCTTGAGGAGGTGACTGCCCAGTATACAAGTACACAATAAAAGCCTACATAGGGCGTTGTTCACACAATGGTACTGCAATCCTAACAGTCAATGTTGACCCTTTAACGTGCCTTGTCACATGACTTAGGATAAGAGCCAAACCAGAATCTCAATTTGCAGACACTGTGTTTTGGGGTACTGCCTCTTCCTCTCTGAAGAGGCAATTTGCATATTTCCCAGAAGAGCATTGCGTCTTTAAGGCTCCTCATCTCGACATGCTTAACATGTCACTTTCCGCAAGGAGAAATTAATACTTCTTGGATCCCGATCAGACGCCTCTCACTCAGCCAGACCAGATCTCCACTTTGCACTGACGAGGGGCAGTACCCCAAAACATAGTGTCTGCAAATTGAGATTCTGGTTTGGCTCTTATCCTAAGTCATGTGACAAGGCTCGTTAAAGGGTCGACATTGACTGTTAGGATTGCTACTTCCAATAGGTGGCACTAGAGTTCTAGTCCTCTTCCTCTCTGAAGAGACAATTTACAATGCTATAGAAGCAAATTTTTGAAGCCAGAATTCTACAATAATAATTAACTATTAAATATCTCAGAAACTGCAGGCAATCAAAGTCATATTATTAATCAGCACCATAAACGTAATATAAAACAGTGCAGATATAGATGGCACCAAAATAACTGTACACCAGGGAATAGATGGTGCACCATTTGGTCTGGTCTTTAGAGTAAAATTAAGGGAATTCCAGGACCCATTCAAAGCTTATAGAGACATTTCGCTAACAAGCAAGAAAATCCTTCCAGGAATTGTTACTCACAAAGGGAGGCATGCCCCTAAAAACACATTTTCAGATAATAAACTCAGTCTTGCTAACAAAAAATTGTCCCCAAATTCCGTATAATGTAACAGGAAAAATAAACTATTCAGTAGTGAAGGCAAAATGTACAAAATATGGAGGAAAATGTAGCCAACTATGTGACACACCTGAGTTTATTATAAAGATGAAAGAACAATAGCAGGGCTAGAGTGATAGGTTTTTCTTTCAATGAGACAGTTTGTACATCTCTTTAGCTCCATCAATCTCTATATAACGGATGAATGTGCCAAGCAATGTGGTACACCATAACAGGCTCCTGCCTGCCAAGTCAGGAACTGCTATGTGCACAATATAACCAATCCCTTACAGAATTCTTAAAGTATTGTCTAGTACAGGAGGTTCAGTAAGAACTACAGTGTTTAAATATGGAACCACCTCATTATTAGAGATCTTCCAATAAAATGATCATGCCCGTATCACCAACATAAATAATAAATTAGTAATATTAAATGGAAGGAAAAGTTTTTGAAGCAAGGCATAGTCGTAAAAACAGGCAAACTAAGATAATGGTCAAAAATGTTTTTCAGTGATCAAGTCCAATAGCAATAAAAAACTCAGGGTCAAGCATATAAAAGCTGGGTTGCACAAAAGAAAGTTGTTCACATGTCTGGGCCTGCCTATGCTGGTTGCGATTCATAATTCATTTCGCCTTCCCTCAAGAAGGCAGAAGATATAGTGAATAGCAAAAGGGTAACAATGTTTTGAACTTTTGACTTTCATGCTCCATATCTCACCATCCACTGCTGTTTTGATTGCGAGACTACCATCATTTTATAGACAATAATCTTGGCTATTTCATATGTAAATTTGATTTGCAACTATTTAGCATATGATTAGTTATACAGATTCTTGTCATGTCACTGCATTGTTCCTGTTTTGCTCCTGGTGGTGGAAAAAAAAATTCTTCCTGAATACTACAAAATACAACCTGTTCTAACATTGCATAATAGTATGATGTATTATTAGATTGATTTCCAAGTGGAAGGTCATTGGTTTGAATCGAGAAACAGCCATGAAGTCGATTTCCCAAGTAAAGAGAAACAGCATCATCCAGCTCATTGTTAGTGGTCTCTTAGCCAAGAAAATTACCAAACTGCATCATGTCAGTGCTATGACAGTTGGAATAATACAAAATGAAGTCCATCCATCCATTCTTAAGCCAAAAGGTGAACATCCAGGCAAAATATTGGCAAGTCAGCTCATCACAAGGTCTGTCAGTTCTGGCACACCAAACACGGCAGTAGAGGTGACTCGTTTGCTTCATGATATTGAGATCACAGATGTCTTTGGAAGCACTGTGTGATGCCCATTACACACGTCTGGAATGCTGGCCTGAAAAAAAAAGAAGAAGCCTCAACTTCATTATTGTCATAAGAAGCGTTGGTGTGAGTTTGCAAACATGTACAGTATGAAAAGTGGACATTTAAATATTTGAAGTGGGTGATCTGGAGCAATGACACAGAAGTCAATAGACTAGACTCTGATAGGTGCAAATGGGTCTGAAAGAAACAAGGGTAAAAGGGGAAAATGGATTGAGAAATTGAAGGAAATGTCAAGTTCGGTGGAGGAAGCCTGATGATATGGGGTTGTTTCACAGCCAAAGGCATTGGATGCACCAGGATTGATGGTGGTCTCAATGCTGAGCTATATGTGACTCTCCTACAAGCTGACTTTGCCAACGGCACTTGACTGTGATGTATGTGGGTCAGTGACATCACAGTGGATTTTCCCCATAACCAGCTGCGCCACTACAAATGCCTGAAGCTGAGCCTCCTCTGACTTGTGTCTTTGCCACGCATGTGTCATTAATCACCATATATAAAGTGCAGCTGAATGGGACATTACTTTCATCCTCCAGCACAGGTGAAGTTGTAGTATGTGATTAAGATCAGCTGCTTTGGCTCCTACATATAGAAGGTCTAACACAAAGGGAATTACTTCCCCATGAGGAAGGTGAAATGTGTGTTGGGGCTGCACATAGCTCTGATCCAAATGGGTTGCAATGGGTAAGATGGCTTTCTTATTTGGACATATATTTCTACTATTTAAAAAATATTTTCTAAATGTCCTATAGTAATTACATTTGTGACATACACTTTTTGACATTTGATCTCTTACTATAGGGACCACTGATATTGCACTAGTCACTAGTTATATTAGGGGGATAATATATACCTTAGTCAGTGCTTAATGTTTCGGTCCTCTACATATACAGTAAGTACTATTATCTGAAACTACATTGGCTGTTACCGTAGTACACATGCATTATCCTATTTTATCTGTACGCAATATAAATATATATATATATATATATATATATATATATATATATATACGTGTGTGTGTCTTGGATCTGTTGCTGTTCACACCAATGTCTTTTGCTGTTTACTTTTTTAATTGTTTTCTTGCCAGTGTATGAGATTTTGTAATTAACTATTTGATAAATGCACCTATTTTTGTGGACCTTGACTCCATGTCGCTTATAGGATGTATAAGATGAGATACGTCTAGTGATAAGCGAATACATTCGGCACTATTCGTTACTCACATGAATAGTACGGTATTCGGACTATTCGTTACTAAGCGAGTAATTAGATATTCACCTTGGTTTATTCGAGTGACTCGCCCATCATGTTTGGCGCTTTATTTGCTGCCAATGAACATGATGGTCTGGCTTTTCCAATCACAGTAATGCTGGTGCCATGTTTGGTGTGGCATTACTGTGATTGGCTGGCCTTCCAGCATCATAGTGACTATTTAAAGGCTGACGACGCCATCTTGCACACATTGCAGCCGGAAACAGCATAGGGAAAGCATAGTTTAAGCGTAGGGACAGGGAAAGGAGCGTAGTGAAAGTGATTGCCGGTTACAGTGAGCGTTATTCATTCCAAAAAGCTCTTAAGAGCTCAAGATTGTCAAGATTAGTTGTTTGTTAGGTAGGGATTTAGTAAGGAAAAATTTAATGAGAGGGAGGCTGGGTAAAAGGCAGGCACCTGGGTGTTCTCATCATTGCAAGTACATGCTGCAGCTCTCTGCTATTTTCCACTTAAAATATTTATTATGTGTCTAGCAGTTGTGCGACTGGCGCAATCTGGGTAGAAATAATCGTACGTGACAATTTAGCAGGGTCAATAATGTTCATTACTCCGCATTGGGAGTGTGTCAGCAAGGTGATTGAAAAAAAAAAATCATAATATTCTATTGTTTTAAAAAATAGCGCTTCTGTATCTAGCAGTTGTGTGACTGGCGCAATCTGGGTAGAGATAATCATACGTGACAATTTAGCAGGGTCAAAAATCTTCATTATTCTGCATTTGGATTGTGTCAGCAAGACAATTGAAAAAAATCATAATTTTCTATTGGTTTAAAAAATAGCGTATCTTTATCTAACTGTTGTGCGACTGGCGCAATCCGAGTACAGATAATCGTGCGTGACAATTTAGCAGGGGAAATAATCTTCATTACTCCTCATTTGGAATGTGTCAGCAAAATGATTGAAAAAGAATCATAGTTTTCTATTGGTTTAAAAATAGCACTTTTTTATCTAGCAGTTGTGCGACTGGCGCAATCTAGGTAGAGATCATACATGACAATTTAGCAGGGGCAATAATCTTTATCACTCCGCATTTCGAGTGTGTCAGCAAGATGATTGAAAAAAATCATAATTTTCTATTGGTTTAAAAAATTGCGTTTCTAACTGTTCCTCAGCGGAAATAGCCTCTCCATCACTCCCCAGCTGGGATATCTGCAGCACTGCCTTGGCAAAGCAGTAGCACGCTCTGTTGAAGCTCATCTGTTTTAGGTGACAAATCTCGCAACGCACCTTAGCTGTTGAAAGGGATAAAAGAACAGACCGATCAGTGGCTCTCCCTGCTGAACCTTCAACAAGGTCTGGTTGTGTGCGATAATAGGCGTAACTTGGTGGGGACTTTAAAGCTCAACAAGCTGGTACACATTCCATTCATGGCGCATGTGCTGAACTTAGTTGTAAAGTTGTTTTAAAAACATATCCTGACTTGCCTGACCTACTTGCCAAGGTACGCTGTGTCAGCCCACATTTCAAAAAATCATCCCAGGCTTTCGCCAGTTTAGCTTCGCTGCAGCAGCGTTTTAATTTGCCTTGTCACCGACTGATTTGTGACCTGCCCACACTCTGGAATTCGACCTTCCATATGTTGGCATGGCATAGTGAGCAGCAGAGGGAAGTCTCTGAATTCCAGCTTCTCAATGACCATCAGAGTAACACTCAGCCCCCACACATAACTGCCAAATGGGTGTGAATCGCTGACCTATGTGAGGTTCTTCAAAACTTTGAGTGCTGCACCAGTACTGCACTGCAGATGACGCTATTATGAGCGTAACCATCCCACTAATATGTCTATTAAAACGTTTGATTCAGAATCTGAAAGAGAAATATTTGAATGCCAAGCAGGTGGCTATGAAGCAAGATTGTACAGTGGCTGATACCACAGCCCAGCCTCACACAGTATTATCAGGCCATATTGGGTGATGATGAGGAACAGGAGGAGGAGCAGGAGGAAGAGGAGGAGGAACAGGACTTTTTGCTCTGAGTTACAGAGGGGACTCCTAATCCCAGTTTCATGCCTGTGTAGCACCCCTGAGGGCCCAGTCACCACAGAGGTACTGAACCTCAGCCAGAGGTGTGGAATTCTGCTCTCGGGTAAGGAGGGGCGCACTACCCAGTACCTACACGCTAGCACCCACTAGACCTTTATAGGCCTGCAGGGAACTGGGTAGAGGGTTTGGGTGGGGGAAATAGAGAGGGGTGGTGTCAGTGATAAGAGTAGTGGACGGTGAGAGGCAGAGAAAGTTGGAGCTGGGGACTTGAGCAGTGAGGAGCTTGTCCCAGCACCAGAGGACAGAGAGTGAGGAGAATTTGAGGAGATCAGATGGGCAGGTTTAAAAAATAGCGTTTCTAACTGTTCCTCAGCGGAAATAGCCGCACCATCACTCACTAGCTGGGATATCTGCAGCACTGCCTTGGCAAAGCAGTAGCACACTCTGTTGAAGCTCATCTGTTTTAGGTGACAAATCTCACAACGCAGCTTAGCTGTTTAAAGGGATAAAAGAACAGACCGATCAGTGGCTTTCCCTGCTGAACCTTCAACAAGGTCTGGTTGTGTGCGATAATAGGCGTAACTTGGTGGTAACTTTAAAGCTCAACAAGCTGGTACACATTCCATGCATGGCGCATGTTCTGAACTTAGTTGTAAAGTTGTTTTAAAAACATACCCTTACTGGCCTGACCTACTTAAAGACATGACCTATGTTTATGTTTGGCGATCGTTTTCCTTACAAATTCGCTCATCACTAATAGGAACAACACGGGGAAGATGCCCGCATGCATCTCAGAATTGCAGGTAGCTGCTGGGAACAATGTTGTCAGAGTATGACTCCACTTTTACGGACTGACAATAAACATTCCAAGCCGAAGATAAAGTGGATTTTACAGGAAACAATGTTAGGAAACATTCTTTCCTGTATAAAGACTTGTATATGAGGCAAAATAAAAAAGATTAAAACAAAAACGCCTCATCCACCCCTTAGGCTATGTTTACAGGTATTGTTTTTGCAGCATTTTTGCACCTTCTCATTACTTTCACTGGTGACAAAACACTGCAAGAAAGCTGAAAGAATTGACGTGCTCCTATAATAATGTGTTATGCAACTGTGGGGCATCATAATCTGTGTGAAGGGGGACACTGGTGGGCATTATTTTATGTAGGGGGATGTCTTATTGTTACATAGTTATTAAGGTTGAAGGAAGACTTTAAGTCCATCTAGTTCAACCCATAGCCTGACCTTACATGCCCTAACATGTTGATCCAGAGGAAGGCAAAAAAAAACCCATGTGGCAAAGAGTAAGCTCCACATTGGGGAAAAAAATTCCTTCCCGACTCCACATACGGCAATCAGACTAGTTCCCTGGATCAACACCCTATCAAGGAATCTAGTGTATATACCCTGTAACATTATACTCTTCCAGAAAGGTATCCAGTCCCTTCTTAAATTTAAGTAATGAATCACTCATTACAACATCATACGGCAGAGAGTTCCATAGTCTCGCTGCTCCTACAGTAAAGAATCCGCGTCTGTTATTATGCTTAAACCCTTTTTCCTCCAGACGTAGAGGATGCCCCCTTGTCCCTGTCTCAGGTCTATGATTAAAAAGATCATCAGAAAGGTCTTTGTACTGTCCCCTCATATATTTATACATTAAAATAAGATCACCCCTTAGTCCGTTTTTCCAAACTAAATAGCCCCAAGTGTAATAACCTATCTTGGTATTGCAGACCCCCCAGTCCTCTAATAACCTTGGTCACTCTTCTCTGCACCCGCTTCAGTTCAGCTATGTCTTTCTTATACACCGGAGACCAGAACTGTGCACAGTATTCTAAGTGTGGTCGAACTAGTGACTTGTATAGAGGTAAAATTATGTTCTCCTCATGAGCATCTATGCCTCTTTTAATGCATCCCATTATTTTATTTGCCTTTGTAGCAGCTGCCTGACACTGGCCACTGAATATGAGTTTGTCATCCACCCATACACCCAGGTCTTTTTCATTGACGGTTTTACCCAGAGTTTTAGAATTAAGCACATAGTTATACTGTACATCTTATTACTTCTACCCAAGTGCATGACCTTACATTTATCCCCATTAAAGCTCATTTGCCATTTATCAGCCCAAGCTTCTAGTTTACATAAATCATCCTGTAAAATAAAATTGTCCTCCCCTGTATTGATTACCCTGCAGAGTTTAGTGTCATCTGCAAATATTGAAATTCTACTCTGAATGCCCCCTACAAGGTCATTAATAAATATGTTAAAAAGAAGAGGGCCCAATACTGACCCCTGTGGTACCCCACTGCTAACCGCGACCCAGTCCGAGTGTACTCCATTAATAACCACCCTTTGTTTCCTATCCCTGAGCCAGCTCTCAATCCACTTGCACATATTTTCCCCTATCCCCATTATTCTCATTTTATGTAACAACCTTTTGTGTGGCACCGTATCAAAAGCTTTTGAAAAGTCCATATACACTACATCCACTGGGTTCCCTTGGTCCAGTCCAGAACTTACCTCTTCATAGAAGCTGATCAAATTAGTCTGACATGAACGGCCCCTAGTAAACCCGTGCTGATACTGGGTCATGAGGTTATTCCTCTTCAGATACTCCAGTATAGCATCCCTTAGAATGCCCTCCAGAATTTTACCCACAGTAGAAGTTAAGCTTACTGGCCTATAATTACCGATTGTGTTGGTGAGACTGTGGGGGTATCTTTATATGATATGTATCATTATGTGTAAAGTAGTTGTTGGGCCCTAATGTGGGTGCATCATATTATGTGGGGGGAATGTATTGTGGTGCATCATACTGTGGGGATGGGCATTGTGGAAATCATAAGTTGTGTGGGGGAATCATATTGAATGTGAGGGGAATTGTGAGTCATCATACTGTGTGTAGAGGAGGTGCATTATATTGTATGGGGGAAGTGTGAAGGTGTTTTACTGTGTATGGGGAATGTACTGTGATGTAACAGTCGGTGTTGAGTAATGTACTATGTGAATGTTGAGTAATGCACTATGTAGGAGCATCCAACAGTATAGGGGAGAATGTAGTGTGTGGGTGATATCATACTGTGTGTGAGAGCTGTCGGGGCGTCATAATGTTAGAGTGAGCTGTGAATACATCATACTGTGTGGAGGAACGTATTGTGACTAGTGATGAGTAGTGTTGAGCATTCCGATACTGCAAATATCGGGTATCGGCCGATATTCGCTGTATCGAAATTCCGATACCGAGTTCTGATATTTTTGTGATATCGGAAATCGGAATCGGAAGTTCCTATAAGCTCCCAGGCGTGTGCGGTACGTATGGTTCCCAGGGTCTGGAGGAGAGGAGACTCTCCTTTGGGCCCTGGGATCCAAATTCATGTAAAAAATAAAGAATAAAAATAAAAAATATGGATATACTCACCCTCAGACGGCCCCTGGACCTCAGCGGTGCAACCGGTAGCCTCCGTTCCTAAGAATGCAGTGAGTGTAGGACCTGCGATGACGTCGCGGCTTGTGATTGGTCGCGTGAGCGGTCACATGAGCGGTCATGCGACCAATCACAAGCCGCGACATCATCGAAGGTCCTTCACTCTGCATTCTTAGGAACGGAGGCAGACGCTTGCAGCGGTGACAGCCAGGGCTCGTCCGAGGGTGAGTATATCCATATTTTTTATTTTTATTCTTTATTTTTTACATGAATATGGATCCCAGGGCCTGAAGGAGAGTTTCCTCTCCTTCAGACCCTGGGAACCATCCAGGATCACTTCCGATATTTGTGTCCCATTGACTTGTATTGGTATCGGGTATCGGTATCGGCGATATCCGATATTTTTTGGATATCGACCGATCCAATCCGATACCGATACTTTCAAATATTGGAAGGTATCGCTCAACACTAGTGATGAGTGAATATACTCGTTACTCAAGATTTCTCAAGCACGCTCGGGGGTCCTCCAAGTATTTTTAAGTGCTCAGAGATTTAGTTTTTCTTGCCGCAGCTGAATGATTTACATGTGTTAGCCAGCATACGTACATGTGGGGGTTGAAGACAAAGGGGTTGAATAAAAAAAATAGGGGTATCCACACACAAAACAAAATCCAATTAGTCTAAATGGATACCAAAACCTATTAAACCAAAGATGGACATAGTAACGGTTCAGTACATAAACACAACAATCAAATAAGAAAAATTGTACACAAGAACCAATATTATAAAAAGTACAAATTTTATTGAGAAAGAAAAAACAAAAAATACAAACATAATGGACATTAAATAGTGGGAAACCAAAATTTGGCAAAGGAACCCACCATGCTATCAACAGAGGTACTATAAAAAAACTAAACAAACTAATGTAATGCACATGATTAAACGTCAAGCACCAAAATGTAAAAATAAATAGTACAAAATTAGTATATCTTTAGACGTAAAAGTACTCATCAAAGAGTTCCAATAGTGATGTGCAAATAGTTACCTCTGGTGGGTGCCAACGCCTGCCCCTACGCACGTTTCGGTGAACAGCCTTCTTCTGGGGGTCATGTGGGGGTTGCCTGGTTGCAACATACTTGCAGCATAATTCTGTATGTCGTGGTTGTTGGAGGCATCATTTTGTGTCTGGAAGCTGTGGGGGAATCATTCTATGTATGGAAGTTGTGGGCATTATACTGTATTTCTAAGGAATGTGCATGGATTGTACTATGTGGAGAACTTTGGGGACATTGTACTGTGTGGAGAACTTTGGGGACATTGCACCGTGTGTCCAGGGGAATGTCCTGGCGAGGAAAGCACATTATATTTGGGGGAATATACTATAGAGTTGTCATCATGTTGTATGTGGGGGGATGTAGTGTGTTGGGTGCATCATACTGTGGGTGAAGGGTTGTGAAGATATCATGGGAAAGTACAGTGGGGGCATAATACTATGTGGAGGACTGTGAGGGCATCAGCCTGTGTGGGAGACATTATACTATATGTGTGGGAATGTACAGTGGGGCACCATTCTGTGTGGGAGAGTGTGGGGGCATCAAATTGTGTATCGGGAATGTACTGTTGGGGAAATCATACTTTTTGTGGGGGAATGTACAATGTTGGGGCATCATGCTTAAGTTAGGCTAAAGTAGTGTGGTGGGCATCATACTATAGATGGGGGATTATGAGTGCATCATAGGGTGCTTTGAGGTTTGTAATATGTGTGTGGGGTATCAAAGAATCATACTGTGTTGGGGACAGAGGGGAAATCATACTGTGCAGCACAAGATTGTAATGTGTGGGTGACATCATACTATGTGAGGGGTGTGTGGGGGTTTCATACTGTGTTAAGTGTTGTTGGGTCATCATACTTTGTGTCGAGTGTTGTTTGGTAATCATACTCTCTGTGGGGACTGTGGAGGAATCATACTGTCTTGCTAAAGAAAATAGCCTGTTCTAAGATGGTGCCAACGGCGCTTGCGCAGTAGCAGCTATCAGTGATCGGCGATAGATGCTACTGCGCAGGTGCCGTCGGAGCAATCTTGCTACAGAAAAAAATTGCCTCCTCCAAGATGGCGCCGCTGGCGCCTGCGTAGTGGCATCTTTTGGCAATCGACGCCATCTTAGAGGAAGCTTTTTTTTCCTCTAGCAAGATGGCATCGTTGGCGCCTGCGCAGTACCAGCTATTAGATCGCCGATAGCTGCTACTGTGCAGGCACCATTTTGAGACACTTTTTTTTTAATGAATTTAGTTATAGCATCAAATAAAATAATTAAATGCACTGTTACATGCGATCACGCTAATAATATTTATGTAAAATAGAGGGCAGGTCACTGTGGTATCAGTAACCTGTCAGAAGCCATACACATAAATACCTCATCAGAGCACCACATGAAGATTCCCCCCACAGGATGCCCCGAAGCACACGCATATCATTAACTTAAAACTGAAAATAAAGATTAAACAACAACCACAAGATGGATTTCATCAACCCAGGTATCATTTTAATCAGTATAAGGCCGGCGTCACACTCGGCGTAAGACAATACGGTCCGTTTTTTACGTCCGTACTACGGCCGTAATACGGAGAAATGTTCCCAAAATAGTGATCCGTAGTCAGGGTGTGTCAGCGTATTTTGTGCATGGCATCCTCCGTATGTAATCCGTATGGCATCCGTACTGCGAGATTTTCGCGCAGGCTTGCAAAACCGACATCTAATGGATTTATGTGCTCAAATGTTAGGGAAAACATATATACAGTATATATATATATATATATATATATATATATATATATATGTCATTGAGACACATATATATATATTCTGTATTTAGATTTCATTCAGCGCGATATCTGTGAAAAGTCGGTAATTCAATTGCCGGCTTTTCATTTCTCCTGCACAAACCCGACAGGATATGAGACATGGTTTACATACAGTAAACCATCTCATATCCCCCTTTTTTTGCATATTCCACACTACTAATGTTAGTAGTGTGTATGTGCAAAATTTCAGCTCTGTAGCTGCTGAAATAAAGGGTTAAATGGCGGAAAAAATTGGCGTGGGCTCCCGCGCAATTTTCTCCGCCAGAATGGTAAAGCCAGTGACCGAGGGCAGATATTAATAGCCAGGAGAGGGTCCATGGTTATTGGCCCCCCCGTGGCTAAAAACATCTGCCCCCAGCCACCCCAGAAAAGGCACATCTGGAAGATGCGCCTATTCTGGCACTTGGCCACTCTCTTCCCACTCCCTGTAGCGGTGGGATATGGGGTAATGAAGGGTTAATGCCACCTTGCTATTGGAAGGTGACATTAAGCCAGATTAATAATGGAGAGGCGTCAATTATGTCACCTATCCATTATTAATCCAATTGTAGGAAAGGGTTAAAAAACACACACACACATGATTTAAAAGTAGTTTAATGCAATAAACACAGCGGTTGTTGTAATAATTTATTGTTCTCTCAATCCATCAGGAACACCATCGCTTGGAAAAATAATAAACGCACAAGATACATACCTTCTCTGATGTCCTATCACGTCCCACGAAGTAATCCATCTGAAGGGGTTAAATAATATTACAGGCAGAGCTGCGATAAACCACTCGCTCGTGCCTGTAATCCCCGGGTGCTGAAAGGAAAGCAGTGATCTGTACTTACATTCAGTCGCGGTGATGCGCCCTCTGGTGGATGTTCTCATGAACTGCAGCCTGGGAACTTTTTCCCACGCTCCAGGTCATATGAGGACATCCACCAGGGGGCGCATCACCGCGACTGAAGGAAATGTAGGTCAATGACCTACATTTCATTCATTCGCCGGGGATTACAGGCACGGAGCACAGCTGCATTTAGCAGGGCTCCTGCCTGTAATATTAGTTAACCCCTTCAGATGGATTACCTCGTGGGACGAGACGGTTCACCAGAAGGTATGTATCTTGTTTAATCTGGCTTAATGTCACCTTCCAATAGCAAGGTGGCATTAACCCTTCATTACCCCATATCCCACCGCTACAGGGAGTGGGAAGAGAGTGGCCAAGTGCCAGAATAGGCGCATCTTCCAGATGTGCCTTTTCTGGGGTGGCTTGGGGCAGATGTTTGTAGCCACGGGGGGGGGGCAATAACCATGGACCCTCTCCTGGCTATTAATATCTGCCCTCAGTCACTGGCTTTACCACTCTGGCGGAGAAAATTGCGCGGGAGCCCACGCCAATTTTTTCCGCAATTTAACCCTTTATTTCAGCAGCTACAGCGCTGAAATTTTGCACATACACACTACTAACATTAGTAGTGTGGAATATGCAAAAAAAAGGGGGATATGAGATGGTTTACTGTATGTAAACCATGTCTCATATCCTGTCGGGTTTGTGCAGGAGAAATGAAAAGCCGGCAATTGAATTACCGACTTTTCACTAACACCGCTGCGTATTTCTCGCAAGTCACACTGCAGGTCCGTGTGGAATCCGTATTTTTCTCGCCCCCATAGACTTTCATTAGCGATTTTTTTGCGCAATACGCTGACAAACGCAGCATGCTGCGATTTTGTACGGCCGTAGAAAGCCGTATAATACTGAACCGTAATATACGGCTAATAGGAGCAGCCCCATTGAGAATAATTGTGCCGTATGTAATGCGAGTTTTACGGACGTAGTTTCTGCGCTCTTACGTCCGTAAAACTCGCCAGTGTGACGCCGGCCTCACAGTGCCGACCTGACACCCTCTGTAGGCTACTGTTCACAATCCTGCTGACAGGTTCCCTTTAATTTACTAATTAAGCATTTTTAACATGTTCAAGGTGATGGGGTAGATTAAGCAAAAGCAATTTAAGGCCGGGGGCACACTATCAGTATTTGGTCAGTATTTTACATCAGTATTTGTAGCCAAAACCAGGAGTGGGTGATAAATCCAGAAGTGGTGATGTATTTCTATTATACTTTTCCCCTGATTGTTCCACTCCTGGTTTTGGCTACAAATACTCATGTAAAATACTGACCAAATACTGATTAAATACTGATAGTGTGACCTCGGCCTTACAAAGGTTTTTTTTCACGTTATCTTTGCTCTGCAGATGGATTATAATGATACCAAGTTTCCTTTTACCATTTACTTTTTCACAATTTATACCTATCATAATAAAAATTGTATTGCATCATTCAAAGTTTCATATATTTTTTTTAATCCCAAGTACCTTGTTCTTTTATTCCTGTATGCCTTGACAGAGCCTATATATGTACTTACGTGCCAGACATGAAGACTACTAATATTCACCTTGCTGCCACAACCATGGGCATCCAGCAACTGCCACAATCGCATTTCAGGGGGCCTTTGGGGTGACGGAGGGAACCCCTTCCCTCTGTAAACCACCAAATGACAGTCAGTATAAAAATGCTAGAATTTAATTGAAAGCAATTGTCCACTACTTGCACAAACCCATCTCAGTCAGCAAGTCTGAACCAATAAAATAACAACATTTGTAATCACCTCTGGTGCTGGCGCTGTTCCAGTGGTGTCAGTACTCACTCTCTGGCTGCTTACATCACATTGCTATGTCACGCAAGCCCAGTCAGCATTGGATCCCTTATCTCTGCATTCAGACCAATTAAACATCAAGAGGAAGTGACCAGCCAGCCACAGCTCTGACTTCCTGGTGTCTGATTCATCCAAAAGCAAGGGAAGTGAAGCCAGTGCTAATTGGGTTAAGGGCTTGCAGGACATAATGTGACCCAAGCCCAGGGAGAGCGAGTGCCAACACCAGTGGATCAGCACCGGCAGTAAGTATATCTGGTGTTGTCCAAGTAGTGGACAACCCCTTCAACTCCAATGTAGGAATCTTACTATTAGTCACATCCAAGCTCCTTTGCCCCTGGACCACCATGATGCACATGTATAGTATTATGAAGGAACTACATCCTGCATATGACACACATATCAAATGATGCCACTGTCAGATCATCTTTACCGATAAATATATATTTTTTGGATTCTGTGTGCTGGAATATGCAGAGCTACTTTGTATATCTTATTTTGTACATCAACATTTTTGGTTGGAAAAACTTTAGGGCTTGTGCAGATGACTGTAGATGCTTCCATTCGAGAGAATCGGGCCTATTATGCAAATAGTACTGATATGGTCATCTGAACCTGCCCTTACTAGGACTTTCATCTCACCGTCACTTAATAGAACTAGCATGAACCTCTATTGTTCTATGCATAGTAAGTCATTCTATGTTACATTACAAATTCCATTTCTACTAGATAATGAGATTTTCAGACATTAATAATTTTTGCAGACCTACATTTCTCATATGATTGGAATGCTTTGTTATATATTAAGATGTATGTATTTCTTCTTAGTTTTGGCATATCGCCATTGAAAAAATGTAAGTTGACATAACTATTCAAACAATAGTTAAAAAAATAACTAAAATATAGGAAACCAGTTGAAAGAAAAGTTACTTGATTGACAATGATGAGAAAACAAAAGTATATCTTATTCTGAGGGGAGACTAGAATATGTTAATGTCACAACTTATTTATTCTGAGTATCCTTGCAATAAATGCTTGCATGCTGTAAATATGACTCTCTCATGTTATGGGTGTTTTGGGAACTCCAATAGTGTTTACTGTAGATTGTTATATGCATTATTAACATTATAAGTGAGCAAATGGCAATTCGTTAAAATATGGTCTAATTTTTAAACCTTAACGACCGCCAATACGCCTTTTAACGGTGGCAGTTAAAGGTACTTATTCCTCAGAGCTGCTTTTTAACAGCACTGAGAAATAAGTGTATAGCGCCCCCCAGCACCCCCCAAGATTTGCGTCTGTTTTTACTGTCCCCAGTCTCTTGATCGCCATTATTCACCAAATAACGGCGATAGCAAAAATGGTCGCTTTTCCATTAATTTCTCTCTCCTCTGATATAATCTAGCATACCAGATGAGAGAGAAATGGGGTCACCCGAGTCCCCCCGGTTACTCCATCATCCTCGGACCATCCAGCTCCGTCCCCCGGCCCGCCAGAAGAAAATGGTGGGTGCCTATGCAATGCGCCCATCGAGATCTGCCGGCCGGTATCCAGCAACAATAGATTTTTCCTATTGGTTCATTTAGATCACTGAGATAGACCCTATCACAGTGATCAAAATAATAAATTAGTAAATCAAACCCCCTTTGTTACCCCTAAGTTAGGTAAAAATAATAAAATAAAAAATGTACTTTTTTCTATTCTTTGCAGTTAGGTTTGGGGTTAGAGCTAGGGTTAGGGTTGGGGCTAGGGTTGGGGGTAGAGCTAGGGCTATGATTGGAACTAGGGTTGGGGTTAGAGCTAGCCCTAGGTTTGGGCTAGGATTAGAGTTGAGGCTAGGGTTAGGGTTGTGGTGTTGGGGTTAGAGTGGGGTTGAGGTTAGGGTGGTGTTGGGGTTAGGGTTGTGGTTAGGGGTGTGTTGGGGTTATAATTGTGGTTCGGGTTGGGATTAGGGTTAGAGGCGTGTTGGGGTTAGTGCTGTGTTAGGGTTGGAGCTAGATTTTGGGGTTTCCAGTGTTTAAGTCCATCGGGGTTCTGCAAACGTGACATGGCAGCCAATTTTGTGCTCAAAAAGTCAAATGGTGCTCCCTGTCTTCTGAGCCCTACTATGCACCCAAACAGTGGCTTTCCCCCACATACGGGGTATGGGCATACTCTGCAGAAATTGCACAACAAATTTTGTGGTTTATTTTCTCCTGATACCCTTGTGAAAATAAAAAAGTTTGGGTTTAAAGTAAATTTTTTTGTGAAAAAAGTAAAATATTACTGTCTCCTACTACATACAATTTCCAATATCAATGTAACAATCATTATACTGTTTTTATTACAATACAATATTCTCTTAGTATCATTCATAACATATAAAGTTTGATTGTTCAAGAAATGTTTACAGCTGTTTAACTATTAATCACATGTCCTGGTTCAGGCACTGATCCTGATTTCTTCTCCTTGAGAGAGTTCTCTTTTGTGCAAGTCCATACAAGATTACTGTGGTAACCCGACAACCACCTGAGAACATCCAAAGTTTTTAATGGGTGACTTGGACACCTATGTGCTGTCTGAGTATTCAGTTAGCATATCATTCAGTTATCACATGAACTTCAGGAGTTTGTCTCAAAATTCTTCTTATTTATCAACAATATACTATTATTATTATTATGTATCATGCTGCTGTTCACACGTAGAACTGTGGTGCAACTGTGTGTATTCTTTTCTGCAAGGAGATAACCAATTTGCCTGCAGTAAACCATTTGTCTGCTTTAAGCTTAATGAACTCATCTCTACTAATACTGCTACTATAGACAACTACAATTTTGCTACAACTGTGTACAGTCTTCACTGCCAACATCCTTTTTGACTTTTGATCTCTGTGGGACTGCAGTTAACCATCTGTCTAATTATTGCATTTGACTGCCATTTACCATGTGGTTGCTGAAAACATGCAACTCTGCCATTAACCATTTGTCTACTGCTAGTCCTAGATTCATTATACATCTTCAGGTCCTGTACATCCACACTCCAAGATCTGGTCTCCATGTGGTATGGTGCTTTCTGCCATTCTAGATACCCCATTTTGCTGGTTCTTCCTGATCCACATGCCATCCGATAAGTCCTGGTCTGCTGTACCATTTACTTTGGTCCGTGTTGTTCATGCTGACTTATAGTTTAGAGCAAGAATCCCCAACCTGTGGCTCAGGAGTCGCATGTAGCTCAAGGGACCATGATGTGTGGCTCGCGTCTGTCTTACAACTTGGTGCATTAGCACCAGATCTTAAAAACAGCTATGAAGAGCAGGTTTCCAGATGGTGACTTTAATGAGTAACCCCAACATAGAAGAGCAGATCTGGATGCATACACTGTCCTATGGGGTAGCAAGATGATTTAAATAAATGCTGAGATGTGCATAGGATTATAATGAAAAATAGAGGGGGTTCTTGAAGCTGGATGTGATAGTGTGAATGGAGCGCCTGATGCAATTATATAGAGTGAGGGTACTATGGGTGCTCCTGCATGTAGGTATACTGACTTGGCACTTGTGGACACCAAAAGAAGAGTGCCCTTGTGCAGGACAGCATATGGGCTCTTTGTAGTCCAATAACTCATCATAATATACAATTCCCCCTGCTTTGGAGTTGAAAATGGGCTCCCTTACCTTATGGTCCCCTGTGTAGCTGTGCAGGTTGCACCAATAATACACCCCTTTAACCTGGTGCAATTTCTGTGAGGAAACCATGGCTGTCATTAAACATATAATGGGGGCTCTGCGTGTTCCTACTGTGGGGGAGGCAGGAGCTGGATGTCACTATTCAGGGAGAGGAGGGTAACTTTGGATGTGACTCCTGACATTCTCTTAGAAGTGAATGTCGCTCTCTAAGAAAGGTTATGAATCACTAGCTTAGAGGATCACCCTCTGCAAGTGAGCCCATAACATTATCAATCAATTTACATGTAAATTTATTGATAGGTTACATGAGTTGTAACTAGGCTTTCCTTAAAAAGGGCAAATATTTGGTTGTCTTTCCTAAGACTATATCTAAATACCCTTGCCAAGACAGAATGAGGTTTTGACAATCCTTCTCTTGCATCCAGCATCTTGGACATATGTGCAATTAGATATAACCCCTATGCTCATTTTTTCTTCTGTAGAGTGATATTTTTTTTTTCTTCAATTAAGAACTAGAGCCTGGATATATTTTCACCACCTGGTCCTGAGCATCCAGACACAAAATCCAGGCTATATTCTTCAAGACGCCTGTTTTCTAAAGTATGTGAGATGCTTTTCCCATATGCATGAGAAACCTTCATCTGCTGACTTATGTGCATTTCTGTTTTCCTTTTGTTTGTATGCAGCTCTATTTATAAAGCACATTGATTTTGCCTTCAAATGTTTCACTTGCGTTTGCCAAGAATTTATTCCAACTCTGAGACCTGAAAAGCTCCCAGGATTTCTGCAGTCTATATTTGAAATTATTTGGCTTGATTTTACATCCATTACAAATATTCCTTCATATTTCTAACATACTGGGTTCAGAATGTGGGGAAAAAGGATCAGCAATTTTAATGCAAAAATGGTTCATGGTTTCTTGTTACAGATTCTGGGTATCAAAAACATTTACAGTAATATTTTATCTTAAAATGAATACCGGTAAGTAGCACTTTATTTTATCTGATAATTTTCACAGACTAGAAAATCAAATTTTCTGTGCCTTTCCTTGATTCTATTAGGTTATTGAAAATGTTATGACAGTTATAATTTTCACTTAAGCTTTATATACTTAGTTTCAATGGGAACCCTAAGAAGAACAGTGATTGGATGACCCTTGAATACGTGTTTGTGGGATCCGACTGTTACAAACCTAGTGATAACAAATTAGTGGTATTGACTAGTCACCAGAAATGTGACATAAGTTATAGGGGCTATGGTGCAGTTCTAATAGATAAGTACGATATGCTACTCAGGAATCATGTGAAAACTCCTGTAAGTCTATGTGTCATACTCACTAAGCTCTAAAATGTTCATCTAATAAAATTTGAGGGGCGTGGTTTATAAAATGTGCATAGCTTATTTAAGACCAAATGCCCCCAAACCAGAGGCTTTTTGAGATTATTTTGTTTTATTAGACAATTAAAGGAGTACAGTTAAACCAAATTATCACCTATCCTGATGATCAATAGAGTATCCTACCACTGGGAACCACTGTGATTGGCAGTTTAGGAAATTTTTATCCTAGAAGGGGAACTTTTATCCCTGTTACAAAGGGGCGTGGCAGGTCAGATGCCTTAACCTTAACTCCATTCATTATTTTTGGGACTGCCTGAAAATGTCTTCCACAGCGCTCAACAGCCCCACAAGTAATGAATGCAGAGCAGGTTAAACTTGCACACTGCCACCCCATTCTGCAGGTGATAAAAGATCCCTGTGCTGCTGATCGGTGCAGGTCTGAGAGGATAAATCCCCATTAATCAATACTGATCAAAAAGTTGATAATTATCTTGCGGATAGTTGATAACTTGTTTTACCTGGACAACCCCTTTAAAGCAAGTGATTAGTGATGGGTGAACCCAAACAGTAAAGTTCGGGGTCCGTACTGAACACCTAGTGTCTATGCATGGACCCTGAACGTGGACTTCTCAAGGAAGTCTGTGTTACTGTTTGAGTTCGGCAGCCTGAACATTTGCTGTTTCCCATTCATCTGTGTGACAGCACGAGAAACACCACTAATCTGATCTGGGTCACAAATCGGTGGGATTTACGGTAAGTGCGAGCTATATGCAGCTGTCAGAGATTGACAGCAGCATTTAACAGCCCTATTCCACCTGCGGCTGTTAGAGGCACATACTAGCTGTTCAAAACAGCTGACGTGTGCCGGGAAAGATGTGGGCTCAGCACCGGAGCCCGCATCAAAGTGAGAGAGTCCAACATGGGTGTATAATTACGAAAGGGGCTAATCTGCTGACACATGTCCCTAACAGCGGCAGGTGTAATTGCAGTCTACCTGTGGCTGTTAATTTGGAACGTACATCACTAATCCCACCCATCAGTGCCTGTGTTACATGTCTGTGGGTTGCCGATAGGTTGACATGACAACCCAGGGTCTGCAGGATACCCTTGTGCTTATCATTGCCGGATTGCTATGAGCACCACCCTGAGGTCGGCGCTCATACCATCTGAGCATTTCTGAAGCCCTGCTCTGCGTAGCACAAGTGATCGGATGATTGCAACTTCTAGCCTACATTGGAGACTATTGGAGCAATTGTAAAGTAAAAAAAAGTTTTTAAAAATATTAAAAAACTAAAAAAATATATAAAAGTTTAACCCCTCATTCGACCCATTCCAAATAAAACAATTAAAAAATACACATATTTGGTATTGCCGCGTTCAGAATCGTCCGATCTATCATTATATAAAAAGAATTCATCAGTAAACGGCATAGCGAGAAAAAAGTAAAATGCTAGAATTATGTTTTTATGGTCACTGCAACTTTGCACTAAAATGCAATAACGGGCGATCAAAACATCGCATCTACACCAAAATACTATCAATAAAATTGTCAGCTCGGCACGCAAAAAATAAGCCCTCACCCACCCACGCAAAATGGAGATGCTAAGTGTCTCGAAAAATGTTGCAATTTTTTTTTTTTTTCACTACTTAAATAAAAGAACCATCTACATTTTTGGTGCCTACAAACTCAAATTGATTCGGACAATGATATTGGCATGTCAGTTTTAGCATTTGGTGAACATGGTGAAAAAAACAATGGAATTTTTGTTTTGGAGAGCCTCTGATTTGCCTAAACAGTGAAAATCTCCCACCAGTGACACCATTTTGGTCATACAAATTGTATGGTGCAATTTCTCCTGTTACCTTCAAGAAAATGCAATATTTTGGGCTAAAACATATTTGTGGGGAAAATTGGATTTTTTTAAATTTTTACAGCTCAACTTTATAAACTTCTGTGAAGCACCTGGGGGTTCAAAGTGCTCATCACACATATAGACCAATTACTTGATCTATCTACATATAGATGTAGATAGATCAAGTAATTGGTCTATATGTGTGATGAGTAACGTTGAGCATTCCGATACCGCAAGTATCGGGTATCGGCCGATATTTGCTGTATCGGAATTCCGATACCGAGATCCGATATTTTTGTGGTATCGGATATCGGTATCGAAACAACATTAATATGTAAAATAAAGAATTAAAATAAAAAATATTGCTATACTCACCTCTCCGACGCAGCCTGGACCTCACCGAGGGAACCGGCAGCGTTGTTTGCTTAAAATTTGCGCGTTTCCTTCCTTACGTGAAGTCCCGGCTTGTGATTGGTCGCGTGCCGCCCATGTGGCCGCGACGCGACCAATCACAGCAAGCCGTGACGTAATTCAGGTCCTTCAGGATTTTAAAATTACGTTCCGGCTTTGTGATTGGTCGCGTCGCGGTCACATGGGCGACGCGACCAATCACAAGCCGTGACGTCACGGGAGGCTGGACACGCGCGCATTTTAAAATGCGCGCTTGTCCTGCCTCCCGTGACGTCACGGCTTGTGATTGGTCGCGTCACCCATGTGACCGCGACGCGACCAATCACAAGCCATGACGTCACGGGAGGCAGGACAAGCGCGCATTTTAAAATGCGCGCGTGTCCAGCCTCCCGTGACGTCACGGCTTGTGATTGGTCGCGTCGCCCATGTGACCGCGACGCGACCAATCACAAAGCCGGAACGTAATTTTAAAATCCTGAAGGACCTGAATTACGTCACGGCTTGCTGTGATTGGTCGCGTCGCGGCCACATGGGCGGCACGCGACCAATCACAAGCCGGGACTTCACGTAAGGAAGGAAACGCGTGAATTTTAAGCAAACAACGCTGCCGGTTCCCTCGGTAAGCTCCAGGCTGCGTCGGAGAGGTGAGTATAGCAATATTTTTTATTTTAATTCTTTCTTTTACACATTAATATGGATCCCAGGGCCTGAAGGAGAGTTTCCTCTCCTTCAGACCCTGGGAACCATGAGGGATACCGTCCAATACTTGAGTCCCATTGACTTGTATTGGTATCGGGTATCGGTATCGGATTGGATCCGATACTTTGCTGGTATCGGCCGATACTTTCCGATACCGATACTTTCAAGTATCGGACGGTATCGCTCAACACTAGTGATGAGCACTTTGAACTCCCAGGTGCTTCACAGAAGTTTATAATGTTGAGCTGTAAAAATTAAAAAAAATCCAATTTTCCCCACAAATATGTTTTAGCCCAAAATATTGCATTTTCTTGAAGGTAACAGGAGAAATTGCACCATACAATTTGTTGTGCAATTTCTCCTGAGTACACCAATACCCAATATGAGGGACAAAACTACTGTTTGGGCGCATGGCATGGCTCGGAAGGGAAGGAGCGTTATTTGTTTTTTTGAATGTAAAATTTCCTTGAATCATTAGCGGACGTCATGTCCCATTTGGAGAGCCCCTGATGTACTTTACCAGTGGAAATCCCCTACAAGTAACCCCATTTTGGAAACTAGACCCCTCAAGGAATGTATTTAGATGCATGGTGAGCACTTTACACCCTCAAGGGCTTCACAGACTTTTATAACGTTGAGCCGTCAAAATAATAAAATCACATTTTTCTCACAAAAATGTTATTTTAGTCCCAAATGTTGCATTTTCAGAAAGGTAAAAGGAGATATTCCACTATAAAACTTGTAGTGCAATTTCTCCTAAGTACACCAATTCCCCATATGAGGGAGAAAATTACTGTTTGGGAGCATAGCAGGGCTCAGAAGATAAGGAGCATCATTTGACTTTTTGAATGTAAACTTTTCTAGAATCATTACCGGACGTCATGTCCCATTTGGAGAGACCTTGATGTGCCTTAAGAGTGGAAACCCCCCACAAGTTACCCCATTTTGGAAACGAGACCCCTCAAGGAATGTATTTAGATGCATGGTAAGCATCTAGAACCCTCAGGTGCTTCACTGAAGTTTATAATGCTGAGCCGTGAAAATAATAAAATCACATTTTCCTTCCAAAAATGTTGTTTTAGCCCCAAGTTTTACATTTTCTAAGAGCTAATAGGAATTTTTTTTTACAACAAACTGAGGTCCATTTTTCCTGAGTGCAGCAATACCCTACAGATTTCTCAGGCACAGTGCAAAGCTCAGAAGGCAAGGAGCGCCAGATTTTACTGTTACAGTTTGCAGGTGCCATGACCCAACAGGAGAGCCCATGAGGTGCCAGAACAGTAGAACCCCCCCATAAATGACCTAATTTTACAAACTATACCTCTCAGTGAATTCATCTAGGGGTGCAGTGATTCTATTGACACCATGGGTGTGTCACCAAATGTTATACTATTAAGCAGTGAAGAAAAAATAACTACATTTTTACCATGAAAATGTAGTTTTAGCCCAAGATTTCATATTTTTGCACAAGAAGTGGGTAAAAATGGCACCAAAATTTGTTCCACAATTTCTACTGAATGTGGCAATACCCCATATGTGGCTGTACAGTACTACTTAGCCATATGGAGAGACCCATGAGGAACGGAGCTCTATTTGCCTCCAGGAGCACAGATTTTCTTAGAAGAGTTTGCGGACTCCATATACAGAGACCCTAATTGCTAGAAGAGTAGAATCCCCCGTCAAGTGACCCCATTTTGGACATTATACCCCTTTGGTAATTTATCTACAGGTGTAGTGCTTAGTTTGACTATATGGGTATTTTCCAGAAACAAGACGCAATGAATGTTGCCGAGTGAAAATTGCAAACTGCAGTTGCAGTGACCAGTATACTGTAGTGACCAATACGTTGCAGTCACCAGTATGTTCTGCTCAGCTTGTGCTTTCGGAGGCATGCAACCATTTGTTAGGCAGGCTCTCATCACTTCAGAAATGCCAAACATGTGGACGCTATATGTGGTTTAGGTACACTGTGGGGCTCAGAAGAGAGAGGGGCATTTGGATTTGGGAGCACAGAATTTGCTCCCATACAGATGCACCATTTTTGGGGCGGCTGGGAGCTGGTATATGTAGCCGGGGGGGCAATATCCATGGCCCCTTCCTGGGCTATGAATATCAACCCGCAGCTGTCTGCGTAGCCTTTCTGGCTATAAAATATAGGGGGACCCCAAGTAATTTTTTTGGGGGGACCCCCTATTTTAATAGCCAGTAAATGTTATGCAGACAGCTGTGGGCTGATACCCAATGCCCCTATCCAGGCTATGAATATTACCCCCTTCCCAGGCTACAAATATTGGCCCCCGGCCGTCAGCTTTCCCCCTCTGGCGCAGAAAATTGCACGGGAGCCCACGCCATTTTTTCCCGTTCTTGTTTCAAAATTAAACACATTGTTCATTAATAAACATCGGCCTTGCTATTATATGTCTATAGATATATCTATAGATATATCTCTCTATCTATAGATATATCAATAGATAGATATATTTATAGATAGATATATCTATAGATACATAGATATATCTATCTAACTATCCATATAGCTATCTACATCTATCCATAGATATATCTATCCATAGATCGGATAGAACGGGCTCAATAACTAGTATATTGTAACCCCCATGGTCCTCCAGACTTTATAATGCACCCCAATGGTCCTCCATACTAAATAATGCAGGCTCCATAGTCCTTCATACCATATAATGCACCCCCACGGTTCTCCATGCTATATAAAACACCCTCCATAGTCCTCCATACTATATAATGTCCCCTTGGTCATTAATAGAATGTAATGGACTGCACCATGGTCCTCAATACTATTTAATGCCCCCTCCATAGTTATCCATACTAAATAATGCACCCCCATGGTCCTCCATACTATATGTTGCACCCCCTTTGGTCATCCATACTATATAATGCACTCTTCATAGTCCTCCATACTGTTTAATGCACCCCCCATGGTCCTCTATACAATATAATATACTAATACACTCCCCATGGTCCTCCATACTGTATAATGCACCCCCATGGTCCTCCATACTGTATAATGCACTCCCTAGGGTCCTTCATACATTATAATGCGCCCCCTATGGTCCTCCATTCTATATAATGCACCTTCCATGGTCCTACATTCTATATTATGCACCCCCCATGGTCCTACATATTCTATAATGTACCCCAATGGTCCTTCATGCTATATAATACACTCACATAGTCCTTCATACAATCGCATACAAGATTTCTCTCGTGCATCCCCCCTACTCTGAAACTCTCTACCACAACATATCAGACTCTCACCTACCATCGAAACCTTCAAAAAGAACCTGAAGACCCACCTCTTCCGACAAGCCTACAACCAGCAGTAACCACCGATCGACCAAACCACTGCACGACCAGCTCTATCCTTACCTACTGTATCCTCACCCATCCCTTGTAGATTGTGAGCCCTCGCGGGCAGGGTCCTCTCTCCTCCTGTTCCAGTTGTGACTTGTATTGTTCAAGATTATTGTACTTGTTTTTATTATGTACACCCCTCCTCACATGTAAAGCGCCATGGAAAAAATGGCGCTATAATAATAAATAATAATAATATAATGCACTCCTATGGTCCTTCATACTATATAATGCACCCCCATTTGTCCTCCATACTATATAGGGCACCCCTCATGGTATCCAATACAATATAATGCACCTTCCATGGACCTTCACACTATATAAAGCTCTCTCCATAGTCTTCCATACTAAATAATGAACTCCCCATGGTTCTCCATATTATATAATGCACCCCAATGGTCCTCCATACTCATCTCAGGGTGCTATTGGGGTTAAAAAGGAAGCTCCCTGACTCTGTGAACCATATAGATGCAGTAGTAATTATTGACAGCCAGCATTTAAAGGGTTAAACAGCCATAGTCGGTGCCACTGATGGTCGTGGCTGATGCAGAAAATTGTCAGGTATAGTGTACAGCTGGCAGATATAAGATTGTCACCTGTCGGGGAATGCTAGTCTCTTATATCGCAGGTCAGTAAAAAGACGTATTGGTGGTCACAAAGGGGTTAAGTTAAATGCCCATTGTTTTGGCTAATTTGTTGACACTGTAGCATGATCATGTGGTCCATAAGTTATTCATTTGCGGTAATATGGAGTGCAATCGGTGTTCCACAGACGCCATCTTTGCCAACGTCCCTTTCGATTTTCTGTGGAGCGCACTGCATATAACCCTATATAAATGGCAGTGCCTTTTTGGATGCAGCGCATTTATTTGGCCACATGGAGAGAGATTGGAGTCTCTCATCAGTCCCCTGATGAACCTTGGAAAACGCAGTGGTAAATGCGTTGGGACAGGGACAACTTAAAATGATAAGTGTCATCTTTTCTTATCAATTGCTATGCTCATATAAGGGGGCATCATTTTTCATTGAGATCTGCTATTTATTTTGGTGAAGGTGTCAACTAGGGTTGAGCGAAACGGGTCGTTCATTTTCAAAAGTCGCCGACTTTTGGCAAAGTCGGCGTCTCATGAAACCGAGCCGATCCCAGCATTGCATCGGCCATGCGGTACGTGACTTTCGCGCCAAAGTCGCGTTTCAATGACGCGAAAAGCGCCATTTCTCAGCCAATGAAGGTGAACGCAGAGTGTGGGCAGCGTGATGACATAGATCTCAGTCCCCACCATCTTAGAGAAGGGCATTGCAGTGATTGGCTTGCTTTCTGCGGCGTCACAGGGGCTATAAAGGGGCGTTCCCGCCGACCGCCATCTTACTGCTGCTGATCTGAGCTTAGGGAGAGGTTGCTGCCGCTTCTTCAGAAGCAGGGATAGTGATAGGCAGGGTACATAAAGCTGCAAACCGCTTGTGCTGTAGCGATTTCCACTGTCCAACACCACCTTTTGTTTGCAGGGACAGTGGAAGCTACATTTTTTTTTTCCTCAGCGCTGTCGCTCATTGGGCTGCCCTAGAAGGCTCCCTGACCCTGATAGCTGCGTTGCTGTGCCTGTGTGTGTACGATGCTGTGCAAACCAACTGCTTTTTTCAAAACACAAATCCTCTTGTTCCTTCCTTTCTGCACAGCTATCTTTTTTGTTTGTCCACACTTTTTATTTAATTTGTGCATCAGTCCACTCCTTATTGCTGCCTGCCATACCTGGCTGAGATTACTGCAGGGAGATAGTAATTGTAGGACAGTCCCTGTTTTTTTTTTTTTGTGGGAGATTAAGATTGGCATTTCTGCTAGAATGCCATCCCTGTGTGTGCCATCTCTCTCAGTGGGCCATAGAAAGCCTATTAATTTTTTTGCTTGATTTGGGTTCTAAAATCTACCTGAAAAAAAATCACTACATCAATCAGTGGGAGATTAATATTGCCCTTTCTGCTTGTGTGCCACTCCTGACTCCTGTGTGCCATCTCTCACTCAGTGGGCCATAGAAAGCCTATTTATTTTTTATTATTTGGTTTCTAAAGTCTCCCTGAAAAAAAAAAAAAAATTCAAACAGTGGGAGATTAATATTGCCCTTTCTGCTTGTGTGCCACTCCTGACTCCTGTGTGTGCCATCTCTCACTCAGTGGGCCATAGAAAGCCTATTTATTTTTTATTATTTGGTTTCTAAAGTCTCCCTGAAAAAAAAAAAAAATTCAAACAGTGGGAGATTAATATTGCCCTTTCTGCTTGTGTGCCACTCCTGACTCCTGTGTGTGCCATCTCTCACTCAGTGGGCCATAGAAAGCCTATTTATTTTTTATTATTTGGTTTCTAAAGTCTCCCTGAAAAAAAAAAATTCAAACAGTGGGAGATTAATATTGCCCTTTCTGCTTGTGTGCCACTCCTGACTCCTGTGTGTGCCATCTCTCACTCAGTGGGCCATAGAAAGCCTATTTATTTTTTATTATTTGGTTTCTAAAGTCTCCCTGAAAAAGAAAAAAAAAAGAAAACAGTGGGAGATTAATATTGACATTTGTGCTTGAGTGACAGTCCTGCGTGTGTGGCATCTCTGTGATTTGGTGCCACAGAAAACAGAGTGTGTAACATTGTGCCTGATTTTCCTTGTGGTCTCACCAACCTGTTAAGGGATATTGAAATCATACTGAAGTTATAGCTCACCGTGTAAGTTGTTTGACAGCAACAAATAAAGATACTTAGGTTAAGTTTTTAAAACAATGAGGAAGTCTGGTGCAAGAGGTCGTCGTGGCCGTGGGCGTTCATTGTCAGCTGGTAATGATGGTAGTGGTAGTGGAGCATCAGGTTTGTCGTGGGGATAAAAATATTCCACCTAAGTCTGGAGCTGTGGAGCCAGTTTCGTCGTCTGGCTACACAAGGCCTCAAACGCTCTCTTTTCTGGGAGTAGGAAAACCGCTTTTAAAGGCGGAGCAGCAACAGCAAGTTTTGGCTTACATTGCAGACTCAGCCTCTAGCTCTTTTGCCTCCTCTTCTGAAACTGGTAAATGTAAAAGCAGCGCGTCGCTTGTGGATGTTCACGGTCAGGGACAAGTCGCTTCCTTGTCCTCTTCAGCAAAAACTACAACAAGAGAGAAGGATGCAGCAGGCGACACAACGGGTAACTCCATGGAGCTCTTTACACATACCGTCCCTGGCTTAGAAAGTGAAACACTTAACAGGCCATGCCCATTACAAGTAGATTCTGACATGGAGTGCACTGATCCACAGCCAGAGTACTATGCTGCTCCTTTGACTCAGACCACCACATTGCCCTCTCAGGGTACTGATCCACAATCAGACCCTGATGAGACTATGTTGCCCCGCCACGAACGCTATACCACCGACCGACACAGTGACACAGACGAAGTTGCACACGAGCTCGAAGAGGAGGTAATAGATGACCCAGTTGTTGACCCCGATTGGCAGCCATTGGGGGAACAGGGTGCAGGCGGCAGTAGTTCAGAAGCGGAGGTGGAGGAGGGGCCGCAGCAGGCATCAACATCGCAACAGGTTCCATCTGCCGGGCCCGTATCTGGCCCAAAACGCGTGTCAAAGCCAAAACCTGTTGGAGGACAGCGTGGCCATCCGGTTAAAGCTCAGTCTGCAATCCCTGAAAAGGGATCCGATGCTAGGAAGAGTGCAGTCTGGCATTTTTTTAAACAACATCCAATTGATCAGCACAAAGTCATCTGTCAAAAATGTTCAACTAGCTTAAGCAGAGGTCAGAATCTGAAAAGTCTAAATACTAGTTCCATGCATAGACACTTAACCACCATGCATTTTCAAGCCTCGACTAACTACCAAACGTCCCTTAAGGTTGTAGCACCCTCGGCCAATGAAGCTAGTCAGCAACGCAACATCCCTTCCGTCACTGTAAGGCCACCATTTTCCGCACCACCGGCAGTATCTGTGCAGGTTTCTTTGCCAGCAAAAAGCAGTCAGGGTCAGGGAATCACCAGTTTTGTAGGAGGAAATATTGCATCTAGGGCACCGGCGGAAACAATACCGTCTCCAACCGTCTCTCAGTCTGCCATGTACACCGGCACACCCGAAAGTTCCACGATCTCCAGCTCTCCAGTCCAGCTCACCCTACATGAGACTCTGGTTAGAAAAAGGAAGTATTTATCCTCGCATCCGCGTACACAGGGTTTTAACGCCCACATAGCTAGACTAATCTCGTTAGAGATGATGCCCTACCGGTTAGTTGAAAGCGAAGCTTTCAAAGCCCTGATGGAGTACGCTGAACCACGATACGAGCTACCCAGTCGACACTTTTTTTCCAGAAAAGCCATCCCAGCCCTGCACCAGCATGTTAAACAGCGCATCGTCCATGCACTCAGGCAATCTGTGAGTACAAAGGTGCACCTGACTACAGATGAATGGACCAGTAGGCATGGCCAGGGACGTTATGTGTCCATCACGGCACACTGGGTGAATGTGGTGGATGCAGGGTCCACAGGGGACATCAATTTCGGGACAGTTGTGCCTAGCCCACGGTCTAGGAAACAGTTGGCTGTAGGCGTTCGCACCCCCTCCTCCTCCTCCTCCTCGTCCTCCTGCAGAAGCTACAGCTCTTCCACAGACCGCAGTCGGCCAACCACTCCATCGGCAGATGACACTGTTGCACACCAGTTGTCCCATTATGGGCCAGCTACTGGCAAGCGTCAGCAGGCTGTATTGGCTATGAAGTGTTTGGGCGACAACAGACACACCGCGGAAGTTCTGTCCGAGTTCTTGCAACAAGAAACGCAGTCGTGGCTGGGCACAGTAGATCTTGAGGCAGGCAAGGTAGTGAGTGCTAACGGAAGGATTCATGGCTGCCATCTCCCTTTCCCAACTGAAACACATTCCTTGCCTGGTTCACACCTTAAACCTGGTGGTGCAGTGCTTATTGAAAACTTATCCTGGGTTCTCCGACCTGCTCCTCAAAGTGCGTGGACTTTGCTCACATATCCGACGTTCGCCTGTACACTCCAGCCGTATGCAGACCTATCAGCGGTCTTTGAACCTTCCCCAGCATCGCCTAATCATAGACGTTGCAACAAGGTGGAACTCAACACTGCACATGCTTAAGAGACTGTGCCAACAGAGGCGGGCTGTTATGTTTTTGTGGGAGGATACACATACACGGGCAGGCAGTAGGATGGCAGACATGGAGTTGTCAGGTGTGCAGTGGTCGAAGATACAAGACATGTGTCAAGTCCTTCGGTGTTTTGAAGAATGCACACGGCTGGTTAATGCAGACAACGCCATAATAAGCATGAGCATCCCCCTAATGCGTCTGCTGATGCAAAGTTTGACGCACATAAAGGATCAGGCGTCTGCACCAGAGGAAGAGGAAAGCCTTGATGACAGTCAGCCATTGTCTGGTCAGGGCAGTGTACAGGACGAGGTAGCGGGCGAAGAGGAGGTGGAGGACGAGGAGGATGATGGGGATGAGTATATTTTTAATGCGGAAGCTTTCCCGGGGGCACTGGAAATTGGTTGCGTGGCAAGGCCGGGTTCTGGTTTTTTGAGGGACACAAGTGACGGAGATTTGCCTGAAACTGCCCCTCAACCAATCACAACCGGAGATTTGACAACTGGAACTTTGGCCCACATGGCGAATTATGCCTTACGTATCCTAAAAAGGGACACACGCATTACGAAAATGATGAACGATGACGATTACTGGTTGGCCTGCCTCCTTGATCCACGCTATAAAGGCAAATTGCAAAATATTATGCCACATGAGAACTTGGAACTAATATTAGCAACCAAACAATTAACTCTTGTTGACCGTTTGCTTCAGGCATTCCCAGCACACAGTGCACGTGATCGTTCTCACACGAGCTCCAGGGGGCAGCAGACTAGGAGTGTTAGGGGTGCACACATCAGAAGTGGCGTTGGACAGAGGGGTTTTCTGACCAGGTTGTGGAGTGATTTTGCTATGACCGCAGACAGGACAGGTACTGCTGCATCAATTGAAAGTGACAGGCGACAACATTTGTCCAGTATGGTTACTATTTTTCATCCCTTATCGATGTTATCCCTCAATTGTCATTCCCATTTGATTACTGGGCATCAAAATTAGACACCTGGCCAGAATTGGCAGAATATGCATTGCAGGAGCTTGCTTGCCCGGCAGCAAGTGTCCTATCAGAAAGAGTATTCAGTGCTGCAGGTTCAATATTAACCGAAAAAAGGACTCGTCTGGCTACCCAAAATGTTGACGATCTAACATTCATTAAAATGAACCACAACTGGATTTCGAAATCTTTTGCCCCACCTTTCCCGGCCGACACCTAGCTTTCCTATGAAAAGCTCTTGCCTGTGGACTACTGTGAATTACTTTTCTAATGTCTAATTTTCTGCAGCTGATTGTCAAGCATACGACATGTTTACACCTCCCTAAATGGCCAAACTCCCCACACGGGGCCGTGGTATCGCGACTTGCCGCAAGCACCCGTGAGACTGCTGTTTGTCTGAAGAGGTGGGTGTGCTCGCTTTTGGTCGACGGCATTGCTACTGGGTCCCTCATAGTACAATAAAGTGTCTCTGGCGGTGGTGGTGCGCACCCAACGTCAAACACACTGTTGTAACATGAGGGGCCCTGGGCCTGTACCGCCGGCCACAAGAGAGTTCACCCACCCCCAGGTCAAACATTGCTCTACCACTTCCACAGTTATCTCTCACACTTCCACCAATGTTTAGTCTATGCGCTGACATCCTTCCATACCTGCCACTGACAATACCATTGTGTTGACATGTATGATGGTACTTAACATAGTCAGGGGCAGTGTCCTCTATTTACCACAGTAAATACTTTGCGCTAAATTAGTAGGTCGGAAACAACGCAGAGGATCCCACCCCTGAACCTAATGATTGCACCCTTTAGTGTTTTTGTTTTGTTTTAATGCGAGACATTCACATTTAATTGTTGTTTTTGACTACTAACTGGCAGACACTCATTACAATCGGCCTCCGTTGACCAGACCACTGCTGCCCGTGTACCCCTGGAACCAATAATAAAGTGCCTACAGCCAGCCCATTTTATTGTGTTAGGCCTTGGAAGCCTGTCTGCGGTCCCTCCTTCCACTAGGCCTCCACTGACCAGACCACTGCTGCCCGTGTACCCCTGGAACCAATTATAAAGTGCCTACAGCCAGCCCATTTTATTGTGTTAGGCCTTCGAAGCCTGTCTGCGGTCCCTCCTTCCACTAGGCCTCCACTGACCAGACCACCGCTGCCCGTGTACCCCTGGAACCAATTATAAAGTGCCTACAGCCAGCCCATTTTATTGTGTTAGGCCTTGGAAGCCTGTCTGCGGTCCCTCCTTCCACTAGGCCTCCACTGACCAGACCACTGCTGCCCGTTTACCCCTGGAACCAATTATAAAGTGCCTACAGCCAGCCCATTTTATTGTGTTAGGCCTTCGAAGCCTGTCTGCGGTCCCTCCTTCCACTAGGCCTCCACTGACCAGACCACTGCTGCCCGTGTACCCCTGGAACCAATTATAAAGTGCCTACAGCCAGCCCATTTTATTGTGTTAGGCCTTCGAAGCCTGTCTGCGGTCCCTCCTTCCACTAGGCCTCCACTGACCAGACCACTGTCTGCGGTCCCTCCTTCTACTAGGCCTCCACTGACCAGACCACTGCTGCCCGTGTACCCCTGGAACCAATTATAAAGTGCCTACAGCCAGCCCATTTTATTGTGTTAGGCCTTCGAAGCCTGTCTGCGGTCCCTCCTTCCACTAGGCCTCCACTGACCTGATCACTGCTGCCCGTGTACCCTTGGAACCTATTTTACAGTGCCTACAGCCCGCCCATTTTAGTATGTTAGGCCTTGGAAGCCTGTCTGCGGTCCCTCCTTCCACTAGGCCTCCACTCACCTGACCACTGCTGCCCGTGTACCCCTGGAACCTATTTTAGTGCATAGAGCCTATTGTTTTATTTTATTTAATATTAATAAAGCCATGATGGACTACGCTGTACCACACTATGAGCTACCCAGTTGACAATTCTTTTGCGAGAAAAGCCATCGCACCCCTCCACCAGCATGTTAAAGACCACATTGTCCTTTCATTCTGTCAATCTGTGAGTCCAAAGGTACACCTGACAACAGACACATGGAGCGGAAGGCATGGCCACGGAAGGTTACGTGTCCTTTGTGGCGCAATGGGTTAATGTATTGCATGCATGGTCCACACAGGGGACAGCTTGGTAAGTCTGTCTGCAGTCCCTAATTCAAGTTGTCCTCAAATGAATAAATCTGAGCTTCTACCTTCTGGCTCTGATTAACTGCTGTTTTTAAACAAATTGGTGGTTCCGGCCTACTAACGGTGTCTGTCCCTGCCTGGTGTTGTCCTCAACTGAATAAAGCTGAGCTTCTACCTTCTGGCTCTGATTAACTGCTGTTTTTAAAAAAATTGTTGGTTCCGGCCTACTAACGGTGTCTGCCCCTGCCTGGTGTTGTCCTCAACTGAATAAAGCTGAGCTTCTACCTTCTGGCTCTGATTAAGCTTTTTTTTTTTTTTTTTTTTTTTTTTTTTATTGCTGGATGGGGCCTAATACCTCTGTTTGCTGCTCCCTGGTGTTTGTCCTTAACTGAATAAAGCTGAGCTTCTACCTTCTGGCTCTCATTAAGTGCTGTGTTTTTAAAAATTGGTGGTTAGGGCCTACTAACGGTGTCTGCCCCTCCCTGGTGTTGCCCTCAACTGAATACAGCTGAGCTTCTACCTTCTGGCTCTGATTAACTGCTGTTTTTTAAAAAAATGGTGGTTCCGGCCTACTAACGGTGTCTGCCCCTGCCTGGTGTTGTCCTCAACTGAATAAAGCTGAGCTTATACCTTCTGGCTCTCATTAAGTGCTGTGTGTTTAAAAATTGGTGGTTAGGGCCTACTAACGGTGTCTGCCCCTCCCTGGTGTTGCCCTCAACTGAATACAGCTGAGCTTCTACCTTCTGGCTCTGATTAACTGCTGTTTTTTTAAAAAAATGGTGGTTCCGGCCTACTAACGGTGTCTGCCCCTGCCTGGTGTTGTCCTCAACTGAATAAAGCTGAGCTTCTACCTTCTGGCTCTGATTAACTGCTGTTTTTAAACAAATTGGTGGTTCCAGCCTACTAACGGTGTCTGCCCCTGCCTGGTGTTGTCCTCAACTGAATAAAGCTGAGCTTCTACCTTCTGGCTCTGATTAACTGCTGTTTTTAAAAAAAATGGTGGTTCCGGCCTACTAACGGTGTCTGCCCCTGCCTGGTGTTGTCCTCAACTGAATAAAGCTGAGCTTCTACCTTCTGGCTCTGATTAACTGCTGTTTTTAAAAAAATTGGTGGTTCCGGCCTACTAACGGTGTCTGCCCCTGCCTGGTGTTGTCCTCAACTGAATAAAGCTGAGCTTCTACCTTCTGGCTCTGATTAACTGCTGTTTTAAAAAAAAATGGTGGTTCCGGCCTACTAACGGTGTCTGCCCCTGCCTGGTGTTGTCCTCAACTGAATAAAGCTGAGCTTCTACCTTCTGGCTCTGATTAACTGCTGTTTTTAAAAAAATTGGTGGTTCCGGCCTACTAACGGTGTCTGTCCCTGCCTGGTGTTGTCCTCAACTGAATAAAGCTGAGCTTCTACCTTCTGGCTCTGATTAACTGCTGTTTTAAAAAAAAATGGTGGTTCCGGCCTACTAACGGTGTCTGCCCCTGCCTGGTGTTGTCCTCAACTGAATAAAGCTGAGCTTCTACCTTCTGGCTCTGATTAACTGCTGTTTTTAAAAAAATTGGTGGTTCCGGCCTACTAACGGTGTCTGCCCCTGCCTGGTGTTGTCCTCAACTGAATAAAGCTGAGCTTCTACCTTCTGGCTCTGATTAACTGCTGTTTTTAAACAAATTGGTGGTTCCGGCCTACTAACGGTGTCTGTCCCTGCCTGGTGTTGTCCTCAACTGAATAAAGCTGAGCTTCTACCTTCTGGCTCTGATTAACTGCTGTTTTAAAAAAAAATGGTGGTTCCGGCCTACTAACGGTGTCTGCCCCTGCCTGGTGTTGTCCTCAACTGAATAAAGCTGAGCTTCTACCTTCTGGCTCTGATTAACTGCTGTTTTTAAAAAAATTGGTGTTCCGGCCTACTAACAATGTCTGCCCCTGCCTGGTGTTGTCCTCAACTGAATAAAGCTGAGCTTCTACCTTCTGGCTCTGATTAACTGCTGTTTTTTAAAAAATTGTTGGTTCCGGCCTACTAACGGTGTCTGCCCCTGCCTGGTGTTGTCCTCTCAACTGAATACAGCTGAGCTTCTACCTTCTGGCTTTCGGCCTATAGTATCAGATATTAAACTGCATTTGGCCTACTAGTGTGGTTGGGCCCTTAAAACAGTGTCTGCTGCTCTTTGGTTTGCTACTCCACTGAACAAAGCAGTGCCGCCTGTTTAGTCCTGTTACCAATTTTGAACTGCATTTAGCCTACTTTATTCTTTGGCCCTATATCTGTTTCCTCCTCATCCTGCCCATTGCCCAGCCACTGCTAGATGAGTCTGCTGGTACATTGACCCAGACCACTACATTCCCCTTGCACTCTACACAGCCAGAATCTGACCCTGCTGAAAGTAAGGTTCCCCTTCCCGCATGTTATACCACCTTACACAGGGACAAAGAGGAAGGTGCAGATGAAAGTGCAGGTTCCTTCATCAGGTGGGGGGGGCATACTCAATGTCGACGTCACTGGCACAGGGCCCCTCAGAGTACGCAAAAGTGTCGCTGCCGGTGGGAGGCTCCCCTGCCGTGCAAACACACCGCTGTACTTTGAGGGGCCCTGTGCCAGTGCCAATGCCAATGAGTGGGCCCCCCTGCTTGCTTAGGATCACAGCACTTGCAAACTTGACATACTTACCTCTCACTGCTCCACCGCCGTGACATAGTCCACGTTTCCTGTGCCCACTAAAACCTTGAACCAGCCCTACCCCCCACAACTTTTGCCAAATGACCCCAATTTCCAATGCCCAACTATTATTATAAAGTTAATTAAGATTGACAAGCTTCAGAAACAAGAATGGATGTTTTTGGCATTAAAATGGGCACTGTAGGTGTTTTCCTGGCCTCCACTCACTGCCGACTATGCTTCCCCATTGACTTGCATTGGGTTTCGTGTTTCGGTCGATCCCCGACTTTTAGCGATAATCGACAGACTGCACTCGACTCGACTCTGGACAAAGTCGGGTTTCACAAAACCCGACTCGACCGTAAAAAAATGAAAGTCGCTCAACCCTAGTGTCAACCAAGGGAAAATAGTTTGTGTATAGAGTATGTGTGATAGATCTACTGTTTTGGATATTTTCAACCTGACTATTACTGTATACATGTATCTTATAGCACTCTATATAGTATGATGAGCTATTTGCAATACTTTTGTCTCACACATTTGGTATGTGTTCCCACCCTGTACTCCATTTTTGGTTAATCATAGTTAGGATGAGTGTTAGGGTTTTCAGGGTTGCCAATGTTAAGCGGGGTCGCCATACCGTTAAACATTAGGGTGCCAACCTCTGCAGCAAGGTAGTGCAAATGATTGGACATACTGGGACATTTTAGCTGCCTTCATGACCCATCTGCAAGAATGATTTGATTATCCCCTGACACATGTTATCCCTTTAACAATTTCTATGATTATCAATGGTTGACACACCTTAATTCTGAAACACATGCTCATCTTACCATTTTTATTGCACTCTATTCCTCTTACTGCTAGTGTGTATATTAGGGTATTCAGGGTTATTGCCATTGAGTGGGGGCGTCATTCTATCAAACATTAGGGTGCCAACCTCCGCATACAGGTAGTGTGATCACAAGGGAATACTAGGGCCTTGTTAACACTGCATGCACCCTACTAAATATTGATAAATTTTTTTTACCCTGATGATTTATCTGAAATACACACCAGTATTTATAAGCAGGATTTGTTTGCTTTCCCAAATGTATCCATGGGTTCAGCGATAGATACATAATAGAGCAGATGTGTATTCTTTCAGCCGGGGCCAGGGTCTCCTAAGCTGACATCCTGTAGAATGTCAAATCTGTGTCCCTCATGATGGAGCCATGTTGACCTGGCCTCTGTCCTGTAGAGTGTTCCTGGCTGTGGTTTTGTAAAGTCCCCTTGATGGAGCCATGGTGTCCTGGCAGCTATCCTGTAGAGTGTTCCTGGCTGTGATCTTGTAAAGAGTCTCTGATTTATCGAGAAGGACAGAAAGTCCCTCTTTAAAACCACTTCTGTGGTTCAGGTCATCATTCACAGGTCAGGAGGAAGGTGGGATGAGCTTAACTCTCATTGTTTGAGGATTTAATCAATCTGCATAGTTTGTCCTTCTCTGTTTTGCAGGTCAACAAGGCATAGGGTTCCACACAATGGTCAATCAACATATTATCAAATATTGACTGTTCAATTTCCCTGCGTCCCTGACTTGCAAAGACAGCAGACACTAATACCCTGTAGGAGCTAATATAAGAGGCAAACGGCAGTCATTCAAAAATATAAAGAGTCAACTTTTAAGACTCATATGAAAACAGTTAATGGTTCTTGACCAACCAAAGCAAAACACATCAATTCAAAAGTCAACATAAAGATAATAGTCTATGCCTCTGGGCCTACTGAACTTACAGTACATCTGGATAATTAAGATTAATTGCTGTGTTGTCTCGCTGAACGTTGTTTATCATTACAGTATTTGGGTCAAGGAAGGGGTCATTATTAAGTAATGGAGCCAGAAAGGAGTACATAATTACAGAACTGGGAACAGGACAGGTACTTTATTACAGGATATTGTTATGATCCTGGTGGCAAGGATCGCAAACTGACCTGCTAAGTAACAGAAATCCTTAAGACAAGCTCTGGGGATGTGGGAGCTATACTGACCGCAACCCTGATTCTATCAATACACACTATAGGCAGCCGTGGAGCGTTACCTAAAATCCTAGACGCCTCATCACAGCCTGAGAAACTAGCTATCCCTAGAGAGAAAGCAAAGCCTCACTTGCCTCAGAGAAATACCCCAAAGTTTTAGACAGCCCCCCACAAATAATAACGGTGAGTTAAGGGGAAAACACAAACGTAGAAATGAAAACAGGTTTTTAGCAAATGAAGCCCGCTAACACTAAATAGTCAGAAGACAGCAAGGAATCTGTGCGGTCAGTATAAAATGCTATCAAAAATAATCCACGCAGAGATTACAAGAACCCCCACACCGACTCACGATGTGAGGGGCGCAACTCTGCACCCCAGAACTTCCAGCAAGCGAGAATATTACATATAAGCAAGCTGGACAGAACTCATCATATACAGAGAAACATTTTCAAGGAAATAATGAGCAAACATGAACTAGCAAGACTTAGCTTCTCAGGAGGAGACAGGTCACAAGGAAAATCCAGAGAGATCAGAACCAGTACTGAATACAACGACAGCAGGCTAAAAGTGAAGGTCCAGGTGGAGTTAAATAGAGGCCAGACTAGCAGAAAACGAGGCAGCTGGATTCCAGCTACAGACCCGCAGTAAGCACTAAAGGCCACCAGAGGGAGCCCAAGAACAGAACTCACACAATACCACTCATGACCACAGGAGGGAGCCCGAGAACGGAATTCACAACAGGATATGGGCTAGGATGGGAAAAATTATGAAAGGATGGGGTGAGGAAGGGGAACATTATTACAGAATGGAGCCAGTACAGGTGACATTAAAACAGAATGGGGCTTGTACTGGGGATGTTTTTACAGGATAGGGGCAGGATAGGGACATTACTAAAGAAGGTGGGGGCATTATAGGGTAAATTATGACAGTATAGGGGAGGACATATTACAGGATTGGGGCCAGTAAGGGGACATTATGACAGAATGGTGGCCAGGATGGGGATATTATTACAGTATGTAGGCAAGGAAGGGGGCATTATTACAGGAAGGGAGCCAGATTGGGGGACATTACTACAGAATAGGGGGAAATTATGACAGGAATCAGCTAGGACAGGGTCATTAATAAAGTACGGTATGTGGGCATGGTCATGGGACATTATTATAGGATGGAAGCCAGGATGGGGGACATTAATTCAAGATAGAAAGCAGAATGGGGGACATTGTTACAGCAAGGGGCCAGTATGGAGACATTATTAAAGGATTGGGACTAGGATGGAGACATTATTACAGGATGGGATCAGTACATGAGACATTATTACAGTATATATGCCAGTATGGGGGACATTTTTTCATAATGGAGGAAAGATAGAGACATTATTACATCATGTAGGCCAGGACAGAAGACATTACTACAGTATGGGTCCAAAGACAGGGACATTATTGTATGATGGGGGCCAGGATGGGGAATATTTTTGCAGTATGAGGGCAAGGTAGGGGACGTTATTTGAGGATGGAGCTGGGAAGGGGTACATTATTACAGGATGGGGGCCAGGAAAGGGATATTATTACAGGATACGGCCAGAACAGAGGATATTTTTACAGAATGAGGGCCAGGATGAAGAAAATTATTACAGGAAGGGGCCCAGGATGGGGAACATTATTACATGAAGTGGTTAGCTTGGTGGATTTTATTACATGACGTTGAAAGGATTTGGGACATTATTACAAGATGCTGGCCAAGATAGGGGACATTACTACATGATGAGGGCCAGGACAAGGGCCATTACATTATGGGGTCCAAGACAGGGAACATTATTATATGATGGGGACTAGGACGGTAGACATTATGACAATATGGAGGCCAGGATGAAGGACATTACAGGATGGGAGCCAGAATAGAATACATTATTATAGATAGGGGCCAGGCCAATGAATATTATTGTAATTTTATCTCAAGTCCTAACACAGTATTCTGCATACCTCAAGAAAAGTCCTCTCCCCTCTGTTCCAGTCCATCACTGTAAACCTGTTTACTGTAAACGATATCTATAACCCTGTATGTAACCCCATTCTCATGTACAGCACCATGGAATTAATGGTGCTATATAAATAATAATAATCTACTATATAATTGTCGAAGGGTCACTTCCATCTTTCTGTCTGTCTGTCTGTCTGTCTGTCATGGATATTCATTGGTCGCGGCCTCTGTCTGTCATGGAAATCCAAGTCGCTGATTGGTCGCGGCAAAACGGCCACGGCCAATCAGCGACGGGCACAGTCCGGCGGCAAAATGGCCGCTCCTTACTCCTCGCAGTCAGTGCCTGCTCCATAATCCCCTCCAGTCAGCGCTCACACAGGGTTAATTGCAGCGGTAATGGACCACGTTATGCCACGGGTAACGCACTCCGTTACCGCTGCTAACCCTGTGTGACCAACTTTTAACTATTGATGCTGCCTATGCGGCATCAATAGTTAAAAGATCTAATGTTAAAAATAATTAAAAAAATAAAAAATCGTTATATACTCACCATCTGTCGGACCCTCGGACCCAGAACCGGCCTTTCCCGCTTCTCACGACACTCCGGTGACTGCTCCATGCATTGCGGTCTCACGAGATGATGACGTAGCGGTCTCGCGAGACCGCTACGTCATCATCTCGCGAGACCGCAATGCACTCTTGGGTCCGGAGCGCCCGAGGAGCGTCGGTAACCGCTTTGCTTGGATCCGGGGCCAACAGAAGGTGAGTATATAACTATTTTTTATTTTAATTCTTTTTTTTAACAGGGATATGATGCCCACATTGCTATATACTGCTGGGCTGTGCAATATACTACGTGGGCTGTGCAATATACTACGTGGGCTGGGCAATATACTACTTGGGCTGTGCAATATAATACTTGGGCTGTGCAATATAATACATGGGCTGTGCAATATACTACGTGGGCAGTGCAATATACTATGTGGGCTGCTATATACTACGTGGGCTGTGCAATGTACAATGCGGGCTGTGCAATGTACTGCGTGGGCTGTGCAATATACTATGTGGGCTGTGCAATATACTATGTGCCTGTGCAATATACTATGTGGGCTGTGCTATATACTACAAGGGCTGTGCTATAAACTACGTGGGCTGTGCAATATACTACGTGGGCTGTGCAATGTACTAAGTGGGCTGTGCAATATACTACGTGGGCTGTGCTATATACTACATGGGCTGTGCAATATACTATGTGGGCTGTGCTATATACTATGTGGACTGTGCAATATACTACGTGGGCTGTGCAATGTACTATGTGGGCTGTGCAATATACTCTGTGGGTTGTGCTACATACTACGTGGCCTGTGTTATACACTACGTGGGCTGTGTTATACACTACGTGGGCTGTGTTATACACTATGTGGGCTGTGTTATACACTATGTGGGCTGTGTTATACACTACGTGGCCTGTATTATACACTACGTGGGCTGTGTTATATACAGCATGCGGGAGCTGTTATATACTACGTGAGCTGTGTTATATGCTATGTGGGCTGTTATACACTCCGTGGGCTGTGCTATATACTACGTGGCTGTGCTATGTACTCCATGGGCTGTGTTATATACTCCATGGGCTGTGCTATATACTACGTGGGCTGTGCTATATACTACGTGGCTGTGCAATATACTACGTGGCTGTGCTGCTATTTACTACGTGGGCTGTTATATACTACATGGCCGGCCGCGAACAATCAGCGACAGGCGCAGTCCTGTGTATTCAATGTATTATTCTAAAATCTTCACGAATTACAGCTGGTTTAATTATATAAGGATAGAGTAGTTAGGTATAGACACATATGCCCCCTATTTGAGGAAGCCAGTCAGGCGAAACGGCGCTGTCGGGGTCGCTGTAGAACGCTCCGTACCAGGAAAGATATCCATGTAAGTTTATAACTTTCATTTATATTACAGATAGCAGCTCATGGAAATGCACTATGCACTTTATAATGTTCAGCAGGCTATTTAGTGTTTTATAGCAAGGTTCTTGACTTCAAGGATATTTAGCACCTTAGGAACTTATGTTCCATTGTAACTGAATATGTGCATTATACTTTATATTATCTGTAGTGAGATTTCATAGAACACTATTTTTCTCTTTGCTTGCTGCTGTTAAATAAGATTATTATTATTACTGTGATACCGCCTGGTTTTGGATATTGTTCCCAGCCATATGTATTATGAGCATTCCCCTGTTTAATACATCTGTTTCATTTTAAATTGATCTATTAAAAAGATGTTTTTAATGAATTTAAATTTATTGCCTATGCCTCTTTTTCCCAAAATATATATTGGGGATTTTTTGGTCCAATGAATATTATTACATGATAGAAGCCAGGACAGTAGAAATTATTACAGGAAGGGGGCAGAAAGGTGACATTATTACAGGATGAGGGACATTATTACATGATGGGGCCAGGACAAGGGATTTTATTACAGGATGGGTTCCCAGATGTGGGACATAATTGCATGATGGTGCCAGGATGAGGACATAATTACAGAAAGGAGGCCAGGATGGGGGACATTTTTATAAGATTATTATTATTATTATTATTAGATGGAATACATTATTATAGGATGGAAGATAGGAAGTCACCTGCTGCTGGCCTCCACTCCATTTGCGGTCACACTCCCTACGACCATGATCATTGAGCTCCTATCTGAAATTCTGTATCTTACTGCTGCCTTTTGGCTAATTCGAAGTATCTTAGTCTAAGAGGGGAACAACAGTAATTTGCTGACCTATGTATGATAACTTATATTGTCACCTGAAGCAAGATATTAATCTTTGGGTAATCGCAGGACCGCCGATATCCTCTTCTATTCCTTTGAGTCTCAGATTCAGATTTTTACCTTGTGCTACAAGCTGTTGTCCTTTGCATACTGAGGCAAATTCTGTTTTTTCCAATACTCAGACATAAGGCAGGTCCATCAAACGATTTGCTGAAGTTTGACAAGTGAACAGGATATGGAATAAATATTATGTAAAAAAAACTCTACTGATGGCACCAGTTAGACCAGAACATGGCTTAAAATAAATATATTTTTCAGTTTATCTTTACATGTTTCTAGATTTCTGTCATTGCTCCAATTTACTGTTGGTGAATTTGACTATTAAGAACTATTACATTATTTACAGTAGGCATTTTTGCCAACATGGTTTTGATCTTTTGTCTGTCCAACATAATTGAAACCTTCTTCAAATTTTCCTTTTTAGACCGAGAGTACCAATAAAGACATATTTGCTTATCTCCCTCAATCATATTGGGCACAAAGGTTTTGTGACAAGAAGCATCAAGGATAATTCAGTGTTTCTTCTGAGTTTCAAAGTAGGCGTAGCCAACTTTTATAGTTTTATCCTTGTCTCATTCCTCCTGGTGAGTGTCTAAATCCCTTGAGAGATGCCATTTTCTTTCTTTTCTCTTTTGTATTTTTTAAAAAGTTATTTTTTTGTCCAACATGCCAGTTAATACATAATCTATCCAGCAGTAGCGTATTTTCCAGTATCTATGTGTATTCAGCATCTATGTGGTACATCAGGTATTGAAACTTATTTTTCTTCCTCCATCATTTCCTTGGCAACTCGTTCAGGGGAGCCACTATCTACCAAGAAGCCACCTCCGGCTCTTTGTTGATTGGTTCATTTTTGTGGTCCCAGAAATGTTTGTGTGACATCTCAGTCTTTTTGTTTTCTATATCAGGTGTTGAAATCTCCATATTAAGAACAGCAATGGAACCTTCTGAACACTCGAATTTATCTAATTTGATGCAGAAAATACAACAATATTGGTAGTAGCAGTAAAAGACACTATACAGCTTTAAAAAAAGGGCTGGATGCTTTTCTCACAACAAATTGAAAAAAGCAATTTTTGCCTGTGCCTGTGTGAACAATGCCACATACAGACTATTTTTGCCTGTGCCTGTGTGAACAATGCCACATACAGACTATTATCTCTAGTGTTGAGCGATACCTTCCAATATCCAGAAGTATCGGTATCGGATTGGATCGGCCGATATCCAAAAAATATCGGATATTGCCGATATCGATACCCGATACCAATGCAAGTCAATGGGACAAAAATATCGGAACATAAATAAGCCCTTTCTGTCCTTCTACATCCTGTTCCGGAGGGGGGAAGAGTGTGGGCGGTGCGTGGGCCGACACTGTGCGTGTCTGTGTATGTGGGCTGGGACTGTGCGGGCTGCTGGAGGTCTGTGTGGGCCTGCCGGGGCTCTGTGCGGGCTGCCAGGGGCTCTGTGCAGGCTGCCAGGGGCTCTGTGTGGGCTGCCGGGGGCTCTGCAGGCTGCCGGGGCTCTGTGTGGGCTGCCGGAGCTCTGTGCGTGTGTGCAGGCATCGTCCGATGGGACTACATACTACATGCTACATACATGCTACATACATGCTACATACATGCTACATACATGCTACATACATACTACATAGATACATACTACATACATACATACATACATACATACATACTCTATACATACATACATACATACATACATACATACTACATACATACAATTCAATTCAATTCAAAGAAGCTTTATTGGCAGGACCAAATAAACATCAGTTTTGCCAAAGCATGTGTTCAGTAGGGAACAGGGAGTAGGGACTGTGGGAACGATAGATGGGGTACAGGTTGGGGGTTAAGGAAGTCCATGGCATATCATGGCTGTCTTTCTCGCAGTCTATGGCATGCGTTCACATACTGCGCTGCTATCTTCACTGTGCTCTCTTCTTCCCCCAGCAGGATATATGTTTTCTCTTCCTCCTTCATGGTGCTGAAATCTGGGAAGAGATCGGAGAGTCTCCTGAAGTGAGTGTCCCTCATTGCTGAGTATTTGGGGCAGTGTAGCAGGAAGTGGTTCTCATCCTCCAGGGCCTCGAGGTCACAGTGTTGGCACAGTCTTTCCTCCCTGGGCTTGTAGCTCTGTCTGTGCTGGCCAACCTCGAGGGCCAGATTGTGGGCACTGAGTCTATACCGGCTCAAGATCTGGCAGTCTCTGGGGTCCGAGAGTTTCTCCAGATATGGAGCCAGTCTGTAGTCTCTCTGTAGACTCTGGTACATGGACTACATACATACTACATACATACATACTACATACATTACATACATACTACATACCTACTACATACATACTACATACATTACATACATACTACATACATACATACTACATGAATACATACATACTACATACTACATACATTACATGCATACTACACACTACATGCATATTACATACATTACATACATACTACATACATTACATACATACTACATACTACATACATACTAGATACAATACATTCATATATTACATACAATACATACATACAGACATACAGTACATTAAACATAGAGTTCATACTCACCATTACTTGTCACTTTGTTCCCCAAAGCCAGTGTCATCTGTAAAAAAGATTAAAATAACAAACAACCAATATACTCCCTGTCCGCAGAAATCCACGAATGTCACACGACGATCTCCCATGGAGAACGGCAGCATCAGCTGATGCGACCGCTCTGCAGGGGCTCCAAGAACACAATGATGGGAGGAAGGTATCCGTCTGTATTCCTCCGCCGCTGTAAAAAAATAGTCCCTAGTCTCACTTTATGCCATTGCTGTGTGAGAAATTTTCCCACGCAGCAATTGCCATAAAGTGAGACTCAGAGGTTACTGTAGTTCAGTGATGCACTGCAGGAGCCCTTGTCTCCTGTCAGTGTGTCACTGAAGGTCCCATAGAGCAGTGACATCACCTGATGTCACTGTTCTATAGGGGAGATCATCGTGGGACACTCGTTGTTAATTAGACTATGGCAGACAGGTAGTATACGGTTTATTATTTTACATTTTTGCAGGCGCTGAAGTATGGTAAACAGGTGAAATGAAGAATATTAAAATACTTTTTTCCTAATGTGTGTGTGTTTTATTAACCCTTTACTAGTATTGGATTAATAATGGATAGGCGTCTTATTGATGCCTCTCCGTTGTTAACCCGGCTTAATGTCACCTTACAATAGCAAGGTGATATTAACCCCTTATTACCCCATATCCCACCGCTACATGGGAGTGGGAAGAGAGGGGCTAAGTGCCGGAATTGGCGCATCTTACAGATGCGCCATTTCCGGGGTGGCTGCAGACTGGTATTTGTAGCAGGGGGGAGCCAAAATCCATGGCCCCTCTCTAGGCTATGAATATCAGCCTGCAGCTGTCTGCGTAGCCTTTCTGGCTATAAAATATAGAGGGACCCCACATCATTTTTTTGGGGGGTCCCCCTATTTTAATAGCCAGTAAAGGCTACGCAGACAGCTGCAGGCTGATATTCATAGAAGGCTACAAATATTGGCCCCCGGCCGTCGGTTTTCCCCCTCTGGTGCAGAAAATTGTGCAGGAGCCCACGCCGTTTTTTTCCGTTTTTTTTATTAAACGCTCATTAAGGCCTCTTTCACACTTCCATCAGTACGGGTCCGTCGCTATGCGTTGGGCCGACGTACCGACGCACATTGTGAAATTTGTGCATGACGTGGGCAGCGGATGCAGTTTTTCAATGCATCCGCTGCTTATTCTGAAGTCCGGGGAGGAGGGGGCAGAGTTTTGTCCGCGCATGCGGGGTAGAAAATGGCGGATGCGACAGATAAAGAGTTCACATGAACGTTTCTTTCGTGCCGACGGTCCGCCTAAACTCGACGGAACCATTGCATGATGGACGCAACGTGTGGCCATCCGTCGCAATCCATCGCTAATACAAGTCTATGGGTAAAAAATGCATCCTGCGAGCACATTTGCAGGATTTGTTTTTTTCCGCCAGATCCGTTTTTTTCTCATAGAGTTGTATTAGCGCCAGATTGCGCCTGATGGTAACACGTTTCATCCGTTTTTTGCAGGATCCGTCAAAAAACCTGTTTCCGCCGGATGGAAAACACATACAGAGGAACGGTTTTTCTGTCCGGCGAAAAAACGCACAGCGACGGATCCGGCAAAAACCGGGTGAAACTGAGAAGTGAAATGATGAATCCGGCCTCTGAATCTGTTTTTTCATGCATTTTTCCATTCAAATCATGCACATTTTCCATTTATTTATTTCCAAAAACTGCATCAAAACCCGCGCAAAAACCACACCAAAAATTGCATCAAAACTGCACCAAACTGCATAAAAAACTGCATCATAACTGCACAAAAAACTGCATCAAAACTGCAAAAACTGCATCAAAAACCACATCAAAAACTGCATCAAAAACTGCACCAAAACTGCACCAAAAACAACATAAAAAACCGCACCAAAAACTGAATCAAAAACAGCATAAAAAATCACATCAAATTCCACACCCACCAAAAACAGCATCAAAAACCCCACCAAAAACCAGCACCAAAAACTGCATCAAAAACCGCACCAGAAACCTGCACCAAAAACTGCACCAAAACTGCATCAAAAACCACATCAAAAACTGCACCAAAAACCTGCATAAAAATACGCACCAAAGACCTGCATCAAAACTGCACCCAAAACCGCATCAAAAACCGCATACAAAACCGCACCAAAAACCTGCACCAAAACTGCATCAAGAACCGCACCGAAAAACTGCACCAAAAACTGCATCAAAAACTGCACCAAAAATAGCATAAAAAACCGCATAAAAAAATGCACCAAAAACAGCCCCACCAAAAACTGCATCAAAAACAGCATCAAAAACCGCACCAGAAACCTGCACCAAAAACCGCACTTAGGCTATGTGCACACGTTGCGGATTTTGCTGCGGATCCGCAGCGGTTTTGACGCTGTGGATCCGCAGCAGTTTTCCATGCGGTGTACAGTACAATGTTACCCTATGGAAAACAAAAACCGCAGTGCACATGCTGCGGAAAATTTCACGAGGAAACGCTGCAGAAAAAAAGAAGTAGCATGTCACTTCTTTCTGCGGATTCTGCAGCGGTTTTCAACCTGCACCAATAAGAAAGTGCAGTTGAAAACACGCAGAGGAATCCGCAGAAGAAACCGCGCGAAAATCCGCAGTGAAAATCGCAGTGGTTTTGCACTGCGGATTTTTCAAATCCACTGCGGAAAAATTCTCAGCAAATTCCGCAACGTGTGCACATACCCTAAAAACCTGCACCAAAAACTGAATCAAAAACCCGCACCAAAAACTGAATCAAAAACAGCATCAAAAACAGCACAAAAAACTGCACCAAAAACTGCATCAAAAACTGCCTTAGAAACCTGCACCAAAAACAGCATAAAAAACCCCACCAAAAACTGCACCAAAAACAGCATAAAAAAGCATCAAAAACCGCATCAAAAACCACATCAAAAACCGCACCAAAAACAGCATAAAAAACCCCACCAAAAACCTGCACCAAAAACTGCATCAAAAACAGCATCAAAAACCGCACCAGAAACCTGCACCAAAAACTGCATCAAAAACTGCACTAGAAACCTGCACCAAAAACAGCATAAAAAACCCCACCAAAAACTGCACCAAAAACAGCATAAAAAACAGCATCAAAAAACTGCACCAAAAACCAGCATCAAAAACTGCCCCCAAAACTGGATCAAAACAGCAACAAAAACTGCACCAAAAACTGCCTGAAAGACTGCATCAAAAACAGCATCAAAAAAACGCACCAAAAATCTGCATCAAAACTGCACCAAAACAGCATCAAAAACTGCATCAAAACTGCACTAGTTTTGATGCAGTTTTTGGTGCTGTTTTTGATGCAGTTTTTGGGGCAATTTTTGGTGCGGTTTTTGATGCAGTTTTTTATGCTGTTTTTGATGCAATTTTTGATGCAGGTTTTTGGTGCGGTTTTTGATGCTGTTTTTGGTGCAGTTTTTGGTGCGGTTTTTGATGCAGTTTTTGATGCAGTTTTTGGTGCAGTTTTGATGCAGTTTTTGATGCAGGTTTTGATGCAGTTTTTGGAAATAAAAAAATGTGCATAATTTGAATGGAAACATGCATGAAAAAACGGATTTGGGGGCCGGATTCATCATTTCGCATCTCAGTTTCATCCGTTTTTTGCCGGATCCATCACTGTGCGTTTTTTCGCCAGACAGAAAAACCGTTCCTCTGAATGTCTTTTCCATCCGGCGGAAACAGGTTTTTGACAGATCCTGTAAAAAATGGATGAAACGTGTGGCAATCAGGCGCAATCCGGCGCTAATACAATGCAGAAAAAAATGGATCCGGTGGAAAAAACGGATCCTGCAAATGTGCTCGCAGGATGCATTTTTTTACCTATAGGCTTGTACTAGCGACGGATCGTGACGGATGGCAACACGTCACGTCCATCGTGCAATGGATCCATCATGTTTTGGTGGACCCGACTGGCCTGCCATTTTCTACTGTGCATGCGCAGACAAAACTCTGCCCCCTCCTCCCCGGACTTCAGAATGGGCAGCGGATGCTTTGAAAAACTGCATCCGCTGCCCACATCGTGCACAAATTTCACAACGTGCGTCGGTATCTCGTCCCAACGCATAGCGACGGACCCGTACCGACGCAAGTGTGAAAGAGGCCTTAATGAGCGTTTAATTAAAAAAACTGAAAAAAACGGCGTGGGCTCCCACGCAATTTTCTGTGCCACAGGGGGAAAGCCGACGGCAGGGGGCCAATATTTGTAGCCTGCTATGAATATCAGCCCGCAGCTGTCTGTGTAGCCTTTACTGGCTATTAAAATAGGGGGACCCCCAAAAAATGACGTAGGGTCCCCCTATATTTTATAGCCAGAAAGGTTACGCAGACAGCTGCGGGCTGATATTCATAGCCTAGAGAGGGGCCATGGATTTTGGCCCCCCGGCCACAAATACCAGTTCGCAGCCGCCCCGGAAATGGCGCATCTGTAAGATGCGCCAATTCCGGCACTTAGCCCCTCTCTTCCCACTCCTCTTCCCACTCCCGTGTAGCGGTGGGATATGGGGTAATAAGGGGTTAATGTCACCTTGCTATTGTAAGGCGACATTAAGCCGGGTTAATAACAGAGAGGCGTCAATAAGACGCCTATCCATTATTAATCCAATACTAGTAAAGGGTTAATAAAACACACACACATTAGGAAAAAAGTATTTTAATATTCTTCATTTCACCATACTTACCATACTTCAGCACCTGCAAAAAATGTAAAATAATAAACATATACTACCTGTCCGCTGTAGTCCAATTAATTATTATTATTATTATTTATTTATATAGCACCATTAATTCCATGGTGCTGTACATGAGAAAGGGGTTACATACAGGGTTATAGATATAATTTACAGTAAACAGGTTTACAGTGACACACTGGTACAGAGGGGAGAGGACCCTGTCCTTGCGGACTTACATTCTATAACGCGTGTCCCACGACGATCTCCCCTATAGAACAGTGACATCGGGTGATGTCACTGCTCTATAGGACCTTCAGTGACACACTGACAGGAGACAAGGGCTCCTGCAGTGCATCACTGAACTATAGTAACCTCTGAGTCACACTTTATGGCAATTGCTGCGTGAGAAAATTTCTCACACAGCAATGGCATAAAGTGAGACTAGGGACTATTTTTTTACAGTGGCGGAGGAATACAGTGCGGAAGGATACCTTCCTCCTGTCATTGTGTTTCTGGAGCCCCTGGAGAGCAGTCGCATTAGCTGATGCTGCCGTTCTCCACGGGAGATCGTCGTGGCACACTCGTAGATTTCTGCGGACAGGGAGTATATTGGTTGTTTGTTATCTTAATCTTTTTTACTGATGACACTGGCTTCGGGGAACAAAGTGACAAGTAATGGTGAGTATGAACTCTATGTTTAAAGTACTATATGCCTGTATGTATGTATTGTATGTAATGTATGAATGTATTGTATGCAGTATGTATCTAGTATATATGTAGTAAGTATGTTGTATGTATGTAGTATATACGTAGTATGTAATGTATGTAGTATGTATGTATGTATGTATGCATGTAGTATGTATGTATGTAGTATGTATGTAGTATGTATGTAGTATGTACTATGTAGCATGTATGTAGCATGTATGTAGCATGTAGTATGTATGTAGCATGTATGTTGTATGTATGTAGTATGTATGTAGTATGTATGTAGTATGTATGTTGTGTGTATGTAGCATGTATGTAGTATATATGTTGTATGTATGTAGTATGTATGTAGCATGTATGTTGTATGTATGTAGCATGTATGTAGTATGTAGTATGTATGTAGTATATTTGTTGTATGTATGTAGCATGTATGTAGTATGTAGTGTGTATGTAGTATGTATGTAGTATGTATGTATGTATGTATGTAGTATGTATGTAGCATGTATGTAGTATTTTTTTTTTACATTCAACACATTAGCCGGATGATGGGACTACTACTGTCCCATCATTGGCTAATGTGTCAATCATGGTCACTGTAGCAGGCATCGCCCGATGGGCTTGTAGTCCCATCAGATGATGCCTGCACACATGCACAGACCCCCGGCAGGCTGCACAGACCCCCCACTGTCCCACACAGACCCCACCCGCACAGAGACACGCAGTCTCCACCCACGCACCACCCACACTCAATTATAGTGCATTATTGCACTATGGGAACTTCTGATTCTGGTATCCGATATTGTAAAAATATCGGAACTCGGTATTGGAATTCCGATACAGCGAATATCGGTCGATATCCGATATTTGCAGTATCGGAATGCTCAACACTAATTATCTCTTATCTTTTTGTGCACTAATGCCAAACAGCCAACACTGGATTGAAAGTGGTTGTTTCATCGGGTATTTTTTGCACCTGTGTGTTTGCCATCATTAATCGGGTCCGCTGCACCCTGATAGTGCATTTGTTTGGAGGCTTCAGCAGGTAATCATCTCTGCTTTTTTCTCTGTGACTTTTTTCAATTTTTTGGAGGATTTTTAAGTCCTTTTTTGTGTCTGTGAGCTTTTTCTCACAACAAATAGCATTGTATGTAATAAATAATATAGCTTTAGATAATGTAATATTGGTTGAGAAACTTGATGAACCTATGGCTATTGTGAACCTATGTAATTATGTACGGTAATAGATTTTCTAAATTAGCAGCCCATCATCTCTGGATATTACAGTACATGGGATATTCTTGGGCTATGTGTGCCATAACTAATAGCATGTAATCAAGTAGTTAAAATACAAAGTAGGAGACTGTGCTAAGAATAATGAACAAGAAACTAATACAAATTATTAAAATTATAAAATACCGAAGTAAGAAGTCTGATCTCATGACCAGAGTATGAGGTGAACTAAATTTTTGCTTCTGTACAGTTTTGTAAAAGTTATAGTTGGCATTTGTTACATACTGTAGCATGTCACATATGCAATGAACTGTGGAAAACAATTTGGAATTTCTCAAAATATATTTCATTTTTGGTCCAGAAGAACGTACAATGGGAATTTGCTGTAAAATTTAAATGAACACCACATGCTGAAAAGTGAAAGCTTTGTTTTTATGGTTGTCATGGAAATAGATCTGTTTAGTATGCAATAACAATAAACCTTGCAGACTATGTCTGCCGTCTCCAGAACAATCTGGAATTTCATATTGAATACTGGCCTAATTTCTAATGTTCCAAGAATATACATACTTAATATCACAGCTTTAGTCTAAAGACAAACAAGTCTCTAATGGTTTGCAGTCTCTGACAGAGAGAGACGATTATTTTTGCTTATTGTTTCCAAAAAAATAAATATTTTAATGATGTGCAGCAAGAGAAAAAATTATAACCTCTATCTTTCTCACCCATAATGACCACTGACTGGTGAAAATAATAACATTGATTATCTTGTAAAAATGATAGCTGTCATGGAGTGGGATAAGCAGGAAACATTGGCGAGTATAAACATCTAAGCTACTTTGACTAGAGTCAGATTGTGATGGCTAGATGACTGGCCGGATCATCTCTACAATAACATGGGCTGCTCTTTATAAGCACTGGTTAGTACCTACCAAAAATCATCCAAAGAAAGGCAACTGTTTGGCCTGGCATCAAGCTCATGCACATTTGATGTATGAGGGAGAAAAGACTTCCATTTTGTCCGATCCCATGAAAACCCAATGCAGGGGTGGACATACCATTAGTGCAGTCTGTCCTGCCGCACAGTGGCCCAAGAGGTGAGAGGGCCCAGTTCTACCCTCAAACAGGATTAGGTGGACACATTACGATGAGCTATTGGACTGTCTGTGACCGCCAGTGACCCACTGTACCATAAATTGCTAGAGAAGTTAAGACTATGATGGAAATGTGTCAGAACAAGCAATATATCACAGTTGGCTCCTTGGCAATGCAGTACACAATGTCAGGCAGGTAACTTTAATATAAATGTACAACTGTATGCATCTGATTTCAGACATATAGAGTTTTTAATGTGAGATTTGAATGATCTTAGAAATTATATTGGGGATTCAAAAATTTCAGCAGGTGGCGCATTGTCATCATCATTCTGCCTGCGTCATACAGAAGGGGCGACAGTCAAGTATTGTGTATGAGAGCCAGCAACTACTTTCTGCCGCTCCAATGATATATTCAACTGCATCCATGTAAGGATGTGGATACAAGGCAATGCATCAGCGGAGCTGCAAAAAGCAGTACTGACTCCATGACTCTCCACGCAACAATAAAGAAGAAGCTGCAGGATGTCTGTTCTTATTCTCTGGGTGCACTGATGATTGTCAGTGATAGTCCGGTGGGCAGGCAGAGAGGTGAGCAGTGCCAGTGACCCTGAATCTGGAGAGGGGATGAGGGGCATCATCCCTGAAGCAATAATAATGATTAATTACCTAGGCAGTTGCCTACCCTTTGCCATGGCCCTGACAGGAATTATGCTAATTTTCCTTGGCAGAAAGATTGTTGAAAACAGATGTGCCAACAAATAAACATATAATGGAATGCAATCATTTTTGAAGGATACTTTTCTCTTTCTAATACATAGCACATGGGATTCTTAGCTGATATATAGATAATTGTTAATCATTAACTAAATAAGCTATAAATAAGGTTTTGCTCATCTTAATAAATGGCTTTCTGCTATGTGAACACAAGATGGCAGCACTGAGCTGAGATAGTTTCCCTTCAGTTGCAGTGTCTTTCTCATATTTTGTCTCTGGACAGACGAATCTTTACTTGTACTTGCTCATAATATTGAAACATATTTCTATGCAGATGTTCTCAGTGCAATGAAATATCTGAGAAGCCTCAACTGCCAAACACTGTTATACTTTAAATAGTTTCACATAAAATAATAAAATCAAGAAACATTTCAATGTGGTGTTCAGATGTTCAGATCAGAAATCCCAAACAATATGCGGGAACATATTTTGAATCCAGATAGTCCTACATATTTAGGGTCTAAACATTGATGTATACAGAGCTCTCTGAGAGGGAGATGTTCAGCACTAGGAATGCAGGGGCTAAAATGAGACTTTATGACATTATCTGAGCATTGACCTGTCACTAGCAATCCATTGACAATTATAAGTGTACATTTGCTTTCTGTAATATATTCCTATTTAAATGGCCTGGACTGAGAGCTATAATACCACATAAAATTTGTCTGCATAAGCTACTGCTTCATTTTATTTTTACAATTGACTGGACTAGTGTTGGACTTGGGTGCCAAGGGACCACCAGAGACCAACTCCAGGGCCCCTCTTTACAGCTAAATGAATTATTTATTATTATTATTATTATTATTATTATTATTATTATTATAGTGCCATTTATTCCATGGCGCTTTACATGTGAAAAAGGGTATACATAATAAAATAAATAAATAAATTAAAAAAATACAATAATCTTAAACAATACAAGTCATGGACTGGTATAGGAGAAAAGAGGACCCTGCCCATGAGGGCTCACAGTTTACAATGGATCAGTGAGGATACAGTAGGTGAGGGTGTAACAAGGTGGCAACAGTCAGTGAGCACCCCAGCACCTTGTACATGAAAAGATAAATAAAGTCTCTAGTGCTGCATGTGCAGCATGCACCACAACACACTCATAGGCTGTCAGATTCCCCTCAGCTGCTGCCATGCCGGCTCCACATTCATGAGCTCCGCATATCACTTCAGTGACGAGGTCTTTTTGCAACAGCTTAACTTTACTAGACAGCAGCGTATTCATCTCACAGACAGCACAGTTCAAACACAGAGACATCAGCATTCCTCACATCAGCAGCACAGTTCACACAGGGCAACGTTTCCTGTACTTTCCCTTACTTTCCCTTCCTCTGCCATAAGAGCAGACTCTAATTTCTCTATAATTTCTCTCTCTTTATTCTCCCCATTCACAGCCGTACCTCTAGCCAGACTCTGTCCTGTCTGCGCTTTCCTTTCCTCTGCCATCACCAGCTCCCTGTCAGCCCCTTGTTCCGGTTCCAATAGGGAATGGTGCTGGGAACACCATCTCAGCTGCTCCCGCCCCGGTCGTAGACCCCGGATCCTTATTGGGGATAGTCCTGTTGAGCTGGTGCCCAACTGCACTATTCTTCAGCTGGGGGGCCCCTTACTGCCATCTGCAGACTTATCCCCCACAGCCTGTAACTGTCTCACTGTATGCATTCTGCCTCTTGGGTAGACTGCCCTGGTGTCTGACAGAACCTCGAAGTGTATGTCCTATATCCCCCTGCTCTGTGCTGCTCTGCTCTGTGCCCCTGCCATCTACTTAACTCCTTGCTGCCTGTGCCTAAACTAATACTCTTCTCTATTCTATTCTCTATCTCTAATGTGCCCCTTCTATTCTATTCTGTCCCTAAGCTTACACACAGTATATAACAAATTCATCACATTACATTACATGACACACATTAATGAACATTTATAAACTGCACATTACATTAGCGAACATGAATAACTGTCAGGGTGCCGCACATGACACATGTGCTCAGTGTTCAGGAGAGAGGAAGCACACGAAGGTCACTGCCACCTCCTTACACTCCTCCCTCCTAAAATATGGTCCTACCCAACCACGGCGATACCATTAAACTTAATACTGTTAGAAATTTAAAAAAAAAAACATATACAATTAGAACAGTCTTTATCTTGTGACTTTGGTTGGGTGAACCTCGGTTCCACTCGATTGGAGCCCTGGAACAGAAAGTTCAAGGTTCTTGTAACTCGGGTCCGACTGACCCCAGTCCCCTTGCTCCTGGGACTCAGACACAAATGGTGATACACAATAACCATTCAGGCCCAGGGGTCAGTCCTTTCCCGCTCTGGGTAGCCAAACACAGGAAGTCTCTTAAAACACATGGCCCATTCACCAATTCAGCAGTCCATTCAGTCCTGACCAGGCTCGCTCCTTGGGTCCTCCTGCTCGAGTTTTCCTCTTCCCTCCTTTTAGTGGAGTACGGTCCCTTAACAACAACAGGTGGAGTGCTTTTATCAGGGATCAGTTGAGGGCTAAAACAGGTAAAGTTCAGGGTTAAAACAGTTCACTATTTAAAGCAGTCACACACAGTCTATTCCTATTTTCAAGGGTGATTAACCCCTTCTGGTTCAGTCCCGTAATCCAGCAGGGGGTATGCAAATGTATGCAAATAAAACTTGGATGAGGGATGAAAAACAAAACAAGTCTATTAACTGTGACCATATGGGTCACCCAGCACACTCAATTCTGATGTTGTTTAGGGCTTCCGGCCCTCTCAGAGATGCGGAACAGTCTCTTTCATCTATCAGATGCAACGTCACAACATTTTTTCTTGTTGAACAGGGCCACGTCACTTAATGCAAGGCAGGTAAGCAGCAAAATGAGCCACATTCGGGCCCTGCACCCCTATGTAAGCGTGGCTTGAAGATCCACTGGAGGACAACTTATCACTGTTCCTCCAGCTTCTTTCCTCCAGCAATGACGGGCTCAGCAAACTTGAAGCCTCCTGCTCCCGTGACCCAGCTGTGGCCACCAATTTCTTGAAGGGCGCCTCTGCCCTCTGGATTTCTGTAGGCGCTGCTTGCCACCCGGCCAGACATGTTTCCTCCTCCTGGCCACTGCAGCTCTTTTCAAATTTGGTGCTCCTGCCAATCCTCCTGTTCAATCACTCAAGCTACCCATCAAGCCTCTCTCGCTATCGGGGCACAGGATTCAGCTAGGTAGCCTCCATGGGGTGATATGGGGACTGGGGTGAGAGTCTGTGTTACACTCACTGCAACTGCAGCCGGCTGCGGCAGTCCTCCTCTGTGGCTGTGCATACTTAGGATTACGGCCGCAACTGTCCCTCTCTCCATAACTTCTGGTTTCTCGATCACTTCTTCCAGCGGTCAGATTCCTCCACCGAACGACATACTCCGCAAATGCATTTGGACAGGTATCTCACTTGGCAATGGCATCTCTCTTCTGGACATATCATCCTGCTCTTCTGGGCTTCTCCTGTTCATGTCGAGTATAGGAATGAATCGTTACGCTAAAGGGTATATAAGCACATATAGTAAGGGTACGTTGTATAAATGATTTATAGTAAGCGCAAAGGTAGTAGGAAGTTACTGTAGTGACTAGACCCGGTGGCGGGGCTTCACAAGCCTAGACAATGTGTGTGCCACTAGAATAAAGAAAAGAATGCACTGGTAAATATGGTGAGGATTAGATGAACAAATAATGTTAAGCTGTGTTCAGTCAAGACTTACATGGCGGCAGAGTCCGGTACGGTACGCAAAGTGATGTTGGTGGTGAAGTGGGAGGGCTGGCACAACCGTGCCTTAGCAGTAGGAAGCCTGGGGGGACATAGGCTGAGCGCTTATTTAAAGCACTCGTAAGTCAGGTGACCCGAAAAGCGGGGAAAGCTGGCGCCTGCGCCGTTGAACCATATCCATGGTGGCGCTTGTGTATAAGGAGTTGCCGGGGAACGCCGGCGCATGCGCTGTACAGAGAACCAGCAAGCTCAGTGTCCCTGTGACCTACTATATGTGGACAAAACAACCCAGGCCATCAGGCACCGTATTTCTAGTCACAAATCCACAATCAGGTGTGAGAAAACATGGTTACCCCTACCGGCACATTTTAAAGAGGCCAGACACAACATAGCCCAACTCAGGTTTCAGGTGTTAGAAAAGGTCCCTAGACTGAGAAGGGGTGGTAACCCTATCCAAATGTTGAAACAGCGCGAAACATATTGGATCTACACCCTTGACTCACTTCACCCTAAGGGTCTTAACCGCGATATAGATTGGTTAGTATCATATCCTGTTTGGTCTTTTCTCCATAGATGAACTAATTCTCCTTAGTCTACGTATTCTTGTGACAAACCATGACTGGGTAAGATTGAACTTCAGAACCCAACCCCTTCCCCCCTTCCCCCCTCCCCCCCCCCCGTTCTTTTCGCTTTCTTCTCCCCCTTTTTCCTTTCTTCATGTTTTGATCTACAGTTTGGACTCCTACATTATTATTGATATAATTTTGATTACTTTTATGATTTAATTCGATGTTTCATTTATTCAGCATTTTATTTCTTTCTATCATTTGAATAATTTTGATTACTTTTATGATTTAATTTTATTTTTTCATTTATTTAGCAGTTTGTTTGTTTATATTTATCATTCTATTTATTTACCATTTTTATTTATTTACATTTCCTCCTTATTCATTTTCCACGTATGTTCATTCATGCTTGCATTATTATGCTTAATGTGCACCTGGCTCAATTTATCATTTTTTGTATGTGTACTCATGCCGCAGTTACATCTGTCTATTAGTCTTGTTTATCCATATACATATCTGTATTTGTTCCCGTATATATGTATCCATGGTGAGTTCCCCAATCTCTAGGGCCACTCCCTTAACAAGCTGTACTTTGCTTTCATTTCCTCCTTTCTCTCTTCTCTGCTGCTGACAAGCATTACCATAGTCACCACACAAACACACTGCCCAGTGGTAGACTACGTTAGCAGGCCCGCCTACCACATACTGCGCATGCGTTAGCATCCCTTACCGCAACCATTACTATAGCTCAGCTGAGCTTGCTGGTTCTCTGTACAGCGCATGCGACGGCGTTCCCTGGCAACTCCTTATACACAAGCGCCACCATGGATATGGTTCAACGGCGCAGGCGCCAGCTTTCCCCGCTTTTCCGGTCACCTGACCTATGAGCGCTTTAAATAAGTGCTCAGCCTATGTCCCCCCAGGCTTCCTACTGCTAAGGCACGGTTGTGCCAGCCCTCCCACTTCACGACCAACGTCACTTTGCGTACCGTACTGGACTCTGCCGCCATGTAAGTCTTGACTGAACACAGCTAAACATTATTTGTTCATCTAATCCTCACCATATTTACCAGTGCATTCTTTTCTTTATTCTAGTGGCACACACATTGACTAGGCTTGTGCAGCCCCGTCACCGGGTCTAGTCAATACAGTAACTTCCTACTACCTTTGCGCTTACTATAAATCATTTATACAACGTACCCTTACTATATGTGCTTATTTACCCTTTAGCGAAACGAACACTCTTCACCTCGCCTTGTGGCTCCAGCACTAGCTGTATTCCAACTGTGGTAATTATATTACTCTCATTACAATACTCCATTATACCTAGTCCCCCTATTGTTAGACTTTATCTCATTCCGAGTACTAGTTATTGCCTCCGCATGCTCCTCTAAACAATACATTATCCTAGAAACATAGCACTGCGATTTCCATTTGGGGGTTTGTAATAAGTATCTACTACTCTTACCAGGTTATATGTGCCATACCTAGCCCATTTCTATCCGGGACGTACAAGCATGACTTAGTGACGCACCTCTATTACGGTATGTCCTCACATTACTTTCTACTGGCTCAAATGTTCTTTCGCTCTTTCTTACCATCTGGATCCAGATAGACTTGAATACTTGAATTAGTCATTCCTAATGAATACATAGCAACCACTTTTTTCTTATGTCTCTAGCTGATGTTCTTTACCTTTTTTGAGGGTCCCCATAGAGGTTATCCCCCAAGTCATTAGCCTTTCTGACATGGCTTCGATCCCTTATTATGCCTACTATGCCATATACTATATGGCTCTACTGTATATATTGTATATAGTGTATATATTGTGAATCTTATGTATATTTGTTTTCATTTTTTCTAGCGACACAGTGATCAAGGCCACAGAGTGGCCGAAACGTCTTTATTACAAGTGAAGAAGCGACAAGTACAAACACATTTTCACTTGAAGCAAAATATTGTCGCAAAGAGTACAGTGATTATAGACTTGTTCTCCTTTTCATGGGCAGAGTCACTTCTGGGTGTTCCGCCTGTTTCCTCACACTCTGTTGGAAAGGCTGAAGCTTTCTCTTCGCCTGCACCAATTTCGTTGCGGCATCAGTCACAGTGGGATGTGGCCTCAGCTCAGACCAGAGCCTCCTTTCTTTTGGTGCTAATTTCTTTTTAGGATTCCCACGAAAGGCAGCACCACCCTCCATTTTTGCACCACTGACCACTGTCTCCTTGTGTGATCCAAACACCTCAAACTTGGATTTGTCTGTCCATAACACTGAATTCCAATCTTCCTCTGTCCCATGTCTGTGTTCTTTTGCTCATATTAATTTTTTCCTTTTATTAGCCAGTCTCAGATACGACTTTTTCTTTGCCACTCTGCCCAGAAGGCCAACATCCTGGAGTCGCCTCTTCACTGTAGATGTTGACACTGGCGTTTTTTGCTTGTAATATTTAATGAAGCTGCTAGTTGAGGACCTGTGAGGCATCGTTTTCTCAAACTACAGACTCTAATGTACTTGTCTTGTTGCTCAGTTGTGCAGCAGGGCCTTCCACTTCTCTTTATACTCTGGTTAGAGCCTGTTTGTGCTCTCCCCTGAAGGGAGTAGTACACACCGTTGTAGGAAATCTTCAGTTTCTTAGCAATTTCTCACCTTCATTTCTAAGAACAAGAATAGACTATCGAGTTTCACATGAAAGTTTTTTTCTTGCCATTTTAAGAGTTTAATGGAACCAAAAAATGCAATGCTCCAGATTCTCAACTAGCTCAAAGGAAGGTCAGATTTATAGGCTCTCTAATCAGCCAAACTGTTTTCAGCTGTGCTAACAAACTCGCACAAGGGTTTCCAAGGGTATTCTAACCATCCATTAGCCTTCTAACACAGTTATCAAACACAAAGTACCATAAGAACACTGGAGTGATGGTTGTTGGAAATGGGCCTCTATACACCTATGAAGATATTGCATTACAAACCAGACGTTTGCCGCTAGAATAGTCATTTACCACATTAACAATGTATAGAGTGTATTTCTGAATCATTTAAATTTTAACACTAACATGAAGTACAATATGTCATGAAAAAACATTCTCCGAATCAGTGGGATACGTTGAAGCGTTCCAGAGCTTTAACTTCATAAATTAACAGTGGTCAGAATTGTAAAAATTGGCTTGGTCATTAAGTACCAAATTGTCTCTGTCACTTAGGGGTTAACTTTACTGGCTTTAAAAAAGCGCCAGATTCGTGAACACCTAAACCTTCGCAGCTTTACTCGTGTTGGTGCTCTGGGGAACAGTTACCTGCCTTGTGTCGCTGGCCACCCCACTGCCTCTTCCTGCCTTTTATGGACCTGAAGATAAACCCCTCTATGCTGCTGTGTTCGCTCTGCAGTCACTTTCCCAAGTTGAATCAGAGACTTCATCGACCACCACCTCGTCTTCCACTTCCGCACCCTGATTTTCCTCCTGACTTGCTTATGTAACAACACCACTTGCTAGCAATTGTGTCTCAGTGTCCAGCTCTTGTGGCAGTAATTGCATTTTTGCCTTTTTGTGAGCGTTGCTGCTCAAATATTTGAGCATCGCTACATGTGATCTCCTCATGTCCTTCTTGAAACGGACAGAGCGAAATGCCAGAATCTGTAAATGGATGTGTGAACAGCTTTTTGGAGTGTCCAAATGTGGGATCACTTGCCTCCAGGCACTGAGCATGGTGGGAGGAAGGAGGAACATTGTTAGGAATATGAGATGTTATGGACCTGGTGGTTAGGAGCACCCGGAATGACCTGATGAGTAAACTAGTAATCAGAACAAGCTCTGGGAAAGTGGGAACTCTGCTGACCGCAAATCCAACTCCTATCACACACACTAGAAATAGCTGTGGAGCATACCTAACTCTCCCTAGACACCTCTTCACAGCCTAAGAGCTAACTACCCCTAAAGATAGAAAAGAAGCCTAACCTTGCCTCAGAGAAATTCCCCAAAGGTAAAGTCAGCCCCCACATATATTGACTGTGAGTTAAGAGGAAAGTCACAAACACAGGAATGAAACAGGTTTTAGCATAGGAGGCCAGACTTCACTAAATAGTCAGAGGATAGCAAAGGGAACTATGCGGTCAGCACAAAAAGACTACAAAAAACCACGCAGAGTAAGCAAAAAGACTCCCCACACCGACTCACGGTGTGGAGGTGCCACTCTGCACCCCAGAGCTTCCAGCTAGCAAGGAAATATCATGATAGCAAGCTGGACTAGAAATTAGCAGTACTAAGAAATATATTCAGGAAGCAGTAACAACAAATGAACTAGCAAAGACTTAGCTTCTGCTGGAGTAGACAGGTCCTCAGAGAAGTCCAAGAGAGATCTGAACCAATACTGAAACATTGACAGCTGGCATCAAGTAACGATCTGAGTGGAGTTAAATAGGGAAGCCAGCAGCAATAAACGAGAGCAGCTGACAAAGCCAACCTCAGTGACCAGCAGTTCCGCTCAAAGCCACCAGAGGGAGTCCAAGAGCAGAACTAACCAAAGTACCATTCATGACCACAGGAGGGAGTCCGAGAACGGAATTCACAACAGTACCCCCCCTTGAGGAGGGGTCACTGAACCCTCACCAGGGCCCCCAGACCGATCAGGACGAGCCAAATGAAAGGCATGAACTAAATCGGCAGCGTGGACATCGGAGGCAACAACCCAGGAATTATCCTCCTGACCATAGCCCTTCCACTTAACCAGGTACTGAAGCTTCCGTCTCGAAATACGAGAATCCAAAATTTTTTCCACCACATACTCCAACTCCCCCTCAACCAACACCGGAGCAGGAGGATCAACGGAGGGAACCATAGGCGCCACGTACCTCCGCAACAACGACCTATGGAACACATTATGGATGGCAAAAGAAGCTGGAAGGACCAAACGAAATGACACAGGGTTGAGAATTTCAGAAATCTTATAAGGACCAATGAAACGAGGCTTAAACTTAGGAGAAGAAACCTTCATAGGAACATAACGAGAAGACAACCAAACCAAATTCCCAACACGAAGTCGGGGACCAACACAACGACGGCGGTTAGCGAAAAGTTGAGCATTCTCCTGGGACAACGTCAGATTGTGCACTACGTGAGTCCAAATTTGCTGCAACCTGTTCACCACAGAATCCACACCAGGACAGTCAGAAGGCTCAACCTGCCCCGAAGAAAAACGAGGATGAAAACCAGAATTGCAAAAAAAAAGGCGAAACCAAAGTAGCCGAACTAGCCCGATTATTAAGGGCGAACTCAGCCAATGGCAAGAAGGTCACCCAATCATCCTGATCAGCAGAAACAAAGCATCTCAGATAGGTTTCCAAAGTCTGGTTGGTTTGTTCGGTGTGGCCATTTGTTTGAGGATGGAAAGCCGAAGAAAAAGACAAATCAATGCCCATCTTAGCACAAAAGGACCGCCAAAACCTAGAGACAAACTGGGAACCTCTGTCCGACACAATGTTCTCCGGAATGCCATGCAAACGAACCACATGTTGAAAAAATAATGGCACCAAATCAGAGGAGGAAGGTAATTTAGGCAAGGGTACCAAATGGACCATCTTAGAAAAGCGATCACAAACCACCCAGATGACAGACATCCTTTGAGAGACAGGAAGATCTGAAATAAAATCCATGGAAACAAGCGTCCAAGGCCTTTTCGGGAATGGCAAGGGCAAAAGCAACCCACTGGCACGAGAACAGCAGTGCTTAGCCCGAGCACAAGTCCCACAGGACTGCACAAAAGAACGCACATCCCGTGACAAGGAAGGCCACCAAAAGGACCTAGCCACCAAATCTCTGGTCCCAAAAATCCCAGGATGACCAGCCAACACTGAGCAATGAACCTCAGAAATAACTCTGCTAGTCCATCTATCAGGGACAAATAGTTTCTCCGCTGGACAACGGTCAGGTCTATCAGCCTGAAACTCCTGCAGCACCCGCCGCAAATCAGGGGAGATGGCAGACAGAATTACCCCCTCTTTGAGGATACCAGCCGGCTCAGGGACTCCCGGAGAATCAGGCACAAAACTCCTAGAAAGGGCATCCGCCTTCACATTCTTAGAACCTGGAAGGTATGTGACCACAAAATCGAAACGGGAGAAAAACAGCGACCATCGAGCCTGTCTAGGATTCAACCGCTTGGCAGACTCGAGATAAGTCAGATTTTTGTGATCCGTCAAGACCACCACGCGGTGCTTGGCTCCCTCAAGCCAATGTCGCCACTCCTCGAAAGCCCACTTCATAGCTAGCAGCTCCCGATTGCCAACATCATAATTACGCTCAGCAGGCGAAAACTTTCTAGAAAAGAAGGCACATGGCTTCATCACAGAGCCATCAGAACTTCTTTGAGACAAAACAGCCCCTGCTCCAATCTCAGAAGCATCAACCTCGACCTGAAAAGGGAGCGAAACATCTGGCTGACGCAACACAGGGGCCGAAGAAAAACGACGTTTCAGCTCCTGAAAAGCCTCAACGGCCGCAGAGGACCAATTCACCACATCAGCACCTTTCTTTGTCAAATCAGTCAAAGGTTTAACCACACTAGAAAAATTAGCGATGAAGCGACGGTAAAAATTAGCAAAGCCCAGGAATTTCTGGAGGCTCTTCACAGATGTAGGTTGAGTCCAATCATAAATGGCCTGAACTTTAACAGGGTCCATCTCGATAGTAGAAGGGGAAAAAAATGAAGCCCAAAAAGGAAACCTTCTGAACTCCGAAGAGACATTTAGACCCCTTCACAAACAAGGAATTAGCACGAAGGACCTGGAACACCATCCTGACCTGTCTCACATGAGACTCTCAATCATCCGAAAAGACCAAAATATCATCAAAATATACAATCATGAATCTATCCTGATACTTTCGGAAGATGTCATGCATAAAGGACTGAAACACAGATGGAGCATTTGAAAGCCCGAATGGCATTACCAGGTACTCAAAATGGCCCTCGGGCGTATTAAATGCTGTTTTCCATTCATCGCCCTGTTTAATACGCACAAGGTTATACGCCCCTTGAAGATCTATCTTGGTGAACCAACTAGCCCCCTTAATCCGAGCAAACAAATCAGACAGCAGAGGCAAAGGGTACTGAAATTTGACCGTGATCTTATTGAGAAGGCGGTAATCTATACAGGGTCTCAGAGAACCATCCTTCTTGGCCACAAAAAAGAACCCTGCTCCCAACGGTGATGAAGACGGGCGAATATGCCCTTTCTCCAAGGACTCCTTTATATAACTCCGCATAGCGGCGTGCTCTGGCACAGATAAATTAAAAAGTCGGCCCTTAGGAAACTTACTACCAGGAATCAAATTTATAGCACAATCACAATCCCTATGAGGGGGTAGGACACTGGATTTGGGCTCATCAAATACATCCTGGTAATCCGACAGAAACTCAGGGACTTCAGAAGGAGTGGTAGCAGAAATTGACACCAACGGAACATCGCCATGTACCCCTTGACAACCCCAACTAGACACAGACATTGATTTCCAATCCAATACTGGATTATGAACCTGTAGCCAAGGCAAACCCAACACGACCACATCATGCAAATTATGCAACACCAAAAAGCGAATATCTTCCTGATGTGCAGGAGCCATGCACATGGTCAACTGAGTCCAGTACTGAGGTTTATTCTTGGCCAACGGCGTGGCATCAATTCCCCTTAATGGAATAGGATACTGCAAAGGCTCCAAGAAAAAACCACAGCGCCTGGCAAACTCCAAGTCCATCAAATTCAGGGCAGCGCCTGAATCCACAAATGCCATAACCGAGTAGGATGACAAAGAGCAAATCAGAGTAACAGACAAAAGAAATTTAGGCTGTACAGTACCAATGGTGACAGACCTAGCGAACCGCTTAGTGCGCTTAGGACAATCAGAGATAGCATGAGTGGGGTCACCACAGTAAAAACACAGCCTATTCTGACGTCTGTGTTCTTGCCGTTCAGTTCTGGTCAAAGTTCTATCACATTGCATAAGCTCAGGCCTCTGCTCAGAGGACACCGCCAAATGGTGCACAATTTTGCGCTCACGCAAACGCCGATCAATTTGGATGGCCAAGGACATTGATTCATTCAGACCAGCAGGCGTGGGAAATCCCACCATAACATCCTTAAGGGCTTCAGAAAGACCCTTTCTAAAAATTGCTGCCAGGGCACACTCATTCCATTGAGTAAGCACAGACCATTTTCTAAACTTCTGACAATATATCTCCGCTTCATCCTGACCCTGACACAAAGCTAGCAAGATTTTCTCTGCCTGATCCACTGAATTCGGTTCGTCATAAAGCAATCCAAGCGCCAGAAAAAACGCATCTACATTAAGCAATGCAGGATCTCCTGGCGCAAGGGAGAATGCCCAGTCTTGAGGGTCGCCACGCAACAAAGAAATAATAATTTTTACTTGCTGAATGGGGTCACCAGAGGAGCGGGGTCTCAAGGCAAGAAACAGATACAATTATTTTTGAAATTCAGAAACTTAGATCTATCCCCAGAAAACAAATCAGGAATTGGAATTCTAGGCTCTAACATCGGATTCTGAACTACATAATCTTGAATGCTTTGTACTCTTGCAGTGAGATGATCCACACAAGAGGACAGACCTTGAATATCCATATCTACACCTGAGTCCTGAAACACCCAGAGATTAAGGGGAAAAAGAGACAAAACACACTGCAAAGAAAAAAAAATGGGTTCAGAACTTCTCTTATCCCTCTTTTGAGATGCATTAACACTTTGTTTTCCAGCTGTACTGTTATGGACCTGGTGGTTAGGAGCACCCGGAATGACCTGATGAGTAAACTAGTAATCAGAACAAGCTCTGGGAAAGTGGGAACTCTGCTGACCGCAAATCCAACTCCTATCACACACACTAGAAATAGCTGTGGAGTGTACCTAACTCTCCCTAGACGCCTCTTCACAGCCTAAGAGCTAACTACCCCTAAAGATAGAAAAGAAGCCTAACCTTGCCTCAGAGAAATTCCCCAAAGGTAAAGTCAGCCCCCACATATATTGACTGTGAGTTAAGAGGAAAGTCACAAACACAAGAATGAAACAGGTTTTAGCATAGGAGGCCAGACTTCACTAAATAGTCAGAGGATAGCAAAGGGAACTATGCGGTCAGCACAAAAAGACTACAAAAACCACGCAGAGTAAGCAAAAAGACTCCCCACACCGACTCACGGTGTGGAGGTGCCACTCTGCACCCCAGAGCTTCCAGCTAGCAAGGAAATATCATGATAGCAAGCTGGACTAGAAATTAGCAGTACTAAGAAATATATTCAGGAAGCAGTAACAACAAATGAACTAGCAAAGACTTAGCTTCTGCTGGAGTAGACAGGTCCTCAGAGAAGTCCAAGAGAGATCTGAACCAATACTGAAACATTGACAGCTGGCATCAAGTAACGATCTGAGTGGAGTTAAATAGGGAAGCCAGCAGCAATAAACGAGAGCAGCTGACAAAGCCAACCTCAGTGACCAGCAGTTCTGCTCAAAGCCACCAGAGGGAGTCCAAGAGCAGAACTAACCAAAGTACCATTCATGACCACAGGAGGGAGTCCGAGAACGGAATTCACAACAATGAGATCCAAAATCACAGCTACTGAGATTGGACTGTGTGGTATACAGAGTTGTGCTGGCGTGTTGACTGGAAGTATTATCTGCATCCAACAACCTTTCACACTCATCTGACTTCAAAAATGGTGTTCTGCGCCCCCCTATAAAGAGGGACAGGACATGATGTGCAGGGCCGGCATTAGGGGCAGGCAGACTAGGCAGCTGCCTGGGGCCCCCACTGCCCTAGGGGCCCCCAGCCAGGGGCAGACATACTGTTGATGGCACTGCTCCAGGGCCCAGAGGTGGAGGGGGCCCCTGCAGGCAGGCCCGGTATCATGCAGGGTCGGGCCCCTCTCACTCCCTCCTGTAATCATGGAACACCGAGTGTCGTGGAGAGAGCAGGGCACGAAGTGCAGGAGATCAAAAAGGGGGCGTGTCATGCAGGGAGAGACGCTGGCCAATGAACGCTTTCCTTACCTCACAGTGACCAGACTGAGGAGAGCGTTCACTGGCTGCCGTCTGTCCCCCTGCATGGAGCGTCCCAATCGTGAGTACTCACCTACAGTCAGGGGCCCCGGCTGCACAGCAAATAGAGACATCAGTGGAGGAAGAGCAGGACTTACAGGGGGTCTTCTGCTCCCTCCACTGTTCTGTTCAGAGCAGGCTGCAGCGTCTCCTCACAGAGAAGAGATGGGGTAGGAGCTCACTGCAGGGGCAGCACGGCAGCAAAATGTATGCTGTGAAGTGACCTGAAAAGTAATGTGCAGTTATAGTGCTCTTTATAACTTATCTCTTTATAATTTTAGTCATGGAACTTTTTGAATTTGAGTCTTTTCCTCCCTTACTGGGAATTTATCATCAGGTGCTGTCTGCTCTGTGCCCCATCCCCCACAGTGGGGTCTGCAGCCTTCTCCAGCTGAACTGACCTGCAGGGCTCATCTGATCACCTATACAAGATTAGTATGTATGTATGTATATGCTTGTATATGTATGTGTGCATCTGTGTGTATCTATGTGTATGTTTCTATCTGTGTGTGTGTATCTGTGTATGTACAGTATATGTGTGTATGTATGGTATAGTTGTATGGCTGTGTGTGTATGCATGTACAGTATGTGTGTATCTGTGTATGTGAAATAAATTTGTATGGATATATGGTATATATGTATGTTTATGTGCATGTACATACAGTATATGTGTATGTATATGTGTGTACGGTATGTGTATATACTGTATGTGTGTATGTACGGTACGTGTATGTGTATCTGTATGTTCGGTATATGTGTGTGTATGCATGTACGGTATATGTATGTATGTACGGTATGTGCATTTGGGTGTATTTTATATGTATGTACGGTATGTGTGTACTATATGTATATGTATGTACGGTATATGTGTGTGTATCTGTGTGTATGTACGGTATATGTGTGTACGGCATTTGTGTGAATGTACGGTATATGCATGTGTGTATGTACGGTATGTGTATGTATGATGGTATATGTATGTGTATCTGTGTGTATGTATGGTATATGTATGTGTTTGCATATACTGTATTTGTATGTGTATCTGTGTGTACGTACGGTGTATGTATGTGTATTTGTGTGTATGTATGGTATATGTATGTACGGTATGTGTATACTATCTGTGTATATAACTGTATGTGTGTATGCATGTAAGGTGTATGTCTGTGTATGTACGGTATGTGTATCTGTGTGTATGTACGGTGTATGTATGTACAGTATATGCCGGAACAAAAATCATTGTTCTCATCAGCACATTGCCCAGTTAAAACTGCAGATATTCTGCTAAGATGATACTGTATGGGGACAGATTGATTTACTAGTGATCATTCTGTCCCCAGCCAGTGTACAGAGGCTGGAAACAAGTGGCAAATGACTTCAATATTGTTGATCACGCTCGTTTAGTGGCCTGAAATCAGCACATGTAGCTACAACCAAAATGTTTCTGTTGGTGCAATATGTTAGCATTTGGGGCCTCATTTTAAACTTTTGCCTAGGGCCCCACTTTGCCTAAAACCGGCCCTGATGATGTGTATGTTGTGCTCCTGCAGCAGCCATAGGTTCACTGCGTTTTTTTTTTTAACAATTTTTTTTTTATTTTGGGACTTTTGAGGATCCACTCTTGCATGATAAATGCCATATAAAATGTCACTGCTGCAAAAAATTGCAGTAGTACAATGCCAGCAACATGTTCCCACTTCAGATGGACAAATAAGACTGCAGTATCAATTCACATTTTTAAACAAACTTTTTTTTTTATTTGGGGATTTTGAGGCACAATTCTAGCATAATAAATGCCATATAAAATGTAACTGCAGAAAAAAATTGCAGTATTACAATTCCATCAAAATGTGCCCATTTAAGATGGACGCATAAGATTGAATTATCAATATAGCAATGCAATTTATTTAACAAAACATTTTGGAAGGGTTTGAGGCCAACTGTAGCACGATAAATTCCACATAAAATTTCACAGCTCAAAAAAAATGCTGTATTATAGTGCCAGGTAAATTTGCACACCTCAGATGGAGGTATGAGACTACAGTATAAATATAGCAATGCAATTTTTTTTTTAACAAACAATTTCTTTTTTGAGGGGGGGTTTGAGGCTGAACTGTAGCATGATAAATGCCATATAAAATTTAAAAATTTTACTGCTCAAAAAAATTGCAGTATTACAATGCCAGCAAAATTTGCCCAATTCAAATAGACATATGAGACTGCAGTGTAAATATAGCAATGCAATTTTTTTTAGCAAACAATTTCTTTTTTTGGGGGGTTTGAGGCCAAACTGTAGCATGATAAATGCTGTATAAAATTTAACAGCTCAAAAAAAGTCAGTATAACAATGCCAGGCAAATTTTCACACCTCAGATGGATATGAGATTTCAGTATCAATATAGCAATGATATTGAGATCCAACCAAGTCTAGCTGTATGCTTTTGACTCACAACTGCCGCAGTAAAAATGATGCATAATATTTCCTTGCTCAGAACAATTTGCAGCTTTAAGAGCAAAAAGAATATTATTAGCCCTGAGAAGGAGTTTTAGTATCAGTTACAGGCTGCAGCATAAAGGTTGTACAATTAACCGTATCCTGTCCTACATGATGCCTTCAGCACAATCTCATCAATGGCAGAAAACTAGCCCTGGTCCAAGGGAAGGCAGGTAATACTCAGATTATAATTTAATAAATACTACTGCTCTAGACATAAAATTTTCTGAAATTGGGCAACCCCTCTAAGGATCTTTGCTTTCTCTGTCCTTTTATTTCAGACAAGATTTTGTTCTGAACCTCAAGATAAAAAATTAAGAAACACGAATGGTTCGGTAATCGTTATGTAAATAAAGAATATCAGAAGTGTAAAGGTATCATTGATTTAGAAGAAATGTCTTTATGAAATGTTCAATACAAACAGTGGATGTGAGTTATAACCTCCATTCACTCACATTACCATGATGGCAATGAAAGGTAAGACTAAGAATGAATTATTGATTCTGAATGGCTAATGTTTTCACCTCAGATAGCAGACATGATTCTGCACTTATTTTACTATTTGCTATCTTCACAGAGTTAGATAACCCAATAATAAGCCTGCCTGTACAGATTGTTCAGTTTAAACCACCAGTGTCCTTAGCAATGAGTGCAGACAGCTGACTGACATGACCCTGACTCCAAATCATATAGTTGAAATATGAAACAGTGAAACAATATATCTAAATTCCCAGATTTCCTGTGAGTATCTAAGACTTAACTTCTCTGATCACATGCAGGAACACATATCTTGTTAATTGCCTCTGATGGAATACTGTAAATCTGTATGAAATGATACATATCCAGAATAAAATATTGGCAAATATCAAAGTAAAAAAGATGTTTCAAGAAATGTATGTTCCTGAAATTCACAGTACGGCTATTTTTTTTACATCTGGGAATATGTCTCTATTATAATGCATTATTATACTCAAAAAACGTTGGGAAAACAGCGGCGCTCCACGTGTGGATGAAAAAAATGCGAGGCTCAAAATGGCTATAGAGAGCTGCTGGTGGTTAAAGCAGGTTCTGTGTATTCCTGCTACGGTAAAAAGTGCATATAAACAATGATAAACACTGCGCTCTTCTATATGCAGATGATATAGTAAAGTAGATCTAGTTGATTCTGTGATGCTATTGGGGGTTATAAAACAGAGAAAAGAAAAGACTTACTGGAAATGTAGCATAAATCCAGATTGGAGTCCAAGTGTTTTTGAGAGGAAGTAATGCTCCTGAAGTATAGTGGGATGCAATGTCCACTATTAGAAAGAAAAGGAAAAAAGAGGGGATGTGGTAAAATGCGGTGTGGCTTCACAGCGATACTCCTGGAGCGATATGGAGGTGCTTATCAGATTGGACTTACTTTAGTCACAATAGGTGATGTGAAAGGATGGTGATGATCCTTTTTCATGGATACTGAGAAGTGTAAATATTGGACCCTTTTCTGTGTATATTGCCCCAATGGAGATCCTGATGTGGAAGATGTATGTTCGCCTGTTTATGGACAAGATAGTGATCAATCTAGATTAGCCATCTATCAAGGCGAAAACCTATAATTCATGTACTTACTACTGATTCAGTTGCCGACGTAGTATGCGTGCTTTCACGTGCTCCTATAGATGCGGGTGTGCTGGGTTTTAGGCTGTAATCGCGATTTTAAGAAGTGGAGATGGACAGTGAGTATGTAGAGAATCTTATAAGTAGTAATAGGTTAGTAGTGCTCACTGCCTGGTCCGCTGGTATTGCAGCGCTGTATTGCATACCTCAAATCCCAGGAGGCTGTATGTTTCTAAATGAAGATCGCCGGACTGCAGGTAGATAGCGTGCGGCCGCTGAGCTGGGAGCCGGCGAATCCTCGAGTGCCCCGGCCGGAAGCAACGCTGAGGATTAAAGGGAACCTGTCACCCCCCCAGGCGTTTTTAACTAATGCTGCATTCTGTCAAGGTGGCTCTTTTAGTTGGGGTCCCTTCCTACGCTAAAATATTCGTTTTTACAATTAGTCCCTCATACCTGTAGTTCCAGGCCTCCCAGCCATGACTTAATGCTCCGCGCACCCGGCGCTGCCTCCACTTCCTCCATTAACGTATCGGTGACTGCGCTGTAAGTTGAAGGAGTTGAAGGGCAGCGCAAACTGCGCATACCCGAAAAAAAATTACAGCACAGACGCCGAGGACATTAATGGAGGAAGTGGAGGCGGCGCACGGAGCATTGAGGGATGGCTAGGAGGCGTTTGCGTCAGGGGGAAAAAGACATGCCCCCCTGACAAACTACAGGTATGAGGGACTAATTATAAAAACGAATATTTTAGTGTAGGAAGGGACCCCAACTAAAAGAACTACCTTGACAGAATGCAGCATTAGTGCTGCACAAGTTGGCTCTTTTAGTTAAAATCGCCTGGGGGGGTGACAGGTTCCCTTTTAATGAGTTTGTGTTGTTTGATTGGTTCTTGTTATCTCTCCTCATGAACAGGTCTGATAGGATGGGGCCAGAGAAAGGGCACCAAAATGTAAACTATAAATAGATCATGTGACTGGATAAAAGTGCACCATGACTTTACGGACACACTGTATATAGGTTGAGGCACAAAGCTTGGTGGTTACACATTACCAGCAAAAAACACTTTTAATTCAGTCCACAGTATAACTCACAGTATACAGTTGCTGGGTTTGGTCAATGTCTTAGACCATTTGTTAAACCAGAACTCAAGATACAGGTTTTAAACTATATGTGGTCCTAACCACTTGCAACATCATGGGCTGTGTCAACTCATGGAGCGCTAACTCTATTAGACACCATAGTAAGGGTTGTCAAGAGGAGGTCAACAAGTTAGATAGTGATCAGTAATTAAACTGTCATATGTCAGGGTCTTTACTCTTTCAGCAGGTCCATCTCCAGCCATGGATCTTCCTTTCTGCACTTAAGCAGTACAGGTGAACCTTTGCTGTGTGACACACTGCCCAACACTCTCAATAGCTCACTGTACGATTGTCTGGACATCTCAGTGTCTGACCAGAAGGAGCCTTATGCTGCCAGGGACAGGTAGTATGGAGCCATGCTCCACGTCGGTACAAGTGGATAAAATATAAACTATGGGTCCATCAATGAAGTCAGCAGCCACCCTGAACCCATTATTTCCTAGTAAAACATTTGACTGCAGCTCAGTTTCTTAACCCCTTCACTCCAAAGCCTGTTTTCACCTTCCTGACCAGGCCAATTTTTACAATTCTGACCACTGTCACTTTATGAGGTCATAACTCTGGAACGCTTCAACAAATCCCGGTGATTCTAAGAATATTTTCTCTTGACATATTGTACTTTATGGTAGTGGTAAAATTTCTTTGCTATATGACGTGTTTATTTGTTAAAAAAATGGAAATTTGGCAAAAATTTTGAAAATTTTGCAATTTTCTAAATTTTAATTTTTATACCCTTAAATCAGAGAGTCATATCTCAAAAAATAGCTAATAAGTATAACATTTACACATGTCTACTTTACATCAGCATGATTTTGGAAACATAATTTTATTTGTTAGGAAGTTATAAGGGTTAAAAGTTGACCAGCGATTTCTCATTTTTACAGCAAAATTTGCAAAACCATTTTTTTTAGGGACCACCTCACATTTGAAGTGAGTTTGAGGGGCCTATATGACAGAAAATACCCCAAATGACACCATTCTAAAAACTGCACCCCTCAAGGTACTTAAAGCCACATAGAAGAAGTTTATTAACCCTTCAGGTGCTTCACAGAAATTTTATGGACGTTGAAGGAAAAAATATACATTTACTTTTCTTTCACAAAAGTTTTCATTTAGACCTATTTTTTTTACTTTCACAAAGGTAACAGGAGAAAATGGAAAATAAATTTTGTTGTGCAATTTCTCCTGAGCATGTTGATACCCCATACGTGTGGGAATCTGCTGTTTGGGCACATGGCACGGCTCGGAAGAGAAGAAGAGCTATTTCACTTTTTGAATGTCAAATTTGCTGACCTACTGTAATTAGCGGATGCCATGTCATGTTTGGAGAGGCCATGATGTGCCTAAACAGTGGAAACCCCCAACAAGTGACACCATTTTGGAAACTAGACCCCTTAGGGAACTTACCTAGATGTGTATTGAGCATCTTGAACCCACAGGTACTTCACAGAAGGTTATAACGTTAAGCCATGTGGTTTAGGAACACTGGGGCTCAGAAGGGAGAGCGAAATTTGGATTTGGGAGCAGAGAATTTGCTGAATTTCTTTTGGGGGGTGAGTAGCCATTTACCTTTTCCAGAGCCTTTGTGCTACCTGTAATGTGGAAGCCCCCAACATTCTGTTAACAGATGACAGACCTTAGTAGGGACTTGCTTTTTTGTGAATTGAGTTGAAGCATTTATTGAGAACATTTTACATAACGTTTTGGTTCACATTTATCCAGCGCTCTACGCTGACCACTTACTTTGGGGTTTCCAACTAAATCTCCGAGTGACGTGACAGATGAAACCCCCGAGGGATCAATTCATTATAGTGAGGCAGCAGAGTTACTCTGGACTCTGTCTGGCCTCTGTTCCGTGATGTCCTTCTTTTCAGAAGTGCACAAAACTGTGGCCGATGGCATTTTTATGCAATCCTAAGAAGACCGACACTGCCGGATCACAGGTCAGATGGCATCCAGAGTGCCTCATCATAGGGAATCTTCAGCCGGGGATTCTGTCTGAATCACGTATTTCAGAGATTTTCATGGAAACCTCGGTATAAGCACTAAGCATAGAGGGCAGGATAAAAGTGCCATACTGCAATCTTTTGAGAGGCAGAATGAAAAAATCAAATGCATGTAAAGAATTGGTTTTATTTATTTTTTATGCCATTCCTCGTTCTGTATAAGTGATTAGGCGACTTTATTCTTCGGGTCGGTGCAATTACAGCGATACCAGATCTATATCGGTTTTTATATTTGGCTGCTGTCACACACTATAAAACACTGTTTATTGCAAAAACTAGTTTTCACATCACCATATTTTGAGAGCTATCGTTTTTTCATATTTCGGCCAACAGTATCATGTGATGGCTTGTTTTTTGTGGGACGAGCTGACGTTTTTATTGCTACCATTTTTGAGCACATAACTTTTTTGATTTCTTTCTATTCTGATTTTTGGGAGGCAGAATGAACAAAAAACAGCAATTCAGGTATTGCTTTTTTTAATACCATTCCGCATGTGGTAAAATTGGTAAGGCAGCTTTATTATTCGGGTCAAAACGATTACAGCAATACGTCATTTATAATTTTTTATGTTTTGGCGCTTTTACACAATAAAAACTATTTTATAGGAAAAATAATTATTTTTGCATCACTTTTTTCTGAGAGCTATAACTTTTTTAATTTTCTTCTGATGGAGCTGTATGTCGACTTGTTTTTTGCAGGACAAGATGTCGTTTACAGCGGTACCATTTTATTTCCATCCGTTTTTTTTATCGCATTTTATTGCATTTTTGTTTGGCTGCATGATGATAAATAGGGTTGAGCGAAACGGATCGGTCATTTTCATAAATCGGCGACTTTTAGGCAAAGTCGGGTTTCATGAAACCCGAACCGATCCTAGTATGGGATCGGCCATGCGGTACATGATCAGAGCGCCAAAGTCGCGTTTCATATGACGCTGTCACTGCCGTTTTTCATCCAATGAAGGAGGACGCAGAGTGTGGGCAGCGTGATGACATAGGTCTCGGTCCCCACCATCTTAGAGAAGGGCATGGCAGTGATTGGCTTGCTGTCTGCGGTGTCACAGGGGCTATAAAGGGGCGTGCACGCCGACCGCCATCTTACTTCTGCCGGTCTGAGCATAGAGAGAGGTGCTGCTGCAATTAGTCAGAAGCAGGGACAGAGTTAGGGAGGAAATATAAACCCCCAAACCTCTTGTGCTGGAGCGATTTTCACTGTCCCACACCACCTTTTTGTGCAGGGACAGTGGAGGTCGTATTTTAGTGCAGCAGCTGCATAGCTGTGTGCACGGTGCTGTGCAAACCAACTGCTTTTTTAAAAGCAAAATTCTTGTTGCTCCTTTCTGCACAGTTACCTATCTTGTTTATTTGTCCACATTTTTGTGTTCAGCAGTCCTTTTTATTGCTGCCATACTTGTCCTGAGCTCATTGTAGGGAGCTTGTTATTTTATTTTATTTTTTTTTTAAATAATAATTCCAGCCACTTTCTGGCACGTTCATAGTGTTGTGTTATACCACTGGGCCAGAGTTGTGGTTCTGTGTCTCCCCCCCAAAAAAAGGGAGATTAAAATTCGCACACAGTGTATATTCTGCTGTACTGCTAGTGTGTCGTATATATCAGGCAGCAACTTTCTGCCACTTTCATAGTTTACTGTTATACCACTGGGCCAGAGTTGTGGTTCTGTGTCTCCCCCCCAAAAAAGGGAGAATAAAATTTGCACACAGTGTATATTCTGCTGTACTGCTAGTGTGTCGTATATATCAGGCAGCCACTTTCTGCCACGTTCATAGTTTACTGTTATACCACTGGGCCAGAGTTGTGGTTCTGTGTCTCCCCACCCCAAAAAAAGAGAGAATAAAATTTGCACACAGTGTATATTCTGCTGTACTGCTAGTGTGTCGTATATATCAGGCAGCCACTTTCTGCCACGCTCATAGTTTACTGTTATACCACAGGGCCAGAGTTGTGGTTCTGTGTCTCCTCTCCAAAAGAAGGGAGAATAAAATTCGCACACAGTGTATATTCTGCTGTACTGCTAGTGTGTCGTATATATCAGGCAGCCACTTTCTGCCACGTTCATAGTTTACTGTTATACCACTGGGCCAGAGTTGTGGTTCTGTGTCTCCCCCCCAAAAAAAGGGAGAATAAAATTTGCACACAGTGTATATTCTGCTGTACTGCTAGTGTGTCGTATATATCAGGCAGCCACTTTCTGCCACGTTCATAGTTTACTGTTATACCACTGGGCCAGAGTTGTGGTTCTGTGTCTCCCCCCCAAAAAAAGGGAGAATAGAATTTGTACACAGTGCATATTCTGCTGTACTGCTAGTGTGTCGTATATATCAGGCAGCCACTTTCTGCCACGTTCATAGTTTACTGTTATACCACTGGGCCAGAGTTGTGGTTCTGTGTCTCCCCCCCAAAAAAAGGGAGAATAAAATTTGCACACAGTGTATATTCTGCTGTACTGCTAGTGTGTCGTATATATCAGGCAGCCACTTTCTGCCACGTTCATAGTTTACTGTTATACCACTGGGCCAGAGTTGTGGTTCTGTGTCTCCCCCCCCCAAAAAAAAAAGGGAGAATAAAATTCGCACACAGTGTATATTCTGCTGTACTGCTAGTGTGTCGTATATATCAGGCAGCCACTTTCTGCCACGTTCATAGTTTACTGTTGTACCACTGGGCCAGAGTTGTGGTTCTGTGTCTCCCCCCCAAAAAAAGGGAGATTAAAATTCGCACACAGTGTATATTCTGCTGTACTGCTAGTGTGTCGTATATATCAGGCAGCCACTTTCTGCCACGTTCATAGTTTACTGTTATACCATTGGGCCAGAGTTGTGGTTCTGTGTCTCCCCCCCAAAAAAAGGGAGAATAAAATTTGCACACAGTGTATATTCTGCTGTACTGCTAGTGTGTCGTATATATCAGGCAGCCACTTTCTGCCACGTTCATAGTTTACTGTTATACCACTGGGCCAGAGTTGTGGTTCTGTGTCTCCCCTCAAAAAAAAGGGAGAATAAAATTCGCACACAGTGTATATTCTGCTGTACTGCTAGTGTGTCGTATATATCAGGCAGCCACTTTCTGCCACATTCATAGTTTACTGTTATACCACAGGGCCAGAGTTGTGGTTCTGTGTCTCCCCCCCAAAAAAAGGGAGATTAAAATTTGCACACAGTGTATATTCTGCTGTACTGCTAGCGTGTCGTATATATCAGGCAGCCACTTTCTGCCATGTTCATAGTTTACTGTTATACCACAGGGCCAGAGTTGTGGTTCTGTGTCTCCCCCCCAAAAATGAGGAAGTCTGGTGGAAGAGGCCGTGGGCGGGGGTTGTCAGCTGGTACTGATGGTGGTGCTGCATCTGGTGGTAGTGGCTAAAGCACAGTAGCACCTAAGGCTGGAGGTGTTGAGCCTGCGTCATCATCTGGCTACACAAGGCCTCGAAGGCTCCCTTACCTGGTGGTAGGAAAACAGCTTTTAAAGCCGGAGCAGCAGGAAAAAGTTTTGGCTTTCCTTGCTGACTCAGCCTCTAGCTCTTTGGCCTCCTCTTCCCAAAGTTCAAAATGTCACAGCAGCCAGTCGTCAGTGGATGCTCCCGGTCAGGAACAAGACGTTTCCTTGTGTCCTTCTCCCAAACCAAAAGTGAAGGATGCGTCAGGCGACACAACAGGTTACTCCATGGAGCTCTTTACACATACCGTGCCTGGGTTAGAAAGGGAAATTGTACCCTGCCCATTATGAGAAGAATCGGACATGGAGTGCACTGATGCACAGCCACAGCTAGATTGTGATGCTGTTCCATTGAGTCAGATCACTACATTGCCCTCGCAGTTTGCTGAGCCAGAATCTGACCCTGATGAGACTATGGTGCCCTGTCCCGAACGCTATAGCACCTTACACAGTGACACTGAGGATGGTGCACATGACATTGAGGAGGAGGAGGTGATAGATGACCCAGTTCTTGACCCAGATTGGCAGCCATTGGGGGAAGAGGCTGCCACTAGCTCAGAAGCGGAGGAGGGTTATCCGCAGCAGCACCAATCTACATCGCAACAGCTGTCATCTGGCATGCCCGTATCAGGCAAAAAACGTTTGACAAAACCAGTTTTAGGACAGCGTGGCCATCCTGTGAAAGTTGCACAGCGTGCAATGCCTGGAAAGGAATTCCATAGTAGGAAGAGTGCAGTGTGGCATTTTTTTGACCAAGATCCCAATGATCAGTCAAAAGTGATCTGTAAAAAATGCTCAAAGACCTTTAGCAGAGGGAAGATTCTTAACAATTTAAATACAAGTTGCATGCATACTCGTAGACATTTAAACAGCATGCACTTGCAAGCCTGGACTAACTACCTAACGTCCCGTACCGTTGGTGCACCAGGTCTGAATGAAGGTAGTCAGCACAGCAACATTGCTTCCCTCACTGTAAGCCCACCGGTTAGGACACCAGCAGCAGCAAATGTGGAGGGATCGTCGCTAGGCCAAAGCAGTCAGGGAGTCAGAAGGTTATTGGTAGGAAGCACTGTACGTAGGCCAACATCACCAACTCACTCTCAATCTGCCAAGTCCACAACCACCACCACCGCTAGTTCCACCATAGGCAGCTCTCCAGTCCAGCTCACCCTAGAAGAGACTCTTGTTAGGAAACGAAAGTACTCATCCTGTCATCCGTGTACACAGGGTTTGAACGCCCACATTGCCAGACTTATCTCGTTAGAGATGATGCCCTACCGGTTGGTTGAAAGCGAAGCTTTCAAAGCCCTGATGGCCTACGCAGTACCACGCTATGACCTACCCAGTCGCCACTTCTTTGCGAGAAAATCCATCCCAGCCCTCCACCAGCATGTCTAAGACCGCATTGTCCATGCACTGAGGCAGTCTGTCAGTGGGAAGGTGCACCTCACAACAGATGCATGGACCAGTAGGCATGGCCAGGGACGTTACGTGTCCATCAAGGCGCAATGGGTTAATGTCGTGGATGCAGGGTCCACAGGGGACAGCAATAGTGGGACAGTTTTGCCTAGCCCACGATCTAGGAAACAGTTGGCTGTAGACGTTCGCCACCCCACCTCCTCCTCCTCCTCCAGAAGCGAAAGCTCGTCCACAGAGCGCTGTCGCACGACCACTCCATCCGCAGCTGCCAGTGTTGCACACGAGGTGTCTCATTACGGAACAGCTAGTGGGAAGCGTCAGCAGGCCGTGTTTGAAATGAAGTGTTTGGGTGACAACAGACACACCGCGGAAGTTCTGGCCGAGTTCTTGCAGCAAGAAACTCAGTCATGGCTGGGCAGTGTACATCTTGAGGCAGGCAAGGTAGTCAGTGATAATGGAAGGAATTTTATGGCTGCCATAGCCCTTTCACAACTCAAACACATACCTTGCCTGGCTCACATTTTGAACCTGGTGGTGCAGTGCTTTCTTAAAAATTATCCGGAGTTACCAGCCCTGCTCCTGAAGGTGCGAAGACTTTGCTCGCACATCCGCCGGTCACCCGTACACTCCAGCCGTATCTTGAACCATCAGCGATCGCTCAATCTTCCACAGCACCGCCTAATTATCGACGTTGCAACAAGGTGGAACTCCACACTGCACATGGTTCAGAGGCTGTGTGAACAGAGGCGTGCTGTCATGTATTTGTGGGAGGATACACATACACGGGCAGGCAGTTGGATGGCAGACATGGAGTTGTCTGGTGTGCAGTGGTCCAAGCTACAAGACCTCTGTCAAGTCCTTCAGTGTTTCGAGGAATGCACATGGCTGGCAAGTGCAGACGACGCCATCATAAGCATGAGCATCCCACTTATGCGTCTGCTGATGCAAAGTTTGACGCACATCAAGGAGCTAGCGTCTGCAGCCGAGGAGGAGGGAATCCTTGATGACAGTCAGCCATTGTCTGGTCAGGGAACTGTCCAGGACGAGGTGGCGGTCAAAGAGGATGAGGAGGAAGATGATGGGGATGACTATGTATGGGAGGAGGATGCTTCTCAGGGGCCACTTGAAACTGGTGGCGTTGTAAGGTCAGGTACAGGTTTCTTGCGGGACACTTGTGATGTGGATTTCTAAGAAAGTGCTCCTCAACTCAGCAGGACCAGTGAATTCACACCAGGAACATTGGCCCACATGGCTGAATATGCCTTGCGTATTCTAAAAAGGGTCCCCCGCATTGTCAAAATGATGACCGATGACGATTACTGGTTGGCCTGCCTCCTGGATCCATGCTATAAAGGGAAAATTCAAAACATCGTGCCACATGAGAACCTTGAGCAAATATTGGCTACCAAACAAGCAACTCTTGTAGACCGTTTGGTTCAGGCATTCCCAGCACACAGAGGCGGTGATGGTCCTCACACGTGCCGTAGGGGGCAACATGACAGAGGTGCTAGAGGTGCCGAAATCCGAAGTGGCGTTGGACAGAGGGGTTTTCTGACAAGGTTGTGGAGTGATTTTTCAATGACCACTGACACAACAGGGACTGCTGCATCTATTCAAAGTGACAGGAGACAGCATTTGTCCAGTATGGTTACAAACTATTTTTCATCCCTTATCGATGTTCTCCCTCACAGGTCATTCCCCTTTGATTATAGGGCATCTAAACTAGACACCTGGCCCGAATTGGCAGAATATGCATTACAGGAGCTCGCTTGCCCTGCTGCCAGTGTGCTTTCAGAAAGAGTCTTCAGTGCTGATGGTTCAATACTGACCGAGAAAAGGACACGTCTGGCTACCCAAAATGTAGATGATCTAACCTTCATTAAAATGAACCAATCATGGATTGGCAATTCTTTTGCCCCACCTTCCCCTGCTGACACGTAGCTTGGGTGATAAATGACTCGCTTTTGCCCTCCTCTTACTGACTTTGCCAATTCCTCCATTTGCAGCTGCTGAATGTCCACCATAGGCCATTTTTATACCTCCCTAAATGGGCTGACTCACCCCACAGGACCGTGGTCACCACTTGGCGCAAGCACCCGTGCAAGTGCCGTTTGCCTGGACAGGTGGGTGCGCCCACTCTTCCTCTACTAAACAAAGCTGAGTTTGAATCTACAGGCTTTCGGCCTCTATCAACAATATGAAACTGCATTTGGCCTGGTTCTTGGTTTGGGCCTAGTGACGTATGCTGCTGCCTTTTGGTTTCCTCAAAGAAACAAAGCTGAGTTTCAATCTACAGGCTTTCGGCCTCTATCAACAATATGAAACTGCATTTGGCCTGGTTCTTGGTTTGGGCCTTGTGACGTCTGCTGCTGCCTCTTGGATTCCTCAAAGAAACAAAGCTGAGTTTGAATCTACAGGCTTTTGGCCTCTATCAACAATATGAAACTGCATTTGGCCTGGTTCTTGGTTTGGGCCTAGTGATGTCTGCTGCTGCCTCTTGGTTTCCTCAAAGAAACAAAGCTGAGTTTGAATCTACAGGCTTTCGGCCTCTTTCAACAATATGAAACTGCATTTGGCCTGGTTCTTGGTTTGGGCCTAGTGAAGTCTGCTGCTGCCTCTTGGTTTCCTCAAAGAAACAAAGCTGAGTTTGAATCTACAGGCTTTCGGCCTCTATCAACAATATGAAACTGCATTTGGCCTGGTTCTTGGTTTGGGCCTAGTGACGTCTGCTGCTGCCTCTTGGTTTCCTCAAAGAAACAAAGCTGAGTTTGAATCTACAGGCTTTCGGCCTCTATCAACAATATGAAACTGCATTTGGCCTGGTTCTTGGTTTGGGCCTAGTGGCGTCTGCTGCTGCCTCTTGGTTTCCTCAAAGAAACAAAGCTGAGTTTCAATCTACAGGCTTTCGGCCTCTATCAACAATATGAAACTGCATTTGGCCTGGTTCTTGGTTTGGACCTAGTGACGTCTGCTGCTGCCTCTTGGTTTCCTCAAAGAAACAAAGCTGAGTTTCAATCTACAGGCTTTCCGCCTCTATCAACAATATGAAACTGCATTTGGCCTGGTTCTTGGTTTGGGCCTAGTGACGTCTGCGGCTGCCTCTTGGTTTCCTCAAAGAAACAAAGCTGAGTTTGAATCTACAGGCTTTCAGCCTCTATCAACAATATATAACTGCATTTGGCCTGGTTCTTGGTTTGGGCCTACTGACGTCTGCTGCTGCCTCTTGGTTTCCTCAAAGAAACAAAGCTGAGTTTCAATCTACAGGCTTTCGGCCTCTATCAACAATATGAAACTGCATTTGGCCTGGTTCTTGGTTTGGGCCTAGTGACGTCTGCTGCTGCCCCTTGGTTTCCTCAAAGAAACAAAGCTGAGTTTCAATCTACAGGCTTTCGGCCTGTATTGAGAATTTGAAACTGTATTTGGCCTACTAGATTGGTTGGGCACTACTAACGGTGTCTGCTGCTGCTTGTTGTTGTCCTCCACTGAACAAAGCAATGCTGCCTGTTTACTCCTGTTACCAATTTTTTTCTGCTTTTAGCCTCCTTTTTTATTTTAGGCCTATATCTGTGTTTCCTCCTCATACTGCCTATTACCCAGCCACTGCTTGATGGGTCTGCTGGTACATTGACCCAGACCACTACATTCCCCTTGCACTCTACACAGCCAGAATCTGACCCTGCTGAAAGTCAGGTCCCTCTTCCCGCATACTATACCACCTTACACGGGGACAAAGAGGAAGGTGCATATGAAAGTGCAGGTTCCTTCATCAGGTGGGGGGGCATACTCGTTGGCGACGTCACTGTCACAGGGCCCGTCATAGTACGCAAAAGTGTCACTGCCGGTGGGAGGCGCCCCCGCCGTCAATCACAACGCCGTGCTTTGAGGGGCCCTGTGCCAGTGGCAATGCAAACGAGTGTGCCCCCCCTGCTTGCTCAGGATCACAGCACTTGCAAAGTTGAAATACTTACCTCTCCCTGCTCCACCGCCGTGACGTATTCCACATTTCCTGGGCCCAAGAAAAAATTGAGCCAGCCCTCCCCCCCCCACAACTTTAACCAAATGACCCTCAATTTTCAATACCTAACTATTATTATAAGGTTAATTAAGATTGACAAGCTTAAGTAACAATAATTGATATTTTTGACATTAAAATGGGCTCTGTAGGTGTTTTCCTGTCCTCCACTCACTGCCGACTTTTATTCCCTGTTGACTTGCATTGGGTTTCGTGTTTCAGTCGGCCCCCGACTTTTCGCAATGATGGGCCGATTTCACCCGACCCGACTTTTGACAAAGTCGGGTTTTGCGAAACCCGACTCGATCCTGAAAAAGTAAAAGTCGCTCAACCCTAATGATAAAGCATTGTTTTTTGTCTCTTTTTTATGGTGTTCACTGTGTACTTTTATTGTTTGTTTTTTATTTACATGAATAAGTTTATTTATTGGAAAATTTTTAATTTATTTTTCTCTTTATTCAGGGATATTTAAAAAAAATATTTTTACACATTCTAATGTTTTTTTTTTACTTTTCTACATTGTCCCAGTATGGGATATCACTATATAATGTCAGATCGCTGATCTGACGCGCTGCACTGCCGAGTTTCAGATCAGGATCTGACAGGCAGGGAAGGAGGCATGCCGACACCTGCTCTCAGTAGTCGCTTGCAAGCCACCTTCCCTGCAGGACCCGAAAGGACCCAACAGCCATCTTTGTGCCAGGGGTCTCCATGGAGAACATGAGGATGCATCGCGATGCAATCGCAATGTCCCAATTGAAGCGCGCCAGGAGTCCCCCTCCCTGTGCGATGCTTTTCTGTGCCGCTGTCACTACTGACCGCAGCATCAGAGCGGTTAAATGGCCGCAGTCAGTGCTAGCACTGATTGTGGGCATTGCTACGGGGTGTCAACTGTCACATACAGCTAACACCCGCACCCAATCGCCACAGTGCTCAGCTTGAGGCCGCACAATTGTGCCGTCATACATATACTGCTTTTTGCATGAACTCACCTCCCACAGAGCAGTATATGTACGGTGCATGATGGGAAGGGGTTAAAGAGCCATTATATAATTAAAACCATTCCTGTTATTTTGCTAGAAACATATTGTCATAGAGAAACAGTAAAATCCATAAAACCTCTCTGGAGAGGGAACAAATCACTCTCACATTGAACATATGGGATAAATTATAACTGGGGAAGTGAGAAACTAATTATAACTGGGAAAGTGAGAAGGAGCTGCCACTTCAGCCTCCATTAAATTAGGGACCTCCTGAAGTGATCAGGTAATTATAGCAGATATCTGCTCTGTGAACAAGCCGTAAAGAATGGGAGGTGGATAAGTACACTTCCGAGGCAAGATATTCCTATATTCCTCTGTTCAAAGCACTGGTCCCCAAACTTTTTGGAGCCACTGGTCAATGATGAATATTATGGTTTGTATCTATCTGATATTTATCGGATACATATTTTCGGCATCATAGTGAAAGGACGAACATAACGTATTCACTCACATAACGGTAAGGACAATCAAAGCCCTCCAACTTAATATTGCTTTGATGCATGATGCTATCAATGTCATGTTTCATCTCTACAGAAAGGTAAATTCACAATAGGAAATATGACAGATATATTTAGCGCCTGGGACCTCCAGTGGCAAAGATATCCTAAAAGGTAGGGATCTCATAAAATTGTAGCAGACCTAGAAGATCCCACAATCAGCCCTTATATGAGCTTAGCAAGGGGAGGTATGAGGGTGAATCTTTGATCAAATAAAAGTAAAAATGTGGGTTTTTGTATTTTGTCAGTCCTGGAAGGTACAGCTTGCTGTGGGTTCTATGTGTTTTTTCTAAGGAGTACCTCCTTCCGCTAAGGTCTGATCTGTTACCGTGATAGCTGGTTTAATAATTTTCTTTTTTATTTTCACTCCATGTAATTTTATATACCTTATTGTTCTGTTCCCATTTTGTAACATCTTTTGCTTATTTTTATAAACACTGTCTACCTTTCTGGATTAAATATATAAAATTGAATAGCTCTGTTCTTCTTGCTCTGTAAGCCGCACTCCTGAAGCCGTACCCTTGTAAGATGCTAGCAGGTGTGGAGGATGCAGTGACACGCAGGAAACAGAGCAGGGGTTAACAGGTTCTTTATATAAAGCAGTGATGGAATAAGCAGGGGGGTAAAAGATATGAATTTGCGGATGGGGGAAAGACAAATACAGCTGGTAACAATGGGTTAACTTATCAGTCTCTGTGCACTGGAGGAAGGTGGTTGGAAGATCCCTTGGTGGTGCCGTAGGCGGCACAAGATGTCTCCGATCCGGTCCCACAGAGAGGCAATGCATTGTCTCCTTGCAGTGATGAATCCTCTGGGTCCTTCGGAATGTGGTCTCCTGGTCCGGGCAAGTGGTGGAGTAGAGATGGAGGTCTGCGGCACAGCAGATGAAGCAGAAAGTTCAGTAGACAAGCACGCAGTAGAAGCGCACAGTCCAGCGGACACAGCCACAGGCACAGTCCGGTTCTCAACGGCCACCTCAGGGATATGACTAAGCAGTGCCTCCGCAGTGGTGAGTGGAGCAAAGGTATGCACTCTGTACTGGTCACTACACGGTGCAGATGTCTCTCTGGGCTGTGGGTAGCACATTTTAGCAGTTTTGCTAGCCAGGTGTGAAGGCACAGCTAGCTGGCGCGCGTCTGTCAATAGGGAGTCAACTGTATCTTTGCTTACAAGCTCGTTCCCCTCCAAGTGTGTCGTCTTCCCTCTCACACCACTACTTAAGTTGGACCCACCCCCACCAGTAAGGTCTCCTGATCTGTTCCGGTCAGAAAACTCTTCTCCCTGAAATTATGGTGACAGTCCCTGCCCAGACATGCAAGAGGGACCGATGCCCTGGTACACCTCCCTGCACTCCCCCACTCTTTTTGCTCGCCATTCCACAGGCGAGACTCTTCGAGGAGAGCTTGACTGTTTCTTCTTCTCCTGGGTGGTTTTCTGATAGACAAAATTCTCTTGGTCATAGTGATTGGGGGGTTTGCCAGCCATTGTTCGTTCGGAGTGTCTCAGGTTAAAAGTAGTGGAGTTCTCCTGTGGAGCAGAATCCGGCTGTGGAGAGAGGGCCAGGGGTGAGCCTGTACCCTCTGGTTCCAATCCCTCAAGGATAAGGCCAGGTTTGTACTGCATTAAAGCAGCCCATTCAACGCATAGCATTGACGGGCTGCGTTAAAGCTATAGCATACATGCCATCGCGTTATGCTATACCGCTAGCACAGATGATTCATCTGCGCTAGCGGTGACGAAGCCTCAGATGCTGCAGCCCACGTCCGAGGCTCCATCACTGAATGACGGCACATCGCTAGCGCATGCCAATTATGGCATGCGTTGGCGATGTGCCTGATAATAGGGGTTAATGGCAGCATAGGACTGCGTTACACCGCGTTATGCCACGGTGTAACGCAGTCCGTCAAATTGACTGCAGCTTAATTCTTCACACCTTCTTCATCCATTGGCATATGGATCACTTCAGGGGCCTCGGACTCGGATTTTTAGATCGGCAGGGTGGGAGCATATTCCGGAGAAGAGTTCGAGTGGGAGTATCCTCTTTTCCCTCAGATTGGACTTTGTACACCGGCCTCTCAGGGCTAACTCTTCTCTTCACCTGATACGGATCTTTCTCCCAACGATTTTCCAGTTTGTCCCATGGATGCTTCTCCCACACTAAGACAGTCTCCAATTTGAAACTCCATTGCTTTGGGAGGGGTCTTTTCTGCGTGTTCTAACTTCCGTAATCTAGTCTGGACCAACCAATATAAGGTTTTCAGATGATGCCGATGCTCCTGTACCCAGGAGGACACCCCTGTCCGTGGGTAGTCCTCTTCTGGATCCATTGCCAACTCGGTGATTCCTTTTCCTTCTCAGCCAAACAGAAGGGTGTAAGGTGCATATCACATGGTTCGATGTACTCTATTATATACCCATACCAGTTCAGAAATGTACTCTGGCCAACGGGCCTTCCAATCTTCCTCTAGAGTTCTTAGCATTTGAATTAGTGTATGGTTAAATTGTTCACAGGTACCATTACCTTGAGGATCGTACGGTGTGGTGCGGGACTTGTCAATCCAGTACCAGCAATGCAACTCATTCATTACTCTTCCCAAGAAACAGGCTCCCTGATAGGAGTGAATTCTCTTTGGACACCCATAGGGTTGGATGAAGTTCTTGCAGATTGCATACGCAGCGGACTCTGTGGTCTGGTCCCAAGTTGGATTTACCACGGCAAATTTTGTGAAGTGATCCAGGCAATGCTCATAGTGTCTACTGTCAAGAGTTCCAGAGGAGCGGAGGTTACGATGGACTGGGCGGGAGCTCTTTGCTCTGGTGGCTTAGCCAGCTCACATGTCCGGCACATACTACAGGCCTCTTAACCTTTCATCTTCAACTGGGGGTGGTAGATGAACCGTTACCTTTGGAAGGTTTTCTCTGAACCAGGATCCGTAATGCCTCTGGAGACAAAGTACCTCTTTCTGTCGAGCTGGGGAGTCTCTGAGAAGCCACACATTGTCTCAACAAAGCCAGTTTGCTCTCTTCCTGTTGAAGCTGAACCCACTCATCTTGAGTTCGTCCCAGTATGCCTTCTTGGGCTGAGGATTGTATCTGTCCCTTCATTGCCTCCAATGTCCTAGTGGACCTCTGGAATCTAGAGATTGTCATCTTCTAGATCTTCGTCTCTGTCTCGCTCGGGTTTGGAACTCGTCCTCCTAGACAGGGCATCAGCATGAGTATTTTCTGCCTCCCCTTTGTAGGCAATCTTATAGCAGAACTTCGCCATTCTAGCTACCCATTGCTGTTTCAAGGCCCCCAGTCTCACATTTTCCATATGCGCAAGTGGGTTGTTATCAGTATGCACCAACACTTCGGAGCCAGATAAATATTACGCAAATCTCTCCGCCAAAGTCCACACCAATGCTAGCAGCTCCAACTTGAAAGAACTGTAATTGTCTGGATTGCATTCAGAATTGTGAAGGGCCCAGCTTGCAAAAGCGATCACCCTCTCTCTTCCATCCTGCACCTGTGACAACATAGCCACAAGTCCCAGCAGACTCCCGTCAGTGTGAAGAATGAACGGTTGCAAGAAATCCGCATAAGTCAACATAGGAGCTTCGGTGAGCGCTCTTTTGAGATCTTGAAAAGCCTCTTTTTGGGAATCCTCCCAGCAGATCTTCCAGTTCTTGGCACCCGAGGGTACCTTTTTCAACAGTTAGGGCTTTGCCCATCGAGCGAAGTTCTTCACAAAATGCCTGTAACATCCAGTCAGTCCCAGAAATGCACGCACATCCTTCACGGTCTCTGGAGTGGCCAGTCTAGAATCACGGCGATCTTCTCTCTGGAGGGTTCTACTCCTTCAGCAGAAACAACATGGCCCAAGTATTCAATTTGTGTGTGAAGCAAATGGCACTTCAGGGGCTTCACTTTTAGTCCGTGTCTTTGAAGGCGGGCCAACACTTGTTCTAGGTGCTGCAGATGTTCCTCAAATGAAGCCACAAAGACTATAATGTCATCCAGGTCGATGAGCGTAGATTCAAAGTTAAAATTTCCTAGGCACCTCTCCATGAGACGTTGAAAAGTTAAGCCGAACGGCATATGGTTGAACTCGTACAGGCCCATGGAAAGAATAAAGGCAGTCTTTGCTTGATCTTGTTCAGACATGGGGACTTTCCAGTAGCTGCTAGCGAGGTCCAGTGTAGAGAAGAACCTGGCTTTTGCCAGAGCAGACAGGAACTTTGAAATCCATGGAAATGGGTATGAGTCTCTCACGGTACTGGCGTTGGGCTTTTGGTAATCCACACAAAAACCCAACATGCTGTCCTTCTTCCGCACTAAAATAATTGGGGCAGCACAGGGACTCTTGCTCTCCCTAATCACGCCGGCCTGCAACATCTGGTTCAACATGTTCTTCACTTCCTGGTATAACTGTGGGGGAATTGGCCGGTAACGCTCTCTTATGGGCACGATGCTCCCAGTAGGTTTTTGTGCTGTGCAGCCAAAATCATCTTCGTGAAGGGCAAAAACTTATTTATTCCAACCCAGCACAACTTCTGTTATGATCCTTAGTGGTTGAGGATCACAAAATACTCCAGCTAAGTAACAAAACATAGGACATGGTGGCAAACTGAACTGACCGCAAATCTGAACCTATCCAACACACTAAAGGTAGCCGGTGAACGTGTCTAAAATCCTAGACGTCTCGAGCCAGCCTGAGGAACTAACTACCCCTAGAGAGAAAGAAAGACCTCACTTGCCTCCAAAGAAATAATCCCCAAAGATATAGAAGCCCCCAACAAATAATAACGGTGAGGTAAGAGGAAGGCACATACACAGGGGTGAAAGCAGATTCAGCAAATGAGGCCCACTAATACTAGATAGCAGAAAATAGAAAAGGGGTCTGTGCGGTCAGTAAAAAACCCTTACAAAATATCCACACTGAGATTTCAAGAACCCCCGCACCAACTAACGGTGTGGGGGGAGAAACTCAGTCCCCTAGAGCAACCAGCAAGCGAGGAAATCACATTTTAGCAAGCTGGACAAGAAACATGATGAATGCTGATAATCAAAAAATAAACAAACAAAAACTTAGCTTGTCTTGGAGAGACTGGGAGCAAGGTAGTCACAAGGAATCTGAAGAGCACTGAATACATTGAGAGCAGGCAAGGAACTGAGTATCCAGGTGAGCTAAATAGGAAACCAACCAAGGATAACGAACCAGCTGATGCTGCCAACCTGCAGAAAGACAACACTACACAGTACCGCTTGTGACCACTAGAGGGAGCCCAAAAATAGAGTTCACAACAAACTTCTATTTATTGCATCTGAGTGGGTGTGAGTTCGGCCAGCTCAGCCTGCATTTGTTCTGATATGGGTGGGCCCTCTTTGACGTAATGAGGTTCTGCACTGAATTGGAGTTTACTGACACAGTCCAGGGGTCTTCAGGTTGTATCTCCAGTTGTACTGTTTGGTGGGCATTATTTCTTCAGGTAGGTTCATTATTCAATCCACAACACTGGATCCTGGTCTCCTAGGTTAATGCACCCAGGACCGGCATCAGCACTGGTGCACTCTGACAAGTGCCGGGGCCCTGGCGAGACGGGGGCCCACTCACGCTATCATAGATACATCTGGCTGCTTGCCCGCTGTTTTTCCTGCCGCCGACTCTTTAAACCTGCGGGCACGGCAGTTTTACAGGTGCAGGCAGTGGAAGCTGGCACAAGCATCTTCTCAGTCAGTGCAGGTAGGCAGGCAGGCACATAGGAGTTAAGAACGCAGCAAGTGTCACATTGTTTGTGGGCCGAGAGAGCACATTTCTCCTGCTCTGCTCTCCCGCCCCTGGCTGCACTGCTGGACTTATCAGGCAGATTCCAGAGGAGCTCCTACCCGCACCTGAGTGAGTGCGATGATATCGCTGTATTTTGACAGTCTGGGTGAGCTGGGGAGGCCATGGGCTGGGCAGCTGCAGGTTGCAGCTGAGCTGTTGAAGTATATTATATACTTCAGCAGCCACCCTGCCCAGGCCTCAGCACCTGTCCTGTATATATAGTATATATACTGTATCTATACAGCCTGTATAGATACAGTATATATAATATATATACAGGACAGGTGCTGAGGGCCTGGGCTGGGCGGCTGCTGAAGTATATACAGGTGCTGGGGCCTGAGTTCTGCTGACGTATATACAGGTGCTGGGGGCCTGAGCTGGGCGGCTGCTGAAGTATATACAGGTGCTGGTGACGTGGGCAGCTGCTGAAGTATATACAGGTGCTGGGGACCTGGGCTGGAGGGCTGCTGAAGTATATACACTGTACAGTACCACTCCCCCTGTCCTGTATATAAACACTGCGCAGTACCACTCCTCCTGTCCTGTATATACACACTGCACAGTACCACTCCTCCTGTCCTGTATATATACACTGCACAGTACCACTCCTCCTTTCCTGTATATATACACTGCACAGTACCACTCCTCCTATCCTGCATATATACAATGCACAGTACCACTTCTCCTGTCCTGTATATATATATACTGCACAGTACCACTCCTCCTGTCCTGTATATTGTATGTACCCTGCACAGTACCACACCTCCTGTCCTGTATATATACACTGCACAGTACCACTCCTCCTGTCCTGTATATATACACTGCACAGTACCAATCCTCCTGTCCTGTATATATACACTGCACAGTACCACTCCTCCTATCCTGTATATATACCCTGCACAGTACCACTCCCCCTGTCCTCTCTATATGCACTGCACAGTACCACTTTTCTTGTCCTGTATATATACACTGCACAGTACCACTCCTCCTGGCCTGCATATATACACTGCACAGTACCACTCCCCCTGTCCTGTATATATGCACTGCACAATACCACTCCTCTTGTCCTGTATATGTACACTGCATTGTACTACCTCTCCTGTCCTGTATATATACAGTGTACAGTACCACTTCTCCTGTCCTGTATATATATATATATATATATATATATATATATATATACTGCACAGTACCATACCTCCTGTCCTGTATACTGTATATACACTGCACAGTACCACTCCTCCTGTCCTGTATATATACACTGCACAGTACCAATCCTCCTGTCCTGTATATATACCCTGCACAGTACCACTCCCCCTGTCCTGTATATATGCACTGCACAGTACCACTCCTCTTGTCCTGTATATATACACTGCACAGTACCACTCCTCCTGGCCTGCATATATACACTGCACAGTACCACTCCTCCTATCCTGCATATATACACTGCACAGTAGCACTTCTCCTGTCCTGTATATATATATATATATATATATATATATATATATATATATATATATATATATATATATATATATACTGCACAGTACCACTCCTCCTGTCCTGTATATATACACTGTACAGTACCACACCTCCTGTCCTGTATATATACACTGCCCAGTACCCCTCCTCCTGTCCTGTATATATACCCTGCACAGTACCACTCCCCCTGTCCTGTATATATGCACTGCACAATACCACTCCTCTTGTCCTGTATATATACACTGCACAGTACCACTCCTCCTGTCCTGCATATATACACTGTACAGTACCACTCCTCCTGTCCTGTATATATGCACTGCACAGTACCACTCCTCCTGTCCTGTATGTATGCACTGCACAGTACCAATCCTCCTGTCCTGTATATATACACTGCCCAGTACCACTCCTCCTGTCCTGTATATATACACTGCACAGTACCACTGCTCCTGTCCTGTATATATACACTGCACAGTACCACTCCTCCTGTCCTGTATATATACACTGCACAGTACCAATCCTCCTGTCCTGTATATATATATATACACTGCCCAGTACCACTCCTCCTGTCCTGTATATATACACTGCACAGTACCACTGCTCCTGTCCTGTATATTTACACTGCACAGTACCACTCCTCCTGTCCTGTATATATACACTGCACAGTACCACTGCTCCTGTCCTGTATATTTACACTGCACAGTACCACTGCTCCTGTCCTGTATATATACACTGTACAGTACCGCTCCTCCTGTCCTGTATGTATGCACTGCACAGTACCACTCCTCCTGTCCTGTATATATACCCTGCACAGTACCACTCCCCTGTCCTGTATATATGCACTGCACAATACCACTCCTCTTGTCCTGTATATGTACCCTGCACAGTACCACTCCTCTGTCCTGTGTATATATACCCTGCACAGTACCACTCCCCTGTCCTGTATATATACACTGCATCCTGTCCTGCATATATACACTGCACAGTACCACTTCTCCTGTCCTGCATATATACACTGCACAGTACCACTTCTCCTGTCCTGTATATATATATACTGCACAGTACCACTGCTCCTGTCCTGTATATATACACTGTACAGTACCGCTCCTCCTGTCCTGTATGTATGCACTGCACAGTACCACTCCTCCTGTCCTGTATATATACCCTGCACAGTACCACTCCCCTGTCCTGTATATATACACTGCACAATACCACTCCTCTTGTCCTGTATATGTACCCTGCACAGTACCACTCCTCTGTCCTGTGTATATATACCCTGCACAGTACCACTCCCCTGTCCTGTATATATACACTGCATCCTGTCCTGCATATATACACTGCACAGTACCACTTCTCCTGTCCTGCATATATACACTGCACAGTACCACTCCATGCCAAAGATGACCTGCCATTATGAGTCTCCAGGTCATTACGAGTTCATAGACACCAAACATGTCTAGATTCTTTTTTATCTAAGTGGTGGAAAAAAATTCAAAACTTTGTTAAAAATGTGCAATTTTCTGATACCCATAGCGTCTCCATTCTTTGTGATCTCGGATTGGTTTGAGGGCTTATTTATTGCGTGCCGAGCTGACATTTTTAATGATACCATTTTGGTGCAGATATGATCTTTTGATCGCCCGTTATTGCATTTTAATGTAATGCGTGGTGACCAAAAAAACGTAATTCTGGCAATTTGACTTTTTTCTTGCTACACCGTTTAACGATCTGGTTAATCCTTTTTGTATTGAAAGATCGGGCGATTTTGAACGCAGCGATACCAAATATGTGTTTGTTTGGTTTTATTTTACAATGAATGGGCCAAAAGAGGGGTGATTTGAACTTGCATACTTTTTTATTTTTTTATATTTTTTAAAACATTTTTTTTTTTTTTACATTTGGCATGCTTCAATAGTTTCCATGGGAGATTAGAAGCTGCCATAACCCAATCGGCTCTGCTACATAGAGGTGATGTTCAGATTGCCTCTATATAGCAGAATTGCTCACTTGCTATGAGCATTGACCACTGGGTGGAGCTCACAGTAAGCCAGCACTGAAAACCATAGAGGTCTCCAGGAGACCTCAGGTTGTCATGCCAACACACCGGTGACCCACGATCACGTGCGTATTTCCGGCGAGATTTCCGCGAGTGCGATTTAAATGCCGCTTTCAGAGTTTGACAGTGGCATTTAACTGGTTAAAAGCCATGGGTGGATCATGATTCCACCAGCGGCTATTGCAGAGACATGTCATCTGTTCAAAACAGCTGACATGTCCCCGGAAAGATATGGGCTCACCGCCGGAGCCCACATAAAAGGAAGGGAGTCCCACATCGGTGTAAATGTACGCCCGATGTCAGTAAGGGGTTAAACTTACTTTAGTCTACAGCCTGACATACAGCACAACACCTTGATTGCAAGAGAAGAAAATCATATTTAGTAAATTGAGTAAATTCATTATATTTTACATTGGATCTTTCTTTTAACCCCTTAGTGACAGAGCCAAATTTTTGAAATCTGACTAGTTGCAATTTATGTGGTTATAACTCTGCAATGCTTCAACAAATCCCAGTGATTTTGAGATTGTTTTTTTCATGACACATTATACTTTATAATTAGAGATGAGCGGTGTTCGAGTCGAACTGTTCGCCAATTTCAAATTCGAGCTGTTTTGGGTGGTGTTCGAGTCGTTCGACGAACCCGAACAATTTGCTTAAAACTCGGCTGTTCGAGTTTCTGTTCGATAACTGTTCATTCACCAAAAGCCCAGCTTGATTTGCACATTAAAACTGTTTATGATTGTTAATGGACTGTTTCAGTGTATAGTGGGCGGGGGATAGATCTGTGCTGAAATAACGCCGATCTCCATTTTTTTTTTTTTTTCCGCATTTACAGAGGGGCGGTGCAGTCTCTCAGCCTATCAGCAGTGCGCACACACACAGAAATGTGCATGTGATGCAGACAAGCAAAGGCATGTGTCATTGGCTGTGTATGTCACATGCCCTTGCCCTATAAGAACCAGCCATTTGCCCCGTCGCCACCATTTCCTCACTGCTGCAGCTTAGTGTTAGACGGCACCGCTGCTGCTATGGGCGCTATACAGACTAAGAGTGTTTTTGTGGAGCAAATTCTCAGAGAGATAAGTTTAGGAAGTCGGGAGGAGTCGGGACTAGTTGAAATTTCAGCCCTTTTCAGGGTAGGTTACAGCATTTCATAGCATTGTTTGCCAGGCAGGTCTGAGCCAGTGCTGTGCAAGTGTTAGCCACAGCATTTGGTGTAATCTAGCTCAGCCAATCCTTTTGGGCTAGTAGCATTGTCTGATAGTCATCTGAGTAGCCCGCCTATGAAGCTAGCTACACCGCCTGTGTATCTCAATTTTTACTGCATCTAACCCAGTAAATCATTTTGGGGTTTTGGGCTTAGTAGCAGTGTCTGCATGTCAGCAGAGTAGCCCGCCTGTGAAGCTAGCTACACCGCCTGTGTATCTCAATTTTTACTGCATCTAACCCAGTTAATAGTTTTGGGGTTTGGGGCTAGTAGCAGTGTCTGCACGTCAGCAGAGTAGCCCGCCTGTGAAGCTAGCTACACCGCCTGCGTATCTCAATTTTTACTGCATCTAATCCAGTTAATAGTTTTGGGCCTAGGAGCAGTGTCTGCACGTCAGCAGAGTAGCCCGCCTGTGAAACAAACTATTCCGCCTGTGTATCTCAATTTTTGCTGCATCTAATCCAGTTAATAGTTTTGAGGTTTTGGGCCTAGGAGAAATGTCTGCACGTCAGCAGAGTAGCCCGCCTGTGAAACAAACTATATCGCCTGTGTATCTCAATTTTTACTGCATCTAATCCAGTTAATAGTTTTGGGCCTAGGAGCAGTGTCTGCACGTCAGCAGAGTAGCCCACCTGTGAAACAAACTGTACTGCCTGTGTATCTCTATTTTCACCGCATCTAATCCAGTTAATAGTTTAGGGCCTAGGAGCAGTGTCTGCACGTCAGCAGAGTAGCCCGCCTGTGAAACAAACTATACCACCTGTGTATCTCAATTTTTACTGCATCTAATCCAGTTAATAGTTTTGGACCTAGGAGTAGTGTTGAGCGATACTTTCCGATATCGGAAAGTATCGGTATCGGAAAGTATCGGCCGATACCGTCACAGTATCGGAATCCAATCCGATACCGATACCCGATCCCAATGCAAGTCAATGGGACGAAAATATCGGAATTAAAATAAACCCTTTCTTTCCTTGTAGGTTAATTCTACATGAAGGAAAACAACTAAGAATAATGTAGGATGTATTGGGGGAGGTGGCGGAGACATTAAAGGCACAGGGGTTTATCCCAATCAAATAGAATAGCAGTATTTTTAATTTTTTTATGACGTTCGGCGTTAGAAAGAATTTGACTATGTTAATTTTTTATTTATTTTGTCAGATATTGATGTTTCACTACTTCCACGCCCTTCACCCTATTTTTTACTTCTCCCACACTTTCTTCTTCATTATCCTCATCATCAGCTTCTGTGACATCAACTTCTTCACCTTATTCATCTTCTTCTTTTCTACGTATATATATATATTTTTTTTTACATTGTTCATATTCTTTTTATTTAACTATTATCTTTTTTATATTCAACTTCTTCATCATATTCTTATTTGTGACAGGCATTCCCGTAGTTGTTATCTATAAAAGTTTGAAGATTACACCTTCTGTTCTGCCTGTCACAAAACAGTTACATTTGTCCGCGTTCAGTTTGGCCTGCAGCATCAGGCTTTATCCAGGGGCACCACGAGGAGGAACGGACTCACCCCCATACACTGCTTAGTCTTCTTCTGCTTATAATTTAGATAATATCTTTTGCTCTGATATTTAGTCTTATGCTTAATGTTCTTCTGCTCTTTGTTCTGCAGCCTCTTGTTCTTCTGCTTCTCGGTCTTCCAGGTTGTCGTCGTCATCTCCAGGGTCGTCATCTCCAGGGTCGTCGTCATCGGGGTCGTCGTCATCGGGGTCGTCGTCATCGGGGTCGTCTTCAGGGTCATCGTCTCCAGGGTCGTCGTCATCTCGGTGGTTGTCGTCTCTGGTGTCGTCATCATCTTAGGGGTGGTCTTCCGGGTCATCGTCTTTCGGGTCTTGAACTTGGAAATGTAGCAGAAGGTACAAGAAGGCTGAGAAAATGCCGAGAAACAGCTGATGGAACTGGAACTCGGATGGCTACCCGAAGGTCCAAGAGCCAATGGAACTACCGAGGACCAGCTGACGTTACTGGAACCCGGTTACTAAGCAGGAGGTACCCGTGCCTGAAAGCACTACCAATAACCACCTGACGTTGGTGGAACTCGGATACCCAGAGGGAGGCACCTAAGCCAAAGGCTCTGCCCGGAACCAGCTGACGGTACTGGAACCAGGATGGGGAGCAGAAGGTACAAGAGCAAAAGACACTGCCGAGAACCAGCTGACGGTACTGGAACCCGGATGGGTAGCCGAAGGTCCAAGAGCCAATGGAACTACCGAGGACCAGCTGACGTTACTGGAACCCGGTTACTAAGCAGGAGGTACCCGTGCCTGAAAGCACTACCAAGGACCACCTGACGTTGGTGGAACTCGGATACCCAGAGGGAGGCACCTAAGCCAAAGGCTCTGCCCGGAACCAGCTGACGGTACTGGAACCAGGATGGGGAGCAGAAGGTACAAGAGCAAAAGACACTGCCGAGAACCAGCTGACGGTACTGGAACCCGGATGGGGACCTATTCAAGCTTGTCTTCCTAGGGCCCCAACTGGCGGTGTGTTAGAGCCCAGGGACAGCAGGAGGAGGAGCAGGGGGAGGGGAGTGTAGGCCGAAGCCTGCACTGGCGGCAGCTTTGGGTGTGTTGTGTCTGCGTGGCTTTTGCAGGACACGTTGCCGGCTACACAGCAGGGGAACAGCTGGCGGTGCTGGACCCCACTGACACATTGGCGAGGTGTTTGGCTCTGTGCAGCCAGCACTTCCGGACAGCAACTAGCGTTGTTGGAGCCCGGGCTCTGCAGGTGGAGCAGAGTGTAGGCCGAAGCCTAATTGAACCGATTTCAAAAGTCACCTTTAACCCCCCCTCAGGGGTTACAAAGTAGAAGAGCCACAGCTTATGCAGCAGCAGTGCTGCGCAAGTCAAAGGTTGCTCTTGTAATTTTTCTCCTTGCACACGCTGAATGGAACACGTATAACATTTAGCCCTTTATACAGTCAAACTGTGTAATGGAGGCGAGAGTTCCCTTTGTAATGAGACGCAGCACAGGTGTCAAGAATCCCACCTTGGTGCTGGGTGCAGCCTCCCGAGCGTTGTTATTTGCTGTACAGGAGTCTGCGCTGTCGTGTTATCCCCTGGCCTAGCGCCGTTAGCGCTGCCCATCTTCTGGCATCATGTAATGTCGGCCGGTGCGGTTCGCGATGCCCATGAATCCCAGCCCCGCAGTGTCTTAACATTGTTAAAACACTGCGGGGCTGGGATTCAGGGCCTGGCGCAGCACATATGTTCGCCTCTCACACTCGGGTCCTTACACCCGCTTCAGACTGTGCGGCGTCATCTGATCCCTTATCGCATGCCACGGCCATGAAGCCGCACAGTCCGAAGAAGGCGGAAGGAGAGGAGGGACAGGCGAACTGATGCACTGATCCTGCCCATGAATCACACCCTCGCAGTCCAAATAAATAAGACACCGAGGGGCGTTGTGTGGGTCAGGGCGGCCGCAGAGGCGCAGCCAGCCAAACAATGATGCCAGAAGACGGGCAGCGCTACCAAGGGGGTTGCAGCGTGTCATTACAAAGGAAAGTCACACCACCGGGACGGTTAAATGGTCACACAGAGGACACATTTCAGACGTGTTTTCAGTTCCACATGTGCGAGGAGAATACGTTTCTGAGCCACCTTGCACACATGCAGCATTACCGCTGTACAAGGTGGCTGGATAACGTAAAAACGCCTGGGGGAGGGGGGACAGGTTCCCTTCAATTTCAGTTCTTGTGTCTGCGTGGCTTTTGCAGGACACGTTGCCGGCTGCACAGCAGGGGAACAGCTGGCGGTGCTGGACCCCACTGACACATTGGCTGGTGTTTTTCTCTGTGCAGCTAGCACATCTGGGCCCCAACTGGCGGTGTGTTAGAGCCCAGGGACAGCAGGAGGAGGAGCAGGAGGAGGAGGAGCAGGGGGAGGGGAGTGTAGGCCGAAGCCTGCACAGGCGGCAGCTTTGGGTGTGTTGTGTCTGCGTGGCTTTTGCAGGACACGTTGCCGGCTACACAGCAGGGGAACAGCTGGCGGTGCTGGACCCCACTGACACATTGGCGAGGTGTTTGGCTCTGTGCAGCCAGCACTTCCGGACAGCAACTAGCGTTGTTGGAGCCCGGGCTCTGCAGGTGGAGCAGAGTGTAGGCCGAAGCCTAATTGAACCGATTTCAAAAGTCACCTTTAACCCCCCCTCAGGGGTTACAAAGTAGAAGAGCCACAGCTTATGCAGCAGCAGTGCTGCGCAAGTCAAAGGTTGCTCTTGTAATTTTTCTCCTTGCACACGCTGAATGGAACACGTATAACATTTAGCCCTTTATACAGTCAAACTGTGTAATGGAGGCGAGAGTTCCCTTTGTAATGAGACGCAGCACAGGTGTCAAGAATCCCACCTTGGTGCTGGGTGCAGCCTCCCGAGCGTTGTTATTTGCTGTACAGGAGTCTGCGCTGTCGTGTTATCCCCTGGCCTAGCGCCGTTAGCGCTGCCCATCTTCTGGCATCATGTAATGTCGGCCGGTGCGGTTCGCGATGCCCATGAATCCCAGCCCCGCAGTGTCTTAACATTGTTAAAACACTGCGGGGCTGGGATTCAGGGCCTGGCGCAGCACATATGTTCACCTCTCACACTCGGGTCCTTACACCCGCTTCAGACTGTGCGGCGTCATCTGATCCCTTATCGCATGCCACGGCCATGAAGCCGCACAGTCCGAAGAAGGCGGAAGGAGAGGAGGGACAGGCGAACTGATGCACTGATCCTGCCCATCAATCACACCCTCGCAGTCCAAATAAATAAGACACCGAGGGGCGTTGTGTGGGTCAGGGCGGCCGCAGAGGCGCAGCCAGCCAAACAATGATGCCAGAAGACGGGCAGCGCTACCAAGGGGGTTGCAGCGTGTCATTACAAAGGAAAGTCACACCACCGGGACGGTTAAATGGTCACACAGAGGACACATTTCAGACGTGTTTTCAGTTCCACATGTGCGAGGAGAATACGTTTCTGAGCCACCTTGCACACATGCAGCATTACCGCTGTACAAGGTGGCTGGATAACGTAAAAACGCCTGGGGGAGGGGGGACAGGTTCCCTTCAATTTCAGTTCTTGTGTCTGCGTGGCTTTTGCAGGACACGTTGCCGGCTGCACAGCAGGGGAACAGCTGGCGGTGCTGGACCCCACTGACACATTGGCTGGTGTTTTTCTCTGTGCAGCTAGCACATCTGGGCCCCAACTGGCGGTGTGTTAGAGCCCAGGGACAGCAGGAGGAGGAGCAGGAGGAGGAGGAGCAGGGGGAGGGGAGTGTAGGCCGAAGCCTGCACTGGCGGCAGCTTTGGGTGTGTTGTGTCTGCGTGGCTTTTGCAGGACACGTTGCCGGCTACACAGCAGGGGAACAGCTGGCGGTGCTGGACCCCACTGACACATTGGCGAGGTGTTTGGCTCTGTGCAGCCAGCACTTCCGGACAGCAACTAGCGTTGTTGGAGCCCGGGCTCTGCAGGTGGAGCAGAGTGTAGGCCGAAGCCTAATTGAACCGATTTCAAAAGTCACCTTTAACCCCCCCTCAGGGGTTACAAAGTAGAAGAGCCACAGCTTATGCAGCAGCAGTGCTGCGCAAGTCAAAGGTTGCTCTTGTAATTTTTCTCCTTGCACACGCTGAATGGAACACGTATAACATTTAGCCCTTTATACAGTCAAACTGTGTAATGGAGGCGAGAGTTCCCTTTGTAATGAGACGCAGCACAGGTGTCAAGAATCCCACCTTGGTGCTGGGTGCAGCCTCCCGAGCGTTGTTATTTGCTGTACAGGAGTCTGCGCTGTCGTGTTATCCCCTGGCCTAGCGCCGTTAGCGCTGCCCATCTTCTGGCATCATGTAATGTCGGCCGGTGCGGTTCGCGATGCCCATGAATCCCAGCCCCGCAGTGTCTTAACATTGTTAAAACACTGCGGGGCTGGGATTCAGGGCCTGGCGCAGCACATATGTTCGCCTCTCACACTCGGGTCCTTACACCCGCTTCAGACTGTGCGGCGTCATCTGATCCCTTATCGCATGCCACGGCCATGAAGCCGCACAGTCCGAAGAAGGCGGAAGGAGAGGAGGGACAGGCGAACTGATGCACTGATCCTGCCCATCAATCACACCCTCGCAGTCCCATTAAATAAGACAACGAGGGCTGTTGTGTGGGTCAGGGCGGCCGCAGAGGCGCAGCCAGCCAAACAATGATGCCAGAAGACGGGCAGCGTTACCAAGGAGCTTGTTGCGTGTGTCAATACAAAGTCAAATCACACCTGAGGGACGTTTTAATGGTCACAGAGGACACATTTTAGACGTGTTCACTTCAACATGGGCAAGGAGAATAAGTTTCTGAGCCACCTTGAACACATGCAGCATTACTGCTGTTCAAGGTAGCTGTAAAACATAGAAACACCTGGGGGAGGGGGGACAGGTTCCCTTCAATTTCAGTTCTTGTGTCTGCGTGGCGGTCGCAGGACACGTTGCCGGCTACACAGCAGGGGAACAGCTGGCGGTGCTGAACCCCACTGACACATTGGCTGGTGTTTTTCTCTGTGCAGCTAGCACATCTGGGCAAAAACTGGCGGTGTTAGAGCCCAGGGTCAGCAGGAGGAGCAGGGGGAGCGGAGTGTAGGCCGAAGCCTGCACTCGAGCAAGTTGAAAGGAAACCTTTAACCCCCCCCAGGCGTTTGTAGCTGAAAGAGCCATTGTGTACAGCACTAATGCTGGAAAAGGTAAACTTAGCTCTTTTAATTATGGTCCTTGTACATGCGGAACCTAACATTTATGAAATGTGTCTCCTCACAGCGTTAAACCGTCCGGTAGGTGGAACTTTCCTTTGTCGTGTGACGCAGCACAGCCATCATTTTTACCCCCTTGGCGCCGTGCGCCGCCTCCTCAGCGTTGTTTGAATCTGTCCCAGAGCCTGCGCTGTTAGGTTAGCCCTTGGCCATGCACACATGTTGCGCTGCCCGTCTTCTGACCTCATTTGGTGTCAGGCTGGCTGCGCCTGTGCGGGTGCGCTGGCCGAGATCCCGCCTCGCAGTGTCGTCTAATGTAATCCCACCGCGGGCCTGTGATCCGTGCCCGTGCGCAGTGCATATCCTCTCCTCTCACTCCCCTCCCTACGGCTTTTTCAGACTGTGCGGTGTCACGGCCGTGGCATGCTATTAGGGACCAGCTGACATCGCACAGTCTGAAGAAGCCGTAGGGAGGGGAGTGAGAGGAGAGGATATGCACTGCGCACGGGCACGGATCACAGGCCCGCGGTGGGATTACATTAGACGACACTGCGAGGCGGGATCTCGGCCAGCGCACCCGCACAGGCGCAGCCAGCCTGACACCAAATGAGGTCAGAAGACGGGCAGCGCAACATGTGTGCATGGCCAAGGGCTAACCTAACAGCGCAGGCTCCGGGACAGATTCAAACAACGCTGAGGAGGCGGCGCACGGCGCCAAGGGGGTAAAAATGATGGCTGTGCTGCGTCACACGACAAAGGAAAGTTCCACCTACCGGACGGTTTAACGCTGTGTGGGGACACATTTCATAAGTGTTTGGTTCAGCATGTGCAAGGAGCATCACGAAAAGAGGCACTTTTTCCCTTTGCATCATTACTGCTGCACAAGGTGGCTCCTTCAGTAACAAACGCCTGGGGGGGGGGGGTCAGGTTCCCTTACATTTAACTTGTTGTGCCTGCGTGGCGGTCGCAGTACACGTTGCCGTATACACAGCAGGGGAACAGCTGGCGGTGCTGAACCCCAATAACAGAGGAGGGACTGTTGACTGTGCGTACAGCACTTCTGGACGGCAACTGGCGGTGTTGGAGCCCAGGGACAGGTGGAGGAGGAGGAGGTTGGAGGAGGTTGGAGGAGGTAGGAGGGATTGCCACACACACAGCAGGGGAACAGCTGACGTTACTGAACCCCAATAACAGAGGAGGGACTGTTGACTGTGCGTACAGCACTTCTGGACGGCAACTGGCGGTGTTGGAGCCCAGGGACAGGTGGAGGAGGAGGAGGTTGGAGGAGGTTGGAGGAGGTAGGAGGGATTGCCACACACACAGCAGGGGAACAGCTGACGTTACTGAACCCCAATAACAGAGGAGGGACTGTTGACTGTGCGTACAGCACTTCTGGACGGCAACTGGCGGTGTTGGAGCCCAGGGACAGGTGGAGGAGGAGGAGGTTGGAGGAGGTTGGAGGAGGTAGGAGGGATTGCCACACACACAGCAGGGGAACAGCTGACGTTACTGAACCCCAATAACAGAGGAGGGACTGTTGACTGTGCGTACAGCACTTCTGGACGGCAACTGGCGGTGTTGGAGCCCAGGGACAGGTGGAGGAGGAGGAGGTTGGAGGAGGTTGGAGGAGGTAGGAGGGATTGCCACACACACAGCAGGGGAACAGCTGACGTTACTGAACCCCAATAACAGAGGAGGGACTGTTGACTGTGCGTACAGCACTTCTGGACGGCAACTGGCGGTGTTGGAGCCCAGGGACAGGTGGAGGAGGAGGAGGTTGGAGGAGGTAGGAGGGATTGCCACACACACAGCAGGGGAACAGCTGACGTTACTGAACCCCAATAACAGAGGAGGGACTGTTGACTGTGCGTACAGCACTTCTGGACGGCAACTGGCGGTGTTGGAGCCCAGGGACAGGTGGAGGAGGAGGAGGTTGGAGGAGGTTGGAGGAGGTAGGAGGGATTGCCACACACACAGCAGGGGAACAGCTGACGTTACTGAACCCCAATAACAGAGGAGGGACTGTTGACTGTGCGTACAGCACTTCTGGACGGCAACTGGCGGTGTTGGAGCCCAGGGACAGGTGGAGGAGGAGGAGGTTGGAGGAGGTAGGAGGGATTGCCACACACACAGCAGGGGAACAGCTGACGTTACTGAACCCCAATAACAGAGGAGGGACTGTTGACTGTGCGTACAGCACTTCTGGACGGCAACTGGCGGTGTTGGAGCCCAGGGACAGGTGGAGGAGGAGGAGGTTGGAGGAGGTTGGAGGAGGTAGGAGGGATTGCCACACACACAGCAGGGGAACAGCTGACGTTACTGAACCCCAATAACAGAGGAGGGACTGTTGACTGTGCGTACAGCACTTCTGGACGGCAACAGGCGGTGTTGGAGCCCAGGGACAGGTGGAGGAGGAGGAGGTTGGAGGAGGTTGGAGGAGGTAGGAGGGATTGCCACACACACAGCAGGGGAACAGCTGACGTTACTGAACCCCAATAACAGAGGAGGGACTGTTGACTGTGCGTACAGCACTTCTGGACGGCAACTGGCGGTGTTGGAGCCCAGGGACAGGTGGAGGAGGAGGAGGTTGGAGGAGGTTGGAGGAGGTAGGAGGGATTGCCACACACACAGCAGGGGAACAGCTGACGTTACTGAACCCCAATAACAGAGGAGGGACTGTTGACTGTGCGTACAGCACTTCTGGACGGCAACTGGCGGTGTTGGAGCCCAGGGACAGGTGGAGGAGGAGGAGGTTGGAGGAGGTTGGAGGAGGTAGGAGGGATTGCCACACACACAGCAGGGGAACAGCTGACGTTACTGAACCCCAATAACAGAGGAGGGACTGTTGACTGTGCGTACAGCACTTCTGGACGGCAACTGGCGGTGTTGGAGCCCAGGGACAGGTGGAGGAGGAGGAGGAGGTTGGAGGAGGTTGGAGGAGGTAGGAGGGATTGCCACACACACAGCAGGGGAACAGCTGACGTTACTGAACCCCAATAACAGAGGAGGGACTGTTGACTGTGCGTACAGCACTTCTGGACGGCAACTGGCGGTGTTGGAGCCCAGGGACAGGTGGAGGAGGAGGAGGTTGGAGGAGGTTGGAGGAGGTAGGAGGGATTGCCACACACACAGCAGGGGAACAGCTGACGTTACTGAACCCCAATAACAGAGGAGGGACTGTTGACTGTGCGTACAGCACTTCTGGACGGCAACTGGCGGTGTTGGAGCCCAGGGACAGGTGGAGGAGGAGGAGGTTGGAGGAGGTTGGAGGAGGTAGGAGGGATTGCCACACACACAGCAGGGGAACAGCTGACATTACTGAACCCCAATAACAGAGGAGGGACTGTTGACTGTGCGTACAGCACTTCTGGACGGCAACTGGCGGTGTTGGAGCCCAGGGACAGGTGGAGGAGGAGGAGGTTGGAGGAGGTTGGAGGAGGTAGGAGGGATTGCCACACACACAGCAGGGGAACAGCTGACGTTACTGAACCCCAATAACAGAGGAGGGACTGTTGACTGTGCGTACAGCACTTCTGGACGGCAACTGGCGGTGTTGGAGCCCAGGGACAGGTGGAGGAGGAGGAGGTTGGAGGAGGTAGGAGGGATTGCCACACACACAGCAGGGGAACAGCTGACGTTACTGAACCCCAATAACAGAGGAGGGACTGTTGACTGTGCGTACAGCACTTCTGGACGGCAACTGGCGGTGTTGGAGCCCAGGGACAGGTGGAGGAGGAGGAGGTTGGAGGAGGTTGGAGGAGGTAGGAGGGATTGCCACACACACAGCAGGGGAACAGCTGACGTTACTGAACCCCAATAACAGAGGAGGGACTGTTGACTGTGCGTACAGCACTTCTGGACGGCAACTGGCGGTGTTGGAGCCCAGGGACAGGTGGAGGAGGAGGAGGTTGGAGGAGGTTGGAGGAGGTAGGAGGGATTGCCACACACACAGCAGGGGAACAGCTGACGTTACTGAACCCCAATAACAGAGGAGGGACTGTTGACTGTGCGTACAGCACTTCTGGACGGCAACTGGCGGTGTTGGAGCCCAGGGACAGGTGGAGGAGGAGGAGGTTGGAGGAGGTTGGAGGAGGTAGGAGGGATTGCCACACACACAGCAGGGGAACAGCTGACGTTACTGAACCCCAATAACAGAGGAGGGACTGTTGACTGTGCGTACAGCACTTCTGGACGGCAACTGGCGGTGTTGGAGCCCAGGGACAGGTGGAGGAGGAGGAGGTTGGAGGAGGTAGGAGGGATTGCCACACACACAGCAGGGGAACAGCTGACGTTACTGAACCCCAATAACAGAGGAGGGACTGTTGACTGTGCGTACAGCACTTCTGGACGGCAACTGGCGGTGTTGGAGCCCAGGGACAGGTGGAGGAGGAGGAGGTTGGAGGAGGTAGGAGGGATTGCCACACACACAGCAGGGGAACAGCTGACGTTACTGAACCCCAATAACAGAGGAGGGACTGTTGACTGTGCGTACAGCACTTCTGGACGGCAACTAGCGGTGTTGGAGCCCAGGGGCAGGTGGAAAAGCAGAGGGACACAATGTAGGCCGAAGCCTGAGAAAGTCGAAAGGGAACCTTTAACCCCCCCCCCCAAGGCGTTTGTAGCTGAAAGAGCCAGCTTGTGCAGCACAAAAGATGCAAAAGGAAAAGGTGGCTCTTTTCATCATGCTCCTTGCAAACACAGAACTAAACACTTTTAAAATGTGTCCCCTGAAGCCGTGAAACCGTCCCGGAGGTGGGACTTTCCTTCGTAATATGACGCAGCACAGCCATCATTACTACCCCCCCGCCGCCGTGCCCCGGCTCCTCAGCGTTGTTTGATTCCGTCCCGGAGCCTGCGCTGTTATGTTATCCCGTGGCCAGGCACACTTAGCGCTGCCCATCTTCTGACATCATTTGGTGTCAGGCTGGCTGCGCCTGTGCGGCCGCGCTGGCCGAGAGCCCGCCTCGCAGTGTCTTCTGATGTAATCCCACTGGGGGCCTGGGATCCATGGCCATGCGCAGTGCATATCCTCGCCTCTCACTCCCCTCCCTACGGCTTCTTTTTCAGACTGTGCGGTGTCACGGCCGTGGCATGCTATTAGGGACCAGCTGACACCGAACAGTCTGAAGAAGCCATAGGGAGATGAGTGAGAGGTGGAGGTTCAGATATGCACTGCGCATGTCCATAGATCCCAGGCCCCCAGTGGGATTAAATCAGAAGACACTGCGAGGCGGGCTCTCGGCCAGCGTGGCCGCACAGGCGCAGCCAGCCTGACACCAAATGATGCCAGAAGACGGGCAGCGCTAAGTGTGCCTGGCCACGGGATAACATAACAGCGCAGGCTCCGGGACGGAATCAAACAACGCTGAGGAGCCGGGGCGCGGCGCCGGGGGGGTAGGAATGACGGCTGTGCTGCGTCATATTATGAAGGAAAGTCCCACCTCCGGGACGGTTTTACGGTATCAGTGGACACATTTTATAAGTGTTAAGTTTTGCGTGTGCAAGGAGCAAAACCAAAATAGCTACCTTTTTCCTTGTGCAGCATTACTGCTGCACAAGGTGGCTCTTTCAGTAACAAACGCCTTGGGGGGGGGGGACAGATTCCCTTACATTTCAGTTGTTGTGTCAGCGTGGCGGTCGCATGACACATTGCCGGCTACACAGCTGGGGATCAGCTGACGTTACTGAAACCCAATAACACTGGGTCGTATGTTTTGACTGTGCAGACGGCACATCTGAGCCTCAACTGGCGGTGTTGGAGCCCAGGAATTTAAGTTCAGGTGGTAGAAAGATGAACACAACAGGAGACCTGGATAACGTATACAGTGACCTAATTATTTAATCAGGAGGAGGAGTGGCAAATTCCTGTGAGATCCAGGCCTTGTTCATTTTCAGGAAAGTAAGCCGGTCAACGTTATCGGAGGATAGTCGCATGCGACGGTCAGTTAGTACACCACCTGCAGCACTAAAGACACGTTCCGATAATACACTGGCCGCAGGGCAAGACAGCACCTCCAATGCATACTGGCTTAGCTCTGGCCATGTATCCAGCTTTGAGACCCAAAACTTGAAAGGGGAAGAGCCGTCTGGGAGTACAGCAAGAGGGCAAGACATGTAGTCTGTCACCATCTGACGGAACCGTTGCCTCCTGCTGACTGGAGCCGTCTGTGATGGTGTAGACTTTTGTGGCGGGCACAGAAAACTGTGCCACAGTTCGGCCATACTGGTCTTGCCTTGGGCAGAGGCACTGCTTCTGCTCCCTCTTTGTGCAGAGCCTCCACCACTGCCTGGACGCACTGAGCTGCTTTGGAATGCACTAGCAGCACTTCTCTCAGTTGGAATGGAGAAGATGATGGAACTGACCAGTGTGTCTTGGTACTCCCGCATTTTTCGCTCCCGGTTCAACGGTGTGATGAGGCTTTCTACGTTGTCCCGGTAGCGAGGATCGAGGAGGGTGAACACCCAATAATCAGACATGTTGAGAATGTGGTCGATGCGGCGGTCGTTTCTCAGGCACTGCAGCATGTAATCCACCATGTGCTGCAGACTGCCAACTGCCCAAGAAACGCTGTCCCCAGCTGGAGGCGTGATCTCTGCCCGCTCGTCATCACCCCACCCTCGCTGTACACACTGAGTACTGGACAATTCGGGAACTCCCTCCTCTGGACGGATGTCTTCCTCCTCCATTGACTCCTCCTCATCCTCCTCACAAACTGTCCCCTGACTACGCGTTTGTGAGGAACCACGTGGCGCTGACTGTCCAGAAGATGATGGAAGTGGTGAATCCTCATCCTCCACCTCTTCCACAACATCATCCCTTAGCGCTTGCAGTGATTTTTCAAGCAGGCAGATAAGGGGGACAGTCATGCTGACTAGTGCATCATCTGCACTCGCCATCCGCGTGGAATAATCAAAGGGACGCAAAACCTGGCAGACATCCTTCATAGTGGCCCACTCTGTGGTTGTGAAGTCTGTACGGCGCTGACTGCGACTTTTTTGCGCCTGATACAGCTGGTACTCCATTACAGCTTGCTGCTGCTCACACAACCGCTCCAACATATGTAACGTGGAATTCCACCTGGTAGGTAGGTCACATATGATGCGATGTTCCGGCAGGCGGTGTCGGCGCTGCAGAGCCGCAATGCGCGCTTTTGCCGTGCTGGAACGCCGCAAGTGAGCACACTCTAGGCGGACCTTGTGCAGCAGTGCATCAAGATCCGGATAGTCCCTCAAAAAACTCTGCACGACCAAATTGAGCACATGTGCCAGACATGGGATGTGAGTGAGGTTGCCGAGGCCCAGGGCTGCCACCAGATTTCGGCCATTATCACACACTACCATGCCTGGCTGGAGATTCGCTGGCTCAAACCACACATCGCTCTCCTGCTTGATGGCATTCCAGAGCTCCTGCGCTGTGTGGCTACGATTCCCCAAAAAAATTAATTTCAAGACGGCCTGTTGACGTTTGGCCACGGCTGTGCTCATGTCGGTCGTAACAGGTACACGTTCATCACGGGTCCATGTGGAGGTGGACTGTGACGGCTCCTGCAGCGATGATTCTGAGGAACTGGTGTAAGAGGAGGAGTCAATGCGTACAGAATGGATTCCTGCAATCCTTGGAGTGGGCAGGACACGTCCTGCGCCACTCGCACGGTCTGTACCCGGCTCAACGACATTAACCCAATGGGCAGTGAGGGAAAGGTATCGCCCCTGTCCATGTTGACTGGTCCACGCATCGGTGGTGAGGTGGACCTTGCTACTGACGGCGTTCAGTAGCGCGTGTTTTATGTGTCCCTCCACATGCTTGTGCAGGGCAGGGACGGCTTGCCTGCTGAAGTAAAAGCGGCTGGGCACACTGTACTGTGGGACTGCCAATGACATCAAGTCACGGAAGCTGTCAGTCTCCACCAGCCTGAATGACAGCATTTCCAGTGACAGAAGTTTGGCAATGCCTGCAGTCAGAGCCTGTGCTCGTGGGTGGTTTGACGAGAAAGGCCGCCTTTTCTCCCATGCCTGTACTACCGATGGCTGTAGACTGGGCTGGGAGTGTGTGGTTGACTGGGAAAGTGGTGCTGCGGGTGGAATGACAGCGGGTCTCTGGACAACAGGGCCAGAGGTTCTTCCACGGCGATCCTGGGAGGAAGCCGAACCAGCTGCGTGTGAGCTAGAGGAAGAGGCAACACGAGCTGAAGAGGTGGTAGCTGCCGCTGTTGGTTGGCCTAGCTCTTCAGTGTGTTTGTCTAACTCCGCCGGGTGCCTGTTGCGCACATGTTTCCACATGTTGGAGGTATTGAGGTTGGCGACTTTTTGACCTCTTTTGATTTTTTGATGACACACCTTGCATCTGACATAGCAAATGTCATCTGCAACTGTGTCAAAAAAGGACCAGGCACTGCAAGTCTTGGGAGCCCCCCTTTTGACTTTTGGAAGAGACATGCTCCTTACGGGTGCCAAAGCGGAGGCTGCAGGATCCGCAGTCTTCCCCCTCCCTCTCCCTCTTTGGGCCGTACGGGGAATCTCTTCCTCAGAGCTGCTCCCACCACCTTCCTGTCCCTGACGCCAAGATGGGTCAAGGACCTCATCATCTACACTACCCTCTGCCCCCAACTGCTCCTCCTGGGTAGTCTCAGCAGCAGAGCACGCACCAGTAAGTGGCACCTGAGTGTCATCATCAGCTGATGCGGCCTGCGAGGTGGTGACCGGAGCCACTGGCCCACCCGCCTCTTCAGAGGAAGACAGAAAAAGCTGTTGGGCATCACTGCACCCTGCCTCTTCTTCCATTTCTCCAATGCTGCTTGGCTGGCCCCCTGTTTCCAAGCCAAGAGATGATTCAGAGAACAGAAGTAGAGACTGCTCCTGTCCTGGGATCTCTGTCTGCCTGGGCAATTTTGCAGGTGGTGAAGAGACAGATGGCTGCTCTCCAGTGCTCTGTGTCTGAGAGGATGTGGCACTAATGGAAGTTGATGCATTAGCTGCCATCCATCCCACAACGGCTTCAATTTGGTCTTCACGCAGCAGCGGTGTACGGCGCTCGGCGACAAAGCTGCGCATGAACGACTGTTCCCTTGTGAAAGTGGGTGCTGATGACTCACCGGTGCCCGCAGCAGGCACAGAATCCCCACGTCCCCTCCCTGCTCCGCGCCCACGCCCACGCCCACGTGCCTTACTCACTGCCTTCTTCATCTTGGTTGACTGATAAAGATAAGCAGAAAAGTACTAACGGCTTTGTGTGCTTATTCCTGAGCAACTCCTCCTAACAGGTATAAGACACACTAATTTTCTAAAGTGTGGACTAGACTTGAATATGAGCTAATGTGGCCTACACAAATGTAAAGTGGTGTAACTGGTGTGTTTGGTGAACTTTATTATTTATTTATTTTTTGGGGGCTGAACTGACAACGGATAGAGCTGCAATCACACGGAGACCGTGCAGACAGCCGTAAACGGCGCTGCAAGGCCCAAAAACCCTCCTCTACTTTATCCTATCTAGTGTTTTTCCACAAATTAGCTGGAGACGGGTGGAAAGACACTAATAGGATTTTTTAAAATAAATTAGCAGCAGACTACACTACTTTGAAAAAAAAGAAAATTGATTTGGCGGTATGACGCAGTGAAAAACCCTGAGCTGCAGACAACCAGGCTACAGCTGCTCACAGACTACAGGGCGAGCTGCAGTCACACGGAGACCGTGCAGACAGCCGTAAACGGCGCTGCAAGGCCCAAAAACCCTCCTCTACTTTATCCTATGTAGTGTTTTTCCACAAATTAGCTGGAGACGGGTGGAAAGACACTAATAGGATTTTTTAAAATAAATTAGCAGCAGACTACACTACTTTGAAAAAAAAGAAAATTGATTTGGCGGTATGACGCAGTGAAAAACCCTGAGCTGGAGACAACCAGGCTATAGCTGCTCACAGATTACAGGGCGAGCTGCAGTCACACGGAGACCGTGCAGACAGCCGTAAACGGCGCTGCAAGGCCCAAAAACCCTCCTCTACTTTATCCTATGTAGTGTTTTTCCACAAATTAGCTGGAGACGGGTGGAAAGACACTAATAGGAATTTTTGGAAAAAATGTGCAGCAGCCTGCACTACTTCAAAAAAAAAAAAAAAAAGGACAGTATGAGGCAATGAACCACCCTCCCTGAACTGAATACAACCAGCTATGGATGGCCTATGTGGCTGCACTCAGACTAGAGAGTGGGCTGCACTCACACACACACACACACACAGACCTTGCAGATCGCTGTGAAAACAGCGCTACAAGGCAAAAGGAAGGTGAATAGTAGGTGAACACAGCGGTTGCTAAATTAGCCTTTGGAAAGCACAAAGAAGCAAATCGCTATCTCTAAACTGTCCCTCAGTCAGCAAACAGCGTCCTGTCACTAACTGAATTCACAGCAGAGTGATCGCAAAATGGCGCCAGCGACTTTTAAACTGCATCATGACATCATTTCAGCAGCCAATCACAGCCTTGCCAGTAGTTTCATGCCCTCCATGCTAAACAGGATGTGCCCACACTTGGAATCTTTCTCATTGGCTGAATTTCTGAATTTTGAATCATTGAACTTCCGATTCCGGTATCCGATACGCGCCAAGTATCGGAATCCCGGTATCGGAATTCCGATACCGCTAGTATCGGCCGATACCCGATACTTGCGGTATCGGAATGCTCAACACTACCTAGGAGCAGTGTCTGCACGTCAGCAGAGTAGCCAGCCTGTGAAACAAACTACACTCACCGGCCACTTTATTAGGTACACCTGTCCAACTTCTTGTTAACACTTAATTTCTAATCAGCCAATCACATGGCGGCAACTCAGTGCATTTAGGCATGTAGACATGGTCAAGACAATCTCCTGCAGTTCAAACCGAGCATTAGTATGGGGAAGAAAGGTGATTTGAGTGCCTTTGAACGTGGCATGGTTGTTGGTGCCAGAAGGGCTGGTCTGAGTATTTCAGAAACTGCTGATCTACTGGGATTTTCACGCACAACCATCTCTAGGGTTTACAGAGAATGGTCCGAAAAAGAAAAAAAATCCAGTGAGCGGCAGTTCTGTGGGCGGAAATGCCTTGTTGATGCCAGAGGTCAGAGGAGAATGGGCAGACTGGTTCGAGCTGATAGAAAGGCAACAGTGACTCAAATCGCCACCCGTTACAACCAAGGTAGGCCTAAGAGCATCTCTGAACGCACAGTGCGTCGAACTTTGAGACAGATGGGCTACAGCAGCAGAAGACCACACCGGGTACCACTCCTTTCAGCTAAGAACAGGAAACTGAGGCTACAATTTGTACAAGCTCATCGAAATTGGACAGTAGAAGATTGGAAAAACGTTGCTTGGTCTGATGAGTCTCGATTTCTGCTGCGACATTCAGATGGTAGGGTCAGAATTTGGCGTAAACAACATGAAAGCATGGATCCATCCTGCCTTGTATGGAGCATCTTTGGGATGTGCAGCCGACAAATCTGCAGCAACTGTGTGATGCCATCATGTCAATATGGACCAAAATCTCTGAGGAATGCTTCCAGCACCTTGTTGAATCTATGCCACGAAGAATTGAGGCAGTTCTGAAGGCAAAAGGGGGTCCAACCCGTTACTAGCATGGTGTACCTAATAAAGTGGCCGGTGAGTGTATACTGCCTGTGTATCTCAATTTTTACTGCATCTAATCCAGTTAATAGTTTTGGGCCTAGGTGCAGTGTCTGCACGTCAGCAGAGTAGCCCGCCTGTGAAACTAACTATACCGTCTGTGTATTTCTATTTTTACTGCATCGAATCCAGTTAATAATTTTGGGCCTAGGAGCAGTGTCTGCACTGACCGATGAGCCCTGGTGCAATACGTTATGACGTATAGCCTGGGCCAACAAGGTCAAGAGGTGGGGCAAATCACGCTGCAGGAGTGGTCTCAGATCAGGGACCTATGCACCCTTCTGCACAGTTTTGAAATAGCAACGAAGATGTTTAGTGCTGATGATGCCATTATCAGCATGACCATTCCAGTGATTTACATGCTGGAGCACACCTTACACAGTGTTCCGAGTCAGGTGGTGGAACAAGAGGAGGAGGAGGAGGAACAGGAGGAGTCATATGCGGAAGGGATCATATCTCCAAGGTCAAGAAGGTTGGCAGCACCAAGGCGGCTGACATTGGAGGTTGGAGGAGAGGGATTACCGAGGGCACATGGTAGCAGCCAAACTGTTGAAGGTACAGGAGGTGAGGAAGAAGTGGAGGACGAACTGGCGCTGGGCATGGAAGACTCATCAGATGAGGGAGACCTTGATCAAATTTCTGTTGTGCGAGATTTGGGGGGAGAGGGCAGATGAAGGAAGCATGATTCTCACCTCGCCACCACCAAGACAACAAGGACTTGGTCCTCCTGGATGCGCAAGACACATGAGTGCCTTCTTGCTGCACTACCTGCAACATGACCCTCGGATTGTCAGAATCCGAAGTAATGCCGACTACTGGGTTGCCACACTCTTAGATCCCCGGTACAAAAGCAAATTTGGCGAAATAATTCCTGCCATAGAAAGGGATTCACACATGCAGGAGTATCAGCAGAGACTGTTACAGAATCTAACATCTGCTTTTCCACAAAACACCAGTGGTGCACGTAGTCAATCTTTGAGTTCTAACTTGCCAACTGTGGGACTATCGAGTCATCACTCTAACCGTAACAGTAACATCGTATCTGGTGGTAACAGCAATTTTTTCCAATCGTTTCAAGATTTTTTAAGACCATCCTTTGCAAGGCCACAGGAGACAAGAAGTCTGACGCACAGCCAACGCCTAGAGAGGATGGTACAAGAGTATCTCCAAGTTAACATCGATGCCATGACTGTGGAACTGGGCCCTTGCTCATTTTGGGCTTCCAATCTTGAAAAATGGCCTGAGCTCACCACTCACGCCTTGGAGATCTTGTCGTGCCCCACAGCCAGCGTTCTCTCTGAACGTGTGTTCAGCGCTGCTGGTGGTGTGCTGACAGATAAGCGCACGCGGCTGTCCAGTGACAATGTAGACAGACTAACGTTCATCAAGATGAACAAATCCTAGATCCGCAAGGACTATTCTACCCCTGTGTCATCTTGGGGAGACTAAAAGCTTGATGATTTTTGAAAATCACCTCACCAACCGTTTTAAAAAAACTCTGGCGAAATTGATGCCACTTAAGTGGTGTCTGTGGCCGAATTTTTTTAAAAAATGGAGACTCTTTTATTTAGTCCCCTTGCTGAGTTTTACATGACATTGCCATCGTCAATTCCAGGTGGGTGGGGTCGTCTGCAGAGTTGTTTACTCATACTATGGCCTGGGATTCAGAGGTCTGCTCCAAAGCTTCAGTTTCTGCTAGTCAGCAGAGTAGCCCAGCCACCCACCGCCTGTTTACCTAAGTACTATTTTTAACAGCATCTGGCCCAGGAAATCCTTTTGGGCCTAGTAGAATTTGGTGCTACTCAGCAGCGTACCCCACCCATGAAGCAAGCTACACCCCCTGTTGATCTCATTACTAATTTTTAACGGCATCTAGCCCAGGAAATCATTTTGTACCAAATAGCATTTTGTGCTACTCAGCACAGTACCCCACCCATGAAGCAAGCTACAGCGCCTGTTTACCTAAGTACTATTTTTTAACGGCATCTGGCCCAGGAAATCCTTTTGGGCCTTGTAGAATTTGAAAGAGATTCTTCTGACGAAGATTAGAAACCTGCAATGTACTGCAACTTTTACTTGGGTAAAAGCAAGCTACACCGCCTATTTACCTAACTACTATTTTGTCACGGCATCTAGCCGGGGAAATCCTTTTGGGCCTAGTAGAATTTAGTGCTACTCAGCAGCGTACCCCACCCATGAAGCAAGCTACACCACCTGTTTACCTAAGTACTATTTTGTAACGGCATCTAGCCCTGGAAAATCTTTTGGGTCTAGTAGAATTTAGTGCTACTCAGCAGCGTACCCAACTCATGAAGCAAGCTACACCGCCTGTTTACCTAAGTACTATTTTGTAACGGCATCTGGCCCAGGAAATCCTTTTGGGCCTAGTAGAATTTAGTGCTACTCAGCAGCGTACCCCACCCATGAAGCAAGCTACACCGCCTGTTTACCTAAGTACTATTTTTTAACGCCATCTAGCCCTGGAAATCCTTTTGGGCCTAGTAGAATTTGGTGCTACTCAGCAGCGTACCCCACCCATGAAGCAAACTACACCGCCTGTTGATCTCATTACTACTTTTTAACAGCATCTAGCCCAGGAAATCGTTTTGTACCTAATAGCATTTTGTGCTACTCAGCACAGTACCCCACCCATGAAGCAAGCTACAGCGCCTGTTTACCTAAGTACTATTTTTTAACGGCATCTGGCCCAGGAAATCCTTTTGGGCCTTGTAGAATTTGAAAGAGATTCTTCTGACGAAGATTAGAAACCTGCAATGTCCTGCAACTTTTACTTGGGTAAAAGCAAGCTACACCACCTGTTTACCTAACTACTATTTTGTCACGGCATCTAGCCGGGGAAATCCTTTTGGGCCTAGTAGAATTTAGTGCTACTCAGCAGCGTACCCCACCCATGAAGCAAGCTACACCGCCTGTTTACCTAAGTACTATTTTTTAACGCCATCTAGCCCTGGAAATCCTTTTGGGCCTAGTAGAATTTAGTGCTACTCAGCAGCGTACCCCACCCATGAAGCAAGCTACACCACCTGTTTACCTAAGTACTATTTTGTAATGGCATCTAGCCAAGGAAATCCTTTTGGGCCTAGTAGAATTTGGTGCTACTCAGCAGCGTACCCCACCCATGAAGCAAGCTACACCGCCTGTTTACCTAAGTACTATTTTGTAATGGCATCTAGCCAAGGAAATCCTTTTGGGCCTAGTAGAATTTAGTGCTACTCAGCAGCGTACCCCACCCATGAAGCAAGCTACACTGCCTTCTTTCTTTCTCAATCTAACCCCTCGGCTCTGGAGTGTCCACTCTCCCTCCAGCTCTCTCCTTCTCACAGGTGGACTACCGCGTGTTTTCACACTGTGGCGAATCTTTTGGGCCCAGGCATAAGAAGTCGTCGAGGTAATGGATAATATGTGCCGCCTTACCAACGTCCATGACGACACATTCGAGGAAGCAACTAAATGCCTCAAATAGTGAGCAGGATATGGAGCACGCCATGGGCAAACAGCGATCTATGAAGTATGCTCCTTCACAGAAGCAGCCCAATGGGAGGACACTATTCGGAGGCACAGATAGTAACCGGAACGCCCCCTCAATGTCTGTTTTGGCCATTAGGTGCCCCTTACCAACTTCTTGACCCGCCTGATTGCCTCATCAAAGGAGGTACAGTATATAGTACTGTACTTGGTTCCGTGTCGATGTTGTCATTTACTGACCTGCCCCTTGGATATGACAAATGGTGGATTAGTCTGAATGTATTGGGTTCATTTTTTGGCACAACTCCCAACGGGGGTACCACTACGTCTTCTAAGGAAAGTGTTCTGAATGGACCCGCCGCCATTCTACCTAAAGATATTTATTTTTTAATTTTTTTTGTCAAGACGTCTGAGTGTGGGTAGAGTGAGTTTAAATTTGTACTCCAGCCTTTCTTGATTTTAGAAGGGCATGACATGCCTATATCTGTGTCTCCTCCTCCTTTTACTCCTCCACCTCTTTTCTTTTCACATGACTATATGTAGTTGTGACTTTTCCATGTGTTTGTTGTGCCTTCTGAGCAGTTTGTCAGCTTTTGGACACCTTTTAAGGTGTTTTCTATGTGTTTTCCATGTGTTTGTATGTGTTTGTGTTTGCCTGCCATTGGTTTCAATGGGGTTCGACGGTGTTCATCGAACGTTCGACGAACAGTTTGTCGAACATCTCCCTGTTCGACGAACCGAACCGAACCGAACCCAAACACTAGGGAGGTGGCTCATCACTATTTATGATAATTGTAAATTTAGGTCAATATGTTTTGTGTCTATTTATAAAAAATATCAAAAATTTGAGAAAAATGTTAAAAAATTAGCAATTTTCTAAATTTGAATGATTATTCCTTTAATCCAGATGGTCATACCACAGCAAACCATTAATAAATAACATTTCCCACATTTCTGCTTTACATCAGCACCATTTGTAAAATGTTATTTTATTTTGTTAGCATTTTAGGAGGTTTAAAAATGTAGCAGTAATTTTTCATTTGTTCAAGGAAATTTACAAAATGTATTTTTTAGGGACTTATCCATGTTTGAAGTGACTATAGGGGTCCCATATAATGGGAAACCCCCAAACGTGATACCATTTTAAAAACAGCACCCCCTGACATATCGAAAACTGCTGTCAGGTAGTTTATTAACCCTTCAGGTGCTTTACAGGAATTAATACAAAGTGGTATGACAGAAATGAAAATGTGTATTTTTACCACCTAAATGCCTCTAACTTCTGAACAGATTACTAGAGCTGTCAGACTCTAAGGCCGCTATTTGGACGTGAATTGCTGTGGCAAACATCAGGACCACAAAATCATAATCTGAGGGCACCAGTTTGGATAAAGAGGAAGCCCCCACACTCTGTTAACCATTTATAATAATATAGTCACTATTGACAGCAGAATCAAAGGGGTTAAACAGATTTGGAAGGTGCAAACACTGATCGTGGCTGATACAGCAAGTTGTCAGATATAATGTCCAGCCGACAGCTGCAGGATTGTCACCTGTATGGGGAGGCTATTCTCTTATATCTTAGGTCAGTTAAAAGACGTATTGGCGGTCATTAAGGGGTTAAGCAAACTTTCATAACAATTATTAGAAAACTTTTCAAATGTACAGTGTCTCTTAAACTTCGTACAGGAACAAAAATCCTTTTCAGCAGAATTACAAATCAAGATCAATACTCTTTGCATACTTATTTTACAAATTGCTGCATTATAGGGGTCATCTTGGGAACATTTTAATGTATCAACCTTACCGAATAGCAGAACTCCTAATTAGATACTATTAGCATTTCTTAAGGAAACTCCTTTAATGATTAAATGTTTTATCTAAGTTTTCTGTAGTCTCTTTCGAATCATTTCTTCATTATTACGTTATGGAATGACTATCACTCTTCAAACAATCCACCAAAATCAAAGAATGAAGCTTGCAGATTGCAGATGCCAAATCTGTAATGTAGTAGATGGAAGGTTAGTGAAGAGCAGACGAAGAGGACTAGAGATGAGCAAAACTTTCATAAATCTAAATTAACTCATACTCATGTAAACACCCACTCCACAGAAACCATGGTCTTCTGAAACATAGTTAAAATAATAAGCCACAATATAAAGGACTTTATTCTGGGTGTGTGGGTTTTTTTTTTATACAAAATGGGTTTAGCAATGGAAGAGTCTTACTGATGCCTCTCCATTACTAACCTTTTGATGTCATCTGACAATACAAAGGTGACATCAACCCCCCAACTATCACCCCACTTGCCACGGTACAAGGGCAAGTGGGAAGATCGAGGATAAATGCCAGAATTGGTGAATCCTATGGATGCACCATTTTTGGGGTGGCTGAGAGCTGATGTTTTTAGTCTGGGTGGGGCCATCCATATCCATGACCCTTTCCTAGGCTATTAATATCAGCCCACAGCTGTCTACCTAGCCTTTGCTGGTTATTAAATATAGGGGGACCCCATATTTTTTTTTAAGGGGTTCTCCCATTTTAATAACCAGGAAAAGCTAAATATATAGCTTTCATCTATTAATAATTGCCTGGGAAGCTTTATGAATATTGTCTCCCTCCTAGAATATTAACATCAGCCCCAGACGTTGGCTTTCCCTCTGTTAATTATTAAAATTACAGGGGACCCCCAAGTGTTTTTTTTCAATTCCTTTTTTAATTGTCAACAAGCTTAGTAAGGTCACCTGAGTTCATAGAAGCTGTTTCTCTTGCTTTGCAAGTGCCAGTGCCGGACTGATGAATGGCCGCGCATCCGGAACTCTGGCATTCAACAGTCAAGCACTGGAGCTACCATGAGACCATGTGGCTTGAACTAGGGTAACCTTCAGAGCCACCGGGTCTCCAAGCAGGTGCAAGGCTCAGAAACCTCATATGAAACTTTGAGGGACATTTGAAGGTTGCTAAAGTTTTCAGCTGCTTGAAAAGCTGAAGGCTGCAAACTAAGGTCACCTTTGGTTTGTATTTTACTTTACTAATAAATAAATACAAAATTAAATGAAAAAATGGAATGGGGTCCCCCATAATTTTCATAAACGGCTGAGAGAAAGCCGACTGCTGGGGTCTGATATTAACCCATTTCTGACATCGGGCGTACATTTATGCCTATGTCGGACTCCCTCACTTTGATGTGGACTTCGGTGGTAAGCACATATCTTTCCCGGTACATGTAAGCTGTTTTGAACAGCTGACAAGTGCCCGGAACAGCTGTGGGTGGACAGCGGCATTTAACTCACACTTCCTTCCATCGTGCCGGAAATCCACCCATCGGGCCAGAATCCGCCTACCGCTGACCCCGTCACGTGATCTCGGGTCACTGGTTCGTTGGCATGACAACCAATGATCTCTGCCTGCTTGCTGTGAACGCCACCCGGTGGTCGACGCTCATAATAAGTGAGTAATTCTACTATATAGAGGTGATCTGATCATCTCCTCTATGTAGCAGAGCTGACCGTGCAAGAGGGAAGAATCGGGCAAAGCACCAGAATTGGCACATCTGATAGCAGCCCGCAGCTGCCAAAAGAAAAGGCACATCTATTTGTAGGCTACAGGGGCCAATTTCCATGGCACCTTACCAGCATGCAAATAGCAACCTCCAGCTGTCTGCTACAGCTTAGCTAGTTTTAACATGGGGGAACACACACCTTTTTTAATTATTTTTTTAAATAATTAAAAAATACGGATTGGGGACCTTTCTATTCTTGTTAATCTGCCTTGCTGGAACTGACAGCTAAGGTTTGCAGCCCGCAGCAGTCCATTTTGCATGGTTGGTTAATAAAAATCCAGGAGACCCCCATGTCCTCTATTTGGGGGGTCCGCCATTTACAAAAACAGGAAAGGCTAAGTTTACAGCTGTGAACTGACATTAATAGCCTGGGAACCTTTATGAATATTGTCCAGAATATTAATTTCAGACCCTAGCAGTTGGCTTTCCCTTAGTTGTTTATGAACATTATGGGGGACATTACTCCATTTTTTTCATTTATTTTTTTATTTGCTTACTAGTACAGTAAAATATACACCCAAGCTAACCTCATTTTACAGCTTTCAGGTATTACAGCATTAACCTTAAAATGTCCCCAAAGTTTCATATGAGGTTCCTGGTCCTCACAGCTGCCAGGAGCCACGGTAGCTTTGAATTCCAGTAACCTGAAAGGATACCTGAGTTCAAGTCACTGGGTTTCATGGTTGCTCCAGTGCTGGACTGTTGAATGCCAGAGTGCCGGACTCGTGGCCATTCATTAGTTTGGCACTTGCAATTGCAATGCAAGAGAAACAGCTGCTATTAGCTCAGGTGACCTTACTGTTCTTGTTGACATTTAAAAAAGTAATTGAAAAAAACATGTGGGAGTCCCCCATAATTTTCATAATTAGCAGAGGGAAAGCCAACAGTTGAAGGCTGATGTTAGTATTCTGGGAAAGAGACAATATTCATAAAGCTTCCCAGGTGATTATTATCAGCTCACAACTGTATCCTTAGCCTTTCCTGGTTATTAAAATGGGTCCCACTATAATTAACAAGCAGCAAATGCTCGGTAGACAGCTGTGGGATGATATTAATAGCCTAGGAAGGGGCCAAGGATATTGGCCCGTCCCAGACTAAAAACATCAACTCTCAGCTGCCTTAGAAAAGGTACATACATAAGATGTGCAAAATCTGACACTTAGCCTCACTCTTCCCACTTGCCCTAGTGCAGTGGCAAGTAGGGTGATAGTTGGGGAGTTGCTGTCACTTTTGCATTGTCAGGTGACTTTAAGACCAGAGGTTAGTAATGGCAAGCATCAATAAGACCCCCCATTACTAACCACATTGACATATTGCATAAAATATACAACCAGAATAAAGTCCTTTCATTGAAAGAATAACATAGACTCTTTTAAGGAATTTAAATTAAATCATACTTACTTCATCACCCAGTCCACAGAAGCCAATATCTCCTTAACAGAATTAAAATAATAAACAACAATATTTCTCACCTGTCCACAGAGAAGATCATAATCCATTTTTCCAGTAATGGGTCTAGCTCTTCTACATCTAGATGGCAGGCTGCATTGTTGCATGATGCGACTATACAACTTGCCATCCAGCAGAGATGCTGAGCAGCGTGTAGCACCGCTATTCAGTATATCGCGGTGTACTCCTATGACCTGACTGATGTCACCATGAGTGTAAGAAAGTTCTCATGCTCGCTGTATGGTCAGAAAGGTCCTGGGAGTTCACAGCAAATTAACTCAGTTGAACTCTCTGACGTCAGCGCGAGCGTGGTTACTTTTCCCATGGCACTCACACTGACATCAGTGAGGTGAATCTTCTTGGCAGACAGGTAAGGAATATTGTGACTTATTATTTTAATTGTTACAGGAGACCTTGGCTTCAGGGGACTGGGTGATGACATGAGTATGGGTTAATTTAGATTCATTAAAGGAGTCTGTTTAATTATTTCAATTAAAGGACTTTATTCTGGTGGTGTGTTTATTTACAATGTAACTATAGGATTAGTAATGGATAGATGTCTTATAGACGCCTCTCCATTACTAAGCTGTGGGCTTGATGTCACCAGACAATACAAGTGACATCAACCCCAAAAATATGAACCCTGCTTGCCACCGCCACAGGGCAACTGGGAAGAGCCAGACAAAGCAGCAGAATTGGCCCATCTAATGTGCATTTTCTGGGGTAGATGCAGGCTGTCATTTTTAGGCTGGTGGGGGGTGCAATATCCAGGGCCCCTTACCAGCCTGGGAATACCAGCCCCCAGCTGTCAGCCTTATAAAAAATGGGGGGACCCCCATTTTCTCAACATTGTCCCCTGCTGACGCTGATTGAAGCACAAGCAGGGGACTGTGATGTGAGCTGCCTTCACTTCAGCACCTGGCACTGGGTAACAGCACGAACATTACCACTGATTCCCAGTCGCTAGTACATGTCACACTGATTACATCAGTGTGCACATGTGCGGGAGGTTTTGCGGCCCGTGCTGCAAGTGCAACAGGAAACACTAACATTTGAAAGACCCTTTATTGAACTCATTAATTTACCGAAACTTGGCCAACGTTTGCAGATTTTTAGGAAAAATGCTTGGGAATCCCAACATGAATTCGAATGAGCTACGTTTGTGACAAATATGAGATTGGCGAACATTTTACAAGCAAGTTAGCTCTTCTCTAAAGAGGACTCCAAAGGCAAGGACCATAGTGTTACTGAGTAATGCATCAGACCTTGTAGAGTTTCGTACAATAAGAAAATTACTGATTGTGTAGGTTTAGTCTTATAAATCGATTCATAGAACGCTGATCCTAATAGGATCTTTTTACAGATCTCAGAAATTTCATGTGTACTTTTTTTTTCTGATTGAATTGGAAAATTGCTGCGTTATTCAAATCTGCAGCATATCTAATCTTCATTGTTTTTGCAGCATTTTGTCACCGTAGAAAGCAATGAGAAAGTGCACAAATGCTACAAAAACAAAACTATGCGTTATTTGCTGCATTTATGGTGAATAAAACTAACTTCATTAAACATGCACTGTAGACAAATGAGACATACCAGTACTAAAAAAAGTAGCAAAAATGAAGCAAAACCTGCCTTTTTGTAAGCAGCTTCTTCCCTGCCAAGAGAGCAGGTTTTGCCTGCAGAAAGTATTGTTACAAAAACACAACGTGAAAATAGCCTAACAATTCGAAATTTTGGCATTTCTGCAATCTCACCATCTTATTCATAAAAAATATCTGGTACGATTCATTTTTAGCTGTAGTTGAACACATAAATCAGCGGAAAATCTGCTTCAGCAGCTATTTTAATATTTTACTTTCTCAAGGTCCATTTGCTTGAGGGCTTTTAATGGTATGAAGTCTATAGACAGTTTGGCAAGATTGAGTGAGTAGAAAGCTATGAAAATTGTGTAGAAGCACCAAGGATAATGGTTTTTGTCCTGTAGCATAATTTTGTGAAATAGCAGCTTGGCTAATAGCAAGATGAGCAACACATTTGCTATCTGAAGTCTTCTGAAAGTCATTATTGTATGGGTATAACTATGCTTTGCAAACATTTGATGGATATTTTATTCAATCACAGCAATTTTCAGGCCACTTCTAAACATACACATTACTGCTCCATTGCTCTGATATTGTTACGTTATTCCACACCATCTAAGAGAGCTTTGGTGGTCCATTTGATATTCAAAGCAGGTCGTTTATAGGAAACTTAATATAAGACAGTGAACATCACATTTTTCCAATGTGATAAATGCATTTATTAAGATATAATGAGCTTCAATCTATCTATCTAAGATAAATGGCTACACATTTATTGATATAATCTCGACATCAGAGTCCAATTAGTTATTCTCTTCTACTTCATATTCATAGGTGACCTGCTTTATGGATAATTTATCACATAAATATACTGTAGGTTCTGATCCAATTGCAGCTTACCATGGCAGTGCACAATTTGTGTCCGGCATTTATAATATTAAAAGTAACACATTATTTATGTAAAAACATTTATGAAAGGACTGGTTTGTTGTAAATAGCTCATTGAATTTGAGTATGGTTCTGTATTAGGATGTCACTGTTGCAGCACAAATTTCTTCCATTCTAAATATTCTACTATCAACGGTGAGGAGTATTTTGAAAAAGTGGAAACATTTAGGAACCACATTAACCAAGCTATGAAATGACAGATCACATATAGTCACTGAGCGGGGTCACTCATTGCTGAATTGCATAGTATATAAAAGTTTCCAAGAGTCTACTGGTACAATAACTGTAAAGTTCCAATCCTCCCCTGCTATTAATATCAGCACACAAATTGAGTGCCGGAGCTTCAAGGTTTGGGTTTCCATGGCCAAGCAGCTTCATGCACACCTTACATCACCAAGCACAATACCAAATAAACTGCCTGGTGAACATGTATCCCCTAGGGGATACATGTTCACCAAGTATTATTTAGATTCCCAGCATATATAAATGTTTTTTTCTAGTTCCAAATAAACTGCAAATGGACTTTGGAGCAGAAGTAATATGTTCTATGGAGGGACAAATTACATTTCTGGAAGAGTCTGGGTTTGTGAAATGCTAGGGAATGTTACCTGCCTGACTGTAATGTGCCAACTGTAGAATCTTTTGGAGGACAAATAATATAATGCAGTTGTTTTTCAGGACTTGTCCTCGGTTCCTTGGTACTAGTGACTAGAGATGGGCAGACACCTGGATGTTCGGATTGGGCGGGTTCGGCCGGACAGTTAAAAAAAAGTTCAGGTTCAGTTGCAAGAGCTGTACCTGAACCTGGACCCAGACCCCATTCACTTGAATGAGGGGCTCAAACATCCAGTGTTTGCCATGCTTTCATGCATATGACAGTGAGGCCAACACCGCTTCTGATCGGCAGTAAAATCAGCGTGCAGCTCTAATCGCAGGGGAGAATGATGACAAGACCTTCAGCAGCGGGCACCGGGGAACAGCGTTAACTGACCCGGGGCGCCGGGGAACAGTGTTAACTTACCCGATGCTTCCCTGGGTTTGCAACAATGAAACAAAGACTCCCTCGATCATTTTGGCAGGAATGGCAAGCTGTGTGCTCCAATGCTTGTGGGAGGACAGGAATATTGTTAACATGAGCAAAGTGATGAGTATTGGAAAGCTACATTTTTAGAGCCTCATTCTAAAAGCAAAATGGGGGAATTTTCTAAAGCTTCTGAAAGTTTACAGGATAAGTTCCGTTACCTGCTCTGCAAAGCTTTTGCCGAATAAACACCTGTCGCCCACACAACTGACCAGCAGACACCTCGGTAATCAACACAGATATCACGTTCACCTGCTTGTGTCAGCATTAGGGCTCCAACAAGTAGCCAATGCAGCAGCAGCCTCACCTAAATTATATCTGACATAATGGCAAGAAGTTTTATCTACCATTGCATCAATCTAATGCACTCCAACAAACACAGATGAAGCAGCTGAACAGCCAGAATCAGTATCAGTCTTTTATAGACTGTGTCCTTTCTCAGGTATATATTCAGCCCTGATCCCATGGATTTCTTGGTTAACGAATTGGACCAGTGGAAAGAACTGCCCCAGTTTGCTATGGGTATACTGTTATGTGTAGCCTCTAGTGTTATGTCACAGAGGGTATGGGGATCACAAACAATAAAGACTAGGTTACACTAGGTTATACAACACATGTGTGGAAAACCTAACACTTGTATCAGGCATGGATCAGTGCACTTACATGCACCAATGGATGATGCAAATCATTAAATAGGCAGAACCATCTCTCTGCGTGCCTGGCTGTTCATTGCCTTCTTGACCATTCTGCTGCTGCCAATGCCAATGGACACACTCAGCTGGGCATCTACTCCCTGGCCATCATGTTATCTATACTGTAATACTGCTTCAGCCAGGGCTTCCGTTGCTGGACTTAAAATGTCCCATATCTCCTTGCCTCCCTCATGCCAACTTTCTACTGTACTGCTCCTGCTGCAGCAACTTCATAGCCATGTAATCACACATTTCCTGAATCCCCACTGTATGTCAAAGTTCTAGCCACTTCTACTAAGGCTCAGAAAAGTACTTTCTTGAGAATACACACAGAAGAAACAGCTCACAAATTAGGGGTAATATTTGAAGAGGTTTGGTGACAGCAAGGCATAGCTTTTTCGCTTTGAAAATAGTTCTCCTGTTTTGTTAAAAAAGGGGATAATTTTTGGATAGCTTGATAAAAAGCCTTTGTGATTGCCTAATCATTTTGTGATTAGCAAACCAGTTGCAGACCCCCCAAAATAGGATAATTTTTAATCTTAGTTGTGAAACAACAACTTCTTCACATTCAACCTGTACACATTTGTCGGTATTCGGGTGGCTTGTATGGGTCTTATATAGAACAATACACTTTGTGAGGTAGCTAGTTGTGTTTACTTTTCTGGATAATGGAGATTTTTTCTTTTGTGTTTAAAAAAAATGATGTCTTGACCTTCTCAAATCCAGGAAGCACACTTTGGGACACACAAGCCTTTGAATCGGGATTTTTGCTTAGTAGCAAAAGTTGGACAGAGGGGAAATAACTGCCCTGTTTATCCAGTGTGTGAAGAATTAAAAAATACTGTTATTAAGGTCAGATCAGTTAATTCACGATTCCACTGTGATTATGCAAGTACAGCGGTTCCCTTTAACACTTGAATCTTTGGATTATTATTAACAGAATGAGACTACTACTCCCATTTTCAATGTGCTTTAGCATTGCAGTGGTCCAACAAAATAAGAGTAGGCCTTTTTCTATCCCTAGCTGTGCTTCCCAGACCTCTTCTTTCTTTGCTTTAAAATCCTAAATTGTGAATGCTTTTATAATCCATGTCATAGTCCATCTGTTTTGCTGTTCTTAAATATGTGATAGCTGCAAGGCATTATGAGGGAAGCCCAGGAGTCTTCAGAAGTTTTTACAATGGTTCCAGGCTTTTTTTTAGATCCTCATGACTTGAAATTAAAAGTTTTTGAATTCACATGAATGTTCAAAATTGAGGAGACTTTACTTGAAGTGTATCAATACTTCATTGTACCCCTTCTTGCTGAAGCCTGTTTTCACTTTCTTAATCAAGCCAAATTTTTCAAAACAAGCCATGTAACTTTATGTGATAATAATTCTGCTTTGCTTATTCCAGTGATTATGTGAATGTTTTTGTCAGAGCACATTTTAGATTATATATGTTTACTATGCACAAGCGCTTTTGAGTTGCCCACCAGGGCCGTGGAGTACCCGGTACTGGGTCCAGTGTTCACAGGGGGATGTCACTGTGGCGACCCGGTCCATGGTCCTGGGCACCCATGTAAAAGGGGGAATTGAATAAAGTTTATGTTCGTGACGCCACCTGTGGTATTCGGTCAGTGGGGACCGACGCTGCTTTAAGTGGTCCTCTGGGGTGATGTTATGGCAGCTAGATGGTATACCTTCCCACAGATGAAGTATATCCCCAGGGCTCCCAGTGTGTAGATGGAAGATGATGGTGAATGGTGCAGTAAGGAATGAGGACACAGGTTTGCAGTCTCTTTACGTTGTTTACTGAAGACTTCAGGCAGCCACAGTCCAGGGTACCAGATCACAGGGCAGGCAGGGTCCGGCCAGCTTGGAGGCAAGTTGGGAGTTCCCTTTCCAGGTGGAGATTAAGAGCCTTCCCTCTAGTGCGGTGGTGTTGTAGTCCCTTACTGCCTATGACTTCAGATAAGGTCCTCACAGATCTTCTCTGTCCCCCATATAGGATAGGACAATACCTGCATGACAGGTAACTCGAGCCTTTTTACAGGGACTCTAGCACACCCCGGGCTCTATGTGTTACTGTGTCTCAGGTGTGTGTGGCGGACAGGTTACTTGCAGTTCAGCTGTCCTGCCGGTTTCTGATGTAATGTAAGTCTTAGAGTCCCTTACAACCTCGGTGGTCCGGCTACAGGTGTCTGCGTTTTGCAAGGGAGACAGTCTGCTCGCTGCTGTCCTCTCCCTGGTGTCCTCGCCTGTGCTCCTCTCTCCTACATGCTCACTGCAATATGTCCTGCTTTCGGTATTGTCTCGGTCCAGGAGCTGCTGCACTCTGTCGTGGCTGCACAGCCCCTCATGCGTTCTTCCTGCCTCAGAATGCTCCAGTCTGCTGTTTGGCACTAACTAACTGAAACTGAAACTACTTTCCCTCCAAACCACAATAAATAGGGGAGTCACCTAAGAATAGGATCAAAAGCTCCCCCTTGTGGCCTGGAGTGTGAACATGTTGCATGCATGTGTTTACCTGGTGACAGTTATCCTTCCTTGCCTCCAAGTGTAATATAACTCTCCCGTGAGGGAAGCAATGTTACTGTGATGACCAGGACCCTGGGGCGCCGCACTTTCACTATCCTATATAAGTACCAAAAGCTACATGAATAAACACTACCTTTGTGTGTGGGGATACTAAAATAGAAATGAGATAGCAGATATACATGCACTATATAATACTGTGCATCCAATGCATCTTTAAACCCTTCTCAACATGCGCCGTACTAGTACTACTCTGCAGGAACTGGAAAAGCAGTACTAGTACGGCGCACCGATCGAGTGGCCTCACACAAAGCGCTGCGGCAACAGTGTGTGTGTGTCAGCTGTATGTGAGAGCTGACACCCCACCACAATGACCACGATCGGTGCTAGTGGAGTGCTCCCAGACGCAGGGCCGCGGGGTACTCAGTACCGGGCCTCTCTGTCTCGGTCCTGGGGTTGTCATGGTGGCTAGACCCGGTCCGTGACCCTGCTAAGGGGCATCCAATGAAAGGTGTGATGGTGGTGCGTGGTGCAAGTCGCGATGAATAGCGAGGACACAGGGTTGCAGTCTCTTTACCTCTTTACTGAAGGCTTCAGGGTCCGCAATCCAGAGCACTGCTAACAGGGCTGGCTGAGACCGGCCGGTCCGAAGGCACATCCAGAGTTCCCTTTGCAGGTGGAAATCAGTGCCTACCTTCTAGCGCCTGTGTGTTGTAGTACCTCCCTGCTGAGCACCACGGGATAGTCCTCACAACTGTTGTGTCTGTTTCTGATGTTCTTTCTCACAACTCTCGTTTCTGTTCTGATGTTCTTTCTCTGTCCCCCAGATGATTTGGCTAGGACGCACCCGTATTACGGGTAGGCCTGGAGTTCTTCCGGGACCCTAGAGTCGCCCCTCTCCCACAATTGCCTCCTATGTCTGCTTAGGTGATTTAGGTGAGACAGCCAACCTAAAGTCAACTGCCCTGCCGCTGTTTAAAGTAATGCTTGGAGCCCAATACTTCCTCGGCGTTCCAGCCACCGGCTACGCGCCTCAGGATGTTGCCACGATCTTAAGGCACGACTCCTGCTGGTTCTATTCTCCTTTGTGCTGTGATCTCGTTTCTCACTTCTCCACAATAAACCTCACTTCTTATCCTTTCTTAAGATACCACCGCAATCAGGTGCAGGCGTGGTTCCGTAACAATCTGTCCTTTTCGCTAGGCCTCTGTCAGGATCCCACCCCTGACAGGGACCCCCCTGAATCTTCCCCTGCAACACCCTCTGCCACAGGATGTTGCCTGGATCAAACCCAGTCAGCTTCTCTCTAACTTCCTATCCAACCCCCAGTTTTACCAGATTGTGAGGAGTGGCCTAATACATAGAACCCTTTGCTCCCCCTGGAGGCCAGAGTGTGAAGTGTAATGTGTGACTGTGATACCTGGTCAGGTGAACTCCTTAAGTGCCATCAGACGTACCATCACTCCCCTTAGTGGCGGAGCGTCAGTACTGCAACGACCAGGACTCTGGGGCGCTGCACTAGCACTAATTGTGGGCATTTAACCCCTCCGATGCCGCTGTCAGTAGTGACAGCAACATAGAGGGGCATTGCGCAGGTGCATTGCTCCCTGAGCGCTTCCATCAGGACAACACAATGTGATCACGTTGTCCTGATGGTCTCCATGGAGACCCCCAGTCGCAAGATTGCCATGGGGTCCTTCAGGGAAGATGGCGTGTCAGTGCCTGCAGAGAGCTGGACCTAAGACGCCACCTTCCCTGCCTGTCAGATCCTGGTCTAATGCCCTGCAGTGCAGATTCATTGCAGAACATCAGTCAGTGATCTGATGTTATACAATAATGTTCCATATTGCACAATGTAAAAAAGTTTAAAAAAAATAAATAAATTAAAAAATTTAAAATAAAAGTACACATATTTGGTATTGCCGCGTCCATAATGACCCATTCTATAAAACTGTCCCACTAGTTAACCCCTTCAGTGAATACCATAAAAAAAATCGAAGCAAAAAAAGTGCTTTATCATCATACTGCCAAAAAAATGTAATAAAACGCAATCAAAAATACAAATGTAACTAAAAATGGTACCGCTGAAAAGTGTCATTTAGACCTGCAAAAACAAGCTGTTGTATAGCTCTATCAGCATAAAAATAAAAAAGTTATAGCTCTCAGAATAAAGCGATGCAAAAAAAAAAAAATTCTATAAAATAGTTTTTATTGTGTAAAAGCGCCAGACATAAAAAAAAATTATAAATTGGGTACCGGTGTAATCATACTGACCCGAGGAATAAAGCTGCATTACCAATTTTACCACACGCAGAACGGTATGAAAAAAAAAAAAAAGCAATTCCTGAAAAAAATGTCTTGTGCTCAAGAATGGTACCAATAAAAACATCAGCCCGTCTCCCACAAAAAAACAAGCCATAACATCACTCTTTTGGTCGAAAAATGGAAAAATTATAGCTCTCAAAATGTGGTGATGCAAAAAGTAGTTTTCGCAATAAAAAGAGTTTTTTAATGTGTCACAGCAGCCAAACATAAAAACCCAATATAAATCTGGTATTGCTGTAATTGCACAGACCAGAAGAATAAAATTGCCTAATCACTTATACTGCACAAGGAATAGCATAAAAAATAAATAAAGCTAATTCTTCACATGCTGTTGATTTTTTTACTCTGCCTCCCAAAGATCACAGTAAGGCCGGCGTCACACTCAGCGTAAGACAATACGGTCCATTTTTTATGGCCGTAATACGGGCGTAATACGCAGAAAAGTCCCAGAAATAGTGCTCCGTAGGTAATCCGTTGCCAAGGTGTGGTCGCGTATTTTGCGCATGTAGTGTTGCGTGTGCGATCCGTATGTGATCCGTAATGCGTATTTTTCACGCAACATCACAAAATGGACATGTAACGGTTTTCTGGCCTGCAAATAATTTAAATCATCATCAACAACCCTATTTAAGCCCTCTACAACAGGTGGCACCCACCCATCTGGCCATTTAGTTGGTGTGCTTCTTTTGGGTGTGTTGGTATTACCTTACAAACATGTCTGACCATCTGTCTTTAAGCACAACTCAGCGGGTGTTGTTTCACTGGGTGTTGTCGTGTCGCTTTGGGCAGCCATATCCTGTGATTGTAGATCCGCGAAGGAGGAGACGACGATTGTGGGTGCATCCTCTATTGACCCAACGCCTCAGTAAAGGACATTTTGAGAGGCTATATACAGCTTTGAGGTCACATCCTGACAAGTTCTATCTGTACTGTCGCATGACCATCAGTACCTTTGATATCTTGTTGGAGATCTTACGTCCAGGTATCACCTATCAGGACACAAGGATGCGCAAAGCCATATCCACAGAGGAGCGTCTTCTCCTTACCTTACGGTATGTATTCAACATTCTCACATACTGTATGTTGATGATGTTTTTTTTTAATGTGTTGTGTTCGAGCATGTTTTTTGAAGTATATGTGTACATTAGGGTACAAGCAGATCAACGAAACTGTGTTTAATGTTATAGTAAAGTACCCTATGTAAATGTGCAATTTAACAGTGTTAGTCATGTTTGTTAAAATAACCTATCGACTTCTGCTTCTTAATGTTATTTTTTATCTCTTGTTACATACCTAATATAAGTTTTTCTTCCCTTTCAGTTTCCAGTCCACTGGCTTGTCGTATGCGGGCCTACACCTGGAGTTTCTGATTGGGCGGTCAACAATTTCGGGCATTGTGCGGTCAACCTGTAGTCAAATATGGGCTAAACTTCAGGAACTTGTTATGTCTGAGCCAAAACAGGATGATTGGCTCAAAATAGCCAGTGGCTTCCAGGACACTTGTGACTTCCCTAACTGCATTGGAGCTGTTGATGGGAAACATATCAGGGTGCGTAAGCCGCCGAACTCTGGCTTCCAATTCTACAATTATAAGCAGTTTTTCTCTGTAGTTCTGTAAGCTGTAGTTGACAGTAACTACAGGTTTATAATTGTAGACATTGGGGCCTATGGGCGAACTGGAGACTCTAGGGTCTTCAATTCATCCATTATGGGTCGGCGGCTACGTGACAACCAGTTAGACCTCCCACCACCACAACAACTCCCAGGCTCCAATGCGGAAGCAGTGCCTTTTGTTCTTGTTGGAGATGAGGCGTTCCAACTGATGAGGCACGTCATGAGACCTTATCCCCGGCGCAACCTGGACCACCGGCGGAGGGTGTTTAATTTGCGGCTTTCCAGGGCGCGGAGACTGGTGGAGTGCGCCTTTGGGATTCTGGTTGCATAATGGCGTGTTCTCCAGTCTGCCATTCAGCTCAGTGAGGCTACAGTCAATGAAGTCATAAAAGCCTGTGTTATTTTGCACAATTTTACCCGCATATATGATTGTTCCACAGCTGATAGTGGTGAACACCTGTTGCGCAATGTGATCAGGCCTACACCACATGTCCCTCCTCCGCGCCGTCCCCTTTCTGGTCTTAAAGTTAGGGATGTATTCACAAATTATTTTGTATCTCCTCATGGTGCCACTCCCTGGCAAGATTCTGCAGTTGTGCATGTATGATTCTTTTTCTGTGAATAAATATTATAATTTTACCAAACCAAAAAACAAATGGATTATAAACTATGTGTGTTGTATTTACTTAATTCACATATGGTTTTGAACATAGCATGTGTGTGTGATGTAAGAATGATTGGACCACAAACTGAATTACGCTTTAAAAGATATATTTTAATTACCGCCAAAGCCTTTTTTTTTGTTTTGTAAATTTTTGGTGCAACCTTTTTTTTTTGATCTCATGCCAATTCAAGTTGGCATATTTTTTAGTCAAAACTTGACCATCATAACAACGGACTATGACAGCAGTAACATAAAGAACACATGATTTTGTTCAACAAACAAAAAAAAAACAGAACCAAATCACAGATTTTGGTAAGTAGGTGGTGGAGATGGGGGTAGGTCTGGGTCCTGGTCAGGTGGCCTTTGTTGGCCCAATTGTCCTTCACCCTGTGTGGATGATGTGTGGGCCGGTGGAAAATTCGGCCATGACTCATGTGGGCCAGTTGTGTAATGGCCATAAGGAATGTGACCAAATCCCTCAGGTTGATGAAAATATGGCCTGGAATCATATCTAAACCCAATATGGCCATGTCGTGCAAACCCAGATTGGGAGCAGCCTCCAGCACTGGGTCTGGACAAGTGGCCATATTGGGAAGGTTGATGGTAGTCTGGCCTATGGTACTGAGGTTGCCATGGTGGGTTTGGTGTGGGTAGGGGTTGAGGTGTAGGCTCACGTGGAGGGGGTGCTTCAAATCCCTGTTGAGCATGCACCTGTTGACATCTTTGCAGCCGCAGGAGATTACGTGATGACATCTGCCAACTCTCAATAGACTCCATAAGCTCATATGGGTCATTTGGGGGGGTGCATGCATCAATAAGAATTTGAATGCACCCTCTCACACGAAGCCTCTCCTCACGATCTATGGGACGTAAGTACCGGGCCAGGCTCCTCGTAAAGCCCTCCTCACCATCATCCTCAGTAACCCTTGCAAGGTAGTTCAACACCCCAGCATCAACATTTCTTCTACTTTGTAGGAGCTCTCTTCTGCGACGAGCACGCTGTAACATCACTGCAGCCTGTGGTGAGCACTCCAGGGCAACAGTAGGGCTGCTGCTGTTGGCAGGATCATCCTGGCTTGCTTGTGCTGCTGCTGCAGATGTTGTTGGTGGGGCATCTTCTTGTCCAGGTGCTGCTGGAGCTGGATGGGTGGTAGACAAGGATCCTGGAGGGACGGAGCATGACGCATCTGAAGATGGACCAGCCACCTCTCCTCCTTCCCCAACTGGGTCTATGACCACCTCAGAATCCGACCCTGTCTCCCTCTCAGTGAGGTTAGACTGTGTTCTGTTATGAAAGTATGTATGAAAAATAAAAAACATAAATGTCTGACCATTCTAAACATATGTTGAAAATGTGTTGTGAGGTTTGTACTTACGGTCTGAGGTCCATACTGGGATTCAAGAAAGTCAAGCGATCATAATAGATGTATTTTTTTTTTTTTTAGGACGTGCGCCTGAGCCACTCCTGTCACGCTGCTGCCTCTCCCTCCTATATTGATCACGGATGCTCCGCCATCTTGTCATCACATCATCCACTGCAACAAAATAGAGTAACATAATTTAGTACGCCATTATGCACAGTGGTCACACAAGGTGTAATTGAATACACAGATTTTAGTATAGCCTAGGAAGCTGCCTTTGTTTACTAACTTTAATATTAATGATGCAAAATACAACATATTAGAATTAGAATGTAAGGCCACAAGGACAGAGTCCACTACCCTCTATACCAGTATGTCTATTTTCTGTTGAACACTAAGGGACATCTGTAAGAACCCAGTATTTTACCCGTTTCTCATGTACAGCACCATGGACTTAATGGTGTTAAATAGATATATTAAATAAATATCAATTTGAGGAAAAATACTTCAAAGGAGTTAGGTACTGCTGTCTCACATATAACAAAAATTACAAACATGAGTGTACTTACTTATTTGTCTCTGTGCCTCACGTGGCTGCTGGTCATAATGTGGGAATAGGGACCCACATATACTCCTCCATGCTGCCTCTTTTTGGGCCCTGTTAGCATAGTTGGGATCTCTCTGGTCCCAAATGACTGGCCTTTCTTGCACCAAAATAATTAGCATGTCCACATTGATGATGGTAGCCATGCTGATTCTCACTCCGTGGAGGCGTGCAGCAGACTTCCGGGTTCACTGTCTGGCTTTTTCAGCTAATTAGCATGTCTCAGCTTCCTGATTGAGGGCTTGGGACTAGAGTTGAGCGACTTTCATTTTTTTAAGATCGAGTCGGGTTTTGTGAAACCCGATTTTGTCCAGAGTCGAGTCGAGTGCAGTCGGCCGATTATCGCTAAAAGTCGGGGATCGACCGAAACACGAAACCCAATGCAAGTCAATGGGGAAGCATAGTCGGCAGTGAGTGGAGGCCAGGAAAACACCTACAGTGCCCATTTTAATGCCAAAAACATCCATTCTTGTTTCTGAAGCTTGTCAATCTTAATTAACTTTATAATAATAGTTGGGCATAGGGAATTGGGGGTCATTTGGCAAAAGTTGTGGGGGGAGTAGGGCCGGCTCAAGTTTTTCGTGGGCCCAGGAAATGCGGACTACGTCACGGCGGTGTTGCAGGGAAAGGTAAGTATTTCAACGTTGCAAGTGCTGTGATCCTGAGCAAGCAGGGGGGGCCCACTCGTTCGCATTGGCACTGGCACAGGGCCCCTCAAAGTACAGCGATGTGTGTTTGCATGGCGGGGGCGCCTCCCACCAGCAGCGACACTTTTGCGTACTCTGAGGGGCCCTGTGCCAGTGACGTCGCCAACGAGTATGCCCCCCCACCTGATGAAGGAACCTGCACTTTCATCTGCACCTTCCTCTCTGTCCCTGTGTAAGGTGGTATAACATGCGGGAAGGGGAACCTTACTTTCAGCAGGGTCAGATTCTGGCTGTGTAGAGTATAAGGGGAATGTAGTGGTCTAGGTCAATGTACCAGCAGACTCATCTAGCAGTGGCTGGGCAATGGGCAGGATGAGGAGGAAACAGATATAGGGCCAAAGAATAAAGTAGGCTAAATGCAGTTCAAAATTGGTAACAGGACTAAACAGGCGGCATTGCTTTGTTCAGTGGAGTAGCAAACCCAAGAGCAGCAGACACTGTTTCAAGGGCCTAACCACACTAGTAGGCCAAATGCAGTTTAATATCTGATAGTATAGGGCGAAAGCCAGAATGTGGAAGCTCAGCTTTGTTCAGTTGAGGACAACACCAGGCAGGGGCAGACAGACACCTTTAGTAGGCCGGAACAGCCAATTTTTTTAAAAAAACAGCAGTTAGTAAGAGGCAGAAGGTAGAAGCTCAGCTTTATTCAGTTGAGGACAACACCAGGCAGGGGCAGACAGACACCTTTAGTAGGCCGGAACAGCCAATTGCATTTTTAAAAATGGTAATTTGGAACTGAAGGTTGAAGCTCAGCTTTATTCAGTTGAGGACAACACCAGGCAGGGGCAGACAGACACCTTTAGTAGGCCGGAACAGCCAATGGCATTTTTAAAAATGGTAATTTGGAACAGAAGGTAGAAGCTCAGCTTTATTCAGTTGAGGACAACACCAGGCAGGGGCAGACATTCACCTTTAGTAGGCCGGAACAGCCAATTGCATTTTTAAAAATGGTAATTTGGAACAGAAGGTAGAAGCTCAGCTTTATTCAGTTGAGGACAACACCAGGCAGGGGCAGACAGACACCTTTAGTAGGCCGGAACAGCCAATGGCATTTTTAAAAATGGTAATTTGGAACAGAAGGTAGAAGCTCAGCTTTATTCAGTTGAGGACAACACCAGGCAGGGGCAGACATTCACCTTTAGTAGGCCGGAACAGCCAATTGCATTTTTAAAAATGGTAATTTGGAACAGAAGGTAGAAGCTCAGCTTTATTCAGTTGAGGACAACACCAGGCAGGGGCAGACATTCACCTTTAGTAGGCCGGAACAGCCAATTGCATTTTTAAAAATGGTAATTTGGAACTGAAGGTTGAAGCTCAGCTTTATTCAGTTGAGGACAACACCAGGCAGGGGCAGACAGACACCTTTAGTAGGCCGGAACAGCCAATTTTTTAAAAAAACAGCAGTTAGTAAGAGGCAGAAGGTAGAAGCTCAGCTTTATTCAGTTGCAGCTTCTTGGCAATAATATAAAGAAGACGCGACAGGACAACACTCGGTGGATGCCATATCTGTGTTTTCAATGGAAAAAAACCTTTCAGTTAACTACTTGCAGGAGCAAGTTTTTGTAGCTGGTGGCCAATTTTTGTACTGTACCAGTTTTTTGTTGTATGTGTTTTTGTTTTTAATGTTAAAATGTCTGCATTTGATATCTCTCCAGTATTTTCTTTTTTATAAGCAAAATACTGCAGTTTTACATCGGTTACATGGATACACAGGCAGCTTGGTGGTCAGTGGAGGAGTATTTAAAGTAGGGACCGCAGACAGGCTATCAAAGGCCTAAAATAACAAACAATAGGCTCATGGCAGCTTTACAGCGTTTACATGGATACACAGGCAGCTTGGTGGTGAGTGGAGGAGTATTTAAAGTAGGGACCGCAGACAGGCTATCAAAGGCCTAAAATAACGAACAATAGGCTCATGGCAGCTTTACAGCGGTTACATGGATACACGGGCAGGCAGCTGGTGATGAGTGGAGGAGTATTTAAAGTAGGGACCGCAGACAGGCTATCAAAGGCCTAAAATAACAAACAATAGGCTCATGGCAGTTTTACAGCGGTTACATGGATACACGGGCAGGCAGCTGGTGATGAGTGGAGGAGTATTTAAAGTAGGGACCGCAGACAGGCTATCAAAGGCCTAAAATAACAAACAATAGGCTCATGGCAGCTTTACAGCGGTTACATGGATACACAGGCAGCTTGGTGGTGAGTGGAGGAGTATTTAAAGTAGGGACCACAGACAGGCTATCAAAGGCCTAAAATAACAAACAATAGGCTCATGGCAGTTTTACATCGGTTACATGGATACACAGGCAGCTTGGTGGTGAGTGGAGGAGTATTTAAAGTAGGGACCGCAGACAGGCTATCAAAGGCCTAAAATAACAAACAATAGGCTCATGGCAGCTTTACAGCGGTTACATGGATACACAGGCAGCTTGGTGGTGAGTGGAGGAGTAGTGCAAGGAGTGTCTGTCCCAGTACTCCCAAAATATAAATAGATGTTAATGTCTCGCAAAACAACCAAAACAAAAAAAAGGTGGCATACTTAGGTACAGGGGTGGGCTCATCTACTGAGTTTCTGACATAGTAATTTGGCAGTAACTATTTAATGGTGCCAATATAGGACACAGACACAGACTACTTTAAGTTGCATCATAGATGTCTACAAATTTGTATTGTCAGTGCCAGACATTGAATGATGTCAGCGAATAGACTAAAGATTGGTGGAGCTGTGCGACATAATTTTGCACGTGGTAGAGCACATTTTGAGCTGGGGTAGGGGGGAACTCTCTTGAGGCCGGCGGGACCGCCCCAGGGCCCCTCATGTTACAACGGTGTGTCTGACGTTGGGTGCGTACCACCACCGCCAGAGACACTACATTGTACTATGAGGGACCCAGTAGCAATGCCGTCAACCAAAAGCGAGCACACCCACCTCTTCAGACAAACAGCAGTCTCACGGGTGCTTGCGCCAAGTCGCGATACCACGGCCCCGTGTGGGGAGTTTTGCCATTTAGGGAGGTGTAAACATGTCGTATGCTGTACAATCAGCTGCAGCAAATTAGACATTAGAAAAGTAATTCACAGGCAAGAGCTTTTCATAGGAAAGCTAGGTGTCGGCCGGGCAAGGTGGGGCAAAAGATTTCGAAATCCAGTTGTGGTTCATTTTAATGAATGTTAGATCGTCAACATTTTGGGTAGCCAGACGAGTCCTTTTTTCGGTTAATATTGAACCTGCAGCACTGAATACTCTTTCTGATAGGACACTTGCTGCCGGGCAAGCAAGCTCCTGCAATGCATATTCTGCCAATTCTGGCCAGGTGTCTAATTTGGAGGCCCAGTAATCAAATGGGAATGACGGTTGAGGGAGAACATCGATAAGGGATGAAAAATAGTTAGTAACCATACTGGACAAATGTTGTCTCCTGTCACTTTCAATTGATGCAGCAGTACCTGTCCTGTCTGCGGTCATAGCAAAATCACTCCACAACCTGGTCAGAAAACCCCTCTGTCCAACGCCACTTCTGATGTGTGCACCCCTAACACTCCTAGTCTGCTGCCCCCTGGAGCTCGTGTGAGAACGATCACGTGCGCTGTGTGCTGGGAATGCCTGAAGCAAACGGTCAACAAGAGTTGATTGTTTGGTTGCTAATATTAGTTCCAAGTTCTCATGTGGCATAATATTTTGCAATTTGCCTTTATAGCGTGGATCAAGGAGGCAGGCCAACCAGTAATCGTCATCGTTCATCATTTTCGTAATGCGTGTGTCCCTTTTTAGGATACGTAAGGCATAATCCGCCATGTGGGCCAAAGTTCCAGTTGTCAAATCTCCGGTTGTGATTGGTTGAGGGGCAGTTGCAGGCAAATCTACGTCACTTGTGTCCCTCAAAAAACCAGAACCCGGCCGTGACATGCAACCAATTTCCTGTGCCCCCGGGAAAGGTTCGGCATTAAAAATATACTCATCCCCATCATCCTCCTCGTCCTCCACCTCCTCTTCGCCCGCTACCTCGTCCTGTACACTGCCCTGACCAGACAATGGCTGACTGTCATCAAGGCTTTCCTCTTCCTCTGGTGCAGATGCCTGCTCCTTTATGTGCGTCAAACTTTGCATCAGCAGACGCATTAGGGGGATGCTCATGCTTATTACGGCGTTGTCTGCACTAACCAGCCGTGTGCATTCCTCAAAACACTGAAGGACTTGACACATGTCTTGTATCTTAGACCACTGCACACCTGACAACTCCATGTCTGCCATCCTACTGCCTGCCCGTGTATCCTCCCACAAATAAATAACAGCACGCCTCTGTTCGCACAGTCTCTGAAGCATGTGCAGTGTTGAGTTCCACCTTGTTGCAACGTCTATGATTAGGCGATGCTGGGGAAGGTTCAAAGACCGCTGATAGGTCTGCATACGGCTGGCGTGTACAGGCGAACGTCGGATATGTGAGCAAAGTGCACGCACTTTGAGGAGCAGGTCGGAGAACCCAGGATAAGTTTTCAATAAGCACTGCACCACCAGGTTTAAGGTGTGAGCCAGGCAAGGAATGTGTTTCAGTTGGGAAAGGGAGATGGCAGCCATGAAATTCCTTCCGTTATCACTCACTACCTTGCCTGCCTCAAGATCTACTGTGCCCAGCCACGACTGCGTTTCTTGTTGCAAGAACTCGGATAGAACTTCCGCGGTGTGTCTGTTGTCGCCCAAACACTTCATAGCCAATACAGCCTGCTGACGCTTGGCAGTAGCTGGCCCATAATGGGACAACTGGTGTGCAACAGTGTCATCTGCCGATGGAGTGGTAGGCAGACTGCGTTCTGTGGAAGAGCTGTAGCTTCTGCAGGAGGACGAGGAGGAGGAGGAGGAGGGGGTGCGAACGCCTACAGCCAACTGTTTCCTAGACCGTGGGCTAGGCACAACTGTCCCTAAATTGATGTCGCCTGTGGACCCTGCATCCACCACATTCACCCAGTGTGCCGTGATGGACACATAACGTCCCTGGCCATGCCTACTGGTCCATGCATCTGTAGTCAGGTGCACCTTTGTACTCACAGATTGCCTGAGTGCATGGACGATGCGCTGTTTAACATGCTGGTGCAGGGCTGGGATGGCTTTTCTGGAAAGAAAGTGTCGACTGGGTAGCTCATATCGTGGTTCAGCGTACTCCATCAGGGCTTTGAAAGCTTTGCTTTCAACTAACCGGTAGGGCATCATCTCTAACGAGATTAGTCTAGCTATGTGGGCGTTAAAACCCTGTGTACGCGGATGCGAGGATAAGTACTTCCTTTTTCTAACCAGAGTCTCATGTAGGGTGAGCTGGACTGGAGAGCTGGAGATCGTGGAACTTTCGGGTGTGCCGGTGTACATGGCAGACTGAGAGACGGTTGGAGACGGTATTGTTTCTGCCGGTGGCCTAGATGCAATATTTCCTCCTACAAAACTGGTGGTTCCCTGACCCTGACTGCTTTTGGCTGGCAAAGAAACCTGCACAGATACTGCCGGTGGTGCGGAAAATGGTGGCCTTACAGTGACGGAAGGGATGTTGCGTTGCTGACTAGCTTCATTGGCCGAGGGTGCTACAACCTTAAGGGACGTTTGGTAGTTAGTCCAGGCTTGAAAATGCATGGTGGTTAAGTGTCTATGCATGCAACTAGTATTTAGACTTTTCAGATTCTGACCTCTGCTTAAGCTAGTTGAACATTTTTGACAGATGACTTTGCGCTGATCAGTTGGATGTTGTTTAAAAAAATGCCAGACTGCACTCTTCCTAGACTCGGATCCCTTTTCAGGGATTGCAGACTGAGCTTTAACCGGATGGCCACGCTGTCCTCCAACAGGTTTTGGCTTTGACACGCGTTTTGGGCCAGATACGGGCCCGGCAGATGGAACCTGTTGCGATGTTGATGCCTGCTGCGGCCCCTCCTCCACCTCCGCTTCTGAACTACTGCCGCCTGCACCCTGTTCCCCCAATGGCTGCCAATCGGGGTCAATAACTGGGTCATCTATTACCTCCTCTTCGAGCTCGTGTGCAACTTCGTCTGTGTCACTGTGTCGGTCGGTGGTATAGCGTTCGTGGCGGGGCAACATAGTCTCATCAGGGTCTGATTGTGGATCTGTACCCTGAGAGGGCAATGTGGTGGTCTGAGTCAAAGGAGCAGCATAGTACTCTGGCTGTGGCTGTGCATCAGTGCACTCCATGTCAGAATCTACTTGTAATGGGCATGGCCTGTTAAATGTTTCACTTTCTAAGCCAGGGACGGTATGTGTAAAGAGCTCCATGGAGTGACCCGTTGTGTCGCCTGCTGCATCCTTCTCTCTTGTTGTAGTTTTTGCTGAGGAGGACAAGGAAGCGACTTGTCCCTGACCGTGAACATCCACAAGCGACGCGCTGCTTTTACATTTACCAGTTTCGGAAGAGGAGGCAAAAGAGCTAGAGGCTGAGTCTGCAATGTAAGCCAAAACTTGCTGTTGCTGCTCCGCCTTTAAAAGCGGTTTTCCTACTCCCAGAAAAGAGAGCGTTCGAGGCCTTGTGTAGCCTGACGACGAAACTGGCTCCACAGCTCCAGACTTAGGTGGAATATTTGTATCCCCACGACCACCTGATGCTCCACTACCACTACCATCATTACCAGCTGACAATGAACGCCCACGACGACCTCTTGCACCAGACTTCCTCATTGTTTTAAAATCTTAACCAAAGTAACTTTATTTGTTGCTGTCAAACAACTTACACGGTGAGCTATAACTTCAGTATGATTTCAATATCCCTTAACAGGTTGGTGAGACCACAAGGAAAATCAGGCACAATGTTACACACTCTGTTTTCTGTGGCACAAAATCACAGAGATGACACACACGCAGGACTGTCACTCAAGCACTAATGTCAATATTAATCTCCCACCTAATTTATTTTATTTTTTTTCAGGGAGACTTTAGAAACCAAATAATATTAAAAAAACCAAAAAAATAAATAGGCTTTCTATAGCCCACTGAATGAGAGATAGCACACACAGCAGTGGCACACAAGCCCTGACTGAGGCCAATATTTTTCTCCCACTGATTGATGTAGTGTTTTTGTGTTGAGGTAGATTTTAGAACACAAATCAAGGAAAAAAAAAAAATGCTTTCTATGGCCCACTGAATGAGAGAGAGAGGTGGCACACCCAGGAGTCAAGACTGGCACACAAGCTGAAAGGGCAATATTACTCTCCCACTGTTTTTTTATGTTTTTTTTTTTTTCAGGGAGACTTTAGAAACCAAATAATATTAAAAAAAACAAAAAAATAAATAGGCTTTCTATGGCCCACTGAATGAGAGAGAGAGGTGGCACACCCAGGAGTCAAGACTGGCACACAAGCTGAAAGGGCAATATTACTCTCCCACTGTTTTTTTATGTATTTTTTGTTTTTTAAGGGAGACTTTAGAAACCAAATAATAAGAAAAAAAAAACAAACAAAAAAAGGCTTTCTATGGCCCACAATTAGAGAGAGAGAGGTGGCACACCCAGGAGTCAAGACTGGCGCACAAGCTGAAAGGGCAATATTACTCTCTCACTGTTTTCTTAAGTTTTTTTTCTTTTATTTTCAGGGAGACTTTAGAAACCAAATAATATTAAAAAAACCAAAAAAATAAATAGCCTTTCTATGGCCCACTGAATGAGAGAGAGGTGGCACACCCAGGAGTCAAGACTGGCACACAAGCTGAAAGGGCAATATTACTCTCCCACTGTTTTTTCTCCCACAGCAGTGGCACACAAGCCCTGACTGAGGCCAATATTTTTCTACCACTGATTGATGTAGTGTTTTTGTGTTGAGGTAGAATTTAGAACACAAATCACGGAAAAAATAAATAGGCTTTCTATGGCCCACTCAGTGAGAGATGGCACACACAGGGATGGCACTGTAGCAGAAATGCCAATCTTAATCTCCCACAAAAAAAAACAAAAAAAAAAAAAACAGGGACTGTCCTACAATTACTATCTCCCTGCAGTAATCTAAGCCAGGTATGGCAGGCAGCAATAGGAGTGGACTGATGCACAAATTAAATAAAAAGTGTGGACAAACAAAAAAGATAGCTGTGCAGAAAGGAACAAGAGGATATGTGCTTTGAAAAAAGCAGTTGGTTTCCACAGTGGCGTACACACAGCAATACAGCTATCACGGAGCCTTCTAGGGCAGCCCAATGAGCTACAGCGCTGAGGAAAAAAAAAAAAAATAGCTTCCACTGTTCCTGCACACCGAAGGTGGTGTTGGACAGTGGAAATCGCTACAGCACAAGCGGTTTGGTGGTTAGTGGACCCTGCCTAACGCTCTCCCTGCTTCTGACGAAGCGGCAGCAACCTCTCCCTAAGCTCAGATCAGCAGCAGTGAGATGGCGGTCGGCGGGAACGCCCCTTTATAACCCCTGTGACGCCGCAGACAGCAAGCCAATCACTGCAATGCCCTTCTCTAAGATGGTGGGGACCAGGACCTATGTCATCACGCTGCCCACACTCTGCGTTCACCTTCATTGGCTGAGAAATGGCGCTTTTCGCGTCATTGAAACGCGACTTTGGCGCGAAAGTCGCGTACCGCATGGCCGACAAGCACAGGGGTCGGATCGGGTTTCATGAGACGCCGACTTAGCCAAAAGTCGGCGACTTTTGAAAATGATCGACCCGTTTCGCTCAACCCTACCAAAAACATCTCAATTCTTATCACTTAAGCTAGTCAATCTTAATTTACTTTATAATAATAGTTAGGCACTGAAAACTGGGGGTCATTTGGCTAAAGTTGTGGGGGGGTAGGGCTGGCTCAAGATTTTCGTGGGCCCAGGAAACGCGGAATACGTCTCGGCGGTGGAGCAGGGAGAGGTAAGTATTTCAACTTTGCAAGTGCTGTGATCCTGAGCAAGCAGGGGGGGGGCCCACTCGCTGGCTCTGGCACAGGGCCCCTCATAGTACAGCGGTGTGTTTGACGGCGGGTGGCGCCTCCCACTGGCAGAGATACTTTAGCGTACTATGAGGGGCCCTGTGCCAGTGACGTCGCCAACGAGTATGCCCCCCCACCTGATGAAGGAACCTGCACTTTCATCTGCACCTTCCTCTTTGTCCCCGTGTAAGGTGGTATAGTATGCGGGAAGGGGAACCTGACTTTCAGCAGGGTCAGATTCTGGCTGTGTAGAGTGCAAGGGGAATGTAGTGGTCTGGGTCAATGTACCAGCAGACTCATCTAGCGGTGGCTGGGCAATGAGCAGGATGAGGAGGAAACACAGATATACAAATAATAAAGTAGGCTAAATGCAGTTCAAATGTGGTAACAGGACTAGGGTTGAGCGACCTTTAGTTTTTTAGGGTCGAGTCGGGTTTTGTGAAACCCGACTGTTTTAAAAGTCGAGTCGAGTGAAATCGGCCGACCACCGTGAAAAGTCGGGTTTCGGCCGAAACACGAAACCCAATGAAGGAATTTTTTTATTTTTTTATTTCTCTCTCTCTCTCTCTCCCTCTCCCCTCCGTCCCAGCACAGAAAATTTCGTATTGCACATTCCAAATCCCTACTGCGCACAAGCGATAACATGACAATAGGCGTTCACTCCCCTAAGACCTATGTCATCACTCTGCCCACGCTCATTCATTGGCTGAAAAAACGCGTCATACGAAACGCGACTTTAGCGCCAAGATCGCGTACCGCATGGCCGACCACGCACAGGGATCGGGTCGGGTTTCATGAGACGCCGACTTTGCCAAAAGTTGGCGACTTATGAAAATGCACGACCCGTTTCGCTCAACCCTAAACAGGACTAAACAGGCAGCATTGCTTTGTTCAGTGAAGGAAAACTGTAATGAGTGGCAGACACAGTTAGTAGGCCCAAATAATATAGTGGGCTAAATGTCTGCCAAAAAATTGTTCATAAATAAACAGGTGGCATAGCTAGGTACAGGGGTAGGCTCCCCTGCTGAGTAGCAGACAGTGGTAGTAGGCGCAAAGTATTAACTGGTCTAAATGGAGGCCAGGGCCCCTGTATATTTTAACTATCATCTATCATTTCAACCAATTTGTATTGGCAGTGCCATTGAAGGATTTAACAGCAAAGACTACACAGTGGTGGAGCAGGGAGAGGTAAGTATTGCAAGTGGTAGAGCACTGTTCGAGCTGGGGGGAACACTCTCTCGTGGGCGGCAGTACTGGCACAGGGCCCCTCATATTACGACGGTGTGTCTGACATTGGTTGTGCACCACCACCGTCAGAGACACTTCATTGTACTATGAGGGACCCTGTGCCAGTGCCAGAGGCTGAGTCAGCAAGGAAAGTCAAAACTTTTTCCTGCTGCTCCAGCTTTAAAAGCTTTTTAACTACTCCCAGATAAGGGAGCCTTCGAGGCCTTGTGTAGCCAGATGATGATGCTGGCTCAACACCTCCAGCCTTAGGTGCTATTGTGCTTTTGCCACTACCACCTGATGCACCACCACCACCACCATCAGTACCAGCTGGCAACCACCGCCCACGGGCTCTTCCACCAGACTTCCTCATTTTTTGGAAAATCTAACCAAAATAACAACCGTTATATGGTACTGTAAAACAAGGTAGAAGGTGTACATAAACTTGTTGAGAATTTAAATCTCCCTTTTTTTGGGAGACTGAACCAAAACTCAGGCCCTGTGCATAAAACAACACAATGTAAGTGGCAGAAAGTGGCTGGCTGATATACGACAAACTAACAGTACTGAAGTATATCCACTTTGTGAGAATTTGAATCTCACTTTTTTTTTTGGGAGACTGAACCAAAACTCAGGCCCAGTGTATATAACAACGCAATCTAAGTGGCAGAAAGTGGCTGGCTGACATACGACAAACTAACCGGACTGAAGTATATCCACTTTGTGAGAATTTGAATCTCACTTTTTTTTTTGGAGACTGAAACAAAACTCAGGCCCAGTGTATAAAACAACACAATGTAAGTGGCAAAAAGTGGGTCTTCCCTCCAGTTTCACAGAGTTTGGTGTCATCGGCAGCACTTGAACAGGGCCATCAAATCTGGGATCGAGTGGTGTTCTCCTTACAAACTTTTTTTCACCAACACCCAGTCTCCTGGCTTCAAGGAGTGCGTACCGGACACTGTATCTGGATCTGGCAATGAAGATACAAACTTTTTTTCACCAACACCCAGTCTCCTGGCTTCAAGGAGTGCGTACCGGACACTGTATCTGGATCTGGCAATGAATAAAAAAACTCGAGAATGGATGTTAGCAAGTTTCTTGGTGAGTTCAATTACATAAGCAGACAAAGTATCATATTACATAGTCAGCTGCCGAGGGAAAGGATACCCCTAACCTGGGACTAGACCCAAACAAAATTTCATATGGTGACAGCTTTTCTGGGCCTCTGGGAGTGTGCCTAACACTGAGTAGTGTGATTGGGAGTGTGTAGGCCTAAGTCTGACCCTACTGCTGACCAGATCTCTCGTGTGAGATTTGCTGTGAATGCGGGTCCCTGGTCACTCTCCATCACTTCTGGGACCCCATAGCTGCATATCTCGTCTCTGAGAGTAGCTTCTTTGCAGTAGTCTTTGCTGACTGGTTCCTCGCCGGGAAAACTTCTGGCCATCCTGAGAACACATCCACGACCACAAGGGCATATTCGAATCCTCCACTTGGCGGCATTTGGATGTGGTCTATCTGGACCCTCTGGAATGGGTACAGTGGTCTGGCAAGACGATGTGTGGGAACTTTCTCCATTCTTCCAGGGTTGCATTTGCCGCAGGTCAGACAGCTGCTAGTGAACTTGGCTGTTAGGGTGGGGATCCCTGGAGCGAACCAGTAAGCACCAATCAGATCATTCATCTGTGTCTTTAATCTGTGTGTGGGCCCATGTGCCCACTGGACCACGATAGGGTACATGCTTCGGGGTAAACAGGGTTTGTAGTCCATTGAGTATACCCTTCCTTCTTCATGTGTTGCTCACTTCTGCATCCATCATTCCTTCTTGTCCTTTGGGGCTTGCTCTTGCAGCTTTTTTGAGCAGATCCCAGGATGTCATCTTGTCAGGTTTCCTGTCTTCAGCCATCCTGTAGTAGCCGTCCGGCTCTACGACCTCTCCAAATTTTCCATATTGTCTTCCTTTGACTGCTTCTTTGGCTGCCATATCCGCCATGTTGTTGCCTCGTGCCTCTACTGTGTTTAGTTTTACATGCGCTTTGACTTTTAGTACTGCCACCACTTTTGGAAGTTGAAGTGCGTTCAGCAGGTCCTTAATGGCTCCATGATGCTTCATGGTTGTTCCGCTTGCTGTAATGAAGTCCCTTGCAGCCCACATGGGCCCAAAGTCATGTGCTATGCCATGCGAGTACCTTGAATCGGTATACATTTCCACAGTCTTGTCTTCTGCCATCTGGTAGGCCTTCGTCAGCGCTATCAGTTCTGGGCTGACAGACTAGGCGGCAGACTTCTGGACCACAGGATCTCTTGATTGCTGGTCACTGCACATCCCATGTGAAATCTTCCTTCATCATCTGCAAATCTGGAGCCATCCACCTAGAGGATCAACTCTGGGTTGGTCAGTGGCTCTTCTGCCACCTTGGGTAGTCCTGCTGTTTCCTGTTGCATGATGCTGAAGCAATCATGGTCCTCCGTCCAGAGCAAATCCGGATCCCTGCAGAAGATATCATGCAGATTTTCAGACTTTTTATCTGAGGGTCCATATCTTTATCCCCCCTTGGGAGTGGGAGTAGAGTGGACGGATTGAGGACTGTGCATCTGCAGATGGTGACATTGTCGGGGAGGAGTAGAGAGCACTGGAGGCGAAGATGCCGGGCAGTGGAGAGATGTTTTGGCTGGGTTTGGTTGAGGATTGCTGAGATGTCATGCAGAGCCATGATTTCCAATGGTTTTTCCAATGATGTCAGTAGTCCTGTCCAGGAGGGCATGTGCTGCAACTGCTGCTCTCACGTGGGAGGAAGAGGCTCCCCTTGCAACTGGATCCAGGCGAGCTGAAAAGTAGTCCAAAGGTCTCTGCTTTCCCCCCTGAAGCTGCATCAGGACTCCAGTAGCAAGGCCTTCTTTTCCCATCAAGTAGAGACGGAATGGCTTCTCATAGTCAGATAGGCCTACTGCTGGCGCTGAGACTACAGAGCCTTTTAACTTCTTGAATGAGCTGAAGACTGCATCTGTCAGGAGGAACGGGGTCACGCTGATGCATTCACACAGAGGCTGCATTAGGACTGAAGCATCAGGGATCCAGGCTCTGCAATATTAAACTAGACCAAGGAAGGCCTGTAGCACCTTTGGAGTTGTTGGACGAACCATCTTCTCCACTGTGGTCTTCCGGTCATCTGTCAGGTGTTTCGCCTGGTGAGCAATACAGTGTCTCTGGAACGTAACTCGCTTCAGACACCACTGGACTTTTGTTCTTTGAGACTTTGCAATGCTGCTCTGCCAGGTAGAGTAGAAGAGACAAGAAATGGGCTTTACACGTGTCAAAGCCAACTGCACAAAAGAGTAGATTGTCCATGTATTGTAGCAGGGTTACTTCTGCATGTTCTGTGACCCAGTTGGTGAGGACTGTGGACATTGCTTTGGTGAGCTGTGAAGGGCTGTTCTGGGCCCACTGTGGCATCACTGTCCATGTGTGGTGTCTCCCCTGGTGCGTTAAGGCAAACAGGTACTGGTCATCCGGGTGAAGGGGAACACTGAAGAAAACATTAGCCAGGTTGGTCACTGTGAACACTTTTGCTGTGGCATGCACATTTGAGAGCAGAGTGTGCGGATTCGGCATAATTGCAGTTTCAAACACCGTGGCGTCATTCACAACTCTCAGGTCATGTTCCATTCTGAACTTGGCTGGCTCTCCTTTTAAAGTCTTTTTCTTGACCGGGAAAAGTGGGGTATTGCAAGGCGATGTGCAAGGAACAATGATTCCTATTTCCAGGTAGACCTTCAGTTGGTCAGAGGCAGCTTGACTCTAGGCCTGGCCTGGGCCTTACGAGGGTACAGGGTACATGGCTTAAGTGACACCCATACTGAGGCAACTTGAGGTTTTCTCATGTCCTGGGGTCCCTGAGACCATAGACTTTCTGGTACTATGTCCAGTACCTCCTTGGGTAGGCCTCATCAGTTGTTTAAGGTTCTTGTAGGGCCGCCAGCATGACTTTTCTTGGGTCAGGGATGAAGAAAGTGTCACTGTCCCATCTTCCTGGAACACTATGGTTGCCTTCAGCTTCTGCAGTAGGTTCGCTCTCAGCAGGTTGAGTGGAAGGTCCTTGACACCACAAACTGGGACAGGATAGAGTGTCCTGGCTGAGTGCACATGCTCAGTAGCTTTGTAAGCTGAGAATGTCTGACTTGACCATCAATGCCCATGCGAGGCACAGAGGATTCTGATAGGCAGGTGGGATCAGCGAGTTCCACAGGTATCATCACACTTCTGGCTGCACTGGTGTGCAGAAGAAAAGATCTGACAATGCCATCCACTTTAAGGGTAATTTGAGGTATTGGTCCTGCAGATGGGTTTTACATGTCAGGAGCGTAGTGTCTTGCGGACCTGGTTTGCTTGCCTCTGTCCTATTGACGGGGTACTTCACTGCTTTCTGCACTTCTTCCTTGACCTGTTTCTCTGGACCAACGCTTGGGTTGCATGGGTGCTCTGCACTGGTTCCGGAAATGGCCAAACTTGCCACAGTTGCAACACTTGACACTTCTTCTGTCTTTGTAGGGTGGTTGCGCTTCCAGGTCAGTGGTCACCATGAGAGGGTCTGTCTACTGCACCACTGGTTGGGACTCAATCCCTTTGACTACTGTGGACAACGGCATGATGGGTACTGTAGCGGCAGCGGGGTCCGGCCTGCTGATTGAAGCTGCGGTGGTAAGATGGGGCCTGCAGGTGCGTCCGTGACGAGGCCTGGGGGTGCCATGGGACCGGCGGCTGCATCCAACCCAAGGTCTTGGGGCATTACAGGGGCTGTGGCTGCATCTGCCATCACTTCTTCCCCCTGGTCTGACATAGCTTCTCCCCTTTGCTAACCTTATTGAGGTTGGTGTCTCCTCTCTGGAGTCTGCAGCGGTTCTTCCGGTGTGTTGCTCGGCACTTTGCAGCATCTTCACCTCTGGCTCCCCTTCTGGCGTTCTCAGCAGCACGGCACCCATTTCCTTCTTCGCGCTCTTTGTGGCGCTATAATGGCGGCAGTTTTGGCGACAATCGGCAATAAACAGTCTCCTAGGCGCACCTAAACCATTTTTCTGGGTCAGTCCACTGCCATTGACCTGTTCTCAGGCCTAGCCACTATCAGTGGTTTCCTGATTGGCTGTCTCAGTCCATGCACAAAGGCCTGTGCCAACATTTGCCTGTGTATCTGGTCATGAATGGTGAAGCCCAAGTCTTGGAATACTTGCATTACTCTGCCATGAAACTTCTTTACAGACTCTGTCTTGTCTTGGCTCATGTCATGTAAGCTGAGGGCTTGTCCTGCCAATCTGCCTTTGGCCCACTCTCTGAGCTGTTCAATGAGCTGTGGCCCTGACTTCCCAAGCATGTACATCTAATTCTGCTGGAAGTTTGAATTGTTCCTTCATGATTGGCCCGAGTGCATCGCCGGCTTCTATTTCCATTTATGGCCCAGAGATCATTCCAGGTGGCTGCATATGTTTGCTGGTTCTGCTACATTCTTCGGTAAAATGGCATGGTATGCATCCCTAGATCTGGAGGATTGTCACCTGATTTGGGGTGAAGTGCACATAGTGTAATGGTGGTGCCTCTATCTGCCCCTGCATTCTTGGTGCCTGTGGGTTTCTTTTCCTAGTACTGGACAGCATGTATGATGTTCCCTCTTCATCTTCATCAGAGGAATAGTTGTGATAGCATGTACTGGGGTCATACACTGACTGATTTTGGACTTAGAAGTTGCCTTTTTTGTGTGAGAATGTCTCCCCCCTCTGCTGAAGCTGTGATGGATTAGGCTTATAATTCTATGTTGGTGTGAATGTAGGCTGCTCTGACCGGTGCTGAAGTAAGTTGTACATCATCAATAGATGGTGAAATCAGTCCTCCCTCCTCTGCACCCAGGGCTGAGCTGTCTGCTACCTGATGTGTCTGGGGCTGCCCACTGATTTGTGTGTTGGGGGATTTTCATCTTCTTTCCTCGATATCACAACTGGCAATGGCTGGATTGTGCCAGGGACATAGAAGGGGAACCTTGTGCTGTTAGCACCACATTGTTTGAATTGGGCGTTGGCCCAGCAGAAGAAGAAGAAGAGGAAGAAGAAGGAGGAGGGGTTGATGAAAAGAGTATGGGAGGAAGAGGTGAGTGAAGAAGGAGGAAAGAGGTGTGGAGAAGGAGAACGAGGAGATAGAGAGAGATAGAAACGTATGGTAAAGAAAAACGGGGAGAATCAGGGTGTGCGAAGGAGGTGGAGAGAGAGAGAAGGAGGAGAAGAGAGGAGTGGAGATGGGTGTGGACAAGGAAGTGCAGGAGGAGATAGGTGTGGTGGGGGAGTGGAGATGGTGGAGAGAGAGAGGGTGAGGAGAAGAAAGGAGTGGAGATGGGTGGTGTGGAGGAAAGACATACAGAGAGGGAGAGAGAGAAGAGAAAAGTGTGGAGAAAGAGGAGAGGAAAGGAGAGTGAGAGAGAAGAATGAGGAGAGAAAGAGTGACAGAGAAAAAGGAGGATAGAGAACAAGAACAATAGAGAGGAGCAATGATGCCTTCTCCCTGTAGGGAGGGACGGGGCGCCCCACATACTGTGCAAAAACTAAAAAAAAAACTCCCTATACCATGGATTCTGCTGAGAGCAGACTGCGCAGATCCAATATCTCCCGTCTCATACACACAAAAATCACTTCCTGTTTGCTCACATATCTTTCTGTACCACCTAAACGATGTAAGCTCTGCTGCTACTCCATACCATGTATTAGTATTCAGTAGTGTTGAGCGATACCTTCTGATATCGGAAAGTATCGGTATCGGAAAGTATCGGCCGATACCGTCAAAGCATCGGATCTAATCCGATACTGATACCCGATCCCAATGCAAGTCAATGGGACGAAAATATCGGAATTAAAATAAACCCTTTCTTTCCTTGTAGGTTAATTCTACATGAAGGAAAACAACTAAGAATAATGTAGGATGTATTGGGGGAGGTGGCGGAGACATTAAAGGCACAGAGGTTTAGCCCAATCAAATAGAATAGCAGGATTTTTATTTTTTTTTATGACGTTCGGCTTTAGAAAGATTTTGACTATGTTATTTTTTATTTTTTTATTTTGTCAGATATTGATGTTTCACTACTTCCACGCCCTTCGCCTTCTTTTTTACTTCTCCCACACTTTCTTCTTCATTATCCTCATCATCAGCTTCTTTGACATCAACTTCTTCACCTTATTCATCTTCTTCTTCATCTTCTACCTATTATTTTTTTTGTTACATTGTTCATATTCTTTTTATTTTACTATTATCTTCTTCATATTCTACTTCTTCATCATATTCTTATTTGTGACAGGCATTCCCGTAGTTGTTATCTATAAAAGTTTGAAGATTACACCTTCCGTTCTGCCTGTCACAAAACAGTTACATTTGTCCGCGTTCAGTTTGGCCTGCAGCATCAGGCTTTATCCAGGGGCACCACGAGGAGGAACGGACTCACCCCCATACACTGCTTAGTCTTCTTCTGCTTATAATTTAGATAATATATTTTGCTCTGATATTTAGTGTTATGCTTAATGTTCTTCTGCTCTTTGTTCTGCAGCCTCTTGTTCTTCTGCTTCTCGGTCTTCCAGGTCGTCGTCGTCTCCAGGGTCGTCGTCTCCGGGGTCGTCGTCATCGGGGTGGTCTTCAGGGTCATCGTCTCCAGGGTCGTCGTCATCACGGTGGTTGTCGTCTCTGGTGTCGTCGTCATATTAGGGGTGGTCTTCCGGGTCATCGTGTTTAGTCTCTTGAACTTGGAAATGTAGCAGAAGGTACAAGAAGGCTGAGAAAATGCTGAGAAACACCTGATGGAACTGGAACTCGGATGGCTACCCGAAGGTCCAAGAGCCAATGGAACTACCGAGGACCAGCTGACGTTACTGGAACCCAGTTACTAAGCAGGAGGTACCCGTGCCTGAAAGCACTACCAAGGACCAGCTGACGTTGGTGGAACTCGGATACCCAGAGGGAGGCACCTAAGCCAAAGGCTCTGCCCGGAACCAGCTGACGGTGCTGGAACCAGGATGGGGAGCAGAAGGTACAAGAGCAAAAGACACTGCCGAGAACCAGCTGACGGTGCTGGAACCCGGATGGGTAGCCGAAGGTCCAAGAGCCAATGGAACTACCGAGGACCAGCTGACGTTACTGGAACCCGGTTACTAAGCAGGAGGTACCCGTGCCTGAAAGCACTACCAAGGACCACCTGACGTTGGTGGAACTCGGATACCCAGAGGGAGGCACCTAAGCCAAAGGCTCTGCCCGGAACCAGCTGACGGTACTGGAACCAGGATGGGGAGCAGAAGGTACAAGAGCAAAAGACACTGCCGAGAACCAGCTGACGGTGCTGGAACCCGGATGGGTAGCCGAAGGTCCAAGAGCCAATGGAACTACCGAGGACCAGCTGACGTTACTGGAACCCGGTTACTAAGCAGGAGGTACCCGTGCCTGAAAGCACTACCAAGGACCACCTGACGTTGGTGGAACTCGGATACCCAGAGGGAGGCACCTAAGCCAAAGGCTCTGCCCGGAACCAGCTGACGGTGCTGGAACCAGGATGGGGACCTATTCAAGCTTGTCTTCCTAGAGCCCCAACTAGCAGTGTTGGAGCAAAGGGTCAGCAGGAGGAGGAGAGGGAGCAGAGTGTAGGCCGAAGCCTGCACTGGCGGCAGCTTTGGGTCTGTTGTGTCTGCGTGGCAGTTGCAGGACACGTTGCCGGCTGCACAGCAGGGGAACAGCTGGCGGTGCTGAACCTGTCATGGTTCCCAATGGCAAGGGAACGTAAGAAACATATAAATAACGAATGAGCTCTTGGGTGATGGAAACTCGAGTTGACCGTGAGCTAAATCTACCACACAACTAATAGTAGCCAGGGAGCATACCTACGGCTTCCTATATGTCACGCGCCAGCTGGAGGACTAACTACGCCTGGTAGAGGAAGAAACAGACCTGGCTTACCTCTAGGGAAATACCCCAAAAGATGATAGCAGCCCCCCACATGTAATAACGGTGAATTAAGAGGAAAAGACATACACAGTATGAAAGTAGATTTAGCAAAGAGAGGTCCACTTACTAGATAGCAGAAGGATACAAAAGAGGACTTCACGATCAACTGAAAACCCTTTCAAAAACCATCCTGAAATTACTTTAAGACTCCTGTGTCAACTCATGACACAGGAGTGGCAATTTCAGCCCGCAAGAGCTTCCAGCTACAGAGAATTACAAAAACTGCAAACTGGACAAAAGGTACAAAACAAATGGACAAAGTCCACTTAGCTGATCAGCAGACTAGTAGCAGGAACATGCAACCGAAGGCTCTGGTTACAATGATGACCGGCAAGGAAATGACCTGGAGAGCAAGGCTAAATAGGAAACTCCCAAACGCTGATGGAAGCAGGTGAACAGAAGCAGCAAAGTGCAAACAAGTCACCAGTACCACCAGCAACCACCAGGGGAGCCCAAAAAGCGGATACACAACAGTACCCTCCCCTTAAGGAGGGGGCACCGAACCCTCACAAGAACCGCCAGGGCGATCTGGATGAGCCCTATGAAAGGCACGAACCAAATCCGAGGCATGAACATCAGAGGCAGTTACCCAAGAATTATCTTCCTGACCATAGCCCTTCCATTTAACCAGATATTGAAGTCTCCGTCTGGAAATACGGGAGTCCAAGATCTTTTCTACCACGTGCTCCAATTCACCCTCCACCAGCACAGGAGCAGGAGGTTCAGTAGAAGGAACCACCGGTACCTCATATCTCCGCAACAACGACCGATGGAACACATTATGGATAGCGAAAGATGCCGGGAGGTCCAAACGAAAGGAAACAGGATTTTGGAAATTCTTAACCCTATCAGGACCAATGAACCGAGGCTTAAATTTAGGAGAAGAAACCCTCATAGGGACAAAACAGGAAGACAACCACACCAAGTCCCCAACACGAAGGTGGGGGCCAACACGATGACGGCGGTTAGCAAACTGCTGAGTCCTCTCCTGGGACAATTCCAAATTATCCACCACTTGTCCCCAAATCTGATGCAACCGATCCACTACCGCATCCACTCCAGGACAATCCGAAGATTCAACCTGACCAGATGAAAAACGCGGATGAAACCCTGAATTGCAAAAGAAAGGAGAAACCAAAGTGGCAGAACTAGCCCGATTATTAAGAGCAAACTCCGCCAACGGCAGAAAGGCAACCCAATCATCCTGATCCGCAGACACAAAACACCTCAAATAAGTCTCCAAAGTTTGATTAGTTCGTTCCGTCTGGCCATTGGTCTGAGGATGGAATGCAGACAAAAAAGACAAATCAATGCCCAACCTGGCACAGACTGCCCGCCAAAATCTAGACACGAACTGGGTACCCCTGTCAGAAACGATGTTTTCCGGAATACCATGCAAGCGAACCACATTTTGAAAAAACAGAGGGACCAACTCAGATGAGGAAGGCAACTTAGGCAATGGCACCAAATGAACCATTTTAGAAAAACGGTCACACACCACCCAGATGACAGACATCTTCTGAGAAACAGGGAGGTCCGAGATAAAGTCCATAGAGATGTGCGTCCAAGGCCTCTTCGGAATAGGCAAGGGCAACAACAACCCACTAGCCCTAGAACAACAAGGCTTGGCCCGAGCACACACATCGCAAGACTGCACAAAAACACGCACATCTCGAGACAAGGAAGGCCACCAGAAGGATCTAGCCACCAAATCTCTGGTGCCAAAAATTCCCGGATGACCTGCCAGAGTAGAAGAATGAACTTCCGAGATGACTCTAGTGGTCCACTCGTCAGGAACAAACAGTCTACCAGACGGACAACGATCAGGTCTATCCGCCTGAAATTCTTGCAAAGCACGTCGCAAATCTGGAGAGACAGCAGACAAAACCACTCCATCCTTAAGGACACCAGCAGGTTCAGAATTCCCAGGAGAGTCAGGCTCAAAACTCCTAGAAAGAGCATCTGCCTTCACATTCCTAGAACCCGGTAAGTACGAGACCACAAAATTAAACCGGGAAAAGAACAACGACCAACGTGCCTGTCTAGGATTCAGGCGCCTGGCAGACTCCAAATAAATTAAATTCTTGTGATCAGTCAAAACTACCACCTGATGTCTGGCACCCTCAAGCCAATGACGCCACTCCTCAAATGCCCACTTCATGGCCAAAAGCTCCCGATTACCAACATCATAGTTTCGCTCGGCGGCCGAAAATTTTCGCGAAAAGAACGCACAAGGTCTCAACACCGAGCAGTCGGAACTTTTCTGCGACAAAACCGCCCCCGCTCCGATCTCGGAAGCATCGACCTCAACCTGAAAGGGAAGAGAAACATCAGGCTGGCGCAACACAGGGGCAGACAAAAAGCGGCGCTTAAGCTCCCGAAAGGCCTCCACGGCAGCAGGGGACCAATTGGCAACATCAGCACCCTTTTTAGTCAAATCCGTCAGAGGTTTAGCAACGCCAGAAAAACCAGCTATAAATCGACGATAAAAATTAGCAAAGCCCAAGAATTTCTGGAGACTCTTCAGAGAAGTAGGCTGCGTCCAGTCGTAAATAGCCCGAACCTTGACAGGGTCCATCTCAATAGAAGAAGGGGAAAAAATGTACCCCAAAAAGGAAATTTTTTGAACCCCAAAAACACACTTTGAACCCTTTACACACAAAGAATTCTCCCGCAAAACCTGAAAAACCCTCCTGACCTGCTGAACATGAGACTCCCAGTCATCAGAAAAAATCAAAATATCATCCAAGTAAACAATCAAAAATTTATCCAAATATTCACGGAAAATATCATGCATTAAGGACTGAAAGACCGAAGGAGCATTAGAAAGACCGAAAGGCATTACCAAATACTCAAAATGGCCCTCAGGCGTATTAAATGCGGTTTTCCACTCATCCCCCTGCTTAATTCGCACCAAATTATACGCCCCACGAAGATCAATCTTAGAGAACCACTTAGCCCCCCTTATGCGAGCAAACAAATCAGTCAGCAAAGGCAATGGATACTGATATTTGACTGTAATTTTATTCAGGAGTCGATAATCAATACAAGGCCTCAGAGAGCCATCCTTTTTAGAGGCAAAGAAAAAACCGGCTCCTAAAGGTGATGAAGAAGGACGAATATGTCCCTTTTCCAGGGACTCCTTAATATACTCGCGCATAGCAGCATGTTCAGGTACAGATAGGTTAAACAAACGACCCTTTGGAAATTTACTGCCAGGAATCAGATCTATGGCGCAATCACAATCCCTGTGAGGAGGGAGTGAACCAATCTTAGGCTCTTCAAAAATATCACGATAATCAGACAAAAATGCCGGAATCTCAGATGGAATAGATGACGAAATGGACACCATAGGAGTGTCCCCATGAGCCCCCCGACATCCCCAGCCCAACACAGACATAGCTTTCCAGTCAAGGACTGGGTTATGAGACTGTAACCATGGTAATCCAAGCACCAAAACATCATGTAAATTGTACAACACAAGGAAGCGAATCACCTCCTGATGGTCTGGAGTCATACGCATAGTCACTTGCGTCCAGAACTGTGGTTTATTACAAGCCATAGGTGTAGAATCAATACCCTTCAGAGGTATAGGGACTTCCAGAGGCTCTAAATCAAACCCACAGTGCCTGGCAAAGGACCAGTCCATAAGACTCAGAGCGGCGCCAGAGTCCACATAGGCATCCACGGTAATAACTGATAATGAACAAATCAAGGTTACAGACAAAATAAATTTGGACTGTAAAGTGCCAATTGAAATGGACTTGTCAACCTTCCTAGTACGTTTAGAGCATGCCGATATAACATGAGCAGAATCACCACAATAGAAGCATAACCCATTTTTACGCCTATAATTCTGCCGCTCGCTTCTGGACATAACTCTGTCACATTGCATTTTCTCTGGCGTCTCCTCAGAAGATACCGCCAAATGGTGCACTGGTTTGCGCTCCCGCAAACGCCGATCAATCTGAATTGCCATTGTCATGGACTCATTCAGACCTGTAGGCGCAGGGAACCCGACCATAACATCTTTAACGGCATCAGAAAGACCCTCTCTGAAATTTGCCGCTAAGGCGCACTCATTCCACTGAGTAAGCACAGACCATTTACGAAATTTTTGGCAGTATATCTCCGCTTCATCTTGCCCTTGAAATAGGGCTATCAAAGCTTTTTCAGCTTGAATCTCCAAATTAGGTTCCTCATAAAGCAACCCTAAAGCCAGGAAAAACGCATCCACATTGAGCAACGCAGGATCCCCTGGTGCCAATGAAAATGCCCAATTTTGAGGGTCACCTCGCAGCAAAGAGATTACAATCTTAACCTGCTGGACAGGATCTCCTGAGGAGTGAGGTCTGAGAGAAAGGAATAATTTACAATTATATTTGAAATTCAAAAACCGAGATCTATCTCCGGAAAACACCTCTGGTGTAGGGATTTTAGGTTCAGAAATAGGAGCATGTATAACAAAATCTTGTAAATTTTGAACCTTCGTAGCAAGATTATTTAAACCTGCAGCCAAACTCTGAGGGTCCATCTTTAAACAGGTGAGCTCAGAGCCATTCAAGGATTATAAGGAGAGAAAGGCAAAGGCTGTAATTAGAGCTGAAATACAACTGATCCAACTATGGAGCAAGCATAGGGGAAAAAGAGAAAAAAAAAAAAATTTACAGACTTCTTTTTTCTCTCCTTTCTTCTGCCAATAAGTTTAACACTGGCCGGTCATACTGTCATGGTTCCCAATGGCAAGGGAACATAAGAAACATATAAATAACGAACGAGCTCTCGGGTGATGGAAACTCGAGTTGACCGTGAGCTAAATCTACCACACAACTAATAGTAGCCAGGGAGCATACCTACGGCTTCCTATATGCCACGCGCCAGCCGGAGGACTAACTACGCCTGGTAGAGGAAGAAACAGACCTGGCTTACCTCTAGGGAAATACCCCAAAAGATGATAGCAGCCCCCCACATGTAATAACGGTGAATTAAGAGGAAAAGACATACACAGTATGAAAGTAGATTTAGCAAAGAGAGGTCCACTTACTAGATAGCAGAAGGATACAAAAGAGGACTTCACGATCAACTGAAAACCCTTTCAAAAACCATCCTGAAATTACTTTAAGACTCCTGTGTCAACTCATGACACAGGAGTGGCAATTTCAGCCCGCAAGAGCTTCCAGCTACAGAGAATTACAAAAACTGCAAACTGGACAAAAGGTACAAAACAAAAGGACAAAGTCCACTTAGCTGATCAGCAGACTAGTAGCAGGAACATGCAACCGAAGGCTCTGGTTACAATGATGACCGGCAAGGAAATGACTGGAGAGCAAGGCTAAATAGGAAACTCCCAAATGCTGATGGAAGCAGGTGAACAGAAGCAGCAAAGTGCAAACAAGTCACCAGTACCACCAGCAACCACCAGGGGAGCCCAAAAAGCGGATACACAACATGAACCCCACTGACACATTGGCGAGGTGTTTGGCTCTGTGCAGCCAGCACATCTGGGCCCCAACTGGCGGTGTTAGAGCCCAGGGTCAGCAGGAGGAGGAGAGGGAGCGGTGTGTAGGCCGAAGCCTAATTGAACCAATTTCAAAGGTAACCTTAAACCCCCCCCTCAGGTGTTCCAAACTAGAAGAGCCACAGCTTATGCAGCAGTAGTGCTGCACAAGTCAAAGGTTGCTCTTTTAATTTTTCTCCTTGCACACGCTGAATGAAACACGTATAACATTTAGCCCTTTATACAGTCAAACTGTGTTGGAGGCGCGAGTTCCCTTCGTAATGAGACGCAGCACAGATGTCAAGAATCCCACCTTGGTGCTGGGTGCAGCCTCCTGAGCGTTGTTATTTGCTGTACAGGAGTCTGCGCTGTCGTGTTATCCCTTGGCCTAGCGCTGTTAGCGCTGCCCATCTTCTGACATCATTTAATGTCGGCCGGTGCGGTTCGCGATGACCATGAATCCCAGCCCCGCAGTGTCTTAACATTGTTAAAACACTGCGGGGCTGGGATTCATGGCCTGGCGCAGTACATATGTTCGCCTCTCACACTCGGGTCCTTACACCCGCTTCAGACTGTGCGGCGTCAGCTGATCCCTTATCGCATGCCACGGCCATGAAGCCGCACAGTCTGAAGAAGGCGGAAGGAGATGAGGGACAGGCGAACTTATGCACTGCTCATGCCCATCAATCACACCCTCGCAGTCCAAATAAATAAGACACCGAGGGGCGTTGTGTGGGTCAGGTGTTGTGGATTCTGTTTTTGGGCTCCCTCTGGTGGTACAACTGGTACTGGATGACTTTGGTGGGTTGCTGTTGTGGATTCTGTTTTTGGGCTCCCTCTGGTGGTTACAACTGGTACTGGGTGACTTTGGTGGGTTGCGGTCTCTGGTTTCCACCTGTCCATCAGTGGCTGGGTGTTTCCTATTTAACCTGGCTTTCCTGTCATTCCCTTGCCGGCTATCAATGTATCAGTGTGTGTCTCTGTTACCTGCTCCTAGGCCTTCAAGACAAGCTAAGTCTGTATTTCCCTGTTTCATGATTGCTTTCATGTTTTTTTTAGTCCAGCTTGCAGATATGTAATTCTCTGCTGCTGGTTGCTCTAGTGGGCTGAAATTACCACTCATGTACCATGAGTTGGCACATGAGTTCAAGTAATTTCAGGATGGTATTTTGAAGGGTTTTTCAGCTGACCGCGCAGTTCACCTTTTGTATCCTCTGCTATCTAGCTTAAGCGGGCCTCATTTTGCTGAATCTGTTTTCATAACTACGTTTGTGCCTTCCTCTCATTTCACCGTCATTATATGTGGGAGGCTGCTATCTCTGTGGGAATATTTCTCTGGAGGCAAGTGAGGTCTGTTATTCTTCTGATAGGGGAAGCTAGATCTCCGGCTGGCGCGAGACGTCTAGGGGCCCCCCAGGAACGTCCCCCGGCTACTGTTAGTTGAGTGTTGAGGTTCAGGATCGCGGTCAGCTCAGGTTCCATCACCCTAGAGCTCGTCCTGTTTTTGCCCGTGTTATGTTGACAAATTCCCTGCCATTGGGAAACATGACAGGTTGCGGTCTCTGGGTTCCACCTGTCCATCAGAGGCTGGGTGTTTCCTATTTAACCTGGCTTTCCTGTCATTCCCTTGCCGGCTTTCAATGTATCAGTGTGTGTCTCTGTTACCTGCTCCTAGGCCTTCAAGACAAGCTAAGTCTGTATTTCCCTGTTTCATGATTGCTTTCATGTTTTTTTTAGTCCAGCTTGCAGATTTGTAATTCTCTGCTGCTGGTTGCTCTAGTGGGCTGAAATTACCACTCATGTACCATGAGTTGGCACATGAGTTCAAGTAATTTCAGGATGGTATTTTGAAGGGTTTTTCAGCTGACCACGCAGTTCACCTTTTGTATCCTCTGCTATCTAGCTTTAGCGGGCCTCATTTTGCTGAATCTGTTTTCATAACTACGTTTGTGCCTTCCTCTCATTTCACCGTCATTATATGTGGGGGGCTGCTATTTCTGTGGAAATATTTCTCTGGAGGCAAGTGAGGTCTGTTATTCTTCTGATAGGGGAAGCTAGATCTCCGGCTGGCGCGAGACGTCTAGGGGCCCCCCAGGAACGTTCCCCGGCTACTGTTAGTTGAGTGTTGAGGTTCAGGATCGCGGTCAGCTCAGGTTCCATCACCCTAGAGCTCGTCCTGTTTTTGCCCGTGTTATGTTTACAAATTCCCTGCCATTGGGATCATGACAGTATAGCCGGCCCACAAAGTGTTAATTGTTTGGGCTGAAGCATGAGAAAAAGAAGTGTTGAAGGGAAATTTTTTTTTTTTTTTCCCTCAGAGTTTTGCTGCCTAGCCCTTAATTGCTGTCTAGCTGCTTCTTACCTCCTCTTAACCCTTGAATGGCTCTGACCTTAGCTGTTTAACATGGATGTCCAGAGTTTGGCTTCCAGCCTGAATAATCTTGCTGCAAAAGTTCAAAATATACAGGATTTTGTTGTTCACACTCCTATGTCTGAACCTAGAATTCCTATTTCAGAGTTTTTTTCTGGAGATAGATCTACCTTCCTGAATTTCAGGAACAATTGCAAATTGTTTCTTTCTTTGAAATCTCGCTCCTCTGGAGACCCTGCTCAGCAGGTCAAGATTGTAATATCTTTCCTGCGGGGCGACCCTCAGAATTGGGCATTTGCATTGGCACCAGGGGATCCTGCATTGCTCAGTGTGGATGCGTTTTTTCTGGCACTGGGATTGCTCTATGAGGAACCTAACCTGGAGATTCAGGCTGAAGAGGCTTTATTAGCCCTCTCTCAGGGGCATGATGAAGCGGAAGTATATTGTCAAAAATTTCGGAAATGGTCGGTGCTTACTCAGTGGAATGAGTGCGCCCTGGCTGCAAACTTCAGAGATGGTCTTTCTGAGGCCATTAAGGATATTATGGTGGGGTTCCCTGCGCCTACAGGTCTGAATGAGTCTATGACTATGGCCATTCAGATTGATTGGCATTTACGGGAGCGCAAACCTGTGCACCAGTTGGCGGTGTCTTCTGAACAGGCACCTGAGACTATGCAATGTGATAGAATTCAGTCCAGAAGTGAACGGCAAAATTATAGGCGGAAAAATGGATTGTGTTTTTATTGTGGTGATTCAGCTCATGTTATATCAGCATGCTCTAAACGCACAAAAAAGGTTGATAAATCTTTTGCCATTAGTACTCTGCAGTCTAAGTTCATTTTGTCTGTAACTCTGATTTGTTCACTGTCATCCATTTCCGTCGATGCCTATGTGGATTCGGGCGCTGCCCTGAGTCTTATGGATTGGTCATTTGCCAAACGCTGCGGTTTTAGTCTGGAGCCTCTGGAAGTTCCTATTCCTTTGAAGGGAATTGACTCTACACCATTGGCTATGAATAAACCGCAGTACTGGACACAAGTGACCATGCACATGACTCCCGTTCATTAGGAGGTGATTCGCTTCCTTGTATTGTATAATTTACATGATGTACTAGTGCTTGGTCTGCCATGGTTACAAACTCATAATCCAGTCCTGGATTGGAAAACAATGTCTGTGTTAAGCTGGGGATGTCAGGGGGTTCATGATGATGCACCTCTGATTTCAATTGCTTCATCTACTCCTTCTGAGGTCCCTGCGTTTTTGTCTGACTATCGGGATGTTTTTGAGGAGCCTAAGCTCAGTTCGCTCCCTCCTCATAGGGATTGTGACTGTGCTATAGAATTAATTCCTGGCAGTAAGTTCCCTAAGGGTCGTTTATTTAATCTGTCAGTGCCAGAGCATACTGCTATGCGGAATTATATTAAGGAGTCCTTGGAAAAGGGACATATTCGTCCATCTTCGTCCCCTCTGGGAGCAGGTTTCTTTTTCGTGGCTAAAAAAGATGGTTCACTGAGGCCTTGTATAGATTATCGCCTTCTGAATAAGATTACAGTCAAATATCAGTATCCATTGCCATTATTGACTGATTTGTTTGCTCGCATTAAGGGGGCTAGGTGGTTCACTAAGATAGATCTTCGCGGTGCGTATAATCTTGTGCGGATAAAGCAGGGTGATGAGTGGAAAACCGCATTTAATACGCCTGAGGGCCATTTTGAGTATTTGGTAATGCCTTTTGGACTTTCTAATGCTCCTTCAGTCTTTCAGTCCTTTATGCACAATATTTTCCGTGAATATCTGGATAAGTTTATGATTGTGTATTTGGATGATATTTTGGTGTTTTCTGATGACTGGGAGTCTCATGTTCTACAGGTCAGGAAGGTGTTTCAAGTCCTGCGGGCCAATTCTCTGTTTGTGAAGGGCTCAAAATGTCTCTTCGGAGTCCAGAAGATTTCTTTTTTGGGGTACATTTTTTCTCCTACTATTGAGATGGATCCCGTCAAGGTTCAGGCGATTTGTGACTGGACACAACCTACATCTGTTAAGAGTCTTCAGAAGTTCTTGGGTTTTGCTAATTTTTATCGTCGGTTCATTTCTAATTTTTCCAGTGTTGTTAAACCTTTGACTGATTTGACTAAAAAGGGTGCTGATGTTGCTGATTGGTCTCCTGCGGCTGTGGAGGCCTTTCAGGAACTTAAGCGCCGGTTTTCTTCTGCTTCTGTGTTATGTCAACCAGATGTTTCACTTCCTTTTCAGGTTGAGGTTGATGCTTCCGAGATTGGTGCGGGGGCGGTTTTGTCACAGAGAAGTTCCGATGGCTCGGTGATGAAGCCATGTGCGTTCTTTTCTAGAAAATTCTCGCCCGCCGAGCGCAATTATGATGTGGGTAATCGGGAGCTTTTGGCCATGAAGTGGGCATTTGAGGAGTGGCGTCATTGGCTTGAGGGTGCTAGACATCGTGTGGTGTTCTTGACTGATCACAAAAATCTGATTTACCTTGAGTCTGCCAGGCATCTGAATCCTAGACAGGCTCGTTGGTCGTTGTTTTTTTCTCGTTTCAATTTTGTGGTTTCGTACCTGCCGGGTTCAAAGAATGTGAAGGCAGATGCTCTTTCCAGGAGTTTTGTGCCTGACTCTCCTGGAGACTCTGGGCCTACTGGCATCCTTAGGGATGGGGTAATATTGTCCGCCGTCTCCCCAGACTTGCGACGTGCATTGCAGGAGTTTCAGGCGGATAAACCTGATCAGTGTCCACCAGAAAGACTGTTTGTTCCGGATGATTGGACCAGTAGAGTCATCTCCGAGGTCCATTCTTCTGTGTTGGCTGGTCATCCTGGAATATTTGGTACTAGAGACTTGGTGGCCAGGTCTTTTTGGTGGCCTTCCTTGTCAAGGGATGTGCGCACCTTTGTGCAGTCTTGTGAAGTGTGTGCTCGGGCTAAGCCTTGCTGTTCTCGGGCCAGTGGGTTGTTGTTATCCTTGCCTATCCCGAAGAGGCCTTGGACGCACATTTCCATGGATTTTATTTCAGATCTCCCTGTCTCACAGAAAATGTCCGTTATCTGGGTTGTGTGTGACCGCTTTTCTAAGATGGTTCATTTGGTACCCTTGCCTAAGTTGCCTTCCTCCTCTGAGTTGGTCCCTTTGTTTTTTCAGAACGTGGTTCGTTTGCATGGGATTCCGGAGAATATCGTTTCTGACAGGGGATCCCAGTTTGTGTCTAGATTTTGGCGGACGTTTTGTGCTAAGATGGGCATTAATTTGTCTTTCTCGTCTGCATTCCATCCTCAGACGAATGGCCAGACGGAGCGAACTAATCAGACCTTGGAAACTTATTTAAGGTGTTTTGTTTCTGCTGATCAAGATGACTGGGTTGCCTTTTTGCCACTGGCCGAATTTGCCCTTAATAATCAGGCTAGTTCTGCTACTTTGGTTTCTCCTTTCTTTTGTAATTCGGGGTTTCATCCTCGTTTTTCCTCTGGTCAGGTGGAGCCTTCGGATTGTCCTGGAGTGGACATGGTTTTGGATAGGCTACATCAGATTTGGAATCAGGTGGTGGACAATTTGAAGTTGTCTCAGGAGAAGGCTCAGCAGTTTGCTAATCGTCGTCGCCGCGTGGGTCCCCGACTTCGTGTTGGGGACTTGGTATGGTTGTCTTCTCGTTTTGTCCCTATGAAGGTCTCTTCTCCCAAGTTTAAGCCTCGGTTCATCGGTCCTTATAAGATCTTGGAGATTCTTAACCCTGTATCTTTTCGTTTGGATCTCCCAGCATCGTTTGCTATTCATGATGTGTTCCATCGGTCGTTATTGCGGAGGTATGAGGTGCCCGTTGTTCCTTCGGTTGAGCCTCCTGCTCCGGTGCTGGTGGAGGGAGAATTGGAGTATGTTGTTGAGAAGATCTTGGATTCTCGTGTTTCCAGACGCAAACTCCAGTATTTGGTTAAGTGGAAGGGTTATGGTCAGGAGGATAATTCCTGGGTGGTCGCCTCTGATGTTCATGCGACTGATTTGGTCCGCGCCTTCCATAGAGCTCATCCTGATCGCCCTGGGGGTTCTCGTGAGGGTTCGGTTACCCCTCCTCAAGGGGGGGGTACTGTTGTGGATTCTGTTTTTGGGCTCCCTCTGGTGGTTACAACTGGTACTGGGTGACTTTGGTGGGTTGCGGTCTCTGGGTTCCACCTGTCCATCAGAGGCTGGGTGTTTCCTATTTAACCTGGCTTTCCTGTCATTCCCTTGCCGGCTATCAATGTATCAGTGTGTGTCTCTGTTACCTGCTCCTAGGCCTTCAAGACAAGCTAAGTCTGTATTTCCCTGTTTCATGATTGCTTTCATGTTTTTTTTAGTCCAGCTTGCAGATATGTAATTCTCTGCTGCTGGTTGCTCTAGTGGGCTGAAATTACCACTCATCTACCATGAGTTGGCACATGAGTTCAAGTAATTTCAGGATGGTATTTTGAAGGCTTTTTCAGCTGACCGCGCAGTTCACCTTTTGTATCCTCTGCTATCTAGCTTTAGCGGGCCTCATTTTGCTGAATCTGTTTTCATAACTACGTTTGTGCCTTCCTCTCATTTCACCGTCATTATATGTGGGGGGCTGCTATTTCTGTGGAAATATTTCTCTGGAGGCAAGTGAGGTCTGTTATTCTTCTGATAGGGGAAGCTAGATCTCCGGCTGGCGCGAGACGTCTAGGGGCCCCCCAGGAACGTTCCCCGGCTACTGTTAGTTGAGCGTTGAGGTTCAGGATCGCGGTCAGCTCAGGTTCCATCACCCTAGAGCTCGTCCTGTTTTTGCCCGTGTTATGTTTACAAATTCCCTGCCATTGGGATCATGACAGTCAGGGCAGCCGCAGAGGCGCAGGCAGCCAAACAATGATGCCAGAAGACGGGCAGCGCTACCAAGGGGGTTGCAGCGTGTCATTACAAAGGAAAGTCACACCTCCGGGATGGTTAAATGGTCACACAGAGGACACATTTTAGACGTGTTTTCAGTTCCACATGTGCGAGGAGAATACGTTTATGAGCCACCTTGCACACATGCAGCATTACTGCTGTACAAGGTGGCTGGAAATCATACAAACGCCTGGGGGAGGGGGGACAGGTTCCCTTCAATTTCAGTTCTTGTGTCTGCGTGGCTGTTGCAGGACACGTTGCCGGTTGCACAGCAGGGGAACAGCTGGCGGTGCTGAACCCCACTGACACATTGGCTGGTGTATTTCTCTGTGCAGCTAGCTGTACCGGGCACCAACTGGCGGTGTTAGAGCCCAGGGTCAGCAGGAGGAGCAGGGGGAGCAGAGTGTAGGCCGAAGCCTGCACTGGCGGCAGCTTTGGGTCTGTTGTGTCTGCGTGGCTGTTGCAGGACACGTTGCCGGCTACACAGCAGGGGAACAGCTGGCGGTGCTGAACCCCACTGACACATTGGCGAGGTGTTTTTCTCTGTGCAGCCAGCACTTCCGGACAGCAACTAGCGGTGTTGGAGCCCGGGCTCTGCAGGTGGAGCAGAGTGTAGGCCGCAGCCTGCACTGGAGCAAGTTGAAAGGGAACCTTTAACCCCCCCCAGGCGTTTGTAGCTGAAAGGGCCATCTTGTACAGCACTAATGCTGGAAAAGGTAAACTTAGCTCTTTTAATTATGGTCCTTGCACATGCTGAACCTAACACTTTTTAAATGTGTCCCCTCACACGGTTAAACCGTCCGGTCGGTGGAACTTTCCTTTGTCATGTGACGCAGCACAGCCGTCATTCTTACCCCCTTGGCGCCGTGCGCCTCCTCCTCAGCGTTGTTTGAATCTGTCCCGGAGTCTGCGCTGTTATGTTATCCCTTGGCCAGGCACACTTAGCGCTGCCCGTCTTCTGACATCATTTGGTGTCAGGATGGCTGCGCCTGTGCGGCCGCGCTGGAGGAGATCCCGCCTCGCTGTGTCATCTAATGTAATCACTCTGCGGACCTGTGATCCGTGGACATGAGCAGTGCATATCCTCGCCTCTCACTCCCCTCCCTACGGCTTCTTCAGACTGTGCGGCGTCACGGCCGTGGCATACTATTAGGGATCAGCTGACAGCGCACAGTCTGAAGAAGGCGTAGGGAGATGAGTGAGAGGCAGAGGTTCAGATATGCACTGCTAATGTCCATGGATCACAGGTCCGCAGTGGGATTTAATCAGAAGACACTACGAGGCGGGATCTCGTCCAGCGCGGCCGCACAGGCGCAGCCATCCTGACACCAAATGATGTCAGAAGACGGGCAGCGCTAAATGTGCCTGGCCAAGGGATAACATAACAGCGCAGACTCCGGGACAGATTCAAACAACGCTGAGGAGGAGGCGCACGGCGCCAAGGGGGTAAGAATGACGGTTGTGCTGCGTCACATGACAAAGGAAAGTTCCACCGACCGGACGGTTTAACCGTGTGAGGGGACACATTTCAAAAGGGTTATGTTCAGCATGTGCAAGAAGCACCACGAAAAGAGGCACTTTTTCCCTTTGCATCATTACTGCTGCACAAGGTGTCTCCTTCAGTAACAAACGCCTGGGGGGGGGACAGGTTCCCTTAAATTTAACTTGTTGTGCCTGCGTGGCGGTCGCAGGACACGTTGCCGTATACACAGCAGGGGAGCAGCAGGCATTACTGAACCCCACTAACACATTGGCGAGGTGTTTGGCTCTGTGCGGACAGCACTTCTGGACGGCAACTAGCAGTGTTGGAGCCCAGGGACAGGAGGAGGAGGAGGAGGTGGAGGAGATAGGAGGGATTGCCACACACACAGCTGGGGAACAGCTGACGTTACTGAACCCCAATAACAGAGGAGGGACTGTTGGGACTGTGCGGACAGCACTTCTGGACGGCAACTAGCGGTGTTGGAGCCCAGGGAAAGGAGGAGGAGGTGGAGGAGATAGGAGGGATTGCCACACACACAGCTGGGGAACAGCTGACGTTACTGAACCCCAATAACAGAGGAGGGACTGTTGGGACTGTGCGGACAGCACTTCTGGACGGCAACTAGCGGTGTTGGAGCCCAGGGACAGGAGGAGGAGGAGGAGGTGGAGGAGATAGGAGGGATTGCCACACACACAGCTGGGGAACAGCTGACGTTACTGAACCCCAATAACAGAGGAGGGACTGTTGGGACTGTGCGGACAGCACTTCTGGACGGCAACTAGCGGTGTTGGAGCCCAGGGACAGGAGGAGGAGAAGGAGGTGGAGGAGATAGGAGGGATTGCCACACACACAGCTGGGGAACAGCTGACGTTACTGAACCCCAATAACAGAGGAGGGACTGTTGGGACTGTGCGGACAGCACTTCTGGACGGCAACTAGCGGTGTTGGAGCCCAGGGACAGGAGGAGGAGGAGGAGGTGGAGGAGATAGGAGGGATTGCCACACACACAGCTGGGGAACAGCTGACGTTACTGAACCCCAATAACAGAGGAGGGACTGTTGGGACTGTGCGGACAGCACTTCTGGACGGCAACTAGCGGTGTTGGAGCCCAGGGACAGGAGGAGGAGGAGGAGGTGGAGGAGATAGGAGGGATTGCCACACACACAGCTGGGGAACAGCTGACGTTACTGAACCCCAATAACAGAGGAGCGACTGTTGGGACTGTGCGGACAGCACTTCTGGACGGCAACTAGCAGTGTTGGAGCCCAAAGACAGGAGGAGGAGGAGGAGGTGGAGGAGATAGGAGGGATTGCCACACACACAGCTGGGGAACAGCTGACGTTACTGAACCCCAATAACAGAGGAGGGACTGTTGGGACTGTGCGGACAGCACTTCTGGACGGCAACTAGCGGTGTTGGAGCCCAGGGACGGGAGGAAAAGCAGAGGAACACAATGTAGGCCGAATCCTGATTGGAGAAAGTCGAAAGGGAACCTTTAACCCCCCCCCCAAGGCGTTTGTAGCTGAAAGAGCCAGCTTGTGCAGCACAAAAGATGCAAAAGGAAAAGGTGGCTCTTTTCATTATGCTCCTTGCAAACACAGAACTAAACACTTATAAAATGTGTCCCCTGAAACCGTGAGACCGTCCCGGAGGTGGGACTTTCCTTCGTAATATGACGCAGCAGAGCCGTCATTCTTACCCCCCCCCCCCCCGGCTCCGTGCCACGGCTCCTCAGCGTTGTTTGATTCCGTCCCGGAGCCTGCACTGTTATGTTATCCCTTGGCCAGGCACACTTAGCGCTGCCCATCTTCTGACATCATTTGGTGTCAGGCTGGCTGCGCCTGTGCGGACGCGCTGGCCGAGAGCCCGCCTCGCAGTGTCGTCTAATGTAATCCCACCGCGGGCCTGGGATCCATGGCCATGCGCAGTGCATATCCTCGCCTCTCACTCCCCTCCCTATGGCTTCTTAAGACTGTGCGGTCTCACGGCCGTGGCATGCTATTAGGGACCAGCTGACACCGCACAGTCTGAAGAAGCCGTAGGGAGATGAGTGAGAGGTGGAGGTTCAGAAATGCACTGCGCATGTCCATGGATCTCAGGCCCCCAGTGGGATTAAATCAGAAGACACTGCGAGGCGGGCTCTCGGCCAGCGCGGCCGCACAGGCGCAGCCGTCCTGACACCAAATGTTGTCAGAAGACGGGCAGCGCTAAGTGTGCCTGGCCAAGGGATAACTGTTGTGAAATTGGATTCTGGGCTCCCCCGGTGGCCACTGGTGGAATTGAACTTGTGTGCATCATCCTCTCTGTTCACCTGTTCCCATCAGGATGTGGGAGTCTCTATATAACCTTGCTCCTCTGTCAGTTTCATGCCGGTCAACAATGTTATCAGAAGCCTTTCTGTGCATGTTCCTGCTACTAGACAACTCTCAGCTAAGTTGGACTTTCGTCCTTGTTTGTTTTTGCATTTTGTTCCAGTTCACAGCTGCTGTTTCGTTACTGTGTCTGGAAAGCTCTTGTGATCTGAAATTGCCACTCTGATGTTATGAGTTAATACTAGAGTCTTAAAGTAATTTCTGGATGGTGTTTTGATAGGGTTTTCAGCTGACCATGAAAGTGCCCTTTCTGTCTTCCTGCTATCTAGTAAGCGGACCTCGATTTTGCTAAACCTATTTTCATACTACGTTTGTCATTTCATCTTAAATCACCGCCAATATATGTGGGGGCCTCTGTCTGCCTTTTGGGGAAATTTCTCTAGAGGTGAGCCAGGACTGTATTTTCCTCTGCTAGGATTAGTTAGTCCTCCGGCTGGCGCTGGGCGTCTAGGGATAAAACGTAGGCACGCTACCCGGCCACTGTTAATTGTGCGGCAGGTTTAGTTCATGGTCAGTTTAGATTCCATCTTCCAAGAGCTAGTTCTTTTATATGCTGGGCTATGTTCTCTCGCCATTGAGAATCATGACAGTTTGACCGGCCAAAAAGGGTTAAATTATTGGCTGAGAAAGGAGAGAAAAAAGAAGTCTGCTGAAATTTTTTTTTTTTTTTTTTTTTTTCCTCTAGTTCTGAGTGTGCTCATAATTGAATCACTTGCTAGTCTGCCTATACTGCAGCCTTCCTCTCTTTCTCTCCTTCTAATCCTTGAATGGCTCTGTGTTCACCTGTTTGAAATGGATCTTCAGAGTGTAGCTACAGGTTTGAATAATCTCGCCACGAAGGTACAAAATTTGCAAGATTTTGTTGTTCATGCACCTATGTCTGAACCTAGAATTCCTTTGCCTGAATGTTTCTCGGGAAATAGATCATGCTTTCAAAATTTTAAAAATAATTGCAAATTGTTTTTGTCCCTGAAGTCTCGCTCTGCCGGAGATCCTGCACAGCAGGTCAGGATTGTAATTTCCTTGCTCCGGGGCGACCCTCAAGATTGGGCTTTTTCATTGGCACCAGGGGATCCTGCGTTGCTCAATGTGGATGCGTTTTTTCTGGCCTTGGGGTTGCTTTATGAGGGACCTCATTTAGAGCTTCAGGCGGAAAAAGCCTTGATGTCCCTATCTCAGGGGCAAGATGAAGCTGAAATATACTGCCAAAAATTCCGTAAATGGTCTGTGCTTACTCAGTGGAATGAGTGCGCCCTGGCGGCAATTTTCAGAGAAGGTCTCTCTGATGCCATTAAGGATGTTATGGTGGGGTTCCCTGTGCCTGCGGGTCTGAATGAGTCCATGACAATGGCTATTCAGATCGATAGGCGTCTGCGGGAGCGCAAACCTGTGCACCATTTGGCGGTGTCTACTGAGAAGACGCCAGAAAATATGCAATGTGATAGAATTCTGTCCAGAAGCGAGCGGCAGAATTTTAGACGAAAAAATGGGTTGTGCTTCTATTGTGGTGATTCAACTCATGTTATATCAGCATGCTCTAAGCGTACTAAGAAGCTTGACAAGTCTGTGTCAATTAGCACTTTACAGTCTAAGTTTATTCTATCTGTGACCCTGATTTGCTCTTTATCATCTATTACCGCGGACGCCTATGTCGACTCTGGCGCCGCTTTGAGTCTTATGGATTGGTCCTTTGCCAAACGCTGTGGGTATGATTTGGAGCCTTTGGAAGCTCCTATACCTCTGAAGGGGATTGACTCCACCCCATTGGCTAGTAATAAACCACAATACTGGACACAAGTAACTATGCGTATTAATCCGGATCACCAGGAGATTATTCGCTTTCTGGTGCTGTATAATCTACATGATGTTTTGGTGCTAGGATTGCCATGGCTGCAATCTCATAACCCAGTCCTCGACTGGAAAGCTATGTCTGTGTTAAGCTGGGGATGTAAAGGGACTCATGGGGACGTACCTTTGGTTTCCATTTCATCATCTATTCCCTCTGAGATTCCTGAATTCTTGTCTGACTATCGTGACGTTTTTGAAGAACCCAAGCTTGGTTCACTACCTCCGCACCGGGAGTGCGATTGTGCCATAGATTTGATCCCGGGTAGTAAGTACCCTAAGGGTCGTTTATTTAATCTGTCTGTGCCTGAACACACTGCTATGCGAGAATATATAAAGGAGTCCTTGGAAAAGGGACATATTCGTCCTTCGTCATCTCCCTTAGGAGCCGGGTTTTTTTTTTGTGTCTAAGAAAGATGGCTCTTTGAGGCCGTGTATTGATTATCGGCTTTTGAATAAAATCACGGTTAAATATCAATATCCGTTACCACTGCTGACTGATTTGTTTGCTCGTATAAAGGGGGCCAAGTGGTTCTCTAAGATTGATCTCCGTGGGGCGTATAATTTGGTGCGAATCAAGCAGGGGGATGAGTGGAAAACCGCATTTAATACGCCCGAGGGCCACTTTGAGTATTTGGTGATGCCTTTTGGTCTTTCAAATGCCCCTTCAGTCTTTCAGTCCTTTATGCATGACATTTTCCGCGATTATTTGGATAAATTTATGATTGTGTATCTGGATGATATTCTGATTTTTTCGGATGACTGGGACTCTCATGTCCAGCAGGTCAGGAGGGTTTTTCAGGTTTTGCGGTCTAATTCCTTGTGTGTGAAGGGTTCTAAGTGCGTTTTTGGGGTTCAAAAGATTTCCTTCTTGGGATACATTTTTTCCCCCTCGTCCATCGAGATGGATCCTGTCAAGGTTCAGGCTATTTGTGATTGGACGCAGCCCTCTTCTCTTAAGAGTCTTCAGAAATTTTTGGGCTTTGCTAACTTTTATCGTCGATTTATTGCTGGTTTTTCTGATGTTGTTAAACCATTGACTGATTTGACTAAGAAGGGTGCTGATGTTGCTGATTGGTCCCCTGCTGCTGTGGAGGCCTTTCGGGAGCTTAAGCGCCGCTTTTCTTCCGCCCCTGTGTTGCGTCAGCCTGATGTTGCTCTTCCTTTTCAGGTTGAGGTCGACGCTTCTGAAATCGGAGCTGGGGCGGTGTTGTCGCAGAGAAGTTCCGACTGCTCCGTGATGAGACCTTGTGCTTTTTTTTCCCGTAAATTTTCGCCCGCCGAGCGGAATTATGATATTGGGAATCGGGAGCTTTTGGCCATGAAGTGGGCTTTTGAGGAGTGGCGTCACTGGCTTGAGGGGGCCAGACATCAGGTGGTGGTATTGACTGACCACAAAAATTTAATTTACCTTGAGTCTGCCAGGCGCCTGAATCCTAGACAGGCGCGCTGGTCGTTGTTTTTCTCTCGGTTTAATTTTGTGGTGTCATACCTACCGGGTTCTAAGAATGTTAAGGCGGATGCCCTTTCTAGGAGTTTTGAGCCTGACTCCCCTGGTAATTCTGAGCCTACAGGTATCCTTAAGGATGGAGTGATATTGTCTGCCGTTTCTCCAGACTTGCGGCGGGCCTTGCAGGAGTTTCAGGCGGATAGACCGGATCGTTGCCCACCTGGTAGACTGTTTGTTCCTGATGATTGGACCAGTAGAGTCATCTCTGAGGTTCATTCTTCTGCGTTGGCAGGTCATCCTGGAATCTTTGGTACCAGGGATTTGGTGGCAAGGTCCTTCTGGTGGCCTTCCCTGTCACGAGATGTGCGAGGCTTTGTGCAGTCTTGTGACGTTTGTGCTCGGGCCAAGCCTTGTTGTTCTCGGGCTAGTGGATTGTTGTTGCCCTTGCCTATTCCGAAGAGGCCTTGGACGCACATCTCGATGGATTTTATTTCGGATCTGCCTGTTTCTCAGAAGATGTCTGTCATCTGGGTGGTGTGTGACCGTTTCTCTAAGATGGTCCATTTGGTTCCCTTGCCTAAGTTGCCTTCTTCTTCCGAGTTGGTTCCTCTGTTTTTTCAAAATGTTGTTCGTTTGCATGGTATTCCGGAGAATATCATTTCTGACAGAGGGACCCAATTCGTGTCTAGATTTTGGCGGGCATTCTGTGCTAGGATGGGCATAGATTTGTCTTTTTCGTCTGCTTTCCATCCTCAGACTAATGGCCAGACCGAGCGGACTAATCAGACCTTGGAGACATATTTGAGGTGTTTTGTGTCTGCGGATCAGGATGATTGGGTTGCTTTTTTGCCATTGGCGGAGTTCGCCCTCAATAATCGGGCCAGCTCTGCCACCTTGGTGTCCCCGTTTTTCTGTAATTCGGGGTTTCATCCTCGATTTTCCTCCGGTCAGGTGGAATCTTCGGATTGTCCTGGAGTGGATGCTGTGGTGGAGAGGTTGCATCAGATTTGGGGGCAGGTAGTGGACAATTTGAAGTTGTCCCAGGAGAAGACTCAGCTTTTTGCCAACCGCCGTCGTCGTGTTGGTCCTCGGCTTTGTGTTGGGGACTTGGTGTGGTTGTCTTCTCGTTTTGTCCCTATGAGGGTTTCTTCTCCTAAGTTTAAGCCTCGGTTCATCGGCCCGTACAAGATATTGGAGATTCTTAACCCTGTGTCCTTCCGTTTGGACCTCCCTGCATCTTTTTCTATTCATAATGTTTTTCATCGGTCATTATTGCGCAGGTATGAAGTACCGGTTGTGCCTTCCGTTGAGCCTCCTGCTCCGGTGTTGGTTGAGGGTGAGTTGGAGTACGTTGTGGAAAAGATCTTAGACTCCCGTGTTTCCAGACGGAAACTCCAGTATCTGGTCAAATGGAAGGGATACGGTCAGGAGGATAATTCTTGGGTGAATGCCTCTGATGTTCATGCCTCCGATCTTGTCCGTGCCTTTCATAGGGCTCATCCTGATCGCCCTGGTGGTTCTGGTGAGGGTTCGGTGCCCCCTCCTTGAGGGGGGGGGGTACTGTTGTGAAATTGGATTCTGGGCTCCCCCGGTGGCCACTGGTGGAATTGAACTTGTGTGCATCATCCTCTCTGTTCACCTGTTCCCATCAGGATGTGGGAGTCTCTATATAACCTTGCTCCTCTGTCAGTTTCATGCCGGTCAACAATGTTATCAGAAGCCTTTCTGTGCATGTTCCTGCTACTAGACAACTCTCAGCTAAGTTGGACTTTCGTCCTTGTTTGTTTTTGCATTTTGTTCCAGTTCACAGCTGCTGTTTCGTTACTGTGTCTGGAAAGCTCTTGTGATCTGAAATTGCCACTCTGATGTTATGAGTTAATACTAGAGTCTTAAAGTAATTTCTGGATGGTGTTTTGATAGGGTTTTCAGCTGACCATGAAAGTGCCCTTTCTGTCTTCCTGCTATCTAGTAAGCGGACCTCGATTTTGCTAAACCTATTTTCATACTACGTTTGTCATTTCATCTTAAATCACCGCCAATATATGTGGGGGCCTCTGTCTGCCTTTTGGGGAAATTTCTCTAGAGTTGAGCCAGGACTGTATTTTCCTCTGCTAGGATTAGTTAGTCCTCCGGCTGGCGCTGGGCGTCTAGGGATAAAACGTAGGCACGCTACCCGGCCACTGTTAATTGTGCAGCAGGTTTAGTTCATGGTCAGTTTAGATTCCATCTTCCAAGAGCTAGTTCTTTTATATGCTGGGCTATGTTCTCTCGCCATTGAGAATCATGACAGATAACATAACAGCGCAGGCTCCGGGACGGAATCAAACAACGCTGAGGAGCCGGGGCACGGCGCCAAGGGGGTAGGAATGACGGCTGTGCTGCGTCATATTACGAAGGAAAGTCCCACCTCCGGGACGGTTTTACGGTATCAGTGGACACATTTTATAAGTGTTAAGTTCTGCGTGTGCAAGGAGCTAAACAAAAATAGCTACCTTTTCCTTGTGCAGCATTACTGCTGCACAAGGTGGCTCTTTCAGTAACAAACGCCTTGGGGGGGGGGACAGGTTCCCTTACATTTCAGTTGTTGTGTCAGCGTGGCGGTCGCAGGACACATTGCCGGCTACACAGCTGGGGATCAGCTGACGTTACTGAAACCCAATAACACTGGGTCGTATGTTTTGACTGTGCAGACGGCACTTCTGAGCCTCAACTGGCGGTGTTGGAGCCCAGGAATTTAAGTTCAGGTGGTAGAAAGATGAACACAACAGGAGACCTGGATAACGTAGATAGTGACCTAATTATTTAATCAGGAAGAGGAGAGGCAAATTCCTGCGAGATCCAGGCCTTGTTCATTTTCAGGAAAGTAAGCCGGTCAACGTTATCGGAGGATAGTCGCATGCGACGGTCAGTTAGTACACCACCTGCAGCACTAAAGACACGTTCCGATAATACACTAGCCGCAGGGCAAGCCAGCACCTCCAATGCATACTGGCTTAGCTCTGGCCATGTATCCAGCTTTGAGACCCAAAACTTGAAAGGGGAAGAGCCGTCTGGGAGTACAGCAAGAGGGCAAGACATGTAGTCTGTCACCATCTGACGGAACCGTTGCCTCCTGCTGACTGGAGCCGTCTGTGATGGTGTAGACTTTTGTGGCGGGCACAGAAAACTGTGCCACAGTTGGGCCATACTGGTCTTGCCTTGGGCAGAGGCACTGCTTCTGCTCCCTCTTTGTGCAGAGCCTCCACCACTGCCTGGACGCACTGAGCTGCTTTGGAATGCACTAGCAGCACTTCTCTCAGTTGGAATGGAGAAGATGATGGAATTCACCAGTGTGTCTTGGTACTCCCGCATTTTTCGCTCCCGGTTCAACGGTGTGATGAGGCTTTCTACGTTGTCCCGGTAGCGAGGATCGAGGAGGGTGAACACCCAATAATCAGACATGTTGAGAATGTGGGCGATGCGGCGGTCGTTTCTCAGGCACTGCAGCATGTAATCCACCATGTGCTGCAGACTGCCAACTGCCCAAGAAACGCTGTCCCCTGCTGGAGGCGTGATCTCTGCCCGCTCGTCATCACCCCACCCTCGCTGTACACACTGAGTACTGGACAATTGTGTAACTCCCTCCTCTGGACGGATGTCTTCCTCCTCAATTGACTCCTCCTCATCCTCCTCACAAACTGTCCCCTGCCTACGCGTTTGTGAGGAACCACGTGGCGCTGACTGTCCAGAAGATGATGGAAATGGTGAATCCTCATCCTCCACCTCTTCCACAACATCATCCCTTAGCGCTTGCAGTGATTTTTCAAGCAGGCAGATAAGGGGGACAGTCATGCTGACTAGTGCATCATCTGCACTCGCCATCCGCGTGGAATAATCGAAGGGACACAAAACCTGGCAGACGTCCTTCATAGTGACCCACTCTGTGGTTGTGAAGTCTGAACGGCGCGGAGTGCGACTTCTTTGCGCCTGATGCAGCTGGTACTCCATTACAGCTTGCTGCTGCTCACACAACCGCTCCAACATATGTAACGTGGAATTCCATCTGGTAGGTAGGTCACATATGATGCGATGTTCCGGCAGGTGGTGTCGGCACTGCAGAGCCGCAATGCGCGCTTTTGCCGTGCTGGAACGCCGCAAGTGGGCACACTCTAGGCGGATCTTGTGCAGCAGTGCATCAAGATCCGGATAGTCCCTCAAAAAACTCTGCACGACCAAATTGAGCACATGTGCCAGACATGGGATGTGAGTGAGGTTGCCGTGGCCCAGAGCTGCCACCAGATTTCGGCCATTATCACACACTACCATGCCTGGCTGGAGATTCGCTGGCACAAACCACACATCGCTCTCCTGCTTGATGGCATTCCAGAGCTCCTGTGCTGTGTGGCTTCGATTCCCCAAAGAAATTAATTTCAAGACGGCCTGTTGAAGTTTGGCCACGGCTGTGCTCATGTCGGTCGTAACAGGTACACGTTCATCACGGGTCCATGTGGAGGTGGACTGTGACGGCTCCTGCAGCGATGATTCTGAGGAACTGGTGTAAGAGGAGGAGTCAATGCGTACAGAATGGATTCCTGCAATCCTTGGAGTGGGCAGGACACATCCTGCGCCACTCGCACGGTCTGTACCCGGCTCAACGACATTAACCCAATGGGCAGTGAGGGAAAGGTATCGCCCCTGTCCATGTTGACTGGTCCACGCATCGGTGGTGAGGTGGACCTTGCTACTGACAGCATTCAGTAGCGCGTGTTTTATGTGTCCCTCCACATGCTTGTGCAGGGCAGGGACGGCTTGCCTGCTGAAGTAAAAGCGGCTGGGCACATTGTACTGTGGGACTGCCAATGACATCAAGTCACGGAAGCTGTCAGTCTCCACCAGCCTGAATGACAGCATTTCCAGTGACAGAAGTTTGGCAATGCCTGCAGTCAGAGCCTGTGCTCGTGGGTGGTTTGACGAGAAAGGCCGCCTTTTCTCCCATGCCTGTACTACCGATGGCTGTACACTGGGCTGGGAGTGTGTGGATGACTGGGAAAGTGGTGCTGCGGGTGGAATTACAGCAGGTCTCTGGACAACAGGGCCAGAGGTTCTTCCACGGCGATCCTGGGAGGAAGCCGAACCAGCTGCGTGTGAGCTGGAGGAAGAGGCAATATGAGCTGAAGAGGTGGTAGCTGCCGCTGTTGGTTGGCCTAGCTCTTCAGTGTGTTTTTCTAACTCCGCCGCGTGCCTGGTGCGCACATGTTTCCACACGTTGGAGGTATTGAGGTTGCTGACATTTCGACCTCTTTTGACTTTGTGATGACACACCTTGCATTTGACATAGCAAATGTCATCTGCAACTGTGTCAAAAAAGGACCAGGCACTGCAAGTCTTGGGAGCGCCCTTTTTGGCTTTTGGAAGAGACATGCTCCTAACGGGTGCCAAAGCGGAGGCTGCAGGATCCGCAGTCTTCCCCCTCCCTCTCCCTCTTTGGGCCGTACGGGGAATCTCTTCCTCAGAGCTGCTCCCACCACCTTCCTGTCCCTCACGCCAAGATGGGTCAAGGACCTCATCATCTACACTACCCTCTGCCCCCAACTGCTCCTCCTGGGTAGTCTCAGCAGCAGAGCACGCACCAGTAAGTGGCACCTGAGTGTCATCATCAGCTGATGCGGCCTGCGATGTGGTGACCGGAGCCACTGGCCCACCCGCCTCTTCAGAGGAAGAGAGAAAAAGCTGTTGGGCATCACTGCACCCTGCCTCTTCTTCCATTTCTCCAATGCTGCTTGGCTGGCCCCCTGTTTCCAAGCCAAGAGATTCAGAGAACAGAAGTAGAGACGGCTCCTGTCCTGGGCTCTCTGTCTGCCTGGGCAATTTGGCAGGTGGTGAAGAGACAGATGGCTGCTCTCCAGTGCTCTGTGTCTGAGAGGATGTGGCACTAATTGAAGTTGATGCATTAGCTGCCATCCATCCGACAACGGCTTCAATTTGTTCTTCACGCAGCAGCGGTGTACGGCGCTCTGCGACAAAGCTGCACATGAATGACTGTTCCCTGGTGAAAGTGGGTGCTGATGAGTCACCGGTGCCCGCAGCAGGCACAGAATCCCCACGTCCCCTCCCTGCTCCGCGCCCACGCCCACGTGCCTTACTCACTGCCTTCTTCATCTTGGTTGACTGATAAAGATAAGCAGAAAAGTACTAACGGCTTTGTGTGCTTATTCCTGAACAACTCCTAACAGGTATAAGAAACACTAATTTTCTAAAGTGTGGACTAGACTTGAATATGAGCTAATGTGGCCTACACAAATGTAAAGTGGTGTCACTGGTGTGTTTGGTGAACTTTATTATTTATTTATTTTTTGGGGGCTGAACTGACAACAGAGAGAGCTGCAGTCACACGGAGACCGTGCAGACAGCCATAAACGGCGCTGCAAGGCCCAAAAACCCTCCTCTACGTTATCCTATGTAGTGTTTTTCCACAAGTTAGCTGGAGACGGGTGGAAAGACACTAATAGGAATTTTTTGAAAAAATGTGCAGCAGCCTGCACTACTTAAAACAAAAGGAAAATTGATTTTGCGGTATGACGCAGTGAAGAACCCTGAGCTGGAGACAACCAGGCTATGGCTGCTCACAGACTACAGGGCGAGCTGCAGTCACACGGAGACCGTGCAGACAGCCGTAAACGGCGCTGCAAGGCCCAAAAACCCTCCTCTACGTTATCCTATGTAGTGTTTTTCCACAAATTAGCTGGAGATGGGTGGAAAGACACTAATAGGAATTTTTTGAAAAAATGTGCAGCAGCCTGCACTACTTAAAAGAAAAGGAAAATTGATTTTACGGTATGACGCAGTGAAGAACCCTGAGCTGGAGACAACCAGGCTATGGCTGCTCACAGACTACAGGGCGAGCTGCAGTCACACGGAGACCGTGCAGACAGCCGTAAACGGCGCTGCAAGGCCCAAAAACCCTCCTCTACGTTATCCTATGTAGTGTTTTTCCACAAATTAGCTGGAGACGGGTGGAAAGACACTAATAGGATTTTTTTGAAAAAATTAGCAGCAGACTACACTACTTGGAAAGAAAAAAAAAAAAGAACAGTATGAGGCAATGAACCACCCTCCCTGAACTGAATACAACCAGCTATGGATGGCCTATGTGGCTGCACTCAGACTAGAGAGTGGGCTGCACTCACACACACACACACACACAGACCTTGCAGATCGCTGTGAAAACAGCGCTACAAGGCAAAAGCAAGGTGATTAGTAGGTGAACACAGCGGTTGCTAAATTAGCCTTGGAAAAGCACAAAGAAGCAAATCGCTATCTCTAAACTGGCCCTCAGTCAGCAAACAGCGTCCTGTCACTAACTGAATTCACAGCAGAGTGTGCGCAAAATGGCGCCAGCGACTTTTAAACTGCATCATGACATCATTTCAGCAGCCAATCACAGCCTTGCCAGTAGTTTCAGGCCCTCCATGCTGAACAGGATGTGCCCACACTTGGAATCAGTCTCATTGGCTGATTTCGTACAAAGTTGTGCAGTTTGAATCCTGGGAACTTCCGATTCCGGTATCCGATACGCGGCAAGTATCGGATCTCGGTATCGGAATTCCGATACCGCTAAGTATCGGCTGATACCCGATACTTGCGGTATCGGAATGCTCAACACTAGTATTCAGCAATTTAACATCAGCTAACTTCCCTTATTTTCTTTTCTACGTCATGCCATTCCGCAGCTTGAAGTCTGCCATTCTTATGAATTTAACATACTTTATACCTTCCAAAATTCTTCACATACTTAACACCTTCGTGTTCTGCCACTATCTGGGGGGCTGTTTTCTCATCAGGAAGCAAAAGACCCTCCTGTTGCTGTGCCACCTTATACCCCATGGCAAAAAACAAAATAAAAAACAAACAAAAAAGAAAAAAACAGCAAAAATGTCTAAAAATTAGTATATAAAAACTCCAAAAAAACCCAAAACGATAAGAAAAACTGTCAAAAACTTAGTTCACAACCAAAAACTCAAAATTTTGATACAAAAGGAAAAAAAACTTTTTTTTTTTTTTTTTTAGTAAAGAGATTGAAGGAAAACTTTGGAATACTTAAAAAACTTAAAAAAACTTTAAAAAATATAAAAAACCAGAATAAAGACCTTCAAAAGAGTAAAGAGTAAAAAAAAACAGCTATTTTAATTTTTTTCTTCCTTCCCTCTGCGCTCACGCAGTCAGAGACACACACTTCCCCTTTTCTTATGCTATTGTATCCAATGTCACTAAAATCACGTATCTGAAAACACATATGTCGCATCAAAAATGATAGATACAATTTGTTTAACTTCTTCACAAATAGCTACACACAGCCAGCATTGCAGAAACAGCCAGAAAAAAACAGATGTGACAGTGTGATTTACAATGCATATATCTCTGCTTGCAGCGTGGAAAAGGGGAAGTTCAGGAGAGAGAAAAAAAACTTTCTTTTGCAATTGTATGCTCTTAAAGCAGCAATACTTGACACAAACAGAAAGAGATAGAAGTCCGGGAGATGCCCCTTTTATTATTCTGTGACACGTGCAGGATGCGCTGGGAACAAACTACTGCCAATCGCACTGGGCACACCTGTGCCCGGGCCGCCTGTGTGAGAACCACAATGAGCGGGAAATCTACCACCCCGGGCCGGTCGTCCTGACTGGATCGCCGGCACTACGGGAATCTGCAGTAGCCCTCTAAGTTATCACTACCCGTGCCTGGAGCCTGGGACTACCTGCCCCGGGACTCTACCCGTCCCTCCTATGCACGGGAAAATCCTGCAATAACTTATCGAGCGATTTGACCTCCTGCGGTCTGTTACCCAGCAACCACAAGCAAAACAGTCACTGTTCCTTTCTTCTCCCGGATCTTACACAAACACAGAACACATACATGGCACACAGCAGACACCTTGACTTATATCCCAGGGTTTGGATACAGGCTTTGGACTTTTTACACTACCTGGGAATACGGTGGTGACCACACCTGACCGGCAAGAGGTATAGACCCGGACTGGGCACAGGGGACTTTCAGGTAAGATGATAACATTTTCTTATCTTACTTATGGAGCTGCGCAGTCTCCATCCCGTGAACCAAGGCCGTGGCCAAAACCTCCGTCTCTCCGGTCAGCAGGGTCCCGTGTGTTTCGTCCACGCCCCACGTTGGGCGCCATTTGATATGGAAATTTAGTTTGGATAAATCTATCCCTGTGTGTGCTGCGGCCGTTCCCAATAAGACTGAGTATTTTGAACACTCATCAAGAATGGACTGTACACCATTGTGACAGAAAAACATTCCATCAATACTGATACTTTATTGTACATACATAGTTTTATAATTGCATATAGAAAGGAGTGGTTAGGGGTTGTTAGGGGTGGTTAGTTAATTACCATATTGTCTAGCTCCTCTGTCATTGGTTATCTAAACATATATGGAATATTGTGATTAATGCACATATGAATGCTGATTAAGCAACTAAAATTGAGCTCTCTGCATCTTTCTGCATCTGGGACAAAGTTGAGACATCTGATCAGCACTTAGTACATCTGGCGTTGTTCCGCTTTTGGATGGAAAACCCCATACAATCTGCCTGGCTTATATCAGTTTATGTCAGCCATTTTAAACCATTGATTATAAACTAGCTGAGTAATATATTAGCTGTGGATATATGAGGATATATGATTATAGAGGAGTATACATGCAAGTGAGATCTACATGAGATATATATATATTTCTATCACAGTTCTATGGGATACAGGTCTGGACTCATTGCTGGCCACCTTAGAAGTCTCCAGTGCTTTCTCTCAAACTATTTTCTAGTGCTTTTTGAAGTGTGTTTTGGGTCATTGTCCTGCTGGAAGACCCCATGACCTCTGAGGGAGACCCAGCTTTCTCACACTGGGCCCTACATTATGCTGCAAAATTTGTTGGTAGTCTTCAGACTTCATAATGCCATGCACATGGTCAACCAGTCCAGTGCCAGAGGCAGCAAAGCCACCCCAAAACATCAGGGAACCTCCGCCATGTTTGACTGTAGGGACTGTGTTCTTTTCTTTAAATGCCTCTTTTTTTCTCCTGTAAACTCTATGTTGATGCCTTTGCCCAAAAAGCTCAGGTAAGTTTTGGCAAACTCCAGCCTGGCTTTTTTATGTCTCGGGGTAAAAAGTGGGGTCTTCCTGGGTCTCCTACCATACAGTCTCTTTTCATTCAGACCCCGACGGATAGTAAAGGTTGACACTGTTGTACCCTCGGACTGCAGGGCAGCTTGAGCTTGTTTGGATTATGGTTGAGCGACTTTCATTTTTTAAAGATCGAGTCGGGTTTTGTGAAACCCGACTTTGTCCAGAGTCGAGTCGAGGGCAGTCGGCCGATTATCGCTAAAAGTCGGGGATCGACCGAAACACGAAACCCAATGCAAGTCAATGGGGAAGCATAGTCGGCAGTGAGTGGAGGCCAGGAAAACACCTATAGTGCCCATTTTAATGCCAAAAACATCCATTCTTGTTTCTGAAGCTTGTCAATCTTAATTAACTTTATAATAATAGTTGTTCATTGGAACTTGGGGGTCATTTGGCAAAAGTTGTGGGGGGTAGGGCTGGTTCAAGGTTTTAGTGGGCCCAGGAATCGTGGACTACGTCACGGCGGTGGAGCAGGGAGAGGTAAGTATTTCAACGTTGCAAGTGCTGTGATCCTGAGCAAGCAGGGGGGGCCCACTCGTTCGCATTGGCACTGGCACAGGGCCCCTCAAAGTACAGTGGTGTGTTTGCACGGCGGGGGCGCCTCCCACCAGCAGCGACACTTTTGCGTACTCTGAAGGGCCCTGTGCCAGTGACGTCGCCAACGAGTATGCCCCCCCACCTGATGAAGGACCCTGCACTTTCATCTGCACCTTCCTCTTTGTCCCTGTGTAAGGTGGTATAACATGCAGGAAGGGGAACCTTACTTTCAGCAGGGTCAGATTCTGGCTGTGTAGAGTGCAAGGGGAATGTAGTGGTCTAGGTCAATGTACCAGCAGACTCATCTAGCAGTGGCTGGGCAATGGGCAGGATGAGGAGGAAACAGATATAGGGCCAAAGAATAAAGTAGGCTAAATGCAGTTCAAAATTGGTAACAGGACTAAACAGGCGGCATTGCTTTGTTCAGTGGAGTAGCAAACCCAGGAGCAGCAGACACTGTTTTAAGGGCCCAAACACACTAATAGGCCAAATGCAGTTTAATATCTGATACTTTAGGCCAAAAGCCTAAAGACTGAAGCTCAGCTTTATACAGTGGAGGACAACACCAGGGAGGGGCAGACACCGTTAGTAGGCTGTAACCACCAAGTTTTTTAAAAAACAGCACTTAATGAGAGCCAGAAGGTTGAAGCTCAGCTTTATTCAGTTGAGGACAAACACCAGGGAGGGGCAGACACCGTTAGTAGGCCGTAACCAAAGTTGAAGGCCAAATGCAGTTTAATATCTGATACTATAGGCCGAAAGCCAGAAGGTGGAAGCTCAGCTTTATTCAGTTGAGGGCAAACACCAGGGAGCGGCAGACACCGTTAGTAGGCCGTAACCAAAGTTGAAGGCCAAATGCAGTTTAATATCTGATACTATAGGCCGAAAGCCAGAAGGTTGAAGCTCAGCTTTATTCAGTTGAGGACAAACACCAGGGAGGGGCAGACACCGTTAGTAGGCCGTAACCAAAGTTGAAGGCCAAATGCATTTTAATATCTGATACTAAAGGCCGAAAGCCAGAAGGTGGAAGCTCAGCTTTATTCAGTTGAGGGCAAACACCAGGGAGGGGCAGACACCGTTAGTAGGCTGTAACCACCAAGTTTTTTAAAAAACAGCACTTAATGAGAGCCAGAAGGTTGAAGCTCAGCTTTATTCAGTTGAGGACAAACACCAGGGAGGGGCAGACACCGTTAGTAGGCCGTAACCAAAGTTGAAGGCCAAATGCAGTTTAATATCTGATACTATAGGCCGAAAGCCAGAAGGTGGAAGCTCAGCTTTATTCAGTTGAGGGCAAACACCAGGGAGCGGCAGACACCGTTAGTAGGCCGTAACCAAAGTTGAAGGCCAAATGCAGTTTAATATCTGATACTATAGGCCGAAAGCCAGAAGGTTGAAGCTCAGCTTTATTCAGTTGAGGACAAACACCAGGGAGGGGCAGACACCGTTAGTAGGCCGTAACCAAAGTTGAAGGCCAAATGCATTTTAATATCTGATACTAAAGGCCGAAAGCCAGAAGGTGGAAGCTCAGCTTTATTCAGTTGAGGGCAAACACCAGGGAGGGGCAGACACCGTTAGTAGGCTGTAACCACCAAGTTTTTTAAAAAACAGCACTTAATGAGAGCCAGAAGGTTGAAGCTCAGCTTTATTCAGTTGAGGACAAACACCAGGGAGGGGCAGACACCGTTAGTAGGCCGTAACCAAAGTTGAAGGCCAAATGCAGTTTAATATCTGATACTATAGGCCGAAAGCCAGAAGGTGGAAGCTCAGCTTTATTCAGTTGAGGGCAAACACCAGGGAGCGGCAGACACCGTTAGTAGGCCGTAACCAAAGTTGAAGGCCAAATGCAGTTTAATATCTGATACTATAGGCCGAAAGCCAGAAGGTGGAAGCTCAGCTTTATTCAGTTGAGGGCAAACACCAGGGAGCGGCAGACACCGTTAGTAGGCCGTAACCAAAGTTGAAGGCCAAATGCATTTTAATATCTGATACTAAAGGCCGAAAGCCAGAAGGTGGAAGCTCAGCTTTATTCAGTTGAGGGCAAACACCAGGGAGGGGCAGACACCGTTAGTAGGCTGTAACCACCAAGTTTTTTAAAAAACAGCACTTAATGAGAGCCAGAAGGTTGAAGCTCAGCTTTATTCAGTTGAGGACAAACACCAGGGAGGGGCAGACACCGTTAGTAGGCCGTAACCAAAGTTGAAGGCCAAATGCAGTTTAATATCTGATACTATAGGCCGAAAGCCAGAAGGTGGAAGCTCAGCTTTATTCAGTTGAGGGCAAACACCAGGGAGCGGCAGACACCGTTAGTAGGCCGTAACCAAAGTTGAAGGCCAAATGCAGTTTAATATCTGATACTATAGGCCGAAAGCCAGAAGGTTGAAGCTCAGCTTTATTCAGTTGAGGACAAACACCAGGGAGGGGCAGACACCGTTAGTAGGCCGTAACCAAAGTTGAAGGCCAAATGCATTTTAATATCTGATACTAAAGGCCGAAAGCCAGAAGGTGGAAGCTCAGCTTTATTCAGTTGAGGGCAAACACCAGGGAGGGGCAGACACCGTTAGTAGGCTGTAACCACCAAGTTTTTTAAAAAACAGCACTTAATGAGAGCCAGAAGGTTGAAGCTCAGCTTTATTCAGTTGAGGACAAACACCAGGGAGGGGCAGACACCGTTAGTAGGCCGTAACCAAAGTTGAAGGCCAAATGCAGTTTAATATCTGATACTATAGGCCGAAAGCCAGAAGGTGGAAGCTCAGCTTTATTCAGTTGAGGGCAAACACCAGGGAGCGGCAGACACCGTTAGTAGGCCGTAACCAAAGTTGAAGGCCAAATGCAGTTTAATATCTGATACTATAGGCCGAAAGCCAGAAGGTGGAAGCTCAGCTTTATTCAGTTGAGGGCAAACACCAGGGAGCGGCAGACACCGTTAGTAGGCCGTAACCAAAGTTGAAGGCCAAATGCATTTTAATATCTGATACTAAAGGCCGAAAGCCAGAAGGTGGAAGCTCAGCTTTATTCAGTTGAGGGCAAACACCAGGGAGGGGCAGACACCGTTAGTAGGCCGTAACCACCAAGTTTTTAAAAAACAGCACATAATGAGAGCCAGAAGGTTGAAGCTCAACTTTATTCAGTTGAGGTCAACACCAGGGAGCAGCAAACAGAGGTATTATGCCCCAACCAGCACTTAAAAAAAAATTAGAGCCAGAAGGTTGAAGCTCAGCTTTATACAGTGGAGAACAACACCAGGGAGCGGCAGACACCGTTAGTAGGCCGTAACCAAAGTTGAAGGCCAAATGCATTTTAATATCTGATACTATAGGCCGAAAGCCAGAAGGTGGAAGCTCAGCTTTATTCAGTTGAGGGCAAACACCAGGGAGGGGCAGACACCGTTAGTAGGCTGTAACCACCAAGTTTTTTAAAAAACAGCACTTAATGAGAGCCAGAAGGTTGAAGCTCAGCTTTATTCAGTTGAGGACAAACACCAGGGAGCGGCAGACACTGTTAGTAGGCCGTAACCAAAGTTGAAGGCCAAATGCATTTTAATATCTGATACTATAGGCCGAAAGCCAGAAGGTGGAAGCTCAGCTTTATTCAGTTGAGGGCAAACACCAGGGAGGGGCAGACACCGTTAGTAGGTTGTAACCACCAAGTTTTTTAAAAAACAGCACTTAATGAGAGCCAGAAGGTTGAAGCTCAGCTTTATTCAGTTGAGGACAAACACCAGGGAGCGGCAGACACCGTTAGTAGGCCGTAACCAAAGTTGAAGGCCAAATGCAGTTTAATTTCTGATACTAAAGGCCGAAAGCCAGAAGGTGGAAGCTCAGCTTTATTCAGTTGAGGGCAAACACCAGGGAGGGGCAGACACCGTTAGTAGGCTGTAACCACCAAGTTTTTTAAAAAACAGCACTTAATGAGAGCCAGAAGGTTGAAGCTCAGCTTTATTCAGTTGAGGACAAACACCAGGGAGGGGCAGACACCGTTAGTAGGCCGTAACCAAAGTTGAAGGCCAAATGCAGTTTAATATCTGATACTATAGGCCGAAAGCCAGAAGGTGGAAGCTCAGCTTTATTCAGTTGAGGGCAAACACCAGGGAGCGGCAGACACCGTTAGTAGGCCGTAACCAAAGTTGAAGGCCAAATGCAGTTTAATATCTGATACTATAGGCCGAAAGCCAGAAGGTGGAAGCTCAGCTTTATTCAGTTGAGGGCAAACACCAGGGAGCGGCAGACACCTGTTGTGAATTTGGATTCTGGGCTCCCCCGGTGGCTACTGGTGGAATTGAACTTGTGACATAATCTTCCCTGTTCACCTGTTCTGATTAGATCTGGGTGTCGCTATATAACCTGGCTTCTCTGTTAGATGCTTGCCGGTCAACAATGTTATCAGAAGCCTCTCTGTGCTTGTTCCTGCTCCCAGACATCTACTAGATAAGTTGGACATTCGTCCATGTTTTGTTTTTGTATTTTGGTTCCAGTTCACAGCTGCAGTTTCGTTACTGTGTCTGGAAAGCTCTTGTTGATCAGGAATTGCCACTCTGGTATTATGAGTTAATGCCAGAGTCCTAAAGTAATTTCTGGATGGTGTTTTGTTAGGGTTTTCTACTGACCATGAAAGTGTGCTTTCTGTCTTCTGCTATCTAGAAAGCGGACCTCAAATTTGCTAAAACTATTTTCCTGCTGCGTTTGTTGTTTCATCTCATATCACCGCCAATATATGTGGGGGGCCTCTGTCTCCTTTTTTTGGGCATTTCTCTAGAGGTGAGTCAGGTCTTATATTTCCCTCTGCTAGCATTATTTAGTTCTCCGGCCGGCGCTGGGCATATAGGGATAAAAAGTAGGACATGCTACCTGGCTACTTCTAGATGATGCGGTAGGTTTAGTTCATGGTCAGTATAGTTACATCTTCCAAGAGCTTGTTCCTATAGAGGCTTATGCTAGTTCTCTGGCCATGGAGATCATGATAGTTTGACCGGCCCACTAAAGGGTTAAAATCCTTGGCTGAGAAAGGAGAGAAATAAGAAGTCTGCTGAGAGTTTTTTTTTTTTTTTTTTTTTTCTCTGTGCTCTTAATTGGATCACTTGCCAGTCTGTCTATGCTGCAGTCTTTCTTTTTTTTCTCTCTCCTTATAATCTTTGAATGGCTTTGTGTTCACCTGTTAATAATGGATCTTCAGAGTGTAACTGCAGGTTTGAATAATCTCACCACGAAAGTACAAAATTTGCAAGATTTTATTATTCATGCTCCGGTATCTGAGCCGAGAATTCCTTTGCCGGAATTCTTCTCAGGGAATAGATCTAGCTTTCAGAATTTTAGAAATAATTGTAAGCTATTTTTGTCCCTGAAATCTCGTTCTGCTGGAGACCCTGCACAGCAGGTTGGGATTGTGATTTCCTTGCTCCGCGGCGACCCTCAAGACTGGGCTTTTGCATTGGCACCAGGGGATCCTGCGTTGCGCAATGTGGATGCGTTTTTTTTGGCCTTGGGCTTGCTGTATGAGGAACCTCATTTGGAACTTCAGGCAGAAAAAACTTTGATGTCCCTATCGCAGGGGCAAGATGAAGCTGAAATTTACTGCCAAAGATTCCGTAAATGGTCTGTGCTTACTCAGTGGAATGAGTGTGCCTTGGCGGCTACTTTCAGAGAGGGTCTCTCTGATGCCATTAAGGATGTTATGGTGGGGTTCCCTGTGCCTGCGGGTCTGAATGAGTCCATGACAATGGCCATTCAGATCGATAGGCGTCTGCGGGAGCGCAAACCAGTGCACCATCTGGCGGTGTCCACTGAGAAGACGCCAGAAAGCATGCAGTGTGATAGAATTCTGTCCAGAAGCGAGCGGCAGAATTTTAGACGGAAAAATGGGTTGTGTTTCTATTGTGGGGATTCTACTCATGTTATATCAGCATGCTCTAAGCGTACTAAAAAGCTTGATAAATCCGTTTCCATTGGCACTTTACAGTCTAAATTTATTTTGTCTGTGACCCTGATTTGCTCTTTGTCATCTATTACTACTGACGCCTATATCGACTCTGGCGCCGCTTTGAGTCTTATGGATTGGTCCTTTGCCAATTGTTGTGGGTATGATTTAGAGCCTTTGGAAACTCTTATTCCTCTGAAGGGGATTGACTCCACCCCATTGGCTAATAATAAACCACAATACTGGACACAAGTGACTATGTGTATTAATCCGGATCACCAGGAGACTATTCGTTTTCTGGTGCTGTATAATCTACATGATGATTTGGTGCTGGGATTGCCATGGCTGCAGTCTCACAACCCAGTCCTTGACTGGAGAGCTATGTCTGTGTTGAGCTGGGGATGTAAGGGGACTCATGGGGACGTACCTTTGGTGTCCATTTCATCATCTATTCCCTCTGAAATCCCTGAGTTCCTGTCTGATTATCGTGACGTCTTTGAAGAACCCAAGCTGGGTTCACTACCTCCGCACCGTGAGTGCGATTGTGCTATAGATTTGGTTCCGGGTAGTAAATACCCAAAGGGTCGTTTATTTAATCTGTCTGTGCCTGAACATACTGCTATGCGAGAATATATAAAGGAGTCCTTGGAAAAGGGACATATTCGTCCATCGTCATCTCCCTTAGGAGCCGGTTTTTTCTTTGTGTCAAAAAAAGACGGCTCTTTGAGACCATGTATTGATTATCGGCTTTTGAATAAAATCACGGTTAAATATCAATACCCATTGCCGTTGCTGACTGATTTGTTTGCTCGCATAAAGGGGGCCAAGTGGTTCTCTAAGATTGATCTCCGTGGGGCGTATAATTTGGTGCGGATCAGGCAGGGGGATGAGTGGAAAACCGCATTTAATACGCCCGAGGGCCACTTTGAGTATTTGGTGATGCCTTTTGGTCTTTCTAATGCCCCTTCAGTCTTCCAGTCCTTTATGCATGATATTTTCCGCGATTTTTTGGATAAATTTATGATAGTGTATCTGGATGATATTCTGATTTTTTCGGATGACTGGGACTCTCATGTCCAGCAAGTCAAGAGGGTTTTTCAGGTTTTGCGGTCTAATTCTCTGGGTGTCAAGGGTTCTAAGTGCGTTTTTGGGGTTCAGAGAATTTCCTTTTTGGGATATATTTTTTCTCCCTCTTCCATTGAGATGGATCCTGTCAAGGTTCAAGCTATTTGTGATTGGACACAGCCCTCTTCTCTTAAAAGTCTTCAGAAATTTTTGGGCTTTGCCAACTTTTATCGTCGATTTATTTCTGGTTTTTCGGATGTCGTTAAGCCATTGACCGATTTGACTAGACAGGGTGCTGATGTTGCTAATTGGTCCCCTGATGCTGTGGAGGCCTTTCAGGAGCTTAAGCGCTGTTTTTCTTCTGCCCCTGTGTTGCGTCAGCCTGATGTGACTCTTCCTTTTCAGGTTGAGGTCGACGCTTCTGAGATCGGAGCTGGGGCAGTGTTGTCGCAGAAAAGTTCTGACTGCGCCGTGATGAGGCCTTGTGCCTTCTTTTCCCGTAAATTTTCGCCCGCTGAGCGGAATTATGATGTTGGGAATCGGGAGCTTTTGGCCATGAAGTGGGCGTTTGAGGAGTGGCGCCATTGGCTCGAGGGGGCCAGACATCAGGTGGTGGTATTGACTGACCACAAAAATTTGATTTATCTTGAGACCGCCAGGCGCCTGAATCCTAGACAGGCGCGCTGGTCATTATTTTTTTCTCGGTTTAATTTTGTGGTATCGTACCTACCAGGTTCTAAGAATGTTAAGGCGGATGCCCTTTCTAGGAGTTTTGAGCCTGATTCACCTGGCAACTCTGACCCCACAGGTATTCTTAAGGAGGGAGTTATCTTGTCAGCCGTTTCTCCAGACCTGCGGCGGGCCTTGCAGGAGTTTCAGGCGGATAGACCGGATCGTTGTCCGCCTGATAGGCTGTTTGTTCCTGATGATTGGACCAGTAAAGTCATCTCTGAGGTGCATTCTTCTGCGTTGGCAGGTCATCCTGGAATTTTTGGTACCAGGGATTTGGTGGCAAGATCCTTCTGGTGGCCTTCCCTGTCACGAGATGTGCGAGGCTTTGTGCAGTCTTGTGACGTTTGTGCTCGGGCCAAGCCTTGTTGTTCTCGGGCTAGTGGATTATTGTTGCCCTTGCCTATTCCTAAGAGGCCTTGGACACACATCTCGATGGATTTTATTTCAGATCTGCCTGTTTCTCAGAAGATGTCTGTCATCTGGGTGGTGTGTGACCGTTTTTCTAAGATGGTTCATTTGGTTCCCCTGCCCAAATTGCCTTCTTCTTCCGAGTTGGTGCCCCTGTTTTTTCAAAATGTTGTTCGTTTGCATGGTATTCCTGAGAATATCGTTTCTGACAGAGGAACCCAATTTGTGTCTAGATTTTGGCGGGCATTTTGTGCTAGGATGGGCATAGATTTGTCTTTTTCGTCTGCTTTTCACCCTCAGACTAATGGCCAGACCGAGCGGACTAATCAGACCCTGGAGACATATCTGAGGTGTTTTGTGTCTGCTGACCAGGATGATTGGGTTGCTTTTTTGCCATTGGCGGAGTTCGCCCTCAATAATCGGGCCAGCTCTGCCACCTTGGTTTCCCCGTTTTTCTGTAATTCGGGGTTCCATCCTCGATTTTCCTCCGGTCAGATGGAATCCTCGGATTGTCCTGGAGTGGATGCGGTGGTGGAGAGATTGCATCATATCTGGGGGCAGGTGATGGACAATTTAAAGTTGTCCCAGGAGAAGACTCAGCTTTTTGCCAACCGTCACCGTCGTGTTGGTCCTCGGCTTTGTGTTGGAGATTTGGTGTGGTTGTCTTCTCGTTTTGTCCCTATGAGGGTCTCATCTCCTAAGTTTAAGCCTCGGTTCATCGGTCCGTATAAAATATTGGAGATTCTTAACCCTGTTTCCTTCCGTTTGGACCTCCCTGCATCCTTTTCTATTCATAACGTTTTTCATCGGTCGTTATTGCGCAGGTATGAGGCACCGGTTGTGCCTTCCGTTGAGCCTCCTGCTCCGGTGTTGGTTGAGGGTGAGTTGGAGTACGTTGTGGAAAAAATCCTAGACTCCCGTGTTTCCAGACGGAGACTCCAGTATCTGGTCAAGTGGAAGGGATATGGCCAGGAGGATAATTCTTGGGTCACTGCATCTGATGTTCATGCCTCTGATCTGGTTCGTGCCTTTCATAGGGCCCATCCTGATCGCCCTGGTGGTTCTGGTGAGGGTTCGGTGCCCCCTCCTTGAGGGGGGGGTACTGTTGTGAATTTGGATTCTGGGCTCCCCCGGTGGCTACTGGTGGAATTGAACTTGTGACATAATCTTCCCTGTTCACCTGTTCTGATTAGATCTGGGTGTCGCTATATAACCTGGCTTCTCTGTTAGATGCTTGCCGGTCAACAATGTTATCAGAAGCCTCTCTGTGCTTGTTCCTGCTCCCAGACATCTACTAGATAAGTTGGACATTCGTCCATGTTTTGTTTTTGTATTTTGGTTCCAGTTCACAGCTGCAGTTTCGTTACTGTGTCTGGAAAGCTCTTGTTGATCAGGAATTGCCACTCTGGTATTATGAGTTAATGCCAGAGTCCTAAAGTAATTTCTGGATGGTGTTTTGTTAGGGTTTTCTACTGACCATGAAAGTGTGCTTTCTGTCTTCTGCTATCTAGAAAGCGGACCTCAAATTTGCTAAAACTATTTTCCTGCTGCGTTTGTTGTTTCATCTCATATCACCGCCAATATATGTGGGGGGCCTCTGTCTCCTTTTTTTGGGCATTTCTCTAGAGGTGAGTCAGGTCTTATATTTCCCTCTGCTAGCATTATTTAGTTCTCCGGCCGGCGCTGGGCATATAGGGATAAAAAGTAGGACATGCTACCTGGCTACTTCTAGATGATGCGGTAGGTTTAGTTCATGGTCAGTATAGTTACATCTTCCAAGAGCTTGTTCCTATAGAGGCTTATGCTAGTTCTCTGGCCATGGAGATCATGACAGACACCGTTAGTAGGCCGTAACCAAAGTTGAAGGCCAAATGCATTTTAATATCTGATACTAAAGGCCGAAAGCCAGAAGGTGGAAGCTCAGCTTTATTCAGTTGAGGGCAAACACCAGGGAGGGGCAGACACCGTTAGTAGGCCGTAACCACCAAGTTTTTAAAAAACAGCACATAATGAGAGCCAGAAGGTTGAAGCTCAACTTTATTCAGTTGAGGTCAACACCAGGGAGCAGCAAACAGAGGTATTATGCCCCAACCAGCACTTAAAAAAAAATTAGAGCCAGAAGGTTGAAGCTCAGCTTTATACAGTGGAGAACAACACCAGGGAGCGGCAGACACCGTTAGTAGGCCGTAACCAAAGTTGAAGGCCAAATGCATTTTAATATCTGATACTATAGGCCGAAAGCCAGAAGGTGGAAGCTCAGCTTTATTCAGTTGAGGGCAAACACCAGGGAGGGGCAGACACCGTTAGTAGGCTGTAACCACCAAGTTTTTTAAAAAACAGCACTTAATGAGAGCCAGAAGGTTGAAGCTCAGCTTTATTCAGTTGAGGACAAACACCAGGGAGCGGCAGACACTGTTAGTAGGCCGTAACCAAAGTTGAAGGCCAAATGCATTTTAATATCTGATACTATAGGCCGAAAGCCAGAAGGTGGAAGCTCAGCTTTATTCAGTTGAGGGCAAACACCAGGGAGGGGCAGACACCGTTAGTAGGTTGTAACCACCAAGTTTTTTAAAAAACAGCACTTAATGAGAGCCAGAAGGTTGAAGCTCAGCTTTATTCAGTTGAGGACAAACACCAGGGAGCGGCAGACACCGTTAGTAGGCCGTAACCAAAGTTGAAGGCCAAATGCAGTTTAATATCTGATACTATAGGCCGAAAGCCAGAAGGTTGAAGCTCAGCTTTATTCAGTTGAGGACAAACACCAGGGAGGGGCAGACACCGTTAGTAGGCCGTAACCAAAGTTGAAGGCCAAATGCATTTTAATATCTGATACTAAAGGCCGAAAGCCAGAAGGTGGAAGCTCAGCTTTATTCAGTTGAGGGCAAACACCAGGGAGGGGCAGACACCGTTAGTAGGCTGTAACCACCAAGTTTTTTAAAAAACAGCACTTAATGAGAGCCAGAAGGTTGAAGCTCAGCTTTATTCAGTTGAGGACAAACACCAGGGAGGGGCAGACACCGTTAGTAGGCCGTAACCAAAGTTGAAGGCCAAATGCAGTTTAATATCTGATACTATAGGCCGAAAGCCAGAAGGTGGAAGCTCAGCTTTATTCAGTTGAGGGCAAACACCAGGGAGCGGCAGACACCGTTAGTAGGCCGTAACCAAAGTTGAAGGCCAAATGCAGTTTAATATCTGATACTATAGGCCGAAAGCCAGAAGGTGGAAGCTCAGCTTTATTCAGTTGAGGGCAAACACCAGGGAGCGGCAGACACCGTTAGTAGGCCGTAACCAAAGTTGAAGGCCAAATGCATTTTAATATCTGATACTAAAGGCCGAAAGCCAGAAGGTGGAAGCTCAGCTTTATTCAGTTGAGGGCAAACACCAGGGAGGGGCAGACACCGTTAGTAGGCCGTAACCACCAAGTTTTTAAAAAACAGCACATAATGAGAGCCAGAAGGTTGAAGCTCAACTTTATTCAGTTGAGGTCAACACCAGGGAGCAGCAAACAGAGGTATTATGCCCCAACCAGCACTTAAAAAAAAATTAGAGCCAGAAGGTTGAAGCTCAGCTTTATACAGTGGAGAACAACACCAGGGAGCGGCAGACACCGTTAGTAGGCCGTAACCAAAGTTGAAGGCCAAATGCATTTTAATATCTGATACTATAGGCCGAAAGCCAGAAGGTGGAAGCTCAGCTTTATTCAGTTGAGGGCAAACACCAGGGAGGGGCAGACACCGTTAGTAGGCTGTAACCACCAAGTTTTTTAAAAAACAGCACTTAATGAGAGCCAGAAGGTTGAAGCTCAGCTTTATTCAGTTGAGGACAAACACCAGGGAGCGGCAGACACTGTTAGTAGGCCGTAACCAAAGTTGAAGGCCAAATGCATTTTAATATCTGATACTATAGGCCGAAAGCCAGAAGGTGGAAGCTCAGCTTTATTCAGTTGAGGGCAAACACCAGGGAGGGGCAGACACCGATAGTAGGTTGTAACCACCAAGTTTTTTAAAAAACAGCACTTAATGAGAGCCAGAAGGTTGAAGCTCAGCTTTATTCAGTTGAGGACAAACACCAGGGAGCGGCAGACACCGTTAGTAGGCCGTAACCAAAGTTGAAGGCCAAATGCAGTTTAATTTCTGATACTAAAGGCCGAAAGCCAGAAGGTGGAAGCTCAGCTTTATTCAGTTGAGGGCAAACACCAGGGAGGGGCAGACACCGTTAGTAGGCTGTAACCACCAAGTTTTTTAAAAAACAGCACTTAATGAGAGCCAGAAGGTTGAAGCTCAGCTTTATTCAGTTGAGGACAAACACCAGGGAGCGGCAGACACCGTTAGTAGGCCGTAACCAAAGTTGAAGGCCAAATGCAGTTTAATATCTGATACTAAAGGCCGAAAGCCAGAAGGTGGAAGCTCAGCTTTATTCAGTTGAGGGCAAACACCAGGGAGCGGCAGACACCGTTAGTAGGCCGTAACCAAAGTTGAAGGCCAAATGCAGTTTAATATCTGATACTATAGGCCGAAAGCCAGAAGGTGGAAGCTCAGCTTTATTCAGTTGAGGGCAAACACCAGGGAGCGGCAGACACCGTTAGTAGGCCGTAACCAAAGTTGAAGGCCAAATGCATTTTAATATCTGATACTAAAGGCCGAAAGCCAGAAGGTGGAAGCTCAGCTTTATTCAGTTGAGGGCAAACACCAGGGAGGGGCAGACACCGTTAGTAGGCCGTAACCACCAAGTTTTTAAAAAACAGCACATAATGAGAGCCAGAAGGTTGAAGCTCAACTTTATTCAGTTGAGGTCAACACCAGGGAGCAGCAAACAGAGGTATTATGCCCCAACCAGCACTTAAAAAAAAATTAGAGCCAGAAGGTTGAAGCTCAGCTTTATACAGTGGAGAACAACACCAGGGAGCGGCAGACACCGTTAGTAGGCCGTAACCAAAGTTGAAGGCCAAATGCATTTTAATATCTGATACTATAGGCCGAAAGCCAGAAGGTGGAAGCTCAGCTTTATTCAGTTGAGGGCAAACACCAGGGAGGGGCAGACACCGTTAGTAGGCTGTAACCACCAAGTTTTTTAAAAAACAGCACTTAATGAGAGCCAGAAGGTTGAAGCTCAGCTTTATTCAGTTGAGGACAAACACCAGGGAGCGGCAGACACTGTTAGTAGGCCGTAACCAAAGTTGAAGGCCAAATGCATTTTAATATCTGATACTATAGGCCGAAAGCCAGAAGGTGGAAGCTCAGCTTTATTCAGTTGAGGGCAAACACCAGGGAGGGGCAGACACCGTTAGTAGGTTGTAACCACCAAGTTTTTTAAAAAACAGCACTTAATGAGAGCCAGAAGGTTGAAGCTCAGCTTTATTCAGTTGAGGACAAACACCAGGGAGCGGCAGACACCGTTAGTAGGCCGTAACCAAAGTTGAAGGCCAAATGCAGTTTAATTTCTGATACTAAAGGCCGAAAGCCAGAAGGTGGAAGCTCAGCTTTATTCAGTTGAGGGCAAACACCAGGGAGGGGCAGACACCGTTAGTAGGCTGTAACCACCAAGTTTTTTAAAAAACAGCACTTAATGAGAGCCAGAAGGTTGAAGCTCAGCTTTATTCAGTTGAGGACAAACACCAGGGAGGGGCAGACACCGTTAGTAGGCCGTAACCAAAGTTGAAGGCCAAATGCAGTTTAATATCTGATACTATAGGCCGAAAGCCAGAAGGTGGAAGCTCAGCTTTATTCAGTTGAGGGCAAACACCAGGGAGCGGCAGACACCGTTAGTAGGCCGTAACCAAAGTTGAAGGCCAAATGCAGTTTAATATCTGATACTATAGGCCGAAAGCCAGAAGGTGGAAGCTCAGCTTTATTCAGTTGAGGGCAAACACCAGGGAGCGGCAGACACCGTTAGTAGGCCGTAACCAAAGTTGAAGGCCAAATGCATTTTAATATCTGATACTAAAGGCCGAAAGCCAGAAGGTGGAAGCTCAGCTTTATTCAGTTGAGGGCAAACACCAGGGAGGGGCAGACACCGTTAGTAGGCCGTAACCACCAAGTTTTTAAAAAACAGCACATAATGAGAGCCAGAAGGTTGAAGCTCAACTTTATTCAGTTGAGGTCAACACCAGGGAGCAGCAAACAGAGGTATTATGCCCCAACCAGCACTTAAAAAAAAATTAGAGCCAGAAGGTTGAAGCTCAGCTTTATACAGTGGAGAACAACACCAGGGAGCGGCAGACACCGTTAGTAGGCCGTAACCAAAGTTGAAGGCCAAATGCATTTTAATATCTGATACTATAGGCCGAAAGCCAGAAGGTGGAAGCTCAGCTTTATTCAGTTGAGGGCAAACACCAGGGAGGGGCAGACACCGTTAGTAGGCTGTAACCACCAAGTTTTTTAAAAAACAGCACTTAATAAGAGCCAGAAGGTTGAAGCTCAGCTTTATTCAGTTGAGGACAAACACCAGGGAGCGGCAGACACTGTTAGTAGGCCGTAACCAAAGTTGAAGGCCAAATGCATTTTAATATCTGATACTATAGGCCGAAAGCCAGAAGGTGGAAGCTCAGCTTTATTCAGTTGAGGGCAAACACCAGGGAGGGGCAGACACCGTTAGTAGGTTGTAACCACCAAGTTTTTTAAAAAACAGCACTTAATGAGAGCCAGAAGGTTGAAGCTCAGCTTTATTCAGTTGAGGACAAACACCAGGGAGCGGCAGACACCGTTAGTAGGCCGTAACCAAAGTTGAAGGCCAAATGCAGTTTAATTTCTGATACTATAGGCCGAAAGCCAGAAGGTTGAAGCTCCGATTTAGACAGTGGAGGACAATTTGAATTAGGGACTGCAGACAGACTTAGTAGGCTGTCCCCTGTGGACCATGCATCCACCACATTAACCCATTGCACCGTAATGGACACGTAATCTTCCGTGGCCATGCCTACAGGTCCATGCGTCTGTTGTCAGGTGCACCTTTGTACTCACAGATTGCCAGAGTGCATGGACAATGCGGTCTTTTACATGCTGGTGGAGGGTTGGGATGGCTTTTCTCGCAAAAGAAGTGTCGACTGGTTAGCTTGTAGCGTGGTACAGCGTAGTCCATCATGGCCTTCTTAATAGTAAATAAAATATATAACTAGGCTCTATGAACTTTTAAATAGGTTCCAGGGGTACACGGGCAGCATTGGTGTGGTCAGTGGAGGAGTATTGCAAGTAGGGACCGCAGACAGGCTATCAAAGGCCTAAAATAACAAACAATAGGCTCATGGCAGTTTTAAATCGGTTACATGGATACAAAGGCAGGCACTCCAGGCAGCATTGTGGTCAGTGGAGGAGTATTGCAAGTAGGGGCCGCAGACAGGCTATCAAAGGCCTAAAATAACAAACAATAGGCTCATGGCAGTTTTAAATCGGTTACATGGATACACAGGCAGGCACTCCAGGCAGCATTGTGGTCAGTGGAGGAGTATTGCAAGTAGGGGCCGCAGACAGGCTATCAAAGGCCTAAAATAACAAACAATAGGCTCATGGCAGTTTTAAATCGGTTACATGGATACACAGGCAGGCACTCCAGGCAGCATTGTGGTCAGTGGAGGAGTATTGCAAGTAGGGGCCGCAGACAGGCTATCAAAGGCCTAAAATAACAAACAATAGGCTCATGGCAGTTTTAAATCGGTTACATGGATACACAGGCAGGCACTCCAGGCAGCATTGTGGTCAGTGGAGGAGTATTGCAAGTAGGGGCCGCAGACAGGCTATCAAAGGCCTAAAATAACAAACAATAGGCTCATGGCAGTTTTAAATCGGTTACATGGATACACAGGCAGGCACTCCAGGCAGCATTGTGGTCAGTGGAGGAGTATTGCAAGTAGGGGCTGCAGACAGGCTATCAAAGGCCTAAAATAACAAACAATAGGCTCATGGCAGTTTTAAATCGGTTACATGGATACACAGGCAGGCAGCATTGGGGTCAGTGGAGGAGTATTGCAAGAAGTGTCTGACACAGTTAGTACTCCCAAAAAATAAATAGATGTTAATGTCTCGCAAAACAACTATAAATAAAAAAAGGGTGGCATGCTTAGGTACAGGGGTGGGCTCATTTGCAGAGTTTATGACAAAGTAATTTGGCAGTAAATTAGTATTTACTGGTGTCAATATAGGACACTGACCCAGACTACTTTAACTAGCATCATAGATGTCAACAAATTGGTATTGTTTGTCAGTGCCAGGCATTAAATGATGTCAGCGCATAGACTAAACATTGGTGGAGCTGTGCGAGATAATTTTGCACGTGGTAGAGCACAGTTTGAGCTGGGGGGGGGGGAACTCTCTTGTGGCCGGCGGTACCGCCCCAGGGCCCCTCATGTTACAACGGTGTGTCTGACGTTGGGTGCGCACCACCACCGCCAGAGACACTACATTGTACTATGAGGGACCCAGTGGCAGTGCCGTCGACCAAAAGCGAGCGCACCCACCTCTTCTGACAAACAGCACTGTAACTAACGAGTGCTTGCGCCAAGTGTCGAGAGTGAGACAACGGCCCCGTGGGGGGAGTTTTCCCATTGGGGGATGTGTATACATGTCGTATGCTGTTCAAACAGCTGCTGCAAATTAAGAGATTTGAACACTCAGTAAGACCACTCCACAAGCAAGACCTTTTTATAGGAAAGCTAGGTGTCAGCCGGGAAAGATGGGGCAAAATAATTTGAAATCCAGGAGTGGTTCATTTTAATGAAGGTGAGATCATCCACATTTTGGGTAGCCAGACGAGTCCTTTTTTCGGTTAATATTGAACCAGCAGCACTGAATACTCTTTCTGATAGCACACTAGCTGCTGGGCAAGCAAGCTCCTGCAACGCATATTCTGCCAATTCAGGCCAGGTGTCTAATTTGGATGCCCAGTAATCAAATGGGAATGACGGTTGAGGGAGAACATCAATAAGGGCTGAAAAATAGTTAGTAACCATACTGGACAAATGTTGTCTCCTGTCACTTTGAATAGATGCTGCAGTACCTGTCCTGTCTGCGGTCATTGCGAAATCACTCCACAACCTGCTCAGAAAACCCCTCTGTCCAACGCCACTTCTGATCTGTGCTGTTGTGAACTCCGTTTTCAGGCTCCCTCTTGTGGTCACAGATGGTATTGTGTGACTTTGTTTTTTTGGCTCCCCCTGGTGGTTTGGTTTATTATCCTGCGGGTCTGGCTGGATCAGCTGCCTCGTTATTCACCAGGGAGGCTCCTATTTAGCTCTGCTTCACTTCCACTTGTTGCCGGCTGTCAATGTATCCAGTGCTATTCTGATTACTCCTGATTATCTAGTTTTCTGCCTCTTCAGGATAAGCTAAGTTCTGTTTGAATATTTTTTGCTCATCTGCCTGCAATATGATTTCTGTGTATGATGAGTCTAGTCCAGCTTGCTAATATGTGATTTCTTGTTGCTGGTAAGCTCTGGGGTACGGAGTTGCTTCCCCCGCACCGTTAGTTGGTGCGGGGGCTCGAGCAATCTCTGCGTGGATATTTTGAATAGGGTTTTTTTATTGACCGCACAGTTCCCTTCCTATTTTCTGCTATCTAGTATTAGCGGGCCTCATTTGCTAAATCTAATTTCATCTCTGCGTTTGTGCTTTCCCCTTAACTCACCGTTAATATTTGTGGGGGGCTATTCTATATCTTTGGGGTCATTCCACTGAGGCAAGAGAGGACTTTCTTTCCCTCCAGGAATAGTCAGTTTCTCAGGCCGTGAAGAGACGTCTAGGATTTTCAGGTAACGTTCCACGGCTACCTATAGTTGTTTGCGGATAGGATCAGGTTGCGGTCAATCTAGTTACCACTTCCCCAGAGCTAGTCGTCTGTTCAGTTACTTAGCTAGTCCGACCTGCGATCCTTGCCACTAGGATCATAACAGTACAGCCGGCCAGTAAAGTGTTAATTGCATGGCAGAAGCAGGAGAAAAGAAGCCTGGAGATTTTTTTTTTTTTTGCTGCTGTGTGTCTAGCTTCTCTCCTCCTCTTAATCTTGGTGTGGCTCTGAGTTCAGCTGCTGATATGGATATCCAGAGGTTCGCCTCCAGTGTAGATCATCTTGCTGCAAGGGTACAAAGTATTCAGGATTTTGTTGTGCACAGTCCTATGTCAGAGCCTAGAATACCTATTCCGGAGTTGTTTTCTGGAGATAGATCTAGGTTCCTGAATTTTAAGAACAATTGCAAATTGTTTCTTTATTTGAAACCTCGTTCCTCTGGGGATTCTGTTCAGCAAGTTAAGATTATTATTTCTTTCTTGCGTGGCGATCCTCAAGATTGGGCTTTCGCATTGGCTCCAGGGGATCCTGCGTTGCTCAGTGTGGATGCATTTTTTCTGGCCCTTGGATTGCTCTATGAGGAACCTAATCTTGAGAACCAGGCTGAAAAAGCGTTGTTGGCCCTCTCTCAGGGGCAAGATGATGCAGAGGTGTACTGCCAGAAATTTCGGAAATGGTCGGTGCTTACTCAATGGAATGAGTGTGCCCTGGCTGCAAATTTCAGAAAAGGTCTTTCTGAAGCCATTAAGAATGTCATGGTGGGGTTCCCTACGCCTGCAGGTCTGAATGAGTCAATGACTCTGGCCATTCAGATTGATCGGCGTTTGCGGGAGCGCAAACCTGCGCACCATTTGGCGGTGTCTTCTGAACAGACACCTGAGTCTATGCAATGTGATAGAATTCTGACCAGAAGTGAACGTCAAAATTATAGACGGCAAAATGGGTTGTGCTTTTACTGTGGTGACTCAGCTCATGTTATCTCGGCATGCTCTAAGCGCACAAAAAAGATTGATAAATCTGTCACCATCGGTACTTTACAGCCTAAGTTTATTTTGTCTGTTACCCTGATTTGTTCCCTGTCATCTTACCCGGTTATGGCTTTTGTGGATTCAGGTGCTGCCCTGAGTCTGATGGATTTGTCATTTGCCAGGCGCTGTGGTTTTGTTTTGGAGCCTTTAAAATTCCCTATTCCACTAAGGGGAATTGATGCTACACCATTGGCTATGAATAAACCTCAGTACTGGACACAAGTGACCATGTGCATGACTCCTGTTCATCAGGAGGTGATTCGCTTTCTTGTATTGCATAATTTGCATGATGTTGTCGTGTTGGGCCTGCCATGGTTGCAGACTCATAATCCAGTCCTGGATTGGAAAGCAATGTCTGTGTCAAGTTGGGGTTGTCAGGGAATTCATGGCGACGCTCCTGTGGTGTCAACTGCTTCATCCACTCCTTCTGAGGTCCCTGCGTTTTTGTCGGATTACCAGGATGTATTTGATGAGCCTAAACTCAGTTCTCTACCTCCTCATAGGGATTGTGATTGTGCTATAAATTTGATTCCTGGTAGTAAGTTTCCTAAGGGACGACTTTTCAATTTGTCAGTGCCGGAGCATGCTGCTATGCGGAGTTATATAAAGGAGTCTTTGGAGAAAGGACTTATTCGCCCTTCCTCCTCCCCTCTTGGTGCGGGGTTCTTTTTTGTGGCTAAGAAGGATGGTTCCCTGAGACCTTGTATTGATTATCGCCTTCTAAACAAAATCACGGTCAAATTTCAGTATCCTTTGCCATTGTTATCTGATCTGTTTGATCGCATTAGGGGGTCTAGTTGGTTCACCAAGATAGATCTTCGTGGTGCGTATAACCTTGTGCGTATTAAGCAGGGTGATGAATGGAAAACTGCATTTAATACGCCCGAAGGCCATTTTGAGTACTTGGTGATGCCTTTTGGACTTTCTAACGCTCCTTCTGTCTTTCAGTCCTTTATGCACGACATCTTCCGCGAATATCTGGATAAATTTATGATTGTGTATCTGGATGATATTCTGGTTTTTTCGGATGATTGGGAGTCCCTTGTTAAGCAGGTCAGGATGGTGTTTCAGGTCCTGCGTGCCAATGCTTTATTTGTGAAGGGCTCAAAATGTATTTTTGGAGTCCAGAAGGTTTCTTTTTTGGGTTTCATTTTTTCTCCTTCTGCTATTGAGATGTGTTGTGAATTAGACTTTTTTGGCTCCCTCTTGTGGTCACTAGTGATATGACTCTGGGATTGTCTTTCCTCAGTTTGGCACCCACCTGGGTCGTTAGTCCAGGGGTGTTGCTATATAAACTTCCTCGTTTCTCAGTCCAGTGCCTGGCATCGTTGTAATCAGTTCCTTTCTGTTTGCTCCTGTCTGCTGGTCTTGGATCTTGCAAAATTAAGCTAAGTCCTGCTTCCTTGTTTTTTGGTTATTTGTATTGCTCTTATTTTTTGTCCAGCTTGTACTAAATGTGATTCCTGATTTTGCTGGAAGCTCTAGGGGGCTGGTGTTCTCCCCCCGGGCCGTTAGACAGTTCGGGGGTTCTTGAATATCCAGCGTGGAAATTTTGATAGGGTTTTTGCTGACCATATAAGTCATCTTACTATATTCTGCTATTAGTCAGTGGGCCTCTCTTTGCTAAATATCTAGTTCATTCTTACGTTTGTCTTTTCTCCTTACCTCACCGTTATTATTTGTTGGGGGCTTGTATCCAACTTTTGGGGTCTTTTCTCTGGAGGCAAGAAAGGTCTATATTTTCCCTTCTAGGGTTAGTTAGTTCTCCGGCTGGCGCAAGACGTCTAGAACCAACGTAGGCACGTTCCCCGGCTGCTGCTATTTGTGGTGCTAGGATTAGATATATGGTCAGCCCAGTTACCACTGCCCTATGAGCTGGTTTTTTGTGTTTGCAGACTTGGTATGTACTTTTGAGACCCTCTGCCATTGGGGTCATAACAGAGATGGACCCAGTCAAGGTTCAGGCTATTCATGACTGGACTCAGCCTACATCTGTTAAGAGTCTTCAGAAGTTCTTGGGTTTTGCTAATTTTTACCGTCGCTTCATCGCTAATTTTTCTGGTGTTGTTAAGCCATTGATGGATTTGACCAAGAAGGGCTCTGATGTTACTAATTGGTCTCCTGCGGCTGTGGAGGCTTTTCGGGAGCGGAAGTGCCGGTTTTCTTCAGCTCCGGTCTTATGTCAGCCAGACGTCTCCCTTCCTTTCCAGGTCGAGGTTGATGCTTCTGAGATTGGAGCGGGGGCTGTTTTGTCGCAGAGAAGCTCTGATGGCTCTGTGATGAAGCCATGTGCTTTCTTTTCAAGAAAGTTTTCGCCTGCCGAGCGGAATTATGATGTTGGTAATCGGGAGTTGTTGGCTATGAAGTGGGCATTTGAGGAGTGGCGACATTGGCTCGAGGGAGCTAAGCATCGTGTGGTGGTCTTGACTGATCACAAGAATTTGATTTATCTCAAGTCGGCCAAACGGCTGAATCCTAGACAGGCTTGTTGGTCGTTGTTTTTCTCTCGTTTTGATTTCGTGGTCTCATACCTGCCTGGTTCAAAGAATGTGAAGGCTGATGCTCTTTCTAGGAGTTTTGTGCCTGACTCTCCTGGTGATTCTGAGCCAGCTGGTATCCTCAGAGAAGGGGTGATTTTGTCTGCCATCTCCCCAGATTTGCGACGAGTGCTGCAGGAGTTTCAGGCGGATAGACCTGACCGTTGTCCACCGGAGAGACTGTTTGTCCCGGATAGATGGACCAGCAGAGTTATTTCCGAGGTTCATTCTTCGGTGTTGGCAGGCCATCCTGGGATTTTTGGTACCAGAGATTTGGTGGCTAGGTCCTTCTGGTGGCCTTCCTTGTCGCAGGATGTGCGTTCCTTTGTGCAGTCTTGTGGAATTTGTGCTCGGGCTAAGCCTTGCTGTTCTCGTGCCAGTGGCTTGTTGTTATCTTTGCCTGTCCCGAAGAGGCCTTGGATGCACATTTCCATGGATTTTATTTCAGATCTCCCTGTCTCTCAGAGAATGTCTGTCATTTGGGTGGTGTGTGATCGTTTTTCTAAGATGGTCCATTTGGTGCCCTTGCCTAAGTTGCCTTCCTCCTCCGAGTTGGTTCCTCTGTTTTTTCAAAATGTGGTTCGTTTGCACGGGATCCCTGAAAATATTGTTTCCGACAGAGGATCCCAGTTTGTGTCTAGATTTTGGCGGACCTTTTGTGCTGAGATGGGCATTAATTTGTCTTTTTCGTTGGCCTTCCATCCTCAGACGAATGGCCAAACCGAGCGCACTAATCAGACTTTGGAAACCTATTTGAGATGTTTTGTTTCTGCTGATCAGGACGACTGGGTGACTTTTTTGCCACTGGCCGAGTTTGCCCTTAATAATCGGGCTAGTTCTGCTGCTTTGGTTTCGCCTTTTTTTGTAATTCAGGGTTTCATCCTCGTTTTTCCTTGGGTCAGGTGGAGCCTTCTGACTGTCCTGGAGTGGATGTTGTGGTGGATAGGTTGCATCAGATTTGGAATCATGTGGTGGACAATTTGAAGCTGTCACAAGAGAAGGCTCAGCGCTTTGCCAACCGCCGTCGCTGTGTGGGTCCCCGACTGCGCGTTGGGGACTTGGTGTGGTTGTCTTCTCACTTTGTTCTTATGAAGGTCTCCTCTCCTAAGTTTAAGCCTCGGTTTATCGGTCCTTATAAGATTTTGGAAGTCCTTAACCCTGTGTCTTTTCGTTTGGACCTCCCGGCATCGTTTGCTATTCATAATGTGTTCCAGTGGTCGTTGTTGCGGAGGTATGTGGTGCCTGTGGTTCCTTCAGTTGAGCCTCCTGCCCCTGTGCTGGTTGAGGGAGAATTGGAATACGTGGTGGAGAAGATCTTGGATTCTCATATTTCTAGACAGAGGCTTCAGTATTTGGTTAAGTGGAAGGGCTATGGTCAGAAGGATAATTCCTGGGTTGTCGCCTCTGATGTTCATGCGGCCGATTTGGTTCGTGCCTTCCATGTGGCTCACCCTGATCGCCCTGGGGGTTTTGATGAGGGTTCGGTGACCCCTCCTCAAGGGGGGGGGTACTGTTGTGAACTCCGTTTTCAGGCTCCCTCTTGTGGTCACAGATGGTATTGTGTGACTTTGTTTTTTTGGCTCCCCCTGGTGGTTTGGTTTATTATCCTGCGGGTCTGGCTGGATCAGCTGCCTCGTTATTCACCAGGGAGGCTCCTATTTAGCTCTGCTTCACTTCCACTTGTTGCCGGCTGTCAATGTATTCAGTGCTATTCTGATTACTCCTGATTATCTCATTTTCTGCCTCTTCAGGATAAGCTAAGTTCTGTTTGAATATTTTTTGCTCATCTGCCTGCAATATGATTTCTGTGTATGATGAGTCTAGTCCAGCTTGCTAATATGTGATTTCTTGTTGCTGGTAAGCTCTGGGGTACGGAGTTGCTTCCCCCGCACCGTTAGTTGGTGCAGGGGCTCGAGCAATCTCTGCGTGGATATTTTGAATAGGGTTTTTTTATTGACCGCACAGTTCCCTTCCTATTTTCTGCTATCTAGTATTAGCGGGCCTCATTTGCTAAATCTAATTTCATCTCTGCGTTTGTGCTTTCCCCTTAACTCACCGTTAATATTTGTGGGGGGCTATTCTATATCTTTGGGGTCATTCCACTGAGGCAAGAGAGGACTTTCTTTCCCTCCAGGAATAGTCAGTTTCTCAGGCCGTGAAGAGACGTCTAGGATTTTCAGGTAACGTTCCACGGCTACCTATAGTTGTTTGCGGTCAATCTAGTTACCACTTCCCCAGAGCTAGTCGTCTGTTCAGTTACTTAGCTAGTCCGACCTGCGATCCTTGCCACTAGGATCATAACACTGTGCACCTCTAACACCTCTGCCATGTAGCCCCCTGCAGCTTGTGTGAGAACCATCACCGGCGCTGTGTGATGGGAATGCCTGAATCAAATGGTCTACAAGAGTAGCTTGTTTGGTTGCTAAGATTTGTTCGAGGTTCTCATGTGGCATAATATTTTGCAATTTGCCTTTATAGCGAGGGTCAAGGATGCAGGCCAACCAGTAATCGTCATCGCTCATCATTTTAATAATGCGTGTGTCCCTTTTGAGGATACGTAAGGCATAATCCGCCATGTGGGCCAAAGTTTCAGTTGTCAAATCTGCGGTTGTGCTTGTTGGAGGGGCAGTTACAGGCAAATCTACGTCACTTGTCTCCCTTAAAAAAACAGAACCCGGCCTTGCAACGCCACTAATTTCTGTTGGCCCAGGAGAAGCTTCCTCATTCAAAAAGTACTCATCCCCATCCTCCTCGTCCTCCTCCTCCTCTTCGCCCACTACAGCGTCCTCTACACAGCCCTGACCAGACAATGGCTGACTGTCATCAAGGCTTTCCTCTTCCTTGGCTGCAGACGCCTGCTCCTTTATGTGCGTCAAACTTTGCATCAGCAGACGCATTAGGGGGATGCTCATGCTTATTATGGCGTTGTCTGCACTAACCAGCCATGTGCATTCCTCAAAACACTGAAGGACTTGACACAGGTCTTGTAGCTTCGACCACTGCACACCTGACAACTCCATGTCTGCCATCCAACTGCCTGCCCGTGTATGTGTATCCTCCCACAAAAACATAACAGCACGCCTCTGTTCGCACAGTCTCTGAAGCATGTGCAGTGTGGAGTTCCACCTTGTTGCAACGTCGATGATTAGGCGATGCTGGGGAAGGTTCAAAGACCGCTGATAGTTCTGCATACGGCTGGAGTGTACGGGCGAACGGCGGATATGCGAGCAAAGTCTGCGCACTTTGAGGAGCAGGTCGGGTAGCCCCGGGTAACTTTTCAGGAAGCACTGCACCACCAGGTTTAAGGTGTGAGCCAGGCAAGGAATGTGTTTCAGTTGGGAAAGGGCTATGGCAGCAATGAAATTCCTTCCGTTATCACTCACTACCTTGCCTGCCTCAAGATGTACAATGCCCAGCCATGACTGAGTTTCATTCTGCAAGAACTCGGACAGAACTTCCGCGGTGTGTCTGTTGTCGCCCAAACACTTCATTGCCAATACAGCCTGCTGACGCTTGCCACTAGCTGTCCCATAATGGCACATCTGGTGTGCAACAGTGGCAGCTGCGGATGGAGTGGATGTGCGACTGCGGTCTGTGGATGAGCTCTCGCTTCTGCATGAGGAGGAGGAAGAGGAGGAGGGGGGGCGAACGCCTACAGCCAACTCTTTCCTTGACCGTGGGCTAGGCAGAACTGTCCCAATATTGCTGTCCCCTGTGGACCCTGCATCCACCACATTCACCCAGTGTGCCGTGATGGACACGTAACGTCCCTGGCCATGCCTACTGGTCCATGCATCTGTTGTCAGGTGCACCTTTGTAGTCACAGACTGCCTGAGTGCATGGACGATGTGGTCTTTAACATGCTGTTGGAGGGCTGGGATGGCTTTTCTAGAAAAGAAGTGTCGACTGGGTAGCTCGTAGCGTGGTCTAACCCAGGAACGGTATGTGTAAAGAGCTCCATGGAGTAACCTGTTGTGTCGACTGACGCATCCTTAACTGTTGTTTTTAGTGAAGGACACAAGGAAGCGACTTGTTCCTGACCGGGAGCATCCACTGACGATGCACTGCTCTGACATTTGGCACTTTCCGAGGAGGAGGCGAAAGAGCTAGAGGCAGAGTCAGCAATGAAAGCCAATACTTGTTCCTCCTGCTCCGGCTTCAAAAGTGGTTTTCCTACGCCCAGAAAAGAGAGCGTTCGAGGCCTTGTGTAGCCAGACAACGAACCTGGCTCAACAACTCGAGACAGGTGCTGTACTGCTTTTACCACGACCACCTGATGCTCCACCACCACTACCATCATTACCAGCTGACAATGACCGCCCACGGCCACGACCTCTTCCACTAGACTTCCTCATTGTTTGCAAAACGTAACCAAAGTAACGCTATTTGTTACTGTAAAACAACTTATAAGGTGAACTCAAACTTCTGTAGGATTTATATATACCTTTATAGATGCCTGACACTGAAATGAAAATCAGGCCCAATGTTACACATTAGGTTTTCTGTGGCCCAATAATTTGAGACAGATGGCACACACAGGACCAGCACTCAAGCAGAAATGCCAATCTTAATCTCCCACTATTATTTTTTTTTAAAAGGGAGAATGTACCCCAAAAAAAAAAAAAGGCCAAGTATTACACAGTGTTTTCGGTGGCACACAATGAGAGACAGATGCCACACACAGCAATGGCACGGAGGCAGACTTGCCAATATTTATCTCCCACTAATTTTTTTTTTTGAAAAGGGAGAATGTACCCCCCCAAAAAAAAATGGCCAAGTATTACACAGTGGTTTTCGGTGCCACACAATGAGAGACAGATGCCACACACAGCAATGGCACGGAGGCAGACTTGCCAATATTTATCTCCCACTAATTTTTTTTTTTTGGAAAGGGAGAATTTAGCAAAAAAAAAAAATGGCCAAGTATTACACAGTGGTTTTCGGTGCCACACAATGAGAGACAGATGCCACACACAGCAATGGCACGGAGGCAGACTTGCCAATATTTATCTCCCACTATTTTTTTTTTTTGAAAAGGGAGAATGTACCCCCCAAAAAAAAAAAAATTGGCCAAGTATTACACAGTGTTTTCGGTGGCACACAATGAGAGACAGATGCCACACACAGCAATGGCACGGAGGCAGACTTGCCAATATTTATCTCCCACTAATTTTTTTTTTTTGGAAAGGGAGAATGTACCCCCCCCCAAAAAAATGGCCAAGTATTACACAGTGTTTTCGGTGGCACACAATGAGAGACAGATGCCACACACAGCAATGGCACGGGGGCAGACTTGCCAATATTTATCTCCCTGCAGTTATCTCAGAAAAGTATGGCAGGCAGCTATAAAAAGGACTGCTGCACACAAAAGTGTGGACAAACACACAAGATAGCTGTGCAGAAAGGAAGGAAAGACAGGATTTGTGCTTTGAAAAAAGCAGTTGGTTTGCACAGCGTACCCACAGGCACAGCAACGCAGCTATCAGGGTCAGGGAGCCTTCTAGTGCAGCCCAATGAGCTACAGCGCTGAGGAAAAAAAAATGTAGCTTCCACTGTCCCTGCAATCAAAAGATGGTGTTGGACAGTGGAAATCGCTACAGCACAAGCGGTTTGTAGCTTTATGTACCCTGCCTATCACTATCCCTGCTTCTGAAGAAGCTGCAGCAACCTCTCCCTACGCTCAGATCAGCAGCAGTAAGATGGCGGTCGGCGGGAACGCCCCTTTATAGCCCCTGTGACGCCGCAGAAAGCAAGCCAATCACTGCAATGCCCTTCTCTAAGATGGTGGGGACTGAGATCTATGTCATCACGCTGCCCACACTCTGCGTCCACCTTCATTGGCTGAGAAATGGCGCTTTTAGCGTCATTGAAACACGACTTTGGCGCAAAAGTCGCGTACCGCATGGCAGACCCCACACAGGGATCGGCTCGGTTTCATGAGACGCCGACTTTGCCAATAGTCGGCGACTTATGAAAATGAACGATCCGTTTCGCTCAACCCTAGTTTGGATGTTAGTCGAGGTTCTTTATCCAACATCCGCACAATCTTGCATTGCAATCTCTTGTCAATTTTTCTTTTCAGTCCACATCTAGGGAGGTTAGCCACAGTACCATGGGCTTTAAACGTCTTGCTGACACTGCGCACGGTAGACACAGGAACATTCAGGTCTTTAGAGATGGACTTGTAGCCTTGAGATTGCTCATGCTTCCTTACAATTTGGTTTCTCAAGTCCTCAGACAGTTCTTTGGTCTTCTTTCTTTTCTCCATGCTCAATGTGGTACACACAAGGACACAGGACAGAGGCTGAGTCAACTTTAATCCATGTCAACTGGCTGCAAGTGTGATTTAGTTATTGCCAACACCTGTTAGGTGCCACAGGTAAGTTACAGGTGCTGTTAATTACACAAATTAGAGAAGCATCACATGATTTTTCGAACAGTGGCAATACTTTTGTCCACCCCCTTTTTTATGTTTGGTGTGGAATTATATCCAATTTGGCTTTAGAACAATTATTTTTGTGTTTTTTCATTTAAGACAAATTAAATGAAGATAATAATACCAAATAATTTGTGTTTGCAATCATTTAAGGAAGAAACTGAGTGTTATCTGACAGAATTGCAGGGGTGTGAATACTTTTGGCCATGACTGTACAACATACATTCTACATACATACATACTACATACTACATACATACTACATACATGGTACATACATGCTACATACTATATACATACATACATACATACTACATACATACATACTACACACATACTACATACATACTACATACATACATACTACATATATACATACTACATATATACATACTACATATATACATACTACATATATACATACTACATATATACATACTACATACATACGTACTACATACGTACTACATACGTACTACATACATACTACATACATACTACATACTACATACATACTACATACAATACATTCATACATTACATACAATACATACATACAGACATACAGTACATTAAACATAGATTACATACTCACCATTACTTGTCACTTTGTTCCCCGAAGCCAGTGTCATCTGTAAAAAAGATTAAAATAACAAACAACCAATATACTCCCTGTCCGCAGAAATCCACGAGTGTCCCACGACGATCTCCCGTGGAGAACGGCAGCATCAGCTGATGCGACTGCTCTCCAGGGGCTCCAGAAACACAATGACGGAAGGAAAGTATCCTTCCGCACTGTATTTCTCCACCGCTGTTAAAAAAAAATAGTCCCTAGTCTCACTTATGGCATTGCTGTGTGAGAAATCTTCCCACGCAGCAATTGCCATGAAGTGAGACTTTGAACTATAGTAACCTCAGTGATGCACTGCAGGAGCCATTGTCTCCTGTCAGTGTGTCACTGAGGGTCCTATAGAGCAGTGACGTCACCCGATGTCACTGTTCTATAGGGGAGATCGTCATGGGACACTCGTTATTAATTGGACTACGGCGGACAGGTAGTATACGGTTTATTATTTTACGTTTTTTGCAGGCGCTGAAGTATGGTAAGTATGGTTAAATGAAGAATATTAAAATACTTTTTTCCTAATGTGTGTGTGTTTTATTAACCATTTACTGGTATTGGATTAAAAACGGATAGGCGTCTTATTGACGCCTCTCCATTATTAACCCGGCTTAATGTCACCTTATAATACCAAGGTGACATTGACCCCTTATTACCCCATATCCCAGCACCACACGGGAGTGGGAAGAGAGGGGCTAAGTGCCGGAATTGGCGCATCTTACAGATGTGCCATTTCCAGGGCGGCTGCGGACTGGTATTTGTAGCCGGGGGGAGGGGCAAATAACCATGGCCCCTCTTTAAGCTATGAATATTAGCATGCAGCTGTCTGCATAGCCTTTCTGGCTATACTATATAGGGGGACCCCATGTCATTTTTTTGTTGGGGCCCCCCTAGTTTAATAGCCAGCAGACAGCTACAGGCTGATATTCATAGCAGGCTACAAAAATTGGCCCCCGGCCTTCGGCTTTCCCCCTCTGGTGCAGAAAATTGCGCGGGAGCCCACGCCGTTTTTTTCCGTTTTTTTAAACTTCAACGCTCATTAAGGCCTCTTTCACACTTGCGTCGGTACGGATCCGTCGTTATGCGTCGGGCTGACGTACCGATGCACGTTGTGAAATTTGTGCACGACGTGGGCAGCGGATGCAGGTTTTCAACGCATTCGCTGCCCATTCTGAAGTCCGGGGAGGAAGGGGCAGAGATTCGGCCGTGCATGCGTGGTAGAAAATGGCGGACGCGACGGACAAAAAAACGTTCACTTGAATGTTTTTTAATGCCGACGGTCCGCCAAAATGCGACGGATCTGTTGCACGACGGACACGATGTGTGGCTATCCGTCACGATCCGTCGCTAATACAAGTCTATGTGTAAAAAACGCATCATGCGAGCACATTTGCAGGATCCGTTTTTTTCCGCCGGATCCGTTTTTTTGCTCATAGAGTTGTATTAGCGCCGGATTGCACCTGATGGCCACACGTTTCATCTGTTTTTTGCAGGATCCGTCAAAAAAGCAGTTGCCGCCGGACGGAAAACACATACAGAGGAACAGCTTTTCTGTCCGGCGAAAAAACGCACAACGACGGATCCGGCAAAAAACGGATGAAACTGAGATGTGAAATGATGAATCTGACCTCCGAATCCGTTTTTTCATGCATGTTTACATTCAAATCATTCACATTTTCCGTTTATTTATTTATTTCTTTCCAAAAACTGCATCAAAACCTGCATCAAAAACTGCATCAAAACTACACCAAAAACTGCATCAAAACTGCACCAAAAACTGCATCAAAACCGCACCAAAAACTGCATCAAAACTGCACCAGTTTTTGGTGCAGTTTTGATGCAGTTTTTGGTGCGGTTTTTAAGCGGTTTTTGATGCAGTTTTTGATGCTGTATTTGATGCAGTTTTTGATGTAGTTTTGGTGCAGGTTTTTGGTGTGTTTTTTGATGCAGGTTTTTGGTGCGGTTTTTGATGCAGTTTTTGGTGCAGTTTTTTATGCAGGTTTTAGGCTATGTTCACACTTTGCGGTTTTTGCTGCGGATCCGCTGCGGATTTGACGCTGCGGATCCGCAGCAGTTTTCCATGCAGGGTACAGTACAATGTTACCCTATGGAAAACAAAAACCGCTGTTCCTACTTTGCGGAAAATCCCTTTAAAAACCGCGCGGAATTGCTGCGGAAAAAAAGAAGGAGCATGTCACTTCTTTCTGCGGATTCCGCAGTGGTTTTCAACATGCACCAATAGGAAAGTGCTGTTGAAAACCTGCAGAGGAATCCGCAGAAGAAACCGCAGGAAAATCCGCAGCGAAAACTGCAGCGGTTTTTCATTGCGGTTTTTCCAAATCCGCTGCGGAAAAATCCGCAGCAAAATCTGCAAAGTGTGAACATGCCCTAAGGCTATGTTCACACTTTGCGGTTTTTGCTGCGGATCCGCAGCGGATTTGCAGCTGCGGATCCGCAGCCGTTTTCCATGCAGGGTACAGTACAATGTTACCCTATGGAAAACAAAAACCGCTGTGCCCACTTTGCGTTTTTCCGCTTGAAAATCAGCGCGGATTTTCTGCAGAAAAAAAGAAGTAGCATGTCAATTCTTTCTACGGATTCCGCAGCGGTTTTCCACCTGCACCAATAGGAAAGTGCAGTTGGAAACCCGCAGTGGAATCCGCAGTAGAAACCGCACAAAAAACCGCAGTGAAAACCACCGCGGTTTTGCACTGCGGTTTTTCCAAATCCGCAGCAAAAAAATCCGCAGCAAAAAAAGGATAGTGTGAACAAGCCCTAGGTGTGGTTTTTTATGCTGTTTTTGATGCAGTTTTTGGTGCAGTTTTGATGCAGGTTTTTGGTGCGTTTTTTGATTCAGGTTTTTGGTGTGGTTCTTGATGCAGTTTTTGGTGAAGTTTTGATGCAGTTTTTGGTGCAGTTTTATATGCAGGTTTTGATACAGATTTTTTTATGCTGATTTTGGTGCATTTTTTGATGCGATTTTTGATGCAGTTTTTGGTGCAGTTTTTGAAGCAGGTTTTTGGTGCTTTTTTGATGCAGTCTTTGGTGCAGTTTTTTACGCAGGTTTTGATGCAGTTTTTGGTGCAGGTTTTGGTGCTGTTTCTGATGCAGTTTTTGGTGCAGTTTTTTATGCAGATTTTGATGCAGTTTTTGGTGCGGTTTTTGATGCTGTTTTTGATGCAGGTTTTGATGCAGTTTTGGTGTGGGTTTTGATGCGGTTTTTGGTGCGTTTTTTGATGCGGTTTTTGATTCACTTTTTGTTGCAGATTTTTGGTGCGGTTTTTGGTGTAGTTTGGATGCAGTTTTTGATGCAGGTTTTGATGCAGTTTTTGGAAATAAATAAATAAATAAACGGAAAATGTGGTGCATGATTTGAATGGAAACATTGATGAAAAAACGGATCAGGCGGAAAAAAACAGATCCGGTTGAAAAAAATGGATCCGGTTTTTTTCGCCGAATCCATTTTTTTCCGCCAGATGTTTTTTCTGCCAGATCCGTTTTTTTAACCGGGTCCGTGTTTTTCCGCCGGATCTGTGTTTTTTTCGCCGGATCCATTTTTTTCAACCGGACCCGTTTTTTCCCACCGGATCCATTTTTTTTTTCAATGTTTCCATTCAAATTGTGCACATGAATATCAGCCCGCAGCTGTCTGCCTAGCCTTTATTGGCTATTAAAATAGCGGAACCCCCCAAAAAATGACATGGGGTCCCCCTATATTATATAGCCAGAAAGGCTATGCAGACAGCTGCGGGCTGATATTCATAGCTTAGAGAGGGGCCATGGATATGGCCCCCCCGGCTACAAATACCACTCCCGTGTAGTGGTGAGATATGGGGTAATAAGGGGTTAATGTCACTTTGCTATTGTAAGCTGACATTAAGCCGGGTTAATAACGGAGAGGCGTCAATAAGACGCCTATCCATTATTAATCCAATACTAGTAAAATAATAAACCGTATACTACCTGTCTGCCGTAGTCCAATTAATAACGAGTGTCCCACGATGATCTCCCCTATAGAACAGTGACATCGGGTGATGTCACTGCTCTATAGGACCCTCAGTGACACACTGACAGGAGACAATGGCTCCTGCAGTGCATCACTGAGGTTACTATAGTTCAAAGTCTCACTTTATGGCAATTGCTGCGTGAGAAAATTTCTCACATAGCAATGCCATAAGTGAGACTAGGGACTATTTTTTTTTACAGCAGCGGAGGAATACAGTACAGAAGGAAACCTTCCTTCTGTCATTATGTTCCTGGAGCCCCTGGAGAGCGGTCACATCAGCTGATGCTGCCGTTCTCTACAGGAGATCGTCGTGGGACACTCGTGGATTTCTGCGGACAGGGAGTATATTAGTTGTTTGTTATTTTAATCTTTTTTACAGATGACACTGGCTTTGGGGAACAAAGTGACAAGTAATAGTGAGTATGGAATCTAAGTTTAATGTACTGTATGTCTATATGTATGTATGTATTGTATGTAATGCATGAATTTATTGTATGTAGTATGTATGTAGTATTTATGTAGTATGTATGTAGTATGTGTGTATGTAGTATGTATGTAGTATATACATGTAGTATGTATGTAGTATGTATGTAGTATGTAGTATGTGTGTATGTATGTAGAGTGTATGTAGTATGTATGTAGTGTGTATGTAGCATGTATGTAGTATGTAGTATCTATGTAGTATGTATGTAGTATGTAGTATGGATGTAGTATGTATGTAGTAAGTATGTATGTAGTATGTATGTAGTATGCAGTATGTATGTAGTATGTATTTAGTATGTATGTAGTATGTTGTATGCAGTATGCATGTAGTATGCATGTAGTATGCAGTATGTATGTAGTATGTGTGTATATATGTAGTGTGAATGTAGTATGTATGTAGTATGTAGTATGTAGTATGTATGTAGTATGTATGTATAAGTATGTATGTAGTATGTATGTAGTATGCATGTAGTATGTATATATGTAGTATGTATGTAGTATGTATTATGTATGTAGTATGTACGTATGTATGTAGTATGTATGTACAGTAGTATGTTGTATGTAGTATGTATGTAGTATGTATGTAGTATGTTGTATGCATGTAGTATGTAGTATGTATGTAGTATGTTGTATGTAGTATGTATGTAGCATGTATGTAGTAAACAGTATGTATGTAGTATGTATGTATGTATGTAGTGTGAATGTAGTATTTTTTTACATTCAACACATTAGCCATATGATGGGACTACTACTGTCCCATTATTGGCTAATGTGTCAATCACTGTCACTGTAGCAGGCATTGTCCAATTGGACTTGTAGTCCCATCGGATGATGCCTGCACACACGCACAGAACCCCGGCAGGCATGCACAGAGCCCTTAGCAGCCGATACAGAGCCCCAGCAGGCACACACAGACCCCTGGCAGCCCGCACAGAGCCCCGGCAGCCCGCACAGAGCCCTGGCAAGCCCGCACAGAGCCCTGGCAGGCATGCACAGAGCCCCCGGCAGCCCGGACAGAGCCCCGGCAGCCCGCACAGAGCCCCAGCAGGCCCACACAGAGCCCCGGCAGGCACGCACAGACCCCCGGCAGGCACGCACAGAGCCCCAGCAGCCCACACAGAGCCCTGGCAGCCCGCACAGAGCCCCAGCAAGCCCGCACAGAGCCCCAGCAAGCCCGCACAGAGCCCCAGCAGCCCGCATAGAGCCCCGGCAGCCCGCACAGAGCCCTGGCAGCCCGCACAGAGCCCCGGCAGGCCCACACAGAGCCCCGGCAGGCACGCACAGAGCCCCGGCAGGCACGCACAGAGCCCCGGCAGCCCGCACAGACCCCCGGCAGGCACGCACAGAGCCCCGGCAGCCCGCACAGTGCCCTGGCAGCCCGCACAGAGCCCTGGCAAGCCCGCACAGAGCCCTGGCAGGCATGCACAGAGCCCCCGGCAGCCCGGACAGAGCCCCGGCAGCCCGCACAGAGCCCCAGCAGGCCCGCACAGAGCCCTGGCAGGCATGCACAGAGCCCCCGGCAGCCCGGACAGAGCCCCGGCAGCCCGCACAGAGCCCCAGCAGGCCCACACAGAGCCCCGGCAGGCACGCACAGACCCCCGGCAGGCATGCACAGAGCCCCAGCAGCCCACACAGAGCCCTGGCAGCCCGCACAGAGCCCCAGCAAGCCCGCACAGAGCCCCAGCAAGCCCGCACAGAGCCCCAGCAGCCCGCATAGAGCCCCGGCAGCCCGCACAGAGCCCTGGCAGCCCGCACAGAGCCCCAGCAGGCCCACACAGAGCCCCAGCAGGCACGCACAGAGCCCCGGCAGGCACGCACAGAGCCCCGGCAGCCCGCACAGACCCCCGGCAGGCACGCACAGAGCCCCGGCAGCCCGCACAGTGCCCTGGCAGCCCGCACAGAGCCCCGGCAGGCACGCATAGAGCCCCAAGAGGCCAGAACAGATCCCCGGCAGGCCCACACAGACTCTGCCCGCATACACAGACACGCACAGTGTCCGCCCTCGCACCACCCACACTCTTCCCCCCTCCAGAACAGGATGTAGAAGGACAGAAAGGGCTTATTTACATTCCGATATTTGTGTCCCATTGACTTGCATTGGTATTGGGTATCGGTATCGGCGATATCCGATATTTTTTGGATATCGGCCGATCCAATCCGATACCGATACTTATGGATATCGGAAGGTATCGCTCAACACTAATCGTGGCCGTGGGACATGACTGTACGGCAGACAAGTATGGGATATTGTTGCTTTTTTATTTTCCTTTTTCTTCTTCAGAAGAACGAAGGTCTTCAGGTGGATTGAGCGTACAATAAAGATATTAAAACCCCATGTGTTTATTTATTTCATTAAAATACTTTATTCATAATGTATGTGTGTATTTTTAAACCTTTACTACTGTTGGATTAATTTTTTTTAAATTAATTAATTAATTAATTAATTAACCAGGCTTAATGTCACCTTACATTAGCAAGCTGACATTAACCTCTTATTACCCCATATCCCTTCACAACAGGGGAGTGGGAAGAGAGTGGCTAAGTGACAGAATAGGCGCATCTTACAGATGAGCCTTTTCTGGGGTGACTGGGGGCAGATATTTTTAACTGGGGGGCCAATAACCATGGTCCCTCTCTAGGCTATTATTATCTGCCCTCAGTCACTGGCTTTCCCACTCTGGTGGAGAAAATTGCGTGGAAGCCAACGCCAGTTTTTTCCGTGATTTAACCCTTTATTTTAACACCTAGAGCTCCCAAATTTTGCACACACACACACTACTAACATTATTAGTGAGGATTATTTAAAAATATAACGGATATGAAATGGTTTACTGTATGTAAACCATGTGTCGTATCCTGTCAGGTTTGATAAGGAGTTAGCAAAAGCCGGCAAATGAATTACCGGCTTTTATGCTATCTAGCTCTGTATTAAATAAATGTATATATATATATATATGTGTGTGTTTGTCTCACTGACATATATATATATATATATGCCTATATGTAGACATTTCTTTTATCTATTCTATTCTAACCTGTCAGTGTGATTTTGCTGTACACCGCACTGAAATACAGATTTTTCCATAGGACACCGGTGCGTGTTTCTCGCAAGGCAGACGTGTGGTCCATGTGTAATCAGTATTTTTCTCACCCCCATAGACTTTCATTGGTGTACGCTGGAATACGCTGACAATCGCAGCATGCTGCGATTTTCTCAGCCCATAAAATACGGCAGATAAATATACGGCTGATGGAAGCTGCCCCATAGAGAAACATTGATCCGTGTGCAATGCGTTGTTTTTGCGCCTCTCCCTCGTCCGTATTTCTCTAGTGTGATGCCGGCCTAACACATCCAATTGTCAAACTTATTTTTATTCCAATATCCCATGATTAAAATGTACTTTGTTGAGGAGAAATCCCCTTCAACAGAGAGAACCATGACCTGTTCTCAAGATAAATGGGCCCTGCTCCTGTCAGATGTTTATTGCATACCTACAGTGCCTTGCGAAAGTATTCTGCTCCCTGGAACTTTTCAACCTTTTCCCACCTATCATGCTTCAAACATAAAGATACCAAATGTAAATTTTTGGTGAAGAATCAACAAGTGGAACACAATTGTGAAGTTGAATGACATTTTCTGGTTATTTTAAATTTTTGTGGAAATTCAAAAACTGAAAAGTGGGGCGTGCAATATTATTCGGCCCCTTTAGCTTAATACTTTGTTGCACCGCCTTTTGCTGTGATTACAGCTGCACGACGCTTAGGGTATGTCTCTATCAGCTTTGTAAATCGAGAGACTGAAATTCTTGCCCATTCTTCCTTGGCAAACAGCTTGAGCTCAGTGAGGTTTGATGGAGATCGTTTGTGAACAGCAGTTTTCAGCTCTTTCCACAGATTCTCGATTGGACTGAGTTCTGGACTTTGACTTGGCCATTCTAACACCTGGATACGTTTATTTGTGAACCATTCCATTGTAGATTTTGCTTTATGTTTGGGATCATTGTCTTGTTGGAAGACAAATCTCCGTCCCAGTCTCATGTCTTTTGCAGACTCAAACAGGTTTTCTTCAAGAATGGTCCTGTATTTGGCTCCATCCATCTTCCCATCAATTTTAACCATCTTCCCTGTCCCTGCTGAAGAAAAGCAGGCCCAAACCATGATGCTGCCACCACCATGTTTGACAGTGGGGATGTTGTGTTCAAGGTGATGAGCTCTGCTGCCTTTACGCCAAACACATCGTTTGGCATTGTTGCCACAAAGTTCGATTTTGGTTTCATCTTACCAAAGCACCTTCTTCCACATGTTTGGTGTGTCTCACAGGTGGCTTGTTGCAAACTATAAACAACACTTTTTATGGATATCTTTGAGAAATGGTTTTCTTCTTGCCACTCTTCCATAAAGGCCAGATTAGTGCAGTGTGCGACTGATTGTTGTCCTATGGACAGACTGTCCCTCCTCAGTTGTAGATCTCTGCAGTTCATCCAGAGTGACCATGGGCCGCTTGGCTGCATCTCTGATCAGCCTTCTCCTTGCTTGAGATGAAAGTTTAGAGGGACGGCCGGGTCTTGGTAGATTTGCAGTGGTATGATACTCCTTTCATTTCAATATGATCACTTGCACAGTGCTCCTTGGGATGTTTAAAGTTTTGGAAATCATTTTGTATCCAAATCCAACTTTAATCTTCTCCACAACAGTATCACGGACCAGCCTGTTGTGTTCCTTGTTCTTCATGATGCTCTCTGTGCTTCAAACAAAACCCTGAGACTATCACAAAGCAGGTGCATTTATACGGAGACTTGATTGCACACAGGTGGATTATATTTATCATCATTAGGCATTTAGGACAACATTGGATCATTCAGAGATTCACAATGAACTTCTGGAGTGAGTTTGCTGCACTGAAAGTAAAGAGGCCGAATAATATTGCATGCCCCACTTTTCAGTTTTTGAATTTCCCAAAAAATTTAAAATAACTGATACATTTCGTTCAACTTTACAATTGTGTACCACCTGTTGTTGATTCTTCACCAAAAATTAACATTTGATTTCTTTATGTTTGAAGCATGATATGTGGGAAAAGGTTGAAAAGTTCCAGGGAGCCGAATACTTTCGCAAGGCACTGTATAAATGTGTGAGACGGGACAATCCTTTTAAATGTATTGTCATGCTTATTATGGGACTGAAGCAAATATTAGGCTGTTACAGTGTCAAACGACACCAATAATGAAACCCACGGTGGTTAGCCGCACATAACTTATATACCTATAAACAGGCACCACTCATTGATGATATAGAAAAAAACTCTTTATTAAACATCAGAAAACACCAAACATGGTAAGAATAGCCCACAGTGGGCAGCAAGTGAGAGACAACGAATACAGAATAAAAAGGGTAGACACCTGGCAACAAAATCATGAGGAAATATCCTATAGATTACTGACGTAAGATACTAAATTGAAATACTTTGTATGTAAACAAGGGTAGTATGTTATAATATTATATGCAGTATATTATTACAGTCTCTGCACACTTAAGTCACTACTGCAATGTTGCATACCAAAAAAGAAAAAACATATACTCCTAATACGTGGAGAGGCTAGTACACCTTATATGCCACATAATAGAAAAATGCACAGAGACTATACTGACCATACACATGAAGTACAACATCAGTTCATATTTACCAAATAGAATGGATAGCCAGGCGTCCACCACACCCGACGCGCGTTTCGCATGGAGTTGCTTCATCCAGGGGTGGTGAGACGCTGGTGAGGTACCTTTATAAATAGAATGAGGCCACACATAACAACACACAGCTGTGGAAAAAAGAGCGGAAGTAACGCCGAGAAATCGGAAGTGACGAGATACTGACGAGTACCGCTGCCATGGTAATACTCACCACAAGAGTTAAAATAATCGACCTACGTTAAAAACTACATATAGGCTTGGGGAGAAGTAAACCTGTCGGTCCTAAGTGCCGTTTTTAGTACAGAGGGCAGAAAATAAGGGTCCATGTTATCGTAACGCTCCGGTCCGTAAGTACTTCCGGGTAGCCGGCCGCAAAGGTGAAGTGACGTGGAGGTGAATGTGCCGAGAACAGGAAGTGCCGGGAGTGCAGTGTAAGTGCACCGCGCTGTTTACAATCAGTAACCCAGCAACAGACACACAAAGTGAATGATCGGAGGATGGCGACATGAAAACCTGTGAGAAGGAATGTTATTAGTTAAGCAGCAAAGTATAAATAGACAAATTGTGGCATGCCAAAGCAGTGTTGCAAAAGTAGTAACCAGTGGGCAATAGCCCAATACAAATAAATGAATAGATAAAAAATACACATATCAAAAATATATGCAACATTGCAAGTCGATCAAACTACAATGCGATATTAATAGTGAACAGTGAATAATAATCCTATGCAAATAGAAGAAAAATACATATAGAAAGAACATATAAAAAGTATGCAACATTGCAATACGATCACATAGTAGCAAAAACATGACAATTTAGTAAAACAACCCCTGTGCACATAGAAATACACTTTAATACAGGTAAGCCAGTACACTGGTGAAATTTGAGACTAATTAGACATTAATAATGCAATCTATAAAACTATAATAGGAGACCAAATTTGAGACTCCATAAAGTGAATATTGTGCCGAGAGGGAGGGAATTTTTGATCCACAGTCACAAAGCTCCATGAAAGAAAGACATTAATCCACAGCCTGAATAGCAAAGAAAGAAAAGGACAAAAGCACATATTAGTGTATAAAACCAACGATACACAACAGCTCAAACAGACATTTATTATAAATAACCTTATTAAAAGAAGATAAAACATCATAAAAAAGATTACCAAGACTAATGGAGAATAAAAAGGAGGAGATAGAATAGCCGACGTCCAGAATGGGATATATAAATAATTGAACAACTATAAGAAGGGCTGGAAACTGTTGTATTCGTTTAGTCCAAACGGGGAAATGGTATTAAGTTTGAAGATCCATTTTGTTTCCTTCTGTGCTAGCAGTCGCTTCCAATTTCCCCCACTTGGGCCAATGAATACCCTATCAATGCCTTTAAATTTCAGACCTGAGGGATCACAGTTATGTACCGCCTTAAAGTGGCGTGGGATGGATTTTAGTGTTGATGTATCTTCCACACTTGCGGCTCCTTCAATGTCCAGGATATGCTCCCGGATACGTCTTCGGAACTCGCGTGTTGTCATACCCACATAAATCAGGCCGCATAAACAAGTGGCATGGTATATGACAGCTTTGGTGGTGCAATTAATGTTGTGAGTGATCAAATACTTCTTTGTCGAGTCTGAGTTGGCAAATTCTTTAGATTTCTCTACATTTTTGCATGCAACACACTTACTACAAGGATAGCACCCCCATGTCGGGCCTTTTGAGCCAAAGATGAACTTGGGTGTATCCCCCCTGTGGTAACTGTGTACCAGATGGTCACGAAGATTGCGGGCTCTTCTATAGGTTACCGAGGGGACTTCTCCAATAAATTGTGAGAGGGTACTATCAAGTGACAAGATCGACCAGTGCCTTTCTAAATCTCAAATACCTCGTGACTGCGAGAGTTATAGTCAAGAATACATCGTACCTTGGTATCAGCTGTTTTATTCTCCAACGGTTTATTCTGTAGCAAGTCATTCCGATTGCTCAGCCGAGCTCGTGTGTACGCTTGGCAAATTGGTTTCCTGCCATAGCCTCGTTCTCGGAATCTGCTACACAGATCTTCAGCCTGTCTTTCAAAAAGAATGTTATTAGAGCAAATTCGTCTTGCGCGCAGAAATTGACCTGTCGGAATATTATTTAGTAGATGCCTGGGATGTTGAGAAGTAGCATGGAGTAATGTGTTGGCTGCCGTCTTTTTCCGAAAAAGGTCGGTCTGAATATCACCTGAGTCATCAACTTTAATGAGGACGTCCAAGAATTCAATTTCTTGTCTACTGCTCTTATATGTCAGCTTGATGTTTAAATTATTCTTGTTCAGGTGATCAAAGAAAGAATGTAGGTCTCTTTCAGACCCTTGCCAGACCACAAGCACGTCGTCAATAAAGCGCCACCATGCTATAACACCTGAACAAAGGGCATTAGGATTAGACTGAAAAATGTCCCTCTCCCACAGCCCCAGGAAGAGATTTGCATACGAGGGCGCACAAGACGCCCCCATAGAAGTCCCCTGGAGCTGCAGGAAGAGGGACTCCTTGAAGTAAAAGAAATTGTGTGTTAATATAAAATGCAGGGCATTAATAAGGAAGTCACACAAGGCTGGATCACATCCACTGGTCTCCACCGCCGCAAACCTGTCAAAACTTGAAGCAGGGGAGAAAGACAAACCACGACTCAATACAGAGATATGATCAGCCAATAAATGTACTTCTGATAAATTAATTACCTTGAGAGAAGAGTTGGAATTGGAATTTCCCGAGTCCCGGAAATCGTATCAGGGATAAACAGTATTTGTGACCCCCTCTGTAAACTCATTGATTTCCATCTGAAACCCTTGGTCGAGACCCTTCCATCCTACCTCAAGGATACCACCGATGCTCTCAGAAAACTTGAGGGCATCCACCTTGAGGAAGATATGTGCCTGGTGACATGTGATGTGGAGTCACTCTACACGTCAATCAGGCACCAGGATGGTATACAAGCTACTCAATTTTTTCTGGAGACCAGTGGATGTGATCCAGCCTTGTGTGACTTCCTTATTAATGCCCTGCATTTTATATTAACACACAATTTCTTTTACTTCAAGGAGTCCCTCTTCCTGCAGCTCCAGGGGACTGCTATGGGGGCGTCTTGTGCACCCTCGTATGCAAATCTCTTCCTGGGGCTGTGGGAGAGGGACATTTTTCAGTCTAATCCTAATGCCCTTTGTTCAGGTGTTATAGCATGGTGGCGCTTTATTGACGACGTGCTTGTGGTCTGGCAAGGGTCTGAAAGAGACCTACATTCTTTCTTTGATCACCTGAACAAGAATAATTTAAACATCAAGCTGACATATAAGAGCAGTAGACAAGAAATTGAATTCTTGGACGTCCTCATTAAAGTTGATGACTCAGGTGATATTCAGACCGACCTTTTTCGGAAAAAGACGGCAGCCAACACATTACTCCATGCTACTTCTCAACATCCCAGGCCTCTACTAAATAATATTCCGACAGGTCAATTTCTGCGCGCAAGACGAATTTGCTCTAATAACATTCTTTTTGAAAGACAGGCTGAAGATCTGTGTAGCAGATTCCGAGAATGAGGCTATGGCAGGAAACCAATTTGCCAAGCGTACACACGAGCTCGGCTGAGCAATCGGAATGACTTGCTACAGAATAAACTGTTGGAGAATAAAACAGCTGATACCAAGGTACGATGTATTCTTGACTATAACTCTCGCAGTCACGAGGTATTTGAGATTTTACAAAGGCACTGGTCGATCTTGTCACTTGATAGTACCCTCTCTCAATTTATTGGAGAAGTCCCCTCGGTAACCTATAGAAGAGCCCGCAATCTTCGTGACCATCTGGTACACAGTTACCACAGGGGGGATACACCCAAGTTCATCTTTGGCTCAAAAGGCCCGTCATGGGGGTGCTATCCTTGTAGTAAGTGTGTTGCATGCAAAAATGTAGAGAAATCTAAAGAATTTGCCAACTCAGACTCGACAAAGAAGTATTTGATCACTCACAACATTAATTGCACCACCAAAGCTGTCATATACCATGCCACTTGTTTATGCGGCCTGATTTATGTGGGTATGACAACACGCGAGTTCCGAAGACGTATCCGGGAGCATATCCTGGACATTGAAGGAGCCACAAGTGTGGAAGATACATCAACACTAAAATCCATCCCACGCCACTTTAAGGCGGTACATAACTGTGATCTCTCAGGTCTGAAATTTAAAGGCATTGATAGGGTATTCATTGGCCCAAGTGGGGGAAATTGGAAGCGACTGCTAGCACATAAGGAAACAAAATGGATCTTCAAACTTAATACCATTTCCCCGTTTGGACTAAACGAATACAACAGTTTCCAGCCCTTCTTATAGTTGTTCAATTATTTATATATCCCATTCTGGACGTCGGCTATTCTATCTCCTCCTTTTTATTCTCCATTAGTCTTGGTAATCTTTTTTATGATGTTTTATCTTCTTTTAATAAGGTTATTATATAATAAATGTCTGTTTGAGCTGTTGTGTGTCGTTGGTTTTATACACTAATATGTGTTTTTGTCCTTTTCTTTCTTTACTATTCAGGCTGTGGATTAATGTCTTTCTTTCATGGAGCTTTGTGACTGTGGATCAAAAATTCCCTCCCTCTCGGCACAATATTCACTTTATGGAGTCTCAAATTTGGTCTCCTATTATAGTTTTATAGATTGCATTATTAATGTCTAATTAGTCTCAAATTTCACCAGTGTACTGGCTTACCTGTATTAACCCCTTCACCCCCGGAGCTTTTTCCATTTTCGTTTTTCGCTCCCCTCCTTCCCAGAGCCATAACTTTTTTATTTTTCCGTCAATTTGGCCATGTGAGGGCTTATTTTTTGCGAGACGAGTTGTACTTTTGAAAGACATCATTGGTTTTAGCATGTCGTGTACTAGAAAGCGGTAAAAAAATTCCAAGTGCAGTGAAATTGCAAAAAAAGTGCAATCCCACACTTGTTTTTTGCTTGCCTATTTTGCTAGGTTCACTAAATGCTAAAACTGACCTGCCATTATGATTCTCCAGGTCACTACGAGTTCATAGACACCTAACATGACTAGTTTATTTTTCACCTAAGTGGTGAAAAAAATTCCAAACTTTGCAAAAAACAAAACAAAACAAAATTGCGCCATTTTCCGATACTCGTAGCGTCTCCATTTTTCGTGATCTGGAGTCAGGTGAGGGCTTATTTTTTGCGTGCCGAGCTGGCGTTTTTAATGATAGCATTTTGGTGCAGATACATTCTTTTGATCGCCCGTTATTGCATTTTAATGCAATGTCGTGGCGACCAAAAAAAAAGTAAATCTGGCGTTTCAAATTTTTTTCTCATTACGCCATTTAGCGATCAGGTTAGTGCTTTTTTTTTATTGATAGATCGGGCGATTCTGAACGCGGTGATACCAAATATGTGTAGGTTTGGTTTTTTTATTGATTTATTTTGATTGGGGCGAAAGGGGGGTGATTTAAACTTTTATATTTTTTTTATTTTTTTCACATTTTTAAAAACTTTTTTTTTTTTACTTTTGCCATGCTTCTATAGCCTCCATGGGAGGCTAGAAGCAAGCACAGCCCGATCGGCTCTGCTATGCAGCAGTGATCATAAGATCGCTGCTACACAGCAGATTTGCAGGTGTGCTGTGAGCGCCGACCACAGGGGGGCGCTCACAGCCACCGGCAATCAGTAACCATAGAGGTCTCAAGGACCTCTATGGTTACAATGGAGGAGCATCGCTGACCCCCGATCATGTGACGGGGGTCGGCGATGCGCTCATATCCGGCCGCACGGCCGGATGCGGTAGTTAAATGCCGCTGTCTGCGTTTGACAGCGGCATTTAACTAGTTAATAGGCGCGCGCAGATCGCGATTCTGCTCGCGCCTATTGCGGGCACATGTCAGCTGTTCAAAACAGCTGACATGTCCCGGCTTTGATGTGCGCTCACCGCCGGAGCGCACATCAAAGCGGGGGTCCCGACATGTGACGTACTATACCGTCACTTGTCGGGAAGGGGTTAAAGTGTATTTCTATGTGCACAGGGGTTGTTTTACTAAATTGTCATGTTTTTGCTACTATGTGATCGTATTGCAATTTTGCATACTTTTTATATGTTCTTTCTATATGTATTTTTCTTCTATGTGCATAGGATTATTATTCACTGTTCACTATTAATATCGCATTGTAGTTTGATCGACTTGCAATGTTGCATATATTTTTGATATGTGTATTTTTTATTTATTTATTTGTATTGGGCTATTGCCCACTGGTCACTACTTTTGCAACACTGCTTTGGCATGCCACAATTTGTCTATTTATACTTTGCTGCTTAACTAATAACATTCCTTCTCACAGGTTTTCATGTCACCATCCTCCGATCATTCACTTTGTGTGTCTGTTGCTGGGTTACTGATTGTAAACAGCACGGCGCACTTACACTGCACTCCCGGCACTTCCTGTTCTCGGCACATTCACCTCCACGTCACTTCACCTTTGCGGCCGGCTACCCGGAAGTACTTACGGACCGGAGCGTTACGATAACATGGACCCTTATTTTCTGCCCTCTGTTTTCAAACAATTTATTGGATTTTAAATTTTAACTGGGAAGGGAAGACCAGGAGGGGGAGGAGGGGCAAAGGGAGGGATACGAGTATAGGGAAGGAACTACCATAAAGATGGGGGAATACAGGCAATTCACGTGCAATAAAAAGTTACAAGGTATACGTAGCGTACTAGAAATAAATTAACTTTAGAGTTACAGTAGGCTATGGATTTTAGTCATAAATTGTAGCTTAAAGAACAAAACCTAGAAGAACAAAAAGGTTGAATAAAACATACGTTGACATAGATAATGTAACAATATACACATTGATATGGGTGATTATAAAGCTGTCCAGTAAAATATGAATGCCCGTCATGGACTCAAAGTTTAATATGCGAAAAATTGTAGCTTATGGTATGCGGGATCACCTCCTGATGATCCCGTAACAGTGTGGGTAAAAAGTCTGGCTCGGTATCAAGGCTAAATGATAGGAAGAAAAATAAATGTGAGTAATAAGCACAGTTATAAAAAATTATTTTAAATATGGGATAGGACTACAAGTCAGATAGGACCTGTGGAGGTTCCAGGAGGATTCAGACCATGTCGCTTCAGAAAGGTCATTCCCTCCTCCGGTGTTGCAATATATTCAGTACCAGACAGGAACTTCACCAAAATAGTGGAGGAAGGCGACCATGAATACGTAAAATGGGACCTCCGGAGCTCCCTTGTGATGGTTGAGAAATCCCGTCGCTTTTTCAAGGTGACTTTAGACAAGTCTCTAAAGAATGCTAGGTGGCCGTATGAGGAGATCAGAAAGCTTTGATCGGTGGAGAGGTCAAACAATTTATCCCTGACCCAGGCTGGATAAAAGGAGACGATAATGTCTCTTGGCACATCCGAAGAGAGGTTCACAGGTCTTTTAATTCTATAGACTCTTTCTATAATGTTGGAGTCGTAGAGGTCGGGAAAGAATTTACAGATCATTTTGTGAACGTAATTTTTCAAATGAGGGGGTTTCACTGATTCCGGGACGCCCCTAATCTTCACGTTATTTCTTCGTCTATGATCCTCAAGAGTCGGCAAATTAGTTTTAAGTGAATCTATGTCTTTCTGCATACTATCTAGTAAGATTGAGGGCATGGTGAGAGTTGGAGAGATATTTGAGTGGGGAAGGTCACTTCCCTCAGGGGAAGAGTCCTCCATACTACTATCTGAAGAAGCTACAGAGGGTTCATATGAGGCCTGTGTAGATGAAGAATAATGTTCACAGAGAGAAAGTCTTGAAGAAGATAAAGGTGAGGGGGTACCCAAGCTTTCTGCAATAGATGACAGCGCCTCCTTTATATATGATTCCGATGCAGTGTCTGAATAGGTGGATCCATAATTTGGTGGATTGAACCACACTTTATCGAATATTATGAGTTCTTCCTTTAATTTCTCATTCAATTTGTCGCAGAACTCGCTCATCAATTTGTCTATAGTCGCTATAGTGAGAGCTTTTGTTTCTTCAACGTTAGGTAATTCCAATATGGGAACTTCCCCCCCCTTATCGAAACAAACATCAGGGCTCTGCAATTGTACATTGTCTATTTTAAAGCCTGTATACAGTGCACCGTCTGGTTTGGCTGAGATTGATTTCGGGCTGGCAACTTTTAGCCCCTCCATCTTCTGAGTAATGGGGTGGGGCACAAATTCTGGGGCATCATATTTTAACACTCTCTTTACTGATTCTTCCCCTTCATCCCTAAATGCAGCAGTCATGTTGTAAGCTGCGTGCGAAGTGGGCGGAGTTTCGTCCCTTCCCTTGCTCCCCCTCCCCTCCGGCACAACTGCAACTGCCGCTGTGATTTTAGGAGATGTGCCGGTATGAGGGGCCAGGGCAGAATGATTAGGGGGCTTCAGGATAGGTGACGCTCGCTTCAAGCGCTCACCTGAATTTACGTTTCCAGCTGCAGCCATTCTCTTTACTCCAGGAGCGGTACCGCCGCTAGCTGTGGGCGGAGCCATGGGCGGAGCCTCCTCCCTGTCTCCTCTCCCCGGTTTCTTCCCTGTGTGAATCACCGCCGCTTCAGTTCCTGCTCCCGATATTGTGCCGGTCTGTGAGCTACAAGCTGAGGGTCCCGGGAGACCTGCAGCACTAGGTAAGTGAGGCATCAGCTCACCTGTCTTCACCGCTGGATGGTTGCGGCTCTGTCCTCTGTGAGCGGCACCGCTGCGCATCGTGGGCGTGGATGGCTCTATGGGCGTGGTCTTCTCACCTCTCCTGCTTCCTAACCTGCCCGATGTCTTCACTGCTGGTTGGATGCGGCTCCGTCCTCCAGGGGCGGCACCGCTGCATGTCACGGGCGGAGCTGTAAGTGGGACTGCAGACATGGTCTCCTCCTCTCTTCTTCCTCCCGGCCTCGCCATCTTAGACGGGGCCGCGGCTTTGAGCCTACCCTGTCATGTTCTCAATGGCAAGAGAACATAGCATCAGCATATATAGGAACTAGCTCTTGGAAGATGGGAACTGAGCTGACCATGAACTAAACCTAACGCACAACTAGCAGTGGCCGGGTAGCATGCCTACGTTGATTCTAGATGCCCAGCACCAGCCGGAGGACTAAATAATGCTAGCAGAGGAAAATATTAGTCCTAGCTCACCTCTAGAGAAATACCCCGAAAGGAGACAGAGGCCCCCCCACATGTATTGGCGGTGAATTAAGATGAAATAACAAACGTAGTATGAAAATAGGTTTAGCAAATTTGAGGTCCACTTACTACATAGCAGAAGACAGAAAGGACACTTTCATGGTCAGCTGAAAACCCTATCAAAACACCATCCAGGAATTACTTTAAAACTCTGGCATTAACTCATAACACCAGAGTGGCAATTCCTGTTCACAAGAGCTTTCCAGACACAGTAACGAAACTACAGCTGTGAACTGGAACAAAAATGCAAAAACAAACATGGACAAGAGTCCAACTTATCTAGTAGTTGTCTAGGAGCAGGAACAAGCACAGAGAGGCTTCTGATAACATTGTTGACCGGCAAGCAACTAACAGAGCAGCAAGGTTATATAGCGACTCCCACATCTTGATGGGAACAGGTGAACAGAGAAGATGAAAACACCAGTTCAATTCCACCAGTAGCCACCGGGGGAGCCCAGAATCCAAATTCACAACAGTACCCCCCCCTCAAGGAGGGGGCACCGAACCCTCACCAGAACCACCAGGGCGATCAGGATGGGCCCTATGAAAGGCACGAACCAGATCAGAGGCATGAACATCAGATGCATTCACCCAAGAATTATCCTCCTGGCCGTATCCCTTCCACTTGACCAGATACTGGAGTCTCCGTCTGGAAACACGAGAGTCTAAGATTTTCTCCACAACGTACTCCAACTCACCCTCAACCAACACCGGAGCAGGAGGCTCAACGGAAGGCACAACCGGTACCTCATACCTGCGCAATAATGACCGATGAAAAACGTTATGAATAGAGAAGGATGCAGGGAGGTCCAAACGGAAGGAAACAGGGTTAAGAATCTCCAATATCTTATACGGGCCGATGAACCGAGGCTTAAACTTAGGAGAAGAGACCCTCATAGGGACAAAACGAGAAGACAACCACACCAAATCCCCAACACAAAGCCGAGGACCAACACGACGGTGGCGGTTGGCAAAAAGCTGAGTCTTCTCCTGGGACAACCTCAAATTGTCCACCACCTGCCCCCAGATCTGATGCAGTCTCTCCACCACAGCATCCACTCCAGGACAATCCGAAGATTCCACCTGACCAGAGGAAAATCGAGGATGAAACCCCGAATTACAGAAAAACGGGGACACCAAAGTGGCAGAGCTGGCCCGATTATTGAGAGCGAACTCTGCCAATGGCAAAAAAGCAACCCAATCATCCTGGTCAGCAGACACAAAACACCTCAGATATGTCTCCAGGGTCTGATTAGTCCGCTCGGTCTGGCCATTCGTCTGAGGATGGAAAGCGGACGAAAAAGATAAATCTATGCCCATCCTAGCACAGAATGCCCGCCAAAATCTAGACACGAATTGGGTCCCTCTGTCAGAAATGATATTCTCAGGAATACCATGCAAACGAACAACATTTTGAAAAAACAGAGGAACCAACTCGGAAGAAGAAGGCAACTTGGGCAGAGGAACCAAATGGACCATCTTAGAGAAACGGTCACACACCACCCAGATGACAGACATCTTCTGAGAAACAGGCAGATCTGAAATAAAATCCATCGAGATGTGCGTCCAAGGCCTCTTAGGAATGGGCAAGGGCAACAATAATCCACTAGCCCGAGAGCAACAAGGCTTGGCCCGAGCACAAACGTCACAAGACTGCACAAAGCCTCGCACATCTCGTGACAGGGAAGGCCACCAGAAGGACCTTGCCACCAAATCCCTGGTACCAAAAATGCCAGGATGACCTGCCAACGCAGAAGAATGAACCTCAGAGATGACTCTACTGGTCCAATCATCAGGAACAAACAGTTTATCAGGTGGGCAACGATCCGGTCTATCCGCCTGAAACTCCTGCAAGGCCCGCCGCAGGTCTGGAGAAACGGATGACAATACCACTCCATCCTTAAGGATACCTGTGGGCTCAGAGTTACCAGGCGAGTCAGGCTCAAAACTCCTAGAAAGGGCATCCGCCTTAACATTCTTAGAACCCGGTAGGTATGACACCACAAAATTAAACCGAGAGAAAAATAATGACCAGCGCGCCTGTCTAGGATTCAGGCGCCTGGCGGTCTCAAGATAAATCAAGTTTTTGTGGTCAGTCAATACCACCACCTGATGTCTGGCCCCCTCAAGCCAATGGCGCCACTCCTCAAAAGCCCACTTCATGGCCAAAAGCTCCCGATTCCCAACATCATAATTCCGCTCAGCGGGCGAAAATTTACGGGAAAAGAAGGCACAAGGCCTCATCACGGAGCAGTCAGAATTTTTCTGCGACAACACTGCCCCAGCTCCGATCTCAGAAGCGTCGACCTCAACCTGAAAAGGTAGAGCAACATCAGGCTGACGCAACACAGGGGCAGAGGAAAAACGGCGCTTAAGCTCCCGAAAGGCCTCCACAGCGTCAGGGGACCAATCAGCAACATCAGCACCCTTCTTAGTCAAATCGGTCAATGGCTTAGCAATATCCGAAAAACCAGCAATAAATCGACGATAAAAGTTAGCAAAGCCCAAAAATTTCTGAAGACTCTTAAGAGAAGAGGGCTGCGTCCAATCACAAATAGCTTGAACCTTGACAGGATCCATTTCAATGGAAGAGGGAGAAAAAATATATCCCAAAATGGAAATCCTCTGTACCCCAAAAACACACTTAGAACCCTTCACACACAAAGAATTAGACCGCAAAACCTGGAAAACCCTCCTGACTTGCTGGACATGAGAGTCCCAGTCATCCGAAAAAATCAGAATATCATCCAGATACACAATCATAAATTTATCCAAATAATCGCGAAAAATATCATGCATAAAGGACTGGAAAACTGACGGAGCATTTGAAAGACCAAAAGGCATCACTAAATACTCAAAGTGGCCCTCGGGCGTATTAAATGCGGTTTTCCACTCATCCCCCTGCCTGATTCGCACCAAATTATACGCCCCACGAAGGTCAATCTTAGAGAACCACTTGGCCCCCTTTATGCGAGCAAACAAATCAGTCAGCAACGGCAATGGGTATTGATATTTTACAGTGATTTTATTCAAAAGCCGATAATCGATACATGGTCTCAAAGAGCCGTCTTTTTTTGACACAAAGAAAAAACCGGCTCCTAAGGGAGATGACGATGGACGAATATGTCCCTTTTCCAAGGACTCCTTTATATATTCTCGCATAGCAGCATGTTCAGGCACAGACAGATTAAATAAACGACCCTTTGGGTATTTACTACCCGGGATTAAATCTATGGCACAATCGCACTCTCGGTGCGGAGGTAATGAACCAAGCTTGGATTCTTCAAAGACGTCACGATAGTCAGACAGGAACTCAGGAATTTCAGAGGGAATAGATGATGAAATGGAAACCACAGGTACATCCCCATGAGCCCCCTTACATCCCCAGCTCAACACAGACATAGCTTTCCAGTCGAGGACTGGGTTGTGAGATTGCAGCCAAGGCAATCCTAGCACCAAATCATCATGTAGATTATACAGCACCAGAAAGCGAATAATCTCCTGGTGATCCGGATTAATACGCATAGTTACTTGTGTCCAGTATTGTGGTTTATTATTAGCCAATGGGGTGGAGTCAATCCCCTTCAGAGGAATAAGAGTCTCCAAAGGCTCTAAATCATACCCACAGCGTTTGGCAAAGGACCAATCCATAAGACTCAAAGCGGCGCCAGAGTCGACATAGGCGTCCGTGGTAATAGATGACAAAGAGCAAATCAAGGTCACAGATAGAATAAACTTAGACGGTAAGGTGCAAATGGAAACAGATTTATCAAGCTTTTTAGTACGCTTAAAGCATGCTGATATAACATGAGTAGAATCACCACAATAGAAACACAACCCATTTTTCCGTCTAAAATTCTGCCGCTCGCTTCGGGACAGAATTCTATCACACTGCATACTCTCTGGCGACTTCTCAGTGGACACCGCCAGATGGTGCACTGGTTTGCGCTCCCGCAAACGCCTATCGATCTGAATAGCCATTGTCATGGACTCATTCAGACCCGCAGGCACAGGGAACCCCACCATAACATCCTTAATGGCATCAGAGAGACCCTCTCTGAAAGTCGCCGCCAGGGCGCACTCATTCCACTGAGTAAGCACAGACCATTTACGGAATCTTTGACAGTAAATTTCCGCTTCATCTTGCCCCTGAGATAGGGACATCAAAGTTTTTTCTGCCTGAAGCTCCAAATGAGGTTCGTCATAAAGCAACCCCAAGGCCAGAAAAAACGCATCCACATTGAGCAACGCAGGATCCCCTGGTGTCAATGAAAAAGCCCAGTCTTGAGGGTCGCCCCGGAGCAAGGAAATCACAATCCTGACCTGCTGTGCAGGGTCTCCGGCAGAGCGAAATTTCAGGGACAAAAATAATTTGCAATTATTTCGAAAATTCTGAAACCCAGATCTATTCCCCGAGAAAAATTCCGGCCAAGGAATTCTCGGCTCAGATACAGGTGCATGACAAACAAAGTCTTGCAAATTTTGTACCTTCGTGGCGAGATTATTCAAACCTGCAGTTACACTCTGAAGATCCATTACAAACAGGTGGACACAGAGCCATTCAAGGGTTAAGAGGAGGTAAGAAGCAGCTAGACAGCAATTAAGGGCTAGGCAGCAAAACTCTGAGGGGAAAAAAAAAAAAAAAATTCCCTTAAACACTTCTTTTTCTCCTGCTTCAGCCCAAACAATTAACACTTTGTGGGCCGGTCAAACTGTCATGTTCTCAATGGCAAGAGAACATAGCATCAGCATATATAGGAACTAGCTCTTGGAAGATGGGAACTGAGCTGACCATGAACTAAACCTAACGCACAACTAGCAGTGGCCGGGTAGCATGCCTACGTTGATTCTAGATGCCCAGCACCAGCCGGAGGACTAAATAATGCTAGCAGAGGAAAATATTAATCCTAGCTCACCTCTAGAGAAATACCCCGAAAGGAGACAGAGGCCCCCCCACATGTATTGGCGGTGAATTAAGATGAAATAACAAACGTAGTATGAAAATAGGTTTAGCAAATTTGAGGTCCACTTACTACATAGCAGAAGACAGAAAGGACACTTTCATGGTCAGCTGAAAACCCTATCAAAACACCATCCAGGAATTACTTTAAAACTCTGGCATTAACTCATAACACCAGAGTGGCAATTCCTGTTCACAAGAGCTTTCCAGACACAGTAACGAAACTACAGCTGTGAACTGGAACAAAAATGCAAAAACAAACATGGACAAGAGTCCAACTTATCTAGTAGTTGTCTAGGAGCAGGAACAAGCACAGAGAGGCTTCTGATAACATTGTTGACCGGCAAGCAACTAACAGAGCAGCAAGGTTATATAGCGACTCCCACATCTTGATGGGAACAGGTGAACAGAGAAGATGAAAACACCAGTTCAATTCCACCAGTAGCCACCGGGGGAGCCCAGAATCCAAATTCACAACACTACCCCAGCAATCTGCTCCATTACTAATGGGGATACCGGAGGGTCTTTTAGTTTTCAATGCGGGAGTCGCTGTGGAGATGGATCTGTTCAGGAGTCCTCTCTTAAATAAAGTTGGTCCTGGACTTGATAGCACTGTTGAATACGTCCTTTTGTCCTCCCGACTGTGCAGTCCTGCAGCGTGGCCATCGCTGGGTTTCACATGTCCTGGAGCCACTTGTGCCTTCTGAAAAGAGGTTTTTTCCATTCTGTGCCTGGTCTTGAGTGCTTTAGATGGAATTTTAAGCAATTTCTTCCCATAAAGTAAGCTTATTGCCGCTAATATTAAGGGATTTTTCAGGAGCTCCTGTGCCACAGGTCTGCTCCCAATCCCTTGCAAGCCACGCCCCCATTTTCTGCCCTCTGTACTAAAAACGGCACTTAGGACCGACAGGTTTACTTCTCCCCAGGCCTATATGTAGTTTTTAACGTAGGTCGATTATTTTAACTCTTGTGGTGAGTATTACCATGGCAGCGGTACTCGTCAGTATCTCGTCACTTCCGGTTTCTCGGCGTTACTTCCGCTCTTTTTTCCACAGCTGTGTGTTGTTATGTGTGGCCTCATTCTATTTAAAAAGGTACCTCACCAGCGTCTCACCACCCCTGGACGAAGCAACTCCACGCGAAACGCGCGTCGGGTGTGGTGGACGCCTGGCTATCCATTCTATTTGGTAAATATGAACTGATGTTGTACTTCATGTGTATGGTCAGTATAGTCTCTGTGCATTTTTCTATTATGTGGCATATAAGGTGTATTAGCCTCTCCACGTATTAGGAGTATATGTTTTTTCTTTTTTGGTATGCAACATTGCAGTGTGACTTAAGTGTGCAGAGACTGTAATAATATACTGCATATAATATTATAACATACTACCCTTGTTTACATACAAAGTATTTCAATTTAGTATCTTACGTCAGTAATCTATAGGATATTTCCTCATGATTTTGTTGCCAGGTGTCTACCCTTTTTATTCTGTATTCGTTGTCTCTCACTTGCTGCCCACTGTGGGCTATTCTTACCATGTTTGGTGTTTTCTGATGTTTAATAAAGTGTTACAGTGTCAAAGACACATCTCACCTCATTCATTTGTGCTGCTGTATATGGATGAAATAAAGAAATATTACATTTGCTCATTGTTATGGAATCACAATTTTCTAAGATTAGTTCCTTCTACATTTGAGGTCTCTGCTTTCAGTCATGGAGTGGGATCCATCATTAATCATGTTATGGCTACACGTGCACCGCTCTTTAAAGAGCAGATCACAGTTGTGCTTTGTAAAGAGACATGTCCATTACATGATCAGGATGGATTTGTGTCTTCTGAAGTAAGCATTGTAAGCACATTATATATTATCCACATAGCAACATTAATTTGCTGAAGCCAGTGTATCCCTTTAAGAAATCAATAAGCTTTAGCATAACTACTGTTTTATATCTAATGCAAAATTTGGGGGCCAGTGCATGACCCGATTCATGGGAAGATAAACATTGTAAGTGAAAGATATCTGGCAGGTGTTCATATTTTCATTACTAGTTTACATAAATTTTAATGGATGCTATAAAATTTTAGGGATCCAAAGTAACATGTTTCAGAAACACTAGCTCCATTATTTTATGACAATTACTTATGGCTTTTTGTGAGTCATTTGTAGGAGGTTTTATAGTCAATGTGGTTTGAAGGACTGGCTTCTTGGCGCCATGATCTTACTCTTATAAATTAATTTGCATTATATTTCTTGTACTTAATTTACTTACAGCTAACACTTCAAACACTTCAAAATCTAATTGTCATCTCTTCTACCCAAGGCCATAATTAAAAAATCAGGCCCCCAATGCAAAACTTATAGTCGTGTCCTACAGACAATATATGATATTCATAGTTACATAGGCTGGAAGTAGACATAGGTTGATCAAGTTCAACCCTTCTCCACCAGTTTTACATTCTCTATCACTAGATTATTTGTATCAAACAATGCCATTAATTGTTAGAAAAATATCAAGCCATTTTTTTAAAATGTTGATATAGTATCTGTCCTTACTATCTCTTGCTGTCGGATATTCAACAGTATGGCTATGTGCCCACGTTGCGGATTCATGTGCGGATTTTTCTGCACTGTTTTTGAAAAATCCACTGCATTTTACCTGCTGATTACTGCGGATTTTCTGGGGATTTCACCTGCGGTTTTACACCTGCAGATTACTATTGAGGAGCAAGTGTAAAACGCTGCGGAATCCGCACAAATCATTGACATGCTGCGGAAAATACAACGCAGCGTTTCTGCTCAGTATTTTCCGCACCATGGGCACTACGGATTTGGTTTTCCATAGGTTTACATGGTACTGTAAAGCTGATGGAAAACTGCTGCCAATCCGCAGCGGCCAATCCGCTGCGGATCTGCAGGCAAATCCGCACAGTGTGCACATAGCCTATGACTACTCTACTGGTAAAAACCTCTGTGCTATTTAAATGCTGGCTTTGTGTTTAATCCACAAGTGAGGAATGTATCCTGATTCTTTGTAACGTCCTTGGAAGGAATGTCATATGCCAGTCCTTTATATTGACCATATACATATTTATATATGTAAATTAAATCACCTCTGATTTGTCTTTTTTTCTGAGCTAAATAAGCCCAACTTTTCTACCCTTTCATTCAGAGGCATAGCGAGAGGTGAAGCTCAGGGGAGGGCGAAACATCTGAGTGGTTCCCTAACCAGGTAACTGTGTGTACAACTACAGTGGCGCAGCTTAAGAAAAGGTGTAGGGGTACCTCAGCAGATGACTACGCTGTTACTGAAAATCTCTACGCAAAGACTAACACTGACATTTCCGCCATATGGTGACCATATAGTGGTAGATACCAGTACTGCAGAACACATACAATTGTTTGAAAAAGTGTTCGCCCCTTCCTGATTTACTCTTCTTTTGCATGTCTGTCACACTTAAATGTTTCAGATTACCAAACAAATTTCAATATTATACAAAGATAACACAAGTAAACACAAAATGCAGTTTTTAAATGACGGTCTTTAGAATGCAGCGACAACTCATCGAAAAGGTCACAAAATACCCTACAACAACATCCAAAGAACTGAGGCCTCACTTGGCAGAGTTCCAAAACTAAAACCACTGCTGACCAATAAGAACATAAAGGCTCATCTCAGGTTTGCTGGAAAGCATCTTTATAATTCACAAGACTTTAGGGTAAATACTCTGTGGACTTACGAGACATAAGTTGAACTTTTTCAAAGGTATGTGTCTCATTACAGCTGGTGAGGAAGTAACACAGCATACCAACAGTAAAATATGGTGGTGGTAGTGTGGTGGTGTGGGGCTGTTTTGCTGTTTCATGACCTGGAAGACTTGCTGTGGTAAATGGAACCATGGATTCTGCTGTCTAATAAAAAATTCTAAAATAGAATGTCTGGCCATGTGGCCTGAAGCTGAAGTGCACTTGGGTTATGCAGCAGCACAATGTTCCAAAACACACCAGCAAGTCCGCCTCTGAATGGCTTAAGAAAAACAAAATTAATATTATGGAGTGGCTTAGTCAAAGTATTGACCTTAATCCGATTGAGATGCTGTGACATGACCTTAAAAAGGCGGTTCATGGTCAGAAAACTTCCAATGTGGCTGAATTAAAGCAATAATTTAGTTTAGTTGTCCATACCCCAGTCCTTGGAACACAAGCATAAATACGCAGCTGACCACCCACAGGCTACAATAATAAATGGCCACATTTCCAAACTCTCTTGCTGCTCAGAATTAAAGCGGAGGCTTTGCAGGTGATGCAAGTTGAGATGGTGCAAGAAACTATACAGGGTGATGCTACGCAGCCCAGCCTCATCTCATCTTCTCAATGCGGATTTGGTGATAATGAGGAGGAGAAACAGGAGCTGGTGCTACAGACCGTAGTACCCACCAATTACTGATTGGTCACCTTTCTAGACCCATGCTACAAAGAGAACTTTACATCTCTCCTTCCCAGGGAACTGTTGCAGTACCAGAAGGCCCTAGTTGAAAAATTATTTAAAAAATTCCAATCTGACAATGCTGGCGGTAATTCCTTGGACAATCAAGGAGTGGAGATGAGATGCAGCAGAGACACAGAAACACAATCAAAGGTCTGGGACAATTTTCTCAGACCCTCCCATTGCACAGGGCTTGAAGCGCAGGTTACTCTGACAAGGTGAGAAACATTTTGGAAGATGCTGAAGGAGTATCTTGCTGACCCTACCAGTGTCCTCCGTGATTCCTCTGTGCCTTACAACTATTGGGTATCCAAACTGGACACATGGCATGAACTTTCTCTCTACGCCTTGAAGGTCCTGGCCTGTCATACCACTAGCATTTTTAGTACCGCTGGGGGTATTATAACTGATAGGCACTTCTGTCAACTGAAAATGCTGACAGACTGACTCTTATCAAAATGAACAAAGGCTGGATTGGGCCAGACTTCTATACACCACAGCAGCAGAGCATAAATCCGGTGTCTTTTTGTTTATTTCTGGTCTATTCCCATGCAACCCTTCCCACCGAAACATGAGTATACCTTTCAGGATTTTGTCTTTGTTGTGTCATCTTCCTCCTCCTCCACCACCACCACCATCATCACTATATCAATAGGGTGATCATGCCACCCTAGCTATATTTTTTAAGGGTGTTTACGATGTCCACATTAACAATTTTTAGAGGCCTAACTCGAACATTCTTTGATATATATGTATACCCCCATGGGTAAATGTTTTTCAACCCATGCATTTTGTGTATGAACATTGCCAGTCTAGGATACCCACTCCTTAATGATGGGAAAAACATGTTTTTGGAGACCCTCCGCTACGTCTCTTCAAAGGGGTATTGGAGTGCCCCCATCTTATATCTGTTTAGGCCTCTCTTGCACTTAGTGCACACGCTTTACCAGTGTAGGAGACCCTCTCCTTAGTAATGGGAAAAAATGTTTTTCTGAGGCTCAACCTTCTAGTTAAGGGAACATTTTTAAAAACTAAAAAAGTCAGTGGGTTCTAGTAGTAATATATGATCCAGTGCCTTGTTGTGGACTGTCAGGTGGTCATCACATAGGAGTTCTCACACTGCGTACAGGATTTCACAGCTAGGCCAGGAGCGTTTGTATAGTAAATTCAGAAGATCCTGGTCTCCTCCATGTCAGACTTAGTAGATACAAAATGCTGCACTATGTTCCCCAGCAAGGTTGATGAAATAACAGTCCTTGATGCTACTACATTAAACCAATCACATTTTAAGGGCTAATTCAAATAGATTCTATTCTGATATAACAATACCTCTCTTATCTGCAATTCATCTACGATGAGGTGTGGCAGTAGGGATAGCATATGACAGGCATCTAGTCAGTGATCATTACCTGATAAATTGTGAGCCTTGCTGCTGCTTTTTTCCATGCACTCATTGACCGTTTCATGTTTTTTTATGGTGTTCTGTACTCTGCAAATCATCAAAGCAGGCAAAATTTATTGATTTAATGTACCCATTTAAAGTTTGTCTGCAGTATCTGTATGTAAGAGGTAATGGTGGGAGACTTTCCGCTACTGGAGCTGAAATTACCACTTCTAAACTCTCCAGTGCTTTGTTCAATCTATTTCTGTGTGGTTCTCGACATATGTTTGGGGTCATTGTCCTGGCGGAAGACCCAGGGCCTAGGATACAAACCGAACTTTCTGACCCCAGGGCACTACATTGCAACCTAAATTCATTTGGGAATCTTCACATTTCATGATTCCTTGCACACAGTCAAGGTACCCAGGCCAGAGGCAGCAAAACAACCCCAAAATATCTTTAACCATCCACCATATTTGACTGTAACTACTGTATTCTGTTATTTGTAGGACTCATTCCACATTTAAAAAAAAAACCCTCTATATTGGTTACCAGTCCACGAGACACCTGCTGGACATCTAACAATAGAAAGGGCTTTTAAAGTGCATTTAAAAAACACAGTTTTTACTAATACTGTTTTTTGATTAAAAAAATAGCACAAAAGCCATCCCTCCGTGTCAAGGTAACCTTGATAGTTTTTACTCTTTTTTCTCTTGTAGGTTTTAATGTTTTGTGGCCAATGTGAACATGCATTTAACCTCTGCATGTGTACCAACTCAAGTTAAGCTCAATTGATTGCCTTCTACAACCATAAAAACCCAATATAAAAGTCCGCTATAAATAGTAAATCAAACACCCCTTTATCACCCCCTTAGTTAGGGAAAAATAATATAATATAAAAAATGTATTTATTTCCATTTTCCCATTAGGGTTAGGGTTGGGGCTAAAGTTAGGGTTATGGCTAAAGTTAGGATTGGGGCTAAAGTTAGGATTGGGGCTAAAGTTAGGGTTGGGGCTAGAGTTGGGTTTAGGCTTTAGATTACGTTTATGCTTAGGATTAGGGTTGAGATTAGGGTTGGGACTAGGGTTAGGGGTGTGTTAGGGTTAGGGGTGTGGTTAGGGTTATGGTTGGGATTAGAGTTAGGGTGTGTTGGGGTTAGGGTTGTGATTAGGATTAGGGGTGTGTTGGGGTTAGAGGTGTGTTAGGATTTGGGTTGTGGTTAGGGTTGGGATAAGGGTTAGGTTTGTGTTCGGGTTAGGGGTGTGGTTATGGTTAGGATTAGGGCTAGGGGTGTGTTGGGGTTAGGGTTGGAGTTAGAATTGGGCGGTTTCCACTGTTTAGGCACATCAGGGGCTCTCCAAACACGACATGGTGTCCGATCTCAATTCCATCCAATTCTGCGTTGAAAAAGTAAAATGGTGCTCCTTCTCTTCTGAGCTCTGCCGTGCGCCCAAACAGTGGTTTACCCCCACATATGGGGTATCAGCGTATTCAGGACAAATTGTGCAACAACTTTTGCGGTCCAATTTCTCCTGTTACCCTTGGGAAAAAATGAGGGGCTAAAAAATCATTGTTGTGGGGGAAAAAATGTTTTTTTATATACACGGCTCTGCGTTATAAACTTTAGTGAAACGCTTGGGGTTCAAAGTTCTCACAACACTTCTACATAAGTTCCTTGGGGTGTCTAGTTTCCAAAATAATGTCACTTGTGTTTTTTTTTACTGTTAAGGCACATCTGGGGCCCTGCAAACGGAACATGACACCCACAGACCATTCCATCAAAGTTTGCAGTCCAAAACATCACTACTTTCCTTCCGATCCCCCACGTGAGCCCAAACAGTAGTTTTCTCCCACATATGGGGTATCAGCTTACTCAGGATAAATTGGACAACAACTTTTGGGGTCCAATTTTGCCTGTCACTATTGTAAAAATACAGAATTGGGGGCTAAAAAATTATTTTTGTGGAAAAAAATGATTTTTTTATTTTCACGGCTCTGCTTTCTACTGTTTAGGTACATCAAGGGGCTCTGCAAATGCAACGTGACTCCCGCAGACCATTCCATCAAAGTCTGCATTCCAAAATGGCACTCCTTCTCTTCCGAGCTCTACCATGCCCCAAACAGTGGTTCCCCCCACATATGGGGTATCATCATACTCAGGACAAATTGCCCAACATTTGGGGTCCAATTTATCTTGTTACCCTTGGGAAAATAAAATATTGGGGGTGAAAAGATTCATATTTATTTATATAATGTTTTATTTTTACGGCGCTACATTATAAACTTCTGTGAAGCACTTGGGGATTCAAATTGCTCACCACACATCTAGATAAGTTCCTTAGGGGGTCTACGTTCCAAAATGGTGCCACTTGCGGGGGGGATTCCACTGTTTAGGCACAACAGGGGCTCTCCAAACCCGACATGGTGTCCGATCTCAATTTTTTTTATTATTATTATTATTATTATTATTATACATTTTTATAGACCCATTTATTCTATGGCGCTTTACATGTGAATACGGGACAAATATAGACAAATACATTAAACATGAGCAAAAAACAAGGCACGCAGATACATAAGGAGGAAGGACCCTGTCCGCAAGGGCTCACAGTTTGCAGGGGATGGGTGAGGATACACTAAGAGAGGGTAGGGCAGGTTGTGTGGCGGTTCAGTAGATTGAAGATCACTGCAGACTGTAGGCTTGTCGGAAGAGGTGAGTATTCAGGTTCTTTTTGAAGGTTTCTATGGTAGGCGAGAGTCTGATGTGTTGGGATAGAGAGTTCCAGAGTATGGGGGAAGCATGGGAGAAGTCTTTGATGCGGTTGTGGGAAGAAGAAATGAGAGAGGAGTAGAGTAGGAGGTCTTGAGAGGATCGGAGGTTGCGTATAGGTAGGTACCGGGAGACCATGTCACAGATGTATAGAGGAGATAGGTTGTGGATGGCTTTGTATGTCATTGTGATGGTTTTGAACTGGAGTCTCTGGGCGATAGGAAGCCAGTAAAGGGCTTGGCATAAGGGAGAGGCTGGGGAACAGCGGGGAGACAGGTAGATTAGTCGGGAAGCAGAGTGTAGAATGGATTGGAGTGGTGCCAGAGTGTTAGAGGGGAGTCCAGAGAGTAGGAGGTTGCAGTAGGCAAGGCTGGAGATGATAAGGTCATGCACTAGAGTTTTTGCGTTGTCGCGGTCAGGGAATGCGCGGATCCAGGAAATATTTTTGAGTTTGAGATGGCAGGAGGAGGCAAGGGCTTGGATATGTGGCTTGAAAGAGAGGGCAGAGTCTAGGATCACCCCGAGGCACCGGGCATGTGGGACTGGGGAAAGTGAGCAGCCATTGACATTGATCGATAGGTCTGGTGGAGGGGTAGAGTGAGATAGGGGAAAGATGATGAATTCTGTTTTGTCCATGTTCAGTTTTAGAAAGCGAGCGGAGAAGAAGGCTGAGATAGGAGACAGACAGTGTGGGATTTTGGTAAGTAAGGAGGTGAGGTCAGGTCCGGATAGGTAGATCTGAGTGTCATCTGCATAGAAATGGTCCTGCATACTGTGGGATTCTATGAGCTGCCCCAGGCCGAAGGTGTAGATAGAGAAATGTAGGGGTCCTAGAAAAGAGCCTTGAGGAACACCGACTGACAAGGGATGAAGTGAGGAGGTGATGTGGGGGAGGGAGACACTGAATGTTCAGTCTGTCAGATATGACGAGATCCAGGAAAGGGCCAAGTCTCTGATGCCAAGAAATGAGAGGATCTGTAGCAGAAGGGAGTGGTCCACAGTGTCGAAGGCAGAAGACAGCTCCAGGAGAAGGAGGACAAAGTAGTGTCGCTTGCTCTTGGCAGTTAGTAAGTCATTGGTGACTTTAGTTTGGGCAATTTCAGTTGAGTGATGGGGACGGAAGCCAGATTGTAACCGATCAAAGAGGGAGCAAGAGGAGAGGTGGGAGGACAGTTCAAGATGGACGTGTTGCTCCAGTAATTTGGAGGCATAAGGGAGAAGAGATATCGGGCGATAGCTAGACACAGAGGATGGGTCGAGGGTGGGCTTTTTGAGGATGGGTGTGATCTTGGCATGCTTGAAGGATGAGGTGAAGACACCTGTTGTGAGTAAGAGGTTGAAGAGGTTCGTTAGGGTTGGGATGAAGACCGTGGAAAGGTTAGGGATGAGGTGGGATGGGAGCGGGTCGAGCATGCAGGTGGTGAGGTGTGATCTTGACAGGAGGGTGGAGAGCTGATCTTCTGTTATGGTGGAGAAGCTGGTTTTGGAGGAGCAGGGTTAAGCAGCTAAGAGGGGCAGTGGGCACTGTGGGCCAAAGCTCTCTCTGATCGTATCGATCTTCTGTTTAAAGAAAGAGGCAAGGTCTTCAGCAGAAATGAGAGGGGAGGGAGGGGGTGCAGGGGGACGGAGTAGAGAATTGAAAGTGTTGAAAAGCTGTTTAGGGTTGTGAGACAGGGAGGATATGAGAGATGAGAAGTAAGTTTGTTTTGCGGCAGTGAGCATGGACTTGAAGATGGTGAGGGACTGCTTGTATGCAGTGAAGTGGTCGGCAGAGCGGGATCGCTTCCATCTCTGCTCAGCGATCCTGGAAGCCCGTCTCATTTCTTTGGTCAGGCTGGTCAGCTAGGGCTGCCTGTTGAGTGTACGAGTTTTGCTATGCATGAGCAGGGTGGCTGAATAGAGTGTTGCTGTTATTGTGGAGTTATAAAAATTGTCAGCAGCATCTGTGTCATGAAGGGAGGCTATGCCTGTAAGAGGGAGAAGGGACTCAGAGAGTGATTGTAAGTTGAATTGTTTGAAATTTCTGCGAGGGAGTTTGTGGAGTGGGGGTTGCACACTAGGAGAGGAGAGGGAAGAAATTGTCAGTAGGTTGTGGTCCGACAGGGGGAGGGGTGTGTTAATGAGATTAGTAAGGGAGCAGAGGTGGGTGAAGATGAGGTCCAGAATGTGGTAATCTTTGAAAGTGGCCTCAGAGGACCATTGAGTGAGGCCAAAGGAGGCAGTTAGTGATAAAAGTTTAGAGGCATCTGAGGTGGAAGTGTTAATGGGGATATTGAAATCACCCATGATGATAGTGGGGATGTCAACAGAGAGGAAATGAAGTAGCCATGTTTTGAAGTGATCGAGAAAGGTGGAGATGGCTAGTTCTGGGGGGCTTTAGATGACAGCCAACTGGAGGTTGGAGGGGGAATAGATACAGATGGAGTGCACTTCAAACGAGGGAAGAGTAGCGGAGGGTGGTAGCAGGATTGGAGTGAAGGAGCAGGTGTCGGACACGACAAGCCAACCCCTCCACCATCATCTCAATTCCATCCAATTTTGCACTGAAAAGTCAAACAGCGCTCCTTCCCTTTCAAGCTCTGCCATGCGACCAAACAATGGTTTTCCCCCACATATGGGGTATCAGCGTACTCTGGTCAAATTGTACAACTTTTGGAGTTCAATTTCTCCTGTTACCCTTTGTAAAATAAAACAAATTGGATCTGAATTAAATTTTTTGTGAAAAAAGTTAAATGATCATTTTTTAAAAACATTCCAAAAATTACTGTGAAGCACCTGAAAAGTTAATAAACTTCTTGAATGTGGTTTTGAGCACCTTTAGAGGTGCAGTTTTTAGAATGGTGTCACTTTTGGGTATTTTCTATCATATAGACCCCAAAGTGACTTCAAATGTAATGTGGTCCATAAAAAAAATGGTGTTGCAAAAATAAGAAATCGCTGGTCAACTTTTTACCTCTATAACTCCTCAACAAAAATAAATTTTGGTTCCAAAATTCCGCTGATATAAAGTTGATTTGTGGGAAATGTTACTTATTATGTATTTTGTGTGACATATCTGTGTGATTTAAGGGCATGAAAATTCAAAAATTGGAAAATTGTCAAAATGTTCACCAAATTTCTGTTTTTTTTCACAAATAAACACAAGTCATATCAAAGAAATTTTACCACTGTCATGAAGTACAATATGTCTCGAGAAAATAGGGTGAAAATAACCAGGATCCGTTGAAACTTTCCAGAGTTATAATCTCACAAAGGGACAGTGGTCAGAATTGTAAAAATTGTCCCGGTTAACGTGCAAACCACCCTTGGGGGTAAAAGGGTTAAATACAAGTCATTATCCTAGAAAGAATGTTTATTAAAAAAATTTCCTGTCAAATCCATTTTAACTGCTTTTTTTATGTTTTATACTCTGAAAACATTGTTTCCAGTAGCGAACTGTGATTCAGACATGCTTCCAGGGGTCTTCCCCATGCTATTCCCACGCCATTTCATCACTGTTTCCATCTTTCTCGGCAATTTTCAGACCTTCAAATGGGGGAGGCAGCTGAAAAAATGCTCGAGTTTCTCATTGACTTACATTATACTCATTACTAGGGTCGAGCACCTGAGCATTACGATTTGCTCAACTCGAGTAACAAGTGCACATGACCAGATTCGTTTTTGTGAAGACTTGCTCAAATTAATCCTAATGGAAAACTTTTTTCTTTTTGAGGACCAATTTTATTTACAGAGGAAGGGCACCGCTATGGAGTCCAATATGGCACCCCATACGCAAATATATATGGACCATTTTGAGACCTCTTACGTGTACAATCATAACCTCTTTGCGACCAATGTGGTACATTGGAAAAGGTTTATTGACGATATTTTTTTCATTTGGATCGGGGTTGATGACACACTTACCCAGTTTTATACAGACCTTAATAGAGCTACAACTGATCTGTCGTTTACTATTCATTATGACAGACGATCCATCCACTTTTTGGATACAACCAATTCAATTACAACGGATAGTAGACTAGAAACCGACTTACACACAAAACCCACGGACAAGAATAGTCTTCTTCATTATACGCGCTATCACCCTCAACACATCAAGAGGTCTCTCCCTAAATCCCAACATCATAGGATTCATTGTATTGTTTCTTTTCTTTATTTCCTCATCATGGGTCCGTAGTCAATTGATCTCATTTTTCATTTGCATATATACATAGTTCCACAGATTAGTCCTTATTGTATTTCGTAGTAGTTTTACTGTGTGGTACCTTATATAAATATCCATGCATATTCGACTACAATAGCCATGTTCTGCATTTATACTAATACTTGGAGTGTATTTTTAAGTATTTCTCAATCTTTTGTGGCAAATTTCAGCAAGTTTCTTGCGTTTTTACTGTGTTTGTTAATATATATTTTTTCTGTGTTTTAATTTTATTATTGTTTTGTATATATTTCATAACAGATTTGGCTTGACAAAGGCTTTTTTTATGGACTGGTAATTTAGGAGCGACATGCGACTAGCTCTGAGCAGGTGGTAACTATACAGACCGCAGTTCCTGATCTTAACACAACACTAGAAGTAGCCGTGGGATGTTCCTGTCACTCCCTGGACACCTCGTCACAGCCGGAGAACTAGCTACCCCTAAAGGTAGAAACAGGAAAGCTATCTTGCCTCAGAGAAAATCCCCAAAGGAAAGGATAGCCCCCCACAAATATTGACTGTGAGAGAAGAAGGAAATTACATACGTAGTATGAAACAAGATTTAGCAAAGGAGGCCACTTCTAGCTATATACATAGTAAGGAAAGAACACTGTGCGGTCAGTAATAAAAACTAGAAAAAGTCCACCGCAGAGATATGCAAAAATCTCCACACCTGACTAAAGGTGTGGATGGCAAAATCTGCAGCCCAGAGCTTCCAGCTTAGCTAAATAGATCCATACTGATAAGCTGGACAAATGATCAAAACATAGAATGTGTTGAACAATAAAGTCCACAACAAATGGACTGCAAAAGGACAAGCAAGGACTTATCTTTGCTGAACTGGACAGAGTGTCAGGGAAATCCAAAATAGCAGTGGCTCCAAGCAGGAACAATTGACAACTGGCATTGATTGAGGGCTAAGGCCAGACTAAAATAGCCGAACCAGAAAGACGATCAGTGGAAGCAGCTGCTAATGCTAAATCCAAGAAGCAGCTATACCACTCAAAACCACAGGAGGGAGCCCAAGAGCAGAACTCACAAAAGTGCTACTCACATCCACCGGAGGGAGCCCAAGAGCGGAATTCACAACAGTACCCCCCCTTGAGGAGGGGTCACCGAACCCTCACCAGAGCCCCCAGGCCGATCAGGGCGAGCCAAGTGAAAAGCACGAACCAAATCGGCAGCATGGACATCGGAGGCAACCACCCATGAATTATCCTCCTGGCCATAACCCTTCCACTTAACAAGATACTGAAGCCTCCGCCTCGAAAAACGAGAATCCAAAATTTTCTCAACCACATATTCCAACTCCCCCTCAACCAACACCGGGGCAGGAGGATCAACAGAGGGAACAACAGGCACCACATATCTCCGCAACAAAGATCTGTGGAAAACATTGTGGATGGCAAAAGAGGCTGGAAGGGCCAAACGAAAAGACACTGGATTGATAATCTCAGAGATCTTATAAGGACCAATAAACCGAGGCTTGAAATTAGGGGAAGAAACCTTCATAGGAACATGACAAGAAGATAACCAGACTAAATCCCCCACACGAGGCCGAGGACCAACACACCGACGGCGGTTAACAAAACGCTGAGCCTTTTCCTGAGACAACGTAAAATTGTCTACCACATGAGTCCAAATCTGCTGTAACCTGTCCATCATAGAATCTACACCAGGACAATCAGAAGGCTCAACCTGCCCTGAAGAAAAACGAGGATGGAAACCAAAATTACAAAAAAAAGGCGAAACCAAAGTAGCCGAACTGGCCCGATTATTAAGGGCAAACTCGGCCAACGGCAAGAAAGCCACCCAATCATCCTGATCAGCAGACACAAAGCATCTCAAATAGGTTTCCAAGGTTTGATTAGTTCGCTCAGTTTGGCCATTTGTCTGAGGATGGAACGCTGAAGAAAAAGACAAATTAATGCCCATCCTAGCACAAAAGGCCCGCCAAAACCTGGAAACAAACTGGGAACCTCTGTCAGACACAATATTTTCCGGAATGCCATGCAAACGAACCACATGCTGAAAAAACAATGGAACCAAATCAGAGGAGGAAGGCAATTTAGGCAAAGGTACCAAATGGACCATTTTAGAGAACCGGTCACAAACCACCCAGATAACAGACATCCTCTGGGACACAGGAAGATCCGAAATAAAATCCATGGAAATATGCATCCAGGGCCTCTCAGGGACAGGCAAAGGCAAAAGCAACCCACTAGCGTGGGAACAGCAAGGCTTAGCCCGGGCACAAGTCCCACAGGACTGCACAAAAGAACGCACATCCCGTGACAAGGAAGGCCACCAAAAGGACCTAGCCACCAAATCTCTGGTACCAAAAATCCCAGGATGACCGGCCAGTACCGAACAATGGACCTCAGAAATTACCCTACTTGTCCATCTATCAGGAACAAACAGCTTCCCCACAAGACAGCGGTCAGGTTTATCAGCCTGAAATTCCTGAAGCACCCGCCGTAAATCAGGGGAGATGGCAGAAAGCATCACCCCTTCCCTAAGAATGCCAACCGGCTCAAGAACTCCAGGAGAATCAGGCAAAAAACTCCTAGAGAGGGCATCCGCTTTAACATTCTTAGATCCCGGAAGATATGAAACCACAAAATCTAAATGGGAGAAAAACAGGGACCATCGAGCCTGTCTAGGGTTCAGACGCTTGGCCGACTCGAGGTAAATCAGATTCTTATGATCGGTCAAGACCACAATACGGTGCTTGGCCCCCTCAAGCCAATGTCGCCACTCCTCAAATGCCCACTTCATATCCAACAACTCCCGATTGCCGACATCATAATTGCGTTCCACAGGCGAAAACTTTCGGGAAAAGAAGGCACATGGTTTCATCAAGGAACCATCAGAATTCCTCTGTGACAAAACGGCCCTTGCCCCAATCTCAGAAGCGTCAACCTCAACCTGAAAAGGAAGAGACACATCCGGCTGACGCAAGACAGGGGCAGAAGTAAATTGGCGCTTAAGCTCCTGAAAGGCCTCAACAGCCTCAGAGGACCAATTCGTCACATCAGCGCCTTTCTTCGTCAAATCAGTCAGGGGCTTAGCCACACTAGAGAAGTTGGCAATGAAACGGCGATAAAAATTAGCACAGCCCCAAAATTTCTGAAGGCTCTTCACAGATGTGGGTTGAATCCAGTCATGAATGGCTTGGACCTTAACAGGATCCATTTCTATAGACGAAGGAGAAAAAATAAACCCCAAAAAAGAGACCTTCTGAACTCCAAATAGGCACTTAGACCCCTTCATAAATAGAGCATTATCACGAAGGATCTGGAATACCATCCTGACCTGCTTCACATGAGACTCCCAATCATTGGAAAAAATCAAAATATCATCCAAATACACAATCAAGAATTTATCAAGATAATTGCAGAAAATGTCATGCATGAAGGACTGAAATACAGAAGGAGCATTAGAAAGCCCGAAAGGCATCACCAGGTATTCAAAATGGCCTTCGGGCGTATTAAATGCAGTTTTCCATTCGTCACCCTGTTTAATACGAACAAGATTATATGCCCCTCGAAGGTCAATCTTGGTAAACCAACTAGCCCCCTTAATCCGAGCAAACAAATCAGATAGCAAAGGTAAAGGGTAGTGGAATTTGACCGTGATCTTATTAAGAAGGCGATAATCAATACAGGGTCTCAAGGAGCCATCCTTCTTGGCAACAAAAAAGAATCCCGCTCCCAATGGTGACGAAGATGGCCGAATATGCCCCTTCTCCAAGGTCTCCTTAACATAGCTCCGCATAGCGGTATGTTCTGGCACAGACAGGTTGAAAAGTCGGCCCTTAGGGAACTTAGAGCCTGGAATCAAGTCAATAGCACAATCACAGTCCCTATGTGGAGGAAGGGAACTGGACTTGGGCTCATCGAATACATCCTGGAAATCTGACAAAAATTCAGGAACATCAGAAGAGGGGGAAGAGGAAATTGACATCAAAGGAACGTCACTATGTACCCCTTGACAACCCCAACTAGTCACAGACATCGATTTCCAATCCAACACTGGATTGTGTACTTGTAACCATGGAAAACCCAGTACAACAACATCATGTAAATTATGCAACACCAGAAAACGACAATCTTCCTGATGTGCTGGAGCCATGCACATAGTCAACTGAGTCCAATACTGAGGTTTATTCTTGGCCAACGGTGTAGCATCAATACCCCTCAAAGGAATAGGGCTCTGCAAAGGTTGCAAAGAAAAACCACAGCGCCTGGCAAATTCTAAGTCCATTAAGTTCAGGGCAGCGCCTGAATCCACAAATGCCATGACAGAGAAAGATGACAATGAGCAAATCAGGGTCACAGACAGGAGAAACTTAGGCTGTACAGTACTAATGGTAACAGATCTAGCGACCCTCTTAATACGCTTAGGGCAATCAGAGATAGTATGAGCTGAATCACCACAGTAAAAACACAGCCCATTCTGACGTCTGTATCCCCTCTGTTCCGCTCTAGTCAGAATCCTATCACATTGCATAGGCTCAGGACTCCGCTCAGAGGATGCTGCCATATGGTGCACCACTTTGCGCTCACGCAGGCGCCGATCGATCTGAATGGCTAGAGACATAGATTCGCTCAGACCAACAGGCGTGGGGAACCCCACCATAACATCTTTAAGGGCTTCAGAAAGACCCTTTCTGAAAATTGCTGCCAGAGCGTCCTCATTCCATTTAGTGAGCACAGACCATTTTCTAAATTTCTGGCAGTATAATTCTGCCGCTTCCTGACACTGGCACAGAGCCAACAAGGTTTTTTCCGCATGATCCACAGAGTTAGGTTCGTCATACAATAATCCGAGCGATTGAAAAAATGCATCTACATTAAGCAATGCCGGATCCCCTGACTCAAGGGAGAATGCCCAGTCTTGAGGGTCACCACACAGCAGAGAAATAACTATTTTAACTTGCTGAGTGGGGTCACCAGAGGAACGGGGTTTCAGAGCAAAAAACAATTTGCAGTTATTTTTAAAGTTCAAAAACTTAGATCTATCCCCGTAAAACAAATCTGGAGTAGGAATTCTAGGCTCTAAGGCTGGAGTCTGAACAACATAATCTTGGATACTCTGAACTCTTGCAGCAAGCTGATCCACACAAGAAAACAGACCCTGAACATCCATGTCCGCGCCCAAATCCACCCAGAGATTAAGAGGAAGGAAAAAGACAAAACAGACTAAAGAAAAAAAAAATGGCTCAGAACTCTTTTTCTTTTCCTTCTTTTGAGATGCATTCAACTCATCTTTGGCCAGTTGTACTGTTATGGACTGGTAATTTAGGAGCGACATGCAATTAGCTCTGAGCAGGTGGTAACTATACAGACCGCAGTTCCTGATCTTAACACAACACTAGAAGTAGCCGTGGGATGTTCCTGTCACTCCCTGGACACCTCGTCACAGCCGGAGAACTAGCTACCCCTAAAGGTAGAAACAGGGAAGCTATCTTGCCTCAGAGAAAATCCCCAAAGGATAGGATAGCCCCCCACAAATATTGACTGTGAGAGGAGAAGGAAATGACATACGTAGTATGAAACAAGATTTAGCAAAGGAGGCCACTTCTAGCTATATGCATAGTAAGGAAAGAACACTGTGCGGTCAGTAATAAAAACTAGAAAAAGTCCACCGCAGAGATATGCAAAAATCTCCACACCTGACTAAAGGTGTGGAGGGCAAAATCTGCAGCCCAGAGCTTCCAGCTTAGCTAAATAGATCCATACTGATAAGCTGGACAAATGAGCAAAACATAGAATGTGCTGAACAATAAAGTCCACAACAAATGGACTGCAAAAGGACAAGCAAGGACTTATCTTTGCTGAACTGGACAGAGTGTCAGGGAAATCCAAAATAGCAGTGGCTCCAAGCAGGAACAATTGACAACTGGCATTGATTGAGGGCTAAGGCCAGACTAAAATAGCCGAGCCAGAAAGACGATCAGTGGAAGCAGCTGCTAATGCTAAATCCAAGAAGCAGCTATACCACTCAAAACCACAGGAGGGAGCCCAAGAGCAGAACTCACAAAAGTGCTACTCACAACCACCGGAGGGAGCCCAAGAGCGGAATTCACAACAGGCTTTATATTGCCGAAACGTGGCAGCAGAAGCATATCTGTGTATAACTGTTTTTCCTTTTTGTATATGGTGGATGATTCACCTCTTTTTCTTTCATGTGAACATTGAACAATAAGTTGTTTTTATTGAGTGCTGAAGGTTCTTGATACACCTTTAAGTGTAAAACTAATTGGCTGCAGCACAGTTTTAGCTGTGTTTGAGCCATTTGATCCCTGGCAGAACAGCACAGTTCAGTCAAGTAACAAGCTGGGCTAAGATTAGTGAAGTGACATCCTCCTTCTCCCCCACACTGCTCCAGGCACACTGCGAGGAGTAGAGGAGATAGATGCCTCCCTTCTACATCACTTGGCCTATCTAAGTTAAATTCTGTAGCTTTGCCGCATTACCACCTATAACTAACTGAGAGTCTTTTAGTCAATTAGAGGGTTTCTGGGTGGTGGGTCCACAGGAAGCCTTTTGTCAGTTGGGTATGAAAGATGGCACTCAATTTATGCTGCATGAAACAAACACTAGCCAGAATCTGTATAAGTACAGGTTGGATAAAGATTACTGTTAAGTACATGCAGGGAGATAAAGCAGATGCTAAGAGGGACCAGATTTGGAAGACAATTTGGGAAGGGCAAACCTGGAATAATTGCATAAGCGAGGCGATAGGCAAATATATGAAGTGCTTTTTTAGGGCATGCTTAAAACTGTGGGTATTGGGAAATAAATTGTCCTGGGTATTGCATTCTAGAGAATTGGCGCAGCTAGCAAGAAGTACGGGAGTGAAAGATCTGGATTATTGAGGATGTCAGCCTAGGTAATTAGCGGAAAGGAGGGCACCAGTAGGGTGATAGACAGAAATAATGGAGAACATGTAGGGCGATACAGAACTGTGGAGAGCTTTGTAAATGAGAGTGATGAGTTTATATTGGAATCTAGCAGCTGGGCAACCAGTGCAATGACTGGCACAGGGTAAAGGCATTGGTGTAGTGGTTGGTTAGGAATATGATCCTGGCTGCTGCATTCAGGATGGACTGGAGAGGGGAGGTTTAGTAAGAGGGAGACCGATTAGTAGAGAGTTGCTATAGTCCAGATGAGAATGAACAAGAGCAACAATAAGGCTGGAGTCACACTTGGCGTAAGACAATACGCCACGTATTATACGTCTGTACTACGGCCGTAATACGGAGAAATGTTCCCAAAATATTGATCCGTAGTCAGGGTGTGTCAGCGTATTTTGCGCATGGCATCCTCCGTATGTAATCCGTATGGCATCCGTACTGCGAGATTTTCTTGCAGGCTTGCAAAACCGACATCTAATGGATTTATGTGCTCAAATGTTCGGGAAAACATATATACAGTATATATATATATATGTCATTGAGACACATGTATATATATTCTGTATTTAGATTTCATTCTGCGCGATATCTGTGAACAGCCGGTAAATCAATTGCCGGCTTTTCATTTCTCCTGCACAAACCCGACAGGATATGAGACATGGTTTACATACAGTAAACCATCTCATATCCCCTTTTGTTTTGCATATTCCACAGTACTAATGTTAGTAGTGTGTATGTGCAAAATTTCAGCGCTGTAGCTGCTAAAATAAAGGGTTAAATGGCGGAAAAAATTCGCGTGGGCTCCCGCGCAATTTTCTCCGCCAGAGTGGTAAAGCCAGTGACTGAGGGCAGATATTAATAGCCTAGAGAGGGTCCATGGTTATTGGCCCCCCCCGTGGCTAAAAACATCTGCCCCCAGCCACCCCAGAAAAGGCACATCTGGAAGATGCGCCTATTCTGGCACTTGGCCACTCTCTTCCCACTCCCGTGTAGCGGTGGGATATGGGGTAATGAAGGGTTAATGTCACCTTGCTATTGTAAGGTGACATTAAGCCAGATTAATAATGGAGAGGCGTCAATTATGACACCTATCCATTATTAATCCAATTGTTTGAAAGGGTTAAAAAACACACACACACATGATTTAAAAGTATTTTAATGAAATAAACACAGCGGTTGTTGTAATAATTTATTGCTCTCGCAATCCATTTCCAGGCCCTCGCTTGGCAAAATAATAAACGCACAAGATACATACCTTCTGATGTCAGATCATGTCCCACGAGGTAATCCATCTGAAGGGGTTAACTAATATTACAGGCACGAGCTGCGATAAACCACTCGCTCGTGCCTGTAATCCCCGGGTGCTGAAAGGAAAGCTGGATCTGTACTTACATTGAGTCGCGGTGATGCGCCCTCTGGTGGCTGTTCTCATGAACTGCAGCCTGGGAACTTTTTCCCACGCTCCAGGTCATATGAGGACATCCACCAGGGGGCGCATCACCGCGACTGAAGGAAATGTAGGTCAATGACCTACATTTCATTCATTCGCCGGGGATTACAGTCAGGAGCACAGCTGCATTTGCAGGGCTCGTGCCTGTAAAATTATTAACCCCTTCAGATGGATTACATCGTGGGCCGTGACGGTTCAGCTGAGGGTATGTATCTTGTGCGTTTATTATTTTGCCAAGCGAGGGCCTGGAAATGGATTGAGAGAACAATAAATTATTACAACAACCTGTGTGTTTATTTCATTATTGCGTATTTCTCGCAAGTCACACTGCTGGTCCGTGTGGAATCCGTATTTTTCTCACCCCCATAGACTTTCATTGGCGATTTTTTTGCGCAATACGCTGACAAACGCAGCATGCTGCGATTTTGTACGGCCATAGAAAGCCGTATAATACTGAACCGTAATATACGGCTGATAGGAGCAGCCCCATTGAGAATAATTGTGCCGTATGTAATGCGAGTTTTACGGGCGTAGTTTCTGCGCTCTTACGTACGTAAAACACGCATGTGTGACCCCGGCCTAAGGCTGGAGTCATACACAATGTATAAAAAATCTGTCTGATTTTGTCTGCTGAGAATCACACAAATGTTCTCCGTATGGTGATCCGCATCTCATCCGTGTGCAATGCCAGGATGTTTTTTTTTCTCATCCGTATGTTGAGATTTTCTCACACACTTGCAAAATGAGCAAATAATGGCTGAGCCTTTCCTGTCACCTGCCCAATGCCTGAGAATTTCTCACAAGTCACACTGATGGTCCGTGTGCTGGGCGATTTTTCCTTGCCCCCATAGACTTGCATTGGCGTTTCTCAACTGAGATACGCAGACAATCGCAGCATGCTGTGATTTCACTCGCAAGTGTAATACGGACGAGAAAAAAATGCATGATAGGAGCTGCCCCATAGATTAACATTGGTCCGAGTGCTATGCGATTTTTTATCGCATAGCACTCATCCGTATTACAGACTAGTGTGGCCTAAGGGTAAGTTCATTCGTTGAGTTTTTTCTGTGTTTTTTAATGCATATTTTTATTCAGCGTTTTGCTGCAGTACCAGCAAAGCCTATGATATTTCAAATATCTAATGTACACAGCTTGTTTTTTTTTTTAGTCCTCAGCATTTTGTGCAAAACTTTGTTTTTTGCAGAATGGAGCTTGTCACCGCTTTCAGTGTTTTTTCAGCATTTTTTTCATCATATTTCACCCAATGAAAACAATTGGTGGTGCAAAAACACTGAAAAAACGTAGGTATCCGCTTTTGCTGCCAAAACCTGATGAAGTAGAATCAGTGGCGTAGGAAGGGGGGTGCGGGGGGGGCGGGCCGCCCCGGGCGGCACAATGCCGGGGGCGGCTCCGACCCAGAGAGGAGAAGGAGGAAGAAAAAAAAAAGGGAGACGCGGGCCCTTTAAATCTTCGGGCGGCGCCGACCGCCGCCACGACCAGGCCCCCCCACCCCCGATGCCAGCGCTGGCATCGGGCCCCCCTTCTAATACTCACCTCTCCTGGTTCCTGCGGCAGCTGCAGCGTCTTCGGCACACTCTGACTCTGCGACGTCTCAGGGCAGAGGGTGCGATGACGTCATCACTGCGCGCTCAGCCTCTCTGTCCTGAGCGTTGCAGAGCCAGAGAGATGCTGAGTGCACGGGACCTGTGCTGGGAACGGGAGAGGTGAGGATTTTACTTTTTTTTTTTTTCTTTATGTCTGACTCAGACAGACTGGGGGTAATATGCTGGAGACAGACTGGGGGTAATATGCTCGAGACAGACTGGGGGCAATATGCTCGAGACAGACTGGGGGCAATATGCTCGAGACAGACTGGGGGCAATATGCTGGAGACACACTGGGGGCAGATTGCTGGACGCACTGGGGGCAGATTGCTGGACGCACTGGGGGCAGATTGCTGGACGCACTGGGGGCAGATTGCTGGACGCACTGGGGGCAGATTGCTGGACGCACTGGGGGCAATGCTGGACACACTGGGGGCAATGCTGGACACACTGGGGGCAATGCTGGACACACTGGGGGCAATGCTGGACACACTGGGGGCAATGCTGGACACACTGGGGGCAATGCTGGACACACTGGGGGCAATGCTGGACACTGGGGCAGATTGCTGGACACACTGGGGGCAATGCTGGACACACTGGGGCAGATTGCTGGACACTGGGGGCAATGCTGGACACTGGGGGCAATGCTGGACACTGGGGCAGGTTGCTGGACACTGGGGCAGATTGCTGGACACACTGGGGCAATGCTGGACACACTGGGGCAATGCTGGACACTGCCCCTGTGCGGCCGCCCTGCTTGTGAATCCCAGCCCCGCACTCTGCATAATGCATAACACACTGCGGGGCTGGGATTACCAAGGTGGGTGGCCGCACAGGCGCAGTCTGCAAGCCTGGCTGTGACGTCAGACGGCCAGAGCTCTCTGCGCCTGCACCAAACAGCGATACACAGCGCAGGCACCGGATTTCATGGGTAAACAGTGCTGAGGGGGCGGTGCCCGGCGTTGAGTGACGTCAATGGGGGGGTGGCGCCAAACTCGGAAACAGCCCCGGGCGGCAAAAGCTCTAGCTACGCCAGTGAGTAGAATCATTTTTTGGGGGGGCACTAAATAGTATCAGCATTCATAAGAGACAAATGAACCATGACAAAAACACAGAAGAAAACATAGCAAAAATGCAGCAAAATATGCAAAAAAAAATTAAGCAAAACAGCAAGTTTCTTACTGCCAAGAGAGGAGAGATTTTGCTGCAGAAATGCAAAAATGCAAAGAGTGAGCATAGCCTAAGAGTTTTTGCAGAGAGTAAGGTAAGAAAAGATCGAATTCTGTAGATGTTTGTCAGGTGTTGGTGACATGAGCGAGCTATCGGAAGTGGGGAGTGAAGGAAAGATTTGAGTCAAATATAACCCCATGACAGCTGACATGTTGCTGGGGAGTAATGGTTTTCCAGGCTTAGGCTACAAGTCTGCAGTCTCTCTGTGTCGTATGACCGGCAGCTCCGGCACCAGAGAATCCTCCCGAAGTGTATTGTAAGTATGCAGCCACATAGAGTGACGGCAGCCTTGTGCCATAAGGCTGGACAACCCCTTTAAAGCAAAGGGTCTAAATACCTAGCACTTAGCAAAGCCTGTCCAGGACTTGGGTATATGGAACCTTTGCTACAACTTCATTTGAAACTCATGCTTCAAACTTTGAAACCTACATTTGGAACATTGTTACTTTTCATAGATTTTTGTAAAATTATATTTTATATAATGTTTAACAAATTAATAACTATTTTGCATCTTTGTTGTAGTCGCACATTAGTGATGCAGTGTTTTGCTAACAACATCAGTGAGAATTAGGAAATACTGAAAATAACTGAAGTTTTATGTCATAAATATTTCATGCCCTCAGATCCAGACATTGTATTGCAGTATTGTGCAGAACTGCTGGGGAAGACAACGCTGTATATCAGGATGCTTCCAATATCATCACCTGCAAACCACAAAATAGTCTTTCCGGCATGATGTGAATATATTGCCTTTCAAGGGACTAGTAATAAAGACAGCTGATGACAGCAACCTCATTGACACCCTTCACATTTGTTTCTTCCACACTTGCGTCACACATACGGACTTATTGTTATGTCTACTCTTATAAGTTTAATTCAATATAATTTTAGTACTTTATTAACATAAGAAAAGAACATTTTCTTTAGAAAAATTGACTATCACAATAACAGATACTTTTAGAATAACAGCAAGACGTTATGCTTCAATACCTTATAGACTTTCCAAGGGTTGAGCAATCTCAAAATTAATAGAATTAGTTACACATAATTGTTATTTATTATACTTGATTTTATACAGTAGCATCTGCATATAATACAGCACTATACAGGGAGCATCATTGTCCCTTTTGGAGCTCAATCTAAATTCCCTATCACCAAGTCTTTGGACTGTTTGAGGAATCCTCAAAAGAAATCCTTGCAAATATGGGGAGAGCATACAAACGTTGTTGCCCTTTATGGAATTTAAACTCAGACCCCCAGCCTTGCAAAGAAGTAGTGTTAACCACTGAGCCACCTTGGTGCTACACAAATCTTACATATTAAGAAAAATCAAATACTAAATACTGCATCCATAAGCCTCTTCTTACCCTAAATATGTGAAAGCGTTTGTTGTCTGATGGCCTTATTAGGCCACTGACTAATGCACAAATTCCATGACATGCAGGAGGCCTAGAGAGCCAGACATTATTACTGCACTGGTGGGAAAGATGGTCCAGCAAGAGATTAATTTGATTTTTCTGGACCTTAGTGCAGAACTTCTAACATGGTCATCACCTACTGTGTGATATTTATAGAACTGGTGTATTTAGCAGTGGGATACCTTTAGGACCTCCAACCACAGTGCACCTGCTACCTTTGTAGCACCTGTAAGATGTGTAGAAGAAGACATTAAGTGAAATTAAAAAAAAAATTGTTACTAGGGATATTTGATGATAACCAATAACTAGAATTATGAAAAAAGATTCACAGGACCCTGGTCCAAGGGAAGTGTCTATGGCCACTAGAGCAGAGCACTGAGAACTTCCTACTAAATGCAACTTCCTGGAGCCTCTTTTAATTAATAGCCTCCATAATAACTTTACATTACATACGGCACAATGACATTGTGATGACCTACTACACAAAAGAAAAGCCTCGAATGTTGGAGGTAGGAGAAGGTTTACAGTGCCCTGGTTCAGTGGCCACAGATATGGTTGCAGGACCTTGGTCCTGCATATCTTTTTGTTCAACTCTACCAATAACTATTTTATATCACCAAGGATAAAGGATACAAATGTTTATACCTTTTATATTGAATTTTATTGGGGGCATTGCAGAATTTTACCATATATGTGGGATTTTTTGCCATAAGCATCATTAGACTTGAAAACCCCTTGCTATGCCCTTGCTAGCATACACAGTCACATACCGTAGTTAGCAAGGCTGAAAAAAGACATTTGTCAATTCAGTTCAGCCTATATTCCATCAGAATAAATCCCCAGATCTGTGTCCTTCTAAAGAACCTAATAACTGTAAGATACAATATTGTTACGCTCCAGGAAGACATCTAGGCCTCTCTTGAACCCCTTAACTGAGTTCGCCATCACCACCTCCTCGGGCAAGGAATTCCAGATTCTCTCTGCCCTAACAGTAAAGAATCCTCTTCTATGTTGGTGGAAAAACCTTCTCTCCTCCATAAGCAGAGAATGCCCCCTTGTGCCCGTCACCTTCCTTGGTCTTCCTTGGTGTTATAAAGTATTCTAATTTACTGAGATAATGACTTTTGGGTTTTCATTGGCTGTAAGCCATAATCATCAACATTAACAGAAATAAACACTTGAAATAGATCACTCTGTTTGCAATTACTATATAATATATGAGTTTCACTTTTTGTATTGAAGAACTGAAATAAATAAACTTTTTGATGATATTCTAATTTAGTGAGAAACACTTGTAGATCTGCATGGAAACTGCAGACACACAACGTCAGGCTATGTACAATGTCTTGGAGCAATAAAAAATGTTTTGCAAAACTATACATGCCCTTTAATTATAAGACCAAAAAAAACATTAGTAGTATATAAATGGTGGAATATACTGTTGTCTTTGTTGTTCACTTGTTTCCCTAAATAATAATCAACAGAAATACAGAAATTTTCATTCTAAACATAAGATAGATGTAGATTTAAGGACATTGCAATGGTTTATGTCACAGTGTTGATTAGGAGGAAAAAAATAATCTTCTTGCCCTCACGGTCTCATATATATTGTAATGAAATTGCACAACTCATTTCCTGCTGTCCGTCCTACCAGAAGACATGTCTCATGGGGACCAACAATCACTCTGATACACAGCTAACAGGCATTGTTTGACAGCTTATTGTCACCACAGTTCCTGATAAATTAAAGGTCCAGTCCTTGGCAGCCATGCTACAATACTGTGACATATATTTGGCACTTTAGATCTCTCAGGGCTTGTTAGGTGCTGAGTTCTGGAGCACTATGTTCCGACAACAATAGCCATCATACTGAGGCCGGGGTCACACTATCAGTATTTGGTCAGTATTTGACATCAGTATTTGTAGCCAAAACCAGGAGTAGAACAATCAGATGAAAAGTATAATAGAAACACGTCACCACTTCTGTCTTTATCACCCACTCCTGGTTTTGGCTACAAATACTGATGTAAAATACTGACCAAATACTGAGAGTGTGACCCCGGCCTGATAGTGATCTGTGGGCTATGGTTATAATAATCTACTAGTCACAATAGTGATAAAAAGAGAAAAGGAAGATTATTCCAGTTGTGTTCCTATAAATGGATGGGAAGATCAGATACTTATCAGCCAGGGACACAATGTTCATAATCTTTAACACCTATGTGACACGGACATTTTTGATTTTAACGCTTTCTTTTCTCCTCCTGGCCTTTTCAGAGGCATCTATTTTATGTTTTCCTTGAATATAGATGTACAGTGTTCTGCATATATAAGTACACCCCAACAGGTTTGTCCGAAAGCCATTCAGAATCACCATACTACAAATTGCATTAGATGGGACATTTTTGCACACCCTTGTCATCTTTAAAGGGAATTGGTCACCAGATTTTGACTACCTCTATCTGAGAGAGATCCGGATTCTAGCATGTCACTTACTGGGTTGTTTGCTGCAGTTTTAAAAATTCACTATTTGTCTGCTGCTGTAGATCTGCCAGTTATGTGAATGCTGAGCTCTGTATAACTCCACCCATACCACTGATTGGCAGATTTCTGTGTACACTGTGCATAGGCAGAAATCTACCAAACAGTGGTGAGGGCAGGGGTTGCATTATATGGCAGCAGGCCAACTAGTCTTCTAGTGATAATCTCCTACAAGGAAAACAGTGATTTTATAAAAACTAGATCAAGCAGCCCAGTAAGTGACACATCACTGGAATCAGAGTCTATTCCCCTACAATATGCTGTTCCCTGATTAAGCAGCAAAAGCCTCATGGCAGATTCCCTTTAATGGTAGAGTAGTACAGTAGTAAGATATGCCACTGAGACATAATACCAGAAGATGCCAGAGCAAATATCACATGAGTTGATTCCTAATCACTCAAAGAAAAAGATTCTATAATTTTTCTACCTTAACATTTCTTTTCCAGATAGTGTAATACATTTATGGCATCAAATCCACATACTGACTTATAATCAGCACTGTTTTTCTACATTTTTCTAGAAGTCAAACAAAGTCCATTCAAGACATGTGTTTTGCATATGGAAATAAGAGCGCTGCATTGTGCAGATTTCAGCAGCAGGGGAAGTTAAGAGGGAACTTCTTATTCCAGGCAGATAACTGCTGGGCATTCATCAGCATATGCAGAAAAACATAGGGAGGAGATCAAACAATTGGAGCTCAATTTACTGCCCCATCTGTTAAAGGGAATTTGGGATTTGAATCTTATTTCCATTTCCCTTTTCCAGGCCTTACGTAAAACCTTTTCTAATGTTTATTGGAACATAATAAGTCACTGAGAAAAATACCGCACTAGCCCTGATAGAATAGTAAAGGGACAGACTTTCAGGGGAGAAGTAAAATGAAACAGAGCTTTACCTAGCATATAATGGCAGGATCTTAATAATCGGAAGCAAAGAGACTGCAGGAATTTAGACAAAGCGTTGGTTGTAAGTACTTAGTATATACTCTATTCAGTGGAACCGGACAGATGTTCACATGCTTTTGAGTATAGAATATGAGATAAGCAGGGTTGAATGAATTGCACGTATCAGCTGCCTAAAATATAGAATAGCGACAGACTTAATAACTTGCTTGTAAAATGTAATTTATATGATAAAAAGGCAGGCACATTGCCGTTGATAAGGTTCATATGCAGGACAGCTGGTGTATGAGGATAAGGGTAATGAAAGGGAAAGAGCAGAGCAAGGTCCATTATTATAAAGAACAATAATTGACTTGTTTGCATACCTTAATCTGACTTTCACACTGGATAGAGCCGTTACAGAACTAAGCATTTTCCTCATTATTTTTGCAGAGGGGTAAAATGCGCAGAGATAGCCAAAAGACCTAATTATGGATTAGTGGCCAAGAGAACAGAATGTGCTCGTAACGAGGAAGGCTCAATATGAGCCATGGATATAATGTACAAAAGCAGCATTTTTCCTTTTTTTGTGCAATCCTGATTACAATCGATAAAAATTCTTTATTCAATACTAAACCTAATCAGGGCTCAGATAGAACTAGTAAAACTTTACAGGACACGATTTATTACTGCTCATCTAAGAATTCAGAAGTTATTCAGCATTTTACCACCAATTCTAATCACTCAATTATAATTACGTTAAATATGATATTCCCCTGATGAAGACGCTCTCATAGCGTCGATACGCGTGGGGCTCCAGTTCCCCCCAGGACTAGCACAAGCATTTGCTATTGGGCTACCGCATCTTTACTTGGCTCTTGTGACGCTTTGTTTCCGGACCCTTGGGTGATATATCCCGGTTATTAAACAGCATTTGGTGCAATGAGATTTCTTGCACAGAGTGAATGGGTCTAGGATTTGGGACTTTAAGTTTAATTCCTGTATTTATTTATTTGTGAGTAATTGATCAGCGCACACAGGGTACAGCTGGTAGCAGAGTAATGTGTATTGGTGCATATATTTGTATATGTATATGGACTTTTCATGAATTTACCTCATTTTGCTTAGTGCTCTTAGCTATTTATTTCCAACTGTCTGGGGGGGTGCATATGTCTTATCAGCCATGTGCCGTCTCTTGGTTTTTTAAATGTTTTTAAATGTATGTCTTGCTCTATTGTGCCTTTTTTCTATAAATAAAGTTGTATTTTTTGATGGTTGATCCCGTTGGTATGCATATCTTTTCTCTTGCTTAAAGTTCTTAATTACTTTATATATATATGCATATGGTTGATCCCTGATTTATTTGTGTCTGTGGTGCCCGCCACTTTCTTTGTATAAATACGTTAAATATGTCAAGGCGACATGATGTATGTAAAAAAATATAATTTATGCGAAACTGTGAGATGAAAACAATACGGGTTTCTAAACCCATAAAGCTGCCATTTTCTGGAGACGATTTAAAGGGCATCTATTCCAAGGACTAAAAGAAATGCCATCATAGATGAAAAATACACCTGTGATACAAAGATTACCAACGCTGTTTGCAGACATGTGAACATTAGATAGAATACTATGAGATAAGGATGGCCGTACTTAATATGGCTATAGATAATTATATTATTGCATTTTATTGATCAAGGAGGAGTCTTTTTGTTGATTCTGATTGAGGGAATGAAGAGGATCCACCATGCAGGCCTCCTTGTCTGAGAAGAAATGCAAAGTGCATACAGTGCAGCTAATCTAATGAGTCTCTGATCTGAAGGAATGGGTAATTGGTCAAGTGCAAGTGTAAGGAGGAAGACCGGACCACGGGTGCCTGTACCGAGCCGAGTCTGGAACTGTTGAGGCTGCCTGCCTTGTGGCCTGGGGAAAGAAATGAGGAGCGGGACCAACCTCATGACCCGGGTAGGAGGGGCAGCTTAAAAAGCAAAGCGCGTGCAGCCACGTTCAGTTTGGCGGAAATCAGCAGTCGCGTGCAGCCGGGTGAGCAGTGTGCTCCGTCCTTTGAGCACCGGTGCCGCAATGGGCTGCGTTGTTTGGGCCCCGCCCCCTCCAGCGAGACTGCTGCAGAGAGAGGTGCCGTGTGCTCAGTAGCTGCCAGAGACAGAAGCGCTGTATGCTCAGTAGCTGCCAGAGACAGAAATGCGATGCGCTCCGTGACTGTGAGTACAGCGCATGTGCAGAGGAGAAAAGGCCGAGTACCAGACAGACTTTTGCAGCCTAACTTGCCACTTGCTTCCGACCCGTTTACATTTGACTCTGAGAGTACCATGGCCTTGGTTTGTTTACGCCACACATGCTTATGGACTAGCAGCTCAGCAGAAGGTACCGGAGACCAATCAGTGCTGCCAGAAGAAGGATCATCGCTTAAAGGACCCCATCTGAGGCCGCTGCTGGTTTTACAACCTTTCCTCCAGCAGGATCATCTGATGCAGACGACCATACAGGACACGATAAGTTATTTTCATTGGACTGCTATTGTTTTACAGTTACTACCCCTATTATCCCTCCTTTAACTATTAACCTCCCTGCAAGGAGTGAATTCCCTGTTTATTAAATTGTTATATCTTGTTAACCCTTGGTCTGGCTCTTGTCTGTTAATGCATCCCGCAACCTGCTTACACAAGTAACGACTTGCATTTACCTGATCACCTTATGAATATCCCATCATAACAAATTACTTGTATTGATCTAAGACACTGAAAAATGTATCTCTGTACCCCCAAATCTGTTTTCATCTTCATGGCCAGGCAAATATGTTTAAATTCTGACCTGTGTCACTTTATGAAGTAATAACTCTGGAACACTTCAACAAATTTCACTGATTCTGAAACTGGACTGGATATGACTGGAGTTTATTTTTCGGGAAAAAAAAAGTTGGTCCAAATTTTGATAATTTTGTCATTTTCAAACTTTTAATTTTTGTAACCTTAAATCAGAGAGTTATGTCACATGAAATACACTGCTCAAAAAAACAAAGGGAACACTAAAATACCACACTCTAGATATCACTGAATGAAATATTTCAGTTGCAAATCTTTATTCATTACATAGTGGAATGTGTTGAGAACAATAAAACATAAAAATGATCAATGTAAATCAAAATGAATATCCCATGGAGATCCGGATTTGGAATGATGCTCAAAATCAAAATGGAAACTGAAGTTACAGGCTGATCCAACTTCAGTAGAAATGCCTCAAGACAAGGAAATGATGTTCAGTTGTGTGTGTTGCCTCCATGTGCCTGTATGACCTCCCTACAATGCCTGGGCATGCTCCTGATGAGGCGGCGGATGGTCTCCTGAGGGATCTCCTCCGAGACCTGGACTAAAGCATCCGACAACTCCTGGACAGTCTGTGGTGCAACGTGATGTTGGTGGATGGTGCGTGACATGATGTCCCAGATGTGTTCAATCAGATTCAGGTCTGGGGAATGGGCGGCCAGTCCATAGCTTCAATGCCTTCATCTTGCAGGAACTGCTGACACACTCTAGCCACATGAGGTCTGGCATTGTCCTGCATTAGGAGGAACCCAGGGCCAACCGCACTAGCATATGGTCTCACAAGGGGTCTGAGGATCTCATCTCAGTACCTAATGGCAGTCAGGCTACCTCTGGCAAGCACATGGAGGGCTGTGCGGCCCTCCAAATAAATGCCACCCCACACCATTACTGACCCACTGCCAAACCGGTCAAGCTGAAGGATGTTGCAGGCAGCAGATCGCTCTTCACGGCATCCCCAGACTCTGTCATGTTTGTCACATGTGCTCAGTGTGAACTTGCTTTCATCTGTGAAGAGAACAGGGCGCCAGTGGTGAATGTGCCAATCCTGGTGTTCTGTGGCAAATGCCAATTGTCCTGCACAGTGTTGGGCTGTGAGCACAACCCCCATCTGTGAACGTCGGGCACTAGGACCATCCTCATGTAGTCGGTTTCTAACTGTTTGTGCAGACGCATGCACATTTGTGAGCCTCTTGTGTGGGTTATAGAGTCCGTCTCATGCTACCACGAGTGTGAAAGCACAACCAACATTCAAAAGTGACAAAATATCAGCCAGAAAGCATTGGTACTGAGATGTGGTCTGTGGTCCCCACCTGCAGAACCACTCCTTTATTGAGTGTGTCTGGATAACTGCCAATAATTTCCATCAGTTGTCTATTCCATTTGCACAACAGCATGTGAAATTGATTGTCAAACAGTGTTGCTTCCTAAGTGGACAGTTTGGTTTCACAGACGTTTGATTGACTTGGAGATAAATTTAGTGTTGAGCATTCCGATACCGCAAGTATCGCGTATCGGCCGATACTTGCGGTATCGGAATTCCGATACCGAGATCTGATATTTTTGTGATATCGGAAATCGGAATCGGAAGTTCCCAGTGGATGGTTCCCAGGGTCTTGAGGAGAGGAGACTCTCCTTCAGGCCCTGGGATCCATATTCATGTAAAAAATAAATAATAAAAATAAAAAATAGGGATATACTCACCCTCTGGCGCGCCCTGGTTGTAACCGCTGCAATCGGCAGCCTCCGTTCCTAAGAATGAGCGAGTGAAAGACCTTCGATGATGTCGCGGCTTGTGATTGGTCGCATGAGCGGTCACGTGACCGCTCACGCGACCAATCACAAGCCGCGATGTCATCGCAGGTCTTTCACTCCCTGCATTCTTATGAACGGAGGCAGACGCTTGGACCGGTGAGAGCCGGGGCCGCCGGAGGGGTGAGTATATCAATATTTTTTATTTTTATTCTTTATTTTACACATGAATATGGATCCCAGGGCCTGAAGGAGAGTTTCCTCTCCTTCAGACCCTGGGAACCATCCAGGATACCTTCCGATACTTGTGTCCCATTGACTTGTATTGGTATCGGGTATCGGTATCGGCGATATCCGATATTTTTCGGATATCGGCCGATACAATCCGATACCGATACTTTCAAGTATCGGAAGGTATCGCTCAACACTAGTTAAATTCTGTTGTTTAAGTGTTCCCTTTATTTTTTTGAGTAGTGTAGTTAATAAATTACATTTCCCACATATCTACTTTACATCAGAACAATTTTAAAACATTTTTTTTTGTTGGGAAGTTATAAGGATGAAAACCAGCAATTTCTCATTTTGCCAACAAAATTTCCAAAACCATTTTTTAGGAACCACATAACATTTTAAAAGACTTTGAGGGGTCTATATGACAGAAAATTCCCCAAACTGACACCATTCTAAAAACTGCACCCCTCTGAAGGTGATCAAAACAACATTCAAGAAGTTTATTAAAGATTCAGATGCTTCACAGAAATTTTTGGAATGTGTAAAAAAAAAATAATATGAGCATTTAACTTTTTTCCCAATAATTTTTTTTAAGCCCAATTTTTTTTTCCTTTCACAAGGGTAACAGGAAAAAATTATCCGCAATATTTGTTGTGCAATTTTTCCTGAGCATGGTGATATTCCATATGTTGAGGAAAACCACTGTTTTGACACACGGCAGAGCTTGGAAGGGAAGTAGCGCCATTTGACTTTTTCAATGCTAAATTTGCAGGAGCAAGTAGCGGGTGCCATGTCACATTTGGAGAGCCCCTGATGTGACTAAACAGTGTAAATCCTCCACAAGTGACCTTATTTGGTAAATTAGACCCTTCAAGGAACTTATCTACAGTAGATGTTTGGTGAAAATCTTGAAACTCCAGGTGCTTCACAAAAGTTTATAAATTGAGCCGTGAAAATTAAAAAAATCATATTTTTCCTGCAAAAATAATAATAAATAATAATTTTATTTCTACAGTGCCAACATATTTCGCAGCACTTTACATTTTAGAGGGGACTTGTACAGACAATAGACATTACAGCATAACAATAAGGACATAGATCAAAACAGATACCAAGAGGAGTGAAAGCCCTGCTCGCAATCTTGCAAAAATGTTTTTAGTCCCAAGTTTAGCATTTTCATAAGAGTAGTAGAAGAAATTGCACCATTAAATTTGTTGTGCAATTTCTCCTGAGTGCACAGATACCCAATATGTGGAGGAAAAGAACGGTTTGGATGCACAGCAGGGCTTGTAAGGAAAGGAGCATGAGTATGTCCATACCCTATATGAGGAGGAAACTTCTGTTTGGCCACACAGCAGGGATTAAAAAGGGAGGAGAACCATTTGACTTTTTGAATGCAATATATGCTGGAATAATTAGCTGACGCTATGTCGTGTATGGAGTGCCTTTCATGTGCATAAACAGTGGAAACCTCCTACAAGTGACACCATTTTGAAAACTAGACCCACTCAGGGAATTTATCTAGATAAATTGAAAACATTGGAGTCTGGCTAAACAGGTCTGGATTTTCCTTTTTATTTTTCAAAAGAAAATATGGTGCATACGAAAGAAAAATTTACATGGTCGACATGACCCAGTCGACGCGTTTCGACTGCACTAGTCAGTCTTACTCATGAGTAGTGTTGAGCGATACCGTCCGATACTTGAAAGTATCGGTATCGGAAAGTATCGGCTGATACCGGCAAAGTATCGGATCTAATCCGATACCGATACCCGATACCAATACAAGTCAATGGGACACCCAGTATCGGACGGTATCCTGTATGGTTCCCAGGATCTGACGGAGAGGAAACTCTCCTTCAGGCCCTGGGATCCATATCAATGTGTAAAAGAAAGAATTAAAATAAAAAATAGGGATATACTCACCCTCCGACGCAGCCTGGACTTTACCGCCGTAACCGGGAGCCGTTGTACCTAAGAATGCGCGCTTGAAGGGCCTTAGATGACGTCACGGCGCTCTGATTGGTCCGTAGCGGTCGCGTGACCACTACGCGACCAATCACAAAGCAGTGACGTCACCTAAGGTCTTTCAAGCGCTTGAAAGACCTTAGGTGACGTCACTGCTTTGTGATTGGTCGCGTAGCGGTCACGCGACCGCTACGGACCAATCAGAGCGCCGTGACGTCATCTAAGGCCCTTCAAGCGCGCATTCTTAGGTACAACGGCTCCCGGTTACGGCGGTAAAGTCCAGTCTGCGTCGGAGAGGTGAGTATATCCCTATTTTTTATTTTAATTCTTTCTTTTACACATTGATATTAATCCCAATACCGATTCCCGATACCACAAAAGTATCGGATCTCGGTATCGGAATTCCGATACCCGCAAGTATCGGCCGATACCCGATACTTGCGGTATCGGAATGCTCAACACTACTCATGAGTCATGAGAAGTTGCACCATACGATTTGTTGTGCAATTTCTCCTAAGTACGCTGTTACTTAATATGCAGAGGAAAACTACTGTTAAGGTGCAAAGCACCCCTTGGAAGGAAAGAAACGCCATTTGACTTTTTGAAAGCAATATTTGCTGGAATAATGGAGAGCTCCTGATGTGCTTAAACAGTGAAAATTCCCCTCAAGTGACTCCATTTTGGAAACTTAACCCTACAAGGAATGTATCTAGATCTGCTGAGTGCCTTTAACCCCCAGGTACTTCACAGAGATTTATAACGTAGAGATGTAAAAACAAGAAAAATCACTTTTTTTTTCCAGCAAAAAAGTTATTTTAGCCACAATTTTGTTTTACTTTCACAAGGGTAACAGGAGAAAATGGAACCCAAAATTTGTTTTGCAATTTCTCATGAGTACGCTGATACCCCATATGTGGTCAAAAACTACTTTTGATGCACAGTGCAAAGTTCAGAAGGGAAGAGGCGTCATATTGGAGTTCAGGAGTTGCTGGACTGGTTTGAGGTTGCCATGTCACATTGGCAAAGACCATGAGGTGCCAGAACAGCAGAACCCCCCATAAGAGACATTATTTTATAAATTATACCTCTCAATGAATTAATCTAGGGGTAAAGTGATCATATTGATACCACAGGTGGGTCACAGAATTTTATACCATTGGGCAGTGAACAAAAAGAATTACATTTTTCCACCAAAATGTTGTTATAGCCCTAGATTTTACATTTTCACACAGGGAAGTGGGTAAAAATGGCACCAAAATGTGTCTCACAATTTCTGCTGAATATATAAATACCCTAGGAGAGATGGAGCACTATTTGCCTTCTGGAGCACAGATTTCCCTAGAATAATTTGTCGATTCCACATACAGAACCCCAAAGTGCTAGAAGAGCAGAATCACCCCTCAAGTGACCCTGTTTTGGAAACTGTAATCATTTGGGAATTTATCTACAGGTGTAGAGACAATTTTGATTCCGTGGGTGTTTTCCAGAAACAAGCAGCAGTGGATGTTGCTGAGTGAAAATTACAAACTGCCATTGTAGTGATCAATACATTCCAGTCACCAGTACATCGCAACGATCACTACATTATGCCCAGCTCATACTTCTGGAGACACACACTGGTAAATTAGGCGGACTCTCATCACTAAAGAAATAGCAAACATTTGGACGCTAAATGTGGTTTAGGCACACTGTTTGGTTCAGAAGAGAGAGGGGCAATTGGATTTGGGAGAACAGAATTTGCTGAATTTCTTTTGGGGGCGAGGAGCCATTTAGCTTTTCCAGAGCCTTTGTGCTACCAGTAAAGTGGAAGCCCCCTATATTTCCATTGACAGATTATGGATCTGAGTAAGGGATTTTTTTGTGTATCGAGTTGAAGCTTTTATTGTGAGCATTTTACATAACTTTTGGGATCACATTTATCCTGTGCTCTATGCTGAGCACTTACTTTAGGGTTTCCTTCTAAATCTCCGAGTTATGTGATTCAGATGAAACCCCAGAAAGATCCATTTACTATACTGGGGCATCGAAGTTACGTCTGTTTAGTAATGTTCTTTTTAAGAAGTGCACAAAACTGTGGCAGGCCACACTTTTATGTATGCCTTAAAAGACAGACACCGCCGGATCACATGTCAGTCTACATCCACAGTGTTTCCATCCATCTCATTATAGGGAATCTTCCACAGAGTTTCATTCAGAATCAAGTGTTTCAGAGATTTACATGGAAACCCCAGTGTAAGCCCCCAGCACAGAGTGCAGGATAAATGTAAGCCGAGCCTTACTGCAACCTATGGGAGGCAGAATGAACAAATCAACAACAGGTGTAGAATTGGTTTAAATTATTTTTTACGCTGTTCCTCGTGTTGTATAAGTGATTATATGACTTTATTCTTTGGGTCGGTGCCATTACAGCAATACCATATTTATATGGGGTTTTCATGTTTGGGCGCTGTCGCCGACTAAAAGACGCTTTATTTTTTCCAAAAACTAGTTTTATATCACCATATTTTGAGAGCTATAATTTTTCCATATTTCTGCAGACAGAGTCATGTGAGGGATTGTTTTTTGCGGGACAAGTTGTTTTTATTGGTACCATTTTAGGATACATGACATTTTTTAATCGTTTTCTTTTCCAATTTTTGGGAGACAGAATGAACAAAAACCAGCTATTCAGGAATTGTTTTTTTAACATTTTTTTAGTCATTCCGCATGTCTTAAAATTGATTAGGCAGTTTTATTCTTTGGGTCAGTTCGATTACAACCATACCACATTTGTATCTTTTGTATGTTTATACAATGAAAACTTTTTTATAGAAAAAAATTATTATTTTTGCATCACTTTATTCTGAAAGCTATAACTTTTATATTTTTCTGCTAATGGAGCTGTATGATGGCTTGTTTCTTGCGGGACATGATGACATTTTCAGACATACCATATTTATTTGCATTCATCTTTTTGATCGTGTTTTACTCCACTTTTTGTTTGGCTGTTTGATGAGAAAGCATCTTTTTTTGCATTTTTTTTGTCTCCTACAAATAACCTGCACACTCCCGACCAGTGCTAGCCACAGCCAGATTGGGGACTGAGGATGCAGTGCTTGTCGTTTTTGCATCACTTTGTGTCAGTGTGGGAAGCTACAATATAACCTCCTTGTCCTCCTCCACCCCCTCTGCTGAGCTCGCACCAAGTGGGATCTACAACCTCATCGTCATCCTCTCTGTTCTTACACTCCTCAAACTCAGTCACCCTCCTCCTCTTCCTGCCCTGACAATACAGTACAGTTCACGTGCGCCTCTGGTATCTGAGTCTCATCAAAATTGCCTCCACCCTTGGTGGTTAACATCTGGTGATGGGGGTTTGGTTAATGCTCAGATGCTACTTCGTCCGGCCCTGGATCCAACATGTAAAAATTTTGGGCATCAATGCACATGCTTTTCTTCTCTGGATTTAGTAATTCTTCGGAGCAGACCTCTGATACCCATGGAGTAGAATGTGTGAACAGTTCTGGAGAATGGCTCATCTGTGGTTCCCCACAGTCAGTTGGCGTTTGGAAACTTGTGATGTGGGGGTAAACAAAAGTGATTGGGGTGCCACATCTGAGGATTGTACTATGTGTGATGTTAAGGTGGAAGAAGAGAAGGAGAGGCCACTTGATGCAGCACTTGCCATCCACTCGAGCACATGCTTTCTGGGCCTCATCTACAAGGCCTACCGCTGTGCGGCTACCAAAGAAAGGGAGTTGAGTAACCCATCCAGTAACAGATGTTGTTAGTGGTCTTTGGATAGGACAAGATGGTGTTTGTTCAGATGAGCTTTCATCAATATTAACACCTTTCCCACGTACACATCGAATACCAAGCCTATTCCCTTTTCCACCACGACCTCGCTTTTTCTCACTCATGTTGTAAGTAGCCTTCCCTTCTTGTAACCTGCTGTTTCACAACCTTAGGCCCACATCTGTCAGTCACCTGTCACTAAATGAACAATCACTGTTTATTTTCTTAGATAGTGTGCCTAACACTGTTATACCTAATGATTTTTAAATGGAAATATGATCTTCTGTTTTCACATTGAAACACAGTTTCACAAATGATTTGGATTAGCTAATTAGGTCTTATGATTGCACCCAAATATTAGGCCTAACGATTTTTAAGTGGAAAACTGGCCTACTTATTTGTCATATAATATATGATAATAATACAAATAAAAAATAATCTTCAACCAGGAAGCTGATGTCCAAGTGGAGGAGTGGAATTGTGTCTTGCATGTGTAGGTTTCTGTACTTGTTAATTAATAAATAAATGAGAAAAACTACATGGGCTCCCTCCTATTTTTAATAACCAGCCAAGGGAAAGCAGACAGTTGTGAGCTGTCTCATTATGGTGAGTAGGTGCCCTGCCCTCGAGAGAACCCGGCACATGTAAACTGAGGTAATCTTATTGACATCACATCAGTTCACAGTGGCCTGGTCTCGCGGAGTGCAGAGTAATACACATAGCTTTATGCAGTAGTGTTCTCGAGAGTATCTTGCCTTTTATTTGGATTTATTTTGTTTAATATTTTTTAGAATTTTGAATATTGCATTTGTTTTATTCTGTTGGGCCACTCCCTCAAGATACAGTATTGTATAGTTTTGCTAATTATCTTGGGCATCTCCGCTATGTACTAATGGTATGGATTTAAGGATTGTTGTTCTGTTGTCATCATTGGCTGCAGTCTCCATCCTCTCCTGAGCAGGGAGCACCGGCCATCTTCTCCCCATGATCTTACTCAGCCAGAGGAAGGATAGAGCTTATTGCAGACCTGCAGGGGAGTTTTTAACAGGAAGAACCTCTCACTGTTTCTGTGGCACCAGTTATAAGTCTGTCCCTGATGCTGACTATCTTTGTCTGAATATAACTGTTTTTTTAACACAGCTGTCACTTTCATATTTCTAAATAAAAAGCTATAAAGGACTAAAAAAATTTAAAAAATAATAATTGTAATCCTCCCCACTTTTAAATGCGGCAGATTACTGCTTTTCTCAATAAAGTTAAACCAGGTTTAATATTCTGTGTATGAACTTCGTATTTATTTCAATTGTGTCTATGAGTAATATTCAACACATCTGTTCATGAATTGATTTTCTGGATTAATCTCTTAATCTTTTAAAAGGCAATTCAGAATATCACATATATTTCATCCACAATAAGGGATAAAAAGTAGACAAAACAGTAGAATATTTGTTTCCATGCCTATTATTATTTATTAAATAGCGCATTAATGATGTTACATTTTCACTGTATCATTTGATTATTAGAACATCTGACTAATGTAAGCTAACTTTCCTTTAGATTCCCAATTAATATCAGTCACCTACAGTATATAAGTCATGCATTGCTTTATTGATCAACTTTTGGTTGATACATAGTTCCAAATTCCTTGTATATTCATAGATCTACAGTGAAGAGAAAAAGGGTAACAATGTTTAGAACTTTTGCCGTTTAGGCTCCATATCTCATTACCGACTTCTGCTTTGAACTTGAGACTGCTATCATTTTACAGACACTCATCCTGGACATCTAATATTTAAATTTGACTTGCAACTATGTAGCATATGATTAGTTATGCTGATTCTGTAGATAGATATGCCATGCATAAGAAGAAAAGGTGGGCTATGTTCTAGAGAACCTCTTACCATAAAGGCTGAAGACTAGTTGGGTCTCAAAAGAAGATGGAGCTGAGCTGAAAGCAGAAGCGCCTTTGTTGGAGAGACTGTATGTTTGCCCTCGTGGCCATAGGGCCTGGTGTTATTTACAAGAAGCAAATTTTTGAGGGACTGTTCCTGATCAACACTCGTGGCCGAAGAAAGGCCTGGAAGAGCAGATAGGTGTCAAGGGGTTACCGAAACAGAGAGGAGCCAGAAGACTGCCACTGCTGCGCTGACAAGAAGCACTTCTTTGTTTTAATGGTGTTTACTAGTGTTGAGCGATACCGTCCGATACTTGAAAGTATCGGTATCGGAAAGTATCGGCCGATACCGGCAAAGTATCGGATCTAATCCGATACCGATACCCGATACCAATACAAGTCAATGGGACACCAAGTATCGGACGGTATCCTGTATGGTTCCCAGGGTCTGAAGGAGAGGAAACTCTCCTTCAGGCCCTGGGATCCATATCAATGTGTAAAAGAAAGAATTAAAATAAAAAATAGGGATATACTCACCCTCTGACGCGCCCTGGACTTTACCGCCGTAACCGGGAGCCGTTGTACCTAAGAATGCACGCTTGAAGGGCCTTAGATGACGTCACGGCGTTCTGATTGGTCCGTAGCGGTCGCGTGACCGCTACGCCACCAATCACAAAGCCATGACGTCACCTAAGGTCTTTCAAGCGCTTGAAAGACCTTAGATGACGTCATGGCTTTGTGATTGGTCACGTAGCGGTCACGCGACCGCTACGGACCAATCAGAGCGCCGTGACATCATCTAAGGCCCTTCAAGCGCGCATTCTTAGGTACAACGGCTCCCGGTTACGGCGGTAAAGTCCAGGGGCCGCCGGAGAGGTGAGTATATCCCTATTTTTTATTTTAATTCTTTCTTTTACACATTGATATTAATCCTGATACCGATTCCCGATACCACAAAAGTATCGGATCTCGGTATCGGAATTCCGATACCGCAAGTATCGGCCGATACCTGATACTTGCGGTATCGGAATGCTCAACACTAGTGTTTACTTCTTTTAGCAGAACAGGGGTTAATCAGACATGTTGGAAACTCTGAGCATTCAGTAGAGCTCAGTTTGACACTCTTTATAATCTGAATATAATCCTATACAAACAGGGAAGTTAATGCCAATTAATGAAAACACGTAAACTTTATTTGATATACAAAACAAGGTTTAAAAAGTTGTCAATGGGGGTACACATGCAAAATATACTGTACTGCAGAAAAACAGGTTTGTACTGATCTAATATTGACAGTACCTCCGGAGTACCTGGAGGAAACCCACGCAAACATGGGAAAACATACAAACTCCTTGCAGATGGTGTCCTTGGTGGGATTTAAACCCAGGACTCCAGTGCTGCAACACTGCAGTGCTATCCACTGAGCCGCCATGCTGCATAGATAAGTACTAGTGATGAGTGAGTGTACTTGTTGCTCGGGTTTTCCCAAGCACGCTCGGGTGACCTCCGAGTATTTATTATGACTGCTCGGAGATTTAGTTTTCATCATGGCAACTGAATGATTTACAGCTACTAGCCTGCTTGATTACATGTGGAGATTCCCTAGCAACCAGGCAACCCCCACATGTACTTAGCCTGGCTAGTAGCTGTAAATCATTCAGCTGCCATGATGAAAACTAAATCTCCGAGCAGTCATAAATACTCGGAGGTCACCCGAGCATGCTCGGGAAAACCCGAGCAACGAGTTCACTTGCTCATCACTAATAAGTACTAGCAGTATGTGAGTATTAAGTATTAAGTCTTGTTTGCCAGAGAGATCAAATACTTATTTCTCACTAAAAAATGCAAATAAATTTACCGTATTTTTCGCTTTGTAAGACGCTCCGGATTATAAGACGCACCCCAAATTTTGAGGAGAAAAATAGGAAAAAACTTTTTTTAATAAATTGAGGGGGCTTCTTATAATCCATGCGTCTTATTGCTTACCAGGGGTTGTGGCTGCGGTGGATCAGGGTCCCAGGGTCGTTGCTGGAGGCAGGAGTGGAGCATTGCTGCAGGCTGGGATGATGGGGTCTGCAGGGGGGCTTCGGTGCTGCATGGGGGCTGCTGTGCTGCAGGCTGGGATGAGGGGTGCTGCAGGGGGCTCTGGTGCTGCAGGGGGCTCTGGTGCTGCAGGGGGCTCTGGTACTACAGGGGGCTGTGGTGCTGCAGGGCTGTCTCCAGGGCTGTCTCCGGTGCTGCGGGGGGCTCTGGCAACATTTTGTGAAAGACCAGAGCCCCCAGCAGTTCGTCCATGCGTTCCTGTATGACTGACTCCGGGAAAATGGCCGCCGGAATCTCGAGAGATGAGATCTCAGTGCTGAAATCTCATCTCCCGAGATTCCGGCGGCCATTTTCCAGGAGTTAGTCATACTAGAACCCATGGACGAACTGCCGGGGGGCTCTGGTCTTTCACAAAATGTCGCCAGAGCCCCCCGCAGCACCGGAGCCTCCAGCATCACCCGGGGCAGCAGCGGACAACCCCGGCAGTGGCAGCGGGTGACAGCGGCGGCGGGCGACAGCGGCGGCGGGCGGTAGCAGCGGCGGACACCCCCTCATCCCAGCCTGTAATGGTAAGCGGTATATCCGCTTTGTTAGACGCACCCACATTTCCCCCCCAAATTTGGGGGAAATAAAGTGCGTCTTACAAAGCGTAAAATACGGTATATAAATTTATACAATGTGATTTTCTGGATTTTATTTTTGATATTCTATCTCTCAATATTAAAATTAACCTACCCTTAAAATTATAGACTGTTCATGTCTTTGTCAGTGGGCAAACTTAAAAAATCAGCAAGGGATCAAATACTTATTTCCCTCAATGTATGCTACTCTGTGGAACCATTCATCAATTACTGTATACACATGTGGTCAAAATTGTAGGTACCCCTCGTTTAATGTCAGAAAAACCCACAATGGTCACAGAAATAACTTGAATCTGACAAAAGTAATAATAAATAAAAAATCAATGAAAATGAACAAATGAAAGTCAGACATTGCTTTTCAACCATGCTTCCACATAATTTAAAAAAATAAATAAAACTCATGAAATAGGCCTGGACAGAAATTTTAGTACCCTTAACTTAATATTTTGTTGCACAATCTTTTCAGGCAATCAATGCAATCAAATGATTCCTGTAACTGTCAATGAAACTTCTGAACCTCTCAACAGGTATTTTGGCCCACTCCTTAAGAGCAAACTGCTCCAGTTGCTCATGCTTGAAGGTTGCCTTTTCCAAACGGCATGTTTCAGCTCTTTCCAAAGATGCCCAATAGGATTTAGGTAAGGGCTCATAGAAGGCCACTTTAGAATAGCCCAATGTTTTCCTCTTAGCCATTCTTGGGTGTTTTTAGTTGTGTGTTTTGGGTCATTATCCTGTTACAAGACCCATGTCCTGCGACTGAGACCAAGCTTTCTGATACTGGGCAGCACATTTCTCTCTAGAATCCCTTGCAAGTCTTGAGATTTCATTGTACCCTGCATGGATTCTAGACACCCTGTGCCAGATGCAGCAAAGCAGCTCCAGAACATAACAGAGCCTCCTCCATGTTTCACAGAAGGGACAGTGTTCTTTTCTTGATATGATTCATTTTTCCATCTGTGAACATAGAGCTGATGTGCCTTTGTCTCATCTGTCCATAGGACATTCTCCCAGAAGCTTTGTGGCTTGTCAACTAGTGATGAGAGAGTATACTCGTTTCTTGAGATTTCCGAGCATGCTCGAATGATCTCCGAGTATTTTGGGCGTGCTCGGAGATTTAGTTTGTGTCTCTGCAGCTGCATGATTTGCAGCTGCTAGACAGCCTGAACACATGTGGGGATTCTCTAACAAACAGGCAATTCCCACATGTATTCAGGCTGTCTAAATCTTCGAGCACACCCAAAATACTCGATCACCCGAGCATGCTCGGAAATGTCGGGTACCGAGCATACTCGCGCTCATCACTATTGTCAACATGTAGTTTGGCAAATTCCAGTCTGGCTTTTTTATGATTTTTTTTCAACAATGGTGTCCTCCTAGGTCGTCTCCCATGAAGCCCAGTATTTTTTCTCATACAACGACAGATGGTGCGATCTGACACTAATGTTCCTCGAGCTTGAAGTTCACCTTTAATCTGTTTAGAAGTTTTCCTGGGCTATTTTGTTACCATTAGTATTATCCATCTCTTTGATTTGTCATCAATTTTCCTCCTGTGGCCACGCCCAGGGAAGTTGGCTACAGTCCCATGGATCTTAAATTTCTGAATAATATGTGCAACTGTAGTCACAGGAACATTAATCTGCTTGGAGATGGTCTTATAACTTTTACCTTTAACATGTTTGTCTATAATTTTCTTTTTAATCTCTTGACACAACTCTTTCAGTTGCTTATTCTGGTGCATGTTGAGTGTGATACACACCGTGTCACCAAACAGCACAGTGAGTATCTGTAGCCCTATATACAGGCCCACTCACTGATTCCAAGATTGTAGACACCTGTGATGCTAGTTAGGTGACACACTTTGATTTAACATGTCCCTTTTGTCACATTATTTTCAGGGGTACCATCATTTCTGTCCACGCCTATTTCATGAGTTTATTTTTTCTAAATTCTGTGAAAGCATGGTTGAAAAGCAATGTCTGACTTTCATTTGTTCATTTTCATAGATCTTTTACTTATTATTACATTTGTCAGATTCAAGTTATTTCTGTGACCATTGTGGGGTTTTCTGTCATTAAACAAGGGGTACCAACAATTTTGACCACATGTGTATGACTTGTTAGTAACTTCATATGATTACCTTATATTAAAACATAAGATATTTTATACCCTTTGCTGGGTTGGACTCAGATAGAGACTTCTTCCTCTTGGTTACCTTTTTGGTTTAGGGTATGCTCCACGTAGCCCAGTGGAATTTTTTATAGGTTAACATGTTGTGACCATATTGTGTCCACAGATTCCCTCACAGGATGCATGGATTTTAACAAATACGATAAAACTTGGGTTACTCAACTCGGGTGGTGTTTGGTGAGAAGCCGAGTACTGATGAAGAGACACATGATTTTAAAGACTTGAAACTGAGAATTAGAGAGCTATTTAGAAAAGAATGAAAAGGTGGTGGAATAAAGTTGTTTTAGAAAACTATTTCAGTTCATGTCAACTGAAGATGGCACTCCTATAAATCCATTCCAGTGTAACACCCCAGGGAACCGGTTGTTACAGTGGTATTGCCTTCCTCATGGGGAGGGTGATGCAATGCCTGGAAGCGACAAGGATCCCTTTAACAGTTAACATGTACACACAACACTGTTCTGACTCCAGGCCAGAAGGGGCAGCTCTAGACCCGGTTTGAGGGTAGCTTCCCTATATATTCTGGCTGGAGGAGGAGTTAGAGAACAATCATTGAGGAGAGCTGGATCAGTGCAGACATGAGATTCTGCAGCTCCTGACAGGAGAGTCAGGCAGATTGTAAGAGACTGTGAGTGGAGAAGAGGCAAAGGAGAGGAAAGATACTGGGAGTGGAGCTGCAAGAAGGCTCACTCCAGATTCAGCGCAAGAAACCGGAGGCTGGAATTCCGAGGTTGTGGGGGTTACTGTATGCCCCACAGCAGAAACCAACGGGCAGGAGATTCCAAGTTTCCTGTCCACCATTACACCTGAAGGCACAGCACACCTGTAAAAAGGCTCGAGTTGCCTGCTATGCAGGTAGTGTCCACCTGAAAGTGACAGAGAGAAAGAGAGGACCTTGGATGAAGTCTCAGACAGCAAGGAACTTAGAACACAGTGCAGAAAAGAAGTCTTCCAACCCCACCTGGCTAGGGGGATTCTGAATCACTTCCAGGCTGCCCGGACGTCACCATCTCTTGTTTCCTGTACACTGGACTGTGCCTGCAATCTACCAGGAAAAGGTAAAGAGACTGCAACCTTGTGTCCTCTAATTCTTTCTTGCACCTCACCATCTCTCATCCTTACCAACTACATCGGGAGCCCTTGGGACTGAACTCTACCTGTGGGGAGCTGTACCATCTAAGCTGTAATACCATCATCTCCAGTGGACCCCTTTAAGCAGCATCGGCCATCCCTGGCTGAGTACCACAGGTGGCATCACAAACACCTCCTAAATTAGACTTTATTCCCATTTCTGCTAATTCCCCTTTTATTGGATGCCCAGGGCCACAGACCGGGTCACTGCCACTGTGACACATCCCTTTAAGAACCAGCCCGGTTCCTAGTACCCCCTGGTCCTAGCGGGCGCTCCATCAGCGCTCCAGAAGACCATCCACAAAAAGAATCATTCTTACAATTTCAGAGACAAGAAAACAACGAAACCTTAAGGGTAATAAATTTATATTAGCACTGTCTATTTAAATCACAATTTAAAGACCTCTCCAGTGGCCTTTCTTTTTTTACCGGTGGAGGGTTCTGATTATTTTACTTTAGTCAAAGATCTGGAACTCTTTGCTTGTAAACTTATTTTTTAAAAACTTTAGTCAGGCCCTGCAAGACTTGGAATCCTTGGAAGTAAAACACCTGCAGTCCAATGTTCCCTTCCTGCCAGTGCATTTGTACCAATGCTAACAGTCATTTCCACCTTTTTCCGCTTGTGCACAAGTGGTGATTTTTCTCAAGTTGGTCAGAGAGAATCTAGCTAGACTAGGTACAGATGTTACCCACGGTAATCTCTCTTGACCACTTAGACAAGCTATCAATGAATTAAAGAAAATGAAAGATATAGTGATCAAAAGAGCAGACAAGGGTGGTAATTTAGTCATCTGGCCAGTGCATATGTACTAGGCAGATGCGTTTAAAAATTGAATAGGATGGAATGCTAAAAGAGATGGGATGCAATTCCATTATTGAACTTTAAGAAAGAACTTTCGGATTTGCTTGAGGGAAGCCTTGTTACCAGAATATCCTACAGCTCCCACCTTTTATCTGCTGTCTAAGGTTCACAAGGACCCATTATGCCCATTAGGCAGACCTTCTCAGGCATGGGGGTCTCAGGCATGGGGGTCTTTTTGAGACGGATTGCTAAATTATTGACTTCTACTTACAGAAATACATTAAAACACTTCCTTCATTTGTGAAGGATACTACAGATGCTCTTAGAAGACTTGACAGTTTAACTCTTCATAATGACATGTGGCTTGTTACCTACGATGTGGAGTCCCTGTACTCATCGATATGCCATGATCATGGGATTCAAGCAGCTAAATTCTTTTTAAATATGACTAAGCTTGAACCAGAGATGGCTGAATTTATCTTGTCATTGTTACAATTTATACTTACCGATAATTTCTTTGTTTTCAGGACCACCCCTTCCTACAGTTCCAGGAAACAGCAATGGGAGACTCTTGTGTGCCCTCATATGCTAAAAATTTCCTGGGCTGAGGGAAAGGGACACAGTCATTGGCATGCCTGGTCATGATTCTGTGATCTCGTGGTCACTGTATATCGACGATGTGTCAGTCATCTGGCAGAGCTCCGCATCATAGCATGACTTATTTCTTAAACATGTTAACATCAATGATCTGACATAAAGCTCACTTGGGAATATAGTCAGATACAAATAGATTTTTTGGATCCCTTGATCTCTAAATCACCTGATGGAGTTACTAGCATGGATATCTTCCATTAAACAACAACATCAAATGCACTCTTGCAGTTTGTGTCATCTCACCCATCCATTTTTAAGAGCTCTATTCCAACAGGGCAATCAAGCTAACAACTTATTTTGTAGATTCAAGAATAGGGGATATAACAATCATGATATTAAAAGACGAGTCAGAAACACAGATAGACAAATTCTTTTAACGAATCAGACAAAACCCAAAGCAACAGCACTAGACTCTATCTACACCAAGGTTTATTACCACCTTATACTCAAATTGGACTGATATCAAAAAGATTATTTCAAGACATTGGCCTGTTCTTCTTACAATACCAACTTACTCAACATCCCCTAACTGCCTAGCGCAAAGTGGATATTCTGCTTGTAAATATATCTTGAAGGTAAAAATATTTTCCAAAATCTTTGAGAAGTTCATCATATAACCTGTGAGACAGAAGCGGTGGTCTACCATGCAACTTGCCTCTATGGCCGGATATATATAGGAATGACGACAAAACTATTAAAAATTATAAACCCACAACTGCTGTCCTAAGGGATTTGGAGTGTGTGGGATGATGATGTCTTCAGTATATGGGAATCTGGGTGGGGGGGCAATATTAAACAGAAACTGTTACAAAAAGAGACACACTGGATGGTCACGTTGGATACTTTAGCAATAAGAGGCCTCAATTAAATCAATAGTTTCAAGTCTTTCTCTGAATGATTGTTTTACCCTAAACAAATGTTTTGTATTATTTTTAAGGGTAGGGCTATATGTGTGTTTTTCGTCATAACCCTTTATTAACTTTGCTTCCTTTTGTATATATCTTTGTTTTTCTTTTTTCTGATGCTCTACTCCTATGGAATCCATACCCTCTAGCATATACGGTTGGGTGAAAAAGTGTTTCCTTCCTGATCTCATATTCTTTTGCGTGTTTGTCACACTTCAATGCTTCAGATCACCAAACATATTTAAATATTAGACAAAGATAACACAAGTAAACACAAAATGCAGTTTTGAAATGAAGGCCTTTACTATTAAGGGAAATAGAAATCCAAACAAATCTAAATGTGACAAACATGCAAAAGAATAGGAAAGAGGGAAAACGTTTTCACACAGCTGATTACATCTTATCCTATGGGCCTCTCAAGTTTCCAGATGTGTATTAGCCGCCTTTTACAAAGAAGGACTTTTATACTTACATTTATCCGTATTAAACTTTATACCTATGGTCTCTCTGTTTCCTATTATTATTATATTTTTAATTTCCTATTATCAGTTATCTTTTTACATTACTTATAAATTTGCGATATTTACTGTAATAGTGTATCATGATGTTTTTTGCACACGGTAATTTGTTTTTATGTTAATATTGCTACTCCATTTCATCAGCAGCAAGCAAATTATTTATCTCTTTCAGAATGCTGTTTATTTCCTGTGACTCCACCCTCGACAGTGGTGCGGCTGTGTTGGGTCACCATGGCAACTGAGGGTTCTTCTCCCCTTGCCTAGTGCGGCACGACCTCACCTCTTCATAGCGAGAATGGACGTTTATGGCCCACATAGAAAGCCATGTTTCTTATATAGACTATTTTGTTTTATTATTTTTTTCATTCGTTCATCCGTTTCCTTGCTCTTATTTATGGGCGGCCTGGCCGCATCACCATGATGGGTGGAAGGTTCTCTCCATCTCCATCATTAGTAGTGCTGTTTCATCCACTCCTTTATATATTATCTGATTAGTACTTCTCCCCATGCCCCTCCCCATTTTTGACGCGGCTGCGTCTCGTCGCCATAGATCAAGGGGTCCCCTCTCCTTGCTGTGGGCGGCATGACGCCACCTGCGTCACGCGGGGTCAAACTTCCTTGTCCCTGTGAAGCCTCATACCAAAGGCTCTGCCTCTTTCAACTTTTAGGCTGCACCACGTCGCTCTGGTTACTTGTGAGGGGGGAACTCCCTTTCCGTCATCTGTGGTGCAACTTGACTTGTATTGCCAGAAGATGACACCATTGGGGATTTATCTTCAGAGGGTCCTGATTCTTTAATTAGCGAAAACGCACCCCACGCATGCACTGCACGGCCGCGGTGGCTTCCTGGGCCGGGCACGTTGCTGTGGTGATGGGGATAATGATGCACGTCCTCTCCCCCATCATACACGGCATGTGGCAGATGAATACTATCAGCCACCACTTGCTCTCGCTGTTAACAGTTGAATACAACTCTCAACATTGTCTCCTTCTAGCGCTGGTCACAGCACAAGCAGGGGAGCGTAATGTGAGCTGTTTTGACTTCAGCACCCGGCACTGGGGAACAGACCAAACAATATTGCTGATTCCTAGGTGCTGGTATGTGTCACACTGATGACACAGGGATGTCATCTGTGTGTCATCAGTGTGCACATGTGCGGGATGTTTTGTGGCCCGTACTACTATCGGAAACACTGACGTCTGAAAAAGCTTTTAGTGAACTCGGTCATTTGCCAAACTTTGTCCGACTTTTGACAATTTTTAGAAAAAATGTTCGGTAATCCAAACACAAATCCAAAATAAGTTTGTGCCAATTGTAGGCGAGATAGGCGAATGTTTTCTGAACAAGTTCGCTCATCTCTAATCTCTATCGCCCCAGACTGGGGATATTATTTATAGTTCTGTGATGCCATTACCTGTCTTTGCTGGGTTGGACTCAGATAGAGACTTATTTTTCTTGGTTACATTTAACTGAACACATGTGCTCACCCAGGGACAACTGTATAGGGTGTTTAGCGAAGTGGAGTTAGAAGTTGGCAAAATTCCCCCCTTACATGTGCATGCATTATTTATTGTGCATATTATCAAGTCTAAAAAGGGCAATGGTACATTCACATGTAAAGTAACTCATCATTGTAAGGATACAGATAAAAATTTAAAAAGTTTTAAAAGGTTGTAAGTATTCTTACTTCTTATCAAGTGTAAGAAAGATTAACAAGACCTGCATCTACTGTAATATATTAAGTTACACTCCTTCTGTCTTTTGAATAGATAAAGCTCAGTGAGATGAAGACGTCATAGTCCCCTGAGATCTCAAAATGAAGAAAAAATGTTATGTCATGGAAGAACTGTATTTCCTTTGTTCTTATGTCCCATGAATGTTTCATGCGGTTGCTTGGATAAGTTGTTTCTGGATCACTGCCTGTTCTGTTCTGTAACAGACACTTATGGCCAAAGAGGTAAAGCTCTGAGGATCTCAGAGTAATATGACTATCCTTGGACATGAAGAATGTTTAAATGGAAACTGGAGATTAGATATTACATTGTTGCCAAGTATACACTTTTTTTCTACTTTACAGCATTAGAAGGTCTGTCCTGTTTATTTACTTTAATGGGGTTGTCTGGTTTAGAAAATCCATTTCCAAAAATCTTATTAGGGAATTCTAGAGATAAAAAAGGTTCACTGTTTATGAACCAAATCTAGTAATCAGTCTCTCTCTCTGGAGGACTGGCATGCAAATGAAGAACATGCAATCCATTGATTTAAATGAGCACTATGCAATGCTTCATTTCTCCTGTGCCGACACTGCAGACATATCAAACACTGAGATTTTTCTGCACAGATTATAACTCATTGCTGAGGTCCCAACAAGACACCATGTGATCAATTCATTGAATAATAAGACAATGCAAAAAGAGATAAATATCGTGCCTTTAAATGGAACCTGACAGCTGGTACATGCTGTCCAATCCGTGTACAGCATGTATCAGGCACTGGCTGTATGATCTCCGCCATTTATGCCTGACCTTTTTGACTAGTCTCCTACATAACCTGGTCCCCAGCAGCTTATAGGGTATGATTCAATCATGGCTGTAATAATGCATCCAGTGTCTGATACATTCTGCCCATGGATCAGATTACCTTTAAAATATTATTAAATTGTATAGTGCATTAAAATACTGTATGCCAGAAGTTATTACCATTAAAAGGGCTGTCCCCTGTCCCCTTTCAGAAACTCTTGCGCACTGGGAGCAGTTTTTGTATAAAAACAACCTCCTCTACTCCCTCTCCCCAGGTCCAGCGCTGAGTTTCTGTGGCTTCTGGTGTCTGGTATCAGCCACCGTGCTGCCATCACATCGACAGCATGGCAGCCAATCGGTGAGCTCAGCAGCTCTGCTTGTGTAGATGAAACACCGCTCAAAGCTGCTGAGCTCACTAATTGGCTGTCACACTGTTGATGTGATGTCTGTGCCACAGCCAATACCAGACAGAAGGAGCAGCGCTAAGAACTCAGCACAGGACCAGACGAAAATGAGTAAAGTGCAGTTTGTTTTTATAACAAAATTTTCTGAAGGGAGGTGTCACCTTTAAATTATCACTTACCGTATTTTTCGGACTACAAGACGCACTTTTTTCCCCAAAAAATGTAAGGGGAAAATGGGGGTGCGTCTTGTAGTCGGAATATACTTACAAATTATGCGGCAGCGGCGGCGGTCCCGATGCAGCCTCCCTTCCCATGCTGGTGCGGCTGTGGCTGTGCTGCGGGCTGGGACTGTGCTGCGGGCAGGGGCTGTGCTGTGGGGCTGTGGCAGCGGCTCTCTGGGCTCAGTGGGGGCTCCGACGGCATTTCTTCAAAGCCCGGAGGCCCCCCGCTCATCCGGCATGTTGCGGTGGCCTCCGAGAACATAGGCGCCAGGAAAATGGCCGCCGGGCCGGCGCACACCCAGATTCAAATCTCGTCAATGAGATCTCGTCTCCCGAGATCTCGGGGCGAGATCTCGGCAACAAGATCTGAATCTGAGCGTGCGCCAGCCCAGCGGCCATTTTCCTGGCGCCCATGTTCTCGGAGGCCACCGCAACATGCCGGATGAGTGGGGGGCCTCCGGGCTTTGAAGAAATGCCGTCGGAGCCCCCACGGAGCCCAGAGAGCCGCTGCCACAGCCCCGCAGCACAGCCTGTGCCCCAGAGCACAGCCACTGCCCGCAGCACAGCTTGTGCCCCAGAGCCCAGCCTGTGCCCCAGAGCCCAGCCACTGCCCGCATCACAGCTTGTGCCCCAGAGCCCAGCCTGTGCCCCAGAGCCCAGCCACTGCCCGCAGCACAGCTTGTGCCCCAGAGCCCAGCCTGTGTCCCGGAGCCCAGCCCGTGCCCCAGAGCCCAGCCACTGCCCGCAGCACAGCTTGTGCCCCAGAGCCCAGCCTGTGCCCCGGAGCCCAGCCACTGTTCTGGAGCGGAGCACAGCCCCTGCCCCGGAGCACAGAGCCTCCACCCCTGCCCAAGCACAGAGCACTGGCCTGGGATGGGATTTCCTGGAGGTCAACGCACCAGCCTGGACCACCGAAAGGCCCCTGTGACCACTTCTCCACCTATGGCGATCCCTTCACTGGTAAGCTGAATTCGGACTGTAAGACGTACCCCCATTTGAAACATTTTTTTTTTTTCATTATTTTTATTCTGAAAATTTGGGGTGCGTCTTATCGTCCGGTGTGTCTTATAGTCCGAAAAATACGGTACTTATAAGAGTAGACAGTGCCAGTATGCACAAATACTAATACAGATCTATTAGTCAGTCAAATCATAAACTAAGCAAGCATGGCACAACTAAGTATTAGTGATGAGCGAGTGTGCTCGTTACTCGAAATTTCTGAGCATGCTTGGGTGTTCTCCAAGTATTTTGGACGTGCTCATAGATTATGTTTGTGTCTCCACAGCTGCATGATTTGCGGCTGCTAGACAGCCTGAATACATATGAGGATTCCCTAACAAACAGACAATCCCTGCATGTGTTCATAATCTCTGAGCACGCCCAAGATACTAGGAGATCACCTGAGCATACTCTCGCTCATCACTAGTATCCTTGAGTAAATGCTAAATGGAGACTATTACATTATCAATAATGTTGCCCAGGTGTTTGTTTTAACCTACTGTACTTCACTGCAATAAGCAAAACGTCCGATGCATACATAGTATAGTGTCTGGAGGGAACACAAAGATAAAATGCTGCAAAAAATGTGCTAATGCTGTCTTAGGTTTTAATCAGAAGAATTTTTTTTGTTCTTTTTTATTCAGTTATGTTACGTTTTATTTTTTTTATTTTGTTGTTTTGTTTTTAATTTGTTGCTCTTGGATTTGAGAAGATTATTATATTTTGTCCCTAAAACAAAAGTTGAAGACTATTTTTCAAATCCATACCCCATCAGAAGGAAAGTTACAGTTGTGTGAAAATGTTTTTGCCCCCTTCCTGATTTCCTGTTCTTTTGCATGTGTGTCACACTTAAATGTTTCAGATCACCAAACACATTTAACCCCTTAACGACCGCCGATACGCCTTTTAACGGCGGTAGTTAAGGGTGCTATTCACTTTTTTTAATGAAAAAATTGAATAGCGCCCCCAGAGTCAGATTTTCTCTGAGGTCTCGGTTGCCGGGGGTAGCCAAGACCACAGAGAACATGATTCGGGGGGGTTTTACTGACTCCCGGGTTGCGATTGCTGGTAATTAACCGTTTACCGGCGGTCGCAAAAAAAAGCGATTTCCCATTTAATTTCTCTGTCCTCGGCTGTGATCGCACATCAGAGGACAGAGAAATGGGTCCCCGATTGCCCCCCAATACTCACCCGGTACCCTGATGCCCCTCGTGGCTCCAGATGGGCGCCGCCATCTTGTTCCGGCAAAAAAATGGCGGGCGCATGCGCAGTGCGCCCACCGGCCGGCACCAGGAAGATCTTTGGGGTCTCTGCTGCTGGGGGTAGCCAAGACCCCAAAGAACATGATCTGGGTCGGTTTTTACCGACCCCTGATTTGCGATCGCCGGTAAATAACTGTTTACCGGCGGCCGCAAAAAAAAAGCAATGTGTCATTCTCTGTCCTCTGATGTGATCGCACATCAGAGGACAGAGAAATAGGGGGATCGGGGACCCTGTTATACTTACTGTTGTCCCTGGGTCCTCCTGCGTCCCCTCCTGGCCGCCGACTTCTTCCTCCGGTAAGAAAATGGCGGGCGCATGTGCAGTGCACCCACCATGATCTGCCAGCCGGCAACTAGAGGAGTTGGGCTAAAGTTAAGGGTAGGGCTAGGGTTAGGGTTGGGGTTAAAGTTAGGGTTAGGACTAGGGTTAGGGTTAGGGATAGGGCTAGGGTTAGGGTTGGGGCTAGGGTTGGGGCTAAAGTTAGGGTTAGGGATGGGGCTAAAGTTAGGGCTAGGGTTAGGGTTGGGACTAAAGTTAGGGTTAGGGTTGGTGCTAAAGTTAGGGCTAGGGTTGGGGCTAAAGTTAGGATTGCAGTTGGGATTAGGGTTGGGGCTAAAGTTAAGGTTGGGGTTAAAGTTAGGGCTAAAGTTAGGGTTAGAGTTGGGATTAGGTTTGAGTTGTGGTTAGGGTTGGGATTAGGGTTTGGATTAGGGTTAGGGTTGGTATTAGGGTTAGGGTTGGCATTAGGGTTACGTTTGGGAACAGGATTAGGTTTGGGATTAGGGTTAAGGTTAGGGTTGGGATTAGGGTTAGGGGTGAATTGGGATTAGGGTTAGGTTTGAGGTTAGGGTTGAGATTAGGATTAGGGGTGTGTTGGGCTTAGGATTTTGATTAAAGTTATGGTTAGGGTTGGGATTAGGGTTAGGGGTGTTTTGGGGTTAGGGTTGTGATTAGGGTTATGGATCGGGTTGGGATTAGGGTTAGGGGTGTGTTGGGGTTAGGGTTGGAGTTAGAATTGGGGGTTTCCACTGTTTAGGTACATCAGGGGGTCTCCAAACGCAACAGCCAATTTTGCGCTCAAAAAGTCAAATGGTGCTCCCTCCCTTCTGAGTTCTGCCGTGCGGGCAACAGTGTACTCAGGACAAATTGGACAAAAAATGTTTGGGTCCAATTTCTCCTGTTACCTTTGTGAAAATAAAAACCTGGGGGCTAAAAAATATTTTTTGTGGAAAAATATTTTTATTTTACCGACCATAAATTATAAACTTCCGTTAAGCACTTGGGCCTTCAAAGTTCTCACCACACTTCTAGATAAGTTCCTTGGGGGGTCTAATTTCCAAAATGGGGTCACTTGTGGAGGGTTTCTACTGTTTAGGTACATCAGGGGCTCTGCGAACACAACATAACGCCCGCAGACCATTCCATCAAAAGTCTGCATTCCAAAACGGCGCTCCTTCCCTTCCGAGCTCTGCCATGCGCACAATAAATTTTAGGGTCCAATTTCTCCTGTTACCCTTGTGAAAGTAAAAATTTGGGGATGAAGAGATAATTTTTGTCGAAAAAATATGAGTTTTTTTATTTTCATGGCTCTAGATTATAAACTTCTGTGAAGTTGTTCGGGGTTCATAGTGCTCACCTCACATCTAGATAAGCTCTTTGGGGGGTCTAGTTTCCAAAATGGGGTCAATTGTGGGGGGTTTCTACTGTTTAGGTACATCAGAAGCTCTGCAAATGCAACATGACGCCCGCAGACCATCCCATCAAAGTCTGCATTGCAAACGGCGCTCCTTCCCTTCTGAGCCCCGATGTATGCCCAAACAGTGGTCCCCCCACATATGGGGTATCAGCGTACTCAGGACAAACTTGTCAACAAATTTTAGGGTCCAATTTCTCCTGTTACCCTTGAGAAAATAAAAAATTGCAGGCTAAAAAAATCATTTATAGGGAAAAAAAAGGATTTTTTATTTTCACGGCTCTACTTTATAAATTTCTGTGAAGCACTTGAGGGTTCAAAGTGCTCAACACACATCTAGATAAGTTCCATATGGGGTCTAGTTTCCAAAATAGTGTCACTTGTGGGGGGTTTCCACTGTTTAGGCACATCAAGGGCTCTCCAAACGCGACATGGCGTCCGATTTCAATTCCAACCAATTCTGCATTGAAAAAGTCAAAAGGAACTCCTTCTCTTCCAAGCTCTGCTATGCGCCCAAACTGTGGTTTACCCCCACATATGGGGTATCGGCGTACTCAGGGCAAATTTCACAACAACTTTCGTGGTCTAATTTCTCCTGTTACCCTTGTTAAAATAAAAATTTTGGGGCAAAAATATCATTTCTGTAGAAAAAATGCGATTTTTTATTTTTACGACTCTTCATTATAAACTTCTGTGAAGCACCTGGGAGTTTAAAGTGCTCACCACACATCTAGATAAGTTCCTTAAGGGGTCTAGCTTCCAAAATGGTGTCACTTGTGGGAGGATTCCACTGTTTAGGCACATCAGGAGTTCTCCAAACGAGACATGGCATCCGATCTCAATTCCAGCCAATCCTGCATTGAAACAGTCAAATGGCGCTCCTTCTCTTCCAAGCCTTGCCGTGCGCCCAAACAGTGGTTTACCCCCACATATGGGGTATCGGTGTATTCAAGAGAATTGCATAACAAAATTTGTGGTTCATTTTCTCTTTTTACACTGGTGAAAATAAAAAAAATTGGTTCTGAATAAAATGTTTGCAAAAAAAAGTTTAATGTTCATTTTTTCCTTCCACATTGTTTCAGTTCCTGTGAAGCACGTAAAGGGTTAATAAACTTCTTGAATGTGGTTTTGAGCACCTTGAGGGGTGTAGTTTTTAGAATGGTGTCAAGTTTGGGTATTTTCTGGGATGTACACCCCTCAAAGTGACTTTAAATGTGAGATGGTCCCTAAAAAAATGGTTTTGTAAATTTTGTTGGAAAAATGAGAAATCGCTCGTCAACTTTTAACCCTTATAACTGCCTAACAAAAAAAAAAATTGTTTCCAAAATTGTGCTGATGTAAAGTAGATATGTGGGAAATGTTATTTTTTAACTATTTTGTGTGACATGTCTCTCTGATTTAAGGGCATAAAAATTTGAAAATTGCAACATTTAAAAAATTTTCTCTATATTTTCGTTTTTTTCACAAATAATCGCAAGTAATATCGAAGAAATGTTACCAGTACCATGAAGTTCAATATGTCATGGAAAAATGATCTCAGAATCAGCAGGATCCATTAGAGTGTTCCAGAGTTATAACCTCATAAAGTGACAGTGGTCAGAATTGCAAAAATTGGCTCGGTCATTAAGTACCAAATTGGCTCTGTCACTAAGGGGTTAAATATTAGAGAAAGAAAACACAAGTAAGCACAAAATGCAGTTTTAAAATGAAGAACTTTATTATTAACCCCTTAGTGACTTAGCCAATTTTGACCTTAATGAGCAAGCCCATTTTCCCAAAATTCCCTTAGTGCAAATTCCCTCAGTGCGTGCACTGGGGGATTCATAAGTCTGCAGTCACTCTGTGTGAATAATTAATTTAGACTGGACGAGCTCTTTAATCACAGTTATGTTTGCTGTACTCAGAGTAAATTGTAATCACTGTGCAGTGAGATCAGAGCAGGCTGTCATTACATGTCTCACACAGGAGTAGCCTGCCTAGTCTGAGCTACTCCTGTGTGAGATATATAATGCAGACTAGCTGGGCAGTGGAACTTGGATGTGAACATTACAGCTAGTGGCCGTGAAATGATGTTTCCGCTGTTGTTGGGTTCATTCGAGAATTCACGAGTAGTAAAGAAGGGGCATCAATGCAATCAGAAGTAGCCACAAGTTCTCGCTGACTCTAGATCATAATACAACATTCATGAGCAATAGCTTTCGGAAAATATATTAGTATACATAGACATACACCCATGGTTTACATTAATTACCTATTGTTGGTTACAATGAAATTTGATTAATTTATGTTTTGTTCTATTTAATAAAGTTTAACTGGTGTATAAAATTGTTGTTAGTATATTCAAAACATAAAAGGAAATAAGTAGCTGAAAGGGACCCAAGATTTTGACTGCCTAGGGGCCTCCACTGGGTTTAATACAGAATTGCTTTGCTCCCAAGCACTCAAAGTTGAGAGATCCCAAATCCAATTATGGAGTATGGATCTATGCACTTGTCAAAGCACACTTTTGCATCTACTTTCTGAATGAAGACAGCAAAATAGGGTAATCAACCATTAGAATAATTTTCTAGACTTCACAATGTTCTCATTCTGCAGATTATAAGGTTATAAAAATGTATTAGAGATTGCTATCTGAAGTCCAAAGCATGGGAACCATTTAAAGTGAAACTGTCAGCATTTTTTTTCGATGTAATCTGACATCATCACGAGTTAGCAATAGAGACCCTGATCCAACAATGTATTACTTAGTACATAGAGAAAAAGTTTTCTATGTTGCAGATCTGGCAGAGCTCAGTTGTTGATCTGTGTATAACCCTGCCCATACCACTGAGTCGCCCGTCAGGGCAGTGGGGTGCTCGGTACCAGGTCCTTTACTTAAAGGGACATGTCACGGTGACGGCGACCAGGTCCGTGGCCCTGGGCGCCCATGTTAAAAGGAAGGTCTTCAAAGCATTTTTTGAAATTAGGAAAGTTCATGACTAGTGTTGAGCATTCCGATACCGCAAGTATCAGGTATCGGCCGATACTTGCGGTATCGGAATTCCGATACCGAGATCCGATACTTTTGTGGTATCGGGAATCGGAATCGGATTTGAAATCGGATTCCCTTCTGGGAATTTAGGACCTGAGGGATGACGTCATGGCTTCTGATTGGTCGTGTGGCGGTCACATAAGCGGCACGCGACCAATCAGAAGCCGTGACGTCATGGAAGGTGCTGAACGCGCTCATTTTAAGCAAAGAAGGCTGCCGGTTCACAGCTGTAAGGTCCAGGCTGCGTCGGAGAGGTGAGTATATCAATATTTTTTATTTTAATTCTTTATTTTACACATTAATATGGATCCCAGGGCCTGAAGGAGAGTTTCCTCTCCTTCAGACCCTGGGAACCATCAGGGATAACTTCCGATACTTGAGTCCCATTGACTTGTATTGGTATCGGGTATCGGTATCGGATCAGATCCGATACTTTGCCAGTATCGGCCGATACTTTCCGATACCGATACTTTCAAGTATCGGATGGTATCGCTCAACACTATTCATGACGCCACCTGTGGTATTTGGTCAGGGATGACCAACACTGCTTAAAGGGGTCCTCTGGGGTGATGTTATGGCAGCCAGATGGTATAACTTCCCACAGGTGAATTAGGTCCCCAGGGCTCCCGGTGAATAGATGGAAGATGGTGAGTGGTGCAGTAGAGAACGAAGGACACAGTTGTGCAGTTTTTTACCTGGTTTACTGATGGTAGCAGGTAGCCACAGTCCAGGGCACCAGATCACAGGTAAAGGCAGGGTCCAGCCGGCTTGGAAGCGAGTTCAGAGTCCAGCTTTACCAGGGGGAGTTAAAAGCCTTCCTTCTAGCGCTGTGTTGCTATAGTCCCTTACTGCCTATGGCTTTGTAGCAAGGTCCTCTCAGTTATCTCTGTCCTATGTGTAAGTGGGACACAAACCGGTATGACAGGTGACTCGAGCCTTTCTAAAGGGGCTCTATCATGACCCGGGCTCTCTGTGTCACTGTGTCTCCTGGGTGTTAGGGCGGACAGGTGATGTATAATCCAGCTGTCCTGCCGGTTTCTGCTGTGTGTCTTAGAGTCCCACAAAAGCCTCGGTCTTCTGGCTACCAGTGTCAGCGCTCAACCTGGGATGTAGCCCAGTCCCAGCTATTCTCCCCTGTTGTCACTCTCCTGTGCTTCGCTCTCCAGCACATTAGCTACTGTAAAGGCTGTTCTTCCTTCTGTATCTCGCTATCTAGGAGCTACAGCATCTCAGGCTGTACGACCCCTCACCCGTCCTTCTGCCTCAGACTGCTCCAGTCTGTTGTCTTCCCAACTGCCTAGCAACTGCCAAGCAACTAACTCCTCCTCCTGACTAAAGAGAGAGCAGCTCCCCTGATTTTGGGTGTAGAGCTCCCCTTTCTGGACTGAAGTCAGAATGGTGTTGTATGTGCTAACTACCTGTTAAAAGGAATCCTCCATCGCTTCCAAGCGTGACATCACTCTCTCCATGAGGAAAGCAATGCTACTGTGACAACCAGCACCCTGGGGCGTCACACTACAGCTTTCTGTGTACATTGTATATTGATAGATCAGTGCTCATCAGTGTTAAGGGCGTGGTTGGACTTTGATGCACTAGGCCAATTGCCTTCTAGTGATAATCTCCTGCTGATAATATGCTGCTTGTATTAAAACAGCAAAACATAGCCCAGTAAGTGACACATTCCTGTAATTAGGGATTCTGCTCCTACATTATGATGCTCTCATATTACATAGCAAAACCCTGGTAACAGATTATCTTTAAGTGATTTTTACACTTTTCTACTACAGTTCTATTAGATAGAGCTGGTGCAGACAAATGTATTATCAGTCTGCGTGCGATTTGACAAAACATGGTTCCCACCCTGACCAATGTTATTCTTTGGAGCCATGCATAAGTCCGATTTTTTCCTCAGACAGAACCAGTCCAGGGAAAAAATCTAAGCATGCCTGCGTTAGATCTGATATTCTGTTGGCACGCAGCCATACAAGTCAATAAGTACATGGAAAACACTGGACAGCACACTAATGACATACCTTGTATGAGTGTAATCCGATTTCCATGGACTGAGAAGATGGATCACAATATGGTCACACTCTGATCAAACTCTGATCAGACCTGATTCTCTTGGATGAGAAAATCTCAGTCTATCTGCACCTGCCATTATAAACATTTCAGTTACAGATTTCTCTCTTCTTTTTCTGGCACACAGTAACAACCCCATCAACTGTGTGAGTAGGAACTGATCAAGATTGTTTATAATCATAAGCTGAAAAACTATGTATATTTGATTTACTGATTGCAAGAGATCTTGGAAAAATGATAAGCTCTCTGTTTTATATAAGGAACAAGCTATATATAAGTACACTATGCAAACCCAGTAAATCTGGTCAAACTAATATAAATAATTATTATATTTAAAAGGTATATTTAGAAGAAAAGTATAATTATAAAGTACTGCTCTTGTTCTAGAACAAAATGTTAAAAGACATAATAGCATTAATTAGTTCACAGCGAGTTCTCACTAATCAACTATTATAAGAAAGTAGAACAAAAATGATAGGGATCATATACAGTATGTTTCTTATTAAAAAGTGTTTATTAAAATGCACTAAAAAAGCAGTATGGTTATATGCAACAATTATTGCCAAATCTGCGCTTAAAATGTACGCAGCCGTTAGAATATTTGATCTATCAAATCTCAATATGGTTTTCAGACATTAATGTGTCAGGTTTGTTCTAGAAAGGTTCAGTAACAAAATTGAGTATGAATTACTATGTTGCACCTTTATACTCTACAATGTTCACTCATACTGGTCCAGTTATGGATGGGGGATGAAAAGACTGAGAAGAGGAAGAAGAAATGAAGAAAAGATCCAGGGGACTGAAGGCTACAACAGTCATAAGTCATTCATATCCCCATGAAATGCAAATGTATTCTTTGTTTTCCTATGGGGGTCCATGATTACTAATTGCATTTAGACGCCACAGCGTGAGGATGGTTGGGCAGGTTGTAGTGATTGCACTATAGAAAGAGTTCATTATTGTATTCTTTTACATAAACATTACTTAGTTACCAACATTGCTGTAGACAAAATAAAAGTAATTAAAGGGCAATTCTCAAATTGTCTCTTGAGCGAGTTCAGACAGTTCAGAGCAATGCAACTCCTTACAGTTTCTTTACTTTCCGTTTTCTAGCAGGGCGGCCTCTCCTCCTCGACTGACAGTTCTGGTGGATAGAAATGTTGTATTAGTAGAACTAGTTTTGCTATAACAAATTCAGCTATCAGTGGTTTGGTCTGAGTCTATACTGGCATCCCTGTATTTACACTAAGAAATATCAAGACATTTGAACAAGCACAAAGGTCCTATAGAAAGCTGTGAGAAGGAAAGCTGCAGGCTGGTGATTTATAACTGCATATCTTCAGAAGATGAGAGGGAGAGAGGCAAAGGGTTGGAGGTGAGCAGCTAACTGCTGTACAAAATCAATGGTCTGGAGAGGGTTGACTGGGATGTTAAGAGTTAACCCCTCTCCTGGAATGTAACTACTGTGCACTCTGGCTAGGGTTTCGGCAGGCAGTAGAGGCACAGCTCCATGAAAATTAGCTGTACTCTAAAAAATATAAAATCTTTCATTGCAGAAGAATGACAGCAGATGGAAAAAAATCAAGTCAATTGCAAACTTGCTTATTTTCATGCTGTATAACTAATTAAAGCAACTTAAGAACTTAAGAACATCTTTTTTAAGTTCTGTTCCAAAACGGCCCAAACTGGACATTGCTACCCACTTCTTAGTATGGTTTACAATCCAATTCAATTATTATAATAGGGTCCTGATATTATTATTATTATTATTATTATTATTAGGTCAATTACTTATGTTTTTTTTAAAAAATAGCTGGGTCCCATCAGAAAAAATTGGCCTAGCTGGGGCAAATAGGGGTACACACTTTGATCTAAATGTCTGCAAAGAACCACATATTTATACTATTTACCAGCAGATAAAAAAATAATCTGCATTAAAATAACTTTTAAATCCTGTGCAGCTGGCATAATGGAGTCAAGACTACAGGGAGAAAATAAAATTATATTCTCCCTGCAGCTGCTCGCTTCTAGTCATTGATTTGGTGTAGGGAGAAAATATAGTCACCCCTCACTATACAGAAAACCAGCTGTAATCAGTGTCCTGTAATTTGATTGACAGCCATCTCTGCAGTGATATGTGCAGAGCAAGCTGTCAATCAAAGAGTCAGTGAGTGATTACAGGGCATTCACTGTATAAAGAGGGGTGACTGTAGACGCTCCCTGCACTTTCCCAATGACTGGAAGCAAGTGGCTACAGGGAGAATAAGTTTCACTTTCTTCATGTAGAAGCTGTTCAAGTAAGCCGGCTACACAGGATTTTAATGCTATTTACCTGAAAATTAACCCTATATCTGCAGTTTTAAAGGCAACTAATAATACAGTAGGTTGGCTTTAATTTACGGAAAATATTTTTTTCTCTAGAATGTGTATATACTTGTTCCCATAATTGTAATACTCTGCAGAGCTTGTTGGTGGTGAATAGATAGCACAAATTATAGTTATTATCTGCTGCCTACATTCTCTTGAGAAAATACTGCAGGAAAAGTTCAATGAAGTAATGAAGATAGGATTAGGCTTAGGAAAGTTGGATGGGTCATCTGTGGTGTTTTCTGCCGTAGAGATTTAGTGATTTGTAGCACTAGACATCTGTGCTGCAATATAAACATCATACAGTCTCTCGTCTTGGAAATACATGAAAGATTTCCTCCTGTTTATTTACCAACAATTATAAAGGAAGTTCTGAAGATAAATATGTTCTATGATGTCTTTTCTTTTGAAAGACAGGTCAAAATGCTAGCAATATCATATACAGTACACTATGTATGAGCATAATTAAATCAATACAATCTCCTCTGTAGCTAACGACCTAAACATGATCTCTAAAGGGGAATGTTTTAAAGGAAATATGTCAGGTCATTTTTTTGCAGTATAATAATAATATCCTGAAATAAGGCTTGGGTTTCCCTTTCAGGATATGCAACTTTTATTTCTGTACATTATACTATTAGTATACTACACAAAAATAACCTGACAGATTCCCTTTAAAATCTCAACCAAACAATGACCTAAATCATTCATGTAATGGAGCCCATAATGTTGAGAGGGCCGAATAGCAAACATACGAGGGATATCTACATGGTGCATGTCCAAGAAAATTTCTGCAGCAGAAAATCCAAAGCGAACCCATAGGCGCAAGATCAAAACCAAATTGTTTAGGTTTCGCTACAAATGCTGTATTACTAGGTGTATATAATCTGCAGTGAAAATCCTCAGCAGAAATTGGTGTGCTATGTATTTCAACAGCACTGGTCAATTTAATTCTGTAAAATTCTCACTGAAATCTGCTCTGTATGCAACCCCGGTGAACAGGGCCTGGACATGGTATTTTAGTTCTATAGGCAAAAGCAAATAGCACCTGACCCCCAGTCCTCAAAGCATCACTGGTGATGGGCTTCACAAACATTTTCCTAGCACATTATCGAATTATGCATCAGCCAACCCACGCCATTTGACTCACAGTTCTATATGGCCCCATTAATTACACCACAAAATTTATATGTAGTATACTTCTAATAAACGAAATACTACTTATAAAAAAGGAGTGATGGAGAAAGGATGAGGGGGACACATCTGAGAAGTCAGTCCAGGTTTTGCACAGACCTGTCATATAAGATTTGTGTGAAGAAAGCTACATCTCCCAGTATAACACCCCTAATGGTAAGACTATACCAGAAGTCGTTTCACAGGCAAGAATGATACAGTATCACCCATCATCACTGTACAAACCATACAGTGATAAGAGGCAGAATAAACCTCTACATCCAGAACCTTACAGGTGTGGTCTACTCTGGAGTCGCTCTCTTTCTTTTCTTCTCCTTCTGCTCTTGAACTTTGTAGTGAAAATGGTCCCATTCTGTGTCCCTGAATCTGAATACACATATGCCTTGCTAACTTGTCCCACTATGTGCCCTAAAAACTTAGACTCTTTGTCTCATAAATATATATACACCATAATTAGAAACTGCGTTCCTTAAATATACAGTGCTAAGCATAAGGCTGGATTTACACTTGCCGTGTTTTTTCGGCCCGTTTTTGGGGGCCCAATGCATTTCTATGGGACCGCAAAAACAGGCTGCAAAAATTCATAGGAGCGTCGTACGCCATAAGGCCATGAGGGCCGTGTTTACGGCTGTGAAAAAATATCGAGCTTGCTCAATATATTTCACGGCTTACGGACACGGGCCCCTTTGGGGTGAGTTTCCACGGTCAGTAAACGCTGTGTGTTTGACGCTGTGCAGAGCAGCAGCGTCAAACACGCAGCATCCAGATGTTCCAGCATAGTGGAGGGGATTTTATGAAATCCCGTCTCCACTATGCGTGGAAACCCGCATCCGACTTCCCTGCGACTCCGGACATGCTGCGCGTCTTTTCAGATCGCAGCATGTCCGTGTACCTTGCGGGGACGCAGCGTCCCCGCAAGGCATATCACAGGGCGCTATGGGAGAGAGCGATGATCCCGGATGTGTACAGTTAACACATCCGGCATCATCGCGTCCCAGAAAGGGGGCGGGACTTAGCGCCGAGCGGCTTCGCCGCTCCAGCGGTACCGCCGGCCATCCTGACCGTGGACACATACCCTTGAAATTCACCATGCACCATGAATTCCATTTTTGCCGATCGCCGTTTTATTTTGGTCCCTACTTTTTCCCTACTATTCTAATCCAGAAAAACAGCGATCCACAAGATTTTTGCAGCCCGCTTTTGCGGCAGACCGGGGAAATTATGGCAATACGGCCCGCAAAAACGGGCCGCTAAAATCACGGTAATAGTAAAAGAAGTCTAACTGAGCACACCCCTTTCAAAAAAGTAAGATTGTAATTAATATCAATAACTTACTGAACGCAAGAACAATTTCCCCTAATTTTTTAACCCATAATATGACAGTAAAGTTAATAACTCTTATTACAACTTTCATTACAAAACCTTAAGCTTTAGTCAAATTAGTTGATACAAAAATGAAAAATGAAATCACCCCGCATAAATAAAACTACGTTTAATATTTTGTATGACCTCCATGATTTTTAAAGACAGCAGCAAGTCTTTGGCATGAAATAAACAAGTTGGCAACATATTGCCGCATTTATCTTTTTCCATACTTCAAGAACGACCTCCTATAGAGCCTGGATGGATGCTGGATGCAGAGTGATTATCAACTTGTCTCTTTAGAATTCCCCCATAGGTGGTCGATTGGGTTCAGATCAGAAAAAATATTTGGCCACTGAATCATTATCATACTGTTCTTGTACAGAAATGATCGAGTGTTTTTGGGATCATTGTAAAAATGCACATCTACCAAGGACATGGAGTGATGGTAGCTAGGGTTGAGCGAAACGGGTCGTTCATTTTCAAAAGTCGCCGACTTTTGGCTAAGTCGGCGTCTCATGAAACCCGATCCGACCCCTGTGCTTGTCGGCCATGCGGTACGCGACTTTCGCGCCAAAGTCGCGTTTCAATGACGCGAAAAGCGCCATTTCTCAGCCAATGAAGGTGAACGCAGAGTGTGGGCAGCGTGATGACATAGGTCCTGGTCCCCACCATCTTAGAGAAGGGCATTGCAGTGATTGGCTTGCTGTCTGCGGCGTCACAGGGGCTATAAAGGGGCGTTCCCGCCGACCGCCATCTTACTGCTGCTGATCTGAGCTTAGGGAGAGGTTGCTGCCGCTTCGTCAGAAGCAGGGAGAGCGTTAGGCAGGGTCCACTAACCACCAAACCGCTTGTGCTGTAGCGATTTCCACTGTCCAACACCACCTTCGGTGTGCAGGGACACTGGAAGCTACATTTTTTTTTTTCCCTCAGCGCTGTAGCTCATTGGGCTGCCCTAGAAGGCTCCGTGATAGCTGTATTGCTGTGTGAACGCCACTGTGCAAACCAACTGCTTTTTTCAAAACACATATCCTCTTGTTCCTTCCTTTCTGCACAGCTATCTTTTTTGTTTGTCCACACTTTTTATTTAATTTGTGCATCAGTCCACTCCTATTGCTGCCTGCCATACCTGGCTTACATTACTGCAGGGAGATAGTAACTGTAGGACAGTCCCTGTTTTTTTTTTTTTTTTTTGTGGAAGATTAAGATTGGCATTTCTGCTACAGTGCCATCCCTGTGTGTGCCATCTCTCACTGAGTGGGCCATAGAAAGCCTATTTATTTTTTTCCTTGATTTGTGTTCTAAAATCTACCTCAACACAAAAACACTACATCAATCAGTGGGAGAAAAATATTGGCCTCAGTCAGGGCTTGTGTGCCACTCCTGTGTGTGCCATCTCTCATTCAGTGGGCCATACAAAGCCTATTTATTTTTTTGTTTTTTTTAATATTATTGGGTTTCTAAAGTCTCCGTGAAAAAAAAAAAAATACATAAAAAAACAGTGGGAGAGTAATATTGCCCTTTCAGCTTGTGTGCCAGTCTTGACTCCTGGGTGTGCCACCTCTCTCTCTCTAATTGTGGGCCATAGAAAGCCTATTTATTTTTTTGCTTTGTTTAATATTATTTGGTTTCTAAAGTCTCCCTGAAAAAAAAAATACATAAAAAAACAGTGGGAGAGTAATATTGCCCTTTCAGCTTGTGTGCCAGTCTTGACTCCTGGGTGTGCCACCTCTCTCTAATTGTGGGCCATAGAAAGCCTATTTATTTTTTTGCTTTTTTTAATATTATTTGGTTTCTAAAGTCTCCCTGAAAAAAAAATACATAAAAAAACAGTGGGAGAGTAATATTGACCTTTCAGCTTGTGTGCCAGTCTTGACTCCTGGGTGTGCCACCTCTCTCTCTCTAATTGTGGGCCATAGAAAGCCTATTTATTTTTTTGCTTTTTTTAATATTATTTGGTTTCTAAAGTCTCCCTGAAAAAAAAATACATAAAAAAACAGTGGGAGAGTAATATTGCCCTTTCAGCTTGTGTGCCAGTCTTGACTCCTGGGTGTGCCACCTCTCTCTCTCTAATTGTGGGCCATAGAAAGCCTATTTATTTTTTTGCTTTTTTTAATATTATTTGGTTTCTAAAGTCTCCCTGAAAAAAAAAAATACATAAAAAAACAGTGGGAGAGTAATATTGCCCTTTCAGCTTGTGTGCCAGTCTTGACTCCTGGGTGTGCCACCTCTCTCTCTCTAATTGTGGGCCATAGAAAGCCTATTTATTTTTTTGCTTTGTTTAATATTATTTGGTTTCTAAAGTCTCCCTGAAAAAAATAAAACATAAAAAAACAGTGGGAGAGTAGTATTGCCCTTTCAGCTTGTGTGCCAGTCTTGACTCCTGGGTGTGCCACCTCTCTCTCTCTAATTGTGGGCCATAGAAAGCCTATTTATTTTTTTGCTTTTTTTAATATTATTTGGTTTCTAAAGTCTCCCTGAAAAAAAAAAAAAGTACATAAAAAAACAGTGGGAGAGTAATATTGCCCTTTCAGCTTGTGTGCCAGTCTTGACTCCTGGGTGTGCCACCTCTCTCTCTCTAATTGTGGGCCATAGAAAGCCTATTTATTTTTTTGCTTTTTTTAATATTATTTGGTTTCTAAAGTCTCCCTGAAAAAAAAAAAATACATAAAAAAACAGTGGGAGAGTAATATTGCCCTTTCAGCTTGTGTGCCAGTCTTGACTCCTGGGTGTGCCACCTCTCTCTCTCTAATTGTGGGCCATAGAAAGCCTATTTATTTTTTTGCTTTTTTTAATATTATTTGGTTTCTAAAGTCTCCCTGAAAAAAAAAATACATAAAAAAACAGTGGGAGAGTAATATTGCCCTTTCAGCTTGTGTGCCAGTCTTGACTCCTGGGTGTGCCACCTCTCTCTCTCTAATTGTGGGCCATAGAAAGCCTATTTATTTTTTTGCTTTTTTTAATATTATTTGGTTTCTAAAGTCTCCCTGAAAAAAAAAAAGTACATAAAAAAACAGTGGGAGAGTAATATTGCCCTTTCAGCTTGTGTGCCAGTCTTGACTCCTGGGTGTGCCACCTCTCTCTCTCTAATTGTGGGCCATAGAAAGCCTATTTCTTTTTTTGCTTTTTTTAATATTATTTGGTTTCTAACGTCTCCCTGAAAAAAAAAAAAAGTACATAAAAAAACAGTGGGAGAGTAATATTGCCCTTTCAGCTTGTGTGCCAGTCTTGACTCCTGGGTGTGCCACCTCTCTCTCTCTAATTGTGGGCCATAGAAAGCCTATTTATTTTTTTGCTTTGTTTAATATTATTTGGTTTCTAAAGTCTCCCTGAAAAAAAAAAAACATAAAAAAACAGTGGGAGAGTAATATTGCCCTTTCAGCTTGTGTGCCAGTCTTGACTCCTGGGTGTGCCACCTCTCTCTCTCTAATTGTGGGCCATAGAAAGCCTATTTATTTTTTTGCTTTTTTTAATATTATTTGGTTTCTAAAGTCTCCCTGAAAAAAAAAAAAGTACATAAAAAAACAGTGGGAGAGTAATATTGCCCTTTCAGCTTGTGTGCCAGTCTTGACTCCTGGGTGTGCCACCTCTCTCTCTCTAATTGTGGGCCATAGAAAGCCTATTTATTTTTTTGCTTTGTTTAATATTATTTGGTTTCTAAAGTCTCCCTGAAAAAAAAAAAAACATAAAAAAACAGTGGGAGAGTAATATTGCCCTTTCAGCTTGTGTGCCAGTCTTGACTCCTGGGTGTGCCACCTCTCTCTCTCTAATTGTGGGCCATAGAAAGCCTATTTATTTTTTTGCTTTATTTAATATTATTTGGTTTCTAAAGTCTCCCTGAAAAAAAAAAAAGTACATAAAAAAACAGTGGGAGAGTAATATTGCCCTTTCAGCTTGTGTGCCAGTCTTGACTCCTGGGTGTGCCACCTCTCTCTCTCTCTAATTGTGGGCCATAGAAAGCCTATTTATTTTTTTGCTTTTTTTAATATTATTTGGTTTCTAAAGTCTCCCTGAAAAAAAAAAATACATAAAAAAACAGTGGGAGAGTAATATTGCCCTTTCAGCTTGTGTGCCAGTCTTGACTCCTGGGTGTGCCACCTCTCTCTCTCTAATTGTGGGCCATAGAAAGCCTATTTATTTTTTTGCTTTTTTTAATATTATTTGGTTTCTAAAGTCTCCCTGAAAAAAAAAATACATAAAAAAACAGTGGGAGAGTAATATTGCCCTTTCAGCTTGTGTGCCAGTCTTGACTCCTGGGTGTGCCACCTCTCTCTCTCTAATTGTGGGCCATAGAAAGCCTATTTATTTTTTTGCTTTTTTTAATATTATTTGGTTTCTAAAGTCTCCCTGAAAAAAAAAAAGTACATAAAAAAACAGTGGGTAAGTAATATTGCCCTTTCAGCTTGTGTGCCAGTCTTGACTCCTGGGTGTGCCACCTCTCTCTCTCTAATTGTGGGCCATAGAAAGCCTATTTCTTTTTTTGCTTTTTTTAATATTATTTGGTTTCTAAAGTCTCCCTGAAAAAAAAAAAAAGTACATAAAAAAACAGTGGGAGAGTAATATTGCCCTTTCAGCTTGTGTGCCAGTCTTGACTCCTGGGTGTGCCACCTCTCTCTCTCTAATTGTGGGCCATAGAAAGCCTATTTATTTTTTTGCTTTGTTTAATATTATTTGGTTTCTAAAGTCTCCCTGAAAAAAAAAAATACATAAAAAAACAGTGGGAGAGTAATATTGCCCTTTCAGCTTGTGTGCCAATCTTGACTCCTGGGTGTGCCACCTCTCTCTCTCTAATTGTGGGCCATAGAAAGCCTATTTATTTTTTTGCTTTTTTTAATATTATTTGGTTTCTAAAGTCTCCCTAAAAAAAAAAAAAATACATAAAAAAACAGTGGGAGAGTAATATTGCCCTTTCAGCTTGTGTGCCAGTCTTGACTCCTGGGTGTGCCACCTCTCTCTCTCTAATTGTGGGCCATAGAAAGCCTATTTATTTTTTTGCTTTGTTTAATATTATTTGGTTTCTAAAGTCTCCCTGAAAAAAAAAAAATACATAAAAAAACAGTGGGAGAGTAATATTGCCCTTTCAGCTTGTGTGCCAGTCTTGACTCCTGGGTGTGCCACCTCTCTCTCTCTAATTGTGGGCCATAGAAAGGCTATTTTTTTTTTTTTTTTTTTATTAGTATTTGGTTTCTAAATTGTCCCTGAAAATTTTTTTTTATCTTATTTGGTTTCTAAAGTCTCCCTGAGAAAAAAAAAAAAAAAAAAAAATTAGGTGGGAGAATAATATTGACATTAGTGCTTGAGTGACAGTCCTGCGTGTGTGTCATCTCTGTGATTTTGTGCCACAGAAAACAGAGTGTGTAACATTGTGCCTGATTTTCCTTGTGGTCTCACCAACCTGTTAAGGGATATAGAAATCATACTGAAGTTATAGCTCACCGTGTAAGTTGTTTGACAGCAACAAATAAAGTTACTTTGGTTAATTTTTTAAAACAATGAGGAAGTCTGGTGCAAGAGGTCGTGGCCGTGGGCGTTCATTGTCAGCTGGTAATGATGGTAGTGGTAGTGGAGCATCAGGTGGTCGTGGGGATAAAAATATTCCACCTAAGTCTGGAGCTGTGGAGCCAGTTTCGTCGTCTGGCTACACAAGGCCTCGAACGCTCTCTTTTCTGGGAGTAGGAAAAACGCTTTTAAAGCCGGAGCAGCAACAGCAAGTTTTGGCTTACATTGTAGACTCAGCCTCTAGCTCTTTTGCCTCCTCTTCTGAAACTGGTAAATGTAAAAGCAGCGCGTCGCTTGTGGATGTTCACGGTCAGGGACAAGTCGCTTCCTTGTCCTCCTCAGCAAAAACTACAACAAGAGAGAAGGATGCAGCAGGCGACACAACGGGTCACTCCATGGAGCTCTTTACACATACCGTCCCTGGCTTAGAAAGTGAAACACTTAACAGGCCATGCCCATTACAAGTAGATTCTGACATGGAGTGCACTGATGCACAGCCACAGCCAGAGTACTATGCTGCTCCTTTGACTCAGACCACCACATTGCCCTCTCAGGGTACAGATCCACAATCAGACCCTGATGAGACTATGTTGCCCCGCCACGAACGCTATACCACAGACCGACACAGTGACACAGACGAAGTTGCACACGAGCTCGAAGAGGAGGTAATAGATGACCCGGTTGTTGACCCCGATTGGCAGCCATTGGGGGAACAGGGTGCAGGCAGCAGTAGTTCAGAAGCGGAGGTGGAGGAGGGGCCGCAGCAGGCATCAACATCGCAACAGGTTCCATCTGCCGGGCCCCTATCTGGCCCAAAACGCGTGTCAAAGCCAAAACCTGTTGGAGCACAGCGTTGCCATCCGGTTAAAGCTCAGTCTGCAATCCCTGAAAAGGGATCCGATGCTAGGAAGAGTGCAGTCTGGCATTTTTTTAAACAACATCCAATTGATCAGCGCAAAGTCATCTGTCAAAAATGTTCTACTAGCTTAAGCAGAGGTCAGAATCTGAAAAGTCTCAATACTAGTTGCATGCATAGACACTTAACCACCATGCATTTTCAAGCCTGGACTAACTACCAAACGTCCCTTAAGGTTGTAGCACCCTCGGCCAATGAAGCTAGTCATCAACGCAACATCCCTTCCGTCACTGTAAGGCCACCATTTTCCGCACCACCGGCAGTATCTGTGCAGGTTTCTTTGCCAGCCAAAAGCAGTCAGGGTCAGGGAATCACCAGTTTTGTAGGCGGAAATATTGCATCTAGGGCACCGGCGGAAACAATACCGTCTCCAACCGTCTCTCAGTCTGCCATGTCCACCGGCACACCCGCAAGTTCCACGATCTCCATCTCTCCAGTTCAGCTCACACTACATGAGACTCTGGTTAGAAAAAGGAAGTACTTATCCTCGCATCCGCGTACACAGGGTTTTAACGCCCACATAGCTAGACTAATCTCGTTAGAGATGATGCCCTACCGGTTAGTTGAAAGCGAAGCTTTCAAAGCCCTGATGGAGTACGCTGAACCACGATACGAGCTACCCAGTCGACACTTTTTTTCCAGAAAAGCCATCCCAGCCCTGCACCAGCATGTTAAACAGCGCATCGTCCATGCACTCAGGCAATCTGTGAGTACAAAGGTGCACCTGACTACAGATGCATGGACCAGTAGGCATGGCCAGGGACGTTATGTGTCCATCACGGCACACTGGGTGAATGTGGTGGATGCAGGGTCCACAGGGGACATCAATTTCGTGACAGTTGTGCCTAGCCCACGGTCTAGGAAACAGTTGGCTGTAGGCGTTCGCACCCCCTCCTCCTCCTCCTCCTCGTCCTCCTGCAGAAGCTACAGCTCTTCCACAGACCGCAGTCGGCCAACCACTCCATCGGCAGATGACACTGTTGCACACCAGTTGTCCCATTATGGGCCAGCTACTGCCAAGCGTCAGCAGGCTGTATTGGCTATGAAGTGTTTGGGCGACAACAGACACACCGCGGAAGTTCTGTCCGAGTTCTTGCAACAAGAAATGCAGTCATGGCTGGGCACAGTAGATCTTGAGGCAGGCAAGGTAGTTAGTGATAACGGAAGGAATTTCATGGCTGCCATCTCCCTTTCCCAACTGAAACACATTCCTTGCCTGGCTCACACCTTAAACCTGGTGGTGCAGTGCTTATTGAAAACTTATCCTGGGTTCTCCGACCTGCTCCTCAAAGTGCGTGGACTTTGCTCACATATCCGACGTTCGCCTGTACACGCCAGCCGTATGCAGACCTATCAGCGGTCTTTGAACCTTCCCCAGCATCGCCTAATCATAGACGTTGCAACAAGGTGGAACTGAACACTGCACATGCTTCAGAGACTGTGCCAACAGAGGCGCGCTGTTATGTTTTTGTGGGAGGATACACATACACGGGCAGGCAGTAGGATGGCAGACATGGAGTTGTCAGGTGTGCAGTGGTCGAAGATACAAGACATGTGTCAAGTCCTTCAGTGTTTTGAGGAATGCACACGGCTGGTTAGTGCAGACAACGCCGTAATAAGCATGAGCATCCCCCTAATGCGTCTGCTGATCAAAGTTTGACGCACATAAAGGAGCAGGCGTCTGCACCAGAGGAAGAGGAAAGCCTTGATGACAGTCAGCCATTGTCTGGTCAGGGCAGTGTACAGGACGAGGTAGCGGGCGAAGAGGAGGTGGAGGACGAGGAGGATGATGGGGATGAGTATATTTTTAATGCGGAACCTTTCCCGGGGGCACTGGAAATTGGTTGCGTGTCAAGGCCGGGTTCTGGTTTTTTGAGGGACACAAGTGACGTAGATTTGCCTGCAACTGCCCCTCACCCAATCACAACCGGAGATTTGACAACTGGAACTTTGGCCCACATGGCGGATTATGCCTTACGTATCCTAAAAAGGGACACACGCATAACGAAAATGATGAACGATGACGATTACTGGTTGGCCTGCCTCCTTGATCCACGCTATAAAGGCAAATTGCAAAATATTATGCCACATGAGAACTTGGAACTAATATTAGCAACCAAACAATCAACTCTTGTTGACCGTTTGCTTCAGGCATTCCCAGCACACAGCGCACGTGATCGTTCTCACACGAGCTCAAGGGGGCAACAGACTAGGAGTGTTAGGGGTGCACACATCAGAAGTGGCGTTGGACAGAGGGGTTTTCTGACCAGGTTGTGGAGTGATTTTGCTATGACCGTAGACAGGACAGGTACTGCTGCATCAATTGAAAGTGACAGGAGACAACATTTGTCCAGTATGGTTACTAACTATTTTTCATCCCTTATCGATGTTCTCCCTCAACCGTCATTCCCATTTGATTACTGGGCCTCCAAATTAGACACCTGGCCAGAATTGGCAGAATATGCATTGCAGGAGCTTGCTTGCCCGGCAGCAAGTGTCCTATCAGAAAGAGTATTCAGTGCTGCAGGTTCAATATTAACCGAAAAAAGGACTCGTCTGGCTACCCAAAATGTTGACGATCTAACATTCATTAAAATGAACCACAACTGGATTTCGAAATCTTTTGCCCCACCTTGCCCGGCCGACACCTAGCTTTCCTATGAAAAGCTCTTGCCTGTGAATTACTTTTCTAATGTCTAATTTGCTGCAGCTGATTGTACAGCATACGACATGTTTACACCTCCCTAAATGGCCAAACTCCCCACACGGGGCCGTGGTATCGCGACTTGGCGCAAGCACCCGTGAGACTGCTGTTTGTCTGAAGAGGTGGGTGTGCTCGCTTTTGGTTGACGGCATTGCTACTGGGTCCCTCATAGTACAATGTAGTGTCTCTGGCGGTGGTGGTGCGCACCCAACGTCAGACACACCGCTGTAATATGAGGGGCCCTGGGGCGGTCCCGCCGGCCTCAAGAGAGTTCCCCCCTCCCCCAGCTCAAACTGTGCTCTACCACGTGCAAAATTATGTCACACAGCTCCACCAATCTTTAGTCTATTCGCTGACATCATTCAATGTCTGGCACTGACAATACAAATTTGTAGACATCTATGATGCAACTTAAAGTAGTCTGTGTCTGTGTCCTATATTGGCACCATTAAATAGTTACTGCCAAATTACTATGTCAGAAACTCAGCAGATGAGCCCACCCCTGTACCTAAGTATGCCACCTTTTTTTTTTTTTTGGTTGTTTTGCGAGACATTAACATCTATTTATATTTTGGGAGTACTGGGACAGACACTCCTTGCAATACTCCTCCACTGACCACCAAGCTGCCTGCCCGTGTATCCATGTAACCGATGTAAAACAGCCATGAGCCTATTGTTTGTTATTTTAGGCCTTTGATAGCCTGTCTGCGGTCCCTACTTTAAATACTCCTCCACTGACCACCAAGCTGCCTGTGTATCCATGTAACCGATGTAAAACTGCCATGAGCCTATTGTTTGTTATTTTAGGCCTTTGATAGCCTGTCTGCGGTCCCTACTTTAAATACTCCTCCACTGACCACCAAGCTGCCTGCCCGTGTATCCATGTAACCGATGTAAAACAGCCATGAGCCTATTGTTTGTTATTTTAGGCCTTTGATAGCCTGTCTGCGGTCCCTACTTTAAATACTCCTCCACTGACCACCAAGCTGCCTGTGTATCCATGTAACCGATGTAAAGCTGCCATGAGCCTATTGTTTGTTATTTTAGGCCTTTGATAGCCTGTCTGCGGTCCCTACTTTAAATACTCCTCCACTGACCACCAAGCTGCCTGCCTGTGTATCCATGTAACCGATGTAAAGCTGCCATGAGCCTATTGTTTGTTATTTTAGGCCTTTGATAGCCTGTCTGCGGTCCCTACTTTAAATACTCCTCCACTGACCACCAAGCTGCCTGCCCGTGTATCCATGTAACCGATGTAAAACTGCCATAAGCCTATTGTTTGTTATTTTAGGCCTTTGATAGCCTGTCTGCGGTCCCTACTTTAAATACTCCTCCACTGACCACCAAGCTGCCTGCCTGTGTATCCATGTAACCGATGTAAAACAGCCATGAGCCTATTGTTTGTTATTTTAGGCCTTTGATAGCCTGTCTGCGGTCCCTACTTTAAATACTCCTCCACTGACCACCAAGCTGCCTGCCCGTGTATCCATGTAACCGATGTAAAACTGCCATAAGCCTATTGTTTGTTATTTTAGGCCTTTGATAGCCTGTCTGCGGTCCCTACTTTAAATACTCCTCCACTGACCACCAAGCTGCCTGTGTATCCATGTAACCGATGTAAAACTGCCATGAGCCTATTGTTTGTTATTTTAGGCCTTTGATAGCCTGTCTGCGGTCCCTACTTTAAATACTCCTCCACTGACCACCAAGCTGCCTGCCCGTGTATCCATGTAACCGATGTAAAACAGCCATGAGCCTATTGTTTGTTATTTTAGGCCTTTGATAGCCTGTCTGCGGGCCCTACTTTAAATACTCCTCCACTGACCACCAAGCTGCCTGTGTATCCATGTAACCGATGTAAAGCTGCCATGAGCCTATTGTTTGTTATTTTAGGCCTTTGATAGCCTGTCTGCGGTCCCTACTTTAAATACTCCTCCACTGACCACCAAGCTGCCTGCCCGTGTATCCATGTAACCGGTGTAAAACTGCCATAAGCCTATTGTTTGTTATTTTAGGCCTTTGATAGCCTGTCTGCGGTCCCTACTTTAAATACTCCTCCACTGACCACCAAGCTGCCTGCCCGTGTATCCATGTAACCGATGTAAAACTGCCATAAGCCTATTGTTTGTTATTTTAGACCATTGATAGCCTGTCTGCGGTCCCTACTTTAAATACTCCTCCACTGACCACCAAGCTGCCTGCCCGTGTATCCATGTAACCAATTTAAAACTGCCATGATCCTATTGTTTGTTATTTTAGGCCTTTGATAGCCTGTCTGCGGTCCCTACTTTAAATACTCCTCCACTGACCACCAAGCTGCCTGCCCGTGTATCCATGTAACCGATGTAAAACTGCAGTATTTTGCTTATAAAAAAGAAAATACTGGAGAGATATCAAATGCAGACATTTTAACATTAAAAACAAAAACACATACAACAAAAAACTGGTACAGTACAAAAATTGGCCACCAGCTACAAAAACTTTCTCCTGCAAGTAGTTAACTGAAAGGTTTTTTTCCATTGAAAACACAGATATGGCATCCACCGAGTGTTGTCCTGTTGCGTCTTCTTTATATTATTGCCAAGAAGCTGCAACTGAATAAAGCTGTGCTTCAACCTTCTGTTCCAAATTACGAATTTTAAAAATGAAATTGGCTGTTCCGGCTTACTAAAGGTGTCTGCCCCTGCCTGGTGTTGTCCTCAACTGAATAAAGCTGAGCTTCTACCTTCTGCCTCTTATTAACTGCTTTTTTTTTATAAAATTGGCTGTTCCGGCCTACTAAAGGTGTCTGCCCCTGCCTGGTGTTGTCCTCAACTGAATAAAGCTGAGCTTCAACCTTCAGTTCCAAATTACCATTTTTAAAAATGCAATTGGCTGTTCCGGCCTACTAAAGGGGTCTGCCCCTGCCTGGTGTTGTCCTCAACTGAATAAAGCTGAGCTTCTACCTTCTGCCTCTTACTAACTGCTGTTTTTTAAAAAAAATTGTCTGTTCCGGCCTACTAAAGGTATCTGTCTGCCCCTGCCTGGTGTTGTCCTCAACTGAACAAAGCTGTGCTTCAACCTTCTGTTCCAAATTACCATTTTTAAAAATGCCATTGGCTGTTCCGGCCTACTAAAGGTGTCTGTCTGCCCCTGCCTGGTGTTGTCCTCAACTGAATAAAGCTGAGCTTCAACCTTCAGTTCCAAATTACCATTTTTAAAAATGCAATTGGCTGTTCCGGCCTACTAAAGGTGAATGTCTGCCCCTGCCTGGTGTTGTCCTCAACTGAATAAAGCTGAGCTTCTACCTTCTGTTCCAAATTACCATTTTTAAAAATGCAATTGGCTGTTCCGGCCTACTAAAGGTGTCTGTCTGCCCCTGCCTGGTGTTGTCCTCAACTGAATAAAGCTGAGCTTCAACCTTCAGTTCCAAATTACCATTTTTAAAAATGCAATTGGCTGTTCCGGCCTACTAAAGGGGTCTGCCCCTGCCTGGTGTTGTCCTCAACTGAATAAAGCTGAGCTTCTACCTTCTGCCTCTTACTAACTGCTGTTTTTTTAAAAAAATTGGCTGTTCCGGCCTACTAAAGGTGTCTGTCTGCCCCTGCCTGGTGTTGTCCTCAACTGAACAAAGCTGTGCTTCAACCTTCTGTTCCAAATTACCATTTTTAAAAATGCCATTGGCTGTTCTGGCCTACTAAAAGTGTCTGTCTGCCCCTGCCTGGTGTTGTCCTCAACTGAATAAAGCTGAGCTTCAACCTTCAGTTCCAAATTACCATTTTTAAAAATGCAATTGGCTGTTCCGGCCTACTAAAGGTGTCTGTCTGCCCCTGCCTGGTGTTGTCCTCAACTGAATAAAGCTGAGCTTCAACCTTCAGTTCCAAATTACCATTTTTAAAAATGCAATTGGCTGTTCCGGCCTACTAAAGGTGTCTGTCTGCCCCTGCCTGGTGTTGTCCTCAACTGAATAAAGCTGAGCTTCAACCTTCAGTTCCAAACATACAACCAAAAACTGGTACAATACAAAAAGTGGCCTCCAGCTACAAAAACTTTCTCCTACAAGTAGTTAAATGACAGTTTTTTTTCCAGTGAAAACACAGATATGGCATCCAACGAGTGTTGTCCTGTCTCGTCTTCTTTATATTATTGCCAAGAAGCTGCAACTGAATAAAGCTGTGCTTCAACCTTCAGTTCCAAATTACCATTTTTAAAAATGCAATTGGCTGTTCCGGCCTACTAAAGGTGTCTGTCTGCCCCTGCCTGGTGTTGTCCTCAACTGAATAAAGCTGAGCTTCAACCTTCAGTTCCAAATTACCATTTTTAAAAATGCAATTGGCTGTTCCGGCCTACTAAAGGTGTCTGTCTGCCCCTGCCTGGTGTTGTCCTCAACTGAATAAAGCTGAGCTTCAACCTTCAGTTCCAAATTACCATTTTTAAAAATGCAATTGGCTGTTCCGGCCTACTAAAGGGGTCTGCCCCTGCCTGGTGTTGTCCTCAACTGAATAAAGCTGAGCTTCTACCTTCTGCCTCTTACTAACTGCTGTTTTTTTTAAAAAATTGGCTGTTCCGGCCTACTAAAGGTGTCTGTCTGCCCCTGCCTGGTGTTGTCCTCAACTGAATAAAGCTGAGCTTCAACCTTCAGTTCCAAATTACCATTTTTAAAAATGCAATTGGCTGTTCCGGCCTACTAAAGGTGTCTGTCTGCCCCTGCCTGGTGTTGTCCTCAACTGAATAAAGCTGAGCTTCAACCTTCAGTTCCAAATTACCATTTTTAAAAATGCAATTGGCTGTTCCGGCCTACTAAAGGTGTCTGTCTGCCCCTGCCTGGTGTTGTCCTCAACTGAATAAAGCTGAGCTTCAACCTTCAGTTCCAAACATACAACCAAAAACTGGTACAATACAAAAAGTGGCCTCCAGCTACAAAAACTTTCTCCTACAAGTAGTTAAATGACAGTTTTTTTTCCAGTGAAAACACAGATATGGCATCCAACGAGTGTTGTCCTGTCTCGTCTTCTTTATATTATTGCCAAGAAGCTGCAACTGAATAAAGCTGTGCTTCAACCTTCAGTTCCAAATTACCATTTTTAAAAATGCAATTGGCTGTTCCGGCCTACTAAAGGTGTCTGTCTGCCCCTGCCTGGTGTTGTCCTCAACTGAATAAAGCTGAGCTTCAACCTTCAGTTCCAAATTACCATTTTTAAAAATGCAATTGGCTGTTCCGGCCTACTAAAGGTGAATGTCTGCCCCTGCCTGGTGTTGTCCTCACCTGAATAAAGCTGAGCTTCTACCTTCTGTTCCAAATTACCATTTTTAAAAATGCCATTGGCTGTTCCGGCCTACTAAAGGTGTCTGTCTGCCCCTGCCTGGTGTTGTCCTCAACTGAATAAAGCTGAGCTTCAACCTTCAGTTCCAAATTACCATTTTTAAAAATGCAATTGGCTGTTCCGGCCTACTAAAGGTGAATGTCTGCCCCTGCCTGGTGTTGTCCTCAACTGAATAAAGCTGAGCTTCTACCTTCTGTTCCAAATTACCATTTTTAAAAATGCAATTGGCTGTTCCGGCCTACTAAAGGTGTCTGTCTGCCCCTGCCTGGTGTTGTCCTCAACTGAATAAAGCTGAGCTTCAACCTTCAGTTCCAAATTACCATTTTTAAAAATGCAATTGGCTGTTCCGGCCTACTAAAGGGGTCTGTCTGCCCCTGCCTGGTGTTGTCCTCAACTGAATAAAGCTGAGCTTCAACCTTCAGTTCCAAATTACCATTTTTAAAAATGCAATTGGCTGTTCCGGCCTACTAAAGGGGTCTGCCCCTGCCTGGTGTTGTCCTCAACTGAATAAAGCTGAGCTTCTACCTTCTGCCTCTTACTAACTGCTGTTTTTTTTAAAAAATTGGCTGTTCCGGCCTACTAAAGGTGTCTGTCTGCCCCTGCCTGGTGTTGTCCTCAACTGAATAAAGCTGAGCTTCAACCTTCAGTTCCAAATTACCATTTTTAAAAATGCAATTGGCTGTTCCGGCCTACTAAAGGTGTCTGTCTGCCCCTGCCTGGTGTTGTCCTCAACTGAATAAAGCTGAGCTTCAACCTTCAGTTCCAAATTACCATTTTTAAAAATGCAATTGGCTGTTCCGGCCTACTAAAGGTGTCTGTCTGCCCCTGCCTGGTGTTGTCCTCAACTGAATAAAGCTGAGCTTCAACCTTCAGTTCCAAACATACAACCAAAAACTGGTACAATACAAAAAGTGGCCTCCAGCTACAAAAACTTTCTCCTACAAGTAGTTAAATGACAGTTTTTTTTCCAGTGAAAACACAGATATGGCATCCAACGAGTGTTGTCCTGTCTCGTCTTCTTTATATTATTGCCAAGAAGCTGCAACTGAATAAAGCTGTGCTTCAACCTTCAGTTCCAAATTACCATTTTTAAAAATGCCATTGGCTGTTCCGGCCTACTAAAGGTGTCTGTCTGCCCCTGCCTGGTGTTGTCCTCAACTGAATAAAGCTGAGCTTCAACCTTCAGTTCCAAATTACCATTTTTAAAAATGCAATTGGCTGTTCCGGCCTACTAAAGGTGAATGTCTGCCCCTGCCTGGTGTTGTCCTCAACTGAATAAAGCTGAGCTTCTACCTTCTGTTCCAAATTACCATTTTTAAAAATGCAATTGGCTGTTCCGGCCTACTAAAGGTGTCTGTCTGCCCCTGCCTGGTGTTGTCCTCAACTGAATAAAGCTGAGCTTCAACCTTCAGTTCCAAATTACCATTTTTAAAAATGCAATTGGCTGTTCCGGCCTACTAAAGGTGTCTGTCTGCCCCTGCCTGGTGTTGTCCTCAACTGAATAAAGCTGAGCTTCAACCTTCAGTTCCAAATTACCATTTTTAAAAATGCAATTGGCTGTTCCGGCCTACTAAAGGGGTCTGCCCCTGCCTGGTGTTGTCCTCAACTGAATAAAGCTGAGCTTCTACCTTCTGCCTCTTACTAACTGCTGTTTTTTAAAAAAAATTGGCTGTTCCGGCCTACTAAAGGTGTCTGTCTGCCCCTGCCTGGTGTTGTCCTCAACTGAACAAAGCTGTGCTTCAACCTTCTGTTCCAAATTACCATTTTTAAAAATGCCATTGGCTGTTCCGGCCTACTAAAGGTGTCTGTCTGCCCCTGCCTGGTGTTGTCCTCAACTGAATAAAGCTGAGCTTCTACCTTCTGCCTCTTACTAACTGCTGTTTTTTAAAAAAATTGGCTGTTCCGGCCTACTAAAGGTGTCTGTCTGCCCCTGCCTGGTGTTGTCCTCAACTGAACAAAGCTGAGCTTCCACATTCTGGCTTTCGCCCTATACTATCAGATATTAAACTGCATTTGGCCTACTAGTGTGGTTAGGCCCTTGAAACAGTGTCTGCTGCTCTTGGGTTTGCTACTCCACTGAACAAAGCAATGCCGCCTGTTTAGTCCTGTTACCAATTTTGAACTGCATTTAGCCTACTTTATTCTTTGGCCCTATATCTGTTTCCTCCTCATCCTGCCCATTGCCCAACCACTGCTAGATGAGTCTGCTGGTACATTGACCTAGACCACTACATTCCCCTTATACTCTACACAGCCAGAATCTGACCCTGCTGAAAGTAAGGTTCCCCTTCCCGCATGTTATACCACCTTACACAGGGACAGAGAGGAAGGTGCAGATGAAAGTGCAGGTTCCTTCATCAGGTGGGGGGGCATACTCGTTGGCGACGTCACTGGCACAGGGCCCCTCAGAGTACGCAAAAGTGTCGCTGCTGGTGGGAGGCGCCCCCGCCATGCAAACACACCGCTGTACTTTGAGGGGCCCTGTGCCAGTGCCAATGCGAACGAGTGGGCCCCCCCTGCTTGCTCAGGATCACAGCACTTGCAACATTGAAATACTTACCTTTCCCTGCAACACCGCCGTGACGTAGTCCGCATTTCCTGGGCCCACGAAAAACTTGAGCCAGCCCTACTCCCCCCACAACTTGCCAAATGACCCCCAATTCCCTATGCCCAACTATTATTATAAAGTTAATTAAGATTGACAAGCTTCAGAAACAAGAATGGATGTTTTGGGCATTAAAATGGGCACTGTAGGTGTTTTCCTGTCCTCCACTCACTGCCGACTATGCTTCCCCATTGACTTGCATTGGGTTTCGTGTTTCGGTCGATCCCCGACTTTTAGCGATAATCGGCCGACTGCACTCGACTCGACTCTGGACAAAATCGGGTTTCACAAAACCCGACTCGATCTTAAAAAAATGAAAGTCGCTCAACTCTAATGGTAGCATCTTCTCTCTTGATATAGAGCAGTACATTTGGCAGTTCATGACACCATCAATGAAATGTAGCTCCCTAACACCAGCAGCACTTATACAGCCCCACATAAGGACACTACCACCATCACCTTTCACTCTAGGCACCATGTATTTTTTTTGTACATCTCACCTTTGCGATGCCATACAGTATTTATTCGACTTTACCCTGTGGCTCTGCTTTCCAACAATCTTCATTAGAATTCTGGTGTAAAACAGTTTGAAATGTCGCAAAAAATGTTGTTCAATTTTATAGTTCACATAAGAATTTGGGAGTTTGGGCATTTTTACAGCTCTGACAGCTTTTTGAAAAATAAACAGAGGTCAGGCAGAACTTGGTGCAGCCATTCATACTGGCACACATTTCTTCCGACGGCACACACAAATCGAAAGATACTCCCAATTTATTAAAGAGGAACAAGCATCTTAATATATTTGGTGTTTCTTACTCCATCATTCCCATTAACACTAGAGTGCAAAATGCTAGTCTTAATTCCTTCACCTCCTTGGGTTTTTCCATTTTTGAGTTTCCGTTTTTTTGCTCCCCTTCTTCCCAGAGCCATACGTTTTTTATATTTCCATCAATATGGCCATGTGAGGGCTTATTTTTTGCAGGATATGAGTTGCACTTTTAAACAACAGCATTGGTTTTGCCATATAGTGTACTAGAAAATGGGAAAATATTCAAAGTGAGGTGAAATTGCCAAAAAAGTGCAATTCATCAATTGCTTTATGTTTTTTTTTTTACCATATTCACTAAATGCTAATACTGACCTGCCATTAAGATTTTCCAGGTCATTAAGAGTTTATAGATTCCAAATATGTATAGGTTCTTTTTTATTTAAGTGGCGAAATAAAAAATCCAAAGTTTGTAAAAAAAAAAAAAATTGCCATTTTCCGAGACCAGTAGCGTCTCCATTTTTTGTGATCTTGGGGTTGGGAGCCAAGCTGACGTTTTTATTTGTATCATGTTGGCGTAGCTTCGATTTTTTGATCGCTCTCAAGGTTACGGCGACCAAAAAAAGTATTTCTGGTGTTTTGATTGTTTTTCTCGTTGCCCCGTTTACCGATCGGATTAATTATTTTTATATGGGGGTGATTTAAACTTTTATATATTTTTAAATTTTTTAAAAATTATTTTTTTTAACTTTTCATTTGCTTCAATAGTCTCCATGCGAGACTAGGAGCTGGAAAATTCTGATGGCCTCTGCTACACATAGCAGGGTTTCAGCCCTGCTGTGTAGCTAAAATGATCACCTGCCATGAGCGCTGGCTGCTGGGCAGACCCCAGGTTGTCATGTCAACCCATCGACGACCCTTGGTTATCTGACACAGGCGCCGATGGGAGGGGTTTGTGACGCACTTCTGGTGTGATTATGTTAAATGCCACTGTCAGAGATTGTCATGCCTCCCGAAGAAGCATTGCGAAACGCAAGTTGAGGCAGGTGGACGCCAGGGATCTCTACATGGCCAACACAAAGTAATTTGTCATTCACATATCCAATTGTTTTTGCAGCATTACAAAACTCATATAGACCTACATAGGTATATTGTGGCAGCATAGGATCTGTGATAGGGATAGGATTCCTTATAGACTATTTCCCCAACATGTATAAGTATGCTAATGCACCTAATATTCAGTAAAAACAAATGGGGTATACTTAGGAATCTTTCCTTTACGTTGTTTATTAGTGCAATTTTTGTAAATATATCTTTTGAAACCAATTATTAGTGCACTTTTTCATACATGTTTGCTCTATGTATGGCTACTGTTTTGGAACATCCCATGGCACATAGGTCCCTCTCTAATTGGATCTAGTACCTTTTTCATATTGTATGTTTTTTATATATATATTTTGCTAATAAAAATTATATTTTATATTAAGTACCACTTTATTTGGGATCATTTAATTCTGGTCGGCAAAACAGTGAAACAGCGGCATTTAACATGTTAACAGCTGTGGGTGGATCGCGATTCCATCTGCAGCTGTTAGGGGCACATGTCAGCTAATGAAATCAGCTAAAATGTGCAGGAAAAGTTGCGGGCTCATTGCCAGAGCCAGCAGCAAACAGTGGGAGGGGACCTTAGGCGTACCTATACGTCTAAGGTCAGAAAGAGGTTAATACATGTGATAAACAATTTCCATTTCATGGCAGAGATATTCCTCCCTAACTGGACAAATGTACACTGCTCAAAAAAATAAAGGGAACACTAAAATCCCACATCCTAGATATCACTGAATGAAATCCAGTTGTAAATCTTTATTCATTATATAGTGGAATGCGTTGAGAACAGTAAAACCTAAAAATGATCAATGTAAATCACAACAAAAATCCCATAGAGGTTTGGAGTTGGAATGATGCTCAAAATCAAAGTGGAAAATCAAATTGCAGGCTGATCCAATGGCAGTGGAGATGCCTCAAGATAAGGAAATGATGCTAAGTAGTGTGTGTGGCCTCCACGTGCCTGTATGACCTCCCTACAATGCCTGGGCATGCTCCTGATGAGGCAGCGGATGGTCTCCTGAGGGATCTCCTCCCAGACCTGGACTAAAGCATCCACCAACTCCTGGACAGTCTGTGGTGCAACGTGACATTGGTGGATGGAGCAAGACATGATGTCCCAGATGTGTTCAATCGGATTCAGGTGTAGAGAACGGGCGGGCCAGTCCATAGCTTCAATGCCTTCATCTTGCAGGAAATGCTGACACACTCCAGCCACATGAGGTCTGGCATTGTTCTGCATTAGGAGGAAGCCATGGCTATCTGCACCAGCATATGGTCTCACAAGGGGTCTGAGGATCTCATTTCAGTACCTAATGGCAGTCAGGCTACCTCTTGCAAGCAAATGGAGGGCTGTGTAACCCTCCAAATAAATGCCACCCCACACCATTACTGACCCACTGCCAAATCGGTCATGCTGAAGGATGTTGCAGGCAGATCGCGCTCCGTGGCGTCTCCAGACTCTGTCACATCTGTCACATGTGCTCAGTGTGACCCTGCTTTTATCTGTGAAGAGCACAGGGCATCAGTGGCGAATTTGTCAATCCTGGTGTTCTGTGGCCAAATGCCAAGCATACTGCATGGTGTTGGGCTGTGAGCACAACCCCCATCTGTGGACATCAGGCACTCAGACCATCCTCATGGAGTCGGTTTCTAACTGTTTGTGCAGACACATGCACATTTGTGGCCTGCTGGAAGTCATTTTGCAGGGCTCTGGCAGTGCTCCTCCTCTTCCTCCTTGCACAAAGGCTGAGATAGCGGTCCTGCTGCTGAGTTGTTGCTCTCCTACGGCCCCCTCCATGTCTCCTGGTGTACTGGCTTGTCTCCTGGCAGTGCCTCCAGCCTCTGGACACCACGCTGACAGACACAGCAAAACTTCTTGCCACAGCTCGCAATCATCTGCCATCCTTGATGAGCTGCACTACCTGAGCCACTTGTGTGGGTTGTAGAGTCCGTCTCATGCTACCACGAATGTGAAAGCACAACCAACATTCAAAAGTGACCAAAACATCAGCCAGAAAGCATTGGTACTGAGATGTGGTCTGTGGTCCCCACCTGCAGAACGGCTCCTTTATTGAGTGTCTTGATAATTGCCAATAATTTCCATCTGTTGTCTATTCCATTTGCACAACAGCATGTGAAATTGATTGTCAATCAGTGTTGCTTCCTAAGTGGACAGTTTGATTTCACAGAAGTTTGATTTACTTGGAGTTATATTCTGTTCTTTAAGTGTTCCCTTTATTTTTTTGAGCAGTGTATTTTATTACAGTAACAAAAGAAAATCCATCTCACTCGCCACCAGGTCACATAAATCATTGAGCAACAACTGAAGAAATCATTTAGAACCAATGATGCAGAAAAATCTTGATATGGCTTTACTAAATGATCCACAGAAAACATTAGACACAGGTATAATAACTCTGATGCGTTTCGGATCAGTTATGATGTGTATTCGTGGCATACTGGATGCTTTATTTTTTCATACTTTATTAGAACGCTGATTATATGGTACTGTAGCTACTGTTTTTTTTCTTAAATACAACCTATTCACATTTATAGTTGTCATAGATACATACGTATTCCAGCTATTTGTTAAAGATATAATATGGAAGAGGAAAGAGAGCGCACTCTCCCCAACATACTATGTATCAGAAGTTATTCCATATTTATATCATGTGCTACAAGTTTACAGCTTTACATTGTCATTTTTATTGATTTTTTTTTACCATGGTCACTTAAAGTAATACAGGTTTATCTTCAATCTAATGTAAAACCCCAGATAATCCATGATGACATTCCAATTCACAATAAACGGCGGGATTCAACATAGAACATGAAACTGGACAATTCTTGCTCTTCAATACATGTGTTTACTTGCTGCAAACTAATTTTTATGAAGATCTGTGCAAAAAAATAATCAGAGTCTAATTTCCCATCTTCCTTCAATATTCCCTGGGGAAAAATCCTTACAACGAATAAGATAAAAAATAGACAAAACCTAATTTGCTCAAGGATCTCAAAACATTGTGGTGTTGACTGTTCCTTCAGATCTTGAAAGAAAAAGAAATGAAATGCCAAGGCTTATCATGCACAGATTCTCACAGTTTATCACATACCATTCTGACATGTTTATGATATAGCAAGAAGCAACATTGCTCAGGAGAAAACAAAATAATTATGAAAATCTACTATTGAATGGTGTTCCAATTCTCACCTACGTGGGTTTAGTCAATCAGGTTCAGATCTAAAAGTTGCAACAAAAAAAGTGATATATGCTTTTTGTTATTTGATGCTCTGTAGGCAAACAAAATAAACATTTTCTTGAAAAGTGGCCTTTGGGCAGAATGAAACAGTCAATTGTTGATATGTGCAACTAGACTCCAAAATATGGCAATATAAATGATCTTTACACTGATATGTTAGACTGGACAGGAAAAATAAAATGCCCTTGCATGTGAGAACTATTTAGTTATAAGTGGTAGTTATGTGACTGATTACTTTAATGGCAGTCAATGGGAAAAACAAATTGTACAATCAGAAAAAAGTGCTATCTGCCATCTCAGTCACTAAAAACTGGGAAAACAAAATATAAGGCCTGATGTTTTCATTGGCGCTTACTCACTTATTAATGCTTTAAATTTGACTCTTGTCAAGTTTTAAGGCTTAATGTTATGCACTCAGTTTTCCTGCTTCCAATACAAAAAAAGTATAACTCAATCTCGGGTAATGCACTTTCTGTGCTTGCCTGTAGCCCATACACAAAAAAAGCCATAGCCCACGCTGAAAAGTGTGAAAAATACTTTGCCTCTATATTCTGGAGTGATGAGACCAAGATAAATGTTTTTTTTATTTTAAATGATGGCTTCAACGCAGAGGAGAAGCCAAAGAAAAATGCATGGTGCCAACAGGGAAACATTGTGGTGTTATTGTCTTTATGTGAGCTTGCTTTAGTGGTGTTGATGTCAGGATGGAATCTACATTTCATTGATGGTACACTGAATTGCCAGATGTACTTCTGTGTATCAAAAGACAAGATGCTACCATCCCTCCATGCCTTTGGTAGACATGAACTTTTCGAACATGACAATGATCTGAAACATCTAAGGCCACTGTTGTATTTCTGAAAAAAAAAAACAGGGTGAAAGTTATGCAGTGGCCAAGTATATCTCCTGATCTGAACCCAACAGAAACACCTATGGTAAATTCTGAAGAGACAAGTTGAGTGTAACTCTCCATCCAGCATCTAGGTTCTAAAAGTGGTCGATCTTGAAAAATGAAAAAAAAAAAATATAGATGTTGCAGTATGCCGCCAACTTGTTCATTAATTGATTTGGTGCTGTCCGTAAAAACTACAGAGTTCATACAAAATACTAGATGTAGTTGTTTTTTTATGTGGGATGTATTCATTTTTTAATCATTTAATTGGAGTAAAAATGAAGATCATATGGTGAAAGTTATTACTATTATTTAGAAAATTTATTTTATTTGCTTATACAGCACCATTAATTTCACAGTGCTTTATCATTACTGTCCCTATTGAGGCTCACAATCTGAATTCCCCATCAGTACCCACACAAGCATGGGTAAAACATGCAAACTCCATGCTGATGCTGATGTTGTCCTTGGTGAGGTTTGAACCCAGGAACCCAGGGGTGCAATGCAAAAATGCATATCTATATATATATACAGTTAGGTCCATATATATTTGGACAGAGACAACATTTTTCTAATTTTGGTTATAGACATTACCACAATGAATTTTAAGCAAAACAATTCAGATGCAGTTGAAGTTCACACTTTCAGCTTTCATTTGAGGGTATCCACATTACAATTGGATGAAGGGTTTAGGATTTTCAGCTCCTTAACATGAGCCACCCTGTTTTTAAAGGGACAAAAAGTAATTGGACAGATTCAATAATTTTAAATAAAATGTTCATTTTTAGTACTTGGTTGAAAACCCTTTGTTGGCAATGACTGCCTGAAGTCTTGAACTCATGGACATCACCAGACGCTGTGTTCCTCCTTTTTGATGCTCTGCCAGGCCTTCACTGCGGTGGTTTTCAGTTGCTGTTTGTTTGTGGGCCTTTCTGTCTGAAGTTTAGTCTTTAACAAGTGAAATGCATGCTCAGTTGGGTTGAGATCAGGTGACTCCTGATCCAGGTAAACTCCTGGGTTGCTTTGGCTTTATGTTTTGGGTCATTGTCCATCTGTAGTATGAAATGACGACCAAACAGTTTGACTGCATTTGGCTGGATCTGAGCACACAGTATGTCTCTGAATACCTCAGAATTCATTCGGCTGCTTCTGTCCTGTCTCACATCATGAATAAACACTAGTGACCCAATGCCACTGGCAGCGATGCATGCCCAAGCCATCACACTGCCTCCGCCGTGTTTTACAGATGATGTGGTATGCTTTGGATCATGAGCTGTACCACGCCTTCGCCATACTTTTCTCTTTCCATCATTCTGGCAGAGGTTGATCTTGGTTTCATCCATCCAAAGAATGTTCTTCCAGAACTGTGCTGGCTTTTTTAGATGTTTTTTAGCAAAGTCCAGTCTAGCCTTTTTATTCTTGATGATTATGAGTGGCTTGCACCGTGCAGTGAACCTTCTGTATTTACTTCCATGCAGTCTTCTCTTGATGGTAGATTTGGATATTGATACGCCTACCTCCTGGAGAGTGTTGTTCGCTTGGTTGGCTGTTGTGAAGGAGTTTCTCTTCACCATGGAGATTATTCTGCGATTATCCACCACTGTTGTCTTCCATGGGCGCCCAGGTCTTTTTGCATTGATGAGTTCACCAGTGCTTTCTTTCTTTCTTTCTCAGGATGTACCAAACTGTAGATTTTGCCACTCCTAATATTGTAGCAATTTCTCAATTGGGTTTTTTCTGTTTTCGCAGCTTAAGGATGGCTTGTTTCACCTGCATGGAGAGCTCCTTTGACCGCATGTTTACTTCACAGCAAAACCTTCCAAATGCAAGCACCACACCTCAAATCAGCTTCAGGCATTTTATCTGCTTAATTGAGAGTGACATAACAAAGGGATTGCCCACACCTGTCCATGAAATAGCCTTGGAGTCAATTGCCCAATTACTTTTGGTCCCTTTAAAAACAGGGTGGCACATGTTAAGGAGCTGAAACTCCTAAACCCTTCATCCAATTTTAATGTGGATACCCTCAAATGAAAGCTGAAAGTCTGAACTTCAACTGCGTCTGAATTGTTTTGTTTACAATTCATTGTGGTAATGTCTATAACCAAAATTAGAAAAATGTTGTCTCTGTCCAAATATATATGGACCTAACTGTATATATATATATATATATATATATATATATATATATATATATATATACAGTATATATATATATATTGTAATGTAGTTGCCGGACACCTAGTGGATGGGAGATATGCATTAAAGAAGTGGTTGTTCTCTGTGATATAAACCTGGACTAATGCTCTAGTGCACATAGTACTAAGACAGGTTAATCAGCTATGACAGGGCTAGGTTTATTGTGAGCAGCTAAAGAGTTAGGGTGGGAAGGCTCACCATATCTCCACCCCTGGATGTGGTTCACATGTTAAACTGAAAACTGTTTGCCTCACATATGGTCTAGTGTGGAGGTGTGCAGATTGTTTGCATTTGCTAAAGAAGCTTGACTCTAAACTGAGCAGGCAGGAGACAAATAAGCTACTTATGCAACAGCTCAGGCAATAGGCACAACAACAGCAGGAGTAGCACTGACAACAGCAGCAGCAGATTGAATTACTCGCAGAGGCAGCAAGTGGGCAGTTCTGACTCCAAGGTCAGCTGATTATTTCCATGTCTGGAAGGCTGTGAGGATAAGCTTGCAGAAAATGACCCCGAGTGTTAGGTGTCGAGTTCCCGCCACTGCACAGAAGGAATCTCGAAAAATCTCCACTGCGGTCTCCCATTCTCCTCCAGCCTCAGTGGAGCCTGCTCAGCAGAGATGTCGGTCCCAGCGTCTGGCTCAAGCTGATACAGTGCGGCTGGTTACTGCTGTTCTTCCAGGCTCAGCCATTGTAACCAGTACTGATCAGCGGTGAGCAGGTGTCCCTGGGACTAAGTCCTGCTTTTCTTCTTCTGAGCATGCCCAAGGGACGACCTCTCATTGGAGGTAGGGGGTCACATGCTCAGGTCCTGTAGCAGCTCCTATTGGACCACTAGGAGGGTCCTGGAGAGCTTCTGCTATAAAAGGTTTGCATGGCCGCATGGCCATGAACTAGTATAGACTTATTATTGTGTGTGTGTGGATGTATGCCTGTCGATGGATGAAAGCTCCGAATCATTCCCATCCCTAGAGTTGTTGACTTTTCATGAATGGTGGAAGCTACCTAATGCCTGACAGTGCTATCCCACACAGCTAGCACTCGATACAGCATCTGATAGCAGTGACCGCCAGTGCGGTGCCATTCGCTAATAGAGTGCTTTACTGGCCCAAGTCTGGGTGGTTAGTGGTGTCTGCCAGAGCGGCATTGCACGCACTCTTGTGCAGTAAATTATTAGTTCTGTTTATCTCTGACACCCCAATAGCGGTGTCGAGTAGGGTTGAGCGAAACGGATCGTTCATTTTCATAAGTCGCCGACTTTTGGCAAAGTCGGCGTCTCATGAAACCGAGCCGATCCCTGTGTGGGGTCGGCCATGCGGTACGCGACTTTCGCTCCAAAGTCGCGTTTCAATGACGCTAAAAGCGCCATTTTTTCAGCCAATGAAGGTGGACGCAGAGTGTGAGCAGCGTGATGACATAGATCTCAGTCCCCACCATCTTAGAGAAGGGCATTGCAGTGATTGGCTTGCTTTCTGCGGCGTCACAGGGGCTATAAAGGGGCGTTCCCGCCGACCGCCATCTTACTGCTGCTGATCTGAGCGTAGGGAGAGGTTGCTGCAGCTTCTTCGGAAGCAGGGATAGTGATAGGCAGGGTACATAAAGCCACAAACCGCTTGTGCTGTAGTGATTTCCACTGTCCAATACCACCTTTTGTTTGCAGGACAGTAGAAGCTACATTTTTTTTTCCTCAGCGCTGTAGCTCATTGGGCTGCCCTAGAAGGCTCCCTGATAGCTGCGTTGCTTTGTGTGTACGCCGCTGTGTAAACCAACTGCTTTTTTCAAAGCACAAATCCTGTTTTTCCTTCCTTTCTGCACAGCTATCTTGTGTGTTTGTCCACACTTTTGTGTGCAGCAGTCCTTTTTACAGCTGCCTGCCATATTTTTCTGAGATAACTGCAGGGAGATAAATATTGGCAAGTCTGCCTCCGTGCCATTGCTGTGTGTGGCATCTCTCTCTCATTGTGTGGCACTGAAAACACTGTGTAATACTTGGCCATTTTTTTGGGGGGGGTACATTCTCCCTTTTAAAAAAAAAAAAATTATTGGGAGATAAATATTGGCAAGTCTGCCTCCGTGCCATTGCTGTGTGTGGCATCTCTCTCTCATTGTGTGGCACCGAAAACACTGTGTAATACTTGGCCTTTTTTTTTTTCTAAATTCTCCCTTTTCCAAAAAAAAAATTAGTGGGAGAAAAATATTGTCAAGTCTGCCTCCGTGCCATTGCTGTGTGTGGCATCTCTCTCTCATTGTGTGGCACTGAAAACACTGTGTAATACTTGGCCATTTTTTTTGGGGGGGGTACATTCTCCCTTTTCAAAAAAAAAAAAATAATTGGGAGATAAATATTGGCAAGTCTGCCTCCGTGCCATTGCTGTGTGTGGCATCTCTCTCTCATTGTGTGGCACCGAAAACACTGTGTAATACTTGGCCTTTTTTTTTTTTTTTTTTCTAAATTCTCCCTTTTCCAAAAAAAAAATTAGTGGGAGATAAATATTGGCAAGTCTGCCTCCGTGCCATTGCTGTGTGTGGCATCTCTCTCTCATTGTGTGGCACTGAAAACACTGTGTAATACTTGGCCATTTTTTTTGGGGGGGGGTACATTCTCCCTTTTCAAAAAAAATAATTATTGGGAGATAAATATTGGCAAGTCTGCCTCCGTGCCATTGCTGTGTGTGGCATCTCTCTCTCATTGTGTGGCACCGAAAACACTGTGTAATACTTGGCCTTTTTTTTTTTTTTTTTTTTAATTCTCCCTTTTCCCCAAAAAAAATTATTGGGAGATAAATATTGGCAAGTCTGCCTCCGTGCCATTGCTGTGTGTGGCATCTCTCTCTCATTGGGTGGCACTGAAAACACTGTGTAATACTTGGCCTTTTTTTTTTCTAAATTCTCCCTTTTCCAAAAAAAAAATTAGTGGGAGATAAATATTGGCAAGTCTGCCTCCATGCCATTGCTGTGTGTGGCATCTCTCTCTCATTGTGTGGCACTGAAAACACTGTGTAATACTTGGCCATTTTTTTTTGGGGGGGGGGTACATTCTCCCTTTTCAAAAAAAAAAAATTATTGGGAGATACATATTGGCAAGTCTGCCTCCATGCCATTGCTGTGTGTGGCATCTCTCTCTCATTGTGTGGCACCGAAAACACTGTGTAATACTTGGCCTTTTTTTTTTTTTTTTCTAAATTCTCCCTTTTCCAAAAAAAAATTATTGGGAGATAAATATTGGCAAGTCTGCCTCCGTTCCATTGCTGTGTGTGGCATCTCTCTCTCATTGTGTGCCACTGAAAACACTGTGTAATACTTGGCCATTTTTTTTTGGGGGGGGGTACATTCTCCCTTTTCAAAAAAAAAAAAAAATATTGGGAGATAAATATTGGCAAGTCTGCCTCCGTGCCATTGCTGTGTGTGGCATCTCTCTCTCATTGTGTGGCACCGAAAACACTGTGTAATACTTGGCCTTTTTTTTTTTTTTTTTTCTAAATTCTCCCTTTTCCAAAAAAAAAATGAGTGGGAGATAAATATTGGCAAGTCTGCCTCCGTGCCATTGCTGTGTGTGGCATCTCTCTCTCATTGTGTGGCACCGAAAACACTGTGTAATACTTGGCCTTTTTTTTTTTTTTTTCTAAATTCTCCCTTTTCCAAAAAAAAAATTAGTGGGAGATAAATATTGACAAGTCTGCCTCCGTGCCATTGCTGTGTGTGGCATCTCTCTCTCATTGTGTGGCACTGAAAACACTGTGTAATACTTGGCCATTTTTTTTGGGGGGGGCACATTTTCCCTTTTAAAAAAAAAAAAAATTATTGGGAGATAAATATTGGCAAGTCTGCCTCCGTGCCATTGCTGTGTGTGGCATCTCTCTCTCATTGTGTGGCACCGAAAACACTGTGTAATACTTGGCCATTTTTTTGGGGGGGGGTACATTCTCCCTTTTTGAAAAAAAAAAATTATTGGGAGATAAATATTGGCAAGTCTGCCTCCGTGCCATTGCTGTGTGTGGCATCTCTCTCTCATTGTGTGCCACTGAAAACACTGTGTAATACTTGGCCATTTTTTTTGGGGGGGGTACATTCTCCCTTTTCAAAAAAAAAAAAAATTATTGTGAGATAAATATTGGCAAGTCTGCCTCCGTGCCATTGCTGTGTGTGGCATCTCTCTCTCATTGTGTGGCACCGAAAACACTGTGTAATTCTTGGCCTTTTTTTTTTTTTTTTTTTTCTAAATTCTCCCTTTTCCAAAAAAAAAAATTAGTGGGAGATAAATATTGGCAAGTCTGCCTCCGTGCCATTGCTGTGTGTGGCATCTCTCTCTCATTGTGTGGCACTGAAAACACTGTGTAATACTTGGCCTTTTTTTTTTTTTTTTCTAAATTCTCCCTTTTCCCAAAAAAAAATTAGTGGGAGATAAATATTGACAAGTCTGCCTCCGTGCCATTGCTGTGTGTGGCATCTCTCTCTCATTGTGTGGCACTGAAAACACTGTGTAATACTTGGCCATTTTTTTTGGGGGGGGCACATTCTCCCTTTTAAAAAAAAAAAAATTATTGGGAGATAAATATTGGCAAGTCTGCCTCCGTGCCATTGCTGTGTGTGGCATCTCTCTCTCATTGTGTGGCACCGAAAACACTGTGTAATACTTGGCCTTTTTTTTTTTTTTTCTAAATTCTCCCTTTTCCAAAAAAAAGATTAGTGGGAGATAAATATTGGCAAGTCTGCCTTCGTGCCATTGCTGTGTGTGGCATCTCTCTCTCATTGTGTGGCACTGAAAACACTGTGTAATACTTGGCCATTTTTTTTGGGGGGGGGTACATTCTCCCTTTTCAAGAAAAAAAAAAATTATTGGGAGATAAATATTGGCAAGTCTGCCTCCGTGCCATTGCTGTGTGTGGCATCTCTCTCTCATTGTGTGGCACCGAAAACACTGTGTAATACTTGGCCTTTTTTTTTTTTTTTCTAAATTCTCCCTTTTCCAAAAAAAAAATATTGGGAGATAAATATTGGCAAGTCTGCCTCCGTGCCATTGCTGTGTGTGGTATCTGTCTCTCATTGTGTGCCACCGAAAACACTGTGTAATACTTGGCCTTTTTTTTTTTTTTAGGGTAAATTCTCCCAGAAAAAAAAAAAAAATAGTGGGAGATTAAGATTGGCATTTCTGCTTGAGTGCTGGTCCTGTGTGTGCCATCTGTCTCAAATTTTGGGGGCACAGAAAACCTAGTGTGCAACATTGGGCCTGATTTTCCTTTCAGTGTCAGGCACCTATAAAGGTATATATAAATCCTACAGAAGTTTGAGTTCACCTGATAAGTTGTTTTACAGTAACAAATAGCGTTACTTTGGTTACGTTTTGCAAACAATGAGGAAGTCTAGTGGAAGAGGTCGTGGCCGTGGGCGGTCATTGTCAGCTGGTAATGATGGTAGTGGTGGTGGAGCATCAGGTGGTCGTGGTAAAAGCAGTACAGCACCTAAGTCTCGAGTTGTTGAGCCAGGTTCGTTGTCTGGCTACACAAGGCCTCGAACGCTCTCTTTTCTGGGAGTAGAAAAACCACTTTTGAAGCCGGAGCAGCAGGAACAAGTATTGGCTTTCATTGCTGACTCTGCCTCTAGCTCTTTCGCCTCCTCCTCGGAAAGTGCCAAATCTCAGAGCAGTGCATCGTCAGTGGATGCTCCCGGTCAGGGACAAGTCGCTTCCTTGTCTTCTTCACCCAGAACAAGAGAGAAGGATGCGTCAGGAGACACAACGGGTTACTCCATGGAGCTCTTTACACATACCGTTCCTGGGTTAGACAGTGAAACAGTTAACAGGCCATGTCCATTAGAAGTTGAATCGGACATGGAGTGCACAGATGCACAGCCACAGCCAGATTACTATGCTGTTCCTTTGACTCAGACCAGAACATTGCCCTCGCAGTGTACTGAGGCAGAATCAAACCCAGCGGAGACTATGGTGCCCCGTCACGGACGCTATACCACCGGCTTACACGGTGACACAGACGAAATCGCACACGACATAGAAGAGGAGGTCATAGATGACCCAGTTGTGGACCCCGATTGGCAGCCATTGGGGGAACAGGGTGCAGGCGGCAGTAGTTCTGAAGCGGAGGAGGAGGAGCCGCAGCAGGCATCAACACCACAACAGGTTCCATCTACCGGGCCCGTATCTGGCCAAAAACGCGTGGCAAAACCAAAACCAGTTGGAGGACAGCGTGGCCATCCGGTTAAAGAAGCTCAGTCTGCAATGCCTGAAAAGGTATCCGATAGTAGAAAGAGTGCAGTCTGCCATTTTTTTAAACAACATCCAAATGATCAGCGCAAAGTCATCTGTCAAAAATGTTCAACAACCTTAAGCAGAGGTCAGAATCTTAAAAGTCTAAATACAAGTTGCATGCATAGACATTTATCCACCATGCATTTGCAAGCCTGGACTAACTACCAAACGTCCCTAAAGGTTGCAGCACCCTCGGCCAATGAAGCTAGTCAGCAACGCTACATCCCTTCCCTCCCTGTAAGCCGACCATTTCCCACACCACCTGCAGTATCTGTGCAGCTTTCGTCGCCAGGCCAAAGCAGTCAGGGAATCACCAGGTTTGCAGTAGGAAACACTGCATCTAGGGCACCGGCAAGAATACCATCTCCAACCCTCTCTCACTCACCCATGTCCACCGGCACCACCGCTAGTTCCACGATCTCCAGCTCTCCAGTCCAGCTCACCCTACATGAGACTCTTGTTAGGAAAAGGAAGTACTCATCCTCGCATCCGCGTACACAGGGTTTGAACGCCCACATTGCTAGACTAATCTCATTAGAGATGATGCCCTACCGGTTAGTTGAAAGCTAAGCTTTCAAAGCGCTGATGGACTACGCTGTACCATGCTACGAGCTACCCAGTCGACACTTCTTTTCTAGAAAAGCCAACCCAGCCCTCCAACAGCATGTTAAAGACCGCATCGCCAATGCACTCAGGCAGTCTGTGACTACAAAGGTGCACCTGACAACAGATGCCTGGACCAGTAGGCATGGCCAGGGACGTTACGTGTCCATCACGGCACACTGGGTGAATGTGGTGGATGCAGGGTCCACAGGGGACAGCAATATTGGGACAGTTTTGCCTAGTCCACGGTCAAGGAAAGAGTTGGCTGTAGGCGTTCGCCCCCCCCTCCTCCTCTTCCTCCTCCTCATGCAGAAGCGAGAGCTCGTCCACACACCGCAGTCGCACATCCACTCCATCCGCAGCTGCCACTGTTGCACACCAGGTGTGCCATTATGGGACAGCTAGTGGCAAGCGTCAGCAGGCTGTATTGGCAATGAAGTGTTTGGGCGACAACAGACACACCGCGGAAGTTCTGTCCGAGTTCTTGCAGAATGAAACTCAGTCATGGCTGGGCACTGTACATCTTGAGGCAGGCAAGGTTGTGAGTGATAACGGAAGGAATTTCATGGCTGCCATAGCCCTTTCCCAACTGAAACACATTCCTTGCCTGGCTCACACCTTAAACCTGGTGGTGCAGTGCTTCCTGAAAAGTTACCCGGGGTTACCCGACCTGCTCCTCAAAGTGCGCAGACTTTGCTCGCATATCCGCCGTTCGCCCGTACACTCCAGCCGTATGCAGAACTATCAGCGGTCTTTGAACCTTCCCCAGCATCGCCTAATCATCGACATTTCAACAAGGTGGAACTCCACACTGCACATGCTTCAGAGACTGTGCGAACAGAGGCGTGCTGTTATGTTTTTGTGGGAGGATACACATACACGGGCAGGCAGTTGGATGGCAGACATGGAGTTGTCAGGTGTGCAGTGGTCGAAGCTACAAGACCTGTGTCAAGTCCTTCAGTGTTTTGAGGAATGCACACGGCTGGTTAGTGTAGACAACGCCATAATAAGCATGAGCATCCCCCTAATGCGTCTGCTGATGCAAAGTTTGACGCACATAAAGGAGCAGGCGTCTGCAGCCGAGGAAGAGGAAAGCCTTGATGACAGTCAGCCATTGTCTGGTCAGGGCCGTGTAGAGGACGTGGTAGCGGGCGAAGAGGAGGAGGAGGACGAGGAGGATGATGGGGATGAGTACTTTTTTAATGAGGAAGCTTCTCCTGGGCCAACAGAAATTAGTGGCGTTGCAAGGCCGGGTTCTGTTTTTTTAAGGGAGACAAGTGACGTAGATTTGCCTGTAACTGCCCCTCAAACCAGCACAACCGCAGATTTGCCAACAGGAACTTTGGCCCACATGGCGGATTATGCCTTACGTATCCTCAAAAAGGACCCACACATTACTAAAATGATGAGCGATGACGATTACTGGTTGGCCTGCATCCTTGACCCTCGCTATAAAGGCAAATTGCAAAATATTATGCCACATGAGAACCTCGAACAAATATTAGCAACCAAACAAGCTACTCTTGTAGACCGTTTGATTCAGGCATTCCCAGCACACAGCGCCGGTGATGGTTCTCACACAAGCTGCAGGGGGCTACATGGCAGAGGTGTTAGAGGTGCACAGATCAGAAGTGGCGTTGGACAGAGGGGTTTTCTGGCCAGGTTGTGGAGTGATTTCGCAATGACCGGAGACAGGACAGGTACTGCAGCATCTATTCAAAGTGACAGGAGACAACATTTGTCCAGTATGATTACTAACTATTTTTCTTCCCTTATCGATGTTCTCCCTCAACCGTCATTCCCATTTGATTACTGGGCATCAAAATTAGAGACCTGGCCTGAATTGGCAGAATATGCGTTGCAGGAGCTTGCTTGCCCAGCAGCTAGTGTGCTATCAGAAAGAGTATTCAGTGCTGCTGGTTCAATATTAACCGAAAAAAGGACTCGTCTGGCTACCCAAAATGTGGATGATCTCACCTTCATTAAAATGAACCACTCCTGGATTTCAAATTATTTTGCCCCACCTTTCCCGGCTGACACCTAGCTTTCCTATAAAAAGGTCTTGCTTGTGGACTGGTCTTACTGAGTGACCTCCCCCAATGGGAAAAATCCCCCCACGGGGCCGTTGTCTCGCCACTTGGCGCAAGCACCCGTTACAGTGCTGATTGTCTGAAGAGGCGGGTGTGCCCGCTTTTGGTCGACGGCATTGCCACTGGGTCCCTCATAGTACAATGTAGTGTCTCTGGCGGTGGTGGTGCACACCCAACGTCAGACACACCGTTGTAACATGAGGGGCCCTGGGGCGGTACCGCCGGCCACAAGAGAGTTCCCCCCCCCCAGCTCAAACTGTGCTCTACCACATGCAAAATTATCTCGCACAGCTCCACCAATGTTTAGTCTATGCACTGACATCATTCAATGCCTGGCACTGACAAACAATACCAATTTGTTTGCATCTATGATGCTAGTTAAAGTAGTCTGGGTCAGTGTCCTATATTGACACCAGTAAATACTAATTTACTTCCAAATTACTTTGTCATAAACTCTGCAGATGAGCCCACCCCTGTACCTAAGCATGCCACCCTTTTTTTACTTATAGTTGTTTTGCGAGACATTAACATCTATTTATTTTTTTGGAGTACTAACTGTGTCAGACACTCCTTGCAATACTCCTCCACTGACCACAATGCTGCCTGGAGTGCCTGCCTGTGTATCCATGTAACCGATTTCAAACTGCCATGACTGCCTACTGTTTGTTATTTTAGGCCTTTGTGAGCCTGTCTGCGGCCCCTACTTGCAATACTCCTCCACTGACCACAATGCTGCCTTCCTGTGTATCCATGTAACCGATATAAAACTGCCATGAGCCTATTGTTTGTTATTTTAGGCCTTTGATAGCCTGTCTGCTGTCCCTACTTGCATTACTCCTCCACTGACCACAATGCTGCCTGGAGTGCCTGCCTGTGTATCCATGTAACCGATTTCAAACTGCCATGACTGCCTACTGTTTGTTATTTTAGGCCTTTGTGAGCCTGTCTGCGGCCCCTACTTGCAATACTCCTCCACTGACCACAATGCTGCCTGGAGTGCCTGCCTGTGTATCCATGTAACCGATGTAAAACTGCCATGAGCCTATTGTTTGTTATTTTAGGCCTTTGATAGCCTGTCTGCTGTCCCTACTTGCATTACTCCTCCACTGACCACAATGCTGCCTGGAGTGCCTGCCTGTGTATCCATGTAACCGATTTCAAACTGCCATGACTGCCTACTGTTTGTTATTTTAGGCCTTTGTGAGCCTGTCTGCGGCCCCTACTTGCAATACTCCTCCACTGACCACACCAATGCTGCCCGTGTACCCCTGGAACCTATTTAAAAGTTCATAGAGCCTAGTTATATATTTTATTTACTATTAATAAGGCCATGATGGACTACGCTGTACCACGCTACAAGCTAACCAGTCGACACTTTTGCGAGAAAAGCCATCCCAACCCTCCACCAGCATGTAAAAGACCGCATTGTCCATGCACTCTGGCAATCTGTGAGTACAAAGGTGCACCTGACAACAGACGCATGGACCTGTAGGCATGGCCACGGAAGATTACGTGTCCATTACGGTGCAATGGGTTAATGTGATGGATGCATGGTCCACAGGGGACAGCCTACTAAGTCTGTCTGCAGTCCCTAATTCAAATTGTCCTCCACTGTCTAAATCGGAGCTTCCACCTTCTGGCTTTCGGCCTATAGTATCAGAAATTAAACTGCATTTGACCTTCAACTTTGGTTACGGCCTACTAACGGTGTCTGCCCCTGCCTGGTGTTTTTCCTCAACTGAATAAAGCTGAGCTTCAACCTTCTGGCTCTCACTAAGTGCTGTTATTTTAAAAATTGGTGGTTAGGGCCTACTAACGGTGTCTGCCCCTCCCTGGTAAAGAGGGTAATGGTGTGCACTCTGGTCAAGGGATGTGGAGGTGCTGGTAAATCAGACCGTGTGGTCAAGTCAATAGTAGAGGAAAAAGTACCGCACACTCAAAATTGATATGATGCAAAAAGGTATATGCCAGATTTATTTACACAAAAAGAACAAGTCAACAATTGCCACTGTGTTAGTTTGTAGAGAGGAAACCCGACGTTTCGACCCTCCCGGGTCTTATTCATGGGTTTACTTCACTCTTTTGTTACACATACATAGGGGTGGCAGTGTTGGAAGGCAAGACAAAGGTCCTTTAAGGTATAACCTTGTAAGTCCAATAGTAGCTCCTATAAGATAGGCAGAGGGGTCCTGTTTAGGGTAAACTGCAGTGAACAGAGGAGTCCTTAGAGAGGGTCCACTGACGGTTCCTGTGGCATGAATAGAGGGATCCTGTTTAGGGTGAATCGCAGCTTGTAGGGCTGTCCTGCTCTGTCCTGAGTCCGGGGGTCAGCGGCGCATCCTGCGCTCAGCTGTGTAGTCCTGGTGTTTGTCCTCAACTGAATAAAGCCGAGCTTCATCCTTCTGGCTTTGGGCCTATAGTATCAGATATTAAACTGCATTTGGCCTTCAACTTTGGTTACGGCCTACTAACGGTGTCTGCCCCTGCCTGGTGTTTTTCCTCAACTGAATAAAGCTGAGCTTCAACCTTCTGGCTCTCATTAAGTGCTGTTATTTTAAAAATTGGTGGTTAGGGCCTACTAACGGTGTCTGCCCCTCACTGGTGTTTTTCCTCAACTGAATAAAGCTGAGCTTCAACCTTCTGGCTTTCGGCCTATAGTATCAGAAATTAAACTGCATTTGGCCTTCAACTTTGGTTACGGCCTACTAACGGTGTCTGCCCCTGCCTGGTGTTTGTCCTCAACTGAATAAAGCTGAGCTTCAACCTTCTGGCTTTCGGCCTATAGTATCAGATATTAAACTGCATTTGGCCTTCAACTTTGGTTACGGCCTACTAACGGTGTCTGCCCCTGCCTGGTGTTTTTCCTCAACTGAATAAAGCTGAGCTTCAACCTTCTGGCTTTCGGCCTATAGTATCAGAAATTAAACTGCATTTGACCTTCAACTTTGGTTACGGCCTACTAACGGTGTCTGCCCCTGCCTGGTGTTTTTCCTCAACTGAATAAAGCTGAGCTTCAACCTTCTGGCTCTCATTAAGTGCTGTTATTTTAAAAATTGGTGGTTAGGGCCTACTAACGGTGTCTGCCCCTCCCTGGTGTTTTTCCTCAACTGAATAAAGCTGAGCTTCAACCTTCTGGCTTTCGGCCTATAGTATCAGAAATTAAACTGCATTTGGCCTTCAACTTTGGTTACGGCCTGCTAATGGTGTCTGCCCCTGCCTGGTGTTTGTCCTCAACTGAATAAAGCTGAGCTTCAACCTTCTGGCTTTCGGCCTATAGTATCAGAAATTAAACTGCATTTGTCCTTCAACTTTGGTTACGGCCTACTAACGGTGTCTGCCCCTCCCTGGTGTTTTTCCTCAACTGAATAAAGCTGAGCTTCAACCTTCTGGCTTTCGGCCTATAGTATCAGAAATTAAACTGCATTTGGCCTTCAACTTTGGTTACGGCCTACTAACGGAGTCTGCCCCTGCCTGGTGTTTGTCCTCAACTGAATAAAGCTGAGCTTCAACCTTCTGGCTCTCATTAAGTGCTGTTATTTTAAAAATTGGTGGTTAGGGCCTACTAACGGTGTCTGCCCCTCCCTGGTGTTTTTCCTCAACTGAATAAAGCTGAGCTTCAACCTTCTGGCTTTCGGCCTATAGTATCAGATATTAAACTGCATTTGGCCTTCAACTTTGGTTACGGCCTACTAACGGTGTCTGCCCCTGCCTGGTGTTTTTCCTCAACTGAATAAAGCTGAGCTTCAACCTTCTGGCTTTCGGCCTATAGTATCAGAAATTAAACTGCATTTGACCTTCAACTTTGGTTACGGCCTACTAACGGTGTCTGCCCCTGCCTGGTGTTTTTCCTCAACTGAATAAAGCTGAGCTTCAACCTTCTGGCTCTCATTAAGTGCTGTTATTTTAAAAATTGGTGGTTAGGGCCTACTAACGGTGTCTGCCCCTCCCTGGTGTTTGCCCTCAACTGAATAAAGCTGAGCTTCAACCTTCTGGCTTTGGGCCTATAGTATCAGATATTAAACTGCATTTGGCCTACTAGTGTGGTCGGGCCCTTAAAACAGTGTCTGCTGCTCCTGGGTTTGCTACTCCACTGAACAAAGCAATGCCGCCTGTTTAGTCCTGTCCTGTTACCAATTTTGAACTGCATTTAGCCTACTTTATTCTTTGGCCCTATATCTGTGTTTCCTCCTCATCCTGCCCATTGCCCAGCCACTGCTAGATGAGTCTGCTGGTACATTGACCTAGACCACTACATTCCCCTTGCACTCTACACAGCCAGAATCTGACCCTGCTGAAAGTAAGGTTCCCCTTCCCGCATGTTATACCACCGTACACAGGGACAAAGAGGAAGGTGCAGATGAAAGTGCAGGTTCCTTCATCAGGTGGGGGGGCATACTCGTTGGCGACGTCACTGGCACAAGCCCCCTCAGAGTACGCAAAAGTGTCGCTGCTGGTGGGAGGCGCCCCCGCCGTGCAAACACACCGCTGTACTTTGAGGGGCCCTGTGCCAGTGCCAATGCGAACAAGTGTGCCCCCCTGCTTGCTCAGGATCACAGCACTTGCAACGTTGAAATGCTTTCCTCTCCCTGCTCCACCGCCGTGACGTAGTCCACGATTCCTGGGCCCACTAAAACCTTGAACCAGCCCTACCCCCCACAAATTTGCCAAATGACCCCCAAGTTCCATTGAACAACTATTATTATAAAGTTAATTAAGATTGACAAGCTTCAGAAACAAGAATGGATGTTTTTGGCATTAAAATGGGCACTGTAGGTGTTTTCCTGGCCTCCACTCACTGCCGACTATGCTTCCCCATTGACTTGCATTGGGTTTCGTGTTTCGGTCGATCCCCGACTTTTAGCGATAATCGGCCGACTGCACTCGACTCGACTCTGGACAAAGTCGGGTTTCACAAAACCCGACTCGATCTTAAAAAAATGAAAGTCGCTCAACCCTAGTGTCGAGCGCAAGAGGTCTAGAGGAACTCTTTCCCTGAGTCTTGGGACAGAGTTCTGTGACTCTTTGCTTGTGCTCTTTGTGCGGTACCGCGGCCCTGTGACGCAACAGGGTTCACTTCCTTCATACCTGGTGAAGCTAACCCGTGTGTGTATCTACATTATACCACCATATAGTCTGTCATAGCTCAGCAGCAGGTTCCATTTCTGCATGGTGGACCCCGGGCTGCGAACGCACCTTATACCATCCTTATAATTATTTGGTGCATTCTGCTAGTCTTAACACCAGGTGACAACATAGAGGCCTTTTTAACAAATAAAAAAGCAATAATCGATGCAAGGCCGGAGAGTTCCATCTTTTCTCTTGACAAAGAAAAAGCTAACTCCTGCTGGTGAAGAGGACTTCTGAATGAATCCCCTTGCCAGATTTTCCTTAACGTGTCTGGGTCTCTCTCTGGGACACAGGGTAAGTACATCCTCGTGTAGGTGAGGATCCTTGGGGCAGGTCTACAGGGCAGTCATACGGCCTATGTGGATGTAGTGTCTCTGCTTCCTTCTTGTCGAAGATGTCAGCATATGACCAGTGTGGAGATGCTAATCCCTGCAGAGAAGATGGTGCCACCGGTGGCTAAATAGCTCATACAGGTACAAGACACTTCTCATGACAGGACAGCCACCAACATAGCACCTCTCTGGATCTCCAGTCAAAGACAGATTCATGCATGTGGAGCCACAAAAGACCCATGAGAATTAGATGAGACAGACTAGGAAGAATGTAGAAAGAAATCTCTGTGTGCAGCATTTCTATCCAGAGCTCTACTTGCTTGGTGACCACCAGAATAACTTCAGATAGGAGCCTTCCATTGACAGATGACAACAAGAGATTCTGGAGTTGTTAAATTGGAGTCTGGTAACTATCTATCTACCACTGCTTGCTGTATTGAGTTCCCTGCCTCACCGGAATCCAGGTATGCCATCTCAACGAACCTTCACAAGTCATGGATACAGTCAGGATTAACTGTGGAGATGCATTGCTCTCACCTAGGGTAGCTTTTCCTACTGTCTCTAGGTTTCCCAGCTTCTTGGGACAGAAGCGAATGAGGTATCCCATGTCTCCACAATAGTAGCACAAGCCTTTGGCTCGCTGGAACTCCTGATGTTGCTCAGCCTGCTCCATGCTGTCATCCTGCATAGGCTCTAGAGAGGCTTTGACTATGGAAGGGTATGGTATCTTGGCCGACGCAGGGTTCTGGATCTGATGTAGTGTCATTTGAATTTTGTTCGTAAGCTGCCAGCACCCTACTGGCACACAGTCCCTGCTGCAGCCTGTGACTCTTGCTGCAGTGTCATTTCCTGTGTGTGTCTGCACCTTATACTCTGTTGGCGTCAAAGCTCCCTGCGGTTTTTATATTCGGGAACGACATCATCCAAAACACCTTGCCTAGTCTGGCAACTGAACTTTTTCCACCTGCAATTCTTCTGGTGCCGATTGTTCCGCATGTTCCCATCTAGCCAGTAGATAGCAGACTTCCCACACTGATGACACATTATGCAGACTCTTTTCAGAGGTATCATCGCCTCCTCTTACATTTTCATCTAAAATGTGCAGATTCCAATAAGAACAAGGATAAACATTGCATAGTGAACATGTATGTTCAAACTTTTTTTGTTACTATATGTTTATTCATAATACATAATAATAATAATAATAAATATAAAGCATGTATTTATGCAAATCTTTTTCCAGAGTGATAGAGGACTTAACTTTTATTACAGCATTGTGTTGCTTTCTAATGTCAAATTAATTAATTATTGAGCCTGAATATTTTTATGTTAATCATTTAACAGGTTTAACATTTGTATGACCAGCACTATGGTGCCTTTACACGCAAAGATTTCTAGCCAATAAGAACAATAGAGAAAAAAAGGTAGAGTAGGACCCATCAGAGGGAGATCACCTTGCCATGGTTGATGGGCTCACATGAATTGGCCAATTTATGCGCTAAGAATCTTCATTTCATCTATTACTGTCAGTTTTATGAAAAAAAAAATGTTTTGAAAAAATTTGTGAAAAAAATATTTTTGAGAAGTATAATTCATATTGAATATTTGTCTGTGTTTTCACATGGCCTAGATTCATGTACATGTGCTGCTGTTCTTTTTTATTTATTTATTCAATAAGAACAATATAAATCTACTGTACATTTTTAGCTATGGAATAACCAGTTTAGGAGGGGTGCCAGACAAGAAATGTATTTTGTAACTAGAGATTTTGGCCTCTCAGTAGTCTGAGGAAGCAGAGTTTCAACACAAGAAATGCTAATTGTTAGTGCCTGGTGTTACTTCTGTAAAATCATTATAAAAAAAAAAAAAAGATAACAAACATATTAATGGACTATAGTGTAGTTGACAACTTGTAATGGAGTTATGGATTTCTAAATTCCTTCCAAGCACTGGATGAAGTGAAAAGGATTAAATAATTAAGCCAAGAATGACTCAATGTATCCTCTTGTTTTCTATTAAAAAATAAAAAAATATTAGTAGTTCTGAAACTTGCATTATTCGTCTTAGGCCAACCCTGTAAGTAACACAAATTTTTCAACTGGTTATGTTATTAATAACACACTTTCTAACAAGTGGCGGTATAACATAACCAATGTGTATTTGTGGTGCACAGTGAAGTAAAATGCTTAAATGGATTTAGAAGACTTATGTGTGGGATATCTTCTGACTGCAGTAATGCATGTGGGAATTTTCTATTCCACTATGAGTTATTTTCAGAGACGAGGTTTGCATAGTCGACGGCTTATGCATTAAGACAAATTTAGATGTTCATAAAAATAGCTGTCTATTCAGCAAAATATAAGTGTTAGGGGTTGAGATCCCGCCTCTGCACAGAGGGAATCTCGAGCCATCTCCACTGCAGTCTCCCATCCTTCTCCAGACGCAGTGGAGCCTGCTCAGCGGAGGAGGAGATTGTATGTGTGCGTGACCACAGACTGCCTTCAGCTCGGCAGTAGTGTTGAGCATTCCGATACCGCAAGTATCGGGTATCGGCCGATACTTGCGGTATCGGAATTCCGATACCGGTATTCCGATACTTGCCGCGTATCGGATACCGGAATCGGAAGTTCCAAGATTCAAAATTCAGAAATTCAGCCAATGAGAATGATTCCAAGTGTGGGCACATCCTGTTTAGCATGGAGGGCATGAAACTACTGGCAAGGCTGTGATTGGCTGCTGAAATGATGTCATGATGCAGTTTAAAAGTCGCTGGCGCCATTTTCCGATCACTCTGCTGTGAATTCAGTTAGTGACAGGACGCTGTTTGCTGACTGAGGGACAGTTTAGAGATAGCGATTTGCTTCTTTGTGCTTTCCAAAGGCTAATTTAGCAACCGCTGTGTTCACCTACTATTCACCTTGCTTTTGCCTTGTAGCGCTGTTTTCACAGCGATCCGCAAGGTCTGTGTGTGTGTGTGTGTGTGAGTGCAGCCCACTCTCTAGTCTGAGTGCAGCCACATAGGCCATCCATAGCTGGTTGTATTCAGTTCAGGGAGGGTGGTTCATTGCCTCATACTGTTCTTTTTTTTTTTTTTTTTTTCAAGTAGTGTAGTCTGCTGCTAATTTATTCAAAAAAATCCTATTAGTGTCTTTCCACCCGTCTCCAGCTAATTTGTGGAAAAACACTACATAGGATAAAGTAGAGGAGGGTTTTTGGGCCTTGCAGCGCCGTTTACGGCTGTCTGCACGGTCTCCGTGTGACTGCAGCTCGCCCTGTAGTCTGTGAGCAGCCGTAGCCTGGTTGTCTGCAGCTCAGGGTTGTTCACTGCGTCATACCGCCAAATCAATTTTAATTTTTTTTCAAGTAGTGTAGTCTGCTGCTAATTAATTTTAAAAAATCCTATTAGTGTCTTTCCACCCGTCTCCAGCTAATTTGTGGAAAAACACTACATAGGATAAAGTAGAGGAGGGTTTTTGGGCCTTGCAGCGCCGTTTACGGCTGTCTGCACGGTCTCCGTGTGACTGCAGCTCGCCCTGTAGTCTGTGAGCAGCCGTAGCCTGGTTGTCTGCAGCTCAGGGTTGTTCACTGCGTCATACCGCCAAATCAATTTTAATTTTTTTTCAAGTAGTGTAGTCTGCTGCTAATTAATTTAAAAAAATCCTATTAGTGTCTTTCCACCCGTCTCCAGCTAATTTGTGGAAAAACACTACATAGGATAAAGTAGAGGAGGGTTTTTGGGCCTTGCAGCGCCGTTTACGGCTGTCTGCACGGTCTCCGTGTGACTGCAGCTCGCCCTGTAGTCTGTGAGCAGCCGTAGCCTGGTTGTCTGCAGCTCAGGGTTGTTCACTGCGTCATACCGCCAAATCAATTTTAATTTTTTTTCAAGTAGTGTAGTCTGCTGCTAATTAATTTTAAAAAATCCTATTAGTGTCTTTCCACCCGTCTCCAGCTAATTTGTGGAAAAACACTACATAGGATAAAGTAGAGGAGGGTTTTTGGGCCTTGCAGCGCCGTTTACGGCTGTCTGCACGGTCTCCGTGTGACTGCAGCTCGCCCTGTAGTCTGTGAGCAGCCGTAGCCTGGTTGTCTCCAGCTCAGGGTTGTTCACTGCGTCATACCGCCAAATCAATTTTAATTTTTTTTCAAGTAGTGTAGTCTGCTGCTAATTAATTTTAAAAAATCCTATTAGTGTCTTTCCACCCGTCTCCAGCTAATTTGTGGAAAAACACTACATAGGATAAAGTAGAGGAGGGTTTTTGGGCCTTGCAGCGCCGTTTACGTCTGTCTGCACGGTCTCTGTGTGACTGCAGCTCTATCTGTTGTCAGTTCAGCCCCCAAAAAAGAAATAAATAATAAAGTTCACCAAACACACCAGTTACACCACTTTACATTTGTGTAGGCCACATTAGCTCATATTAAAGTCTAGTCCACACTTTAGAAAATTAGTGTTTCTTATACCTGTTAGGAGGAGTTGCTCAGGAATAAGCACACAAATCCGTTAGTACTTTTCTGCTTATCTTTATCAGTCAACCAAGATGAAGAAGGCAGTGAGTAAGGCACGTGGGCGTGGGCGCGGAGCAGGGAGGAGACGTGGGGATTCTGTGCCTGCTGCGGGCACCGGTGACTCATCAGCACCCACTTTCACCAGGCAACAGTCGTTCATGCGCAGCTTTGTGTCAGAGCGCCGTACACCGCTGCTGCGTGAAGACCAAATTGAAGCCGTTGTCGGATGGATGGCAGCTAATGCATCAACTTCCATTAGTGCCACATCCTCTCAGACACAGAGCACTGGAGAGCAGCCATCTGTCTCTTCACCACCTGCCAAATTGCCCAGGCAGACAGAGAGCCCAGGACAGGAGCCGTCTCTACTTCTGTTCTCTGAATCTCTTGGCTTGGAAACAGGGGGCCAGCCAAGCAGCATTGGAGAAATGGAAGAAGAGGCAGGGTGCAGTGATGCCCAACAGCTTTTTCTGTCTTCCTCTGAAGAGGCGGGTGGGCCAGTGGCTCCGGTCACCACATCGCAGGCCGCATCAGCTGATGATGACACTCAGGTGCCACTTACTGGTGCGTGCTCTGCTGCTGAGACTACCCAGGAGGAGCAGTTGGGGGCAGAGGGTAGTGTAGATGATGAGGTCCTCGACCCATCTTGGCGTGAGGGACAGGAAGGTGGTGGGAGCAGCTCTGAGGAAGAGATTCCCCGTACGGCCCAAAGAGGGAGAGGGAGGGGGAAGACTGCGGATCCTGCAGCCTCCGCTTTGGCACCCGTTAGGAGCATGTCTCTTCCAAAAGCCAAAAAGGGCGCTCCCAAGACTTGCAGTGCCTGGTCCTTTTTTGACACAGTTGCAGATGACATTTGCTATGTCAGATGCAACGTGTGTCATCACAAAGTCAAAAGAGGTCGAAATGTCAGCAGCCTCAATACCTCCAACATGTGGAAACATGTGCGCACCAGGCACCCGGCGTTGTTAGAAAAACACACTGAAGAGGTAGGCCAACCAACAGCGGCAGCTACCACCTCTTCAGCTCGTGTTGCCTCTTCCTCTAGCTCACACGCAGCTGGTTCGGCTTCCTCCCAGGATCGCCGTGGAAGAACCTCTGGCCCTGTTGTCCAGAGACCCGCTGTAATTCCACCCGCAGCACCACTTTCCCAGTCATCCACACACTCCCAGCCCAGTCTACAGCCATCGGTAGTACAGGCATGGGAGAAAAGGCGGCCTTTCTCGTCAAACCACCCACGAGCACAGGCTCTGACTGCAGGCATTGCCAAACTTCTGTCACTGGAAATGCTGTCATTCAGGCTGGTGGAGACTGACAGCTTCCGTGACTTGATGTCATTGGCAGTCCCACAGTTCAATGTGCCCAGCCGCTTTTACTTCAGCAGGCAAGCCGTCCCTGCCCTGCACAAGCATGTGGAGGGACACATAAAACACGCGCTACTGAACGCCGTCAGTAGCAAGGTCCACCTCACCACCGATGCGTGGACCAGTCAACATGGACAGGGGCGATACCTTTCCCTCACTGCCCATTGGGTTAATGTCATTGAGCCGGGTACAGACCGTGCGAGTGGCGCAGGACGTGTCCTGCCCACTCCAAGGATTGCAGGAATCCATTCTGTACGCATTGACTCCTCCTCTTACACCAGTTCCTCAGAATCATCGCTGCAGGAGCCGTCACAGTCCACCTCCACATGGACCCGTGATGAACGTGTACCTGTTACGACCGACATGAGCACAGCCGTGGCCAAACGTCAACAGGCCGTGTTGAAATTAATTTTTTGGGGGAATCGTAGCCACACAGCGCAGGAGCTCTGGAATGCCATCAAGCAGGAGAGCGATGTGTGGTTTGTGCCAGCAAATCTCCAGCCAGGCATGGTAGTGTGTGATAATGGCCGAAATCTGGTGGCAGCTCTGGGCCTCGGCAACCTCACTCACATCCCATGTCTGGCACATGTGCTCAATTTGGTCGTGCAGAGCTTTTTGAGGGACTATCCGGATCTTGATGCACTGCTGCACAAGGTCCGCCTAGAGTGTGCTCACTTGCGGCGTTCCAGCACGGCAAAAGCGCGCATTGCGGCTCTGCAGCGCCGACACCGCCTGCCGGAACATCGCATCATATGTGACCTACCTACCAGGTGGAATTCCACGTTACATATGTTGGAGCGGTTGTGTGAGCAGCAGCAAGCTGTAATGGAGTACCAGCTGCTTCAGGCGCAAAGAAGTCGCACTCAGCGCCGTACAGACTTCACAACCACAGAGTGGGCCACTATGAATGACGTCTGCCAGGTTTTGCGTCCCTTTGATTATTCCACGCGGATGGCGAGTGCAGATGATGCACTAGTCAGCATGACTGTCCCCCTTGTCTGCCTGCTTGAAAAATCACTGCAAGCGCTAAGGGATGATGTTGTGGAAGAGGTGGAGGATGAGGATTCACCATTTCCATCATCTTCTGGACAGTCAGCGCCACGTGGTTCCTCACAAACGCTTAGGCAGGGGACAGTTTGTGAGGAGGATGAGGAGGAGTCAATGGAGGAGGAAGACGTCCGTCCAGAGGAGGGAGTTACCGAATTGTCCAGTACTCAGTGTGTACAGCGAGGGTGGGGTGATGACGAGCGGGCAGAGATCACGCCTCCAGCAGGGGACAGCGTTTCTTGGGCAGTTGGCAGTCTGCAGCACATGGTGGATTACATGCTGCAGTGCCTGAGAAACGACCGCCGCATCGCCCACATTCTCAACATGTCTGATTATTGGGTGTTCACCCTCCTCGATCCTCGCTACCGGGACAACGTAGAAAGCCTCATCACACCGTTGAACCGTGAGCGAAAAATGCGGGAGTACCAAGACACACTGGTCAATTCCATCATCTTCTCCATTCCAACTGAGAGAAGTGCTGCTAGTGCATTCCAAAGCAGCTCAGTGCGTCCAGGCAGTGGTGGAGGCTCTGCACAAAGAGGGAGCAGAAGCAGTGCCTCTGCCCAAGGCAAGACCAGTATGGCCCAACTGTGGCACAGTTTTCTGTGCCCCCCACAAAAGTCTACACCATCACAGACGGCTCCAGTCAGCAGGAGGCAACGGTTCCGTCAGATGGTGACAGACTACATGTCTTGCCCTCTTGCTGTACTCCCAGACGGCTCTTCCCCTTTCAAGTTTTGGGTCTCAAAGCTGGATACATGGCCAGAGCTAAGCCAGTATGCATTGGAGGTGCTGTCTTGCCCTGCGGCCAGTGTATTATCGGAACGTGTCTTTAGTGCTGCAGGTGGTGTACTAACTGACCGTCGCATGCGACTATCCTCCGATAACGTTGACCGGCTTACTTTCCTGAAAATGAACAAGGCCTGGATCTCGCAGGAATTTGCCACTCCTCCTCCTGATTAAATAATTAGGTCACTGTATACGTTATCCAGGTCTCCTGTTGTGTTCATCTTTCTACCACCTGAACTTAAATTCCTGTGCTCCAACACCGCCAGTTGAGGCTCAGAAGTGCCGTCTGCACAGTCAAAACATACGACCCAGTGTTATTGGGTTTCAGTAACGTCAGCTGATCCCCAGCTGTGTAGCCGGCAATGTGTCATGCGACCGCCACGCTGACACAACAACTGAAATGTAAGGGAATCTGTCCCCCCCCCCCCAAGGCGTTTGTTACTGAAAGAGCCACCTTGTGCAGCAGTAATGCTGCACAAGGAAAAGGTAGCTATTTTTGTTTAGCTCCTTGCACACGCAGAACTTAACACTTATAAAATGTGTCCCCTGCAACCGTAAAACCGTCCCGGAGGTGGGACTTTCCTTCGTAATGTGACGCAGCACAGCCGTCATTCCTACCCCCCCGGCGCCGCGCACCGGCTCCTCAGCGTTGTTTTATTCCGTCCCGGAGCCTGCGCTGTTATGTTATCCCGTGGCCAGGCACACTTAGCGCTGCCCGTCTTCTGGCATCATTTGGTGTCAGGATGGCTGCGCCTGTGCGGCCGCGCTGGCAGAGAGCCCGCCTCACAGTGTCTTCTGATTTAATCCCACTGGGGGCCTGGGATCCATGGACATGCGCAGTGCATATCTGAACCTCCACCTCTCACTCATTTCCCTATGGCTTCTTCAGACTGTTCGGTGTCAGCTGGTCCCTAATAGCATGCCACGGCCGTGACACCGCACAGTCTTAAGAAGCCGTAGGGAGGGGAGTGAGAGGCGAGGATATGCACTGCGCATGTCCATGGATCCCAGGCCCCCAGTGGGATTAAATCAGAAGACACTGCGAGGCGGGCTCTCTGCCAGCGCGGCCGCACAGGCGCAGCCAGCCTGACACCAAATGATGTCAGAAGATGGGCAGCGCTAAGTGTGCCTGGCCACGGGATAACATAACAGCGCAGGCTCCGGGACGGAATCAAACAACGCTGAGGAGCCGGGGCGCGGCGCCGGGGGGGTAGGAATGACGGTTGTGCTGCGTCATATTACGAAGGAAAGTCCCACCTCCGGGACGGTTTCAAGGTTTCAGGGGACACATTTTATAAGTGTTTAGTTCTGCGTGTGCAAGGAGCATGATGAAAAGAGCCACCTTTTCCTTTTGCATCTTTTGTGCTGCACAAGCTGGCTCTTTCAGCTACAAACGCCTTGGGGGGGGGGTTAAAGGTTCCCTTTCGACTTTCTCAGGCTTCGGCCTACATTGTGTTCCTCTGCTTTTCCACCTGTCCCTGGGCTCCAACACCGCCAGTTGCCGTCCAGAAGTGCTGTACGCACAGTCAACAGTCCCTCCTCTGTTATTGGGGTTCAGTAACGTCAGCTGTTCCCCTGCTGTGTGTGTGGCAATCCCTCCTACCTCCTCCAACCTCCTCCTCCTCCACCTGTCCCTGGGCTCCAACACCGCCAGTTGCCGCCCAGAAGTGCTGTACGCACAGTCAACAGTCCCTCCTCTGTTATTGGGGTTCAGTAACGTCAGCTGTTCCCCTGCTGTGTGTGTGGCAATCCCTCCTACCTCCTCCAACCTCCTCCTCCTCCTCCACCTGTCCCTGGGCTCCAACACCGCCAGTTGCCGTCCAGAAGTGCTGTACGCACAGTCAACAGTCCCTCCTCTGTTATTGGGGTTCAGTAACGTCAGCTGTTCCCCTGCTGTGTGTGTGGCAATCCCTCCTACCTCCTCCAACCTCCTCCTCCTCCTCCACCTGTCCCTGGGCTCCAACACCGCCAGTTGCCGTCCAGAAGTGCTGTACGCACAGTCAACAGTCCCTCCTCTGTTATTGGGGTTCAGTAACGTCAGCTGTTCCCCTGCTGTGTGTGTGGCAATCCCTCCTACCTCCTCCAACCTCCTCCTCCTCCTCCACCTGTCCCTGGGCTCCAACACCGCCAGTTGCCGTCCAGAAGTGCTGTACGCACAGTCAACAGTCCCTCCTCTGTTATTGGGGTTCAGTAACGTCAGCTGTTCCCCTGCTGTGTGTGTGGCAATCCCTCCTACCTCCTCCAACCTCCTCCTCCTCCTCCACCTGTCCCTGGGCTCCAACACCGCCAGTTGCCGTCCAGAAGTGCTGTACGCACAGTCAACAGTCCCTCCTCTGTTATTGGGGTTCAGTAACGTCAGCTGTTCCCCTGCTGTGTGTGTGGCAATCCCTCCTACCTCCTCCAACCTCCTCCTCCTCCTCCACCTGTCCCTGGGCTCCAACACCGCCAGTTGCCGTCCAGAAGTGCTGTACGCACAGTCAACAGTCCCTCCTCTGTTATTGGGGTTCAGTAACGTCAGCTGTTCCCCTGCTGTGTGTGTGGCAATCCCTCCTACCTCCTCCAACCTCCTCCTCCTCCTCCACCTGTCCCTGGGCTCCAACACCGCCAGTTGCCGTCCAGAAGTGCTGTACGCACAGTCAACAGTCCCTCCTCTGTTATTGGGGTTCAGTAACGTCAGCTGTTCCCCTGCTGTGTGTGTGGCAATCCCTCCTACCTCCTCCAACCTCCTCCTCCTCCTCCACCTGTCCCTGGGCTCCAACACCGCCAGTTGCCGTCCAGAAGTGCTGTACGCACAGTCAACAGTCCCTCCTCTGTTATTGGGGTTCAGTAACGTCAGCTGTTCCCCTGCTGTGTGTGTGGCAATCCCTCCTACCTCCTCCAACCTCCTCCTCCTCCTCCACCTGTCCCTGGGCTCCAACACCGCCAGTTGCCGTCCAGAAGTGCTGTACGCACAGTCAACAGTCCCTCCTCTGTTATTGGGGTTCAGTAACGTCAGCTGTTCCCCTGCTGTGTGTGTGGCAATCCCTCCTACCTCCTCCAACCTCCTCCTCCTCCTCCACCTGTCCCTGGGCTCCAACACCGCCAGTTGCCGTCCAGAAGTGCTGTACGCACAGTCAACAGTCCCTCCTCTGTTATTGGGGTTCAGTAACGTCAGCTGTTCCCCTGCTGTGTGTGTGGCAATCCCTCCTACCTCCTCCAACCTCCTCCTCCTCCTCCACCTGTCCCTGGGCTCCAACACCGCCAGTTGCCGTCCAGAAGTGCTGTACGCACAGTCAACAGTCCCTCCTCTGTTATTGGGGTTCAGTAACGTCAGCTGTTCCCCTGCTGTGTGTGTGGCAATCCCTCCTACCTCCTCCAACCTCCTCCAACCTCCTCCTCCTCCTCCACCTGTCCCTGGGCTCCAACACCGCCAGTTGCCGTCCAGAAGTGCTGTACGCACAGAGCCAAACACCTCGCCAATGTGTTAGTGGGGTTCAGCACCGCCAGCTGTTCCCCTGCTGTGTATACGGCAACGTGTACTGCGACCGCCACGCAGTCACAACAAGTTTACTTTAAGGGAACCTGTCCCCCCCCCCCCCCAGGCGTTTGTTACTGAAGGAGCCACCTTGTGCAGCAGTAATGATGCAAAGGGAAAAAGTGCCTCTTTTCGTGGTGCTCCTTGCACATGCGGAACCTAACAGTTATGAAATGTGTCCCATCACAGCGTTAAACCGTCCGGTAGGTGGAACTTTCCTTTGTCGTGTGACGCAGCACAGCCATCATTTTTACCCCCTTGGCGCCGTGCGCCGCCTCCTCAGCGTTGTTTGAATCTGTCCCGGAGCCTGCGCTGTTAGGTTAGCCCTTGGCCATGCACACATTTTGCGCTGCCCGTCTTCTGACATCATTTGGTGTCAGGCTGGCTGCGCCTGTGCGGGTGCTCCTGTACAGTTTGACTGTATAAAGGGCTAAATGTTATACGTGTTTCATTCAGCGTGTGCAAGGAGCGAAATTAAAAGAGCAACCTTTGACTTGTGCAGCACTACTGCTGCATAAGCTGTGGCTCTTCTACTTTGTAACCCCTGAGGGGGGGTTAAAGGTTACCTTTGAAATTGGTTCAAGTAGGCTTCGGCCTACACTCTGCTCCCCCTGCAGAGCCCGGGCTCCAACACCGCTAGTTGCTGTCCGGAAGTGCTGGCTGCACAGAGCCAAACACCTCGCCAATGTGTCAGTGGGGTCCAGCACCGCCAGCTGTTCCCCTGCTGTGTAGCCGGCAACGTGTCCTGCGACCGCCACGCAGACACAACAGACCCAAAGCTGCCGCCAGTGCAGGCTTCGGCCTACACTCCCCTCCCCCTGCTCCTGCTCCTCCTCCTCCTGCTGACCCTGGGCTCTAACAAACCGCCAGTTGGGGCCCAGATGTGCTAGCTGCACAGAGAAAAACACCAGCCAATGTGTCAGTGGGGTCCAGCACCGCCAGCTGTTCCCCTGCTGTGCAGCCGGCAACGTGTCCTGCAAAAGCCACGCAGACACAAGAACTGAAATTGAAGGGAACCTGTCCCCCCTCCCCCAGGCGTTTTTACGTTATCCAGCCACCTTGTACAGCGGTAATGCTGCATGTGTGCAAGGTGGCTCAGAAACGTATTCTCCTCGCACATGTGGAACTGAAAACACGTCTGCAATGTGTCCTCTGTGTGACCATTTAACCGTCCCGGTGGTGTGACTTTCCTTTGTAATGACACGCTGCAACCCCCTTGGTAGCGCTGCCCGTCTTCTGGCATCATTGTTTGGCTGGCTGCGCCTCTGCGGCCGCCCTGACCCACACAACGCCCCTCGGTGTCTTATTTATTGGGACTGCGAGGGTGTGATTGATGGGCAGGATCAGTGCATCAGTTCGCCTGTCCCTCCTCTCCTTCCGCCTTCTTCGGACTGTGCGGCTTCATGGCCGTGGCATGCGATAAGGGATCAGATGACGCCGCACAGTCTGAAGCGGGTGTAAGGACCCGAGTGTGAGAGGCCAACATATGTGCTGCGCCAGGCCCTGAATCCCAGCCCCGCAGTGTTTTGACAATGTTAAGACACTGCGGGGCTGGGATTCATGGTCATCGCGAAACGCACCGGCCGACATTAAATGATGTCAGAAGATGGGCAGCGCTAACAGCGCTAGGCCAGGGGATAACACGACAGCGCAGACTCCTGTACAGCAAATAACAACGCTCAGGAGGCTGCACCCAGCACCAAAGTGGGATTCTTGACATCTGTGCTGCGTCTCATTACAAAGGGAACTCGCGCCTCCAACACAGTTTGACTGTATAAAGGGCTAAATGTTATACGTGTTTCATTCAGCGTGTGCAAGGAGCGAAATTAAAAGAGCAACCTTTGACTTGTGCAGCACTACTGCTGCATAAGCTGTGGCTCTTCTACTTTGTAACCCCTGAGGGGGGGTTAAAGGTTACCTTTGAAATTGGTTCAAGTAGGCTTCGGCCTACACTCTGCTCCCCCTGCAGAGCCCGGGCTCCAACACCGCTAGTTGCTGTCCGGAAGTGCTGGCTGCACAGAGCCAAACACCTCGCCAATGTGTCAGTGGGGTCCAGCACCGCCAGCTGTTCCCCTGCTGTGTAGCCGGCAACGTGTCCTGCGACCGCCACGCAGACACAACAGACCCAAAGCTGCCGCCAGTGCAGGCTTCGGCCTACACTCCCCTCCCCCTGCTCCTGCTCCTCCTCCTCCTGCTGACCCTGGGCTCTAACAAACCGCCAGTTGGGGCCCAGATGTGCTAGCTGCACAGAGAAAAACACCAGCCAATGTGTCAGTGGGGTCCAGCACCGCCAGCTGTTCCCCTGCTGTGCAGCCGGCAACGTGTCCTGCAAAAGCCACGCAGACACAAGAACTGAAATTGAAGGGAACCTGTCCCCCCTCCCCCAGGCGTTTTTACGTTATCCAGCCACCTTGTACAGCGGTAATGCTGCATGTGTGCAAGGTGGCTCAGAAACGTATTCTCCTCGCACATGTGGAACTGAAAACACGTCTGCAATGTGTCCTCTGTGTGACCATTTAACCGTCCCGGTGGTGTGACTTTCCTTTGTAATGACACGCTGCAACCCCCTTGGTAGCGCTGCCCGTCTTCTGGCATCATTGTTTGGCTGGCTGCGCCTCTGCGGCCGCCCTGACCCACACAACGCCCCTCGGTGTCTTATTTATTGGGACTGCGAGGGTGTGATTGATGGGCAGGATCAGTGCATCAGTTCGCCTGTCCCTCCTCTCCTTCCGCCTTCTTCGGACTGTGCGGCTTCATGGCCGTGGCATGCGATAAGGGATCAGATGACGCCGCACAGTCTGAAGCGGGTGTAAGGACCCGAGTGTGAGAGGCCAACATATGTGCTGCGCCAGGCCCTGAATCCCAGCCCCGCAGTGTTTTGACAATGTTAAGACACTGCGGGGCTGGGATTCATGGTCATCGCGAAACGCACCGGCCGACATTAAATGATGTCAGAAGATGGGCAGCGCTAACAGCGCTAGGCCAGGGGATAACACGACAGCGCAGACTCCTGTACAGCAAATAACAACGCTCAGGAGGCTGCACCCAGCACCAAGGTGGGATTCTTGACATCTGTGCTGCGTCTCATTACAAAGGGAACTCGCGCCTCCAACACAGTTTGACTGTATAAAGGGCTAAATGTTATACGTGTTTCATTCAGCGTGTGCAAGGAGCGAAATTAAAAGAGCAACCTTTGACTTGTGCAGCACTACTGCTGCATAAGCTGTGGCTCTTCTACTTTCTAACCCCTGAGGGGGGGTTAAAGGTTACCTTTGAAATTGGTTCAAGTAGGCTTCGGCCTACACTCTGCTCCCCCTGCAGAGCCCGGGCTCCAACACCGCTAGTTGCTGTCCGGAAGTGCTGGCTGCACAGAGCCAAACACCTCGCCAATGTGTCAGTGGGGTCCAGCACCGCCAGCTGTTCCCCTGCTGTGTAGCCGGCAACGTGTCCTGCGACCGCCACGCAGACACAACAGACCCAAAGCTGCCACCAGTGCAGGCTTCGGCCTACACTCCCCTCCCCCTGCTCCTGCTCCTCCTCCTCCTGCTGACCCTGGGCTCTAACAAACCGCCAGTTGGGGCCCAGATGTGCTAGCTGCACAGAGAAAAACACCAGCCAATGTGTCAGTGGGGTCCAGCACCGCCAGCTGTTCCCCTGCTGTGCAGCCGGCAACGTGTCCTGCAAAAGCCACGCAGACACAAGAACTGAAATTGAAGGGAACCTGTCCCCCCTCCCCCAGGCGTTTTTACGTTATCCAGCCACCTTGTACAGCGGTAATGCTGCATGTGTGCAAGGTGGCTCAGAAACGTATTCTCCTCGCACATGTGGAACTGAAAACACGTCTGCAATGTGTCCTCTGTGTGACCATTTAACCGTCCCGGTGGTGTGACTTTCCTTTGTAATGACACGCTGCAACCCCCTTGGTAGCGCTGCCCGTCTTCTGGCATCATTGTTTGGCTGGCTGCGCCTCTGCGGCCGCCCTGACCCACACAACGCCCCTCGGTGTCTTATTTATTGGGACTGCGAGGGTGTGATTGATGGGCAGGATCAGTGCATCAGTTCGCCTGTCCCTCCTCTCCTTCCGCCTTCTTCGGACTGTGCGGCTTCATGGCCGTGGCATGCGATAAGGGATCAGATGACGCCGCACAGTCTGAAGCGGGTGTAAGGATCCGAGTGTGAGAGGCCAACATATGTGCTGCGCCAGGCCCTGAATCCCAGCCCCGCAGTGTTTTGACAATGTTAAGACACTGCGGGGCTGGGATTCATGGTCATCGCGAAACGCACCGGCCGACATTAAATGATGTCAGAAGATGGGCAGCGCTAACAGCGCTAGGCCAGGGGATAACACGACAGCGCAGACTCCTGTACGGCAAATAACAACGCTCAGGAGGCTGCACCCAGCACCAAGGTGGGATTCTTGACATCTGTGCTGCGTCTCATTACAAAGGGAACTCGCGCCTCCAACACAGTTTGACTGTATAAAGGGCTAAATGTTATACGTGTTTCATTCAGCGTGTGCAAGGAGCGAAATTAAAAGAGCAACCTTTGACTTGTGCAGCACTACTGCTGCATAAGCTGTGGCTCTTCTACTTTGTAACCCCTGAGGGGGGGTTAAAGGTTACCTTTGAAATTGGTTCAAGTAGGCTTCGGCCTACACTCTGCTCCCCCTGCAGAGCCCGGGCTCCAACACCGCTAGTTGCTGTCCGGAAGTGCTGGCTGCACAGAGCCAAACACCTCGCCAATGTGTCAGTGGGGTCCAGCACCGCCAGCTGTTCCCCTGCTGTGTAGCCGGCAACGTGTCCTGCGACCGCCACGCAGACACAACAGACCCAAAGCTGCCGCCAGTGCAGGCTTCGGCCTACACTCCCCTCCCCCTGCTCCTGCTCCTCCTCCTCCTGCTGACCCTGGGCTCTAACAAACCGCCAGTTGGGGCCCAGATGTGCTAGCTGCACAGAGAAAAACACCAGCCAATGTGTCAGTGGGGTCCAGCACTGCCAGCTGTTCCCCTGCTGTGCAGCCGGCAACGTGTCCTGCAAAAGCCACGCAGACACAAGAACTGAAATTGAAGGGAACCTGTCCCCCCTCCCCCAGGCGTTTTTACGTTATCCAGCCACCTTGTACAGCGGTAATGCTGCATGTGTGCAAGGTGGCTCAGAAACGTATTCTCCTCGCACATGTGGAACTGAAAACACGTCTGCAATGTGTCCTCTGTGTGACCATTTAACCGTCCCGGTGGTGTGACTTTCCTTTGTAATGACACGCTGCAACCCCCTTGGTAGCGCTGCCCGTCTTCTGGCATCATTGTTTGGCTGGCTGCACCTCTGCGGCCGCCCTGACCCACACAACGCCCCTCGGTGTCTTATTTATTGGGACTGCGAGGGTGTGATTGATGGGCAGGATCAGTGCATCAGTTCGCCTGTCCCTCCTCTCCTTCCGCCTTCTTCGGACTGTGCGGCTTCATGGCCGTGGCATGCGATAAGGGATCAGATGACGCCGCACAGTCTGAAGCGGGTGTAAGGACCCGAGTGTGAGAGGCCAACATATGTGCTGCGCCAGGCCCTGAATCCCAGCCCCGCAGTGTTTTGACAATGTTAAGACACTGCGGGGCTGGGATTCATGGTCATCGCGAAACGCACCGGCCGACATTAAATGATGTCAGAAGATGGGCAGCGCTAACAGCGCTAGGCCAGGGGATAACACGACAGCGCAGACTCCTGTACAGCAAATAACAACGCTCAGGAGGCTGCACCCAGCACCAAGGTGGGATTCTTGACATCTGTGCTGCGTCTCATTACAAAGGGAACTCGCGCCTCCAACACAGTTTGACTGTATAAAGGGCTAAATGTTATACGTGTTTCATTCAGCGTGTGCAAGGAGCGAAATTAAAAGAGCAACCTTTGACTTGTGCAGCACTACTGCTGCATAAGCTGTGGCTCTTCTACTTTCTAACCCCTGAGGGGGGGTTAAAGGTTACCTTTGAAATTGGTTCAAGTAGGCTTCGGCCTACACTCTGCTCCCCCTGCAGAGCCCGGGCTCCAACACCGCTAGTTGCTGTCCGGAAGTGCTGGCTGCACAGAGCCAAACACCTCGCCAATGTGTCAGTGGGGTCCAGCACCGCCAGCTGTTCCCCTGCTGTGCAGCCGGCAACGTGTCCTGCAAAAGCCACGCAGACACTTGCTCTTGGACCTTCTGCTCCCCATCCTGGTTCCAGTACCGTCAGCTGGTTCCGGGCAGAGCCTTTGGCTTAGGTGCCTCCCTTTGGTATCCGAGTTCCACCAACGTCAGGTGGTCCTTGGTAGTGCTTTCAGGCACGGGTACCTCCTGCTTAGTAACCGGGTTCCAGTAACGTCAGCTGGTCCTCGGTAGTTCCATTGGCTCTTGGACCTTCGGCTACCCATCCGGGTTCCAGCACCGTCAGCTGGTTCTCGGCAGTGTCTTTTGCTCTTGTACCTTCTGCTCCCCATCCTGGTTCCAGTACCGTCAGCTGGTTCCGGGCAGAGCCTTTGGCTTAGGTGCCTCCCTCTGGGTATCTGAGTTCCACCAACGTCAGGTGGTCCTTGGTAGTGCTTTCAGCACAGGTACCTCCTGCTTAGTAACCGGGTTCCAGTAACGTCAGCTGGTCCTCGGTCGTTCCATTGGCTCTTGGACCTTCGGGTAGCCATCCGAGTTCCAGTTCCATCAGCTGGTTCTCGGCATTTTCTCAGCCTTCTTGTACCTTCTGCTACATTTCCAAGTTCAAGAGACTAAACACGATGACCCGGAAGACCACCCCTAAGATGACGACGACACCAGAGACGACAACCACCGTGATGACGACGACCCTGGAGACGATGACCCTGAAGACCACCCCGATGACGACGACCCCGGAGACCACCCCGATGACGACGACCCTGGAGACGACGACGACCTGGAAGACCGAGAAGCAGAAGAACAAGAGGCTGCAGAACAAAGAGCAGAAGGACATTAAGCATAACACAAAATATCAGAGCAAAAAATATTATGTAAATTATAAGCAGAAGAAGACTAAGCAGTGTATGGGGGTGAGTCCGTTCCTCCTCGTGGTGCCCCTGGATAAAGCCTGATGCTGCAGGCCAAACTGAACGCGGACAAATGTAACTGTTTTGTGACAGGCAGAACGGAAGGTGTAATCTTCAAACTTTTATAGATAACAACTACGGGAATGCCTGTCACAAATAAGAATATGATGAAGAAGTAGAATATGATGAAGATAATAGTAAACTAAAAACAATATGAACAATGTAACCCAAAAAATAATAGGTAGAAGATGAAGAAGAAGATGAATAAGGTGAAGAAGTTGATGTCAAAGAAGCTGATGATGAGGATAATTAAGAAGAAAGCGTGGGAGAAGTAAAAAAAAAGGTGAAGGGCGTGGAAGCAGTGAAACATCAATATCTGACATTAAAAAAAAAATTAACATAGTCAAATTCTTTCTAACGCCGAACGTCATAAAAAAAAACGCAAAATCCTGCTATTCTATTACATTGGGCTAAACCTCTGTGCCTTTAATGTCTCCGCCACGTCCCCCAATACATCCTACATTATTCTTAGTTGTTTTCCTTCATGTAGAATGAACCTACAAGTGTATAAAGGGTTTATTTTAATTCCGATATTTTCGTCCCATTGACTTGCATTGGGATCGGGTATCGGTATCGGATTAGATCCGATACTTTGACGGTATCGGCCGATACTTTCCGATACCGATACTTTCCGATATCGGAAGGTATCGCTCAACACTACTCGGCAGTTAGCTGTGAACTCCTGTGGGGTTAACAGGGCACAGCGTCTTGTTTCCGTGCGACTCTGTGAAGTAACAGAGGTCGCTTAAACCGCCATATAGTGCCGTCATTTGCTAGCAGCAGGTTCCTCCTGCACGGTGGACCCCGGGCTGCGAACGTACCAATAATAACATCTATATTTACTCGGTGCGTTCCGCTAGCCTTACCTTAATACTAGCACCAGGGTCTGGCTAGCAATGGCGGACAAACAGCAATCTTTGCGGTACATCCAGCAGCTGGAGGGTAGGTTGGCGGCTCTCGAGCGCACAACCTCAGCTGTGGATGTTACCGCAGTAGCTGTTCAGGCTGCTAGCAAGGCTGCAGCAACTTTGTCCACTGCCACTCCTGTTCCGACCCTATCTCGCCTCCCACTGCCAGAAATCTTGTAGGGGTTTCGTGAGTCAGTGCTCAATACACCTCGAGCTTCTGGCTGCATGTTTCCCTACAGAGCGGGCAAAGGTGGGATTCATTATGTCCCTCCTGTCAGACAGGGCGTTGGAGTGGGCTACGCCGCTGTGGGAGCGTGGTGATCATGTGGTGCAGAGTGCTCCGCTGTTTCTGAGCACTCTGAAACAGGTCTTTTTAGGACCTCGAGTCACCCATGATACGGCGCTCCAACTGTTGGCATTGACTCAGGGCTCATCCTTGGTCATCCATTTTGCCGTCCACTTCCGCACCTTAGCATCTGAGCTGGAGTGGTCGGATAAAGCCCTCATCCCTATATTTTGGAGGGGGCTGGCTGACCATGTTAAGGACGCTCTGGCCACTAGGGAGATTCCCGCCACACTGGAGGAGTTAATAGCTGTATCTACTCGTATTAACCTCCGTTTTCACGAGCGGAGGTTAGAGCGAGCCCAGTGTAGGCAGAGGTTTCGGCTGGCTCCCACCTTCACCAAACCCTTGGAATCTCCGGTTCAGGCAACCAAGTCACATGAGGCCATGGAGTTGCCACGAGCGGGACCTAAGTCCCGGACCGCTCGTGCACTTAGGGTCTGTCATGTTTTCCGGCAGTCAGGACATTTTGCCACCAGATGTCCTCAGTGGTCGGGGAAACGTCAGCGTCTAGTGGTAGTGGGTGGAGGTTCACTAGACACGGCGACGTTTGCCTCCAAATTGTCCTTAAAGGGGACAATTACCATTGGCCCATCCACTCATTCGGTAGAGCTTTGCGTGGACTCCGGGGCGGAGGGCAATTTTATGTCTTCTGCCTCCGCCCAATGACATGCAATACCTCTGGTGATGCTCGCCCAACCAGTGACCGTACGAGTGGTGAATGGGTCGACACTGCCCTCACAGTTTACACACCAGACCTGTTATGACCCCAATGGCGAGGGTCTCAGAGGAACGTGGAAATCTGCAGAATACAAAAATCCAGCTCATAGGGCAGTGGTAACTGGGTTGACCATATATCTACTCCTAACGCCAACACTAGAAGTAGCCGGGGATCATTCCTACGTTGATTCTAGATGACACGCGCCAGCCGGAGAATCTAGCTACCCCTAGTAGAGGAAAACAAAGACCTTTCTTGCCTCCAGAGAAGGGGACCCCAAAGCTGGATAGAAGCCCCCCACAAATAATGACGGTGAGGTAAGAGGAAATGACAAACACAGAAATGAACCAGGTTTAGCACAGAGAGGCCCGCTTACTGATAGCAGAATAAAGAAAGGTAACTTATATGGTCAACAAAAACCCTATTAAAATCCACACTGGAAATTCAAGAACCCCCGAACCGTCTAACGGTCCGGGGGGAGAACACCAGCCCCCCTAGAGCTTCCAGCAAAGGTCAGGATATAGATTTGGAACAAGCTGGACAAAAATACAAAACCAAAACAAATAGCAAAAAGCAAAAGGCAGACTTAGCTGATATAACTGGAACTAGGATCAGTAGACAAGAGCACAGCAGACTAGCTCTGATAACTACGTTGCCAGGCATTGAACTGAAGGTCCAGGGAGCTTATATAGCAACACCCCTAAGTAACGACCCAGGTGCGGATAAAAGGAATGACAGAAAAACCAGAGTCAAAAAAACTAGTAACCACTAGAGGGAGCAAAAAGCAAATTCACAACAGTACCCCCCCCTTAGTGAGGGGTCACCGAACCCTCACCACGACCACCAGGGCGATCAGGATGAGCGGCATGAAAGGCACGAACTAAATCGGCCGCATGAACATCAGAGGCGACCACCCAGGAATTATCCTCCTGACCATAGCCCTTCCACTTGACCAGGTACTGAAGCCTCCGCCTGGAGAGGCGAGAATCCAAGATCTTCTCCACCACGTACTCCAACTCGCCCTCAACCAACACCGGAGCAGGAGGCTCAGCAGAAGGAACTACAGGCACAATGTACCGCCGCAACAAGGACCTATGAAATACATTGTGAATAGCAAACGACACAGGAAGATCCAGACGAAAAGATACAGGATTAAGGATTTCCAATATCTTGTAAGGCCCAATAAAACGAGGTTTAAATTTGGGAGAGGAGACCTTCATAGGAACAAAGCGGGAAGAAAGCCATACCAAATCCCCAACGCGTAGTCGGGGACCCACACCGCGGCGGCGGTTGGCAAAGCGCTGAGCCTTCTCCTGTGACAACTTCAAGTTGTCCACCACATGATTCCAGATCTGCTGCAACCTATCCACCACAGAATCCACCCCAGGACAGTCAGAAGGCTCCACATGACCCAAAGAAAAGCGAGGATGGAAACCAGAGTTGCAGAAAAAAGGCGAAACCAAGGTGGCGGAACTAGCCCGATTATTAAGGGCAAACTCAGCCAACGGCAAGAATGTCACCCAATCGTCCTGATCAGCAGAGACAAAACACCTCAAATAAGCCTCCAAAGTCTGATTGGTTCGCTCCGTCTGTCCATTAGTCTGAGGATGGAAAGCAGACGAAAACGACAAATCAATGCCCATCCTACTACAAAAGGATCGCCAGAACCTGGAAACGAACTGGGATCCTCTGTCTGACACAATATTCTCAGGGATGCCGTGCAAACGAACCACGTTCTGGAAAAACACAGGAACCAGATCGGAAGAGGAAGGCAGCTTAGGCAAAGGAACCAAATGGACCATCTTGGAGAAGCGATCACATATCACCCAGATAACAGACATGCCCTGAGATAGCGGAAGATCAGAAATGAAATCCATGGAGATATGTGTCCAAGGTCTCTTCGGGACAGGCAAGGGCAAGAGCAAACCGCTGGCACGAGAACAGCAAGGCTTAGCTCGAGCACAAGTCCCACAGGACTGCACAAATGACCGCACATCCCTTGACAAGGAAGGCCACCAAAAGGACCTGGCCACCAGATCTCTGGTGCCAAAAATTCCCGGGTGACCTGCCAACACCGAGGAATGAACCTCGGAAATGACTCTGCTGGTCCACTTATCCGGGACAAACAGTCTGTCAGGTGGACAAGACTCAGGCCTATCAGCCTGAAATCTCTGCAACACACGTCGCAGATCCGGAGAAATAGCTGACAAGATAACTCCATCTTTAAGAATACCAACAGGATCAGCGACTCCAGGAGCATCAGGCACAAAGCTCCTAGAAAGAGCATCGGCCTTCACATTCTTTGAACCTGGTAAATACGAGACAACAAAATCAAAGCGGGAGAAAAACAATGACCAGCGGGCCTGTCTCGGATTAAGGCGTTTAGCAGACTCGAGATACATCAGATTTTTGTGATCAGTCAAGACCACCACACGATGCTTAGCACCCTCGAGCCAATGACGCCACTCCTCAAATGCCCATTTCATGGCCAACAACTCCCGATTGCCCACATCATAATTTCGCTCGGCAGGCGAAAACTTCCTAGAGAAAAAGGCACAAGGTTTCATAACAGAGCAACCAGGGCCTCTCTGCGACAAAACGGCCCCTGCCCCAATCTCCGAAGCATCCACCTCAACCTGAAAGGGAAGTGAGACGTCAGGCTGGCACAAAACAGGCGCCGAAGTAAACCGGCGTTTCAACTCCTGGAAAGCCTCCACGGCAGCAGGAGCCCAGTTAGCTACATCGGAGCCCTTCTTGGTCATATCCGTCAAAGGTTTCACAATGCTAGAAAAATTAGCGATAAAACGACGGTAGAAGTTAGCGAAGCCCAAGAACTTCTGAAGACTCTTAACTGACGAGGGCTGAGTCCAATCAAGAATAGCTCGGACCTTGACTGGGTCCATCTCCACAGCAGAAGGGGAAAAAATGAACCCCAAAAAGGGAACCTTCTGCACACCAAAGAGACACTTTGAGCCCTTGACAAACAAAGAATTTTCACGCAAAATTTTAAAGACCAACCTGACCTGCTCCACATGCGAATCCCAATTGTCAGAAAAAACCAAAATATCATCCAGATAAACAATCAAAAATTTATCCAGATACTTCCGGAAAATGTCATGCATAAAGGACTGAAAAACTGAAGGCGCATTGGAGAGCCCAAAAGGCATCACCAAGTACTCAAAATGACCTTCGGGCGTATTGAATGCGGTTTTCCATTCATCACCTTGCTTAATGCGCACAAGGTTGTACGCACCACGAAGGTCTATCTTGGTGAACCACTTGGCACCCTTAATCCGGGCAAACAAGTCAGACAACAGCGGTAAAGGATACTGAAATTTGACAGTGATCTTATTTAAAAGTCGATAATCAATACAAGGTCTCAAAGATCCGTCCTTTTTTGCCACAAAAAAGAATCCCGCACCAAGAGGGGAAGAAGACGGACGAATATGTCCTTTCTCCAGAGACTCCTTGATATATGAACGCATAGCGGTATGTTCAGGTACCGACAGATTAAACAGTCTTCCCTTAGGAAATTTACTGCCTGGGATCAAATCTATAGCACAGTCACAGTCCCTATGAGGAGGCAGTGCACTGGACTCAGACTCACTGAAGACATCCTGATAATCAGACAAATACTCCGGAACTTCCGAAGGCGTAGAAGAAGCAATAGACACAGGCAGGGAATCCCCATGAATACCACGACAGCCCCAACTTGAGACTGACATAGCCTTCCAGTCCAGGACTGGATTATGGGTCTGTAACCATGGCAGCCCTAAAACAACCAAATCATGCATTTTATGTAAAACCAGGAAACGTATCACCTCGCGGTGTTCAGGAGTCATGCACATGGTAACCTGTGTCCAATACTGCGGTTTATTTGCTGCCAATGGTGTAGCATCAATACCCCTAAGAGGAATAGGATTTTCTAATGGTTCAAGAGTAAAACCACAGCGCTTAGCAAATGAGAGATCCATGAGACTCAGGGCAGCACCTGAATCTACAAACGCCATGACAGGATAAGATGACAGTGAGCAAATCAAAGTTACAGACAGAATAAATTTAGGTTGCAAATTACCAACGGTGACAGGACTAACAACCTTAGCTATACGTTTAGAGCATGCTGAGATAACATGTGTAGAATCACCACAGTAGTAGCACAAGCCATTCCGGCGTCTATGAATTTTCCGCTCATTTCTAGTCAGGATTCTATCACATTGCATTAAATCAGGTGTCTGTTCAGACAACACCATGAGGGAATTTGCGGTTTTTCTATCACATTGCACCGAATTAGGTGTCTGTTCAGACAACACCATGAGGGAATTTGCGGTTTTGCGCTCCCGCAACCGCCGGTCAATTTGAATAGCCAGTGCCATAGTATCATTCAGACCTGTGGGAATGGGAAAACCCACCATAACATTCTTAATGGCTTCAGAAAGGCCATTTCTAAAATTAGCGGCCAGTGCACACTCGTTCCAATGTGTCAGCACGGACCATTTCCGAAATTTTTGGCAATACACTTCAGCCTCGTCCTGCCCCTGAGACATAGCCAGCAAGGCCTTTTCTGCCTGAATCTCAAGATTGGGTTCCTCATAAAGTAAACCGAGCGCCAGAAAAAACGCATCAAGATCAGCCAATGCCGGATCTCCTGGCGCCAGCGAAAAAGCCCAATCCTGAGGGTCGCCCCGTAAGAACGAAATAACAATTTTTACTTGCTGAGCAGAATCTCCAGATGAACAGGGTCTCAGGGACAAAAACAATTTACAATTATTCACGAAATTCCTAAACTTAAACCTGTCTCCGGAAAACAGTTCAGGAATCGGTATTTTAGGTTCTGACCTAGGATTTCTGATAACATAGTCTTGTATGCCCTGCACACGAGTAGCCAGCTGGTCCACACTTGTAATCAAGGTCTGGACATTCATGTCTGCAGCAAGCATAGCCACTCTGAGGTAAAGGGGAAGAAGAAAAAAAAAAAAAAAAAAAAACTCAGAATCTTCTTTCTTATAATCCCTCTTCTGCAATGCATTAAACATTTAATACTGGCCTGGCAAACTGTTATGACCCCAATGGCGAGGGTCTCAGAGGAACGTGGAAATCTGCAGAATACAAAAATCCAGCTCATAGGGCAGTGGTAACTGGGTTGACCATATATCTACTCCTAACGCCAACACTAGAAGTAGCCGGGGATCATTCCTACGTTGATTCTAGATGACACGCGCCAGCCGGAGAATCTAGCTACCCCTAGTAGAGGAAAACAAAGACCTTTCTTGCCTCCAGAGAAGGGGACCCCAAAGCTGGATAGAAGCCCCCCACAAATAATGACGGTGAGGTAAGAGGAAATGACAAACACAGAAATGAACCAGGTTTAGCACAGAGAGGCCCGCTTACTGATAGCAGAATAAAGAAAGGTAACTTATATGGTCAACAAAAACCCTATTAAAATCCACACTGGAAATTCAAGAACCCCCGAACCGTCTAACGGTCCGGGGGGAGAACACCAGCCCCCCTAGAGCTTCCAGCAAAGGTCAGGATATAGATTTGGAACAAGCTGGACAAAAATACAAAACCAAAACAAATAGCAAAAAGCAAAAGGCAGACTTAGCTGATATAACTGGAACTAGGATCAGTAGACAAGAGCACAGCAGACTAGCTCTGATAACTACGTTGCCAGGCATTGAACTGAAGGTCCAGGGAGCTTATATAGCAACACCCCTAAGTAACGACCCAGGTGCGGATAAAAGGAATGACAGAAAAACCAGAGTCAAAAAAACTAGTAACCACTAGAGGGAGCAAAAAGCAAATTCACAACACAGACCATCCCATTTACTCTATCCATGTTGCCATCTCATCAGGAGATAATATCTCTGTTCGTCATTCCTGAGGGAATTGATGAGGTCCTGTTAGGGATACCTTGGCTACGGTACCACTCTCCTCATATTGAGTGGTCCACAGGCAGGATTTTGGGATGGAGTAAATCTTGTGGGGGTAGATGTCAGAGGGAATGCGTTCAGGTTGCTACAACTGAGGTACCCGCAGATCTCTCCTCTCTCCCCAAGCAATATTGGCCCTATGCAGACGTGTTCTCCAAAAGGGCTGCGGAGACTCTTCCGCCTCACCGCCCCTATGACTGTCCTATTGACCTCTTGCCTGGTGCTGAGCCTCCCCGGGGTCGAGTCTACCCATTGTCTCTCCCTGAGACGGAGGCTATGTCTCAGTACATCCAGGAGAATTTGGCAAGGGGATTCATTAGGAAGTCTGTGTCACCTGCAGGGGCTGGGTTCTTCTTTGTGCAGAAGAAGAACGGAGAATTACGTCCATGCATTGATTACAGGGGTCTTAACGCCATCACCGTTAAGAACAAGTACCCTCTGCCCCTGATATCTGAGCTTTTTGACAGGCTTCGGGGAGCAAGAGTGTTTACTAAACTAGATCTGCGGGGTGCTTACAACCTGATTCGCATCCGTGAGGGGGACGAATGGAAGACGGCTTTTAACACCAGGGATGGGCACTATGAGTATCTGGTGATGCCCTTTGGGCTCTGTAATGCCCCAGCCATTTTCCAAGACTTTGTAAACAATATCCTCCGGGATATGCTCTCCACCTCTGTGGTAGTCTACCTGGATGATATTCTCATCTACTCTCCAGATATAGACTCCCACCGGAGAGATGTGTGCAAAGTCTTCAACCTCCTATGGGCAAATTCCCTCTATGCCAAGTTGGAGAAGTGTGTGTTTGAGCAGGAGTCTTTGCCTTTCCTGGGCTATATCATCTCGGCCCAAGGATTGGCTATGGATCCTGCCAAGCTACAGGCTGTGATGGACTGGCAGGAACCCCATTCTCTCAAAGCGGTGCAGCGCTTTATGGGGTTCATTAACTACTATCGCCAGTTCATTCCCCACTTCTCAACTTTGGTAGCTCCTTTGGTTGCCGTCACCAAAAAGGGAGCAAATCACAAATTGTGGTCAGAAGAGGTCTCCAAGGCCTTCCTCTCTATTAAGTCCAACTTTGCTAGCGCTCCCATTCTACATCGCCCCGATGTAGATAAACCTTTCATAATGGAGGTGGATGCCTCATCTGTCGGTGCTGGAGCAGTCCTATTCCAAAAGGATGCTCAAGGTCGGAAGCATCCCTGCTTCTCTTTCTCTAAGACCTTCACACCAGCAGAGAGGAATTATTCCATCGGGGACAGGGAGTTGCTAGCTATGAAGTTGGCCTTCTCGGAGTGGAGACAGCTCTTGGAGGGGGCTCGTTTTCCCTTCCAAGTTTTCACCGACCACAAGAATTTGGTCTATATTCAGACTGCCCAGCGGCTAAATTCTCGCCAGGCCAGATGGTCCTTGTTCTTCTCCCGGTTCCATTTCACTCTCCATTTTCTCTCCGGGGAGAGGAACATTTGTGCCGATGCTCTCTCCTGCTCCGTAGTGTCATCAGTGGAGGAGGAGGAATCTCGGCTTATTGTCCCTTCTGAGAGTCTGAGGACTGTGGCTCCGGTTTCGCTTGAGTCTGTGCCCCCGGGTAGGACTTTCATGCCAGCAAATTTGCGACCGTAGGTTCTCTCTTGGGCTCATTCGTCCAGAGTGGGTGGGCACTTTGGGACTAAAAGGACATCTGAGCTGCTGGCGAGAACGTACTGGTGGCCACATATGGTCCGTGACGTCGGAGACTATATTTGGGCGTGTGTCTCCTGCGCCAAAAATAAGTCTTCTCGACAACGGCCAGCTGGGTTATTATATCTCCTGCCGGTGGCAGACAGGCCCTGGGAGATGGTCGGGATGGACTTTGTGGTGGGTTTGCCCAAGTCTCGTGGCTGTACCATCATTTGGGTTATCACCGATCATTTTTCTAAGATGGTGCACTTGGTGCCGCTTCCCCGGCTACCTTCTGCATGGGCCTTGGCAGCGTTGTTTCTAAAACACATCTTCCGTCTACACGGTATGCCGGACAAAATTGTCAGTGACCGGGGTCCCCAGTTTGAATCTCGGTTCTGGAGAGAGCTTTGTCATCTTCTCAGCATTGAGTTAAATCTCTCTTCTGCGTATCATCCCGAGACGAATGGGTTGGTAGAGAGGGCCAACCAGACCTTGGTCACATATCTGCGACATTTTGTCTCAGTCAGGCAGGATGACTGGGCATCTTTGCTATCATGGGCAGAGTTTGCACTGAACAATGCTGTAGCTGACTCCACTGGACAGACTCCATTCCTCCTTAACTATGGTCAGCATCCGCAGGTACCTGTGCCCATGCCCGTGTCTTCCGCCGACTCCAGAGTGGCAGACTGGGCTGTGGAGGCATGGGACATTTGGGACCGCACTCAGGATGCCATTTAGGCCTCCAAGGAGAGAATGAGGTCCTCTGCCGATACACATCGGCGCCCCGCTCCGACCTTTGCTCCTGGCGATTTAGTGTGGCTCTCCGCCCGTAACATCAGGCTGCGAGTTGAGTCCACTAAGTTTGCACCTCGCTACTTGGGTCCTTTCAAGGTCCTCAAACAGGTTAACCCTGTGGTCTACCGTTTAGCCCTTCCGCCATGCCTGGGTATCACCGACACCTTTCATGTGTCCCTCTTGAAGCCCGTATTCATGTCCTGGTTTTCCGAGTCATCTGCCGGGACATCGGGTTCATCTTCAGATGATTACGAGGTGAACGCTATCTTGGGGTGCAAGGTGGTACGTGGCAAAAAATTTTATTTGGTGGATTGGAGGGGTTATGGCCCAGAGGACAGGTCCTGGGAGCCTGCTGAACATATTTGAGCTCCGCAGCTTATTGCTGCCTTCGAGCATGGCGAGGTCTAGGGGGGGAGGCCCTGGGGGGGGGGGGTGATGTTGGGGGTCAAGATCCTGCCTCTGCACAGGGGGAATCTCGAGCCATCTCCTCTGTGGTCTCCCATCTTTCTCCAGCCGCAGTGGAGCCTGCTCAGCGGAGACATCGGTCCCAGCGTCTTGCTCAGTCTGACTCTGTCCAAAGGGCTACTGCTGCTTTTCCAGCTTCTGCCATTAAAGCCAGTTCTGGGCAGCGGCGAGCAGACGCTTCTGGGACTAAGTCCTGCTTTTCTCTTTCTGAGCATGCCCAGAGTAAGATCTCTCGGTGGAGATCGAGGGTCACATGTTCAGATACTGCAGCTAAATCCATTGGTCCTCCATGAAGGTCCTGAAGGTGCTCAGGCTCTGTAGCAGCCTTTCATTGGTCCTTCTAGGAAGGTACTGTTCTTGCTGCAGCTATTTAAGGTTCTCATGACCGCACGGCCATGCGCTAGTATTGAATCAGTTTTGTGCATGCGCCAGTGTGGTCACATTTATGTGTGTGTTCAGGGACTCGGCTGAAATAAGCCCCTAGAATGCCGGCACCTCCGGCGAGGAGATTGTGTGTGTGGATCTAGGGCCCTGGCTGAAATAAGCCCCTAGAATACCGGCTTCTCCGGTGAGGAGATTGTATGTGTGTGTGACCACAGACTGCCTTCAGCTCGGCAGTTAGCTGTGAACTCCTGTGGGGTTAACAGGGCACAGCGTCTTGTTTCCGTGCGACTCTGTGAAGTAACAGAGGTCGCTTAAACCGCCATATAGTGCCGTCATTTGCTAGCAGCAGGTTCATCCTGCACGGTGGACCCCGGGCTGCGAACGTACCAATAATAACATCTATATTTACTCGGTGCGTTCCGCTAGACTTAACAATAAGTTGGTTTAAAAAAAAGATATACCAAACTTAAAAAGTAGATGATAATGCAGACCAGGGAAATGTGTCCCTCAAGCCATTGCTAGATGTTGACTCCATACAGTATGATCTGCTCATTATTGTGTCAAGACTTTGCATGAGGTCTAAAACATATGCCTGTATTGTGGCTTATTAAAGTGGTTGCTCGGGACCACAGGATATGTCATCAATAGTGTTGAGCGATACCTTCCATTATGCAAAGGTATCGGCATCGGATTGGATCGGCCGATATCCAAAAAATATCGGATATCGCCGATACCGATACCCGATACCAATGCATATCAATGGGACACAAAAAATCGGAATGGTTCCCAGGGTCTGAAGGAGAGGAAACTCTCATTCAGGCCCTGGGATCCATATTCATGTATAAAATAAAGAATAAAAATAAAAAATATTGATATACTCACCCCTCCGACGGCCCCGGTTCTCACCGGTCCAAGCGTCTGCCTCCGTTCCTAAGAATGCAGAGTGAAGGACCTTCGATGACATCGCGGCTTGTGATTGGTCGCGTGACCGCTCATGTGACCGCTCACGTGACCAATCACAAGCCGCGACGTCATCGAAGGTCCTTCACTCCCTGCATTCTTAGGAACGGAGGCACCGCTAAGAGCCAGGGTCCGCCGGAGGGGTGAGTATATCAATATTTTTTATTTTTATTATTTATTTTTTACATGAATATGGATCCCAGGGGCCTGAAGGAGAGTCTCCTGTCCTCCAGACCCTGGGAACCATATGTACCGCACACTTCCGATTCCGATTTCCGATATCGCAAAAATATCGGAACTCGGTATCGGAATTCCGATACAGCAAATATCGGCCGATACCCGATATTTGCAGTATCGGAATGCTCAACACTAGTCATCAATATCAGATCAGTGGGGATCCAAAACCAAACTCTGTACATTGGTGCATATTTCTGAGGATAAATGCTTCTGAATTCTGGCAAAATTCACGCAAACTGCCTTTTATGTTGTGCAGCATATTCTTTATATGTTTTAGATACTTTTTACAACTGGTTTGACTATGGGGTGTATCTTAAAGTGAACATTTCACTTGTTTTAATATAAATATCAGAGAGAAGAAAAAGAACAAGGTCCATGATGAGATAGAAAATGCAACTTTATTAATTGCAAAAAGATAAAAATTTGGTAAAAAGTGGGAGAAACAACCAATCTTATATACAGTATACTGTGGTGGTAACAGTAGTATATGATTTAAATTACAGGGCACCATGGTATATACAACATAATTATAACATAAAAATAAATGGATAGATAACAACAGGTGGTAATATGAAGATTAGTCATGAAAAAAATCAAAAGATCAGTAAAGTGCATAAGAATCATAGTAGGAACCCTGATTCCTTAGTCATTAAATGAAGATGACAAAAGTAGTGTGTGTCAATAATATATGCAACTGACAGATTGAATTGTGGATAGCCCCAAAAGATATATATACAGCTCTGGCAAAAATTAAGAGACCACCACATCAAAACCCTGTCATGGGCAGCCCAATCTCCAGACCTGAACCCCATTGAAAACCTCTGGAATGTAATCAAGAGGATGATGGATAGTCACAAGCCATCAAACAAAGAAGAACTGCTTACATTTTTGCGCCAGCAGCAATGTGAAAGACTAGTGGCAAGCATGCCAAGACGCATGAAAGCTGTGATTAAAAATCACGATTATTCCACAAAATATTGATTTCTGAACTCTTCCTGAGTTAAAACATTAGTATTGTTGTTTCTAAATGATTATGAACTTGTTTTCTTATTTGATGTCTGAAAGCACTGGTTTGTTTTTTTAATTTTGACAATTTTTCTTTGTCAGAAAAAAAATAAAAAAAATTTTGCTTGAAAATTCGGAGACATGCTATCAGTAGTTTATAGAATAAAAGAACAATTTACATTTTACTCCAAAATATACCTATAAAGAGAAAATTCAGACAAACATTGACAGACTGAACATTTTGCAGTGGTCTCTTAATTTTTCCAGAGCTGTATATACGTATGTATATATGCAGCGCCCCAGAGTCCTGGTCGTTGCAGTACTGTTGCTCCGCCACTAAGGGGGGCTATGGTACGTCTGATGGCACTGAAGGAGTTCACCTGACCAGGTATCACAGACACCAATACACTTCACAGTCTGGCCTCTAGGGGGAGCTAAGGGTGCTATGTATTAGGCCACTCCTCACAATCTGGTAAAACTGGGGGTTAGATAGGAAGTTAGTCAGAAGCTGACTGGGTTGGAACCAGGCAACATCCTGTGGCAGAGGGTGTTGCAGGGGAAGATTCAGGGGGGTCCCTGTCAGGGGTGGGATCCTGACAGAGGCCTAGCGAACAGAAAGAAAGTTACGGGACCGCGCCTGCACTTCATTGCGGCGGTACCCCAAGAAAGGACAAGAAGCGAGGTTTATTGTGAAGAGTGAGAAACGAGATCAACGCAACAAGGAGATAACACCAGTAGGAGTCGTGCTGTAAGATCGAGTCAACATCCTACTGAGGCGCATAGCCGGTGGCCGGAAACACCGAGGAAGTATCAGGCTCCAAGCAATACTTCAAACCTACGGCAGGACAGTCAGTTATAGGCGGTCTGTCTCACCTAAATCACCTAAGCAGACATAGGGGGCAACAGTGGGAGAGGGGCGACTCTAGGGTCCCGGAAGAACTCTAGGCCTACCCGTCATACGGGTGCGTCCTAGCCATATCATCTGGGGGACGGAGAAGAACATCAGAATCAGTTGTGAGGGAACTTCAGAAACAGACACAACAGTTGTGAGGACTATCCCGTGGTGCTAAGCAGGGAAGGACTACAACACACAAGCGCTAGAAGGAAGGCACAGATTTCCACCTGCAAAGGGAACTCTGGAGGTGCCATCGGACTGGCCGGTCTCAGATATCCCAGTTAACCGTACTCTGGATTGAGGATCCTGAAGCCTTCAGTAAAGAGGTAAAGAGACTGCAACCTGGTGTCCTCGTTATTCATCGCGACCTGCACCACACCACTATCACTCTCAACTTTCATTGGACGCCCCTCAGCAGGGTCACGGACCGGGTCTAGCCACCGTGACAATCCCAGAACTGAGACAGAAAGGCCCGGTACCGGGTACCCCACGGCCCTGCGACGGTGGGGGGGGGCGCTCCATATACACATATAGGAAAAGTGCTTGTGCACAATTTTTTCTTATGGACAATGCCAGGGATTTATATATAGGCATTATATATAGGCATTTAGCATGACGTAAGGGGTACACGTGACTCATGACCGCCTTTACTGACTTAAATTGCCTAACCTTAATTACTTACTGAATCCGATCTATCGTAAACTGCCTTATCATAAGGTCCCCTCCTGAATAATGACATTACACCAGATTTGGATTAAATGGCCACAGCAGCCTTTTATTAAACATACAATACAACATGTAAACAATATCCCCCCCAGGGAGTGGTGGTCCTCGAAGCCTAAAGGTACCTTCACACGAAGCGACGCTGCAGCGATAGCGACAACGATGTCGATCGCTGCAGCGTCGCTGTTTGGTCGCTGGAGAGCTGTCACACAGACCGCTCTCCAGCGATCAACTATGCCGAGGTCCCCTGGTAACCAGGGTAAACATCGGGTAACTAAGCGCAGGGCCGCGCTTAGTAACCCGATGTTTACCCTGGTTACCAGCGTAAAATCTAAAAAAAACAAACAGCACATACTTACATTCACGTCCCCCTGCGTCCACTTCCTGACTGACTGAGCGCCGTACAGTGAGAGCAGAGCGGTGACGTCACCGCTGTGCTGCTTTCACTTTCACTTTGCAGCGCTGAGTCAGAGGAGGAAGCAGACTGCAGGGGACGCAATGTGAGTATGTGCTGTTTGTTTTTTTTACATTTTACGCTAGTAACCAGGGTAAACATCGGGTAACTAAGCGCGGCCCTGCGCTTAGTAACCCGATGTTTACCCTGGTTACCAGTGTAAAATATCGCTGGTATCGTTGCTTTTGCTTTCAAACACAACGATACACGGCGATCGGACGACCAAATAAAGTTCTGGACTTTATTCAGCGACCAGCGACATCACAGCAGGATCCTGATCGCTGCTGCGTGTCAAACGAAACGATATCGCTAGCGAGGACGCTGCAACGTCACGGATTGCTAGCGATATCGTTATAATGTCGTTTCGTGTGAAGGTACCTTAAAAAATAACCTTGCATAAATTCAAATTGTGTACCTTGGCCTCCAGGCTTAGTCTTGCCTCCAGCTGCTAATCACCAGCTCGGAGGCAGGTAATGACCAACCCGGCCAAACCAACCGTTTACCAAATCCTTTAATCAGCCCCTCCACGGGCTGATCTACCACAACCACTTGCAATCCACTCTGGGGGAGTCCAGGACCACTAGAGGTCCCCCCCTACAATCCACCATTCCCCTCTTTCCACCAACTTCGAGGACCTCCCTCCCCCGCGTAACTGCTATGACAAAAAAATTACTCCTTACCCTTAAACAAAAACATAACCTTAAAAATAAATGCGATTGAACAAAATCGAAAAAGAAAAGGGAGGGTGGGTGGGGATTTCAGCAACCGCCGGACCAGTAGGTGAGCGTGGCAGTTGCTGAGGTGAAATTGGCAGTTTTTTCTCCAGATCACCCCTCAGAAAGCTCCCCTTGCTTGCTCCTCCCTGCCTCATCCAAACCCCGACCCCCCCTGTGTCCAATTCAAAAATACACAGTCCAAGGAAACTATTTAACCCCGACTTGCCCTTGCCTACCCATTCCCCATGACCCCGTCATGCTGGCCTCCCTTGAGGGCCAGGGGCCCAGTACGGCCTTTCCTGGAACACAGGGATTGATAGAGGGATCAACATTACCTGTGTGATTACTGTCAGTGAATGTGCCATGCACCCACCCCGACGCACGTTTCGGCATCTGCTTTTTTTCAGGGGATCAATCACTGACAGCAGTATTTGACATGCACAGAAATGAAGCACGTCATTAATCTCGCCCATCGGGGCACCTGTCACCTGATCGCAGGGCGCCAATGGGTCGCCATTAGTGTTGAGCGATACCGTCCGATACTTGAAAGTATCGGTATCGGAAAGTATCGGCCGATACCGGCAAAGTATCGGATCCAATCCGATACCGATACCCGATACCAATACAAGTCAATGGGACTCAAGTATCAGACGGTATTCCTGATGGTTCCCAGGGTCTGAAGGAGAGGAAACTCTCCTTCAGGCCCTGGGAACCATATTAATGTGTAAAAGAAAGAATTGAAATAAAAAATATTGCTATACTCACCTCTCCGAGGGAACCGGCACCTTACCGAGGGAACCGGCAGCGTTCTTTGTTTAAAATTCGCGCGTTTACTTGGTTACGTGAAGTCCCGGCTTGTGATTGGTCGCCGCGGCCATGTTGCCGGGACGCGGACCAATCACAGCAAGCCGTGACGTAATTTCAGGTCCTGCAGGATTTTAAAATTACGTCCCGGCATTGTGATTGGTTGCGCCGCAGTCACATGGGCGACGCAAGCAATCACAAGCCGTGACGTCACGGGAGGCTGGACACGCGCGTATTTTAAAATGCGCGCTTGTCCAGCCTCCCGTGACGTCCCGGCTTGTGATTGGTTGCATCGCGGTCAACCAATCACAAGCCGGGAGGCTGGACGCGCGCATTTTAAAATGTGCGCGTGTCCAGCCTCCCGTGACGTCACGGCTTGTGATTGGTCGCGGCGGCCATGTTGCCGGGACGCGGACCAATCACAGCAAGCCGTGACGTAATTTCAGGTCCTGCAGGATTTTAAAATTACGTTCCGGCGTTGTGATTGGTCCGCGTCCCGGCAACATGGCCGCCGCGACCAATCACAAGCCGGGACGTCACGGGAGGCTGGACACGCGCGCATTTTAAAATGTGCGCGTGTCCAGCCTCCCGTGACGTCCCGGCTTGTGATTGGTTACGTCGCCCATGTGACCACGACGCGCCCAATCACAACGCCGGAACGTAATTTTAAAATCCTGCAAGGACCTGAAATTACGTCACGGCTTGCTGTGATTGGTCCGCGTCCCGGCAACATGGCCGCCGCGACCAATCACAAGCCGGGACTTCACGTAACCAAGTAAACGCGCGAATTTTAAACAAACAACGCTGCCGGTTCCCTCGCTGAGGTCCGGGCTGCGTCGGAGAGGTGAGTATAGCAATATTTTTTATTTTAATTCTCTCTTTTACACATTATTACATTAATGTTGTTTCGATACCCGATACCCGATACCACAAAAGTATCGGATCTCGGTATCGGAATTCCGATACAGCAAGTATCGGCCGATACCCGATACTTGCAGTATCGGAATGCTCAACACTAGTCGCCATGACAGCCGAAGGTCTGCTGAAAACTCCAGTGTCTGTCATCATGATCTTCCTGTGAACACTGGCCCATGATTTTTGATATACATAGCAGTGCTGAAGCACTGAAGTGATCTTTTAATTATCTTGAAAATTCTTTCACAGTAATGTATTCTAGTCAAAGCAGTGTTGTTGCTCTTCTGGCTTCTTTCATGTATTGCAATCATTATGATTGCATTTTGATTTTTCTTAACAAAATCTTAAATGTTTGATGTATCTAAAGAGGGAGTTTTTACATTGCTTTAAAGCGCAACCCTAAAAGAAAATCATATGTTATTACAGGATTTATGAAGAGCAAACACACTTCAGATAAACAGCAGTGCACAGTGTTAGTGTTTTCTCCTTGTTTAACCATCATTTTAATTTTAGAAATACTTAATATTTAAGACCAAAACTTATCACACAAGAAAAGAGACAGTTCATGCACAAAAAGGAGCTAAACCAAAACAATAATTTTTTGTATGTCTTGTTTAGTTGTGATATCATCATAGAAAATTATTAACCCCTTCATAACCTATGAGGGATATTTGCGTCATCGACCGTGTCCCTGCCTTTGATGCAAGCTCTGGTGCTGAGCCCGCATCTTTCCCTGCCCTTGATGGCTGCGGTCTCTGCACACAGCGCAGCAGCTTCCTGGTAAGTACTCTTACACACACATGGGCTTCACTGCACACTCATGAGAATTTCATAGCTTCCACCACCACCATTATGGTAAATGACCCTTGTAAGGGCATTTACTCTCACTAACCTCCCTGCAGGAGAGAAGAGATGAAAGACCAAGTTTTTGTTATTTTTTGTGAAAAATAAAGTTTGCATGTGACCCCCCGCCTCCCACCCCCAGTGCGCCACCCGACCCCTTGCAGAAGAAATACTCACCCAGCTCCCGCGATGTCTCCACTCTCCTCTCAGTGCTGGCCCCTTGTCCTGTGTGAGCGGTCACGTGGGACCGCTCATTACAGTGAGGAATATGCGCATATTCCTCACTGTAATGAGCGGTCCCACGTGACCGCTCACACAGGACAGGCTGCCGGCTGCCGGAGAGGAGAGTGGAGACATCGCGGGAGCTGGGTGAGTATTTCTTCTGCAAGGGGCCGGGCGGTGCACTGGGGGCGGGAGGCGGGGGTCACATGCAAACTTTATTTTTCACACAAAATAACAAAAACTTGATCTTTCATCTCTTCTCTCCTGCGGGGGAGAAGAGATGAATGCCGCCTTCAGCACCACACAGGGGGGGCAGCGTTTAGTGTAGCGCTGTCTCTCCTTCACGGTCCGTGTGGTCCTCAGGTGGCACACGGCAGCACACGGATGCCGCACTTGTGCCACACTGATGTGCCACGTGAGCACACGAACACACGTACACGGATAACTCTGGTACCGATTTCTCCGGTACCGGAATTATCTGGATGTGTGAAAGAGGCCTAAGGCTGTTTTCACATTTCTATTTGTGCGCGCTGCGTTTAATCCACATCGATCCGCATGCATCATGCGTACATATCTGTAACATGTCATACACAGGGACATGCGTTTGCATGCATTCGCTTGTGAATGCGCACGCATGCGTCATTTCTGATGTTGCAGCAGGGTGCAGCGAATGCAACATGTTACATTTTTGGAGGCATCAATTATGCATGCGGATGATTGCGGATGGAGTGCCTCAAAACAACACATTACTGTCTATGGGAACGCATGCATACTTTTTATTAGTTTGTCTTGGAAGTGATACACCACCTAAAATTGCCATCCCTATAAAAGGAAGTGTGGACACTGTAAGGCCATTACTCTCTGGACTCTGTGAATGTGAGCATCAGCCTGATATGTAAGTATGGAAGCTTTGAAAATGTCTCTGCACTCAGTCTTTACTCTGTATTAATTTTTTTTTCTATTCCTTGTAGACTGTCTGCTGCTCCTGTCCTTCCTGCTGCTCCGATCCTGCTGCTCTGGTCCTGCTGGTGCCATCCTGGTGCTGCCGTTGGACTACAGGCTGTAAGTATTGGTGTCCATTTTTTTTTGTTTCACTCTTGACAAGTTAAATTTTTCTTCTCTGTTTTCTGGAGTGTTTTACTTGTGCTGCTATCCCTGGTGCTCCAGTCCTTCTGCTGCAGTCCTTCTGCTCTGGTCCTGCTTCTCTGGTCCTGCTGGTGCCAACCTGGTGCTGCCGTTGGACTACAGGCTGTACGTATTGGTGTCCATTTTTTGAGGTGTTTTGTTTTGCTCTTGACAAGTTTATTTTTTCTTCTCTGTTTTCTGTAGTGCTTTACTTGTGCTGCTGGTCCTGGGGCTCTGGTCCTTCTGCTGCGGTCCTTCTGCTCTGGTCCTGCTGCTTTGGTCCTGCTGCTCTGTTCCTGCTGGTGCCATCCTGGTGCTGCCATTGGATTACAGGCTGTAAGTATTGGTGTCCATTTTTTTTGTTTTTTGTTTTGCTCTTGACAAGTTTAATTTTTCTTCTCTGTTTTCTTTAGTGTTTCACTTGTGCTGCTGTCCCTGGTCCTTCTGCTGTGGTCCTTCTGCTGTGGTCCTGCTGCTCCGGTCCTGCTGCTCTGGTCCTGATGGTGCCATCCTGGTTCTGCCATCTCTGTTGCTGTGCTGCTTGACTGCTTTGCTGTTGGACTGCTGCGTGTAATGTAAGTATTGGTTGCATTTTTTTTGCTCTTAACAAGTTTAATTTTTCTTCTCTGTTTTTTTCTGTAGTGTTCCACTTGACTGCTGCCTGCAATTAGAACATTAAAGGGTCAGAAATGGCGCACTCCGCAAATATAGATGGTGCTCAAAGGAATATATGAATACTAGAAAAAGGTAACCTTTGGCACTCAATAAGTTCTAATAATTTTCTTTGAAAAGTAGATTTTATTGGTGACCAGCCGACTATAGACCAACAGACATATTTCCAACGTTTCGGCAAAGTGCCTTTCTCAAGGAAGTCTATTCAAAGAAAAACATCACCATAAATAATCCATATACACATCATGGAATCTCATGAAAACAACTGTACAAAGACATATAGGGCTGAACAAATCACTCAATATATGGAAGAAAAAAACGTGTAAAGGAAGCATGTGTAAAAAAAGGAAAAAAGAAAGTGAACCAGATAAACCAATAAGAAGAAATCACCATAGTAACCAAAAAAGAAGAGAAGCAAGGTTATTTAAAGACTATATATATATATATATATATACACTCACCGGCCACTTTATTAGGTACACCATGCTAGTAACGGGTTGGACCCCTTTTGCCTTCAGAACTGCCTCAATTCTTCGTGGCATAGATTCAACAAGGTGCTGGAAGCATTCCTCAGAGATTTTGGTCCATATTGACATGATGGCATCACACAGTTGCCGCAGATTTGTCGGCTGCACATCCCTGATGCGAATCTCCCGTTCCACCACATCCCAAAGATTTCATGTTGTTTACGCCAAATTCTGACCCTACCATCCGAATGTCGCAGCAGAAAGAGACTCATCAGACCAAGCAACGTTTTTCCAATCTTCTACTGTCCAATTTCGATGAGCTTGTGCAAATTGTAGCCTCAGTTTCCTGTTCTTAGCTGAAAGGAGTGGTACCCGGTGTGGTCTTCTGCTGCTGTAGCCCATCTGCCTCAAAGTTCGACGCACTGTGCGTTCAGAGATGCTCTTAGGCCTACCTTGGTTGTAACGGGTGGCGATTTGAGTCACTGTTGCCTTTCTATCAGCTCGAACCAGTCTGCCCATTCTCCTCTGACCTCTGGCATCAACAAGGCATTTCCGCCCACAGAACTGCCGCTCACTGGATTTTTTTTCTTTTTCGGACCATTCTCTGTAAACCCTAGAGATGGTTGTGCGTGAAAATCCCAGTAGATCAGCAGTTTCTGAAATACTCAGACCAGCCCTTCTGGCACCAACAACCATGCCATGTTCAAAGGCACTCAAATCACCTTTCTTCCCCATACTGATGCTCGGTTTGAACTGCAGGAGATTGTCTTGACCATGTCTACATGCCTAAATGCACTGAGTTGCAGCCATGTGATTGGCTGATTAGAAATTAAGTGTTAACAAGAAGTTGGACAGGTGTACCTAATAAAGTGGCCAGTGAGTGTATATATATATATATATATATATATATATATATATATATAAACAGTCCATAGGTGAAGGAAGAGGGGGTATGGGAACAGGAAAAAAAATCTCACGAAGCAGTGTAAAATTGCCAAAGTGAGGGGGAGGGGGTGTAGAAAAAAGATAAAGTCAAAAGACCTATAATACCTGTATAAGGTCAATACTGTATGGGGTACCGCAAGTCAAGGGCTTACATAGGAAACAGCATAATATGCTAAAAATAGAGAAGGAACAAAAAAGAATAAACGAGTAAATGGAGGCTCAGTGTATCTATGAGCCAAAAAATATGCAGACGACACTGCAAAAAAAAGGAGGAAGAAGGCACCCTATAAAGAGAAATATACCTGCAGTAAGGGTAATGCCGGCGTGCGTCCAGTGGCTCAGGAAAGTGGAGTGAGGAGTGTATCGTAAGTCGGGCATAAATGCTGGAAAAAAGGTGAGGTAATATCCGGTCCAGAGCTTGGTGAAAGAACCGGAACTGCCCGTAGTCAGGGACGCAAACGGGTGCGCAGTGATAGTCGGAGTTTCACATCCGGTGAAGCATTATCCGGGAATATCCGAAGTACAGGACAAACTGCGCCTGTGCAGAACCCTGCCAATGTCCCATAGAGAATAATGAACTCCGGGAATACCCGAAGTGCAGGGGAAACTAGCGCATGCACAGATAACCGCCCATAACACGCCGAGTATAAATAGTGCTGTACTAATCAGAAGCAGATCCCTGGGAGCCAAGTAATAAGCCTAAACTAAACAAAATGACAAGGGAAAGGAAGAAAGGAGAAAACCAAGGAAAAAAGGGGCACATAATAGACTTTAAAGTCATATAGAGTATACCAAATAAGAAACAAACATCCATAGAAAAGAATATATATAATGAAAATTGATAGTTATAAACTAAAGTGAACACCAAGATACTCCCAGGTATCCCATTACTATAGAGCAAAAGTAAGGATAGGGAATGGGGGTGTCACTCAGTAGAAAGACGAATTTTGAAAGGAGAATAGTGATCACTACGGCACCTGGAAAAAGGAAACCAGAGAAATATGGTAAATATAAGATACATTATCACTTAGAAAATACAGTTATAATAGCCAACGGCAGATAATCAAAGATTCATTTCTGCAAAGCCTCATATTCTCTATTCATCCCTCGTGGGTGTAGTGTTTGAAGGGTGAAAATCCAAAATGCCTCTCTTTCCTTTAATCTAAGGATCCTATTACCACCACGTCTAGAGGAGGAAATACTCTCAAGTACCTGAAATTTCAATTGGGAAATAGAATGTCCCACTGAAATGAAATGAAACGGAGCAAGTAGCATCATGCGTTTGCACCGTATGGTAGACTTATGTTGAGAGATGCGGTCTCGGACATGCTGGGTAGTCTCACCAACATATCCGAGACCGCATGGACATTTGATCAAATAAATTACATGGGTGGAATTGCATGTAAAAAAAAACTTTGATCTGGAAAAGTTTACCAGATCTAGGATGAGAGAAGGTATTGCCTTTAATAACATTGGAACATTGTGGACAATGTAGACAGGGGAAAGTACCTTGTCTTTGAGAGGCCAAGAGGGATTGTCGTAATGTTGTTTTGGCTGAGCCTACATCAGCTCTTACTAGCAGACTCCTGATGTTCTGCGATCTCTTGTAACATATTAAAGGGAGATTGGAAAATTCAGGGATAGAGGGATAAGCCTTCCCTTATAATGGCCAATGTTCGAGTACACAACCCTTGAAAAGATTAGTGTATGGGTGGTATGTCGTGACAAAGGTAACCCTATTTGGTTTACTGTCCCCATTTGAAATGGGCTGTGTAGCCTTTTCTACGTTGGCCCATGTCAGAGTTTTTGAAAGTCTGTGAGTCATTTCCATGTCCAAATGAGCCAATTTCCACAGCGACAAATCTAGACTCAGCATCTGCAATCGTCATTAAAACTATAGTAAAGTATTTTTTATAATTGTAATAAATACTCTGATCCACTGCCAGCAGACTTCAAAATCCTAATATGTTTGCCATCCACAGCCCCCAAACAGTTGGGAAAATTACAAATTTCCATGAATTTGGCAGCATTTTCCATTCATAGTTCAGTTGTGGGTTGGGGGAGGAAATCTCGGTGCAGAACCTCACATAAAGCACGGCATGTTTCACCAACAATCCCAGAAAGTGTGGATACTCCAATCCTGAATTGGAAATGTAACGATGATAATGTCTCTCCAGTAGCCAGAACTCTGCGGAAAAGAAATTGAGAAACAAAAATCAGTACACTGCTTAGGGTTAAGGTTAGGGATAGGGTTAGGGTTATTTGTGACAGCAGTTTCTTTTTCAACACTACGTACCTCAGGGTGACCAAGAGACGTTCCTCAGCAGGAATTGCTCGACGGAGCTGTGTGTCCTGCCTGCTGCTGGATACTCTGACACATTGCAGCAAGTCATGGAAACTGTGTTGTGATATTCTTGTGTAATCAAAAAATGTCTCCGGGTTTTCACACAGCTCAGTGTACAATGAGTGGTAGACTCCACGGCTTCATCGGACTTCGTCAATGGGGTATTGCCAATACCGACGACGACGTCTTCTCCGTCTTTCTCTTCTTTGCTCTTGACAAGCCACAGTAAAGGCATGAGCCAATTTCAAAGACAAATCCAGATTAAGCATGAAGTTCTCTTTGCTAATGAGATCCATCTTTCAGCTAGAAACAGCATCAAAAGACTAGGATTTCATCAGTGCAGTGTGTCTATATATAGAAATCCCATGATACATGCCCATAGGGTGTCTGGTGTCAAGCTAGTTGTACTGGCAAAGCATTGGGAATATCGAATGCATGCACATAAAAAACGCAAACGCATGCAAAAACGTATACTAACGCATGCCCACGCAGCATTGTTTTTGTGTCATGCGTAAGATGATGCGGATAAAAAACGCTGCGTTTGCATGCGTTTTTGCAGGCCTTTGTGAATGCAGATGATGTGCTGCGCACACAAACGCAAATGTGAAACCAGCCTAAGTGATTGACAGGTCTCTCCCTATGTACATACATGCCAGATACATGTAAATCAGCCAAAAAAGCTGGCTAGTCAGATTTGTCTCATCGATTCCTATGGTTCTCTGTCAGATCTTATAACTATACTTAAAGGAATCGAGAGGGGAACATATCTGGCAACAATTGTGTGTCCAGGCTCTGATTACTGCTGCTTGTGGTTTGGGCAGCAAAAAAACAATTAACAGGTTCCCTTTAAAATATTGTAGTATTTTAGAGAAAGCCTATTTGAAGGTAAGTTGCAGGAACAAGGTGACTGAGCATGCTAGTCATGGGGGTGAGCCCCTACAGGCTTCTCCCTACCTTCTCAAATAGATTGACAGGTCTCTATCCAGATCCATTTTTAAATTGCCGAAGGCAAATAGACACTAGATAAAGATTCTATAACATTAAAATATAACTTTTATTTCCATTTACATACTAAAGAGTGCTCGTTTAAAATCACAGTGACTGTATGGTCATTGAATAAGCAATTGTCCTAAACTGTTAATAGATTTCCATTTTTGTGGTCCCTTTATGGAGCCATTAAGGAAACCTTACAGGAGACATCTCCCTCATTTAGGGACGATTACTGCCCCCTAGCTGTATGGGGTTCAAGCCCTACTATTTTTTGCTAATTGCAGTCCACTGTGACACTGTGTTCATGCAATGGATTTGATACAATTAGCTCATTGGATTTAGTACAATCAGCTAATGCCCATTGTTTCCACCAGGGGATACCACAACTAATATAAATTCCTCTGGACTTATTACTTATTATACATTCATATATCATTTTTGCATAATGTGACCTCGGACCACTATTAATATTTATAGTTTGCCACTACAGACTACCGCTTATTAAAATGATTGATCAGCTTCATCCTTGACATGTTTCACCATTTCTAGCTTCTTCACGGGAATGAGGCTACAATGGCCACTGAATGGAACCTTCAAGCTTATATAAGGTTGGTTTGTGATGTCATACAGGTTATCCAATGGGAGAAAATGAGACAAATATTAATAGTGGTCCATGGCGATATTATGCAAAAATTATATATGAATAAATAATAAGGCGTTGGGGACCATGGCAGTGACATCATGTGCTCCCATCACTTGCACCCTAAAGTCAGCTGACAGGCTTCATTAAATGAAAGATGTGCAGCGGTGAACCCAATGTGTAATCAGTGAGTACAAAGTGGTCATACTACTACATGGATGACTATGGGATGAGCATTATACTGTATGGATGACTATGGGCTGTGCACTATACTACATGAGTGACTATGGGCTGTGAGTTATGCTACAAGGATGACTATGGGCTGTGCATTGTACTACATGGAAGACTATGGGCTGTACATTATACTAAATGCATGACTATGGGCTGTGCATTTTACTACATGTATGACTATGGGCTGTGCATTATGCTACATGGATGACTATGGGCTGTACATTATGCTAAATGCATGACTATGGGCTGTTCATTATACTACATGGATGACTATGGGCTGTGCACTGTACTACATTGATGACTATAGGCTGTGCATGACGTATACTAAATGGATGACTACAGGCTGTGCATGATACTATATGAAGGTCTATGAGCTTTGCATTATACTATATGGGTAAGTATGGGCTGTGCATTAACTATGGAGGTGTATTATACTATACAGAGGAATATGGACTGTGCATTATACTATATAAATGACTCAGGGCTGTGCATTATACTACATGGATGACTATGGGCTGTGCATTATATATGGAGGTACATTATACTATATAGATGAAGGAATATGAGCTGTGCATTATATTATATGAAGGATACGGGCTGTGTATTATACTAATATGGAGGACTATAGGCTGTGCATTATATATGGATAGCACCGGGCTGTGCATTTTAGTACAATGTAATGTACAATTTTGGCACCCATGGACAAAATGACTGCTATTATGAATAGTTAAGCAGGTTGAAGATGAAATGATCTCTAAAAGGCCTAAAGTGAAAGATGACAAAAGTTGACACATTTTCTTTGTATTTTAGGCAATATATATATATATATATATATATATATATATATATATATATATATATGTATACACAGTATATATATTCATTTTTTACATTTTAAAAATTTCAAAAAGTAAAATGGGGCAGTGCAAATGGTTGGGCACCCTTTGAAATTTGCAAGCTCAGATGACTTTGACCAAGGATTCAGTCGTTAATTAGTCTATTAGGTTCATAGCTTCTTCACTATCATCATTAGGGAATGCCAGGTGATGCAAATTTCCCAGCTTTATAAAAACCCAGCCTCCTATAGCTTTGAGCCAAGAAACAGCAGCCATGGGTCCTTCTAAGCAGCTACCTAGCACTCTAAGGGTATGTGCACACGTTGCGGATTTCTTGCAGAAATTTCCTGAAGAAAACCGGAAATTTTCTGCAAGAAATCCGCATTTTTTTTTGCGTTTTTTTTCCGTTTTTTTCGCGTTTTTTTAGCATTCTGCAAGCGTAATTAGCTTGCAGAATGCTAAAGTTTTCCAAGCGATCTGTAGCATCGCTTGGAAAACTGACTGACAGGTTGGTCACACTTGTCAAACATACTGTTTGACAAGTGTGACCAACTTTTTACTATAGATGCAGCTTATGCAGCATCTATAGTAAAAGATAGAATGTTTAAAAAAAATAAAATAAATAAAAAAAAAGGTTATACTCACCCAGACATCTCCTCAGCGGCGTCCGTTCCTCTTCCTATAGCTGGTCTGTGCGCGCAGGACCTTCCGTGACGTCACGGTCACGTGAGCGGTCACATGACCGCTCACGACCAATCACAGGACAGTGACGTCATCGGCAAGGTCCTTCACCGCACATCAGCTACAGGAACCGAAGCGACAGCATGCAGTGGAGGCGGGAAGACATCGAGGGTGAGTATAGGACTATTTTTTATTTTAATTCTTATTTTTTGACCACTTATATGGTGCCCAGTGCGTGGAGGAGAGTCTCCTCTCCTCCACCCTGGGTACCAACCGCACATAATCTGCTTACTTCCCGCATCGTGGGCACAGCCCCGTGCGGGAAGTAAGCAGATCAATGGACCCCTAGGTGTGCGGAATCCCCTGCAATTCCGCATTTTAATGAACATGTTGCTTTTTTTTCCGCGATGTGATTTTTTCGCGGAAAAAAAGGCTACATTTGCACAAAAAATGCGGAATACACTTAAAATAATGGGAGGCATATGTAAGCGTTTTTTTCGCGTTTTTTTCACGTTTTTATCACGTTTTTATAGCGAAAAAACGCCAAAAAAACGTGAAAAATACTTAACGTGTGCACATGGCCTGAAAATGAACATGATAGAGGCCCACAAATCAGGAGAAGGCTATAAGAAGATAGCAAAGCATTTTCAAGTTGCCCTTTCTTCAGTTTGAAATGTAATTAGATATGGCAGTTAACAGGAACAGTGGCCAGTCAAGATAATGTCTGGAAGACCAAGCAAAATTTTAGTGAGAGCTGCTAGTAGGATAGCTAGAGAGTCAAATCAGAACCCCTGATTGACTGCAAAAGACCTTAAGAAAGATTTAGCAGACTCTGGAGTTATGAAACATTGTTCTACTGTTCAGAGACACCTGCACAAATATGGCCTTCATGGAAGAGTCAGAAAAAAACTCTCGTGCGACCTCACCATAAAACTCAGTACCATAAATATGCAAAAGAACATCTAAAAAAGCCTGATGCATTTTGGAAATAAGTCCTGTGAACCGATGAGTTTAAAATAGAACTCTTTGGCCACAATGATCAACGGTATGTGTGGATATAAAAGGGCACAGAATTTCTGGAATAGAACATCTCACCAACCATTAAGCATGAGCTTGGATCAATCATGCTTTGGGGTTGTGTTTCAGCCAATGGCACAGGGAACATTTCATGAATAGAGGGAACCGTTCAATGACATTTCAACAATTTTTTATTGGAAACAGAACACTATCTGAAATTTCAAGAAAAGAACATATCTCCAACCATGAAACATGGGGGTGGATCAATCATGCTTTGGGGTTGTGTTGCAGCCAATGGCACAGGGAACATTTCATGGGTAGAGGAAAGAATGGATTCAATTAAATTTCAGCAAATTCTTGATACAACCACAACACCAGATGGTAAAATTAAAGCTGAAGTTGGAAAGAGGATGGCTTCTAGAAATGGATAATGATTTTAAACACATCATTATTCACAATAGACTACCTCAAAAGATGCTAGCTGAAAATTTAACAATTTCCCTTACTTTACCCTGATCTGAACATCTTTGAAAATCTGTGACTAGACCTCAAAACAGTAGTGCATGCAAGACGACCCAGGAATCATACAAAAGTGGAAGAATTTTCCAAAGAAGAATGGATGAAAATCCCTCAAACAAGAACTGAAAGACTCTTGGCTGGCTGCAAAAAGCATTTACAAGCTGTGATATTTTCAAAAGGGGGTGCTACTAGGTACTAACCATGTAGACTGCCCAAACTTTTGCATTGGCCCATTTTCCTTTTTGTAATTTTTAAATTGTAAAACATTAAAACATTTTTTTTATTTGCCTAAAATACAAAGGAAACGTGTCATCTTTAACTTTAAACCTTTTAGAGATAATTTCTTCTTCAACTTGCTTAACTGTTCACAATAACAGAGGTGCGCAAACTTTTACATGCCACTGTATATGGAGGACTATGGGAGGACGCCAGCACACACAGACTTCTCTCTGCACCCAAAAGTTTCCCAGGCTCTTTTTCTTCTCCCTCCCCTTCCTGTTCACATGACATAACAGGGGGGAGTTTAGCCAATACAGTTTGTACAGTACATGGGGGCAGTGTCTGTCACAGATTCTATGTCAATGATAACGGAACAGCCACAGCCGGCCAGCTCACTACACGCCCCCCCGCTTAAAGGTTGGCAGTCCCTGTCAACGACTGTCTCCAGGGCGGCGATGGCTGTGGAGGTTGTAGGACCCGGCTGTGAAAAGGGCCACACATATTGGTCTCTGTAGGACTGTCCCGGGGGCACTCCTGCGGTGGTCCTTGCTGTCCGCCTAACGGGTGTTAGTCTCTCTCCCCGATCAGTCACCCCACTCTCCGCCCCAGTCGGTAAGTCAGTCGAGGAGGTAAGGGGTTCAGACGCGTCAGTCAGGCGAGCAGGGGTAGGGATGTCTTCCACCTCTCCATCCCCGGTATCGGTATCTCCCACAGTATTAGTGATATCCGTCTCTCTAGGCATTATAGGAGGGGAGTCAGGCTGAGAACGACAGGGGCGCAACATGTTACGGTGCAGGGTGTGGAGGCTGCCGCTGTCTTCACCTTGTACTTGGTAGACGGGGCCACCAGGGTACAGGTGTCCAATTATTCGATAGACTTCGGTCTCCCACTTGGGCCGGACTTTTCCTTGCGGTTTCTTTATAAGAACTAGGACTAGTTGACCCACACTCAGTAGGTCCTCTTGTACTGGAAGTGGATCAGCGTGGACCTGGTCCTGGATCTGCTGCTCCACCAGCCGGTAGACAGTTTCCATCCTTTGACGGTGTGCTTGTAGCCAGGAAGGATAGGTACCACAGGTGTCTTCATCAGAGTTAGACAGGTGTAGCTCATGGATGCCTTTGCCTGGGCGGCCAAAAAGGAGGGTGTAAGGCGTGTATCCGGTGACAGAATGGACTTGATTGTTATAGGCCCACAGCAGTTCTGGGAGGAATCGAGGCCAGTCGGGCTTTTTGTCTTCTGCTAAGGTTCGGATCAGTTGTAAGAGGGTCCGGTTGAAACGTTCACACGCGCCATTCCCTTGTGGATGATACGGGGTGGCCCTGGACTTCTTGATTCCATACATCTGCTGAAGTTCTTCAATGACTCGCCCTTCAAAACACGCCCCCTGATCAGAGTGCAGCCGCTCCGGACACCCGTAGACCCGAACGAAGTGTTGACAGATGGCCTGTGCAGCTGATTCGGCAGTCTGATCTTTGGTAGCAACAGCGACGGCGAATTTTGTGAAGTGGTCCACCATCACCAGACAGTACTGGTAGCCACTATTCGCCGTTCTGATCAACAGATAGTCCACCATCAACAACTCGAGGGGCCTGGATGTGCTAATAGTCTGGACGGGTGCACGCTGCTCAGTAGACTTGTGGAGTTCACATGTACGACATCTTAGGCAGACGTTTTCAACCAGCTTACGGAGTCCTGGGCAAAAAATGAATTGCTGGGTCCACCGGAGGGTCTTGTCTATGCCGAAATGGCCGTTCCTTCTGTGGGCTTCAGCCACCATCTCATGGGCTAGCTGCACCGGGACGACAATCTGCAAACATTCTTCCAGCATATGGGATAAAAGGGCCCTGCGATACAAGACTCCATCCTTCACGATCAGCCGATCCCATTGGGCAAGTAGGGCAGAGGCCCTGGTTGATAGTCGGGCTCTTACTTCGGAGGGTGGTTTCTCTTGTGTCTTCACGTACTGTTTCAGTAAGACGTGTTCAGGGTCTCGATCTTGAAGCTTGGCCCATTCTTGTTGGGACAGGGGGGACCCCACTACGGCTTCGATCCCACCTACAGCATACTGGCGGCTATCTTCTATTTGTTTAGCTAGCCGGGCAAAGTCGGGCAGTTCATCTTCCTCCAACTCTTCATCCCGGTCCCCTACCGGCGGGGATGATGTCACTCTGGAAAGGCTGTCAGCATTCTGATTCTCCGTCCCCGCTCTGTATTTAATTTTGTATTGGAATCTAGAGAGCCTTGCCATCCAGCGCTGTTCCATTGCCCCTAGTTTGGCATTTTCTAGGTGGGCAAGAGGATTGTTGTCTATCACGACCAGTACCTCCGCCCCTGTCAGGTAGCCAGCAAATTTCTCTGTCATAGCCCAGGTCAGGGCCAGGAGTTCCAGGCGGAAAGAGCTGTAGTTGACGGGGTTCTTTTCGGTGTCACGGAGGGATCTACTGGCATAGGCTATCACGCGTTCCTTGTTATCTTGGACTTGGGAGAGGACCGCCCCGAGACCTTGAAGGCTGGTGTCGGTGTATAACTGGAACGGCAAGGTGTAGTCTGCATATGCCAGAATAGGGGGTGATGTCAGAGCAGCTTGAAGCGCCCGGAAGGATTTTTCTTGGTCGGGCCCCCAGTTGATGCGTCGTCCTCTGGGACTGTTCGCGGTCCCTCGGAGGGTCTCATGCAGTGGTTCCGCAAGCCAGGCAAATTCCTTGACAAATCGGCGGTAATAGCCTGCTAGCCCCAGGAAAGCCTGGACTTCTTTGATGGTAGTTGGCTGTGGCCACTCTTGGACAGCTGCTATCTTCTCTGGAGAGGGTTGGACACCTTCAGCCGAGATCCGGTGTCCCAGGTAATCGATCTCCTGCTGGAATAGATGGCACTTGCTGGGCTTCAACTTCAAGCCATGTTTCTTCAAGCGCTGGAACACTTTGCCAAGCTTGTGAAGATGATCCTCGAAGGTGGCGGAGCATACCACGATGTCATCAAGGTATATCAGCGTGAATTCGAAGTTGAAATCTCCCAGACAGCGTTCCATCAGTCTCTGAAAGGTCCCTGGTGCGTTATTCAAGCCGAATGGCATCCGGTCAAACTCATACAGGCCCATGGGAAGGATGAAGGCGGTCTTTTCTCTGTCCTTCTCACTCATGGGGACCTGCCAATATCCACTTGCCAAGTCTAGAGACGAAAAATATTTGGCCTTTTTCAGGGCGGTCAGTGACTCTTTGATCCGGGGGAGTGGATAGGAGTCCCGGATCGTGCAAGCGTTCAACCGACGGTAGTCTACGCAAAATCTCAGGGATCCATCTTTCTTTTTGACTATCACCACGGGTGCAGCCCATGGGCTCTGGCTTTCCCGCACCACTCCGGCGTGTAGCATAGATTCTAAGAGGCTTTTCACCTCCTGGTATTGTTGAGGTGGTATTTGTCAGTACCTCTCGCGAATAGGGGCAGCATCGCCCGTGGGAATCTCGTGTTGGATACTGGTGGTGTACCCGAAGTCGGTGTCATGCTTTGCAAAGGAGTCTTGGTGTTCTTGCAGTAGTTTCTCCATTTGAGACACTTCCTGTTTGGTGTACTGGGACGGGTCCAGTTGTACTTTTTCCAGTAGTTTTCGCCCAATGTCTTCATCATCTGCTTGAGCATTTATGGCTGAGACAGTTACCGTCCAGCCATCTTCTGTAGACGGGGTGAATTGTAAGGGTCCCATGGGGTTCACTTCTGTGGGTAGAGCATATACTCTGGCAAGTTGCATGCCAGCCTCAAGAGCTACACCTATGTCTGCGGTGTTGTTTAGCCTGACAGGGACTCTTCCGTTCCTCACGACGGCTAGGGTGCGGGCGACTAGTGGGTTTAGCTTACTCCCACTTGGAGCCCTCGGCTTGATTAACACTTCAACTCCTTCAAGTTGTTGGTTGGTGTTAAGAGGCAGGGAAATGACTGTCTCTTTTTCAGCGGGCAAAGTAATAAGGGTACAGCGGGGCACTTTAATGGCTGCTAGGGGTAATTGTTCCTTTGCCATCTGTTGAAGTCCAACGGTCTGGATTACGCGTTGGAACGCCAGACGAGTCGGTTTATGATTGGTAACTTTCTGCCAGTACTTGGGCCCTTTTCTTGTCGACAGCATAAGGTCCAGGTCTTTCAAGATATTCATTCCGATTATCACTGGGGTCTCGGAGCCGAAGCCTTCCTTGACAATGACGATTCCTCGTTTCCCTAGGTCTTGTCCGCAGGCCTTCGTATCCATCCAGGCGACTCCGGTTACTGGAATAGGTAGGTTATTAGCTGCAATAATCTTAATGGCGGTATCTGGATCACAAGCAGTTCTTGGTTTGAGGTACTTTTCATAAAACTGTTCAGAGATCGTGGTCACTTGCGACCCAGTGTCCATCAATCCTAGCACTGCAACTCCCTCCAGAATAACTTCAAGTGTAGGACTACTCGAGGCGAGAGTACTCCATTGCTGGCTCTGTTTTTCTACACCCCGTTCTCTGTCCCCCCCTGCTGCTCGAACCTCAGCTGCAGGGGTGTCTAGTTTTAACGGCGGCCATTGTGGTGAGACCTGGCGTGGTGGCTCTGCGTGTGGATGTAGCTGATATTCTGTTCGTCGTGGTAACTGATGGTTTGTTCGTTGAGGACAACGATTCGCCCTGTGGCGAGGGTCACCACATGACCAACATGGTCCCGCGGGACGGCTAGGTCGTATCCGCTGGTCTCTCTGTCGTTCTAGTGTTAACTGTGACACCTGTTGCTGTAAATCTGCTACCATCTGTTTCAGCTCCTCGGTGTCACTGTTGGGCTGTTTATTGTCTAATATGGATCTGAACGCAGCGCTTTGAGTCCCCACATCCATGACGGGTCCCCTAGAACATTCTATGGCTTCCTGCTTGACTTCAGCGAAGGTGAGAGTCGGCGTCATCCGAATCAAGTCCTGTAGCGTACGGTTAAGATACTGGTCTCTCAGCCCTATAACGAATTGGTCTCTCAGTACCAGGTCACGAGGAGCTATAGTAGCCAGTTGTTCCCCTTTTGCACAGACTTGTTCAAGGAGTACCTGAAGGGCATTTGCATATTGGGGAATGTCCTCCCATTCAAGCTGTGTCCATCTGAAGAACAGGTATCGCAGTGTTCCCTGGTACGTAATAGGTCCATAGGTCTTTTCCAGCACCTGCACCAAATCCTCCAACGCACGCTGCCCCCTGACCGTCTCCAGTCTGACTGTCGTCCATGCCTCCCCCTCTAGCGTCAGTACCGCCATTTCTGCCAAGGTCTTAGGGTCAATATTATACATTTCTCCCAGTATCCGCACTTGTTCCGCCCACTCTGGTACGGGGTAGTTTCGCCCGCCAAACTTCCTGACCTGGTTTACAATGGACACCGGCGGCGGTTTCTGACTGTACACTGGGCCTGGGTGGGAATCGTGCTGGGCACAGATCCTGCCGACTACGCCAGATGAAGTGTCCGAGGGCAAGGCCGCCCATGCATATCCATGATCTGGCCCAGCAAAACCTCCACACTCAGATTCCATTTTAACAAACGTATCTTTACTGTTATACATTTTTCTTAACACAGCAGAACACAATAATAGACAGTACAAAGTATGCTTATTCACAGAAATAACGTGTAATAACAAACTATCCCTCACTGTCCCTATCCACACGTTACCAGTTCCTTTGCTCCAGGAGGTTATCTTCCCACGTCGCAGGCCTGTCTGTCACTGCAGGGAGACACTCCGTCCGAAGAGAAAAACAACAGGGATTAAACAAACTCTGACTCTCAGGTCCAGACTGTAGTCCTTGGGGTTCAGCAGGTAAGGGTGGAATGTTCGGCCTCTCAACAAAGGACCCGCTTACAGTTCATGGGCTCCAGCATCTGTGAATATGTCACCGCTGAATGCTCCGCAGTGTGGAAGCTGGGAACAATCTGGATGTCAGCTTCCCAGAGAGAGAGGTCATCCAGGCAATCTTTTATATCGCATCTACAGGAGGACGCCAGCACACACAGACTTCTCTCTGCACCCAAAAGTTTCCCGGGCTCTTTTTCTTCTCCCTCCCCTTCCTGTTCACATGACATAACAGGGGGGAGTTTAGCCAATACAGTTTGTTTCTCTGTAATCACATTCGGCATAGGTATAACTTCTGGCCACACGGGGGCAGTGTCTGTCACAGATTCTATGTCAATGATAACGGAACAGCCACAGCCGGCCAGCTCACTACATAATTGTGGAGAACCACACAGGCTTTTGGAGCGCCCCCACACCGCCGCAGGGCCGAGGGGCACCCGGAGCCGGGCCTCTGAGAGTCTCTGTCCAGTTCTGGGGTTATCACGGTGGCTAGACCCGGTCCGTGGCCCTGTCTGTCAGTGGGGGACGTCCAGTGCAATAAGTGGTGGTGTAACGGTGCAGTTGTGGGGTGCAGGTCGCGGTAAATAACGAGGACACCAGGTTGCAGTCTCTTTACCTCTTTACTGAAGATCTCTGAGTCCTCAGTCCAGAATACGGCTCACCAGGCTGCGCAAGTCCGGCCGGTCCAATGACACTTCCAGAGTTCTCTTCACAGGAGGAAATCTGTGCCTTCCCCCTAGCACTATGTGTTGTAGTCCTTCCCTGCTGCGCTTACGGAAAGTACCCCACAACTGTTGTGTCTGTTTCTTAAGTTCCCTCACAACTTGACTAGATGATGTTCTGCTAATCCTCCGTCCCTCCCTGAGGTTCGGGATGGAACGGCACCCGTTTGACGGGTAGGCTCGGAGCTCTTCCGGGACCCTAGAGACGCCCCTCTCCACAAGGTGCCCCCCAAGACTTCATAGGTGATTTGAGTTAGACAGCCCGCCTGAGACTGACTGTCCTGCCGCTGTTTGGAGTATTGCTTGAAGCTGAATGATATTCTACTCCCTCGGCGTTCCGGCCACCGGTAGTGCGCCTCAGTAGGATGTTGCTTCGGTCTTACAGCACGACTCCTACTGGTATTTCTCCTTTTGCGTGATCCTGTTTCTCACTCAGCACAATCTATCTCTCTTCTAATCCTTTTTTGGGCACCGCCGCTACCCGGAGCAGGCACGGTCCTGTTACGTTCGTTCTCGTTGCCAAGCCTCTGTCAGGATCCCACCCCTGACAGAGACCCTACTGTATCTTCCCCTACAACACCGTCTGCCACAAGGTGTTGCCTGGTTCCAACCCAGTCAGCTTTCTGATCTAACTTCCTGCCTGACCCCCAGTTTACCCACTATGGTGGGGAGTGGCCTAATGAATAGCACCCTTAGCTCCCCCCGGAGGCCCGGCTGTGAAATGTATTGGTGTCTGTGATACCTGATCAGATGAACTCCTTCAGTGCCATCGGACGCACCATAGCTCCCCATAGTGGCGGAGCCACAGTACTGCAACGACCAGGACTCTGGGGCGCTGCACTTTGACCACCTCATCGACTGTCTCCATTTTTAGATTAATGGCTGTTGCAAGAATGCGCCATTTTGAGACTAGAATCCCAAAGGTACACTCTACTGTTCTTTGGGCCCTGGTCAGTCTGTAGTTAAAGATCCTTTTAGTGTGGTTTAAGTCCTGACTGGAATATGGCTTTAGTAGGTTTTCACACATCAGAAAGGCCTGATCCCCAACCATAGCAAATGGCATCGGTGGGTCTTGACTGTTGGGGAGAGGTCGTGGCCGTGGAAAATTAAAATTTTTGCCATACACACATCAGCCCATATTCGAGTTCTTGAAAGTCTGGGACTAATTGCCGTGGCCAAAAGCTCCAATATCCACAGCGATGAAGCGACAGTCCGCATCTGCTATTGCCATGAGCACAACAGAAAAATATTTTTTGTAGTTGAGGTACTCCGATCCAGTTCGGGCGGGTTTAATAATGCGTATGTGCTTTCCATCCACCACACCCAAACAGTTGGGGAAATCATACACACTCCAGAATTTCTCTGCAATTCCCATCCACATGTCCACGGTGGGTTTGAGTATAAATTCATCCCGTTGAATGTTCCACAAAGCCCGGCAGGTGTCCGCAACTATTCCAGACAGGGTGGAAATTCCAAGCTGGTACTGGAAGTGGAGGGATGATAAGCTCTCTCTGGTTGCCAGAAATCTGTAATAAAATAAATAAAAAATAATTTACAATCAATTCTATTTACAGTGGGGCAAAAAAGTATTTAGTCAGTCAGCAATAGTGCAAGTTCCACCACTTAAAAAGATGAGAGGCGTCTGTAATTTACATCATAGGTAGACCTCAACTATGGGAGACAAACTGAGAAAAAAAAATCCAGAAAATCACATTGTCTGTTTTTTTATCATTTTATTTGCATATTATGGTGGAAAATAAGTATTTGGTCAGAAACAAACAATCAAGATTTCTGGCTCTCACAGACCTGTAACTTCTTCTTTAAGAGTCTCCTCTTTCCTCCACTCATTACCTGTAGTAATGGCACCTGTTTAAACTTGTTATCAGTATAAAAAGACACCTGTGCACACCCTCAAACAGTCTGACTCCAAACTCCACTATGGTGAAGACCAAAGAGCTGTCAAAGGACACCAGAAACAAAATTGTAGCCCTGCACCAGGCTGGGAAGACTGAATCTGCAATAGCCAACCAGCTTGGAGTGAAGAAATCAACAGTGGGAGCAATAATTAGAAAATGGAAGACATTCAAGACCACTGATAATCTCCCTCGATCTGGGGCTCCACGCAAAATCCCACCCCGTGGGGTCAGAATGATCACAAGAACGGTGAGCAAAAATCCCAGAACCACGCGGGGGGACCTAGTGAATGAACTGCAGAGAGCTGGGACCAATGTAACAAGGCCTACCATAAGTAACACACTACGCCACCATGGACTCAGATCCTGCAGTGCCAGACGTGTCCCACTGCTTAAGCCAGTACATGTCCGGGCCCGTCTGAAGTTTGCTAGAGAGCATTTGGATGATCCAGAGGAGTTTTGGGAGAATGTCCTATGGTCTGATGAAACCAAACTGGAACTGTTTGGTAGAAACACAACTTGTCGTGTTTGGAGGAAAAAGAATACTGAGTTGCATCCATCCAACACCATACCTACTGTAAAGCATGGTGGTGGAAACATCATGCTTTGGGGCTGTTTCTCTGCAAAGGGGCCAGGACGACTGATCCGGGTACATGAAAGAATGAATGGGGCCATGTATCGTGAGATTTTGAGTGCAAACCTCCTTCCATCAGCAAGGGCATTGAAGATGAAACGTGGCTGGGTCTTTCAACATGACAATGATCCAAAGCACACCGCCAGGGCAACGAAGGAGTGGCTTCGTAAGAAGCATTTCAAGGTCCTGGAGTGGCCTAGCCAGTCTCCAGATCTCAACCCTATAGAAAACCTTTGGAGGGAGTTGAAAGCCCGTGTTGCCAAGCGAAAAGCCAAAAACATCACTGCTCTAGAGGAGATCTGCATGGAGGAATGGGCCAACATACCAACAACAGTGTGTGGCAACCTTGTGAAGACTTACAGAAAATGTTTGACCTCTGTCATTGCCAACAAAGGATATATTACAAAGTATTGAGATGAAATTTTGTTTCTGACCAAATACTTATTTTCCACCATAATATGCAAATAAAATGATAAAAAAACAGACAATGTGATTTTCTGGATTTTTTTTTCTCAGTTTGTCTCCTATAGTTGAGGTCTACCTATGATGTAAATTACAGACGCCTCTCATCTTTTTAAGTGGTGGAACTTGTACTATTGCTGACTGACTAAATACTTTTTTGCCCCACTGTATGGTGTTGTTCTGCTAAAGACATAAAGGAAAATATGAAGAATAGATGTCAGACCAACAATAATTATGACTGGCATTTGTTTAGAATTATTACGTACCTTAATGTAACCAGCAGATGTTCCTCTGCAGGAATCGCTCTACGGAGCTGGGTGTCCTGTCTGCGGATGGCTCCTTGGACACGACCAAGCAAATCCCAAAAAGAGTCTTGCGACATCTGGGTATATTCCGGGAATTTGTCCGGGTTGGCATTAAGCTCGCCATATAGCGTGGCTCTCCCAGAGTTCGATAATGGGGTGTCGCCAAAAAACGCTGATTCCGTGTCCTCTGTCTTTCTCGATTTCTTTGTTGTTCCCAAGCAAACGCACAGGCAAGAAACTTCTTGATGCTTTAATCCAGGTTGAAATAAAAGCTCTCCATGCGAAGATCCATCATGACACAGGATACAGTAGAAAACTGTGAAGATTTCAGCAGTCCTATGGTCTATATATAGATATCCCATAATACACGCCCTCTGTAGTCCCATTGGAGGTGTCTGGTTATCTAGATTTTTCTCCTGTAAAATTTTCCACCATGCGCACAAAAAATGCAAATGCATGCAAAACGCATGCAAAAGCATGAAAACGCTGCGTTTTTTAAACCGCGTGTGTTACCATATGCGTCTAAAAAACGCTGCGTTTGTACTCATTTCCATGCGGTTTTTCCTTCATTTGCGGTTGCAGATTAAATGCTGCGGATTCTAGTGCTAATGTGAAACTAGCTTTAGGCATTGAAGTTCCTCAAAACTGTACAATCCTGTGTAATTATAGTTTTTGTAAGTACTAATACACCTTGTTAAAGGGAACATGACACCCCCAAAATCGAAGATGAGCTAATCCCACCGGCATCAGGGGCTTATCTACAGCATTCTGTAATGCTGTAGATAAGCCCCTGATGTATCCTGAAAGATGAGAAAAAGAGGTTAGATTATACTCACCCAGGGGCGTTCCCGCTGCGGTCCGGTCCAATGGGCATCGTGGTCCGGTCCGGGGCCTCCGATCTTCATAGGATAACATCCTCTTCTTGACTTCACGCTGCGGCTCCAGCGCAGGCGTACTTTGTCTGCCCTGTTGAGGGTAGAGCAAAGTACTGCAGTGCGCAGGCACCGAGCCTCTCTGACCTTTCCCGGCGCCAGCGCACTGCAGTACTTTGCTCTGCCCCCAACAAGGCAGACAAAGTATGCCTGCGCCGGAGCCGCAGCGTGAAGACAAGAAGAGGACGTCATCATAATAAGATGGGAGGCCCCGGACCAGACTGCAACGCCCATCGGATCAGACCGCCCACCCAGGTGAGTATAATCTAACCTCTTTTTCTCATCTTTCAGGATACATCGGGGGCTTATCTACAGCATTACAGAATGCTGTAGATAAGCCCCTAATGCCGGTGGGCTTAGCTCATCTTCGATTTTGGGGGTGGCAGATTCCCTTTAACAATTCTCCTTTTTCTGTATTCTGCTTATATCTCCCATAAGAATTATCTTGAGGAAGAGAAAAGGAGAATAGAAAGAGAGTTATCCTCATTAAAGATAGTCGCTATATGGATTCATTTAAAATTTGAGAAATTATGATGAAAAGTAAGTAAAATAAACAATGGGGTTAGATTCTTCTGTAGAAATCCTCAATACGAATACAGTATAAGACTCATTATATCCCAATCTTGTCTCTCCATCTCTAGAAACTTGACATTTTAAAGCAGCAATTTCCAAGACAAGTGGAAAGCAAAATTGCAACCCATTAAACTGCCTGTGAAATTTCATGCAAAACAATCTTTACAACAGTTTAATTAAAAAAACAATGACATTGTAATGAAGAAACATTGAATGACTCCACTGCACAGAATAAGGCAAGATAACCGAATATATTTGTTTTAATTTAAATAGAAATATGAGAAGAAATCGGATAAGTGTAGTGCAAATTGCAAGATAATTTCCCGCATCATATCGATGCATTTTACGCTACCATTAAGCATTCTGTCGGGATGGCAATTAGTATCAGGGCAGAGCTGTAAGCTACAGCTGTATAAAGATGCTAAACTTCCCCCAAGGAATGGCTTGAATCAATAGAATTAGTTTTTTTTTCAAAAACATAGACTAATGCCAAGAAACTGAGTAATGTCTGTGGAAAATGTTTCATATTATTAGTGAAGTAAAGCCTCTGAGATTTCACAGCTGAATGACGATTGTCTAAATGTCAAGCTGTGCATTGCTAAGGATGGCAATGCACATGAAGCTTAGTGGGCTTGAGATTTTTTTGGCTGGAGAATTAAATTAAAGGACCTATTTTGGCTTGAAATTAATGAACTGATTTATTACATACAGTACATGTCTAATTAACTGCTAAGGATGTGCAAACAGGCTCCTGTTTGTTTCAATGTCGTTATGGCAATGGAAACCAAGGACTTAGTATAGGATGAAAAACATCCCAAATCTTGGTCAGCAAATCATTCATCATATTCCAACTACTGGTAAGAATCAATTATAGTTTACATTCAGTACTACAAGCCAAAACAGAATTTTTCCTACATAACATATTTTTTTTTAGAGTTTTAGCCACCAACGGGTTTTATCTGTTGCAAGGATTTTCAGCCTTATTACCATGGGGAAATCCTTGATAAACATTTCCACTCTATCGGAATCCCTATTCCATTACAACCTTAAAGGCGCTTTTTGTAGGATGAGAATAGCATTTTATAGTTCTAACGCAAAGCTGTTCTCTAAGATTTGTTCACTCTATTGCTGGCACCTATTTCAAGCGTCTATGAGTAGGCTGAAATTAGTGTGCCATCTGTAATGTAAGAGGTACTGCTGCTTTCTGGAGAACCCCTGGTAGTAGCCTGAGGATTGCAAGAAGCAAGGCGGACCTTTTCTGGGATGCACTAATCTCAGGGCCTACTTTTTGTTTTTGCCATCCACAAAAAATGTACTGTTTATATACAAGGCGGAAATGATAAATAGTTAAATTGTCACAGGGTTACCACAAAGGAGCATAGCCAGAAGACAGCAGCATTTGGCTGCTCCTACTCCGCCTCTGATAAGAAGCACGTCTCTGGTTTATTAAACGTGTTTATTTCTTCCAGCAGAACAGGGGTTAATCAGCCATGTTGGAAATCCCTGTGTTCAGCTGTGCTCGGTTAGTCACTCCTTTTCCCTATAAAATCTGGGCTCTATTACCTAGTCCTTGTCAGAGTAAGCTCTTCCTGCATGACAAAAGGAGGGAGAGAAGTTGGTATGAGAAGGAGTGCTGGAGGAGTTATAAGCGACTGTTGTTTGATTTGTATGCTTTATAATCCTTTAGCCTTCCCTGTTTTGCTTTCTCCCCCTTCCTGCACACCCTGGTGTATTCCTCTGTTATATGTGCGTGAATATTTAGTGTGTCTGGAGTTTTCAGTTTCCCCTTGTCTTTATTGCCCTGTTTGTTGGGTTGGTGTACTGCGGTGCACAGTAGCGCCCCCTCATCCCTGGGTGGGGGAAGGGGACAGAGGAAGGGCTAACTTAGGAGATAAGGCAAGGGCAGAGGCCCCGATGTCTTCGCCATCTGAAGTATTCCGGGGAACAGTGCGAGCGAGGGCGCCCCCTAGTGTTAGGGCCAGGAAAGGAGCCCCTGGCCCAGGTCACTCAACAGCTGTGTCATGACAAGCAGATAAAATAAATTCCATTGCTTTGGAAACAAGTATTAACTTTTACAAGTGCATGTGCTAAGTTTTAACTGAAAAGGTTCAATTATTTTTAAATTGTGATTAAGAAAAATTGAGATTGGAATTTCAGCAAAGACAACAGAGGAAACAAACAGAAAATGGCCACTTTACAGCACAATAGTTCATCATAATGCGCAATTCCACTTGCTTTGGAGGTGTTAGTGGGCTCCCCTTACCTTTTTTACCAGGTTGCACCAATGATATGACTGCCCCTCAGCAAAATCCTTCCAAAGCAGTCTTGTTTTTGCACAATAACCCGCCCATTCACAAGTCTCATATTGTCCTACAAAATCTCTATGAAACCTGTTTTGAGATTGTCAATAATCCGCCATATTCTCCTAATTTGCTGAAGTCTGATATTATCTCTTTCCAAAACTCTAAAAGTTACTGAAAATACAAAGATTTGGCACAAACAAGACGACAATTGATGCTATGAAATCGTAGTTTGCAGAGCAGAATAGCATTTTTTTTACTGAAGGATTAGAATTACTTTTAATTTGCATTTAAGGGTTGAAAGTTGAAAAGTGCTTATGTTGAATAAAATAGTAATACTTTGAAAATGGAGTTTTTTTTCTTGGCTAGGTCAACTACTGTATATATCATTGTTTGTTTATATACCCCCTTGTATATATCCAAATAATACTTCCATACTGTTGCCTAAAAGTTACCCATATAGCTGCCAAGTGCATTTCAAAACCAGAAACACTACTGCATATCAGTGGTGCAACAGTTGGCTAAAGATTAAAGGAAACAAAAAGTCACTAGTTTGGCACAATCAAGACACACTCTTCGAATTTCTACTAAATGAACCATCTACTTAAATAAAAGTTTGGTTGACATCCAGAGAATGCAGTGAATATATCTCTCATGCTCCTTGGGACTCCACTCAGATTCACTAGCACCTCCATTACAAGATGTGATTGCTGTCACTCGTTTTCTGCAACAGAGAGAAGGCAGAAGACCGCAGCGTCTGATTTCTCCTACTCCTGCACTGTTTAGAAGCACCTTCATATTAAATGGTGCAGGTTTCTTTTAGCAGTGCAAGGGTTAAACTGCTCAGTTGAGAGATTTTGGAAACTTTCCTGCATTTAGGCTCTCAGCTGTTCACTGTTGGCTACTCCTCTCTCTTACATATTTTGGGCCCTGGCTAGCACTCATTGCTGGAGAATGCTTTTACTACATGATTAGGAGAAGGTAATTTGGTGTTGTTGTTTGAGAAGGCATTTGGTGGATTTATCTGAGACTGTTGCTAGGTTTTGGGTGCATGATGACTCCCCTCCTCCTATTATTGTTTTACCTCATCCTCCACCCCCCGGTGTTTATCTATGTTGTTTGTGTGAGTATATTTGCATGATTGGCATTTTCCTTTATCCCTGTTTGTGTTACCTTGTTAGCCTGGTTGGTGCATTATGGTCCACTACTACTCCCCTGTCCCCTGGGTGGGAAAGTGTACAGACTGAGGGTGGATTCAGAAGATAAGGCAAAGTACATGGTCATGGTGTCTTCACCATCAGAAGTACAACCCCTGGCAAAAATTATAGAATCACCGGCCTTGGAGGATGTTCATTCAGTTGTTTAATTTTGTAGAAAAAAAGCAGATCACAGACATGGCACAAAACTAAAGTCATTTCAAATGGCAACATTCTAGCTTTAAGAAACAGTAAAAGAAACCAAGAACAAAAAATTTGGTAGTCAGTAATGGTTACTTTTTTTAACCAAGCATATGGGAAAAAATTATGGAATCACTCAATTCTGAGGAAAAAATTATGGAATCATGAAAGACAAACAAACAAAAAACACTCCAAAACATCCCTAGTATTTTATTGCACCACCTCTGGCTTTTATAACAGCTTGCAGTCTCTGAGGCATGGACTTAATGAGTGTCAAATAGTACTCTTCATCAATCTGCCTCCAACTTTCTCTGATTGCTGTTGCCAGATCAGTTTTGCAGGTTGGAGCTTTGTCATGGACCATTTTCTTCAACTTCCACCAAAGATTTTCAATTGGATTGAGATCTGGACTATTTGTAGGCCATGACATTGACCGTATGTGTCTTTTTTCAAGGAATGTTTTCACAGTTTTTGCTCTATGGCAGGATGCATTATCATCTTGAAAAATGATTTCATCAACCCCAAACATCCTTTCAATTGATGGGATAAGAAAAGTGTCCAAAATATCAACATAAACTTGTGCATTTATTGAAGATGTAATGACAGCCATCTCCCCAGTGCCTTTACCTCACATGTAGCCCCATATCATGAATGACTGTGTACATTTTCATGTTCTCTTCAGGCAGTCATCTTTAGAAATCTCATTGGAACGGCACCAAACAAAAGTTCCAGCATCATCACCTTGCCCAATGCAGATTCGTGATTCATCACTGAATATGACTTTAATCCAGTCATCCACAGTCCACGATTGCTTTTCCTTAGCCTATTGTAACCTTGTTTTTTTTTGTTTAGGTGTTAATGATGGTTTTCGTTTAGCTTTTCTGTATGTAAATCCCATTTCCTTTAGGTGGTTTCTTACAGTTCGGTCACAGACATTGACTCCAGTTTCCACTCATTCGTTCCTCATTTGTTTTGTTGTGCATCTCCTGTTTTGGAGACATATTGCTTTAAGTTTCCGATCTTGACGCCTTGATGTCTTCCTTGGTCTACCTGTATGTTTGCCTTTAACTACCTTCCCATGATGTTTGTATTTGGTCCAGATTTTAGACACAGCTGACTGTGAACAACCAACATCTTTTGCAACATTGCGTGATGATTTACACTCTTTTAAGAGTTTGATAATCCTATCCTTTGTTTCAATTGACATCTCTCGTGTTGGAGCCATGATTCATGTCAGTCCACTTGGTGCAACAGCTCTCCAAGGTGTGATCACTCCTTTTTAGATGCAGACAAACGAGCTGAACTAATTTCATGCAGGTGTTATTTTGGGGTATGAAAATTTACAGGGTGATTCCATAATTTTTTCCTCAGAATTGAATGATTCCATAATTTTTCCCTAATGCTTGGTTAAAAAATGTAACCATTACTGACTACCACATTTTTTGTTCTTGATTTCTTTTAGTGTTTTTTAAAGCCAGAAAGTTGCCATTTGAAATGACTTTAGTTTTGTGCCATGTCTGTGATCTGCTTTTTTTCTACAAAATTAAACAACTGAATGAACATCCTCCAAGGCCGGTGATTCCATAATTTTTGCCAGGGGTTATAATCCAGGGAACATGACGGGCTAGGGCACCCCTAGCCTTAGGGCAAAGGAAGGAGCCCCTGTTCCCAGGATCCCCGACAACAGAGTCATGACAATTGCACTCTGGTATACTCTACATCCTAAAAAACAGTAGTATACAATGGCCTCCCTTCACCATTCATTCCCTATTTAACAATGCCACACTATAACAAAACACTCCCTTACAGTGCTCAAATAAGGTATGCATGTAGTGAGCAGCCCAAAAAATTAATAATCTAATACATCCGCAAAACATTGTGTAAGTAAAGTTGCTGCACTATTATTATTAATTATTGTTATGTTTGGTGACCACATGTGCAAAGTCATCTGGGATGCCCACTGTAGAATAGGCTACTGATATACCCTGTGAACCAGCAGAAATTGCAAGTCTCTCTGTCATACTTTAGTAATCTTTTTTGACCCCTTAATGACTGCCGATACGCCTTTTAACGGCGGTAGTTAAGGGTACTTAAACCACAGCACCGTTAATTAACGGCGCTGTGGAAAAAGTGTACAGCGCCCCCCAGAGTCGGATTTTCTCCAGGGTCTGGGCTCCCAGGGGTAGCCAAGACCCCAGAGAACATAATTTGGGTCAGTTTTTTACCGACCCCCGGGTTGTAATTGCCGTTCTTAACCGTATAACAGCGACAGCAAAAAAAAGCGCGATTTGCCATTTAATTTCTCTGTCCGCCGATGAGATCGCACATCAGAGGACATAGAAATAGGGTCTCTGATTGCCCCTCAATACTTACCAGTGTCTTCTGGTGTCCCTGGGTCCTCTTGCTTCCCCCCACATCTGCTGGTGTCTTCTTCTGGCAGGAAGTGCGCCTACTGAGATATGCTGGCCAGCACCAGGCAACAGTAAGAAGATTTTTCCTATTGGTTCATTTTGATCACTGTGATAGACCCTATCACAGTGATCAAAATAAAAAAAAAAATAGTAAATGAACCCCTCCTTTATCTCCCCCTTAGTTAGGGAAAAATAATAAAATAAAGAAAATATATTGATTTCCATTTTCCCATTAGGGTTGCAGATGGGCTAAAGTGAGTATGGCTAAAGTTAGGGTTAGGGTTAGGCTTAGGGTTGGGGCTAAAGTTAGGGTTAGAGTTGGGATTAGGGTTAACGTTAAGATTAGGGTTAGGGTTGGGATTAGGGTTGGGATTATGGTTAGGGTTGGGATTAGGATTGGGGTATAGGGTTGGTATTAGGGTTAGGGTTGGGATTAGGGTTAGGGTTGGGATTAGGTTTGGGGTTAGGATTGGGATTAGGGTTGGGATTAGGGTTAGGTTTGTGGTAAGGTATATGGTTAGGGTTGGGATTAGGGGTGTGTTGGGATTAGAGTTGGGATTAAGGTTAGGGTTGGAATTAGGATTAAGGTTGGAAATAGGGGTTGGATTAGGGCTAGAGGTGGGATTAGGGATAGCGTTGAGATTAGGGTTTGGATTAGGGTTAGAGTTTGGGGTGGGATTAGGGTTGGGATTATGGTTTGGATTAGGGTTGGGATTAGGGTTAGGGTTGGGATTAGGGTTAGGGTTGGGATTAGGGTTAGGGTTGGGATTAGAGTTAGGGGTGTGTTGGGGTTAGGGTTAGAGTTATTAATGGGGGTTTCCACTGATTAGCTACATCAGGGGGTCTACAAATGTGACATGGCGCCACCATTGATTCCAGACAATTTTGCGTTCAAAAAGACAAATGGTGCTCCCTCCCTTCTGAGCTCTACCGTGCGCCCAAACAGTGGTTTAGCACCACATATGGGGCATAAGCATACTCAGGACAAATTGGACAACTTTTGGGGTCCAATTTCTCCTGGTACCCTTGGGAAAATAAAAAAATGGGGGCTAAAAAAATCATTTTTGTGGAAAATAATGATTTTTTATTTTCACGGCTCTGTGTTATAAACTTCTGTGAAGCACTTGGGGGTTCAAAGTGCTCACCAAACATCAAGATAAGCTCCTTTGGGGTCTAATTTCCAAAATGGGGTAAATGTGGAGGTTTCTACTCTTTAGGCACATCAAGGGCTCTGCAAATGCAACATGAAGCCTGTAGACCATTCCATCAAAGTCTGCATTCCAAAACATCACTACTTCTCTTTCAAGCCCCGACATGTGCCCAAACAGTAGTTTTCTCCCACATATGCGGTATCAGCGTACTCAGGACAAATTTTTGGGTTCAATTCCTCCTGTTACCTGTCGTGCCGCTGCAGTGCAGTACAGCGCAAGCTCCACCAGGGGGAGCTAGAGAGGGAAGTGAGACTGCACACACAGAGCAGCAGCACAGATGCCACCTAGTGGCGAGAGAGTGGTCAGACAAGCTGAGTCAAAGCACAAGATAGCACAACAGTACAAGAGGATTTGACAGAACGAATAGTCAGGACGTAGCAAGAGATCAGTAGATCAGAACGGGCAATATATGGTACAATAGGGATAAACAGTAACGGAGTCAATAGCCAAGCCAGGAGGTCAGAACCAGAGAATCAAGCAGATAAATAGAGAAACAATGGGAAAAGGGCAGACAGAGAGAGTAAACAGACACGGGACAAGTCAGGGATCACAGCAGGACAAATCAAGAGTTACCAGTCAGGTTCACACGCCGAAGACAGAACTATAGCTGACACCGCCAGCAGGATGCCTGGGAGCTAAATAGCAAACCTGAGCCCAGAATGAGGCAAAGCAAAGTTAACCCTTGACATGATCCTCCCGGAAAAAGAGCAGACATGACTAAACCCTGAAACGGATCATGACAGTACCCTCCTCTCAAGAGGGGGCCACCAGACCCCCAAGGTTTCCCTGGATAACGTGCATGAAATGCCCGGACCAGTCAATCAGCATGGACAGATCACGCTGGGACCCAAGATCGATCCTCAGAACCGTAACCCCTCCAATGGACCAAATACTGAAGTGAACTACAGACCATGCGAGAATCAACAATCCATTCCACTTCAAACTCGGTCTGACCATCCACAGAGACAGGAGGCGGAGGGGATGGAGGCCCAGCAGAGGATGGTACAAATGACTTAAGAAGGGACTTTTGGAACACATTGGGGATCCGAAGTGACGGAGGAAGCCATAAGCGAAAGGCAACTGGATTGACCACTTCAATGATCTTGTAAGGACCAATAAACCTGGGACCTAGCTTAGCAGAAGGAGCCTTAAGACGAATGTTCCTGGTAGACAACCACACTTTATCTCCTACCAGGAATATAGGTCCTACAGACAAACGCTTATCCGCAAAAAGTTTATGCTTGCCCTGAGACTCCCCAATGTTCTTCTGGACCTCCCTCCACACCTCGCCCAATCGTTGCACTGCCGTATCAGCCCCTGGACATCCTGAATCCAGCCTAGAAAATTCGCCAAAATTTGGGTGAAAACCATAGTTACAGAAGAATGGAGATGTGCCCGTGGACTGGTTAATCCGATTGTTAAATGCAAACTCAGCCATGGGCAACGAAGAACACTAATCATCCTGCTGAGATGTAGCAAGACACCTCAAAATTTGTTCAAGTGACTGATTGGTCCTCTCCGTCTGACCGTTGGTCTCAGGATGGTAAGCAGAGGAGAAGGTCAAGCAAACACCCAATCATTTACAAAATGCCCTCCAAAATTTGGACACAAATTGTACCCCTCTATCAGAAACAACATTCAAAGGCACACCATGCAGCCGTACAACGTGCTCAACAAACAGATTAGATAGTGTTTCAGCATTAGGCAAGCCCGCCAGAGGTACAAAATGCACTTGTTTACTGAATCTGTCAACAACTACCCAGATTACAGTCTTGCCATTAGAATGAGGGAGGTCAGTGATAGCATCCATGGACAAATGCGTCCAAGGTTTATCCAGAATTGGCAATGGCACCAATTCCCTGGCCGGCTGATGATGGGAGCTCTTAGCACGGGCACAGGTATCACAAGCACACACAAACACAGTGATATCAGAGGTCATGGAGGGCCACCAAAATAGCCAAGTAATTGCTTTCCGGGTGGCGGAAATCCCCCGGGTGTCCACTGAGAGAAGAATTGTGGAAGTCTCGGAGAACCCTCAACCGGTATTGAACAGGGACAAAGAACTTATTGTCAGGCAAAGAGGGAGGAGCAAGAGTCTGAGCCTTCCGAATCTCCTGCTCCAATTCAGAGGATACCCCCACAACAACCACCCCATGCTTAAGAATGGAGGAGGGAGGATTGGGGGGTGAAGAATTATCCAGCGTGAGATTCCTTTATTGCTTGCCAAGTCTGAGGTGATGTCATTCAAGGAGACTATGGAAGTTGGTGCCACCAACTTCTAGGAGAAACGATGGAAAAAGAGCAGACAGGCCAAAACAATGAAAGGGATCATGACATTACCCTTGGGGAAATAAAAAAAATTGTGGTCTAAAAAATAATTTTTGTGGAAAAAAAAATATTTTTTTATTTTAACGGCTCGGCGTTATATACTTTAGAGAAACACTTGGGGGTTCAAAGTTCACACAACACATCTAGATAAGTTCCTTGGGGGTCTAATTTCCAAAATGGGGTCACTTGTGGGGGGTTTCTACTGTTTAGTCACTTCAGGGGCTCTGCAAATGTAACATGACGCCCGCAGACCATTCTATCAAAGTCTGCATTCCAAAACTGCGCTCCTTCCCTTCCGAGTTCTGCCATGCGCACAAACAGTGATCCCCCCACATATGGGGTATACGAGTACTCAGGACAAATTGCACAACAACTTTTATGATCCAATTTCTCCTGTTTTCCTTGTGAAAGTAAAAATTTGGGGGTGAAAAGATCTTTTTGGTGGAAAAATATGATTTTTTTATTTTCACGGCTCTATGTTATAAACTTCTGTGAAGCACGTGGGGGTTCATAGTGCTCAACACACATCTAGATAAGCTTCTTTGGGGGTCTAGTTTCCAAAATGGGGTCACTTGTGGGGGGTTTCTACTGTTTAGGTACATCAGGGGCTCTGCAAATGAAACATGACGCCCGCAGACCATTCCATCAAAGTCTGCATTTTAAAACATCACTACTTTCCTTCCGAGCCCCGATGTGTGCCCAAACAGTGGTCCCCCCACATATGGGGTATCGGCGTACTCAGGACAAACTGCAGAACAACTTTTGGGGTCCAATTTCTCCCGTTACCCTCGGGCTAAAAATCATTTTTGAGGAAAAAAAAATATTTTTTTATTTTCACGGCTCTACGTTATAAACTTCTTAGAAGCACTTGGGGGTTCAAAGTGCTTACCACTAGATAAGTTCCTTAAGGAGTTTAGTTTCTAAAATGGTGCCACTTGTCAGGGGTTTCCACTGTTTAAGCACATCAGGGGCTCTCCAGACACCACATGGCGTACGATCTCAATTGCAGTCAATTCTGCATTGAAAAAGTCAAACAGCTCTCCTTCCCTTCTGAGCTCCGCCTTGCGCCCAAACAGTGGTTTACCCCCACATATGGGGCATCAGCGAACTCAGGACAAATTGCACAACAACTTTGGTGGTATATTTTCTCCTATTACCCTTGTGAAAATAAAAATTTAGGGGCAAAATATTATTTTTGTGGAAAAAATATGTTTTTTATTTTCACTGCTCTACGTTATAAACTTCTGTGAAGCACTTGGGGGTTCAAAGTGCTCACCACACATCTAGTAAAGTTCCTTAAGGGGTCTAATTCCAAAATGGTGTCACTTGTCAGGGGTTTCCCCTGTTTAGGCACATCAGGGGCTCTTCAGAGGCGACATGACGTCCAATCTCAATTCATGCCAATTCTGCATTGAAAAAGTCATATGGCGCTCCTTCCCTTCCAAGCTCTGTCGTGCGCCCAAACAGTGGTTTATTCCCACATGTGGGGTATCGGCGTATTCATGAGAAATAGCACAACAAATGTTTTGGTTCATTTCCTCTTTTTATGCTTGTGAAAATAAAAAAAATGGCTCTGAATTAAAATGTTTCTTAAAAAAATTAATTTTTTCCTTCCACATTGCTTCAGTTCCTGTGAAGCACGTAAAAGGTTAATAAACTTATTGAATGTGGATTTGAGCAACTTGAGGGGTGAAGTTTTTATAATGGTGTCACTTTTGGGTATTTTCTGTCATGTACACCCCTCAAAGTGACTTTAAATGTGAGATGGTCCCTAAAAAAATGGTTTTGTAAATTTTGTTATAAAAATGAGAAATCGCTGGTCAACTTTTAACCTTTATAACTTCATAACAAAAAAAAAATTTTGGTTCCAAAATTGTGCTGATGTAAAGTAGACATGTGGGAAATGTTATTTATTAACTATTTTGTGTGACATATCTCTCTGATTTAAGGGCCTAAAAATTCAAAGTTTGAAAATTGCAGAATTTAAATTTTTTTGTCCATATTTCCATTTTTTTAATAAAAAAACGCAAGTAATATCGAAGAAATGTTACCACTAATATGAATTACAATATGTCACGAAAAAACACTCTCAGAATCAGCAGGATCTGTTAAAGCGTTCCAGAGTTATAACCTCATAAAATGACAGTGGTCAGAATTGTAAAAATTGGCCTGGTCATTAAGCTGCAAATTGGCTCGGTCACTAAGGGGTTAATTTGTTTATAGTACATAAAGTTAATTTTGTGTAACTTTTATAAAAAAATTTATTTAAATTATGTCCTGGAAAAACAGAAATTACAGTACATCAACCATAGAAAGGTATGACAAATCTCTTTAGGTGACAAACAAGTACATCATGCTCAAGTACAGAAGAAGCGGAAAACAGGGAATTTTTATGTAATTATGTACACTTTTGACAAGTGATAGCAAGTATAATAAAAGCCAAGTAGTGGAAGTTAAATATGCTCATATACTTACTAGAGTGGAACATTCAATGGATCAAAAAATAATAATTTCTGAGACTCTGATGGTCATTTTCATCATTGATATGCTCACAGCTTTTGGAGAGGATAGCCTTCCCAGTCTAGTTCAGCATGACATTTTTTGCTTAGAAATGGCTCTTGTAATAATTCGGCGCTATGCAATATTACCTATCAGAAATTACTCTACAAGTGGCATTCAGATTCCCAGATCATAGAGATAGCAGATTTCTGATGATAACTTGTGAGTAGTGTTGAGCATTCCGATACCGCAAGTATCAGGTATTGGCCGATACTTGCGGTATCGGAATTCCGATACCGGGATTCCGATACTTGCCGCGTATCGGATACCGGAATCGGAAGTTCCAAGATTCAAAATGCAGAAATTCAGCCAATGAGAATGATTCCAAGTGTGGGCACATCCTGTTTAGCATGGAGGGCATGAAACTACTGGCAAGGCTGTGATTGGCTGCTGAAATGATGTCATGATGCAGTTTAAAAGTCGCTGGCGCCATTTTGCGATCACTCTGCTGTGAATTCAGTTAGTGACAGGACGCTGTTTGCTGACTGAGGGACAGTTTAGAGATAGCGATTTGCTTCTTTGTGCTTTCCAAAGGCTAATTTAGCAACCGCTGTGTTCACCTACTATTCACCTTGCTTTTGCCTTGTAGCGCTGTTTTCACAGCGATCTGCAAGGTCTGTGTGTGTGTGTGTGTGTGAGTGCAGCCCACTCTCTAGTCTGAGTGCAGCCACATAGGCCATCCATAGCTGGTTGTATTCAGTTCAGGGAGGGTGGTTTATTGCCTCATACTGTTCTTTTTTTTTTTTTTTTTCAAGTAGTGTAGTCTGCTGCTAAATTATTCAAAAAAATCCTATTAGTGTCTTTCCACCCGTCTCCAGCTAATTTGTGGAAAAACACTACATAGGATAACGTAGAGGAGGGTTTTGGGCCTTGCAGCGCCGTTTACGGCTGTCTGCATGGTCTCCGTGTGACTGCAGCTCGCCCTGTAGTCTGTGAGCAGCCATAGCCTGGTTGTCTCCAGCTCAGGGTTCTTCACTGCGTCATACCGCCAAATCAATTTTCATTTTGTTTTAAGTAGTGTAGGCTGCTGCACATTTTTTCAAAAAATTCCTATTAGTGTCTTTCCACCCGTCTCCAGCTAATTTGTGGAAAAACACTACATAGGATAACGTAGAGGAGGGTTTTTGGGCCTTGCAGCGCCGTTTACGTCTGTCTGCACGGTCTCCGTGTGACTGCAGCTCTATCTGTTGTCAGTTCAGCCCCCAAAAAATAAATAAATAATAAAGTTCACCAAACACACCAGTGACACCACTTTACATTTGTGTAGGCCACATTAGCTCATATTAAAGTCTAGTCCACACTTTAGAAAATTAGTGTTTCTTATACCTGTTAGGAGGAGTTGTTCAGGAATAAGCACACAAAGCCGTTAGTACTTTTCTGCTTATCTTTATCAGTCAACCAAGATGAAGAAGGCAGTGAGTAAGGCACGTGGGCGTGGGCGTGGGCGCGGAGCAGGGAGGGGACGTGGGGATTCTGTGCCTGCTGCGGGCACCGGTGACTCATCAGCACCCACTTTCACCAGGCAACAGTCGTTCATGCGCAGCTTTGTGTCAGAGCGCCGTACACCGCTGCTGCGTGAAGAACAAATTGAAGCCGTTGTTGGATGGATGGCAGCTAATGCATCAACTTCAATTAGTGCCACATCCTCTCAGACACAGAGCACGGAGAGCAGCCATCTGTCTCTTCACCACCTGCCAAATTGCACAGGCAGACAGAGAGCCCAGGACAGGAGCCGTCTCTACTTCTGTTCTCTGAATCTCTTGGCTTGGAAACAGGGGGCCAGCCAAGCAGCATTGGAGAAATGGAAGAAGAGGCAGGGTGCAGTGATGCCCAACAGCTTTTTCTCTCTTCCTCTGAAGAGGCGGGTGGGCCAGTGGCTCCGGTCACCACATCGCAGGCCGCATCAGCTGATGATGACACTCAGGTGCCACTTACTGGTGCGTGCTCTGCTGCTGAGACTACCCAGGAGGAGCAGTTGGGGGCAGAGGGTAGTGTAGATGATGAGGTCCTTGACCCATCTTGGCGTGAGGGACAGGAAGGTGGTGGGAGCAGCTCTGAGGAAGAGATTCCCCGTACGGCCCAAAGAGGGAGAGGGAGGGGGAAGACTGCGGATCCTGCAGCCTCCGCTTTGGCACCCGTTAGGAGCATGTCTCTTCCAAAAGCCAAAAAGGGCGCTCCCAAGACTTGCAGTGCCTGGTCCTTTTTTGACACAGTTGCAGATGACATTTGCTATGTCAGATGCAAGGTGTGTCATCAAAAAGTCAAAAGAGGGAAAAATGTCAGCAACCTCAATACCTCCAACATGTGGAAACATGTGCGCAACAGGCACCCGGCGGAGTTAGAAAAACACACTGAAGAGCTAGGCCAACCAACAGTGGCAGCTACCACCTCTTCAGCTCGTGTTGCCTCTTCCTCTAGCTCACACGCAGCTGTTTCGGCTTCCTCCCAGGATCGCCGTGGAAGAACCTCTGGCCCTGTTGTCCAGAGACCCGCTGTAATTCCACCCGCAGCACCACTTTCCCAGTCATCCACACACTCCCAGCCCAGTCTACAGCCATCGGTAGTACAGGCATGGGAGAAAAGGCGGCCTTTCTCGTCAAACCACCCACGAGCACAGGCTCTGACTGCAGGCATTGCCAAACTTCTGTCACTGGAAATGCTGTCATTCAGGCTGGTGGAGACTGACAGCTTCCGTGACTTGATGTCATTGGCAGTCCCACAGTACAATGTGCCCAGCCGCTTTTACTTCAGCAGGCAAGCCGTCCCTGCCCTGCACAAGCATGTGGAGGGACACATAAAACACGCGCTACTGAACGCCGTCAGTAGCAAGGTCCACCTCACCACCGATGCGTGGACCAGTCAACATGGACAGGGGCGATACCTTTCCCTCACTGCCCATTGGGTTAATGTCGTTGAGCCGGGTACAGACCGTGCGAGTGGCGCAGGACGTGTCCTGCCCACTCCAAGGATTGCAGGAATCCATTCTGTACGCATTGACTCCTCCTCTTACACCAGTTCCTCAGAATCATCGCTGCAGGAGCCGTCACAGTCCACCTCCACATGGACCCGTGATGAACGTGTACCTGTTACGACTGACATGAGCACAGCCGTGGCCAAATGTCAACAGGCCGTCTTGAAATTAATTTTTTTGGGGAATCGTAGCCACACAGCGCAGGAGCTCTGGAATGCCATCAAGCAGGAGAGCGATGTGTGGTTTGTGCCAGCGAATCTCCAGCCAGGCATGGTAGTGTGTGATAATGGCCGAAATCTGGTGGCAGCTCTGGGCCTCGGCAACCTCACTCACATCCCATGTCTGGCACATGTGCTCAATTTGGTCGTGCAGAGCTTTTTGAGGGACTATCCGGATCTTGATGCACTGCTGCACAAGGTCCGCCTAGAGTGTGCTCACTTGCGGCGTTCCAGCACGGCAAAAGCGCGCATTGCGGCTCTGCAGCGCCGACACCGCCTGCCGGAACATCGCATCATATGTGACCTACCTACCAGGTGGAATTCCACGTTACATATGTTGGAGCGGTTGTGTGAGCAGCAGCAAGCTGTAATGGAGTACCAGCTGCTTCAGGCGCAAAGAAGTCGCAGTCAGCGCCGTACAGACTTCACAACCACAGAGTGGGCCACTATGAATGACGTCTGCCAGGTTTTGCGTCCCTTTGATTATTCCACGCGGATGGCGAGTGCAGATGATGCACTAGTCAGCATGACTGTCCCCCTTATCTGCCTGCTTGAAAAATCACTGCAAGCGCTAAGGGATGATCTTGTGGAAGAGGTGGAGGATGAGGATTCACCATTTCCATCATCTTCTGGACAGTCAGCGCCACGTGGTTCCTCACAAACGCGTAGGCAGGGGACAGTTTGTGAGGAGGATGAGGAGGAGTCAATGGAGGAGGAAGACATCCGTCCAGAGGAGGGAGTTACCGAATTGTCCAGTACTCAGTGTGTACAGCAAGGGTGGGGTGATGACGAGCGGGCAGAGATCACGCCTCCAGCAGGGGACAGCATTTCTTGGGCAGTTGGCAGTCTGCAGCACATGGTGGATTACATGCTGCAGTGCCTGAGAAACGACCGCCGCATCGCCCACATTCTCAACATGTCTGATTATTGGGTGTTCACCCTCCTCGATCCTCGCTACCGGGACAACGTAGAAAGCCTCATCACACCGTTGAACCGGGAGCGAAAAATGCGGGAGTACCAAGACACACTGGTCAATTCCATCATCTTCTCCATTCCAACTGAGAGAAGTGCTGCTAGTGCATTCCAAAGCAGCTCAGTGCGTCCAGGCAGTGGTGGAGGCTCTGCACAAAGAGGGAGCAGAAGCAGTGCCTCTGCCCAAGGCAAGACCAGTATGGCCCAACTGTGGCACAGTTTTCTGTGCCCCCCACAAAAGTCTACACCATCACAGATGGCTCCAGTCAGCAGGAGGCAACGGTTCCGTCAGATGGTGACAGACTACATGTCTTGCCCTCTTGCTGTACTCCCAGACGGCTCTTCCCCTTTCAAGTTTAGGGTCTCAAAGCTGGATACATGGCCAGAGCTAAGCCAGTATGCATTGGAGGTGCTGTCTTGCACTGCGGCCAGTGTATTATCGGAACGTGTCTTTAGTGCTGCAGGTGGTGTACTAACTGACCGTCGCATGCGACTATCCTCCGATAACGTTGACCGGCTTACTTTCCTGAAAATGAACAAGGCCTGGATCTTGCAGGAATTTGCCACTCCTCCTCCTGATTAAATAATTAGGTCACTGTATACGTTATCCAGGTCTCCTGTTGTGTTCATCTTTCTACCACCTGAACTTAAATTCCTGGGCTCCAACACCGCCAGTTGAGGCTCAGAAGTGCCGTCTGCACAGTCAAAACATACGACCCAGTGTTATTGGGTTTCAGTAACGTCAGCTGATCCCCAGCTGTGTAGCCGGCAATGTGTCATGCGACCGCCACGCTGACACAACAACTGAAATGTAAGGGAATCTGTCCCCCCCCCCCAAGGCGTTTGTTACTGAAAGAGCCACCTTGTGCAGCAGTAATGCTGCACAAGGAAAAGGTAGCTATTTTGGTTTAGCTCCATGCACACGCAGAACTTAACACTTATAAAATGTGTCCACTGAAACCGTAAAACCGTCCCGGAGGTGGGACTTTCCTTCGTAATATGACGCAGTACAGCCGTCATTCCTCCCCCCCCCCCCGGCGCCGCGCCCCGGCTCCTCAGCGTTGTTTGATTCCGTCCCGGAGCCTGCGCTGTTATGTTATCCCGTGGCCAGGCACACTTAGCGCTGCCCGTCTTCTGGCATCATTTGGTGTCAGGATGGCTGCGCTTGTGCGGCCGCGCTGGCCGAGAGCACGCCTCGCAGTGTCTTCTGATTTAATCCCACTGGGGGCCTGGGATCCATGGACATGCGCAGTGCATATCTGAACCTCCACCTCTCACTCATCTCCCTATGGCTTCTTCAGACTGTTCGGTGTCAGCTGGTCCCTAATAGCATGCCACGGCCGTGACACCGCACAGTCTTAAGAAGCCGTAGGGAGGGGAGTGAGAGGCGAGGATATGCACTGCGCATGGCCATGGATCCCAGGCCCCCAGTGGGATAAAATCAAAAGACACTGCGAGGCGGGCTCTCGGCCAGCGCGGCCGCACAGGCGCAGCCAGCCTGACACCAAATGATGTCAGAAGATGGGCAGCGCTAAGTGTGCCTGGCCAAGGGATAACATAACAGCGCAGGCTCCGGGACGGAATCAAACTACGCTGAGGAGCCGGGGCGCGGCGCCGGGGGGGTAGGAATGACGGCTGTGCTGCGTCATATTACGAAGGAAAGTCCCACCTCCGGGACGGTTTCACGGTTTCAGGGGACACATTTTATAAGTGTTTAGTTCTGTGTTTGCAAGGAGCATGATGAAAAGAGCCACCTTTTCCTTTTGCATCTTTTGTGCTGCACAAGCTGGCTCTTTCAGCTACAAACGCCTTGGGGGGGGGTTAAAGGTTCCCTTTCGACTTTCTCAGGCTTCGGCCTACATTGTGTTCCTCTGATTTTCCACCTGTCCCTGGGCTCCAACACTGCCAGTTGCCATCCAGAAGTGCTGTACGCACAGTCAACAGTCCCTCCTCTGTTATTGGGGTTCAGTAACGTCAGCTGTTCCTCTGCTGTGTGTGTGGCAATCCCTCCTACCTCCTTCTACCTCCTCCTCCTCCACCTGTCCCTGGGCTTCAACACCGCCAGTTGCCGTCCAGAAGTGCTGTACGCACAGTCAACAGTCCCTCCTCTGTTATTGGGGTTCAGTAACGTCAGCTGTTCCCCAGCTGTGTGTGTGGCAATCCCTCCTACCTCCTCCTACCTCCTCCTCCTCCACCTGTCCCTGGGCTCCAACACCGCCAGTTGCCGTCCAGAAGTGCTGTACGCACAGTCAACAGTCCCTCCTCTGTTATTGGGGTTCAGTAACGTCAGCTGTTCCCCAGCTGTGTGTGTGGCAATCCCTCCTACCTCCTCCACCTCCTCCTCCTCCACCTGTCCCTGGGCTCCAACACCACCAGTTGCCGTCCAGAAGTGCTGTACGCACAGTCAACAGTCCCTCCTCTGTTATTGGGGTTCAGTAACGTCAGCTGTTCCTCTGCTGTGTGTGTGGCAATCCCTCCTACCTCCTTCTACCTCCTCCTCCTCCACCTGTCCCTGGGCTCCAACACCGCCAGTTGCCGTCCAGAAGTGCTGTACGCACAGTCAACAGTCCCTCCTCTGTTATTGGGGTTCAGTAACGTCAGCTGTTCCCCAGCTGTGTGTGTGGCAATCTCTCCTACCTCCTCCTACCTCCTCCTCCTCCACCTGTCCCTGGGCTCCAACACCGCCAGTTGCCATCCAGAAGTGCTGTACGCACAGTCAACAGTCCCTCCTCTGTTATTGGGGTTCAGTAACGTCAGCTGTTCCCCAGCTGTGTGTGTGGCAATCCCTCCTACCTCCTCCACCTCCTCCTCCTCCACCTGTCCCTGGGCTCCAACACCGCCAGTTGCCGTCCAGAAGTGCTGTACGCACAGTCAACAGTCCCTCCTCTGTTATTGGGGTTCAGTAACGTCAGCTGTTCCCCTGCTGTGTGTGTGGCAATCCCTCCTACCTCCTCCTACCTCCTCCTCCTCCACCTGTCCCTGGGCTCCAACACCGCCAATTGCCATCCAGAAGTGCTGTACGCACAGTCAACAGTCCCTCCTCTGTTATTGGGGTTCAGTAACGTCAGCTGTTCCCCAGCTGTGTGTGTGGCAATCCCTCCTACCTCCTCCTCCTCCACCTGTCCCTGGGCTCCAACACCGCCAGTTGCCGTCCAGAAGTGCTGTACGCACAGTCAACAGTCCCTCCTCTGTTATTGGGGTTCAGTAACGTCAGCTGTTCCCCAGCTGTGTGTGTGGCAATCCCTCCTACCTCCTCCACCTCCTCCTCCTCCACCTGTCCCTGGGCTCCAACACCGCCAGTTGCCGTCCAGAAGTGCTGTACGCACAGTCAACAGTCCCTCCTCTGTTATTGGGGTTCAGTAACGTCAGCTGTTCCCCTGCTGTGTGTGTGGCAATCCCTCCTACCTCCTCCTACCTCCTCCTCCTCCACCTGTCCCTGGGCTCCAACACCGCCAGTTGCCGTCCAGAAGTGCTGTACGCACAGTCAACAGTCCCTCCTCTGTTATTGGGGTTCAGTAACGTCAGCTGTTCCCCAGCTGTGTGTGTGGCAATCCCTCCTACCTCCTCCACCTCCTCCTCCTCCACCTGTCCCTGGGCTCCAACACCGCCAGTTGCCGTCCAGAAGTGCTGTACGCACAGTCAACAGTCCCTCCTCTGTTATTGGGGTTCAGTAACGTCAGCTGTTCCCCAGCTGTGTGTGTGGCAATCCCTCCTGTTGTGAATTTGGATTCTGGGCTCCCCCGGTGGCTACTGGTGGAATTGAACTTGTGACATCATCTTCCCTGTTCACCTGTTCTGATTAGATCTGGGTGTCGCTATATAACCTGGCTTCTCTGTTAGATGCTTGCCGGTCAACAATGTTATCAGAAGCCTCTCTGTGCTTGTTCCTGCTCCCAGACATCTACTAGATAAGTTGGACATTCGTCCATGTTTTGTTTTTGTATTTTGGTTCCAGTTCACAGCTGCAGTTTCGTTACTGTGTCTGGAAAGCTCTTGTTGATCAGGAATTGCCACTCTGGTATAATGAGTTAATGCCAGAGTCCTAAAGTAATTTCTGGATGTGTTTTGTTAGGGTTTTCTACTGACCATGAAAGTATGCTTTCTGTCTTCTGCTATCTAGAAAGCGGACCTCAAATTTGCTAAAACTATTTTCCTGCTGCGTTTGTTGTTTCATCTCAAATCACCGCCAATATATGTGGGGGGCCTCTGTCTCCTTTTGGGGCATTTCTCTAGAGGTGAGTCAGGTCTTATATTTCCCTCTGCTAGCATTATTTAGTTCTCCGGCCGGCGCTGGGCATATAGGGATAAAAAGTAGGACATGCTACCTGGCTACTTCTAGATGATGCGGTAGGTTTAGTTCATGGTCAGTACAGTTACATCTTCCAAGAGCTTGTTCCTATTGAGGCTTATGCTAGTTCTCTGGCCATGGAGATCATGACAGTTTGACCGGCCCACTAAAGGGTTAAAATCCTTGGCTGAGAAAGGAGAGAAATAAGAAGTCTGCTGAAAATTTTTTTTTTTTATTTTTTCTCCCTCTTCCATTGAGATGGATCCTGTCAAGGTTCAAGCTATTTGTGATTGGACGCAGCCCTCTTCTCTTAAGAGTCTTCAGAAATTTTTGGGCTTTGCCAACTTTTATCGTCGATTTATTTCTGGTTTTTCGGATGTCGTTAAGCCATTGACCGATTTGACTAGACAGGGTGCTGATGTTGCTAATTGGTCCCCTGATGCTGTGGAGGCCTTTCAGGAGCTTAAGCGCCGTTTTTCTTCTGCCCCTGTGTTGCGTCAGCCTGATGTGACTCTTCCTTTTCAGGTTGAGGTCGACGCTTCTGAGATCGGGGCTGGGGCAGTGTTGTCGCAGAAAAGTTCTGACTGCGCCGTGATGAGGCCTTGTGCCTTCTTTTCCCGTAAATTTTCGCCCGCTGAGCGGAATTATGATGTTGGGAATCGGGAGCTTTTGGCCATGAAGTGGGCGTTTGAGGAGTGGCGCCATTGGCTCGAGGGGGCCAGACATCAGGTGGTGGTATTGACTGACCACAAAAATTTGATCTATCTTGAGACCGCCAGGCGCCTGAATCCTAGACAGGCGCGCTGGTCATTATTTTTCTCTCGGTTTAATTTTGTGGTGTCTTACCTACCGGGTTCTAAGAATGTTAAGGCGGATGCCCTTTCTAGGAGTTTTGAGCCTGATTCACCCGGCAACTCTGACCCCACAGGTATTCTTAAGGAGGGAGTTATCTTGTCAGCCGTTTCTCCAGACCTGCGGCGGGCCTTGCAGGAGTTTCAGGCGGATAGACCGGATCGTTGTCCGCCTGATAGGTTGTTTGTTCCTGATGATTGGACCAGTAGAGTCATCTCTGAGGTACATTCTTCTGCATTGGCAGGTCATCCTGGAATTTTTGGTACCAGGGATTTGGTGGCAAGATCCTTCTGGTGGCCTTCCCTGTCACGAGATGTGCGAGGCTTTGTGCAGTCTTGTGACGTTTGTGCTCGGGCCAAGCCTTGTTGTTCTCGGGCTAGTGGATTGTTGTTGCCCTTGCCTATTCCTAAGAGGCCTTGGACACACATCTCGATGGATTTTATTTCAGATCTGCCTGTTTCTCAGAAGATGTCTGTCATCTGGGTGGTGTGTGACCGTTTTTCTAAGATGGTCCATTTGGTTCCCCTGCCCAAATTGCCTTCTTCTTCCGAGTTGGTGCCCCTGTTTTTTCAAAATGTTGTTCGTTTGCATGGTATTCCTGAGAATATCGTTTCTGACAGAGGAACCCAATTTGTGTCTAGATTTTGGCGGGCATTCTGTGCTAGGATGGGCATAGATTTGTCTTTTTCGTCTGCTTTTCACCCTCAGACTAATGGCCAGACCGAGCGGACTAATCAGACCCTGGAGACATATCTGAGGTGTTTTGTGTCTGCTGACCAGGATGATTGGGTTGCTTTTTTGCCATTGGCGGAGTTCGCCCTCAATAATCGGGCCAGCTCTGCCACTTTGGTGTCCCCGTTTTTCTGTAATTCGGGGTTCCACCCTCGATTTTCCTCCGGTCAGATGGAATCCTCGGATTGTCCTGGAGTGGATGCTGTGGTGGAGAGATTGCATCATATCTGGGGGCAGGTGATGGACAATTTAAAGTTGTCCCAGGAGAAGACTCAGCTTTTTGCCAACCGTCACCGTCGTGTTGGTCCTCGGCTTTGTGTTGGAGATTTGGTGTGGTTGTCTTCTCGTTTTGTCCCTATGAGGGTCTCATCTCCTAAGTTTAAGCCTCGGTTCATCGGTCCGTATAAAATATTGGAGATTCTTAACCCTGTTTCCTTCCGTTTGGACCTCCCTGCATCCTTTTCTATTCATAACGTTTTTCATCGGTCGTTATTGCGCAGGTATGAGGCACCGGTTGTGCCTTCCGTTGAGCCTCCTGCTCCGGTGTTGGTTGAGGGTGAGTTGGAGTACGTTGTGGAAAAAATCCTAGACTCCCGTGTTTCCAGACGGAGACTCCAGTATCTGGTCAAGTGGAAGGGATACGGCCAGGAGGATAATTCTTGGGTGAATGCATCTGATGTTCATGCCTCTGATCTGGTTCGTGCCTTTCATAGGGCCCATCCTGATCGCCCTGGTGGTTCTGGTGAGGGTTCGGTGCCCCCTCCTTGAGGGGGGGGTACTGTTGTGAATTTGGATTCTGGGCTCCCCCGGTGGCTACTGGTGGAATTGAACTTGTGACATCATCTTCCCTGTTCACCTGTTCTGATTAGATCTGGGTGTCGCTATATAACCTGGCTTCTCTGTTAGATGCTTGCCGGTCAACAATGTTATCAGAAGCCTCTCTGTGCTTGTTCCTGCTCCCAGACATCTACTAGATAAGTTGGACATTCGTCCATGTTTTGTTTTTGTATTTTGGTTCCAGTTCACAGCTGCAGTTTCGTTACTGTGTCTGGAAAGCTCTTGTTGATCAGGAATTGCCACTCTGGTATAATGAGTTAATGCCAGAGTCCTAAAGTAATTTCTGGATGTGTTTTGTTAGGGTTTTCTACTGACCATGAAAGTATGCTTTCTGTCTTCTGCTATCTAGAAAGCGGACCTCAAATTTGCTAAAACTATTTTCCTGCTGCGTTTGTTGTTTCATCTCAAATCACCGCCAATATATGTGGGGGGCCTCTGTCTCCTTTTGGGGCATTTCTCTAGAGGTGAGTCAGGTCTTATATTTCCCTCTGCTAGCATTATTTAGTTCTCCGGCCGGCGCTGGGCATATAGGGATAAAAAGTAGGACATGCTACCTGGCTACTTCTAGATGATGCGGTAGGTTTAGTTCATGGTCAGTACAGTTACATCTTCCAAGAGCTTGTTCCTATTGAGGCTTATGCTAGTTCTCTGGCCATGGAGATCATGACACCCTCCTACCTCCTCCACCTCCTCCTCCTCCACCTGTCCCTGGGCTCCAACACCGCTAGTTGCCGTCCAGAAGTGCTGTCCGCACAGAGCCAAACACCTCGCCAATGTGTTAGTGGGGTTCAGCACCGCCAGCTGTTCTCCTGCTGTGCAGCCGGCAACGTGTACTGCGACCGCCACGCAGGCACAACAAGTTAATTTTAAGGGAACCTGTCCCCCCCCCCCCAGGCGTTTGTTACTGAAGGAGCCACCTTGTGCAGCAGTAATGATGCAAAGGGAAAAAGTGCCTCTTTTCTTGGTGCTCCTTGCACATGCTGATCCTAACACTTATGAAAAGTGTCCCCTCCTACCGTGATACTGTCCGGTTGGTGGAACTTTCCTTTGTGATGTGACGCAGCACAGCCGTCATTCTTACCCCCTTGGCGCCGTGCGCCGCCTCCTCAGCGTTGTTTGAATCAGTCCCGGAGCCTGCGCTCTTAGGTTAGCCCTTGGCCATGCACACATTTTGCGCTGCCCGTCTTCTGACATCATTTGGTGTCAGGCTGGCTGCGCCTGTGCGGCCGCGCTGGCCGAGAGCCCGCCTCGTACTGTCTTCTGATTTAATCCCACTGGGGGCCTGAGATCCATGGACATGCGCAGTGCATATCTGAACCTCCACCTCTCACTCATCTCCCTACGGCTTCTTCAAACTGTGCGGTGTCAGCTGGTCCCTAATAGCATGCCACGGCCGTGACACCGCACAGTCAGAAGAAGCCGTAGGGAGATGAGTGAGAGGTGGAGGTTCAGATATGCACTGCGCATGTCCATGGATCTCAGGCCCCAGGTGGGATTAAATCAGAAGACAGTACGAGGCGGGCTCTCGGCCAGCGCGGCCGCACAGGCGCAGCCAGCCTGACACCAAATGTTGTCAGAAGACGGGCAGCGCAAAATGTGTGCATGGCCAAGGGCTAACCTAAGAGCGCAGGCTCCGGGACTGATTCAAACAACGCTGAGGAGGCGGCGCACGGCGCCAAGGGGGTAAGAATGACGGCTGTGCTGCGTCACATCACAAAGGAAAGTTCCACCTACCGGACGGTATCAAGGTAGGAGGGGACACTTTTTATAAGTGTTAGGTTCAGCATGTGCAAGGACCATAATTAAAAGAGCTAAGTTTACCTTTTCCAGCATTAGTGCTGTACACGATGGCTCTTTCAGCTACAAACGCCTGGGGGGGGGGGTTAAAGTTTCCCTTTCAACTTGCTCCAGTGCAGGCTTCGGCCTACACTCTGCTCCCTCTCCTCCTCCTGCTGACCCTGGGCTCTAACACCGCCAGTTGGGGCCCAGATGTGCTAGCTGCACAGAGCCAAACACTAGCCAATGTGTCAGTGGGGTTCAGCACCGCCAGCTGTTCCCCTGCTGTGCAGCCGGCAACGTGTCCTGCAACTGCCACGCAGGCACAACAGACCCAAAGCTGCCGCCAGTGCAGGCTTCGGCCTACACTCTGCTCCATCTCCTCCTCCTGCTGACCCTGGGCTCTAACACCACCAGTTGGGGCCCGGTACTGCTAGCTGCACAGAGAAAAACACCAGCCAATGTGTCAGTGGGGTTCAGCACCGCCAGCTGTTCCCCTGCTGTGCAGCCGGCATCGTGTCCTGCAAAAGCCACGCAGACACAAGAACTGAAATTGAAGGGAACCTGTCCCCCCTCCCCCAGGCGTTTGTACGTTTTTAAGGCCACCTTGTACAGCGGTAATGCTGCATGTGTGCAAGGTGGCTCATAAACGTATTCTCCTCGCACATGTGGAACTGAAAACACGTCTGAAATGTGTCCTCTGTGTGACCATTTAACCATCCCGGGGGTGTGACTTTCCTTTGTAATGACACGCTGCAACCCCCTTGGTAGCGCTGCCCGTCTTCTGGCATCATTGTTTGGCTGCCTGCGCCTCTGCGGCCGCCCTGACCCACACAACGCCCCTCGGTGTCTTATTTCTTGGGACTGCGAGGGTGTGATTGATGGGCATGAGCAGTGCATCACTTCGCCTGTCCCTCATCTTCTTCCGCCTTCTTCAGACTGTGCGGCTTCATGGCCGTGGCATGCGATAAGGGATCAGCTGACGCCGCACAGTCTGCAGCGGGTGTAAGGACCCGAGTGCGAGAGGCGAACATATGTGCTGCGCCAGGCCATGAATCACAGCCCCGCAGTGTTTTAACAATGTTAAGACACCGCGGGGCTGGGATTCATGGTCATCGCGAACCGCAGCGGCCGACATTAAATGAGGTCAGAAGATGGGCAGCGCTAACAGCGCTAGGCCAGGGGATAACACGACAGCGCAGACTCCTGTACAGCAAATAACAACGCTCAGGAGGCTGCACCCAGCACCAAGGTGGGATTCTTGACATCTGTGCTGCGTCTCATTACAAAGGGAACTCGCGCCTCCAACACAGTTTGACTGTATAAAGGGCTAAATGTTATACGTGTTTCATTCAGCGTGTGCAAGGAGCAAAATTAAAAGAGCAACCTTTGACTTGTGCAGCACTACTGCTGCATAAGCTGTGGCTCTTCTACTTTGTAACCCCTGAGGGGGGGTTAAAGGTTACCTTTGAAATTGGTTCAAGTAGGCCTCGGCCTACACTCTGCTCCCCCTGCAGAGCCCGGGCTCCAACACCGCCAGTTGGGGCCCGGTACTGCTAGCTGCACAGAGCCAAACACCAGCCAATGTGTCAGTGGGGTTCAGCACCGCCAGCTGTTCCCCTGCTGTGCAGCCGGCAACGTGTCCTGCAACTGCCACGCAGGCACAACAGACCCAAAGCTGCCGCCAGTGCAGGCTTCGGCCTACACTCTGCTCCATCTCCTCCTCCTGCTGACCCCGGGCTCTAACACCGCCAGTTGGGGCCCGGTACTGCTAGCTGCACAGAGAAAAACACCAGCCAATGTGTCAGTGGGGTTCAGCACCGCCAGCTGTTCCCCTGCTGTGCAGCCGGCATCGTGTCCTGCAAAAGCCACGCAGACACTTGCTCTTGTACCTTCTGCTCCCCATCCTGGTTCCAGTACCGTCAGCTGGTTCCGGGCAGAGCCTTTGGCTTAGGTGCCTCCCTCTGGGTATCCGAGTTCCACCAACGTCAGGTGGTCCTTGGTAGTGCTTTCAGGCACGGGTACCTCCTGCTTAGTAACCGGGTTCCAGTAACGTCAGCTGGTCCTCGGTAGTTCCATTGGCTCTTGGACCTTCGGCTACCCATCCGGGTTCCAGCACCGTCAGCTGGTTCTCGGCACTGTCTTTTGCTCTTGTACCTTCTGCTCCCCATCCTGGTTCCAGTACCGTCAGCTGGTTCCGGGCAGAGCCTTTGGCTTAGGTGCCTCCCTCTGGGTATCCGAGTTCCACCAACGTCAGGTGGTCCTTGGTAGTGCTTTCAAGCATGGGTACCTCCTGCTTAGTAACCGGGTTCCAGTAACGTCAGCTGGTCCTCGGTAGTTCCATTGGCTCTTGGACCTTCGGGTAGCCATCCGAGTTCCAGTTCCATCAGCTGGTTCTCGGCATTTTCTCAGCCTTCTTGTACCTTCTGCTACATTTCCAAGTTCAAGAGACTAAACACGATGACCCGGAAGACCACCCCTAAGATGACGACGACACCAGAGACGACAACCACCGTGATGACGACGACCCTGGAGACGATGACCCTGAAGACCACCCCGATGACGACGACCCCGGAGACGACGACCCTGAAGACCACCCCGATGACGACGACCCCGGAGACGACGACCCTGAAGACCACCCCGATGACGACGACCCCGGAGACGACGACCCTGGAGACGACGACGACCTGGAAGACCGAGAAGCAGAAGAACAAGAGGCTGCAGAACAAAGAGCAGAAGAACATTAAGCATAACACTAAATATCAGAGCAAAAAATATTATCTAAATTATAAGCAGAAGAAGACTAAGCAGTGTATGGGGGTGAGTCCGTTCCTCCTCGTGGTGCCCCTGGATAAAGCCTGATGCTGCAGGCCAAACTGAACGCGGACAAATGTAACTGTTTTGTGACAGGCAGAACGGAAGGTGTAATCTTCAAACTTTTATAGATAACAACTACGGGAATGCCTGTCACAAATAAGAATATGATGAAGAAGTAGAATATGAAGAAGATAATAGTAAAATAAAATGAATATGAACAATGTAACCAAAAAAATAATAGGTAGAAGATGAAGAAGAAGATGAATAAGGTGAAGAAGTTGATGTCAAAGAAGCTGATGATGAGGATAATGAAGAAGAAAGTGTGGGAGAAGTAAAAAAGAAGGTGAAGGGCGTGGAAGTAGTGAACCATCAATATCTGACAAAATAAAAAAAAATTAACATAGTCAAAATCTTTCTACCGCCGAATGTCATAAAAAAAACAAAATCCTGCTATTCTATTACATTGGGCTACACCTCTGTGCCTTTAATGTCTCCGCCACGTCCCCCAATACATCCTACATTATTCTTAGTTGTTTTCCTTCATGTAGAATGAACCTACAAGTTTATAAAGGGTTTATTTTAATTCCGATATTTTCGTCCCATTGACTTGCATTGGGATCGGGTATCGGTATCGGATTAGATCCGATATTTTGACGGTATCGGCCGATACTTTCCGATACCGATACTTTCCGATATCGGAAAGTATCGCTCAACACTACTTGTGAGTGTAAACAATTTTCAGACTGAGCAGGTCTGAATGTAATATTTATGTCACGGGGTTGCCACAACAGAGAGGAGGCAGAAGACCAAGCCGTCTGATTTCTCCTACTCCTGCACTAACTAGAATCACTTCACCCTCATATTAGCTACAGTCTTAGATAAATCCATGAAGCACCTTCTCAAACAACACACCAACAACTCCTGAACCATGCAGCAATGAAACTAACTCTGGCAACTAGCCAGAGTTCAGTTTGTATAGGAGAGTGGAGTGGTCAGCAAAGACCAACTGAAAGCCTAGGGCAGGTATGCTTCCAGGAGCGCTCAACTGAGTAGATGGTGCAGGTTTATTTTAGCAGTGCAGGGGTTATTCTACTCAGTTGAGAGCTCCTGGAAGCTTACCTGCCTTAGGTTCTCAGCTGTTCTTTGCTGACCACTCCCCTCTCCTATACAAATTGAACTCTGGGTAATTGTGTTGTTTGAGAAGGCGTTTTGTTAATTTATCTAAGACTGTTGCTAGGTTTTGATTGTATGCAAATCCTAACTTTCTATTTTGTTTTTTCCCATCCCTCACTTCCCAGCGTCTCCTGTTGTTTCTGTGTGCATATTTGTATGACTGGGATTTTCCTTTATCCTTGTTCATATTACCTTGTTAGTCTGGTTGGTGTATAGCCATACACTACTAACTCCCATATTCGCTGGGTGGAGGGGGGAAGCAAACTAAGGGTGGATTCAGAAGCTCAGCAAGGTACGTGGCCCCGGAGTCTTCACTATTAGAAGTAATCGGGGTAACAGGGATATGCTAGGCGTCCCTAGCGTTAGGGACAGGGAACAAGCCTCTGGCCAAGGGATACTCGATAACAGAGTTGTGACAATTAATTCGTTAATATATGAACCATCGAACAGAAGAGATTATAATGTACTCAAAATGCCAAAGGGAGAACAGTGTGTAACGGTTCAATAGTCCGCTGTACTATGGACTTATATCTAATTTACTTACTATATATTGTGTTTTCTCCTCCTGGAAAAGCAATTTAGGCACAGAGAGGAAAAGCTGACTTCAAAATACTGTGAGCATTATATATAAACCAAAGCTCAAACAATAATTATCCTAATTTTGCTATAAAAGGAAAATAAAGTACATTTTATCTATAACACCATGAGGATTGTTATATATTGAGTAGGAAAGTCTGAAAGCTACATCCTATGATTCTACAGGTTACAGTATAAATTTTCGCTTATCCTCTTTATTCCTAATTTACACTTATATTGCTGTGTTCCATGCTTCATAACTTCAAATGTGGTTTTATTGGCATTGTGGTGCCAAATTGAACAGCATGATTAAGAATTCCTTAGGCAGTTTAGAATGACATTTTCTTTTAGATATTTGAAACAAAAAAAAAACAGTTTACAAAAGCTTTCATAATATGATGACAACAAGCAAAATTGTGATGGGTGAGAGTAACATTGTAACAAAATGCTAAATACGGTATGATAGGAGGCTAAACAACTAATCTAACATTTCTTATGAAAGCACTCAACATGGAATCTCGTGGCTATAATTGCTGCCACAACATAGGTGATGTAACATTTAAGGGTACTGTCACACATTGAAATTTCCATCGCTACGACGTTACGATTCGTGACGTTCTAGCGATATCGTTACGATATCGCAGTGTCTGACACGCTACTGCGATCAGACACCCTGCTGAGAATCGTACGTCGTAGCAGATCGTATGGAACTTTCTTTCGTCGCTTGATCACCCGCTGACATCGCTGGATCGTTGTGTGTGACAGCGATCCAGCGATGTCTTTGCTTGTAACCAGGGTAAACATCGGGTAACTAAGCGCAGGGCCGCGCTTAGTAACCCGATGTTTACCCTGGTTACAAGCGTAAACGTAAAAAAACAAACCGTACATACTCACCCGTCGGTGTCCTTCAGGTCCCTTGCCGTCTGCTTCCTGCTCTGAGTGCCGGCCGGAAAGTGAGAGCAGATCGCAGCGGTGCTGCGCTCTGCGCCTCTCACTGTACGGCTGCACTCAGTCAGAGCAGGAAGCAGACGGCAAGGGACCTGACGGACATCACATGGTGAGTATGTACGGTTTGTTTTTTTTTACTTTTACGCTGGTAACCACGGTAAACATCGGGTTACTAAGCGCGGCCCTGCGCTTAGTAACCCGATGTTTACCCTGGTTACCAGCGAACCTCGGCATCGCTCCAGTGCCGTGATTGCAAAGTGTGACCGCAGTCTACGACGCTGGAGCGATATTCATACGACGCTGCGACGTCACGAATCGTGCCGTCGCAGCGATGGAAATTTCACTGTGTGACGGTACCCTAACCCCTTAACGACCGCCAATACACCATTTAACGTTGGCAGTTAAGGGTACTTCCTCAGCGCCGTTTTTATTGGCACTGAGAAATAAGGGTATAGCACCCCCAGTGATAGAAAAATCTAAGGGGTCTAAGATACCGGGGGTAGCTGCGACCCTGGAGAACATGATCAGGGATAATTTTTATGATCTGCTAGAAAACAAAGTCCAATTTAAACTTAATTTCTCTATCCCCCATGACAGCACCACGGAGAGAGGGGATCCCTTCAGGGACACGTAACCTACAGATAAAAGGGTGGTACCTCTCCCCTGCATCAGTTGGTTTCCTGTTCCTGAACAGGGGAACCTTTCAGTTCTGCAGTTCCTGTGAAGAATGAAGAGATGAGGGGCCGGCCAGTCTGAGTTCTGGCAGCGGGGAGGCCCCTGACACGGCTGGTGCATTGCCCGAGGCCGCCACCCCTGGGACCAAAGTGTCTTGCAGGGTGAGCAGGGGGTAGCGTGGCCGCCACTTCGGAATGGATGCTGGGGCTCCCGGACGAAGTGTGCGCCCCAAAGGTGGAGGAAGACAGCCGCCTCTCTGGAAGTAAAGCGGAGTTTCCGGGTCCCTGGCCGGAGCATGCGCAGCAGAGGCGCTCCCCGGATGACGTGGCCACAGGAGGAGGAGGACCGGAAGCGACGCGGCAAATTCAAATGTGGGAGTATGCGGACGCTCTTGGCTGCATGCAGTCCCCTGCAAACCATGGAGGACAACAATCAGCAGCTCCAGCAGCCAGAGCAGCAGCCAGATGGGCAGAAAAGATGTTCTTCTGAACGTCTGACAAGCACAGTGGTTGCTCCAGCAGTCACTCCACACAGCGCAGCAGTATTTCTGGGACAATGAGTAAGTCACCATCTCTGCTGGATCCCATTCAGTGGCGTAACTTGAAACTCATAGGCCCCCAATGCAAAAGTTCCAACTGGGCCCAAAATATTATAAATCTTTAATAGCAGTAGTCTTTTCTATAGGCAAAGGGACTTTTAGGGCCTCCTGCACCTGTTGTAGTTACACCCCTGATCCCATTCCTCCCCCCAGAACCTGTACCTGCGGCTCTGTCCGATTGGTGAGTGATCTTTGTGAAAGATTCACCATTGTAATTGAGGTCCCTTCTCTTCCTTTTTTCTTCTGTTAAGGAAGGAAAAGATTGGGAAAAACGAAGCACAGGTGTTGCCCTATGTGTGACAAAGCCTTACCAGCATCCTGGAATAAGAAGCATTGTGGTTCTTGTATAGGACAAGTGCTCTGTGAGGAAGCCCCAGACTTTGCCTCTGAAGTAAGATCCGTGATCAAAACTGAGGTCGAGAGTGCGTTTAGGTCCCTAAAGCAGGGGGACCAGACCAAGAGGAAGGCAACCACCATATACTCTCAGTCAGATTCCTCTAGCTCCAGGGGCATAGGGTCAGATGTACCGGACTCCTCCACATCCTCGGATGATGAAAAGGGGGGTTTGTCACTGCTTTCCCCTAGATGAGATAGACACCCTGGTAAAAGTAGTAAGATCATCGATGGGGCTGTTGGATGCTCGTCCTGATAAAATGGTTCAGGATATAATGTTTGGGGACTAGGCCAAAAAAGACGTAAGGTGTTTCCATTAAACAAAAACATTCAGACCTTAATCACAAAAGAATGGGAGAAACTGGACAGGAAAAATTTGTCGGTACCTTCCCTTAACAGAAAGTACCCCTTTGAGGACGAGGCCTCCACATCATGGGATAAAGCCCCTAAACTTGAACTAGACATTGCAGTAGTCAAGGCCTCCAAAAAATTTGCCCTCCTTTTCGAAGACATGGGTACATGGAAAGACCTCTTGGACAAGAAAGCTGACACCTTCCTTAAAGGGGCCTGGGAATCAGCTGGGAGAAACCTTAGGCCAGCCACATGCACTTCCAGATCCCTTATGATATGGGTGGATCAGTTGGAAAACCAGCTTCTGGATGGGGTACCCATGAAAAAAGTACTGGAATCCATTCCCATGATAAGAGCTGCAGCGGCTTTCTTAGCTGATTCATCGGCGGATTCAGTCAGGTTAACATCTAAGTCCACAGCTCTCTCTAACACAGCTCGTAGAGCTCTGTGGCTCAAGTGCTGACCAGGAGACTTGCAGACAAAACTCAAACTGTGCTCAATCCCATGTGAAGGACAATTTTTGTTTAGAGAAACACTGGACAATATTCTTCAAAAAGCAGGTGATAAGAAGAAAGGCTTCCCCCATCAAACGGTCCTTTCAGAACAAAAATATTTTCCGTCGGCGCCCCCCAAGGGAGCAAAACAGATGAGATCAAGGGAAAATAAATTATAGAGGATTCCTCTTTGGGATTTCTTCCTGGGATAAAAAGTCCTCAAAGTGACCGTCCCCCCAGGGTGGGGGGAAGACTATCTCAATTCCTTCTGGCCTGAGAAAAAATATCAAACAGCCCCTGGATATTGACTTAGTCAGATCAGGCCTCCAGATAGATCTTTTCTCCCTCCTTCCCCGGAACTATGTATTAACTCCCCTGAGGTCCTCCTTACAAGAACAAAAGGCCCTGGAACGAGAGGTCATGAACCTTGTAAACAAATCTGTCCTTCACGAAGTCCCCCCTCAGGAAAGGGGAATGTTATGATCTGGTGACCTTGGAGCCGCATGAGAGACTTTCTCAGGAGTAGGTGGTACCTGTACTGACCGCAAACCCTAATCTAACACCGCAACTAGAAGTAGCCGTGGGATGTACCTAACACGTCCTAGACATCTCGACACAGCCGGAGGACTAAATACCCCTATAGATGGAAATGGGAATTCTATCTTGCCTCAGAGCAGAAACCCAAAGGATAGGCAGCCCCCCACAAATATTTACTGTGAGTATAAGAGGAAAGACACATGCAGGCAGAAAAACAGGATTTAGCAAAAGAGGCACTTCTAGCTAAATAGAAAAGGATAGGACAGAATTCTAAGCGGTCAGTATTAAAATCCTAAAAACATCCACAGCAGATAATACAAATATTCCACATCTAACTAAAGACATAGAAAGTATATCTGCATCTCCTGAGAATCCAGCATGACTGAAAAATCCAAACAAAGTCTAAGCTGGACAAAAACACAATAAATTGCACTGAATTGCAAAGCACACTGCATGTGTGCACAGAGACAAAAAAACAGACACTTATCTTAGCTGAATTTGCAGCAGGGCATGAGGAGCCAGAGAGAGATGCAATCCCTCCAAGTACAATGGATAACTGGCACAGACTCATGGAGCCTGCACACCTAAATACCTAATAGAGCTGCAATCAGCAGAAACACCTGCCCGGATTACAACCCCAAGACAACTGCACTGCCACCAACAACCACCGGAGGGAGCCCAAGAGCAGAATTCACAACAGGGGAATAGGATTCTACTCCCCGCTGTTTTTAGTATCCAAGCTAGACGGGTCTTATCAGACAATCCTCCATAAAAACAATGTGACTAGTAAACCATCACACACCAATATCTCAACCCCCTGTTTAGAGAATATAGTCCAAATCTCAATCCTCAGTCAGAGATAGAGAATAAATAATCTTCTTCTTCTTCTTCTTCTTCTTCTTCTTCTTTCCATGGTGCTGTACATGAGAAAGGGGTTACATACAGAGTTATAGATAAAGTTTACAGTGACAGACTGGTACAGAGGGGAGAGGACCCTGTCCTTGTGGACTTATATTCCTATCTATATTATTCACAAATATCCTTATATCAGAAAGAATTAATCTGCCACATATTATTTAATGCGTAATATAGAGGAAAAAAAGGAACAGTCTCACCAATTGTAGCTTCTTTCGACTTCCTTTTTTCTCCTTTTACCGCAGTTTGAGGAGTGTGGGTCCCAATATAATCAGTCAGTCCCTGATTTTGGCTGACCCTGGTACCCCAATGACTCCTGCCCTTACAAGTGCAGTCCACAGCTAGCGCTGTACCTAGCCAGCCCTGGACTGACCCTGTGTGCCTCTTGGGTCAGTACCAGTACCAAAGGCAGAATCCCATTTTCATAGGTCCCAGGAGGTAGTCCTTTCTTCCTTTGCTCAAACCCTAAGAATAGGGAATAATAAAGGTTTCACAACTTGGATGTTAGGAGGTGTCTGGTTCAGTACCTGACTCCACTCAGAGGTGTAGGAAGGCTCTCTCTTTGTATGTTTCCAGGGACCTAGAAAGGGACTCAAGGCTTCCAAGAGTACCCTAGCGAGATGGATAAGAGATGCGATAGCCTTGGCCTACTCATCCAGTGGAAATGTCGTCCCAGAAGGGCTGAAAGCTCATTCCACAAGAGCAATGGCGACCTCCTGAGCGAAAAGATCGGAGGTGTCGATTGACCAAATCTGTAAGGTGGCCACCTGGTCATCACCTTCTATCTTTTTTTAGGCACTATCGGCTGGACCTAGCCCCTTCATCTTACTTACTCTTCTGAAGAAGGGTTCTTCAGGCTGTGGTCCCTCCCTAAGTTACAAATCTCTGTAATTCTCTCCATGGTGTGGTCATGGGGGATAAAGAAAGATGTAGTTACTTACCAGTAATGGCATTTCTCAGAGCCCATGACAGCACCCACTTATTCCCTCCCATCACGTGTGTGGTGAGCTCGTTTTACTGTTCATAGAGTGTTTTTTATAGGCACAGTGCTTTTCTGATAAGCAATATGATAAAGTATATATTTTTTTGTTGTCATTAACCTGGAGGCCCTCCGATGCTCTGTAAATCAACTGATGCAGGGGAAAGGTACCACCCTTTTATCTTTAGGTTCCCTGTCCCTGAAGGGCGGATCTCCTCTCTCTGTGGTGCTGTCATGGGCTCTGAGAAATCCCATTACCGGTAAGTAACTACATCTTTTCTCTCTCCTCTGATATGATCTAATATATCAGAGAAGAGAGAAGTGGGGTCCCCCAAGACCCACTGATACCTTTGCCAACCCTAGTCCCTCCTGTTCTGTCCCCCGGCAGTGCGCACTCCGAGATCTGCTGGCCAGTACCCGGCAACAATATGGAATTTTTCCTGTTAGTTCCTTTTGATCACTGTGATAGGGTCTATTACAGTGACCAAAATAAAAAAAATTGTAACTAAAATCCCCCTTTTTCATCACCATTAGTTAGATAAAATTTATAAAATAAAAAAATGTAAATTTGTCAATTCTTTGCAGCTATGGTTGGGGTTAGAGTTAGGGTTGGGGTTAGGGTTGTGGTTTGGGTAAGGGTTGGGGTTATGGATAGGGTTGTGGTTAGGGTTGTGTTAGGGTTGGGGTTAGAGTTGTGTTAAGTTTGAAGTTAGAATTGTTTTTTTTTCTAAATCAAGAAACAAATGATGCCAATATGATGGTTAGTGTGGAGATCAAGTGCTCGCTACTCGAGTTTTCATCAGGTACTCGGGTATGAACGGAATATCACTGATCCCCGTATGTTTTTTGGGGGGTGTTTAAGAGCTGTACAACATGTGGGGCAGGGACTCGAGCATGTCACTAGAGCACCCACGAAATTGGGAGCACACCTGTGCACCCGATGCAAACTGAAGTAGCGAGCACTTGCTCTCAAAACTAATGACAACATATTCAATATGATGATAACCTAAAGTTATGAGAAATTCTGTGTCATACCTGAAGGTTCAAAATACTCACTATGTTCCTGGACAAAATCGTTGAAGGGTGTGGTTTCCAAAATGGGGTCACTTGTGGGGGTTTCCATTGTTTAGGCACATCTGGGGCTCTCCAAATGTGATATGACATCTGTTCTCGACTCCAGACAATTTTGCGTTCAAAGAGTCAAACGATGCTCCTTCCCTTCCGAGCCCTGCCATGCACCCAAAAAATGGACTTTCCCCTCATATGGGGTATCAGCATACTCAGGAGAAATTGCACAACTAATTTTGGCGTCCATTTGCTCTTGTTACCCTTATGAAAATAAAAAAGTTTTGGTCTAAAGTAAAGTTTTTATGGAAAAAAGCTAAATGTTTATTTTTTCTTCCACATTGCTTCACTTCTCGTGAAGCAACTGAAGGGTTAATAAATTTCTTAAATGTGGTTTTGAACACCGAGAGAGGTGCAGTTTTTATAATGATGTCACTTTTTAGTTCTTTCTATCATATAGGCCCCTAAAGTCATTTCAGATGTGGTCCCAAAAAAAATGGTTTTGTAAATTTTGTTGGAAAAATTAGAATTCACTGGTTAACTTTAAACCTATTAACTTCCTAATAAAAAAAATTATGTTTCGAAAATTGTGCTAATGTTATGTAGACATGTGGGAAATGTTATGTATGAGCTATTTTGCGTTACATAACTCTCTAGTTTAAGGGCACAAAAAATAAAAGTTTGACCATTTTTTTCATAAATAAACGCAAGTAATATCAACAAAATGTTACCATTATCATGAAATACTGTATATCACAAAAAGCAGTCTCAAAATCAGTGGGATGCGTTGAATAATTCCCCAGTTATTACCATATAAATTGACACTGGTCAGAATTATAAAATTTGGCTTGGTCATTAAGGTCAAAATTGGCTTGGTCACTAAGGGGTTAAATGAATGGCGAAAAGTACAATACATTTAGAACTAAGTCGATTTGTTCAGTAGTCACATCTAAAAGGGGGTTGTTCACATTCCAAATAGTAGAATATGAGTTTCTGATTACCGTATTTTTCGGACTATTAGACGCACTTTTTCCCCCCAAAAAAAGGGGGGAAAATGGGGGGTGCGTCTAATAGTCGAAATGCAGGCTTACCCGTTCCGGCAGAGGTGCGGTGGCAGAGGTGCGGTGGCAGAGGTGCGGCGGCAGGCGTGTGGAGATGAGGAGGCGCAGTGAGAGGGGTCCCTTTCCCCGGTAAGGTGATGCAGCAGCCCGGTAATGCAGCAGAGCCGGGTGAATCCTGTTATTACCGGTGGTGGCGGCCATCTTGCGGAGGCCGCGCGTGCGCAGATGGAGCCTCTGCAGCCCAGGGCTTCAGGAAAATGGCCGCGGGATGCCGCGCGTGCGCAGATGGGGATCACGGCGGCCATTTTCCTGAAGCCCCGGGCAGCAGAGGCTCCATCTGCGCACTCGCGGCCTCCGCAAGATGGCCGCCACCACCGGTGATAACAGGATTCAGATACTCAGAATGAACACCGGCGCTAAAGTGAGACTGTGCTATCCTAAGGTGAGTTACCTTGTGGCCGTCACTGATGTGTCCCCGTAAGGCAGTGGGCTACTGTGATAACTGTGCCGGCACTATCAGCAGCGTGCGCGCAGGGGTTTCTACAGACTGGGAGGACGCTCCCTTGTCTGTGTTGTCTGAGGAACGTTGCTCTCATCAGCACGGAGAACACAGTTATTACAATAGCCCACTGCCTTACGGGGACACATCAGTGACGGCCACAAGGTAACTCACCTTAGGATTTGTTTATTGCATTATTTGTGTTGCTCTACGAAGTAGTAGCATCCCCTTGTAGCGCGGCATCTAAGTTTGATGTTATTAATAACAGGATTCACCCGGATCTGCTGCATTACCGGGCTGCTGCATCACCTCACCGGGGAAAGGGACCCCTCTTACACTATACCTCCTCATTCCAGCGCCTCCTCATCCCAGCGCCTCCTCATCCCAGGACCTCCTCATCCCAGGACCTCCTCATCCCAGGACCTCCTCATCCCAGCGCCTCCTCATCCCAGCGCCTCCTCATCCCAGCACATCAGGGAATGGCGTCAGGACGGGACCCTGCTCAGGTGCACGCCGTACCGCATCACCCCACCTCTGCCGACACCATGCCTCCTGTGACCCTGCTCTGCCACCGCCAGCCCTCAGGTAAGATACTGTAAATTCGGACAATAAGACGGACCCCCATCTTATAAAAAAAAAAATGTTTCTGCAATTTTCACCCCAAATTTGGGGTGCGTCTTATGGTCCGGTGCGTCTTATAGTCCGCGAAATACGGTAATAGGGGGTTTAGTTACAGGAATGCACATAATTACTCCATTCACACTCTGTAGAATTGCAGGACATGGCCAAGAAGGGCACTCTGGCATCCTTGTCAGACCCATACATTTTTAACAGAGCTGCTAACCCTATATATATGAACCCCATATACATCTATCTATATATACAGTATATATATATATATATATATATATATATATATATATATATATATCTATAATATAACGCTGGGAGCGTCACTCTGTCCGAAGCCTCTATAGACTGCGCAAGCGCAAGCGCCGGCGCAGTCTGGACCGCACAGAGCGACGCTCCCAGGAGATCGCGGTATGCGTAAGCGCTAAACGCACACCGCGATCTCCACCGGACAAGCAGGGACGAGCCAGGAGGCGGAGGGTGAGTATACTTACCTGACCCGTTCCACCGACGCGCTTCCGGGCCGTGACTGTCCCCCTGTTCCCGGAATCGGCGCCTGCGCAGTCCGCGCTTTCCGGCGCCATTTTCTTGAAGACACATTGCAGTGTCTTCAAGAAAATGGCGCCTGAAAGCGCGGACTGCGCAGGCGCCGACTCCGGGAGCAGGACCAAGAAAATGGCCGCACCCAGCACCGCCGCCGCGCCCAGCACAGCCACGCACAGCACAGCCGCCCACAGCAACGCACAGCCGCCGCACCCAGCACAGCCGACCATAGCCGCCCACAGCCACGCACAGCCGCCCGCTGCACCCAGCACAGCTGCCCACAGCCACCCATAGCCACGCACAGCCGCCGACCACAGCCACGCACAGCCGCCGCACCCAGCACAGCCACGCACAGGCGCCCACAGCCACGCACAGGCGCCCACAGCCACGCACAGCCGCCGCACCCAGCACAGCCGACCATAGCCGCCCACAGCCACGCACAGGCGCCCACAGCCACGCACAGCCGCCCGCTGCACCCAGCACAGCCGCCGCACCCAGCACAGCTGCCCACAGCCACCCATAGCCACGCACAGCCGCCGCACCCAGCACAGCCGACCACAGCCACGCACAGCCGTCGCACCCAGCACAGCCGACCATAGCCGCCCACAGCCACGCACAGCCGCCCACAGCCACGCACAGCCGCCGCACCCAGCACAGCTGCCCACAGCCAGCACAGCTGCCCACAGCCACGCACAGCCACCCATAGCCACGCACAGCCGCCGCACCCAGCACAGCCGACCACAGCCACGCACAGCCGCCGCACCCAGTACAGCCGACCATAGCCGCCCACAGCCACGCACAGGCGCCCACAGCCACGCACAGCCGCCCGCCGCACCCAGCACAGCTGCCGCACCCAGCACAGCTGCCCACAGCCACGCACAGCCACCCATAGCCACGCACAGCCGCCGCACCCAGCACAGCCGACCACAGCCACGCACAGCCGCCGCACCCAGCACAGCCGCCCACAGCCACGCACAGCCGCCCACAGCCACGCACAGCCGCCGCACCCAGCACAGCCACCCACAGCCGCCGCACCCAGCACAGCCGCCGCATCCAGCACATCCGCCGCACCCAGCACAGCCATGCACAGCCGCCACAGCCACGCACAGCCGCCTACAGCCACGCACAGCCGCCGCACCCAGCACAGCCGCCCACAGCCACGCACAGCCGCCCACAGCAACGGACAGCCGCCGCACCCAGCACAGCCGCCGCACCCAGCACAGCCGCCCACAGCCACGCACAGCCGCCCACAGCCACGCACAGCCGCCGCACCCAGCACAGCCACGCACAACCGCTGCACCCAGCACAGCCACCCACAGCCGCCGCACCCAGCACAGCCGCCGCACCCAGCACAGCCGCCGCACCCAGCACATCCGCCGCACCCAGCACAGCCGCTGCACCCAGCACAGCCGCCACAGCCACGCACAGCCTCCGCACCCAGCACAGCCACGCACAGCCGCCTACAGCCACGGACAGCCGCCGCACCCAGCACAGCCACCGCACCCAGCACAGCCGCCGCACCCAGCACAGCCGCCCACAGCCACGCACAGCCGCCTACAGCCACGCACAGCCGCCGCACCCAGCACAGCCTCCCACAGCCGCCCACAGCCACGCACAGCCGCCCACAGCAACGGACAGCCGCCGCACCCAGCACAGCCGCCGCACCCAGCACAGCCGCCGCACCCAGCACAGCCGCCCACAGCCACGCACAGCCGCCGCACCCAGCACAGCCACGCACAACCGCTGCACCCAGCACAGCCACCCACAGCCGCCGCACCCAGCACAGCCGCCGCACCCAGCACATCCGCCGCACCCAGCACAGCCGCTGCACCCAGCACAGCCGCCACAGCCACGCACAGCCTCCGCACCCAGCACAGCCACGCACAGCCGCCTACAGCCACGGACAGCCGCCGCACCCAGCACAGCCGCCGCACCCAGCACAGCCGCCGCACCCAGCACAGCCGCCCACAGCCACGCACAGCCGCCACACCCAGCACAGCCACGCACAGCCTCCCACAGCCACGCACAGCCGCTGCACCCAGCACAGCCACCGCACCCAGCACAGCCGTCCACAGCTGCCGCACCCAGCACAGCCGCCCGCACCCAGCACAGCCACGTCACATACAGCCGCCCGCACTCAGCACAGCCACATACAGCCGCCCGCACTCAGCACAGCCGCCCGCACTCAGCACAGCCGCCCGCACTGATGGGGGCGCAGGATGGAGCAGCACGTGATAGGATGGGGGCGCAGGATAGGAGCACATGACAGGATGGGGATGAGGATGGAGCAGCACATGACACGGTGGAGTGGCACATGACAGGATGGGGGCGCAGGATGGAGCAGCACATGACACGGTGGAGCAGCACATGACAGGATGGGGGCGCAGGATGGAGCAGCACATGACAGGATGGGGATGCAGGGTGGAGCAGCACATGACAGGATGGGGGCGCAGGATGGAGCAGCACATGACAGGATGGGAGCAGCACATGACAGGATGGGGGCGCAGGATGGAGCAGCATATGACAGGATGGGAGCAGCACATACCAGGATGGAGACCATATTCCAATATAAATGCTCGCCACCCGGGCGTAGAACGGGTTCAATAGCTAGTATATATATATATATATATACACTGCTGAAAAAAATAAAGGGAACACTAAAATCCAACATATATATATGAACCCCATATACACTCACCGGCCACTTTATTAGGTACACCTGTCCAACTTCTTGTTAACACTTAATTTCTAATCAGCCAATCACATGGCGACTAGTGTTGAGCGATACCGTCCGATACTTGAAAGTATCGGTATCGGAAAGTATCGGCCGATACCGGCAAAATATCGGATCCAATCCGATACCGATACCCGATACCAATACAAGTCAATGGGACTCATGTATCGGACGGTATTCCTGATGGTTCCCAGGGTCTGAAGGAGAGGAAACTCTCCTTCAGGCCCTGGGAACCATATAAATGTGTAAAAGAAAGAATTAAAATAAAAAATATCGCTATCCTCACCTCTCCGACGCAGCCGGGACTTCAGCGAGGGAACCGGCAGCGTTGTTTGTTTAAAATTCGCGCTATTACTTGGTTACGTGAATTCCCGGCTTGTGATTGGTCAGGTCGGCCATGTTGCCGGGACGCGGACCAATCACAGCAAGCCGTGACGAAATTACGTCACGGCTTGCTGTGATTGGTCCGCGTCCCGGCAATATGGCCGCCCTGACCAATCACAAGCCGTGACGTCACGGGAGGCTGGACACGCGCTCATTTTAAAATGGGCGCGTGTCCAGCCTCCCGTGACGTCACGGCTTGTGATTGGTTGCGCCGCGGTCAACCAATCACAAGCCGGGAGGCTGGACGCGCTCATTTTAAAATGGGCGCGTGTCCAGCCTCCCGTGACGTCACGGCTTGTGATTGGTTGCGCCGCGGTCAACCAATCACAAGCCGGGAGGCTGGACGCGCTCATTTTAAAATGGGCGCGTGTCCAGCCTCCCGTGACGTCACGGCTTGTGATTGGTTGCGCCGCGGTCAACCAATCACAAGCCGGGAGGCTGGACGCGCTCATTTTAAAATGGGCGCGTGTCCAGCCTCCCGTGACGTCACGGCTTGTGATTGGTCAGGGCGGCCATATTGCCGGGACGCGGACCAATCACAGCAAGCCGTGACGTAATTTCGTCACGGCTTGCTGTGATTGGTCCGCGTCCCGGCAACGTGGCCGACCTGACCAATCACAAGCCGGGAATTCACGTAACCAAGTAATAGCGCGAATTTTAAACAAACAACGCTGCCGGTTCCCTCGCTGAAGTCCCGGCTGCGTCGGAGAGGTGAGTATAGCGATATTTTTTATTTTAATTCTCTCTTTTACACATTTTAACATTAATGTTGTTGCGATACCCGATACCCGATACCACAAGAGTATCGGAATCCCGGTATCGGAATTCCGATACAGCAAGTATCGGCCGATACCCGATACTTGCAGCATCGGAATGCTCAACACTAATGGCGACAACTCAGTGCATTTAGGCATGTAGACATGGTCAAGACAATCTCCTGCAGTTCAAACCGAGCATCAGTATGGGGAAGAAAGGTGATTTGAGTGCCTTTGAACGTGGCATGGTTGTTGGTGCCAGAAGGGCTGGTCTGAGTATTTCAGAAACTGCTGATCTACTGGGATTTTCACGCACAACCATCTCTAGGGTTTACAGAGAATGGTCCGAAAAAGAAAAAAAATCCAGTGAGCGGCAGTTCTGTGGGCGGAAATGCCTTGTTGATGCCAGAGGTCAGAGGAGAATGGGCAGACTGGTTCGAGCTGATAGAAAGGCAACAGTGACTCAAATCGCCACCCGTTACAACCAAGGTAGGCCTAAGAGCATCTCTGAACGCACAGTGCGTCGAACTTTGAGGCAGATGGGCTACAGCAGCAGAAGACCACACCGGGTACCACTCCTTTCAGCTAAGAACAGGAAACTGAGGCTACAATTTGTACAAGCTCATCGAAATTGGACAGTAGAAGATTGGAAAAACGTTGCTTGGTCTGATGAGTCTCGATTTCTGCTGCGACATTCGGATGGTAGGGTCAGAATTTGGCGTAAACAACATGAAAGCATGGATCCATCCTGCCTTGTATGGAGCATCTTTGGGATGTGCAGCTGACAAATCTGCGGCAACTGTGTGATGCCATCATGTCAATATGGACCAAAATCTCTGAGGAATGCTTCCAGCACCTTGTTGAATCTATGCCACGAAGAATTGAGGCAGTTCTGAAGGCAAAAGGGGGTCCAACCCGTTACTAGCATGGTGTACCTAATAAAGTGGCCGGTGAGTGTACATCTACCTATATATACAGTATATATATATATATATATATATATATATATATATATATACCGTATATACTCGAGCATAAGCCGACCCGAGTATAAGCCGACCCCCCTAATTTTGCCACAAAAAACTGGGAAAACTTAATGACTCGAGTATAAGCCTAGGGTGAAAAATGCAGCAGCTACCGGTAAATTTCAAAAGTAAAAATAGATACCAATAAAAGTAAAATTAATTGAGACATCAGTAGTTTAAGTGTTTTTGAATATCCATATTGAATCAGGAGCCCCATATAATGCTCCATAAAGTTTGATGGGCCCCATTAGATGCTCCATATTAAAATATGCCCCATATAATCCTGCATAAAGAGTAATAAGGGCCCCATAAGATGCTCCATAGAGATATTTGCCCTATATAGTGCTGCACAAGTGTTATGGCCCCATACAGATGCTCCATACAGCCACTTGCCCCTTATAGTGCTGCACAAGCGTTATGGCCCCATAAGATGCTCCGCACAGCCACTTGCTCCTTATAGTGTTGCACAAGCGTTATGGCCCCATACAGATGCTCCGCACAGCCACTTGCCCCATATAGTGCTGCACAAGTGTTATGGCCCCATACAGATGCTCCGCGCAGCCACTTGCCCCTTATAGTGCTGCACAAGTGTTATGGCCCCATACAGATGCTTCGCACAGCCACTTGCCCCATATAGTGCTGCACAAGTGTTATGGCCCCATACAGATGCTCCGCACAGCTACTTGCTCCTTATAGTGCTGCACAAGTGTTATGGCCCCATAAGACGCTCCGCACAGCCACTTGCCCCATATAGTGCTGCACAAGTGTTATGGCCCCATAAGATGCTCCACGCAGCCACTTGCCCCTTATAGTGCTGCACAAGTGTTATGGCCCCATACAGATGCTCTGTGCAGCCACTTGCCCCTTATAGTGCTGCACAAGTGTTATGGCCCCATAAGATGCTCCACGCAGCCACTTGCCCCTTATAGTGCTGCACAAGTGTTATGGCCCCATACAGATGCTCTGCACAGCTACTTGCCCCATATAGTGCTGCACAAGTGTTATGGCCCCATAAGATGCTCCGCACAGCCACTTGCCCCATTTGCTTTTGCTGCCATAAAAAAAAAAATCACATACTCACCTCTCCATCGCTCAGGACCCCGGCACTTTTACCTGCTCCTCGTGCGGCTCCGTCTTCGGCACTGACGTTCAGCAGAGGGCGCGCACTGACTACGTCACCCCGCCCTCTGACCTCAGCGTCACTGCCAGAGGACGATGAAGACAGAGCCGCACTGGAATGAGGAGGGGTAAATATCGCGCTGCGCTCCCCCTCCCCGTATACTTACCTGCTCCTGGTGCTGTGTCCCTGCTTCTTCCCCGGCGCTGCATCTTCTTCCTGTATTGAGCGGTCACCGTTACCGCTCATACATTAATGAATATGCGGCTCCACCTCTATGGGAGGTGGAGCCGCATATTCATTTCTGTAATGAGCGGGACCATGTGACCGCTCAGTACAGGAAGAAGCTGCAGCGCTGGAAGAAGCAGGGACGTCCAGGGACCGCGCCGGGAGCGGTTTAGTATAATTACACAGCCCCCGCCCCCCCTCACCTGCCGACCCCCGGGTATGACTCATGTATAAGCCGAGAGGGGGACTTTCAGCCCCAAAAAATGGGCTGAAAATCTCGGCTTATACTCGAGTATATACGGTATATATATATATATATATATATATATATATATATACACTGCTGAAAAAATAAAGGGAACACTAAAATCCAACATCCTAGATATTACTGTATGATAGGCCTGGAGTTGGAATGATGCTCAAAATCAAAGTGGAAAATGAAGTTACAGTCTGATTCAACTTCAGTGGAAATGCCTCGGGACAAGGAAATTATGCTTACCTTACCACTGTCACATATTCCTCCCCTCTGCCCAAAGCCGGGGGTTTTGGCACTTTCACCCGCTAGGCAGGGGACTCTGGACAAGGCATCTGCATTCCCGTGTAATTTTCCTGGCCTTTGTTCTTCATAAAAAGCGAACTCTTGGAGGCCCAAGAACCACTTAGTCATTCCTACCCTTCTTTTCCCTCAACCACCTCAGTGAGGCATGGTCAGATACCAGCTTAAACCTACGGCCTAGCAGGTAGTACCTCAGGGTATCCAAGGACCATTTTAGGACCAAGCACTCTTTTTCAACTATGGCATAGTTTCTTCCACATGAAGAGAGCTTCCAACTCAGATACAGGATGGGATGCTACTCCTCATTCACCTCCTGAGACAGTACGGCTCCCCAACCAACTGCTGACGCATCTGTCTGTACGATGAACTCCTTGCTGAAGTCTGATGCGACCAGAACCGAATTCTTACATAGAGCCTGCTTCAGCTTCTGGAAAACCATCTCAGTCTCTTCAGACAATTTAACTAATTTCGATCTTATGCCTTGAAGGAGGTCTGTCAATGGTGCGGCAAACATGGCATACCTTGGACTAAACTGTCAGCAGTAACCCACAATTCCAAGAAATGCTCTTGCTCTTGGACAGTGGTTGTGGCCATTTCTGGATCGGCTCAGTCTTGCTTATTTGGGGCTTGATTTCCTCCCTCCTGATGACATAGCCTAAATATTTGGCCTCTTCCTTTCCAATGGCACATTTCTTTGGGTTTATGGTGAACCCTGCATTCCTCAACGCATCCAGCACAGCCTGTATCTTTGGTAGATGACTACCCCAGTCTGGGCTGAAGACTACAATGTCATCCAGGTGGGTGATGGCATACTTCTTATGCGGTGCCATGACTCAATCTATAGCCCTCTGAAGGTTGCTGGGGCCCCCTGTAGACCAAAAAGCATTCTGGTGTATTGGAAGTACCCATCAGGTGTCGAGAAAGCTGTCTTCTCCTTAGCACTCTGGGAAATGGGAATCTGCCAGTAGCCCTTCGTCAGGTCAAGGGTTGTAATGTACCTTTCGGTCCCCAGTCTCTCAATGAGTTTGTCCACCTGGGGCATCGGATACGCATCAGATTTGGAGACTTCATTCAGTTTGGAGCGCAAAATTGGCTGGAACAGATAGCGGACGCCATGTTGCACTTGCAGAGTCACTGATATGCCTATGCAGTGGAAACCCCACACAAGCAATCCCACTTTGGAAACTACACCTCTCAAAGAATATATCTAGAGGTGTGGTGAGAGTCTTAAACCCACAGGTGCTTCAGAGAGCTTTATAACATTGAGAAGTGAAAATGACAATTGAAATTTTTCCCACAAAAATGTTGCTTTATCCACAGCTTTTTCACTTTTACAGGGGTAACAGTAGAAAATGGACCCCAAAATTTATTTTGCCATTTCTTTTCAGTATGCTGATACCCCATATGTGGTGGAATTCTACTGTTTGGGTACACGACAGGGCTCAAACTCTGACAGCGGCATTTAACAAGCGCTTCTGGCCATTGGGCTGGAAATGCGCGCACCGCTGGCCCCCGCCACGTGATCGGGAGTCAGTGATGCATCGGCATGACAACCAGAGGTCTCCTGAAGACCTCTATGGTTGTTGATTAGTGTTGAGCATTCCGATACCGCAAGTATCGGGTATCGGCCGATACTTGCGGGTATCGGAATTCCGATACCGAGATCCGATACTTTTGTGGTATCGGGAATCGGTATCGGGATTAATATCAATGTGTAAAAGAAAGAATTAAAATAAAAAATAGGGATATACTCACCTCTCCGACGCAGCCTGGACTTTACCGCCGTAACCGGGAGCCGTTGTACCTAAAAATGCTCACTTGAAGGGCCTTAGATGACGTCACGGCGCTCTGATTGGTCCGTAGCGGTCGCGTGACCACTACGCGACCAATCACAAAGCAGTGACGTCACCTAAGGTCTTTCAAGTGCTTGAAAGACCTTAGGTGACGTCACTGCTTTGTGATTGGTCGCGTAGCGGTCATGCGACCGCTACGGACCAATCAGAGCACCGTGACGTCATCTAAGGCCCTTCAAGCGCGCATTCTTAGGTACAACGGCTCCCGGGTACGGCGGTAAAGTCCAGGCTGCGTCGGAGGGTGAGTATATCCCTATTTTTTATTTTAATTCTTTCTTTTACACATTGATATGGATCCCAGGGCCTGAAGGAGAGTTTCCTCTCCTTCAGACCCTGGGAACCATACAGGATACCGTCCGATACTTGGTGTCCCATTGACTTGTATTGGTATCGGGTATCGGTATTGGATTAGATCCGATACTTTGCCGGTATCGGCCGATACTTTCCGATACCGATACTTTCAAGTATCGGACGGTATCGCTCAACACTATTGTTGATGTCAGATTTCTGTAAGCGCCACCATGTGGTCGTCGCTCATAGCAATGCTGTAATTCAGCTACATAGGAGCGACCTGAGCATCGCTCCTATGTAGCAGAGCCGATCAGGCTATGCCAGCTTCTAGCATCCCATGGAGGCTATTGAAGTATGGCAAAAGTAAAAAAAAGTTTTAAAAAATATAAAAAAAAAATACAAAAGTTCAAATCACCCCCCTTTCGCCACATTCAAAATAAAACAATAAAAAAAATAAACATACACATATTTGGTATTGCCGCATTCAGAATCACCCGATCTATCAATAAAAAAAAGGATTAACCTGATCGATAAATAGCATAGAGAGAAAAAAACTTCAACTTGGCATGCAAAAAATAAGCCCTCACCCGACCCGAGATCACGAAAAATTGAGATGCTACGGGTCTCGGAAAATTGCAAATTTTTTTTTTTCTTTCCAGCAAAGTTAGGAATTTTTTATTACCACTTAGATAAAAAAAGAACCTAGACATGTTTGGTGTCTATGAACTCCTAATGACCTGTAGAATCAAAATGGCGGTCAGTTTTAGCATTTAGTGAACCTAGCAAAAAAGCCAAACATAAAACAAGTGTGGGATTGCACTTTTTTTTGTAATTTCACCGCACTTGGAATTTTTTTCCTGTTTTCTAGTACACGACATGGTAAAAAAAATATTTTCGTTCAAAAGTACAACTCGTCCCGGCAAAAATAAGCCCTCACATGGCCATATTGACGGAAAAGTAAAAAAAGTTATGGCTCTGGGAAGGAGGGGAGCGGAAAAGGAAAAAGCAAAACCGAAAAAAGCTCCGGTCATTAAGGGGTTAATATATGTATTTATTGGTATAATATATTTTGTTCATTATCTTGTGATATTTTTTCTTATATTTTATAATTTTTTAAAGCTTCTTTTTATTTATTTTTTTACCTTGTTCCATTAGGGGACATCACCTTTCACTTCCCGATCGCTGATCTATTACCATGCAATGCTGAACATGAACAGATATTTCTTCTTTTATAGTATAGTTTATTGTGATAAAGTGATTGGAATATAGCATGATAATGTGAGGATGGCATCACCTCCCCTCACCCCTGCTCTGCATACTTTCAACTGTATCTGCATTTTTATCCCAAGGGAGTTCAATAGGAACACCATTGCTTTGTAAATGCCACAATAAATGATCCTCTCCGTCTTTAAGGGTATGTGCACACGTCAGGATTTCTACAAGAAATCCGCATTTTTTTTTTTGCGTTTTTTCCCGTTTTTTTCCCTTTTTTTTAGCATTTTGCAAGCGAAATTAGCTTGCAGAATCCTAAAGTTTTCCAAGCGATCTGTAGCATCGCTTGGAAAACTGACTGACAGGTTGGTCACACTTGTCAAACATAGTGTTTGACAAGTGTGACCAACTTTTTACTATAGATGCTGCCTATGCAGCATCAATAGTAAAAGATAGAATGTTTAAAAATAATAAAAAAAATAAAAAACATGCTTATACTCACCTGCAGACAGCTGATCTCCTCAGCGGCGTCCGTTCCTATAGATGGTGTGTGTGTGCAGGACCTTCCATGACGTCACGGTCACGTGAGCGGTCACATGACCGGTCTCGCGACCAATCACAAGACCGCGACATCATCGCAGGTCCTTCACCGCACACCAGCTATAGGAACCGAAGCGGCAGCATGCACCGGAGAGGCGGGAAGACTCCGGTGCCATCGAAGGTGAGTATATCACTATTTATTATTTTAATTCTTTTTTTTTGACCAATTATATGGTGCCCAGTCCGTGGAGGAGAGTCTCCTCTCCTCCACCCTGGGTACCAACCGCACACAATCTGCTTACTTCCCGCATGGTGTGCGCAACCCCGTGCGGGAAGTAAGCAGATCAATGCATTCCTAGGTGAGCGAAACCCCGCAATTCCGCAAATTTAAAGGGCCACTGTCACCCCCTCCAGCCGTTATAAACTAAAAGAGCCACCTTGTGCAGCAGTAATGCTGCAGTCTAACAAGGTGGCTCTTTTAGTTTTTGATTCCGTTATTCCCTCAATAAAGCGTTTTAAAATTTGCCCTAACTACCTGTCTGTAGACCTGGAGGCAGCATTACTGCTGCACAAGGTGGCTCTTTTAGTTTATAACGGCTGGAGGGGGTGACAGTGGCCCTTTAATGAACATGTTGCTTTTTTTTCCGCAATACGATTTTTTAGCGGAAAACAATGCAACATTTGCACAAAAAAATGCGTAATACCCTGAAAATAATGGGAGGCATATGTTAGCGTTTTTTTCGCATTTTTATCACGTTTTTATAGCGAAAAAATGCGAAAAAAACGCGAAAAATACTGAACGTGTGCACATGGCCTAAAAGTTGCGTTTGGAGATAAGCTATTTTGTGACTCAACTGATTGTGTGTGTGGTGGGGGAGGGGGAGCAGAGACTTCTGTTATGTGGCCCCATGATTTCTATGTACGCACCTGACCGCGTGCCAGAAGAGATTATATATTCAATGAAGTATTATATTTTTGCCTGTAATGGTTTGTCCAAGTTTAGTTATAAAGGACATTTTTTTTAAATCACTGCATCCTTCTGAAAAGTAAATTGATTGTAATGTTCTGTAACAGACTACAATTTCCGTCATGAAGGCATTTAATCAAATCAAGCTACAGGGCACAAATGGGAACATCAAGTAATAATGTACCTTCAAAAAGAAAGCAGGAAAACATCTTATTTTTCTCACAGTTTACATTACATGAGGTATCTTTTTCATAAAAAAGAGTTCTATTAAATATGAGATTTCACACCTATGTGTGGAGATAAATTGTCAAGAGCCCCTCGAGTTACCATGTGAACAGGCAATACCATCTAGACAGGAAGCCAACTAATCAATACTGCATCATGTTTTCCTTTCAATGAAGAAAACATTTAAGTCTATGGCTTAAATGAAAATTGCTTCTACGAGATAAAAAGACGATGTTCTTATTTTCTGAATAGTGTAACCCATAATAGAATCTTTAGAGTAAAGAAAGCTGTAATTAAAACATACTTTTGTAATTAATTAATAATAGAATGCTGTAAATTATAATGTGACATCAATTACATATATATCTGTAGATATATATACTGTATATATATATATATATATATATATATATATATATACAGTGGGGCAAAAAAGTATTTAGTCAGTCAGCAATAGTGCAAGTTCCACCACTTAAAAAGATGAGAGGCGTCTGTAATTTACATCATAGGTAGACCTCAACTATGGGAGACAAACTGAGAAAAAAAAATCCAGAAAATCACATTGTCTGTTTTTTTATCATTTTATTTGCATATTATGGTGGAAAATAAGTATTTGGTCAGAAACAAAATTTCATCTCAATACTTTGTAATATATCCTTTGTTGGCAATGACAGAGGTCAAACGTTTTCTGTAAGTCTTCACAAGGTTGCCACACACTGTTGTTGGTATGTTGGCCCATTCCTCCATGCAGATCTCCTCTAGAGCAGTGATGTTTTTGGCTTTTCGCTTGGCAACACGGACTTTCAACTCCCTCCAAAGGTTTTCTATAGGGTTGAGATCTGGAGACTGGCTAGGCCACTCCAGGACCTTGAAATGCTTCTTACGAAGCCACTCCTTCGTTGCCCTGGTGGTGTGCTTTGGATCATTGTCATGTTGAAAGACCCAGCCACGTTTCATCTTCAATGCCCTTGCTGATGGAAGGAGGTTTGCACTCAAAATCTCACGATACATGGCCCCATTCATTCTTTCATGTACCCGGATCAGTCGTCCTGGCCCCTTTGCAGAGAAACAGCCCCAAAGCATGATGTTTCCACCACCATGCTTTACAGTAGGTATGGTGTTTGATGGATGCAACTCAGTATTCTTTTTCCTCCAAACACGACAAGTTGTGTTTCTACCAAACAGTTCCAGTTTGGTTTCATCAGACCGTAGGACATTCTCCCAAAACTCCTCTGGATCATCCAAATGCTCTCTAGCAAACTTCAGACGGGCCCGGACATGTACTGGCTTAAGCAGTGGGACACGTCTGGCACTGCAGGATCTGAGTCCATGGTGGCGTAGTGTGTTACTTATGGTAGGCCTTGTTACATTGGTCCCAGCTCTCTGCAGTTCATTCACTAGGTCCCCCCGCGTGGTTCTGGGATTTTTGCTCACCGTTCTTGTGATCATTCTGACCTCACGGGGTGGGATTTTGCGTGGAGCCCCAGATCGAGGGAGATTATCAGTGGTCTTGAATGTCTTCCATTTTCTAATTATTGCTCCCACTGTTGATTTCTTCACTCCAAGCTGGTTGGCTATTGCAAATTCAGTCTTCCCAGCCTGGTGCAGGGCTACAATTTTGTTTCTGGTGTCCTTTGACAGCTCTTTGGTCTTCACCATAGTGAAGTTTGGAGTCAGACTGTTTGAGGGTGTGCACAGGTGTCTTTTTATACTGATAACAAGTTTAAACAGGTGCCATTACTACAGGTAATGAGTGGAGGAAAGAGGAGACTCTTAAAGAAGAAGTTACAGGTCTGTGAGAGCCAGAAATCTTGATTGTTTGTTTCTGACCAAATACTTATTTTCCACCATAATATGCAAATAAAATGATAAAAAAACAGACAATGTGATTTTCTGGATTTTTTTTTCTCAGTTTGTCTCCCATAGTGGAGGTCTAACTATGATGTAAATTACAGACGCCTCTCATCTTTTTAAGTGGTGGAATTTGCACTATTGCTGACTGACTAAATACTTTTTTGCCCCACTGTATATATATATATATATATATATATATATATATATATATATATATATATATATATATATATATATATATATATATATATATATATACTGTATATAGTGGCATAGCGACTGGTCATGTGATTAATGGGCAGTATGTATCACAGAGGTAGGTGGCCCTCTGATGGAAGCCGGGGTATGTTTTGCTCAGCAGATCTACTGCTGAGGGATTTGTTTTACGTTGGGAAGGCTTCCAGGTGATTGGAGAGATGGGTGGGTCCAGTCACCTACAAACCCACCCAAAGGGATGTGTATGAATACCTAAGATGGCTGTGTGCTTGAGGATCTGTGGTGATGTCATGATCACCTGACTAGCCATGTGATAGATACCTGGGTGTGGTTACACCTATGTAATGGAGGTGTGTTTGGCACATGGGAGCAAGTGCTGGCTAGTCTGAGCCAGAGCAAGGAGGCCTGGGAGATGCCTCTGGATTGGACGGTCTGATAACCATGTGTGATACTGACCGGGGTCAATGAGAAATGTCTGTGGGATACCTCTGAGGATAAGAGGTATCCGGGAACCTGTGCGGCACCAACAGGTAACAGAGAGGGATCCATGTTTTACTGACCAGGGTCAGAGAAAGAGAGAGACTGTGTTTACTCTATGGGATAACTCAGAGGACAAGAGGCATCCGGGAACCTGTGTGATGGTCGCCAACAGGTAACGGACTGTAATCCGTGTTATGCTGACCGGGGCCAGTGAGGGACTGTGGTTCCATTGTAAAGCTGAATATGTACAGATGGTGTTCAGGCTGTTACAAACTACCAAGTTCACGAGGTTGTGGTTTATGCTGATGTGGAAATAAACCTAAGAGACTGTTATTGTAAGAAAATCGTGCCTGAGTGCATTTATCCCGCTGCCAAGTGAGTGTCCCCCAAGAGACGCAGTAAGCATTATCTTACTATCTATGGCTGGTGGCTGGTGCGAGACATGATGTCCCAGATGTGTTCAATCGGATTCAGGTCTGGGGAACTGGCAGGCCAGTCCATAGCTTCAATGCCTTCATCTTGCAGGAACTGCTGACACCTTCCAGCCACATGAGGTCTGGCATTGTCCTGCATTAGGAGGAACCCAGGGCCAACAGCACCAGCATATGGGGTCATGGATATTGGCCTCCCAGCCTAAAAATAGCAGCCCGCAGCAGTAGTCCCTTCAGCCAACACCAGTGACCAAATGTAAACTTTAAACCTCCGTTCATAGCTGTGGGCTCACGCTGTCATTTGATAGCATGGGAACCACGATGATTATTATGTCACCAATCAGAAGCGGTGTTTGCTACACTGTCATTCACATGACAGCACGACAAACACCCTGTCAGGACTCTGAACATTTTTTATTACCTTTTTGTGCATTACTGCCCTTTTCCAAGATGGCGTCTTTGGTCTCATGTGCACTGTGTCTTCCTGCTATAAAACTCCACCCCAGCCTTCAGTTTGTGCTAAAGTATTCTGCCTTGCATCCAGCTCCTGACCTCTGGTGACTCCCTGGCTTTATACCTGCTCCTGTGAACATGTGGGGTTATCCTGCTACTCTGCTCTGAGTTCCTGCTGCATACACCAGTTCCTCCTTCATCTGCTGCTCCTGTTTGCTTCCATCTGCATTTGCTGGACATGTAAGCTGTTTCTGCTCTGCAAGAACCTGAGACTATTACCCAGGCCTCCCTGGTTGAGCTAAGATATTGTTTGAACTGCCTTATAAGCATATCTATCTGTGTTGTGGACTAAGCAAGGACTTATTCGTGTCAAGTATCCTGAGGAATAATTGTGCTTCATAGACTTTCTGCGTGATTGCATTTTCCTCTGAAGTTTCCTATAGACTGCTGAGCTGCATTTGATATTTGCACCAAGTGTTGTGGACTTGAGTTTCTCTCTGCACCTGTTTGAATCACTGTGTGATAATATAGACTTTACCACTTATAAAACTGTGTCCTGTAGTTGTCTTGTTCCACGCAAAGAGTCTCCTGAGTTATCCCCTATAATTATTATACACCCAGTGTTCGAGGGACGAATTCAAACAGTAACAGGGACTTCCTGGTGAAGTCCGTGTTCAGTGTCCATGCCCGAACAGTAGGTGTTCGGGTTCTCCCATCTCTAATTATCAATTTTACAAAAAAGAAAATTGTCAAATTCAAAAGTTTGGGCACCCTTGGAGATTTGTGTGGTCAGATAACTTTGACCAAGGTTTCAGGCCTTAATAAGCCTGTAAGGGGTTATGGCTTGTTCACTACCATTATTAGAAAAGGCCAGGTGATGCAAATTTCCCAGCTTTATAAAAATCTAGCCTCTTCTAACCTTGTGCCAAAAAACAGCTGCAATGGGTTCTTCTAAGCAACTGCCCAGCACTCTAAAAATGAACATCGTGAAGGCCCACAAAGCAGCAGAAGGCAAATCTTTTTCAAGTTGCCATTTCTTCAGTTTGAAATATAATTAAGAAATGGAAGTTCACAGGAAGTCAAGATAATATCTGGAAGATCAAGCAAAATTTCAGTGAGAGCTGCTCATAGGATTGCTAGAGTAGCAAATCAGAACCCTAGCTTAACTGCAGAATACCTTCAGAAAGATTTAACTGACTCTAGAGTTGTGGTACATTGTTCTACTGTTCCTGCACAATTATGGCCTTCATATAGGAGTCATCAGAACAAAACCTCACCTGCATTCTTCCCATAAAATGCAGCATCAGAAGTATGCAAAAGAACATCTAAACAAGCCTATGCATTGTGTAAAAAAGTCCTGTTGACCGATGATGTTAAAATAGAACTCTTTAAACACCATGATCAAAGGTATGTGTATAGAGAAAAGGGCACAGAATTTCACTATAAGAACATCTTGTCAATCATTAACTATGGGGGTGGATCAATGATGCTTTAGGGATGTGTTGCAGCCAACGGCACAGGGAACATTTCTTGGGTAGAAGGAAGAATGGATTCAATGAAATTTCAGCAAATTCTTCTTGCAAACATTACACCATCTGTAAAAACACAAGTTGAAAAAAGAATGTTTTCTACAAATGGATAATGATCCTAAATCCACAATAGACTACTTCAAAGGTCACAATCTGATTTGATCTGAACATCATTGAAAATCTATGGCTAGACCTCAAAATGGCAGTGCATGCAATATGATTCAGGAATCTCACAGAACTGAAAATATTTTGCAAGAAAGGATGAAAATCCGTCAAACAAGAATTGAAAGACTCTTGGCTTGCTAGAAAAAGTATTTACAAGCTCTGATACTACAAAATGGGGTGCTGCTAGGTACTAACCATGCTGGGGGCCCAAAATTTTGCATCTGCCCATTTTTCTTTTTGTAATTTTGTAATGCAAATGTCATGACTCTGGACAGGATGGTTTCGCCTCCATCCTTGTCAGGTCAGAGTTAATTCAGTCTGCCTCACTTTGGTTTTGGTGTGGATATTTAAATGTTGGCAGTACCTGCATGTAGAGTCGGTGATACTTCTGTATACTCAGTTAGTGATTGCTGACCCAGGTGACTCATCCTTATACGTGTGCCTCTGTGCTTGTGTGCCTTGCTGTTTATGATTCGGTCTGTCCCCTGACTTCGGCCTCTGTATTCTGCTTTTGTACTGCTCTGTCTCTCCTGGTTATCTGACCCCCTTGGCTTGTCCCCGTTTACTCTGTCTTGTCCCTAGGTACTGCACTTTCATCTGGCTTCTGACTCTCGGCTCTCCTTGACCACGTTCACTGTCTTTGCCCTATGCTCTGCATGCTCTGTGTCCTTCCCTGCACTCAAGTGCGGTGGCTCCGCCCCCCCTGGTCATTTGATTGCTCAGTGCCAGGTCCTGTGCTCACTACACTAGTCTAAGGTCTTTGTGCACTGCATTCCTTCTGCCTGCACTCCCTCAGCTCATTCACACGCCCCCTGATAGCGCCCCCTGGCAGCGCCATTGACACCATAGGTGTTATTACATTATCACTGACCCATACAATTTTTCAGGTTTTTTTTTGTGTGTGTGTGTTTGTGTGCTTTCTATGGAACTGCTGCATGCTCTGTCAGATCAGCTATCTAATGGCAGATCAGCTATCTAACCTTACCAAGATGATGCAGAACTTATCAGTTGAGCAAAGAGCGCTGGTTGCTTCTCACCAACAGGTATAGAGGGAATTGGTGGATACCGTTAATGCTGTTTGGGGTGCTTCTTCGGCGTCTGGCAGTGGGGAGGGTAACATGTCTGATGTGTCCTTATCCTCTTCGGAACCCTCTGTCAAACTTCCGGACACTTTTTCTGGGGATAAGAAAAAAATCTGGGTATTTAAAGAGAGTTGTAAATTACTTTTTTTTCTGCATTCTCGGTCCTCGGGTGATGAGAGCCAAAGGGTGGGGATAGTTATTTCCCTGTTACGTGAAGGGCCGCAATCCTGGGCTTTATCCCTATCTCCTACCTCTCCTGAGAGAATGTGGATTGGTTCTTCGAGGCCTTGGGTCTTATAAATGATGAACCTGATCGGGTGAGATTGGCAGATGACACGATGATGAGTCTTACCCAAGGAAAGCGCTCAGCTGAATGGCACTGTTTTGATTACAGGCGATGGGCACCCGAAGTTTCCTGGAATGACTCGGCACTCAGGGGGCTATTCTGACAGGGTCTCTCCAAGCATCTAAAGGATGCCTTGGCCCTGTACCCACTGCCAGACTCTCTGGAGGAGGCTATGACTCAGCCCATCCATATGGACCGCAGGCTGAGAGAAAGAGGTGTTGTGCAATGAGATTCTCCTCTGTCACCAGTGAAATCAGAGTCTTCGGCATTGGTTGAGCACATGGAGGTGAGGGCTGTCTCCATGAAGGAAAAGGAGAGGAGAAGTTGCAGAAAAAAAAAACTCTACTTCTATTGTGGAGAGCCAGGTCATTGGGTAAAGGACTGTCCCTCCTGCCCCCCCAGATTCCAAGGTCTCAGGAAACGACTAGGTCTGGGTAACTGCCAACCAGGTTGTCCAGGCCCACAGGTACTTTTTTTCCTCAGCCTTCAAACTATTGTTAAAAGTGGAAGTTGGTGTGAACAATTGTTTTTCTTCCGCTTTTGTGGATTGCGGGTCTTCAGTGAACTTGATTAACTCGAGGTTGGTGGCCCACTCTGAGATAGGAACAGTCAGGTTGGAAAAACCCATGAGTGTGGTGGCTATTGACTCCACCCCGCTCACCAAGGACGGCATCTGCTCTGTTACTAAAGAATTCATCCTTAAGGTGGGGTCTGTTCATTTGGAGCAGATAGCCTGTTTCGTTCTGGACAACCTCCCTGCTGGTGTCATCTTGGGGTTTCCTTGGCTGCAATGTCATAAACCAGTCATTGACTGGGAGGCCTGGGAAATTGTTAAATGGGTGTCCAACTGTGAAAACAAATGTCTGGATTCTGTGTCTTTATAATCCGTTGGTCTAAAGGGTATTCTTGAGTACCTGAAAGACTTCGAGGACGTGTTCTCCAAAAGTCAAGGCGAGGGGTTACTACCACACCACCCTTTTGATTGTGCCATTGACCTGATTTTTGGGGCTAAATTGCCAAAAGCCCGATTGTTTAACCTTTCTGGTCCCGAGCGGGTCGCCATGAAGAAGTACATATCTGAGAGTCTTCGCAAGGGGCATATCCGTCCTTCCATGTCTCCTCTTGTTGCAGGGGTTTCCGCCCATGCCTTGACTTTCGGGAACTAAATAAAATTACTGTAAGAAACACATATCCCCTCTCCCTCATTCCTGATTTGTGTAACCAATTGTCTGGGGCCAAATGGTTTTAAAAATTAGATTTACGAGGGCATACAACCTCATCCGGGTGCAGGAGAGGGATGAGTGGAAATCTGTGTTTCTCACCTCAGAAGGACTGTTTGAAAATTTAGTTATGCCATTTGGTCTGACCAATGCCCCTGCGGTTCTCCAAAACTTCATCAATCATGTGTTCTCTGATTGTATTGGGAGGTTTGTGGTTATATACTTGGATGACATTCTGGTTTATTCACTTGATAAGCAATCACATATTGGTCACCTTCGGGCGGTTCTTCACAGTCTCAGGGAGAACCAACTTTTCGCCAAGCTAGAGAAATGCCCAGGAATTGCCTTTCTTGGGGATCGTTATCTCTAGTGAGAGCTTTTGCATGGATCCCAAAAAGGTGCAGGCCATTGTTGATTGGGTTTAACCCGGGACCTGAAGGGCCTTCAGCGCTTTTTGGGATTCGCCAATTACTACCGGAGGTTTATTAAAGGGTTCTCTCAGGTGGTCAAGCCCTTCACTGACTTAACACAGAAGGGGGCTGATGTTAAGATCTGATCTGTGTCAGCTGTAGCGGTGTTTCTCACTCTCAAAAAATGTTTTATGACTGCCCTGCTTCTGGTACAACTGGATCCATTGAAACCTTTTGAGGTAGAGGATGATGCCTTGGAAGTGGGGTTGGGGTGGTGCCCGCCACCTTGACCAACCTCAGACCATGCACCTTCTTCTCCAGGAAGTTCTCCCTGGCGGAAAGAAATTATGACGCGGGTAATCGGGAACTTCTTGTGGTTAAGTTGGCCTTTGAAGAATGGAGGCATGTTTTGGAGGGGGCAGTTCATCCCATTACTGTAGTTACTGACCATAAAAACCTGGCGTATATTGAGTCTGCTAAAAGGGTGACCCCAGGCAAGTCAGATGGTCACTTTCTTTTTTCCCTGTTCCTGTTCTCGAAGAATGTGAAGGCTGATGCATTGTCCCGGAGTCTGGATCTAGTTTCTCCCCCCGAGCCTCCATCCTCCATTATTCAACCCGGGGTGGTGGTGGCTGATGTGTCTGTAGGTTTGGAACGGGAGATTCGTGAAGCCCAGTCCCAGGCCTTTGAGCAAGGTATCATCCCAAAAAAGATGGTAGATCATATCAGATATCTCCATCCCAAATTACCAACTCTATACTTGATCCCTAAACTTCATAAGGATCCATTAGATCTGATGCAAGGCCAATCATTTCGAGTAATGGGCGTCTATGTGAGATCATTTGCAATTTTATCAATTATTACTTGAAATCTCTTGTAGTTACCCTCCCCTCCTACATACAGGACACTGCTGCTGCCCTACAGAGAGTGAATCACCTCTGCCTTGAAAATCATATGCTAATGGTTACTGCTGATGTAGAGATGAGGATGGTTTGAGAGCAACAGCCTTGTATCTTCGAGCTACTAATTTAAAACCATCATTAATTAATCTGATCCTGACCCTCCTTGAATTTGTCCTAAAACACAATATCTTCACCTTTAATAGGGACATGTACTTACAAACCCAGGGTACTACGATGGGGGCCTCTTTTGCCCCCTCTTATGCAAGCCTTTTTAGGGGCCTGGGAGAGGGACATCTTTCAGGAAGACAATATCAGTGAGGTACAGTGTGTGCAGGGATGCACACGATACATTGACAATGTTTGGTTCATTTGGGAAGGCACGGTGGATAGTTTACATACCCTGATGGAAAAATTGAATAAAAATGATCTCAACATCAAATTAACGTACAAATTCGGAAGAGAATTGGAGTTTCTTGACTTACAAATCATAACATCCCAGGACGGTATGACTTCAATTGATCTATATAGAAAACCCAAAGCCACGAATTCTTTACTGCACACCACTTCATCGCATCCCCCTACCACCATAAAAGGTATCCCTTCTGGTCAATTTCTAAGGGCTCATAGGATTTGCTCTGAGAACAGTACTTTTGAAGACCAGGCCTTAGACCTATCAGCGAGGTTTAGGAGCAGAGGCTATAGCAAGCGTAGCATTAGAAAGGTCTACAAAAAGGCCAAAAAAGCTCAGAGACACAAACTGCTATACCCGACTCCGAAAAATTCTGGATTACAGGATGTACAGGTAAGATTCATCTCTACCTATAATACCCAATGGGAGGATCTAAAACATCTTTTAAAAATGCATTGTAACATTTTAATGACAGATCCGATCCATCGACAAATTATCCCACCATATCCAGCAATCACCATAGCAAAAAGAATCTGCAATCTTAAGGATTTGCTAGTATATAGTCACTATGATCCACCACCAGTTCAGTCAAGCCAGCCATTATCATAAGGTTTTTTTTTCCATGTGGCATATGTAAAGCTTGAAAAAAGAGAGAGAATCAAACTGTAAGGTCAAATAATGAACACGAATAAAAATGTATGATGCAAAAAATTGTTTTTTATTATTGTTGAAGACAAAACCAGGGGAGGAAGGAATGGCAACACAGTACTGGTAACACACAGTGTGTATCTGCCCATAAAACACACAAAACCAAAAAATAAGTCATGTAAAACTGACAACCTTACAGTTCGGTTCTTTCTCTTTTTACTATCTGAATTTTGTCGAATGGTCTGCCATTCATTCCATAGCAAGCACCTGATCATTTTCTGTTGTGTACTAACACGGCATAATTATCACTTTTGGTCTTTTCTGCTGCTTGTGAAGTGTGTAATTCTTCATATGTAAAACTTGTAGCAATCTAAGAAAATCACATATTTTTCTAAACTCAAATCTAAATCCTATACCATCAGAAAACACCTTACGTGCTCATCACGTGGAGTAATATACCACCCCACATATCCCTGTAACCGGATCTACATTGGTCTGAACACACAGGAATTAAAAATTAGATTGAGAGAGCATATTAGAGACATTGAAAAATAAAAAAATATTGAAGATACATCACTCCTTAAAACATTGCCACATCATTTCAAAACCCACCACAATTCCAACCCCACTGGCCTCATCTTTATCGGTATTGACCAAATCAATCTGGGCTTTCGTGGGGGGGATTTGGGCAGATTTCTGGCCCAACAGGAAAGCCAGTGGATCTATCGGCTGAATACTATGACTCCCCTTGGTCTCAATGAAAGTCTTGCTTTCAACTCTTTTTGGTAGTATTTTTTCTTGTAGTAGTTTCCTAGGTTTAGGTTTTAAGGTCTTTCATTCTTTATTCCCCTCATGTTCTTTTTACCCATTTTAAATATCACTAATTCCTTTATCTTTACTTACCTCAGGTGCCTGTTTATATAGCCAAATTCCTCGCAAGGACATCATCTTGACCGGTAACCCTTTTTCTTTGCATCTGTGACCTCTCATGGTGTTGGCCCGTACTTTTGGACCTCTTGTTGGAATAAAGAGAGAAGAGTAATATTGACAGATTCATCTCGACATTTTAGGTCTGATATGAAGAGGTTTAAAATTCAAGTAGGCATCGGACTTTATGGGACTGAATATTCATACTATTTATTCATATCTTTATATTTTATTTATGTACCTATTTTGTATGCACATCTTGCACTTGTGCATCTATATGAGAATCTATGTACTGTGTATATATATATAATATTATATATCTTATTTTACTGCTTTTGGTATATACATTTTTATTTGCTTCATTGCACTAATGCACTTTATAGCATTTTTTTTTGCCTTGCCCTGAGCGCAGCCTTGTTTACTTGTTCACCAGTTTACAGCTTGCATTTCAGTATGCAACATCCCACTTTTTATGCCATCCTCACCTTCCCTTCTCATCTCTGCATTTCACCAATTTTATAATTCGCCCCTTTCTCACCATTCGACAGTGTGTCTTGTTCTATGTGAACATTGTTAATCCCATAATTTCCCATTTTTATTATTTATTTATTTTCATCGCACATCACCAGCGCTCCTATTTTATTCAATTACTTTATAATTTAATTTTTTTGTCTATTCCTTCTTTAAAAAGCTATTTTAGTCTCATGTTCCTATGGCCAATTTTGGACATACTACCCTATTTAAATTCAGGCCTTTGCACACTCCTGCTATTGTCTCATTGGCAGCCTGAATGCTCATTTTATTCTCTTCAGGTCCCACCTTACACTTTTCCAATCACTTCCATTCATTCTCTCTCCACACTTCTTCCGTCCACTCGTGCACATGCGCTGGACACATGCCTCTCTCTGACCTCCGGAAGTGCTCCATATGTGACCGCGGTGCGTTCCACTGCGTGTCACGGAGCACCTTTCCGGAAGTCCCATTAGCATGTGAGACTGATTCCAGCAGCATACGCCATTGAGAGCGCCTGGGAATTCCACTCCCTGTCTTCGTCACATGCTTTACAGCATCACTTACAGGCACCCAATCATATATAAATTTACACCCACCTTAGTACCTAAGGTTTGAAATGATACTCAAAATCAAAGTGGAAAATCAAATTACAGGCTCATCCAACTTCACTGGAAATGCCTCAAGACAAGGAATTGATGCTCAGTAATGTGTGTGGTCTCCATGTGCCTGTATGACCTCCCTGCAACACCTAGGCATGCTCCTGATGAGGCGGAAGATGTTCTCCTGAAGGATCTCCTCCCAGACCTGGACTAAAGCAACAGTCCAATCCTGGACAGTCTGTGGTGCAATGTCGTGTTGGTGGATGGAACGAGACAGGATGTCACCGATGTGCTCTATTGAATTCAGGTCTGGGGAACAGGCAGGCCAGTCCAGCACATCAATGCCTTCATCATGCAGGAACTGCTGACACACTTCAGCTACAAGGCCTAGCATTGTCATGCATCAGAAGGAAACCAGGACCCACTGCACCTGCATATGGTCACAAAATGGGTCTGAGGATCTCATCCCTGTACCTAATAGCAGTCAGGGTACCTCTAGCTAGCACATGGAGGGTGTGCAGCCCACCAAAGAAATGCTTTCCCCCAAATTACTGACCCACTGGCGGTCATGCTGGAGGATATTGCAGGAAGCAAAACATTCTCCATGGCGTCTCCAGATTCTATCATATCTGTCACATGTGCTCAGTTTGAAGCTGCTCTCATACGTGAGGAGCACAGGGCACCAATGTAGAATCTGCCGATTTTGGTGTTCTCTGGAAAATGCCAATCGGCTTTCATGGTGTTGGGCTGTAAGCACAACACCCACTTGTGGATATCAGGCCCTCATATCACCCTCATTCTAGTCAGTTTTTGACAATTTGAGCAGACACATGGATGTTAGTGGCCTGCTGGAGGTCATTTTGCAGGGCTCTGACACTAGTCCTCTTATTTTTCCTTGCACAAAAGAGGAGGTAGTGGCCCTGCTGCTGGGCTGTTGCCTCCTATGGCCTCCTCCACATCTCCTGGAGTACTGGACTGTCTCCTGGTATCAGCTCCATGTTCTTGACACTGTGCTGACAGACACAGCTACCCTTCTTGCCCCAGCTCGCATTGATGTGCCATCCTGGATGAGATGCAAAACATGAGCAACTTCTGCCTAATGCTACTGTACCTCTAGGGGTAAAAGCAATAACATAATGCAAAAGAGACGAAAACAACATCCAAAAAGGATGAGAACAGAGAAATTGTCTGTGGTCACCACCTGTAGAACCACACCTTTATAGGATTTTCTTGCTAAATGCCTATTATTTCTACCTGTTGTCTGTTACATTTGGACAACAGCAGAAGAAATTGATTCACAATCGGTGTTGCTTCATAACTGGACAGGTTGATTTCACAGGAGTATGACTGACTTGAAGTTACATTGTGCTGTTTAAGTGATGCCTTTATTTTTTGAGCAGTCTAGCAATAAGCTTGTCCATAGACATTTGTTTTTCCAAATTGAATAACTTCATACTTGATAACTGAATTTTATGCTATGACTCTATGAGTTTCAGTCACATGAAAACAAACCTAACAATAATGTGGTAAAGATTCTGCTCATGTGCCTACCACAAAATACTAAAATAACTCAAGAAACCATAGTAATGACTTCCTTTTATCTATTTAAATCAAGAAAAACTATAATAGGCAATGCTGCTGCTCCATAGTAATGTGAAAACAATATATTCAGCTTCATGAAGGCTGCATAGTCTATCATAATTGGTATATTGCACAAACAGTGATCAAAGATAACACTTTTGATACTATATTGGAGAGATAATACTAAAAAAGTCATGTCAATTCAGCAAACTAGACATTTGTCTAGTAAAAATAAGGTATAATATTTCGGCTGTAGTAGAATGAGACTTAAAGATCTTTCATACTTCCATATCAGTCACTATGGGTATGTGCACACGTTGTGGATTTGCCTGTGGAATTTTCCGAGCGGATTCTTCCTCTCTTGCCAGAAAACGCAGTCTAAAATAGGCGCAGATTTGATGCATTTTTTGTGCAGATTTTCATGCGTTTTTTCATGCGGATTTGTATGCGTTTTTGCAAGCTAAATAAAGATATATTACGGTATTTAACAAAAAAAAAAAAATCGTGATATAATTTCTTTGTCCAACCTCTTCTTTTACATACTCCGCTGAATACCATAATATCATTACATACCATGTTCAAACATAATCTTTACACACACAAAGCAAATATAAGTGAATATATATATACATCTATAGCTAGATAGATATAGGAAAAAATGCAGTCAGCACTCCATAGCTTAAAGGTGAAAAAATGTGGTTTTATTTCAAACCCACAAGCTAGATAGAAAGAGATATATCTATAGATAGATATATCTATAGATAGATAGAGATAGATATATCTATATATAGATACCTATAGACAGGGCCATCTTCAGCACCCGGGCAAGTGCCAGGGCCCTGAACAGGCAGGGGGCCTACTTGCCGTCGGGGACACTGGCCATATAGTGCCAGCCCCCGTGAGTGGACCCCCTGCCTGCTCCGGGCTCCGGCACTTGCGATACTTACCTCTCCCGGTTCCAGCGCTGCAGCGTCTTCCATCTTCTGACTGTGACGTTCAGGTCAGAGGGCGTGATGACGTCACCAGTGCGCGCCCTCTGCCTGAGCAGTCGCAGCACAGAGAGCAGGAAGACGCCGACGGTGAGGAGTCCAGAGCAGAGCAGTGTCAAGCAACGAAAGGTGAGTATTTCATTTTTTTTATATTTGGAACAATATATGAGGACCATCAGAAGGGGCCCATATATGGAGCATTATATGGGGCTAATTCTATATGGAGTATCTTATGGGGCCAATAATATAGGGAGCATCTTATGGGGCCAATTCTATAGGGAGCATTATATGGGGCCAATTTAATATGGAGCATTTTATGGGGCCAATTCAATATGGAGCAGTATATGGGGCCAATTACATATGGAGCAGTATATGGGGCCAATAATATATGAAGCATCTTATGGGACTAATTATATATGGAGCATTTTATATGGCCAATTATATATGGAGCATTATATGGGGCCCATTATACATGGAGCATCTTATGGGGCCAAATATTTTTGGAGCATTATATGGGACCCATTCTGTATGGAGCATCATATGGGGCCCATTCTGTATGCAGCAATATATGGGACTCAGTATACTGTATAGGGCCGATCATATACTGTATGGAGCATTATATGAGGCCCATTATATATGGAGCAATAGATGGGGCCCATCATATACTGTATGGAGAATTATATGTGGCTCACTATACTGTACGGAGCATTATATGGGGTCAATTCCATATGGAGCAATATATGCCGCTCATTCTGTATGGAGCCCTCTGTGGTGCCCATTATACTGTATGGAGCATTATATGAGGCTCATTATTCTGTATGGAGCATAATATCGGGCTCATTATTCTGTTTGGAGCAATATGGGCCTCATTATTCTGTATAAAGGACTATGTGGTGCCAATTATACTGTATGTAACAATATATGGGGCCATTATACTGTATGGGGCAATATATGGGGCTCATTATTCTGTTTGGAGCAATATGGGGCTCATTATTCTGTATAGAGGACTATGTGGTGCCAATTATACTTTATGGAGCACTATATGGGGCCATTATACTGTATGGGGCAATATATGGGGTTCATTATTCTGTTTGGAGTAATATATAGGGCTCATTAATTTGTATAGAGGACTATACTGTCCGGTTTCTGAGCTAATGTGGAATGCACAATAGATATCACTCATGTAATGTAAGAAGTAAGTGAAATCTTTAGCATTGTACTATACCTATATTTTTCTCCCGTATCCGTGCATTATGACTTGTGGTATGTCTTAAAGGGTCCCACCGGGACTCTTTCGCCCAGGGCCCATGAAAACCTGGAGCCGGCCCTGCCTATAGATATATCTATCAATCTACCCAATAGATATATCTATCTATACATATATCTTTCTATCTATAGATATCTATCTATCTATACTGTAGATATATCTATCTATAGATAGATATATATAGATAGATATATCTATAGATATAGATATATCTATAGAGAGATAGCTAGATAATACCAAGCCCAATGTTTAGTAATGAGCATAATAAAATGGTACATAAAGAGTTAAATAAAGACACAAAATCTGCATTAGGCTGGGGTCACACTTGCGTGAAACTCGCATGAGTCTCGCACCTCAGTACCTGGCGCTGCCGCCGTCACTCGGACCGGAGTGTTCAGCTGCATAAATACATGCAGCCGCACACTCCGGTCCCCAGTGCTGGCGGTAGTGTCGGTTATTGAGGTGCGAGTCTCGTGCGAGTTTCTCGCAAGTGTGACCCCGGCCTTAAACACAATATCTGTTTAATTTTAAAAAAAAAAAAGGGAAAAAAAATTGCGTGGGCTCCCGCGCAATTTTCAAAACCAGAACAGGGAAAGCCAGCGATTGGGGGCAGATTTTTATAGCCTGGAAAGGGGGTAATACCCATGGATCTTCCAAGGCTATTAATATCAGCTCACAGCTGCATATTTAGCCTTTACTGGCTATTAAAATACCCGGCCCCCCCAAAAATGATGTAGGGTCCCCCTATAATTAATAACCAGAAAAGGCTATGCAGACAGCTGTGGGCTGATATTAATAGCCTAGGTAGGGGCCATGGATATTGCTCAACATCAAAGTTGACATCAAGCCCACGGCTTAGTAATGGAGAGGTGTCAAAAAGACACCTATTCATTACTAATCCTATAGTTGTAACATGTGAAATAAAGACACGGCCAGAATAAAGTATTTTAATGAAATAAAACACCACACAGTTTCCCATATTTATTATACACCTAATTCCTGCGACGCCCTCATTCTCCTGCAAAAAAACAAAATAAACCAACACAAGTACTCCCTGTTCTGATGTAATCGATATTATAACGACTGTCCCATGATGATCTCCCATGTAGACCTGTCACATCGGGAGATGTGACCAGTCTACAGAGGCCTCCGATGATACACTGACAGGAGGTAATACTCCCGCAGTGTAGTTCATTGGAGTTTGCGCTCTCACTTTACGGCACTATAACTGCTTGAGAATTTTCTCATGCAGCGGTGCCGCAAGTGACAGGACAAACTCCAGTGACCTCTATTCGGCAGAGTGATCCACTGTGATTGGATCACCCCCGGTCACTGTATCACCAGAGCCGTATAGAGCAGTCACATCTCCTGATGTGGCCGCTCTACATGGGAGATCGTCTTGGGACACTCATTATTAAATGGATTTTTTTTTTTCAGGTGATCGAGGGCCTCGGGGATTGGTCCACCAATTAGCACACCAATTCTAGATTTCCCATTGATTAACATTGGTTGTGCGCTACACTACGGATTTGATGCAATTCCACTCATCCAAAAATGCTGCGGATCCACATCAAAATCCGCAACGTGTGCACATAGCCTAATAGCTCGTTTATACGACCGTATTTTCAGTACAAGTGATGCCTTTGAAAAAACGGACAGCATTTGGACCAATGTTATTCAATGGAGCAGTGCAGATAAGCAATTTTTTTCTCTGACTGAATCCGTATGTGAAAAAACTCACAGCATGCACTGATTTCTCACAAATTCAAGATTATGTGTGCTTAAAAAAAATCAGATGTCATATAATGCTACAGTATAGCATTTGATTTTTACGGATACATTGCAATTCTGTAACATAGCAAGCTGTAAGTGACCTTGTAAATGATTAATAGATGCTGTAAAAAACGGATTGCATAGGGACAGGCCATGGACGACGGGAGAAAAAAATAGTCCCACTTTTCTGGATGAAACACTGAACGATTTTTTTTTATACACTCGTGTGAACCTAGCCTGTCATTAACTGATTTTCTTTTATTACAAAAACACCTGTCAGCCACTCACTTCTGCATTGTTAGGTGAGCAGTGCTGATGATAACATGTCTGCACAAACCTGCCAGTACAGGTGCATACATGATCAGCAAGTATCATGCATGTGTCCTAGCCTAATGAATAGATCAAGTGCACAATACCTACCGCAAGTGCACAATACCTATGATAGTGCACATGTCCTGCTATGTGCATGTTATGATAGGGCTAGCGGAACGCACCTAATGAAAGTATATATTTTATTAGGATAGATGCGTTCGCAGCCCGGGGTCCACCGTGCAGGAGAACCTGCTGCTAGCAAATAGCGGAACTAATGGCAGTGTTAGCTAACTCTGTTACTTCACAGAGCAGCCGTGAACTCAAAGCGCTGCGCCCTGTTAGACTCCACAGAGGCACAGGCTAACTGTCTAAACAAGAGCAGTCAGTAATCTTGCACGCACACGAAACTCCTCGCCGGAGGTGCCAGCATTCTACGGGCTTATTTCGGCCAGGTCCCTGAACACACAAGCATACGAACTCCTCGCCGGAGGTGCCAGCATTCTAGGGGCTTATTTCAGCCGGGTCCCTGAACACACTCATACAAGACCACACTGGCGCAAAGTACATAAATGAAAGCAATACTAGCGCATGGCCGTGCGGCCATGCAAGCCTTATATAGCTGCAGCAAGTAAAAGACCTTCCTAGAAGGACCAATGAGAGGCTGCCATACCTGAGCATGTGACCCTAAATCTCCACTGAGAGATCTTGCCCTGGGCATGCTCAGTGTGTGCCAAGCAGGACTTAGTCCTAGCACCTACAGGACCTTCCTGAAAGGACCAATGGACTTAGCTGCAGTATCAGACCATGTGACCCTCGATCTCCACTGAGAGATTTTACTCAGGGCATGCTCAGAACGAGAAGAGCAAGACTTAGTCCCAGAAGCATCTGCTCGCCACTGCCCAGCACTGACTTCAAAGGCAGAAGCAGGAAAAGCAGCAGTAACTCTTTGTACAGAGTGGGACTGAGAAAGATGCTGGGACTGACGTCTCCGCTGAGCAGGCTCTACTATGGCAGGAGAAGAATGGGAGACTGCAGCGGAGATGGCCCGAGATTCCCCCTGTGCAGAGGCGGGAACTCAACCCCTAACATGGCCACCCCCTCCTTGGGCCTCACCACGCTCGAAGGCAGCAATGAGCTGCGGAGCCCGAATGTGCTCAACAGAATCCCAGGACCTGTCCTCAGGACCATAACCCTTCCAATCCACCAAATAAAATTTTTTGCCACGTACCACCTTGCACCTCAAAATAGCGTTCACCTCGTAATCGTCCGTAGACGAACCCGATGTCCCAGCAGATGACTCAGAAAACCGGGACATGTATACGGGTTTCAAGAGGGACACATGAAAGGTGTCGGTGATACCCAGGCGTGGTGGAAGGGCCAAACGATAGACCACAGGATTAACCTGTTCGAGGACCTTGAAAGGACCCAAGTAGCGAGGTGCAAATTTAGCGGACTCCACTCGCAGCCTGATGTTACGGGCCGAGAGCCACACTAAGTCGCCAGGAGCAAAGGTCAGAGCGGGGCTCCGATGTGCATCGGCGGAGGACCTCATTCTCTCCTTGGAGGCCTGAATGGCATCCTGAGTGCGGTCCCAAATATCCTGTGCTTCCACAGCCCAGTCTGCCACCCTGGAGTCGGCAGAAGTCACGGGCATAGGCACAGGTACCCGTGGATGCTCACCATAGTTGAGGAGGAATGGGGTTTGTCCAGTGGAGTCGGCAACCGCATTGTTCAGCGCAAACTCTGCCCACGGTAGCAAGGATGCCCAGTCATCCTGTCTGGCTGAAACAAAATGTCGCAGATATGTGACCAAGGTCTGATTGGCCCTCTCTACCAATCCATTCGTCTCGGGATGATATGCGGAGGAAAGATTTAACTCAATGCTGAGAAGACGACAAAGCTCTCTCCAGAACCGAGACGCAAACTGGGGACCCCGGTCACTGACAATCTTGTCTGGCATACCGTGTAGGCGAAAGATGTGCTTTATGAACAACGCTGCCAAGGCCCGTGCCGAAGGTAACCGCAGAAGCAGCACCAAATGCACCATTTTGGAGAAGTGATCGGTGATAACCCAAATGATGGTACAGCCCTGAGACTTGGGCAAACCCACCACAAAGTCCATCCCGACCATCTCCCAGGGCCTGTCTGCCACCGGCAATGGATAGAGTAACCCAGCTGGCCGTTGTCGAGGAGACTTATTTTTGGCGCAGGAGACACATGCCAGAATATAATCCCTGACATCACGGACCATATGTGGCCAATACGTCCTCGCCAGCAGCTCAGATGTCCTTTTTGTCCCAAAATGACCACCCACTCTGGACGAATTAGCCCACGAAAGAACCTCCGGTCGCAAATTGGGTGGTACAAAAGTCTTGCCCGGAGGCACAGACTCTAGCAAAACCGGGGCTACAGTTCTCAGGCTCTCAGTGGGGACAATAAGCCGAGGCTCCTCTTCCTCCTCCACTGATGACACCACGGAGGGAGAGAGCGCATCGGCACGAATGTTCTTCTCCCCAGAATGAAAATGGAGGGTGAAATGGAACCGGGAGAAGAACAAGGACCATCTAGCTTGGCGAGAATTTAACTGCTGGGCTGTCTGTAGGTACACCAGATTTTTATGGTCTGTGAAGACTTGGAAAGGAAAACGAGCTCCCTCCAAGAGATGTCTCCACTCCGAGAAGGCCAATTTCATGGTCAGCAACTCCCTGTCCCCGATGGAATAATTCCTCTCTGCTGGTGAAAAGTTCTTTGAAAAGAAGAAGCAAGGATGCTTCCGACCTTGAGCATCTTTTTGGAAGAGGACTGCTCCTGCACCAACAGATGAGGCATCCACCTCCATGATAAAGGGTTTAGCTGCAGTATCAGACCATGTGACCCTCGATCTCCACTGAGAGATCTTACTCAGGGCATGCTCAGAACGAGAAGAGCAAGACTTAGTCCCAGAAGCGTCTGCTCGCCACTGCCCAGCACTGACTTCAAAGGCAGAAGCACGAAAAGCAGCAGTAACTCTTTGTACAGAGTGGGACTGAGCAAGACGCTGGGACTGACGCCTCTGCTGAGCAGGCTCCACTGCGGCAGGAGAAGAATGGGAGACCGCAGTGGAGATGACCCGAGATTCCCACTGTGCAGAGGCAGGAACTCGACCCCTAACAGTGCAGACATAATGCACTTAGTACTGCTCAGCTCCCAATGTACATAAGTGGCACCTAAAAAAATCTTTCAGGAGGTGTCATTGTCCTTTGAAGACATAAAAATAAAATGTACTTAAAAATAACAATCACCCCTTGGTATATTTATGGGATATAATTAGGGATGAGTGAACCAGAATGGTAGTGTTCGGGGCCTGTACCGAACATGGACTTTTAAGTGGACCAGGCCTGTATAAAGGCCGGATCACAAGTGCCACCGCAATCATGCTCTCATTAGTGTAGGGATAGGGTGCAGCAGGAGTAAGGGACAGATTCTGACTGAAAAATCTCTAAAAAAGCCGCTGTGTATACTCTGAAACCCATATCTGTTGGAGTACTGTGCCATAAGCCGCTGTGTATTCTTCCTTATTGTTTCTTTCAGTGGTCGTGTGTACTCTGCATCCCCCCGTGGGAGTACTGTAACTTTAAGGGTACCGTCACACATTGAAATTTCCATCGCTACGACGTTACGATTCGTGACGTTCTAGCGATATCGTTACGATCTCGCTGTGTCTGACACGCTACTGCGATCAGACACCCTGCTGAGAATCGTACGTCGTAGCACATCGTTTGGAACTTTCTTTCGTCGCTTGATCACCCGCTGACATCGCTGGATCGTTGTGTGTGACAGCGATCCAGCGATGTCTTCGCTTGTAACCAGGGTAAACATCGGGTAACTAAGCGCAGGGCCGCGCTTAGTAACCCGATGTTTACCCTGGTTACAAGCGTAAACGTAAAAAAACAAACCGTACATACTCACCCGTCGGTGTCCTTCAGGTCCCTTGCCGTCTGCTTCCTGCTCTGAGTGCCGGCCGGAAAGTGAGAGCAGATCACAGCGGTGCTGCGCTCTGCTCTCACTGTACGGCTGCACTCAGAGCAGGAAGCAGACGGCAAGGGACCTGAAGGACACCGACGGGTGAGTATGTACTGTTTGTTTTTTTACATTTACGCTGGTAACCAGGGTAAACATCGGGTTACTAAGCGCGGCCCTGCGCTTAGTTACCCGATGTTTACCCTGGTTACCCGGGGACTTCGGCATCGCTCCAGCGCCGTGATTGCAACGTGTGACCGCAGTCTACGACGCTAGAGCGATGATTATACGACGCTGCGACGTCAAGAATCGTGCCGTCGCAGTGATGAAAATTTCAATGTGTGACGGTACCCTAACACTAGAAGTCCCGAGAATTTCAAGATCCCCCCTGAAGTCCTGAGAGAGGGTCAAATGACCCTCAGTCCATATTGACACCTTAATTAGCATCCTTTCATTTGTAAATGTGCTCTTGCCTGATGAATCTGCAGGGGGGATTATCTAAGATAAGAGTGTATAAACAGAAGAATGCAAGCTATTCCTGAAGGCCCCGTCTCACTAAGCGATTTACCAACGATCACGACCAGCGATATGACCTGGCCGTGATCGTTGGTAAGTCGCTGTGTGGTCGCTGGGGAGCTGTCACACAGACAGCTCTCCCCAGCGACCAACGATCAGGGGAACGACTTCGGCATCGTTGAAACTGTCTTCAACGATGCCGAAGTCCCCCTGCAGCACCCGGGTAACCAGGGAAAACATCGGGTTACTAAGCGCAGGGCCGCGCTTAGTAACCCGATGTTTACCCTGGTTACCAAAAAAAACAAACAGTACATACTCGCCTTTCGGTGTCCAGGTCCCTTGCCGTCTGCTTCCTGCTCTGACTGAGCCGCCGTACACTGAGAGCAGAGCGCAGCGGTGACGTCACTGCTGTGCTCTCACTTCTCACTGTACGGCCGGCAGTCAGTGAGAGCAGGAAGCAGACGGCAAGGGACCTGACGGACATCAGAAGGCGAGTATGTACTGTTTTTTTTTTTTTTGGTAACCAGGGTAAACATCGGGTTACTAAGCGCGGCCCTGCGCTTAGTAACCCGATGTTTATCCTGGTTACCAGTGAAGACATCGCTGGATCGGTGTCACACACACCGATTCAGCAATGTCAGCGGGGCCTCAACGACCAAAAAAAGGTCCAGGCCATTCGGACACGACCAGCGATCTCGCAGCAGGGGCCTGATCGCTGGTACGTGTCACACATAGCGAGATCGCTATGGAGGTCGCTGTTGCGTCACAAAACTTGTGACTCAGCAGCGATCTCGCTAGCGATCTCGCTATGTGAGACGGGGCCTTGAGTGTGGGGGTTGCTGCTCACAAGAAAGAGATGCTGGCTTCAGGCTGTGTTCACACGTTGCAGATTATTCGTGGTTTTTTCGCGGTTTTTCCCCTATAAAAACGCTATAAAACCGCAAATAATCTGCTTATATTATGCATCCTATAATTTGTAATGAATTCTGCACTTTTTGTACACATGATGCGTTTTTTTCCGCGGTAAAAACGCATCGCAGTAAAAAACGCAGCATGTTCATTAATTTTGGGTTTTTTTTGTGGATTTCCCACTTAAAATGCATTGGGAAATGTCCGGAAAAAATCGCACCAAAAACGCGTCCAAAACGCGGTAAAAACGCGCAAAAAACGCATGCGGTTTTCTAGCAGATTTCTTGCAGAAAATTTCAGGTTTTCCTCAGCAATTTTCTGCAAGAATTCCTGAACGTTTGCACATAGCCTCACAGTGCCTTTTTTTGCCTGATCGTTTGCATCCTGTTTTGCAGGGGTTGGTGCAGAGAAGGTACAGTCATCCAGAGAATGGCCCGGGGATCGCCTCTGAACTACAGGCTGGTTCCGAGGCGATCCTTCACAGACATACGCCGGCGACATGTCCGCATGTGTTATGTCATCAGTGATGCCCCGGCGATGTGCACGCGCACGTGATCGCCTGCACATCGCCGGGAATCATCTCCCCGTGTGATGGCCCCATTAGGGCCCAGGAGTGACTCCAAAACCCAGAACAGGTGTCAATCTTGAAAGAAAACTGATCAGGAACTGAAGTGTGTCCCTAGCCAAAGAATGTGAGCTGCTCCTGAGTGTCTGCCCCCCCCAGCTGCATTGCATTAGCAAATTTGCATGCAGCTTTATGTACTGTGGGGGAGAAACCTATTTTGTTCACAGGAAAGAAAATGGAGAGAAGGCACACCATTGAAGAGGCATTGGAACTGATTCTGAGCAACACAAACCCTTCTGACTCAGATGGAGAAGACATAGTCCTTCAACCGGATTCGGACTCTGAGCTGTCTTCAGGTTAGGCTGGCTTCACACTCCCTTTTTTGCCTGTTCATTTGGATCCTATGTTTTGCAGGGGTTGGTGCAGATAAGGGTCGGTGCGGGGCAGGTGTGGTGCGTGGGCAGTACGCTGCGGTGCAGGGTGGGTGTGGTGCCTGACTATCTTTTTTATTTTGAACCAAAACAAAATGCTTATTTGAAATAATTTATCTTGCAGATGAGGAGACTCCGCCTCTACCAAAAAAGAGAGCTCGGTTGGCGAGTGAGCCGACAGAGACTGCAAAAGATGGCACAGTGTGGCATGAAGTACAAGTGGGGAAACATCTCCATTTGACCCCAATAGAACCGTACCCTACAGATGGAGAGCCAAGTGCTAAGGCCAGACGAAGTGTCCAGAGTCGCCTTCAGAGCTTCCTCTGTTTAATCAGTCTTGACATGCTTCGTAGCATTGAAGAATGGACTACTCAACATGCACGTCACACGGAGCAGGAGGAATGGTTCATGGGTCTCCCGGAACTAATGGCATTTATTTCAGTCATTATCTTGCGGGGGGTGACCAAGGTTCCATCACTACGTGACATCTGGTCAGCAAACTGGGAAACCCAAGGATCATTGCCACTATGACCCGAAACCGCTTTCAAGACATCATGCAACACCTACGCTTTGATGACATGTTCACGTGCAGTGAGCGAGTGGAGACCGATAAGTTTGCTGCAATCTCCGATGTGTGGAGATCGTTTGTCACCAACTGCATCGCATCCTACAACCCTGGTCGACACATCACTATTGAACAGCTTTTCCCATCAAAGACTCGCTGCTGTTTTCTGAAATACATTGCAACAAAACCAGACAAGTTTGGCATCAAGTTTTGGGTGGCTTGCGACTTGAAATCAAAGTACATCTGTAATGTCCTCCCATATCTTGGCAAGGACCCCAGTCGTCCCAGCGGGGAGAGACTGTCCGAAACTGTAGTGATGAGGCTGATGGAACCATTCATGGACAAGGGCAGAACTGTAACCACGGACAATTTCTTTACATCATTGTCACTTGCACAACGACTGCTTAGCCGGGAAACCACTATCCTCGGCACAGTCAACAAGAGTCGCCGGGAAATTCCTCAATCCGCTAGACAGATGGACCGCACTGAATTCACCACTCAGGTGTTTTCAACCACTGGTGCCACACTGACAGTGTATGCACCCAAACGAAAGAAGGCCGTCTACATTCTCAGCAGCAAGCACAGCGTGGTTGAGACTGAGGATACCAACAAAAGGAAGCCAAACACGGTCACACAATACAACCACACAAAGTGCGGTGTGGATGTAATGGACCAAATGGTGCGGGAGTACAGCGTGCGTGCAGGAACACGGAGATGGCCAGTCGCCGTGTTCTACAACATGATTGACATGGCAGCACTCAATGCTCATGTTCTTTATCAGGCATGCACTGGGGTGCAGGAGAGACGGGTGGACTTCCTGGTTGAGCTTGCAAAAGAGTTAGGTGGCCGTCATGTGACTGAAAAGAAGGCACGCAAGGAGAAACTCCTTTGGCAACTTCCTTCCACACCCAGCCCTGGCAAAAGGGTGAAGTGTCAGGTCAACCATCGTTGCACGAACAATTGTGCAACTGAGAGATGTGTTGACTGCTACAAATACACGTGTGGCAAATGTACCAGGGACATACCCAGGCAGTGCCAGGTATGTTCCGACATGTTCCGACAGACTGCTGAGTGAGTGCTGAAATGCTAGTCACACAAGGACATGCCACTCACACACACACAGCCCCCCACTGCAGCCTATTGAAAATATGTGTGGAATTGTTTTATTCCTTGTATTTTTTAACATTTTTATAACAAACATAAAAAGCATCCTTTGATGCGTGCTCCTTTACTCCCCTACCCCCATGTATTTGTCTTTACCCTTTCCCCCCTCCCCTCTTCCCACTCCTCCACCAACATCCCTCCCTGTTGTATAATTTGATTATATTGTTTTCTTGTTCACTGTTTTATCACATTTGTTTGGCCATGCCGCTTATACACTGCTCATCTTGAAAATGTGACTATTTGTTTGATGTTGGTGTGAAATAACCCTTTAGTGAAAAAAAAATCTTATTGGTTTTTTAAAAAAAATTAAAAGCATCGAAACAAATAACAGTTGTTCTTTTGTATATTTTTCACACTAAAATTTCAGTCCTCTTGTGCGAATTTTTTTCGCGCCAAATTTGCACAAGAATGAACATGCTGCGATTTTTTTTCACTAGTGTGATTGAGGCCTAAAGGTACAGTTACACGTTACGATCTCGTTGACGATATCGTTTGAAAATGTCACGTGATCACGTCATTCATGCGGTGTCGTTTTCACATCGTTGCGTGCAACGTGAAGATATCGGACAAACACATCGTTGGATCGCTGATCGCAGATTTGAGGTCAGGATCTCAAATCTGACGATCCTCGTCCAATTGTGTGTCAGAAGATGTGCAGCATCGTTCAGTGTAACGCTGAGATGAACGATGTCTGTCTAAATTCTCCTATTCCTGCCATTGTGAAAAATCGTTCTGCAAACGTTTGCAATGAGGCTAACGCGGAGCCAAAATTTACATCGTTAACAAGATAGTTGCATGTGACGCCTCTTGGACGATGTGAAACTGATTGCACGAACGATGTGATCCTGTGACATTTCTAACTATATCGTCGACGAGATCGTAACATGTAACGGTACCTTTGACCGCTGCGGATCCGCAGCAGTTTCCCCTGAGTTTACAGTACAATGTAAACTTATGGGAAACAAAAAACGCTGTGCACATGCTGCGGAAAAATCCGCGCGGAAACGCTGCGGATTACGTTCCGCAGCATGTCACTTCTTTTCTGCGGATTTTCACCTGCTCCAATAGGAAACTGCAGATGAAAATCCGCAGAAGAAACCGCAGTAAAAAACGCGATAAATCCGCAGTAAAAACCGCAACGGGTTTTCACTGCGGATTTTAGAATTCCGCTGCGGAAAAATCCGCAGTGGAATCCGCAAAGTGTGCACATAGCCTTAGACACAAATGCTTCTGGTCATTACTCACAGCTGTACCTTGCTCTAAAATTTCTAATTCTCTATTTAAAATATATAAAAAATGATTCATTGTTTCAGGGCTTTTTTGCTCAAATAAAACTAAACTAAATACAATATGTATAGTCTTTATATTATCAAATACAATAAACTGAACAGAACTAACTTGAAACTTGAAACTACATGGGTAAATTCGATGGAAAACAGCAAACAACCTCCTGTGGTGCAACAGTAATGGCCTTAATTACAGAACAAAAGACAGTGAATAGAGATAAGATAAGCTATAGATAAAATCCTTTAGATCATTTGACCCTTCTCTGGGTTTCAAAGGTAGAGATGTCAAATGACCCGTCTCTGGGACTTCTAGTGTTAAGCAGCTGTGTGTACTCTGCAACCAGTGAGAGAACTGTGCCTTTACGCCGCTATGTGTATTTTGCCACGCAGCTCTAGGAGTACTAGGCCAAAAAGCCACTGTGTCTCCTCTGCAACCTCCACCTGTTGGAGTACTGTGCCTTTAAGCCGCAGAGTGTACTCTGTCTCCTGTGCCCATGGGGGTACTGTGCCTTCTAAGCTGCTGTGTATACACTTCACCCTATTAGTCTGGGAAATAAATAATTGGCATCAGCCCTCTCGTTGCCATTTCTAGGCCAGTCAAATAATTTTTCTGTACTACTGTCTTTCCTAGTAGTGTGGCAAGCTGTCATGACTCTGTCGTCAGATATCCCGGGGCCAGAGGCTCCTTATCCCTCCCTAGCACTGGTGGCACCCTAGCTATCCCTGCTCGCAGGATTACTTTTGATGGTGAAAACGCCGGGGCCTCGTACCTAGCTGAGCTCCTGAGTCCGCCTTTAATCTGTTCCCTCCTCCATTCAGGGAAATGAATAGTAGTAGAGTATGAAAATACACAAACCAGACTAACAAGGGAATACGTACAGGAATGAAGGAAAATACCAAGTACACTAATATGTGACCAGTAGAAGCGCCACTGCAGTGCGAAACAGCTGTTGCCCATTCCACTCATGCTCCCATCCTCCCGATGCCGATGTGTTAAAGTATTGGAATAAAGAAGTTTTCTTAACCGGTGAGTGCCATCCGTTCCTTTCAATTTTTGCATTCATTGTGGCTATTTCTTTGGAGTGGCACCCCGTGCTGTATAGATGCTTTCAACATTAGTTCATGCAGTTACCTGTGCACTGAGTGGGCTTCCCTGCTGTGCAGATTAACACTTTGTTGAAATCATTTTTCTAAACTGGTGTGTGTTTTGTTGTAGTCTGGGAAATAAATAATTGGCATCAGCCAGCTCATTGCCATTTATAGGGCAAAAATATTGTTCTTAGGACCGATGTGTGTTTTCTAATAGTCTGGCAAATAAATAATTGGCATCAGCCATCTCGTTGCCATTTACAGGCTAAAAAAATAATAATTTTCTAAACCGATCTGTGTGTGTTTTAGTAGTCTGGTAAATAAATAATTGGCATCAACCACCTCTTTGCAATTTCTAGGCCAAACAAATAATTTTTCTGTATTGCTGCCTTTTCTAGTGGTATGACAAATAAATATTTGGCATCAGCCATTTCTTTGCCATTTCTAGGCCAAATAAATAATTTTCCTTAACTGTGTTTTACACTAATCTGGGAAATAAATAGTTGACACCAGCCCTCTCATTGCCATTTATAGACCAAAGAAATAATTTTACAGGACCACTGTGTGTTTTCTAGTAGTGTTGCAAATAAATAAAGATATGCTTCCGCCATCTCTTGCGAGTAGTGTTTAAAAAAAGTCTTGCAAAAGTGAAGAGAACATCAAATAGGTGATGCAGGTGGTGGTGGTGTAGCTGATGCAGGGAGAGGATGTGGTCATTCTGTACCTGCTACGTTCTCAAATACAACACCTTCTACTGATGCACACAGGTGTGAGATGGGACCAGGGAGGTAGCCATGACCAAGAGCAATCCCTGTATTACCCAACCCCGCCCCCTCTCTCTATACAGTAATGTCTCTTCCCCTGCATACCTGGGTACTGCATCTCTGCACCATCAGGGTCCCCTCTGAGCTTTATTGGGCTCTTTGCAGGTGGTTTTGCAATAACAGAGACACAGTCCTTCTTTACTTCAACATCAACAGCTTTACTCAGCACATCCAAGATATTTCCAGTATCATCTTCAGGCTTCACAACAGGCAACATTCTTTCTGTCCCTTTCCTTTTCTTCCTGTCACTAAGCTCGTTCCCAAGATGGACCGTACCTTTCGGTCCCTCAGCATCCTCTCTGTCCAGATTCCTTACCTTGCCCCGGATCTATTGACCGCTGCCCACACAAATATTTGCCACATGATGAGTGACCTGCCCATTCTGCTTAGCCTCCTACTTAGCAAATACAGTCCCAGTAAGACTGCATCCTCTAGCCCTGCTGCTGTTGTTCCTTCAGATGAGAACCGGCCCTGGGATGCTATAGGCTGGGTTTCACTCTCCTTGAACGTAACGTGGCACGGTGTCGCCCTGGGCAAGCCAGCACACGTGAGCTACACGGGCGCCCGGCCCCAACTGACTACACCAGGAAGCCCTCTCTATCTTAACCCACCATGCCCCTCCTATGTTAACTATTTGCAAGGCCTAATTCTAGAAACTGGAGTGTGCCCCAGCTTGTGGCGAAATGTGGGCACTACTCTTTCCCTGAGTACCACAATGCACACATATATGCAGATATAAATTACAACATTATAATACAACAGTAACATTAATATGTTTCAAGGGGTTGGGGAAAAGTGCTAAATGTATATATTCCAACCCCTTACACAGGTGACAGGACATTATGCATCCTTTCATAGGCCAGAATACCGCTGCACCTATGGTGAGGCCACAAGATGTTGAAAAGGTGTAAGATTGGATGGCTGAGAGTGGCTCCAGTTCCTTTGCATTATCATCCACCCAGTCCACTGCAGAAAGTGCACAGTTGGCACCATGGTCATCCAGCTTCAACCTCATCACCTTACAAATCAGTCAAGCAGTCTGAGCCACTAGTCATGCAACAGTCTCTTCTGCTTTTTGATGACTGCTGGCTGTGGTTACATGCTCCATCCACCTAGCAAGAATTGGAAGAGACTGAGTGTATTGATGCCCATCCTTTCCCCCATACCGGAAGTCCACTGCCTCAGTGTAACCCTTGACTTTGCCCTGTCCTTCAAACCGCACATCCAAGCTCTTTCCACCTCCTGTCACCTCCAGCTCAAAAATATCTCAAGAATCCGTCCTTTTCTCAACCGTCAATCTACTAAAATGCTTGTGCATGCCCTCATCATCTCCCACCTTGACTACTGCAACATCCTTTTCTGTGGCCTCCCGGCTAATACCCTTGCACCTCTGCAGTCCATCCTTAACTCTGCTGCCTGACTAATTTATCTCTCTCCTCGCTACTCCTCTGCTTCCCCCTTTGCAAATCTCTTCACTGGCTCCCATACCCTCAGCGTATCCAGTTCAAATTACTAATACTAACATACAAAGCCATCCATAACCTGTCTCCTCCATATATCTCTGAACTAATCTCCCGATATTTTCCATCACGTAATCTCCGGTCCTCCCAAGACCTCCTTCTCTCCTCCACACTTATTGGCTCCTCATCCACCCGCGTCCAAGACTTCTCCCGAATATCCCCCAACCTCTGGAATTCTTTGCCGACTACCAACCACATTAGGATTCTTCAGACGGAACCTGAAAACCCACCTCTTCAGGAAAGCCTACAGCCTGCACTGACCCCACTGCCTCCTCACCACTACCGAAGCTACCGCCTCCTCAACACTGGTGCTCCTGCAACCCTCAACCTATTGTCTCCATCCCCACCATCCTGTAGAATGTAAGCCCACAAGGGCAGGGTCTTCGCCCCTCTGTATCAGTCTGTAATTGTTAGTTTGCTTAATGTAAGTGATATCTGTAATTTGTATGTAACCTCTCCTCATGTACAGCACCATGAAATCAATGGTGCTATATAAATAATAATAATAATCCACTTGTTATGTTGCAGGATGAGTACATAATAGGGCTAGTGCACATGTCGGACATGTCAGAAGATGATGAAAGTCATTTGCAAACTATGTCTTTCTACAGTGGGCAGAATGGCAATGTGGGCAGGGTTGAGGAAGCGGTGGAAGATGATGCGGGGATGATGAGGTCATTAACCCCACATGGAGCGGAGGCCATGTAAGGGGTACTGGGGACAGCCCATACCCTGCACCTGCTTTTATGTCCCAGAAAGTGCTGGTACATCTCATATCTTTGGTATATTCTGATATACACTGCTCAAAAAATAAAGGGAACACTTAAACAACAGAATATAACTCCAAGTAAAATCAAACTTCTGTGAAATCAAACTGTCCACTTAGGAAGCAACACTGTTTGACAATTTTACATGTTGTTGTGCAAATGGAACAGACAACAGATGGAAATTACTGGCAATTATCAAGACACATTCAATAAAGGAGTGGTTCTGCAGGTGGGGACCACAGACCACATCTCAGTACCAATGTTTTCTGGCTGATGTTTTGGTCACTTTTGAATGTTGGTTGTGCTTTCACACTCGTGGTAGCATGAGACGGACTCTACAACCCACACAAGTGGGGCAGGTAGTGCAGCTCATCCAGGATGGCACATCACTGTGAGCTGTGGCAAGAAGGTTTGCTGTGTCTGACAGAGGCTGGAGGCGCTACCAGGAGACAGGCCAGTACACCAAGAGACATGGAGGGGGCCGTAGGAAGGCAACAACCCAGTAGCAGGATTGCTACCTCAGCCTTTGTGCAATTAGGAACAGGAGGAGCACTGCCATAGCCCTGCAAAATGACCTCCAGCAGGCCACAATTGTGCATGTATTGGCACAAACGGTTAGAAACCGACTCCATGAGGATGGTCTGAGTGCCCAACATCCACAGATGGGGGTTGTGCTCATAGCCCAGCACCATGCAGGACACTTGGCATTTGCCACAGAACACCAGGATTGGCAAATTCGCAACTGGCGTCCTGTGCTCTTCACAGATGGAAGCATTTTCACACTGAGCAGATGTGACAGAGTCTGGAGATGCCATGGAGAGCGATCTGCTGCCTGCAACATCCTTCAGCATGACCGATTTGGCAGTGGGTCAGTAATGGTGTGGGGTAGCATTTCTTTGGAGGGCCGCACAGCCCTCTATGTGCTCACCAGAGGTAGCCTGACTGCCATTAGGTACCGAGATGAGATCCTCAGACCACTTGTGAGACCATATCCTGGTGCGGTTTGCCCTGGGTTGCTCCTAACGCAGCACAATGCCAGACCTCATGTGGCTGGAGTGTGTCAGCAGTTCCTGCAAGATGAAGGCATTGAAGCTATGGACTGGCCCGCCTGTTCTCCAGACTTGAATCCGATTGAACACATCTGGGACATCATGTCTCGCACAATCCACCAACATCACGCTGCACCACAGACTGTCCAGGAGTTGGCAGATGCTTTAGACCAGGTCGGGGAGGAGATCCCTCAGGAGACCATCCGCCGCCTCATCAGGAGCATGCCCAGGCGTTGTAGGGAGGTCATACAGGCACGTGGAGGCCACACACACTACTGAGCATAATTTCCTTGTCTTGAGGCATTTCCACTGAAGTTGGATCAGCCTGTAATTTCATTTTCCACTTTGATTTAGAGCATCATTCCAACTCCAGACCTCCGTGAGATATTAGATGTGATTTACGTTGATAATTTTTAGGTCTTATTGTTCTCAACACATTCCACTATGTAATGAATAAAGATTTACAACTGAAATATTTCATTCAGTGATCTCTAGGATGTGGGATTTTAGTGTTCCCTTTATTGTTTTGAGCAGTATATATATATATATATATATATATATATATATATATATATATATATATATTGTTATGTCATACAATGCCTGGCATCATATTGCTGCTAATGTACATTGTTCCTGTACTGTATAGATATAGGGAAAGCATAGTACCTAGATTAGCCCACTAGAGGGTGACCCAATAGGTTAAGATAGGAACTAGTTAATTAGGAGGGGCCAACTGGGATAAGTTAGAGAGAGAGAGAGCTTCCTGCATTTAGTTAGTAGGGTCTGGGAAACTGGACCGGGCAGTTGTGCCATGCAACGTTTAAGTAAAGGAGCCCTAGGACCAACGGTCATTTGGGAGACAAATAAATACAGGGCAGCCTCAACATGGTTGCAGTAAACTACGTGGGAAGACACCTAAATGTCTGGGTCGAAATGTACTGGGAACTCCTGAAGGTAGTTAGGCTGGCCAGACAGAACGCTGTGGTACCGGAGACGATGGTACAACCCTGCAATATTCCTGGGGGTGTACGGGCCAGCACAGAGAAAGGAAAGGCTATGATGTGTGAAGAATCCTGTGTTGTACCTGTGATTGACATGGATGACATGAGACAAGAAACAAGTAAAGTTGTTCATTTAAAACTGAATCTGGACTCGGTCTGTCTTTGCACGATATTTGATAAAAGAAACCCCCAACAGATTGGAGAGAACTCGGATGTGCAAGTAAGTGAGTCGTCCGCCACACAACAGAAGGGACAATGTATTTCTGTGACGGAGGGCCAGGGTGTGCAAGTACTACCACCTCAGCCAAGACTACCTCCCTGGACTCTGTTACAGCCATTCTAATGATGCATGCTGTTCAGAGGAAAAGGAGGTTGCCACGCTGCCATAGCAGCACAGCTAAAGAAGGAGCAGGGTGCAAAGGCACAGCGGGCGGCCCCTAGCCAGTATGTCAGCTGTTACTGCCCACCACGCTGATGAAATACGTACACCAAAGACAGATAACAAAAAATCCCTGGTCTGGCATTTCTTCTGCCGACAAGCAACAGGTGGTTTTCATTCTGTGCCTGCAGACCCTGAAGTGAGGCATAAATGTTCTGAACCTGAGCAATACTTGTGTGACGAGGCATCAGAATTCCAAACACGAGGTTCACTGGAGAGTAGTGTTGAGTGATACCTTCCGATATGCAAAGGTATTGGTATCGGATTGGATCGGCCGATACCGGCAAAATATCGGATCTCGCCGATACCGATACCCGATACCAATGCATATCTATGGGACACAAAATATCGGAATGGTTCCCAGGGTCTGAAGGAGAGGAAACTCTCCTTCAGGCCCTGGGATCCATATTCATGTATAAAATAAACAATAAAAATAAAAAATATTGATATACTCACCCCTCCGGCGGCCCCTGCTCTTAGCGGTGCCTCCGTTCCTAAGAATGCCGAGTTAAGGACCTTCGATGACGTCGCGGCTTGTGATTGGTCGCGTGACCGCTCATGTGACCGCTCACGCGACTAATCACAAGCCGCGACGTCATCGCAGGTCCTAAACTCACTGCATTCTTAGGAACGAGGCTGCCGGTTACATCGCTAAGGTCCAGGGTCCGCCGGAGGGGTGAGTATATCCATATTTTTTATTTTAATTCTTTATTTTTTACATGAATATGGATCCCAGGGCCTGAAGGAGAGTCTCCTCTCCTCCAGACCCTGGGAACCATACACTGGGAACTTCTGATTCCGATTTCCGATATCACAAAAATATCGGAACTCGGTATCGGAATTCCGATACCGCAAGTATCGGCCGATACCCGATACTTGCGATATCGGAATACTCAACACTACTGGAGAGCACACCTTAAAAAGCATGAAAGATCTGAGCTTCCACCTGCTCCCTCTTCTGCTGCAGTCTCTGCCTCTTCCTCCCGTTAACAATCAACAAGGCCACCTGCCTCTAAGCAAAAAGAGAGTGCGACAGCATCATCACCACCACAACCAAAAGCTTTCTATCCCCCAAACACTCAAGAGAAAGAGGAGATACCCCTCTAGTCACCCACGAGCCATGGTCCTGAATTACAGAATTTCCAAATTTTTGGCCTTTGAAATGCTGCCATTCAGGATGGTTGAGATGAACAGTTTTATAAAACTAATGGTGGTGGCTGTCCTGCAGTATGTTATTCCAAGCCACCATTACTTTTCCAGGCAGGCCATCCCTGCCCTGCACAAACATGTTGCAAACCAATTCAGGTGTGCACTGCGCAACATCATCAGTGGAAAAGTCCACATAACCATCGATATGTGGACCAGTAAGGATGGTCTGGAATGTTGCATCCCCCTAACTGCCTACTAGGTAATTGTATTGGTGGCTGGGACAGAGGCAAAAGACGTTCTACCTCATATACTACCACCACCGAGGATTGCTATACGTTTATCTGTTCAGGTTGCCTTCTCCTCCTACTCCTCTTCCTCCACCGCCTCTTCATCCGGTCACAGTAACATCTGCTCTACCAAATTCAACAGTCAGGAAAACAAAAACAACAGGAGGCTGTTCTGAAACTATTCTGTTTGGGGGAAAATTCCACAATGTGCTGGAGCTGTGGACTGAAATTAAACAGCAGACAGATAATAATAATCTCTATTTTTATATAGCGCTAACATAATCCGCAGCGCTTTACAGGTTGCACACATTATCGTCACTGTCCCTGTTGGGGCTCACAATCTAAATTCCCTATCAGTATGTCTTTGGAATGTGGGAGGAAACCGGAGTACCCAGAGGAAACTCACGCAAATAGACAGAACATTCAAACTATTTGCAGATGTGGGGTTTGAACCCAGGACTTCAGCGCTGCAAGGCTGCTGTGCTATCCACTGTGCCACCGTGCTGATGAGTAGTTGGTGCCAATGAATCTCAAGCCTGGCCTGGTGATGTGCGATAATGGGCAAAATCTCATAGCAGCCATGGGCCTGGCTGGTTTGATGCACATCCCTTTCCTGACACATGTGCTGAACTTGGTGGTACATAACGTCCTGAAAAACTACCCACACATGTCGGAGCTGCTGCTGAAAGTGCAGTGAGTGCACACTTTTGGCATTCTCACCCTGCTGCTGCTCACCTGTCTGTGCTGCAGCATCACTTCTGCCTCCCCGCACATCGGCTGATATGCAACGTAACAACAAGGTGGAACTCCACCTTGCATATGCAGGAGAAACTGTGTGAGCAGCAGCAGGCAACAGCTGAGTCACTCTGCAGAACATCACATTACCACCAATGAGTGGGCCTCCATGTGGGCCGTGTGTGCTGTCTTGCGCTGCTTGTAATTTTCCACCAATATGGCCAGCGCTGATACTATCATCAGCATTATTATCCAACTTATATGCCTGATGTAAAAAACAATTCAGGCCATGATGGAAGAGGTGGTGGCACTGGAGAAAGAAGAACAAAGCCAATTCACACCGTTAACAGGCCTGTAATCCAAACATGAGTCAGAAGGTGGGTTACTGTCCCAACAGAGGCCAGAGGCAGCCTGGCACACATCAGCCAGTACATGCTGCTGTGCCTGTGCAACGACCACTGCCTATATTGTTATCAGTGCAGATTATTCGGTGACAACCCTGCTGGATCCACGCTATACAGACAACATACCACCATTACTTCTGTCACTGGTGCGTGAGCACTACAGCATTGAATACAAGTAGACATTGGTAGAGAAACTATTGATGGCTTTCTCACCTGACAGAGTGGACTCAGTGGAACAACAAAGCTAAAGTGGAGGAAGAAGAAGCCAATTCAGCTGGGGTACTGCCAGCACCTCAGAAGGCAGAGTTAACATGGCCAAAATATGGTAAAACTTTATGAGCATGCCACAACATACAGCACCACCATGTAATAGGGTCTGTATAAGCAGGTGGCAGCATTATAAAAATATGGTGGAAGAGTACGTATACACACATGTCCACGTACTAACAAATGAGTCTGCTCTACCCCAATTAACACCTGGGTCTCCAAATTGGACACATGGCCTGAGCTTGCCCTTTGAGCTTTGGAGGTGCTGGCCTGCCCTGGGGCAAGTGTCATGTAGGATTGTGTGCTTAGCAGGGGGTGTTATTTACCTGTCCACATCCATTGTTTAAATTCCTATTTTGGATCTATGTTCTCGGTATCGTCACACTTAGCGACGCTGCAGTTATATAGACAACGAGCCGATCGCTGCAGCATCACTGTTTAGGTCGCTGTAGAGACGTCAAACACAGCAGCTCCAGAACGATGCAGGAGCAATCCTGTAACGTAACGGTGACTCACTTATCGTTCTCACAGGTCGTTAGCTCCATGTAAAACATTGCTGACATCGTTGCTTTTGCTGTCAAACACGACGATACACGCCGACCTGACGACCAAATAAAGTTCTGGACTTCTAGCTCCGACCAGCGATATCACAGCGGGATCCAGATTGCTGCTGCGTGTCAAACACAACAAGATCGCTAACCAGGACGCTGCAACGTCACGGATCGTTGTCGTTCTCGTTGTAAAGTTGCTCAGTGTGAAGGTACCTTAAGAAAGCAATTGTAACATCAACTGATCTTCACGGTGCCATTGAAGGAATAAAATACTCCACACTGTCAATAGACAGAGAGATGGTGAGGGAACACTTAGCTAATGTAAATTAATTTAAATATCCTGGTCCAGATTAATTACATCCTAGGGTACAGAAAGAGTTAGCAGAGGAAATTGCAGAATCTTTTAAAAATCCTGGAGAACAGGAAAAGTCCCAGAAGATTGGAGAAGGGCAAATGTTGTCCCAATCTTCAAAAAAGGAAAGAAATGTAGCCAGGAAATTACAGGCCAGAGAGCCTTACTTCAATACCAGGAAAGATCTTTGAACAAATTATTAAACAGCATGTATGTAAGTACTTGGATAAGAATACAGTAATTAACCAAAGCCAACATGGGTTTGTAGCAAACAAGTCATGCCAGAGAAATCAAATTTGTTTCTATTATGGAGTCACTGACTGGGTGGATCAGGGAAATGCAGTAGATATAGTATACCTCAACTTCAGCAAAGCATTTGATAAAGTATCTCATACTATCCTTATTGAAAAAATTACCAATTATTTGATTGACAAGGCTACAGCTAGTTGGATTCATAACTGGCTCAGTGATCATACTAAAAGAGTGGTAATAAATCGTTGCACATCCAATTGTTAGAGTGTTTCAAGCGGGGTACCACAAGGCACTGTCCTGGCCCCAACATTTTTATAAATTATATAGATAAGGGTACTGAAGATAAATGATAAACTAATCAAATTTGCAGATGATGCAAAGCTAGGAGGGATAGCTAACACTAGAGAAGACAGAGAAAGGATTCAGAAGGATCTAGATAAGCTTAAACAATGGTCAGAATGGTATTTAACACGAAGAAATGCAAGATTCTACATCTGGGCAAGTAAAACAAAAATTACATCTATAGAATGGGAGGAATAGAATTAAGCAACAGCACGTGTGAAAAAGACTTAGGTATACTAATAGATCACAGACTGCACATGAGTCAACAGTGTGATGCTGCAGCAAAAAAGGCAAACACAGTTCTAGGATGTATTAAGATGTATTTAAAAAAAACATTTTGACAGTGAGGGTGATCAATGAGTGGAACAGGCTACCACAAGAGGTGGTGAGTTCTCCTTCAATGAAAGTCTCCAAACTGAGGCTGGGCAGTCATCTGTCTTAGATGGTTTAGTAAATCCTGCGTTGTATTGAGCAGGGGGTTGGACACAATGACCCCTGAAATCCTTTCCATCTCTAGCATTCTATGATTCTATGATTCTAATGTGGGAAACCAAACATTCATTAAAATTAGCCAGGTGTGGATCCCACAGGACTTGTCCATACCTTTGGATGACTATACAATTATAACAGCTGCACCCAGCCATTCTTCAACTTTATTTGCTATTCATTTCATTTCAGTGCCTTCTCTCAAAATAAAAACCCAAAACAACTGTGTTGGCTACCTCCTCCTCCTATTCCACCCATAGCGACACATCCACCTCTCCCTCCACTTGGACCTATGCCTCGCGGTTCTAGATGGCTAGTGTTCGTTTTCTTAAATCTAGATTGTATTAAGTCAGTTCCTTCAAAAAACTCACAAAAATAAATGTAATCGTACAAAAAAAGTTGGATTACTCCTCCTATGCCTCTTCCACCCATACTGCCACATTCACCTCTTTCTCCACTTGTACCTACACCTAACGGTTCTAGATAGCTAGTTTTAGTTTTGTTAAATCTACATTGTATTAACCCCTTCCCGACCTCCGCTGTACTAGTACTGCGCTGCGGGAGGTGCATTTCTGACCAGTGCAGTACTAGTACGGCACCGCCATTTTCCGGTCACAGCACGATGCCGGGTCCCTGACAGCAGACCATCTCTGCACGTAGCCCCGGGGGACTGCACCCCCCCCCCCCCCACATCGGCGATCACTGTGATTGGCTGGTCAATTCTGACCATCCATTCACAGCAAAGTAACAATAAGGTTATTGGAAAAAAAAAGCATGTGACCGGCTGTGATCTGTGCTGAGTGACGTCGCACCAATCACAGCCATCACAGTGGGTGGGGTGATCCCCACGTCACCTCAACAGATTAACCCCTATGGCACTGATTGGCTGAACAATAGCTTCTAGCCACTTAGCGCCAAAGGGGTTAATCTAAAATAGCGATCACCGCCCTGCATGCCATCTTTCTCTCAGATTTAGAGTGCAGAGTGGTTGTCCAAGCCCCTCTGTGTACCTGAGTGAAGGAATCCATTGATGGCCAGTGTGATGAACCCGGCGATCTCCTGCCTCCATCATCAGCGTCCTGCTCCAGCTTCCTTCCTGCTGTGCTCTCTGCTACCATCTGCCTGCTGTGTGAATCCTGTGATCACAGCAGAGCAGCAGCACCTCCCTCACCCCTTTCCCATCCTCCCATCTCTGTTCCAGTACCCCCACCCACCAATTGATTTTTTAGCGCACTTTTTTGTGCTTTTTTCCGGTGCGCGGCGTCCTGCGCAAAGCATTCGTGCTCTTCCCATGACCGCAGCACTCTGATCAGTATCGCTGCTGATCAGCGACTGCACCACGGGAATTTTTTTTAGATAGTTAGCATAGCAGACATCGCAGTCTAAGCGACGTCCGATTTTTTCTTTTTAGAAAAAAATAATAATAGTAGTTAGTACAGTGTAGTTTTAGACATAGCGTAGCCAGCGTCAGTGTTTGGTGACGTCCCCTTTCCCATCCCCCATCCCTATTACAGTACACCCCTCCCCTAATTGAATTTTTGCACTTTTTTTGTGTGCGCTGCATCCTGCGTAGAGCATTTGTGCACTTCCTGTGTCCGCAGCACTCTGATCAGTATCGCTGCTGATCAAAGACTGCGCCACAGGAATTTTTCTCTTTTTAGATAGTTAGTGAAGCGGACATTGCAGTCTTCCCCCTCCTCATCTGGTGAGGAAGGACCCCCAACAAGGTGACCTAGGACCTAGGCAACTCCTGCAGCAATCGATCCCATATGGATTGCACCCCCTGAAAATTTTCAGCCCGTCATTCCAGATTTCAGCAGCAGCTCAGGAATCCAGTTTGACACCACTGGCCTCACTGAAATTGACTTCTTCAAATTCTTATTCAGTGATGAACTAATAAATGTTATGGTGGCCCAGACAAACTTGTATGCCCAACAATTTTTCACCCAAAATCCCACGTCATCATACTCCAGATGGACCCCCGTAAATGCAGCAGAGATGATGACATTTTGGGAAATTTGGCTGCATATGGGCATAATAAAAAAAACAGAGATTCGTCAATACTGGAGTACTGATATTCTCTACAGTACACCAGTATTCCGCATGGCCATGACAAGGAAATGTTTTGAAGGGATCCATAAATTTTTGCATCATAATGAGACAATCCTAACTTCGTCTATATAAAATTCGGCCAGTGGTAGAACACTTCAGCAGAAAATTTGCTGAGGCGTATACACACCCCAGAGGGACATCGCTATTGATGAATCTCTCGTTCACTTCAAAGGAAGGCTAAAATTCCAACAATACCTGCCCAGTAAGAGGTCTAGGTACGGAATAAAGCTCTACAAACTGTGCGAGAGTACCTCAGTGTACACCCACAGATTTAGGGTCTATGAGGGGAAGGACACCCAAATTAACCCCCCTGAATGCCCCCCAGTCCAGTGGGTGAGTGGGAAAATTGTGTGGGAATTGCTACAACCACTGCTGGATAAGGGTTATCACCTCTACATTGATAATTTTTACACCAGGGTCCCACTCTTCAAGGCCCTCTCTGCCAGAGGTACAGTTGCATGTGGCACCGTGCGAAAAAATCAGCGAGGCCTCCTTAAGCCACTAATTGGGCAAACACTGAGAAAAGAGAAAAGCAGAGCCTAATGCAGCGACAACATGCTGGTGGTCAAGTATAAGGACAAAAGGGATGTCCTTATCCTGACCACCATACACCATTACAACAGCACCCTTGTCACTGTTCGTGGGACCACAACACAAGTCCCAAAGCCAGATTGTATTCAGGATTACAATCAGTGCATGGGGGGCATATATCTCTCATATCAGGTCCTTCAACTATACAGTGCATTCCAATGTGAGAAAAAAAACACCTCTGCACCACCGCAATGAGTTAGACCCTCTTATCTCTGACTTGGTCTGAATGAACCGTATAAAGCCTGTTTGTAGATAAGTTCTCCCGGGTGCAGCTTTATGAAAACAAGGCAAATGGATATCCAGCAAAAAAGAAAAATAAAGCGCACTCACCGGTGATGAACAAGGAAATTTATTCACACATATTTACGTGAAGCAGGGAGGGTAGTGAACGCACATAGACGACAGCTGTTTCGTGCTCACGGCACTTCGACAGGTCCTATGGCGGGAGGAAGTGAGGTGGGTCTTTTAACATGTGAACTCTTCTGACCCCTCCTTTCTCTTAACCCATCATGGTGGAAAAATAGCCACTAACCAGAACGCAAGTGAAAAACCAAGAAACAATGTACAAAAGAGCGATTAAAAACAATTATATACAGCACAGAATGCAAACTAACAAGAAAAGGACTAGTATCAAAACCTTTTTACAAAAAAATGGACATATCAATTTTTTCATTAAATCCTATTGGTCCTGACGCATCAGAGCGTAAAATCCACCTTGCTTCATTACGGAGCAAAATACGATGTAAATTGCCTCCTTGTTGGGGTAAGGAGACTTTTTCAAGACCCGCAAACCTTAATACCTGGGCATTACCTTCATGGCACTCGTTTATATGTTTAATTAAACGGGGTACTGTTGTGAATTTACTTTTTGCTCCCTCTAGTGGTTACTAGTTTTTTGACTCTGGTTTTTCTGTCATTCCTTTTATCCGCACCTGGGTCGTTAGTTAAGGGTGTTGCTATTTAAGCTCCCTGGACCTTCAGTTCAATGCCTGGCAACGTAGTTATCAGAGCTAGTCTGCTGTGCTCTTGTCTACTGATCCTGGTTCCAGTTATATCAGCTAAGTCCGCTTTTTGCTTTTTGCTATTTTGTTTTGGTTTTGTATTTTTGTCCAGCTTGTTCCAAATATATATCCTGACCTTTGCTGGAAGCTCTAGGGGGCTGGTGTTCTCCCCCCAGACCGTTAGACGGTTCGGGGGTTCTTGAATTTCCAGTGTGGATTTTGATAGGGTTTTTGTTGACCATATAAGTTACCTTTCTTTATTCTGCTATCAGTTAGCGGGCCTCTCTGTGCTAAACCTGGTTCATTTCTGTGTTTGTCATTTCCTCTTACCTCACCGTTATTATTTGTGGGGGGCTTCTATCCAGCTTTGGGGTCCCCTTCTCTGGAGGCAAGAAAGGTCTTTTGTTTTCCTCTACTAGGGGTAGCTAGATTCTCCGGCTGGAGCGTGTCATCTAGAATCAACGTAGGAATGATCCCCGGCTACTTCTAGTGTTGGCGTTAGGAGTAGATATATGGTCAACCCAGCTACCACTGCCCTATGAGCTGGATTTTTGTATTCTGCAGACTTCCACGTTCCTCTGAGACCCTCGCCATTGGGGTCATAACAGTTTGCCAGGCCAGTATTAAATGTTTAATGCATTGCAGAAGAGGGATTATAAGAAAGAAGATTCTGAGTTTTTTTTTTTTTTTTCTTCTTCCCCTTTACCTCAGAGTGGCTATGCTTGCTGCAGACATGAATGTCCAGACCTTGATTACAAGTGTGGACCAGCTGGCTACTCGTGTGCAGGGCATACAAGACTATGTTATCAGTAATCCTAGGTCAGAACCTAAAATACCGATTCCTGAACTGTTTTCCGGAGACAGGTTTAAGTTTAGGAATTTTGTGAATAATTGTAAATTGTTTTTGTCCCTGAGACCCTGTTCATCTGGAGACTCTGCTCAGCAAGTAAAAATTGTTATTTCGTTCTTACGGGGCGACCCTCAGGATTGGGCTTTGTCGCTGGCGCCAGGAGATCCGGCATTGGCTGATATTAATGCGTTTTTTCTGGCGCTCGGTTTACTTTATGAGGAACCCAATCTTGAGATTCAGGCAGAAAAGGCCTTGCTGGCTATGTCTCAGGGGCAGGACGAGGCTGAAGTGTACTGCCAAAAATTTCGGAAATGGTCCGTGCTGACACATTGGAACGAGTGTGCACTGGCCGCTAATTTTAGAAATGGCCTTTCTGAAGCCATTAAGAATGTTATGGTGGGTTTTCCCATTCCCACAGGTCTGAATGATACTATGGCACTGGCTATTCAAATTGACCGGCGGTTGCGGGAGCGCAAAACCGCAAATTCCCTCATGGTGTTGTCTGAACAGACACCTAATTCGGTGCAATGTGATAGAAAAATCGCAAATTCCCTCATGGTGTTGTCTGAACAGACACCTGATTTAATGCAATGTGATAGAATCCTGACTAGAAATGAGCGGAAAATTCATAGACGCCGGAATGGCTTGTGCTACTACTGTGGTGATTCTACACATATTATCTCAGCATGCTCTAAACGTATAGCTAAGGTTGTTAGTCCTGTCACCGTTGGTAATTTGCAACCTAAATTTATTCTGTCTGTAACTTTGATTTGCTCACTGTCGTCTTTTCCTGTCATGGCATTTGTAGATTCAGGTGCTGCCCTGAGTCTTATGGATCTGTCATTTGCTAAGCACTGTGGTTTTACTCTTGAACCATTAGAAAATCCTATTCCTCTTAGGGGTATTGATGCTACGCCATTGGCAGCAAATAAACCGCAGTATTGGACACAGGTTACCATGTGCATGACTCCTGAACACCGCGAGGTGATACGTTTCCTGGTTTTACATAAAATGCATGATTTGGTTGTTTTAGGGCTGCCATGGTTACAGACCCATAATCCAGTCCTGGACTGGAAGGCTATGTCAGTCTCAAGTTGGGGCTGTCGTGGTATTCATGGGGATTCCCTGCCTGTGTCTATTGCTTCTTCTACGCCTTCGGAAGTTCCGGAGTATTTGTCTGATTATCAGGATGTCTTCAGTGAGTCTGAGTCCAGTGCACTGCCTCCTCATAGGGACTGTGCTATAGATTTGATCCCAGGCAGTAAATTTCCTAAGGGAAGACTGTTTAATCTGTCGGTACCTGAACATACCGCTATGCGTTCATATATCAAGGAGTCTCTAGAGAAAGGACATATTCGTCCGTCTTCTTCCCCTCTTGGTGCGGGATTCTTTTTTGTGGCAAAAAAGGACGGATCTTTGAGACCTTGTATTGATTATCGGCTTTTAAATAAGATCACTGTCAAATTTCAGTATCCTTTACCGCTGTTGTCTGACTTGTTTGCCCGGATTAAAGGTGCCAAGTGGTTCACCAAGATAGATCTTCGTGGTGCGTACAACCTTGTGCGCATTAAGCAAGGTGATGAATGGAAAACCGCATTCAATACGCCCGAAGGTCATTTTGAGTACTTGGTGATGCCTTTTGGGCTCTCCAATGCGCCTTCAGTTTTTCAGTCCTTTATGCATGACATTTTCCGGAAGTATCTGGATAAATTTTTGATTGTTTATCTGGATGATATTTTGGTTTTTTCTGATAATTGGGATTCGCATGTGGAGCAGGTCAGGTTGGTCTTTAAAATTTTGCGTGAAAATTCTTTGTTTGTCAAGGGCTCAAAGTGTCTCTTTGGTGTACAGAAGGTTCCCTTTTTGGGGTTAATTTTTTCCCCTTCTGCTGTGGAGATGGACCCAGTCAAGGTCCGAGCTATTCTTGATTGGACTCAGCCCTCGTCAGTTAAGAGTCTACAGAAGTTCTTGGGTTTCGCTAACTTCTACCGTCGTTTTATCGCTAATTTTTCTAGCATTGTGAAACCTTTGACGGATATGACCAAGAAGGGCTCCGATGTAGCTAACTGGGCTCCTGCTGCCGTGGAGGCTTTCCAGGAGTTGAAACGCCGGTTTACTTCGGCGCCTGTTTTGTGCCAGCCCGATGTCTCACTTCCCTTTCAGGTTGAGGTGGATGCTTCAGAGATTGGAGCAGGGGCCGTTTTGTCGCAGAGAGGCCCTGGTTGCTCTGTTATGAAACCTTGTGCCTTTTTCTCTAGGAAGTTTTCGCCTGCCGAGCGAAATTATGATGTGGGCAATCGGGAGTTGTTGGCCATGAAATGGGCATTTGAGGAGTGGCGTCATTGGCTCGAGGGTGCTAAGCATCGTGTGGTGGTCTTGACTGATCACAAAAATCTGATGTATCTCGAGTCTGCTAAACGCCTTAATCCGAGACAGGCCCGCTGGTCATTGTTTTTCTCCCGCTTTGATTTTGTTGTCTCGTATTTACCAGGTTCAAAGAATGTGAAGGCCGATGCTCTTTCTAGGAGCTTTGTGCCTGATGCTCCTGGAGTCGCTGATCCTGTTGGTATTCTTAAAGATGGAGTTATCTTGTCAGCTATTTCTCCGGATCTGCGACGTGTGTTGCAGAGATTTCAGGCTGATAGGCCTGAGTCTTGTCCACCTGACAGACTGTTTGTCCCAGATAAGTGGACCAGCAGAGTCATTTCCGAGGTTCATTCCTCGGTGTTGGCAGGTCACCCGGGAATTTTTGGCACCAGAGATCTGGTGGCCAGGTCCTTTTGGTGGCCTTCCTTGTCAAGGGATGTGCGGTCATTTGTGCAGTCCTGTGGGACTTGTGCTCGAGCTAAGCCTTGCTGTTCTCGTGCCAGCGGTTTGCTCTTGCCCTTGCCTGTCCCGAAGAGACCTTGGACACATATCTCCATGGATTTCATTTCTGATCTTCTGCTATCCCAGGGCATGTCCGTTATCTGGGTGATATGTGATCGCTTCTCAAAGATGGTCCATTTGGTTCCTTTGCCTAAGCTGCCTTCCTCTTCCGATCTGGTTCCTGTGTTTTTCCAGAACGTGGTTCGTTTGCACGGCATCCCTGAGAATATTGTGTCAGACAGAGGATCCCAGTTCGTTTCCAGATTCTGGCGATCCTTTTGTAGTAGGATGGGCATTGATTTGTCGTTTTCGTCTGCTTTCCATCCTCAGACTAATGGACAGACGGAGCGAACCAATCAGACTTTGGAGGCTTATTTGAGGTGTTTTGTCTCTGCTGATCAGGATGATTGGGTGACATTCTTGCCGTTGGCTGAGTTTGCCCTTAATAATCGGGCTAGTTCCGCCACCTTGGTTTCGCCTTTTTTCTGCAACTCTGGTTTCCATCCTCGCTTTTCTTCGGGTCATGTGGAGCCTTCTGACTGTCCTGGGGTGGATTCTGTGGTGGATAGGTTGCAGCGGATCTGGAATCATGTGGTGGACAACTTGAAGTTGTCACAGGAGAGGGCTCAGCGCTTTGCCAACCGCCGCCGCGGTGTGGGTCCCCGACTACGCGTTGGGGATTTGGTATGGCTTTCTTCCCGCTTTGTTCCTATGAAGGTCTCCTCTCCCAAATTTAAACCTCGTTTTATTGGGCCCTACAAGATATTGGAAATCCTTAATCCTGTATCTTTTCGTCTGGATCTTCCTGTGTCGTTTGCTATTCACAATGTATTTCATAGGTCCTTGTTGCGGCGGTACATTGTGCCTATAGTTCCTTCTGCTGAGCCTCCTGCTCCGGTGTTGGTTGAGGGCGAGTTGGAGTACGTGGTGGAGAAGATCTTGGATTCTCGCCTCTCCAGGCGGAGGCTTCAGTACCTGGTCAAGTGGAAGGGCTATGGTCAGGAGGATAATTCCTGGGTGGTCGCCTCTGATGTTCATGCGGCCGATTTAGTTCGTGCCTTTCATGCCGCTCATCCTGATCGCCCTGGTGGTCGTGGTGAGGGTTCGGTGACCCCTCACTAAGGGGGGGGTACTGTTGTGAATTTACTTTTTGCTCCCTCTAGTGGTTACTAGTTTTTTGACTCTGGTTTTTCTGTCATTCCTTTTATCCGCACCTGGGTCGTTAGTTAAGGGTGTTGCTATTTAAGCTCCCTGGACCTTCAGTTCAATGCCTGGCAACGTAGTTATCAGAGCTAGTCTGCTGTGCTCTTGTCTACTGATCCTGGTTCCAGTTATATCAGCTAAGTCCGCTTTTTGCTTTTTGCTATTTTGTTTTGGTTTTGTATTTTTGTCCAGCTTGTTCCAAATATATATCCTGACCTTTGCTGGAAGCTCTAGGGGGCTGGTGTTCTCCCCCCGGACCGTTAGACGGTTCGGGGGTTCTTGAATTTCCAGTGTGGATTTTGATAGGGTTTTTGTTGACCATATAAGTTACCTTTCTTTATTCTGCTATCAGTTAGCGGGCCTCTCTGTGCTAAACCTGGTTCATTTCTGTGTTTGTCATTTCCTCTTACCTCACCGTTATTATTTGTGGGGGGCTTCTATCCAGCTTTGGGGTCCCCTTCTCTGGAGGCAAGAAAGGTCTTTTGTTTTCCTCTACTAGGGGTAGCTAGATTCTCCGGCTGGAGCGTGTCATCTAGAATCAACGTAGGAATGATCCCCGGCTACTTCTAGTGTTGGCGTTAGGAGTAGATATATGGTCAACCCAGCTACCACTGCCCTATGAGCTGGATTTTTGAATTCTGCAGACTTCCACGTTCCTCTGAGACCCTCGCCATTGGGGTCATAACAGGGTACTCCCTTGCCTGTGCGTATAGAATTTAAATGCTCTCTTAAGCGAATAAATAAAGGACGGATTGTCTTACCAATGTAGAAAAATCTACAGGGGCAGTGCAATATATAAACAACATAAGTTGTTCTGCAGGAAATAAAATCTCGCACGATGTGCGAAATAGAACCAACTTGTAGAGATGTTCCTGTTAGGTGGTAACTACAATAGTTACAATGACCACACTTGAAATTTCCTTTCGGGACCCCAGCTTGTAACCAATTACTTTGCGAAGATGTTACTCTATTACGGACTAAAAAGTCCCCAATGTTTTTACTGCGGCGGCATGCAAAAAGTGGACCTCTTTTTACCATTTCTTTTAGGTCAGGATCCTGGCTCAAAATCTGCCAATTTCGTCTAATCGCAGCTCTAATCTGCGTATCCATTGGACCGTATTTAAAACAAAATACAAATTTTTTATCTTTTTTCATCTCTTTTTTTGTTCTATTGGAGCCTACACTAGATGCTTGTTCTAATGCCGCATTAAGGATGGATTTGGGGTAACCTCTGTTCTCAAACCTCCTGCATAATTCTTGGGATTGTCTTTCATAACCAGAAGCGCTACTATTAATTCTTTTAACCCTTAAGAATTGACTATAGGGCAAAGCTTTTTTTGTGTATGGAGGATCACTATCAAAATGTAACAGTGAATTAGAGGAAGATGGTTTTCGATGTACTTCTGTATGTAAACCTTCTGTGTCTGCCTTCAAGCCCACATCTAAGAACACTAATTCTGCTCCACCAAACTGCGAAGTGAATTTCATGTTCATGGTATTCGACTGGGCCAGGTATTCCACAAATTGAGTGAAAGTGACCTGGTCCCCGTCCCACACCAGGAACATGTCATCCACAAATCTGACATAAAATTTGATATACTTTAAATAAGGATTCTTTGAAGAATAGATATATCTATCCTCAAATACAGCCAGATAGAGGTTTGCCAGGGTACATGCAACAGGGGTACCCATGGCAGTGCCCTCTATTTGTCTGTACCATGTAGTGTCAAACTTGAATGTATTATTCCTCAAGATAAGTGTCAGACCTTCACATATGAAGGAAATGGTGTTGTCATCTGTCGGGGTACTTTTCAAATCATCTCTAACAGCTTCTGTTCCTAACACCTGTGGAATCCTGGTGTAGAGGCTTTCAATATCTATTGAGGCTAGAGAGAAGTTATCTTGCCAATCGAAATCTTTTAAAGCCCTTAAAAAGTCTTTTGTATCCTTTATGTATGATGGTATGTCCCGCAGCAGCGGACGTAATAACCAGTCTAAGTATGCTGATAGGGGTTCTGTTATTGAACCCACCCCTGACACAATGGGACGACCTGGCGGTTCCTTTTGTGATTTGTGTATCTTGGGTATGTGATACCAATGAGGTTTTCTCGGGAATTCTGGAAATAATTTTTCTGCTTGTTTATTAGATAAAATTCCTCTCTCTATATAAACTCTCAAAAAGGAACGCAAAGTGTTTTTCATTTTAAAAGTGGGATCTTCTTTTAATACCTCATAAGTATTTTTATCTGAAAGTTGTCTCAGTGCCTCTTTGATGTAATAATCTCTCTGGAGTAGGACGGTGTTACCGCCTTTATCAGCGCGACGTACTATTATATCTGTTCTTTCTTTTAGATCTTTTAAGGCTGGGTACAGATTTACAATATAATAAGGCTTCTACTTCTTTAATAACTTGAGCCTCAAAAATATCAACGGGATTACCCGGGGAAACTACAGGGACGAATGTGGATTTAACACCTCTAGTAAAGGGTAAAGGCAGAATATTACTATTATGAGGGCTTTCTATGGGCTCCTCTGTGAGACCCAGAAGCAATTCTGCATCTTCCCGCATATTACCTAAAGAGTCGTCTGATAATATAAAGCCTAAGGGACCTACTTTACAAGGTTGTTCTCCCGGATAACTAAGCTGTTTTTCATATTTTGTTTCATTGGCCCGTGTAGATGAAGCAAATGATTTAAACAGATGGATCTTTCTTATAGCTTTATACATATCTATTTTAAAGTCTACCACGTTAAACTCTTCTGGCAAGCAAAAGTTCAAACCTTTGGATAAAGCAGAAAGGTGTGCCGCACTCAAAGGAAAATCAGTCAAATTCACCACCGTATTACTCATCTCCTCTGATGTGCTGGTCTCCACGAGACCTGTTTCCTTTTCCGATCGCTGTTGTTTGCTCTTTCCTCTCCCTCCTCGACGCGTCCTGCGTCTAAAGGGGATACCGCATTATCTGAATGACAAACAGAAATGGAGGTAGAGGGTCCAGACGCTCCTCCCAAATCCTCTGTAGCGCTAGAGTCTGAGTCTGTGGTAAGGTAGTTTTTTTTATTGTTGTAATATTTCTTCCCTGCACGTCCTTTTTTAGGGTAAAATCTTCTTGGATATTTCTGATGATTATGCAGATGGTTATGTTTATTCCAAGTGAAAGCTCTGCCTGTTTCAAAATCACATTTATCACGGATGAATGGCATTAGAACAAACATCTAGTGTAGGCTCCAATAGAACAAAAAAAGAGATGAAAAAAGATAAAAAATTTGTATTTTGTTTTAAATACGGTCCAATGGATACGCAGATTAGAGCTGCGATTAGACGAAATTGGCAGATTTTGAGCCAGGATCCTGACCTAAAAGAAATGGTAAAAAGAGGTCCACTTTTTGCATGCTGCCGCATTAAAAACATTGGGGACTCTTTAGTTCGTAATAGAGTAACATCTTCGCAAAGTAATTGGTTACAAGCTGGGGTCCCGAAAGGAAATTTCAAGTGTGGTCATTGTAACTATTGTAGTTACCACCTAACAGGAACATCTCTACAAGTTGGTTCTATTTCGCACATCGTGCGAGATTTTATTTCCTGCAGAACAACTTATGTTGTTTATATATTGTACTGCCCCTGTAGATTTTTCTACATTGGTAAGACAATCCGTCCTTTATTTATTCGCTTCAGAGAGCATTTAAATTCTATACGCACAGGCAAGGGAGTACCCCGTTTAATTAAACATATAAACGAGTGCCATGAAGGTAATGCCCAGGTATAAAGGTTGGTGGGTCTTGAAAAAGTCTCCTTACCCCAACAAGGAGGCAATTTACATCGTATTTTGCTCCGTAATGAAGCAAGGTGGATTTTACGCTCTGATGCGTCAGGACCAATAGGATTTAATGAAAAAAGTGATATGTCCGTTTTTTTGTAAAAAGGTTTTGATACTAGTCCTTTTCTTGTTAGTTTGCATTCTGTGCTGTATATAATTGTTTTTAATCGCTCTTTTGTACATTGTTTCTTGGTTTTTCACTTGCGTTCTGGTTAGTGGCTATTTTTCCATGTTAAAAGACCCACCTCACTTCCTCCCGTCATAGGACCTGTCGAAGTGCCATGAGCACGAAACAGCTGTCGTCTATGTGCGTTCACTACCCTCCCTGTTTCACGTAAATATGTGTGAATAAATTTCCTTGTTCATCACCGGTGAGTGCGCTTTATTTTTCTTTTCAACTATACAGTGCCATGCGAAAAGCCAAAGTATGGTACAAATAATTGGCTGTGCACATTGTACAGATGGCAACGTACAATGCTTTTGTGCTGTTCAGATCTGCAGGCAATACGGGGACCTTCCTTCAGTTTCAGGAGGAAGTCATCAAGGCCCTAATGTTTGGCACTCAGGGAGGTGAGGGTCCCAGTACTTCTGAATCTGATAGTGTCCGTATTGCCCCAGGTCAACATTTCCCAGGACAGGTTCCCCAAACAGCAAGGACAGGCTGATCACAAAAACGTTGCTGAGTATGCTCCAAGAGGGGAATCCGAAAGGACACAATTTACCATTGTGAAACCTGCCCTGAGAAATCTGGCTTTTGCATTAAAGATTGTTTCAAAGCATACCAAATGTCCACAAATTAATAAAATTTGTTTATACCCTGTTGACAAAACACACTTTTATAAATCCGATGTACCCCGCATATCTTACATTTAACACCACATTTTAAATTCATACACCAGTAAAACAAAAAGCATTAGAATCAATACTATAAAACGATGCCTCTAGATAAATTCCTTCAGGGGTGTAGTTTCCAAAATGGGGTCACTTGTGAGGGGTTTCCACTTCTTAGGCACATCAGTGGCTCTGCAAACGCAACATGACGCCTGAGACAATTCCAGCAAAATCTGCAATCCAAAACGTCACCCCTTCCATTCCGTGCCCTGCCGTGCACCCAAACAGTGGTTTTCGCCCACATATGGGATATCGGCGTACTCAGGAGAAATTGCAAAACAACTTTTGTGGTCTATTTTCTCATTTTACACTTGTGAAAATAAAAAAAATTGTTGCTGAAAAATAATTTTTGTGGAAAAAATGTGACTTTTTTATTTTCACGGCTCTACATTCTAAAAGTCTGTGAAACACCTGGAGGTTCAAAATGCTCATTGCACAGCTAGATAAGTTCCTTGAAGGGTCTAGTTTCCAAAATGGGGTACCTTTTTGGGGTTTTCCGATGTTTATTCATATCAGGGGCTCTTCAAACGCAACATGGCGTCCACTATCAATTTCAACCAATTTTGCATTCAAAACATTAAAAGGTACTCTTTCCCCTCCGAGCCCTGCCGTTCACCCAAACAGTGGTTTTCCCCCACATATGGGATATCGGCGAACTAAGGAGAAATTGCACAACAACTTTTGTGGTCTATTTTCTCCTTTTACACTTGTGAAAATAAAAAAATTGTTGCAGAAAAATCATTTTTGTGGAAAAAATATGATTTTTTATCTTCATGGCTCTACGTTCTAAACTTCTGTGAAGTACCTGAGGGTTCACAGTGCTCACCACACAGCTAGATAAGTTTCTTGAAGGGTCTAGTTTCCAAAATGGGGTCACTTGTGGGGGTTTTCCAATGTTTAGGCACATCAGGGGCTCTTCAAACACAACATGACGCCTTAGCCCATTCCATCAAAATCTGCAGTCCAAAACGTCACTCCTTCCATTCCGTGCCCTGCCGTGTGCCCAAACAGTGGTTTTCCCCCACATATGGGGTATCAGTGTACTCAGGAGAAATTGCACAACAACTTTTGTGGTCCATTTTCTCCTTTTACACTTGTGAAAATAAAATAATTGCTGCTGAAAAATCATTTTTGTGGAAAAAATGTGATTTTTTATTTACATGGCTCTACGTACTAACCTTCTGTGAAGTACCTGGGGGTTCAAAGTGCTCACCACACAGCTAGATAAGTTCCTTGAAGGGTCTAGTTTCCAAAATGTGGTCACTTGTTGGGATTTTCCAATGTTTAGGCTAATCAAGGGCTCTGCAAACGTGACATGGAGTCCACTATCAATTCCAACCAATTTTGAGTTCAAAAAGTCAAAAGGTGCTCCTTCTTTTCCAAGCCCTGCCGTTCACCCAAACAGTGGTTTTCCCCCAAATATGGGATATCGGCATACTAAGGAGAAATTGCACAACAACTTTTGTGGTCTATTTTCTCCTTTTCCATTTGTGAAAATAAAAAAATTGTTGCTGAAAAATCATTTTTGTGGAAAAAATGTGATTTTTTATTTTCACGGCAATACCGTTGAATTACTTCTAACTTGATTGTTTATTTTATTTATTGTGTTATATAGTGCCATTAATTCCACAGTGCTTTACCGACATTATCTGCACTGTCCCCATTGGGTCTCACAATCTAATTTCCCTATCAGTATGTCTTCGGAGTGTGGGGGGAAACTGGAGTAACCTCAAGCAAACACGGGGAGAAGATACAAACTCCTTGCAGATGTTGTCCTTGGTTGAATTTGAACCCAGAACTCCAACGCTGCAAAGCTCCTGTGCTAACCAGTGAGCCACTGTGTTGGCCTGCCTCTTCCACCTATACCGCCACTTCCACCTCCTCCTCCACTCGGACCTGTTCCTCCTGATTCATGATTCTTATTTTTTATTTCTGCTCTGCTTAGCCTAAGGACAGGACACAGCTGTAGTGAGGGACAGTATTACATTTTGCTTGTGAGCAGATTTTTAAAAGTTTTAATAAATCTTCAACTGTGTCAGTGGGAGTGATATGTGTCTAAACATATTTTTCTACTCTGCAACCATGCCTGTGATAATATATTGCCAAAACACGCTGTGCGTATTCTTTAACCCATATCTGTCAGAGTACTTTGCCAAAAAGTTGCCGTGTGTATTCTTTAACCTATATCTGTTGGATTACTGTGCCAGAAGCTGCTGTGTGCATTGTTTAGCCCATATATGTAGGATTACGGTGCAAAAAGCCACTGTGTGTATTCTTTAACCCATTATCTATAGGATTACTGTGCAAAAAGCTGTTATGTCTATTCTTTAAACAATATTGGCAGGATTACTGAGCCAAAATTCGCTATGTGTACTCTGCAACCCTGCCTGTGGGGGTATTGTGCCTTATTGTCTGGGTGTGAAATTTTTAATCAGCTTCTCTGGGGAAAATGTGAAAACATGCTCTGTGGGTGAAATTTGTTATCAGCTTCTGTGGGGAAAATGTGGAAACATGGTCTGTGGGGGGAAATTTTTAACTGGACTGCTGGTATCAAGCCTTGTGGTGGACGAACAGTTCAATCTAAGATCATACTACCAGCTTTTCATTGGCGGTATTTATAATGTATGCTACTGGAGCTGACATTTTGGAGCTGTGGTGGTACTGTGCCCCATGTCCTGTGGGTGAAATTTGTAAGCTGGTTCTGTAGGGGTATTGTGCACCATGTTCTGGGGGTGAAATTTTTAACTGGACTGGCGGTAGCTAGCCTTAGTCTCTGTGGGGGCAATGTTAAAGTTTTAATGTTATTCATTTACCTCCTATTTTACCATGATTGTTATGATGACAGAACTCCTTTAAACCATTTCCCTATCCACATTTGTTTGCAGGGCAATTGTCCTGCTCTTATCCCCATTTTTATTCCTTTTGCAGCCACCTAGTCCTTACTCTGACCATTTCACAACCATTTTACAGCACTGAAGCTCAGGTGCTCATTGACTTATACAGGGTTTCGTGTCTGGGGTCAAGTTTGGCTCCTGAACCAAACTTTTTAAAATGTCCGGCTGAGCACGGCGAATCCAAACATGCATGGATTCGCTCATCACTATACATAATACAACCAGATATTGTTTAATCTACAGATTTGCAGTCTTTTTTCCTACCCATGATCACAGCCTGAGTGCATTTGCAAGGGTTATAGATTTGTAGAATACCTCAAGTACCTCTTCTATAGTATTTACAAAATTGTTCTAGATAACCATATTGTTTCCTCACATGCTGGATTAATTTAGAAAGATCACGTTTGCTCTTCCAGTTGCAGCCAGCATGATAAAAGTAGAACAATCAAAGATTAATAATATTGCATCAGTGCCGGGTACATTTTGAAAAAAACCTGCTCCAGAAAAAACTGTATGGTTGATCTAGGAATACATATTCAATAATTCCTGCTTTGCACATAAAGTCTGTAAACTGTACATGGCAAAAGTCTTCTACTACCTATATTCACTGCTACAGTATGGTTTCTACATTGTGACAGGTCATAGATGTCATCTCCTTTACCACCACCCCTTCCTCTCCCAAAAATAAAAGAAAGGATTTTATTTCAAAGCAGTTTTCCTTTTTCAGCATTGGAGCGGTGCTTTAAACCTAAGGTCCCTACCACATCTCTTAAACTTACCCTCAGGTGTCTTTACCCTTTTTCTATGCCGCTATAATAATAATAATATAATAATAATAATATGCCGCTATGGTCCCTCAGCACCATTTTGCCACCACAGCTTTTGGCTGGCTGGAAGTTATGTCACAAGCTCTCAATACAACTCTATGAGAGCCAGAACGAAGCTCTCATAGACTTGTATTGAGTTGCGACCTCCGTCTCATTCCATGAAACACTGGAGCGATCTAGCAGGTCACAAACTGCCGGAGTCCAGCAGGAGCGGCAGTGATAACAGATGAAGACACTCGAAGGTGAATATAAGATGGGGTAGGGGACTTAGAATTGAAGCACCACTCCAATGGCAAAATTTAAAAACATGCTTGAGTGGTGCATTAAACGGGTTGTCCTATCTTGTCAACTGAAGCGCAAACTGTTGGGGATTATGTTGGTCGCATAGAAATAAAATAATTATTAAATTATTATTAATATTTTCATTTCCAAGCTGGTCTGATAATAAACTTATTATGGCAGGTCTGCCTTCAGAAACCTCGGGGAACAGTAAAGGTATGTGCCCGCATTAAATATTTGCAGCAAGCAGAGATTTCTGCATCAAGAACTCATCTCATGGTAGAAAATATGCAGCAGAAAATACGAGCATTTTTTAATGTTTTTTTTTTTTAAAAAGTGTTTTTGGTGCAGAAATTTCTGCTGCAAATACTTAGCATGTGCATATACCCTCACAGTTTGCTACACATGTCCACATAGACCTCTGATAGAAAATTCACCACAATCATAATTGTTATAAAGGATCACCAGGTCAAAAGTGGCCTGTTTTGCTCTTACTTTTTTTTCCTTCTGATTCTGAGTACACCTATTTGTTTGTTTGTTTTATTAAATCCTCCATACAGTTCCAGAGATATAGAACTTTTTATTTTGTGCTAATTTTTATGGTCTTTATCAAGGGGGCATTGCTCCCAGAGTAATAATTCCGAGCAGGTGAGAGATACACTTTTAGAATCCTGGGAGCCATGCCTCTTTGGTAAAAGGCATACAAATTTGCAGTAAATAAAATGGACCATATCTCTGGAACCATATTATTATTATTATTATTATTATTATTTATTGTTATAGTGCCATTTATTCCATGGCGCTTTACAAGTGAGGAGGGGTATGCATAATAAAAACAAGTACAATAATCTTGAACAATACAAGTCATAACTGGTACAGGAGGAGAGAGGACCCTGCCCGCGAGGGCTCACAATCTACAAGGGATGGGTGAGGATACAGTAGGTGAGGGTAGAGCTGGTCATGCAGCGGTTTGGTCGATCGGTGGTTACTGCAGGTTGTAGGCTTGTCGGAAGAGGTGGGTCTTCAGGTTCTTTTTGAAGGTTTCGATGGTAGGTGAGAGTCTGATGTGTTGTGGTAGAGGGTTCCAGAGTAGGGGTGATACACGAGAGAAATCTTGTATGCGATTGTGGGAAGAGGAGATAAGAGGGGAGTAGAGAAGGAGATATTGTGAGGATCGGAGGTTGTGTGTAGGTAAGTACCGGGAGACGAGGTCACAGATGTATGGAGGAGACAGGTTGTGGATGGCTTTGTATGTCATGGTTAGGGTTTTGTAGTGGAGTCTCTGGGCAATGGGGAGCCAGTGCAGGGATTGACAGAGGGGAGAGGCCGGGGAATAGCGGGGGGACAGGTGGATTAGTCAGGCAGCAGAGTTTAGAATAGATTGGAGGGGTGCGAGAGTGTTCGAGGGGAGGCCACAAAGCAGGAGGTTGCAGTAGTCAAGGCGAGAGATGATGAGGGCATGGACTAGGGTTTTTGCAGATTCTTGGTTGAGGAATGAACGGATTCGTGAAATATTTTTGAGTTGAAGTTGGCAGGAAGTGGAAAGGGCTTGGATATGTGGTTTGACATATGACCATATGACAGAATAAAAAAATGGAATACCCAGAAGAACAGCAGGAATTAAATAAGAGAAAACACTGGCCACTCTTGACCTGGTGACAGATCCTCTTTAAAGGAACATTCCTAGCTGGGACATTTCTGGCATTCCTGAAGGGCCCCATTGTGAACTGCTGGGTAAGGTATTGGAGAGGTGGTCACTCATGTGTGAATTGCTCTATTGACTTAAAATTATATTCTGAAAATTGTCAAACAAGAGTGCACCCAATTTTTGGATCTCCTACACAAATATATGGAGGTGCATAAGTGCAGCTACCGCTCTAATGAGAGCGACATGTGATGGGACCCCATTCTTGAAATAGATGCAAATCCCAGTGGTGGGACCCACATTTATTGGCCATTCATGCCATAAATCTCCAAGATTAGAGTTGAGCGACTTTTACTTTTTTAGGATCGAGTCGGGTTTAGCGAAACCCGACTTTCTCAAAAGTCGGGTCGGGTGAAATCGGCCGATTATTGCGAAAAGTCGGGGGCCGACTGAAACACGAAGCCCAATGCAAGTCAATGGGGAATCAAAGTCCGCAGTGAGTGGAGGACAGGAAAACACCTACAGTGCCCATTTTAATGCCAAAAACATCAATTCTTATTACTTAAGCTTGTCAATCTTAATTTACTTTATAATAATAGTTACGCATTGAAAACAGGGGGTCATTTGGCTAAAGTTGTGGGGGGGTAGGGCTGGCTCAAGATTTTCTTGGGCCCAGGAAACGCGGAATACGTCACGCGGTGGAGCAGGGAGAGGTAAGTATTTCAACTTTGCAAGTGCTGTGATCATGACCAAGCATGGAGGGCCCACTAGTTGGCATTGGCACAGGGCCCCTCATAGTACGGCGGTGTGTTTGATGGCGGGTGGCGCCTCCCACTGCCAGAGACACTTTTGCGTACTATGAGGGGCCCTGTGCCAGTGCCAACGAGTATGCCCCCCACCTGATGAAGGAACCTGCACTTTCATCTGCACCTTCCTCTTTGTCCTCGTGTAAGGTGGTACAGTATGCGGGAAGGGGAACCTGACTTTCAGCAGGGTCAGATTCTGGCTGTGTAGAGTGCAAGGGGAATGTAGTGGTCTGGGTCAATGTACCAGCAGACTCATCTAGCAGTGGCTGGGCAATGGGCAGGATGAGGAGGAAACACAGATATAGGCCCAAAATAAAAAAGTAGGCTAAAAGCAGTTAAAAATTGGTAACAGGAGTACACAGGCGGCATAGCTTTGTTCAGTGGAGGACAACTGTAAGGACTGGCTGACACAGTTACTAGGCCCAAATAAGTAAGTAGGCTAAATGCAGTTCAAAATTGGTAACAGGAGTACACAGGCGGCATAGCTTTGTTCAGTGGAGGACAACTGTAAGGACTGGCTGACACAATTACTAGGCCCAAATAAGTAAGTAGGCTAAATGCAGTTCAAAATTGGTAACAGGAGTACACAGGTGGCATAGCTTTGTTCAGTGGAGGACAACTGTAATGGGAGGCAGACACAGTTAGTAGGCCCAAATAAGTAGGCTAAACGCAGTTCAAAACTGGTAAAAGGACTAAACAGGCGGCATAGCTTTGTTCAGTGGAGGACAACTGTAATGGGAGGCAGACACAGTTAGTAGGCCCAAATAAGTAAGTAGGCTAAAAGCAGTTCAAAATTGTTAGCAGGACTAAACTGGTGGCGTTGCTTGGTTCAGCGGAGGACAATTGTAAGGAGTGGCTGACACACTTAGTAGGCCCAAAAAAGTAAGTAGGCTAAATGCAGTTCAAAATTGGTAACAGGAATAACCAGGCGGCATTGCTTGGTTCAGTGGAGGACAATTGTAAGGAGTAGCTAACACACTGTGAGTAGGCCCTAATCATAAAGTAGGCTAAATGTCTGCCAAAAATGTTTTCAGAAAGAACCAGGTGGCATAGCTAGGTACAGGGGTGGGCTCCTCTGCTCATTAGCAGACAGTGGTAGTAGGCAAAACGTTTTAACTGGTCTAAATGGAGGCCTGGGCCCCTGTATATTTTAACTATCATCTATCATTTCAACAAATTTGTATTGGCAGTGCCATTGAAGGATTTAACAGCACAGACTACACAGTGGTGGAGCAGGGAGAGGTAAGTATTGCAAGTGGTAGAGCACTGTTCGAGCTGGGGGGAACACTCTCTCAGGCAAGCTACGTGTCAGCAGGGGAAGGTGGGGCCAAATAATTTGAAATCCATGATTGGTTCATTTTAATGAAGGTTAGGTCATCAACATTTCGGGTAACCAGACGTGTCCTTTTTTCGGTCAGTATTGAACCAGCCGCACTGAAGACTCTTTCAGATAGCACACTAGCAGCAGGGCAAGCGAGCTCCTGTAATGCATATTCTGCCAATTCAGGCCAGGTGTCTATTTTAGATGCCCTGTAATCAAAGGGGAATGACCTGTGAGGGAGAACATCGATAAGGGTGGAAAAGTAGTTTGTAACCATACTGCACAAATGCTGTCTCCTGTCACTTTGAATCGATGCAGCAGTACCTGTCGTGTCAGCGGTCATTGCAAAATCACTCTACAACCTGGTCATAAAACCCCTCTGTCCAACGCCACTTCAGATTTGTGCACCTCTAACACCTCTGCCATGTTGCCCACTACACCTCGTGTTAGAACCATCACCGCCGCTGTGTGTTGGGAATGCCTGAACCAAACGGTCTACAAGAGTTGCTTGTTTGGTAGCCAATATTTGCTCAAGGTTCTCATGTGGCATGACATTTTGCAATTTTCCTTTATATCTTGGATCCAGGAGGCAGGCCAACCAGTTATCGTCATCGGTCATCATTTTGATAATGCGGGGGTCCCTTTTTAGGATACGCAAGGCATACTCAGCCATGTTGGCCAATGTTCCAGGTGTCAATTCACTGCTTGTGCTGGGTTGAGGAGCACTTTCTTGCAAATCAACATCACTTGTGTCCTGCAAAAACCCTGTATCTGACCTTGCAACGCCACCAGTTTCTATTGCCCCCTGAGAAGCATCCTCCTCCCATAAATATTCATCCCCATCATCCTCCTCCTCCTCTTCGTCCACCACCTCGTCCAGGAGAGTTCCCTGAGCAGACAATGGCTGACTGTCATCAAGGCTTCCCTCATCCTCGGCTGCAGACGCCTGCTCCTTAATGTGCGTCAAACTTTTGTATCAGCAGATGCATTAGTGGGATGCTCATGCTTATTATGGTGTCGTCTGCACTTACCAGCCGTGTGCATTCCTCAGAACACTGAAGGACTTGACAGAGGTCTTGTAGCTTCGACCACTGCACACCAGACAACTCCATGTCTGCCATTCAACTGCCTGCCCGTGTATGTGTATCCTCCCACAAATACATTACAGCATGCCTCTGTTCGCACAGCCTCTGAAGCATGTGCAGTGTGGAGTTCCACCTCGTTGCAACGTTGATTATTAGGCGGTGCTGGGGAAGATTCAGCTGATGGTTCAGCATATGGCTGGAGTGTACGGGTGACCGGCGGATGTGCGAGCAAAGTCTTCGCACCTTCAGGAGCAGGGCTGGTAACCCCAGATAATTTTTCAGGAAGCACTGCACCACCAGGTTCAAGGTGTGAGCCAGGCAAGGTATGTGTTTCAGTTCTGAAAGGGCTATGGCAGCCATAAAATTCCTTCCATTATCACTGACTACCTTGCCTGCCTCAAGATGTACACTGCCCAGCCATGACTGAGTTTCTTGCTGCAAGTACTCAGCCAGAACTTCTGCGGTGTGTCTGTTGTCACCCAAACACTTCATTTGCAACACAGCCTGCTGACGCTTACCACTAGCTGTTCGATAATGGGATACCTCGTCTGCAACACTGGCAGCTACCGGTGGAGTGGTCGTGCGACTGCGCTCTGTGGACGAGCTTTGGCTTCTGGAGGAGGAGGGGGAGGAGGAGGAGGGGTGGCGAACGCCTACAGCCAACTGTTTCCTAGACCGTGGGCTAGGCAGAACTGTCCCACTATGGCTGTCCCCTGTGGACCCTGCATTCACAACATTTACCCAGTGCGCCGTGATGGACACGTAACTTCCCTGGCCATGCCTACTGGTCCATGCATCTGTTGTGAGGTGCACCTTTCCACTGACTGATTGCCTCAGTGCATGGACAATGCGGTCTTTGACATGCTGGTGGAGGGCTGGGATGGCTGTTCTTGCAAAGAAGTGCCGACTGGGTAGGTCATAGCATGGTACTGCGTAGGCCATCAGGTCTTTGAAAGCTTCGCTTTCAACCAACCGGTAGGGCATCATCTCTAACGAGACTAGTCTAGCAATGAGGCCATTCAAACCCTGTGTACGCGGATGAGAGGATGAGTACTTTCTTGTCCTAACGAGAGTCTCTTGTACGGTGAGCTGGACTGGAGAGCTGCATATCGTGGAACAAGCGGTGGTGGTGGTGGTGGACATGGCAGATTGAGAGAGGGTTGGTGATGGTATTCTTGATGTTGACCTACATACAGTGTTTCCTACCAAAAACCTTGTGATTCCCTGACTGCTTTGGCCTTGCGACGATACCTCCACATTTGCTACTGGTGGTGTCTTAGTAGCAGGTGGGCTTACAGTGAGGGAAGCAATGTAGCGTTGCTGACTACCTTCATTCTGAGCAGGTGCACCAACGGTACGGGATGTTTGGTAGTTAGTCCAGGCTTGCAAGTGCATGCTGGTTAAATGTCTATGCATGCACGATGTATTTACATTTTGGGGATTCTTCCCTCTGCTAAAGGTGTTTAAGCATTTCTTACAGATAACTTTGTACTGATCATTCGGATCTTGGTTAAAAAATTGCCACACTCCCCTATTCCTACTATGGAATACCTTTTCCGGCATTGCACGCTGTGCTACTTTCACCGGATGGCCACGCTGTCCTAAAACTATTCTTTTGGTTGACAAACGTTTTTGGCCTGAGACGGGCCTGCCAGATGAAAGCTGTTGCGATGTAGATGGCTGCTGCGGATCATCCTCCTCCGCTTCTGAGCTACTGTCAGCGGCACCCTCTTCCCCCAATGGCTGCCAATCTGGGTCAACAACTGGGTCATCTACCACCTCCTCTTTAATGTCATGCGCACCTTTCTCTGTGTCACTGTATAAGGTGCTATAGCGTTCGGGACGGGGCACCATAGTCTCATCAGGGTCAGTTTCTGGCTCAGTACACTGCGAGGGCAATGTAGTGATCTGAGTCAATGGAACAGCATAATAATCTAGCTGTGGCTGTGCATCAGTGCACTCCATGTCCGATTCATCTTGTAATGGGCTGTTAACAATTTCCCTTTCTAACCCAGGCACGGTATGTGTAAAGAGCTCCATGGAGTAAACCTGTTGTGTCGCCTGACGCATCCTTCACTGTTATTTTGGGTGAAGGACACAAGGAAGCGACTTGTTCCTGACCGGGAGCATCCACTGACAACTCGCTGCTTTTAAATTTGGAACTTTCTGAAGAGGAGGCGAAAGAGCTAGAGGATGAGTCAGTAAGGAAAGCAAAAACTTTTTCCTGCTGCTCCGGCTTTAAAAGCGGTTTTCTTACTCCCAGATAAGGGAGCCTTCGAGGCCTTGTGTAGCCAGACGATGACGCTGGCTCAACAACTCCAGCCTTAGCTGCTATTTTGCTTTTCCCACTACCACCAGATGCTCCACCACCACCACCACCACCATCAGTACCAGCTGGCAACGACCGCCCACGGCCTCTTCCACCAGACTTCCTCATTTTTGGGAAAATCTAACCAAAATAACAACCGTTATATGGTACTGTAAAACAAGGTAGAAGGTGTATATAAACTTGTTGAGAATTTAATTCTCCCTTTTTTGGGGGGGAGACTGCACCACAACTCAGGCCCAGTGTCTTTTACAACGTAATGTGAGTGGCAGCAAGTGGCTGGCTGAAACACCACAAACTAAGAGGACTGAGGTATATATCCACTTTGTGAGAATTTCAATCTCACTTTTTTTTGGGGGACACAGAACCCAAACTCAGGCCCAGTGACAATTTGAATCTCCCTTTTTTGGGGGGAGACAGCACCACAACTCAGGCCCAGACACACAACACAATGTAAGTGGCAGAAAGTGGCTGGAAGATATCTGAAAAAATCCAAGGACTGTAGTACAATTTCAATCTCCCTACAATGATCTCAGGACAAGTATGGCAGCAACAAAAAGGACTGCTGCACCCAAAAGTGTGGACAAATAAACAAGATAACTGAAGAAAGGAGCAACAGGATTTTTACTTTTAAAAAAGCAGTTGGTTTGCACAGCAGCGGTGCAAACAGCAATGCAGCTATCAGGGAGCCTTATAAAGCAGCCTAATAAGCTACAGAGCTGATGCACAAAGATATAGCCTCCACTGTCCCTGCAAAAAAAGGTGGTGTTGGACAGTGGAAATCGCTACAGTACAAACGGTTTGGGGGTTAATCTTCCCTCCCTAACTATATCCCTTCTTCTGATGAAGCTGCAGCAATCTCTCCCTATTTTCTTATATGTGGTATGTTTTACATTTATATCTTTGTGCAATAAAATTTATAGTTTTATACATTGGGTTTTTGGTCGTTCTTTCTGGGTCTTTATGACCCACATTTCCCTTGCTTTATATTTATAGCGACTTACCCGCATTTATGCATTAGTCCTCTTGGCGTAGCATTTTGTTCTGGATTATTTGAATTATAAACATCATCCTCTGCTATGCATATTTTTGTTTTGTGTTCTGTTACTTATTGTATTTCTGCTGTGTTTTGCACAGGTTTTATGCATGACAAAATGGACTATAGAGCCAGAGAACGCGCTTGGCTCGGACAAATGGAACAGGTGTTTGGTGCAGGTGCTGCTGGGGTGCAGCAGGCAGGTGATCGCATGTGGGATGAGAAATGTGGCACGGTTCAGAACCTATTGATTAAGCGCACCAAATTATGGTGGAACCGTGCGTTTCTTGAAAAATATATATCATGCTCTATGATTCCCAGAGGCCTCAGGGTTAGGGTTGCCCCTGCATATCCAGTTGAGGATGCGGCCTTTGTTGGTGAGTGGGAGGAGGCATGCAGCAGTTGCTCTAAAACCTTGATGCAACTACTGATTAAGTTAAACACAAAGTCAATTGAGGACTTGGATAAATCTATTGATGCAGCACAGGTGGATCTTCGGGCTTTAGGCACTGACGATAAAATTCACAGTTTTGAATTAAATCTGGAAAAAACTCTCGATCAAACCTTGAAAAAAATCCATGAAAATCAAACTAATAAATTTAGTCGAGATACTAAGGATTACCAACTTAAGACGGTATACCGTTGGGTTAAAGCAACGTCACAACCTCATGTGAGGAATCGTGTGGGCTCATTTTCGTCAGTCTCCTCAGCTGGTGATACCTCGGACGCCTCCGTATCTTCTATGATGACTCGATCTGGTATGGGTTACAAGAGACCCCGCAAGCATAATTTTCACCCTTATAGACGCCATGGTGGTCGTTCTCCAGCTAAGGAATCGAATGATAATAAGGTAATAAATCTTAGCGAATATAGGTTGACTCCCTCTGATTTGTCTTTATTAAGTAGAGGCCTATCTTTTTCACCTGCAGCAGGCCTTGACACTTTTTCCATTATCAAGGATCTTCACCTTTTTGCCCGGTCTCTTCTTTTTAAAAGACATTTTTTTGATAATGACTTACATACTTTGTTTCCCACAGATGAAGAGCAAACAGCCCTGAGGATCCTGGAGGAGTTGTCGGATGAACATAAGTCTACTGAGGGAGGTAGGATACCCCCATCGATTAGACCTCGCTCCAGGAAATTCCCCCCCCCTTTCCAGTTGTAGTGCAATTGATCTTTTTGTACAGGTAGTTACCAGTGATTTTGAAAAAATCCCGCAGCGTATCCGGGGGGATAATTTGACTGGGGAGGAGAGACAACGTTTGCGCCATCTACAGCAGCTTCCTGGGGTTGTTTTCAAGCCGGCGGACAAGGGGGGCAATATTGTTATTTGGCCTACCATTATGTATGAACGTGAGGCTTTCCACCAATTGAAAAATCAGGTTTGCTATAAGAAACTTACATTTAACCCCTTGTCCGCCTATTGCGCACAACTTTCCAGTATTCTGTCTGCTGCAGTAGATGGTGAAGTGATTACTAAAGAGTTGGCCACAGCATTGGTGGTCAAAGAACCGTCTATTTCTACGTTCTATCTCCTCCCCAAAGTACACAAAAACACCTGTGTTCCCCCTGGACGCCCAATTGTGTCTGGTCGGGGGAATTTCCTGGAGAATGTCAATAAATGGATTGACTCAATCTTACAACCTTTGGTGGTGGGTCTTCCTTCCTTCCTCAAGGATACGACACAGCTGCTCCGGACCGTTGATGGTTTATCCCTCGATCCAGACACTATTTTAGCAACAGCTGATGTCGAATCCTTGTACACGAATATTCGACATCATGACGGTTTACGGGCCGTCAAATTCTTTTTGGAAACATCCGACTACTCCCCCGGGTTCATGGCTTTTGTTTTGAATTTGCTTGAGTTTACCCTTACTCATAATTTTTTTACTTTCAAGGGGTCCCTCTACCTTCAGCTCCAGGGTACTGCTATGGGGGCGGCTTTTGCCCCCTCATATGCTAACCTCTTTCTGGGGCTGTGGGAGAGGGACCTCTTCCTGTCAGATGAGCGGCCGTCGTCGGTGGACTGCGTCCTGCACTGGGCGCGGTACATCGACGATGTCTTTCTCATCTGGCAGGGCACCTCTTCATCTCTGGATCTATTTTTTGAGGGAGTCAACAATAATGATCTAAATATTCGTCTTACCGTTAACCAAAACCGGGATACAATTGAATTTTTAGATGTATCCTTGCGTAGGGAGTCTGACGGAAAAATTGGTACCAACATATACCGTAAGCCCACATCCACCAATATGCTGCTGCATGCCTCCTCCTCGCATCCTGGACATATGGTCCGCGCTGTACCTGTGGGTCAATTTTTGAGACTTCGGCGGATTTGCTCCACACAAGCGGTGTTTGAGGTGGAGGCAGAGAAACTTAGTCAGCGTTTTTTTGAAAGAGGATACAGCCGCAGGGCCATTAAGAGGGCCTATCATAGGGCTAAATGGTCCAATAGGGATTCTCTTTTGTACCGTACCCCCATTGACACTAAAAAAGATAATGTGATGAGGTTCGTCACTAATTTTAGTTCTCAATCCGAGTCTGTACGTGCTGCCCTTACAAAAGCCTGGCCTATCTTGATGACTGATAATACCATCGCTAAAATTATTCCAAAAAAGCCCGCTATTACATTTCGCCGCGCGAAAAACCTGCGTGATCGGCTTGTACGGAGTCACTACATCAATGTGTCTCCTCGAACATTTCTTGATGACATCCCGATTAGGAGAGGCTGTAGGCCTTGTGGGCGCTGTGTCGCCTGTACTAATATCGAGTGCAGTGATTTTTTTGTGGACTCTTCCGGGCATAAGAGATTTGGAATCGATAAGTCGATTACATGTGAAACAAGAAATGTCATCTATTATGCCACATGTCCGTGCTCCCTGATTTATGTTGGCCTCACAACACGCCAGCTTAAGGTGCGAGTCAGGGAGCACGTGCGTGGCATTGACGCGGCCAGTGAGCAGGATGATATATCACTCCTGAAAACAATTCCCAAACATTTTAAGTTATATCATGGGTGTAACAGCAGGGGACTTCGTGTAAAGGGCATTGACTCCATTGATCTGGGTATTCGGGGCGGTAATATCTCTCAGCGCCTCTCACAATTAGAATCTAGATGGATCTGGACCCTTAGCACAGTCCATCCGCGGGGTCTTAATGAGCACTTTAATTTCTCATCCTTTTTGTGATTTCCTCCTGCTGCACATTAGTGCAGGATATTGCTTTAGTTTGGTTTTGTTTTTGTTTTTAGTCATTGGTTTTCTGATTTTAATAATATTTGTGTATTTTATTCTCATTTAGGTCTTGTTGTGTTTCTCTATTTCTCTACTGGGGTTGTGATTCGCTGATACGGACATGTGGATGAGGTTTTGGACTTTTACCACACTGATAGTCATTTTTTGAAGATGTATGGACGTCATCACCAACGGCCCCCTCTTAATGTGAAGGACATTAGGGCTGAATACCATGATGTACGATATGATTATAAGTTGTTACTTCTTATCTGTTCTTTGTATTATGCATGGACCAATACAAGTGTTGATTGCATATCCATATGTCTGTAACTTGATCTGACGTTTTTCTGTATGAGTAATTGTCTGTCTTTTAGTATTAATGTATTTAGTTATATGTGTTACATACCTTTATTTATGTCCGTTTATTTTCGGTATATTATCTACATTATGTCACTTTGGCCCCAGTTTTCTTCTTTTTTCCTTTTTTCCTTATTTCACATGGAGTTTCTCTCCTTCAGTATGCCTTTGCGCATGTGCGGTTCTTTTCCCACTGTGTCTTGCACTGTGGCTGCGCCGCTACGCGCTCGCCGCTGGGGGACACAGGGCCCTGTGTCTGCCCGGCGTGCGGCGTTGTGCGGCTCACCCGCTGGTGTCAGATGCAGCCGGACACTACCGCTAGTTTGCTGGGACTACCGCAATATTTGTTTACTGGTACCCCTAGTAACTGTGTTCTACTTCCGGTAGCGGCGTTTTTCTACTTCCGGTTTAGGCTGATGTCGGTTTGGGCTTATTTTGTGTTGGGTGTGCGGCGTTCTGCAGCGCACCCGCCGTTATTAGATATAGCAGGATATTACTGTCTGTTATTGGGACCACCACATTATTTGTGTATTGGTATCCCTAGTAACCCTGCTCTACTTCCGGTTGCGGCGTCTGTCTATTTCCGGTTTGGACTGATATAAGAACACACACTTGACCATTCTGTATATTCCCCCTGAGGAAGGTTTTATTACCGAAACGTGCGTTGGGGAGGACGCACTGACCCTGGATCCGGTTTACCCATCTGCCCCTCTGAGGTAATGTGTATGCAGTTATTATACCTTATTACACTGTTGTACTTGGGCCTTTGGTCTGGCTATGTGTGTTGGGGCTTGTATTTAGTCAGCAGTATGGGCTTTATGGTCCACCATCTATTATTATGGGTTAAAATCTGATCCCGGCTCCGTGCGCCCCTTATATGCTCCTTTAGTGGTGTCCATGTGCACCCTGCGGTACCGAGCCTCACCTGTTTTTCTTATATGTGGTATGTTTTACATTTATATCTTTGTGCAATAAAATTTATAGTTTTATACATTGGGTTTTTGGTCGTTCTTTCTGGGTCTTTATGACCCACATTTCCCTTGCCCTATGCTAAGATCGGCAGAAGTTAGATGGCGGTCGGCGTGCACGCCCTTTTATACCCCCTGTGATGTCGCAGAAAGCAAGCCAATCACTATCATGCCCTTCTCTAAGATGGTGGGGACCGAGACCTATGTCATCACGCTGCCCACACTCTGCGTCCTCTTTCATTGGCTGAGAAATGGCGCTGAACGCGTCATACGAAACACAAAACACGACACACGACTTTGGCGCAAAGATCGCCGACCGCATGGCCGATCCCACACTGGGATCGGGTCGGGTTTTGCCGAAAGTCGGCGATTTTTGAATTTGTACGATCCGTTTCGCTCAACCCTATCCAATATAGGACAACCCTTTGAAACAATCACCCTTGTTTTTTGTTCTACTCTCCCTGTGTTGTTCTAACATAACTTTATGGTTTGTAATGAATTAGAAGACTTAGCATGAACATAGCTGTACATTACTAAATTGTCATTTTATTTAGGTAAAGCAACATATCTGAGTAATATTAATGCATCTAGTTAGCGTCTAGTTATAAACACCCGAAAATGTTTCTCAATTATTTTCAAGCTATTTGACAAGAATTCCTGCAAGCGCAGCAGAGCTGAGGTACATTAGACCAGAATACAATTGAGACGATTGTCCTGATTGCTGGTCTATGCCACTTTCCCTTCTCTTGAAATAAAAAGATCACTGTTTGCACAATCTTTAGTAACAACCTACTCATTTACTTTACGTGTAAAATTAAGTTCTTAGGATTCTTGTACTAAAACAAAACACGGTTTACTATGACTGAGTCATTCATTGCTAATAACAAATGATACTTTATAGTTGGACTTTGCTTTTATATTATTCTCCCTAAAGCCCTTACAAATATTATCAGTGAAAACAAAGCCAAGCAAGTAGAAATAAATGTTGATGCTGAGTTTTCTCACTATATGTGGGGTAAAGAAGTTACTGTTCTTTCTTACAGGTCCGCTAGAAAGAAAGACAAGTTTATCATAATTTAACCTGTTCAAAAGTTTCAATAATACAGTGGCAGAAAATAATTCCATCATAGTTGAAAACTCACTATGATAAACACATCTCTGATACTGTGATTGAGCATTAGATCCTAAAACAACTGTAAACATTCACATTATAAAATGTTATTTTTTTTCTCATTTTACAGTACACTACATGCCATGCCGAAATGAATATTGGTAAACAAAACTAAAACGCATCCCACAAACAAAACAAGACTTAATATGCCTATATGGATTGAGAAATGAAAAAAGTAATGGTTCTTGGAAGAAAGCAAGGAAAAAAAATGAATGTGCAAAAAATGAAAAATTGACAGCCATTAAAAATGATGTTCAAGCTTTTTAATAATATGTTTGTGTATCTATACTGTGGACTGCTGACGGTTTACAATAATGTGATGTTAGTCACTTCTCACGGACAAGCCATTAGTCAGAATAGTCAAGGAGTCCAATGTCAGAAGCCAGCAGGGTACATCATTAACAGAAGGAAGAGATAAAGGTGTGGTCAGTAGTGTTGAGCGATACCTTCCGATATCGGAAAGTATCGGTATCGGAAAGTATCGGCCGATACCGTCAAAGTATCGGATCTAATCCGATACCGATACCCGATCCCAATGCAAGTCAATGGGACGAAAATATCGGAATTAAAATAAACCCTTTATAAACTTGTAGGTTAATTCTACATGAAGGAAAACAACTAAGAATAATGTAGGATGTATTGGGGGAGGTGGCGGAGACATTAAAGGCACAGAGGTTTAGCCCAATCAAATAGAATAGCAGGATTTTTTTATTTTTTTTATGACGTTCGGCGTTAGAAAGATTTTGACTGTTATTTTATTTTTTTTTATTTTGTCAGATATTGATGTTTCACTACTTCCACGCCCTTCACCTTCTTTTTTACTTCTCCCACACTTTCTTCTTCATTATCCTCATCATCAGCTTCTTTGACATCAACTTCTTCACCTTATTCATCTTCTTCTTCATCTTCTACCTATTATTTTTTTTGTTACATTGTTCATATTCTTTTTATTTTACTATTATCTTCTTCATATTCTACTTCTTCATCATATTCTTATTTGTGACAGGCATTCCCGTAGTTGTTATCTATAAAAGTTTGAAGATTACACCTTCCGTTCTGCCTGTCACAAAACAGTTACATTTGTCCGCGTTCAGTTTGGCCTGCAGCATCAGGCTTTATCCAGGGGCACCACGAGGAGGAACGGACTCACCCCCATACACTGCTTAGTCTTCTTCAGCTTATAATTTAGATAATATCTTTTGCTCTGATATTTAGTCTTATGCTTAATGTGGCGCCCCCACCGCCGCAGGGCCGAGGGGTACCCGGTACCGGGCCTCCGAGTCTCTGCTCTGGGGTTGTCACGGCGGCTAGGCCCCGGTCCGTGACCCTGCCGTGGGGCGCTCAGTGAATAACAGGTGTGGTTGATGGTGGTGACGCTGTAGTGGTGCAGTGCAGTAAATAACGAGGACACCAGGTTGCAGTCTCTTTACCTCTTTACTGAAGATCTCTGGGTCCTCAGTCCGGAATACGGTTCACCAAGCTGCGCAAGTCCGGCCGGTCCAATGGCACCTCCAGAGTTCTCTTCACAGGTGGAAATCGGTGCCTTCCTACTAGCGCTATGTGTTGTGGTCCTTCCCTGCTGTGCTTACGGAAAGTCCCCCACAACTGTTGTGTCTGTTTCTTAAGTTCCCTCACAACTCGATTAGATGATGTTCTGCTAATCCTCTGTCCCTCCCTGATGTTCTGGTCGGGACGGCACCCGTTTGACGGGTAGGCTCGGAGCTCTTCCGGGACCCTAGAGTCGCCCCTCTCCACAAGTTGCCCCCCAAGACTGCATAGGTGATTTAAGGTGAGACAGCCCGCCTTAGACTGACTGTCCTGCCGCTGTTTGGAGTATTGCTTGAAGCTGAATGTTATGATACTCCCTCGGCGTTCCGGCCACCGGTAGTGCGCCTCAGTAGGATGTTGCTTCGGTCTTACAGCACGACTCCTACTGGTATTTCTCCTTTGCGTGATCTCGTTTCTCACTCAGCACAATCTATCTCTCTTCTAATCCTTTCTTGGGCACCGCCGCTACCCGGAGCAGGCACGGTCCCGTTACGTTCGTTCTTGTTGCCAAGCCCCTGTCAGGATCCCACCCCTGACAGAGACCCTACTGTATCTTCCCCTACAACACCCTCTGCCACAAGGTGTTGCCTGGTTCCAACCCAGTCAGCTTTCTGATCTAACTTCCTGCCTGACCCCCAGTTTACCCACTATGGTGGGGAGTGGCCTAATGAATAGCACCCTTAGCTCCCTCCGGAGGCCCAGCTGTGAAATGTATTGGTGTCTGTGATACCTGATCAGATGAACCCCTTCAGTGCCATCAGACGCACCATAGCTCCCCATAGTGGCGGAGCCACAGTACTGCAACGACCAGGACTCTGGGGCGCTGCACTCCCCCCTGGTTAAACACAGTACTCCGGGACTGGGAAGAAAACAACAATACAAGTTAGCAAAAAGACATACAGTTTTGTTGAGTGCAATAACAATAAGTATACTTGAACAGGCTTCCCTTTATGGGAGGTAAGGACACTTGAACGTTACAAACATGGTTAACGTTATAAATTACAGGCTATAAATAACTCCTGTTACCCAACCGGGTATTCTACTAAGTGCAAAATTGTTGAACAATAATTTAACATTGCCTTTAAGGACATACACTCTGAATCCACTAAAGACCTTCTTATAATCACATTATAAGGTAATTTAACTTTTTCATTCTCCTTCTTTAGATCTGCAGGACCGCCTGTCCTATCGGCACCAGACCTTCTGCCTCTCCTTTCAGTTACAGGACCGCCCCGTTCAGCCAGGGCCTACTGCCTTTTCAACTACTATACACAGTATAGGACATAACATTACTTTCAGTTTAAGAGCACTGAGCCATCTCTACATGACTCCTATGAGGACTCAGGGTTTACCTTCTATCCTAACTATCTATCAACATTATCAAAACATTTTCTATTGAACATTAAGCCTTCTCATTATCTTTCTTTCTATCATGCATGCTGGACACCACGTCTATCCCTACGGGCCCACTGCATCTTTCTTCTATCTTTCACTTTTTCTTTTCAGAGAACATCATCAGCATTTCTTCACAATAAACTAGTTAAATACATATAACTTACTCACATAAACATTATCATCACTTTCTTTGGTCGAGACATTATTGCTTCCAGTCTTAAAGCAATATCACGGTTTAAGCGCAACAAATGAACATCCCCTTTAAGAGGGGAACAAGTCTCTATGAGGTAGCGTATCTTCTCAAGCTACCAGTCCATACTCAGCAAAGGTTCCAGTGTGGTATCTTCACAAAGAGTCCTTCTTTAAGTAAAACCAGTAGGGAGCGCCTTTAATAAGGCGCAAACTATGTACAAGAAGTTCGGATCATGCACTGTTCATGATTTCAGCAGTTCTTTTTAACGAGAAACTTGTGCAAAACTTTAGAAAAACAAACAAAAGCAAACAATAGGGATCCCAGGTCCACAGAAGGATCCCCTTAAGAGTTAACCCTGGACGGGTTCAGCAGCAAAAAATCAGGAAACAATAACTATTTCCATACAATGCAGTGTCTTTCTTACTGGAACCACGCAGGCGGCAGCACCGGTGGAGGCAACCCCGCAGGATACTGCGCACCACCTGGTACTGCATAAGGGGGAGTGTTGTCCCATCTGGGGATCTGCGTACCCACCGTCTTCCGCTCTGGCACAGCAGGAACACTGGTCACCTGGGGAAGCGCCTCCTTAGCCACTACAGCGGTGGTGGTAGTAATACTGCAGGTCGTGGTTTTCACAAGTGCACAAGTGGGAGTGACCACGGTGGTCTGAGTGGTGGTCGCGGGCCAACCACAAGGCAGCACCTTAGCCACAGGGGACGGTTTTGCTGGCACCTTGGTCGGGGATTCCGTCGGCTTCCTCTTGTAAACGTTTAAAGCAAACCACCCCTTCTCACCAAGGTGCCTGGTGTAGGTAACGCTGTCCCCCGGGTAGAGGTCCCGGTCAGGGTGGCCCTCTCTAAGATGAGACTCGACATCCCGGCGGTTGACAAAGATCTCTGCGTATAATCCCGGCTCTTTAATGAAGCCCCAGCCTCCACGGAGCTTAAAGTCAACTACAATGCCCTGCCTGCGCGGGGCCTGGTGAGTGGTGGGGTCCTTGCGGGCCCGGTCCTTGACCGCCAAGTCTTTTTGATGGTGGGCCTCCCGCCCGGCCTGGTGTGTTTTCTCCTCCTCTTTCCACTGTTGTTCTAGCTGGACCCGGTATTCCTCCCAGCTTAAGGCCTGTACCATCTCCCCCTCTTGGGTCTCCACCTCGGGGAACCCCATAAGGTTGGATCCGGGGTTCACCCAGCGGCACACTGTGCGCTCCGCGTGGACCTCACACAGCAAGGGAGTAGGGGTGATTGGGGCTCGCATACGGTGTTCCATGCCCGTGGCTTCCTCCCATGGTAACAGGCGCTGGAGGCTATGGGTTCCCGGGAGAGGTGGTGCTGCTACGGGACCCACCAGCAAACCCTCGGCCAGCGGGACGGGGTCGGCGGACTCACCAGCCGATGCAGGTTCCTCCTCCGTGGCGGGTTCTTCCGGCGGTGTCGGCGAGGATCCCAGCGGTTGCTTCAGTAACGGTGCAGGATCCGACGCCTGAGGACCTTCTTCCGGCGCTGCCTGGTGCGGAGCCTGGGCCTTCATGTTCAGTTGGAGGAGTTGGTCGATCAGGCTCTCCATCTCGACCCGCAGAAGTTCAGTGCTGCCCACGGAGAACGGGCTGCTGGGCTCATCCGGGTAGTTGGGGGATACTTCCACTTCAAACCCACTGTCGGGTTCGGAGCTGCTGGCCATAGCGTCCTCCACGTGGATCACTTCCTGGTCTTTTTCCCGCTCTCTCTTTCGTGGGCGGTGTCGTTTTCTCGGTCTCCGCCCTCCATTGAGGATTAGGAGGCGGATCTCTGCTGCTGACGGACACATCATCACGGTGCAGAAATATTTAGACTGGGCGGCCATTATCCTTCGCACTCACCAGCTTGTCCACGCCCGCTCCACGCCCCTCTTCTCTTCCTGCGCTCTCCTCAGCGCTGTAATGGCGGCGGATTTTGGCGGCAAATGGCGCAGCACAGTCCTTGCAATAAAGTACAGTCCAAGCACAGTAAATCACAGTTCCAAAGCACACATGACCTGATTCTTCAGGCTTAAGTAGATCCTGTTCATGACGCAAAGTTGCGGCGCCCCCACCGCCGCAGGGCCGAGGGGTACCCAGTACCGGGCCTCCGAGTCTCTGCTCTGGGGTTGTCACGGCGGCTAGGCCCCGGTCCGTGACCCTGCCGTGGGGCGCTCAGTGTATAACAGGTGTGGATGATGGTGGTGACGCTGTAGTGGTGCAGTGCAGTAAATAACGAGGACACCAGGTTGCAGTCTCTTTACCTCTTTACTGAAGATCTCTGGGTCCTCAGTCCGGAATACGGTTCACCAAGCTGCGCAAGTCCGGCCGGTCCAATGGCACCTCCAGAGTTCTCTTCACAGGTGGAAATCGGTGCCTTCCTACTAGCGCTATGTGTTGTGGTCCTTCCCTGCTGTGCTTACGGAAAGTCCCCCACAACTGTTGTGTCTGTTTCTTAAGTTCCCTCACAACTCGATTAGATGATGTTCTGCTAATCCTCCGTCCCTCCCTGATGTTCTGGTCGGGACGGCACCCGTTTGACGGGTAGGCTCGGAGCTCTTCCGGGACCCTAGAGTCGCCCCTCTCCACAAGTTGCCCCCCAAGACTGCATAGGTGATTTAAGGTGAGACAGCCCGCCTTAGACTGACTGTCCTGCCGCTGTTTGGAGTATTGCTTGAAGCTGAATGTTATGATACTCCCTCGGCGTTCCGGCCACCGGTAGTGCGCCTCAGTAGGATGTTGTTTCGGTCTTATAGCACGACTCCTACTGGTATTTCTCCTTTGCGTGATCTCGTTTCTCACTCAGCACAATCTATCTCTCTTCTAATCCTTTCTTGGGCACCGCCGCTACCCGGAGCAGGCACGGTCCCGTTACGTTCTTTCTTGTTGCCAAGCCCCTGTCAGGATCCCACCCCTGACAGATACCCTACTGTATCTTCCCCTACAACACCCTCTGCCACAAGGTGTTGCCTGGTTCCAACCCAGTCAGCTTTCTGATCTAACTTCCTGCCTGACCCCCAGTTTACCCACTATGGTGGGGAGTGGCCTAATGAATAGCACCCTTAGCTCCCCCCGGAGGCCCAGCTGTGAAATGTATTGGTGTCTGTGATACCTGATCAGATGAACCCCTTCAGTGCCATCAGACGCACCATAGCTCCCCATAGTGGCGGAGCCACAGTACTGCAACGACCAGGACTCTGGGGCGCTGCACTTAATGTTCTTCTGCTCTTTGTTCTGCAGCCTCTTGTTCTTCTGCTTCTCGGTCTTCCAGGTCGTCGTCATCTCCAGGGTCGTCGTCTCCGGGGTCGTCGTCATCGGGGTGGTCTTCAGGGTCATCGTCTCCAGGGTCGTCGTCATCACGGTGGTTGTCGTTTCCGGGGTCGTCGTCATCGGGGTGGTCTTCAGGGTCATCGTCTCCAGGGTCGTCGTCTTCACGGTGGTTGTCGTCTCTGGTGTCGTCGTCATCTTAGGGGTGGTCTTCCGGGTCATCGTGTTTAGTCTCTTGAACTTGGAAATGTAGCAGAAGGTACAAGAAGGCTGAGAAAATTCCGAGAAACAGCTGATGGAACTGGAACTCGGATGGCTACCCGAAAGTCCAAGAGCCAATGGAACTACCGAGGACCAGCTGACGTTACTGGAACCCGGTTACTAAGCAGGAGGTACCCGTGCCTGAAAGCACTACCAAGGACCACCTGACGTTGGTGGAACTCAGATACCCAGAGGGAGGCACCTACGCCAAAGGCTCTGCCCGGAACCAGCTGACGGTACTGGAACCAGGATGGGGAGCAGAAGGTACAAGAGCAAAAGACACTGCCGAGAACCAGCTGACGGTGCTGGAACCCGGATGGGTAGCCGAAGGTCCAAGAGCCAATGGAACTACCGAGGACCAGCTGACGTTACTGGAACCCGGTTACTAAGCAGGAGGTACCCGTGCCTGAAAGCACTACCAAGGACCACCTGACGTTGGTGGAACTCGGATACCCAGAGGGAGGCACCTAAGCCAAAGGCTCTGCCCGGAACCAGCTGACGGTGCTGGAACCAGGATGGGGACCTATTCAAGCTTGTCTTCCTACAGCCCCAACTAGCAGTGTTGGAGCCAAGGGTCAGCAGGAGGAGGAGAGGGAGCAGAGTGTAGGCCGAAGCCTGCACTGGCGGCAGCTTTGGGTCTGTTGTGCCTGCGTGGCTGTTGCAGGACACGTTGCCGGCTGCACAGCAGGGGAACAGCTGGCGGTGCTGAACCCCACTGACACATTGGCTGGTGTTTGGCTCTGTGCAGCTAGCAGTACCGGGCCCCAACTGGCGGTGTTGGAGCCCGGGCTCTGCAGGGGGAGCAGAGTGTAGGCCGAAGCCTAATTGAACCAATTTCAAAGGTAACCTTTAACCCCCCCTCAGGTGTTACAAAGTAGAAGAGCCACAGCTTATGCAGCAGTAGTGCTGCACAAGTCAAAGGTTGCTCTTTTAATTTTGCTCCTTGCACACGCTGAATGAAACACGTATAACATTTAGCCCTTTATACAGTCAAACTGTGTTGGAGGCGCGAGTTCCCTTCATAATGAGACGCAACACAGATGTCAAGAATCCCACCTTGGTGCTGGGTGCAGCCTCCTGAGCGTTGTTATTTGCTGTACAGGAGTCTGCGCTGTCGTGTTATCCCCTGGCCTAGCGCTGTTAGCGCTGCCCATCTTCTGGCATCATTTAATGTCGGCCGGTGCGGTTCGCGATGACCATGAATCCCAGCCCCGCAGTGTCTTAACATTGTTAAAACACTTCGGGGCTGGGATTCATGGCCTGGCGCAGCACATATGTTCGCCTCTCACACTCGGGTCCTTACACCCGCTTCAGACTGTGCGGCGTCAGTTGATCCCTTATCGCATGCCACGGCCATGAAGCCGCACAGTCTGAAGAAGGCGGAAGGAGATGAGGGACAGGCGAACTGATGCACTGCTCATGCCCATCAATCACACCCTCGCAGTCCCAATAAATAAGACACCGAGGGGCGTTGTGTGGGTCAGGGCGGCCGCAGAGGCGCAGGCAGCCAAACAATGATGCCAGAAGACGGGCAGCGCTACCAAGGGGGTTGCAGCGTGTCATTACAAAGGAAAGTCACACCTCCGGGACGGTTAAATGGTCACACAGAGGACACATTTTAGACGTGTTTTCAGTTCCACATGTGCGAGTAGAATACGTTTATGAGCCACCTTGCACACATGCAGCATTACCGCTGTACAAGGTGGCTGTAAAACGTACAAACGCCTGGGGGAGGGGGGACAGGTTCCCTTCAATTTCAGTTCTTGTGTCTGCGTGGCTTTTGCAGGACACGATGCCGGCTACACAGCAGGGGAACAGCTGGCGGTGCTGAACCCCACTGACACATTGGCTGGTGTTTTTCTCTGTGCAGCTAGCAGTACCGGGCCCCAACTGGCGGTATTAGAGCCCAGGGTCAGCAGGAGGAGGAGATGGAGCAGAGTGTAGGCCGAAGCCTGCACTGGCGGCAGCTTTGGGTCTGTTGTGCCTGCGTGGCTGTTGCAGGACACGTTGCCGGCTGCACAGCAGGGGAACAGCTGGCGGTGCTGAACCCCACTGACACATTGGCTGGTGTTTGGCTCTGTGCAGCTAGCAGTACCGGGCCCCAACTGGCGGTGTTGGAGCCCGGGCTCTGCAGGGGGAGCAGAGTGTAGGCCGAAGCCTAATTGAACCAATTTCAAAGGTAACCTTTAACCCCCCCTCAGGTGTTACAAAGTAGAAGAGCCACAGCTTATGCAGCAGTAGTGCTGCACAAGTCAAAGGTTGCTCTTTTAATTTTGCTCCTTGCACACGCTGAAAGGAACACGTATAACATTTAGGCCCTTACACAGTCAAACTGATTTTGAGGCGTGAGTTCCCTTCGTAAAGAGACGCAGCACAGATGTCAAGAATCCCACCTTGGTGCTGGGCGCAGCCTCCTGAGCGTTGTTATTTGCTGTACAGGAGTCTGCGCTGTCGTTTTATCCCTTGGCCTTGCGCTGTTAGCGCTGCCCATCTTCTGGCATCATTTAATGTCGGCCGGTGCGGTTCGCGATGACCATGAATCCCAGCCCCGCAGTGTCTTAACATTGTTAAAACACTGCGGGGCTGGGATTCATGGCCTGGCGCAGTACATATGTTCGCCTCTCACACTCGGGTTCTTACACCCGCTTCAGACTATGCGGCGTCAGCTGATCCCTTATCGCATGCCACGGCCATGAAGACGCACAGTCCGAAGAAGGCGGAAGGAGATGAGGGACAGGCGAAGAAATGCACCGTTCATACCCATCAATCACACCCTCGCAGTCCCAATAAATAAGACACCAAGGGGCGTTGTGTGGGGCAAGGCGGCCGCAGAGGCGCAGGCAGCCAAACAATGATGCCAGAAGACGGGCAGCGCTACCAAGGAGCTTGTTGCGTGTCAATACAAAGGAAAATCACACCTGAGGGACGTTTTATTGGTCGCAGAGGACTCATTTTTAGACGTGTTCACTTCAACATGGGCAAGGAGAATAAGTTTCTGAGCCACCTTGCACACATGCAGCATTACTGTCGTACAAGGTAGCTGTAAAACGTAAAAACGCCTGGGGGAGGGGGGACAGGTTTCCTTCAATTTTAGTTCTTGTGTCTGCGTGGCTGTTGCAGGACACATTGCCGGCTACACAGCAGGGGAACAGCTGGCGGTGCTGAACCCCACTGACACATTGGCTGGTGTTTGGCTCTGTGCAGCTAGCACATCTGGGCCCCAACTGGCGGTGTTAGAGCCCAGGGTCAGCAGGAGGAGGAGAGGGAGCAGAGTGTAGGCCGAAGCCTGCACTGGAGCAAGTTGAAAGGGAAACTTTAACCCCCCCCCCAGGCGTTTGTAGCTGAAAGAGCCATCGTGTACAGCACTAATGCTGGAAAAGGTAAACTTAGCTCTTTTAATTATGGTCCTTGCACATGCTGAACCTAACACTTATGAAAAGTGTCCCCTCCTACCGTGATACCGTCCGGTAGGTGAAACTTTCCTTTGTGATGTGACGCAGCACAGCTGTCATTCTTACCCCCTTGGCGGCGTGCGCCGCCTCCTCAGCGTTGTTTGAATCAGTCCCGGAGCCTGCGCTGTTAGGTTAGCCCTTGGCCATGCACACATTTTGCGCTGCCCGTCTTCTGACATCATTTGGTGTCAGGCTGGCTGCGCCTGTGCGGCCGTGCTGGCCGAGATCCCGCCTCGTACTGTCTTCTGATTTAATCCCACTGGGGGCCTGAGATCCGTGGCCATGCGCAGTGCATATCCTCGCCTCTCACTCCCCTCCCTACGGCTTCTTCAGACTGTGCGGTGTCATGGCCGTGGCATGCTATTAGGGACCAGCTGACACCGCACAGTTTGAAGAAGCCGTAGGGAGATGAGTGAGAGGTGGAGGTTCAGATATGCACTGCGCATGTCCATGGATCTCAGGCCCCCAGTGGGATTAAATCAGAAGACAGTACGAGGCGGGATCTCGGCCAGCGCGGCCGCACAGGCGCAGCCAGCCTGACACCAAATGATGTCAGAAGACGGGCAGCGCAAAATGTGTGCATGGCCAAGGGCTAACCTAACAGCGCAGGCTCCGGGACTCATTCAAACAACGCTGAGGAGGCGGCGCACGGCACCAAGGGGGTAAGAATGACGGCTGTGCTGCGTCACATCACAAAGGAAAGTTCCACCAACCGGACGGTATCACGGTAGGAGGGGACACTTTTCATAAGTGTTAGGTTCAGCATGTGCAAGGAGCACCACGAAAAGAGACACTTTTTCCCTTTGCATCATTACTGCTGCACAAGGTGGCTCCTTCAGTAACAAACGCCTGGGGAAGGGGGACAGGTTCCCTTAAATTTAACTTGTTGTGCCTGCGTGGTGGTCGCAGTACACGTTGCCGTATACACAGCAGGGGAACAGCTGGCGGTGCTGAACCCCACTAACACATTGGCGAGGTGTTTGGCTCTGTGCGGACAGCACTTCTGGACGGCAACTAGCGGTGTTGGAGCCCAGGGACAGGAGGTGGAGGTGGAGGAGATAGGAGTGATTGCCACACACACAGCAGGGGAACAGCTGACGTTACTGAACCCCAATAACAGAGGAGGGACTGTTGGGACTGTGCGTACAGCACTACCAGGCAACAACTAGCGGTGTTGGAGCCCAGGGAAAGGAGGGGGAGGTGGAGGTGGAGGAGGTAGGAGGGATTGCCACACACACAGCAGGGGAACAGCTGACGTTACTGAACCCCAATAACAGAGGAGGGACTGTTGACTGTGCGTACAGCACTACCAGGCAACAACTAGCGGTGTTGGATCCCAGGGAAAGGAGGGGGAGGTGGAGGTGGAGGAGATAGGAGGGATTGCCACACACACAGCAGGGGAACAGCTGACGTTACTGAACCCCAATAACAGAGGAGGGACTGTTGGGACTGTGCGTACAGCACTACCAGGCAACAACTAGCGGTGTTGGAGCCCAGGGAAAGGAGGGGGAGGTGGAGGTGGAGGAGGTAGGAGGGATTGCCACACACACAGCAGGGGAACAGCTGACGTTACTGAACCCCAATAACAGAGGAGGGACTGTTGACTGTGCGTACAGCACTACCAGGCAACAACTAGCGGTGTTGGAGCCCAGGGAAAGGAGGGGGAGGTGGAGGTGGAGGAGATAGGAGGGATTGCCACACACACAGCAGGGGAACAGCTGACGTTACTGAACCCCAATAACAGAGGAGGGACTGTTGGGACTGTGCGTACAGCACTACCAGGCAACAACTAGCGGTGTTGGAGCCCAGGGAAAGGAGGGGGAGGTGGAGGTGGAGGAGGTAGGAGGGATTGCCACACACACAGCAGGGGAACAGCTGATGTTACTGAACCCCAATAACAGAGGAGGGACTGTTGACTGTGCGAACAGCACTACCAGGCAACAACTAGCGGTGTTGGAGCCCAGGGAAAGGAGGGGGAGGTGGAGGTGGAGGAGGTAGGAGGGATTGCCACACACACAGCAGGGGAACAGCTGACGTTACTGAACCCCAATAACAGAGGAGGGACTGTTGGGACTGTGCGTACAGCACTACCAGGCAACAACGAGCGGTGTTGGAGCCCAGGGAAAGGAGGGGGAGGTGGAGGTGGAGGAGGTAGGAGGGATTGCCACACACACAGCAGGGGAACAGCTGACGTTACTGAACCCCTATAACAGAGGAGGGACTGTTGACTGTGCGTACAGCACTACCAGGCAACAACTAGCGGTGTTGGAGCCCAGGGAAAGGAGGGGGAGGTGGAGGTGGAGGAGGTAGGAGGGATTGCCACACACACAGCAGGGGAACAGCTGACGTTACTGAACCCCTATAACAGAGGAGGGACTGTTGGGACTGTGCGTACAGCACTACCAGGCAACAACTAGCGGTGTTGGAGCCCAGGGACAGGAGGGGGAGGTGGAGGTGGAGGAGATAGGAGGGATTGCCACACACACAGCAGGGGAACAGCTGACATTACTGAACCCCAATAACAGAGGAGGGACTGTTGACTGTGCGTACAGCACTCCCAGGCAACAACTAGCGGTGTTGGAGCCCAGGGACAGGAGGAGAAGCAGAGGAACACAATGTAGGCCGAAGCCTGATTAGAGAAAGTCGAAAGGGAACCTTTAACCCCCCCCCCCAAGGCGTTTGTAGCTGAAAGAGCCAGCTTGTGCAGCAAAAAAGATGCAAAAGGAAAAGGTGGCTCTTTTCATGATGCTCCTTGCAAACACAGAACTAAACACTTATAAAATGTGTCCCCTGATACCGGTCCGTGAGACCGTCCCGGAGGTGGGACTTTCCTTCGTAATATGACGCAGCACAACCGTCATTCCTACCTCCTTGGCGCCGTTCCCCGGCTCCTCAGCGTTGTTTGATTCCGTCCCGGAGCCTGCGCTGTTATGTTATCCCTTGGCCAGACACACTTAGCGCTGCCCATCTTCTGACATCATTTGGTGTCAGGCTGGCTGCGCCTGTGCGGCCGCGCTGGCCGAGAGCCCGCCTCGCAGTGTCGTCTAATGTAATCCCACCGCGGGCCTGGGATCCGTGGCCATGCGCAGTGCATATCCTCGCCTCTCACTCCCCTCCCTACGGCTTCTTAAGACTGTGCGGTGTCACGGCCGTGGCATGCTATTAGGGACCAGCTGACACCGCACAGTCTGAAGAAGCCGTAGGGAGATGAGTGAGAGGTGGAGGTTCAGATATGCACTGCGCATGTCCATGGATCTCAGGCCCCCAGTGGGATTAAATCAGAAGACACTGCGAGGCGGGCTCTTGGCCAGCGCGGCCGCACAGGCGCAGCCATCCTGACACCAAATGATGTCAGAAGACGGGCAGCGCTAAGTGTGCCTGGCCAAGGGATAACATAACAGCGCAGGCTCCGGGACGGAATCAAACAACGCTGAGGAGCCGGGGCACGGCGCCAAGGGGGTAGGAATGACGGCTGTGCTGCGTCATATTACGAAGGAAAGTCCCACCTCCGGGACGGTTTTACGGTATCAGTGGACACATTTTATAAGTGTTAAGTTCTGCGTGTGCAAAGAGCTAAACAAAAATAGCTACCTTTTCCTTGTGCAGCATTACTGCTGTACAAGGTGGCTCTTTCAGTAACAAACGCCTTGGGGGGGGGGGGACAGGTTCCCTTACATTTCAGTTGTTGTGTCAGCGTGGTGGTCGCAGGACACATTGCCGGCTACACAGCTGGGGATCAGCTGACGTTACTGAAACTGTTATGACCCCAATGGCGAGGGTCTCAGAGGAACGTGGAAGTCTGCAGAATACAAAAATCCAGCTCATAGGGCAGTGGTAACTGGGTTGACCATATATCTACTCCTAACGCCAACACTAGAAGTAGCCGGGGATCATTCCTACGTTGATTCTAGATGACACGCGCCAGCCGGAGAATCTAGCTACCCCTAGTAGAGGAAAACAAAGACCTTTCTTGCCTCCAGAGAAGGGGACCCCAAAGCTGGATAGAAGCCCCCCACAAATAATGACGGTGAGGTAAGAGGAAATGACAAACACAGAAATGAACCAGGTTTAGCACAGAGAGGCCCGCTTACTGATAGCAGAATAAAGAAAGGTAACTTATATGGTCAACAAAAACCCTATCAAAATCCACACTGGAAATTCAAGAACCCCTGAACCGTCTAACGGTCCGGGGGGAGAACACCAGCCCCCCTAGAGCTTCCAGCAAAGGTCAGGATATAGATTTGGAACAAGCTGGACAAAAATACAAAACCAAAACAAATAGCAAAAAGCAAAAGGCAGACTTAGCTGATATAACTGGAACCAGGATCAGTAGACAAGAGCACAGCAGACTAGCTCTGATAACTACGTTGCCAGGCATTGAACTGAAGGTCCAGGGAGCTTATATAGCAACACCCCTAACTAACGACCCAGGTGCGGATAAAAGGAATGACAGAAAAACCAGAGTCAAAAAACTAGTAACCACTAGAGGGAGCAAAAAGCAAATTCACAACAGTACCCCCCCCTTAGTGAGGGGTCACCGAACCCTCACCACGACCACCAGGGTGATCAGGATGAGCGGCATGAAAGGCACGAACTAAATCGGCCGCATGAACATCAGAGGCGACCACCCAGGAATTATCCTCCTGACCATAGCCCTTCCACTTGACCAGGTACTGAAGCCTCCGCCTGGAGAGGCGAGAATCCAAGATCTTCTCCACCACGTACTCCAACTCGCCCTCAACCAACACCGGAGCAGGAGGCTCAGCAGAAGGAACTACAGGCACAATGTACCGCCGCAACAAGGACCTATGAAATACATTGTGAATAGCAAACGACACAGGAAGATCCAGACGAAAAGATACAGGATTAAGGATTTCCAATATCTTGTAAGGCCCAATAAAACGAGGTTTAAATTTGGGAGAGGAGACCTTCATAGGAACAAAGCGGGAAGAAAGCCATACCAAATCCCCAACGCGTAGTCGGGGACCCACACCGCGGCGGCGGTTGGCAAAGCGCTGAGCCTTCTCCTGTGACAACTTCAAGTTGTCCACCACATGATTCCAGATCTGCTGCAACCTATCCACCACAGAATCCACCCCAGGACAGTCAGAAGGCTCCACATGACCCGAAGAAAAGCGAGGATGGAAACCAGAGTTGCAGAAAAAAGGCGAAACCAAGGTGGCGGAACTAGCCCGATTATTAAGGGCAAACTCAGCCAACGGCAAGAAAGTAACCCAATCGTCCTGATCAGCAGAGACAAAACACCTCAAATAAGCCTCCAAAGTCTGATTGGTTCGCTCCGTCTGTCCATTAGTCTGAGGATGGAAAGCAGACGAAAACGACAAATCAATGCCCATCCTACTACAAAAGGATCGCCAGAACCTGGAAACGAACTGGGATCCTCTGTCTGACACAATATTCTCAGGGATGCCGTGCAAACGAACCACGTTCTGGAAAAACACAGGAACCAGATCGGAAGAGGAAGGCAGCTTAGGCAAAGGAACCAAATGGACCATCTTGGAGAAGCGATCACATATCACCCAGATAACGGACATGCCCTGAGATAGCGGAAGATCAGAAATGAAATCCATGGAGATATGTGTCCAAGGTCTCTTCGGGACAGGCAAGGGCAAGAGCAAACCGCTGGCACGAGAACAGCAAGGCTTAGCTCGAGCACAAGTCCCACAGGACTGCACAAATGACCGCACATCCCTTGACAAGGAAGGCCACCAAAAGGACCTGGCCACCAGATCTCTGGTGCCAAAAATTCCCGGGTGACCTGCCAACACCGAGGAATGAACCTCGGAAATGACTCTGCTGGTCCACTTATCCGGGACAAACAGTCTGTCAGGTGGACAAGACTCAGGCCTATCAGCCTGAAATCTCTGCAACACACGTCGCAGATCCGGAGAAATGGCTGACAAGATAACTCCATCTTTAAGAATACCAACAGGATCAGCGACTCCAGGAGCATCAGGCACAAAGCTCCTAGAAAGAGCATCGGCCTTCACATTCTTTGAACCTGGTAAATACGAGACAACAAAATCAAAGCGGGAGAAAAACAATGACCAGCGGGCCTGTCTAGGATTAAGGCGTTTAGCAGACTCGAGATACATCAGATTTTTGTGATCAGTCAAGACCACCACACGATGCTTAGCACCCTCGAGCCAATGACGCCACTCCTCAAATGCCCATTTCATGGCCAACAACTCCCGATTGCCCACATCATAATTTCGCTCGGCCGGCGAAAACTTCCTAGAGAAAAAGGCACAAGGTTTCATAACAGAGCAACCAGGGCCTCTCTGCGACAAAACGGCCCCGGCCCCAATCTCCGAAGCATCCACCTCAACCTGAAAGGGAAGTGAGACGTCAGGCTGGCACAAAACAGGCGCCGAAGTAAACCGGCGTTTCAACTCCTGGAAAGCCTCCACGGCAGCAGGAGCCCAGTTAGCTACATCGGAGCCCTTCTTGGTCATATCCGTCAAAGGTTTCACAATGCTAGAAAAATTAGCGATAAAACGACGGTAGAAGTTAGCGAAGCCCAAGAACTTCTGAAGACTCTTAACTGATGAGGGCTGAGTCCAATCAAGAATAGCTCGGACCTTGACTGGGTCCATCTCCACAGCAGAAGGGGAAAAAATGAACCCCAAAAAGGGAACCTTCTGTACACCAAAGAGACACTTTGAGCCCTTGACAAACAAAGAATTTTCACGCAAAATTTTAAAGACCAACCTGACCTGCTCCACATGCGAATCCCAATCATCAGAAAAAACCAAAATATCATCCAGATAAACAATCAAAAATTTATCCAGATACTTCCGGAAAATGTCATGCATAAAGGACTGAAAAACTGAAGGCGCATTGGAGAGCCCAAAAGGCATCACCAAGTACTCAAAATGACCTTCGGGCGTATTGAATGCGGTTTTCCATTCATCACCTTGCTTAATGCGCACAAGGTTGTACGCACCACGAAGGTCTATCTTGGTGAACCACTTGGCACCTTTAATCCGGGCAAACAAGTCAGACAACAGCGGTAAAGGATACTGAAATTTGACAGTGATCTTATTTAAAAGCCGATAATCAATACAAGGTCTCAAAGATCCGTCCTTTTTTGCCACAAAAAAGAATCCCGCACCAAGAGGGGAAGAAGACGGACGAATATGTCCTTTTTCCAGAGACTCCTTGATATATGAACGCATAGCGGTATGTTCAGGTACCGACAGATTAAACAGTCTTCCCTTAGGAAATTTACTGCCTGGGATCAAATCTATAGCACAGTCACAGTCCCTATGAGGAGGCAGTGCACTGGACTCAGACTCACTGAAGACATCCTGATAATCAGACAAATACTCCGGAACTTCCGAAGGCGTAGAAGAAGCAATAGACACAGGCAGGGAATCCTCATGAATACCACGACAGCCCCAACTTGAGACTGACATAGCCTTCCAGTCCAGGACTGGATTATGGGTCTGTAACCATGGCAGCCCTAAAACGACCAAATCATGCATTTTATGTAAAACCAGGAAACGTATCACCTCGCGGTGTTCAGGAGTCATGCACATGGTAACCTGAGTCCAATACTGCGGTTTATTTGCTGCCAATGGTGTAGCATCAATACCCCTAAGAGGAATAGGATTTTCTAATGGTTCAAGAGTAAATCCACAGCGCTTAGCAAATGAGAGATCCATGAGACTCAGGGCAGCACCTGAATCTACAAACGCCATGACAGGATAAGATGACAGTGAGCAAATCAAAGTTACAGACAGAATAAATTTAGGTTGCAAATTACCAACGGTGACAGGACTAACAACCTTAGCTATACGTTTAGAGCATGCTGAGATAATATGTGTAGAATCACCACAGTAGTAGCACAAGCCATTCCGGCGTCTATGAATTTTCCGCTCATTTCTAGTCAGGATACTATCACATTGCATTAAATCAGGTGTCTGTTCAGACAACACCATGAGGGAATTTGCGGTTTTTCTATCACATTGCACCGAATTAGGTGTCTGTTCAGACAACACCATGAGGGAATTTGCGGTTTTGCGCTCCCGCAACCGCCGGTCAATTTGAATAGCCAGTGCCATAGTATCATTCAGACCTGTGGGAATGGGAAAACCCACCATAACATTCTTAATGGCTTCAGAAAGGCCATTTCTAAAATTAGCGGCCAGTGCACACTCGTTCCAATGTGTCAGCACGGACCATTTCCGAAATTTTTGGCAATACACTTCAGCCTCGTCCTGCCCCTGAGACATAGCCAGCAAGGCCTTTTCTGCCTGAATCTCAAGATTGGGTTCCTCATAAAGTAAACCGAGCGCCAGAAAAAACGCATCAAGATCAGCCAATGCCGGATCTCCTGGCGCCAGCGAAAAAGCCCAATCCTGAGGGTCGCCCCGTAAGAACGAAATAACAATTTTTACTTGCTGAGCAGAATCTCCAGATGAACAGGGTCTCAGGGACAAAAACAATTTACAATTATTCACGAAATTCCTAAACTTAAACCTGTCTCCGGAAAACAGTTCAGGAATCGGTATTTTAGGTTCTGACCTAGGATTTCTGATAACATAGTCTTGTATGCCCTGCACACGAGTAGCCAGCTGGTCCACACTTGTAATCAAGGTCTGGACATTCATGTCTGCAGCAAGCATAGCCACTCTGAGGTAAAGGGGAAGAAGAAAAAAAAAAACTCAGAATCTTCTTTCTTATAATCCCTCTTCTGCAATGCATTAAACATTTAATACGGGCCTGGCAAACTGTTATGACCCCAATGGCGAGGGTCTCAGAGGAACGTGGAAGTCTGCAGAATACAAAAATCCAGCTCATAGGGCAGTGGTAACTGGGTTGACCATATATCTACTCCTAACGCCAACACTAGAAGTAGCCGGGGATCATTCCTACGTTGATTCTAGATGACACGCGCCAGCCGGAGAATCTAGCTACCCCTAGTAGAGGAAAACAAAGACCTTTCTTGCCTCCAGAGAAGGGGACCCCAAAGCTGGATAGAAGCCCCCCACAAATAATGACGGTGAGGTAAGAGGAAATGACAAACACAGAAATGAACCAGGTTTAGCACAGAGAGGCCCGCTTACTGATAGCAGAATAAAGAAAGGTAACTTATATGGTCAACAAAAACCCTATCAAAATCCACACTGGAAATTCAAGAACCCCCGAACCGTCTAACGGTCCGGGGGGAGAACACCAGCCCCCCTAGAGCTTCCAGCAAAGGTCAGGATATAGATTTGGAACAAGCTGGACAAAAATACAAAACCAAAACAAATAGCAAAAAGCAAAAGGCAGACTTAGCTGATATAACTGGAACCAGGATCAGTAGACAAGAGCACAGCAGACTAGCTCTGATAACTATGTTGCCAGGCATTGAACTGAAGGTCCAGGGAGCTTATATAGCAACACCCCTAACTAACGACCCAGGTGCGGATAAAAGGAATGACAGAAAAACCAGAGTCAAAAAACTAGTAACCACTAGAGGGAGCAAAAAGCAAATTCACAACATGAAACCCAATAACACTGGGTCTTATGTTTTGACTGTGCAGACGGCAATTCTGAGCCTCAACTGGCGGTGTTGGAGCCCAGGAATTTAAGTTCAGGTGGTAGAAAGATGAACACAACAGGAGACCTGGATACTGTAGACAGTCACCTAATTATTTAATCAGGAAGAGGAGTGGCAAATTCCTGCGAGATCCAGGCCTTGTTCATTTTCAGGAAAGTAAGCCGGTCAATGTTATCGGAGGATAGTCGCATGCGACAGTCAGTTAGTACACCACCTGCAGCACTAAAGACACGTTCCGATAATACACTGGCCGCAGGGCAAGACAGCACCTCCAATGCATACTGGCTTAGCTCTGGCCATGTATACAGCTTTGAGACCCAAAACTTGAAAGGGGAAGAGCCGTCTGGGAGTACAGCAAGAGGGCAAGACATGTAGTCTGTCACCATCTGACGGAACCGTTGCCTCCTGCTGACTGGAGCCGTCTGTGATGGTGTAGACTTTTGTGGCGGGCACAGAAAACTGTGCCACAGTTGGGCAATACTGGTCTTGCCTTGGGCAGAGGCACTGCTTCTGCTCCCTCTTTGTGCAGATCCTCCACCACTGCCTGGACGCACTGAGCTGCTTTGGAATGCACTAGCAGCACTTCTCTCAGTTGGAATGGAGAAGATGATGATAAAGCAATTGTTACCATCCACCTCTCGTGTCTCCCCTTTTCCTCATAGATTGTAAGCTTGCGAGCAGCAGGGCCCTCATTCCTCCTGGTATCTGTTTTGAACTGTGATTTCTGTTATGCTGTAATGTCTGTTGTCTGTATAAGTCCCCTCTATAAGTTGTAAAGCGCTGCGGAATATGTTGGCGCTATATAAATAAAATTATTATTATTATTATTATTATGATGGAATTCACCAGTGTGTCTTGGTACTCCCGCATTTTTCGCTCCCGGTTCAACGGTGTGATGAGGCTTTCTACGTTGTCCCGGTAGCGAGGATCGAGGAGGGTGAACACCCAATAATCAGACATGTTGAGAATGTGGGCGATGCGGCGGTCGTTTCTCAGGCACTGCAGCATGTAATCCACCATGTGCTGCAGACTGCCAACTGCCCAAGAAACGCTGTCCCCTGCTGGAGGCGTGATCTCTGCCCGCTCGTCATCACCCCACCCTCGCTGTACACACTGAGTACTGGACAATTGTGTAACTCCCTCCTCTGGACGGATGTCTTCCTCCTCCATTGACTCCTCCTCATCCTCCTCACAAACTGTCCCCTGCCTACGCGTTTGTGAGGAACCACGTGGCGCTGACTGTCCAGAAGATGATGGAAATGCTGAATCCTCATCCTCCACCTCTTCTACAACATCATCCCTTAGCGCTTGTAGTGATTTTTCAAGCAGGCAGATAAGGGGGACAGTCATGCTGACTAGTGCATCATCTGCACTCGCCATCCGCGTGGAATAATCAAAGGGACGCAAAACCTGGCAGACGTCATTCATAGTGGCCCACTCTGTGGTTGTGAAGTCTGTACGGCGCTGAGTGCGACTTCTTTGCGCCTGAAGCAGCTGGTACTCCATTACAGCTTGCTGCTGCTCACACAACCGCTCCAACATATGTAACGTGGAATTCCACCTGGTAGGTAGGTCACATATGATGCAATGTTCCGGCAGGCGGTGTCGGCGCTGCAGAGCCGCAATGCGCGCTTTTGCCGTGCTGGAACGCCGCAAGTGAGCACACTCTAGGCGGACCTTGTGCAGCAGTGCATCAAGATCCGGATAGTCCCTCAGAAAACTCTGCACGACCAAATTGAGCACATGTGCCAGACATGGGATGTGAGTGAGGTTGCCGAGGCCCAGAGCTGCCACCAGATTTCGGCCATTATCACACACTACCATGCCTGGCTGGAGATTCGCTGGCACAAACCACACATCGCTCTCCTGCTTGATGGCATTCCAGAGCTCCTGCGCTGTGTGGCTTCGATTCCCCAAATAAATTAATTTCAAGACGGCCTGTTAACGTTTGGCCACGGCTGTGCTCATGTCGGTCGTAACAGGTACACGTTCATCACGGGTCCATGTGGAGGTGGACTGTGACGGCTCCTGCAGCGATGATTCTGAGGAACTGGTGTAGGAGGAGGAGTCAATGCGTACAGAATGGATTCCTGCAATCCTTGGAGTGGGCAGGACACGTCCTGCGCCACTCGCACGGTCTGTACCCGGCTCAACGACATTAACCCAATGGGCAGTGAGGGAAAGGTATCGCCCCTGTCCATGTTGACTGGTCCACGCATCGGTGGTGAGGTGGACCTTGCTACTGACGGCATTCAGTAGCGCGTGTTTTATGTGTCCCTCCACATGCTTGTGCAGGGCAGGGACGGCTTGCCTGCTGAAGTAAAAGCGGCTGGGCACATTGTACTGTGGGACTGCCAATGACATCAAGTCACGGAAGCTGTCAGTCTCCACCAGCCTGAATGACAGCATCTCCAGTGACAGAAGTTTGGCAATGCCTGCAGTCAGAGCCTGTGCTCGTGGGTGGTTTGACGAGAAAGGCCGCCTTTTCTCCCATGCCTGTACTACCGATGGCTGTAGACTGGGCTGGGAGTGTGTGGATGACTGGGAAAGTGGTGCTGCGGGTGGAATTACAGCGGGTCTCTGGACAACAGGGCCAGAGGTTCTTCCACGGCGATCCTGGGAGGAAGCCGAACCAGCTGCGTGTGAGCTGGAGGAAGAGGCAACACGAGCTGAAGAGTTGGTAGCTGCCGCTGTTGGTTGGCCTAGCTCTTCAGTGTGTTTTTCTAACTCCACCGGGTGCCTGGTGCGCACATGTTTCCACATATTGGAGGTATTGAGGTTGCTGACATTTTTCCCTCTTTTGACTTTGTGATGACACACCTTGCATTTGACATAGCAAATGTCATCTGCAACTGTGTCAAAAAAGGACCAGGCACTGCAAGTCTTGGGAGCGCCCTTTTTGGCTTTTGGAAGAGACATGCTCCTAACGGGTGCCAAAGCGGAGGCTGCAGGATCCGCAGTCTTCCCCCTCCCCCTCCCTCTTTGGGCCGTACGGGGAATCTCTTCCTCAGAGCTGCTCCCACCACCTTCCTGTCCCTCACGCCAAGATGGGTCAAGGACCTCATCATCTACACTACCCTCTGCCCCCAACTGCTCCTCCTGGGTAGTCTCAGCAGCAGAGCACGCACCAGTAAGTGGCACCTGAGTGTCATCATCAGCTGATGCGGCCTGCGATGTGGTGAACGGAGCCACTGGCCCACCCGCCTCTTCAGAGGAAGAGAGAAAAAGCTGTTGGGCATCACTGCACCCTGCCTCTTCTTCCATTTCTCCAATGCTGCTTGGCTGGCCCCCTGTTTCCAAGCCAAGAGATTCAGAGAACAGAAGTAGAGACGGCTCCTGTCCTGGGCTCTCTGTCTGCCTGGGCAATTTGGCAGGTGGTGAAGAGACAGATGGCTGCTCTCCAGTGCTCTGTGTCTGAGAGGATGTGGCACTAATTGAAGTTGATGCATTAGCTGCCATCCATCCGACAACGGCTTCAATTTGTTCTTCACGCAGCAGCGGTGTACGGTGCTCTGCCACAAAGCTGCGCATGAATGACTGTTCCCTGGTGAAAGTGGGTGCTGATGAGTCACCGGTGCCCGCAGCAGGCACAGAATCCCCACGTCCCCTCCCTGCTCCGCGCCCACGCCCACGCCCATGTGCCTTACTCACTGCCTTCTTCATCTTGGTTGACTGATAAAGATAAGCAGAAAAGTACTAACGGATTTGTGTGCTTATTCCTGAACAACTCCTCCTAACAGGTATAAGAAACACTAATTTTCTAAAGTGTGGACTAGACTTTAATATGAGCTAATGTGGCCTACACAAATGTAAAGTGGTGTCACTGGTGTGTTTGGTGAACTTTATTATTTATTTATTTTTGGGGGGCTGAACTGACAACAGATAGAGCTGCAGTCACACGGAGACCGTGCAGACAGCCGTAAACGGCGCTGCAAGGCCCAAAAACCCTCCTCTACGTTATCCTATGTAGTGTTTTTCCACAAGTTAGCTGGAGACGGGTGGAAAGACACTAATAGGAATTTTTTGAAAAAATGTGCAGCAGCCTGCACTACTTAAAACAAAATGAAAATTGATTTTGCGGTATGACGCAGTGAAGAACCCTGAGCTGGAGACAACCAGGCTATGGCTGCTCACAGACTACAGGGCGAGCTGCAGTCACACGGAGACCGTGCAGACAGCCGTAAACGGCGCTGCAAGGCCCAAAAACCCTCCTCTACGTTATCCTATGTAGTGTTTTTCCACAAATTAGCTGGAGACGGGTGGAAAGACACTAATAGGAATTTTTTGAAAAAATGTGCAGCAGCCTGCACTACTTAAAACAAAATGAAAATTGATTTTGCGGTATGACGCAGTGAACAACCCTGAGCTGGAGACAACCAGGCTATGGCTGCTCACAGACTACAGGGCGAGCTGCAGTCACACGGAGACCGTGCAGACAGCCGTAAACGGCGCTGCAAGGCCCAAAAACCCTCCTCTACGTTATCCTATGTAGTGTTTTTCCACAAATTAGCTGGAGACGGGTGGAAAGACACTAATAGGATTTTTTGTTAAAAATTAGCAGCAGACTACACTACTTGGAAAAAAAAAAAAAAAAAAAGAACAGTATGAGGCAATAAACCACCCTCCCTGAACTGAATACAACCAGCTATGGATGGCCTATGTGGCTGCACTCAGACTAGAGAGTGGGCTGCACTCACACACACACACAGACCTTGCAGATCGCTGTGAAAACAGCGCTACAAGGCAAAAGCAAGGTGAATAGTAGGTGAACACAGTGGTTGCTAAATTAGCCTTTGGAAAGCACAAAGAAGCAAATCGCTATCTCTAAACTGGCCCTCAGTCAGCAAACAGCGTCCTGTCACTAACTGAATTCACAGCAGAGTGATCGCAAAATGGCGCCAGCGACTTTTAAACTGCATCATGACATCATTTCAGCAGCCAATCACAGCCATGCCAGTAGTTTCATGCCCTCCATGCTGAACAGGATGTGCCCACACTTGAAATTATTCTCATTGGCTGAATTTGTGCATTTTGAATCTGGGAACTTCCGATTCCGGTATCCGATACGCGGCAAGTATCGGAATCCCGGTATCGGAATTCCGATACCGCAAGTATCGGCCGATACCCGATACTTGCGGTATCAGAATGCTCAACACTAGTGGTCAGGTAACATTCCAAGGTCAGAGTACCGAGAGGATAATGGATGAGAGCTGAAGGGGTTAAACAGAAGGATGTGAGAATGAAGTCCAAGGTCAGGCAACAACAGATCAAGCATACAGAACTCAAGGCACAAGAGCACAAACCTCACAAGCTGAATGTACATACATCTGGCAGAGGTCTGGGAGACACAGCTCAGCTAAGTAGCATGGGAATCACCTGGAATAATGAACTCTTGCAGACAGCCGACGCATCCCAGTCACTCTGATGGGTGGAACCATGACAGTACCCTCTCTTCTAGGGGGGCCACCGGTCCCCCAGGCTTTCCAGGAAATTTTAGATGGAAGGTCCTGACTAACCGGACTTCACAACTCGAGAAGGGACCCAGGATCTTTCCTCTGGTTTGTATCTCCTCCAGTGGATGAGGTACTGGAGGGAATTACGGACCCCATGAGAATCCACAATCCTCTGAACCCCATACTCCAGGCCACCGTCTACTGAAAGCGGAGGAGGCAGGGATGAGGGAGACAATGCAGAAGGGACATACTACTTTATGGAATATTTATGGAATACATTAGGGATGCGAAGGGATGGAGGAAGCTTTAATCTAAATGCCACAGGATTGACCACCCCTCTAGGATCTCATATGTACCAATAAACTTTGGACCCAACTTCGCTGACCACACTGTAAGTTTAATGTTTCTAGAAGACAACCAAACCTTATCACTGATCTTAAAAACAGGACCCACCAAATGTCTTCTATCGGCCTTTCATCTTTGGCTAAGCTGGGCTGTCCCAATATTCTTTTGAACCTTCCTCCAGACATCCCCAAATCTCTGTATGGCGCCCTCCACCCCAGGGCATTCAGAACAAATCCTAGAAAATTCACCAAAATGGGGATGAAAACTATATTTACAGAAGAATGGTGAGGTTCTGGTAGATTGATTTACTCGACTGTTAAAAGCAAACTCAGCGAGTGGTAAAAGTGAAAACCAGTCCTCCTGTCGAGCTACCACAAAGCACCTTAAAATTTGTTCCAAAGATGGATTTGTCTTCTCAGTCTGACCATTGGTTTCAGGGTGATAAGCAGATGAAAATGACAAGTCATTCCCTAGTTTACTTCAAAAAGCTCTCCAAAATTTAGAGGCAAATTGTACTCCCTTTCAACCACAATATTCAGAGGGATCCCATGTAACCTTACAATATGAGAAAAAAATAACCTGGAGAGTGTCTTTGCATTAGCTAATCCTGACAAAGGAACAAAATGAGCTTCTTTGCTGAATCGATCAACAACCACCCAGATAGCAGTCTTCCCATCAGACAGAGGCAAATCTCTAATCAAATCCATGGACAAATGAGTCCATGGTCTTTCTGAAATAGGCAATGGAGCCAGTTCCCCAACTGGCCGGCTATGACTGACTTTGGTGCGTGCAAATACTTCACAAGCAGATACAAAATCTTTGATGTCATTATGCATGGACAGCCACCGAAAAAGTCTACCAATGGCTTTCTGTGCAGCAGTAACCCCAGGATGACCACTTAAGATGGAATAATGAAATTCTTGTAAAACCCACAATCTTAGGTACAGAAGCACAAATAATTTGGACCCTGGGGAAGCAGCAGAAGCCAGTAACTGGACTTTACTAATCTCCTTTTCCAATTCCGAGGTTACCATAGAAGCCTGTTGTGGATTCTGTTTTTGGGCTCCCTCTGGTGGTTACAACTGGTACTGGGTGACTTTGGTGGGTTGCGGTCTCTGGTTTCCACCTGTCCATCTGAGGCTGGGTGTTTCCTATTTAATCTGGCTTTCCTGTCATTCCCTTGCCGGCTACCAATGTACTCAGATGTGGTCAGTTTGGTTCTGACTACCTGCTTCCAGATCTCTCAGGATAAGCTAAGTTATGCTTTTCAGTTGTTTTGTTTTTTGTCCAGCTTGCTAAATATTACTCTATGCTAGTTGGAAGCTCTAGTGGGCTGAGGTGCTCCCCATGTGCCATGAGTTGGCACATGGGTGCTTGTAATCTCAGGATGGTTTTTGATTAGGGTTTTTTGCTGACCGCTCAGACCCCTTTTGTATCCTTCTGCTTTCTAGTTATAGCGGGCCTCGTTTTGCTAACTCTATTTTCATATCTATGTGCGTGCCTTCCTCTCATTTTCACCGTCAATACATGTGGGGGGCAACTATACCTTTGGGGTTTATTTCTCTGGAGGCAAGTTAGGTCTTTATTTTCCCTGCAGTGCTAGTTAGCTCTTAGGCTGGCGCGAGGTGTCTAGAATCAATGTAGGCACGCTCCCTGGCTATTTCTAGTTGTGTTTGTCAGGAGTAGGGCAGCGGTCAGCCCAGGTTCCATCACCCTAGAGCTCGTCCGTTATTTGAGTTATTTTTTGCTTGTCCAGTGCGATCCCCTAGCCATTGGGATCCATAACAGTATAGCCGGCCCACAAAGTGTTAATTGTTTGGGCTGAAGCAGGAGAAAAAGAAGTGTTGAAGGGAATTTTTTTTTTTTTTTCCTCAGAGTTTTGCTGCCTAGCCTTTAATTGCTGACTAGCTGCTTCTTACCTCCTCTTAACCCTTGAATGGCTCTGACCTTAGCTGTTTAATATGGATGTCCAGAGTTTGGCTTCCAGCCTGAATAATCTCGCTGCAAAAGTTCAAAACATACAGGATTTTGTTGTTCACACTCCTATGTCTGAACCTAGAATTCCTATTCCAGAGTTTTTTTTCTGGAGATAAATCTACCTTCCTGAATTTCAGGAACAATTGCAAATTGTTTCTTTCTTTGAAATCTCGCTCCTCTGGAGACCCTGCTCAGCAGGTCAAGATTGTAATATCTTTCCTGCGGGGCGACCCTCAGAATTGGGCATTTGCATTGGCACCAGGGGATCCTGCATTGCTCAGTGTGGATGCGTTTTTTCTGGCACTGGGATTGCTCTATGAGGAACCTAACCTGGAGATTCAGGCTGAAAAGGCTTTATTAGCCCTCTCTCAGGGGCATGATGAAGCGGAAGTATATTGTCAAAAATTTCGGAAATGGTCGGTACTTACTCAGTGGAATGAGTGCGCCCTGGCTGCAAACTTCAGAGATGGTCTTTCTGAGGCCATTAAGGATATTATGGTGGGGTTCCCTGCGCCTACAGGTCTGAATGAGTCTATGACTATGGCCATTCAGATTGATCGGCGTTTGCGGGAGCGCAAACCTGTGCACCAGTTGGCGGTGTCTTCTGAACAGGCACCTGAGACTATGCAATGTGATAGAATTCAGTCCAGAAGTGAACGGCAAAATTATAGGCGGAAAAACGGATTGTGTTTTTATTGTGGTGATTCAGCTCATGTTATATCAGCATGCTCTAAACGCACAAAAAAGGTTGATAAATCTTTTGCCATTAGTACTCTGCAGTCTAAGTTCATTTTGTCTGTAACTCTGATTTGTTCACTGTCATCCATTTCCGTCGATGCTTATGTGGATTCGGGCGCTGCCCTGAGTCTTATGGATTGGTCATTTGCCAAACGCTGCGGTTTTAGTCTGGAGCCTCTGGAAGTTCCTATTCCTTTGAAGGGAATTGACTCTACACCACTGGCTATGAATAAACCGCAGTACTGGACACAAGTGACCATGCGCATGACTCCCGTTCATCAGGAGGTGATTCGCTTCCTTGTACTGTATAATTTACATGATGTACTAGTGCTTGGTCTGCCATGGTTACAAACTCATAATCCAGTCCTGGATTGGAAAACAATGTCTGTGTTAAGCTGGGGATGTCAGGGGGTTCATGATTATGCACCTCTGATTTCAATCGCTTCATCTACTCCTTCTGAGGTCCCTGCATTTTTGTCTGACTATCGGGATGTTTTTGAGGAGCCTAAGCTCAATTCGCTCCCTCCTCATAGGGATTGTGACTGTGCTATAGAATTAATTTCTGGCAGTAAGTTCCCTAAGGGTCGTTTATTTAATTCTGTCAGTGCCAGAGCATACTGCTATGCGGAATTATATTAAGGAGTCCTTGGAAAAGGGACATATTCGTCCATCTTTGTCCCCTCTGGGAGCAGGTTTTTTTTTCGTGGCTAAAAAAGATGGTTCCCTGAGGCCTTGTATAGATTATCGCCTTCTGAATAAGATTACAGTCAAATATCAGTATCCATTGCCATTATTGACTGATTTGTTTGCTCGCATTAAGGGGGCTAGGTGGTTCACTAAGATAGATCTTCGCGGTGCGTATAATCTTGTGCGGATAAAGCAGGGTGATGAGTTGAAAACCGCATTTAATACGCCTGAGGGCCATTTTGAGTATTTGGTAATGCCTTTTGGACTTTCTAATGCTCCTTCAGTCTTTCAGTCCTTTATGCACAATATTTTCCGTGAATATCTGGATAAGTTTATGATTGTGTATTTGGATGATATTTTGGTGTTTTCTGATGACTGGGAGTCTCATGTTCTACAGGTCAGGAAGGTGTTTCAAGTCCTGCGGGCCAATTCTCTGTTTGTGAAGGGCTCGAAATGTCTCTTCGGAGTCCAGAAGATTTCTTTTTTGGGGTACATTTTTTCTCCTTCTACTATTGAGATGGATCCCGTCAAGGTTCAGGCGATTTGTGACTGGACACAACCTACATCTGTTAAGAGTCTTCAGAGGTTCTTGGGTTTTGCTAATTTTTATCGTCGGTTCATTGCTAATTTTTCCAGTGCTGTTAAACCTTTGACTGATTTGACTAAAAAGGGTGCTGATGTTGCTAATTGGTCTCCTATGGCTGTGGAGGCCTTTCAGGAACTTAAGCGCCAGTTTTCTTCTGCTCCTGTGTTATGTCAACCAGATGTTTCACTTCCTTTTCAGGTTGAGGTTGATGCTTCCGAGATTGGAGCGGGGGCGGTTTTGTCACAGAGAAGTTCCGATGGCTCGGTGATGAAGCCATGTGCGTTCTTTTCTAGAAAATTCTCGCCCGCCGAGCGCAATTATGATGTGGGTAATCGGGAGCTTTTGGCCATGAAGTGGGCATTTGAGGAGTGGCGTCATTGGCTTGAGGGTGCTAGACATCGTGTGGTGGTCTTGACTGATCACAAAAATCTGATTTACCTTGAGTCTGCCAGGCGTCTGAATCCTAGACAGGCTCATTGGTCGTTGTTTTTTTCTCGTTTCAATTTTGTGGTTTCATACCTGCCAGGTTCAAAGAATGTGAAGGCCGATGCTCTTTCCAGGAGTTTTGTGCCTGACTCTCCTGGAGACTCTGGGCCTACTGGTATCCTTAGGGATGGGGTAATATTGTCCGCCGTCTCCCCAGACTTGCGTCGTGCATTGCAGGAGTTTCAGGCGGATAAACCTGATCGTTGTCCACCAGAAAGACTGTTTGTTCCGGATGATTGGACCAGTAGAGTCATCTCCGAGGTCCATTCTTCTGTGTTGGCTGGTCATCCGGGAATATTTGGTACTAGAGACTTGGTGGCCAGGTCTTTTTGGTGGCCTTCCTTGTCAAGGGATGTGCGCACCTTTGTGCAGTCTTGTGGAGTGTGTGCTCGGGCTAAGCCTTGCTGTTCTCGGGCCAGTGGGTTGTTGTTATCCTTGCCTATCCCGAAGAGGCCTTGGACGCACATTTCCATGGATTTTATTTCAGATCTCCCTGTCTCACAGAAAATGTCCGTTATCTGGGTTGTGTGTGACCGCTTTTCTAAGATGGTTCATTTGGTACCCTTGCCTAAGTTGCCTTCCTCCTCTGAGTTGGTCCCTTTATTTTTTCAGAACGTGGTTCGTTTGCATGGGATTCCGGAGAATATCGTTTCTGACAGGGGATCCCAGTTTGTGTCTAGATTTTGGCGGACGTTTTGTGCTAAGATGGGCATTAATTTGTCTTTCTCGTCTGCATTCCATCCTCAGACGAATGGCCAGACAGAGCGAACTAATCAGACCTTGGAAACTTATTTAAGGTGTTTTGTTTCTGCTAATCAAGATGACTGGGTTGCCTTTTTGCCACTGGCCGAATTTGCCCTTAATAATCGGGCTAGTTCTGCTACTTTGGTTTCTCCTTTCTTTTGTAATTCGGGGTTTCATCCTCGTTTTTCCTCTGGTCAGGTGGAGCCTTCGGATTGTCCTGGAGTGGACGTGGTGGTGGACAGGCTACATCAGATTTGGAATCAGGTGGTGGACAATTTGAAGTTGTCTCAGGAGAAGGCTCAGCAGTTTGCTAATCGCTGTCGCCGCGTGGGTCCCCGACTTCGTGTTGGGGACTTGGTGTGGTTGTCTTCTCGTTTTGTCCCTATGAAGGTCTCTTCTCCCAAGTTCAAGCCTCGGTTCATCGGTCCTTATAAGATCTTGGAGATTCTTAACCCTATATCTTTTCGTTTGGATCTCCCAGCATCGTTTGCTATTCATAACGTGTTCCATCGGTCGTTATTGCGGAGGTATGAGGTGCCCGTTGTTCCTTCGGTTGAGCCTCCTGCTCCGGTGCTGGTGGAGGGAGAATTGGAGTATGTTGTTGAGAAGATCTTGGATTCTCGTGTTTCCAGACGTAAACTCCAGTATTTGGTTAAGTGGAAGGGTTATGGTCCTGGGTGGTCGCCTCTGATGTTCATGCGACTGATTTGGTCCACGCCTTCCATAGAGCTCATCCTGATCGCCCTGGGGGTTCTCGTGAGGGTTCGGTGACCCCTCCTCAAGGGGGGGGTACTGTTGTGGATTCTGTTTTTGGGCTCCCTCTGGTGGTTACAACTGGTACTGGGTGACTTTGGTGGGTTGCGGTCTCTGGTTTCCACCTGTCCATCTGAGGCTGGGTGTTTCCTATTTAATCTGGCTTTCCTGTCATTCCCTTGCTGGCTACCAATGTACTCAGATGTGCTCAGTTTGGTTCTGACTACCTGCTTCCAGATCTCTCAGGATAAGCTAAGTTATGCTTTTCAGTTGTTTTGTTTTTTGTCCAGCTTGCTAAATATTACTCTATGCTAGTTGGAAGCTCTAGTGGGCTGAGGTGCTCCCCATGTGCCATGAGTTGGCACATGGGTGCTTGTAATCTCAGGATGGTTTTTGATTAGGGTTTTTTGCTGACCGCTCAGACCCCTTTTGTATCCTTCTGCTTTCTAGTTATAGCGGGCCTCGTTTTGCTAACTCTATTTTCATATCTATGTGCGTGCCTTCCTCTCATTTTCACCGTCAATACATGTGGGGGGCAACTATACCTTTGGGGTTTATTTCTCTGGAGGCAAGTTAGGTCTTTATTTTCCCTGCAGTGCTAGTTAGCTCTTAGGCTGGCGCGAGGCGTCTAGAATCAACGTAGGCACGCTCCCTGGCTATTTCTAGTTGTGTTTGTCAGGAGTAGGGCAGTGGTCAGCCCAGGTTCCATCACCCTAGAGCTCGTCCGTTATTTGAGTTATTTTTTGCTTGTCCAGTGCGATCCCCTAGCCATTGGGATCCATAACAGAAGCCACAATAACCTGAGGAATAATGGAGGATGGAGGTTCTGGAGGAGAAATGGAATCTAGACTACGAGATAATGCATCAGCTTTCACATTCTTAGACCCTGGCCTGAATGTAATAGAAAAATTAAACCGAGAGAAAAACAAGGACCATAAGGCCTGTCTAGGAGTTATCCTTTTAGCCAATTCAATGTAAGCTAAACTCCTGTGACCAGTGATCACCGTAACTGGATGAACCTCTCCTTCAAAAAATGCCTCCATTCCTCAAAGACCAACTTGACAGCAAGTAGCTCCCGATTCCCAACATCATAATTTCTCTCTGCCGGTGAAAATTTTTTATAAAAAAAGCACATGGATGCAGGTTAGTCATTGTTTTGGGCCCCTGCAATAAGACTGCCCCCTCCCTGATCTCCAAAGTATCCACCTCCACAATGAACGGTACTTGGAGATCAGGTTGCATCAGAATGGGTGCAGATATAAAACAATCTTTTAATCTTTCGAAAGCCCTGATGACACCCGACAAAATCAATTATAAGATGTGTTCCGCTTTTTTATAATGAAGAACATGGCAAAAATAAATGTGCAGTACAGACCAAAAGTTTGGACACACCTTCTCATTTAAAGATTTTTCTGTATTTTCATGACTATGAAAATTGTACATTCAAACTGAAGGCATCAAAACTATGAATTAACACATGTGGAATTATATACTTAACAAAAAAGTGTGAAACAACTGAAAATATGTCTTATATTCTAGGTTCTTCAAAGTAGCCACCTTTTGCTTTGATGACTGCTTTGCACACTCTTGGCATTCTCTTGATGAGCTTCAAGAGGTAGTCACCGGGAATGGTTTTCACTTCACAGGTGTGCCCTGTCAGGTTTAATAAGTGGGATTTCTTGCCTTATAAATGGGGTTGGGACCATCAGTTGTGTTGTGCAGAAGCCTGGTGGATACACAGCTGTTAGTCCTACTGAATAGACTGTTAGAATTTGTATTATGGCAAGAAAAAATAGGGATTTTTGTGTACTCACCATAAAATCCTTTTCTCCGAGCCATTCATTGGGGGACACAGACCGTGGGTGTATGCTGCTGCCACTAGGAGGTTGACACTAAGTGATACAAAGAAAGTTAGCTCCTCCCCTGCAGTATACACCCTCCTGCTGGCTCTCAGCTAACCAGTTCGGTGCAAAAGCAGTAGGAGATCAATAATAACATATGAGCGTATAGCATGTCATATTATATATGAGAGTAGAGCATGTTAGATTATAAAAACAAGCATAAGCTAATAACAGGGTGGGAGCTGTGTCCCTCAATGAATGGCTCGGAGAAAAGGATTTTACGGTGAGTACACAAAATCCCTATTTCTCCTTCGCCTCATTGGGGGACACAGACCGTGGGACATCCCAAAGCAGTCCCTGGGTGGGGAAAACATCAGATCAGGCCCTGTGTAACCGCTACTTACAAGTGCGCCACCGCGGCCTGCAGAGTCCGCCCGCCCAGACTCACATCTGTGGAAGTGTGGGAATTATAGTGCTTCCAGAATGCATGCGGACTGGATGAATCTGCAAGCTTGCAGGCGTGCCTTGCCGACGCCTGGTGTCTAGAACCCTCGATAGACAGGGAGATAGGCTGACATCTAGCATGGAAGGACTTCTGGATGGTGAAACGAATTCACCATGTTATCATGGGCGATGAAATGGCTAAACCCTTCCTGAAAACGTCAGGAAGCCTTCCTCTACCATCAGGAAGCCCAAATAAAGCGTCCAACTGTCGGAAGGATGCCGTCCTTGAGACGTACCTACTCAGAGCAGTCACTTCGTCCAGAATATGGGGAACTCATTCCATTTTGTGGACTGGAGCCGAAAGAGATTAGGGAAGAACTATGCCCTCATGACAGTGGTAATACATTACCACCGTGGTAACAAGGGATAGGGATGGCCTGAGGACAAACTTGCCTTGAAGGTAATAAGGGAAAAAAGTCTGAAAGAGCAGAGCAGCTAGCTCCAAAGACCCGTCAGAGTGAGCATATCGCAGAGAAAAAAGGGTGACTTTCCCCAATAGTAAAGTCTGCCCGGATGAAAAGGAGTCTACTGTAAGGCTCCTAGGACTATTAAGGTCCCAATGATCTAACGGTATGCGATAGGGAAGAACTACGTGTGAAAACTTCCTGTGAGAAAGTCCCTACTTGCAGTTTTGCTGTGATAAGGCGGGAAGATACTAGCTCCGCAAACAAAAAACGGACGTGGTCAGTGCGGATCTTGGAGGATCACTGGGGCCCCTTTCTGCTTCCGAAAAGGCTTTTGGAAGTTGTGGAAGGGGAGTTATGGAAACTGGTACCACTGCAGAACCAGAGCATGGAGTGCGATGGCTCTTGGATTTCGAGGCCGAACTACGAACTCGAGTACATTGGCCTTCAGTCTGGACGTCATCCGACCTACAACTGGAGAGCTCCAGTGAAGGCAGATCTGATGGAAAACTTCGGGGTGAAGTTCCCACTGACTTGAGGCGGAACCCTGATGGCTGAATTTGTTTGCCATCCAGAGTTCTACTCCTGGGATATATACTGCTGAGATCACCGAAGAATAGATCTCGGCTCACCAGAAAATGTGAGGCACCTCGGTCATGGCGCCTGACCATGGGTACCTGCTAGATGATTGACGTATGGAACCGCCGTGGCAATATCCAATTGAATTCGGATAGGGTGACCCGCCAGAAGGCAGTGGACCTGCTGTAGGACTACTGTTCGGATCTCCAGAGCAATGATAGGGAGAAGAAGGCTGGCATTGGTAGTTACTAGGGTTGAGCGACTTTTATTTTTATAAGATCGGGTCGGGTTTCACGAAACCTGACTTTCTCAAAAGTCGGGTCGAGTGAAATCGGCCAATCCTATAAAAAAGTCGGGGTCGGCCGAAACACGAAACCCAATGCAGTGCAATGGGATACTATGGTTCCCAGGGTCTGAAGGAGAGGAAACTCTCCTTCATGCCCTGGGATCCATATTAATGTGTAAAATAAAGAATCAAAATAAAAAATATTGATATACTCACCCTCGGACGCGCCCTGGTACTAACCGGCAGCCTTCCTTCCTAAGAATGAGCGCGTGAATGACCTGCGGTGACGTCGCGGCTTGTGATTGGTCGCGAGCGGTCACATGGGCGGTCACGCGACCAATCACAAGCCACGACGTCATCTAAGGTCCTTCACGCGCTCATTCTTAGGAAGGAAGGCTGCCGGAAAGAAGCAGGGCGCGTCCGAGGGTGAGTATATTCCTATTAGGTATATACTCACCCTCGGACGCGCCCTGCTTCTTTCCGGCAGCCTTCCTTCCTAAAAATGAGCGCGTGAAGGACCTTAGATGACGTCGCGGCTTGTGATTGGTCACGTGACCGCCCATGTGACCGCTCGCGACTAGTGTTGAGCGATACCGTCCGATACTTGAAAGTATCGGTATCGGAAAGTATCGGCCGATACCGGCAAAGTATCGGATCCAATCCGATACCGATACCCGATACCAATACAAGTCAATGGGACTCAAGTATCGGACGGTATCCCTGATGGTTCCTAGGGTCTGAAGGAGAGGAAACTCTCCTTCAGGCCCTGGGATCCATATTAATGTGTAAAAGAAAGAATTAAAATAAAAAATATTGCTATACTCACCTCACCGAGGGAACCGGCAGCGTTCTTTGCTTAAAATTCGCGCGTTTACTTCCTTACGTGAAGTCCCGGCTTGAGATTGGTCGCGTGCCGCCCATGTGGCCGCGACGCGACCAATCACAGCAAGCCGTGACGTAATTTCAGGTCCTTCAGGATTTTAAAATTACGTTCTGGCTTGTGATTGGTCGCGTCATGGTCACATGGGCGACGCGACCAATCACAAGCCGTGACGTCACAGGAGGCAGGAAACGCGCGCATTTTTAAAATTACGTCACGGCTTGTGATTGGTCGCGTCGCCCATGTGGCCGCGACGCAACCAATCACAGCAAGCCGTGACGTAATTTCAGGTCCTTCAGGATTTTAAAATTACGTTCTGGCTTGTGATTGGTCGCGTCGCGGTCACATGGGCGACGCGACCAATCACAAGCCGTGACGTCACGGGAGGCTGGACACGCGCGCATTTTAAAATTTTAAAAATGCGCGCGTGTCCAGCCTCCCGTGACGTCACGGCTTGTGATTGGTCGCGTCGCCCATGTGACCGCGACGCGACCAATCACAAGCCAGAACGTAATTTTAAAATCCTGAAGGACCTGAAATTACGTCACGGCTTGCTGTGATTGGTTGCGTCGCGGCCACATGGGCGACGCGACCAATCACAAGCCGTGACGTAATTTTAAAAATGCGCGCATTTCCTGCCTCCTGTGACGTCACGGCTTGTGATTGGTCGCGTCGCCCATGTGACCGCGACGCGACCAATCACAAAGCCGGAACGTAATTTTAAAATACTGAATGCCTAGAAGGACCTGAAAATTACGTCACGGCTTGCTGTGATTGGTCGCGTCGCGGCCACATGGGCGGCACGCGACCAATCACAAGCCGTGACGTCACGGAAGGAAGGAAACGCGCGCATTTTAAGCAAAGAATGCTGCCGGTTCCCTCGGTGAGGTCCAGGCTGCGTCGGAGAGGTGAGTATAGCAATATTTTTTATTTTAATTCTTTCTTTTACACATTAATGTTGTTTCGATACCGATACCCGATACCACAAAAGTATCGGATCTCGGTATCGGAATTCCGATACAGCAAATATCGGCCGATACCCGATACTTGCGGTATCGGAATGCTCAACACTACTCGCGACCAATCACAAGCCGCGACGTCACCGCAGGTCATTCACGCGCTCATTCTTAGGAAGGAAGGCTGCCGGTTAGTACCAGGGCGCGTCCGAGGGTGAGTATATCAATATTTTTTATTTTGATTCTTTATTTAACACTTAAATATGGATTCCGATACCCATTCCCGATATCACAAACATATCGGAACTCGGTATCGGAATTTCGATACCAGATTCAGAAGATCGCCGACCTTATGGCCGACCCCACACAGGGGTCGGGTCGGGTTTCATGAAACCCGACTTTGCCAAAAGTCGGCGACTTCTGAAAATGGCCGACCCGTTTCGCTCAACCCTAGTAGTTACTAATAACCATTGAACCAGGAGAAAGGCCCTGGATGAAAAAGGAGCTCAGAGACTATCATCTGATAGTCAGTTTGACTTGCTGAAAATGAGCGGTGCAAAGGAAACCGCTTCCATTGTCGTCACCATTTTTCCTCAGAAACCTCCTAGCAAATTGAATGAAATGAGGGGGTGAGTAATCAAGTTCTCAGAACTCTCTTTGCGAAAGCTCCCTGTTGAATGGCCATGACCTTGTCTCGAGGGAGAATTACCATCCTTCTAGAAGTGTGCAGGATCATCCTCAAAAAGGACATCTGCTGGGCTGGAAATGAGGAGAACTTGTCTAAGTGTAGCTGCCAGCCCAGGTTAGAGGGTATGGCAAGTGATATAGACGACTCAGGGTAGTCCTGGAAGGACGGCTAGACAGTCAACCAAACAGGGCAGGACGAGCACGCCTCTAGGGTGCAAGAGAAACATGACATCCACCATGACCCGTGCGAACACTCTGGGTGCGGAAGCAAGGCCGAAGGACAAGGTTGTGACTTGAAAATGCTGTTGACGAATGGAAAGTCGAAGGAATTTTTGAAGAGGGTAAACATCCCGAATGTTGATGGATGCCGGAAACTGCACCTTTTTCTGTTGAAGTAATGGCTGAGCGGAGGAACTCCATCCGAAGAAGGAGGACCATGTCAAAGGTTGTTAGAAGTTTGAGGTCCAGGGTCGATCTTACTTTTCGTTCCCCTTTTTGGAACCAAGATCCCTTAGATCTAGACTGTGCTGGACAATCCTTATACAATCCTTTGTCAGTATCCCACTCAAAAGATTTGATTGGCCAGTTGTTACTGGTGTGAATCAAGGTAGTTAAGGTCTCCAGCCAGGAGACCACTGCTCTAGCAATCCATGTGGCGGCTAGGGAGGATAGAGCACTGAACCCGAAGCCGCAAGATGGAACGAACCAGATTTGCTATCTGACAGTCCATGATATTTTTAATTGATGACCCATCGGGTAGGGATACTGGTAGGTATACCACAGGAGATTCTACCTGATTAATCTGCGCTGTGGCAGAATGTGCGGCTGCATCCAGCAGGTCATAGTCTCTTGCCATCGCCGCTCTCTTTTGACGGTGCAGAGATAAAAATTAGGAACCCTCGATCCATCAACCTCTTAACAGGGAAGTGGAGAGGAATTGTCCGCCTTCTTGCATCATCCGCTACATAGTGGTGATGCAGAGGGGGTGCTGGTATGCCAAAAAGGGTGCCTCTGTACATCCACAGAGTTCAGGTCTCCGGGTGGACAGGACAGGTTGTCTGGCGTTAGGCCTGGATGCAGAAGAGGAAACATGAAGGCGACACTCCGTGTGCTCGTCTGTTGATGGTGTGGGGAGATCGGTGCCCTTTAAAGGACCTTTCGCCCTTAAAAATCAGGCCAGGCATGGCATCCCACGTAGAGGCTTCTGTCCAGTGAATAGCTTATACGAACTGAATGGCAAATGCTCTATGAAGGAGTTTTAGTCTCCTTATGAGGGACACTGCCTGGCAGAACCAGAGCCTTTGTCAATGTACCGAGATTGGTTACTCTTCTCTGAAGCTCTGGCAAGTTCAGGCAATATCCAATCCATATTCAGAGCCTTGTTGTCATCAAATCATTGGTGAGGGAGCAGGAAAAGGAAACTTCTGTTTTCTAGATGCCTGTATGTTTCTAGACGCCTGTAGGTTTCTAGAATACTTGCGGCCCCTGCTAGCCGACGGCTCACATGTAGGATAGGGACCATGTATATCGGTCCTACGAGCACTCCGAGCCACAGAGGGTACACGGAGGGATTCAATCTCTTGGTCAGAGAACCATGGATTGCGGTCAGCGATGAAGTCCACTGAGGGGAACTAGAGGATAAGCTGGGGTCGGCGGCGGAGGGCTCCTCGGATTGATCATGCACCCTTAAGACCAGGGAATACTGGTCATACGCCTTTAAGACCAGTGAATACTGGTCAAGTGCCCTTAAGCCCAGGGAATGCTGGTCATGCCCTTTAAGACCAGGGAATACTGGTCATGCACCTTTAAGACCAGGGAATACTGGTCATACGCCTTTTAGAACAGAGAATACTGGACATGCGCCTTTAAGACAAAGGAATACTTGTCATATGCCTTTAAGACCAGGGTATACTGGTCATATGCCTTTAAGACCAGGGAATACTGGTCATGTGCCTTAAGAACAGGGAATACTGGTCATGCCCTTTAAGACCAGGGAATACTTGTCATGCCCTTTAAGACCAGGGAATATTGGTCGTGCCCTTTAAGACCAGAGAATACTGGTCATGCGCCTTTAAGAACAGAAAATACTGGTCATGCGCCTTTAAGACCAGGGAATACTGGTCATTCGCCTTTAAGACCAAGGAATACTGGTCATGCACCTTTAAGATCAGGGAATAGTGGTCATGCGCCTTTAAGACCAAAGAATACTGGATATGCGCTTTTAAGACCAGAGAATACTGGACATGCGCCTTTAAGACCAGAGAATACTGTACATGTGCCTTTAAGACCAAGGCATACTTGCATATGCCTTTAAGACCAGGGAATACTGTTCATATGCCTTTAAGACCAGGGAATACTGGTCGTGTGCCTTTAAGACCAGGGAATACTGGTCGTGTGCCTTTAAGACCAGGGAATACTGGTCATGTGCCTTTAAGACCAGGCACTACTGGTCGTGTTCCTTTAAGACCAGTCGTGTGCCTTTAAGAGACTGGTCAGGTACTTCCTTACACAGGTACTGATGTAGAGTCGATGTGCCCCTTTAATGCAAAAAAACGTCGCCCCAGTGTAAGCTGGCCGGGTGGACCAAGATGGCCACCGGGAGTTGCAGAGTTGATAAAATCTCGCAGAGAGCGAGAAGCGCCAATTCGGGGGGTAGAGCATCGGACACGATGTTGAATAGGCCCAAGCCGGGGCCTAAATTTCTGTAACTGGCGGGTGACACCAGCGGGGCGTTCCAGGCGAGACTTCCGGGATGCAGCCTACACATCGGCCGAAGCCGGGAGCTAAATTTTTGCAGCCGGCCGGAGCGTTACCTCAGAGAGGTGGGCCACAGGAAAGTGGCTGAGGCTGCCTGTCAGCATGTGGATATCCCTCTGAAGATGGATCCACTCACCATCGGTGCGCGTCCCGGCATGGAGCCACCGCAGATGTGGGTTTCAGCGCTATTCTGTGAAGCGTGGACGGTGCAGGGATAAGCCTCAATCCATCATCCGTTTGTTAGGGAGGTGGAGAGGAACCATCCGCCTCCTTGTGCCATCTGCTTTCATAGTGGTGGGACAGTGGGGGCTGCTCGGATGACATGGAGAGGGGCCCCTGTACATCCACAGAGTTCAGTCCCCGGGTGGACAGGGCCAGTTGTCCGGCATTAGGCCTGGCTCCAGGAGAGGATACATGGAGGCGACACTCCATGCGGTCGCCTGTTGCTGGTGTGGGGAGATCAGAACCATGAAAGGAACCGTTGCCCCTGAGGTGAGCTCAGGCATGGCTTCCCACGTCACAAGAAAGGGTACTGGGAGGTATACTCGCCGTGCTCATCTGTTGATGGTTCGGGGGAGATCGGAACCTTGAAAGGAACCGTCGCCCCCTTCACTCCGTTAATTAAAAAATAAAAATTTACAGAAAAGTAAAAAATAAAATAAAAACGTTGGGGTCTGAAACAGACCCGTGTGCCTCCTAAAGACACTAAGCAAGAACTGGTTAGCTGAGAGCCAGCAGGAGGGTGTATACTGCAGGGGAGGAGCTAACTTTCTTTGTATCACTTAGTGTCAGCCTCCAAGTAGCAGCAGCATACAACCACGGTCTGTGTCCCCCAATGAGGCGAAGGAGAAAGCAGCTAAGTAAAGAAAAATGAGTGGCCATCATTACTTTAAGAAATGAAGGTCAGTCAGTCCGAAAAATTGGGAAAACTTTGAAAGTGTCCCCAAGTGCAGTGGCAAAAACCATCAAGCGCTACAAAGAAACTGGCTCACATGAGGACCGCCCCAGGAAAGGAAGACCAAGAGTCACCTCTGCTGTAATAATTATAGGGGATAATTCAGGAGACTCTTTGCGTGGAACAAGACAACAGGACACAGTTTTATAAGTGGTAAAGTCTATATTATCACTAGTGCTGAGCATTCCGATACTGCAAATATCGGTTATCGGCCGATATTTGCTGTATCGGAATTCCGATACCGAGTTCCGATATTTTTGCGATATCGGAAATCGGAATCGGAAGTGTGCGGTGCGTATGGTTCCCAGGGTCTGGAGGAGAGGAGACTCTCCTTCAGGCCCTGGGATCCATATTCATGTAAAAAATAAATAATAAAAATAAAAAATATTGATATACTCACCCTTCCGGCGGACCCTGTTGTGAATTTGCTTTTTGCTCCCTCTAGTGGTTACTAGTTTTTTGACTCTGGTTTTTCTGTCATTCCTTTTATCCGCACCTGGGTCGTTAGTTAGGGGTGTTGCTATATAAGCTCCCTGGACCTTCAGTTCAATGCCTGGCAACGTAGTTATCAGAGCTAGTCTGCTGTGCTCTTGTCTACTGATCCTGGTTCCAGTTATATCAGCTAAGTCTGCCTTTTGCTTTTTGCTATTTGTTTTGGTTTTGTATTTTTGTCCAGCTTGTTCCAAATCTGTATCCTGACCTTTGCTGGAAGCTCTAGGGGGCTGGTGTTCTTCCCCCGGACCGTTAGACGGTTCGGGGGTTCTTGAATTTCCAGAGTGGATTTTGATAGGGTTTTTGTTGACCATATAAGTTACCTTTCTTTATTCTGCTATCAGTAAGCGGGCCTCTCTGTGCTAAACCTGGTTCATTTCTGTGTTTGTCATTTCCTCTTACCTCACCGTCATTATTTGTGGGGGGCTTCTATCCAGCTTTGGGGTCCCCTTCTCTGGAGGCAAGAAAGGTCTTTGTTTTCCTCTACTAGGGGTAGCTAGATTCTCCGGCTGGCGCGTGTCATCTAGAATCAACGTAGGAATGATCCCCGGCTACTTCTAGTGTTGGCGTTAGGAGTAGATATATGGTCAACCCAGTTACCACTGCCCTATGAGCTGGATTTTTGTATTCTGCAGACTTCCACGTTCCTCTGAGACCCTCGCCATTGGGGTCATAACAGTTTGCCAGGCCAATATTAAATGTTTAATGCATTGCAGAAGAGGGATTATAAGAAAGAAGATTCTGAGTTTTTTTTTTTTTTCTTCTTCCCCTTTACCTCAGAGTGGCTATGTTTGCTGCAGACATGAATGTCCAGACCTTGATTACAAGTGTGGACCAGCTGGCTACTCGTTTTATTGGGCCTTACAAGATATTGGAAATCCTTAATCCTGTATCTTTCCGTCTGGATCTTCCTGTGTCGTTTGCTATTCACAATGTATTTCATAGGTCCTTGTTGCGGCGGTACATTGTGCCTGTAGTTCCTTCTGCTGAGCCTCCTGCTCCGGTGTTGGTTGAGGGCGAGTTGGAGTACGTGGTGGAGAAGATCTTGGATTCTCGCCTCTCCAGGCGGAGGCTTCAGTACCTGGTCAAGTGGAAGGGCTATGGTCAGGAGGATAATTCCTGGGTGGTCGCCTCTGATGTTCATGCGGCCGATTTAGTTCGTGCCTTTCATGCCGCTCATCCTGATCGCCCTGGTGGTCGTGGTGAGGGTTCGGTGACCCCTCACTAAGGGGGGGGTACTGTTGTGAATTTGCTTTTTGCTCCCTCTAGTGGTTACTAGTTTTTTGACTCTGGTTTTTCTGTCATTCCTTTTATCCGCACCTGGGTCGTTAGTTAGGGGTGTTGCTATATAAGCTCCCTGGACCTTCAGTTCAATGCCTGGCAACGTAGTTATCAGAGCTAGTCTGCTGTGCTCTTGTCTACTGATCCTGGTTCCAGTTATATCAGCTAAGTCTGCCTTTTGCTATTTGTTTTGGTTTTGTATTTTTGTCCAGCTTGTTCCAAATCTGTATCCTGACCTTTGCTGGAAGCTCTAGGGGCTGGTGTTCTTCCCCCGGACCGTTAGACGGTTCGGGGGTTCTTGAATTTCCAGAGTGGATTTTGATAGGGTTTTTGTTGACCATATAAGTTACCTTTCTTTATTCTGCCATCAGTAAGCGGGCCTCTCTGTGCTAAACCTGGTTCATTTCTGTGTTTGTCATTTCCTCTTACCTCACCTTCATTATTTGTGGGGGGCTTCTATCCAGCTTTGGGGTCCCCTTCTCTGGAGGCAAGAAAGGTCTTTGTTTTCCTCTACTAGGGGTAGCTAGATTCTCCGGCTGGCGCGTGTCATCTAGAATCAACGTAGGAATGATCCCCGGCTACTTCTAGTGTTGGCGTTAGGAGTAGATATATGGTCAACCCAGTTACCACTGCCCTATGAGCTGGATTTTTGTATTCTGCAGACTTCCACGTTCCTCTGAGACCCTCGCCATTGGGGTCATAACAGGACCCTGGCTCTTAGCGGTGCCTCTGTTCCTAAGAATGCAGGGGGTGAAGGACCTTCGATGACGTCGTGGCTAGTGTTGAGCATTCCGATACCGCAAGTATCGGGTATCGGCCGATACTTGAGGGTATCGGAATTCCGATACCGAGATCCGATACTTTTGTGGTATCGGGTATCGGTATCGAAACAACATTAATGTGTAAAATAAAGAATTAAAATAAAAAATATTGCTATACTCACCTCTCCGACGCAGCCTGGACCTCACCGAGGGAAGCGGCAGCGTTCTTTGCTTAAAATGCGCGCGTTTACTTCCTTCCATGATGTCATGGCTTGTGATTGGTCGCGTGCCGCCCATGTGACCGCGACGCGACCAATCACAGCAAGCCGTGACGTAATTTCAGGTCCTGAATGCAGAATTAGGCATACAGTATAGTATGAGTATAGCAATATTTTTTATTTTAATTCTTTCTTTTACACATTAATATGGATCCCAGGGCCTGAAGGAGAGTTTCCTCTCCTTCAGACCCTGGGAACCATCAGGGATACCGTCCGATACTTGAGTCCCATTGACTTGTATTGGTATCGGGTATCGGTATCGGATTAGATCCGATACTTTGCCGGTATCGGCCGATACTTTCCGATACCGATACTTTCAAGTATCGGACGGTATCGCTCAACACTAGTCGTGGCTTGTGATTGGTCGTGTGAGCGGTCACATGAGCGGTCATGCGACCAATCACAAGCCGCGACGTCATCGAAGGTCCTTCACTCTGTATTCTTAGGAACGGAGGCAGACGCTTGGACCGGTGAGAGCCGGGGCCATCGGAGGGGTGAGTATATCAATATTTTTTATTTTTATTCTTTATTTTATACATGAATATGGATCCCAGGGCCTGAAGGAGAGTTTCCTCTCCTTCAGACCCTGGGAACCATTCCGATATTTTGTGTCTAGTGTTGAGCGATACCTTCCGTTATTTGAAAGTATCGGTATCGGATGGTATCGGCCGATATCCGAAAAATATCGGATATCGCCGATACCCGATACCAATACATGTCAATGGGACACAAGTATCGGAAGGTATCCTGGATGGTTCCCAGGGTCTGAAGGAGAGGAAACTCTCCTTCAGGCCCTGGGATCCATATTCATGTGTAAAATAAAGAATAAAAATAAAAAATAGGGATATACTCACCCTCTGACGCACCCTGGTAGTAACCGCTGTAACCGGCAGCCTCCGTTCCTAAGAATGAGCGAGTGAAAGACCTGCGATGACGTCGCGGCTTGTGATTGGTCACATGACCGCTCATGTGACCGCTCACGCGACCAATCACAAGCCGCGACGTCATCGCAGGTCCTTCACTCGCTCATTCTTAGGAACGGAGGCTGCCGGTTGCACGTCTGAGGTCCAGGCTCCGTCGGAGGGGTGAGTATATCCATATTTTTTATTTTTATTCTTTATTTTTTACATGAGTATGGATCCCAGGGCCTGAAGGAGAGTCTCCTCTCCTCCAGACCCTGGTAACCATACACTGGGAACTTCCGATTCCGATTTCCGATATCACAGCCGATACCCGATACTTGCGGTATCGGAATGCTCAACACTATTTGTGTCCCATTGATATGCATTGGTATCGGGTATCAGTATCGGCGATATCTGATATTTTTTGGATATCGGCCGATCCAATCCGATACCGATACCTTTACATATCGGAAGGTATCGCTCAACACTAATTATCACGCGGTGATTCAAGCAGGTGCAGAGAGAAACTCAAGTCCATAACACTTGGTGCAAATAATGAACGCAGCTTAGCAGTCAATAGGAAACTTCAGAGGTAGATGCAAACAAACAGAAAGTCTATGAAGCACAGTTATTCTTGAGAAAACTTGACACGAATAGATCCTTGACTTAGTCCAGACACAGATAGATATGCTATTAGGCAGTTCAAATCATATCTTAGCTCAACCAGGGAGGCTTGGTTAATAGTCTCAGGTTTTGCAGAGCAGAAACAGCTTACATGTCCAGCAAATGCAGATGGAAGTAACACGAGCAGCAGATGAAGGAGGATTACTGAACACTGGTGTATGCAGCAGTAACTCAGAGCAGAGTGGCAGGATCTCCAACACAGGTTCACAGGAGCAGGTGCAGGTGCAAAGCCAGGGAGTAATCAGGAGCTGGATGCAAGGCAGAATAATCTAGCACAGACTGAAGGCTGGGGTGGAGTTTTATAGCAGGAAGACAAGTGCACATGAGACCAAAGACGCCATGTTGGAAAAGGGCATTGCATTGTGTTTCTGTGTCTTGCCTTGTGAGGTATCCAGCTCCCGTTCTGTCTGCAGCATGTTCTGGGAGAGCTGATGCCTGTCTCTTGCCTGTTCTGGGGGCCGAGTACCCAGATCCGCCTATCCTGGAGGCTGTATATCCAGATCCGTTTGTGTCTTGTTTACCCGCCTGTTCTGGGGGCAGAGTACCCAGATCCGCCTATCCTGGAGGCTGAATATCCAGTACCTGATCCTGTCTGAACCTGTCTGTTATGTTTCTTAAGTCCTATTGTGTCTGACACCCCGCACCCAGTGACTGAACTTTCCGGGCTCATCTTTCAAAGATGGAGTTCGGTGTTCTTGCTGAGCGCTTACTATTCTGTGCTCAGTCTTCCATGCGGTGCTAACCCTGTCTGGCCCAGTTCCAGTCCAGCGGAGCTAGCACCATCATGCTTGAGTTCCTTCCTAGGTCTGATGTCCGGAGCCTGACGGCCGAAGTTATGAGCCTGATGACCTCCGCTACCTGGTCCTGTGCCCTCCGTGTCCCAGCCGATGACCTGGGCTGCCACGCCAGTGTCCAGCCTGTGTCTGATGTCCTTCCGGTGTCCTGATTTCTGGGCTGCCACGTCAGTGTCCCAGCCGATGACCTGGGCTGCCACGCCAGTGTCCCAGATGTCTTTCCGGTATTCCTGATGTCCTTTCATTATCCGATGTCCTGATTCCTGGGCTGCCACGTCAGTGTCCCAGCTGATGACCTGGGCTGCCACGCCAGTGTCCCAGGTGTCTTTCCTGTATTCCGGATGTCCTTTCGTTGTCCCATGTCCTTATTCCCTGGGCTGCCGTGCCAGTGTCCCAGTCGATGACCTGGGCTGCCACGCCAGTGTTCCAGATGTCCTGCCTGTGTCCTGAGGTCCACCCTGAGATGACGTCCTTCTGGGATCGGTGTCTGATGTTCTCCTGCTGAGCCTGCGCTACGCCTGAGGCCTGAGAGATTGGCTGTCCTAGTATGCCCGTGCCAGATGACCCTGGACTGCATCAACCCGTGATGACTCCTGCCATCGTCTGACGTCTGAGTCGTGTACCCTTCCTTGTCATGTGGAATCGGGATCCTGACATCATTATGTTTTGTTATGTACTGTGCTATCATTTAAGTAAACTTTGTTTCTTCATACCTGAAGTTGTGCGGTGTAGTCTAGTTCTGCATATCTACATCTTGTTCACATGCTCAGCTGCCACAGACCCTGCTCGCTACCGATCCCTAGTCTGGGTAGGTCCAGGTTACTCTGTGGTCCAGTGGGTCCACATTGCGTTCCTTTTTGGGACGCTCGCCCACGTCATCTAGGTCTGGCGACGTGGAGGTGTCGGCTCGGCCACGTTTGTGGTCGCAGCCGTAACAGAATGCTCTGGCCATGGACTCCGTTGAGCATGTGTGAACTGCAGAACTTTCCCAAGCCCCGTTTGGTCAGCGGATTAGACTGCTCGGATCCCACTTGGTAGTTGTCATGCTCGCGCCCAGACTGGTTGGCGCGGGCGTGCGGGGGAGTGGCCCCACTGGACCACAGACCAAACCTCCCTGGAAGGGGCGTAACTAAGTAGCTTCCTAGGTGTTCGCTGGAGCCTCTGATGGTGAGGTCAGACTTGTGCAATAGGAAGCTACCAGGTACCACTCCAGGGTGGAGTCTGGTTGTGGCTGCTGATCCCATCGGGGAACGGAACATAGACAAGCAAGCGGGCACGGCTGGCACATAGGCAGGCAGACGGGTACAACAGGAACACTGTCAGGCAGGCGGGCACGGCTGGCTCTCTGGTAGGCAGGCGGGCACGGCTGGCTCTCTGGCAGGACTGGTGGACAAGACTGGTACACTGGAAGAACCGGTAGGGACCGGTCTGCAGGCAGGTATGTAGAACGGGTAAGAACCTGTTCAGACACGAGGACCTAGGAATAAGTAGATAAAGACCGCAAGAGCGGATGCAGAGCGAAAGCACAGGAGCTAGAGCCAAGAACAGAAATGCAGGAGGCGGAGCCAAGAGCTGGAGGCGGAGCCAAGTGCAGATAGGCAGGAGGCGGAGCCAAGAGCTGGCGGCGGAGCCAAGTGCAGGAGAAGTAGAACCGCAAAGAGCGGAGCCATGTAGAACCGCAAGGAGCGGAGCCAGGTAGAACCGCCAGGAGCGGAGCCAGGTAGAACCGCCAGGAGCGGAGCCAGGTAGAACCGCCAGGAGCGGAGCCAGGTAGAACCGCCAGGAGCGGAGCCAGGTAGAACCGCCAGGAGCGGAGCCAGGTAGAACCGCCAGGAGCGGAGCCGTGCTGTGGGAGGGGTCTCTGCAGCAAAGCTGAGCAGAGCCACAAAGAATGTGGAGAGAAGCTGCAGCAAGGGATAACTGCAACAGCAGAAGATAAGCTGAGTAGAAAGGAGCAGAAACGCAGAAGTGAGGAGCAGAGGTAAAGTAACAAAGGTTCAGAGCAGGCAGAGCTGCAAGAGTGCGGAGTGAAAGCAGACTGAGAATACAAGGAAAGACAACAGGGAAGGAAGCCAAAGACTAGGAAACAGAGATAAGACTAAGTACAGACAAGGCAATGGAACAAGACACAAGGACAAAGACACTGGGACCAGGATATACTGCCTCCTGGTGGGCGGACAACAAGACCAAGGAAATAACACAGAGAATCCTCCAGAGAGGGAGTAACACAGAGAAAGGCCAGGCAAACTCAGAAGCAAGACACTAACTGAGCTAACACATTGCACAGGCCCAGAACACTGGGTGGAGCTGCACTATATACTGGAGGCCTCCTGGCAATTGGTCAGGAACAGATTGGACAGATGCACCTGATTCCTATAAGAACCAGAGAGTTCAGGCGCCGGCCCCCTATACACACACAGCCATGAAGCATGCAGGAGAGCAGAGACATAGAACATGGTGCTGGCAAGAAACAGAAACCACATCATGGCCTGGAGCAGTGGGTAAGATAGTGTGAGAAATGCGAGGCCATGCCGTGATGCCAGCAGAGTTGTTACAGTAGTGGACTATATTGCTCAGTCCAGCGCTTGGTCAGCGGTTGGATTCTTTGAGCTATGAACTCTGCTGCCATATTGTGAACTGTGGGACTTACCGCCTTACCCAAAAAGAATTTTCTTTGAAACTTTTTTTTTGGGTCTTCAGCAGAGGGGGCCTGAGGAGGGGATACTGTAACGCCGCTGGGTTTATACCTTGTTTCTTCGGCGTTACTTTTGCATATCTCTGCTTTAACCCTTGCTCCTCTCCCCCTAATGTGCAGGGATACTGTTGTCTGTTACCTGTATGGATGCTGCTCAGTTCCCTGCCACCACTGCGTAGCTGTACATGTGCTGTGATGACTTTGCTCTGCTGCATGGCCACTCGCATGTGCGGTCCCTGGCTGCCGCTTGGAAGCTAGCCACGGCTTGCGAGGTCCTCTGCAGCTGTGCATGGCTTTCCGCATGTGTCCAGGCTAGCAGCCGCTGCCAGGTGCCCTAAGCCACAGTTCCTGTGCTGTCAGTGCTATAATGGTTTCTGTTTGTGCTTAGGGTGCGCGCGGCCACACCTACCCTGCTTTTATCAGGGTTTGAGTGTGCACCTGTGTTGCTTCCTCAGCCTATTGCTGAGGAGCAGCTCCTATCTAAACTTCCTCTTTGCTACTGGGCGTTGCCAGAGCATTGCATTGTGTTTCTGTGTCTTGCCTTGTGAGTAGTGTTGAGCATTCCGATACTGCAAGTATCGGGTATCGGCCGATACTTGCTGTATCGGAATTCCGATACCGAGATCCGATATTTTTGTGATATCGGGTATCGGTATCGAAACAACATTAATGTAAAAATGTGTAAAAGAGAGAATTAAAATAAAAAATATTGCTATACTCACCTCTCCGACGCAGCCTGCACCTTACCGAGGGAAGCGGCAGCGTTCTTTGTTTAAAATTCGCGCTTTTCTTTCCTTTACGTGAGTCCCGGCTTGTGATTGGTTGCGTGCCGCCCATGTGACCGGGACGCAACCAATCACAGCAAGCCGTGACGTAATTTCAGGTCCTTCAGGATTTTAAAATTACGTTCCGGCGTTGTGATTGGTTGCGTCGCAGTCACATGGGAGACGCAACCAATCACAGCAAGCCGTGACGTAATTTCAGGTCCTTAAGGATTTTAAAATTACGTCACGGCTTGCTGTGATTGGTCCGCGTCCCGGCAACATGGCCGCCATTAACCAATCACAAGCCGTGACGTCACGGGAGGCTGGACACGCGCGCTTTTTAAAATGGGCGCGTGTCCAGCCTCCCTTGACGTCCCGGCTTGTGATTGGTTGCGCCGCGGTCAACCAATCACAAGCCGGGAGGCTGGACACGCGCCCATTTTAAAAAGCGCGCGTGTCCAGCCTCCCGTGACATCACGGCTTGTGATTGGTTAATGGCGGCCATGTTGCCGGGACGCGGACCAATCACAGCAAGCCGTGACGTAATTTCGTCACGGCTTGCTGTGATTGGTCCGCGTCCCGGCAACATGGCGCCGTGACCAATCATAAGCCGGGACGTCACTGGAGGCTGGACACGCGCGCTTTTTAAAATGGGCGCGTGTCCAGCCTCCCGTGACGTCCCGGCTTGTGATTGGTTAATGGCGGCCATGTTGCCGGGACGCGGACCAATCACAGCAAGCCGTGACGTAATTTCGTCACGGCTTGCTGTGATTGGTCCGCGTCCCGGCAACATGGCCGCCCTGACCAATCACAAGCCGGGACTTCACGTAACCAAGTAAAAGCGCGAATTTTAAACAAACAACGCTGCCGGTTCCCTCGCTGAGGTCCAGGCTGCGTCGGAGAGGTGAGTATAGCAATATTTTTTATTTTAATTCTTTCTTTTACACATTTATATGGATCCCAGGGCCTGAAGGAGAGTTTCCTCTCCTTCAGACCCTGGGAACCATCAGGAATACCGTCCGATACTTGAGTCCCATTGACTTGTATTGGTATCGGGTATCGGTATCGGATTGGATCCGATACTTTGCCGGTATCGGCCAATACTTTCCGATACCGATACTTTCAAGTATCGGACGGTATCGCTCAACACTACTTGTGAGGTATCCAGCTCCCATTCTGTCTGCAGCATGTTCTGGGAGAGCTGATGCCTGTCTCTCGCCTGTTCTGGGGGCCGAGTACCCAGATCCGCCTATCCTGGAGGCTGTATATCCAGATCCGTTTGTGTCTTGTTTACCCACCTGTTCTGGGGGCAGAGTACCCAGATCCGCCTATCCTGGAGGCTGAATATCCAGTACCTGATCCTGTCTGAATCTGTCTCTGTTATGTTTCTTAAGTCCTATTGTGTCTGACACCCCGCACCCAGTGACTGAACTTTCCGGGCTCATCTTTCAAAGATGGAGTTCGGTGTTCTTGCTGAGCGCTTACTATTCTGTGCTCAGTCTTCCATGCGGTGCTAACCCTGTCTGGCCCAGTACCAGTCCAGCGGAGCTAGCACCATCACGCTTGAGTTCCTTCCTAGGTCTGATGTCCGGAGCCTGACGGCCGAAGTTATGAACCTGATGACCTCCGCTACCTGGTCCTGTACCCTCCGTGACCCAGCCGATGACCTGGGCTGCCACGCCAGTGTTCCAGATGTCCTGCCTGTGTCCTGAGGTCCACCCTGAGATGAAGTCCTTCTGGGATCGGTGTCTGATGTTCTCCTGCTGAGCCTGCGCTACGCCTGAGGCCTGAGAGATTGGCTGTCCTAGTATGCCCATGCCAGATGACCCTGGACTGCATCAACCCGTGATGACTCCTGCCATCGTCAGACGTCCATCTAAGCCTGTGTTCCTGATGTCCTGCCTGTGTTCCTGATGTCCTGCCTGTGTTCCTGATGTCCTGCCTGTGTTCCTGATGTCCTGCCTGTGTTCCTGATGTCCTGCCTGTGTTCCTGATGTCCTGTCTGTGTTCCTGATGTCCTGCCTGTGATCCTGATGTCCCGCCTGTGATCCTGATGTCCTGAGGTCCACCCTGAGATGACATCCTTCTGGGATCGGTGTCTGATGTTCTCCTGCTGAGCCTGTGCTATGTCTGAGGCCTGAGAGATTGGCCGTCCTAGTATGCCCGTGCCAGATGAAACTGGACTGCATCAACCCGTGATGACTCCTGCCATCGTCTGTCGTCTGAGTCGTGTACCCTTCCTTGTCATGTGGAATCGGGATCCTGACATCATTATGTTTTGTTATGTACTGTGCTATCATTTAAGTAAACTTTGTTTCTTCATACCTGAAGTTGTGCGGTGTAGTCTAGTTCTGCATATCTACATCTTGTTCACATGCTCAGCTGCCACAGACCCTGCTCGCTACCGTTCCCTAGTCTGGGTAGGTCCAGGTTACTCTGTGGTCCAGTGGGTCCACATTGCGTTCCTTTTTGGGACGCTCGCCCACGTCATCTAGGTCTGGCGACGTGGAGGTGTCGGCTCGGCCACGTTTGTGGTCGCAGCCGTAACAGCCATCTTATCAGATATTGGAGCCGATTCCTGCGAATCCTGGAATCAATAATTTCCTCCACCACGAATTGTTCTTGCCCATCAATCACCACAGGATGCGGAAGTGGCACAACACGTCCCTGGAAGGTATTAGGAGATACAGGCTTTAGTAAAGATACATGAAAAACTGGGTGTACCTTCATTGTCCTAGGTAGCTTCAGCCGGCAGGCCACAGAGCTCACAATACCGTTGATCTTGAAAGGGCCAATGAATTTCTGTCCAAGTTTTTGTGAAGCAACATTTAACTTCAGATTCTTAGTTGCTAACCACACGGAATCTCCTACCTTGAACATGGGTGCAGGTTTACGGAATCTATCAGCCGATCTCTTATAACGTTCTTGAGCTGTGGTCAGGGATTCCTTCAGAACCTCCGGATTTTGTCTCATCGCAGTCAGCCTTTCCTCCACTGCTGGAACCGGAGAATTAATTGGAGACCTAGGTAAAATATACGGATGATAACCCAGATTGGCAAAGAAAGGTGTAAATTTAGTGGAGGCGCTCTGAGAATTATTATATGAAAATTCGGCAAACGGCAACAACTCCAACCAATCATCCTGGAGATGGCTGACATAGCATCTTAGATATTGTTCCAGCATCTGGTTGGTACGCTCAGTCTGACCATTTGTCTGGGGATGGTAAGCAGAAGAGAGACAGACACTAATATTGAGTGCAGAGCAAAACCCCTTCCAGAATCTTGAAGTGAACTGTACTCCACGGTCAGAGATGATCTCATCTGGCACCCCATGCAACCGAAAGACATTCTGTACAACCAAGTTCACTGTATCTTTAGCAGAGGGGAGGCCGGTGCACGGAACAAAATGAGCAGCTTTAGTCAGGCGATCAACTACCACCATGATTGTATTCATGCCCCCCGATGTAGGCAGCTCCACAATAAAGTCCATTGATATAGACTCCCAAGGGCGGGATGGAACAGGTAATGGTTGTAGAAGACCCGTAGGTGCCACATGAGGAGTCTTGTAATGGGCACATACCTCGCAAGAGAGAACATAGTCCTTGGTATCCTTCAGGCAAGTTGGCCACCAGAAGAATCGGCTCAGGAACTCTTGTGTCTTCTGTACCCCCCTGTGACCAGCCAACTTGGAGTCATGTACCAACTTGAGGATCTGCAGACGGACGACCTTCGGGACGTAGATACGTCGATCTCTGAACCACATGCCACCCTTAAAGACAAGATTAATATCCACAGGTGGGTTGGCCAGAAATACATCACCTTCATAGGCCTCCCTGCACTCCTTCCACAAGTCCTGATCGTGGATAACTCCGATGAAATTGGCATCAGATAGAATGGTCTTGGATGGGGCTCCAGGTACAAAATCCGCAGCATGGATTCGGGATAAAGCATCAGCCTTCCCATTACGAGAACCTGGACGGTACGAGATAACAAAGTTAAATTGATTTAAGAATAAGTTCCAACGAGCCTGACGAGGAGAAAGACATCTAGCGGATCTAAGGAACTCTAGATTGCAATGGTCAGTTAGCACTATGATCTGTTGTGCAGCTCCTTGCAGATGATGCCTCCATTCTTTGAAAGCCGCAATAATAGCCAGCAATTCCTTGTCTCCCACGTCGTAATTCTTCTCTGCTGAGGTTAGTCTACGGGAAAAGAAAGCACAAGGATGTAGCAGACCCTTCTCTCCAGTTCTTTGAGAGAGAATAGCCCCCAAAGCATTATCAGACGCGTCCACCTCCACAATGAAAGGACGTGTTGGATCTTGGTGTATCAACAGCGGTGCTGATGTGAAACAGATCTTCAGCCGATCAAAAACTTCTTGAGCCTGTGATGCCCACTTAAAGGGCTTTTCCGTCTTTGTCAAGTAAGTAATGGGACGGACAATATCAGAAAAATTTCGATTGAAGCGTCTGTAGAAATTTGCAAAACCAATAAAACGTTGGACCTCCTTAACGTTCTAGGGTGCCGGCCAGTCAAGGATAGCCTGAATCTTACCAGATTCCATGTTCAGCCCTTGGGGAAAGATGATATAACCCAAGAACTGTATCTCAGAATGATGGAACTCGCATTTCTCCGGCTTGATATACAGTTGGTTCTCTTTCAGACGTCTTAAAACAGTTTTGACATGTTCTTCATGTTCCTTTAGAGAGTCAGAAAAGATTAGTATATCGTCCAAATAGATCACCACAAACTGGTCCAACAAATCTCTGAAGATGTCATTAACAAGGTGTTGAAATGCTGCAGGGGTGTTACAAAGCCCGAAGGGCATCACAAGAGATTCAAAGTGTCCATACCGGCATCTGAATGCTGTCTTCCACTCATCCCCTGGACAAATACACACCAAATTATAAGCCCCACGAAGATCCAGCTTAGAGAACACTTTAGCATGGCGGACTCTTTCCAGTAATTCGGGAATCAGAGGCAAAGGGTAATGGTTTCGTACGGTTACCTTATTGAGTTCCCGATAGTCAACACAGGGTCTCAGGGTCCCATCCTTCTTCTTTACAAAAAAAATGGGTGCCCCTGCTGGTGAGGAAGAAGGATGTATGAAGCCTTTGGCCAGATTTTCATCAATATACTCCTTTAAGGCTTGAAGCTCAGGTGCCGCCAAAGGGTATACGTGACCAAAAGGATTATCTGCCCCAGGAAGCAACTCAATGGAACAGTCATAATGCCTATGTGGAGGAAGTTGATCTGCATTCTTCTTGTCACAGAGGTCAGAGAACTCTTTATATGCTGGAGTTAAAGAAGATACCTGTACATGTGGTTCCATAGCCGTGGACTCAGGGACAGCTTCTGTTAACGCTGAGTCGCTCCTTGTTGGAAAGATAATCTCCTTTGTCTCCCAGTTGATAATTGGGTTCTGAGAACGCAACCAAGGAATACCTAAAATCACAGGAAAATGAGGAGAAGAAATTATCAAGAAAGAAAGTTGCTCCTGATGTTTAGGCTCCAACAAAATTTCAAGGGGTACGGTCTCCTGATCCACAGGCCCAGAGATTAAAGGTGACCCATCCACTGTTTCCATGGTAATTGGAGAGGCTCTTTGCTGAATTTTAATACCATGTTCCTTGGCAAATGCGATATCCATGAAATTGCCACCTGCACCAGAGTCAATCATAGCTGAACTGGAAATCCACTTTCCTGAACACAGGATCTTAATAGGGAGAGAACAGTGAGAGTTCTTTTCCTTCAGCTCCTTGGGGGGTGAAGTCATAGAAAGTGAATGGAATACAGCCTTTAAAGGCAGGCTACATTCAGAGATGTCAGATTCATCATCATAGTTGTCATACTCCCCTATTGCTGCTAGCACCTTGTTAGGCCGTCTAGGACACTTAGGACAATTGATCAAGAAGTGGTCAGACTGGCCGCAGTAGAAACATAGACTTTCACGAAGGCGATGCTCCCGGCGCTCATTGATCTCGCGTCTCTGAACGGAATCAATTTGCATGGGCACCTCCTCCACTTCCCGAGATGTTTTATCTGCAGGCTCTTTGGAAGGAAGGGAAAAGTTAGAAATACGGTTATATGCAACAAATTTCTCCTGCCTACGCTCAGTAAGGCGAATGTCTATGCACACACAATGCTGTATAAATGTCTCTAGTTCTTGTGGTGACTCTGAGCGAGCTAGTTCATCTTTTATAATACTAGACAGACCCCTTTTAAAAATAGGCAATTGTGCATAACTGTCCCAGTTGGTATCTACCACCAATCTCCTAAATTCAGTGGCATACTCAATAACAGAACGTTTAGCCTGGCGTAAAGACAACAAAGCAGATTCAGCGGTTGCACGGCGATTAGGGTCATCATCAAACATTAATGCCATAGCAGCCAAGAAATCATCCAAGTCATTTAACCATGGGTCACTAGACTCAATCATCGGATTCACCCAGGCGAGCACTCATGAGGTCAGTAGCATTATTACACACAATACTTTGGATCTATCAGTAGGAAAACGGTCAGCATGCACATCAAAATATAGCATACATTGATTCACAAAGCCACAAAATTTGTCGCGATCACCATTAAATCTGAATGAGGGCAACTTAGGTGGCCTAGCTGGGAGCGGTTGCCCAGAGGGTAAAGTCACTTGTGCAGCTATTTGCGTGCTTATGTCCGGAAAAGCCCGTCCATACTGAGACTCTATGCCAGCAAGTTTGTTTTCCTGGGCTGCCATGAGATTGCTTAAGTCTTGCAAAGTTTGTCCAAACACTTGTTGATTGTGTTCAAAGCTTCCAAACTTCTTTTGCAGACCTTCCACATCTTTCTGCAGTGATCTAATTATGGAAAACACCTACTCTAATCTGCTCTCTGCAGTCATTGTTCCAGCAGTCTCCTTTTTCTTTTTTATGGCTACATTATCCTGTAATAATTATAGGGGATAATTCAGGAGACTCTTTGCGTGGAACAAGAACAACAGGACACAGTTTTATAAGTGGTAAAGTCTATATTATCACGCGGTGATTCAAGCAGGTGCAGAGAGAAACTCAAGTCCATAACACTTGGTGCAAATAATGAACGCAGCTTAGCAGTCAATAGGAAACTTCAGAGGTAGATGCAAACAAACAGAAAGTCTATGTGGAGCGCCCCCACTGTCGCAGGGCCGAGGGGTACCCGGTACCGGGCCTCTCTGTCTCAGTTCTGGGATTGTCATGGTGGCTAGACCCGGTCCGTGACCCTGCTAAGGGGCGTCCAATGAAAGTTGTGATGGTGCAGGTCGCAATGAATAACGAGGACACAGGGTTGCAGTCTCTTTACCTCTTTACTGAAGGTTTCGAGATACTCAATCCAGAGCACTGTTAACAGGGCTGGCTGAGACCGGCCGGTCCAAAGGCACATCCGGAGTTCCCATAGCAGGTGGGAATCAGTGTCTTCCTTCTAGCGCCTGTGTGTTGTAGTACTTCCCTGCTGAGCACCCCGGGATAGGCCTCACAACTGTTATGTCTGTCTCTGATGTTCGTTCTCTCCGTCCCCCAGATGATATGGCTAGGACACACCCGTATGACGGGGTAGGCCTGGAGTTCTTCCGGGACCCTACAGTCGCCCCTCTCCCACAGCTACCTCCATTGTCTGCTTAGGTGTTTAAGTGAGACAGCCAACCTATAATTGGCTGGCCTGCCGTGGTTTGAAGTAATGCTTAGAGTCTCTTACTTTCTCGGCGTTCCGGCCACCGACTTTGCGCCTCAGAAGGATGTTGCCTCGATCTTACAGCACAACTCCTTCTGGTCCTATCACCTCTTTGCTGTATTCCCGTTTCTCACTCCTTCACAATACCCCTCGCTTCTTGTCCTTTCTTAGGAGACTGCCGCTGTAAGCACAGGCACGGCTCCGTAACGTTCTTTCCTGTTCACTAGGGCTCTGCCTGGATCCCACACCTGACAGGTCCTCTCTTGAGCTCTTCCCAGCTCCTTTCTGCCTGACTTCCTGTCCAACCCCCAGTTTTACCCAAGTGTGAGGAGTGGTGTAATAGATAGAACCACCCCCCCTGGTGGCCGGAGTGTGAAGTGTATTGTGGGTGTGTGTTACCTGGTCAGGTGAACTCCTTTAGTGCAATCAGACGTACCATCACTCCCCTTAGTGGCAAAGCAACAGTACTGCAACGACCAGGACTCTGGGGCGCTGCATATGAAGCACAGTTATTCTTGAGAAAACTTGACACGAATAGATCCTTGACTTAGTCCAAACACAGATAGATATGCTATTAGGCAGTTCAAATCATATCTTAGCTCAACCAGGGAGGCCTGGTTAATAGTCTCAGGTTTTGCAGAGCAGAAACAGCTTACATGTCCAGCAAATGCAGATGGAAGTAACACGAGCAGCAGATGAAGGAGGATTACTGAACACTGGTGTATGCAGCAGTAACTCAGAGCAGAGTGGCAGGATCTCCAACACAGGTTCACAGGAGCAGGTGCAGGTGCAAAGCCAGGGAGTAATCAGGAGCTGGATGCAAGGCAGAATAATCTAGCATAGACTGAAGGCTGGGGTGGAGTTTTATAGCAGGAAGACAAGTGCACATGAGACCAAAGACGCCATGTTGGAAAAGGGCAGTAATGCACAAAAGGTAAAAAATGTTCAAAGTCCTGACATCTGCTTCTGAGGATAAGTTTATCCGAGTCACCAGCCTCAGAAATCGCAGGTTAACAGCAGCTCACATTAGAGACCAGGTGAATGCCACACAGAGTTCTAGCAGCAGACACATCTCTACAACAACTGTTAAGAGGAGACTTTGTGCAGCAGGCCTTCATGGTAAAATAGCTGCTAAGAAACCACTGCTAAGGACAGGCAACAAGCAGAAGAGACTTGTTTGGGCTAGAGAACACAAGGAATGGACATTAGACCAGTGGAAATCTGTGCTTTGTTCTGATGAGTCCAAATTTGAGATCTTTGGTTCCAACCACCGTGTCTTTGTGCGACGCAGAAAAGGTGAACGGATGGACTCTACTTGCCTTGTTCCCACCATGAAGCATGGAGGAGGAGGTGTGATGGTGTGGGGGTGCTTTGCAAGTGACACTGTTGGGGATTTATTCAAAATTGAAGGCATACTGAACCAGCGTGGCCACCACAGCATCTTGCAGCGGCATGCTATTCCATCCGGTTTGGTTTTAGTTGGGCCATCATTTATTTTTCAACAGGATAATGACCCCAAACACATCTCCAGGCTGCTTAAGGGCTATTTGACCAAGATGGAGAGTGATTGGGTGCTACGCCAGATGACCTGGCCTCCACAGTCACCAGACCTGAACCCAATCAAGATGGTTTGGGGTGAGCTGGACTGCAGAGTGAAGGCAAAAGGGCCAACAAGTGTTAAGCATCTCTGGGAACTCCTTCAAGATTGTTGGAAGACCATTCCCATTGACTACTTCTTGAAGCTCATCAAGAGAATGCCAAGAGTGTGCAAAGCAGTCATCAAAGCAAAAGGTGGCTACTTTGAAGAACCTAGAATATAAGACATAATTTCAGTTTCTTCACACTTTTTTGTTAAGTATATAATTCCACATGTGTTAATTCATAGTTTTGATGCCTTCAGTGAGAATGTACAATTTTCATAGTCATGAAAATACAGAAAAATCTTTAAATGAGAAGGTGTGTCCAAACTTTTGGTCTGTACTGTATATGCATATATATGGTATGCACATAAATTAAACTTCTTTTAATGTAAAGCAGTACAACACTTCTCTGGACGTCTCTGTGAGATGGTTGCTGATCTACTTGTAGCTTTCACTTATATTGCATAAATAAATTATTTTCTTTCTCAGGTCTTATGACATTTCTTTTCCATGTGTGCCTTTGCTAACAGCATGAAATGTTTAAGGGGATTTCATTCTTAAGCAACACACTTTTACAGTCAACTGCTTGGCACCTGTTGATCAATTGTTAATGCATAATTAGACTTACCGTATTTTCCGGCGTACAAGACGACTTTTTAACCCCTGAAAATCTTCTTAAAAGTCGGGGGTCGTCTTGTACGCCGGGAATCGCCTTGTACGCCGGGTGTATATGGTGGGTGGGGGGGGGGAGTGATCCTGATGACGACGAGGGGGCGTCTCACAGAAAAGTGAGTATCCCCCATTACCTTATCATAGCGCTGCAGCGTGGGGTCTCTGTGCTGGGAGCGGCGGCGGCTGCTGTGCTGTGCTGTGGCGGCTCCTCTTCTGCAGTGTGGGGCCTCTGGTGCTGTGGGGCGGTGGCGGCGGCGGCGGCGGCGGCGTATCTTCATGCAGTCGGGGCTCCTCCGGCATCTCAGCCTGGAAGCCCCGCCGGCAACTCCATCGGTACAATGCGCTGGCCTCCGGGAAAATGGCCGCTGCTTAGATTCAGATCTCGTTGAGATCTGAATCTGAGCATGCGCAGCCCCCAGCGGCCGGGCCACCGCATCGCACCTATTGAGCTGCCTCCGGGAAAATGGCCACTGCTCAGATTCAGATCTCGTCTCCCGAGATCTCGGGACGAGATCTGAATCTGAGCAGCGGCCATTTTCCCGGAGGCCACCTGACCGCATTGTACCCATGGAGTTGCCGGCGGGGCTTCCAGTCTTTGAGATGCCGGAGGAGCCCCGACTGTATGAAGATACGCCGCCGCCACCGCCCCACAGCACCAGAGGCCCCACACTGCAGAAGAGGAGCCGCCACAGCACAGCACAGCACAGCAGCCGCCGCTCCCAGCACAGAGACCCCACGCTGCAGCGCTATGATAAGGTAATGGGGGATACTCACTTTCCTGTGAGACGCCCCCTCGTCCTCATCAGGATCACTCCCCCCCCCCCCAAAAGGCACATATTCACCGGCCCTATAAGACGACATAGGGTGTATAAGAAGACCCCCGACTTTTAAGAAGATTTTATTTTTTAACTGGTAAAGTTGGGGGGTCGTCTTATACGCCCAGTCGTCTTATACGCCGGAAAATACGGTAAATGTGGTTGAACTCTTATTAATTGGAATTGTGACCACTTTGCCGAATACAGCTTTAGCTTCACCGTCCAGCAGAAGTAGGCTGTATTTCTCTCCTTTTTTGAGCTTTGCTGCTATTTAGTTATCCTATGCACACATTTATTTTATCTTAAATCCTTGAATAGGACACTTACTCAGCAGCACCCATTTCAGTATCAGCCATTGAGCGGTGACTAAGGTTCAGCGACTTTTACTTTTTTAAGATCGAGTCAGGTTTCGCGAAACCCGACTTTCTCAAAAGTCGAGTCGAGTGAAATCGGCCGATTATCGCCATAAGTCGGGGATCGACCGAAACACGAAACCCAATGCAAGTCAATGGTAAATCTCTCTCTCTCTCTCTCACTGCCTCCATTGGGTCTCACAATTTAAATTTACTAGCAGTACTTGTTTGGAGTGTTAAAGGAAAGACATAGGTTGGAAACCATAGTATCTGGAGGAAACCCACACAAATACAGAAAGAATAACAATTATATTACATTGTTTGCACATGTTGTCCATGATTTAACTTGAAACTAAAGCATTGTGCAATATGTTGGCACAATAATAAATATAAACATGGGAAATTATTAGTGGAAGCAATTATTGCTACCTGTATGTTATTAATTTATTTAAATTTTTAGATACGATTAGTTGTCTATAATTTTGACTAAGGGTTCATTTACACTTGGTGATAATTGTCAGTCTGTTTAAGGCTTCAGTCACACACAGTGATTATGCTACTTTGTTTTACTGCACATCGTTTAGTCTTGCAGGGAAACACTGGTTTCCCTGCAAAATTAAGATATAGGGTTAATCTGCAGGTTAATAGCATTCTGAAACTGTGCTTCCACTGCACTGAGAGCCCCGCTGCCAGGAGGAAATGAACCTAATTCATTTCAGTTTCAGTCACTGCTCAGTAAACTGCGCCCCTGGCGCTGATTAAAAGCAGTCTCAGCATTAGAGTTGGCTGTCAGTCAGTGCCGGGGCATGGTTACAGCCGACGCTCTCTATTCACTGAGAGGTGACTGAAATCGTGTCAGCTCAACCCCTATGACTGGAAGCCGAGTGTTGTCAGGAGGTGGTGGCTGTAAAGATCATTGGTGCTGCACGGTATCAGGACACTATGAACCTGCATATTAACCTACAAGTGCTTATCACAAAGTTAGAATATCATCAAAAAGTTAATTTATTTCAGTTCTTCAATACAAAAAGTGAAACTCATGTATTATATAGAGGCATTGCAAACAGTGTTCATTTCTGTTACTGTTAATGTTGATGATTATGGCTTATAGCCAATGAAAACCCAAGTTAGTATTTCAGAAAATTAGAATACTTTATAACACCAGCTTGAAAAATAATTTTAAAATTTGAAATGTTGGCCTACCTAAATGTATGTTCAGTAAATGGGCTCAATACTTGGTCGGGGCTCCTTTGGCATCAATTACTGCATCAATGTGGCATGACATGGAGGCGATCAGTCTGTGGCACTGCTGAAGTGTTATGGAAGCCCAGATTGCTTTGATAGCAGCCTTCAGCTCATCTGCATTGTTTAGTATGGTGTCTCTTATCTTCCTCTTGATAATACTCTATAGATTCTCTATGGGGTTAAGGTCAGGTGAGTTTGCTGGCCAATCAAGCACAGTGATACTGTTGTTTGTAAACCATGTATTGGTACTTTTGGCAGTGTGGACAGGTGCCAAGTCCTGCTGGAAAATGAAATTTCCATCTCCAAAAACGTATCGGCAGAGGGAAGCATGAAGTGCTCTAAAATTTCCTGGTAGACGGCTGCGTTGACTTTGGTCTTGATAAGACACAGTGGGCCTACACCTGCAGATGACATGGCTCCCCAAACAATCACTGATTGTGGAAACGTCACACTAGACCTTAAGCAGCTTGCCTCTCCATTCTTCCTCCAGACCCTGGGACCTTGATTTCCAAGTGAAATGCAAAATTTACTTGCAACTGAAAACAACACCTTGGACCACTGTGCAACAGTCCAGTTCTTTTTCTCCTTGGCCCAGGTAAGATGCTTCTGGCGTTGTCTATTGGTCATGAGTGGCTTGACACAAGGAATGCGACACTTGTAGCCCATGCCCTTGATACATCTGTGTGTGGTGGCTCTTGAAGTAATCACGCCAGCAGCAGTCCACTCCTTGTAAATCTCCCCAAAATTTTTGAATGGCCTTTTCTTAACAATCCTTTCAAGACAGCGGTTCAAGTGTCGGTTGCTTGTGCACCTTTTTCTACCACACTTTTTCCTCCACTCAACTTTCCATAAGTATGCTTGGATACAGCACTTTATGAACAGCCAACTTCTTTAGCAATGACCTTTTGTGGCTTACCCTTCTTTTGGAGTGTGTCAATGACTGCCTTCTGGACATCTGTCAAGTCAGCAGTCTTTCCCATGATTGTGGGGTCTACTGAAACAGATTAAGGGACCTTTTTAAATAATAATCAACATTAACAGAAACAAACACTTGAAATAGATCACTCTGTTTGTAATGACTCTATATAATATATGAGTTTCAGTTTTTGTATTGAAGAACTGAAATAAATTAACTTTTTGATGATATTCTAATTTTGTGAGAACCACTTGTATATCTGCAGGTTAATAGTTTTAATTTACATGACAGGTTCCCTTTAAATGGAATATCTAATCAGAAAATAGCCTTTTGTTTAGATCATATTTTTGTGTTAAATGTATTTTTTTAGCTTTGGACAATTTTTTAACATATACATTTGTCAAAAATTAAAACGTTTTCAACAATAGTTAAGTTCATGAATTTATTAGTCACAGTATGTTGACGCATCATGTATGTATATGTTCATATATTGGCCACATAGCGAATTTGGCATCTGTATATTAATGCTGTGTGTAGGTGTGTGGGCCCTATTTTTTTATTAATTTGTTCTACATTTCACAATATACCGTATCTTAAACTTAAAAAACATATATCGTGCAACTTTCACAGTGGCCATTGTTTTTTTTAGACTTTAAAGATGCACTCCTCTTCCCATCAAAATTTGTATCCTCTTAATATATTGCAATCATCATATTATACTGTGTATTTAGAATTCCTCATTTTACCTTTCTAACCAGGTAAATATTTTTTCTCTGCTCAATGTAGAAACAGGACGTCTCTTGTCCCTGCAGAAATCATTCCCCTTTTCAACTCATGAGCCAGATGCTCCCTCTTTCCCTCTGCCAAATACTTTTTCAGTGTCTTATGACTCATAAGGGGAAAATTTACTTCCTGTTTCTACATGTAGCTTAGAAGAATTCAGCTAGTCATTGTTCAATCACATGATGTCATAGACCCATTCGAAAAGAGAACAATTAACTGGGTAGAAAGGCAAAATGCACAATTGTAGGTACACAGTGCTATATAATATGCTAATTGCAATATATTAGGATAAAAATTTTGCTTCAACGTTCTATTGTTTCAGGAAATAACACATTTGCATAGCCACAATGATTGGATCACAATGATTTATATATTGAAGACTCAGATGAGCCTGTGCAAAGCTCATTGTGAGGAGATGTGGAGCAGGGTCTGGTGTGACATCGGATATTGTGATAGGTGGAGCCTTGTTATTAACTATGTATAGAGGTGTTAGCTGTAAATCTAATCCTGCCAATGATAATAACCCGCCTGCTACAAACTCTTACTCAAAAAGTATGAAACCAAAAAAAGTCACAGTGGCCAGTATGGAAATTGCAGGATTACTAATTTTGTTTGTTTTGTTTTTGTTTACTAAAGATCATAATATGGATGAAAACATAATGTGTAAAGTGTTTGCAACGCGATGATGCGATTTTCTCAAACCTATGTATCCGTATGACATCCGTATGGCATCCTTATGGCTTTACATTTCTTACTGCTTTTCCTCATTGAATTGAACCCCTTCATAACTCCAGCTGTTTTCGGTTTTGTGTTTTCGTTTTTCGCTCCCCTCCTTCCCAGAGCTATAATTTTTTTATTTTACCGTCAATATGGCCATGTGAGAACTTATTTTTTGCCGGACAAGTTGTACTTTTGAATGACATAATTTGTTTTCTCATGTTGTGCACTAGAAAACGGGAAAACAATTCCAAGTGCGGTGAAATTGCAAAAAAAAGTGCAATCCCACATGTTTTGTTTGGCTTTTTTGCTAGGTTCATTAAATGCTGAAACTGACCTGACATTTTGATTCTCCAGGTCATTACAAGTTCATACACACCAAACACATGTATGTTATTTAAGTGGTAAAAAAACCCCAAACTTTAAAAAAAAAAAAAAATTGCGCAATTTTCCGATGCCCATAGCGTCTCCATTTTTCGTGATCTGGGGTTAAGTGAGTGCTTATTTTTTGCGTGCCAAGCTGACGTTTTTAATTATACCATTTTGGTGCAGATACATTCTTTTGATCCCCCGTTATTGCATTTGCAAAAAACCATAATTCTGGCGTTTCAAATTTTTTATTGCTACGCCGTTTAGCGATCAGGTTAATCCTTTTTTTATTGCTAGATCGGGCGAGTCTGAATGCGTCAATAACAAATATGTGTATATTTGATTTTTTATTGTTTTATTTTGAAAGCGGCAAAGGGGGGTGATTTAAACTTTTATTTTTTTTTATTTTTTTGATATTTTTTAAAACTTTTTTTTTGGCTTTTGCCATGCTTCAATAGCCTCCATTGGAGACTAGAAGCTGGCATAGCCTGATCGGCTCTGCAACATGGGAGCGATGCTCAGATTGCTCCTATGTAGTAGAATTGCTACATTGCTATGAGCGCTGACCACAGGGTGGCTCTCACAGCAATCCGGTATCAACCATAGAAGTCTTCAATAGACCTCTGGTTGTCATGCTGACGCATCGCTGACCCCCCGATCACGTGATAGGGTCAGCGATGCGCACATTTCCGGCCCTATGGTCGGAAGCTCAAGTTAAATGCCACTGTCAGCATTTGACAGCAGCATTTAACTAGTTAATTGGGGTGGGTGGATCACGATTCCACCCACCGCTATTGCGGGCACATGTCAGCTGTACAAAACAGCTGACATGTCCCGGCTTTGATGCTGGCTCACCGCTGGAGCCCACATCAAAGTGGGGGTTCTGACCTCGCACGTACTATCCCGTCAAAGGTCAGAAAGGGGTTAATGGCTCAGTGGGCTGAAATGAGAAAAATGGTTGCGTATTTCTCGCAAGACACATGGATGGTCCATGTGGTGTCCAAGTTTTTCTCCCACCCATAGATTCAGTGATATACTCGTAAAATCGCAGCAAGCTGCGATTTGACTCGCATGCTGAATTCGAGTGATGGGAGCTGCCCCATAGATTAACACTGGTCTGAGTGCTATGCAATGTTTTCTTGCATAGCACTTGTCTGTATTCTACGCTAGTGTGACCCCGGCCTATGTGTAAATAACTCTGCATCACTTCAATGAATCACAGTGATTCTGATACTGATTTTTTGTAACACATTGCACTTTATGTTAGTGGTAAATTTGGGTCAGTATTTTTTGCGTTTATTTGTGAAAAATTCAGAATTTTGGCAAAAGTTTTTAAAATTTCACAATTTTCAAACTTTCAATTTTTTTATATCCTTAAACCAGCTAGCCATGCTGTACAAAATAATTTATAAATAACATTTCTCAAATGTCTACTTTACATCACCATCATTTTTAAAATATTTTTTTTGTTAGAAGGGTGAAAAGTTTATTACCAACTTCTCATTTTTCAAACAAAATTTACAAAACCTTTGTTTCAGGGACCACATTGAATTTGAAATTACTTCAAGTTGCCTATATGACAGAAAATACCCAAAAGTGACACCATTTTAAAAACTACACCCCTCAAAATGCTCAAAATTACATTAAAGAAGTTTATTATCCCTTTAGGTGCTTCACAGGAATTAAAGCAATGTGAAAGGAAAAAATTAACATTGTTCCTTTAGCCCAGCTTATCATTTTTACAAGTGGAACAAAAGAAAATGAACAATAAAATAAGTTGTGCAATTTCTTCTGGATATGCTGATACCCCATATGTGGAGGAAAATTACTGTTTAGGCACATGGCAGGGCTTGGAAGGGAAGAAGCAAAGCGCCATTTGACTTTTTGATCGCAAAATTGGCTAGTTTAGATAGCGGACACCATGTCGCCTTCGGAAAGCCCCTGGTGTGCCTAAACAGTGAAAACCTCCCACAAGTGACCCCATTTTGGAAACTAAACCCTTCAAGGAATTCTTTTAGGTGGTGTGGTGAGCACTTTAAACCCACAGGTTCTTCACAGAATTTTATAAAGTTGAGCTGCGAAAATGAAAAATACATTTTTCCCATAAAAATAGCCCCAAATATTTAATTTTCACAAGGGTAACAAGAGAAAACAGACTGTACAATATGTTGTGCAGTTTTTCCTAAGTATGCTGATACCCCATATGTGAAGGCAAACTACTGTTTGGTTGCACTGCTAGGCTTGGAAGGAAAGGAGAGCCAGTTGACTTTTGGCATGGCAAATTGTCTGGAATAGATAGAAGACACCATGTCACATTTTCAGAGACTGTGATGTGTCTAAGCAATGTAAAACTCCCACAAGTGACCCCATTTTCGAAACTACACCCCTCAAGGAATTTATCTAGATGTGTGTTGTTGAGCACATTGAATCCCAATATGTTTCACAGAATTTTATAACGTTGAGCCATGAAAATGAATAAATACATTTTTGTTGCAAAATTGTTGCTTCAGACAAAAAAAAATCATTTTCCTATGAGTAATAGGAGAAAATAGGTAATACAATTCATTGTGCAATTTGTCCTGAGTACACCGATACCCTATTTGAGGTGGAAAAATACAGTTTGGGTATACGGCAGGGCTCAGAAGGGAAGAAGCATCAATTGAATTCTGGAGAGCAATTTTGTCTAGAACAGGTTGCGGATACCATGTCACATTTGAAAAACCCCTGACATGCAAAACAGCAGAAACCCCCACAAGTGACCTCATTCTGGAAACTACATTAATTGAGTAACTCACCTAGCAGTGTAGTTAGCATTTTTAACCCTCAGGCGAAGCACAGAATTTTATAACATTGGGCTGTTAATCGAAAATTATCATTTTCTCCACTAAAATGTTACTTTGACCTCAGGTTTTCAATTTTCAAAAGGTATAACAGGATAAAGTAGAGCACAAATCTTTGGCCCTGAGGAAGAGGCAGATTGCCACGAAACACATCGGCACAATAAAGTTTTCAAGAACATTTCCATTGTGCGTGGTCAGCGCAGATACATTGAGAAACCCGGTCTTCACCTTCCTTGTTTGTCACAAGATTATAGGCCAGGCAGAGTCCACAGCGTCTCCATGATTATAGGGAATCTTCAGCTGGGGGTTCTGTTTGAATCATGTAATTCAGAAATTTACACGGAAATCCTGATGTAAGCGTTCAGTGTAGAACGCAGGATAAATGTGAGCCAAAATTTCCTGTGATCTTTGTGAAGCACAATGAGAGACAGAGAGAACATACAAACTCTTTGCAGATGTTGTCCTTGGTGGGGCTAGAACCCAGGACTCCAGCGCTGCAAGGCTGCAGTGCTAACCACTGCGCCACCGTGATATTGTAAATAAACATAAAGCAAATATAAAGTCCCTCATTTGAAATGAAAACAAAACACACTTATCATTTTTTTATTTTAAAATAAAAACAGTTAGGGTATGTGGACAGGATTAGTAATTGCTGTGCTGCGACTGCGACCACAAACGTGGCCGAGCCGACACCTCCACGTCGCCAGACCAAGACGACGTGGGCGAGCGTCCCAAAAAGGAACGCAATGTGGACCCACTGGACCACAGAGTAACCTGGACCTACCCAGACTAGGGAACGGCAGCAACCAGGGTCTGTGGCAGCTGAGCATGTGAACAAGATGTAGATATGCAGAACTAGACTACACCGCACAACTTCAGGTATGAAGAAACAAAGTTTACTTAAATGATAGCACAGTACATAACAAAACATAATGATGTCAGGATCCCGATTCCACATGTCAAGGAAGGGTACACGACTCAGACGTCAGACGATGGCAGGAGTCATCACGGGTTGATGCAGTCCAGGTTCATCTGGCACGGGCATACTAGGACAGCCAATCTCTCAGGCCTCAGGCGTAGCGCAGGCTCAGCAGGAGAACATCAGACACCGATCCCTGAAGGACGTCATCACAGGCGGGACATCAGGATCACAGGCAGGACATCAGGATCACAGGCAGGACATCAGGATCACAGGCAGGACATCAGGATCACAGGCAGGACATCAGGATCACAGGCAGGACATCAGGAACACAGGCAGGACATCAGGAACACAGGCAGGACATCAGGACCACAGGTTTAGATAGACGTCTGACGATGGCAGGAGTCATCACGGGTTGATGCAGTCCAGGGTCATCTGGCACGGGCATGATAGGACGGCCAATCTCTCAGGCCTCGGACGTAGCACAGGCACAGCAGGAGAACATCAGACACCGATCCCAGAAGGACGTCATCTCAGGGTGGACCTCAGGACACAGGCAGGACATCAGGACACAGGCAGGACACATGGACACAGGCGTGGCAGCCCAGGGAATCAAGACATCGGACAATGAAAGGACATCAGGAAAACCGGAAAGACATCTGGGACACTGGCGTGGCAGCCCAGGTCATCGGCTGGGACACTGACGTGGCAGCCCAGGAATCAGGACATCGGATAATGAAAGGACATCAGGAATACCGGAAAGACATCTGGGACACTGGCGAGGCAGCCCAGGTCATCGGCTGGGACACTGACGTGGCAGCCCAGAAATCAGGACATCGGACACCGGAAGGACATCAGACATAGGCTGGACACTGGCGTGGCAGCCCAGGTCATCGGCTGGGACACGGAGGGCACAGGACCAGGTAGCGGAGGTCATCAGGTTCATAACTTCGGCCGTCAGGCTCCGGACATCAGACCTAGGAAGGAACTCAAGCGTGATAGTGCTAGCTCCGCTGGACTGGAACTGGGCCAGACAGGGTTAGCACCGCATGGAAAACTGAGCACAGAATAGTAAGCGCTCAGCAAGAACACCGAACTCCATCTTTGAAAGATAAACCCGGAAAGTTCAGTCACTGGGTACGGGGTGTCAGACACAATAGGACTTAAGAAACATAACAGAGACAGGTTCAGACAGGATCAGGTACTGGATATTCAGCCTCCAGGATAGGCGGATCTGGGTACTCTGCCCCCAGAACAGGCGGGTAAACAAGACACAAACGGATCTGGATATACAGCCTCCAGGATAGGCGGATCTGGGTACTCGGCCCCCAGAACAGGCGAGAGACAGGCATCAGCTCTCCCAGAACATACTGCAGACAGAACGGGAGCTGGATACCTCACAAGGCAAGACACAGAAACACAATGCAATGCTCTGGCAACGCCCAGTAGCAAAGAGGAAGTTTATATAAGAGCTGCTCCTCAGCAATAGGCTGAGGAAGCAACACAGGTGCACACTCAAACCCTGATAAAAGCAGGGTAGGTGTGGCCGCGCGCACCCTAAGCACAAACAGAAACCATTATAGCACTGACAGCACAGGAACTGTGGCTTAGGGCACCTGGCAGCGGCTGCTAGCCTGGACACATGCGGAAAGCCATGCACAGCTGCAGAGGACCTCGCAAGCCGTGGCTAGCTTCCAAGCGGCAGCCAGGGGCCGCACATGCGAGTGGCCATGCAGCAGAGCAAAGTCATCACAGCACATGTACAGCTACGCAGCGGTGGCAGGGAACTGAGCAGCATCCATACAGGTAACAGACAACAGTATCCCTGCACATTAGGGGGAGAGGAGAAAGGGTTAAAGCAGAGACATGCAAAAGTAACGCCGAAGAAACAAGGGATCCATATAAATGTGTTAAAGAAAGAATTAAAATAAAAAATATCGCTATACTCACCTGTCCGACGCAGCCTGGACCTCAGCGAGGGAACCGGCAGCGTTGTTTGTTTAAAATTCGCGCTTTTACTTGGTTACGTGAAGTCCCGGCTTGTGATTGGTCAGGGCGGCCATGTTGCCGGGACGCGGACCAATCACAGCAAGCCGTGACGAAATTACGTCACGGCTTGCTGTGATTGGTCCGCGTCCCGGCAACATGGCCGCCATTAACCAATCACAAGCCGTGACGTCACGGGAGGCTGGACACGCGCGCTTTTTAAAATGGGTGCGTGTCCAGCCTCCCGTGACATCCCGGCTTGTGATTGGTTGCGCCGCGGTCAACCAATCACAAGCCGGGAGGCTGGACACGCGCGCATTTTAAAATTTTAAAATTTCATACTCATACTGTTCTTGCACAGGGGTCTTTTTCAGTCTGTGTACAGCAGTGAGCATTATTATTACTATTATTATTATACATTTTTTATTGCGTCATTTATTCCATGGCGCTTTACATGTAAAGGGCAAATATAGACAAATACAATTAACATGAGAAAAAAACAAGGCACTAACAGGTGCAGAAGGAGGGAGGACCCTGCCCACGAGGGCTCACAGTCTGCAGGGGATGGGTAAGGATACACTAGGAGAGGGTAGAGTGGTTCTGTGTTGATTCAGTAGGCTGAGGATCACTGCAGGCTGTAGGTTTGTCAGAAGAGGCGAGTCTTCAGATTCTTTTTGAAGGTTTCTATGGTAGGTGAGAGTCTGATGTGTTGGGGTAGAGAGTTCCAGAGTATGGGGGAAGTACGGGAGAAGTTTTGGATGCGGTTGTGGGAAGAAGAGATAAGAGGGGAGTAGAGAAGGAGATCTTGTGAGTATCGAAGGTTGCGTGTAGGTACAGTGCCTTGCGAAAGTATTCGGCTCCCTGGAACTTTTCAACCTTTTCCCACATATCATGCTTCAAACATAAAGATACCAAATGTAAATTTATGGAGAAGAATCAACAACAAGTGGAACACAATTGTGAAGTTGAACGAAATTTATTGGTTATTTTACATTTTTGTGGAAATTCAAAAACTGAAAATTGGGGCGTGCAATATTTACACCAAATACCAAAAATTTACATTTGGTATCTTTATGTTTGAAGCATCATATGTGGGAAAAGGTTGACAAGTTCCAGGGAGCCGAATACTTTCGCAAGGCAATGTAAGTACCCGGAGACCATGTCACAGATGTATGGAGGACTGGTTGTGGATGGCTTTGTATGCCATACTAAGGGTTTTGAACTGGAGTCTCTGGACGACAGGAAGCCAGTGAAGGGCTTGGCATAGGGGAGAGGCTGGGGAATAGCGGAGAGACAGGTAGATTAGTCGGGCAGCAGAGTGTAGGATGGACTGGAGTTGTGACAGAGTGCTAGAGGGGAGGCCAGAGAGGAGGAGGTTGCAGTAGTCAAGGCGGGAGATGATAAGGGCTTGCACTAGTGTTTTTGTGGCTTCGTGGTCAAGTAATGCACGGATGCGGGAAATATTTTGAGTTTGAGATGGCAGGAGGAGGCAAGGGCTTGGATATGTGGCTTGAAAGAGAGGGCAGAGTTGAGGATCACCCCGAGGCACTGAGCATGCGGGACTAGGGAAAGTGAGCAGCCATTGATGGATAGGTCTGGTGGAAGGGTAGAGTGAGATAGGGGAAAGATGATGAATTTTGTTTTGTCCATGTTTAGCTTTAGAAAGCGAGCAGAAAAGAAGGCCGAGCTAGCAGTGTGGGATTTTTGTGAGTAAGGTGAGGTCAGGTCCGGATAGGTAGATCTACGTGTCATTGGCATAGAGATGATACTGCAAACCATGGGATTCTATGAGCTGTTCCAGGCCAAAGGTGTAGATGAAGAAGAGTAGGGGTCCTAGAACAGAGCCTTGAGGAGGACTGACAAACAAGGGGCAAGGTAAGGACGTGTGGGAGAGGGAGACACTGAATGTTCGGTCTGTAAGATATGACGAGATCCAGGATAGGGCCAAGTCTGTGATGCGAAGAGATGAGAGAATCTGTAGCAGGAGCGAGTGGTCCACAGTGTGAAAGGCAGAAGACAGGTCCAGGAGGAGGACAGAGTAGTGTTGCTTGCTCTTGGCGTTTAGTAGGTAATTGGTGACTTTAGTTAGGGCAGTTTCAGTTGAGTGATGGGGTCGGAAGCCATTGTAACTGGTCAAAGAGGGAGCAGGAGGAGAGGTGGGAGGACAGTTCAAGATGGACAACATGCTGTTCCAGTAGTTTTGAGGCATAAGGGAGAAGAGATATTGGGCGATAGCTGGACACAGAGGATGGGTTGAGGGAGGGCTATTTGAGCATGGGTGTGATCTTGGCAGGTTTGAAGGATGAGGGGAAGACACCAGTTGTGAGTGAGAGGTTGAAGAGGTGTGTTAGGGTTGGGATGAAGACTGTGGCGAGGTTAGGGATGAGGTGGGATGGGAGCGGGTCAAGCATGCAAGTGGTGAGGTGTGATCTTGACAGGAGGGTGGAGAGCTGATCTTCTGTCATTGTGGAGAACCTGGTTTTGGAGGAACAGGGTTGAGCAGCTAAGAGGGGCATTGGGTGCTGTTGGCCAAATCTTTTTCTGATTGTATCGATCTTGTTTAAAAAAAGAGCAAAAATCTTCAGCAGAAATGTGAGAGGGGAGGGAGGAGTTGCTGGGGGATGGAGTAGCGAATTGAAAGTGTTGAAAAGCTGTTTTGGCCTCTTTCACACGTCAGTCACAATCCGTCTCTTTTAGAAAAAAACAGATCCAGCAAATGTTGCTGCTGGATCAGTTTTTTTCTCATAGACTTGTATTAGTGACGGATTGTGATGGATGGCCGATCCGTCGCAAAGTCTTTGTCCGTCGGCTGGAGACAACGGACAAAGTAATGTTTTGTGTGTACGTCAAAAAGGCGGACAGCGACGTCGTTGGCTATAATGGAAGCATATGGGTGCAGGATCCGTCGCTGTCCATCAAAAGACGGAATCCAGCAACGGATTCCTGTTATGATCCCAATGGCAAGGATCTCAGAGATTACAGCAAAAGTCTGCAAACATAAATACCAGCTCATAGGGACGTGGTAACTAGGCTGACCATATACCTGATCCTAGCACAAACACTAACAGTAGCCGGGGAACGTGCCTACGTTGATCCTAGACGTCTCGCGCCAGCCGGAGAACTAACTAACCCTATCAGGGAAAATAAGACCTCTCTTGCCTCCAGAGAAAAGACCCCAAAGTAATACAAGCCCCCAACAAATAATAACGGTGAGGTAAGAAGAAAAGACAAACGTAAGAATGAACTAGATTTTAGCAAAGAGAGGCCCACTGACTAATAGCAGAAAATAGTAAGATGACTTAAATGGTCAGCAAAAAACCCTGCAAAATATCCACGCTGAATATCCAAGAACCCCCAAACCGACTAACGGTGAGGGGGGACAATATCAGCCCCCTAGAGCTTCCAGCAATATCAGGAATCACATATTGTACAAGCTGGACAAAAATATGAACAAAGCAAAATAACAAAAAATAAGAAAGCAGGACTTAGCTTATCTTGCAAAGAACCAGGACCTGAAGACAGGAGCAAACAGAAATGAACTGATTACAACGATGCCAGGCACTGGACTGAGAATCCAGGAAGTTTAAATAGCAACACCCCAGGCCTAACGAAGCAAGTGAGTACCAACCTGGTAAAAGACAATCCAAGTGCCAAATCACTAGTTACCACAAGAGGGAGCCAAGAAGTATAGTTCACAACAGATTCCATTTTTTGAAACTGAGCATGCCTGGAAGAATTTAACCCATTTTTCCATTCAGGTAAAATCTCTCTCTCCCACTCCCTCTCTCTCTCCAGAATTCTGTTCCTTTAAATTCCTGCGGCAGCTGCTTCAACGGATCCATAAAAAATCAGATCCAGTGCATCAGTTTTTTTACAATCTGCACAGGATCCGTCTTTTCAACACTTTGACAGATTGTGACAGATTCTAAAAAACTGATGTGTGAAAGAGGCCTTAAGGTTGAGACAGGGAGGATATGAGAGATGAGAAGTTTGTTTTGCGGCAGTGAGTGTGGACTTGAAGCTGGCGAGAGACAGCTTGTATGCGATGAAGTGCTCGGCAGAGTGGGATCTCTTCCACCTCTGCTCAGCGACCCTGGAAACCCATCTCAGTTCTTTGGTCAGGCTGGTCAGCCAGGGCTGCCTGTTGATTGTACGAGTTTTGCTATGCATGAGGGGGCAGCCAAGTCAAGTGTAGCTGTTATTGCGGTGTTATAAAAAGTGGCATCAGCATCAGTGTCATGAAGGGAAGCTGTGTCTGTAAGAGGGAGAAGGGACTCAGAGAGTGATTGTAAATTGAGGTGTTTGAGATTTCTGCGAGGGTGAGTTTGTGGAGTGGGGGTTGCGCACTAGGAGAGGAGATCAAAGAGAATGCCAGTAGGTTGTGGTCACACAGGTGGAGGGGTGAGTTAGTGAAATTAGTAAGGGAACAGAAGCAGGTAAAGATAAGGTCTAGTGTGTGACCATCTTTGTGAGTGGCCGCAGAGGACCATTGAGTGAGGCCAAAGGAGGCAGTGAGTGATAAATGTTTAGAGGCTGCTGAGGTGGAAGAGTCAATGGGGATATTTAAGTCACCCATGATGATATTGGGGATGTCAGCAGAGAGGAAATGAAGTAGCCAGGTGGTGAAGTGGTCAAGAAAGTTGGAGATGGCTAGTTGTTGGGGGGGGGGGGCGGTAGATGACAGCCAGCTGGAGGTTGGAGGGGGAATAGATGAGAACAGAGGGGACCTCAAACGAGTAGAGTAGCGGAGGGTCATAGAAAGATTAGAGTAAAGGAGCAGGTGTTGTTCTGGAGCAAGTCAACTCCTTCACCACGTTTGGTGCTGGGGTGAGGGGTGTGAGAGAGGTGGAATCCGCCATAGGAAAGGGCAGCTGGATATTATATAATCTCTGCTGCATCCGTTAGGCAAGACTACTTTACCCAAATTTTTTGCGGGCTTCAAATGTATATGGGTTGTCATATAAAGATGACTTTACAATAAACTGGTTGTTGTCTTCTGTTGAATTTTTGTATTGTGACATCTGTACCTATTTTATTCTGTGCTTGTGGTTGAATCCTCACACTGCCAGCTGACTTTCACATAGGAGAGCAGTCTAAGGCTTTGTTCACACTACCAGTATTTAATCAGTATTTCACATCAGTATTTGTAATCCAAAATCACGAGTGGGTGAAAAAGTCAGAAGTGGTGATGTGTTTCTATTATACTTTTCTTCCGATTGTTCCGCTCTTGGTTTTGACTTAAATATTGATGTAAAATACTGTTAGTGTGAAAGTAGCTTTATACTGCTATTGGCAGCCATTGCGTATAGTACTAGCCTATGCATTGACGTTGCACTAACTTCATCTTATGTTTTTTTAAAGCTGAGCATTTAAACCTTTCCATGTATATGATGATATTTGATACTATAATTTTATAGTGTATAATATATGGAGATGTTATGGTCCGATCAACGACACGAACAAGTAAGCATAACCCAGCTCTACTGCATTCTTTGTTAATTACTTAAGTTGTTTGCATAGGCAGAACACCACTTTTTCAGCTTTCATAACAATAAGTGGTTTATACTTTAAGGAACGTCTTTTTTTGTAGTTTGGAGTTTAACAATGAGATTTATATCACATTCTAAATAAAATATGACAATACATATTCATTAAATGATTTTCTTTTGAAATGAGCAATATATATTCAAGAGTGGGGTCAGATATTGGTAATGAAAAGCGGGTTTCTAATGATCGCTGGATTTGTTCACAATTTTTCATTATTGTGTGGGATAAGACTTTCAAAAGTGTTTAGTAGTAACATATACCCTACCCATGGAAGTATACATGCATAGGACCCGATTCATCAAAGCTTTTAGGTCAGAAACCTCACCTGATTAATAGGTATACTCCTCTTAGTGAGCCAGGAACTTCATCCTTTCCCCTCATCAAGACTGGCATGAAGATCATAGATCTTGATGAAATAGAACCATAGACGGTATATCCAAGAATGTGTGATGTTAGAGATGGTGGTCAACTTTTCTATTTGTAGAAGCACCTTAAAATGCATAATTCAAGAGGCAAAAGTTTTGGTCTTAAGACACCTATACACTAAGTATGAAAATCAGTGGAATCAGCCACCAATCTACTGTTTACAGAGACCTCCAAACTTCCCCCTGGCAGATGAGTTAGGGGGAGAGGGTAGGGAAAATATTCAGCCTGTTTAATATCAAAGGTTGATCCTTTTATTAAGCACCTAAATAATATGCTGCCAGAGGAGTCTGGAAATGGCTCTCCCATAGACACAATAATGTTTAACAAAGCCAAGCCAAGGGTTCTTGTATATAGGGAGACCAATATAGTATAACATTTTTGTTATAATATATTAGACTTCCTATACGCAGGAACTCTTGGCCTGGCTTGGTTGAGCATTTTTATGGTGTCTACGGGAGAGCCATTACTGTAATATATTTCATACGTCCTCATTCATTGGGAGAAATTATTCAAAACTGATACAAATGAAAACTGGAGAATTTGCTTATAGAAACCAATCCGAATGATCCTTTTATTTTAAGGAAAAAAACGGAAAAATGAGAACTGTAATCTGATTGGTTAACTATGAGCAACAGCTCCACATTTTCCTTGCACCAGCTTTGATATTTTTTCCCTAATTATTTTTACTATTCACGTGATTATTGAATAGGAGATCCAGTATGTCAAAGTCATAACTTCACAGAAATGTTTTACAATGGTCATTGGTTGTTCACTGTGAATAGTAAAGATAAAAACTAAGGCATACGCTTTACTCAATGAGCCAAAGTTTTGATAACAGAATATTGATCATCTACATGTAATTCAGCTGTTAAAAGGGAATAGGTCTTCAGAAAATGATCTATTATTTAAATTAGGTTTGTATGAGAATTTTTCATCTTCGGCAATTTTTTTCTGTATCAATTTCTTATTAAAAAGAAAAAAATTGAAATCTTGCTAAGCTCACACTGACGCTTTCTTTACACTCAAAGCTGTGGTTTCAGGAAATTCAGAAGTACATTAACCACAATGAACAGACACTGACCCTATCTGTTGTATTGAAATACCTAATGAGAATATGCAAAAGTCACTGTGAAGGAAGAGGGAGAAGGGTCAGGTGTGACATCTATTAGAATGGTGGATCCTGTGTTATCAGCTGTGTACAGAGATGATACCTACCTGTGATAAGAAAACTGCTGCCATCTCATCCTGAAAGGAAGTAACAATCTAAAAATGATCCCCAGTGTCAAGTGTGAAAATCGCATACATACTAATAACTTTTAACCCCTTAAAGCCCATAGGTATTTCAGTTTTTGCATTTTCGTTTTTTGCTCCCCTTCTTCCCAGAGCCATATTTTTTTTTATTTTGGGGTAAAAATGACCAGGTGAGGGCTTGTTTTTTTGCGGGAGAAGCTGTACTTTTGAACAACATCATTGGTTTTAACATATCGTGTACTTGCAAACGGGAAAAAAAAAAATTCCAAGTGCGGTGAAATTACAAGTAGGGTTGAGCGACTTTTATTTTTATAGGATCGGGTCGGGTTTCACGAAACCCGACTTTCTCAAAAGTCGGGTCGAGTGAAATCGGCCGATCCTATAAAAAAGTCAGGGTCGGCCGAAACACGAAACCCAATGCAGTGCAATGGGATACTATGGTTCCCAGGGTCTGAAGGAGAGGAAATAAGTTTTGTAAATTAGACTCTCTCTTTGTGTCAGTCGTCTCCTAGTGTGAAATGTAAAAATAAATATATAGATATATCTATTGTATGGCAGAAAAAAATGTACGGTACATTTTTTTCAACTGGAACAATGCCAAAGATGCATCTGTGTTTAGATACTGCTGTCTAAAGGTTGCTATGAAGCCCCCTGATTCTTCCTCAAAATGTCCACCTTGTGGGTGGACAGTGCGGTGATCACATGTGGTCAATAGCTAAGTCCAATCTTCAAGATGCTTTTACACAGGCAGAAAAGTACTTGAGCCATTGTGTTGACCAGCCAATAAGTTGCAGTTTCTTTTCACCGGCACTGGACACTAGAGATGTGCTTGAGTCGAACTGTTCGCCATTTTCAAATTTGAGCTGTTTTGGGCGGTGTTCGAGTCGTTCGACGAACACGAACAATTTGCTTAAAATTCGACTGTTCGAGTTTCTGTTCGATAACTGTTCGTTCACCAAAAGCCTAGCTTGATTTGCACATTAAAACTATTTATCATTGTTAATGGACTGTTTCAGTGTATAGTGGGCGGGGGATAGATCTGTGCTGAAATAACGCCGATCTCCATTTTTTTTTTCTTTCCCGCATTTACAGAGGGGAGGTGCAGTCTCTCAGCCTATCAGCAGTGCGCACACACACAGAAATGTGCATGTGATGCAGACAAGCAAGGGCATGTGTCATTGGCTGTGTATGTCACATGCCCTTGCCCTATAAGAACCAGCCACTTGCCCCATTGCCCCATTTCCTCACTGCTGCAGCTTAGTGTTAGACAGCACCGCTGCTGCTGTGGGCGCTATACAGTCAAAGAGTTTTTTTGCCAGCAAATTTTCTGAGAGATAGGTTTAGGGAGTCGGGACTAGTTGTAATATCAGCCCTTTTCAGGGTAGGTTACAGCAGTTCATAGCACTGTTTGTCAGGCAGGTCTGAGCCAGTGCTGTGCAAGTGTTAGTCACAGCATTTGGTGTAATCTAGCTCAGCCAATCTTTTTGGGCTAGTAGCATTGTCTGATAGTCATCTGAGTAGCCCGCCAAGGGCAGTACCTTTTTGAGCCGACTTAAACTTCCCCTGATGAATCCCCAAAATACAGGAGGAAACGCATTGGGAGGACACACTGTATAGGGAGGACACACTGTATAGGGAGGCTATACTGTTTATGGGTATTCTTTAAGCAGGATTACACTTGGGTACTGCCCTTGTTAGGGCAGGAGCTATACAGGGGCACGACAAGGAGAAAGAGACCCCAAGGTCCCCCTTGATTTCATTTCCTGCTAGAGTGGTTTATTTCCAAAGAATAATCTTTGAAAAACAAGAAGGAGAACCTCATATGGGGGAGATTGAACCACATTTTTTTACTCGAGCACTGGTGATCATGAGCACTTGTATTGTTTAACACTGATTGTATGTTGGTCTTAGATTTTAATGTAACAATAAATGTTAAATTTTAGTATATTTTGGGTTGTCCATGCTGTAATTTACTGCATCTTATCCAGTTAATAGTTTTGGGGTTTAGGGCTTTTGTAATGGCATCTAGCCCGGGAAATCCTATTGGGCCTAGAATTTAGTGCTACTCAGCAGCGTACCCCACCCATGAAGCAAGCTACACCACCTGTATACCAAGTACTATTTTTTAACGGCATATAGCCCAGGAAATCCTTTTGGGCCTAGTAGAATTTAGTGCTACTCAGTAGCGTACCCCACCCATGAAGCAAGCAACACCGCCTGTTTACCTAAGTACTATTTTTTAACGGCATATAGCCCAGGAAATCCTTTTGGGCCTAGTAGAATTTGGTGCTACTCAGCAGCGTACCGCACCCATGAAGCAAGCTACACCGCCTGTTTACCTACTATTTTTAAACGGCATCTAGCCCAGGAAATCCTTTTGGGCCTATTAGAACTTAGTGCTACTCAGCAGCGTACCCCACCCATGAAGCAAGCTACACCGCCTGTTTACCTAACTACTATTTTGTAACGGCATCTAGCCCAGGAAATCCTTTTGGGCCTAGTAGAATTTAGTGCTACTTAGCGTACTCCACCCATGAAGCAAGCTACACCGCCTGTTTACCTAACTACTACTTTGTAACGGCATCTAGCCCAGGAAATCCTTTTGGGCCTAGTAGAATTTAGTGCTACTCAGCAGCGTACCCCACCCATGAAGCAAGCTACACCGCCTGTTTACCTAACTACTATTTTGTAACGGCATCTAGCCCGGGAAATCCTTTTGGGCCTAGTAGAATTTAGTGCTACTCAGCAGCGTACCGCACCCATGAAGCAAGCTACACCGCCTGTTTACCTACTATTTTTAAACGGCATCTAGCCCAGGAAATCCTTTTGGGCCTATTAGAACTTAGTGCTACTCAGCAGCGTACCCCACCCATGAAGCAAGCTACACCGCCTGTTTACCTAACTACTATTTTGTAACGGCATCTAGCCCAGGAAATCCTTTTGGGCCTAGTAGAATTTAGTGCTACTTAGCGTACTCCACCCATGAAGCAAGCTACAACCGCCTGTTTACCTAACTACTACTTTGTAACGGCATCTAGCCCAGGAAATCCTTTTGGGCCTAGTAGAATTTAGTGCTACTCAGCAGCGTACCCCACCCATGAAGCAAGCTACACCGCCTGTTTACCTAACTACTATTTTGTAACGGCATCTAGCCCGGGAAATCCTTTTGGGCCTAGTAGAATTTAGTGCTACTCAGCAGCGTACCGCACCCATGAAGCAAGCTACACCGCCTGTTTACCTACTATTTTTAAACGGCATCTAGCCCAGGAAATCCTTTTGGGCCTATTAGAACTTAGTGCTACTCAGCAGCGTACCCCACCCATGAAGCAAGCTACACCGCCTGTTTACCTAACTACTATTTTGTAACGGCATCTAGCCCAGGAAATCCTTTTGGGCCTAGTAGAATTTAGTGCTACTTAGCGTACTCCACCCATGAAGCAAGCTACACCGCCTGTTTACCTAACTACTACTTTGTAACGGCATCTAGCCCAGGAAATCCTTTTGGGCCTAGTAGAATTTAGTGCTACTCAGCAGCGTACCCCACCCATGAAGCAAGCTACACCGCCTGTTTACCTAACTACTATTTTGTAACGACATCTAGCCCGGGAAATCCTTTTGGGCCTAGTAGAATTTAGTGCTACTCAGCAGCGTACCCCACCCATGAAGCAAGCTACACCGCCTTTCTTTCTCAATCTAACCCCTCGGCTCTGGGGTGTCCACTCTCCCTCCAGCTCTCTCCTTCTCACAGGTGGACTACCGCGTGTTTTCACACTGTGGCGAATATTTTGGGCCCAGACATAAGAAGTCGTCGAGGAAAAGGATAATATGTGCCACCTTACAAACGTCCATGACGACACATTCGAGGAAGCAACTAAACGCCTCAAATAGTGAGCAGGATATGGAGCACCCCATGGGCAAACAGCGATCTATGTAGTATGCTCCTTCACAGAAGCAGCCCAATGGGAGGACACTATTCGGAGACACAGGTAGTAACCGGAACGCCCCCTCAATGTCTGTTTTGGCCATTAGGGTGCCCCTTACCAACTTCTTGACCTGCCCGATTGCCTCGTCAAAGGAGGTACAGTACATAGTACTATACTTGGTTCCGCGTTGATGTTGTCGTTTACTTACCTGCCCCTTGGATATGACAAATGGTGGATTAGTCTGAATGTATTGGGTTCATTTTTTGGCACAACTCCCAACGGGGGTACCACTACGTCTTCTAAGGAAAGTGTTCTGAATGGACCCGCCCCGCCATTCTACCTAAAGATATTTATTTTTTTATTTTTTTTGTCAAGACGTCTGGGTGTTGGTAGAGTGAGTTTGGATTTTTACTCCAGCCTTTCTTGATTTTAGAAGGGCATGACATGCCTATATCTGTGTCTCCTCCTCCTTTTTCTCCTCCACCTCTTTTCTTTTTGCATGACTATATGTAGTTGTGACTTTTCCATGTGTTTGTTGTGTCTTCTGAGCAGTTTGTCAGCTTTTGGACACCTTTTAAGGTGTTTTCTATGTGTTTTCCATGTGTTTGTATGTGTTTGTGTTTGCCTGCCATTGGTTTCAATGGGGTTCGACGGTGTTCGTTGAACAATTCCCTGTTTGACGAACCGAACCCGAACACTAGGGAGGTGGCTCATCTCTACTGGACACGTCCCATTTGGACATTCGTAAGGAATATTAGCAGAGCAGAGTGAGGTTGTATTGGCGATTCCAATTGAAAAACTATTTTGCATGATCAGAGACGAATACTCACACATGGAAGAAAATTATAATATTTGATGAAAAGCAAATATATTTATTATGCACTTTCATATACATAGGAATCTTTTGTAGAATATCATACAAGGAATAAAATAAAAAGAAATTTACAATGTTTAATTCAATTTACATAGGATATTTACATTCAAAAACAGAAAATTGTAAAATGAATGTTTTTTTTCCCATAAGAATGGAGCAAAATACATTTGCATAGCAGAGTAAATGATTTGTAAAGTAACATACAGACAAATGAAATACTGCTGAGTTTAGAAAGCAAAACCACTGATAATAAAGCACATTGGCTGATAGGAAACAATGGATTACATGGAAAGGTTTCAGGTATTTGATTGGTTTATTTCCGCTGATACAACTTTCGGGAATTTAAATAAAATGTCTAGTGGTTTTACCAATTTAAAATAAAAAGTCTTAAAAAGGGTGAAAAAAAGAAAAATGTAATAAAAAAAAAAAAGACAGGTGTTGTAAAACAGTAGATTGGGGTCAGCCATGTTGTGTGATGATTTACAAGAATGGACTTTTGACTACAGCCCAATGCAGCACTGTTGCTTCACGCTGCGACTATTCCATGTTGGTAAGGGTGCTTTCAGATTGTTTTTAGGGACACACGGCGGAACCCCCCACAATACAAGATTCAGATGTATGTGCAGACGGAGCCGTAGCCTGTAATGCAGCCGGTAGAGTGAACGTGCGGGGAGCCGTGCATCATTTTCGGGAGTGTTCGCCTGCAGAAGGTGCACACTAAGGCCGGGATCACACTTGCGAGAAACTCGCCGAGTTTCCCATCTCAATACCCGGCACTGCCGCCGGCACTCAGCTGTATAGAAATACCTGCAGCCGCACACTACAGTTCCGAGTGCCGGCGGCAGAGCCACGTATTGAGATGTGAGACTCATGCGAGTTTCTCGCAAGTGTGATCCCAGCCTAAGACGTAGTCTACTATGTCTGAATGGCCTCTACCTGTGGGTACACTCCCGAAAATGACGCACGGCACAGTGCATGTTTGCCCGGCTGGCACCATTAATGTCTATGGCCTTTGCTTTGGGTTTGGACATATGCCCCGATAGGGGCACCAAGCGTGTCCCAAAATGCAATGTGAAAGCACCCTTACCCTGTTTTGTATTACAAATTAAGTCCTACTGGGGAGAAAAACACAAACTGGGGGGAAAAAAGAAAAAAATAAGAAAAATGTTTACTTATTACATGGGCAGACAAAAAGAAATTAAATATTTGGATAAAATGAAAGGTCAGCAAAAATTGGCAACTTTTTGTGAACGTAAAATGACTTAGCAGACCGGTGACTGAGCAGTACAGGAAAGCCGGCTGTACTTCCTTTTTATGACTTAATTAGCCATTAGCATTCTTAAGGCTACTATTTAAGAACTTGTTTTTATTATTAAGTATATGTCCCACAGGGACAAGGAAATTCCAAACTTTGATAACACGTTGCAATTCCTCAGCAGAGGCGTCACTATTATATTATTACCTTTGAGCGCGGCATGGAAAATAAATATGCTTCAATATTACTATGTAGAATCCTATAGTGGATTCAGCTCATACATTTGTATCTGTCCGTGGTGATATCAACAGGCAAATATGGAGTCCTTCCTCTAACTGGACAAAGACAACATAACTGGTTACAAAGTTTCTTTAAATAAGCATCAAGAACATTAACACCAGAAAAATACATAACACTGAAATTGTCAGTGGTGGATAAATACGGATTGAAGGAAAGTTGAGCTTAATACGTTCAACTCCACAGCAAAGGGTTGGGGTGGGGGATGGGCATCGCTTGACTGACTGTGCAGGGCATGTCTAGGCAAGACACAGGTTGCTAATTACATATTGGAGGTAAATACTGCAGAAAAATAGGCTTTTTTTTCATTTACAAGTCTTGCCTGCTTTGCACAGGTTATATTTTCAGACGCTGTCAGGACTGGACATCTTTCAGCTGAACGGGTGAAACAAGACGAGTGGGGGGTGGGGGAGGGGAGTCATACAGTTCATGGCAGGACATGCATATTTATGATCTTTCACGTCCATCTGAAAAGCGGAAATTCTTTTAAATGGGAAAAAAGGGTTTTAGGTGCAGTTACAAAGTGCATTTCTGTGCACAGAACATCTAACATTTGTACAATTGCGTTGCCTACAGGTAGGCACAATAAAGCAATTTTTCAGTCGATTACACTTCAGATGTTATGGGAGCCAAGAGCGATGGCTTTGCCGTTGTCTTCTTTTCTCTAGTACACTATGGGCTTGTGCTTTTTTTAACCTACAAAATAAAAACATATAATTAGAAAGCCAATCTAGACCTTACAAAGTAACTGGTTGCTGACTGGCAATAATGGAAGGGTGAAAAGCCCACTCCTCATAATAGTCCTGCACAGTAAACTTTTGGCCATTAGCAAGTGGCATTTTAACATGACGCATGAAATCTGCAAGGGGCTAACCAAGTCCACACTATCTTACAAATAGCTCGTAATTAGGGCGAAGTTAGACCACTGTATAAATTGGACCAAGATGGGACTGCAGAGAAATATATGAAGCTGTTGGGAGAGCCACTGACAAGTCCATGCATTGCAGGCCAATGTGTGTCCAAAATTAGACGGCGTCCTTACATCTACCGTCAGTTGGCTGCAGTGGTCAGGTGACTTGATCAGTGTGTCATCACAAAAACATGTGATGATGCGCTGCTCAAATCAATTGACCACTGCAGACAATCACAGGACGTGGTGAACAGTAAGGTCTTCTCATCCTGCGCCAGCACAGACCACGGAGCTCACTGCATTGGATAGCGGTAGGTGTTGCATGCGAGTATCACAGTTTGCTAATTTTTTTACAAACTGTAAGTCACTGGGAAACTTTGCTTTTGCCTGGACTACCCCTTTCAGGATCATGTACACAGACTGATTAATCGGCCCATGTAAAAATGCCACCAATTAGATAATTTATGCCAGCATGAGTATCATTCTTGTAGTCGGCACATCATACTGTGTAAGTAGGGGATGTGTTGCTGACAATACGCAATAGGTATAGGGCCAGATTGGTCTTATTAACAGTTTGTATTGGCCCCTTTGAACACACCATTAAACAAACACTGATTGGTGTAACTTTACCCATCACTGCTGCGCCATTGCTACCAGGGCTGTGGAGTCGGAGTCATGGAAATTGAGGAGTCAGAGGTTTGGCTTACCGACTCCACAACCCTGATTGCTACCCTGCTCCTCTGCACGTCTTTGTTTTTCTGGCTCTAATTAAGACACATCAACATGACATTTGACCACTGCAGCCGCATGATCCCTGGAGTCTGGCAACCAGATATTACAAATGATTTAGCCTGGGATTGACAGGTAATTGATAAGGAAAGAATTACTCAAAATAAAATATTGAGGTCAGTTTATTACAATATTTAAGTTTACACTGCAAACCAGAAACATTTCATTTTTTTTAATGGCTTGATGGGCACTAAAAATAATAAGGCTCACCGGAGGTGGGCAGCGAGACGTAAGTTTAGTTCTTGAGCAGAACTAAATGTTATGATGTCTAATCCCTTAATTTTTGGGGAAAATATAAAATTAACCAGAAGGACGTTTTCTAGCAATATTTCCGATCATTATATATCTGGTATACATACCGGTACATTAGTTTTACTCACTTCTATAGCACCATTAATCCCAGAGACATCATTATCACTGTCCCCTTTGGGGCTCACAAGCTAAATTCCCTATCAGTATATCAGTGTGGGAGGAAACCCACACACACACGGGTAGAACATACAAACTCCTTGCAGATGTCGTCTTTGACGGGACTGGAATCAGTGCATTTTACGTCTAGCGTGCAGTTAATTTTGGGGAAAGTAAAAGAACTGAGCTGCACATATGCGGCCACGTCACCATTTACAGACCAGTTCTCAAAATAGAGGTAGGTCAAAGAGGTAGGAAATGCATCTATCAGACATTTATGGAATCCCCTGTGGATTATGACAAAGGTGACTGAAATTGTAATATTCCTGTAAGTATAACTGGTGAAATTATCGAACGTTAAAATTGTGAGCCCCAATGGGGACAGTGCCAACAAGGTCTTGAAAGCGCTGTGGAATTAATGGCGCTCTATAAGTGATTATAGCAAAAAGGTATTCACTATCTACTGGACTGTCAGCTACCATCAATCACACCTAGTCTTAGTAGTAGCAGTGGGACGGTTAGTGTGTAAAGCAGGAGACCTAGGTCACCTCAGAGCAGAGTCCTGTCAGGCAGGTGAATACACATTCCTCTGTTCAGTCAGCCTCACAGGACATGGAGTGGAGCCAGACTAAAGGAGAAGATAACTCTTATTTAGCTCGGAGAATGACCATCCATGTCAGTTAGCCTGACCCTTTTATTGAGTCTGTCTCCTGCTTCACATAGTCCGTCCTTCTGCATGTCCTGGTAGTTGCCATGTTTAAAATGCTGACAGAGTGCAGTAGATTAGCATAAAGTTATGCTTTAATAAAGGTATTTAGAAAAATGTTTTATATTTAAATCTGTATTTTGTTACATTTATTGGAGAACCTCTTCATGACTAGCAATGTACATGCATGCTGGCCCACGGCGCGTTCACGAGCCAATCTCACACAATTCGCAGCAAATAATGGTTGTTTTCCAGCTATCATCTGCCTATAAGAGACGTGGGTGGAACTGACCTCCGCCCTCAGCTATCAACCCGTAAAATGGTGCTGTCATTCTCGGGGGGGGGGGGGGGGGGGGGGTTTACGTTATTCTTAGCGACTGCTGGGCACCTCTAGTGGCCTTCATACGATCTACTAAAGTAATGCTGTATTATCATTGCGTACATTGAAGTGTGATCTAACAATCTAAAATTAATTCTCCCGATTGGCAAAAGAAGTTAGAGAAAAAAAAATTGAAAGGCTGGAAGTCCTATTTTTATTATCAGAACTGCGCTATAAAAAAAAAAACGCATTAAGCAATCAAAACTTTGTACTTATCCTTTAGCGGTATGAATAAACACACCAGGTCGTCTCCCAAGAAACAAGCCCTCACATAGCTCCAACCAGAAAAGTAAAACGTTACAAGTGTCAGAAAATACTGACACAACCATGTATATGGCACTGGCTGCACAATTTCATTCTGAAACGCTGTGGTGTTTCAAAGAAAAACAAAGTTTAATGGCCGCCAGGTTCCTTAACAAATGGGAGCCTCGTCAGAGAGGTGGGTCTCCGGCAGCTTCTCCCTGCCTGCTGCCTATGTGTGCATATAAGGAGAGACCCTCAAAGGCAGTGGGAGAGAAGGCGCCAGGGACCCACCTAACAGACTAGTCTCTCATGTGGTCCCAGGGAGATATGTACTAGGTTTTTCCATTAAAACATTGCATTTTTCAGAGTTACACATACATGGCTGAAATCATGCAGCCAGTGTCTGATACGGCCTGTGGATTGGGCCACATGTACCAGCTATGGGGTTCCCATTCGAAGAATAAACTGCACTGAATGAGGGGGCGATATTGATGAGGCAGAGTATTCACAAGTGCCTTTGTTTGATTGCTCTATGTTGCACATTAGCCCTCAATATACCATTAGGTAAAATCTGGTGACATCTGCTATGGGCTACACTTCTAATTTTTGTTTGCACTGGTTTTTATATATCAGGACTCGTGAAGCTTGCATTTTCGCAAACAATGGGCACAAAAACATAATTTTGCACTAAGAACTTACCATTTATAGTGGCGTTTCCTTTTTATAATTAAAGCTAGGGTCTGTTCCATCAATCTGAAGCTTCAGCGACTGTTTAAGGCCTAACTCGGTTTCTGTTGAAGGGTAGCCATCCAAAACTTCCAGATGTCCTCGACCTTGTACTGAACGTGGCACAGAAACTCTACCAAGGAAAACCTGGTTTCCTTGGAGGTGATAATTGGGATTGGTCATGATTCCGTTTCTTTTCTTCTGTTCTGCACTCTGTTGTTGAATGAGGAACTGCTGTTGAGAACGACCGACCTCCTGTTGCACTGAGGTAATCTGAAGTTTTGATGTGTCTTCAGGGATCTGTTTTAGAGGTACATTGATACCAGTTACCAAACTTGGACCGTGCACTCGTTTGTCAAACTGAGTCATTTCATATTCTAATACCTTAGACTGAGAGCAGCTGCTTTGCTTGCACTTCTTTGACACAGAATTAGATTTATTTGAGGTTTCTGCCTTGCCTCCTTTACTTGTTTTTGTTGATTTTAAACTAGGCTTGACTTGGCTCCATTCAAATTCACTTGTGGGAGAATTATTCTGCCCAACAGAGTGGGTTGTTGAAGAAGGAGATACTATTGACTGTCTACTTCTACTTCGTGGAAGTGAATGTTGTTGAATCTGCTCTGTAAAAGAAAGGCAATGGAAACTATCAATAGGCACAGTTTGAGCAGTCGCTGTAGAAGAGGTTGTTCGAAGAGAAGAGTTTTTAGAACTTTTTAGGGAATTATTGGATAGTGATGACTTGTGTCTGTCCACAGTAGAATCCGGAGATTCTGAAGGAGAACTAAAAGCATGAGATGGACCATTGCATAAGCCACGCATGTTAGGATGTAAATCCCCTCCTCCGGTGCTGGATGAGCTATTGGATTTTATTGTTAAAGACTGTACTTTTGTAGATAAAGGGTTTAAGGCTTTTTGCTCCATTGTGTGAACAGGAGAAGGGTTGCATCCATTCAGAGTTGAGGCTCCATATTTTTCAAGCAATTTAATTATTAGTGAATGTCCATTTTTAGCTGCAACGCGCATGGCAGTTCTTCCAAACTGATCTGCGTGGTTGGGGTCAGCACCATGTTCTAATAAAACTTGAACAGCATCAGTATGCCCTTCCTGGGCTGCAATGCAAAGTGCAGTGGCTCCTTGGTTACATGCATGGTCAACAAGGGCACCATGCTCAATTAAGAGCTGAACAACTTTCACATGACCTTGCCAAGCAGCAGACTGTAAGGCAGAGCGTTTTTCATTGTCTGAAGCATTGACATCAGCTCTGTACGTGATAAGGGACTGGACCATCTCTAAATGTCCCTGCCAGCAGGAAACATGCAAAGCGGTCCTTCCTTCAGCATCACTAGCTTCTACATTTGCACTATTCTCTAAAAAATATTCAGCCATCGTTAACTGATTTTCCAGTGATAATATATAAAGTGTTGGTCTTCCATCAGCATCTTTGGCATTTATGTCTGCACCATGACTTAGAAGTAACTCAGCTATGTCTCGATGTCCTTCAAGTGATGCAACACGCAAAGCATTTTGACCATCATATCCCTTTTGATCAACAGGAGATTTATTTTCTAAAAGAATTTGCACACAGTCATAATGGCCTTCCTGCGCAGCCAGTACTAAGGGAACTCGACCATCGTTGTCAATTTCATTTGTTCGAGCACCTTGTTCGATCAATGCTTCACATATCAACCTGTGACCTTCAAATGCAGCCATGTGTAGCGGAGTCCATCCACCGCCGTCCCTATGGTTTTCATCTAGGCCTCTATCCAAGAGTGTCCTCACAACTTCAACATTTCCTTGAGCAGAAGATATGCTAAGAACAGTTCTTCCTTCACTATCAATGCTATCGATGGCAGCACCCCAAAAAAGTAAAGTGTTTACTACAGAAGCATGCCCCATAGAGGCTGCTGCAAGAAGAGGGGTACGGCTATTTTTGTCAGTATGATCAACATCCGCACCACCTTCTAAGAGTAAGTCAACAACATCTACATGTCCCTCATAAGCAGCCACAAGTAATGGAGTCATTAGGTCTTTATCACAATGATCCACTTCTGCTCCCCGTTCAATTAAGAGACTCACTACGGATGCATGACCCTTGCTTGCAGGAACACATAGTGCAGCTACTGATAAAGCAGTTCGTCCATCCACATCTTCATGGTCAACTTCTGCACCATGATTTAAAAGATGCTCCACAATTTCTCTATGACCCATGTAGGCTGCGGCAATCAAAGCAGTTCTTCCTTCATTGTCAGCTTTATTAACCTCTGCTCCATGCTGTAGCAAATTCAGTACAATATCTTCATGTCCCCCCCAAGATGCTGCCCTTAAAGCTGTTCGACTATCTGCATCTGCACAATCCACTTTTGCTCCAGCGTATAACAGCGCAGAAACAACTTCAGTGTGCCCGCCCCAAGCAGCAGATCTTAGAGCCGTCCATCCGTCATGATCACAATGGTTTATATTTGCACCACATCCAATTAAACAATTTACAACCTTTACATGACCTTGACGAGCAGCTAGAGTAAGAGCTGTTTGTCCATTGGCATCTTCTAGTTCAAGATCAGATCCTCTTGAAACAAGTAAATTGACAACATCAAGATTACCGCTATACGCTGCATTGGCCAACAAGGTTCTTCCATTGGAATCACACTGGTTAACAGAAGCTCCGTTATCTAGTAGAGTTCGGATGGAATCTTCTCTTTCCAAGGCCTGTCGTACAATGCAACAAGTTCTGTCGTCTTCACTATCAACATGGGCACCTGCCTTGACCAACAATTGTAGCACCTCTTGTTCCTTTGGTATTACAGTACACAAAGAGTCTTTAACACAAGTCCCATTCCAGATCATCCATAATGCCAATTCAGAGTTTGTTAACTGCAAGTTTGAATGTATGAGATGTAATCCGAACTCTTGAACTTCTACTGGTGTTAGTTCTTTTGCTCGGCATGTGTAACTCATTGCAAGCATTCGGTGTCCCTCAGCTGCATTACATAAGTATTTTTGAGTGCAGTGCTTTACATCAAGCAACCATTCAGCAAAACTGTAATGGAAGAGAATTTTAGTGTTTCCCAGCCCATCTACAAGGACTTTAGATAATACATCTAATTTACGTTGAAAATCTTCATTGGTCAATGACATGTTTTTGGTCCATACTGCGTGGAAAAGTTCAGTGGTTGTTAAAGGCCTACAAGCAGCCAGAATCACATTTAAGATCGGTTGGACCTTTGCAAACTGTTTTCTTACAAATAGGCGCTGACAGAGCCAGAGGTATAAGCCATTTAAAGTTCCAGGGATGTCACGAATTTCACGAAGCATAATAAAATTCTCTACAACTCCATCTAATACACGTTCCAGGTAAAGAAAGCACCCGCTGCTTTTTATGTGTAGTTGATTTAACATTTCGGCAGTTTCCTTAGTTAAATGTTGCCTTAAAGCTTCTTCTTGGTCTAAACGATGCAGTATATATTGCTGTACATCTTTAACTATGTAGGCTTTTCGGAGATCATCCAGACTTATCTTCCGAAAACCTGCAATTAAAAAAATAAATAATCAGTCTCAATCTTAGGAAGACAGTACGCACAATACTATCTAAAGCAATGCAAAGGATGTGTGAACATAGTCAATTGGTGTCTATTCTTACTGGGGGTCAAGCTAAAAAAAATTAGAGATTTGAATGCCTTTGTCTTACTAAGGAAAAGTTGTTCCCATTTCGACAACATTCCAGAATGATTGTAGACAATAAATGCCCCCTCCGAACTTCCTATGTTTATTTTTTTTTAAATAAAATTCCTCTTTACTTGTAGATTTTCCGCATTAAAAGGAATATACGTGTTTAACGACAATGACAATAACTCTATACTAATGTTATGTTAATTATAACAACTGAATAAACGAAAATAAACTAACAGCAGAATAAATAATCAGCACTTTTGTATTCACGTTGTGACAGATCCCTAATTGCAGCAGACTGGGAAAAGACTTCTGTTAAAGAAACACGCTTCAAAGTCAGACTTAAAGCAGACCACAAGCATATTATAGGTGCAAACCTGGACTTGACCACAAGTCATAAAGCTCTTGTGTGAGACAGCCCAATGATCTGTTCACAGTGTCAATATGGCTTCTATTTTTAAAGGGGATGTTAAGGACTGATGAATGTTTACCTATCCCTAGGTTTGGACAACAATGTGAGATCAGTGGGAGTTCTATGCAGTCCCATACATTACTTAGTGTCCGCTGCCAAATATTGTGTTTCATCACCCACTCAAGTAAAAGAAAGTGCAGTTCTTAGTGTTGCCACTAAGCAAGTATGAGAATGTGGAGCTCCACCTTGTGCATCCATGCTGCCAAAGAGAATTTCCGCTGATAAGAGGGAGTACGAGATGTCGGAGCACCACTGATTCCATATTTATGATCGAACCTAAAGATAGGTCATCGATATGTCGGTGATGGCCATCCCCGTTATTTCAGTCATGACCTGCACAGGAAGCCCGTGCTAGATGGATCCCTGATATAATGTAGGTGAGCTGACTTTATTTTGCTTTTCTACTAGATGATAGAGGTAAGTGATTCATTTTCAAATGGATCCCAACAAATCTTACCATGCTCTACTGACTTATAATAAAATCTGTACATATTCTGTTGGCGATCCAGTAGCTTTGATGGCAAAACAATCACTTTACACTATTCTTGCCCTCACATACCCAATAAAACAAGCAAAAGAAAATAAAGTGTGCATATAGCTTCATTTCGAAGCATATTATTTTGCATTCAGTAAGTACTGGAGACTACAGATACTGCCTGAAATACAAGCTTTTATAACGTTTCAGATAAGCGGCCCAGTATTTTCAGATAATTTTCAATTATATATTTTTTTCATCAAGTGGTTTTTGATAAGGCTTTTTATGCTTTTAATGATTTGCCTTTCCCTGCAGAACAAATTATAAATATTAGAATTCTATGAGGCAACATATTAAGATTCATTCATTTTATACATAAGTTGCCTATTAAAAGTATTCACCTCCCTTGGACCTTTAAGTTTTATTAAGTAGCAACAATGACTAACAGGAGCTTTAATGAGGGTTTTTTTTTTAACAAAAGATCAAAAGAAAAATAGCCTCTAACGTGAATATAAAAACTAAAGTGATCTTCATTGACAACAAGTAAGAAACACAAAACACGCTAATGAACAACTATTTAAACCCACCCTTCCCAAATAAAGATTTATTAGAGGCATCTAGCGCAGTAACACGCTAGTGTCTACTTTAAAGGAAATATCCAATTTTAAAATAAACTAGCCAGGAGGCTGCAGACTGTCCCTACAAGCAGAAACGTGCGATCTAAAAACAGTTGGAGAGCCAAAGTTCATGGATCACCGACGGAAACCATAGTAGAAGGCTACAGCTTGATGAGGATTTACTGTAGGTTCTTCCTTTCATAGTTTATGGAATATCCAACTTATTTGCAGATTACTATAAAAATGAATGTCTCAAGTATGAAAACTATCAAGAAGGCCACAATGAAACCCTACATGATGAATATACAAATTTATGTAATACTCATTGAGGGATTTAGAAAAGTGAACTAAGAAGCCTTTGATAACAGGGTACTCACACTAGAGAACTACCATACCTGTCTCAATAGAAATGAGCCACGCTATAAGTAACCACCATGTCCCTTCCTCAAGTTTGAGGATCTTCAGTACGTCACACGATAAGCGATTAAGTCAATAACCCCCCTTGACAGTTTTATATATAACCTACAATGTTTGTTTTTCAGGGAAAGGAGTTGGTATTGACATCTTTTATTACACATTTTCTTAAACGGGATTATTCAAAATCCAAAAAAAAAAAATATATAACATTTCAGAGCGCCTGAGGCTATGTTCACACGTTCAGGAATTTTCGTGTTTTTTCGCTATAAATACGCGATAAAACCGTGAAAAAAATGCATACATTAACCCCTTCCTGACATCGGACGGGATAGTACGTCCGACGTCAGGTCCCCTGCTTTGATGCAGGGCTCCGCGGTGAGCCCGCATCAAAGCCGGGACATGTCAGCTGTTTTGAACAGCTGACATGTGCCCGCAATAGGCGCGGGCAGAATCGCCATCTGCCCGCGCCTATTAACTAGTTAAATGCCGCTGTTAAATGCAGACAGCGGCATTTAACTACCGCATCCGGCCGGGCGGCCGGATATGACGTCATCGCCGACCCCCGTCACATGATCGGAGGTCGGCGATGCTTCTGAATGGTAACCATAGAGGTCCTTGAGACCTCTATGGTTACTGATCCTCGGCAGCTGTGAGCGCCACCCTGTGGTCGGCGCTCACAGCACACCTGCATTTCTGCTGTGTAGCAGCGATCTTATGATCGCTGCTACATAGAGCCGATCGTGCTGTGCCTGCTTCTAGCCTCCCATGGAGGCTATTGAAGCATGGCAAAAGTGAAAAAAAAAAGTGAAAAAAAGTGAAAAAAATAAAAAAAACATAAAAGTTTAAATCACCCCCCTTTCGCCCCAATCAAAATAAATCAATAAAAAAAAAAATTAAACCTACACATATTTGGTATCGCCGCGTTCAGAATCGCCCGATCAATAAAAAAAAGCATTAACCTGATCGCTAAACGGCGTAACGAGAAAAAAATCGAAACGCCAGAATTACGTTTTTTTGGTCGCAGCAAAATTGCATTAAAATGCAATAACGGGCGATCAAAAGAACGTATCTGCACCAAAATGCTATCATTAAAAATGCCAGCTCGGCACGCAAAAAATAAGCCCTCAACCGACCCCAGATCATGAAAAATGGAGACGCTACGAGTATCGGAAAATGGCGCAATTTTTTTTTTTTTTTTAGCAAAGTTTGGAATTTTTTTTCACCACTTAGGTAAAAAATAACCTAGTCATGTTAGGCGTCTATGAACTCGTAATGACCTGGAGAATCATAATGGCAGGTCAGTTTTAGCATTTAGTGAATCTAGCAAAAAAGCCAAGCAAAAAACAAGCGTGGGATTGCACTTTTTTTGCAATTTCACCGCACTTGGAATTTTTTTCCCGTTTTCTAGTACACGACATGGTAAAACCAATGATGTCATTCAAAAGTACAACTCATCCTGCAAAAAATAAGCCATCACATAGCCAAATTGACGGAAAAATAAAAAAGTTATGGCTCTGGGAAGGAGAGGAGTGAAAAACGAAAATGGAAAAACGGAAAATCCCACGGTCATGAAGGGGTTAAGCATCCTATTTATTAGAATGAAATCCGCATTTTTTGTGCACATGCTGCGTTTTTTTCCGCGGCGGAATCGCATTCTGGAAAAAAATGCAGCATGTTCATTCTTTGTGCGGAATCGCGGGGATTTAGCACACATAGGACTGCATTGATCTGCTTACTTTCCGCATGTGGCTATGCCCACCATGCGGGAAGTAAGCAGATTATGTGCAGTTGGTACCCAGCGTGGAGGAGAGGAGACTCTCTTCCAGGCCCTGGGAACCATATAATTGTTAAAAATAGAAATGAAATAAAAAATCATGATATTCTCACCTTCCGGCGTCCCCGGCAGTCTTCCCGCTCTTCGCGATACTTCCGTTCCCAATAATGGATTTCAAGAATGACTTGTGATGACGTAGCGGTCTCGCGAAATCGCTACGTCATCTGGGGTCATTGCCGCTAGGCATTATTGGGAACGGGAGTTGCCGGGAGCATAGCGAGGAGTGGTAAGTGTGCGGGGGCCGCCGGAAGGTCAGAATATCATGATTTTTTATTTATTTTTAGCATTAGATCTTTTTACTATTGATGCTGCATAGGCAGTATCACTAGTAAAAAGTTGGTCACACTTGTCAAACACTATACACTGTGTTCCAAATTATTATGCAAATTGGATTTAAGTGTGATAAAGATTTAATTGTTTTGTTTTTCAAATAAACTCGTGGATGGTATTGTGTCTCAGGGCTCAATGGATCACTGAAATCAATCTTAAACACATGGGATAATTAGTTTTCTAGGTGATTCGAATTCAAGAAAAACTACTTAAAAATGATGTTCCACATTATTAAGCAGGTCACAGTTTTCAAGTAACATGGGAAAGAAAAAGGATCTCTCTGCTGCTGAAAAGCATCAAATAGTGCAATGCCTTGGTGAAGGGATGAAAACATTAGAAATTTCCTGAAAACTTAAGCGTGATCATCGTACTGTTAAGAGATTTGTGGCTGTATCTGAGCACAGATGTGTTTGTGCTGATAAAGGCATAATGAGGAAGATTTCTGCCAGGCAAGTTCATCGGATTAAGAGAGCAGCTGCTAAAAAGCCATTACAAAGCAGCAAAGAGATATTTGAAGCTGCTAGTGCCTCTGGAGTCCCTCGAACCTCAAGGTGTAGGCTTCTTCAAAGGCTTGCTGTGGTGCATAAACCTACTATTCGGCCACCCTTAAACAGTGTTCACAAGCAGAAATGGTTGCATTGGGCCCACACATACATGAAGACTAATTTCCAAACATTCTTGTTTACTGATAAGTGTTGAGCAACCCTGGATGGTCCAAATGGATGGAGTAGTGGATGGTTGGTGGATGGCCACCATGTCCCAACAAGGCTGCAACAACAGCAAGAAGGAGGAAGAGTCATGTTTTGGGCCGGAATCATGGAGAAACAGCTGGTAGGGCCCTTTAAGGTTCCTGAAGGTGTGAAAATGACCTCTGCAAAGTATATAGAGTTTCTGACTGACAACTTTCCTCCATGGTATAAAAAGTAGAAATGTGCCTTCAGGAGCAAAATCATCTTCATGCTGACAATGCACCATCTTATTCTGCAAAGAATACCTCTGAGTCATTGGCTGCTATGGGCATAAAAGGAGAAACTCATGGTGTGGCCACCATCTTCCCCTGTCCTCAACCCTATAGAGAACCTTTAGAGTATCATCAAGCAAAAGATCTATGAGGGTGGGAGGCAGTTCACATCCAAACAGCAGCTCTGGGAGGCTATTCTGACTTCATGCAAAGAAATACAAGCAGAAACTCTCCAAACACTCACAAGTTCAATGGATGCAAGAATTGTGAAGGTGATATCAAAGAAGGGTTCCTATGTTAACATGCAACTTGGCCTGTTAGGATGTTTTGGAGTTAAATGGCTTTTTTGTTCAGTGAATGTGACCTCCTAATGCTGCAAACTCAACAAATGAGCATTTTCAGTTCTTTAAAACATATCAAATGTTTAGAAATTCTACTGTGCCTAATAATTTGGAACAGTGCATTTTGAGTTTTTATTCATTTTGGAGATTATACTGTTATCATTGGGAGGTTTCTTCAATAAAATTCGATGTATACTCTAACAGGTGATGACTTATTAGACTGACTGTCATTTGCACCAACCATTTAGGAAAAACAGAGAAAAATGTAATTTGCATAATAATTTGGAACATAGTGTATTTGACAAGTGTGACCAACCTGTCAATCAGTTTTCCAAGCGATGCTACAGATTGCTTGGAAAACGCTAGCATTCTGCAAGCTAATAACGCTTGTAAAACGCTAGTGTTTAGTGGGAAACCGCATGGCAACTCCGCATGTGTTTTTCCCGTGGCAGGGAATTTCCGGAATTGCCGCGGAAATTTCCGTGGCAATTCCGGAAGTGTGCACATAGCCTGATAAACCAAATTAAAGATCTAATTATAATCAACTTGTTATTGACAGTTCTTCGGGGACTTTTGGCTTGGAGGTGAGCCAAAACTTCAGCACCAAACTTAGAAGTGCTCCCATTAGCTCTCCTTTGCTTGATAGCCACACCAATGACATATCTGTTCCCGTAGCCTGTCTCGATATCCTACTAAAACCGTTGGATCTCTGGCCACACATGTGCAATGTAGGCAAATTACTGTAGCCTGCCCAAGTACGTGCCATCATTAGTGAATACAATAGGCACAAAATCACATGTCTACATACAGCACAGGATCTATATGAAATAATAATTGGTAGGAAACTTTTAATCATGTTAAATTCTAGAAGTGCTTTGGAATACCCGAGTAGTCTTTATAATGCCAAAATCTTCATCCAGAAAAAAACCTTTAGGGAGACTATTACATGTTTAATTAGCAAATTAAATTTTCAGTTGTCAAATGAAGTCACATATTAAAGAATTCTGCCGTCTTCTTCTGCCAATTTGAAACCCAACAGTTTTTGGACACAAACAGGAAAAAAGAAAGTGGTGAAAGTGGTGATTTACTGATCCAAAGCATCAGTTTTGCAGCCCGGGATTTGTGGTCACAGTACATTACATAGTAATTCCGCTGGCAAAATGATAATTCATGTACACACTGGTGACAATTAGTTTTTTTCAAATTCTATTACATTTCTACAATATGTCCCACGGTGTAATATCTGGTTCTAGTGACAGGGCGTTCACCGGTTACAACTACCCCAGGCTACCAGTGCATCTCATTTTCACTACTGGTAGGATGGCTAAATAGCTCTTATCCTCCTTACTGCAGAACAATATGCTGCAATGTCCCCGTAAGAAAGCATGCAGAGATAAAACGTACATCACACAACGACCCCCTGCACCCCTAGGAAATACCCTCATAAACATGTTATCTGGGGAACGCAGGGTGATGTAGCAGAGGGGGATTATCGCCTCGCCAGCAGCAGAAAGGAGCGTCCTTTTCTATTATTTATTAATAAAGATACAGTAACTGCAATATCCACTTATGTAAGCTGCAGTTATGTATTGAACAAGAACAAGATGCCGCATGTGCCGTCATGGCTCCCAATATGCTGTATTTACATTCAGCAATTGTGCAGGCTTCACAGCAGTCACAGATGTGTCTCTTCATGCTAAGACAGCAAAAAAATGGAGTTACTGCGCTAGCAGGTTTTTGATCGTAGCAGGCCACATCAAAGATGCTTTAGAGAAATTCCTGTTGTTGAATGTCAATATACACATCAGCAAATTCTGAGCCTCTAATAAATGACAAATTGTCTGTCCCTTCATAGTATATAAAAAGTGACAAAATAAGGCTACCGGTATGCGCAGATAAGCTACAACTAGCAGTTCACATACCATGCTAATAGGGAAGTGGAAACATGCCAGATACGCGCCAACTGTGGAGTCTGAGTCCATTTTGGTGGAGTCGGTAAAAAATGGACTGACTTTGCATCCAAAAATAATAAATTGGGTACAGTGGTTCAATGAAGATGTCAGGAACAGATCAGACATTTATAGGACATTTCATAACTTTCACAAATTCACATGAAAACATTTACAGCACATCCTGCACTGAACTCCTGTACTCCATTTATTACCATATATACTCGAGTAGAAGCCGAGATTTTCAGCCCATTTTTTGGGGCTGAAAGTGCCTCTCAAACTTGAGTCATGGTCGGCGGGGGTTATGGGGTCGGCAATTGAGGGGGAGCGACGACGGTCACATACTCACCTGCTCCTGGCACTGTCCCTGCATTTCCCATGGTCTCCGGTGCCGGCACCTTCTTCCTCTGTTCAGCGGTCACGTGGTTCCGCTCATTAAAGTAATGAATATGGACTCCACTCCCATAGGGGTGGAGCCGCATATTCATTACTGTAATGAGCGGTACCAGTGACCGCTGAACAGAGGAAGAAGCTGCCGGTGCCGGAGACATCTGTCCGGGAGAAGCTGCCAGGGACCGCGCCGGGAGCAGGTGAGTATTTCATATTCACCTTTCCTCGTTCCACCGCCAGGTCCGTCTTCTGTGTCCTCTGCAGTGACTGTTCAGGTCAGAGGGCGCGATGACGTATTAGTGTGCGCGCCGCCCTCTGCCTGAACAGTCAGGGCGGAGAGACGGGACGCTGAGGAGCAGCGACGAGAGGCGAGTGTTTTTTTTTTTTATTGCAGCAGCAGCAGCATTATATGTGGCACATAGTTATATGGATCTTCTTATGGGGCCATAACGAACTGTATGGATCATTATATGTGGCACATTGTTATATGGAGCATCTTATGGGGCCATAATGAACTGCATGGAGCGCTATATGGGGCACATTGTTATATGAAGCATCTTATGGGGCCATAATGAACAGTATGGAGCATTACATGTGGCACATTGTTATATGGAGCAACTTATGGGGCCATAATAAACTGCATGGAGCATTATATGGGGCACACTGTTATATGGAGCATCTATGGGGCCATAATGAACTGTATGGAGCATTATATGGGGCATATTTGTATATGGAGCATCTTATGGGGCCATAATGAACTGTATGGAGCATTATATGGGGCACATTGTTATATGGAACATCTTATGGGGCCATAATGAACTGTATGGAGCATTACATGTGGCACATTGTTATATGGAGCATCTTATGGGGCCATAATGAACTGCATGGAACATTATATGGGGTACATTGTTATATGGAGCATCTATGGGGCCATAATGAACTGCATGGAGCGCTATATGGGGCACATTGTTATATGAAGCATCTTATGGGGCCATAATGAACAGTATGGAGCATTACATGTGGCACATTTTTATATGGAGCAACTTATGGGGCCATAATAAACTGCATGGAGCATTATATGGGGCACACTGTTATATGGAGCATCTATGGGGCCATAATGAACTGTATGGAGCATTATATGGGGCATATTTGTATATGGAGCATCTTATGGGGCCATAATGAACTGTATGGAGCATTATATGGGGCACATTGTTATATGGAGCATCTTATGGGGCCATAATGAACTGTATGGAGCATTACATGTGGCACATTGTTATATGGAGCATCTTATGGGGCCATAATGAACTGCATGGAACATTATATGGGGTACATTGTTATATGGAGCATCTATGGGGCCATAATGAACTGCATGGAGCATTATATGGGGCATATTTGTATATGGAGCATCTTATGGAGCCGTAATGAACTGCATGGAGCATTATATGGGGCATATTTGTATATGGAGCATCTTATGGGGCCATAATGAACTGAATAGAGCATTATATGGGGCATATTTGTATATGGAGCATCTTATGGGGCCATAATGAACTGCATGGAGCATTATATGGGGCATATTTGTATATGGAGAATCTTATGGGGTGGCCATAATGAATTGCATTGAGCATTATATGTGGCACATTTGTATATGGAGCATCTTATGGGGCCATAATCAGCATTTTTGCAGCATTAGATGGGGCATATTTTTATATGGAGCATCTTATGGGGCCCATCATCAACTGTATGGAGCATTATACGGGGTGTATTTTGTATGGAGCATCTTATGGGGCCATAATGAACTGTATGGAGCATTATATGGGGCATATTTTAATATGGAGCATCTTATGGGGCCCATCATGAACTGTATGGAGCATTATATGGGGCTCTTGATTCAATATGGATATTCAAAAACACTTAACCTACTGATGTCTCAATTAATTTTACTTTTATTGGTATCTATTTGTATTTTTGACATTTACCGGTAGCTGCTGCATTTTCCACCCTAGGCTTATACTCGAGTCATTATGTTTTCCTAGTTTTTTGTGGCAAAATTAGGGGACTTGGCTTATACTCGGGTCAGCTTATACTCGAGTACATACGGTATATATATTTTAGGAGTCTGAGTCTTTCCATTTCATACAGATTCAACCAAAATGGAGACAGACTCCGACTCCACATCCCTGCTTTAAACACATCAAATTGTGGAAGTTATTATTCCATGATCTATTGATTAAAGGGCTTTTCCCACGAACAAAAGTTCATTTTAAAGTTAACTGTACAGCTGATCCATGCTGCCCTTGTGTCAGACACTGGCTGCATGATCTCAGCCATGTAGGTTTGACTCAAACACTATGCAGTTTCAGAGAAAAACACACTAACTGCCGAGGACCAAGCCGCCTTGGAGTCTAGTAGGATATGCGCCCTGGCGTCTTCTCCTTGTCAGCTATCCTAGATTGACAGATCTCTGCCTATACGCGCACGTAGGCAGAAACCCATCAGTTCCTGGCAGAGGGCAGCAAGAAGCCGCCAGGGAACAATACTGTGTAATGGCTGTGTTGGATCCTACAGGAAAATGGTCTTATCATACCACATCTCCTGGGCAGGGCAGGAAGCAAAAGAGTGTGCAAACATTACAACATGGGATCACAGCTGAATCTGTCTGTGAGGTAAAACATTGTTTAAAAACAGACAGGGAAATGTTTTACCTCACAGAAAGAATCAGGTGTGATCCTCTGCTGTAATGTCTGTATACTCTCTTGTGTCCTCTCCTGCCCAGGAGAAGTGGTATGATCAGACCATGTCATTGTAAGGTGAAACACAGCCATTATACAATACATAGCACAATTTATTAGATTATCTCAGTACAGAAACATTTTATTTAGCCCCTTAGTGGCCCAGCCAATTTGGACCTTAATGATCAAGCTAATTTTGTACAATTCTGACCACTATCAATTTATGAGGTTACAAGCTCTGGAACACTTCAACGATCCCACTGATTCTGAGACTGTTTTTTCACGACAGATTGTACTTCATGTTAATGGTAAAATTTATTCGATATCACTTGCGTTTATTTATGAAAAAAAAAACTGAAATTCGGGAAAAATTTAGAAAATTTTCAAACTTAATTTTTGTGCCTTGAAATCAGAGAGTCGTGTCAAACAAAATAGTTAATAAATAACATTTCCCACATGTCTACTTTACATCAGCACAATTTTGGAAATATAATTTGATTTTGTTAGGAAATCATAAGGGTTAAATATGACTAGTGATTTCTCATTTCTGCAACAAAACTTACAAAACTATTTTTTGGGGACCACATCACATTTGAAGTGACTTTGAGGGGACAATATGACAAAAGTGACACCATTCTAAAAACTGCATCCCTCAAGGTGCTCAAAACCAGATTCAACAAGTTTATTAACCCTTCAGGTGCTTCACGAGAACTGAAGCAATGTGGAAGGAAAAAACTAACATTTAACTTTTTTTTCCAAAAAATTAGTTTACACCCAAACTTTTTTATTTTCCCAAGGGTATCAGGAGAAAATGGTCCCAAAAATTTGTTGTGCAATTTCTCCCGAGTACACCGATACCACATATGTGGGGGAAATCCACTGTTTGGGCACATGGCAGGGCTCAGAAAGGAGGGAGCATCATTTGACTTTTTGAACGCAAAATTGGCTGGAATCGATGGTGGGCACCATGTCGCGTTTCGAGACCCAACTCTAACACAGCTCCCTAAACCCAACACACCCCTAACCCCAACCCAACTCTAACCCATCCCTAACCCCAGCTATAATCCAATCCTAACTGCAAATAATGGAAAAAAAATATTTTATTATTTTTATCTAACTAAGGGGGTGACAAAGGTGGATTTGATTTACAATTTTTTTTTTTTTAATCACTGTGATAGGGTCTATTACAGTGATCAAAATGAACCAATAGGAAAAATCTACTACTGTTGCTGTATAACTGCCGGCAGATCTCGGCGGGAGCACTGTGCATGCTCCCGCCATTTACTTCCAGGAAGATGACGTGAGGGCTGGAGCAGGAGGATCTGGGGCTGGTGGAGGTGCTGGGAGGGGCTCAGGGGACTACATTTCTCTCTCTTCTGGTAAGCTAGATTATATCAAAGAAGAGAGCAATGAATAGAAAACCGGAACTTTTTTTGTGATCGTTGTTATTCATTGAATAACGGCCATCACGTGATGGGACGGTGAAAACCGACCCAAATCATGTTCTCCGGGGACTCAGCTACCCGGAGATTTTCCGATGCTGGGGGCGCTATACACTTTTTTCTCAGCTCTGTTAAAAAGCGGCTGAGGAATAAGTACCTTTAACCGTTAAATGGCGTATCGGCGGTTGCTAAGGGGTCACAACGTATTATTATTGCATGATCTATTGATTAAAATGAACTTTTATTTGTGGGAAACCACTTTAAAGTAGAGCACAGCCCCTTTAATACTATCAGCTACAAACGCTGCAGAAGCAACAATTCACATAGTATGCACACTTAACAGTATGCAACATAATCCGGCATAGGATCAAACAGTTGGTCTCTGGGCTAGCAGCTCCTTCATGGATGGCCCACTCTGACTCCTAAGAGGACATATCACACAACGCACACACTACACAGGTTAATGAGTAAGCGCCTTATCATAGACACAGAGCAGTAGAGCTTTTTAAATGCCACTTTCTTTGAAAGCTGTGGTCCTTGTGTAACACAACAGATCTTTTTCTGAAGAGAATGTCACACCTGGCCTTAGAACAGCCTAGGTAAGCATTTATTCCAAGAGGAAACTAAGAAAAAAGAAAAGCCTTGCACCTGGCCAACACCTGTTGTCTACACAGCAACTCGCCATTCCCTCGACAACCTCCACAAAACCCTAAATTCTCCATATGACTAAACAGTATGGCATTGCCACTAGAATCCTTTTAGACAATCCAGTTGGATTAGATTTCACAATGTTATTTTTAACAAGTTCAAAAATAGACAGATGTAAAAATTAGGGACTGTACTCACGAGACTGATATGTGAATAAACTCTGCACTGTGTATATACACCAGCCTGCTTTCACTTTGATAGACTGGCACAAATATAATTAAGAAAATACATATTTGCATAAATCAGTAGTATATGATTTTACATAAAACTTCGTAATATACTATTTTAAAGGGAACCTATCAGCTGATTTACAATGGCCAAACCAAGGGCAGCATAACTGCTCTTTCAGACGTCCGCGATCATCCACCCGATCTGGGATCACAATGTATGGACTGACCGCGCAGCTCCTGAACCGAGTGCAACAGCCTCATAGAAATATATGAAGCAGTGATGCTCTGGTCGGGAGATGCTCTGCCCGTCCATGCGTTGTGATCCAAGATCGGACAGATAATGGTGGACGTTTGAAAGAGCCCTAAACTGCACGAATGAAGCCAGATATATTCATTATGTCAATTATCGGCATCAGCGCTGGGCAGAGCCAGCTAGAGGTGGTGCCGGACGAGTCCATTCTAAGGCTATGATCCAAGGCCAGATCTTCTAACTATATTTTCTCTGAGACACTGGATCATTTTACACAGATACAGGTGCTTCTCACAAAATTAGAATATCATCAAAAAGTTAATTTATTTCAGTTCTTCAATACAAAAAGTGAATCTCATATATTATTACAAATAGTGTGATCTATTTCAATTGTGTTTATTTCTGTGAATGTTGATTATGGCTTACAGCCAATGAAAACCCCAAAGTCATTATCTCAGTAAATTAGAATAATTAACAAAGAACACCTGCAAAGTCTCCCTAAGTGTTTCAAAAAGGTCCCTTAGTCTGTTTCAGTAGGATCCACAATCACGGGGAAGACTGCTGACTTGACAGATGTCCAGAAGGAAGTCACCGACACTCCACAAGGAGGGTAAGCCACAAAAGGTCATTGCTAAAGAAGCAGGCTGTTCAAAGAGTGCTGTATCCAAGCATATTAATGGAAAGTTAAGTGGAAGGAAAAAGTGTCGTAGAAAAAGGTGCACAAGCAACCGGGATAACCGCAGCCTTGAAAGGATTGTTTAGAAAAGGTCATTCAAAAATTTGAGGGAGATTCACAAGGAGTGGACTGCTGCTGGAGTCATTGCTTCAAGAGCCACCCACACACAGACGTATCCAGGACATGGGCTACAAGTGTCGTATTCCTTGTGTCAAGCCCCTTATGACCAATAGACAAGGCCAGAAGTATCTTACCAAGGTGTAATCCACAGCAATAAACCAGCAAAAGAAGATGTAATTCATGTGGTTGCATTGTCCAAGAACTCTGTTTGTAACCGTGCACATCTGACAAAGCTTGTGTGGGGAAATGATCCAATGCTTAGCCATACAGCAGACACAATGGTCCACATCTATTAAAAGGGATTACTCAACATCATAAATGAGTAAAATTGAAAAAAGGCTTTTGAAAACAAGTAACTTTGCAATTTACATGCTATGAACACTTTTCAATTTTTAATTATATTTTGTCACTGCAGATGACTTTGTCATCCCTTCAATACCATCATAGACAAAAGTACAATGACAGACAACACCTACAGTTAGGTCCAAAGATATTTGGACAATGCGACCGAATCTTCGTGATTTGGACTCTGCATGCCACAATTTTTTTTACTCAAAATGAAAGAACTGAGATGCAACTGAAGTTCCGACTTTCAGGTTTAAGTAAAAGGGTTGAACAAAAATATCCAGTGAATGTTTAGGAATTGCAACCATTTTTCTACAATGTCTCCTCATTTCAGGGGCTCAGAAGTCATTGGACAAATTAACTACCATAAATAAAATGTACATTTTTAATACTTTGTAGAAAATCCTTTGCGGGCAATGACTGCCTCAAGTCTGGAAGCCATGAACATCACCAAACGCCGGGTTTCCTCCTTTGTGATGAATCCCAGTGATTTTGAGATTGTTTTTTTGTGACACATTATTCTTTATGATAATGGTAAATTTAGGTCGATATGTTTTGTTCATTTATAAAAAATATCATAAATTTGACAAAAATGTTAAAAAAATAGCAATTTTCAAACTTTGAATGATTATCCCTTTAATCCAGATAGTCATACCACAGCAAAACATTAAAAAATAACATTTCCCTCATGTCTGCTTTCCATCAGCACAATTTGTAAAATATTACTTGATTTTGTTAGCATTTTAGGAGGTTTAAAATGTAGCAGTAATTTTTCACCTTTTCAAGGAAATTTACAATTTTTTTTTTTTTTTTAGGGACTTATCCATGATTGATGTGACTTTAGGGGTCCCATATATTGGGAAACCCTCAAAAGTGATATCATTTTAAAAACAGCACCCCCTGACATATTGAAAACTGCTGACAGGTAGTTTATTAACCCTTCGGGTGCTTTTCAGGAATTAATGCAAAGTGGCATGACAGAAATGAAAATGTGTATTTTTACTACCTAAATGTCGCTAACTTCTGAACAGATTACTATAGCTGGCAGACTCTAAGGCCGCGATTTGGTCATGAACTGCCATGGCAAACATCAGGACCACAGAATCATGATCTGAGGGCACCAATTGGGATAAAGAGGAAGCCCCCACACGCTGTTAACCATTTATATGATGTAGTCACTATTGACAGCAGCATCTACGGGGTTAAACAGATTTGGATGGTGCAAACACTGATTGTGGCTGATGCAGCAAATTGTCAGCTATAGTGTACAGCCGACAGCTGCGGGATTGTCACCTGAATGGGGAGGCTATTCTCTTATATCTCAGGTCAGTTAAAAGACGTATTGGCGGTCATTAACGGGTTAAGCATGTGAAATGCTGCTCAATGGGCTTGAGATCTGGTGACTGACTGTCCGTGCAGAATATTCCACTTCCTTGCCTTAAAAAACTACGCAGCACGAGTTGGGTCATTGTCCATGTGTACGTGAAGTATCGTCCAATAAACCTTTGCTGAATTTGGTTGAATCTGAGCAGAAAGTCTCGCCCTGTACTTGTAAGAGAGCCTGGATCAGGGGGTACCTTTTTCACACCGGGGCCGGAACTGTCGGGACTGTCACCTTTGTTTTCTGGGGGAAAGCTTAGAGACCCGGACCAACCTTTGCATTTGACAGCAGTGGTGGATTTTAGGTGATCCGACCTCTGAGCACCGTAACAGTGCAGGACCGCACTACATTGTTCCGGCTGCTCCCTACAAAGACTGTGACCGGAGAACCGTTTTCCGCCCACTGGCCCCCACTGCTCAAGAAACTCTTCGTCACGTGCCGCCTAAAAAGAAACCTGGTGACTTATAGAGGACTTTAGTCTTAGTTACCCGCTTACTTCTGCCAGGCTCTGCAAAGCCCCAGCAGTGCACAGGACTGCTCTTCTCCCTGCTACTCAGGACCCTGGGACAGATATCGAGGACTCACCCTCATCGCCAGGAACCGATCCATCAACATCTACAGGCCTGCATCGTTTCCAGCACGTGCTGACCGTGACGGCACCACCGTGCGCATCTGAGACTCATCACTCTGAAGATGCCGGACCAGTAAGTTTACTACTGTAGAACATTTTTTATACCCTTTGCCCTCACTCCCTCCATCAGTGTAACAAAAGCATTAATACCACCTGTCTATACCTTCTCTCCTCCCTGCGTGAAGTATACCCGTCATAGTAAAGTTTACTTTAACCCTTGCTCTGCCTCCTATTCATTACTGCATCCCGAAGCCTGCTCATATACACTTCTCAATTCACCCGGCTACTTCTGTCTTCAGTCACATCATCAATAAATGCTAACGACCAAGTACCATTGGAAGCCATACATACCAATGCCATCACACTGCCTCCACCATGTTTTACAGAGGCAGCCCCGAGGAAGCCGAGGGCGAAACGCGCGTTGGGGCGCGTGTGTATGCATATGGACAGGAACATGTGTAAGACTATATGATGGGAACATTGTTTTGTGGGATATTCAGAGGCTCTCTTACTGACTGAATCGGATAAACCGTTATCATGTTGGTGTACTGGACACCTGAGTAGTTTACAACCACTATGTCACTTTATGAACTAGCACTTTAGGTTCTGGTTGTTTTTGAGCCTATACCCTCCATCTATATACCCATGCTGACCATGTGGTGCTACACATTTTAGTGGGTGCACCCTTGCTCCTGTTTCAAATTTACTCTGGTTGTGTTAAACTGTAATTTGATTGTCATAATATAAATCTAGCACTGTCTAGATGCATGTTTTGTAAGGTTATAATAAAATGTATTTTTACTTCTACTTCCTTGTGAGTTTATGCTTCAATGCAGTGTTTTTGTGATCAGTTGGAAGTATCACACTTCATTAATGAGAGTAGCTTTATGAGTTGGTCTTAAAGACTACTATTATGGTATCGGTTTCTAAGATCTTGTATCTCATTTTCTGACACCCGTAGCATCTCCATTTTTTGTTATCTGGGGTTGGTTGAAGGCTTATTTTTTGAGCTGACGCTTTTAATGATACCATTTTCATCTTTTGATCGCCCGTTATTGCATTTTAATACAATGTTGCGGCGACCAAAAAAAACGTAATTCTGGCATTTAGACTTTTTCTCGCTACGCCATTTAACGATAAGGTTAATTCTTTTTTATATTGATAGATCGGCCGATTCTGAACGTGATGATACCAAATATGTGTATATTTGATTTTTTTATTGTTTTATTTTGAATGGGGCGAAATGGGGGTGATTTGAACTTTTATACTTTTCTATGTAATATTTTTAAAAACTTTTTTTTTTTTTTTTACTTTTTGCATGCTTCAATACTCTCCATGGGAGACTAGAAGTTGCAGTACTTTGATCAGCTCTGCTACATACAGGCGATGATCAGATCACCTGTATGTAGCAGAAATGCTAACTTGCTATGAGCTCTGACCACTGGACGGTGCTCATAGCAATCTGGCTGTGACAACATAGAGGTCTGCTGGAGACTTCTGGTTATCATGCCAATGCATCGGTGACCTGCGATCACGTGACAGGGTCACCGATAGGCGGGTTTAGTGAAGCGCTTCTGCTAAGTGTGAGTTAAATGCCACTGGTGGATCGCGATTCCACCCGCGGCTGTTGCAGGCACATGTCAGCTGTATATATATCAGCTGTCATGTGCCCGGAAAGGTGCAGGCTCAGTGCCAGAGCCCGCACCAAACAGGGGGAGTCTGACATCGGCGTATAATTACACCCCCGATGTCGGAGGCAACAGCTTTCAAATGCAAATGCTACACCTCGAATCAACTCCAGACCTTTTACCTGCTCAATTGATGATGGATTATTGAGAACCCGTGCAGCCTATTAAATGCGATTTGCGATTAACTGTCCAATTACTTTAGGTTCCTTAAAAAAAAAAAAAAAAAAAAAAAAAAAAAAAGGCCATTACATATTAAAGAGCTGTAAACTCTTCCAAAACACTTACTCCAATTAGGATGTAAATACCCTCAAATAAAAGCTTAGAGGGTCTGCACTTTTAGGGTATGTGCACAAGTCAGGATTTCTTGCAGAAATTTCCTGAAGAAAACCGGAAATTTTCTGCAAGAAATCCGCATATTTTTTTTTTTTGCGTTTTTTTCCCCGTTTTTTTTAGCATTTTGCAAGCGAAATTAGCTTGCAGAATGCTAAAGTTTTCCAAGCGATCTGTAGCATCGCTTGGAAAACTGACTGACAGGTTGGTCACACTTGTCAAACATAGTGTTTGACAAGTGTGACCAACTTTTTACTATAGATGCTGCCTATGCAGCATCAATAGTAAAAGATAGAATGTTTAAAAATAATTAAAAAAATGGTTATACTCACCTGAACTTTATTTCGTCGCTGATGACCCGCTGTCATCGCTGGATCGGCGTGTGTGACGCCGATCCAGTGATGTGTTCACTTGTAACCAGGGTAAATATCGGGTTACTAAGCGAAGGGCCGCGCTTAGTAACCCGATATTTACCCTGGTTACCATTGTAAAAGTAAAAAAAAAAAACACTACATACTCACATTCTGATGGTGCGCTGCTGCCGAGAGCTTCCCTGCACTGACTGTGTCAGCGCCGGCCGTAAAGCAGAGCACAGCGGTGACGTCACCGCTGTTACGGCCGGCGCTGACACATTCAGTGCAGGGAAGCTCTTTGCAGCAGCGCGCCATCAGAATGTGAGTATGTAGTGTTTTTTGTTTTTTTTTTTTTTTTTTTTTTTTTTAACTTTTACAATGGTAACCAGGGTAAATATCGGGTTACTAAGCGCGGCCCTGCACTTAGTAACCCGATGTTTACCCTGGTTACCCGGGTGCTGCAGGGGGACTTCGGCATCGTTGAAGACAATTTCAACGATGCCGAAGTTGTTCCCCTGATCGTTGGTCGCTGGAGAGAGCTGTCTGTGTGACAGCTCCCCAGCGACCACACAACGACTTACCAACGATCACGACCAGGTCGTATCGCTGGTCGTGATCTTTGGTAAGTCGTTTAGTGTAACGGTACCTTTAGTCTATATTGATTATATAAGGCTACGTGCACACGTATGAGCATTTGGAGAGTTTTTTACCTCAGTATTTGTAATTCAAAACCAGGACTGGCAGAGAAGTGGTGCACATGTTGCCATTACAGTTTTCCTCTGACAGCTCCTAATTTTGGCTAAAAAGTACAGTGTGCACGTGCCTAACCATCTTGAATGTGTTTTGGTAAACAGCTAAAATGCCAAAACTTGTGTCAATGTCCAAATATTTCTGGATGGAACTGTATATAAAATCACACCCTTCACAATGAGGGACACAGCTTTCCTCCTCCACCTTCCTGCACACGTCACCCAGCATGCCCACAATACAAGAGTAACTAATGACACGTGGCAGATTCACTGCAGCTTTTAATACACGTATTATCCACATGAATAGCTATGGAAATCAGTGTTATGCTCTGTACTGAATGTCTGAAGGAAACCTTGAAGTTTGTGCATTTTTTCAGTATCCTTCCGATAGATGAAGAATCAAATGTAGAAAGCAGATTTATAGTGATTGCGGAAGAGCAGAAGTGATGACCACATGGTTAAACAGGGATCCCAGCATTCAGACCTATTACAGTCTACATCAAGTACTGAAAGTTAAACTCATGATCTAGAAAACTGCATTATTTATCACTTACTGTGAACTTTGGTAAAGACGATCAATATGTGCAGGGGGATTACACCTTTAAGAGTTATCTAATGCCAAGTTAACAGCTGTTTCTCATTACCACAGAGGCCTTTGTCTAAGCTTTCTTGGAACAAGAGGGACATTAATCATTAGAAGCATTCCACTTCGACTAACCCTTTCCTCTTCATTTCTTGGAATCCTAAACAGCAGCTCATCCTGCGCCCAACATGAAAACCTGATCCGCAAACAATTAGTGGTCCTTTCTAAGCACAAGTCTATTTTTGAAAAAATATCCATTACTGTCAATAGGAATGTTCAGTGGACTTAATGCAATGAGGATTTGTACATCAAACGTGTGAATAACCATTGTAAGAAATTATACTGCACAGTCAAAATATCGCTACATGTCAAGAGTTGCGACCAAGGCATCTAATACAGAGTACTCCTTCCTCTTTTTAGCTTCTCTTATGCACAACAATTATATTTGTATCATAGCAGCAAGCTGTTATAGCCTTGTTCCCTAAAAACCTTGGCTTCACACAGAATATGTCACCAGGTTTTTGCTGCCCCATCTAAAAGTAGCAGCGCTCCAGATTCCTGCTTTAGTTTGGATTTGATTTTGATAAAATCACTATTGCATCTACTGCAGCTCTGCTAGTCCTCTCAATGAAGAGCTCCTGCTATAATGTCCTTGACATTTCTAAGCTCCCAATATACTTGACCCACTAACTGAATCACAACTTACTGAGTATACACAATGCAAGCAGAAAGCAGTCAAGTAATGGATTAGGAAGAGTTAGGAAGGGCTAAGCATTGAGAAGACTAGCATAGCTGCAGCAGATAAAAACGATTTTTTAACTGAAATTAGGGCAAGAAGGCCAATAAGTGAGATACACCGCTGGATGAGGGGTCTCTCTTCCTATACTTTAGGCTGCCCGCAGATTGGAAGGCATAAACCTGGTGACTAAACAGCCCTTTAAGGATACTTTGACATAGCTTTTTCTACTGCATATCTGAAGCAAATATGAAGAAAATTGTGCATGTTTTTCATTAGGATTTTGTTACAGATTTCCCAGTATGCACTACGAGGGGCAAAACTCACAGTGAAGATCAGCAGAAAACAATATGCGGTAGATTTGTAATCAATGCAACTTGTCAATTACAGCTCAGAGTTTGTCACAGTGTGGATGATATGGTATCTTATCCATTGTACTGCTGCGGTAATACAGTAAAACTGCACATTTTCTTAAAACGTACAAAATATCAATCATATGTACATATACCGTACTTATTGCAAATGCAGCGCAAGGAATATTCATTTCTCTTTAGCAGTGGCACAGGTCTTGGGCTACTTTCACACTAGCGTCGTGCACTGCACGTCGCAATGCGACATGCCGACGCAACGACGCTAGCGTTAAAAGCGCCACACAACGGGGGCAGCGGATGCAGTTTTTCAACGCATCCGCTGCCTCATTGTAAGGTCCGGGGAGGAGGGGCGGAGTTCCAGCCGCGCATGCGCGGTCGGAAATGGCGGACACGATGCACAAAAAAAGTTACATGTAGCGTTTTTTTGTGCCGACGGTCCGCCAAAACACGACGCAGCCGTCGCACAACGGATGCGACGTGTGGCAATCCGTCGCTAATGCAAGTCAATGGAGAAAAAACTACTTTCACACCAGCGTCGTTTGGCCTCCATCACAATGCGTCGTTTTGGAGAAAAAACGCATCCTGCAAAAGTGCTTGCAGGATGCGTTTTTCCTCCATTGACTTGCATTAGCGACGCATTGCGACAGATTGCCACACGTCACATGCGTCGTGCGACGGATGCGTCGTGTTTTGGCGGACCGTCGGCACAAAAAAACGCTACATGTAACTTTTTTTGTGCGTCGTGTCCGCCATTTCCGACCGCGCGTGTGTGGCAGGAACTACGCCCCCTCCACCCCGGGCCTTACAATGGGGCAGCGAATGCGTTGAAAAACTGCATCCGCTGCCCCCGTTGTGCGGCGCTTTCAACGCTAGCGTCGTTGCGTCGGCACATCGCATTGCGACGTGCAGTGCACGACGCTAGTGTGAAAGTAGCCTAAGACCTGTGCCACAGCCACCGACTCCTGCCTCTGTGACCCACAGCTCCGCCGTTCCCCCTCCCCCGACATCTATCTAGTACAATGACTTGTGTATAAGCTGAGGGGGGCATTTTCAGCACAAACAAATGTGCAGAAACTCTTGGCTTATACACGAGTATATATGGTACATGACCAATTTCTCTGCTGTCCCTGACGTCATCTACTTTTGGGCACCTCCTTAACTACAACTACATACTGGAACCGACTATCTGTATAGGTGAGCGGGACTAAACTGCAGTATCAGGGTCCACCTGAATATAAAGGCTGAGCAATTTCATGTGTGTGTCCTGCCCTAGAATTCTGTTGGGTCCTCCGTATGTATCTGGCTGCTCGCACTTATGCACTTGCACTTTGGTCGCCACCACCGCATAGTAAGCTCTGCAACATCATTAAATTGTATGAGGACTGGTCGTTAGGCCTCATGCAACATCATGATGTGGATCGTATGGCCTAATAATGACTGAGAATGGTGGGTGCAGAAGTGAAGATTGGTTGTGACAGTAGGCCAGACTGGAAGACAGACCAGGAGTGAAGAAAGCAACCAGCAGCACTCTATCATTAGATGCAAAGCTGAAAGCTCCAAGAAACCCACTTGAAAATATTCCAGTAAGTAGAAATAGAAAGTGTCCAAGTCCCGTACGAAACAGTAGAACAAAATCTGTTCAGCCATATAAAAGGTAACAAAGTTTCAACCTATCAACGAGGTTGTGCCCCCATCAGGGCAGTGTAAATCGAATTGCTCGCCTCTACTGAATAGATAAACTACAACCTCACACCTAACAAACAGGCATGTTTGCTGCATCTGAAGGAAAAAAAGAAAAAATTCAAAACCTTTTCTTTGTAATCCATTAAAATTCTTTAATCTTTAGGCATTCTAGAAATATATTAAGTTCCCAAATAACACTCCACAACACCAAGAAGGACATTTTGTGGAATAATGGAAATCTCAGGATAAATAGACATCTTGATAATAGTCAAGCGATGAAAAAATGGAAAGTTTTCAAAACATCCAATTTATTCAGTATCAAATTCGATCTCCATGGGCAGAAATGCGAACACACACTTACAGGTCTGCTGTCAATGAGGTTATTAATGGTTGTCTGAGGAATGCTCTGCCATGATGAATGCACTTGGACATGCGAACCATTAAAGGGAACATTTCAGGTCCCCCATGTCCTCCAACCCAGCAGCAGTCACCCATGTATGAGCAAACTCCCTGCCTAACCAGCCTTGTATAACGTTATTGAGTAAAAACAAGGTATCAAAAAGCATCCATAATGTCCCCGTTTGCTATGCTAATGAGGGCCTTGACTAGCCCTAGGTATTTGTTTCCCCAGACTAGTCAGTCCTCTTTCCAGGCTACGTTAATTTGCACAAGCGGTATCATCGCCATCGCGCTCCACATTCCAGCAGCATCTCTGCGTCTCTGAAGACAGGGGTACGCTTCCCCCTCCAGAGGCGCGCACTGTGCATGATCGGAAGCCATCTTCTAAACTTTCGGACATTTGCACTGCACACCTATGATTCCGGGAAGCATACCCCAGGCTTCAGAGACGCAGTGACACTGCCGGAATGACCCACCCGCATGCGCTAGATTTGCAACAGCAGTGATGACGCCGCTTGTGCAAATTATCTTAGCACATCCACAGAGGCGTGATAACATGGAGAGAGGGCTGAGTAGTTTGGGGCAACTAATGTACCATCGACTAGTCAAAGCCCTCTATTAGCATAACAAACGGGGACATTATAAATGCTTTTTTTATACCTTGCTTTCACTCAAAGTTATACAGGGCTGGTTAGGCAAGGAATTTGCTCATACATAGGTGAATGATGCTGGGTTGGAGGGCATGGAGGACCTGACAGATTTCCTTTAAGATCCACTGCTAACAGCTGCCTGTGCAATTGTCGAGCAATCAAGCTAGGAGACTTGTGGCCTGGGGTTATGTTATGTTGTGTCATGGTACACTTTGGAGAAATGGCCGTGTCACTAGTTGCATGGTTGATCCATTCTGCACCATAAGCGAAATTACGCTATACGACTGCAGTTCAAGGCATTGTGTAAGAACACATCATGAGATTTTCCTACATAATTTGTGCATGCTCAAGAGCAGTGGGTGTGCACATTGAAGGTACAGTAGAAAGTGTGAGATGAGTGCTAAAACAACAGCAGATTTCACAGCTGAAACTTTGAAGCAGATAAAACGAGTTAGTTATTTCTATCTTAAAATTCATGGTATTTTTGGTAACCCCATGGGAATTTACATGGCTTCATGTCCTCTGAAGGTGTTATCGCAGTCGCCAGAAGTTTTTGTAGGTTGAAATTGCAATGGCTGTATCACAAATAATGATGATGATTACACTATTGTAATGTAGGTGATAACCATTAAGCCTCCCTGTTTGCACAACATATATAAGAAATATAGAAGTCAAGATAATCACACGTAGCACAGCAGGTAGGTACTGGTTCTAGTTGCAAATATGATGCTGAATTGGTGCATCATGGGATGCATATATATATATATATATATATATATATATATATATATATATATATATATATATATATATATATATATATATATATATATACATATACATATATATATATATACATATATACACACACACACATATATATGAAAGTGCACATTGTGACAGACAATTAGATGGGGAATGCAGGGATAGAACAAAATGCTGAACTAATTCTTTAAGGTGAGCTTCTTCAGTACGTGCACTATCCGGTTTTCAAGTCCTCCACTGTATTTACAGATAGATACATCCTGTGACAGATGTACAGATCCAGGATTTCCCCCGAGTGCCTCTAGACTACGCCTTTATGTAACTTTGGAGAAAATATCTGGGTACATCTAATGTTATAAGTTCTCAAATCTTGGTAAAAGGAGCAGTAGTTCTAAGAGATCTGCATGAATAGAACTCAAGATGCACTCTTAACAATGCTACCATTGAATTACGTTCTTCAGCGCTGGCTGTTTAGCTGCCTTTCAGCTCAATTACGGTAGGTTTCATTCATATATAGCAGGACCCGGGACCCTCAGCTTGCCAAGCAGACACCTCTCTCCATCGAACTTTATGAAAAATGGGGCGGACGTGAACTGGAGCATCGCCTTACCCACATTTTCCCCACAGGTGACGGTCTTAGAAGGACTTGCATTTCTCAAGTATTTACAGGATATCTTACGCATTTGGCATAATTTCTTGATATTCTTCATGACCGATGAGGTACAGTATATTTACGCCATTGGTCGTGAATTTGATGCAAGATCCGGCATTGAGCCTGCAACTTTCCCCACAGTTGATGGCTGATTTAATCATCTATCAAGTGCCTCTAACAGCAGCAGGTGGATTCCAGATCCACTGGCAGCTGTTAAACAGTTAAATGTCGCTGTCAACCACTGACAGCAGCATTTAACACACGTTGACAAGAAACGAGTCACAAAAGCTGTCCATTGGCGCCCCGTGATCACGTGGTAAGGGCGCTGATGGGTGGGGTTTGTGGCGCGCTTCCGGCCAGCGTGTGTTAAATGCAGGCAGTGTCAGTGATTACCAGCTGTTGCTGGTTAGAGGCACTTGTTGGCTGATTAATTATAGCTTGATGGCTGAGTAAATGGGATGTCTGCAGAAGACCCCCATGCATGTCATCATGACGCTTCTGTAAACGCCAGCTCCTGGCCAGAGTTAAAAAAAAGATCGTGATTTTTGCTATACATAGCAATGCTGAAGCACTGCTATGAACAGCACAGGTGTCTCCCAAGGAGATTATTAAATAAAGTAAAAAAAAAAAAAAAGTTCAAAATCACCTTCCATTTGCCCCATTTAAAAAAAAAGAAAAAAAAATATACACATTGTATTGCTGCATTCAGAATTTTTCGATCTTAATAAAAAGTGAATTAATCTGATCAGTAAACAGCGTAACGTGGAAAAAAAATCAATACGCAAGAATTACGGTTTTTTTGGGGTCGCCGCAACATTGCAATAAGAGGCGATCAAAACATTGTATCTATCCCAAAATGGTATAAATAAAAATGTCAGCTCAGGGTGCAAAAACTAAGCCCTCACCCAGCCCCCCCGAAAAATGGAAATGGTACGGGTCTCAGAAAATGGCAATAAACGCAAAAACCTTTTTTTCATACAAATTTCAGAATTTTTTCTTTCACCACTTAAATAAAAAAGAACCTATACATGTTTGGCATGGCCGCACTCATACTGACCTGGAGAATCATATTACCAAGTCAGTTTTTCCATTTAGTGAACATGGTAAATAAAAAAAATCCAAAAAAACAAATTATGGAATTGCACTTTTTTTGCAATTTCAACGTATTTTTTTTCTCATTTTACAGAACATGTGGGTGCCATTCAGAAGTACTACTTTTCCCGCAAAAAAAAAAAAAAAGATCTCATACATCTGTATTGATGGAAAAAAATAATAAAAAAAGTTATGGCTCTTGGATGAAGGGGAGGTGAGAACAAAAACGGAAAATCGCCCAGAGGTGAAGGAATTAACTACTGCTTTTGAAAATGTTACACAGCCTTACTGGCTAAAATACTTTGATTTATTGGGCCCATATCTATAAAGATGGTACATTTATGGAGTCAGTCCTATGTACTGCTGATGCCTAAAACAATAGGATTCAGGAAAGCTTATTGAGAAATCCCCTTGAATCTACGAACACAGGATGTTCAGGGAGATGTCCATAATAAACCAGCTGTCCTTCTATGCTAATAGCAGTAATCATATGCCAGTAAAGTAGGCCATGTTATACCAGCAGTATCCAGTGAACTGTAAAGTGAAATGACAGCTTGTAAGGGTTGCACTTACACCAGTTCCTAAAAATTACAACCAGATGCATCTATGTTTTATGGGAATTGTCAAAGTTTTTTTTTACTTTCCACCCAAAGGCCCCAAATGACTACTTCCAAGTCGCTCATTGGAAAAGTCTAGGATATTATGAAGATCAATGAACCAGATCATCGTTATACTTGGCCAAGAAAATGTGTCTGTGATGGTGAAAAAAAATAAGCAGTATGTGGCTAATTTCACGCATTTTAACAGGTTTATCATTATTTTAAGGATTCGTTCACACAAGCAGATAATCGTTCCAAAGATAGAAGATCGTAACTCATAACGAGCAAATAAATGTGAGACAAGTGTTTACACAGGACTAGAATTGTGAATGGAGTGGTTGAATAGCTACAGATAACCTGAAGTGTAGGCGTCTTCAACACTCAAATCCCATATGTGATGCTAATTATTTCAAAGACATGAACTCCTAAGATATGGTATAAATATTTCCAATAATACTGTATTAAGAAAATGTAATCGGATTAACGAAACTAAACATTTTTCGCTAATTACGAATAAGTACTCGCTCCAATGCGCCAACTGCTACTGAACTGTTGCCTTGGAACAGTCAACCCTATTTAGGACCTGAATCTCTACTCCTCCATATCATAAGTCAAATCTTCAATGAGTGATCAATCTCCATTTACATTACACAATTTTCTATAATAATAATTATTTTTTTGCTCGCTGAAACAATTTCATGCACAATGAACGATCGATGAATGAGCTTAACGCATTCACATTACACATTGTGGACGATGGGTCATTACCGCTGGAATAGAATCTGATAGATTATCAACCAGTGTCGTGTCATTGTTTCACTCAGAATTTGCCACAAAATGTGCATGTGTAGTGCTACTTACAACATCTATGTGCATATGCCAAATTTGCAGTAAAAGAAATAAGCCATGTTAATGCACTACTAGGACATCCACTTCTTGATCAAAATGTTTGGCCCCCATAAAATAATAAAGTCTATACTCACCTCCCGTGCCAACACCGTTCTCGAGGTGCCGACACTTGTGATCTTGGGGCTCAGGTGCTGCTGTTGTGACACGTGACGCCGGCACCCAATCAACACCAGCGTCACTGTCCCCGCATTCGGGAAAATCGGACATGAAGAGCAAGTCCGGGCTGCAGCTGATCTCGGGCTTCCTCTACATACTCTATTCGACATGAGATGGGGACAGTGACACCAGCGCTGACTGGGCACAACCACCACATGGAAGCACCGGGAGACTGTGTGCCGACACCGTGGGAACAGCGCCAGCACGGGAATGGAGTATAAGCTTTATTATTTGATTGGGCAAAGCGAGGGGTAAGAGAAGTTGTCCAAGTAGTGGACAACTTGTTTACAGCGTTCACATCAGCTAATCATCCAGTTTCTGAGACTCTCCACAAATTCATTTTGATGGGATTCAACACTTCCATAGTCTTGAATGTCTTATTATGAAACCCCTTCTCACCATTGATTTTGCTATCTGCCCTTTTAGTTTTCTATGCACATGTAAGCTTTATGGCTACTTTCAGCACTTTCATTCCCTCACATAATGGCAAAAGTGACCTTTGGCCACCAAAGAGAGCAACCAGCAAAGCATGGCCTCAGGCAGTTTCATAAATAGCAAAAGGGTCTTTCACTGAACTCTGGGGCCCCGCTTTGTTAAACTTACATAGTTAACATAACTCTGCAAAACCCATAAATTAGCTTGTTGCTTACAGGCTGGGACAGTAAAGCAAGGGCTTTTAATGGCCATTAAAGTAAGAAAAGGCTGACACGAATTAAAAATGAAAGGCCATGATATAACATGTGACTGGTTTGCTGGAATTTATCCTAAAGTAACATTACCACACATAAAAGTTACCCAAGAGGAACCCTGGCTGTTCGGATAGTAACTAGGTATTAACCCATTAAAGAATTGCATCCCTTAATTACATTAAGTATGTGACAAGGCATCATATTGACAAATTTTGTTTGTGAGGAAACAAGGAACCTAGCAGCCTGGAAATGGAGAAGAAAAGCATGGCTACTTTCATCCACAGGTTTAGCAGGACACGGATTACAATGAAATGTCTTGGACATCTCCTTAAATACGTACCTGTAAACATTTTAGTGACAGTTCTGCTCTGTTTGCGGGCCGAACAAATAAGAAGCAGCCATGGTGGAAAGAACTCATGGTGAGTTGCTAGAAGATCAGCAATTGTTCCAGATAAGCCAGATGGTCGGAGTTCTCCTTCTGTAACATTGCATCCTTCATCAACTGAATCAACCACCAGTAGAAGACTTTGAGGAGGAGCATTCAAGGCCAGAAGAGGGAGGAGAACACATCTGTGAATAAAAAGAATATTACTCTATACCAGTCTCCAAAAACCTTTGTCCTCACTTCAAGCAAATACTATTAAGAAAGTAAATGAGCTCTGATCCTTAGCAGAGAATGTGGAATTACCCGCATACTATAGACCTTTTCAAAAAGTAAAGATAGAATAAAACTTAGGAGAGAGAGAAAAAGCTGCTGACTGACACTTCTGGCGGTGACTTATCGCCTCAGTAGAACTAGTGGATCAGGAACGCTGAAATCCAACTGCTCAATCAATTATTCTATTCCACATCTGCCAGTGGGAGGGAGTCACAACACAGTCAGACATTAGACAGTTAGTGCTTCCACTAAAATCAGTAGGTTCACATTACATTTATTTAAAGAGTATGGTCACCTTAAAACTAGTTGGCACAAATATCTACAAGTCAGGTTTCGTGCCATTGCTGGATTCATTGGTAGGGGTCTGACCGCTAAGACCTGCAGCAATCGGCAGAAATAGGAATTTTTATCCCCGATCAGGCATTTTAATCCCCATTAGAATGGAGAAGCAGTACGCCTGAATGACTGCCATTCCAATCATTCTTTTTCTGCCATAAAAAGAGCCAATAAGGAATGGGAAGGCCCCTAAGGGATGGGCTTGCCATAAGGAAAGTCGGTGCTGGTCCCAGCAGTTGTAACCTCACTGATAAACAAGTTAGAATTAGTGATGAGTGAATATACTCGTTACTCGAGATTTCTCGAGCATGCTCGGGGGTCCTCCGAGTATTTTTTAGTGCTCGGAGATTTAGTTTTTATTGCCGCAGCTGAATGATTTACATCTGTTAGCCAGCTTGATTACATGTGGGGGTTCCCTAGCAACCAGGCAACCCTCACATGTACTTATGCTGGCTAACAGATGTAAATCATGCTCGAGAAATCTCGAGTAACGAGTATATTCGCTCATCACTAGTTATAATCTATCCTATGGATAGGCGATAAAGGGATTGTGAAAACAAGTTAAGAACAGATGTTAGAGGAAAGAAGAATCAGGCATGATGGATTTTAACATGTCCAATTCTTTGCTCACACAGAAGATAAGCTACTGCTGGCAGTGTTATTGGCAGCTTACAGCCCTCCTCCCACTGATACACAAGCTAGCTCGGCCAAGCCAAGCGCACAGGAGCATTATAGTCATCTAATAAAGGTGCACGAGTGAGAGCTAAGAAAGGTGTATGGGAATCATTAGCCAAAGGTATATTAAGTATGAGAGTCTCTCAGCCAGTAAGACTCAGTCTTGTTTCCAGAACATACTCCTCAGTATGCGAAATTTCACAAGTTTAAATCAGTAGAAAACTAGGACCAGATATCCAATCAACAAATTTCTCTTATTACCATAAAAAAAAAATGGTAAACACTAACTGGAAAGAGATTTTGTCTGGTGAGTCATCAAAGTGTGGTGAATTACTCCTCAATACACTTTTTAAAGATTAAAATTGGTTATAGAGCTTAAGACAGAGTGGGTACGGAAAGTATTCAGACCCCTTTACATTTTTCACTCTTTGTTTCATTGCAGCCATTTGGTAAATTCAAAATTCATTAATGTACACTCTGCACCCCATCTTGACTGAAAAAAACAAAATGTAGAATTTTTTGCAAATTTATTAAAAAGAAAAACTGAAATATCACATGGTCATAAGTATTCAGACCCTTCGCTCAGTATTGAGTAGAAGCACCCTTTTGAGCTAGTACAGCCATGAGTCTTCTTGGGAATGATGCAACAAGCTTTTCACACCAGGATTTGTGGATCCTCTGCCATTCTTCCTTGCAGATTCTCTCCAGTTCCGTCAGGTTGGATGGTGAACGTTGGTGGACAGCCATTTTCAGATCTCTCCAGAGATGGTCAATAGGGTTTAGGTCAGGGCTCTGGGCCAGTCAAGAGTGGTCACAGAGTTGTCCTGAAGCCATTCCTTTGCTATTTTAGCTGTGTGTTTAGGGTCATTGTCTTGCTGGAAGGTGAACCTTTGGCCAAGTATGTGGTCCAGAGCACTCTCAAAGAGGTTTTCATCCAGGATATCTCTGTACTTGGCCGCATTCAAGTTTCCTTCAATGACAACGAGTCGTCCTGTCCCTGCAGCTGGAAAACACCCCATAGCATGATGCTGCCACCACCATGTTTCACTGTTGGGATTGTAGTGGGCAGGTGATGAGCAGTGCCTGGTATATTCCACACATACCGCTTAGAATTATCACCAAAAAGGTCTATCTTGGTCTCATCAGACCAGAGAATCTTATTTCTCATACTCTGGGAGTCCTTCATGTGTTTTTTTAGCAAACTCTATGCTGGCTTTCATATGTCTTGCACTGAGGAGAGGCTTCCGTATGGCTACTCTGCCATAAACACACGACTGGTGGAGGGCTACAGTGATAGTTGACTTAGTGGAACTTTCTCCCATCTCCCCACTGCATCTCTGGAGCTCAGCCACAGTGATCTTGGGATTCTTCTATACCACTCTCACCAAGGCTCTTCTCCCACGATTGCTCAGTTTGGCTGGACAGACAGGTCTAGGAAGACTTCTGATTATGAAGGCCACTATTCTCTTAGGAACCTTGAGTACTGCAGAAATTCTGTTATAACCTTGGCCAGATCTGTGCCTTGCCACAATTCGGTCTCTGAGCTCCTTGGCCAGTTCCTTTGACCTCATGATTCTCATTTGGTCTGACATGCTCTGTGAGCTGTGAAGTCTTATATAGACAGGTGAGTGCCTTTCCAAATCAAGTCCTATCAGTTTAATTAAACACAGCTGCACTCCAATGAAGGAGTATAACCATCTCAAGGAGGATCACAAGGAAATGGACAGCATGTGGCCTAAATATGTGTCGGAGCAAAGGGTCTTAATACTTATGGCCATGTGATATTTTGTTTTTTGTTTTTTTTTTATTTGCAAAAATTTCTACATTTGTTTTTTCCCATCAAGATGGGGTGCAGAACGTACATTAATGAGCCAAAAAATTATTATTTTTTTAATTTACCTAATGGCTGCAATGAAACAAAGAGTGAACATTTAAAGGGGGTCTGAATACTTTCCATACCCACTGTATCTAGAAGTATTTTTGGTGATTATGTGGAAGCTTTGGGTCCTAGTTCAAATCCCCTTTCATTTTACTAGCTCTTTGTCTGTTTATTCAGCCTTTTTGTAAAGTTGCAAGTCCAAAGAATATACTGAGGGAAGCAATTCACTTATTTTTCAAAATAATTAGCCAAAAGTTAGCTATAAACTTTGTGACTTCATAATTATATCCAAATAACCAGCAAATGAATGAAAAACAAAATCACACCTTTTGCCAGGTGTCTGTATTTAAATAACAATATTCTATTTTTTTTTTTTTTTTTTTTTAATTAATCAGCCATGTAATTGGATGTATTAAGAGCTGCTTTCAGAGAGAAGAGTTAATCTACTATAAGGAGGACATAGCTGCTTGTAAAGTGTCAGAGTCTCCCAGCTTAGAAGCAGGAAGTCTCTCAAAACTGTCTAACTGTTGAGACAACAAAGTCAACTTCTGCCAACTCAAGTCTCCTTTTCTTAAAGGTCCAAAGCTGTAAAAATCAAACTAGATAAGAAAACTTTCCATAATCATAAATTTGAGCCATCATTTATATCTTGGTCTCCTTTTACTTTATGGCGTGACCTATGAAGTGATATGTCCCCTTTAAATAAAACGTTTATAATAAACACTTCCAGTTAACAAAAGGAGTATGGTCAATGAACTGTACCAGACCAGCCCCCTTGCAATGTGGAGAACGGACATCCATTAAGTTGTCAATTGGAGCACATTTTTATGAAAGAAATGATCAGCTTCCTTTAACATCAAAAGGATTACAGGGTCGATATGATCGATTTAATTGCAGAGTGGCATACACAATGCTCCAGACTAAAACAATTAACTTGGAGACATCTGAACAGAAAAAAATTAGAAGCTAAATGTTTTTAGGGTGAAAAATGTAAATACATATAGAACTAATGTAAGACAGTGTGCAGTGATGCAAATCTCTCTCCTTTCCTATTTGGGATTCTCCATCCGATTGCTCTTTTACTGCTTCATACAATGAATTACTGACAACGTTAAAATGTTGTGTAATGCTGTCCTGTGGAAGGAGCCACACCTTTATATATAGATAGATAGAGAGATAGATAGATAGATAAATAGATAGATAGATCAATAGACAGATCGATAGATAGATAGAGTCCTGTAGCACTGGTTCTGCACCAATAGTCATCTTTGCCTTCACGCTACGTCACTCTAATATTTTCTGTTATACCCTATTTAACCTGTTAACCCATTTGTCCTCCTATTTCTCACCACGCTTCATCACTCCCTGTCACGCTCAGTTACTTCACATCACCTGCGTTCTTTCCGTGCCATCTCTAGTCATTCCCTATCACCCCATGTCACTTCCTTGCACACTCTTATTTCTTATAACCCCATTATCACCCATCATCATACTAACATGACATGGGCAATGGCAGAACCAGCATTACCCTGGGCACCAGGAGCATTAGCTTGCTATATATCACTAATAGCAGCATTCACTGTCACTTTCAGAGTCTGTATTACTGGAGTCAGACCCAATACATTTTAATATTAGAAGTCTGACCAGAAAGAAAAAGCAATCAAACCTTGAAACTATAGGTGCCAAAGTGAAAAGGGAGAGGCGCAAGAGAAACCATCATAGTGTATCGAAGAAATCCCAATTTTGCTCGTGATACTACCATACTGAGATTATCTGACATTTGAAATAGACCTTGCCCACCTTATGGTGGGTGTTATCAACAGGCTGAGACATGGTGGTGTTCTCCATAAGCGACATTAAACATCCCATTGATTTCATGCCCCACATAACCAACATGGTCCCTGAAACCTCCACCTTGACTTGCTGTTTTTGTTTCCATAATCCTTGCACAGCCTGGAAGACCATAGCAAATTACACACATTTGAGGAAGTGGGACAAGCCCTCTCTTGTACATAGCCTCACTTTAAGGGTCCGCATTCTAAATAAATATTATAGTATGTAACAGTTATTTCCTCAAAATTACTAAAACTTGTATGCCCACTCCAAGCTTAAAATTTGGTTTGCAACACTAACAACTACAGCAACCGGACAAGCTCATACAATACAGAACCAGGCTCATAGTGGATATCAAAAATCTATACACTCGTTAGATTGCCAGGTGGTCGTGTTAAATAAATATAAAATATATATATATATATATATATATACACACACACATATATATTTATACACATATTTACATATACATTATATATTAGATGGTGGCCCGATTCTAACGCATCGGGTATTCTAGAATATGTATGTATATAGCAGCCACATAGGATATAGCACAGGCCACGTAGAATATAGGAGCCATGTAGTGTATAGCAGACAAATAGTACGTGGCCTGTGCTATATAGTATGTGTCTGCTATATACATACATATTGTGGAATACCCGATGCGTTAATACAGGCCACGCAATATATAACAGTGGCCACGCAGTATATAACACAGCCCAAACAGTATATAACACAGCCCACGTACTATATAACACAGGCCACGCAATATATAGCAGCCACGTAGTATATAACACAGGCGACATAGTATATAATACAGGCCACGCAATATATAGCACAGCCCACGCAGTACAAAACACAGGCCACATAGTATGTAACACTGGCCACGTAGTATATAGCAGCCATGTAGTATATAACGCAGCACACGCAGTATCTAACACTGCCCACGTAGTATATAGTACTGCCCACGTAGTATATAGCAGCCATGTAGTATATAGTACTGCCCACGTAGTATATAGCAGCCATGTAGTATATAATGCAGCCCACGCAGTATTTAGCAGTGTGGGCACCATATCCCTGTTAAAAAAAAGAATTAAAATTTAAAAAAGTTACATACTCACCTCCTGGGATCCAACGGCGCACTGGCGATGTGCGGGCAGCTGCCGCCAGTTTCCATTCCCAGGATGCATTGCGAAATTACCCAGAAGACTTAGCGGTCTCGAGAGACCGCTAAGTCTTCTGGGTATTTTCGCAATGCATCTCTGGGACCGGAAACTGGCGGAAGGCGCGAGCGCATCCTCGGACTACGGAGGGTGAATACAGCAGGTTTTTTTTTTTATTATTATTTTGAACATTAGATTTTTTTTACTATTGATGCTGCATAGGCAGCATCAATAGTAAAACGTTGGGGACACACAGGGTTAATAGCAGCGGTAACGGAGTGCGTAACCCGCGGCATAACGCGGTCCGTCACCACTGGCATTAACCCTGTGTGAGCGGTGACCGGAGGGGATTATGGAGCGAGTGGGCGCCGGGCACTGACTGCAGGGGAGTAGGGAGGGACTAATCGGACTGTGCCCATCGCTGATTGGGCGCGGCAGCCATGACAGGCAGCTGGGCGAGACCATTCAGCGACGCGGGATTTCCGTGACAGAAGTTGGGAAAAAAAAGACAGACGGAAGTATCCCTTAGACAATATATATATATATATATATATATATATATATATATATATATATATATATATATATATATATATTATATATATATATTTATTTTTTATTTTTTTTCAGAGCTTTTTCCACCTTAACTGTCAACTATGATCTGTACAAATCCATTGAGAATCAAACAAATCATTTTGAAAGAGAAAATAGAACTAAAATAATATGGTTGCATAAGTGTGAACACCCTCCTCTTACAATGGGACGTGAGGTTGTGTTCAGAATTACCCAATCATATTTAAACACATGTTAAATAGTAGTCCATACGCAGCTATGAGTCTAAAGTTCAGTTGTTCTAGTAGGATTTTCCTGACCTTTTCTGAGTTGTATTTTACAGCAAAAGACACGCTCAGTAAAAAGATTACAACAGCAAAGGGATCTGATTGTTGAAAGTCATCAGTCAGAAGAAAGGTCTAAAAATATTCCAAGCCATTAGAGAAACCATGGAACACTGTGGAGGTGGTCATCAAAAAGTTACTTATAGAAGCACTCCTCTCATCAAGGTTTTATCCTTTTAATATACTACAGTCATCATATTCTATAGCATTGTGTACTTACAGGTCTGTAGAGTTGGTAAGCCAAACCACTGACTCCTCAATTGCCCTGACTGACTCAACAGCACTGATCACCACTAAGCACATACATAAAGTGAAGCACAGATTCATCTCAGCTAAAAGCAGAGATCCTTAGATCAGGAACAGAAAAGACATTTATAGGACACTAGATGGTGGCCCGATTCTAACGCATCGGGTATTCTAGAATATGTATGTATGTATGTATGTACAGAGCAGCCACATAGTATATAGCACAGGCCACGTACCAAACAGTATATAACACAGCCCAGGCAGTATATAACATTGCCTACGTAGTATATAGCACTGCCCACGTAGTATATAGCAGACACGTAGTATATAACACTGCCCATGCAGTATATAACACAGCCCACGCAGTATATAACACTGGCCACGTAGTATATAGCAGCCACGTAGTATATAACACTGCCCACGCAGTATATAACACAGCCCACGCAGTATATAACACAGCCCACGCAGTATATAACACAGCCCACGCAGTATATAACACAGCCCACGCAGTATATAACACAGCCCATGCAGTATATAACACAGCCCACGCAGTATATAACACAGCCCACGCAGTATATAACACAGCCCACGCAGTATATAACACAGCCCACGTAGTACATAGCAGCCACGCAGTATATAACAGCCCACGTAGTATATAGCAGTGTGGGTACCATATCCCTGTTAAAAAAAAATAATTAAAATAAAAAATTGTTATATACTCACCCTCCGTCATCCAGGGAAGCTGTGTCGATGAACGCGTGAGGCTGCCGCCAGCTTCCGTTCCCAGAGATGCATTGCGAGATTATCCAGATGACTTAGCGGTCTCTCGAGACCGCTAAGTCTTCTGGGTAAATTCACAATGCATCTCTGGGAACGTTAGCTGGTGGCAGCCACGCGCGCCTCGGCGGACGACGGAAGGTGAGAATAGCAGGTTTTTTGTTTTTTTATTATTTTTAACATTAGATCTTTTTACTATTGATGCTGCATAGGCAATTTAAAAAAAAAATAATATATATATATATATATATATATATATATATATATATATATATATATATATATATATATATATATCATGACTTTCCCATATTATGAAAACATTAAAACATTTACAGTACATCCTGCACTGAACTACTGAACCCAATTTATTATATATTTTATGAGTCAGAGTTGGTCCATTTTATACTGACTTTTCTGCTTACAATCAGCGCTGTGTGGAGTCGGAGTCGGAGTTAGTTCTGGTTGGAGTCTGAGTCGGTAGAAATGTACCCACTCCAGCTTTTAAAAAAATGCATTAGTATTTCATAATTGAACTTTCATATGAATTTTATAAATGTTACTCAAATATATATGTTCTATCAAACTATGAACAACAGTGATAAGCAGTTCTGCTGGGGATAGAGACATTTCTTACTTCTTGTGTGTCACTGTTCTCCACTGCCCTTATCTAATCTTATACTTGGTTAACCTCATGGTGCCCCAACCCCCCTACTTACAATGTATGAAACTGAAAGTGAAAAAGTGTTGCAAATTCTTAGTAGTAAAGCTCCTCCTCTAGACTAGATGTTTACTAGGTGTGCGTCTTCCAAGCATCTCACAGCTGCTACTCAGAAGAGGAAGACTGTAAGAAGTATTATCCTTTCAACAAACTTTGCATCAGTTAACTGTGAGTACATGAGGAATAACAGTATTAGGCTAAGTTCACACTAGCGTTGTGCGCCGCTGCGTCTGCGACGCAACGCACAACGCACGCAAAAACGCGGCAAAACGCACGCAAAAACGCTGCGTTTTGCGACGCATGCGTCGTTTTTTGCCGAAAATCGGACGCAAGAAAAATGCAACTTGTTGCGTTTTTTTGGTCCGACGCTTGCGGCAAAAAAGACGCATGTGTGGCACAACGCAACAAAAAAAAACGCATGCGTCCCCCATGTTAAGTATAGGGGGCGCATGACGCATGCGTCGCCGCTGCGTCGCCGACGCAAACCCGACACACATTAGCTTAACGCTAATGTGAACGTAGCCTTACTGACCACTATATCAGTTGTACGACATGGCAATAATTTTGTACAATTGTTTTTAGAAAAAACAATTGTCATTTGGATTGTGAATGCAGAATTAAAAACCTGAGAATGTCAAAGAAGCATCACATTAAATCAGCTGTATTTGAACATTTCACCATCACTCAAGATAGAAAACATTATGTCTGTCAGTGTATGACAAATGATCCAGACGAAAACAAATGCTGTGAAGCCAAGATCAGTGCATATTATTCAGGCAAAGATAAAAATGCTCCTACCAGAGCTTCTAATCTAAAGAGACATTTACAGCGCTTTCATCCAGAAGTACTGAAAGCAGTGGATGAGAAAGACTGCATCCAAACCAATGAACCAGTGCCCAGCTCTTCCAGCCAAACAAAGGAGCAGAGAACTTTGCAGCCATCAGTTGCAAGATATTTTGTCAGTGACAAAGTTACTGTGACAATGACAGTACAGTAGATACATTTAAAAAAACAGATCATAGAGCTTGTTGTAAAGGATAGTGTGCCTATTTCATTATTTTCACGACCAGCTTTTGTGTGTCTGAATGGGCAAATGGCCCGCAAGCTTGGTGTTTCTCTGGAGAGAGAGAGTATTATAAAATTAGTAATCGAAGAAGCTTTTAAACAAAAGGAAGAACTTAAAAAAACTCTCAAGGGACTCTTTCTGTTTCTTTAAATGGATGCCTGCACACGTCACAGAGTGAACTATTTTGCCATCAATGTCCGATTTGTTTGTGACAAAAATGAAATAGTTACCAAGACATTGGCAGTAAAGGACACCAAAGCTCATCACACCAGTGAGTTTCTCCAGGTCTTGGTGGAAAAGGTTCTGCAAGACTGTGAACTTAAAAAAGAGCAAGTTCTTTCTGTCGTAACTGACAATGCTTCAAATATGATAAGTACTATTAAGCTAATGAATGAGAGTAATGATGGTGACCAGTAGCTAGAAGAACATTCTGGGTCCACAGACACAGGAATGTTTGAAATAGAGGAACACAGTATTGTAATTGAGGAGCAAACTGAAGTTGCTTCAGATGAACAGCAACATGATAGTTTATGTATGCGTAGAGACATGGACCCGTAGAAGCGCCTTTGCGCAAAACGCCCATCATCTGTCTTGTCTCTGCACGCTCCCGCTCCCTTCTCATGCCTTAGCCTGTATCGTGCCACGTTTGGAATGACTTGTCATGTGGAATAAAGGACATTTACACAGTTGAAGAATTCGGGTGAGTGCTGCATTTTTTTTGTCTCTACGCATACATATGGATTGCCTACTTCATTTGCAAAGCACCTCCCTATCTTCAGTGGAAGCTTAGGGTACTGTCTCACAGTGGCACTTTTGTCGCTACAACGGTACGATCCGTGACGTTCCAGCGATATCCATACGATATCGCTGTGTCTGACACGCAGCAGCGATCAGGGACCCTGCTGAGAATCATACGTCGTAGAAGATCGTTTGGAACTTTCTTTCGTTGCTGGATCTCCCGCTGTCATCGTTGGATCGGTGTGTGTGACACCGATCCAACGATGCGTTCGCTTGTAACCAGGGTAAACATCGGGTTACTAAGCGCAGGGCCGCGCTTAGTAACCCGATGTTTACCCTGGTTACCATCGTAAAAGTAAAAAAAAAAAAAAAAACAGTACATACTCACATTCCGGTGTCCGTCAGGTCCCTCGCAGTCTGCTTCCCGCTCTGACTGACTGCCGGCCGGAAAGTAAGCAGAGCACAGCGTGTGATCTGCTTTCACTTTACGGCGGCACTCAGTCAGAGCGGGAAGCAGACTGCGAGGGACCCTGACGGACACCGGAATGTATGTATGTACTGTTTGTTTTTTTTTTACTTTTACGATGGTAACCAGGGTAAACATCGGGTTACTAAGCGCGGCCCTGTGCTTAGTAACCCGATGTTTACCCTGGTTACCCGGGGCCCTCGGCATCATTGGTCGCTGGAGAGCGGTCAGCTCCCCAGCGACCACACAACGACTTTCCAACGATCACGGCCAGGTCGTATCGCTGGTCATGATCGTTGGAAAGTTGCAGAGTGTGACAGTACCCTTAGTCCGTCTAGCCTTCAGGATTCAATCCCGCAGCTGGGGTAATTTATGACAGCTCCTTCAGTGCCGGTCAATTGTTTCTCTTTTGCGTGAACATGATAGTTTAGATGATCTTGTTGAAACGGTGTCAATACGTTCTTTCATTCATCACATTCGCTGTGTTGTGCATACGCTACAGCTGGCTATAAGAGACAGTCTGCAAGAAGGACAAGCTGCTGCACTGACTGGCAAGGTGAGAAAATTGGCTACTGTTGCCAGAACCCCTAAGTTGAGACGTGCAGGAAAAGGGGCAATTATTGATCAAGCCACACGATGGGGCAGTACTTACTTAATGATTCAGCGCTTGGTTGAACTGAAAACCTTTCTTGTAGACATGGCTAACCCACAACTGACGCTAAATGAAAGTCAGTGGAATCAGGTGACTGAGCTGGAAAAATTGCTAGAGCACCCATTTACAGTGACTAAAAAATTACAAGCAGAGGACTTAACTCCAGGTATTTTCTTAAAGCAGTGGAAGAACCTGATGTTTCGCCTGTCCAAAAGAGGAGGGTTAATTGCAAGTGGCATTGCTACATCAATGAAATGGAGAGAGGAGCTACTATTACAAAATAACATTCTTTTGGCAGCTGTTTATGTAGACCCAATACATCGGATTCTTCTAGATGATCAACAGCTAACTAAAGGAAAAGAAGCTCTGTCTGAAATAGCAGTAAGGATGAAAGGGTTGCAGAACAGTCAGGAGGAACAAGAAGAATTTGGTCGTCCTGCCACATCTTCATCCTCATCAACTGATGAAGAATTTAATTTCGAAAAATATTTGGATCACAAGGACCGTGCAAAGCGTTCCCGCATAGAAGACGAGTCATCCCCATCATAGAACACAGCCAGTACATTTCAGCAGACTTTTTCATGTGCACTAAAAGAAATTGAGAAATTTGACCATTCATCAAAAATAACAGTGCAACAAGCGATTCCTCTGTATCCTGACATTGTCAGAGATGTTGCCCGAGTGGTTACTGCTTTGCCACCAACCCAAGTTAGTGTAGAGAGGTTGTTCTCTGCTCTCAAAAAAATTAGATCAGATTTGAGGGCATCCATGAAGGAGGATCTGACAGAGGCAATACTTTTTTCTGAGAACAAATTTATAGATTTCTTCTTATTAACTGCATAACTGTTATTGCATATTTACTTACAAGAGTTTAGAAAAGTTTATAAAAGTTATTTGCTATATTCTAATTAATATAGTTTTTGCTCTAAGTGGTCTGATTACTTATATGATGGTGAGAAACTGAATAAGCACGATGTTAACATTTTACAACAGTAAATTTATTGTTACGAATTGGCCATTTATGAAGGAGTCGGAGCCGGAACCTGATAAAATCCAGGAGTCGGAGTCAGAGTCAGAGTCGCAACTGTGGCTTACCGACTCCACAGCCCTGCTTACAATTGCTCATTTTTCCTTTCTACCCAGCTAATTAATCTCTTTTCCATTAGGTCTATGACATCATGTGATTAAATACCGAGTAGCTGAATCCTTCTAAGCTCTATGAAGAAACAAAAGGTAAATTTTCCTGTATGACTCATCAGTCACGGCAAAAGTCGCTGACAGGGAGAGGAGAGAAGCAACTGGGTCAGGGGTTCAAGAGGAGATGGAGCAAAAAGGTATTTGAAGTTGCTGGTGCCTGTGGATTCTCGTAAAGCTCAAGGTGTAGGATCCTCTAGAGGCTTGCAGGTGTGCATAAACTTCCCATTCAGCTACCCCTAAATAGTGATCATAAGCAGAGATGGTTGCAGTGGACCCAGACATATGTGAAGACTAAGTTTTAGAACAGTCTTGTTTACTGATGAGTGCCAGGCAACCCAGGAATGGTCCAGATGGCCAGACATGCTCAGTTGCGAAGCTGCATAGTGGCCGCGGCCGGGTACTGCATATATGTCCCCTATAGATTTGAATAGGAGCAGATGAGCAGTACCCGGCCTTGAAGAATATACAGTTGATGGAGCTGCTGCTCAGTGCAGCTTCATCATCAAGCCCTTTGCCTGGCTTATCGGCAGGGGTTTCAGGAGTTAAACCACTAATCAGATATTGATGACTTATCCTGGGGATAGGCCATAAATGAAGACGTCCAGGAAAACCCCTTTAAAAGCGAACCTGTCACCATGTTTGGTTGATATAACTTACGACCACCACCTTTCAGGGTCATTCTATAATGCTGTATATAAGCCCCCAACCGGGCCTGTAAGAGAAGATAAAGAGCTTTTACTAAACTCACCGACGGCACGGTCCAGTCCGAGGGGTGTCGCTCTTCTTGGTCTGGCGCTTCCCATCTTCAGTCTTCCTTCTACGCAGGCGTATTTCTCTGCCCTGTTGAGGGAAAAGTACTGCAATGTGCAGGTGCCAGGAAATTTCAGAGAGGCCCGGCGCCTGCTCACTGCTGTACTTTGCTCTGGCCTCTACAGGTCAGAGAAATATGCCTGCGCATGAGCACGATGCTGAGGAGACTTCTGTGGATGATGCAGGGACGCTTCATCCACACGAACCAAGAAGGAGGACATTATAGAATGATTTATATCAGCCCTGAAAGATGGTGGCCATAACTCATATCTGCCAAACTTGGTGAAAGGTTCCCTTTGAAGGTGAACAAAGTTCTTGGTATTTTTTTTTACATGACAAAAACCTGCAATTTTAATAGGAGTGTGTAGACTTTACATATCGGCTATGAATACAGCAACAGAACCAGGTTCAAAAACAAATACAGTACTAAAACCAGGCTCTTCACATTAGTACAGCACCATAATAGTGCTTACTGTGGACAGAGCATCAAAACTAAGCTTATAAAATAAATACAACACGCAAACAAAGCTATTAAATACAGCACTCGATACTCAGAAGTATAAGTTCATACTTCCATTTGGACATTTCATTGGATGTTTAGAAAAATAAACAGAAATACAATATAAAATGGATATGTTGCACAATTGGTGCAAACAGAAGCAAAGAACTCAGATTTTTTTTTCCATGAGATACATTTGGGTTCCCTGTTTCATTGTAAAAATTGATACACATCAGAATCCAGACAGACGCCATTTAATCAGCAGGATCCCAAAGCTTCTACTTTCATCAATTGTGCAGCACATCAGTTAATCACATTAATTTGGATTTCATCTTCCTAAAAATAGAACAAATGGAATGTCCAAACTCAAGTGTGGATATAGCCTCACAGAAATACACCATACAACCCAAGCTCATTACACAAATACAGCAGCAGAACAAGCTGAATATAGAGATCAAGTGCAAACTCAGGTTAACCCACTGCTATATGAGTGTCTTGTGAAACTAAACCTCTCGGTACAGCTAAGTGTACGATCACACAATGCGTTCGTATGATGGATTCGTGATGCATCTTTTGCAACACAGATCCAAAATCATATTAAAAAAGCAAATACCGTATATACTCGAGTATAAGCCGACCTGAGTATAAACAAAGACCCCTAATTTTGCCACAAAAAAAACTGGGAAAACTTAATGATTCGACTATAAGCCTAGGGTGGAAAATGCAGCAGCTACCGGTAAATTTTAAAAATAAAAATAGATACCAATAAAAGTAAAATTAATTGAGACATCAGTAGGTTAAGTGTTTTTGAATATCCATATTGAATCAGGAGCCCCATATAATGCTCCATACAGTTCATGATGGGCCCCATAAGATGTTCCATACAAAATACGCCCCATATAATGCTCTATAATGCTCTATAAAATTTATGATGGCCCCATAAGATGCTCCATATTAAAATATGCCCCATATAATGCTGCACAAAGGTTAATAATGGCCCCATAAGATGCTCCATAGAGATATTTGCCCCATATAATGCTGCACAAATGCTGATTATGGCCCCATAAGATGCTCCATAGACACATTTGCCCCATACAATGCTGCACAAATGCTGATTATGGCCCCATAAGATGCTCCATAGAGATATTTGCCCCATGAAATGCTGCACAAATGGTGATTATGGCCCCATAAGATGCTCCATAGACTATTATGCCCCATATGCTGTTGCTGCAATTAAAAAAGAAAAAAAAAAATTACATACATACTCACCTCTCGTCGCTCAGGCCCCCGGCACTTGCAATACTCACCGGTCCTCGTTCCACCGCCGGGCGCCGCTCCGTCTTCTGCGTCCTCTGCACTGTCGTTCAGTCAGAGGGCATACACTAACCACGTCATCGCGCCCTCTGACCTGAGCGTCACAGCAGAGGATATGGAAGACGGAGCAGCGCCCGGCGGTGGAATGAGGACAGGTGAATATCGCACAATGCTGCTCACCCTCCCCATTATACTCACCTGCTCCTGGTGCGGTCCCTGGCAGCTTCCCAGATGGTCTTCCCCGGGCGCTGACAGCTTCTTCCAGTGTTGAGCGGTCACCGGTACCGCTCATTACAGTAATGAATATGCGGCTCCACCCCTATGGGAGTGGTGTCACGTCCATATTCATTACTGTAATGAGCGGTACCATGTGACTGCTCAACGCTGGAAGAAGCTGTCAGCTTCAGCATCGGAGATGCAGGGACCGCTCCGGGAGCAGGTGAGTATGTCACAGCCGCCGCTCCCCCTCCGACCCCCCTGGGACAATGACTCAAGTGTAAGCCGAGAGGGGCACTTTCAGCCTAAAAAAAATGGGCTGAAAATCTCGTCTTATACTCGAGTATATACGGTACTTACTGTGATTTTCAAATATTGAGGGAGAAAAAAAGTGTAATGCAAATACATGTTTGACTGTAAGCTAACAGTGTTAAAAAACAAACAGTTGTTTCAGAAGCAATAATTGTGCCACCCGTCATCATTCTACAGAGCAAATATTCTATCCCTTTCATTTCTATCCAGGACAGAGTATGATAATTGAGCACAAGAATTCTCGATTTCCCAATTAAATAAAAATGTGCCCTGAATAAATAAATCACAGTGAGCCCACTGAATTTAATATACTAACAAAATGCCCATGATTAAATTAAAAAAAAAAAGTCCCACACTGTGGTATATGAATTCTGAAAGCTAGACTATGCTGCTGCTTTATGTATACTAATGTAACCAAATGCTGGATTCACAGCTACACTGTTTAGTACTGCAGTATACAACAAAACAGTAATCCCTTTGTCTGCGCTTGCTGTATGCGAGACAATCTACAATTGACTCAGACAATCCATTAACTCAGAGACAACTGAAAATAAGAGAAATAGGCCTTAGAGGGGAAACCTGGAGAGAAATGTAAAATACAAGTCATATGACAACTAGGATATCATTACATCTCACATATACATATATGGCGGCTTATTTTGCAAAGTCACTTGAACCGACAATTACTCTTAAGACAGAAAGCCTACATAAGTAATATGTGTGACGAGGGCAGTAATTGGTGGGGGTGGAGGCTGGCTGATAGGGGTCCGTAAGGGAATATTACAGTGGAAAAAAGAATTTCTAGATCAGGAGGGTTTAGACTGCCAAAATCTCCACAAATGGCTACATTCAATAGCAAATTAATGTAGTGGTGGTTGAGTGTGAGAACTGCTGCGCCATTCAAATGGACAGAATCCCCCATTCTAGCGATCAGTGTGGATCTCGATTGTCCTTGTAATTTCCCCTTACCAGAAAATCCTTTTAAGGCAGACGGAACTGGGAGAATTTTTTTTCTTTTCATTTTTATGGCAGATTGGTTACGGAAGATAAATGGGGGTCTCAAATACAATATTTCCAGAATTAGAAGGATGTTTAAATGATTTATCTGCAGATTATAATGTAACATCTTCTTAAAGACATCTTCAGTAACAATCATGGTTTTGGTATGTTTGGTGCTGAATTGCCTTTTAGGCCGGTGTCACACTTGCGTGTGCAATGCGAGAAATTTGCACGAGTCTCTCGCATCAATACCCGGCAGTACTCAGGACCAGAGTGTGCGGCTGCATGTATTTCTATGCAGCTGAATGCTCCGGTCTGAACAGAGCCGGGTATTAAACGAGAGACACGCGTGAGTTTCTCGCATTGCACACGCAAGTGTGACCCCGGCCTTATGCACATCACGTTCCTGGGTCAGGAGCAGGATGATAACTGCAAAATTCCTGCGGTTATTTTTCTACCCTGTGTCCACTGCGACCTCACAAAATAACAGATACAGTGCATATAAAAAAGCTACACAACCCAGGTTGAAATTCCAAATTTGTCATTTAAAAAAAATAAATAAAAACTAATTCCGAAAAGAATAACTTCAGATCTTTCTCCATCTTTAAAGGGCCACTGTCACCCCTCCAGCCGTTATAAACTAAAAGAGCCACCTTGTGCAGTAGTAATGCTGCAGTCTAACAAGGTGGCTCTTTTAGTTTTTGTTGCTGTTATTCCCTCAATAAAGCGTTTTATAATTTTCCCCAAATACCTGTCTTTGTACCTGGAGGCAGGTCTGAAGCCTCCTCTGTGAAGCGCCCAACTGCCGTCACTCATCTCTTCTGGGGCGATGGTCGCCGCCCCCTGCGCGCTGTAATTCTTAAATCCGGCGCCTGCGCTGTGCGTGCCTGCCTGGGGCAGGCGCAGTGTTCATTGGCCGTCATAGCTCAGATGCCGGGTGCCTGACTGCGCCTGTGCGGGCAGTGCGGCCACCCTGTTGCTGAATCCCCGCCCCGCACTGTGTTATGCATTATGCACAGTGCGGGGCGGGGATTCCTGGGCAGATTCCTGCACAGACCGACGCTGGAAAGCGGGGAACCTGGGGGAGCGTCTGACAAGCGCAGTGCGCATGCCCAGTAATCCCAGCCCCGCACTGTGCATAATGCATAACACAGTGCGGGGCGGGGATTCAGTAACAGGGTGGCCGCACTGCCCGCACAGGCAGGCACGCACAGCGCAGGCGCCGGATTTAAGAAGAACAGCGCGCAGGGGGCGGCGACCATCGCCCCAGAAGAGATGAGTGACGGCAGTTGGGCGCACCTTTATTTGGCAATTAGGTATGATCTGGTGACTAAAAGTGGTCACAATATAATACATTTGTGATATCACGATAGGCACAAACCAACATAAGCAGAGTGGTTCACCCATCCCCTGTCCACAATCCAGGTCAGTGCTCTTTGGCCGTGGACAGGAGCAGAGCGAATTTCCTTACCCTCTTTGATGCCAAGCTCAGCTTATGATTAGGTGGGCTGGTGAGACGCACATATGACGTCAAACCAGACTGGTGAATGAAACGCAGAAATTAAGAAAATTTGTGCTGTTTCTGTGCACAGACAGAGAGCACTAACCTGGACCCTGGCTGCACAAGGATCCATTCTAGTCACCAGGTGTGAACATTCCACTCAGTGCCCTGCAGTCATTTTCATCTCCCTCCTACAAGGTGGAGCAAGTAAAGATCAGAATCAAAAATTCCCAGCAAATATCACCTGAGAAGGTGCTAAACGTTTTGTTTACTCTTTACTGTAGTTCATGGATCGGTTTCGGGAAAGCTGAGAAACAATGCAAAGGGGTTGTCATTTAGCTTTCCTACAACCCAACTCAGCAATTCTGGATTTATCAGTCTATACCAGGGCAAATTTTCCAAGACTCTGGCACAGCAAGGAGGCAGATAAATTACCGAAGATTACTTGGGGCTTTCTTTTCAAAGGTTCTCTACCGGTAGAACATCACTTTTTTCAACTTCTATGACTTCCCAAAAGTGTTAATATTTGATAATCCAGTACTTATCAGGTCTGCAGCCAGACATCACGTCACGTCTACAGCCGATTTCACACTTCCACACTCTAAAAACACTGGAGTTTTCCAGAGAACGTAATGCATTATTTGTCCTTGAGCTAAATGCTTCCTGACCGCTCTACCTGGGTGAGAAGGAAAATCCAATGCACTGGGACAGAAATGGCCATATAAGCTTCCATTGCGGTGAACGAACACAGTCTTATCTCCTAACTTCAGATTTCCAAACTGTTAGAAGCCGACGAGTTCAATTCTGATCATATATTCAGATTATCCAAGCTTGCAGTGGAAATTTCCAGCCTGCGATATGAGTGCACTGTATGCATAGGAATAGGAAACCTCCTGCAGAACTGTATACAAAAACAATTTTAAAGCACAAAGGTCGAGAACAGCATCCGCGTCTCAAAGCCATTCTTGTTACTGCTGAATATCATATACAGGTTACTATGGCTAAATCTACATCAATACTAAACCACACTGTGAGATGCACAAAGCACAGACAAAACTGCCCCGATGCGTGAAAGGAGCCTTGTTTTCGTGCCGAGCTTTTAAAGACTATGAAAAATTCACAGGGGCTGTAGATGTCACTCGCTTTTATCACTGTGCGCCTCTATTAATCTCAGGTCACAGACAATAATATGACATTGAGATTTGTTATAAATAACGTGGAACAATTAATAATTTATGGCGATGTAGAAATACTCAGAACATCCCAAAAAAAACCTGATATATACACACATTTTACATATTTTATTAAAATAGCCACTTTGACAAACTTTATAAAAAAAATAATTAAAATTTAAACTAATAGAATAGTATCTCTTAAGAGAAAAATGCCTCTTTCTCCACTTAAGAGCCACATTCCCCCTTTCATCTCCTGTACTGATCAGGAATATTTCTAAAATCTGTGTTGAGAGAGGAGACAGACTTTCAGCTCACTGAAACTAGGGACTAGGTTACAAGTTGATGATTGAAACCTATGGAGAGGGGGTGATGAGCATGCTGCTAGAGGCAGGTAAAGGTACAGAGACAAAGAAACATTTAGCAGAAAGAAGCAGCAGTGCTTACATATCCCAGTGCTAGATTCACAGCTACACTGCTCACTACTGATGTATAATGTCCTCCATGCTGCCACTTCTGAAAAATAGCGGAGCAGGATCTCCTTTCTGGGTCCTGGAAAGGAGATAGCAGCTGGTCTCCATCCATTACATCAGAGAGAATTCGAGATAGAGCTACCATGGGGAAAGGGCGAGGGACACATATGATAGCTTATTCTGAAAAGTCGCTTTGAATACCAAGTGTGCTTTAGATTAATACGATCTGAAACACAACTACAATAGTACCATCTGCTTATAGTCAAGCATCTGCATTATGAATACATGTGGCAACCAAAACAAGCTGCAAAAACAAAGTTGAGAATTCATTGCACTGAAAACATCAAGAAGCAAGGACTTTCTAAATATTCCCTTACCGTGGAATTTGTGAGCAAGCCGCACCACTCAAGAGCCTGAACCATGCTGTCAGGCTCATTGGCCTAGCAATGCAATATTTTCCATCATTATTAAAATATAACCAAAAAAGATGTCAGCAGTGAATTTCTGGCCAAATATTTTTTTTTTAGCAGGTCGGGTATCCATTATTTTCAGTGGGGTTCGGTCTCTGGTGGAAGTTTGGGTACTGTTCTGGTAACCAAACCAAACTTTCTAAAAAGTACGGGTCAGGTACCAGAACCTGAACTTCCACCAATCAGCCCATCCCTAGTCACCAGGGTTGACCACTTTGCTCAACCGAAAGATAACCCATAACTCGGCTGCTTCTGTATCTCCAACAACCCCAAGTTGAAAAAAGTCGGGACATGATGTTACATGGAAAGAAAACAAGAGTGCTATGATTTAGAGCTTATATATATATATATATATATATATATATATATATATATATATATATATATATATATATATATATATATATATATATATTTATTTTATTCACAACATACCACAGAAGGTGAATTTTTGACATTTTTCCATTTCATTTAAAAACAAAAATGAAACATATTTAGAACCTGAAGGCAGCAACACATCAAAAACAGTAGGGACAGGGCCATGTCTACAATTGGGTAGCATCCCCTCTTCTTTTTCAACATCTGGGAAGTGAGGAGACCAATTGCTGGAGTTTTGGGAGAGGAATGTTGTCCCATTCTTGTTTGATGTGGGATTTTAGCTGCTCAACAGTTCTGCTATTTCTGTGCTGGAATTTTTGCTCCATAATGTTTTCTATTTATTGGTGAAATGTCTGGACTGCAGGTGGCCAGTTCATCTCCCGAACTCTTCTTCTGTGAAGCCATGATGTTGTGATGGATACAGTATGGGGGTTTTGCCTTGTCTTGCTGAATTATGCATGGTCTTTCCTGACAGACGTTGGGAACATATTATTGTAAAATCTCTATATACACTTGATAATGCCTCAAAATGTGTAAGCTGCCCATGCCATAGGGAAGGGGTCAATGCAGTGCCAACCGAGGACCATTAGATCAAAAGCATCAATTATTGACTGCCAACCTTCTCCACATGGATTTCTCCAGAATCTCTCGATTCTTTCAATGATCTTATGTTTTTTATATGGTGGGATATTTAAAGACTTTGCAATTTTACATTGTGGAGTAATCTCAGAAAAATGTCCCTCAATTTTAAGACATTGTTTGATGAACTTCCGACCGTCTTTGCTTCTGAGAGACTTGGCCTCTCCAACATGCTCTTTTTATTAATTTAATTCATTTTATTAATGTTAATTACGTGACAATTGGACCATTGAAAATTGAACTCAGGCTTTATGGCCATTAGTAGCACTTACTTTTTCAGCCTTTAGTTAACCTTAGCCCGACTTTTTTGAGATGTGCTGCTGCCAATTTCTAAACGAGTTACATTTTTTCGAATGAAATGGAAAAATGTCTGACGTTCAACTTTTCATCTGTGTCCTATGTTCTGCTGTGAATAAAACATGTCAAAAAGATTTTTAAATCATGACTCTGTTTTCTGTGCAAGTCTATATCCTCTGCACCACAACAGTTCTCCGCAGTAGTGCGGATAAGGAAAGACAAGGGACTGGCGTACCCTGCTCTAGCAAGTGTCCCTAGAAGTAATCTTTGCCGCACTCGCACAAGCCTTGATGACATGGGTATTTGGATTAATTCACTAGCGAGAAAAGCCCTTTTGTGGGGATAAAACCGAACGACAGGTTCCTTTCAGTTAGTCTTTGTATATCAGGAGGCTCTTGTGCAGACTGAAAACTCTGGAGCCATGATGATGAGCTACGGAAAAAAAAAAAAAACTACAGTAAAATAAAGATCTTCACTAAGTCTAAAATCAATTAAGTGCATCTCAATATCAACAGGGATCAGGTAGAAAAACAGAAGACTACTCATATTAAAATGCAAACCGACAGGCACATGGTTTATCTTGGGCATCAGCCAAGTGGAATATCTTGCCCCTGTCTGCTCCATATACTTAATATTAGGAACATAACATATGCCAGGCATGCCCTGTTGCTATTTTTAATGTAAATGATAATTTGCAATTTCTTTAACAAAAAAAGTTATATAGGGAAAGGATAGGCCGAAAGAAAGGGATGATCACTACTGGGGGCCTGAACTCTGGGAAATTAGGGGTGTTAGTATGCATGCTAGATCATCGCTTTCTTTTCGGGCTGTCCCATAAACCGTACATAGCCACGCATTGTGCTTTGCTTGTCCCATAGACAAAGAATGAAGCAGAGGTTGAGCATGGGTACCTTTGCCCCATTCTCAAAGTTAAAGATAAAGCAAAACTTTTTTTTTTTTTGCTGATAAACATTTCACAAATTATAATAGGAATCCCCTTGTTGAACCCAAGATCTGATACACAAAATGTCTGGTGTATGGTAAGAAACTTGAGTCACGAATAAAAGTGGAATTTATGAGGAAAAAAATCTTACCACTGTAGGTCTGAATGGATTATTAGCATCTTAGAAAGGGTATTCCAACTTCAGTGTTTATCACTTATCAATTGGATATGTAATAACTGTTATATCGGTGTGAACCCCATAACTGTCTCCCCCACCAATCACCATAATAGAGACCTTCTGACTATGGTCTTCATCCCTGGCTGAGGTCATGCACCTGTCTACCCCACTCAAGTGACACTGATGAAGATAATCAAGGCTACATTGCTTTTGGTTATCTTCAGTGTTGATTGGAGTGACAGGGCACATGTGCGCAGTGATGCACCACTCAACACCTCCTGGCCGTGGCTGGGCAGTCAAAGATGTCTGGAGTGGGGAGTGGGACCCACACCGACCTATCAATTATTATCCCTACAGATGTTCGGTTTAAGGCTACTTTCACACTAGCGTCGGGCACTGCACGTCGCAATGCGTCGTTGTGGAGAAAAAACGCATCCTGCAAACTTGCTCGCAGGATGCGTTTTTTTCTCCATATACTTGTATTAGCGACGCATTGCCACACGTTGCAACCGTCGTGCGACGGTTGCGTCGTGTTTTGGCGCACCGCCGGCACAAAAAAAGTTACATGTAACTTTTTTTGTGCGTCTAGTCCGCCATTTTCGACCGCGCATGCGCGGCTGAAACTCCGCCCCCTCCTCCCCGTACCTTGCAATGGGGCAGCGGAAGCGTCCTAAGACTGCTTCCGCTGCCCACGTCGGGCATTTTTTTCACAGTATGCGTCGGTACATCAGGCCGACGCAGCGCGACGGCCCCGTACCGACGCTAGTGTGAAAGCAGCCTAAGGGTATGTGCACACGTTGCAGATTTGCCTGGGGAATTTTCTGTGCGGATTCTACATCTCTTGGCAGAAAACGCAGGTCAAAATCTGAGCTTTTTTTGCGGACTGTGCATTTTTGTTGCGGATTTACTGCGGATTTCATGCGTTTTTACCCCTGTGGAGTTCTATTATGGAAAAGATCCGCACAAAGAATTGACATGGGCTTTTTTGAATCCGCTGCGTTTTCCGTGCGGATTTTTCTGCACCATTAGCACAGTATTTTTTTTTACATTGATTTACATTGTACTGTAAATCACTTGCGGATCTGCAGCGTTTCTGCGCGGAAAAAAACGCTGCGGATCCACAGGAAATCTGCAACGTGTGCACATAGCCTAACTTACTTTCTCTGGCTGAAATATCCTTTATGAGGCTTTGCCTGGTACCACTAATTTGCCCAGATAGAGGCAACTGGTGCCAATGACATGCAATCTACACATACTTGCCAACACTTCTGCACCTTTACAATTCATTAAATGGGTGGTCCGGTCTTCTTTCCTCTATCAAACCGCTCCTCTGCCCCTTAGTTTCAGCTTAACTGACAGATCGGACCAATGTCATGGCTGTGTCACTGGCCCAACCTGTGTTCTCCCCCATTATGTAAACAGCAGTATCAGGATAGCGCAGGGGCACTGATGACAGTCGGATCAGGCCAGATTCAGAGCAGCATTTGCAAGCTCTGAAGCCAATCTTGTAAGCCTTGTGCTTCTTACCTAGGAGACTGTCCACCCTTGAAAGTACGCAGGGTGGTTGGTAATCTAGGAAACAAGAGCAATACTATAAAGTTACTCCTTTTTTAAGCACTGCTCATCTCATGTTGAAGTGAGTGATGGCGGACAAAACTTAAGGGTATGCTTCCACGTTCAGGAAACCTTTAGGATTTGCTGTGGATTGGACGCTGCGTGCAGCCACAGCATCCAATCAGCAGCGTTCAGATGTTACATCATAGTAGAGGGGATTGTATGAAATCCCGTCTCCAATATGTGTGCAGGGCTGCATCCGGCGGCCCTGCGTAACCGGACATGCGGCGCGTCTTTCCAGACTGCAGCATGTCTATTTATCTTGCGTATTCGCTGCGTCCAAAGCGCTGGGTTTCCTGAACGTAGAAACATACCCTTAAACATATGCACTTTGTGTTGTAATAATATTGACAAAATAATTTCCTTTAATTTAGCCCCTTGATGACGGGGCCAATTAACCCATTTAACAATCGCGGGCGGAGCTCCATCTCTGACTGTTAGAGGCAGGCTCTGGATGTAAGACACAGTTCACCACCTGCTTGGGTATGGGCAAGCTCACCGCGTGAACCCACTCCGCACACCCAATTCCGACTTTCAGATGTCATGAAGCGGTTAAAAAGTTTTCAAAAAAATAATTTTACATTCTTATGGATTTGCACATTGTGTCAATACGCAAACTACAATCTGTCATCAGCAGGCAGTGACAGGAGATTTTAATCTTCATCAGAATCTGGCAAATTTATCTCCTGGTTTAGTATATACACTGAATTGTCGATTTGTCTTGAGAACGAAGAGAAAGGCAGAAGGAATGTGAGCTGGAGAGAAGAGCGAGTATAGGAAGGAAGGATCACAGCGGATAACGGTACATATATGCTTATTAACTAATTGACCAACAGGTGCGATAGGATTTATAAACCTCATAAAAAGCAGTAGGGTTAATGGTTTTGATTATCGAAATGAGCGGAGTGCTTCAAGAATCCAGGTCCATGGTTCATGGTCTCCAGCAGTGGAGAGGAGCTACGGAAATTTCAGGAGTTTTCGAGATCCTAGGTTCAGCTTATGAATAGACGGGGAGGTGAGACAACACCTGTGCGTCACACACCGCATAGATGACGACAAGACAGGCCTGGACTACGGGTGCCCAAAGCATCTCTGCAACTGGTAGGACTTATTATAAAGTTGCAGCCAACATACTAAATTTTGCTCAATATTACCCTTTCCAGCAACATGTAACTGTACGTCAAGATTGCAGGTGATTTACTGCAATGTGACGTACAGTTACGTTGGAGAGATGGCGTGGGTACAGGAGCCGCCTATTATAGACCGTCATGTTCTGAGATCAGACATAGTGCCGCTAATCTCAGCACATCACCCCATCATATGCTGCCGCCAGCACTGACTGCGCCATGTGAGGAATCTGACAACGGGAAATCAATCCCTTTTTCCTCCGTCAAGCCCCACCCACTGCGGCGCCTCTTCCTTCAGCTCCGCCTCTGTCTGCGTTCTGCCTACCCTATCTTTAAGTGATTTTTACGGGTCTTTTTTTCGCTCTTGTTTTTTGCCTTAATTGTGGACCTCACGCTATGGTTTTTTTTTTGTTCACCACATACATCAGACAGTTGACTAGTCCTGCCAGTATCATTGGGTTTGGTCAGTTTTCTTCTCAGGCGTATTTATTGTAGTGATGAGGAGGCTATATGTTCACCACTGGTAGTATGAAACAATGACCATTAGGAACCAAATAGGAATAGTTTTATCTATTGCTCATATACTAAAGACAATGATATACAATTTGGGCCTCCCTGTAATTGTTTTTCTGTAAAATATCAACCTAGATACAGTATTTAACTCTTACTAGATTAAATATAGTTGACAGTTTTAGTTGAGGTCAAAATATAAACCTGTTAGGCTATGTGCACAAGTTGCGGATTTTTCGTGTTTTTATTCCTCGTTTTTTCGGCGGTTTTCCGCTGCAAAAACGTTTACATTAAGCATCCTATCACTTTTAATGCTTTCCGCAATTTTTGTGCACATGTTGCGTTTTTTTCCATGATAAAAACGCATCGCGGAAAAAAACTTAGCATGTTTATTCATTTTGCAGATTTTTTGCGGATTTCTAGCTATATTATTGCATTGGGAAGCTCTGGAAAAAAACGCACAAAAAAAGGCGAAAAAAACAGATGCGGATTTCCTGCAAAAGTAGTCCGGATTTGCTCGGGAAAATTCTGCACACTTTCCTGAAAGTGGGCACATAGTTTTAGTCACTACAGTAAGGCTAAGGCTAGCTTCACACTAGCGCTAGGCAGGGCTGCGGACGGCAGCCTTCTTCCTCCGTGAAGCCCCGCCCACTGCCGCACCTCTTCCTTCAGCTCCACCTACGTCTGCATGCGTCCGGCGTACCTATCTTTAACATTGGTTACGCAGGCCATGCGAATGTATGCGGATGCCTCCACATGCTTCGTTTTCAAGCTGCGCCGACCGCAACAAAATCCTAACATGTTGCGTTTGACGCAGGTCAGCGCAGCTTCAAGACGACGCATGCGGAGGCATCCGCATATATCCGCATGGCCTGCGTACTCAATGTTAACCCCTTTACCCCCGAGGGTGGTTTGCACGTTAATGACCGGGCCAATCTTTACAATTCTGACCACAGTCCCTTTATGAGGTTATAACTCTGGAACGCTTCAACGGATCCTGGTGATTCTGACTTTGTTTTCTTGAGACATATTGTACTTCATGATAGTGGTAAAATTTATTTGATACGACCTGCGTTTATTTGTGAAAAAAATGGAAATTTGGCAAACATTTTGAAAATTTTACAATTTTCCAACTTTGAATTTTCATGCCCTTAAATCACAGAGATATGTCACACAAAATACTTAATAGATAACATTTGCCACATGTCTTCTTTACATCAGTACAAATTTGGAACTAATTTTTTTTCATTAGGGAGTTATAAGGGTTAAAAGTTGACCAGCGATTTCTCATTTTTACAACACCATTTTTTTTTTTTAGGGACCACATCACATTTGAAGTCACTTTGAGGGGTCTATATGATAGAAAATAACCAAGTGTGACACCATTCTAAAAACTGCACCCCTCAAGGTGCTCAAAACCACATTCAAGAAGTTTATTGACCCTTCAGGTGCTTCACAGGAATTTTTGGAATGTTTAAAAAATAAAAAAAATAAAAAAATGATGAACATTTAACTTTTTCACAAAAAATTTAATTCAGATCCAATTTTTATTTTCCCAAGGGTAACAGGAGAAATTGGATCCCAAAAGTTGTTGCACAATTTGTCCCGAGTACGCCGATACCCCATATGTGGGGGTAAACCACTGTTTGGGCGCACGGGAGAGCTCGGAAGGGAAGGAGCACCGTTTGACTTTTCAATGCAAAATTGGCTGGAATTGGGATCGTTTGCAGAGCCCCTGATATGCCTAAACAGTGGAAACCCCCACAAGTGACACCATTTTGGAAACTAGACCCCCTAAGGAACTTATCTAGATGTGTCGTGAGCACTTTGAACCCCCAAGTGCTTCACATAAGTTTATTATGTAGAGCCGTAAAGAAGAAAAATCATTTTTTTTTTTTTTAAAAAAAAAAGATCTTTTTGCTTCCAATTTTTTTTATTTTCCCAAGGGTAACAGGAGAAATTGTACCCCAAAAGTTGTTGTGCAATTTGTCCTGAGAATGCTGATACCCCATATGTGGGGGGAACCACCGTTTGGGCACATGGGAGAGCTCGGAAGGGAGGGAGCGCTGTTTTGGAAAGCAGACTTTGATGGAATGTGCCTAAACAGTAGAAACAAACCACAAGTGACCCCATTTTGGAAACTAGACAGCCCAAGGAATTTAACTAGATGTGGTGTGAGAACTTTGAACCCCCAAGTGTTTCACTAAAGTTTATAACGCAGAGCCGTGAAAATTAAAAATCATTTTTTTCCCACAAAAATTATTTTTAGCCCCCAAATTTTTATTTTCCCAAGTGTAACAGGAGAAATTGGACAGCAAAAGTTGTTGTCCAATTTGTCGTGAGTACGCTGATATATGTGGGGGTAAACCACTGTTTGGGCGCACGGCAGAGCTCGGAAGGGAAGGAGCGCCGTTTTACTTTCTCAACGCAGAATTGGCTGGAATTGAGATCGGACGCCATATCGCGTTTGGAGAGCCACTAATGTGCCTAAACAATGGAAACCCCCCAATTCTAACTCGAACACACCCCTATCCCTAATCCCAACCCAAATCACATCCATAACCCTGACACACCCCTAACCCTAATCCCAACTTTAGCCCCAACCCTAATGGGAAAATGGAAATACATTTTTTTATAATTTTTCCCTAACTAAGGGGGTGATAAAGGGGGGTTTGATTTACTATTTATAGAGGGTTTTTATATCGGGTTTTTATGTTGTTTGGCAGCTGTCACACACTAAAAGACGCTTTTTATTGCAAAAAATATTTTTTGCATCACCACATTTTGAGAGCTATAATTTTTCCATATTTTGGCCCCCAGTCATGTGAGGTCTTGTTTTTTGCAGGACAAGTTGACGTTTTTATTGGTACCATTTTCGGGCACATGACATTTTTTGATCGCTTTTTATTATGATTTTTGGGAGGCAGAATGAAAAAAAAAAACAGCAATTCATGAATTTCTTTTGGGTGGGGCGTTTATACCGTTCTGCGTGTGGTAAAATTGATAAAGCAGCTTTATTCTTTGGGTCAGTACAATTACAGCGATACATCATTTAAATCATTTTTTTATGTTTTGGCGCTTTTAGGGTAAGTTCACACAGGGCGTTTTTGCTGCGTTTCTTTATGCTAATTTTCAGCTGCTTTTTACAGTACCAGCAAAGTCTTTGAGATTTTCAGAAATCTCATGCACACACATTGGGTTTTTGTGTGATCAGTATTTTGTGCTTTGCAGCATTTTTTTTTTTAAATAGGGCATGTCACTTCTTTCAGCATTTTTCCAGCGTTTTCCACCCATTGATTTGAATAGATGGTGAAAAAAAGCTGCAAATACGCAAGGTTGACTTTTCTTGCAGCGTATTTGCTGCAGAAAAGTCAAGGAGAGCCGGATATGACGTCACATTCGGCTCTGCTACATCTAGATGGCAGGCTGCATGATGCGTCCATGCAGCCTGTCATCCAGCAGAGCGGACCCAATCCCCATTCACTTGAATGGGGGGCCCGACATTACAGTGTTTGACACGGTGTCAGAAGACGGCGGGAGCGCTCAGCTGTGATCGAAGTTGTACACTTCACCTCCGATCACTGTTGTCAGCTGATGGGACTACTGCTGTTGTCAGCTGATGGGACTACTGCTCTCATCATCTGACCGCTAATTACAGTGACAGTAGGAGAGGTGCATGGGAGTTTTCATCTGCCGATCCTGCGCTATAAATAATAAAAAAAAAAACGGCATGCGTTCCCCCTAATTTTTGATAACCAGCCAGACAAAACTCACAGCTGGGGGCTGCAACCCCCAGCTGTCAGCTTCAGCAAGGCTAGTTATCAAGAATATAGGGGTCCTCACGCTTTTTTTAAAAAAATTATTTCAATAATTTAAAAAAACGGCGTGGGGTTACCCCCATTTTTGACAACCAGCCTGCTAAAGCTCACAGCTGGGGGCTGGTATTCTCAGGCTGGTAAGGGGCCATTGATATAGCCACACCCCGCCTAAAAATAGCAGCCAGCAACTGCCCAGAAAAGACACATCTATTATATGCTCCAATTCTCTTCCCACTTGCCCTGTAGCGATGGCAGGTGGAGTAATGAGGGGCTAATGTCACCTTGCTATTGTAAGGTGACATTAAGACGGCTTAGTAATGGAGAGGCGTCAATAAGACACCTATCCATTACTAATCCTATAGCAGTTAAAGGGTTAAATAAACACACAAATAGTAAGAAAAAAGTATTTTAATGAAATAAAGCACCACACGGTTTTGACCATATTTTTATTGTTTTGCCATTCCATAGCGAAGCCCTCGATTTTCTGTAATAAAAAGAAAATAAAAAAGCAAAAGTAAACTACCGGATCCGTCGTAGTCCGATCTAAAGAGTGTCCCACGCAGAATCTGGGGGAGATAAAGCTTACAAGCGGGAGGGCTGCTAATGGGGAATGAATGAGACGGAGCGGGCGCAGGCTCAGTAACTAGCGGTGACGTCACCGAGCCTGCGCTCCCTCACTGCCTGACCTGAGGGAACCTCTGCACCGTGGGAAAATGCCAGTGAAGAGGATACCGCAGGTAATCTTATGGATCTATTCTATCAATCTATATATTCATTTTATCTATTCTATCTACAGGAAGTTGTTTTTTCTCTGTGTGCACTCAACTTTATTGGCATGCACAAAGAGAAAAAAACGCATGAAAAAAAGCACCAAAAACACGACAAAAACGCAGCAAAAAAACGCACCAGAAACGCACCTAAGGCTACTTTCACACTTCCGTCTTTAGCCAAGCGTTGCAATGCGTCGTTCTGTTGAAAAAACACATCCTGCAAAGTTGCCCACAGGATGCGTTTTTTCCCCATAGACTTGTATTAGGCTACTTTCACACTAGCATCGGGCACTGCACGTCGCAATGCGTCGTTGCGGAGAAAAAACGCATCCTGCAAAGTTGCCCGCAGGATGCGGTTTTTTTTCCATAGACTTTTATTAGCGATGCAGTTGCGTCGTGTTTTGGCGGACCGCCGCCACAAAAAAAAGTTACATGTAACTTTTTTTGTGCGTCGAGACCGCTATTTTCAACCGCGCATGCGCGGCCGAAACTCCGCCCCCATCCTCCCCGGACCTTGCAATGGGGCAGCGGAAGCATTGTAAGACTGCTTCCGCTGCCCACGTCGGGCATTTTTTTTCACAGTATGCGTCGGTACCTTGGGCCAACGCAGCGCGACGGCCCCGTACTGACGCTAGTGCGAAAGCAGCTTTACCGATGCATCGCGCGTATGGACAAACGTTCCATACGTCGTGCACTGGATGCGTCGGTACGCTGGCGCTTAGCGGCGGCCGCGTACCGACAGAAATGTGGAAGAAGCCTAAACCTGCGTTTTTGGGGCAGCTTCTTTCCTGACACGATGATCAGCTTTTGCTGCAGAAAAAATAATAATTGTTTATGCATTGCTTTATTCTGAGAGCTATAACTTTTGTATTTTTTCACTGATGACGCTGTATGGAGGCTCGTTTTTTGCAGGACAAGATGACGTTTTCAGCGGTACCATGTTTATTTATATCCGTCTTTTTGATCGCGTGTTATTCTACTTTTTGTTCGGCGGTATGATGGTAACGCATTGTTTTTTTTGCAAACACTGTATTTTTCTATTAAATTTCTAAGTTTGTGCAAAGATATCATCATGATATAACCTGGACCATTAGGAGGGTTATACATGGCTTTACCAGGCCATAGTATAACCCATCTATTAAGGGTTAAGCTTAGCGGGAATAGTCCTCCCGCCAAGCTTTCCCGGTATTTTTGACTGGTAGATTGGTGGAGGCAGCACGTTGTGGGCGAAGTAAAGCTTTTTCCCCAGCGACGGCCATTGATAGGGCAATCTATTTGGTAAATACAGGAGTGCTGGGGGGAGAAGAAGAGGCAGCGATGAGGGGTTTGTTATTCCCCATCGCTGCCCCTCCCTCCCTTACGTTTTGCTTGGTCACGGGCCTGGGGTAAGTTGTTCAGGGAACTGAATGGACATGTTTTTGGAGTTGGTTACCGGGCTTGAAGCTTTGGCTGAGCAGCATTTGATTAGAAGTTTAGAGTTTGGTATGTTCATTTTTAATGAAGGCCGTGGCCAAATAATTTCCAACCAAGTCAACGTGTCTTGTGCTGCTAAGGATCTTTTACAGGGCCTGGCTGTGTAATGCCATGTATTATGCCACAAGATAACGTGATGTGCTGGACATACCACCATGGAGGAGCGTTGTGCGCCTCTTTTTTAAATGTCATGTCTATATATTCCCGCATTATTACAAGCTGTACCCTATCATTGTGGTTTGTCCTGATGAAGAGGTATGATCATCTCGAAACGCATTGACAAATAAAACCGCATCTGGTCTCCTATTGTATTTTGGATTCTCGGCGATGCGAGTTTCTTATCTACTTCCATGTCCAAGTTTGTAACTTAAGAGTAATGGCACTTTTAGGGCTCGCTCACACCACCACTTTATCGGTCCAAGTGCGATCAGACAAAACATTGGATTGCACTCTAACCAATACTAGTTTATGAGGACGGGCACATGTCAGATTTTTTTTTTTTTTACTCTGACTGCACTCACATGTCATCCAAGTACAGTCTTAAATCATCAGACTGCACTTGGATGACATCTGAGTGCAATTCGATTTTGGCTCACTGACACAATGGAGAAGATGGGAGAAATTTTGCTCTCCATCTACTCCTCCGAGGGAATCGAATTACACTGTGCCGATATTCTGATCAGAGTTTGATTATTAGTGTCATTTGCATAACTGGCTTGACTCTCTCATGAGAGAATCTATAGTCCTGTGATCCTAGCCTTAGACTGGTCGATATTTGGGAACGAGCGTTCCCAGGAACACTAGTGCCCAAGAACACTGGCCAAATTAAACAGGCTCCCAGATCACCCAACAAATAAGCAAAGAGCATGTTTGTCATGCAAAATATTTAGTCCTGCTTAAAAAAAAAAAAATTGTCCCGTGTAACTAAATTATGTGTTGGCGATAACATACAATATACATAATATTCTATGCGCACAGAACGATCTCATTAACGATTGTTCTGTGCACATGGAAGTGTAAACGGCCAGTCTAAACCGAGTGACTACATGGAGCCTAAGAATATTGTACTGTAGCTATCGGTACCACAACCCGAGTGTGTCCTGATCTACCAATAGCTCCACGTGTATGGAGACAACGAAGGCTGCCATTGCCGCTAGATTCTGGCCTGCGGATGCTCTGGGAATAGGTTACATTTCTTTTGGGGAATTCTATTTTTTCTCCCAAGATAAGGCTTCCCTTAGAATTTGGCGACATAGACAAAGTAGAAATTGGAATATGAACTATATTGTGAAGAAATTTTTTTTTTTTCATGACTTGGGAAATATTGCACAATTGCTTCAGACCTCTGTAATTCTTCAACAATAGCAAAACAGCTGTAGACGTTACTAGGGACTAAAATCTACAGAGTCTAAACAGCAAGATCTGCTATAGGTATTATTTCTGGGGGCTGTTTTTTGATCGACGTCCATAGAAGTTCAAATTGTGTGGATGCAGATAAAAGTCAATATGGCTCTTGAATTGTCCAACTAGCCCCTAACTAGTCCATGGGAATCAGCCGTGAAGGTCTACTACATAGTTTACTGTTGTCACCTTGTTGCCAATGTAACCTGCTTTTATAGTAGTAAAAAAAATGCATTAATTGGCAATAAACCACATACTTACACGCACTAAGGACATTTTTCCCAAGGAAACTTTCCACTACGGAGCTGCTGCAATAGGAAATGCAGTGGTGGATTCAGCTATTCAACCCTGTTTTGTAAAGGGTTAATATTCGCAGTATAAATTAAAATGCAAATCCACATTTTAAGTCAATCTATGGTGCAGATTATCTCTGCAGCGGGAGGATGATCTTTTGGGAAATGACATCCCCAATTCTGCTACTAATCAATACCCTATGGATTTTCTCTGGCATAAGATCTGCTGTATACACACTGACAGACCGCACGGAACTGTATAGCAAAGGGAAGGGGCCAATACTGTACCTCTTGAAGGCCTCTGATGGATTTCGTTCACATTCTCCAGGCTGTAAAAGTTTTTGGACTGAGGGCTCACTCAATTTATCCTCAAATCCCGGCATGAGCCCTCCTTGACAAATCTGCTCAACCAGTGCCCTGATGAAGTTTCCCACGCAAAGTGTATCGGAGTCTTGTGCCTTGCAAAAATGGCAGGCCAAGACCTGGCGGTGCAAGCCCCTTTGTAAACCCGCAGGGGAACTTGGCCACAGCAATTCTGTACTCAGAGCTGTTTTCCCACTGCCAGGGCCGCCAACAAAGAGTAATCCCCAGGCGGTGCCCTTGCCAGTGCTGCCTCCGTTGCTGCCAGAGTTTGCCACCAGGGACAGTTTGTTTGCTGTGCTGGAGGTGCAGGTGGTCTTCTCCTGCAGACAGTGCTGGAGCTTGTGGAAGATCCATTCCCTGCAGTAGAACGGTTTCCCCTGCAGCAAACTCGTCTGAGCCATTGTAGCTATTGGTCGGGAATCTGAACTCTCACACCGAAGCGTGTTACTTTAGGAGAATAAGCCTCGGGGCGAAAACTAGAGAGGAATTCCAGTAGTGACATATCCCAAACAAGAAAGGGCAGTGGAATGCAGGGGAATTCAATGGTTCCAGTAGATGTCACCACGCAGAGAGAGGTCGCTCACAATTCTCCATGCTTCTTCCTCCATCTTACTAAGGACCACTGAGAAGATCGCTGGTCAGAGTTCTGCGCACTTCCAAGAGTAATGCTGTTCAGATGGTTCACAAAGTCAAGTCCTCTCATCACTGCATCTGGACTTCATAGAAAGGAGCATTCCTTCTGCACAAGGAGGACACAATACATCTGGAGAAAGGGAGGGGGAAAAGACAGCCGTTATTAGGATGTACTACAGCCAACTGCTCATCACATGCTATGGTTCACACACAAGCACCATTTCAGTAACTTTATTTCAAAGAGAACAAAGGGCAGAGTGTACTTCTGACATATTCAGATCCCATGAATAGTAGCAGAAGTATAACAAAACAGACATTATAACATATAGTCTATGAGACCATGTGATCGGAGTTGTCTTGGACTAGCATACTGTACTCCTGACCCCTCCTAGGAATATAAGATTGATAGGAGACACTGTGCCCAAATTGATAATATGAAATCTGCTCCAGCAGCAGCAGATGTAAGCAATAAAAGTAGTTGAACATCGCAGGTTCATACATTGTTTGTTGCCCACTGCCACACACTGCAATTGGTCTCCCACTCAGATGATAGGCGAGAGTGGACATCAATGTGTTAGTTTGAGGCAACCGCTTTGTCATCAACCAGAATGGTTGTCATCAATGATCTTCAGGATCTTACCACTGCCCTGCATCCTGGCTTCCTGCCTGACATTTTAGTTTCTGGCTCGAACTATGTGCTTTCCAATGCTATAAACAGAGGCAGCATCACAGCAGAGCAGTGACACACATTGGCCACATCCAGTGATCCGCCGAGCATTAGAGCAGCGATTACAAGCACTCTAGAAAAGATCTGGTTAGTGCTGTGCTCCTTGTCTCGGAGACTGTCCACATCCGACACAAGCATTAGAGCAGCGATTACAAGCACTCTAGAAAAGATTTGGTTAGTTCTGCGCTCCTTGTCTCGGAGACTGTCCACATCTGACACAAGCATTAAGGTACCTTCACACTAAGCGACGCTGCAGCGATACAGACAACGATGCCGATCGCTGCAGCGATACAGACAACGATGCCGATCGCTGCAGCGTCGCTGTTTAATCGCTGTGTGGTCGCTGGAGAGCTGTCACACAGACGGCTCTCCAGCGACGAACGATGCCGAAGTCCCCTGGTAACCAGGGTAAACATCGGGTTACTAAGCGCAGGGCCGCGCTTAGTAACCCGATGTTTACCCTGGTTACAATTGTAAAAGTAAAAAAAAAAAACACTTGTATCACTTATTGGGCTGCTTGCTGCAGTTTTGATACAATCACTATTTTATCTTTTGCAGATCTACCTGAATGCTGAGCTTTGTATAACCCTGTACACATCATTGACTGGCAGCTGTGTACACTGTGCATAGGCAGAAAGTTGACAATGAGAGATGGGGGTGCGGGCGGGCTTATTCAGAACTCATGAATATGGAGGACAACATGGCAGTAGGTTTACTAGTCCTGCAGTGATAATCTCCTGCTGATAAAATATCAAAACTACAGCAAGCAGCTCAATAAGTGACACATTCCTGGAATCAGGGCATGTGTTTCTACATTATGCTGCTCTCATTATGTGACAGATTCCCTTTAAGAGATATCCCCGAGGTTTAATATGTGGGATCACCCAACAGATATAAATAAACACCAGATTCCTAATGATCTCGACATCATGAGGACTTCACAAGCAGGATCCTCAGTAAGAAAGGTTCTAATTCTCCACTGTCCTCCAGTCTTCAGCAAAGCACGAGTTCACTACTACGGTAATGCCTATAACTAATGGGGAATCTATGGGAAATTTCCGTGCGGCTTCCCGGCAAAATGGAAAATGCTATTTGTGCTGCCTGATACATAAGTGTGGGTCACAGCTGTGGGGTCAGCGGTATACCCTGTGCTATGATAATTCCATGTATCAGAACATTAGTGTACTTTATATCTGCAGCATAGACAATAGGACGCGTGCAATAACGTTCTTATATAATTATAGAGAAAGTGAGTAGCCATAACAATAGCAAGTGTATGGATGACGAAGGCTGGAGCCGTATTAGCCTGTACACTGTGATATATGCCCAGGCATCAGACAGCACCACACTGGTCAGGTCTCTCTATAAATCGGCCCACCTAATTACAGACTGGGGTTATGTGTAAAATGGGGGCAGACAGGAGCGAGGAACACTGTCCATAGCATCCAAACACCAGCGTTCCTTCATCTCATCCATCACCAGGACAAATCCTTCTGGAAATGAGGACGACTGTCAAATGCCCAGCTAAAGCTAAACTTAGGGACGGCCGCCATGCCACTGCTGCACCCGCTGAGCCCTCGGCCATATGGATGGGGGGCTCATGTAATGCCCTGTAACAATGAGTATTCAGCACAGGTATCACTGCCGGCATCTCACAGAAACAGTTTACAAATTGAACTCAAACCAACAGCGGATTTCAATAGGAAAAATCTTGTCAGCCCTCCACAGGTCAATAATGGGAAGGAAGCGGCCTCCTTACTGGCACTGTATGGGGGGCAGCGATTTCACTCAAAACATCACTGTATAGGAACCCTAGGTATTCTGCGTGTCAGAGGGGCTTGTCAGGTCACAGATTGCTTTTAACTTGCAAAAAGGCAGCTGGCATCTGGTGGGCCGCGTGCCACCATTACACTTTATACACGTGCCCTTTATGAAGAGACCTGTGCACACATTAGCAAACTAGCGCAAAGCTGCTGTCACTTTCAGAAATAAGAAAATCTACGTGTTCAGAGGTCAGCAGTATCATGCGGGTGGACAACAGATGCCAGCAGTGCTTGCATACATGGTAAGTGACAGCTGCCCCTCTGCTCACTCGTAACAGGCTGGCATGGAACACACAAACCGGACACTGACCCTGGTGCCAGTCCACGACATACAGATATACTGTGGTCTCATGTCAGTACAACGCCCGACAGTAAGCGACATTAGGGTCAGGAGCACTCCTGCCTGGCATCACCCGTCCCCAGCACTCCTGCCTGGCATCACCCGTCCCCAGCACTCCTGCCTGGCATCACCCGTCCCCACACTCCTGCCTGGCATCACCCGTCCCCAGCACTCCTGCCTGGCATCACCCGTCCCCAGCACTCCTGCCTGGCATCACCCGTCCCCAGCGCTCCTGCCTGGCATCACCCGTCTCCAGCGCTCCTGCCTGGCATCACCCTTCTCTGTCTCCTGCCTGGCATCACCCGTCTCCAGCGCTCCTGCCTGGCATCACCCTTCTCTGTCCCCAGCGCTCCTGCCTGGCATCACCCATACCCAGCACTCCTGCCTGGCATCACCCTTCTCTCTGTCTCCTGCCTGGCATCACCCTTCTGTCTCCTGCCTGGCATCACCCTTCTGTCTCCTGCCTGGCATCACCCTTCTGTCTCCTGCCTGGCATCACCCTTCTGTCTCCTGCCTGGCATCACCCTTCTCTCTGTCTCCTGCCTGGCATCACCCTTCTCTCTGTCTCCTGCCTGGCATCACCCTTCTCTCTGTCTCCTGCCTGGCATCACCCTTCTCTCTGTCTCCTGCCTGGCAACACCTTTCTCTCTGTCTCCTGCCTGGCATCACCTTTCTCTCTGTCTCCTGCCTGGCATCACCCTTCTCTCTGTCTCCTGCCTGGCATCACCCTTCTCTCTGTCTCCTGCCTGGCATCACCCTTCTCTCTGTCTCCTGCCTGGCATCACCCTTCTCTCTGTCTCCTGCCTGGCATCACCCTTCTCTCTGTCTCCTGCCTGGCATCACCCTTCTCTCTGTCTCCTGCCTGGCATCACCCTTCTCTCTGTCTCCTGCCTGGCATCACCCTTCTCTCTGTCTCCTGCCTGGCATCACCCTTCTCTCTGTCTCCTGCCTGGCATCACCCTTCTCTCTGTCTCCTGCCTGGCATCACCCTTCTCTCTGTCTCCTGCCTGGAATCACCCTTCTCTCTGTCTCCTGCCTGGAATCACCCTTCTCTCTGTCTCCTGCCTGGCATCACCCTTCTCTCTGTCTCCTGCCTGGCATCACCCTTCTCTCTGTCTCCTGCCTGGCATCACCTTTCTCTCTGTCTCCTGCCTGGCATCACCTTTCTCTCTGTCTCCTGCCTGGCATCACCCTTCTCTCTGTCTCCTGCCTGGCATCACCTTTCTCTCTGTCTCCTGCCTGGCATCACCTTTCTCTCTGTCTCCTGCCTGGCATCACCCTTCTCTCTGTCTCCTGCCTGGCATCACCTTTCTCTCTGTCTCCTGCCTGGCATCACCCTTCTCTCTGTCTCCTGCCTGGAATCACCCTTCTCTCTGTCTCCTGCCTGGCATCACCCTTCTCTCTGTCTCCTGCCTGGCATCACCCTTCTCTCTGTCTCCTGCCTGGCATCACCCTTCTCTCTGTCTCCTGCCTGGCATCACCCTTCTCTCTGTCTCCTGCCTGGAATCACCCTTCTCTCTGTCTCCTGCCTGGCATCACCCTTCTCTCTGTCTCCTGCCTGGCATCACCCTTCTCTCTGTCTCCTGCCTGGCATCACCCTTCTCTCTGTCTCCTGCCTGGCATCACCTTTCTCTCTGTCTCCTGCCTGGCATCACCCTTCTCTCTGTCTCCTGCCTGGAATCACCCTTCTCTCTGTCTCCTGCCTGGCATCACCCTTCTCTCTGTCTCCTGCCTGGCATCACCTTTCTCTCTGTCTCCTGCCTGGCATCACCCTTCTCTCTGTCTCCTGCCTGGCATCACCCGTGCTTGCTCGGTTGCGCTGTACCCACTCCAGCAGAGGTGGCAGGATACAGCTGCGGCACAGCCCTGTGACAGATGCCCCCTCACCCCTAGGGGGAAAGTACGAAGAGTTCTGGGGAAACTTGCAGCAGCGGGTGAAGCGGCAGTGTGAGGGCTCGGGGATGTGGCAGCGGCTGGGAGCTGCCCTGCCAGCGGTGGACGTGGGCTGCGCTCTGGCCGTTTATGACCCCCTTCCTCCCCTTCCTGTGGGAGCCGCGCAGACCCACGTCCACAGCACACAGCGGCAGCAGAGCGGGGCGGACCTGGGGCGCAGTCACCCAGTCTCCGGTGCCCGCCGTGCCGCCACAGTGCCAGTGCAGGTGACTCGTGGCGCGCACCACTAGAGACAGCACTCACGGACGGGGTGTCTCCCCACATACCGGCCGCCGGTCCCAGCGCTCCTCTCCCCGGGGTGCTCGCTCTTTGTTTCCCCTCTTTCTCGGGTTCACAGTCTGGCTGTGCAGCGGCCGCTCCTCCCAGAGAGTCGGGGGTCTCCGCCTACAAACAGCAGGAGGGGAACACGGCCATACAACTAGCTGCAAGCAGAGGACACTCTGCCGTGGCCGCACCCACCGGTGACGTCACGGCTCCCAGCCACATTCCCGTCTCCACTGTCTGGACAGCGGCCAGCGACTCCTCGGTGCATCTTGGGAGTTGTAGTTCAGCCGACTGTGCGGCGGCTAGCCGCGTCACGTGACCCGGCGTCCTGGTGTAACCCCCTCTGTGGACAGAACTAAATGGGCTCACTGGGGACAGAGCTAACTGGGGGCTCACTGGGGACAGAACTAAATGGGCTCACTGGGGACAGAACTAACTGGGCTCACTGGGGACAGAGCTAACTGGGGGCTCACTGGGGACAGAACTAAATGGGGGCTCACTGGGGACTGAACTAAATGGGGGCTCACTGGGGACAGAACTAAATGGGCTCACTGGGGACAGAACTAAATGGGGGCTCACTGGGGACAGAACTAAATGGGGGCTCACTGGGGACTGAACTAAATGGGGCTCACTGGGGACAGAACTAAATGGGGGCTCACTGGGGACAGAACTAAATGGGGCTCACTGGGGACAACTAAATGGGGGCTCACTGGGGACAGAACTAAATGGGGCTCACTGGGGACAGAACTAAATGGGGGCTCACTGGGGACAGAACTAAATGGGGGCTCACTGGGGACAGAACTAAATGGGGCTCACTGGGGACAGAACTAAATGGGGGCTCACTGGGGACTGAACTAAATGGGGCTCACTGGGGACAGAACTAAATGGGGGCTCACTGGGGACAGAACTAAATGGGGGCTCACTGGGGACAGAACTAAATGGGGCTCACTGGGGACAGAACTAAATGGGGGCTCACTGGGGACTGAACTAAATGGGGCTCACTGGGGACAGAACTAAATGGGGGCTCACTGGGGACAGAACTAAATGGGGGCTCACTGGGGACAGAACTAAATGGGGCTCACTGGGGACAACTAAATGGGGGCTCACTGGGGACAGAACTAAATGGGGCTCACTGGGGACAGAACTAAATGGGGGCTCACTGGGGACAGAACTAAATGGGGGCTCACTGGGGACAGAACTAAATGGGGCTCACTGGGGACAGAACTAAATGGGGCTCACTGGGGACAGAACTAAATGGGGGCTCACTGGGGACAGAACTAAATGGGGGCTCACTGGGGACAGAACTAAATGGGGGCTCACTGGGGACTGAACTAAATGGGGCTCACTGGGGACAGAACTAAATGGGGGCTCACTGGGGACAGAACTAAATGGGGGCTCACTGGGGACAGAACTAAATGGGGCTCACTGGGGACAACTAAATGGGGGCTCACTGGGGACAGAACTAAATGGGGCTCACTGGGGACAGAACTAAATGGGGGCTCACTGGGGACAGAACTAAATGGGGGCTCACTGGGGACAGAACTAAATGGGGCTCACTGGGGACAGAACTAAATGGGGCTCACTGGGGACAGAACTAAATGGGGGCTCACTGGGGACAGAACTAAATGGGGGCTCACTGGGGACAGAACTAAATGGGGCTCACTGGGGACAACTAAATGGGGGCTCACTGGGGACAGAACTAAATGGGGCTCACTGGGGACAGAACTAAATGGGGCTCACTGGGGACAGAACTAAATGGGGGCTCACTGGGGACAGAACTAAATGGGGGCTCACTGGGGACAGAACTAAATTGGGCTCACTGGGGACAACTAAATGGGGGCTCACTGGGGACAGAACTAAATGGGGCTCACTGGGGACAGAACTAAATGGGGCTCACTGGGGACAGAACTAAATGGGGGCTCACTGGGGACAGAACTAAATGGGGGCTCACTGGGGACAGAACTAAATGGCTCACTGGGGACAGAACTAAATGGGGGCTCACTGGGGACAGAACTAAATGGGGGCTCACTGGGGACAGAACTAAATGGGGCTCACTGGGGACAACTAAATGGGGGCTCACTGGGGACAGAACTAAATGGGGCTCACTGGGGACAGAACTAAATGGGGCTCACTGGGGACAGAACTAAATGGGGGCTCACTGGGGACAGAACTAAATGGGGGCTCACTGGGGACAGAACTAAATGGGGCTCACTGGGGACAGAACTAAATGGGGGCTCACTGGGGACAGAACTAAATGGGGCTCACTGGGGACAGAACTAAATGGGGTTTCACTGGGGCCAGAACTAAATGGGGCTCACTGGAGACAGAACTAAATGGGGGCTCACTGGGGCCAGAACTAAATGGGGGCTCACTGGGGACAGAACTAAATGGGGCTCACTGGGGACAGAACTAAATGGGGGCTCACTGGGGACAGAACTAAATGGGGCTCACTGGAGACAGAACTAAATGGCTCACTGGGGACAGAACTAAATGGGGGCTCACTGGGGACAGAACTAAATGGGGGCTCACTGGGGACAGAACTAAATGGGGCTCACTGGGGACTGAACTAAATGGGGGCTCACTGGGGACAGAACTAAATGGGGGCTCACTGGGGACAGAACTAAATGGGGCTCACTGGGGACAGAACTAAATGGGGGCTCACTGGGGACAGAACTAAATGGGGGCTCACTGGGGACAGAACTAAATGGGGGCTCACTGGGGACAGAACTAAATGGGGCTCACTGGGGACAGAACTAAATGGGGGCTCACTGGGGACAGAACTAAATGGGGGCTCACTGGGGACAGAACTAAATGGGGGCTCACTGGGGACAGAACTAAATGGGGCTCACTGGGGACAGAACTAAATGGGGGCTCACTGGGGACAGAACTAAATGGGGGCTCACTGGGGACAGAACTAAATGGGGCTCACTGGAGACAGAACTAAATGGCTCACTGGGGACAGAACTAAATGGGGGCTCACTGGGGACAGAACTAAATGGGGGCTCACTGGGGACAGAACTAAATGGAGCTCACTGGGGACTGAACTAAATGGGGGCTCACTGGGGACAGAACTAAATGGGGGCTCACTGGGGACAGAACTAAATGGCGCTCACTGGGGACAGAACTAAATGGGGGCTGTTATGGTTCTCAATGGCAAGAGAACATAGCCCAGCAAACATAAGAACTAGCTCTTGGAAGGATGGAAACTAAACTGACCATGAACTAAACCTGTCGCACAACTAACAGTAGCCGGGTAGCGTAGCCTGCGTTTTATCCCTAGACGCCCAGCGCCGGCCGGAGGACTAACTAATCCTGGCAGAGGAAAATATAGTCCTGGCTCACCTCTAGAGAAATTTCCCCGAAAGGCAGACAGAGGCCCCCACAAATATTGGCGGTGATTTTAGATGAAATGACAAACGTAGTATGAAAATAGGTTTAGCAAAATTGAGGTCCGCTTACTAGATAGCAGGAAGACAGAAAGGGCACTTTCATGGTCAGCTGAAAACCCTATCAAAACACCATCCTGAAATTACTTTAAGACTCTAGTATTAACTCATAACATCAGAGTGGCAATTTCAGATCACAAGAGCTTTCCAGACACAGAAACGAAACTACAGCTGTGAACTGGAACTAAATGCAAAAACAAACAAGGACAAAAGTCCAACTTAGCTGGGAGTTGTCTAGCAGCAGGAACATGCACAGAAAGGCTTCTGATTACAATGTTGACCGGCATGGAAGTGACAGAGGAGCAAGGCTAAATAGCGACTCCCACATCCTGATGGAAACAGGTGAACAGAGAGGATGATGCACACCAGTTCAATTCCACCAGTGGCCACCGGGGGAGCCCAAAATCCAATTTCACAACAGTACCCCCCCCTCAAGGAGGGGGCACCGAACCCTCACCAGAACCACCAGGGCGATCAGGATGAGCCCTATGAAAGGCACGGACCAAATCGGAGGCATGAACATCAGAGGCAGTCACCCAAGAATTATCCTCCTGACCGTATCCCTTCCATTTGACCAGATACTGGAGTTTCCGTCTGGAAACACGGGAGTCCAAGATTTTTTCCACAACGTACTCCAACTCGCCCTCAACCAACACCGGAGCAGGAGGCTCAACGGAAGGCACAACCGGTACCTCATACCTGCGCAATAATGACCGATGAAAAACATTATGAATAGAAAAAGATGCAGGGAGGTCCAAACGGAAGGACACAGGGTTAAGAATCTCCAATATCTTGTACGGGCCGATGAACCGAGGCTTAAACTTGGGAGAAGAAACCCTCATAGGGACAAAACGAGAAGACAACCACACCAAGTCCCCAACACAAAGCCGAGGACCAACCCGACGCCGGCGGTTGGCAAAAAGCTGAGTCTTCTCCTGGGACAACTTCAAATTGTCCACTACCTGCCCCCAAATCTGATGCAACCTCTCCACCACAGCATCCACTCCAGGACAATCCGAAGATTCCACCTGACCAGAAGAAAATCGAGGATGAAACCCCGAATTACAGAAAAAGGGAGACACCAAGGTGGCAGAGCTGGCCCGATTATTGAGGGCAAACTCCGCTAAAGGCAAAAAAGCAACCCAATCATCCTGATCTGCAGACACAAAACACCTCAAATATGTCTCCAAGGTCTGATTCGTCCGCTCGGTCTGGCCATTAGTCTGAGGATGGAAAGCAGACGAGAAAGACAAATCTATGCCCATCCTAGCACAGACTGCTCGCCAAAATCTAGACACGAATTGGGTACCTCTGTCAGAAACGATATTCTCCGGAATACCATGCAAACGGACCACATTTTGAAAAAACAGAGGAACCAACTCGGAAGAAGAAGGCAACTTAGGCAGGGGAACCAAATGGACCATCTTAGAGAAACGATCACACACCACCCAGATGACAGACATCTTCTGAGAAACAGGAAGATCCGAAATAAAATCCATCGAGATGTGCGTCCAGGGCCTCTTCGGGATAGGCAAGGGCAACAACAATCCACTAGCCCGAGAACAACAAGGCTTGGCCCGAGCACAAACGTCACAAGACTGCACAAAGCCTCGCACATCTCGAGACAGGGAAGGCCACCAGAAGGACCTTGCCACCAAATCCCTGGTACCAAAGATTCCAGGATGACCTGCCAACGCAGAAGAATGAACCTCAGAAATGACTTTACTGGTCCAATCATCAGGAACAAACAGTCTACCAGGTGGGCAACGATCAGGTCTATCCGCCTGAAACTCCTGCAAGGCCCGCCGCAGGTCTGGAGAAACGGCAGACAATATCACTCCATCCTTAAGGATACCTGTAGGTTCAGAATTACCAGGGGAGTCAGGCTCAAAACTCCTAGAAAGGGCATCCGCCTTAACATTCTTAGAACCCGGCAGGTAGGACACCACAAAATCAAACCGAGAGAAAAACAACGACCAGCGCGCCTGTCTAGGATTCAGGCGTCTGGCGGACTCAAGATAAATTAGATTTTTGTGGTCAGTCAATACCACCACCTGATGTCTAGCCCCCTCAAGCCAATGACGCCACTCCTCAAAAGCCCACTTCATGGCCAAAAGCTCCCGATTCCCAACATCATAATTCCGCTCGGCGGGCGAAAATTTACGCGAGAAAAAAGCACAAGGTCTCATCACGGAGCAATCGGAACTTCTCTGCGACAAAACCGCCCCAGCTCCGATTTCAGAAGCGTCGACCTCAACCTGAAAAGGAAGAGCAACATCAGGCTGACGCAACACAGGGGCGGAAGAAAAGCGGCGCTTAAGCTCCCGAAAGGCCTCCACAGCAGCAGGGGACCAATCAGCAACATCAGCACCCTTCTTAGTCAAATCAGTCAATGGTTTAACAACATCAGAAAAACCAGCAATAAATCGACGATAAAAGTTAGCAAAGCCCAAAAATTTCTGAAGACTCTTAAGAGAAGAGGGTTGCGTCCAATCACAAATAGCCTGAACCTTGACAGGATCCATCTCGATGGAAGAGGGGGAAAAAATATATCCCAAAAAGGAAATCTTCTGAACCCCAAAAACGCACTTAGAACCCTTCACACACAAGGAATTAGACCGCAAAACCTGAAAAACCCTCCTTACCTGCTGGACATGAGAGTCCCAGTCATCCGAAAAAATCAAAATATCATCCAGATACACAATCATAAATTTATCCAAATAATCACGGAAAATGTCATGCATAAAGGACTGAAAGACTGAAGGGGCATTTGAAAGACCAAAAGGCATCACCAAATACTCAAAGTGGCCCTCGGGCGTATTAAATGCGGTTTTCCACTCATCCCCCTGCTTAATTCGCACCAAATTATACGCCCCACGGAGATCTATCTTAGAGAACCACTTGGCCCCCTTTATGCGAGCAAACAAATCAGTCAGCAGTGGCAACGGATATTGATATTTAACCGTGATTTTATTCAAAAGCCGATAATCAATGCACGGCCTCAAAGAGCCATCTTTCTTAGCCACAAAGAAAAAACCGGCTCCTAAGGGAGATGACGAAGGACGAATATGTCCCTTTTCCAAGGACTCCTTTATATATTCTCGCATAGCAGCATGTTCAGGCACAGACAGATTAAATAAACGACCCTTAGGGTATTTACTACCCGGAATCAAATCTATGGCACAATCGCACTCCCGGTGCGGAGGTAATGAACCAAGCTTAGGTTCTTCAAAAACGTCACGATATTCAGTCAAGAATTCAGGAATCTCAGAGGGAATAGATGATGAAATGGAAACCACAGGTACGTCCCCATGCGTCCCCTTACATCCCCAGCTTAACACAGACATAGCTTTCCAGTCAAGGACTGGGTTATGAGATTGCAGCCATGGCAATCCAAGCACCAACACATCATGTAGGTTATACAGCACAAGAAAGCGAATAATCTCCTGGTGATCCGGATTAATCCGCATAGTTACTTGTGTCCAGTATTGTGGTTTATTGCTAGCCAATGGGGTGGAGTCAATCCCCTTCAGGGGTATAGGAGTTTCAAGAGGCTCCAAATCATACCCACAGCGTTTGGCAAAGGACCAATCCATAAGACTCAAAGCGGCGCCAGAGTCGACATAGGCATCCGCGGTAATAGATGATAAAGAACAAATCAGGGTCACAGATAGAATAAACTTAGACTGTAAAGTGCCAATTGAAACAGACTTATCAAGCTTCTTAGTATGCTTAGAACATGCTGATATAACATGAGTTGAATCACCACAATAGAAGCACAACCCATTTTTTCGTCTAAAATTCTGCCGTTCACTTCTGGACAGAATTCTATCACATTGCATATTCTCTGGCGTCTTCTCAGTAGACACCGCCAAATGGTGCACAGGTTTGCGCTCCCGCAGACGCCTATCGATCTGGATAGCCATTGTCATGGACTCATTCAGACCCGCAGGCACAGGGAACCCCACCATAACATCCTTAATGGCATCAGAGAGACCCTCTCTGAAATTCGCCGCCAGGGCGCACTCATTCCACTGAGTAAGCACAGCCCATTTACGGAATTTCTGGCAGTATATTTCAGCTTCGTCTTGCCCCTGAGATAGGGACATCAAGGCCTTTTCCGCCTGAAGTTCTAACTGAGGTTCCTCATAAAGCAACCCCAAGGCCAGAAAAAACGCATCCACATTGAGCAACGCAGGATCCCCTGGAGCCAATGCAAAAGCCCAATCCTGAGGGTCGCCCCGGAGCAAGGAAATCACAATCCTGACCTGCTGAGCAGGATCTCCAGCAGAGCGAGATTTCAGGGACAAAAACAACTTGCAATTATTTTTGAAATTTTGAAAGCAAGATCTATTCCCCGAGAAAAATTCCGGCAAAGGAATTCTAGGTTCAGATATAGGAACATGAACAGCAAAATCTTGTAAATTTTGAACTTTCGTGGTGAGATTATTCAAACCTGCAGCTAAACTCTGAATATCCATTTTAAACAGGTGAACACAGAGCCATTCCAGGATTAGAAGGAGAGAGAGAGAGAAAGGCTGCAATATAGGCAGACTTGCAAGATATTCAATTACAAGCACACTCAGAACTGAAGGAAAAAAAAAAAAAAAAAAAAATCTTCAGCAGACTTCTCTTTTCTCTCCTTTCTCTGTCAATTAATTTAACCCTTTTTTTTTGGGCCGGTCAAACTGTTATGGTTCTCAATGGCAAGAGAACATAGCCCAGCAAACATAAGAACTAGCTCTTGGAAGGATGGAAACTAAACTGACCATGAACTAAACCTGTCGCACAACTAACAGTAGCCGGGTAGCGTAGCCTGCGTTTTATCCCTAGACGCCCAGCGCCGGCCGGAGGACTAACTAATCCTGGCAGAGGAAAATATAGTCCTGGCTCACCTCTAGAGAAATTTCCCCGAAAGGCAGACAGAGGCCCCCACAAATATTGGCGGTGATTTTAGATGAAATGACAAACGTAGTATGAAAATAGGTTTAGCAAAATTGAGGTCCGCTTACTAGATAGCAGGAAGACAGAAAGGGCACTTTCATGGTCAGCTGAAAACCCTATCAAAACACCATCCTGAAATTACTTTAAGACTCTAGTATTAACTCATAACATCAGAGTGGCAATTTCAGATCACAAGAGCTTTCCAGACACAGAAACGAAACTACAGCTGTGAACTGGAACTAAATGCAAAAACAAACAAGGACAAAAGTCCAACTTAGCTGGGAGTTGTCTAGCAGCAGGAACATGCACAGAAAGGCTTCTGATTACAATGTTGACCGGCATGGAAGTGACAGAGGAGCAAGGCTAAATAGCGACTCCCACATCCTGATGGAAACAGGTGAACAGAGAGGATGATGCACACCAGTTCAATTCCACCAGTGGCCACCGGGGGAGCCCAAAATCCAATTTCACAACAGGGGGCTCACTGGGGACAGAACTAAATGGGGGCTCACTGGGGACAGAACTAAATGGGGGCTCACTGGGGACAGAACTAAATGGGGGCTCACTGGGGACAGAACTAAATGGGGCTCACTGGGGACAGAACTAAATGGGGGCTCACTGGGGACAGAACTAAATGGGGCTCACTGGGGACAGAACTAAATGGGGGCTCACTGGGGACAGAACTAAATGGGGGCTCACTGGGGACAGAACTAAATGGGGGCTCACTGGGGACAGAACTAAATGGGGCTCACTTGGGACTGAACTAAATGGGGGCTCACTGGGGACAGAACTAAATGGGGGCTCACTGGGGACAGAACTAAATGGGGCTCACTGGGGACAGAACTAAATGGGGGCTCACTGGGGACAGAACTAAATGGGGGCTCACTGGGGACAGAACTAAATGGGGCTCACTGGGGACAGAACTAAATGGGGTTTCACTGGGGCCAGAACTAAATGGGGGCTCACTGGGGACAGAACTAAATGGGGCTCACTGGGGACAGAACTAAATGGGGGCTCACTGGGGACAGAACTAAATGGGGGCTCACTGGGGACAGAACTAAATGGGGCTCACTGGAGACAGAACTAAATGGCTCACTGGGGACAGAACTAAATGGGGGCTCACTGGGGACAGAACTAAATGGGGGCTCACTGGGGACAGAACTAAATGGGGCTCACTGGGGACTGAACTAAATGGGGGCTCACTGGGGACAGAACTAAATGGGGGCTCACTGGGGACAGAACTAAATGGGGCTCACTGGGGACAGAACTAAATGGGGGCTCACTGGGGACAGAACTAAATGGGGGCTCACTGGGGACAGAACTAAATGGGGGCTCACTGGGGACAGAACTAAATGGGGGCTCACTGGGGACAGAACTAAATGGGGCTCACTGGGGACAGAACTAAATGGGGGCTCACTGGGGACAGAACTAAATGGGGCTCACTGGGGACAGAACTAAATGGGGGCTCACTGGGGACAGAACTAAATGGGGACTCACTGGGGACAGAACTAAATGGGGGCTCACTAGGGACAGAACTAAATGGGGCTCACTGGGGACAGAACTAAATGGGGGCTCACTGGGGACAGAACTAAATGGGGGCTCACTGGGGACAGAAGTAAATGGGGCTCACTGGAGACAGAACTAAATGGCTCACTGGAGACAGAACTAAATGGCTCACTGGGGACAGAACTAAATGGGGGCTCACTGGGGACAGAACTAAATGGGGGCTCACTGGGGACAGAACTAAATGGGGCTCACTGGGGACTGAACTAAATGGGGGCTCACTGGGGACAGAACTAAATGGGTGCTCACTGGGGACAGAACTAAATGGGGCTCACTGGGGACAGAACTAAATGGGGGATCACTGGGGACAGAACTAAATGGGGGCTCACTGGGGACAGAACTAAATGGGGCTCACTGGGGACAGAACTAAATGGGGGCTCACTGGGGACAGAACTAAATGGGGGCTCACTGGGGACAGAACTAAATGGGGCTCACTGGGGACAGAACTAAATGGGGGCTCACTGGGGACAGAACTAAATGGGGCTCACTGGGGACAGAACTAAATGGGGGCTCACTGGGGACAGAACTAAATGGGGGCTCACTGGGGACAGAACTAAATGGGGCTCACTGGAGACAGAACTAAATGGCTCACTGGGGACAGAACTAAATGGGGGCTCACTGGGGACAGAACTAAATGGGGGCTCACTGGGGACAGAACTAAATGGGGCTCACTGGGGACTGAACTAAATGGGGGCTCACTGGGGACAGAACTGAATGGGGGCTCACTGGGGACAGAACTAAATGGGGCTCACTGGGGAAAGAACTAAATGGGGGCTCACTGGGGACAGAACTAAATGGGGGATCACTGGGGACAGAACTAAATGGGGGCTCACTGGGGACAGAACTAAATGGGGGCTCACTGGGGACAGAACTAAATGGGGCTCACTGGGGACAGAACTAAATGGGGGCTCACTGGGGACAGAACTAAATGGGGGCTCACTGGGGACAGAACTAAATGGGGGCTCACTAGGGACAGAACTAAATGGGGCTCACTGGGGACAGAACTAAATGGGGGCTCATTGGGGACAGAACTAAATGGGGGCTCACTGGGGACAGAACTAAATGGGGCTCACTGGAGACAGAACTAAATGGCTCACTGGGGACAGAACTAAATGGGGGCTCACTGGGGACAGAACTAAATGGGGGCTCACTGGGGACAGAACTAAATGGGGCTCACTGGGGACTGAACTAAATGGGGGCTCACTGGGGACAGAACTAAATGGGGGCTCACTGGGGACAGAACTAAATGGGGCTCACTGGGGACAGAACTAAATGGGGGCTCACTGGGGACAGAACTAAATGGGGGCTCACTGGGGACAGAACTAAATGGGGCTCACTGGGGACAACTAAATGGGGGCTCACTGGGGACAGAACTAAATGGGGCTCACTGGGGACAGAACTAAATGGGGGCTCACTGGGGACAGAACTAAATGGGGGCTCACTGGGGACAGAACTAAATGGGGGCTCACTGGGGACAGAACTAAATGGGGCTCACTTGGGACTGAACTAAATGGGGGCTCACTGGGGACAGAACTAAATGGGGGCTCACTGGGGAAAGAACTAAATGGGGCTCACTGGGGACAGAACTAAATGGGGGCTCACTGGGGACAGAACTAAATGGGGGCTCACTGGGGACAGAACTAAATGGGGCTCACTGGGGACAGAACTAAATGGGGGCTCACTGGGGACAGAACTAAATGGGGTTTCACTGGGGCCAGAACTAAATGGGGGCTCACTGGGGACAGAACTAAATGGGGCTCACTGGGGACAGAACTAAATGGGGGCTCACTGGGGACAGAACTAAATAGGGCTCACTGGAGACAGAACTAAATGGCTCACTGGGGACAGAACTAAATGGGGGCACACTGGGGACAGAACTAAATGGGGCTCACTGGGGACAGAACTAAATGGGGGCTCACTGGGGACGTAACTAAATGGGGGCTCACTGGGGACAACTAAATGGGGCTCACTGGGGACTGAACTAAATGGGGGCTCACTGGGGACAGAACTAAATGGGGCTCACTGGGGACTGAACTAAATGGGGGCTCACTGGGCACAGAACTAAATGGGGGCTCACTGGAGACAGAACTAAATGGGGCTCACTGGGGACTGAACTAAATGGGGGCTCACTGGGGACAGAACTAAATGGGGCTCACTGGGGACTGAACTAAATGGGGGCTCACTGGGGACAGAACTAAATGGGGCTCACTGGGGACAGAACTAAATGGGGGCTCACTGGGGACAGAACTAAATGGGGGCTCACTGGGGACAGAACTAAATGGGGCTCACTGGGGACAGAACTAAATGGGGCTCACTGGAGACAGAACTAAATGGGGGCTCACTGGGGACAGAACTAAATGGGGGCTCACTGGGGACAGAACTAAATGGGACTCACTAGAGACAGAACTAAATGGCTCACTGGGGACAGAACTAAATGGGGGCTCACTGGGGACAGAACTAAATGGGGGCTCACTGGGGACAGAACTAAATAGGGCTCACTGGGGACTGAGCTAAATGGGGGCTCACTGGGGACAACTAAATGGGGGCTCACTGGGGACAGAACTAAATGGGGCTCACTGGGGACAACTAAATGGGGGCTCACTGGGGACAGAACTAAATGGGGCTCACTGGGGACAGAACTAAATGGGGGCTCACTGGGGACAGAACTAAATGGGGGCTCACTGGGGACAGAACTAAATGGGGGCTCACTGGGGACAGAACTAAATGGGGCTCACTTGGGACTGAACTAAATGGGGGCTCACTGGGGACAGAACTAAATGGGGGCTCACTGGGGAAAGAACTAAATGGGGCTCACTGGGGACAGAACTAAATGGGGGCTCACTGGGGACAGAACTAAATGGGGGCTCACTGGGGACAGAACTAAATGGGGCTCACTGGGGACAGAACTAAATGGGGGCTCACTGGGGACAGAACTAAATGGGGTTTCACTGGGGCCAGAACTAAATGGGGGCTCACTGGGGACAGAACTAAATGGGGCTCACTGGGGACAGAACTAAATGGGGGCTCACTGGGGACAGAACTAAATAGGGCTCACTGGAGACAGAACTAAATGGCTCACTGGGGACAGAACTAAATGGGGGCACACTGGGGACAGAACTAAATGGGGCTCACTGGGGACAGAACTAAATGGGGGCTCACTGGGGACGTAACTAAATGGGGGCTCACTGGGGACAACTAAATGGGGCTCACTGGGGACTGAACTAAATGGGGGCTCACTGGGGACAGAACTAAATGGGGCTCACTGGGGACTGAACTAAATGGGGGCTCACTGGGCACAGAACTAAATGGGGGCTCACTGGAGACAGAACTAAATGGGGCTCACTGGGGACTGAACTAAATGGGGGCTCACTGGGGACAGAACTAAATGGGGCTCACTGGGGACAGAACTAAATGGGGGCTCACTGGGGACAGAACTAAATGGGGCTCACTGGGGACAGAACTAAATGGGGGCTCACTGGGGACAGAACTAAATGGGGGCTCACTGGGGACAGAACTAAATGGGGCTCACTGGGGACAACTAAATGGGGGCTCACTGGGGACAGAACTAAATGGGGCTCACTGGGGACAGAACTAAATGGGGGCTCACTGGGGACAGAACTAAATGGGGGCTCACTGGGGACAGAACTAAATGGGGGCTCACTGGGGACAGAACTAAATGGGGCTCACTTGGGACTGAACTAAATGGGGGCTCACTGGGGACAGAACTAAATGGGGGCTCACTGGGGAAAGAACTAAATGGGGCTCACTGGGGACAGAACTAAATGGGGGCTCACTGGGGACAGAACTAAATGGGGGCTCACTGGGGACAGAACTAAATGGGGCTCACTGGGGACAGAACTAAATGGGGGCTCACTGGGGACAGAACTAAATGGGGTTTCACTGGGGCCAGAACTAAATGGGGGCTCACTGGGGACAGAACTAAATGGGGCTCACTGGGGACAGAACTAAATGGGGGCTCACTGGGGACAGAACTAAATAGGGCTCACTGGAGACAGAACTAAATGGCTCACTGGGGACAGAACTAAATGGGGGCACACTGGGGACAGAACTAAATGGGGCTCACTGGGGACAGAACTAAATGGGGGCTCACTGGGGACGTAACTAAATGGGGGCTCACTGGGGACAACTAAATGGGGCTCACTGGGGACTGAACTAAATGGGGGCTCACTGGGGACAGAACTAAATGGGGCTCACTGGGGACTGAACTAAATGGGGGCTCACTGGGCACAGAACTAAATGGGGGCTCACTGGAGACAGAACTAAATGGGGCTCACTGGGGACTGAACTAAATGGGGGCTCACTGGGGACAGAACTAAATGGGGCTCACTGGGGACTGAACTAAATGGGGGCTCACTGGGGACAGAACTAAATGGGGGCTCACTGGGGACAGAACTAAATGGGGGCTCACTGGGGACAGAACTAAATGGGAGTCACTGGGGACTGAACTAAATGGGGCTCACTGGGGACAGAACTAAATGGGGCTCACTGGAGACAGAACTAAATGGGGGCTCACTGGGGACAGAACTAAATGGGGGCTCACTGGGGACAGAACTAAATGGGACTCACTAGAGACAGAACTAAATGGCTCACTGGGGACAGAACTAAATGGGGGCTCACTGGGGACAGAACTAAATGGGGGCTCACTGGGGACAGAACTAAATAGGGCTCACTGGGGACTGAGCTAAATGGGGGCTCACTGGGGACAACTAAATGGGGGCTCACTGGGGACAGAACTAAATGGGGCTCACTGGGGACAGAACTAAATGGGGGCTCACTGGGGACAGAACTAAATGGGGCTCACTGGGGACAGAACTAAATGGGGCTCACTGGGGACAGAACTAAATGGGGGCTCACTGGGGACAGAACTAAATGGGGGCTCACTGGGGACAGAACTAAATGGGGGCTCACTGGGGACAGAACTAAATGGGGGCTCACTGGGGACAGAACTAAATGGGGCTCACTGGGGACAGAACTAAATGGGGGCTCACTGGGGACAGAACTAAATGGGGCTCACTGGGGACAGAACTAAATGGGGGCTCACTGGGGACAGAACTAAATGGGGGCTCACTGGGGACAGAACTAAATGGGGGCTCACTAGGGACAGAACTAAATGGGGCTCACTGGGGACAGAACTAAATGGGGGCTCACTGGGGACAGAACTAAATGGGGGCTCACTGGGGACAGAACTAAATGGGGCTCACTGGAGACAGAACTAAATGGCTCACTGGGGACAGAACTAAATGGGGGCTCACTGGGGACAGAACTAAATGGGGGCTCACTGGGGACAGAACTAAATGGGGCTCACTGGGGACTGAACTAAATGGGGGCTCACTGGGGACAGAACTAAATGGGGGCTCACTGGGGACAGAACTAAATGGGGCTCACTGGGGACAGAACTAAATGGGGGCTCACTGGGGACAGAACTAAATGGGGGCTCACTGGGGACAGAACTAAATGGGGGCTCACTGGGGACAGAACTAAATGGGGCTCACTGGGGACAACTAAATGGGGGCTCACTGGGGACAGAACTAAATGGGGGCTCACTGGGGACAGAACTAAATGGGGGCTCACTGGGGACAGAACTAAATGGGGGCTCACTGGGGACAGAACTAAATGGGGCTCACTTGGGACTGAACTAAATGGGGGCTCACTGGGGACAGAACTAAATGGGGGCTCACTGGGGAAAGAACTAAATGGGGCTCACTGGGGACAGAACTAAATGGGGGCTCACTGGGGACAGAACTAAATGGGGCTCACTGGGGACAGAACTAAATGGGGCTCACTGGGGACAGAACTAAATGGGGGCTCACTGGGGACAGAACTAAATGGGGTTTCACTGGGGCCAGAACTAAATGGGGGCTCACTGGGGACAGAACTAAATGGGGCTCACTGGGGACAGAACTAAATGGGGGCTCACTGGGGACAGAACTAAATAGGGCTCACTGGAGACAGAACTAAATGGCTCACTGGGGACAGAACTAAATGGGGGCACACTGGGGACAGAACTAAATGGGGCTCACTGGGGACTGAACTAAATGGGGGCTCACTGGGGACAGAACTAAATGGGGCTCACTGGGGACTGAACTAAATGGGGGCTCACTGGGGACAGAACTAAATGGGGGCTCACTGGGGACAGAACTAAATGGGGGCTCACTGGGGACAGAACTAAATGGGAGTCACTGGGGACTGAACTAAATGGGGCTCACTGGGACAGAACTAAATGGGGCTCACTGGAGACAGAACTAAATGGGGGCTCACTGGGGACAGAACTAAATGGGGGCTCACTGGGGACAGAACTAAATGGGGCTCACTAGAGACAGAACTAAATGGCTCACTGGGGACAGAACTAAATGGGGGCTCACTGGGGACAGAACTAAATGGGGCTCACTGGGGACAGAACTAAATGGGGGCTCACTGGGGACAGAACTAAATGGGGCTCACTGGGGACAGAACTAAATGGGGGCTCACTGGGGACAGAACTAAATGGGGCTCACTGGGGACAGAACTAAATGGGGGTTCACTGGGGACAGAACTAAATGGGGCTCACTGGAGACAGAACTAAATGGCTCACTGGGGACAGAACTAAATGGGGGCTCACTGGGGACAGAACTAAATGGGGCTCACTGGGGAAAGAACTAAATGGGGGCTCACTGGGGACGTAACTAAATGGGGGCTCACTGGGGACTGAACTAAATGGGGGCTCACTGGGGACAGAACTAAATGGGGGCTCACTGGGGACAGAACTAAATGGGGGCTCACTGGGGACAGCTAAATGGGCTCACTGGGCACATAACTAAATGGGGCTCACTGGGGACAGAACTAAATGGGGCTCACTGGGGACAGAACTAAATGGGCTCACTGGGCACATAACTAAATGGGGCTCAGTGGGGACAGAACTAAATAGGGGCTCACTGGGGACAGCGCTAAATGGGGGCTCACTGGGGACAGAACTAAATGGGGCTCACTGGGGACTGAACTAAATGGGGCCTCACTGGGGACAGAACTAAATGGGGGTCACTGGGAACAGAACTAAATGGAGGTCACTGGGTAATTACCGAGAGGGGGGAGGAAGATACTGTATAGTACACACACATCATGTATATATAGGGCCCAATTCATCTGCTCCCTAGTGTCCCCACTTTTTTTGTTCGCTGACGTTTTTGGGGCACATATACCTAAATGGCGCTTGCATTGTAATTATTATTATTAATGCTTTATCATGTAGCTCTCAGCCCAATGTTATAATCTGGGGCAGTGTATGTCTGTGATTATTCTCTCCCGCAGGCTCAGCTTGGAAAAACACACCATGCTGCAAGTGCATCCGAGGATCAGATCACACTCACCCATAGAAGTCTATAGGTGCATGTGAACCATCAGACTGCACTTGGATGTCATCTGAGTGCAGTCCAACTTCCATGGACTTGGATAAGGGAGATGATGGATAAATAAAGTTCTCCGTCCTCCACAATTGTGCTCCGATTTTCTCAGGTAAGATAAACATCACACTAACCTCACAACTGAATAAAACTCAGAGCGGAGTGTCATTAACATAATCAATCCAATTATCTGGCAGAGGGAATATGCAATAGTGTAACCTCAGCCTTAGATACAGCAAATATCACCATTACTCCGGAACCAGAGACACAGTGGGTACGGAAGGTATTCAGACCCCTTTACATTTTTCACTCTTTGTTTCATTGCAGCCATTTGGTAAATTCAAAAAAGTTCATTTGTTTTCTCATTAATGTACACTCTGTACCCCATCTTGACTGATAAAAAAAATCAGTTATTCTTTTTTAATAAATTTGCTAAAATTTTGTACATTTCTGTTTTCCAGTCAAGATGGGGTGCAGAGTGTACATTAATGAGAAAAAAAATGAACTTTTTTGAATTTACCAAATGGCTGCAATGAAACAAAGAGTAAAAATTTCAAGCGGTCTGAATACTTTCCGTACCCACTGTATATGTAGTAGATGTCAGTGGTAGGTAGTGGCTCTCTATGGCTTTGTGCGCACAGGGCGTTTTGAAAGCCTTCAAACTCCACCAGTTTTCTAATGGAAACCACTCCAAGAAGCTACTTCTTTGGGAAGTTTTTGGAGTAGTTTCTTTTCCTGAAGCGTTTCTACTCTAAAGCTTTTTTTTGTGTGTGCATAAAAGCTGAGTGAGTTTCTGGTTTCCAGACAGACTCTTGCATCTTTCATCCAGCCACTGACATTTCTGGATTGTGAATCAAGGGGAAAGCAAAAGAATTGTCAACGGATCTACGGGAAAAGGTAGTTGAACTGTATAAAACAGGAAAGGGATATAAAAAGATATCCAAGGAATTGATAATGCCAGTCTGCAATGTTCAAACTGTGATTAACAAATGGAAAATCAGTGGCTCTGTAAAAACAAAACCACGGTCAGGTAGGCCAACAAAAATGTCATCCACAACTGCCAGGAAAATTGTTCGGGATGCAAAGAAAAACCCACAAATAACATGAGCTGAAATACAGGACTCTCTGAAAACTAGTGGTGTGGCTGTTTCAAGATGCACAATAAGGAGGCAGTTGAAGAAAAATGGGCTGCATGGTCGAGTCACCAGACAAAAGCGATTGCTGCGCAAATGCCACAAAGCATCTCCCCTACAATATGCAAAACTGCACAGAGACCAGTCTCAAAACTTCTGGAACCAGGTAATTTGGAGTGATGAGACCAAAATTGAACATTTTGGCCACAACCATAAACGTTACATTTGGAGAAAGGTCAACAAGGCCTATTATGAAAGGAACACCATTCCTACTGTAAAGCACGGAGGTGGATCGCTGATGTTTTGGGGATGTGTGAGATACAAAGGCACAGGAAACTTGGTCAAAGTTGATGGAATGCAGCACATTATTAGCAAATACTGGAGGCAACTTTGCAATCATCAGAACGGGAGCTGCACATTAGACATACTTGAGCGTTCCAACATGACAAAGATCCAAAACACAAGGCCAAGTCGACCTGTCATTGGCTGCAGCAGAACAAAGTGAAGGTTCTGGAGTGGCCATCTCAGTCTCCTGACCTCGATATCATTGAGCCACTCTGGGGAGATCTCAAGCACCCAGTTCATGCTAGACAGCCCAGGAATTTACAGGAACTGGAGGCTTTTTGCCAAAACGAGTGGGCAGCTTTACCATCTGAGAAAATAAAGAACCTCATCCACAACTACCACAAAAGACTTCAAGCTGTCATTGATATTAGAGGGGGCAATACACAGTATTAAGAAATGGGGTATGTGAACTTTTGATCAGGGTCATTTGGATGTTTTGAGTTGTCATTATGATTTAAAAAGAGAAAACACAGTAGTAGATTGACAATAAATGGCTTTACCCTACCACTAACCATGAGTGGAGAAAAAGTTTTGGTGCTATCATTCATATTCTCTGAAAAAAGGCCAAGAAAGCAAATATTCTGCTGGGTTATGTAAACTTTTGATCACAACTGTATATGAACAGTAATGTGGATTTACTATGGAAGTAGACAGGAAGAGTCTTTCAAGTGTTTCGCTGATAATTAGGGTGTCGGAAGTCAGACCCCTCAATGATCTAGTATCGATGTGCTATACCACGGATTGGTCATCAGTATTAGGGCTAGCGTATAGCATCCGATGATTCTTTCATGCGAGAGAATTGGATGCAATATTCAAATGACCCTCGGCTCAAACTCGGCGAGCGTGAGCAGAGTGTCGTTTTACTGTGACGGATTCTCTCGCATACGAGAATCAGATCACAGGTGCAGAGTAGATGGATAACTTAATTTCTCCATCTTCTCCATTGTGTGAGTCACCGTATATCGATCTGCACTCTGATGAAATCCAAGTACAGGCTGATGTTTGCACGCACCCATAGACTTGTTTGCATGCACGTCATCCAATATACGCTGCCAGTCGCAGCATACAGCAGTTCATTTTTTCTCATGACGACTCAGCATGAGAAAATAATTGCTAGCCAGCAGTGCTCCATAGTATAACATTGGAGCAAGTGAAACATCAGGTAGCGCTCGTCTGAGTTATACGCTGGCTACACGCCAGTGTGAGCGAACGCTTAAAGTAATGGAAATCCCTTTAATTGTACATTTTATTTCCTTGGATCAAGCACATAATCTTAAAAGGGTATGTTCACACAGAGTTTTTTTCAAGAGTTTTTGGAGCAGACACTGGAAACTCTCCAGGTCCTCCTCAAAAACTATGAGGTTCTGTTCAGTTTCTGTTCTGTAAACACAGGAAAAAAGACTCATGTCCCAATTTATCAAAGTGTTTTTGCTAGAAATCTGGGCGTAAAACACTTTGATGGGTTGCAAAATGTTTGCACAACTCGAGATTGTGATTTTTGCCATTTTCACACCAGTTTCACCCAGCTCTGACAAAATGGGTGAGATTGGACAGGTCAGGACACCACAGCTCATGTAATTCATGACAAGCTGTGGTGTACCTTACATCTGAAATCTTACTCCAGTCCCTGACTGGAGCAAGATTTGTGTTGAGGCGCTCGGAAGCTGTCAGAAGTGCCGGATTCATAAGGATGCGTGTACCTATCAATGACTGCTGCACACCCCGCCATAAAGACAATGCTAGTCTTGATGTCTCAGTGTGCGTATACGCTAAAGATTATTAGCACTTAGCCCGACCACATGCTAACGTGATATTATTGGGATAGGATTAGTTTGTATTTTTCTTTCTTACTGTGGTTTTCTGGCTGTATTGGAAACTTGCTGGGAAGAAAAACAACGCACCCAGTCATTGTCGATCTCTTTGCATCTGTGACAACCTTACCACGTGTCACATGGTTTCATTCTCCGATAGCCACAAACATCCTATACAAACACATGAAAATATTACAACGGCCTGCTGCTATCGGAAGCTAAGGTGGCATCATATGGAGGGAGATGGAGAACAGAAGAAAATTTAGCATAAAATGGCCCCAATTTCCATGAATTACAGCAATACAGAAGCATACGTTTAGAGGAGACTATTTCACATACCTGAAGTATCATGGTCGAAAAGCAAAACATATTGAAGAGCCTATGGATGAGCAAGAAGGCATGAAAAAGTGTTGAAACGCTAAGCTCAAATGTGTTCCTAAAGGAACTGTCCCATCTGGAAGACTTTTAAAAGGTCTGTCCATCTTTGGGGAATAGAGGGTGGGCCATTTATATGGATACACCTGGGTGGGCCATTTATAAAGATACATCCAAAATGTCCCCCATGGTCACCACCCATCTTGAAAAGTTTTCCCCCTCCCATATACAAATGTGCCACAAACAGGAAGTTGCTGTCACCAACCATTCCCATTTTATTTAGGTGTATCCATATAAATGGCCCACCCAGGTGTATCCCCATATATGGCCCACCCTGTATTTTATTTTTGAGAATGATGATCTTTTGCGCTGCACAAAAGATGATTTCACCCAATGAACGAGCGTTTTGCTCACTTGTCGGGTGATGGACAGCCTGTTTACACAGCCAGATAATTGTGAATGAGAATTCTTAAGAGAACTCGTTCACGACAGTCTTTCATTGTCGATGCAGCTTAAGATGCACGGCTTCAAAAGCCATTGGTGTCAAACTGCAGTGACCTTTACGCAACCCAAACTGCACATATTACTACAAAGGATGTTCCCCTTTAATGAAATATATTAGCATGACATTAAAATGACATTTGCTGCTATTAATATCTCATCATGCAATGGGAAAGTACGATGAGCAGCCTAGCCATTTGTTATACATGCCTGTCTGTCCCATGTAAATAGATGCTGAATAATTGCCTGGATCATACATGCAAATAATGACATTTACATCATGTGAACAGATTGTGTGCATACATAACAGAGATCTGGAGAAGGAGACGGCAAATATTTCACTGTTTGACTGCTAATGATATAATTACTGCATAAATTCAATGGATCAACCTACAAAAGTGGCACGCAGGAGATGCCGAGCATGAGAAATCTGAATGATGCTGCTTCTGTTAAACCTAATGTAGCACATGCTGGGGTATGTGCACCGTACAGGCAACCTCTGCTGCTCTAACGGAGCCCATGGAGGGCCTGGCTATGTGTGAGTCAGACGCCTTCCCCATACTTGTCTGCACTCACCTTCATCACAGCGCAAGAGATGATCACCCCAAGGGTCACAGAGTCCAGTTTTGTTATAGCAGATTTTGTCTGGAATCAACCTGAAAAAGTGCTAAAAAATTTTAAAAAATAATGAACATAAGCACAGCAATATCAAAACAATTTGCTGTGTTCATGTTCTATCTTTTGTCACTTCTTTTAATTTCTTCAGGTTTCGAAAGCTGTGAAGTGGCTAAAAAATGCCGAGGACGCTACTGAAGGAAGAGGAGGCGGCGCCCAGCGTGCAGAAGCCATGAGTGACGACTGTGAGGCGTCTGGATTAGGGGGAAAGACCTGCCCCCATGGCGATTTCACAGGTATGAGGGACAAATTTCAAAAGCGATTATTGCAGCAGTGCCAGGGACCCGAACTAAAAGAGCCACCTTGTCAGAATGCAGCATTAGTGCTGCACAAGGTGGCTCTTTTAGTTACAAATGCCAGGGGGGGGTGAGAGGTTCCCTTTAAGACCTTTCCTTTTATCAATGACCTTGGGGCGAGCTGCTACAATGTAGAGTCAGTGTGGGTGAATGTACAATAATGGAAAGCAGATAAGTTGAGTTTGCTATAAGCCTTCTAATATAGCTGAATAGGTAGAGGATGAAATGCTGCAACAAATTAAAAAGGCAGCAAATAATAATAGGGTTCTTATTATGGGGATTTTAACTATTCGGACATTCCATGGGATACAGAATCTCCTGGTTGTGCTAAAAGATGCAAATTCTTATCCACAGTTCAGGACAGTTACCTCTTTCAAATGGTAGATGAACCAACCAGGGGAGGTAATCTGCTGAATCTGGTCCTGTCAAATAGGCCAGATAAAATTTCAGATCTACAGGTCAGGGAGCATTTAGGATGCAGCAACCATAATATAGTAAGTTCGAATGCAATTTTCAATCAAACATTCGAAAGGGGAAATGCAAACGCAAGGAACTGTAAAAAAGTTGATATCAACAATTTGAGGGAAGAGCTTAATCGAATAAACTCAGACCATGTCATGGTAACTGAGGATAATGGATTAATGGGACATGTTTAAGGAAATACTACTAGAATCCTGTAGAAAACTTATACCCTATGGCAGGGCTCCCCAACCTGTAGCTCGGGAGCCACATGAGGCTCGCGGCCCCATGAATTGTGGCTCGCGACTGTCTGCCAACTTGTTGCATTAGGTCCAGGTCTAGCAAAAATGGTGAATTTTGTGAGTAGACCTGCACAGATGTTCAGATCTGGATGCACATTTACCGGTCTTTGGGGTTTAGAGATGTTTTAGGTATGGTACGCTGGAGGATGGTACTACCTGTTAGAGGAGGTGCTCAAAGCTGGATGTGACAGTGTGTTGAGAGTCCTTGCTGGGAGAATACTGAATGGGGGCATTGTGGGAACCCCTGGATCTCAGTCTACTGCTTTGGAGTGATTTCTGTGGAAAAGCTTTGGTTATCATTACACCTGTTATCATTATATCTGTAATGGGGGCTTTGATTGACCCTACTTTGAAGGGAGTGGGAGCTGGATGTGGCTCACGACCCTCTCTGTGCTGAATGTGGCTCGCGAACCTCTCTCTAAGCTGAATGTGGCTCTCAAGGTCAGAAAGGTTGGGGACCACTGCCCTATGGTAATAAAATGTCCAGGAATAAAAAGAAACCATTATGGATAAATAAGACAGTATAAAGTTTAATAAGACAATAACAAAGGGCATTCAAAATCTTGAAGGCCAAGAATATAGAAATAGCATTTCAGGAGTATCTATAGAGAAACAAATCGCCTGTGACATTAAAATACATACCCCAATTTTTTATAAATATATTAATGCCAAAAAGAGAAAAACTTGTTATAGGCCCCTTAAAAGATGATAATAACAAGATAATTGTAGAGGACAAAGAGAAGGCTGAGATATTAGGCTACTTTCACATTAGCGTTTCCCTGATCTGCGGCAGGCTGCGGACTTCCTCCGTGAAGCCCCGCCCCCGGCCGCACCTCCGCCGCTAGCTCCGCATGCGGCCCGCATGCGACCTGCATACCTATCTTTAACATTAGGTACGCAGGTCGTGCGGCTGTATGCAGATGCTGCCTCATGCATCGTTTTGACGATGCGGCGACCAGCGTAGGACGCAGCCTGTAGCATTTTTTTTTCTCTGCATCGTCAAAACGACGCATGTGGCAGCATCTGCATACAGCCGCACGACCTGCGTACCTAATGTTAAAGATAGGTACGGAGGTCGCATGCGGGCCGCATGCAGAAGTAGGCGGAGCTAGCAGCGGAGGTGCGGCCGGGGGCGGGGCTTCATGGAGGAAGTCCGCAGCCTGCCGCACATCAGGGAAACGCTAATGTGAAAGTAGCCTTAAACAGGCACTTTTCATCCTTGTGCAACAATGTCTTTCCAGGGATCTTTCAACAAGGCAAAAATCAAACTTTACCACCTGATATAACTAGTTTAACTCAAGAAGAAGTACACCTTCGGACATTGACAATCCCCTGCCCCAGATGTCATTCACCCACGGATACTGAGGGAATTGAATTCAGTAATTGACAGATTGTTGTACAGGTGCTTCCCACTAAATTAGAATATCATCAAAAAGTTAATTTAAGTCATAACTAGTGTTGAGCATTCCGATACCGCAAGTATCGGGTATCGGCCGATACTTGCGGTATCGGAATTCCGATACCGAGATCCGATATTTTTGTGGTATCGGGAATCAGTATCGGATCCATATTACTGTGTAAAATAAAGAATTAAAATAAAAAATATTGATATACTCACCTCTCCGGAGGCCCCTGGACATCACCGCTGGTAACCGGCAGCCTTCTTTGCTTAAAATGAGCGCGTTTAGGGCCTTCCATGACGTCACGGCTTCTGATTGGTCACGTGCCGCTCATGTGACCGCCACGCGACCAATCACAAGCCGTGACGTCATTCTCAGGCCCTAAACTCCTCATTCTAGGAATTTAGGACCTGAGAATGACGTCACGGCTTGTGATTGGTCGCGTGGCGGTCACATGAGCGGCACGCGACCAATCAGAAGCCGTGACGTCATGGAAGGCCCTAAACGCGCTCATTTTAAGCAAAGAAGGCTGCCGGTTACCAGCGGTGATGTCCAGGGGCCTCCGGAGAGGTGAGTATATCAATATTTTTTATTTTAATTCTTTATTTTACACAGTAATATGGATCCCAGGGCCTGAAGGAGAGTTTACTCTCCTTCAGACCCTGGGAACCATCAGGATACCTTCCGATACTTGGTGTCCCATTGACTTGTATTGGTATCGGGTATCGGTATCGGCGATATCTGATACTTTTCGGGTACTATCCGATACCGATACTTTCAAGTATCGGACGGTATCGCTCAACACTAGTCATAACTCAGGACGGGGTGGTTCTGCTCTGTCCTGGTCAGGTCAGGGTTAAGTTTGTATGCCTCTCTTTGGTTCTGGGGTGGCTATTTAGTGCTGGTAGTTCCTGGGTCCAGTGGCGGTGATACTTCTGCTTACTTGGCTAGAGATTGCTAACCCAGGTTACTAGTCTGTAATCACTGTTCCTCTGCATGTGTGAGTTTCGCTGTGTATGACCCGGTTTGTCCCTTTACTACTGTCTCTGTCTTCCTGTTCGGTACTGCTTTGACCCTCCTGGTATTCTGACCCCTTGGCTCGGCCCTGTTTACTTGTCTGTTTTGCCCTTGTTACCTTTTACTCATCTGGCTTCTAACCCTTGGCTTTGCTTTGACTTTGTTATTCGGTTTGCGCACCTTGCTCCACACCACGTTTGGCTCGCCCTCTGCTCGCAGGGTAGCCCCGCCCCTGTGGTCTCGTGACCGGCTTAGCTATGCCCCCTGTGATCACATGACCGGCCTAGCTCAGGTCCTGTGCGCTCTACACACCTCAGTCATCTCGATCCGTGTGCATCGGCTCGTGTTCCCGGCTAGCGCTCCTGTCCTAAACCCCGGTGACACTGTCCCCATGTCACTACATTATTACCGACCCAAACATTTTTTAGGGGCGTATAGATTTACTGTATGTTATGGATCCGCTCCATGCTCTGTCAGATGAGGTGGCTAATCTGACTTAAATGAGCCTGTTGAGCAAAGAGCTTTGGTCACTTCCCACCAGCAGGTGCAAAGGGAGTTACTGTTAATGAAATTGAGGTGCCCCTTCCCCATCTAGCAATGTGGGTGGGGCGGTGTCAGATGTCTCTTTGTCTTCTGAACCCTCTGTCAAACTGCCAGATACTTTTTCTAGGGATAAAAAGAAATTCCGGATATTTCGAGAAAGTTGCAAATTATTGTTTTCCCTGCACCCTTGGTCCTCGGGTGATGAGACTGAAAGGATGGGAATAGTGATATCTCTGTTACGAGAGAGTCCGCAGGCTTGGGCTTTCTCCCTAACTTCCACCTCCCCTGAGAGTCTGTCTGTTGATCGGTTCTTCGAAGCCTTGTGTCTGATATACAATGAAACCGATCGAGATTGACAGAGGACACGATTTGAGGTCTCACCCCGGGAAAGCGCTCTGCTGAGTGGTATTGTTCAGAGTATAGGTGATGGGCTTCAGAAGTGTCTTGGGATGATTCGGTGCTCAGGGGGATTTTCCGAAGGGGTCTGTGTGAGCATTTAAATGATGCGTTGGCTCTGCATCCACTGCCTGACTCTCTGGAAGAGGACATGACACAGGCCGTCCGCATGCAACGCAGACTATTTGAAAGAGGAGTGGTGCAACGTGAGGCTCTGTTATTGCCACTTAAATCTGAACCTTCATCATTGGTCAAGCCCCTGGAAGTGGGGGCGGTCTCCACAAAAGAAAGAGAAAGGAGACGTCATAGAGAGAATAAGCACTGTTTTTTTGTGGAGCTCCGGGCCATTGGGGAAAGGACTGTCCCTCCTGCTGCCAGATTCGGGAAATGCCGAGGTCTGGGTAGCTGCCGAGGAGGTTACCTAGACCCCCAGGTACATTTTTCCTCAGTTTTCAAATGATTGCTAAAAGTGGAAGTTGCTGTGAACAATTGTTTTTCTCCCTCTTCTGCTTTTGTGGATTGTGGGTCTTCTATAAACATGACTTGACTCGAAATTTGTGACCCATTGTAAGCTAGGGACAGTCAGGTTGAGGGAACGCTTGAAAGTGTTGGCTACTGACTCTACTGCTTTCACCAAGGATGGGATCCACTCTGTTACTAAAGAATTCATCCTTAAGGTGGGCTCTGTTCATCTGGAGCATATAGCCTGTTTCATTCTGGACAACCTCCCTGCCACGTTGATCTTGGGGTTCCCTTGGTTGCAATGCCATAACCCAATCATTGACTGGGAGACTCGTGAAATTGTTAAATGGGATCAGAATTGTGAAAATAAATGTTTGATTTCTGCATCTGTGTCGTCCGTCGGTCTGTAGGGTATTCCGGAATACCTGAAGGACTTTGAGGACATGTTTTCCAGAAGTCAGGCCAAGGGGTTGCCACCTCACCGCCGTTTTGATTGTGCCATTGACCTGGTTCCTGGGGCTAAATTGCCTAAGACCCGATTGTTGAACCTTTCTGGTCCCGTGCGGGTCACCATGAAGGAATACATTTCTGAGAGTATCTGCAAGGGACATATCCGCCCTTCTGTGTCTCCAGGGATTTTTTTGGAAAAAGAAAGACGGTGGTCTATGCCCATGCCTTGACTTTTGGGAACTAAATAAGATTACCATAAGAAACACATACCCCCTTCCACTCATTCCTGATTTGTGTAACCAATTGTCCAGGGCCAAATGGTTTTCTAAGTTGGACTTGCGGGCGCATGTAACCTTATCCGGGTACAGGAGGGGGATGAGTGGAAGACTGCATTTCTTACCTCTGAAGAGTTGTTTGAAAATTCTGTAATGCCGTTTGGTTTTGACCAATGCTCCTGCGGTCTTCCAAAACTTCATCAATTATGTGTTCTCTGATTTTATTAGGTGGTTTGTGGTGATATACACTGTGTTTCAAATTATTATGCACATAGAGTTTAGGAGTGATAAGTAGTGTTGAGCATTCCGATACCGCAAGTATCGGGTATCGGCCGATATTTGCTGTATCGGAATTCCGATACCGAGATCCGATACTTTTGTGGTATCGGGTATCGGTATCGAAACAACATTAATGTGTAAAATAAAGAATTAAAATAAAAAATATTGCTATACTCACCTCTCCGACGCAGCCTGGACTTCAGCGAGGGAACCGGCAGCGTTGTTTGCTTAAAATTCGCACTTTAACTTCCTTACGCGAAGTCCCGGCTTGTGATTGGTCGCACGCCGCCCATGTGGCCGGGACGCAACCAATCACAGCAAGCCGTGACGTAATTTCAGGTCCTTCAGGATTTTAAAATTACGTTCCGGCGTTGTGATTGGTTGCGTCGCGGTCACATGGGCGACGCGACCAATCACAAGCCGTGACGTCACAGGAGGCTGGACACGCGCGCATTTTAAAATACGCTCCCTCATCCAAAACGGTTGATAAACTGTTCCGATTCAGTTTTATCTCAGGGCGCTGCAGGAGTTTCATAATTCGGCTCTGAGTGGTCATCCTGTGATTTCGGCTACTCGGGGGGCCATCGCGAGGGTTTTTTGGTGGCCTTCGCTTGCGTCCAATTTGAAAAAGTTTGTCTCTGCTTATGAAGTGTGTGCACACGCTAAGAGCTCTCATAACTGGCCGGCCGAGGAATTGCTGCCTTTGCCAGTTCCTGACAAACCATGAACACATTTGTCCATGGACTTTATCACCAATCTCCCCCCTTTCAATGGTTCTACTGTCATATGGGTGGTGGTGCACAGGTTTTTTAAACAAGCACACTTTGTAGCCTAGGTGGCTTTGCCTTCTGCAGAAACCTTGTCCAGGTTTTTTGTACAGCATATGGTTCATTTGCATGGGGTGCCTTTGAATGTGGTGTCTGATAGTGGAGTGCAGTTTGTGTCCAGGTTTTGGAGGGCGTTCTGCAAAAGACTGGGTGTTAAGTTATCCTTTTTGTCCGCATACCTGTTGTGGACTGGTAATTTAGGAGCGACATGCGACTAGCTCTGAGCAGGTGGTAACTATACGGACCGCAGTTCCTGATCTTAACACAACACTAGAAGTAGCCGTGGGATGTTCCTGTCACTCCCTGGACACCTCCCCACAGCCAGAGAACTAGCTACCCCTAAAGGTAGAAACAGGAAAGCTATCTTGCCTCAGAGAAAATCCCCAAAGGATAGGATAGCCCCCCACAAATATTGATTGTGAGAGGAGAAGGAAATGACATACGTAGTATGAAACAAGATTTAGCAAAGGAGGCCACTTCTAGCTATATACATAGTAAGCAAAGAACACTGTGCGGTCAGTAATAAAAACTAGAAAAAGTCCACCGCAGAGATATGCAAAAATCTCCACACCTGACTAAAGGTGTGGAGGGCAAAATCTGCAGCCCAGAGCTTCCAGTTTAGCTAAATAGATCCATACTGATAAGCTGGACAAATGAGCAAAACATAGAATGTGCTGAACAATAAAGTCCACAACAAATGGACTGCAAAAGGACAAGCAAGGACTTATCTTTGCTGAACTGGACAGAGTGTCAGGGAAATCCAAAAGAGCAGTGGCTCCAAGCAGGAACAATTGACAACTGGCATTGATTGAGGGCAAGGCCAGACTAAAATAGCCGAGCCAGAAAGACGACCAGTGGAAGCAGCTGCTAATGCTAAATCCAAGAAGCAGCTATACCACTCAAAACCACAGGAGGGAGCCCAAGAGCAGAACTCACAAAAGTGCTACTCACAACCACCGGAGGGAGCCCTGTCATGATCTCAATGGCAAGAGAACATAGCATCAGCATATATAGGAACTAGCTCTTGGAAGATGGGAACTGAGCTGACCATGAACTAAACCTAACACACAACTAGCAGTGGCCGGGTAGCATGCCTACGTTGATTCTAGATGCCCAGCACCAGCCGGAGGACTAAATAATGCTAGCAGAGGAAAATATTAGTCCTAGCTCACCTCTAGAGAAATACCCCGAAAGGAGACAGAGGCCCCCCACATGTATTGGCGGTGAATTAAGATGAAATAACAAAACGTAGTATGAAAATAGGTTTAGCAAATTTGAGGTCCACTTACTACATAGCAGAAGACAGAAAGAACACTTTCATGGTCAGCTAAAAACCCTATCAAAACACCATCCAGAAATTACTTTAAAACTCTGTCATTAACTCATAACACCAGAGTGGCAATTCCTGTTCACAAGAGCTTTCCAGACACAGTAACGAAACTACAGCTGTGAACTGGAACAAAAATGCAAAAACAAACATGGACAAGAGTCCAACTTATCTAGTAGTTGTCTAGGAGCAGGAACAAGCACAGAGAGGCTTCTGATAACATTGTTGACCGGCAAGCAACTAACAAAGCAGCAAGGTTATATAGCGACTCCCACATCTTGATGGGAACAGGTGAACAGAGAAGATGAAGACACCAGTTCAATTCCACCAGTAGCCACCGGGGGAGCCCAGAATCCAAATTCACAACAGTACCCCCCCCTCAAGGAGGGGGCACCGAACCCTCACCAGAACCACCAGGGCGATCAGGATGGGCCATATGAAAGGCACGAACCAGATCAGAGGCATGAACATCAGATGCATTCACCCAAGAATTATCCTCCTGGCCGTATCCCTTCCACTTGACCAGATACTGGAGTTTCCGTCTGGAAACACGAGAGTCTAAGATTTTCTCCACAACGTACTCCAACTCACCCTCAACCAACACCGGAGCAGGAGGCTCAACGGAAGGCACAACCGGTACCTCATACCTGCGCAATAATGACCGATGAAAAACGTTATGAATAGAAAAGGATGCAGGGAGGTCCAAACGGAAGGAAACAGGGTTAAGAATCTCCAATATCTTATACGGGCCGATGAACCGAGGCTTAAACTTAGGAGAAGAGACCCTCATAGGGACAAAACGAGAAGACAACCACACCAAATCCCCAACACAAAGCCGAGGACCAACACGACGGTGGCGGTTGGCAAAAAGCTGAGTCTTCTCCTGGGACAACCTCAAATTGTCCACCACCTGCCCCCAGATCTGATGCAATCTCTCCACCACAGCATCCACTCCAGGACAATCCGAAGATTCCACCTGACCAGAGGAAAATCGAGGATGAAACCCCGAATTACAGAAAAACGGGGACACCAAAGTGGCAGAGCTGGCCCGATTATTGAGAGCGAACTCCGCCAATGGCAAAAAAGCAACCCAATCATCCTGGTCAGCAGACACAAAACACCTCAGATATGTCTCCAGGGTCTGATTAATCCGCTCGGTCTGGCCATTCGTCTGAGGATGGAAAGCGGACGAAAAAGATAAATCTATGCCCATCCTAGCACAGAATGCCCGCCAAAATCTGGACACGAATTGAGTCCCTCTGTCAGAAACGATATTCTCAGGAATACCATGCAAACGAACAACATTTTGAAAAAACAGAGGAACCAACTCGGAAGAAGAAGGCAACTTGGGCAGAGGAACCAAATGGACCATCTTAGAGAAACGGTCGCACACCACCCAGATGACAGACATCTTCTGAGAAACAGGCAGATCTGAAATAAAATCCATCGAGATGTGAGTCCAAGGCCTCTTAGGAATAGGCAAGGGCAACAATAATCCACTAGCCCGAGAACAACAAGGCTTGGCCCGAGCACAAACGTCACAAGACTGCACAAAGCCTCGCACATCTCGTGACAGGGAAGGCCACCAGAAGGACCTTGCCACCAAATCCCTGGTACCAAAAATGCCAGGATGACCTGCCAACGCAGAAGAATGAACCTCAGAGATTACTCTACTGGTCCAATCATCAGGAACAAACAGTTTATCAGGTGGGCAACGATCAGGTCTATCCGCCTGAAACTCCTGCAAGGCCCGCCGCAGGTCTGGAGAAACGGCTGACAATACCACTCCATCCTTAAGGATACCTGTGGGCTCAGAGTTACCAGGCGAGTCAGGCTCAAAACTCCTAGAAAGGGCATCCGCCTTAACATTCTTAGAACCCGGTAGGTATGACACCACAAAATTAAACCGAGAGAAAAATAATGACCAGCGCGCCTGTCTAGGATTCAGGCGCCTGGCGGTCTCAAGATAAATCAAATTTTTGTGGTCCGTCAATACCACCACCTGATGTCTGGCCCCCTCAAGCCAATGGCGCCACTCCTCAAAAGCCCACTTCATGGCCAAAAGCTCCCGATTCCCAACATCATAATTCCGCTCAGCGGGCGAAAATTTACGGGAAAAGAAGGCACAAGGCCTCATCACGGAGCAGTCAGAACTCTTCTGCGACAACACTGCCCCAGCTCCGATCTCAGAAGCGTCGACCTCAACCTGAAAAGGTAGAGCAACATCAGGCTGACGCAACACAGGGGCAGAGGAAAAACGGCGCTTAAGCTCCCGAAAGGCCTCCACAGCATCAGGGGACCAATCAGCAACATCAGCACCCTTCTTAGTCAAATCGGTCAATGGCTTAGCAATATCCGAAAAACCAGCAATAAAGCGACGATAAAAGTTAGCAAAGCCCAAAAATTTCTGAAGACTCTTAAGAGAAGAGGGCTGCGTCCAATCACAAATAGCTTGAACCTTGACAGGATCCATTTCAATGGAAGAGGGGGAAAAAATATATCCCAAAAAGGAAATCCTCTGTACCCCAAAAACACACTTAGAACCCTTCACACACAAAGAATTAGACCGCAAAACCTGAAAAACCCTCCTGACTTGCTGGACATGAGAGTCCCAGTCATCCGAAAAAATCAGAATATCATCCAGATACACAATCATAAATTTATCCAAATAATCGCGAAAAATATCATGCATAAAGGACTGGAAAACTGACGGAGCATTTGAAAGACCAAAAGGCATCACTAAATACTCAAAGTGGCCCTCGGGCGTATTAAATGCGGTTTTCCACTCATCCCCCTGCCTGATTCGCACCAAATTATACGCCCCACGAAGGTCAATCTTAGAGAACCACTTGGCCCCCTTTATGCGAGCAAACAAATCAGTCAGCAACGGCAATGGGTATTGATATTTAACAGTGATTTTATTCAAAAGCCGATAATCAATACATGGTCTCAAAGAGCCGTCTTTTTTTGACACAAAGAAAAAACCGGCTCCTAAGGGAGATGACGATGGACGAATATGTCCCTTTTCCAAGGACTCCTTTATATATTCTCGCATAGCAGCATGTTCAGGCACAGACAGATTAAATAAACGACCCTTTGGGTATTTACTACCCGGGATTAAATCTATGGCACAATCGCACTCTCGGTGCGGAGGTAACGAACCAAGCTTGGATTCTTCAAAGACATCACGATAGTCAGACAGGAACTCAGGAATTTCAGAGGGAATAGATGATGAAATGGAAACCACAGGTACATCCCCATGAGCCCCCTTACATCCCCAGCTCAACACAGACATAGCTCTCCAGTCGAGGACTGGGTTGTGAGATTGCAGCCAAGGCAATCCTAGCACCAAATCATCATGTAGATTATACAGCACCAGAAAGCGAATAATCTCCTGGTGATCCGGATTAATACGCATAGTTACTTGTGTCCAGTATTGTGGTTTATTATTAGCCAATGGGGTGGAGTCAATCCCCTTCAGAGGAATAGGAGTCTCCAAAGGCTCTAAATCATACCCACAGCGTTTGGCAAAGGACCAATCCATAAGACTCAAAGCGGCGCCAGAGTCGACATAGGCGTCCGTGGAAATAGATGACAAAGAGCAAATCAGGGTCACAGATAGAATAAACTTAGACGGTGAGGTGCAAATGGAAACAGATTTACCAAGCTTTTTAGTGCGTTTAGAGCATGCTGATATAACATGAGTAGAATCACCACAATAGAAACACAACCCATTTTTCCGTCTAAAATTCTGCCGCTCGCTTCGGGACAGAATTCTATCACACTGCATACTCTCTGGCGACTTCTCAGTGGACACCGCCAGATGGTGCACTGGTTTGCGCTCCCGCAAACGCCTATCGATCTGAATAGCCATTGTCATGGACTCATTCAGACCCGCAGGCACAGGGAACCCCACCATAACATCCTTAATGGCATCAGAGAGACCCTCTCTGAAAGTCGCCGCCAGGGCGCACTCATTCCACTGAGTAAGCACAGACCATTTACGGAATCTTTGGCAGTAAATTTCCGCTTCATCTTGCCCCTGAGATAGGGACATCAAAGTTTTTTCTGCCTGAAGCTCCAAATGAGGTTCGTCATAAAGCAACCCCAAGGCCAGAAAAAACGCATCCACATTGAGCAACGCAGGATCCCCTGGTGTCAATGAAAAAGCCCAGTCTTGAGGGTCGCCCCGGAGCAAGGAAATCACAATCCTGACCTGCTGTGCAGGGTCTCCGGCAGAGCGAGATTTCAGGGACAAAAATAATTTGCAATTATTTCGAAAATTCTGAAACCCAGATCTATTCCCCGAGAAAAATTCCGGCAAAGGAATTCTCGGCTCAGATACAGGTGCATGACAAACAAAATCTTGCAAATTTTGTACCTTCGTGGCGAGATTATTCAAACCTGCAGTTACACTCTGAAGATCCATTACAAACAGGTGGACACAGAGCCATTCAAGGGTTAAGAGGAGGTAAGAAGCAGCTAGACAGCAATTAAGGGCTAGGCAGCAAAACTCTGAAGGGAAAAAAAAAAAAAAAATTTCCCTTAAACACTTCTCTATCTCCTGCTTCAGCCCAAACAATTAACACTTTGTGGGCCGGTCAAACTGTCATGATCTCAATGGCAAGAGAACATAGCATCAGCATATATAGGAACTAGCTCTTGGAAGATGGGAACTGAGCTGACCATGAACTAAACCTAACACACAACTAGCAGTGGCCGGGTAGCATGCCTACGTTGATTCTAGATGCCCAGCACCAGCCGGAGGACTAAATAATGCTAGCAGAGGAAAATATTAGTCCTAGCTCACCTCTAGAGAAATACCCCGAAAGGAGACAGAGGCCCCCCACATGTATTGGCGGTGAATTAAGATGAAATAACAAAACGTAGTATGAAAATAGGTTTAGCAAATTTGAGGTCCACTTACTACATAGCAGAAGACAGAAAGAACACTTTCATGGTCAGCTAAAAACCCTATCAAAACACCATCCAGAAATTACTTTAAAACTCTGTCATTAACTCATAACACCAGAGTGGCAATTCCTGTTCACAAGAGCTTTCCAGACACAGTAACGAAACTACAGCTGTGAACTGGAACAAAAATGCAAAAACAAACATGGACAAGAGTCCAACTTATCTAGTAGTTGTCTAGGAGCAGGAACAAGCACAGAGAGGCTTCTGATAACATTGTTGACCGGCAAGCAACTAACAAAGCAGCAAGGTTATATAGCGACTCCCACATCTTGATGGGAACAGGTGAACAGAGAAGATGAAGACACCAGTTCAATTCCACCAGTAGCCACCGGGGGAGCCCAGAATCCAAATTCACAACAGAGCCCAAGAGCGGAATTCACAACAGTACCCCCCCTTGAGGAGGGGTCACCGAACCCTCACCAGAGCCCCCAGGCCGATCAGGACGAGCCAAATGAAAAGCACGAACCAAATCGGCAGCATGGACATCGGAGGCAACGACCCAAGAATTATCCTCCTGGCCATAACCCTTCCAATTAACAAGATACTGAAGCCTCCACCTCGAAAAACGAGAATCCAAAATTTTCTCAACCACATATTCCAACTCCCCCTCAACCAACACTGGGGCAGGAGGATCAACAGAGGGAACAACGGGCACCACATATCTCCGCAACAAAGATCTATGGAAAACATTGTGGATGGCAAAAGAGGCTGGAAGGGCCAAACGAAAAGACACTGGATTGTTAATCTCAGAGAACTTATAAGGACCAATAAACCGAGGCTTGAACTTAGGGGAAGAAACCTTCATAGGAACATGACGAGAAGATAACCAGACTAAATCCCCCACACGAAGCCGAGGACCAACACACCGATGGCGGTTAGCAAAACGCTGAGCCTTTTCCTGAGACAACGTCAAATTGTCTACCACATGAGTCCAAATCTGCTGTAACCTGTCCATCACAGAATCTACACCAGGACAATCAGAAGGCTCAACCTGCCCTGAAGAAAAACGAGGATGGAAACCAAAATTACAAAAAAAAGGCGAAACCAAAGTAGCCGAACTGGCCCGATTATTAAGGGCAAACTCGGCCAACGGCAAGAAAGCCACCCAATCATCCTGATCAGCAGACACAAAGCATCCCAAATAAGTTTCCAAGGTTTGATTAGTTCGCTCAGTTTGGCCATTTGTCTGAGGATGGAACGCTGAAGAAAAAGACAAATTAATGCCCATCCTAGCACAAAAGGCCCGCCAAAACCTGGAAACAAACTGGGAACCTCTGTCAGACACAATATTTTCCGGAATGCCATGCAAACGAACCACATGCTTAAAAAACAATGGAACCAAATCAGAGGAGGAAGGCAATTTAGGCAAAGGTACCAAATGGACCATTTTAGAGATCCGGTCACAAACCACCCAGATAACAGACATCCTCTGGGACACAGGAAGATCTGAAATAAAATCCATGGAAATATGTGTCCAGGGCCTCTCAGGGACAGGCAAAGGCAAAAGCAACCCACTAGCGCGGGAACAGCAAGGCTTGGCCCGGGCACAAGTCCCACAGGACTGCACAAAAGAATGCACATCCCGCGACAAGGAAGGCCACCAAAAGGACATAGCCACCAAATCTCTGGTACCAAAAATCCCAGGATGACCGGCCAACACCGAACAATGGACCTCAGAAATTACCTTACTTGTCCATCTATCAGGAACAAACAGCTTCCCCACAGGACAGCGGTCAGGTTTATCAGCCTGAAATTCCTGAAGCACCCGCCGTAAATCAGGGGAGATGGCAGAAAGAATCACCCCTTCCCTAAGAATGCCAACCGGCTCAAGAACTCCAGGAGAATCAGGCAAAAAACTCCTAGAGAGGGCATCCGCTTTAACATTCTTAGATCCCGGAAGATATGAAACCACAAAATCGAAACGGGAGAAAACAGGGACCATCGAGCCTGTCTAGGGTTCAGCCGCTTGGCCGACTCGAGGTAAATCAGATTCTTATGATTGGTCAAGACCACAATACGGTGCTTGGCCCCCTCAAGCCAATGTCGCCACTCCTCAAATGCCCACTTCATAGCCAACAACTCCCGATTGCCGACATCATAATTGCGTTCCGCAGGCGAAAACTTTCGGGAAAAGAAGGCACATGGTTTAATCAAGGAACCATCAGAATTCCTCTGAGACAAAACGGCCCCTGCCCCAATCTCAGAAGCGTCAACCTCAACCTGAAAAGGAAGAGACACATCCGGCTGACGCAAGACAGGGGCAGAAGTAAATCGGCGCTTAAGCTCCTGAAAGGCCTCAACAGCCTCAGAGGACCAATTTGTCACATCAGCGCCTTTCTTCGTCAAATCGGTCAGGGGCTTAACCACACTAGAGAAGTTGGCAATGAAACGGCGATAAAAATTAGCAAAGCCCAAAAATTTCTGAAGGCTCTTCACAGATGTGGGTTGAATCCAGTCATGAATGGCTTGGACCTTAACAGGATCCATTTCTATAGACGAAGGAGAAAAAATAAACCCCAAAAAAGAGACCTTCTGAACTCCAAATAGGCACTTAGACCCTTCACAAATAGAGCATTATCACGAAGGATCTGGAATACCATCCTGACCTGCTTCACATGAGACTCCCAATCATTGGAAAAAATCAAAATATCATCCAAATACACAATCAAGAATTTATCAAGATAATTGCGGAAAATGTCATGCATGAAGGACTGAAATACAGAAGGAGCATTAGAAAGCCCGAAAGGCATCACCAGGTATTCAAAATGGCCTTCGGGCGTATTAAATGAAGTTTTCCATTCGTCACCCTGTTTAATACGAACAAGATTATATGCCCCTCGAAGGTCAATCTTGGTAAACCAACTAGCCCCCATAATCCGAGCAAACAAATCAGAGAGCAAAGGTAAAGGGTATTGGAATTTGACCGTGATCTTATTAAGAAGGCGATAATCAATACAGGGTCTCAAGGAGCCATCCTTCTTGGCAACAAAAAAGAATCCCGCTCCCAATGGTGACGAAGACGGCCGAATATGCCCCTTCTCCAAGGACTCCTTAACATAGCTCCGCATAGCGGTATGTTCTGGCACAGACAGGTTGAAAAGTCGGCCCTTAGGGAACTTAGAGCCTGGAATCAAGTCAATAGCACAATCACAGTCCCTATGTGGAGTTAGGGAACTGGACTTGGGCTCATCGAATACATCCTGGAAATCTGACAAAAATTCAGGAACATCAGAAGAGGGGGAAGAGGAAATTGACATTAAAGGAACGTCACTATGTACCCCTTGACAACCCCAACTAGCCACAGACATCGATTTCCAATCCAACACTGGATTGTGTACTTGTAACCATGGAAAACCCAGTACAACAACATCATGTAAATTATGCAACACCAGAAAACGACAATCTTCCTGATGTGCTGAAGCCATGCACATAGTCAACTGAGTCCAATACTGAGGTTTATTCTTGGCCAACGGTGTAGCATCAATACCCCTCAAAGGAATAGGGCTCTGCAAAGGTTGCAAAGAAAAACCACAGCGCCTGGCAAATTCTAAGTCCATTAAGTTCAGGGCAGCTCCTGAATCCACAAATGCCATGACAGAGAAAGATGACAATGAGCAAATCAGGGTCACAGACAGGAGAAACTTAGGCTGTACAGTACTAATGGTAACAGATTTAGCGACCCTCTTAATACGCTTAGGGCAATCAGAGATAGTATGAGCTGAATCACCACAGTAAAAACACAGCCCATTCTGACGTCTGTATCCCCTCTGTTCCGCTCTAGTCAGAATCCTATCACATTGCATAGGCTCAGGACTCCGCTCAGAGGATGCTGCCATATGGTGCACCACTTTGCGTTCACGCAGGTGCCGATGGATCTGAATGGCTAGAGACATAGATTTGCTCAGACCAACAGGCGTGGGGAACCCCACCATAACATCTTTAAGGGCTTCAGAAAGACCCTTTCTGAAAATTGCTGCCAGAGCGTCCTCATTCCATTTAGTGAGCACAGACCATTTTCTAAATTTCTGGCAGTATAATTCTGCCGCTTCCTGACCCTGGCACAGAGCCAACAAGATTTTTTCCGCATGATCCACAGAGTTAGGTTCGTCATACAATAATCCGAGCAATTGAAAAAATGCATCTACATTAAGCAATGCCGGTTCCCCTGACTCAAGGGAGAATGCCCAGTCCTGAGGGTCACCACGCAGCAGAGAAATAACTATTTTAACTTGCTGAGTGGGGTCACCAGAGGAACGGGGTTTCAGAGCATAAAACAATTTGCAGTTATTTTTAAAGTTCAAAAACTTAGATCTATCCCCGTAAAACAAATCTGGAGTAGGAATTCTAGGCTCTAAGGCTGGAGTCTGAACAACATAATCTTGGATACTCTGAATTCTTGCAGCAAGCTGATCCACACGAGAAAACAGACCCTGAACATCCATGTCCGCGCCCAAATCCACCCAGAGATTAAGAGGAAGGAAAAAGACAAAACAGACTAAAGAAAAAAAAAATGGCTCAGAACTCTTTTTCTTTTCCTTCTTTTGAGATGCATTCAACTCATTTTTGGCCAGTTGTACTGTTATGGACTGGTAATTTAGGAGCGACATGCGACTAGCTCTGAGCAGGTGGTAACTATACAGACCGCAGTTCCTGATCTTAACACAACACTAGAAGTAGCCGTGGGATGTTCCTGTCACTCCCTGGACACCTCGTCACAGCCGGAGAACTAGCTACCCCTAAAGGTAGAAACAGGAAAGCTATCTTGCCTCAGAGAAAATCCCCAAAGGAAAGGATAGCCCCCCACAAATATTGACTGTGAGAGAAGAAGGAAATGACATACGTAGTATGAAACAAGATTTAGCAAAGGAGGCCACTTCTAGCTATATACATAGTAAGGAAAGAACACTGTGCGGTCAGTAATAAAAACTAGAAAAAGTCCACAGCAGAGATATGCAAAAATCTCCACACCTGACTAAAGGTGTGGAGGGCAAATCTGCAGCCCAGAGCTTCCAGCTTAGCTAAATAGATCCATACTGATAAGCTGGACAATTGAGCAAAACATAGAATGTGCTGAACAATAAAGTCCACAACAAATGGACTGCAAAAGGACAAGCAAGGACTTATCTTTGCTGAACTGGACAGAGTGTCAGGGAAATCCAAAAGAGCAGTGGCTCCAAGCAGGAACAATTGACAACTGGCATTGATTGAGGGCAAGGCCAGACTAAAATAGCCGAGCCAGAAAGATGATCAGTGGAAGCAGCTGCTAATGCTAAATCCAAGAAGCAGCTATACCACTCAAAACCACAGGAGGGAGCCCAAGAGCAGAACTCACAAAAGTGCTACTCACAACCACCGGAGGGAGCCCAAGAGCGGAATTCACAACACATACCATCCTGAGAACAATGGACAAACTGAGTGGGCCAACCAGTCATTGGAACAAAATTTGCGCTGCCTTTCCACTTCCAGACAGGATGATTGGTGTGATGAATTGCTGTTGGTGGAGTTTGCGTTCAATAACCGTGTTAGTCACTCCACAGGCATTTCTCCATTCTTCTGTAATTATGGGTTTCACATTTTGGGGAGTTCTCCCGTTTGGACTTCGGTTGCCCTGGGGCTTTTCTTTGACTTCGTTATTTGGTTTGCGAAACTTGCTCAGTAGCACAGTCGGCTCTCCATCCGTTCGCGGGGTAGCTCCGATCCCTGTGATCATGTGACCAGCTTAGCTCTGCCCCCTGTGATCACGTGACCTGCCTAACTCGGGTCCTGTGCGCTCTACACACCTCGGTGACACTGTCCCTGTGTCACTACAGTTTATTTCAGTTCTCCAATACAAAAAGTGATTCTCATATAATAGATTCATTTCAAACAGAGTGATGTATTTCAAGTGTTTATTTCAGTTTATGTTGATGATTATGGCTTACAGCCAATGAAAACACAAAAGTCATTATATCAATAAATTAGAATAACAAAAAACACCTGCAAAGGCTTCCAAAGCATTTTAAAATGTCCCTCAGTCTGTTTCAGTAGGCTCCACAATCATGGGGAACACTGCTGACTTGACAGATGTCCAGAAGGCAGTCATTGACACACTCCACAAGTAGGGTAAGCCACAAAAGGTCATTGCTAAAGAAGCTGGCTGTTATTGGAAAGTTGAGAGGAAGGAAAAAGTGTAGAAAAAGGTGCAAAGGGAAACCTAAAACATAACATTTATTTTAAACCATTTTAAAACAAAACAACACAACACGCAAGGACAGACTTGTACATTAACCAACAGTTAATCGGACAGTATTCTGATAATAAGTGCAGAGGCAAATAATCAGTAGACAGACTTGTTCACTGCACAACCCTCATGGTTTCCATTAAAAAAAAAAAACAACCGTTTCGGCAAAGCAATGAGCAGCCACCAGTGAGGTTAGTGTAATCACTGGGCACCGGCTGTAAAACTGACGTCTGATAGGCTGTGGACCAGCTGTTCTTGATGGGTGGGCACTACCCCTGATATGAGTACCTTATTTAAGAGATGCCATTTTAGATACCATCTATGAGAGGCTCCCTAGAGATACCAAGCACGGTCGAGCACTCCATCTGACCACACACTGACTACTCTGTCCCCTGATGATTCCCCTCCGGGATGAAACGCGTAGGGAGGTGGTCCTGAACATGGGAGGTGGTCCTTGAACTTAATGAATCTAATGAAGTGGAAAGTGACCCATTGGATTCCTGTTTAGATGTGGGAGACACATTTCAGTGTGCGGCATCGTCACAATTGGGTGAGATCGTTTTAATCTTTATGTGTCTCCTCTTGTTCACAACATAATATTGGTGATCATCAAAGGTATTGATTTATCACCTTATAGATGTTGTTTTTTCTTTTCTGACAGTAGCATTTATATCTTTGTGTATGTACGCACTTGGTTCCCTTGCTTTACCGAAACGTTTTTTTTTTTAAATGGAAACCATGAGGGCTGTGCAGTGAACAAGTCTGTCTACTGATTATTTGCCTCTGGACTTATTATCAGAATACTGTCCGATTAACTGTTGGTTAATGTACAAGTCTGTCCTTGCGTATTGTGTTGTTTTGTTTTAAAATGGTTTAAAATAAATTTTATGTTTTATGTTTCCCTTTGCTATTCTTAAATAATATTTTGGGTACCCAATTTTTTTCTTTATTTGAGTGGTTATTAACCCTTTTGCTAGAGATTATCTGGAACTTTGGAGTATGGCTGGCTTCCTTACTACTGGAATAGACACTAATCATTGGCTCACGGAGGTCAAGGACATTTTTTCTGATCGGGAATTCCAACAAAAAAGTACACTCCTTCTTTTAATTCTGCCTTCAGGGAACTCACACGAGTATATAAGAACCAGATTATCTCTTGGTGGGAAGTACAGGGACTCGAAAGCTATATCAAGGCCGGTATAGTACCACGTCATCTAAGGATTTCTTTGACACCTGGACTTAGGTGTAAGAGCCCTGACCTCCTCACTGAATGGGAAAGCGAGGCTACAATTAGCTCATTGAAATTCATGCAGATCTTGTTGGATGAGGAGCGAGTGATCCTTAATAAATCTAATGAAATCCTGAAGGAACAGGTTGAAGTTACCAAAAAATTCTCAAGTGAACCTGAGTTTGCTGCTAAAGAGCTCAATTTACAAAATAGTATTGAGAGCTTCCAATTTCACCTGAAAGACAGGAAGCATAAACAGTTTATTTGAGATCTGCAGGATTTCAGAGACAACAAAGCCTACCTCTACCCTAATAGACTCAAGGTTACCTGAAGTTGATTATACATCCACTGATACTGAAGTGTCGGATGCTGAAGGTCACTATAAGGCACAGAGAGGAAGACAGAGAGGTCGCGGGGGTAATAGTGGGAGAGGGAAGGACCGCAAACAAGCTCCTCCCACACCTTTTTTAAATCAGGCCTACCCATTACGGAACAGATTAAATCCAGGGGGGGTCGTTGAATCTGAACGCCAACCCCAAGTCCTAAATCTGTCATCGAGAAGTCTGACAACAGAGGAGATGAGTGTCCTAAGTAAAAGCTTGTCTTTTGTTCCATCTAGTGACTTTAACACATTTGAAGCGATTAAGGATCTTCATCTATTTATTCGCAAACTTAAATGGAAAAAATTCCATATTCAGGAGTATAAAAAAAATGAGTATGAGTCAGGGGGTGCCCGACTCAATGTTGGAGGACATTAGGTTGCTCTATGGTCTGACGGATGAGGATCCCAATATGAGAGGTGAAGGCCCGTTCACGGACCTCAGATCTAAAAGCAAAAAAATGCCCCCACCCCAAACAGATTTAACGTCCATGGATGTTTTTCTAAACCTGGTGTCAAAAGATATTGAAAATCTTGATAAATCTTCTGTTAACACACATTTCAATTTGACACAACTTGAAATGTCTGCACTAGGTTGTTTGGAGAAGGACCACAGCGTTACAATTAAACCTTCAGATAAAGGGGGTAACGTTGTGGTCATGGATACTCCAGACTATAAACAAATGTGTCTACGCATTCTACATGACAAGAATTGTTATAGTGTACTATCTTCAAATCCTACTGAGAGATTTTTGTGTGAATTGAGGGACATCATCACACATGGTCTGACTCTGAAAGTTATCAATAAAGCTGAAATAGACTTCATTGTACCTAAATTCCTCATCATAGCCACATTTTATTGCCTGCCTAAAGTCCATAAGGGTTTGTCCCCCTTGAAGGGCAGACCAATTGTGTCGGGTATGGGGAGTCTGACAAAAATTTGGGGATTTACTTGGATAAGATACTCAATCCCTTTGTTCTGGCACTGAGTTCGTATACTCGGGACACAACTGACCTTTTGAGGAGAATTGAGGACTTGATTTTGGATCCAGATACTATTCTTGGGAGTATTGATGTAGAAGCTCTCTACTCAACAATCCCCCATCAAAAGGGATTGGAGGCGGTTGATTGCTACCTGAGGAGCAGAGGGAGTCATTTGAAAAATCATAACAGATTTATTGATGATGTGTTTGTGGTATGGAAAGGGATTGGTGAATCTTTTTCTGAATTTGTCACTAATTTGAACTCCAATGACCTCGGACCCTCTTTTACATTTGAATGGGATCCCTTGAAACTCCCTTTTTTAGATGTGATGATTGAGAGGATGCCGGATGGCTCTCTTGGCACCAGTGTCCACAGGAAATCGACTGCCATGAATTCCCTTCTCAGATGGGAAAGTGGACATCCTTTGGCCCTGAAAAAGGGCATTCCGAAGGGACAATATATGAGAATGCGCAGAAACTGTTCTGATAACAGCAATTTTGTAAGACAGTCACATGATCTCCGTAATAGATTCCATGAGAGAGGTTACCCAGACCGCATTTTGAAAATGGCCTTTAATGAGTTAAAAAAGAAGGAGAGAACTGAACTCCTGACACTGGTTCCAACTAGGAATGATACATTTTCCGGTATGCGCTTTATAACTACATTCAACAATGGCGCGAAGGAGCTAAGGTAAATTTTGAATAAACACTGGCCAATATTAAAAATGGATAAGGATGTTGGTGACTCCTTACCACCGTTCCCTCAGATCACATTTCAAAAAGGATGATCGATTAAGGATCGGCTAGTACATAGCCATTTTTCTGAGCCACAACAAAGTACATGGTTAACATCTAATGTGACTGGCTGTTATAGGTGCAGTGGCTGTATAGCTTGTAAAAACATTGAAACAGGCAAATTTTTCCATTCGGCTGATAAAACTGAAGAATTTGAGATAGATGTTTCATAAACTGTAAAAGTGAGGGTGTCATCTACAGAGCTATCTGTGATTGTGATCTCATATATGTTGGCAAAACAATCAGAGAGTTTAGGAGGAGGGTTGGAGAACATTACTAAGAAGAGGGACACCCCGTTGGCTAGACATATGAACTCTATCCATGGAGGTGATACATCAGCAGTAAAATTAATGGGCATTGAAAAGGTCACAAGACCATTACAGGGTGGAGACTGGGATAAAATAATCCTTCAACATGAGACAAGATGGATATACAAAATGGGTTCTATGTACCCAGCGGGATTGAATGAACAACTCTCTTTTGTCTCCTTTCTCTAAAGATGTAAGGGCCTTAACAAGTGACTCCAGTAAGGGTCAGCCGCCGTTGAGTGGGGGCGCCACTGCGCAGGTTTAGGGTGCCAACCTCCGCTGTTAGGCAGGGCGTAGGTAGTATAGGAAAATATCAGGGCAATGTTTAGGCTTTTTTGGTATCCTACCCCCTTTTTTCCTTTTCCTATTCCTATTTTCCCATTGTGGCGATGCTTTTTATTCCATGTGGACCTGGTGCCTTGTTTGCCCTATTCATGCAAAACTCCCTTTTTTCTTCACCATCTTTTTAGATGTCCCTGTCTCTTCGGGACCAAGTTTGTCTATTCGTGTCGTATATTAGAAGCCAGCCAAAAATACTCATTACTCTATACTGATACAAGTATCAGTTTCTTTTATGTTCCCTGGTCTATTACGACTTTTAAGACCCATGAGAATTTTTTTGGGACACAACTGTTTAGTGCTCTTCATCATAGCCCAGTGGAATGTCTCCCTTATTGTAATTAGCTATATTTAGAGCCATTCAATAGGCATATATCAAACCCCCCCCCCATTTTTATAGAGATACACACAGGGTTATAGTATTCACCCCCTACCATGTGACACATAGTGTTGAAACTCCTTTAGATGTGCGGTGCACAGAGTGGAGTAATGTGTTTAACCAAATGGGGTAGTTGTGAGGATTAACTCTGTAATAATGTAGTATGGGATTTTTTATACAGTTTAAATCAAGGGGCATCACCTATTTTAAAATTAGGATTGTATAGGGTATATATGCACGATTAGGCTCTGAATATTTGTATGAGTGGCCGCAGGATCGCCGCGCTCCCTACTAACCAGAATCCCTCAATGTCTGTCCACTATTTCATCCTTCTTCTCCGCTAGATTTCTGAAACTTAACATGGACAAAACAGAATTCATCTTCTTTCCCCCATCTCACGCGACCTCCCAACGAACCTATCCATTACAGTAAATGGCTGCCCACTCTCCCCAGTCCCACAAGCTCACTGCTTCGGGGTAATCCTTGACGCTGATCTCTCCTTCAAACCACATATCCAAGCCCTTTCCACTTCCTGCCGACTTCAACTCAAAAATATTTCACGAATCCGTACATTCCTCAACCAAGAATCTGCAAAAACCCTAGTTCATGCCCTCATCATCTCTCGCCTTGACTACTGCAACCTCCTGCTCTGTGGCCTCCCCTCTAACACACCCGACTAATCCACCTGTCCCCCCGCTATTCCCCGGCCTCTCCCTTCTGTCAATCCCTTTACTGGCTTCCCATTGCCCAGAGACTCCAGTACAAAACCCTAACCATGACGTACAAAGCCATCCACAACCTGTCTCCTCCATACATCTGTGACCTTGTCTCTCGGTACTTACCTACACGCAACCTCCGATCCTCACAAGATCTCATTCTCTACTCCCCTCTTATCTCCTCTTCCCACAATCATATACAAGATTTCTCTTGCGTATCACCCCTACTCTGGAACCCTCTACCGCAACACATCAGACTCTCGCCTACCTTCGAAACCTTCACAAAGAGCCTGAATACCCACCTCTTCTGACAAGCCTACAAACTGCAGTAACCACCAATCGACCAAACTGCTGCATGACCAGCTCATGATCATGATCATGATCACCCATCCCTTGTAGATTGTGAGCCTTCACGGGCAGGGTCCTATCTCCTCCTGTACCAGTTATGACTTGTATTGTTTAAGATTATTGTACTTGTTTTCATTATGTATACCCCTCCTCACATGTAAAGTGCCATGGAATAAATGGCGCTATAACAATAAATAATAATAATAATAATAATAAAGGATAGAAAACATAGCATCATAGTAAATGGTACATTCTCTTAATGGGATATACAGTAGGTAGCAGCGAAGTACTGCAGGCATCTGTGCTAGGATCAAATCTTTTTAACCTCTTTATTAACCCCTTCTTGACCTTGGATGTATCAATACATGGAGCTTGCTAGGAATTTACCATTCTTAGTAGTATGAATTCTTCATGGCGATTTTGTGTGCACACGGCTGTGCGTGTGCGATCACCACCAGATGTCAGCTGATTCTGAAAGCTGACACCCGGCACTCAGTGCAGGAGAGGACCGCACCGCTCCCAGCACTTTAACCCCTGAGTGCCTGATCGTTGTCATTGTGACCCAATGTCATTATGATGACATCTGGGTCACCAGGCTGTTCTGAAATTGGATTTTGGGCTCCCCCGGTGGCCACTGGTGGAATTGAACTGGTGTGCATCATCCTCTCTGTTCACCTGTTTCCATCAGGATGTGGGAGTCGCTATTTAGCCTTGCTCCTCTGTCACTTCCATGCCGGTCAACATTGTAATCAGAAGCCTTTCTGTGCATGTTCCTGCTGCTAGACAACTCCCAGCTAAGTTGGACTTAGTCCTTGTTTGTTTTTGCATTTTGTTCCAGTTCACAGCTGTAGTTTCGTTTCTGTGTCTGGAAAGCTCTTGTGATCTGAAATTGCCACTCTGATGTTATGAGTTAATACTAGAGTCTTAAAGTAATTTCAGGATGGTATTTTGATAGGGTTTTCAGCTGACCATGAAAGTGCCCTTTCTGTCTTCCTGCTGTCTAGTAAGCGGACCTCAATTTTGCTAAACCTATTTTCATACTACGTTTGTCATTTCATCTAAAATCACCGCCAATATTTGTGGGGGCCTCTGTCTGCCTTTCGGGGAAATTTCTCTAGAGGTGAGCCAGGACTATATTTTCCTCTGCCAGGATTAGTTAGTCCTCCGGCCGGCGCTGGGCGTCTAGGGATAAAACGCAGGCTACGCTACCCGGCTACTGTTAGTTGTGCGGCAGGTTTAGTTCATGGTCAGTTTAGTTTCCATCCTTCCAAGAGCTAGTTCGTATGTTTGCTGGGCTATGTTCTCTTGCCATTGAGAACCATAACACCAGGCACTAGCAAGCTAGTTAGGTCATAATAAAAATATATATACAGTACAGACCAAAAGTTTGGATACAGCTTCTCATTTAAAGAATTTTCTGTATTTTCATGACTATGAAAATTGTACATTCACACTGAAGGCATCAAAACTATGAATTAACACATGTGGAATTATATACTTAACAAAAAAGTGTGAAACAACTGAAATTATGTCTTATGTTCTAGGTTCTTCAAAGTAGCCACCTTTTGCTTCGATGACTGCTTTCCACACTCATGGAATTCTCTTGATGAGCTTCAAGAGTTAGTCACCGGGAATGCTCTTCCAACAATCTTCAAGGAGTTCCCAGAGATGCTTAGCACTCTGCGGTCCAGCTCACCCGAAACCATCTCGATTGGGTTCAGGTCTGGTGACTGTGGAGGCCAGGTCATCTGGCATAGCACCCCATCACTCTCCTTCATGGTCAAATAGCCTTTACACAGCCTGGAGATGTGTTTGGGGCCATTGTCTTGTTGAAAAATAAATGATGGTCCAACTAAACGCAAACCGGATGGAATAGCATGCCGCTGCAAGATGCTGTGGTAGCCAGGCTGGTTCAGTATGCCTTACATTTTGAATAAATCCCCAATAGTGTCACCAGCAAAGCACTCCCACACCATCACACCTCCTCCTCCATGCTTGACGGTGGGAACCAGGCATGTAGAGTCCATCCGTTCACCTTTTCTGTGTCGCACAAAGACACGGTGGTTGGAACCCAAGATCTCAAACTAGGACTCATCAGACCAAAGAACAGATTTCCACTGGTCTAACGTCCATTCCTTGTGTTCTTTAGCCCAAACGAGTCTCTTCTGCTTGTTGCCTGTCCTTAGCAGTGGTTTCCTAGCAGCTATTTTACCATAAAGGCCTGCTGCACAAAGTCTCCTCTTAACAGTTGTTGTAGAGATGTGTCAGCTGCTAGAACTCTGTGTGGCATTGACCTGTTGTCTAATGTGAGCTGCTGTTAACCTGCGATTTCTGAGGCTGGTGACTCGGATAAACATATCCTCAGAAGTAGAGATGACTCTTGGTCTTCCTTTACTAGGGCGGTCCTCATGAGAGACAGTTTCTTTGTAGCGCTTGATGGTTTTTGCCACTGCACTTGGGGACATTTTCAAAGTTTTTCCAATTTTTCAGACTGACTGACCTTCATTTCTTACAGTAATGATGGACACTCGTTTTTCTTTACTTAGTTGCTTTTTTCTTGCCATAATACAAATTCTAACAGTCTATTCATTAGGACTATCTGCTGTGTATCCACCAGATTTCTGCACAACACAACTGATGGTCCCAACCCCATTTATAAGGCAAGAAATCCCACTTATTAAACCTGACAGGGCACAACTGTGAAGTGAAAACCATTCACGGTGACTACCTCTTGAAGCTCATCAAGAGAATGCCAAGAGTGTGCAAAGCAGTCATCAAAGCAAAAGGTGGCTACTTTGAAGAACCTAGAATATAAGACATAATTTCAGTTGTTTCACACTTTTTTGTTAAGTATATAATTCCACATGTGTTAATTCATAGTTTTGATGCCTTCAGTATGAATGTACAATTTTCATAGTCATAAAAAATACAGAAAAATCTTTAAATGAGAAGGTGTGTCCATACTTTTGGATATAGTTCTTGATAAATGCAGAAGTGGTGCATATGTTTCTATTATACTTCCTCTAATTGTTCCACTCCTGGTTTTGGCTTACAAATACTGATGTAAAATACTGACCAAATACTGCTAGTGTGACGGCAGCCTTACCCTGCGCTGAGCTCTTGCACAAGGGTTTCCGTGTAAATCTCTGACATACGTGATTCTGATGGATCTCTGGGCAGAATATTTCCTATAATGAGGCAGATGCAGGCACTGTGGATGCTGTTTGACCCTTGATCCAGAGGTGTCCGTCTTTTTAGGCGTGCATGAAATTACCGTCGGCCACAGTTTTGTGCACCCTCTGAAAAGAAGGACAATGCTGAACAGAGGCCAGACGGAGTCCAGAGTAAATCTGCTGCCTCATTATAGTGAATCGATCCCTCGGGGGTTTCTTCTGAATCACGTCACTCTGAGATTTAGATGGAAACCCCAAAGTAAGTGGTCAGCGTAGAACGCCGGATAAATGTGATCCCAAACGTTATGTAAAATATTCCTAACAAAACTTTCAAATCAATTCACAAAAAAGCAAGTCCCCACTCAGGTCTGTCATCTGTCAATGGAAATATAGGTGAGGGGGCTTCCACGTTACTGGCAGCACAAAGGCTCTGAAAAAGCAAAAAGGCTCCTCGCTCCCAAAAAGAAATCCAGCAAATTCTTGTCTGCCAAATCCAAATGCCCCTTCCCTTCTGAGCCCCACAGTGTGCCTAAATCACATTTATCATCCACATGTTTGGCAATTCTGTAGTTATGAGAGACTGTTTAATATACGGGTGCATTTCTCCAGAAGCATAAGCTGGTCACTACAACGTTCTGGTCACTACAATGTTCTGGTCACTACAACTGCAGTTTGCAATTTTCACTCAGCAACATTCATTGCTGCTTGTTTCTGGAAAACACCCATGGAGTCACCCGTGTACCCAAATCGTCAATACACCTGTAGATAATTTCCCAAAGGGAAATAATTTACAAAATGGGGTCACTTGAAAGGGAATTTTGCTTTTCAAGCACTTAAGGACTCTGTATATGAAGTCCACACACTATTCTAGAAAAATCTGCACTCCACTAGGCAAATAGCACTCTGTCCCTCAGTAGTCTTGTTGTGTGGCTAAGCAGTACAGTACAGCCACATATGAAGTAGTTCTACATTCAGAAAAAAATTTGGGACACATTTTGGTGCTATTTTTACCCATTTCCTAGTGTAAAAATGTAAAATCTGGGGCTAAAATAAAATTTTAAAACTAATAATTTTTTCTTCACAGCCAAATGGTATAAAATTCTGTGCCACACCTGTGGTGTCAATATGATCACTGCACCCTTAGATGAATTCCTTGAGAGGAGTAGTTTGTAAAATGGGGTCCCTTATGGTGGGGTCAGTAGCATAGATACCGGTGGGCAGAGGGGGCCATCGCCCTATGCCCCGCACTCTGAGAGGGTACACCCGGAGCTACGCTACTGTAACTTTTTCGGCGTGTGCAGCGTGCCAATACAGTTACATTCTGCAGCAGAGCATGGATAATCGATCTTCTTGCAATGCCGCCCAGCCTCTATGGGGCCCCTGAGCAGGTGGGGGGTCCGGTGCTAGTAGTGGGCCCCCCACCTGTCATCGCAGATTCAGCTGTATCAGCTACACGCCAATACAGCTGACTGCATTGATGAGAGAAGGAGCACTATGCTCCTCCCATCATCACCCTGTCAGCGTCTGATGTCACTGACGCCGACACTGACAGTGGACGCGATGACGTCACTACCCGGCGCCCTCGGTCCGGAGATGAGCTAGCGCTCAGAGCAGCGGAGGAACTAGAAAGAAGAGAGATGAGTATTTATTTATTTTTATGGGGGCTGCCTTAAACTACATGGTCTGCCTATGGGGTGCTGTCTTATACTACAGAGTCTGCTTATGGGGTGCCGTCTTATACTACAGGGTCTGCCTATGGGGTGCTGTCTTATACTACAGGGTCTGCCTATGGGGGTCTGCCTTATACTACAGGGTCTGCCTATGGGGGTCTGCCTTATACTGCAGGGTCTGCCTATGGGGGGCTGCCTTATACTACACAGTATACTACACAGTCAGCCTATGGGTGGCTGCCTTATACAGCAGGGTCTGCCTATGGGGGGTCTGCCTTATACTACAGGGTCTGCCTATGGGGGCTTCCTTATACTACAGTTTGCCTATTGGGGGCTGCCTTATACTACAGAGTCTGCCTATGTGGTGCTGTCTTATACTGCAGAGTTTGCCTATAGGGTGCTATCTTATACTACAGGGTCTGCCTATGGGGTGCTGTCTTATACTACAGGGTCTGCCTATGGGGTTCTGCCTTATACTACAGTCTGCCTATGGGGGGCTGCCTTATACTGCAGTGTCTGCCTATGGGTGCTTCCTTGTGCTATAGAGTCTCCCTGTGGGGGTGCATTATACAATATAGAGTAGGCCTATGGGGAGTGCATTATACTATATGGAGGCTTATGGGGAGTTCATTATACTATATTGAGGACTATCTTATGCATTATACTGTATGGAGGCTATCTAGGGGGCCATCATACAGTGTGGAGATTACATTGAGAGGGGCACCATACAGTGTTGATGCCATCAAACAGTTTGTGGGCTACTAAGGGGTCAGTAATGTATATATGTAATGTGGTTCCTAAGATTAAAAAAAAAACTGTTTTGTAAATTTTGTTGGAAAAATGAGAAATTACAGGTCAACTTTTAACCCTCAAATACTCTTAACAAAAATATTTTGTTTAAAAAATTGTGCTGATGTAAAGTAGACATGTGGGAAATGTTATTTATTAACTATTTTATTTGTGATATAACGCTGATTTAAGGGCTTAAAAATTAAAATTTTAAAAATTGCAACATTTTAAAAATTTTTGCCAAATTTCAATTTTTTTCACAAATAAACGCAAATCATATCAAATAAATTTTACAACTATCATGATGTACAATATGTCACGAGAAAGCATTCTCAGAATCAGTAGGATCCGTTGAAGCGTTTCAGATTTATTACCACATAAAATGACACTGGTCAGAATTGTAAAATGAAGGTGAAAACAGGCTTAGAAGCTGACGGGGTTAATGACTTTGTGGATGGGATTGAGAGTAAATTGTGAACCTTTGTTGACAACACCAAGCTATATAGGATGCTGAAATCTGACCTTGACATTGGCATATTGCAAAACAATCTGTATTAGTTGATTGAATGGACAAACAGCAAATGAGATTTAACTCAGCTTTCCCTGGTATCTGACTTTCTATGTGCAGTGTATATAATCCTTTTCTGGTACACTTTATATCTACTCAGCTTTCTCTGGCATCTGACTGTCTATGTGCAGCGCATATAATCCTTTTCTGGTACGCTTTATATCTACTCAGCTTTCCCTGGCATCTGACTGTCTATGTGCAGTGCATATAATCCTTTTCTGGTACGCATTTCTTACCTATCATCTATGATCTGTTTCACTTCTCTTATTATGTTATTCTGGCATATCTTTGAGTGGTCACTCCAACCCCTCCCTCTTTTTATGACCTTTGCTTAACTTTCAGCATCTGGTCTGGTCATACCCACCCACCTCCTCATTCACACCTGATTGCCCTTAGCAGAAGATATATTCTGACCCATGAGTCTGATCCAGACTCTAGTCTGATCCATCTATCTTTCAAATTACATCTTTCAAAGTACAGATTTCGAAGTACAATACTTTGAATTAGACTTGAATTGAACTGGAATTGACTGTAAGGGATAGAAAACCACTACAATGTTTCTGTTTCTTTTCACTTTCACCCCATAATACTTTCTTTCTTACTATCTCCTGTAATCCCTCCACCTAGTAAGGAACTAGTCATTTCTCCCTCCATCCTCCCCAGCCATCTCGCCTCCTCCTCACAACTATTCTTCCACATACAATCATTTTTCTCCAGACACACACGGCCACATTATGTCCTATCCAGCTCCCACCTTCTAACGCTCTGTCTGCTGCTCCTCATTACTGGCGAGTATCCCCAAGTCAAGGCCCACCTCAACACATCCGCACACTCATTTCTAACACCCTGCCATGATCGTCTACAAGTTTTCACAATCATGATAACCTTATAACCATTCTTCCAGCCCCCGCTCCCCCAGTCCCCCTACCTGGAGCACTATGGAACGCACGCTCTGTCTGCAACAAACTGTCGTATATCCATGACCTATTTATCACAAGCAAACTCTCCTTCCTTGGCATCACTGAAATCTGGCTCACCCCCTCTGACTCTCCAGCTGCACTTTCTTATGGTGGATTCAATCTCTCTCACACCCCTCGCCCCAGCAACAAACGTGGTGAAGGAGTTGGCTTGCTCCTGTCCAATGCCTGCTCTTTACCCGAATTCTGCTACCACCCTCTACTACTCTTCCCTCATTTGAGGTGCACTCCGTCCACATCTACTCCCCCTCCAGCCTCCAGTTGGCTATCATCTACCGCCCCCCAGAACTAGCCATCTCCACATTTCTCGACCACTTCACCACCTGACTACTTAATTTCCGTGCTGCTGACATCCACACTATCATCATGGGTATCTTCAACATCCCCATTGACACTTCCACCTCAGCAGCCTCTAAACTTTTATCACTGACTGCCTCCTTTGGCCTCATTCAGTGGTCCTACGTGGCCACTCACTAAGATGGCTACATGCTGGACCTTATCTTCACTCGCCTCTGTTACCTTACTAATCTCACTAACTCACCCCTCCCCCTGTCTGACCACAACGTACAGACATTCTCTTCCCTCTCCTAGTTCACAACCCCCACTCCACAAACTCACCCACCTTCGCAGAAATCTCAAACACCTCAATTTACACTCGCTCTCTGAGTCTCTTCTCCCTTTTAAAGACATAGCTTCTTTACATGACACAGATGCTGCTGCCACTTTATATAACAGCAGCACTCAATTCGGCTGCCCCCCTCATGCACAGCAAAACTCGTACAATCAACAGGCAACCCTGGCTGAACTGCTGAACCAAAAAACTGAGATGGGCTTCCAGGGTTGCTGAGCGGAGATGGAAGAGATCCCGTTCTGCCGAACACTTTATTGCATACAAGCAGTCCCTTGTCAGCTTCAATTCCATGCTCACTGTCGCAAAGCAAGCCTACTTCTCATCTCTCACATCCTCCCTGTCTAACAACCCTAAACAGTTTTTCAACACTTTCAATTATACTCCATCCCCCAGCACCTCCTCCCTCTCCTCTCATTTCTGCTGAAGACTTTGCCTCTTTCTTTAAGCAGAAGATCGATAACATCAGAGAAAGCTTTGTCCCGCAGCCCCCAATGCCCCTCCTCTTAATGGCTCAGCCCTGTTCTTAACCAGCTTCTCCACATGACAGAAGATCAGCTCTCCACCCTCCTGTCAAGATCACATCTCACCACTTGCAAGCTTGTCCAACTCCCATCCCACCTCATCCCTAACGTCGCCACAGTCTTCATCCCAACCCTAACACATCTCTTCAACCTTTCATTTGCAAATGGTGTCTTCTCCTCATCCTTCAAACATGTCTCAATCACACCCATCCTCGATAAGCCCTCCCTCAACCCATCCTCTGTGTCTAGCTATCACCCAATATCTCTTCTCCCTTACGCCTCAAAACTACTGGAACAGCATGTACATGTTGAACTGTCCTCCCACCTCTCCTCCTGCTCCCTCTTTGATCGGTTAAAATTTGGCTTCCCACCGCATCGCTCAACTGAAACTGTTCTAACTAAAGTCACCAATGACCTACTAACCACCAAGCGCAAGCAATACTACTCTGTCCTCCTTCTCCTGGAACTGTCTTCTACCTTTGACACTGTGGACCATTCCCTCTTGTTACAGATTCTCTCATTTCTTGGCATCACAGATGTGACCTTATCCTGGATCTCGTCATATCTAACAGACCGGACATTCAGTGTCTCCCTGTCCCACACCACCTCTTCACCTCGCCCCCTGTCTGTTGGTGTTCTCCAAGGCTCAGTTCTAGTACCCCTACTCTTCTCCATCTACACCCTTGGCCTTGGACAGCTCATAGAATCCCACGGTTTGCAGTATCATCTCTACGCCGATGACACGCAGATCTACCTATCTGGACCTGACATCACTTCCTTACTGACCAAAATCCTACAATGTCTGTCTGCTATTTCATCTTTCTTTTCTGCTTGCTTTCTAAAACTGTACATGGACAAAACAGAATTGCATCATCATCTCACTCTACCCCTCTACCAGACCTATCCATCAATGTCAATGACTGCTCACTTTCCCCAGTCCCGCATGCTCAGTGCCTCGGGGTGATACTCGACTCTTCCCTGTCTTTCAAGCCACATATCCAAGCCCTTGCCTCTTCCTGCCAACTCCAACTCAAAAATATTTCCCGGATCTGTTCATTCTTTGACCAAGAAACTGCAAAAGCGCTTGTGCACGCCCTCATCATCTCCCGCCTTGACTATTGCAACCTCCTACTCTCTGGACTCCCCTCCAGCACTCTTACACCACTCCAATCTATCCTAAACTCTGCTGCCTGACTCATTCACCTTTCTCCCCGGTATTTCCCAGCCTCTCCTCTCTGCCTAGCCATTCACTGGCTTCCTATTGTCCAGAGGCTCCAGTTCAAAACCCTAACTATGCCATACAAAGCCATCCACAACCTGTCTCCTCCATACATCTGTGACATGGTCTCTCGGTACTTACCTACACGCAACCTTCGATCCTCTCAAGATCTCCTCTATTCCCCTCTTATCTCATCTTCCCACAACTGCATACAAGACTTCTCCCGTGCTTCCCCCATACTCTGGAACTCTCTACCCCAGCACATCAGTCTTTTGCCTACCACAGAAACCTTCAAAAGGAACCTGAAGACCACCTCTGCACAAAAGCCTACAGAGATCCTCAGTCTATTGAACCACCGCACAACCAGCTCTACCCTCTCCTAGTGTAACCTCACCCATCCCCTGTAGACTGTGAGCCCTCGCGGGCAGGGTTCTCTTTCCCTCTGTACTTGTGTGTGCTTTGTATTGGTCATGTTTATTGTACTTGTCTATATATGCCCCTTTTTTCACATGTAAAGCGCCATGGAATAAATGGCGCTATAAAAATGAATAATAATAATGTAGAGTAAGGCACCTAGAACGGAGTAATCTTATTGCTGCAAATACGTTAGATGGGTGTATACTCGGGACTACAGAACAGGAGAAGTATTTGGGTGTTCTGGTTACAAGTCAGCTAAGAAGCAGAACTCAATGTCAAGCAGCATCTGCAAAAGCAAACCAGATTTTAGGGTGTATAAAAAGATATAAAATCCCGTGACCCCAACATATTGTTATCCCTTTATAAATCACACCTGAGGCCACATCTCGTATATGGGATCCAGTTTTGGCCTCCACATTTTGAAAAGGATGGAAGCCTCTCATATGATGAGAGTTAGAGAAGTTTGGCATGTTTAGAATTTAGAGTCAGTTTAACGGTGGGCAACTAGATTATTACAAGGGATGGAAGCCTCTCATATGATGAGAGGTTGGAGAAGTTGGGCTTGTTTAGCTTAGAAAAAAGGCATCTCATTTATATGTATAAATATATGTGTGGCCAGTACAAAGGACTGGCACATGACTTATTCCTTTCAAAGACCATACTAAGGACCAGGGTGCACTTATTATGGGTGGAAGAAAGGTAATTCTGGCAACTAAATAGGAAGGAGTTCTTTACAGTTAGAGCAGTCATACTGTGGAGTACCCTACCATAAGAGGTCGTAATGGCAGACACATCAACAGCCTTTAAAAAAAAGGGCTGGATGATTTCTTCAATACACGTAATAACATTATGGGTTACAGTTAATTTAGTTAAAAAAGTGTACAGTTGGTGGAGAAAGGTTGAACTTGATGGACCTAGGTCTTTTTTCAACCTGTGTAACTATGTAACTACGTAAAAAAAAAAAAATGACGCCAGTGGCAAAGTCACTACAAAAGTTGTCCAGAAAGATATAAAAAAACACGCATCAGGAAAAATACCTCCAGCTTTTTTGTGCAGCATCTTCTGCTTCAAAAACACTGAAGGTACACCAGGCGGTATAAGACGGCATGTGCAGAAACACTACAGCAGTATTTTTGGAAAGGCATGTATTTATTGGCATGGTCCAGTTATCTTAGAAGCATTAATATCTCATACACATCAGATTATATCATACAAAGTCTGTATGCCAGTGCGAGTTAGCTGCAGGGATCCATGCTGTTGGGTGCACGAGCCCCAACTACTAGGAATTCATTGTAGCTTCTGGCTGTCAATTTCATAATTTCATGCTATTAACTATGGGATTTTAATGGCCAGTTGTCATTTACCCAGATACAAAATCTGTCACTTCCATTGAAATAGCATTTATATTGTTTTGTCTTCAGCAAGATTTATAAAAGACACCAAGGCAGCATCCGCTTAGTTCTGCTCAAGGCTAATGGTGTTTGGATTGATTATTTTTGCACTGCTGGGAACAGGGCAATATTAAATGGATGAAAGGTCTGAACGATGACCACAACACAGGTCATTTGTTGTTGGGTCATTGTTTGGGGGATATATAATACAAAATTACATGGCTCAGGCGATGTTCCTGTGTTCTCCTCATTTTACTAATCCATGAGGTCAGTTTTCTCATATGTGCTTTTGAGAATTAGGAAATATGCTACCGTCATGTATCTTATGTAATAATCCTCTCCTATAAATATTTACTACTGAGCACAATATGAAGGAAAAATATGAATAAATTATGATTTTTATAAGAAATGTCAAGTACAGGGTGGGCCATGTATATGGATACACCTAAATAAAATGGGAATGGTTGGTGATATCAACTTTATTTTTTCCAATGGGAAGAGGGTCATGTGACACATCAGACTTTGAGAATTTCACAAGAAAAACAATGGTGTGCTTGGTTTTAACGTAACTTTATTCTAGCGTGAGTTCTTTACAAGTTTCTCATCGTTTACAGCCATTGACATGTCGCAGAGGTTATCACATGAGGAGCGGATAGAAATTGTGTTGATGTCTGGTGAATGCAGTACCCGGGTCATTGCAGCAGATTTCAATGCAAGACACCCTACGCAAGAAAACTGTCACCATTCCCATGTTATTTAGGTGTATCCATATAAATAGCCCAACCAAAAAAGTTTGCCTCCTCACTGAACATAAAGTTCTGTGTAAACTGAGGGTCCTGTTCCAATATTTGTTTTGCCCATTCTGCAAATTCAGCTCCCCCTGCTCACAAATGGCACCCTTACAAAATCCAGCATCTCAACGAGGATGACGCAGATCGGCATGCTGAATTTGCAGAATGGGCAAAAATTAAAATTGGAACAGGACCGTCACTTTACACAGAACATTATGCTCAGTGATAAGGCAAACATTTTTGGGTGGGCCATTTACATGGATACACCAAATAACATGGGAATCGTGACAGTTTTCTTGCGTAGGGTGTCTTGCATTGAAATTTGCTGCAATGACCCGGGTACTGCATTCACCAGACATCAACACTGTTAGGGTTGGCGGAACGCACTGAGTATATATATATGTATTAATAGGTGTGTTCGCAACCCGGGGTCCACCGTGCAGGAGAGGAACCTGCTGCTGGCAAATGGCGGCGCTATATGACAGTATAAGCGAACTCGGTTAACTCCACACATTTGCTAGAAACAAGATGCTGTGCCCTGTTAACCTCACAGAGGTACACAGCTACCAAACAGAGCAAAACTGTGGTCATGCAGTCAGAGAAACAGGCAAACAACTCCTCACCGGAGGTGTCGGTATTCTAGCGGCTTATTTCAGCCAAATCCCTGAATACACACATACAAACTCCTCACCAGGGGTACCGGTATTCTAGGGGCCTATTTCAGCCAAACCCTAACCATATCCAGACATGACCACACTGGCGCTGAGCTCATAGACTTTACTATGTCATAGACATTACATTAATGTCATAGACATTACTAGCGCATGGCCATGTGGCCATGCGAACCTTGTATAGCTGTAGCAGACAAGGACCTTCCAAGTGGTCCAATAGGAGCTGCTACAGGGCTTGAGCGTGTGACGCCGGACCTCCAATGAGAAGTCCTCCCGTGGGCATGCTCAGTGTGTGTAAAGCAGGACTTAGTCCCAGAAAAGCCTGCACGCTGCTGACCAGTGCTGGCTACAAAAGCAGAACCTGGAAAGGCAGCAGTAACTCTTTGCACAGTATCAGGCTGAGCGAGATGCTGGGACCGACATCTCCGCTGAGCAGGCTCCACTGCGGCTAAAGCAGAATGGGAGACCACAGCAGACATTGCTCAATATTCCCCCTGTGCAGCAGCGGGAACTCAACTCCTAACAAACACAATTTCTATGTGCTCCTCATGTGTTAACATCTGCAACATGTCAATGGCTGTAAACAAAGAGAAACTTGTAAATAACTCATGAAAGAATAAAGATACATTAAAACCAAGGACACCATTATTTTTCTTGTGAAATTCTCATTAAGTTTGATGTGTCACATGACCCTCTTCCCATTCTAAAAAATAAAGTTGGATCCAAAATGGCCGACTTCAAAATGGCCACCATGGTCACCACCCATCTTGAAAAGTTTTCCCCCTCCCATATACTAATGTGCCACAAACAGGAAGTTGATATCACCAACCATTCCCATTTTACTTAGGTGTATCCATGTACATGGCCCACCCTGTAGTATCAGGAGGGTCAGAACATAAAATTCAATACTGTGATGGTTGTTCCAACTAGTTATTATTCCCAACAATATTTTTCCAAGGACAGAAAATCTTCCTGCTATTAACACTATGAAAGGAATATTCTGCTATTTTTCATATTGGGGTCCTCTTCATCACTCTTACACCATGAGGATTTCAGATCATTTTCTGATTGAATGGACATAATCATTCTGCCATTTCCACATGACAATTAATCCAATTATGTTGCATTGAATAGTTATGTATCAAGAGAGTTCTGAAAATCTGAATACATTATTTAGCTGAGAATATACCAGACGCTCTGTGGCTTCTATATTTAACTTCTTAAAGATACAGCAAATTCTGCCCTTCAGAATACAAAGACATTTTTCTTTCTGCTTAACTTCATTCTGACAAAGCATGACATTATCATCGAGGATGTAACTGTACAAGGCTCTTTTTATAATAAAATATAAGATATATATATATATATATATATATATATATATATATATATATATACTAGATGGTGGCCCGATTCTAACGCATCGGGTATTCTAGAATATGCATGCGTAGTATATTGCACAGCCCACGCAGTATATTGCACAGCCACACAGTACATTGCGCACCACGCAGTACATTGCGCAGCCACGCAGTACATTGCACAGCCCATGCAGTACATTGCGCAGCCCACGCAGTACATTGCGCAGCCCACGTAGTACATTGCACAGCCCACGCAGTACATTGCGCAGCCCACGCAGTACATTGCGCAGCCCACGCAGTACATTGCATGTCCACGTAGTATACTGCCCAGTCACGTAGTATTTTGCCCAGTCACGTAGTATAATGCTCCATGCAGTTATAGCCCCATAGATGCCCCATATAATGCTCCATGCAGTTCTTTATGGCCCCATAGATGCCCCATATAATGCTCCATGCAGTTATGGCCCCATAGATGCCCCATATAATGCTCCATGCAGTTCTTTATGGCCCCATAGATGCCCCATAATGCCCCATATATTGCTCCATGCAGTTATGGCCCCATAGATGCTCTATATAATGCTCCATGCAGTTATGGCCCCATAGATGGCCCATATAATGCTCCATGCAGTTATGGCCCCATAGATGGCCCATATAATGCTCCATGCAGTTATGGCCCCATAGATGGCCCATATAATGCTCCATGCAGTTATGGCCCCATAGATGGCCCATATAATGCCCCATGCAGTTATGGCCCCATAGATGCCCCATGTAATGCTCCATGCAGTTCTTTATGGCCCCATAGACGCTCCATACAGCATTGTGCCACATGTAATGCTGCTGCTGAGGCAATAAAAACAAAATATCACATACTCACCTCTCATCGCTGCTCCTCAGCGTCCCGTCTCTCCGCACTGACTGTTCAGGCAGAGGGCAGCACAGTTATATACTGCGTGGGCTGTGCTATATACTATGTGCCCTGTGTTATATACTGCGTGGCCTGTGTTATATACTGCATGGCTGCTATATACTGCATGGGCTGTGTTATATAGTAAGTGGGCTGTGTTATATATAGTGCGTGGCCTGTATTAATGCATCTGGTATTCTAGAATATGTATGTATGTATATAGCAGCCACATAGTATATAGCACAGGCCACGTACTATTTGTCTGCTATATACTACATGCCTCCTATATACTAAATATATAACATGGCCCATGTAGTATATAGCACAGCCCCCGCAGTATATCACACAGCACACGTAGTATATAACACTGCCCATGTAGTATATAGCACAGCCCCCACAGTATGTCACACAGCCCACGCAGTATATAACACTGGCCACGTAGTATATAGCAGCCCCTGCAGTATATCACACAGCCCACGCAGTATTTAGAAGTGTGGGCACCATATCCCTGTCGCCTGTCGCTGATTGTTCGCGGCCGGCCACATAGTATATAGCGCAGTATTCTAGAATATGTATGTAGTTTATTTATGAAGATTGAAGAATAATGCAATAATGGGTAAAATATATTTATTATCATTAAATTTTATTAGTCATAGAACTTAATACAATTGAATGAAATTATGAAACAGATCATCAAAATATATAAACCACATTACATGAACTGTAACTGTATTTAAATAAATCATCGGACAAAAGAAGGACATTGATACTATAGTATATTTATTAACAATATCAAGCCAAAATATTTTTGTACACCACATTTCTTGTGAATACCTTTTGACTACCTGTAAGCAACTTTCCTTGTAAAGGGGTAGGAAGAACTTGCACCTTGGCGTTGGATCTCATTTTAACTCTTGAAAATGCAACGTAGAGTTGTCCATGACCAAAAACGGGCTGCAGTAGATATATGCCAACAACACGGTGTAGAGTTTGACCTTGTGACTTGTTTATTGTCATGGCAAAAGCTGGTTTTATTGGAAACTGTTGACGCTGAAGCCTAAATGGAAGACCCGTGTCTGAAGGACATAAATCAATGCGTGGAATGAACACTTCATCTCCTTTTGCTGATCCAGTGATCACTCTTGCTTGAATGACGTGAGAATGGTGTCCAGTAACAATAATGCGAGTTCCATTACATAGACCATTTTTCATATTTAGATTCCGCAGCAACATTATGATTGTTCCAACTTTCAGTTGAAGTCTGTGGGATGGCATTCCTGATGGCGTAAGACTATTTAAAAATTCAACTGGATAATGCTCTCATTCATCTTCATTGTCTACATCCACTGAATCATCACTTTTATACAACTTATACTCACCAGGCATTCTATCCATCACCTAGGAATTTAGCAGAGCCACGTCATCATTCTTGGGACAGAGAATTGCATGAGAAGAGGCCCTCTCAACACTGCTTTGGTCGTTCACATCAATTTCAATGCATTGTCCAAAAACATCAGTTACGATGCAGTCAGTGCACAACATGTCTTCTGGTATTTCAATAATATCTTCTCCAAGGTTGTATTCGTTGCTAAGTTCACCGTTGCCAAGTTTAAGAAGCCAGTTGCTATACTCTGGGTCCGAAGATAGCATATTGTTAATTAGTTGGAGTTTATTGAACTGTTTCCAAAGGTCAGCCATTTTTAAGCTGGACTCGATAACATCTGTTCTTGTTCCATTTGGTATGACTGGAAGGCATTGCCTAAAATCTCCGCCAATGACAAAAACTTTACCTCCAAATGGAATTTTATTTTTTTCAGCAACATTTGTAGTCATTACTTCACGCAGAAGTCTGTCAATTAAGCTCAAAGCATATTTGGGTGCCATGGTGCACTCGTCAAGTATGAAAACATGTGCATTTTTTAACAGTCTTCCTGCAAATGTGTCTTGTTTTATTCTGGAAATAGAGATTTCATTGACTGGAACTGGTATCCCAAAGAGTGAATGGATAGTGCGACCTCCTCGTAAAAGGTTTGCTGCAATCCCTGTTGTAGCCGACGGCAATACGACTTTTCCCAACCCTCTAACGTGATGCATTATAACTTCATAGAGGTATGTTTTACCGCTCCCTCCTGGACCGTCAATAAAGAAACGTTTTGGCCTTGCATCTGCTTGGTTTTCTATAGCGCTCACTATAGTGTCATATGCAATCCGTTTTTGTTCATTTAAGGAGTTTGTCTTCTCTGTTGCCAACAATAATTCGTAAGCTTCATCATACTCTGGAACTTGTGGAACTTGAATGGCAGGCTGGGGCAAATTAAAGTCTGAAAACGTTTTTCCATGTAGTAGTAAGATATTTTGGACATCTTGCATGGCATAAGATTCGCAATTTTGACAACTTCCACTTTTGTTGTGAAGACGTAAGCAGCAGTCCTCGATTAGACGTTCTTTAAAATTTGTCCAAAGTTGAGCTGGATTTGTAGGCGGTCCAAATACACAGATGTAGGCAAACAATTCACGAAGTTGCTTAGGCATATGTAGGGTAACTGCGTCTTCTAAAGTAAGTTTCCACACAGTATCATCCAATAGAAATCTTGAAGCCAAAGCTGCAGCTTTAAATGTATCGTGTAATACTCCATTAACTGCAAATCGTCATAAGTTTTAGCTCCTTTGATATGTAGTAGTAACAGCCGAAGGCAATATCTTTCTTGATCCTTGACACTAACAGTATACATGCATCCAATTATTCTGCTAACTCCTCGTTGTCTTGGATTCCAAGTTTTATTCCAAATGTAATGCTCTGGAATCTCTCGGTACAAATAGCGCCTTGCGTTTTCGTCACGTTGGTTCAGCAAAAACCATTCCATTAATGTTGATCTCGTGCTTAAAGTTTTTGAGACATCTTTGACTTTAGCATCTTCAAAGAAATAAAGCTGCTGTTGATTTGGTAAATGAATAGCTAAACGTAAAATGGCATGGGACTGTGAATGCATTGGAAACGCAAATATCCTCCAAGCAGCTTCTGGAGCACTGACATATCTTGAGTCAACAAAAGTTGATGATTCATCATGATTTACTGTTTTCTGTTGTATTTCGATGTTAGCTTTGTCATGCCCCTTGTAGATGTACTTGAAGAGATATTTTACACTTTTTATTGAAGCACAGATTTCTACGTTGATGTGACAGTTGTAGCATTTTGATAAGTATGGGTTGTATGGGACTATCCATGAGTTATTTATAATTTTTTTGTTGCAAGCAATGTTATCAATGTGTTGTCGCCGGTAGGATGGGTAGCCATCCAAGTCTTTAACAGTGTGCTGTTTCAACTCCTTTGGAAACCCTTTTGTACACTTTCCGTTTTCCATGCATGGCCTTTTTGGATTTGCTACACCGCATGGGCCATGAACCATATGAGAGACTACAATATTATACAGTTCAGGATACTTTTCTTGGTTAGGAATTTCAGCCCACACTATATTGTCGATTTCTTCCTCCATACGAATCTTGGAATCCATGTCTAAGATAATTAGTATATGCGCATGTGGGAGACCTCGTTTCTGAAACTCTATGATGTGTATCATTGCTACGACTGTTCCAAAAAGCCCATTTTTGATGTCTTTCAAAAGGCTGATGAGTTTCAGTCGAAATACGCGTACGACTAAGTCCGGCCTGTGTTCAACTTTTTGCCAGGGTTCTAGATTTTCGGTAAAATTTCCGGCCATTTAGGATTACAGGTCATTGTCACAAAAATGTCAAGTCTTCCAAACTTTGTTACTATTGCCATTGCATCTTGATAACGCTGTTGCATGTTGCGGGGGCTACCTTCAAACAACGACGGGAGGATTACTGTTTTTCCAATTACAATTCCCTTTTCAATTGATTGTTTTTGCAAATGTTCTTGAAGAACGCAGTAGTCTTCAACTTTAAGTTGTTTTTGGTTCATTCTTATGAAATTTAGACGATTAGCTTCAATTTTAACATATGCGTCAACTAAGTACTGTTGTGTCAGTTTCCCACCGTTTAAAATAGGATTGAAGTAATTTCGGACAGACAGACGGAAACTGTAGTATTGCAGCTGTGTAATTCTTCTTGAAGTTCCTTGTTGGTTTAGGTTTTCATGCCACCCTTGTTCACCTCTTGGAAAGAATAGCGGATACAGAAGAGCATCAAGGTTGCTGTGCAAAATACTAAATCGTTGTGTCTTAGGAACCAAAGGGTTGTTTTGGTCTGGCTTAAGATGGACTAATATATCCCTTTGAAAAGGAGGTTCTCCATCATCATTTTGAAAAACAACTGCGACCTCACTTACACGTAGTTTGTTGTAAAGTCGAGGATTCTGTTTACATTCTTGTTTAATGGCCATGACAATAGAAGGCATTTCAGTACCATTTTGTATAGCCCTCTGTTCCTCCTCAGCTTGAACATCTTTTAGCATGCGATATGCGGCAGCAAATGGGCTTATTTTTTGTAAATGTACAGCAATTTGATTCATCAGTTCAGCATCACACTTTTCGTTTTCTTTTAGGTTCATCCTTTGTTCTGTAGCCTCATTTGTATCAATGATGTATAATTGTGCAAATTTTGGTGGTTGTTCTTTTTCTGGGTGAAGTGTTCCAGTGCGGTGGTAGATCTGGCCGTGAATTTTAAAACAATACGGTCCGAATCCAGGGGGCGGTGCAATGTTGGCACCGAATGAAGCAAACGCATGAGAACTGTTGATGCTTCTGATATTTTCCATGAAATTTCTACTGTGTTGATGCATTCCTTTCATTAACTGCTCAAACAGATCTGAGTAGTGAGGTCTCGGTAGCATAACTTTTCCTTTTTGGCAGCATTGAGTAAACTGATTGTCAGATGTTTTTTCATCAATGAAATTCAGAGAGTCGCATTTAGAGCAAACTGCATTCATATTCCCACAGTAGTGTTCATGAATTTTACTTTCATTGTCTGTTACGTAATGTGCAAGTTGTTGAATATTGTCCTGGTCGTGCCTTAGTTGGTAGAGCATTCGTTTTTTATGAATTTGGCGATCATGTTGTTCCTGTCGTACAACAGTTTGTTGTGGTGTCTCCGGTTGGCGACGGTGTCTGTGAGATTCCGCATCCTGGGCTTGTCTGGCAGCAGTTTGTTGTGGTGTCTCCTGTTCCCGATGTTGTCATTTTCTTGCTGCTGCTGCTTTTCTGTCATCCTCATTGGCGTATTTTCGTTTACGACCCATTCTAAGATAGAAACACAGGGAGATGCCGCCCATACAGGGAGATGCCGGCTGGCCTCGACCAATCAGCAAGGCGGGATTTCCGAGACAGACAGACAATTAGACCCTTAGACAACACAATGTCGGCACTTGACAGCAGTGGAGGACAATGATGATTCCAGAATTCACGGCAGACTGTGCCCATCGCTGATTGGTCGAGGCCGGCTGGCCTCAACCAATCAGAGACGCGGGATTTCCAGGACAGACAGACAGACAGAAAAACCCTTAGACAATTATATATATATAGACTAGATTGTGGCCCGATTCTAACGCATCGGGTATTCAAGAATATGCATATCTGTTGTGAATTCTGCTCTTGGGCTCCCTCCGGTGGTTATAAGTGGTAGCACTGCTGTCTCTGGATCGCAGCATTTATCAGGTGTTTTCACTTTTTGCAATTCTGACTGGGCTATTTAGTCTTGCTTGACCCTTTAGTCAGTGCCAGTTGTCCATTGTTCCTGGAGGATTCACATCCCTGCCTGGTCTCTCCTGCTTTGCTGTTCTTTTCAACAAAGATAAGTTCTGGCCTTGATTTTTGCTGTCCACATGCTGTGGCCTTATTGTTCAGTTCTTTTCCATGTTTTTGTCTTGTCCAGCTTGGTCTGTATAAGGATTTGTTTAGCCAAGCTGGTATCTCTGGAGATGCAGATATACCCTCCATATCTTTAGTTAGATTTGGAGATTTTGTATTTTCTGTGGTGGATATTTTCTAGTGTTTTAATACTGACCGCATAGTACTCTGTCCTATCCTTTCTATTTAGCTAGAAGTGGCCTCCTTGGTTAAATTCTGATTTCAGTCTGTGTTTGTTTTTTCCCTCTCCTCTCACAGTCAATATTTGTGGGGGGCTGTCTATCCTTTGGGGATTTTCTCTGAGGCAAGATAGTTTTCCCTTTTCTATCTCTAAGGGTAATTAGTCCTCCGGCTGTGTCGAGATGTCTAGGGAGTGATAGGTACTTTCCACGGCTACTTCTAGTTGCGGTGCTAAGTTCAGGGTCTGCGGTCAGTACAGGTACCACCTTCTCCGGAGTACATCTCATGCTGCTCTTAGGCCACCAGATCATAACAGTACAACTGGCCAACAATGAGTTAACCGCATCTCAGAAGAAGGGAAGGAAAGTGCTGAGCCATTTTCTTTTCTGTAGTCTGTTGTGTTTTTTTTTTTTTCCCCTCTTTACCTCTGGGTGGCTCAGGAGTTCGGCGCTGGTATGACTGTTCAGGGATTGGCTTCTCGTGTGGATCAACTTGCTGCTAGAGTACAGGGTATTTCCGATTATATCGTTCAGACTCCGGTTTTAGAGCCTAGAATTCCAACTCCTGATTTGTTTTTTGGGGACAGGTCCAAATTTTTGAGCTTTAAAAATAACTGTAAACTGTTTTTTGCTCTGAAACCCCGTTCCTCTAGTGATCCCATCCAGCAGGCTAAAATTGTTATATCTCTGCTGCGTGGTGAATGGGCATTTGCCCTGGAACCTGGGAATCCAGCGTTGTTTAATGTAGACACCTTTTTCCAGGCACTTGGGTTATTGTATGATGAACCTAATTCAGCGGATCATGCTGAGAAGACCTTGTTGGCCCTGTGTCAGGGTCAAGAAGCGGCAGAATCATATTGCCAGAAATTTAGAAAATGGTCTGTACTGACTAAATGGAATGAGGATGCCTTGGCGGCAATTTTCAGAAAGGGTCTTTCTGAATCCGTTAAAGATGTTATGGTGGGGTTCCCCACGCCTGCTGGTCTGAGTGATTCTATGTCTCTGGCCATTCAGATTGATCGGCGCTTGCGCGAGCGCAGAGTTGTGCACACTATGGCATTGTCTTCCGAGTGGAGTCCTGAGCCTATGTAGTGTGATAGGATTGTGTCTAGAGCTGAACGACAAGGATTCAGACGTCAGAATAGGTTGTGTTTTACTGCGGCGATTCTGCTCATGTTATTTCTGATTGCCCTAAGCGTACCAAGAGAATCGCTAGTTCTGTTACCATCAGTACTGTACAACCTAAATTTCTGTTATCTGTGACCCTGATCTGCTCATTATCGTCATTTTCTGTCATGGCATTTGTGGATTCAGGTGCCGCTCTAAACCTAATGGACTTAGAATTTGCCAGACGTTGTGGTTTCCCCTTGCAGCTTTTGCAGAGTCCTATTCCTTTGAGAGGCATTGATGCTACACCGTTGGCTAAAAATAAACCTCAGTTTTGGACACAGCTGACCATGTGCATGGCGCCAGCCCATCAGGAAGATTGTCGTTTTCTGGTGTTGCATAATTTGCATGATGCTATTGTGCTGGGTTTCCCATGGTTACAGGTGCATAATCCGGTATTAGATTGGAAATCTATGTCTGTGACTAGTTGGGGTTGTCAGGGGGTTCATGGTGACGTTCCTTTGATGTCAATTGCCTCCTCCCCCTCTTCTGAAATTCCTGAGTTTTTGTCAGATTTCCAGGATGTATTCAGTGAGCCCAAGTCCAGTTCCCTTCCACCACATAGGGACTGTGATTGTGCTATTGACTTGATTCCAGGCTGTAAGTTCCCTAAGGGCCGACTTTTCAACTTGTCTGTGCCAGAACATACCGCCATGCGGAGCTATGTTAAGGAGTCCTTGGAGAAGGGGCATATTCGGCCATCTTCTTCACCATTGGGAGCAGGTTTTTTTTTGTTGCCAAGAAGGATGGCTCCTTGAGACCCTGTATTGATTATCGCCTCTTGAATAAGATCACGGTCAAATTCCAATAACCTTTGCCTTTGCTTTCTGATCTGTTTGCTAGGATTAAGGGGGCTAGTTGGTTTACTAAGATTGACCTTCGAGGGGCATATAATCTTGTTCGTATTAAGCAGGGAGATGAATGGAAAACTGCGTTTAATACGCCCGAAGGCCATTTTGAATACCTTGTGATGCCATTCGGACTCTCTAATGCTCCATCTGTGTTTCAGTCCTTCATGCATGATATATTTCGGAATTATCTTGATAAATTCATGATTGTATATTTGGATGATATTTTGATTTTTTCAGATGATTGGGAGTCTCATGTGAAACAAGTCAGGATGGTATTTCAGATCCTTCGTGATAATGCCTTGTTTGTGAAGGGGTCTAAGTGCCTCTTTGGAGTACAGAAGATTTCTTTTTTGGGCTTCATTTTTTCTCCCTCATCTATAGAAATGGATCCGGTTAAGGTTCAGGCCATTCATGATTGGATCCAGCCACATCCGTGAAGAGCCTTCAGAAATTTTTGGGCTTTGCTAATTTTTATCGCCGTTTCATTGCCAACTTCTCCAGTGTGGTTAAACCCTTGACCGATTTGACGAAGAAGGGTGCTGATGTGACAAATTGGTCCTCTGCGGCTGTTTCTGCCTTTCAGGAGCTTAAACGCCGATTTACTTCTGCCCCTGTGTTGCGTCAGCCGGATGTTTCTGTTCCTTTTCAGGTTGAGGTTGACGCTTCTGAGATTGGGGCAGGGGCCGTTTTGTCTCAGAGGAATTCTGATGGTTCTTTGATGAAACCGCGTGCCTTCTTTTCTCGAAAGTTTTCGCCTGCGCCTGTTGAAGCCGTGTGCTTTCTTCTCCAGAAAGTTTTCGCCCTGCTGAGCGTAATTACGATGTCGGCAATCGGGAGTTGTTGGCTATGAAGTAGGCATTCGAGGAGTGGCGACATTGGCTTGAGGGGGCCAAGCACCGTATTGTGGTCTTGACCAATCATAAGAATCTGATTTACCTCGAGTCTGCCAAACGGCTGAATCCTAGACAGGCCCGATGGTCCCTGTTTTTCTCCCGTTTTGATTTTGTGGTCTCGTATCTTCCGGGTTCTAAGAATGTTAAGGCTGATGCCCTCTCTAGGAGCTTTTTGCCTGATTCTCCTGGAGTCCTTGAGCCGGTCGGCATTCTGAAGGAAGGGGTGATTCTTTCTGCCATCTCCCCTGATTTGCGACGGGTTCTTCAGGAATTTGAGGCTGATAAACCTGACCGCTGTCCAGTGGGGAAACTGTTTGTTCCTGACAGATGGACTAGTAAAGTGATTTTGGAGGTTCATTTGGTACCTTTGCCTAAATTGCCTTCCTCTTCTGATTTGGTTCCGTTGTTTTTTCAGCATGTGGTTCATTTGCATGGCATTCTGGAGAATATTGTGTCCGATAGAGGTTCCCAGTTTGTTTCTAGGTTTTGGCGGGCCTTTTGTGCTAGGCTGGGCATTGATTTGTCTTTTTCTTCCGCATTTCATCCTCAGACAAATGGCCAAACCGAGCGAACTAATCAGACTTTGGAAACTTATTTGAGATGCTTTGTGTCTGCTGATCAGGATGATTGGGTGGCTTTCTTGCCATTGGCCGAGTTTGCCCTTAATAATCGGGCTAGTTCTGCTACCTTGGTTTCACCCTTCTTTTGTAACTCTGGTTTTCATCCTCGTTTTTCTTCAGGGCAGGTTGAGCCTTCTGATTGTCCTGGAGTGGACTCTGTGGTTGACAGGTTGCAGCAAATTTGGGCTCAGGTTGTTGACAATTTGGTGTTGTCTCAGGAGGGGGCTCAGCGTTTTGCTAACCGTCGTCAGTGTGTTGGTTCCCGGCTTCGGGTTGGGGATTTGGTCTGGTTGTCTTCCCGTCATGTTCCTATGAAGGTTTCTTCCCCTAAGTTTAAGCCTCGGTTTATTGGCCCTTATAGGATTTCTGAGATTATCAATCCAGTGTCTTTTCGTTTGGCCCTTCCAGCCTCTTTTTCCATCCATAATGTTTTTCATAGATCTTTGTTGCCGAAATATGTGGTGCCCGTTGTTCCCTCTGTTGATCCTCCAGCCCCGGTGTTGATTGATGGGGAGTTGGAGTATGTGGTTGAGAAGATTTTGGATTCTCGTTTTTCGAGGCGGAAGCTTCAGTATCTTGTCAAGTGGAAGGGTTATGGCCAGGAGGATAATTCTTGGGTTGTTGCCTCCGATGTTCATGCTGAGGATTTGGATTGTGCCTTTCATTTGGCTCGTCCGGATCGGCCTGGGGGCTCTGGTGAGGGTTCGTTGACCCCTCCTCAAGGGGGCGTACTGTTGTGAATTCTGCTCTTGGGCTCCCTCCGGTGGTTATAAGTGGTAGCACTGCTGTCTCTGGATCGCAGCATTTATCAGGTGTTTTCACTTTTTGCAATTCTGACTGGGCTATTTAGTCTTGCTTGACCCTTTAGTCAGTGCCAGTTGTCCATTGTTCCTGGAGGATTCACATCCCTGCCTGGTCTCTCCTGCTTTGCTGTTCTTTTCAACAAAGATAAGTTCTGGCCTTGATTTTTGCTGTCCACATGCTGTGGCCTTATTGTTCAGTTCTTTTCCATGTTTTTGTCTTGTCCAGCTTGGTCTGTATAAGGATTTGTTTAGCCAAGCTGGTATCTCTGGAGATGCAGATATACCCTCCATATCTTTAGTTAGATTTGGAGATTTTGTATTTTCTGTGGTGGATATTTTCTAGTGTTTTAATACTGACCGCATAGTACTCTGTCCTATCCTTTCTATTTAGCTAGAAGTGGCCTCATTTGCTAAATTCTGATTTCAGTCTGTGTATGTTTTTTCCCTCTCCTCTCACAGTCAATATTTGTGGGGGGCTGTTTATCCTTTGGGGATTTTCTCTGAGGCAAATAGTTTTCCCTTTTCTATCTCTAGGGGTAATTAGTCCTCCGGCTGTGTCGAGATGTCTAGGGAGTGATAGGTACATTCCACGGCTACTTCTAGTTGCGGTGCTAAGTTCAGGGTCTGCGGTCAGTACAGGTACCACCTTCTCCGGAGTACGTCTCATGCTGCTCTTAGGCCACCAGATCATAACACATGTCCCCGTAGTATATGGACAATGATGATTCCAGAATTCGCGGCAGACTGTGCCCGTCGCTGATTGGTCGAGGCAACCTTTATGACATCATTGTCGCCATGGCAACCATTATGACATCTACGTCGATACTGTGCCCGTCGCTGATTGGTCGAGGCGAATTCGCGGCAGACTGTGCCCGTTGCTGATTGGTCGAGGCAACCTTTATGACATCATCGTCGCTGTTATGACCCCAGTGGACAGGGTCTCAGAGGAACGTGTAAGTCTGCGAGATACAAAAATCCAGCTCATAGGGCTGTGGTAACTGGGTTGACCAAATAGCTACTCCTAACGCCAACACTAGAAGTAGCCGGGGATCATGCCTACGGTGATCGCTAGATGACTCGCGCCAGCCGGAGAATCTAACTACCCCTAGGAGAAGAAAACAAAGACCTCTCTTGCCTCCAGAGAAAGGGACCCCAAAGCAAGATACAAGCCCCCCACAAATAATAACGGTGAGGTAAGAGGAAATGACAAACACAGAAATGAACCAGGTTCAGCAAAGAGAGGCCAGCTTACTAATAGCAGAATATAGCAAGATAACTTATCTGGTCAACAAAAACCCTATAAAAATCCACGCTGGAGATTCAAGAACCCCCGAACCGTCTAACGGTCCGGGGGGAGAACACCAGCCCCCTAGAGCTTCCAGCAAAGGTCAGGATACAGATTGGAACAAGCTGGACAAAAATACAAAACAAAACAAAAGCAAAAAGCAAGGAAGCGGACTTAGCTTTAACAAGCAGGAACCAGGATCAGTAGTCTAGAGCACAACAGATTAGCTCTGATTTCAACGATGCCAGGCATTGAACTGAAGGTCCAGGGAGCTTATATAGCAACGCCCCTGAACTAACGGCCCAGGTGAGCATATAGGAGAAGACAGAAGCTCCAGAGTTAATTCACTAATGACCACTAGAGGGAGCAAAACGCAAATTCACAACAGTACCCCCCCCCTTAGTGAGGGGTCACCGAACCCTCACCACGACCACCAGGGCGATCAGGATGAGCGGCGTGAAAGGCACGAACTAAATCGGCCGCATGAACATCAGAGGCGACCACCCAGGAATTATCTTCCTGACCATAGCCCTTCCACTTGACCAGGTACTGAAGCCTCCGCCTGGAGAGACGAGAATCCAAGATCTTCTCCACCACGTACTCCAACTCGCCCTCAACCAACACCGGAGCAGGAGGCTCAGCAGAAGGAACTACAGGCACAACGTACCGCCGCAACAAGGACCTATGAAACACGTTGTGGATAGCAAATGACACAGGAAGATCCAGACGAAAGGATACAGGATTAAGGATTTCCAATATCTTGTAAGGACCAATAAAACGAGGTTTAAATTTGGGAGAGGAAACCTTCATAGGAACAAAGCGGGAAGAAAGCCACACCAAATCCCCAACACGTAGTCGGGGACCCACACCGCGGCGGCGGTTGGCAAAGCGCTGAGCCCTCTCCTGTGACAACTTCAAGTTGTCCACCACAAGATTCCAGATCCGCTGCAACCTATCCACCACAGAATCCACCCCAGGACAGTCAGAAGGTTCCACATGACCCGAAGAAAAACGAGGGTGAAAACCAGAGTTGCAGAAAAACGGCGAAACCAAAGTGGCGGAACTAGCCCGATTATTAAGGGCAAACTCAGCCAACGGCAAGAAGGTCACCCAATCGTCCTGATCAGCAGAGACAAAACACCTCAAATAAGCCTCCAAAGTCTGATTAGTTCGCTCCGTCTGTCCATTAGTCTGAGGATGGAAAGCAGACGAAAACGACAAATCAATGCCCATCCTACTACAAAAGGATCGCCAGAATCTGGAAACGAACTGGGATCCTCTGTCTGACACAATATTCTCAGGGATGCCGTGCAAACGAACCACGTTCTGGAAAAACACAGGAACCAGATCGGAAGAGGAAGGCAGCTTAGGCAAAGGAACCAAATGGACCATCTTAGAGAAGCGATCACATATCACCCAGATAACAGACATGCCTTGAGACACCGGAAGATCAGAAATGAAATCCATGGAGATATGTGTCCAAGGTCTCTTAGGGACAGGCAAGGGCAAGAGCAACCCGCTGGCACGAGAACAGCAAGGCTTATCTCGAGCACAAGTCCCACAGGACTGTACAAATGACCGCACATCCCTTGACAAGGAAGGCCACCAAAAGGATCTGGCCACCAGATCTCTGGTGCCAAAAATTCCTGGGTGACCTGCCAACACCGAGGAATGAACCTCGGAAATGACTCTGCTGGTCCACTTATCAGGCACAAACAGTCGGTCAGGTGGACAAGAATCAGGCCTATCAGCCTGAAATCTCTGCAACACACGTCGCAGATCTGGAGAAATAGCTGACAAGATAACTCCATCCTTAAGAATACCAACAGGCTCAGCGACTCCAGGAGCATCAGGCACAAAGCTCCTGGAAAGAGCATCGGCCTTCACATTCTTTGAACCTGGTAAATACGAGACAACGAAGTCAAAACGGGAGAAAAACAATGACCAGCGGGCCTGTCTAGGATTCAGGCGTTTAGCAGACTCGAGATACATCAGATTTTTGTGATCAGTCAAGACCACCACACGATGCTTAGCACCCTCGAGCCAATGACGCCACTCCTCAAATGCCCATTTCATGGCCAACAACTCCCGATTGCCCACATCATAATTTCGCTCAGCAGGCGAAAACTTCCTAGAGAAAAAGGCGCAAGGTCTCATAACAGAGCAACCAGGGCCTCTCTGCGACAAAACGGCCCCTGCTCCAATCTCTGAAGCATCCACCTCAACCTGAAAAGGAAGCGAGACATCAGGCTGGCACAAAACAGGCGCCGAAGTAAACCGACGTTTCAACTCCTGGAAAGCCTCCACGGCAGCAGGAGCCCAATTAGCCACATCGGAGCCCTTCTTGGTCATATCCGTCAAAGGTTTCACAATGCTAGAAAAATTAGCGATAAAACGACGGTAGAAGTTAGCGAAACCTAAGAACTTCTGAAGACTCTTAACTGACGAGGGCTGAGTCCAATCAAGAATAGCTCGGACCTTGACTGGGTCCATCTCCACAGCAGAAGGGGAAAAAATGAACCCCAAAAAGGGAACCTTCTGTACACCAAAAAGACACTTTGAGCCCTTGACAAACAAAGAATTTTCACGCAAAATTTTAAAGACCATCCTGACCTGCTCCACATGCGAGTCCCAATTATCAGAAAAAAACAGAATATCATCCAGATAAACGATCAAAAATTTATCCAGATAGTTCCGGAAAATGTCATGCATAAAGGACTGAAAAACTGAAGGGGCATTAGAGAGCCCAAAAGGCATCACCAAGTACTCAAAATGACCTTCAGGCGTATTGAATGCGGTTTTCCATTCATCACCTTGCTTAATGCGCACAAGGTTGTACGCACCACGAAGGTCTATCTTGGTGAACCACTTGGCACCTTTAATCCGGGCAAAAAAGTCAGACAACAGCGGCAAAGGATACTGAAATTTGACAGTGATCTTATTTAAAAGCCGATAGTCAATACAAGGCCTCAAAGATCCGTCCTTTTTAGCCACAAAAAAGAATCCCGCACCAAGAGGGGAAGAAGACGGACGGATGTGTCCTTTCTCCAGAGACTCCTTGATATACAGTGGGGCAAAAAAGTATTTAGTCATTCAGCAATAGTGCAAGTTCCACCACTTAAAAAGATGAGAGGCATCTGTAATTTACATCATAGGTAGACCTCAACTATGGGAGACAAACTGAGAAAAAAAAATCCAGAAAATCACATTGTCTGTTTTTTTATCATTTTATTTGCATATTATGGTGGAAAATAAGTATTTGGTCAGAAACAAAATTTCATCTCAATACTTTGTAATATATCCTTTGTTGGCAATGACAGAGGTCAAACGTTTTCTGTAAGTCTTCACAAGGTTGCCACACACTGTTGGTATGTTGGCCCATTCCTCCATGCAGATCTCCCCTAGAGCAGTGATGTTTTTGGCTTTTCGCTTGGCAACACGGACTTTCAACTCCCTCCAAAGGTTTTCTATAGGGTTGAGATCTGGAGACTGGCTAGGCCACTCCAGGACCTTGAAATGCTTCTTACGAAGCCACTCCTTCGTTGCCCTGGCGGTGTGCTTTGGATCATTGTCATGTTGAAAGACCCAGCCACGTTTCATCTTCAATGCCCTTGCTGATGGAAGGAGGTTTGCACTCAAAATCTCACGATACATGGCCCCATTCATTCTTTCATGTACCCGGATCAGTCGTCCTGGCCCCTTTGCAGAGAAACAGCCCCAAAGCATGATATTTCCACCACCATGCTTTACAGTAGGTATGGTGTTTGATGGATGCAACTCAGTATTCTTTTTCCTCCAAACACGACAAGTTGTGTTTCTACCAAACAGTTCCAGTTTGGTTTCATCAGACCATAGGACATTCTCCCAAAACTCCTCTGGATCATCCAAATGCTCTCTAGCAAACTTCAGACGGGCCCGGACATGTACTGGCTTAAGCAGTGGGACACGTCTGGCACTGCAGGATCTGAGTCCATGGTGGCGTAGTGTGTTACTTATGGTAGGCCTTGTTACATTGGTCCCAGCTCTCTGCAGTTCATTCACTAGGTCCCCCAGCGTGGTTCTGGGATTTTTGCTTACCGTTCTTGTGATCATTCTGACCCCACGGGGTGGGATTTTGCGTGGAGCCCCAGATCGAGGGAGATTATCAGTGGTCTGGAGTGTCTTCCATTTTCTAATTATTGCTCCCACTGTTGATTTCTTCACTCCAAGCTGGTTGGCTATTGCAGATTCAGTCTTCCCAGCCTGGTGCAGGGCTACAATTTTGTTTCTGGTGTCCTTTGACAGCTCTTTGGTCTTCACCATAGTGGAGTTTGGAGTCAGACTGTTTGATGGTGTGCACAGGTGTCTTTTTATACTGATAACAAGTTTAAACAGGTGCCATTACTACAGGTAATGAGTGGAGGAAAGAGGAGTCTCTTAAAGAAGAAGTTACAGGTCTGTGAGAGCCAGAAATCTTGATTGTTTGTTTCTGACCAAATACTTATTTTCCACCATAATATGCAAATAAAATGATAAAAAAACAGACAATGTGATTTTCTGGATTTTTTTTTCTCAGTTTGTCTCCCATAGTTGAGGTCTACCTATGATGTAAATTACAGACGCCTCTCATCTTTTTAAGTGGTGGAACTTGCACTATTGCTGACTGACTAAATACTTTTTTGCCCCACTGTATGAACGCATAGCGGTATATTCAGGTACCGACAGATTAAACAGTCTTCCCTTAGGAAATTTACTGCCTGGAATCAAATCTATTGCACAGTCACATTCCCTATGAGGAGGCAATGCACTGGACCTGGACTCGCTAAAGACATCCTGATAATCAGACAAATACTCCGGAACTTCCGAAGGCGTAGAAGAAGCAATAGACACAGGCAGGGAATCCTCATGAATACCACGACAGCCCCAACTAGACACTGACATAGCCTTCCAGTCCAGGACTGGATTATGGGTCTGTAACCATGGCAGCCCTAAAACAACCACATCATGCATTTTATGCAAAACAAGAAAACGTATCACCTCGCGGTGTTCAGGAGTCATGCACATGGTAACCTGTGTCCAATACTGCGGTTTATTTTCTGCTAATGGCGTAGCATCAATACCCCTAAGAGGTATAGGATTTTCTAATGGTTCAAGAATGAAACCACAGCGCTTAGCAAATGAGAGATCCATAAGACTCAGGGCAGCACCTGAATCTACAAACGCCATGACAGGATAAGATGACAGTGAGCAAATCAAAGATACAGACAGAATAAACTTAGGATGCAAATTACCAACGGTGACAGGACTAACAACCTTAGAAAGACGGTTAGAGCATGCTGAGATAACATGTGTAGAATCACCACAGTAGTAGCACAAGCCATTCTGGCGTCTATGAATTTTCCTCTCATTTCTAGTCAGGATTCTATCACATTGCATCAAATCAGGTGTCCGTTCAGACAACACCATGAGGGAATTTGCGGTTTTGCGCTCCCGCAACCGCCGGTCAATTTGAATAGCCAGGGACATGGTATCATTCAGACCTGTGGGAATGGGAAAACCCACCATCACATTCTTAATGGCTTCAGAAAGGCCATTTCTAAAATTAGCAGCCAGTGCACACTCGTTCCAATGTGTCAGCACGGACCATTTCCGAAATTTTTGGCAATACACTTCAGCCTCGTCCTGGCCCTGAGACATAGCCAGCAAGGCTTTTTCTGCCTGAATCTCAAGATTGGGTTCCTCATAAAGTAAACCGAGCGCCAGAAAAAACGCATCAATATCAGCCAATGCCGGATCTCCTGGCGCCAACGAAAAAGCCCAATCTTGAGGGTCACCCCGTAAGAATGAAATAACAATTTTTACTTGTTGAGCAGAGTCTCCAGACGAACAGGGTCTCAGGGACAAAAACAATTTACAATTATTCCTGAAATTCCTAAACTTAAATCGGTCTCCTGAAAACGGTTCAGGAATCGGTATCTTGGGTTCAGACCTAGGATTTCTGATAACATAATCTTGTATACCCTGCACACGAGCAGCAAGCTGGTCCACACTTGTAATCAAGGTCTGGACATTCATGTCTGCAGCAAGCTTAAGCCACTCTGAGGTAAAGGGGAAAAAAAAAAAATGAGAGAGGGAAAAAAAAACTCAAAATTTTCTTTCTTATAATCCCACTTCTGCAATGCATTAAACATTTAATACTGGCCTGGCATACTGTTATGACCCCAGTGGACAGGGTCTCAGAGGAACGTGTAAGTCTGCGAGATACAAAAATCCAGCTCATAGGGCTGTGGTAACTGGGTTGACCAAATAGCTACTCCTAACGCCAACACTAGAAGTAGCCGGGGATCATGCCTACGGTGATCGCTAGATGACTCGCGCCAGCCGGAGAATCTAACTACCCCTAGGAGAAGAAAACAAAGACCTCTCTTGCCTCCAGAGAAAGGGACCCCAAAGCAAGATACAAGCCCCCCACAAATAATAACGGTGAGGTAAGAGGAAATGACAAACACAGAAATTAACCAGGTTCAGAAAAGAGAGGCCAGCTTACTAATAGCAGAATATAGCAAGATAACTTATCTGGTCAACAAAAACCCTATAAAAATCCACGCTGGAGATTCAAGAACCCCCGAACCGTCTAACGGTCCGGGGGGAGAACACCAGCCCCCTAGAGCTTCCAGCAAAGGTCAGGATACAGATTGGAACAAGCTGAACAAAAATACAAAACAAAACAAAAGCAAAAAGCAAGGAAGCGGACTTAGCTTTAACAAGCAGGAACCAGGATCAGTAGTCTAGAGCACAACAGATTAGCTCTGATTTCAACGATGCCAGGCATTGAACTGAAGGTCCAGGGAGCTTATATAGCAACGCCCCTGAACTAACGGCCCAGGTGAGCATATAGGAGAAGACAGAAGCTCCAGAGTTAATTCACTAATGACCACTAGAGGGAGCAAAACGCAAATTCACAACACGTCGCCATGCTGTGCCCGTCGCTGATTGGTTGAGGCCTGGTGGCCTCGACCAATCAGAGACGTGGGTTTTCCATTATGACATCTACGTCGATACTGTGCCCGTCGCTGATTGATCGAGGCCCAGGCGGCCTCGACCAATCAGAGACGTGGAATTTCCAGGACAGACAGACAGACAGACAGAAAAACCCTTAGACAATTATATATATATATATATATATATATATATATATATATATATATATATATATATATATACAGCCCTGGCAAAAATTAAGAGACCACCACATCAAAACCCTGTCATGGGCAGCCCAATCTCCAGACCTGAACCCAACTGAAAACCTCTGGAATGTAATCATGAGGATGTTGGATAGTCACAAGCCATCAAACAAAGAAGAACTGCTTATATTTTTGTGACAGAAGCAGTGTGAAAGACTGGTGGAAAGCATGCCAAGACGCATGAAAGCTGTGATTAAAAATCATGGTTATTCCACAAAATACTGATTTCTGAACTCTTCCTGAGTTAAAACATTAGTATTGTTGTTTCTAAATGATTATGAACTTGTTTTCTTTGCATTATTTGAGGTCTGAAAACACTGGGTTTTTTTTTATAATTTTGACCATTCGTCATTTTCAACAAAAAAATACAAAAATTATTACTTGGAGATTCAGAGACATTCAGAGAAATTCAGAGACATCAGAAGTTTATAGAATAAAAGAACAATTTACATTTTGCTCAAAAATATACCTATAAAGAGAAAAATCAGACAACCTGAACATTTTGCAGTTGTCTCTTAATTTTTTCCAGAGCTGTATATACAGTGGGGCAAAAAAGTATTTAGTCATTCAGCAATAGTGCAAGTTCCACTACTTAAAAAGATGAGAGGCGTCTGTAATTTACATCATAGGTAGACCTCAACTATGGGAGACAAACTGAGAAAAAAAAATCCAGAAAATCACATTGTCTGTTTTTTTATCATTTTATTTGCATATTATGGTGGAAAATAAGTATTTGGTCAGAAACAAAATTTCATCTCAATACTTTGTAATATTTCCTTTGTTGGCAATGACAGAGGTCAAACGTTTTCTGTAAGTCTTCACAAGGTTGCCACACACTGTTGTTGGTATGTTGGCCCATTCCTCCATGCAGATCTCCTCTAGAGCAGTGATGTTTTTGGCTTTTCGCTTGGCAACACGGACTTTCAACTCCCTCCAAAAGTTTTCTATAGGGTTGAGATCTGGAGACTGGCTAGGCCACTCCAGGACCTTGAAATGCTTCTTACGAAGCCACTCCATATTATTTTCCACCATAATATGCAAATAAAATGATAAAAAAACAGACAATGTGATTTTCTGGATTTTTTTTTCTCAGTTTGTCTCCCATAGTTGAGGTCTACCTATGATGTAAATTACAGACGCCTCTCATCTTTTTAAGTGGTGGAACTTGCACTATTGCTGAATGACTAAATACTTTTTTGTCCCACTGTATATGAGTCGCCCGCCAGGGCCGTAGGGTTCTCGATACTGGGTCCGGTACTTAAAGTGGATGTCATGTTGGCTGCGACCCGGTCCGTGGCCCTTGGCGCCCAATTAAAGGGAATTGAATAAAGTTTGTGTTTGTGACGCCACCTGTGGTGTTCAGTCAGTGGGGACCGACGCTTCTTAAAGGGATCCCCTGGGGTGGTGTTATGGCAGCTAGATGGTATAACTTCCCACCGGTAAAGTAGGTCCCCAGGGCTCCCAGTGTATAGATGGAGGATGGTGAGTGGTGCCCGTCATAAACCCCTAGCGTAGGATTGGGTGGGCTACAAGGCGTATATCTAGACCCGGGGTTCAGCCACACCAGACGGTTTGATTCTTCAGGTCTGTAAACAAATGTAAACTTTAAGGCAAATGTTAGTACACAGCTCCTTTAAGAGTTCCATGTAAAACCAGTAGAAAGCACCTAAAGAGGCACCAACTATACACAAAAGAGTTTGTGGACCAGTCACTGTCCTCTAACGGAAACCTGGCCAGATTAAATGAAATTTTTAAACTTGAACAACAAAGGCATAAATCAACAGGGTTAATTTAACTCTTTTCAGTCATATTCAAACTGATTATTTCCTTTGCCAGGGTAGCTCTGCACGGCTGTTACTTCCTGACCTGGAAAATTCAGGGTCATAGCATTCCACTGGAACTGCACACCAGGGCCTGCTGGCTGGTTCCACCACTGGTGTCTGGGTGGATTGGTTGCATTTAGTAATTGGCTAAAACCCTTTTTCACCCATATGGCGGGTATAAGTCACTCGGTCACCAGAGTTTACTGATGACTTCAGGCAGCCACAGTCCAAGGCACCAGATTACAGGTACAGGCAGCGTCCGGTCGGCTTGGAAGTGAATTCAGAGTTCCCTTTACCAGGTGGAGTTAAAAGCCTTCCTCATAGCATGGTTGTATTGTAGTCCCTTACTGCCTATGGTGTCTGGCAAGGTCCTCACAGTTCTCTCTGTCCTCCATAAAGGTGGGACACAAACCCATATGACAGGTGACTCGAGCCTTTTTATAGGGTCTCTACCATGACCCGGGCTCTGTATGTCACTGTGTCTCCTGGGAATTAGGGAGGATAGGTTATGTGTAATCTAGCTGTCCTGCTGGTTTCTTCTGTAAGTCTTAGAGTCCCTCACAACCCCAGTCTTCTGGCTACCGGTAATATGCGCTTTGCAGGGAAATAGCTCAATCGCAGCTGTTCTCCCCAAATGTCACTCTCCTGTGCTTCGCTCACCTGTATGCTCACTAAACACTGTTCTTCCTTCGGTATATCACTATTCAGGAACTGCAGCACGTATGGCTGCACATCCCCTCTCTTCTTTCCTCTTTCCGCCAGGAGCTGCAGACCCCCACATCTGCTCAGCTATTCTCCTATTGTACCAGCTCCGCCTCAGCTAAAGTTCCGTGACAAGCTTCTCTCTGGCTTTCTCCAACTCTCCTTCCGGCCTCAGACTGCTCCAGTCTGCTGTCTGGCCCTCTCACTCATTTTGCTCTGTTCCTCTGACAGACTTCCTTCTCACTTGGTCTCCCTGGATCGACTGACTGACTTTCCCTCCAAACCAGAATCTATCAATAGGGGAGTTCCCCTGAAAACCAGGTTCAGAGCTCCCTTGTTGTGAACTCTATTTTGGGGCTCCCTCTAGTGGTCACAAGCGGTACTGTGTAGTGTTGTCTTTCTGCAGGTTGGCAGCATCAGCTGGTTCGTTATCCTTGGTTGGTTTCCTATTTAGCTCACCTGGATACTCAGTTCCTTACCTGCTATCAATGTATTCAATGCTCTTCAGATTCCTTGTGACTACCTTGCTCCCAGTCTCTCCAAGACAAGCTAAGTTTTTGTTTGTTCATTTTTTGATTATCAGCATTCATAATGTTTCTTGTCCAGCTTGCTAAAATGTGATTTCCTCGCTTGCTGGTTGCTCTAGGGGACTGAGTTTCTCCCCCCACACCGTTAGTGGGTGTGGGGGTTCTTGAAATCTCAGAGTGGATATTTTGTAAGGGTTTTTTACTGACCACATAGATTCCCTTTTCTATTTTCTGCTATCTAGTATTAGTGTGCCTCATTTGCTGAATCTGCTTTCACCCCTGTGTATGTGCCTTCCTCTTCCCTCACCGGTATTATTTGTTGGGGGCTTCTATATCTTTGGGGATTATTTCTCTGGAGGAAAGAGAGGTCTTTCTTTCTCTCTAGGGGTAGTTAGTTCCTCAGGCTGGCTCGAGATGTCTAGGATTTTTAGGCACGTTCACCGGCTACTTCTAGTGTGTTTGGATAGGTTCAGATTTGCGGTCAGTTCAGTTTGCCACCTCCCTAGAGCTTGTCCTATGTTTGTTACTTAGCTGGAGTAATTTGTGATCCTCAACCACTAAGGATCATAACAGTATAGTAGGCCAAAAAGTGTTTAATGCATCGCAGAAGTGGGATAAAAAGAAGACCTGAGTACATTTTTTTTTTCCTCCCGCTTTTCCTTTGCTGCAGTCTGTTTAGCTTCTTTCATCCCCTTGAACTCTGGGTGGTTTTGAGCTCAGCTGCAGACATGAATATTCAGACTCTGACTTCTAGTGTGGATCATCTTACGGCACGGGTGCAAAGTATTCAGGATTTTGTTATTCATAGCCCTATGTCAGAACCAAAGATACCCATTCCTGAGTTGTTTTCTGGAGATAGATCTAGGTTTCAAAATTTTAAAAATAATTGTAAGTTATTTCTATCTCTGAGACCTCGTTCCTCTGGTGATTCCGCTCAGCAAGTTAAAATTGTTATCTCCTTGTTGCGTGGCGACCCTCAAGATTGGGCCTTCTCTCTGGCGCCAGGAGATCCTGCATTGCTTAATGTAGATGCATTTTTTCTGGCTCTTGGACTACTTTATGAGGAGCCTAATCTTTAGAATCAGGCAGAAAAAGCATTGCTGGCTATCTCTCAAGGTCAGGATGAAGCAGAGGTGTATTGTCAAAAATTTCGGAAATGGTCGGTGCTTACTCAATGGAATGAGTGTGCCCTGGCTGCAAATTTCAGAGAAGGTCTTTCTGAGGCCGTTAAGAATGTTTTGGTGGGGTTTCCCACCCCTACAAGTCTGAGTGATTCTATGGCTTTAGCCATTCAGGTTGATCGGCGTTTGCGGGAGCGCAAATCTGCTCATCCTTTGGCGGTGTTTTCTGAACAGAGACCTGAGTCTATGCAATGTGACCGAACTCTGACCAGAATTGAGCGACAAAGTCATAGACGTCAAAATGGGTTGTGCTTTTACTGTGGTGATTCTACTCATGTTATCTCAGCATGCTCTAAACGCTTAAAAAAATTTGCTAAACCTGTCACCATTGGTACTATACAGCCTAAATTTATTTTGTCTGTTACTTTGATTTGTTCTTTGTCGTCCTACCCGGTTATGGCTTTTGTGGATTCAGGTGCTGCCCTGAATCTGATGGATTTGTCGTTTGCCAGGCGCTGTGGTTTTGTCCTGGAGCCTTTGGAATTTCCTATTCCTCTGAGGGGAATTGATGCTACGCCATTGGCTGAGAATAAGCCTCAGTATTGGACGCAAATGACCATGTGCATGACTCCCGTACATCAGGAGGTGATTCGCCTTCTTGTTCTGCATAATTTGCATGATGTTGTCGTTTTGGGTCTACCATGGCTGCAGGCTCATAATCCAGTTTTAGATTGGAAAGCTATGTGTGTGTCAAGTTGGGGTTGTCAGGGAATTCATGGCGATACTCCGTTGGTGTCTATTGCTTCTTCCACTCCTTCTGAGGTCCCTGAGTTTTTGTCTGACTACCAGGATGTATTTGATGAGCCCAGGTCCAGTGCCCTGCCCCCTCATAGGGATTGTGACTCTGCTATAAATCTAATTCCTGGTAGTAAATTTTCTAAGGGACGACTTTTTAATTTGTCTATACCAGAGCATGCCGCAATGCGGAGTTATATAAAGGAGTCTTTGGAGAAGGGAGATATTCGCCCATCCTCTTCCCCTCTTGGTGCAGGATTTTTTTTTGTGGCCAAGAAAGACGGTTCTTTGAGACCTTGTATAGATTATCGTCTTCTGAATAAAATCACATTCAAATTTCAGTATCCTTTGCCACTATTGTCTGATTTGTTTGCTCGGATTAAGGGTGCCAGTTGGTTCACCAAGATAGATCTCCGTGGTGCGTATAACCTTGTTCACATTAAGCAGGGAGATGAATGGAAAACAGCATTTAATACGCCCGAAGGCCATTTTGAGTACTTCGTGATGCCTTTTGGACTCTCTAATGCCCCTTCTGTGTTTCAGTCCTTCATGCATGACATCTTCCGAGAATATCTGGATAAATTTATGATTGTTTATCTGGATGACATTTTGGTCTTTTCTGATGATTGGGAGTCCCATGTGAAGCAGGTCAGGATGGTGTTTCAGGTCCTGCGTGCTAATGCTTTATTTGTGAAGGGCTCAAAATGTCTCTTCGGAGTACAGAAGGTCTCCTTTTTGGGTTTTATTTTTTTTCCTTCTACTGTGGAGATGGACCCAGTCAAGGTCCAGGCTATTCATGACTGGACTCAGCCCACGTCTGTTAAGAGTCTTCAGAAGTTCTTGGGTTTTGCTAATTTTTACCGTCGTTTCATCGCTAATTTTTCTAGCGTGGTTAAACCTTTGACGGATTTGACCAAGAAGGGTTCTGATGTGACTAATTGGTCTCCTGCGGCTGTGGAGGACTTTCGGGAGCTGAAGCACCGGTTTTCTTCAGCTCCAGTCTTATGTCAGCCAGATGTCTCTCTCCCCTTCCAGGTCGAGGTTGATGCTTCTGAGATTGGAGCAGGGGCTGTTTTGTCGCAGAGAAGCTCTGATGGCTCTGTGATGAAGCCATGTGCTTTCTTTTCAAGAAAGTTTTCGCCTGCCGAGCGGAATTATGATGTTGGTAATCGGGAGTTGTTGGCTATGAAGTGGGCATTTGAGGAGTGGCGACATTGGCTCGAAGGAGCTAAACATCGTGTGGTGGTTTTGACTGATGACAAAAATCTGATTTATCTTGAATCTGCCAAGCGCCTGAATCCTAGACAGGCTCGTTGGTCATTGTTTTTCTCCCGTTTCAACTTCGTGGTCTCATACCTGCCTGGTTCGAAGAACGTGAAAGCTGATGCACTTTCTAGGAGTTTTGTGCCTTACTCTCCGGGAGTTTCTGAGCCGGCTGGTATTCTCAGAGAGGGAGTGATTTTGTCTGCCATTTCCCCAGATTTGCGACGAGTGCTGCAGAAATTTCAGGCGGATAGACCTGACCGTTGTCCACCGGAGAGACTGTTTGTCCCGGATAGATGGACCAGCAGAGTTATTTCCGAGGTCCATTCTTCGGTGTTGGCGGGTCATCCTGGGATTTTTAGTACCAGAGATTTGGTGGCTAGGTCCTTCTGGTGGCCTTCCTTGTCGCGGGATGTGCGTTCCTTTGTGTAGTCTTGTGGGATTTGTGCTCGGGCTAAGCCTTGCTGTTCTCGTACCAGCGGTTTGCTTTTGCCTTTGCCTGTTCCGAAAAGGCCTTGGACGCACATTTCCATGGATTTTATTTCGGATATTCCAGTATCTCAGAAAATGTCTGTCATCTGGGTTGTATGTGATCGTTTTTCCAAGATGGTCCATTTGTTGCCCTTGCCTAAGTTGCCTTCTTCCTCCGATTTGGTTCCTCTATTTTTTCAGAATGTGGTTCGCTTGCACGGCATTCCTGAAAATATTGTGTCTGATAGAGGATCCCAGTTTGTGTCCAGGTTTTGGCGGACTTTTTGTGCTAAGATGGGCATTGATTTGTCTTTTTCGTCGGCCTTCCATCCTCAGACTAATGGCCAAACCGAGCGAACTAATCAGACGTTGGAAACTTATTTGAGATGTTTTGTTTTTTTGCCATTGGCCAAGTTTGCCCTTAATAATCGGGCTAGTTCTGCTACTTTGGTTTCGCCTTTTTTCTGCAATTCTGGTTTCCATCCTCGTTTTTCCTCGGGTCAGGTTGAGCCTTCTGACTGTCCTGGGGTGGATTCTGTGGTGGATAGGTTGCAGCAGATTTGGAACCATGTGGTGGACAATTTGAGGTTGACACAGGAGAAGGCTCAGCGCTTTGCCAACCGCCGCCGCGGTGTGGGTCCCTGACTTCGTGTTGGGGATTTGGTGTGGCTGTCTTCTCGGTATGTTCCTATGAAGTTCTCCTCTTCTAAATTTAAGCCTCGCTTCATCGGTCCTTATAAGATCTTGGAAATCCTTAACCCGGTGTCTTTTCGTTTGGATCTCCCAGCATCGTTTGCCATTCATAATGTGATCCATAGGTCTTTGTTGCGGAGGTATGTGGTTCCTTCTGTTGAGCCTCCTGCTCCGGTGCTGGTCGAGGGCGAATTGGAGTATGTGGTGGAGAAGATTTTGGATTCTCGTATCTCTAGACGGAGGCTTCAGTATTTGGTTAAGTGGAAGGGCTATGGTCAGGAGGATAATTCCTGGGTTGTCGCCTCTGATGTTCATGCGGCCGATTTGGTTCGTGCCTTCCACGCGGCTCATCCTGATCACCCTGGGGGTCTTGATGAGGGTTCGGTGACCCCTCCTCAAGGGGGGGGTACTGTTGTGAACTCTATTTTTGGGCTCCCTCTAGTGGTCACAAGCGGTACTGAGTAGTGTTGTCTTTCTGCAGGTTGGCAGCATCAGCTGGTTCGTTATCCTTGGTTGGTTTCCTATTTAGCTCACCTGGATACTCAGTTCCTTGCCTGCTATCAATGTATTCAGTGCTCTTCAGATTTCTTGTGACTACCTTGCTCCCAGTCTCTCCAAGACAAGCTAAGTTTTTGTTTGTTCATTTTTTGATTATCAGCATTCATTATGTTTCTTGTCCAGCTTGCTAAAATGTGATTTCCTCGCTTGCAGGTTGCTCTAGGGGACTGAGTTTCTCCCCCCACACCGTTAGTGGGTGTGGGGGTTCTTGAAATCTCAGAGTGGATATTTTGTAAGGGTTTTTTACTGACCGCATAGATTCCCTTTTCTATTTTCTGCTATCTAGTATTAGTGGGCCTCATTTGCTGAATCTGCTTTCACCCCTGTGTATGTGCCTTCCTCTTCCCTCACCGTTATTATTTGTTGGGGGCTTCTATATCTTTGGGGATTATTTCTCTGGAGGCAAGAGAGGTCTTTCTTTCTTTCTAGGGGTAGTTAGTTCCTCAGGCTGGCTCGAGACGTCTAGGATTTTTACCTACGTTCACCGGCTACTTCTAGTGTGTTTGGATAGGTTCAGATTTGCGGTCAGTCCAGTTTGCCACCTCCCTAGAGCTTGTCCTATGTTTGTTACTTAGCTGGAGTAATTTGTGATCCTCAACCACTAAGGATCATAACACTCCCTCTTCTGGCCTGGAGTGGGAACATGTTGTGTGCATTGTGATTACCTGATAAAAGAAATCCTTCATCGCTTCTAAGTGTGACATCACTCTCCCCGTGAGGAAAGCAAGCCACTGTGATGACCAGGACCCTGGGGCGTCACACACACACATATATATATATATATATATATATATATATATATATATATATATATATACAGATACATACAATATATATATGTATAAATATTTATATATTTATGCATATTAGTATTTAATTTTTATCTTTTTCTTTTACATTTTCAAAATAATACATATATTTAACATTTATGGCTCTGTCTCCATTGAAATCCCACACAAGCGCCCACACAGGACAGTCCCACTCTGTGCTTTAGCCGGCCCCTTGAGTGAAGCTAGTGCTGTCACTCAGTGCAGCAATGGGTGGAGCTAACTGGTGAAATTATTGAAGGGTGGATCCTCTAGACCTCGCTACCCTGTGCACGATATTATGAGCTCCTTATTTGCATATGAACTTTAAAATAAGGTTTTCTCCAACTCTAGCCTGCAGATTTTTAAATCTAATGTTTTACTTTTTCTTAGCACAAGGACCCTTACAAAGACCCGCATTTCCTTTCTTAGAGACTCCCCATTGAAGCTATTTTCTCATAAAAATATACACAACATGGGTAAGAAATAGTGATGAGCAAACAAGCTCTTATAAGCTGTGATCCGAGCATGCTCATGTGCTAACCGAGTGTCTTCGGCGTGCTCGAAAAATTTGTTTTAGTCCCATCAGCTGCATGTCTTGCGGCTTTTACACAGCCACAACACATGCAGGGATTTCCTGTTTGTTAGGCAATCCATGCATGGGTTGCGGCTGAATAATAGCCTTGAGACATGCAGCTGCGGGGACTCAAACATATTTTTCAAGCACGCCGAATACACTTGGACACTCGGATGCATGTGGTTTCCTGAAGAAGTAGACTTGTACTTCGAAATGAGTTGAAATAAATCAATCATTTTACAACACTAGGATATATGTTTTAAATCCTGTAGGCAGCGCAGAGACAATCCACAAACCCCTTCTAACCTATTGATGTCTGATGGTCACTGGCTGACCCGTGGATCTGCTGCAGCCGATTTTGCACTATATGCTGTTTTTTTTGGATTAATGTACATGTGGGTCCACTGCTCAATTCTTGAGACTCTCAAAAAAAACTGAGTGGTCAGTCCGAGGTCATATCAATGGAGCAGTTGTTACTCATGAGCATTGCTGCTCCATGACTTCGGTCCCAGAGGTCAGACCCTTAGCAATCATACATTTATCACCTTTCCTGTGAATAAGTGATATATGTTGTTTATGGGAAAATGTCTTTGAGGATTAACACTTCTGAAGGAATATGGAAAGACATCTTACTGGTAGTTTCACAGACCTTAGCACTGACTGTTCATAGATGGTAAGGCGTCCTCAACAATACAAAAGTTGGTGTTGAGACCTTTTGTTTATGATGCAGTTAAATGCCAGGAGCATCTCTGATTCTGGGAATCTGGCTTTCAATCACATCTGCTCTAATGCTGATTTGCATGATATTTATTACTCATTTGTCTCCTATTAGTTGTACTTGGTTTTAACAGTAATGAACAAAAGTAATGAATCCTAGAAAAATATCCAAACGTATGTGGTATGTGTTACTAAGCAAATATTTTTATAGTGTTTAACTATTGATCACACATTTTAGTTTAAATATTTATTTATTTAAATTGGCTTTTCATAAATACAATTTATGGAAAATTCCACGGGTATACTGTAACTTGCTATTCGTTGGTATGTCACCAATGCTATCTGTGTACAAGAGCTGCAAAAGCCCAAGGCAAAATAAGAATTGCGTCCCCAACCCAGTAATAAAAACCCCTGCCTGCCTGCTTAATAAAGTTCCCCGTAGAAAGTATTAATGCCCCTTAATGTGCCCTTAAAAAGTAACAGTGCCACCTGCATAAACATCTGTTTGCTTAGCCTTTACTGGCTAGTTTACAGGGGAACCACAGAAAAAAATTGACATGGGGTTACCCTATAAAATTAAACCAGCAAATGCTAGGCAAACAGTTGCGGGATGATCTTAATAGCTTGGGAAGGGGCCATGGATATTGGCACCCCCAGGCTAAAAACATAAGGGATCAGCCACCCCAGAAATGGCGCATCTTATAGTGGCAAGTGGGGTTCATATTTCTGGGGTTGATGTCACCTTTGTATCATCGGGTGACATCATGCCCACATGTTAGTAGTGGAGAGGCGACTATAAAACACCTATCCATTACTAACCCCATAGTGATATTGTATAAAAACACACACCCAGAATAAAGTCTATTATTTGAAATAATCATACAGACTCCTTTTCTGAATCTAAATTTACCATACTTACTGATCGCCTAATCCCCAACGCTTTCATCTCACAAAATAATAAACCAACTTATAATACTATCCTGTCTGACGTAGTCTGTTGTGAATTCCGTTCTCGGGCTCCCTCCTGTGGTCATGAGTGGTACAGTGTGAGTTTGTTCTTGGGCTCCCTCTGGTGGCCTTTAGCGATATGGCTGGGCTCAGCTGTTTCATCTCCTGCTAGGCTGGGCCTATTTAACTCACCTGGACCTTTACTTGTCGCCTGCTGTCGGTGTATTCAGTCCTGATCCTGTGCTCTCCTGAATATTCCTTGTGACCAGTCTCCTGCTATGAGAAGCTAAGTTTGCTTGTTCAGTTTCTCATTATTTCCTTGAAAACGTTTCTCATTATATGATTAGTTCAGCCCAGCTTGCTTTCATGTGATTTTTTTGCTTGCTGGTTAGTTCTGGGGTGCAGAGTGCGCCCCTCACATCGTGAGTCGGTGTGGGGGTTCTTGTATTCTCTGCGTGGTTTACTTTTGATAGTTTTTGTACTGACCGCACAGACACCTATCTTTATCTGCCTATCTAGTATTAGCGGGCCTCATTTGCTAAACCTGTTTCATCTCTACGTTTGTGTTTTCCCCTTAACTCACCGTTATTATTTGTGGGGGGCTATCTAAAACTTTGGGGATATTTCTCTGAGGCAAGTGAGGTCTTTGCTTTCTCTCTAGGGGTAGTCAGTTTCTCAGGCTGTGACGAGGCGTCTAGGTTTTCAGGTAACGCTCCACAGCTGCCTTTAGTGTGTTTGGATAGGATCAGGATTGCGGTCAGTATAGCTTCCACATCCCCAGAACTTGTCCTATATATTCAGGGTATATGTGTCAGGTCAGTTTGAGATCCTACCACCAGGATCATAACAGTAGTCCACTTAATACCCAGTGTCCCACAGCGATCTCACATGTAGAACAGTCACATCAGGTGATGTGACTGCCCTACCTGGCCGCTGGCGATACACTGAGTCCCCATGAGAGTTGACCGGAGTTCATCAGCTCCGGTGCCTCACTTATGGCACTACCACTGTGGGAATTTTCCCACGCAGCAGTGCCGTAAGTGAGAGCACCGGAGCTGATCAGCTGATGAACTCCGATGAACTCTCACAGCGGCTCAGTGATACACTGCGGGAGTGATTACCTCCTGTCAGTGTATCGCCGGCGGCCAAGTGAGATCGACATGGAACACTCAGTATTAAATGGACTATGGTGGAAAGGTAAGGTGATTATATCTTGGTTTATTATTTTTGATTGTTTGCAGGAGACACAGGCATCAGGGATTAGGCATTCGGTGAGTATGTATTTTGTATGTGAATATGTATGTAATTATGTAAATGTTTTGATAGTTTTTTACAATTGAACACAGGTGCCAGATGTTGAGACTATTCTGCCATCATTGGCTCATTCTGTCTCTGTTATATGTGACAAAAGATGTAGCTGGATGGGAGTAGTACTCCCATCAGACGACGCCTGGATACACAAGTCGCATGGGTACACACGCACACACACACACACACAGAGACACACACACATATTCTCCTCCCACACACACATACAGTGGGTAAAAAAAGTATTTAGCGACAAATTGTGCAAGTTGTCCAACTTAAAAAGATGAGAGAGGCCTGTAATTGACATCATAGGTAGACCACAACTATGAAAGTTAAAATGAGAAAACAAATCCAGAAAATCACCTTGTCTGATTTGGCAAGATTTATTTTGCAATATATGGTGGAAAATAAGTATTTGGTCACCTAAGAACATGCATGATTTCTGGCTCTCACAGACCTGTAACTTCTTCTTTAAGAGGCCCTTCTGTCCTCCACTTATTACCTGTAGTAATGGCATCTGTTTGAACTTGTTATCAGTATAAAAGACACCTGCCCACAACCTCAAACAGTCACACTCCAAACTCCACTATGGTGAAGACCAAAGAGCTGTCGAAGGACAACAGAAACAAAATTGTAGCTATGCACCAGGCACCAGGCTGGGAAGACTGAATCTGCAATAGGCAAGCAGCTTGTGATGAAATCAACTGTGGGATCAATAATAAGAAAATGGAAGACATACAAGACCACTGATAATCTTCCTCGATCTGGGGCTCCACGCAAGATCTCACCCCGTGGGGTCAAAATGATCACAAGAATGGTGAGCAAAAATCCCAGAATCACACAGGGGAACCTAGTGATTGTCCTGTATAGAGCTGGGACCACCGTAACAAATGCTACCATCAGTAACACACTACACTGCCAGGGACTCCTGCAGTGCCTGACGTATCCCCCTGCTTAAGCCAGTACATGTCCAGGCCCGTCTGAAGTTTGCTAGAGAGCATCTGGATTATCCAGGAGAGTATTGGGAGAATGTCATATGGTCTGATGAAACCAAAGTAGAACTGTCTTGTAGAAATAAAACTCGTCGTGTTTGGAGGAGACAGAATGCTGAGTTGCATCCAAAGAACACCATACCTACTGTGAAGCATGGGGGTGTCAACATCATTCTTTGGGGCTGTTTCTCTGCAACTGGGCCAAGACAACTGATCCATGTACATGAAAGAATGAATGGGGCCATGTATTGTTAGATTTTGAGTGCAAACCTCCTTCCAACAGCAAGGGCATTGAAGATGAAACATGGATGGGTCTTTTAGCATGATAATGATCCCAAGCACAGCACCAGGGCAATAAAGGAGTGGCTTCGTAAGAAGTATATGAAGGTCCTGGAGTGGCCTAGCCAGTCTCCAGATCTCAACCCCATAGAAAACCTTTGGAGGCAGTTGAAAGTCCTTGTTGCCCAGCGACAGGCACAAAACATCACTGCTCTAGAGGAAATCTGCATGGAGGAATGGGCCAACATACTACCTGCAGTGTGTGCCAACCTTGTGAAAACTTACAGAAAACGTTTGACTCTGTCATTGCCAACAAAGGATACATAACAAAATATTGAGATGAACTTTTGTTAATGACCAAATACTTATTTTCCACCATAATTTGCAAAATAAATCTTGCCAAATCAGACAAGGTGATTTTCTGGATTTGTTTTCTCATTTTGACTCTCATAGCTGTGGTCTACCTATGATGTCAATTACAGGCCTCTCTCATCTTTTTAAGTGGGAGAACTTGCACAATTGGTCATTGACTAAATACTTTTTATCTCCACTGTATTCTCCGCCCACACACTCTTCCTCCTTTTGACATAATTTCCTTTGACAATTCGCAGCATTTTTGGCAGCAAATCTGCAGTAAATAAGCAGCAAATATGCAAACCTTTTTGCACCTGCATTTTTGCTGCGGATTTGATGACTCAATTGAAGTCAATGAGTCAAAAACACTGCAGAAACGCAAAAAGAATTGACATGCTGCAGAAAATAAAATGCTGCAAATATGGACAGAAATTTATTGATCATGTGCACAGCACTTCAAGTTTGTAATTGCATTACCTTGCATAAATATTCCATTGCGTTTTTGGACCATTTACGCATGTAAAAAAAGACACATCAAAAACGCATCGTATGCACATAGCCTTATATTGTACCCAAACTTTGTGCAGAGTGGGGTGACAGCCCGAATAAGCTCTTCTTAGACATGTTATGTATGTTAGTGTTAGAACACTTTATTGTGCAATGGTTTTACACGAGAGAGGTAGCTTGGATCTTCTTTACATTATTCTAGTGTGTTCTTAGGTTGGACCTTATACATTGCTCAGGGCTTTTATTGCTTTTTTCTTTTCATTTAGGACTGTGGATCATTATCTTTTTCATCTTGTATTCTGGATGAGCTCTTGCCATTTGGCATATGGTCTAGTTTTTTTTGGTTACTGTAATTTTTACTTGCTAAATATAGTGCCCTGGAATTAAATGTCTTAACAAAAATGGTAACATATGGACTTCAAGGGAGCAACACCATGATTGGAAGCAACATAAACACTAACCTCAAAAGGCAATAGATTCTGGCAGGCAAGTGATATATATTTCTAAATTGACAGAAACATGCTCAGGAATATTAGCAATGATTTTCGTACGTCTTTGCAGTCTGAAATTCAACACAAATCTTACGTTTTTAGCAGTCTAAGGCTAAGTTTTTGTTGATTTTTTTGATGCCACGTATTTTTAAAAAAATGCAAGTAACCTATCTTACATAATGGGTGCAGAAATGGTGCAGAAAATCTGCAACATCAAAAATTAATAGAAAAAAGAATCTCCAAATAGTCAAGGGGACTGCAGACAATCTACTTCATTTTATTTTTTACATGCCTATTTTCTACATATACTGTATGCATAGTGCCTTGCGAAAGTATTCTGTTCCCTGGAACTTTCAATCTTTTCCCACATATCATGCTTCAAACATAAAGATACCAAATGTAAATTTTTGGTGAAGAATCAACAAGTGGAACACAATTGTGAAGTTGAATGAAATTTATTGGTTATTTTAAATTTTGTTTTAAATTCAAAAATTGAAAAATTGGGCGTGCAATATTATTCGGCCCCTTTACTTTCAGTGCAGCAAATTCACTCCAGAAGTTAATTGTGGATCTCTGAATCATCCAATGTTGTCCTAAATGCCTAATGATAATAATAATAATTTTTATTTATATAGCGCCAACATATTCTGCATCACTTTACAATTAAGCGGGGACATGTACAGACAAATTCAATACAAGTTAAGACAATTTAAACAGTGATATTAGGAGTGAGGTCCCTGCTCGCAAGCTTACAATCTACACTGAAAGCTCTTTCCTTCAGCCATTTAAGCCCAGACCATGTGACTCCTCAACCACGTGATTGATCACATGACTGTGACATCAACAAGGTTTTGTCAGCACACAGTGATGCCAGCTCTGTAGGGGGAGATATGGGGGGGACACTCTCCCACCTGCTCTATGAATGTCCCCCTAAAAACCAGCCCATCATATACATTAATTTACTCTCACAACACTTACTGTGCTGGAGGAAATAAAACTCTGGATTTTATCAGGGGTGGATTAAGGGTAGCCAGGGCCCCGGGCTGTTCAGACACTGTGGGCCCCCCCCCGGTCATGTGACGGGGGGTCATGTGACGGGGGTCATGTGACGGGGGGGTCATGTGACAGGGGGGGTCATGTGGCGGGGGGGGGGTCATATTATACCCGAACCAGATTATTCCAGAAAAATGGCCGGGCCCTACTCTACTGTAACCTATTAAATATTTGTTAAAATCTGCAATATAATTTAGGTATATTTTGACCAATAATATCACATACAAGGAACAAATACCACCGCGCCATGACCAGACCACAAATTACAAACACAGTGATCGAAAAATATCACATACAAGGAACAAATACCACCGCACCAGGTCAAGACCACATATTACCACCACTTGGTGACCAAATAGCACATTCAAGGGACAAATACCACAACACCATTTCAAGACCACATATTACCACCACATAGTGACTGAATACTACAATACTGATCAGTAATAATAATAAAAAAAAAACACAATACTATCACCATAAGTGCCAGTATTCACAGGAGATCTATACTTAGTATGCAGTGTCTGTGTAGAGGTAATACAGAGATCACTGGTGACATTATACACAGGAGCTCTGTATATAGTGTATAGGTAATACAGTGATCACTGGTGACATTGTACACAGGACCTCTGTATATAGTATAGTGTATAGTGTCAATGTATAGGTGAAGTCCTTCATCTTTCATCCAGCACAGACCGCCATCATTTCTTCCAGCCAGGACTCGTTTCTGCAGGAAATAACACAGTTATCTCGAGCTCTGCTTGCAGAACACATTACTTAATTTTTCACAACTTCTACATTACACATGGAGAAAAAAAGGCGATATAGAGTCACTCTGCACAGTAACAGGACCGCCCCCCATTTAAAACAGTATACTCAAAAAATAAAATAAATACATCACTGCAGTAATAATATCCCTTAATTAGCCCCTATGGTAATAATATTCCCCACCCTGGCCCCGTGTGTCTCATTCCTGGCTCCTGCCATATGTTCTCCCATCCTGCACTCATGAGTATCCATTCTACCCCATGTGATCTCCCCATCCTGCCCCATCTGTCTCCATCGTATTCTCCTGCCCCATGATCCAATCCTGCCCCATGTCTTTCATTCTGCCCCATGTCTACATTCTGCCCATGCCTCCAGTCCTGCCCCCAGTGTGTCCAGCAATCTGCCCCAGTGTGTCCAGCATATTACCCCCAGTGTGTCCAGCAATCTCCCCCAGTATGTCCAGCATATTGCCCCAGTAACCAGCAATCTGCCCCAGTGTGTCCAGCATTGCCCCCAGACAGTGTCTCCAGCAATTTGCCCCAGTGTCTGACTCCAGCATATTGCCCCCAGACAGTGTGTTCAACAATCTGCCCCAGTATGTCCAGCATATTGCCCCAGTGTGTCCAGCATATTACCACCAGTGTGTCCTGCAATCTGCCCCAGTATGTCCAATTGTCCAGCATTGCCCCCAGTGTGTCCAGCAATCTGCCCCATTGTCTCCAGCATATTACCCCCAGTGTGCCCAGCAATCTGCCCCAGTATGTCCAGCAATCTTCCCCAGTGTCTCTAGCATTGCCCCAGTGTCTCCAGCAATCTGCCCCAGTGTGTCCTCCAGCATTGCCCCAGTGTGTCCAGCAATCTGCCCCAGTGTGTCCTCGAGCATTGCCCCAGTGTGTCCAGCAATCTGCCCCAGTGTCTCCAGCATTGCCCCAGTGTCTCCAGCATTGCCCCAGTGTCTCCAGCAATCTGCCCCAGTGTCTCCAGCATTGCCCCCAGTGTGTCCAGCAATCTGCCCCAGTGTCTCCAGCATTGCCCCAGTGTCTCCAGCATTGCCCCAGTGTCTCCAGCAATCTGCCCTAGTGTCTCCAGCAATCTGCCCCAGTGTCTCCAGCAATCTGCCCCAGTGTCTCCAGCAATCTGCCCCAGTGTCTCCAGCAATCTGCCCGTGTCTCCAGCAATCTGCCCCAGTGTCTCCAGCATTGCCCCCAGTGTGTCCAGCAATCTGCCCCAGTGTCTCCAGCAATCTGCCCCAGTGTCTCCAGCAATCTGCCCCAGTGTCTCCAGCATTGCCCCCAGTGTCTCCAGCAATCTGCCCCAGTGTCTCCAGCAATATGCCCCAGTGTCTCCAGCAATCTGCCCCAGTGTCTCCAGCAATCTGCCCCATTGTCTCCAGCATATTACCCCCAGTGTGTCCAGCAATCTGCCCCAGTGTGTCCAGCAATCTGCCCCAGTGTCTCCAGCAATCTGCCCCAGTGTCTCCAGCATTGCCCCCAGTGTTTCCAGCAATCTGCCCCAGTGTCTCCAGCAATCTGCCCCAGTGTCTCCAGCATTGCCCCAGTGTGTCCTCCAGCATTGCCCCAGTGTGTCCTCCAGCATTGCCCCCAGTGTGTCCACTGTCCACCGTTAGCTTATTAAAACACAAAACAAAAAAAAAACAAACAGTCTCCTCACCTTACCAGCGCTCCATGCGGCGAGCTCCCTCCAGCAGCGCACACTCGCCGGCGACTGACAATGACGTCAGACGCCGGCGACGTGTGAGCTGCGGCCGACTTCAGCTGCCAGCCTCCAATTGGCTGGCTGGCGGCTGTTGTTAACTATTGAGGTGCGGGCGCGCGCACGCACCTCAATAGGAAAGCGCCGCAGCGCCGGAAGGGGCCCGGTGAGCAGATGAGAAGGGGCCCGATGCGGACCCCCTCTCTCTGCCCACCGGGTCCGGGGGGCGGGGCACATAAATGCCGGGGGCCGGGCATTCAGTCACACTCCGGCGGATTATCAGAGGGTCAATCTGCGGTGGCCCAGGGCCCCCCCAAGCCACTGGGCCCTGAGCTACCGCCCATATTGACCCTCTGATAATCCGCCCCTGGATTTTATATCACTGACGCTCTTAGGCCTAGTGAAACATATCTCCCCTCTATTACATTACCAGTGACTCTGTCACAATATAAATCGAGTATATTCCAAACATCACATTAGTATAGTACACTCTGCATCATTTATTCCATGCCCTTTCCTGAAAACTGATTACCATAAACTGTATTTTTGACAAACATCCCAGAGCAAAGGTCTTGTGTGATTTATCTTTTTAGATGAGTCTTATATTTTACAGCATTGAGTCCAGGGACACGCTGGAGCCAGGATGGGAATAACACATGGTAATTTTAGTTTGGAATGTACATACTGCCATGTACATGTTTTATTATGCCAGTAAGGACTCGGTAGTTAAAATATCAATTCCCATATATGAAATAAATAACAGCCATATTCTCTAAATCTAGATTAAAATGTCAAGTTTCATTTGCACATTGATTAAGCTAATCACTGAAAATGGCTGTTTGTTTCATTGCAGCCACTTGGTAAATTCAAAAAAGTTCATTTTTTTTCTCATTAATGTACACTCTGACCCCCATCTTGACTGATAAAAAACAAATGTAGAAATTTTTGCAAATTTATTTAAAAGAAAAAGAGAAATATCACATGGTCATAAGTAATCAGACCCTTTGCTCAGTACTGAGTAGAAGCACCCTTTTGAGCTAGTACAGCCTTGAGTCTTCTTTAGAATGATGCAACAAGTTTTTCACACCTGGATTTGGGGATCCTCTGACATTCTTCCTTGCAGATCCTCTCCAGTTCCGTCAGATTGGATGGTGAACATTGGTGGACAGCCATTTTCAGGTCTCTCCAGAGACGCTCAATTGGGTTTAGTTCAGGGCTCTGGCTGGGCCAGTCAAGAATGGTCACAGAGTTGTTCTGAAGTCACTCCTTTGTTATTTTAGCTGTGTGCTTAGGGTCATTGTCTTGTTGGAAGGTGAACCTTCGGCCAAGTCTGCGGTCCAGAGCACTCTGGAAGAAGTTTTCATCCAGGATATCTCTGTAGTTGGTCGCATTCATGTTTCCTTCAATTGCAACCAGTCATCCTGTCCCTGCAGCTGAAAAACACTCCCATAGCATGGTGCTGCCACCACCATGTTTCACTGTTGGGATTGTATTGGGCAGGTGATGAGCAGTGCCTGGTTTTCTCCACACATACCGCTTAGAATTATCACCAGAAAGTTCTATCTTCATCTTATCAGACCAGAGAATCTTATTTCTCATAGTCTGGGAGTCCTTCATGTGTTTTTTAGCAAACTCTATGTGGGTTTTCATATGCCTTGCGCTGAGGAGAGGATTTCGTCGGGCCACTCTGCCATAAACGCCCGACTGGTGGAGGGCTGCAGAGATAGTTGAGTTTGTGGAACTTTCTCCCATCTCCCTACTGCATCTGTGGAGCTCAGCCACAGTGATCTTGGGGTTCTTCTTTATCTCTCTCACCAATACTCTTCTCCCACAATTGCTAAGTTTGGCTGGACGGCCAGGTCTAGGAAGACTTCTGGTGGTCCCAAACTTTTTCCATTTAAGGATTAAGGAGGCCACTGTGCTCTTAGGAACCTTGAGTACTGCAGGAATTCTTTTGTAACCTTGGCCAGATCTGTGCCTTGCCACAATTCTGTCTCTGAGCTCACTGGCCAGTTCCTTTGACCTCATGATTCTCATTTGGTTTGACATGCACTGTGAGCTGTGAGGTCTTATATAGACAGGTGTGTGTCTTTCCAGATCAAGTCCTATCTGTTTAATTAAACACAGCTGGACTCCAATGAACGAGTAGAACCATCTCAAGGAGGATCACAATGAAATGGGCAGCATGTAACTTATATCTGAACAAAGGGTCTGATGTTGTGAATTCTGCTCTTGGGCTCCCTCCGGTGGTTGTTGGTGGTAGTGCAGTTGTCTTGGGGTTGTAATTCGGGCAGGTGTTTCTGCTGATTGCAGCTCTATTAGGTATTTAGGTGTGCAGGATCCATGAGTCTGTGCCAGTTGTCCATTGTACTTGGAGGGATTGCATCTCTCTCTGGCTCCTCATGCCCTGCTGCCAATTCAGATAAGATAAGTGTCTGTTTTTTTGTCTCTGTGCACACATGCAGTGTGCTTTGCAGTTCAGTGCAATTTATTGTGTTTTTGTCCAGCTTAGACTTTGTTTGGATTTTTCAGTCATGCTGGATTCTCAGGAGATGCAGATATACTTTCTATGTCTTTAGTTAGATGTGGAATATTTGTATTATCTGCTGTGGATATTTTTAGGATTTTAATACTGACCGCTTAGAATTCTGTCCTATCCTTTTCTATTTAGCTAGAAGTGCCTCTTTTGCTAAATCCTGTTTTTCTGCCTACGTGTGTCTTTCTTCTTATACTCACAGTCAATATTTGTGGGGGGCTGCCTATCCTTTGGGGTTCTGCTCTGAGGCAAGATAGAATTCCCATTTCCATCTATAGGGGTATTTAGTCCTCCGGCTGTGTCGAGATGTCTAGGACGTGTTAGGTACATCCCACGGCTACTTCTAGTTGTGGTGTTTTAATTTAGGGTTTGCGGTCAGTACAGGTACCACCTACTCCGGAGAAAGTCTCTCATGCGGCTCCAAGGTCACCAGATCATAACAGTACAACTGGCCAACAATGAGTTAAATGCATCTCAGAAGAAGGGAAGAAAGAGCCATTTTTTTTCTGTAGAATGCTTTGTCTTTTCTTCCCTCTTTTTTTTCTCTGGGTGACTGAGGAGTCTTGTGCTAGCATGAATATTCAGGGATTAGTTTCTCATGTAGACCAGCTTGCTGCTAGGGTACAGGGTATTTCTGATTATATTGCTCAGACTCCGCTTTTAGAGCCTAGGATTCCTACTTCTGATTTGTTTTTTGGGGACAGGTCCAAATTTTTGAGTTTTAAAAACAACTGTAAACTGTTTTTTGCTCTGAAGCCTCGTTCCTCTGGGGATCCCATTCAGCAGATTAAAATTGTCATCTCCCTGCTGCGTGGCGACCCTCAGGATTGGGCATTTTCCCTGGAATCTGTGAATCCGGCCTTGCTTAATGTAGATGCCTTTTTTCAGGCTCTAGGATTATTATATGATGAACCAAATTCTGTGGATCAAGCGGAGAAGACCTTGTTGGCCCTGTCTCAGGGTCAAGAAGCGGCAGAATTGTATTGTCAGAAATTTAGAAAATGGTCTGTGCTGACTAAATGGAATGAGGATGCTTTGGCGGCAATTTTCAGAAAGGGTCTTTCTGAATCTGTTAAAGAAGTTATGGTGAGGTTTCCCACGCCTGTTGATTTGAGTGATTCTATGTCTCTGGCCATTCAGATCGATCGGCGCTTGCGGGAGCGCAGAACTGTGTGCACTGTGTCGTTGTCCTCAGAGCAGATGCCTACGCCTATGCAGTGTGATAGGATTCTGTCTAGAACGGAACAACAAGGATTCAGACGTCAGAATAGGTTGTGTTTTTATTGTGGCGATGCTTCTCATGTCATTTCAGTCTGCCCAAAGCGTACAAAGAGAATCGCTAGTTCAGTTACCATCGGAACTGTACAACCTAAATTTCTGTTATCTGTGACCTTGATCTGCTCATTGTCGTCATTTTCTGTCATGGCGTTTGTGGATTCAGGCGACACTTTGAACTTAATGGACTTTGAATTTGCCAGGCTTTGTGGTTTCCCCTTGCAGTCTTTGCAGAACCCTATTCCTTTGAGGGGCATTGATGCTACACCTTTGGCTAAAAATAAACCCCAGTTTTGGACACAGGTGACCATGTGCATGGCGCCAGCCCATCAGGAAGGTTGTCGTTTTCTGGTGTTGCATAATTTGCATGATGCTATTGTGCTGGGTTTTCCATGGTTGCAGATACATAATCCTGTGTTGGATTGGAAGTCTATGTCTGTGACTAGTTGGGGTTGTCAGGGGGTTCATAATGACGTTCCTGTGATGTCAATCTCCTCTTCCTCCTCTTCTGAAGTTCCAGAGTTTTTGTCTGATTTTCAGGATGTATTCGATGAGCCCAAGTCCAGTTCCCTTCCACCGCATCGGGACTGTGATTGTGCTATTGACTTGATTCCAGGCTGTAAGTTTCCTAAGGGCCGACTGTTCAACCTGTCTGTGCCGGAACATACCGCCATGCGGAGTTATGTTAAGGAGTCTTTGGAGAAAGGGCATATTCGGCCATCTTCTTCACCGTTGGGAGCGGGATTTTTTTTTGTTGCTAAGAAGGATGGCTCCTTGAGACCCTGTATTGATTATCGCCTCTTGAATAAGATCACGGTCAAGTTTCAATACCCTTTACCTTTGCTTTCCGATTTGTTTGCCAGGATTAAGGGGGCTAGTTGGTTTACTAAAATTGACCTTCGGGGGGCATATAATCTTGTTCGTATTAAGCAGGGTGACGAATGGAAAACTGCATTTAATAGGCCGAAGGCCATTTTGAATACCTTGTGATGCCATTCAGGCTCTCTAATGCTCCATCTGTTTTTCAGTCCTTCATGCATGATATCTTCCGGAATTATCTTGATAAATTCATGATTGTATATTTGGATGACATCTTAATTTTTTCCGATGATTGGGAGTCTCATGGGAAACAGGTCAGGATGGTATATCAGATCCTTCGTGATAATGCTTTGTTTGTGAAGGGGTCTAAGTGTCTCTTTATAGTGCAGAAGGTTTCTTTTTTGGGCTTCATTTTTTCTCCCTCATCTATAGTGATGGATCCGGTTAAGGTTCAGGCCATTCATGATTGGATTCAGCCCACATCCGTGAAGAGCCTTCAGAAATTTTTGGGCTTTGCTAATTTTTATCGCCGTTTCATTGCTAACTTCTCCAGTGTGGTTAAACCCTTGACCGATTTGACGAAGAAAGGCGCTGATGTAACGAATTGGTCCTCTGCGGCTGTCTCTGCCTTTCAGGAGCTTAAATGCCGATTTACTTCTGCCCCGGTGTTGCGTCAGCCAGATGTTTCTCTTCCGTTTCAGGTTGAGGTTGACGCTTCTGAGATTGGGGCAGGGGCCGTTTTGTCTCAGAGGAATTCTGATGGTTCCTTGATGAAACCATGTGCCTTCTTTTCTCGTAAGTTTTCGCCTGCTGAACGCAATTATGATGTCGGCAATCGGGAGTTGTTGGCTATGAAGTGGGCGTTTGAGGAATGGCGACATTGGCTTGAGGGAGCCAAGCACCGTATTGTGGTCTTGACCGATCATAAAAATCTGATTTACCTCGAATCTGCCAAACGGCTGAATCCTAGACAGGCTCGATGGTCCCTGTTTTTCTCCCATTTTGATTTCGTGGTTTCGTATCTTCCGGGTTCTAAGAATATTAAGGCTGATGCCCTCTCTAGGAGTTTTTTGCCTGATTCTCCTGAGGTACTTGAGCCAGTCTTGAGCTTCTGAAGGAAGCGATGGTCATTTCTGCCATTTCCCCTGATTTGCGACTGCTTCTGCAGGAATTACAGGCTGACAAACCTGATCGCTGTCCAGTGGGGAAACTGTTTGTTCCTGATAGATGGACTAGTAGAGTGATTTTTGAGGTTCATTGTTCTGTGTTGGCTGGCCATCCTGGTATTTTTGGTACCAGAGATTTGGTTGGTAGGTCCTTTTGGTGGCCTTCTTTGTCGCGTGATGTGCATTCTTTTGTGCAGTCCTGTGGGACTTGTGCACGGGCCAAACTTTGTTGTTCCCGTGCTAGTGGGTTGCTTTTGCCTTTGCCGGTCCCTGAGAGGCCCTGGACGCATATTTCTATGGATTTTATTTCAGATCTTCCGGTTTCCCAGAGGATGTCGGTTATCTGGGTGGTTTGTGACCGGTTTTCTAAGATGGTTCATTTGGTGCCTTTGCCTAAATTGCCTTCCTCTTCTGAATTGGTTCCGTTGTTTTTTCAGCATGTGGTTCGTTTGCATGGTATTCCGGAGAATATTGTGTCTCACAGAGGTTCCCAGTTTGTTTCTAGGTTTTGGCGGGCCTTTTGTGCTAGGCTGGGCATTGATTTGTCTTTTTCTTCCGCATTTCATCCTCAGACAAATGGCCAGACCGAGTGAACTAATCAGACTTTGGAAACCTATTTGAGATGCTTTGTGTCTGCTGATCAGGATGATTGGGTGGCTTTCTTGCCATTGGCCGAGTTTGCCCTTAATAATCGGGCTAGTTCAGCTACCTTGGTTTCGCCCTTCTTTTGTAATTTTGGTTTTCATCCTCGTTTTTCTTCAGGGCAAGTTGAACCTTCTGATTGTCCTGGTGTGGATTCTGTGGTTGACAGGTTGCAGCAGATTTGGGCTCATGTGGTGGACAATTTGGTGTTGTCTCAGGAGGAGGCTCAGCGTTTTGCTAACCGTCGTCGGTGTGTTGGTTCCCGGCTTCGGGTTGGGGATTTGGTCTAGTTGTCTTCCCGTCATGTTCCTATGAAGGTTTCTTCCCCTAAGTTTAACCCCTTCATGCCGCGGCCCTTTTTCGTTTTTGTGTTTTCGTTTTTCGCTCCCCTCCTTCCCAGAGCCATAACTTTTTCATTTTTTCCGTCAATATGGCCATGTGAGGGCTTATTTTTTGTGGGACGAGTTGTACTTTTGAACGACATCATTGGTTTTACCATGTCGTGTACTAGAAAACGGGGAAAAAATTCCAAGTGCGGTGAAATTGCAAAAAAAGTGCAATCCCACACTTGTTTTTTGTTTGGCTTTTTTGTTAGGTTCACTAAATGCTAAAACTAACCTGCCATTATGATTCTCTAGGTCATTACGAGTTCATAGACACCTAACATGTCTAGGTTATTTTTTATCCAAGTGGTGAAAAAAAATTCCAAACTTTGCTTAAAAAAAAAAAAAAAAAAAAAGTGCCGTTTTCCGATACTCGTAGCGTCTCCATTTTTCGTGATCTGGGGTCGGGTGAGGGCTTATTTTTTGCGTGCCGAGCTGATGTTTTTAATGATCCCATTTCGGCGCAGATGAGTTCTTTTGATCGCCCATTATTGCATTTTAACGCAATGTCGCGGCGACCAAAAAAACGTAATTCTGGCGTTTCGGATTTTTTTCTCGCTACGCTGTTTAGCGATCAGGTTAATGCTTTTTTTTTTTAGTTGATAGATCGGGCGATTCTGAACGCGGCGATACCAAATATGTGTATATTATTTTTTTTTAATTGTTTTATTTAGGATGGGGCGAAAGGGGGGTGATTTAAACTTTTATATTTTTAATATTTTTTTCACATTTTTAAAAACTTTTTTTTTTCACTTTTGCCATGCTTCAATAGCCTCCATGGGAGGCTAGAAGCAGGCACAGCCCGATCGGCTCTGCTACATAACAGCGATCATCAGATCGCTGTTATGTAGCTCAAATGCAGGTGTGCTGTGAGTGCCGACCACAGGGGGGCACTCACAGCTACCAGCGATCAGTAACCATAGAGGTCTCAAGGACCTCTATGGTTACCTTCCTGATGCATCGCCGACCCCCGATCATGTGACGGGGGTCGGCGATGACGTCATTTCCGGCCACACGGCCGGATGCGGTAGTTAAATGCCGCTGTCTGCGTTTGACAGCGGCATTTAACAGGTTAATAGCGGCGGGTGAACAGCGATTTCACCCGCCGCTATTGTGCGCACATGTCAGCTGTACAAAACAGCTGACATGTCGCGACTTTGATGTGCGCTCACCGCCGGAGCGCACATCAAAGCAGGGGACCCGACATGCGCAGTACATGTACGGCGCATGTCGCGAAAGGGTTAAGCCTCGGTTTATTGGTCCTTATAGGATTTCTGAGATTATCAATCCAGTGTCTTTTCGTTTGGCCCTTCCGGCCTCTTTTGCCATCCATAATGTTTTCCATAGATCTTTATTGCGGAAATATGTGGTGCCCGTTGTTCCCTCTGTTGATCCTCCTGCTCCTGTGTTGGTTGATGGGGAGTTGGAGTATGTGGTTGAGAAGATTTTGGATTCTCGCTTTTCGAGGCGGAGGCTTCAGTACCTTGTCAAATGGAAGGGTTATGGCCAATAGGATAATTCTTGGGTTTTTGCCTCTGATGTTGTGAATTCTGCTCTTGGGCTCCCTCCGGTGGTTATAAGTGGTAGCGCTGCTGTCTTTGGATTGCTGCATTCATCAGGTGTGTCCACTTATTGCAAGTCTGACTGGGCTATTTAGACTTGCTTGACCCTTTAGTCAGTGCCAGTTGTCCATTGTTCCTGGAGGATTCACATCCCTGCCTGGTCTCTCTTGCTTTGCTGTTCATTTCAACAAAGATAAGTTCTGGCTTTGTTTTTTGCAGTCCACATGCTGTGGGCCTTATTGTTCAGTTCTTTTCCATGTTTTGTCTTGTCCAGCTAGGTCTGCATAAGGATTTGTTCAGCCAAGCTGGTATGTCTGGAGATGCAGATATACCCTCCATGTCTTTAGTTAGATGTGGAGATTTTGTATTTTCTGTGGTGGATATTTTTTAGTGTTTTAATACTGACCGCATAGTACTCTGTCCTATCCTTTCTATTTAGCTAGAGTGGCCTCCTTTGCTAAATCCTGATTTCAGTCTGCGTATGTTATTTCCCTCTCCTCTCATAGTCAATATTTGTGGGGGGCTGTCTATCCTTTGGGGATTTTCTCTGAGGTAAGATAGTTTTCCCTTTTCTATCTCTAGGGGTATTTAGTCCTCCGGCTGTGTCGAGATGTCTAGGGAGTGTTAGGTACATTCCACGGCTACTTCTAGTTGCGGTGTTAAGTTCAGGGTCTGCGGTCAGTACAGGTACCACCTTCTCCAGAGTACGTCTCATGCTGCTCCTAGGCCACCAGATCATAACAGTACAACTGGCCAACAATGACTTAATCGCATCTCAGGAGAAGGGAAGGAAAGTGCTGAGCCATTTTTTTTTCTGTAGTCTGTTGTGTCTTTTCTTCCCTCTTTACCTCTGGGTGGCTCAGGAGTTTGGCGCTGGCATGGATGTTCAGGGATTGGCTTCTCGTGTGCATCATCTTGCTGCTAGAGTACAGGATATTTCCGATTATATCGTTCAGACTCCGGTTTTAGAGCCTAGAATTCCAACTCCTGATTTGTTTTTTGGGGACAGGTCCAAATTTTTGAGCTTTAAAAATAACTGTAAACTGTTTTTTGCTCTGAAACCCCGTTCCTCTGGTGATCCCATTCAGCAGGTTAAAATAGTCATCTCTCTGCTGCGTGGTGACCCTCAGGATTGGGCATTTTCCCTGGAATCTGGGAATCCGGCCTTGTTTAATGTAGACACCTTTTTCCAGGCGCTAGGGTTATTGTATGATGAACCTAATTCAGTGGATCATGCTGAGAAGATCTTGTTGGACCTGTGTCAGGGTCAAGAAGCGGCAGAATTATATTGCCAGAAATTTAGAAAATGGTCTGTGCTGACTAAATGGAATGAGGATGCCTTGGCGGCAATTTTCAGAAAGGGTCTTTCTGAATCCGTTAAAGATGTTATTGTGGGGTTCCCCACGCCTGCTGGTCTGAGAGATTCTATGTCTCTGGCCATTCAGATTGATCGGCGCTTGCGCGAGTGCAGAGTTGTGCACACTATGGCGTTGTTTCCCGAGCAGAGTCCTGAGCCTATGCAGTGTGATAGAATTGTGTCTAGAGCTGAACGACAAGGATTCAGACGTCAGAATAGGTTGTGTTTTTACTGCGGCGATTCTGCTCATGTTATTTCTGATTGCCCTAAGCGTACCAAGAGAATCGCTAGTTCCGTTACCATCAGTACTGTACAACCTAAATTTCTGTTATCTGTGACCCTGATCTGCTCATTATCATCATTTTCTGTCATGGCATTTGTGGATTCAGGCGCCGCTTTAAACTTAATGGACTTAGAATTTGCCAGACGTTGTGGTTTTCCCTTGCAGCCTTTCCAGAGTCATATTCCGTTGAGGGGCATTGATGCTACACCGTTGGCTAAAAATAAACCTCAGTTTTGGGCACAGCTGACCATGTGCATGTCGCCAGCCCATCAGGAAGATTGTCGTTTTCTGGTGTTGCATAGTTTGCATGATGCTATTGTGCTGGGTTTCCCATGGATACAGGTGCATAATCCAGTATTAGATTGGAAATCTATGTCTGTGACTAGTTGGGGTTGTCAGGGGTTTCATGGTGACGTTCCTTTGATGTAAATTTCCTCCTCCCCCTCTTCTGAAATTCCTGAATTTTTGTCAGATTTCCAGGATGTATTCGATGAGCCCAAATCCAGTTCCCTTCCGCCGCATAGGGACTGTGATTGTGCTATCGACTTGGTTCCAGGCTGTACGTTCCCTAAGGGCCGACTCTTCAACCTGTCTGTGCCAGAACATGCCGCCATGGGGAGTTATGTTAAGGAGTCTTTGGAGAAGGGGCATATTCGGCCATCTTCTTCACCATTGGGAGCAGGTTTTTTTTGTTGCCAAGAAGGATGGCTCCTTGAGACCCTGTATTGATTATCGCCTCTTGAATAAGATCACGGTCAAATTCCAATACCCTTTGCCTTTGCTTTCTGATTTGTTTGCTAGGATTAAGGGGGCTATGTTGGTTTACTAAGATTGACCTTCGAGGGGCATTTAATCTTGTTCGTATTAAACAGGGTGACGAATGGAAAACTGCGTTTAATATGCCCGAAGGCCATTTTGAATACCTTGTGATGCCATTCGGGCTCTCTAATGCTCCATCTGTGTTTCAGTCCTTCATGCATGATATATTTCGGAATTATCTTGATAAATTCATGATTGTATATTTGGATGATATTTTGATTTTTTCAGATGATTGGGAGTCTCATGTGAAACAAGTCAGGATGATATTTCAGATCCTTCGTGATAATGCCTTGTTTGTGAAGGGGTCTAAGTGCCTCTTTGGAGTACAGAAGATTTCTTTTTTGGGCTTCATTTTTTCTCCCTCATCTATAGAAATGGATCCGGTTAAGGTTCAGGCCATTCATGATTGGATCGAGCCCACATCCGTGAAGAGCCTTCAGAAATTTTTGGGCTTTGCTAATTTTTATCGCCGTTTCATTGCCAACTTCTCCAGTGTGGTTAAACCCCTGAACGATTTGACAAAGAAAGGCGCTGACGAATTGGTCCTCTGCGGCTGTTTCTGCCTTTCAGGAGCTTAAACGCCGATTTACTTCTGCCCCTGTGTAGCATCAGCCGGATGTTTCTCTTCCATTTCAGGTTGAGGTTGACGCTTCTGAGATTGGGGCAGGGGCCGTTTTGTCTCAGAGAAATTCTGATGGTTCCTTGATGAAACCGTGTGCCTTCTTTTCTCGAAAGTTTTCGCCTGCGGAAAGAAATTATGATGTCGGTAATCGTGAGTTGTTGGCTATGAAGTGGGCAATTGAGGAGTGGCGACATTGGCTTGAGGGGGCCAAGCACCGTATTGTGGTCTTGACCGATCATAAGAATCTGATTTACCTCGAGTCTGCCAAACGGTTGAATCCTAGACAGGCCCGATGGTCCCTTTTTTTCTCCCGTTTTGATTTTGTGGTCTCGTATCTTCCGGGTTCTAAGAATGTTAAGGCTGATGCCCTCTCTAGGAGCTTTTTGCCTGATTCTCCTGGGGTCCTTGAGCCGGTCGGCATTCTGAAGGAAGGGGTGATTCTTTCTGCCATCTCCCCTGATTTACGACGGGTTCTTCAGGAGTTTCAGGCTGATAAACCTGATCGCTGTCCAGTGGGGAAACTGTTTGTTCCTGACAGATGGGCTAGTAAAGTGATTTCTGAGATTCATTGTTCTGTGTTGGCTGGCCATCCTGGGATTTTTGGTACCAGAGATTTGGTTGGTAGGTCCTTTTGGTGGCCTTCTTTGTCACGGGATGTGCGTTCTTTTGTGCAGTCCTGTGGGACTTGTGCGCGGGCCAAGCCATGCTGTTCCCGCGCTAGTGGGTTGCTTTTGCCTTTGCCGGTCCCTGAGAGGCCTTGGACGCATATTTCTATGGATTTTATTTCAGATCTTCCGGTTTCCCAGAGGATGTCGGTTATCTGGGTGGTTTGTGACCAGTTTTCTAAGATGGTTCATTTGGTACCTTTGGCTAAATTGCCTTCCTCTTCTGATTTGGTTCCGTTGTTTTTTCAGCATGTGGTTCGTTTGCATGGCATTCCGGAGAATATTGTGTCCGATAGAGGTTCCAAGTTTGTTTCTAGGTTTTGCCGGGCCTTTTGTGCTAGGCTGGGCATTGATTTGTCTTTTTCTTCCGCATTTCATCCTCAGACAAATGGCCAAACCGAGTGAACTAATCAGACTTTGCAAACTTATTTGAGATGCTTTGTGTCTGCTGATCAGGATGATTGGGTGGCTTTCTTGCCATTGGCCGAGTTTGCCCTTAATAATCAGGCTAGTTCTGCTACCTTGGTTTCACACTTCTTTTGTAATTCTGGTTTTCATCCTCGTTTTTCTTCAGGGCAGGTTGAGCCTTCTGATTGTCCTGGGGTGGACTCTGTGGTTGACAGGTTGCAGCAAATTTGGGCTCATGTTGTGGACAATTTGGTGTTGTCTCAGGAGGAGGCTCAGCGCTTTGCTAACCGTCGTCGGTGTGTTGGTTCCCGGCTTCGGGTTGGGGATTTGGTCTGGTTGTCTTCCCGTCATGTTCCTATGAAGGTTTCTTCCCCTAAGTTCAAGCCTCGGTTTATTGGTCCTTATAGGATTTCTGAGATTATCAATCCAGTGTCTTTTCGTTTGGCCCTTCCAGCCTCTTTTTCCATCCATAATGTTTTTCATAGATCTTTGTTGCGGAAATATGTGGTGCCCGTTGTTCCCTCTGCTGATCCTCCTGCCCCAGTGTTGATTGATGGGGAGTTGGAGTATGTGGTTGAGAAGATTTTGGATTCTCGTTTTTCGAGGCGGAAGCTTCAGTATCTTGTCAAATGGAAGGGTTATGGCCAGGAGGATAATTCTTGGGTTGTTGCCTCCGATGTTCATGCTGACGATTTGGTTCGTGCCTTTCATTTGGCTCGTCCCGATCGGCCTGGGGGCTCTGGTGAGGGTTCGGTGACCCCTCCTCAAGGGGGGGTACTGTTGTGAATTCTGCTCATGGGCTCCCTCCGGTGGTTATAAGTGGTAGCGCTGCTGTCTTTGGATTGCTGCATTCATCAGGTGTGTCCACTTATTGCAAGTCTGACTGGGCTATTTAGTCTTGCTTGACCCTTTAGTCAGTGCCAGTTGTCCATTGTTCCTGGAGGATTCACATCCCTGCCTGGTCTCTCTTGCTTTGCTGTTCATTTCAACAAAGATAAGTTCTGGCTTTGTTTTTTGCAGTCCACATGCTGTGGGCCTTATTGTTCAGTTCTTTTCCATGTTTTGTCTTGTCCAGCTAGGTCTGCATAAGGATTTGTTCAGCCAAGCTGGTATCTCTGGAGATGCAGATATACCCTCCATGTCTTTAGTTAGATGTGGAGATTTTGAATTTTCTGTGGTGGATATTTTTTAGTGTTTTAATACTGACAGCATAGTACTCTGTCCTATCCTTTCTATTTAGCTAGAGTGGCCTCCTTTGCTAAATCCTGATTTCAGTCTGCGTATGTTATTTCCCTCTCCTCTCACAGTCAATATTTGTGGGGGGCTGTCTATCCTTTGGGGATTTTCTCTGAGGCAAGATAGTTTTCCCTTTTCTATCTCTAGGGGTATTTAGTCCTCCAGCTGTGTCGAGATGTCTAGGGAGTGATAGGTACATTCCACGGCTACTTCTAGTTGCGGTGTTAAGTTCAGGGTCTGCGGTCAGTACAGGTACCTCCTTCTCCAGAGTACGTCTCATGCTGCTCCTAGGCCACCAGATCATTACACTCTGATGTCCATGCTGCTGATTTGGTCCGTGCCTTTCATCTGGCTCGTCCTGATCGGCCTGGGGGCTCTGGTGAGGGTTCGGTGACCCCTCTTCAAGGGGGGGGTACTGTTGTGAATTCTGCTCTTGGGCTCCCTCCGGTGGTTGTTGGTAGTAGTGCAGTTGTCTTGGGGTTGTAATTCAGGCAGGTGTTTCTGCTGATTGCAGCTCTATTAGGTATTTAGGTGTGCAGGATCCATGAGTCTGTGCCAGTTGTCCATTGTACTTGGAGGGATTGCATCTCTCTCTGGCTCCTCATGCCCTGCTGCCAATTCAGATAAGATAAGTGTCTGTTTTTTTGTCTCTGTGCACACATGCAGTGTGCTTTGCAGTTCAGTGCAATTTATTGTGTTTTTGTCCAGCTTAGACTTTGTTTGGATTTTTCAGTCATGCTGGATTCTCAGGAGATGCAGATATACTTTCTATGTCTTTAGTTAGATGTGGAATATTTGTATTATCTGCTGTGGATATTTTTAGGATTTTAATACTGACCGCTTAGAATTCTGTCCTATCCTTTTCTATTTAGCTAGAAGTGCCTCTTTTGCTAAATCCTGTTTTTCTGCCTGCGTGTGTCTTTCTTCTTATACTCACAGTCAATATTTGTGGGGGGCTGCCTATCCTTTGGGGTTCTGCTCTGAGGCAAGATAGAATTCCCATTTCCATCTATAGGGGTATTTAGTCCTCCGGCTGTGTCGAGATGTCTAGGATGTGTTAGGTACATCCCACAGCTACTTCTAGTTGTGGTGTTTTAATTTAGGGTTTGCGGTCAGTACAGGTACCACCTACTCCGGAGAAAGTCTCTCATGCGGCTCCAAGGTCACCAGATCATAACAGTACAACTGGCCAACAATGAGTTAAATGCATCTCAGAAGAAGGGAAGAAAGAGCCATTTTTTTTCTGTAGCCTGCTTTGTCTTTTCTTCCCTCTTTTTTTTCTCTGGGTGACTGAGGAGTCTTGTGCTAGCATGGATACCACCTACTCCTGAGAAAGTCTCTCATGCGGCTCCAAGGTCACCAGATCATAACAGTCTGAATACTTATGACCATATGGCATTTCAGTTTTTCTTTTTTAATAAATTTGCAACAATTTCTACATTTCTGGTTTTTATCAGTCAAGAAAGGGTGCAGAGTGTACATTAATGTGAAAAAAATGAACTTTTTTGAATTTACCAAATGGCTGCAATGAAACAAAGAGTGAAAAATGTAAAGGTGTCTGAATACTTTCCGTACTCACTGTATGTATTAGGGCCCCAATACATTAAGACTGCTGTTTTACATGCTTCATGATGGGGTGTTCTGGAGTATTACAGTTGTGGCCAAAAGTATTGACACCCCTGCAATTCTGTCAGATAATACTCAGTGTCTTCCTGAAAATGATTGCAAACACAAATTCTTTGGTATTATTATCTTCATTTAATTTGTCTTAAATGAAAAAACACAAAAAGAATTGTCCTAAAGCCAAATTGGATATAATTCCACACCAAACATAAAAAAGGGGGTGGACAAAAGTATTGGCACTGTTCGAAAAATCATGTGATGCTTCTCTAATTTGTGTAATTAACAGCACCTGTAACTTACCTGTGGCACCTAACAGGTGTTGGCAATAACTAAATCACACTTGCAGCCAGTTGACATGGATTAAAGTTGACTCAACCTCTGTCCTGTGTCCTTGTGTGTACCACATTGAGCATGGAGAAAAGAAAGAAGACCAATGAACTGTCTGAGGACTTGAGAAACCAAATTGTGAGGAAGCATGAGCAACCTCAAGGCTACAAGACCATCTCCAAAGACCTGAATGTTCCTGTGTCTACCATGCGCAGTGTCATCAAGAAGTTTAAAGCCCATGGCACTGTGGCTAACCTCCCTAGATGTGGACGGAAAAGAAAAATTGACAAGAGATTTCAACGCAAGATTGTGCAGATGTTGGATAAAGAACCTCGACTAACATTCAAACAAGTTCAAGCTGCCCTGCAGTCCGAGGGTACAACATTGTCAACCCTTACTATCCATCTGTGTCTGAATGAAAAGGGACTGTATGGTAGGAGACCCAGGAAGACCCCACTTCTTACCCCAAGACATAAAAAAGCCAGGCTGGAGTTTGCCAAAACTTACCTGAAAAAGCCTAAAATGTTTTGGAAGAATGTTCTCTGGTCAGATGAGACAAAAGTAGAGCTTTTTGGGCAAAGGCATCAACATAGAGTTTACAGGAGAAAAAAAGAGGCATTCAAAGAAAAGAACACGGTCCCCACAGTCAAACATGGCGGAGGTTCCCTGATGTTTTGGGGTTGCGTTGCTGCCTCTGGCACTGGACTGCTTGACCGTGTGCATGGCATTATGAAGTCTGAAGACTACCAACAAATTTTGCAGCATAATGTTGGGCCCAGTGTGAGAAAGCTGGATCTCCCTCAGAGGTCATGGGTCTTCCAGCAGGACAATGACCCAAAACACACTTCAAAAGCACTAGAAAATGGTTTGAGAGAAAGCACTGCAGACTTCTAAGGTGACCAGCAATGAGTCCAGACCTGAATCCCATAGAACACCTGTGGAGAGATCTAAAAATGACAGTTTGGAGAAGGCACCCTTCAAATATCAGGGACCTGGAGCAGTTTGCCAAAGAAGAATGGTTTAAAATTCCAGCAGAGCATTGTAAGAAACTCATTGATGGTTAGCGGAAGCGGTTGGTCGCAGTTATTTTGGCTAAAGGTTGTGCAACCAAATATTAGGCTGAGGGTGCCAATACTTTTGTCTAGCCCATTTTTGGAGTTTTGTGTGAAATGATCAATGTTTTGCTTTTTGCTTCATTCTCTTTGTGTTTTTTCATTTAAGACAAATTAAATGAAGATACTAATACCAAAGAATTTGTGTTTGCAATCATTTTCAGGAAGAAACTGAGTATTATCTGAAAGAATTGCAGGGGTGTCAATACTTTTGGCCACAACTGTATGTGCCAAAAGGTGCATCTTCTTAGTAGCCTGTGCCCCTTCCGCCTCACCAGAAATGTTACTCCAGTCATTAACTAGAGTGACATTTCTGGCATTAAAAATGTCAGCACTATTGATGATTTTGAGGGGTGGGTATTGTCACGCCCCTTCCCACCTTAGCTCCACCTAATTTGCCAAAGATTACTTGCCTTAACGTGAAAATGCCAAAAGACGCAAAGTCTTAATCAACTTCAACATATTGCAGTTTTTCAAAGTGTTTTTAGTCAGTTTTCTGGCGTAAACAGTGTGATGTATTGGCCCCTCGACTTTTACCTCTTCACGACATATGATGTATATTTATGTAATATGGTCTGTCCCTGCTCTTGATGTGGGCTCACACACTGACACCGAATGTTTCCCCTCACATGACAGCTGACTTAATCAGCCATTATGTACCTCTGCGCCCTGCAGCTGTTAACCTGTTAAATCCTACTGTCAAACATGCAGACAGGGGCGAGCATCATTCCACGCTCCCCATGGCGCACCCATGATGTTGCCATGACAGCTGGGGGTCTACTGATGACCCACGTTCCTGTCATAACTGTCCTCTTGTGAATAGGAGATTTTGATTTCTGCTATACATAGCAGTGCTGAAGCCGTATTATGTATAGCACAGGTGATCGGTCGATCGCAGCTTCAAGTTCTTTAAGTGGACTATTAACCCCTTCACGCCCAGAGGTATTTCTGTTTTTGCGTTTTCGTTTTTTGCTCCCCTTTTCCCCGAGCCATATTTTTTAAATATTTTGCTCAATATGACCATGTGAGGGCTTGTCTTGCAGAACAAGCTGTAATTTTGAATGACACCATTGGTTTTAAAATATAGTGTACTGGAAAATGGGAAAAAAGTTCCAAGTGCGGTGAAAAAAAGTGCAATTCCACAGTTGTTTTTTTAGGGTTTTTTTTTTACCATGCTCACTAAACACTAAAACTGACCAGCCATTATGATTCTCCAGGTCAATACAAGTTAATAGACACTAAATATGTCTAGGTTCTTTTTCGTCTAAGTGGTAAAAAAATGGCACCATTTTCAAGACTCTATTTTTTGTGATCTGGGGCTGGGTGAGGGCTTATTTTTGCGCACTGAGCTGACATTTTTATTGATATAATTTTGATATAGATACGATTTTTTTGATCGCCCATTATTGCATTTTATTGCAATGTTGCGGCGACCCAAAAATTATAATTCTGGGGTTTTGACTTTTTTCTCATTACGTCGTTTAGCGATTGGGTTAATCCTTATTTTTTATTGATAGATCGAGCGATTCTGAATGCGGCAATATCAAATATATGTACAGTATGTTTGATTATTATTTTTCATTGTTTTATTTTGAAAGGAGCGAAAGGGGGGTGATTTGAACTTGATATTTTTTTAATATCTCCATGGTAGACTAATGTCTTGATCCAGTCCGGGGTTTGTTTCTGATTATTCTCTCCCCAGGATGGTCATGTGGGGGGTTAATCTTCCCTGCCTCAGTTTGATATCTGTCTGGCTATTTCAGTCCGCTGTTACCTACAAGCTGTGTCAGTTATAATTCCAGTCTCTGACTTGAGCAGCTGACCCCATTATACCCTGATTTGTCCTCTGCCCGTTTACTGTAGTACTCGCTTTCTGTGTTTTGACCTCTTGTTATTTGACATGGCTTGTCCCCTGACCTGTTTGATTGTCTTCCATCTCTGGCTTCCCTGCTCCCTACCGGCTCTGACTTTTTTGGCTTGTTTCTGACCATGTGTATTGCTGTGACCTCTGGTACTTCGTTTCCTCTCTGTTGCTGACCTGGATTTTCTGACTACTCTTCCGCCACCTAGTGGCTCCTGCCTGTTGCTCTGCGGTTTTTCTGTGAGTGTACCTATTTTCCTTCCCCCCCACCACCCCCTGGTGGAGGTTGTGTGCTACTATGATGCAGCAGGCATTACAACTGGAAGCTGCAGTATTCTGATCGCCTCTGCGACACACAGGCGATGATCAGATCGCCTGTGTGTAGCAGGAATGCTATGAGTGCCGCCTGCTGGGTGGTGCTCATAGCAATCCAGCTATGAGAACAACAGGGGTCTGCTGAAGACCCCGGGTTGTCATGCCAGCCCATCGATGACCTGCAGCCTTGCAACACGGGCGCCGATGGTCGAGATTAGTGATGCGCTTCTGGTAAGCACAAGTTAAATGCTGCTGTCAGAGATTGACAGTGACATTTAGCTAGCTAAAAATGCCGCGGGTGGATCACAATTCCTCCCGCGACTATGGCGGGCACATGTCAGCTGTACAGATCAGCTGTCATGTGCCCGTTAAGGTGCGGGCTCAGCGTGGTGCCCACACCAAAAGGGGGAGTCCAACATCGGCGTACTATCACGCCCAATGTCAGAAAGAAGTTAAATACAGTAAAAAGTTTTTTTTAAAGTTTTTAAAAATATGACAAAAAACACGAGTTCAAATCATCCCCTTTTACCCCATCTATATATATAATTGTCTAAGGGGTACTTCCGTCTTTCTGTCTGTCCTTCTGTCTGTCTGTCGGCAACTTCCATCATGGTTATTCATTCGCTGATTGGTCTCGCCAGCTGCCTGTCATGGCTGCCGCGACCAATCAGCGATGCCAAAGTCCGATTAGTCCCTCCCTACTCCCCTGCAGTCACTGCCCGGCGCCTGCTCCATACTCCCCGCAGTCACGGCTCACACAGGGTTAATGCCAGCAGTAACGGACCGCGTTATGCCGCGGGTAACTCACTCCGTTACCGCCGCTATTAACCCTTTTGTGACCCAGTTTTACTATTGAGGCTGCCTATGCAGCTTCAATAGTAAAAACATGTAATGTGAAAAATAATTTAAAAAAAACAAACAAATCATTATATACTCACCTTCCGCCGCCTTTCCGACGCTCCGGTGACCGGTCCATGCAAGCGGCAGGTTCCGGTGCTAAGTTTGGTGTGCAACAAGGACCTGCCATGACGTCACGGTCATGTGACCACGACGTCATCACAGGCCCTGGGCCTGCGCGAGCAGGACCTGCCATGACGTCACGATCATGTGACTGCGACGTCACCACAGGCCCTGCGCGAAGAAGCTGCGGTACCATGGGACAGGCAGGGACAGCGTCAGGAGCGCCAGGAGCAGGTGAGTAGTTCATATTCACCTGTCCATGTTCCATCCACCTGGCGCCGCTCCGTCTTCCCGCCCTCTTGCACTGACTGTGCAGGTCAGAGGGCGCGATGACGTATTAGTGTGCGCGCCGCCCTCTGCCTGAACAGTCAGTGCGGAGAGACGGGACGCTGAGGAGCAGCGACGAGAGGTGAGTATGTGATTTTTTTTATTGCAGCAGCAGCATTACATCTGGCACAATGCTGTATGGAGCGTCTATGGGGCCATAAACAACTGCATGGAGCATTATATGGGGCATCTATGGGGCCATAACTGCATGGAGCATTATATGGGGCATCTATGGGGCCATAACTGCATGGATCATTATATGGGGCATCTATGGGGCCATAACTGCATGGAGCATTACTGTATATGGGGCCATAACTGCATGGAGCATTATATGGGGCATCTATGGGGCCATAACTGCATGGAGCATTGTATGGGGCATCTATGGGGCCATAACTGCATGGAGCATTATAAGGGGCATCTATGAGGTCATAACTGCATGGAGCATTATATGGGGCATCTTATGGGGCCATAAACAACTGCATGGAGCATTATATGGAGCATCTATGGGGCCATAACTGCATGGAGCATTATATGGGGCATCTATGGGGCCATAACTGCATGGATCATTATATGGGGCATCTATGGGGCCCTAACTGCATGGAGCATTATATGGGGCATCTATGTGGCCATAACTGCATGGAGCATTATATGGGGCATCTATGGGGCCATAACTGCATGGAGCATTATATGGGGCATCTTATGGGGCCATAAACAACTGCATGGAGCATTATATGGAGCATCTATGGGGCCATAACTGCATGGAGCATTATATGGGGCATCTATGGGGCCATAACTGCATGGAGCATTATATGGGGCATCTATGGGGCCATAACTGCATGGAGCATTATACTACGTGACTGGGCAAAAAACTACATGACTGGGCAATATACTACATCAACAACAAAATGGCGGCTGACAGCACTACTGTAGAAAAATGGTAGCCCGTCCTAGCTCCACAGGATCCAAATGGAGAAGTACATACCAAAAGTTTCAAAGTGAAGGACAGCATCCAATCCAGGTGAAGATCATAAACACTTTATTGTGCCATAGGTGCAACGTTTCAACCTCAAAGGGTCTTTGTCAAGCAATGTTTGGATGCTGTCCTTCACTTTGAAACTTTTGGGCAATATACTACGTGACTGGGCAATATACTACGTGACTGGGCAAAATACTACGTGACTGGGCAATATACTACGTGACTCGGCAATATACTACGTGACTGGGCAATATACTACATGGACATGCATATTCTAGAATACCTGCTGCGATAGAATCGGGCCACCATCTAGTTAAAAATAAAACACCAAATAAGTGTATTTTTATTATCTCTGCATTCAAAAATGTCCGGTCTATCAAAATATAAAATCAATTAACAGTAAACAATGTAAAAAAGTAGAAAACTGCCAGAATTACGTGTTTTTGACTGCTGCAACATTGCAATAAAAGGCAATAAAAGGCTATCAAAACATCACATCTACTTCAAAATGGTATCAGTAAAAACATCAGCTCAAAGCGCAAAAATAAGCTCCACACAGCCCCTTATCTTGAAAAATGCGAACGCTACGGGTTTCGGAAAATGAGAAAAAAAATGTTTTCATATAATTTCCAAATTTTGTTCACCACTAAAATAAAAAAACTATATATGTTTGTTATCGGTGTGCTTGTGCAGACCTGTTGAATCACATTGCTAGGTCAGTTTTACCATATACGTGAATATGGTAATTACCGTATATACTTGAGTATAAGCCAAGATTTTCAGCCCATTTTTTGGGGGTTGAAAGTCCCCCTCTCGGCTTATACTCGAGTCATACCCAGGGGTCAGCAGGGGAGGGGGAGCAGCAGCTGTGTAATAATACTCACCTGCTCCTTGCGCGGTCCCAGGTTCCCCGGTGCCGCAGCTTCTTCCTGTACTGAGCGGTCACATGGTACCGCTCATTACAGTAATGAATATGCGGCTTCACCTCCCATAGGGGTGGAGCCGCATATTCATTACTGTAATGAGCGGTAACGGTGACCGCTCAATACAGGAAGAAGCTGCGGCACTGGGGAAGCAGGGACTGCACCGCACCAGGAGCAGGTGATTATAACGGGGAGGGAAGTGCTGCGTGATATTCACCTGCTCCTCTTTCCTGCACCGCTCTGTCTTCAGCATCTTCTGCAGTGACGCTCAGGTCAGAGGGCGCGGTGGTGTGGTTAATGCGCGCCCTCTGCCTGAACGTCAGTGCAGAAGACGCTGAAGATGGAGCGGCGCCGGAACGAAGTCAGGTGTATATTGAAAGTGCCGGGGGCCTGAGCGACGGAGAGGTGAGTTTGTGATTTTTTTTTTTTTTTTATCGCAGCAACAGCAAATGGGGCAAGTGTCTGTATGGAGCATCTTATGGGGCCATAATCAACGTTTGTGCAGCACTATATGGTGCAAATATCTTTATGGAGCATCTTATGGGGCCATAATCAACGTTTGTGCAACATTATATGGGGCAAATGTCTGTATGGAGCATCTTATGGGGCCATAATTAACGTTTGTGGAGCATTACATGGGGCAAGTGTCTGTATGGAGCATCTTATGGGGCCATAATCAAGGTTTGTGCAGCACTCTATGGGGCAAGTGTCTGTATGGAGCATCTTATGGGGCCCATCAGAAACTTTATGGAGCATCTTATGGGGCCAAAATCAACGTTTGTGCAGCACTGCATGGCGCAAATATCTTTATGGAGCATCTTATGGGGCCATAATCAACGTTTGTGGAGCATTATATGGGGCAAGTGTCTGTATGGAGCATCTTATGGGGTCATAATCTACATTTGTGCAGCATTATATTGGGCAAATGTGTTCATGGAGCATCTTATGGGGCCATTATTAACCTTTATGCAGGATTATATGGGGCATATTTTAATATGGAGCATCTTATGGGGCCATCATAAACTTTATGGAGCATTATATGGGGCTCCTGATTCAATATGGATATTCAAAAACACTTAACCTACTGATGTCTCAATTAATTTTACTTTTATAGGTATCTATTTTTACTTTTGACATTTACCGGTAGCTGCTGCATTTTCCACCCTAGGCTTATACTCGAGTCATTAAGTTCTCCCAATTTTTTGTGGCAAAATTAGGGGGTCGGCTTATACACGGGTCGGCTTATACTTGAGTATATATGGTAATTTAAAAAAACATTGTCAATTGCAGTTATTCTGCAATTTCACCAAACATGGCATTTTTTTCTCCTGTTTTCCAGTACACTATATGATAAAATAAATCGAGTCATTCAAAAGTACAAGTTATCCCACAAAAAAATAAAGCCCTTGCACAGCTATATTGACAGAAAAATAGAAAAGTTACGGCTCTTGGAAGTAGGGGAGGAAAAAAACAAAACAAAAAAAATAGAAAATGGCCCGGGGTGAAGGCGTTGAACACAGAGGACTCTAAAATAAATGGGATGTCGGTTCTAAACAGGAGAGAAAGCCAAAGGAGCTGAGTGGACTCTGGATGTCACTTTGGGTGACAAGAACAACTGCACTTAATTGTTTAGATGTGAATCTGAGGGTTCATACCCATCAGCATGAAAAGAAATGGTCAGATTTCAATCCAGAAATCCAGGCGATAGCTGCTTTATATAGAAAAAGAAAACACAGGCTACACAGCAGCACTCTATATAAGCCAAGATATCTGGAAATACTCTTTTTTTCTGTATATTTGACTATTGGAGGTGTGACTACCTGTAGCCTGACTCTGCACTCCTCCTATTGACCAGCAGGTGATTTTCATCAGGTCTGCTTACCCATCTGAATTGTAGGCTCATAGCCCGGGAGAGACATGTTTGTTCGTTTACAGTGAGAAATAAGTATTTGATCCCTCTGGCAAACAAGACTTAATACTTGGTGGCAAAACCCTTGTTGGCAAGCACAGCAGTCAGACTTTTTTGTAGTTGATGATGAGGTTTATGCACATATCAGGAGGAATTTTATAATACAAACTTATTTGAGTCTTTGATTCCATCCACACAGGACTAAATCTGTCAGCAGGATTTATGACTCACTACAGAATCTAAGGAATCTGCTCCAGAGACATTGAGGGCACCAGGCATCTGATCTTACTTGGACATTGGGACTATAAAACTTTCTCACCACGAAAATAATCCAATTAAGGATTCATTATCTGAGCTTAGATTGTTTGTTTATTTAAATGTTCATTTATTATACCATGCTTTTTTGTGCATATATTTGTGTTTCTTCAGAAGCTTTGTTATGCCATGCCTGAGGAAGGGACCTAGGGAGTCTAGAAAGCTTGCCTTGTAACATCATTTATTTTATTTTTGTTAGCCATTAAATGGTATCATAACCACAAGATTATCTTGTTTTTACTACTGAGAGCATTATTTTTTCAACTGGCTAACACGGTGCCAAACCCCTTTTTTCCTTCTACCTTAACAAACCCACATTTCTATGATTTTTAAGGTCATAAAGAATGCCACAAGTCATTGTCAAACCTAAAACTTGTGTGATTTGAGTGGATGAAGAATATTTGCTAGATATGCAGTTGGATGGCTGACAAATATGTGTTTGTCTCCTATACAAATTCATGAAATCATTGATTCTGCACATATATGAATAGTTAAGAGACATCCGATTAATTGACATATGCATGATTTCTGAAAAAGCATCCATGTATTACAGTTTCTATGCATGAAATCATTGAAACAAAATTCCCCGTCAAAAAATCATCCTATCTGTGTATTAGTGACAGATCCTCCTAATCCACTTTGCCAGCTATAATCTCTAATCCCGATTAGTTTCTTATACCGCACAGTGGAAGCGTTTATTTCTGTGCTGAAATGTATCATTTGAAAGCCTATAATAAAATAATTAGTTTATCTTTCTAATGTTAAATATGGGTTAAAAATGTAGGATTTTGACGTGTAATGCAGCTAGCTATCAAAAGTAGTAAAAAGATAAAATAGATAAGCTTGCTATGAGTTGGTGCGATAGGGCTCTGGACTCTCTGACCACTCTACATACATGTCACGGGGAGACTAGGTGGGCAAGAGCTAATAACCCGGGCCCCTGCAATTTCCCTCAGACTAGGGAAATCCTGACTGACCCTCTACCTAGAGTTTACACTGATGGTGTGCATGTCTAGGCCTCGACCCTCGCCCTGTCTCCTGTTTCAACCCTAGGCTGTAACCACCGCCCACCACCCAGTGAAAAGATCATACACCAATACCCACAGTTAGAACAGACAAGGATAACGGAAAATATGAACCACGCCGCAGTCACTCAGGAATACACTATAAATGCGCAGGGCAAAATAAATACAAATATAGGAAGGAGTAAATAAGAAAAAGGGAAATACACCACCAGCAACGATACTCCAACTACTAGCTCACCACTCCAGACCGAGATAACAACGCACAAGACAGAAGCTATAATCGGCGACGCCCAATGTTCAGGAGAACTATTTAAAGGCAATGGGCATGGCCCAGCTTCCAATCCGAGCATCAGGTAAATTAACCCCGGACCAGCTAGATAAAATCTAGCCGACGCCAATGAGCACATAGTGGTCAAAAGCGGAATTACCGCTGTCTGTCGAACGACCTGGTCTGAACAGCGTCCGACATGACAATACCTTGATAAAGGCCCTATATGGCTGAAACATTGGTCTCTTTTTTGCACAGGTCGAATTATTACAATAGTCATTCACAAAGGCATTACTCACCTCCATTACTTGATCACTTGCTTGCCGAAGTTTTTTCAAAACATTTTTGGCTATCACACTGAGCAAATTAGCAATTGCAAATATGCATGTTTTCTAGTTCAAATTGCCTCCCAGAAATGTTGTAAGTGCTATGTGTTTTGGGCTTGTTTTTCACCTTAGTAGGTCGAGTCGGGCAAAGTATTGTGATAAATTTGGTACAAATTCTGTTAGTCTAATTTTACTTTTAATTGTCTCCCTTTAAAGTATTATAAATAAGTCTGTCCACTGTGCCTAGAGAGTCTGCCGTATACATGCCCCTGGATATCTTACGGCTGCACCCATAATTAAAAAAAAAAACAAATATCAAGCTTTTTAAATCACATTAGGGGGCATTATGTGCACATACCCTAATGCTGATCACAGACTCCCTTTGAGGAGTCGTTCCAGGCAAAACTTATGTGCTATGTAATGCCTAGCGTAGGACCTCTGGAAACCTGAGAATCCCAAGGCCATAATTAACTCTTCAGGCTCTCTACTAGGCCTACATCAGTTTTCACTGGAGTGATTCTTAAATGTAGTCAACCCAAGGGAGGAGATATCATCTGTGCAACCTATGTAGCTGCACAGGGCCCTAAGAGGTAAGGGGGCCCATTCTTACCTCCAAATCACTTTGAATTGTGCATTATGATGAGCAATGGGATGGAAAAGGGCCCATATACTGTTGCAGCAAGGGGCCCTGACCACATCTTCTTGCACAGGGGCCCTTTCTTCTGTTCATGTCCAACCCTGAGACAACAAAAAAATCCATAGACTCCCTTTGCTGTTTTTTATTTCTGACATAATATGAGCTATGTTCTATATTTTCACTTTCCTAATCAGAATGTGAGAACATGTTCGCCCGATGTATCAAGAATCCTTAACCCTTTAATCCCATATGACGTACTATCCCGTCAAGGTGACCTGGGACTTAATTCCCAGTGACGGGATAGTACGTCATAGCGATCGGCCGCGTTCACGAGGGTAGCGCGGCCGATCGCGGCCGGGTGTCAGCTGCCTATGGCAGCTGACATCCGGCACTATGTGCCAGGAGCGGTCACGGACCGCCCCCGGCACATTAACCCCCGGCACACCGTGATCAAACATGATCGCGGTGTACCGGCGGTACAGGGAAGCATCGCGCAGGCAGGGGGCTCCCTGCGTGCTTCCCTGAGATGATCGGTACAAGGGAATGTACTCACCTTGTACCGAGCGTCTCCTCCCTGCAGGCCCCGGATCCAAAATGGCCACGGGGCTGCATCCGGGTCCTGCAGGGAGTACTTCCGGGTGCCGTGCAGGCGCCGGTAACCCTGCAGCGCTGTGATTGAGATCGCCGATCTGATAGAGTGCTATGCAAACTATCAGATCGGCGATCTGTGATGTCCCCCCCTGGGACAAAGTTAAAAAGTAAAAAAAAATTTTTCCACGTGTGTAAAAAAAAAAAAAAAAATCCTAAATAAAGAAGAAAAAAAAAATATTATTCCCATAAATACATTTCTTTATCTAAAAAAAACAAAAAAACAATAAAAGTACACATATTTAGTATCGCCGCGTCCGTAACGACCCAACCTATAAAACTGTCCCACTAGTTAACCCCTTCAGTGAACACCGTAAGAAAAAAAAAAAAAAACGAGCCAAAAAACAACGCTTTATTATCATACCGCCGAACAAAAAGTGGAATAACACGCGATCAAAAAGACGGATATAAATAACCATGGTACCGCTGAAAACGTCATCTTGTCCCGCAAAAAACAAGCCGCCATATAGCATCATAACCAAAAAAATAAAAAAGTTATAGTCCTCAGAATAAAGCGATGCCAAAATAATTATTTTTTCTATAAAATAGCTTTTATCGTATAAAAGCGCCAAAACATAAAAAAATGATATGAATGAGATATCACTGTGATCGTACTGACCCGACGAATAAAACTGCTTTATCAATTTTACCAAACGTGGAACGGTATAAACGCCTCCCCCAAAAGAAATTCATGAATAGCTGGTTTTTGGTCATTCTGCCTCAAAAAAAATCAGAATAAAATGTGATCAAAAACTGTCACATGTCCGAAAATGTTACCAATAAAAATGTCAACTCGTCCCGCAAAAAACAAGACCTCACATGACTCTGTGGACCAAAATACGAAAAAATTATAGGTCTCAAAATGTGGAGACGCAAAAACTTTTTTGCTATAAAAAGCGTCTTTTAGTGTGTGACAGCTGCCAATCATAAAAATCCGATATAAAAAACGCTATAAAAGTAAATCAAACCCCCCTTCATCACCAGCTTAGTTAGGGAAAAATCATAAAATTAAAAAAATGGATTTATTTCCATTTTCCCATTAGGGCTAGGGTTAGGGTTAGGGCTAGGGTTAGGGCTAGGGTTAGGGCTAGGGTTAGGGCTAGGGTTAGGGCTAGGTTTAGGGTTAGGGCTAGGGTTAGGGTTGGGGCTAGGTTTGGAGCTAAAGGTAGGGATAGGGTTGGGGCTAAAGTTAGGGTTGGGGCTAAAGTTAGGGTTAGGGTTGGGGCTAAAATTAGGGTTAGGGTTTGGATTACATTTACAGTTGGGATTAGGGTTAGGGGTGTGTTTGGATTAGTTTCAGGTAGAATTGGGGCGTTTCCACTGTTCAGGCACATCAGGGGCTCTCCAAACGCGACACGGCGTCCGATCTCAATTCCAGACAATTCTGCGTTGAAAAAGTAAAACAGTGCTCCTTCCCTTCCGAGCTCTCCCGTGCGCCCAAACAGGGGTTTACCCCAACATATGGGGCATCAGCGTACTCGGGACAAATTGGACAACAACTTTTGGGGTCCAAGTTCTCTTGTTATCTCTGGGAAAATAAAAATTTGGGGGGCTATAAATCATTTTTGTGGGAAAAAAAAGTATTTTTTATTTTCACGGCACTGCGTTATAAACTGTAGTGAAACACTTGGGGGTTCAAAGCTCTCAAAACACATCTAGATAAGTTCCTCGGGAGGTCTAGTTTGCAACATGGGGTCACTTATGGGGGGTTTATACTGTTTGGGTACATCAGGGGCTCTGCAAATGCAACATGACGCCTGCAGACCAATCTATCTAAGTCTGCATTCCAAATGGCGCTCCTTCCCTTCCGAGCTCTGCCATGCGCCCAAACAGTGGTTTCCCCCCCACATATGGGGTATCAGCGTACTCAGGACAAATTGGACAACAACTTTTGGGGTCCAATTTATACTGTTACCCTTGTGAAAATACAAAACTGGGGCCTAAAAAATCATTTTTCTGAAAAAAAAAGAATTTATATTTTCACGGCTCTGCGTTATAAACTGTAGTGAAACACTTGGGGGTTCAAAGCTCTCAAAACACATCTAGATAAGTTCCTCGGGAGGTCTAGTTTCCAATATGGGGTCACTTGTGGGGGGTTGTCCTGTTTGGGTACATCAGGGGCTCTGCAAATGCAACGGGACGCCTGCAGACCAATCCATATAAGTCTGCATTCCAAATGGCACTCCTTCCCTTCCGAGCTCTGCCATGCGCCCAAACAGTGGTTCCCCCCACATATGGGGTATCAGCGTACTCAGGACAAATTGGACAACAACTTTTGGAGTCCAATTTATCCTGTTACCCTTGTGAAAATACAAAACTGGGGGCTAAAAAATCATTTTTCTGAAAACAAAAATAATTTTTATTTTCACGGCTCTGCGTTATAAACTGTAGTGAAACACTTGGGGGTTCAAAGCTCTCAAAACACATCAAGATAAGTTCCTTATGGGGTCTACTTTCCAAAATGGTGTCAATTGTGGGGGTTTTTAATGTTTAGGCACATCAGGGGCTGTCCAAACGCGACATGGTGTCCCATCTCAATTCCAGTCAATTTTGCATTGAAAAGTCAAATGGCGCTCCTTCCCTTCCGAGCTCTGCTATGCGCCCAAACAGTGGTTTACCCCCACATATGGGGTATCCTTGTACTCAGGAAAAATTTCACAACAACGTTTGTGGTCTAATTTCTTCTCTTACCCTTGGGAAAATAAAAAATTGGGGGCAAAAAGATCATTTTTGTGAAAAAATATGATTTTGTATTTTTACGGCTCTGCATTATAAACTTCTGTGAAGCACTTGTTGGGTCAAAGTGCTCACCACACATCTAGATAAGTTCCTTAAGGGGTCTACTTTCCAAAATGGTGTCACTTGTGGGGGGTTTTAATGTTTAGGCACATCAGGGGCTCTCCAAACGTGACATGGTGTCCCATCTCAATTCCAGTCAATTTTGCATTGAAAAGTCAAATGGTGCTCCTTCCCTTCCGAGCTCTGCTATGCGCCCAAACAGTGGTTTACCCCCACATATTGGGTATTGTTGTACTCAGGACAAATTGCACAACAACGTTTGTGGTCTAATTTCTTCTCTTACCCTTGGGAAAATAAAAAATTGGGGGCGAAAAGATCATTTTTGTGAAAAATATGATTTTGTATTTTTACGGCTCTGCATTATAAACTTCTGTGAAGCACTTGGTGGGTCAAAGTGCTCACCACACATCTAGATAAGTTCTTTAAGGGGTCTACTTTCAAAAAATGGTGTCACTTGTGGGGGGTTTCAATGTTTAGGCACATCAGGGGCTCTCCAAACGCAACATGGCGTCCCATCTCATTTCCATTCAATTTTGCATTGAAAAGTCAAATGGCGCTCCTTCGCTTCCGAGCTCTGTCATGTGCCCAAAAAGTGGTTTACCCCCACATTTCGGGTATCGGCATACTCAGGACAAATTGTACAACATCTTTTGGGGTCCATTTTCTCCTGTTACCCTTGGTAAAATAAAACAAATTGGAGCTGAAGTAAATTTTGTGTGAAAAAAAGTTAAATGTCCATTTTTATTTAAACATTCCAAAAATTCCTGTGAAACACCTAAAGGGTTAATAAACTTCTTGAATGTGGTCTTGAGCACCTTGAGGGGTGCAGTTTTTAGAATGGTGTCACACTTGGGTATTTTCTATCATATAGACCCCTCAAAATGACTTCAAATGAGATGTGGTCCCTAAAAAAAAATGGTGTTGTAAAAATGAGAAATTGCTGGTCAACTTTTAACCCTTATAACTCCCTAACAAATAAAAATTTTGGTTCCAAAATTGTGCTGATGTAAAGCAGACATATGGGAAATGTTACTTATTAAGTATTTTGCGTGACCTATCTCTGTGATTTAAGGGCATAAAAATTCAAAGTTGGAAAATTGTGAAATTTTCAAAATTTTTGCCAAGTTTCCATTTTTTTCACAAATAAACACAAGTTATATCGAAAATTTTTTACCACTAATATGAAGTACAATATGTCATGAGAAAACAGTGTCAAAATCGCCAAGATCCGTTGAAGCGTTCCAGAGTTATAACCTCATAAAGGGACAGTGGTCAGAATTGTAAAAATTGGCCCGGTCATTAACGTGCAAACCACCTTCGGGGCTTAAGGGGTTAAAACCGTGAAGTGAGCAGTAATTCAGCGGATTCACACTTATTAGAAATCATACATAAGGTTTGATCAGATGCAAAGGTCACATTATTGTCATCCAAAAACTCTAATTAGACAGCACATTAGTGCGGAGAGACTGAATTATTCTGTGTCTCCAGGAGAACACGTGCGGGGAATCGTATGCCTGTCACAGAGGCTTTTGTGTAAATGTGTCTGCTCCCCTAGGTATTAGCAGTGCTCGGTATACTGATGAAAATCTAATTCCATAAGTACTTTTTCAAGCATCTATTTAAGACTCTGCGCACACTGTTTTAATGAGCCAGTGTGCTTCATGCCACTGACAGATAGGCTTGTGTGTTTATATACACAGTATGTTACATGATACAGCACATAGGGGAATATTAATTGTGGCTACCCTTTTTTGAGGGATAATTATGTGCACTGGCTATTGATTCATGATCGTATTCTCATGAGGAAGGACTAAAGTTAGTCGGTCATGACAGAAGTTAGCTCAGTATTGATTTTCTGTAATTGTTTAAATTTTTGTTCCTTGAAAGGTTTTAATGTGATGTAACAACACATTAACCCATTAAAGAGGACTTGTCACCATGTCAAGTGTCCAGTTTTTGCTCTTATTTTATTCCCACTAATCCTGAGTATTCGTTTTTATTGTTCTTTAGTGACCGAGCAAATTTAGACCTTAATGACCAAGCACAATTTTTGTTATCTGACCTGTGTCACTTTACGTGGTAATAACTCTAGACCGCTTCAACATATCCCAAGGATTCTTAGATTGTTTTTCGTGACACATTGTACTTTATGTTAGTGGTAAATTTAAATCGATTTATTCTGCATTTAATTGTGGGAATATTAGAACTCGAGGTAAAATATTGAAAAATTAGCAATTTTCAAACTTTCAATTTCTATATTCTTAAACCAGTTAGTCATGCTATATAAAATAGTTAATAACATTTCCCATATGTCTACTTTACATTTGCATCATTTTTCAATCGTGATTTTATTTTGTCAGGATGTTAAAAGTTTAGCAGCACTTTCTCATTTTTTCCAGAGATTTACAAAACCTGTTTGTTTACGAACCTATTCAGATTTCAATAGACATTGAGGGGCGTATAGATTGGAAACTCCCCAAAAGTGATATCAATTTATAAACTGCACCCCTCAAATACTTCAAAACTGCTGTCAGGAAAATTGTTAACTCTTCAGATGCTACACAGGAATTAGTGCAAAGTGGAATGAAAATTAAAATTGAAATTTTTACTCTAAATTGGTGTTTTAGCCACAAATTTTTCACGTTTAGGATGAGATAGTGGACCCCACAATTTGTTATCCAGTTAATTCTGAGCATGTTGATACCCCAAATGTAGGCAGAAACATCTATTTAAACAAATAGAAAGAAAGGAAGGAGCACCATTTGAATTTAGGAACAAAAATTTGGCTGAAAGAGATTGCAATCACCATGTCGCAAATGTGAGGCACCTCAGGTGCCTAAACAGCAGAAACCCGCCACAAGTGACATCATTTTTTTAAACTATACCCCACAATTATTTTATTCAGGAGTATAGTGAGCATTTTGAACACACAGTTGCTGCATAGAATTTGGTAACATTAGTTTGTCATATTAAAAAAAGTTCATTTTTTTCACATAAATCTTGCTGTTGTTTCACTTTTACAAGAAGTAACACAAAAAAGCAAACCCCACAGTTTGTTACCCAAACTGAGCGTGGTGAAACCCCACATGCAGTGGTGGAATTCAGCCAGTTCTCCCCAGTTCGATGGAACCGCTTGTTAAAAAAGCAGCCGGTTACCCGAACCGGGGAGATTCAGAGCTGCGATCTGGTGCCACACCTCCCAACTGTCCCATATCCCGCTGAGCAGTCCTGATTTTGAGAGTGCCCAGCGGTCCCACACTGCAGACCCACATCCCTCCACCCGCAGAGAGCCACACCACATATATGGCTGCCTCTGCTCTGAGCACAGGACCTGTGCTGAGGTCACAGGAGGGGAGGAGTCAGGAGTCACATGATCAAGGGCCTCCGTGTATTGCAGGACTCTGCCATGCTGTCATGGTGCTGGATGAGGGTAAGCTTATGTGTGAGGTCAGGAGGGGTTTACAGTGTGGATGTAGCAGAGCCGTGTGTGTACGAGGTGCACGGAGCAGAGCCGTGTGTGTATGGGGTGTACGGAGCGGAGCAGTGTGTGTACGAGGTGTATGGAGCAGAGCCGTGTGTGTACGAGGTGTACGGAGCGGAGCCGTGTGTGTACAAGGTGTATGGAGTGGATCCATGTGTGTACAAAGTGTACGGAGCGGAGCAGTGTGTGTATGAGGTGTACGGAGTGGAGCAGTGTGTGTATGAGGTGTACAGAGCGAAGCCGTGTGTGTGCAAGGTGTATGGAGCGGAGCCGTGTGTGTACGAGATGTACGGAGTAGAGCCATGTGTGTATGAGATGTACGGAGTAGAGCCATATGTGTATGAGGTGTACAGAGCGGAGTCGTGTGTGCAAAGTGTATGGAGCGGAGCCGCATGTGTATGAGGTTTACTGAGCGGAGCCAGGTGTGTATGAGGTGCACAGAGCGGAGCCATGTGTGTACAAGGTGTACGGAGCTAAGCCATGTGTGCAAGGTGTACGGAGCGGAGCAGTGTGTGTACGAGGTGTATGGAGTGGAGCCGTGTGTATGAGGTGTACGGGGTGGAGCCGTGTGTGCAAGGTGTACAGAGCGGAGCTGTGTTTGTAGAAGTATCATGTGTGGCCAATATACAGTATTGAGCATCATGTGTGGCCATTATACAGTATGGAGCATCATGTGGGGCCATTATGCAGTATTAAGCATCATGTGTGGCCATTATGCAGTATGGAGCACTGTGTGGCCATTATACTTTATGGAGCACTGTGTGGCCATTATACATTATGGAGCATCATGTGGGGCCATTATACAGTATTGAGCATCATGTATGGCCATTATACAGTATGGAGCCTCATGAGGGGCCTTTATACAGTATGGAGCATCAGGTGGGCCTATATGCAGTATTGAGCATCATGTGTGGCCTTTATACCGTATGGAGCACTGTGTGGCCATTATGCAGTATGGAGCATCATGTGTGGCCATTATACAGTATGGAGCACTGTGTGGCCATTATACAGTATTGAGCATCATGTGGGGCCATTATACAGTATTGAGAATCATGTGGGGCCATTATACAGTATGCAGCATCATGTGTGGCCATTATACAGTATGGAGCATCACGTGTGGGCATTATACAGCATTGAGCATCATGTGGGGCCATTATACAGTATTGACCATCATGTGTGGCCAATATACAGTATGGAGTCTCATGTGGGGCCATTATACAGTATGAAGCATCGTGTGGCACCATTATTTAGTATTGAGTATCATGTGTGGCCATTATACAGTATTGAGCATCATATAGAGCCATTATACAGTATTGAGCATCAGGTGTGGCCATTATACTGTGTGGAGCACTGTGTGGCCATTATACAGTATGGAGCATCATGTGGGGCGATTACACAGTATTGAGCATCATGTGTGGCCATTATACAGTATGGAGCACTGTGTGGCCATTATACAGTATGGAGCACTGTGGCCATTATACAGTATGGAGCATCATGTTTGGCCATTATACAGTATGGAGCATCATGTGGGCCATTATACAGTATTGAGCATCATGTGGGGACATTATACAGTATGGGGCATCATGTGTGGCCATTATACAGTATGGAGCATCATGTGGGGCCATTATACAGTATGGAGCATCATGTGTGGCCATTATACAGTATTGAGTATCATGTGGGGCCATTATACAGTATGGAGCATCATGTGTGGCCATTATACAGTATTGAGGATCATGTTTGGCCATTATACAGTATTGAGCATCATGTGTGGCCATAATTCAGTATGGAGCACTGTGTGGCCAGATATTTTTGTTTATAATTATTGTTTATGAAACAGTGTGATCAGCAGTGCTAAATGGGTGTGGTTGGGACATGGATATGGGTGTGACTAGTTGTGAAATGAGTGTGATCAGAGGCGTGGCCTAAAATTTGCAAACTTTGTCCCTCTTTCCCTTTTTCAAAAGTTGGGAGGTATGGTTTGACTGCGCCCCTACTTGTATATGTTTGAGGAAAAGGTGTGTGTAAATGGGTGTGGCTTAACAAATGGGTGTGGTTTTCTGACACACAAACTCAGAACCTGTTGTTAAAAATGTTAATCCCACCCCTGCCTACATGTAGTCAAAAAGTTCTGTTTGGACAAACTGCAGGTCTTGGAAGGGTAGAAGCAATAATTGGTATTTAAAGAGTAAATTTGTCTAGAATAGATTGCAGACACCATTTCTCATTTCATTTTCAGTGCCCCTGAGGTCCAAAACTGCAGACACTCCCGACAAGTGTCCCCATTTTGGAAACAAAACCCATTAAGGAACTAATCTAGGGCTGTGTAGAGCATGTTTAGCCCATAGATGCTTTGCATACATAAAAGTTTTGGATGTTTTGGGTTGTCATTATGATTTAAAAAGAGAAAACACAGTAGTTTGTTGACAATAAATGGCTTCACCCAACCACTAACCATCAGTGGAGAAAAAGTTTTGGTGTTATCATTCATATTCTCTGAAAAAAGGCCAAGAAAGCAAAAATTCTGCCGAAGTATGTAAACTTTTGAGCACAACTGTAATATACACACTTACCCTGGCCACATGGCTGGTTATGTGACCAGTAACTGACCAATAGCTTTACTCAGTATATTCTATTGCCATGTATTAATTATTTTTATGCATGGCTTGTAATGAATATCACAGGTCTACTGAAATAATTTTTTTTCCAGGTGTCAGGGTTTTTTGAATAAATGTAGGGTATTTTGAGGGTGCTGAATTAAAAATTCCCAGAACTTTTGCTGAATTGATTCTAGTTTTTGAGATTATTCATCCATTAAAATAATGTACTCACTCAATGCAACTTGTGTGTGATATCAAATGCAATATCTGTCGGTTTGTTTTCTGACTTTTTAAAGGGAACCTGTCACCCCCCTCAGGCGTTTGTTACTAAAAGAGCCACCTTGTGCAGCACAAATGCTGCATTCTAACAAGGTGGCTCTTTTAGTTATGCTTCCTGCACACGCTGAAATAAACATTTATAAAATGCGCCCCTCATACCCTGAAATCGCCAGGGAGGCAGGTCTTTCCTTCCTAAGCCAAACGCCTCCCAGCCGTCACTCCGGGCCTGTGCGAGCCAGGTGCCGCCTCCTCTAGCTGCATCGTCCCCGGCGCCTGTGCTGTAAGTACGAAGGGTAGCGCAACTGCTCATGCCCAGAAAAAAACCTTAATGCGCAGGCGCCAGGGACGATAATGAAGCTAGAAGAGGCGGCGCCCGGCGTGCACAGGCCCGGAGTGACGGCTGGGAGGCGTCTGGCTTAGGAAGGAAAGACCTGCCTTCCTGGTGATTTTAGGGTATGAGGGGAGCATTTTATAAACGTTTATTTCAGCGTGTGCAGGGAGCATAACTAAAAGAGCCACCTTGTTAGAATGCAGCATTTGTGCTGCACAAGGTGGCTCTTTTAGTTACAAACGCCTGAGGGGGGTGACAGGTTCCCTTTAACAGTGTTTTAGGTAATGAAATATACCATGTAATTATTTTGTATTTCAATTTATAGGCTATAAAAGCAACATTTTAAAGCCAAAATTCTTCTGTAATTAATTAATTAACTATTAAGTATCTCAGAAACTAGTGCCAATCTATCAAAACCGAAGTTATATTCTTAATCAGCACCATAAATTTTATATACAGTTCAGACATCATTAGCATCGTTAACTGTATACCAGTGAGATGCTCCATTCCACCTTTTCACTTCTTATATCTGTGGCTTCTTATTACATACTAGATGGAGGCCCATGCTATCGCATATGGGAGGGCGGTAATGTCATGATGGAGGCAGGCTTTGCAGTGTTGAGAATCTCTCCCCCCTCATGAGCTCACCCACCTATCCACTCTCTCTTTCCCCAGGTGCTGACTTCTCCCGTCTGTGCTCTCTTCTTTGACCTGTCTACCCCATGTGCTATATGCATTGTTTTTGTCCCAGCGATACTGTTTCTCTTCAAGAGTCTCATTTGCCCTTTGTTGTCTTCGACGTTGTGGCTTTGCTGCTTTCCTTTCATTGTCATTGGCGTACTTTTTATGAGGAGCCATGTTGGCATTGATATTTGCTTTTTAAAGGGGTTTTACCACGAATGAAAGTTCATTTTAAAAATTGTCTGTGTCTCACCGTGTACAGAACACACCATAGCTCATGGGCAGGGGAGGAAGCAAAAGACAATACTGACATTACAGCAGGAGATCGCAGTGGATACATTTTGTGAGGTAAAATATTGTTTAAAAACAGTCAGTGAAATATTTTACTTGACAAAATGAATTCTCTGTGATCCCCTGCTGTAATGTCAGTATTGTCTTTTGCTTACTCCCCTGCCCAGGAGATGTGGTATGTTCCATACACGGTCAGACACAGACAATTTTTAAAATGAACTTTCGTTTGTGGAAAAACCCCTTTAATGTGACCGGCTTCTTCTGCCTGTAGACACGTCGTGCATCTGCCACCGGTATCAGCTTGGAATTCTGGGATCCGGACACATCCGTACGGAACAAGATGTGAAGACATTACAAGGTAAGTATACACTCACCGGCCACTTTATTAGGTACACCTGTCCAACTTCTTGTTAACACTTAATTTCTAATCAGCCAATCACATGGCGGCAACTCAGTGCATTTAGGCATGTAGACATGGTCAAGACAATCTCCTGCAGTTCAAACCGAGCATCAGTATGGGGAAGAAAGGTGATTTGAGTGCCTTTGAACGTGGCATGGTTGTTGGTGCCAGAAGGGCTGGTCTGAGTATTTCAGAAACTGCTGATCTACTGGGATTTTCACGCACAACCATCTCTAGGGTTTACAGAGAATGGTCCGAAAAAGAAAAAAAATCCAGTGAGCGGCAGTTCTGTGGGCGGAAATGCCTTGTTGATGCCAGAGGTCAGAGGAGAATGGGCAGACTGGTTCGAGCTGATAGAAAGGCAACAGTGACTCAAATCGCCACCCGTTACAACCAAGGTAGGCCTAAGAGCATCTCTGAACGCACAGTGCGTCGAACTTTGAGGCAGATGGGCTACAGCAGCAGAAGACCACACCGGGTACCACTCCTTTCAGCTAAGAACAGGAAACTGAGGCTACAATTTGTACAAGCTCATCGAAATTGGACAGTAGAAGATTGGAAAAACGTTGCTTGGTCTGATGAGTCTCGATTTCTGCTGTGACATTCGGATGGTAGGGTCAGAATTTGGCGTAAACAACATGAAAGCATGGATCCATCCTGCCTTGTATGGAGCATCTTTGGGATGTGCAGCCGACAAATCTGCGGCAACTGTGTGATGCCATCATGTCAATATGGACCAAAATCTCTGAGGAATGCTTCCAGCACCTTGTTGAATCTATGCCACGAAGAATTGAGGCAGTTCTGAAGGCAAAAGGGGGTCCAACCCGTTACTAGCATGGTGTACCTAATAAAGTGGCCGGTGAGTGTATAAATACCAGTCGTTGTTTAACTCACCTTTGATACCTGAGAAACTCTTACTATGATTTGTTGTATCTATCAGATGATCCTTATTACATTGCCTCATTTGTAACAACAGGACATGATAAGAAAGTGGTCGTTTGTATTCTGTAAGTGAGAAACATCTGACACAAATCTCAAAGCCATATGGCAAATGACAATGAACTCGACTCTTAAAGATGAAATCTGTGGCTATACAAAGTAATTTTCATAAATAAATCTTGAAGACATCCATAAAGGATGGGGACAGGTCTGCTACAGGTATCATAGTGGAAATAAAGTTCTGGCTTGCTACAACATCATCATACTTCATAGATAAAGCCCACACTCAATGTGAACATATTTGTATGGAAGCCATTATAAAAACTTGTACAGTTCATTTTCATTATCAGCAGCTACCGGCAACCACAATAATATATTTCATCAAATGTGAGAAACAGCGTGTAACAACCTTGCCGGCATGACTGCATGGCCTTCCATTCCCCACCTGCCTGTCACATCAACTCACTCACCCAGTGCCATGCTGTGAGATCTGTCTGCTGCCGGCTCCATGCCATGTGCTTCATGGCGGCTTGCTCTGTGTACACTTCCTGGCTGTGTGCATAGGGGGGCGGCACCAGCCACTCCGGATTCTTATTGAGACTGTGTGCACCTCCCTAGGGTGTTCCTGGCCAATAGTCTTGAGGCCTCTGATACATAAGGCATCCTCACTCATTGGAGGATGCCTGAGCAAACTATTCCCCTCAGTTAGCATTTGCTACTGAGCTGCCAGGTCGTGTCTGTTTCCTGTCTCAGAGGGCTGGAATACTGCAGGCCTTCATCTGTGTTCTGTTTGTGTATCCGTGCCCGTTCCTGTCTGAACTCTGGTCTATGTCCGTTCTTGTTCCTTCTTTGTCATTTGTCATTTCCCACTCTGCTGTGTGTACCTCCGCCTTATCTCTCTGCTCTGCTTGCCACTATCAGTGGTTCTGCATCTCTCTGCTCTGTTCTGCCACAACCTGTGGTTCTGTGCTTCTCAGCTTTCCTCGCCACAACCTGTGGTTCTGCACTCTTTTGCTCTTGGCGTTACCTCCTGCGGTTCTGGCTCTTGGTTCTGCCTCCAGCGTCTCCGCTCTTGGTTCCACCTCCAGAGTCTCCGCTCTTGGCTCCGCCTCCAGCTTCTCCGCTCTTGGCTCCGCCTCCAGCATCTCCGCTCTTGGCTGCGCCTCCAGCGTCTCTGCTCTTGGCTCCGCCTCCAGCATCTCCGCTCTTGGCTCCGCCCCCTGCGGCTCCATCCTTGGCTCTGCCTTCTCCTTCTTTACTCTCTGCTCTGCCTTCTCCTTCTCTACTCTTTGCTCTGCCTACTTCTCTGCTCATAGCTCTGCCTTCTCCTTCTCTACTCTTAGCTCCACCTCCTGCTCTTACGCCGCCTCCTGTGATTCTGCTTTGCTTCCACTCTTGCTCTATCTTTATTCTGCAACTTGCCGTACGGGTCTCTACCTGTTTCTTTATGTTCTCCAGTCTGAACAGGTTCTTACCTGTTTCCATACAACCATCTGAATACCAGTTCCTACCAGAGTATCAGTCCTGTCTGCCAGAGTGCCAGCCGTGCCCGCCAGAGTGCCAGCTGCACCCGTCTGTCTGCCTGTATCTTCGTCAAGCCAGTCTGCCCATGAGGGCCTCTGCCATACCCATCTGTCAGCCAGTGTCACAGCCGTGCCTGCCTGCCTGTGTCTTGTCCCCGGTGGGATCAGAATCCACAGTCCGACTCCACCCTGGAGTGGTACCTGGTAGCTTCCTATTACACAAGTCTGTCCTCACCATCAGAGGCTCCAGCGAACACCTAGGAAGCTACTTAGTTACGCCCCTTCCAGGGAAGTTCGGTCTGTGGTCCAGTGGGGCCACACCCCCAGGCGCCCACGCCAACCAGTCTCGGCGTGAGCGTTACCGATTGCTCAGGCCATGGTCCCCGCTGAGTCCCATGAGCCGCTGCTCTCGGAGCAAAATGAACTCTCTTCTAGCCAGTATTGGCCCCCGGAAGGTTTTCCTGCTCGGTTCAAAGATCTGCCTACACCCACTCCAGGTGGTCAATTCATAGTCTCTGATGAGTTGTATAATTACCTTGCTTATAAAAAATTCCTTCGGAAGCCTCCGCCAAGATACTATTGGGATCCAGAGGAGTGCATGGAGTTCCTGGAGCGAAGTTTGTTGTATATGGAATTGAATGCTTCTGAATTTCCCTCTGATCAGCACAAGGTGCGATTCCTGATGTCCTACCTAGCAGGAGATGCATTGAATTGGATTAACCCTTTCAGGGAAGCAAGGGATCCTATCCTTTCTGACCTTGACGCCTTCCTGACGGTTTTCCTTAAAGCCTTCAAAGCGCCTAAGCCAGCTCCTCCTGCAAAGTCTTCCCTCACCAGATCCCAGAGGCGGTCTAGATGAGCGAATCCCCCAAAGAAACCGTCACGTCTGACCAAGCCCGTCCAAAACCCGCCTGTTCCTCTACCTGTTCCTGCAGCTACCCAAGCAAATCCCAAGAAGGTTGGTAAAAGTGGGCTGGCAAAGCAGCAGCCCGAATCCAACCGCAAGAAGGGGACGCGGTATTGCTGCGGTTGCAAGGAACATCCAGACGGTCTCTGCTCTGTGGATGTTAAACTCCAAAACCCTGGGCCAGCAGGAGAGGCTGCCCTAGGTGAGAGTACTTCCTCTCCATCTAAATCAAAGACTGTGTCTCTGTTTTCCGGGAGCTTTGGCGAGGTAAAGTCGCCTGCCATTCGGAGTCAGTGTGTGGTCTCCGTTATACAGCTCCAGAACCCGGTGATGGCATTGTCTGAAGTTGGTCAAGCCCTCCTCAAGAGCAGTCTAGTCCTTCAAGGACAATTACAGCTCCAGGTTGGAGTCTTATACTCGAAGAAGTTTGTCTAACGTATGCTGTCTGTTATGCCCATGGGTCATTCTGAGCCTAGGACTCTACCACCCGCCCTGGTCAAGAGTTCCTGCAAAATGCTTCGTTTGAATTTACCCAGTCATGAGAGGTGTCTGGTTCCCATGCGTCAAGGACAGTCAACTGTGTTGTCTTCTTCTTCTGCTGGTCTGCTAGTCGTTGAGTCAAGGTGTGCTGACGTCACCAAAGTTGGGGAAGCGGTGACTATCTCTCCACACGTCTCCAGTGACTATACCAGTAACCCGTTAGTCATTGAGTCAATGAGTGCTGATGTTACCAAAGATGGGAAAGCGGTGACAATCTCTCCTCACAACTCTAATGACTAGGGTTGAGCGAAACGGATCGGTCATTTTCAGAAATCGCCGACTTTTAGGCAAAGTCGGGTTTCATGAAACCCGAACCGATCCTAGTGTGGGATCGGCCATGCGGTACACCATCAGAGCGCCAAAGTCGCGTTTCATATGACGCTGTCACCGCCGTTTTTCATCCAATGAAGAAGGATGCAGAGTGTGGGCAGCGTGATGACATAGGTCTCGGTCCCCACCATCTTAGAGAAGGGCATGGCAGTGATTGGCTTGCTGTCTGCGGTGTCACAGGGGCTATAAAGGGGCGTGCACGCCGACCGCCATCTTACTTCTGCCGATCTGAGCATAGGGAGAGGTGTTGCTGCAGTTAGTTAGAAGCAGGGACAGAGTTAGGGAGGAAATACAAACCCCCAAACCGCTTGTGCTGGAGCGATTTTCACTGTCCCACACCACCTTTTTGTGCAGGGACAGTGGAGGTCGTATTTTAGTGCAGCAGCTGCATAGCTGTGTGCACGGTGCTGTGCAAACCAACTGCTTTTTTAAAAGCAAAATTCCTGTTGCTCCTTTCTGCACAGTTACCTATCTTGTTTATTTGTCCACATTTTTGTGTTCAGCAGTCCTTTTTATTGCTGCCATACTTGTCCTGAGCTCATTGTAGGGAGCTTCCTTTTTTTTTTTTTTAAATAATAAATCCAGCCACTTTCTGGCACGTTCATAGTGTTGTGTTATACCACTGGGCCAGAGTTGTGGTTCTGTGTCTCCCCCCAAAAAAAAGGGAGATTAAAATTCGCACACAGTGTATATTCTGCTGTACTGCTAGTGTGTCGTATATATCAGACAGCCACTTTCTGCCACGTTCATAGTTTACAGTTATACCACTGGGCCACAGTTGTGGTTCTGTGTCTCCCCCCAAAAAAAAGGGAGATTAAAATTCGCACACAGTGTATATTCTGCTGTACTGCTAGTGTGTCGTATATATCAGGCAGCTACTTTCTGCCACGTTCATAGTTTACAGTTATACCACTGGGCCAGAGTTGTGGTTCTGTGTCTCCCCCCAAAAAAAGGGAGATTAAAATTCGCACACAGTGTATATTCTGCTGTACTGCTAGTGTGTCGTATATATCAGGCAGCCACTTTCTGCCACGTTCATAGTTTACAGTTATACCACTGGGCCACAGTTGTGTTTCTGTGTCTCCCCCCAAAAAAAAGGGAGATTAAAATTCGCACACAGTGTATATTCTGCTGTACTGCTAGTGTGTCGTATATATCAGGCAGCCACTTTCTGCCACGTTCATAGTTTACAGTTATACCACTGGGCCACAGTTGTGGTTCTGTGTCTCCCCCCAAAAAAAAGGGAGATTAAAATTTGCACACAGTGTATATTCTGCTGTACTGCTTTTGTGTCGTATATATCAGGCAGCCACTTTCTGCCACGTTCATAGTTTACAGTTATACCACTGGGCCACAGTTGTGGTTCTGTGTCTCCCACCCCAAAAAAAGGGAGATTAAAATTCGCACACAGTGTATATTCTGCTGTACTGCTAGTGTGTTGTATATATCAGGCAGCCACTTTCTGCCACGTTCATAGTTTACAGTTATACCACTGGGCCAGAGTTGTGGTTCTGTGTCTCCCCCCAAAAAAAAGGGAGATTAAAATTTGCACACAGTGTATATTCTGCTGTACTGCTAGTGTGTCGTATATATCAGGCAACCACTTTCTGCCACGTTCATAGTTACTGTTATACCACTGGGCCAGAGTTGTGATTCTGTGTCTCCCCCCAAAAAATGAGGAAGTCTGGTGGAAGAGGCTGTGGGCGGGGGTTGTCAGCTGGTACTGATGGTGGTGCTGCATCTGGTGGTAGTGGCAAAAGCACAGTAGCACCTAAGGCTGGAGGTGTTGAGCCTGCGTCATCGTCTGGCTTCACAAGGCCTTGAAGGCTCCCATACCTGGGAGTAGGAAAACAGCTTTTAAAGGCAGATCAGCAGGAAAAAGTTTTGGCTTTCCTTGCTGACTCAGCCTCTAGCTCTTTGGCCTCCTCTTCCCAAAGTTCGAAATGTCACAGCAGCCAGTCGTCAGTGGATGCTCCCGGTCAGGAACAAGACGTTTCCTTGTGTCCTTCTCCCAAACCAAAAGTGAAGGATGCGTCAGGCGACACAACAGGTTACTCCATGGAACTCTTTACACATACCGTGCCTGGGTTAGAAAGGGAAATTGTACCCTGCCCATTACAAGAAGAATCGGACATGGAGTGTACTGATGCACAGCCACAGCTAGATTATGATGCTGTTCCATTGAGTCAGATCACTACATTGCCCTCGCAGTTTGCTGAGCCACAATCTGACCCTGAGGAGACTATGGTGCCCTGTCCCGAACGCTTTAGCACCTTACACGGTGACACTGAGGAAGGTGCACATGACATTGAGGAGGAGGAGGTGATAGATGACACAGTTGTTGACCCAGATTGGCAGCCATTGGGGGAAGAGGGTGGCGCTGCCAGTAGCTCAGAAGCGGAGGAGGGTTATCCGCAGCAGCACCAATCTACATCGCAACAGCTGTCATCTGGCAGGCCCGTATCAGGCAAAAAACGTTTGACAAAACCAGTTTTAGGACAGCGTGGCCATCCTGTGAAAGTTGCACAGCGTGCAATGCCTGAAAAGGAATTCCATAGTAGGAAGAGTGCAGTGTGGCATTTTTTTGACCAAGATCCCAATGATCAGTCAAAAGTGATCTGTAAAAAATGCTGAAAGACCTTTAGCAGAGGGAAGATTATTAACAATTTAAATACAACGTGCATGCGTAGACATTTAAACAGCATGCACTTGCAAGCCTGGACTAACTACGTAACGTCCCGTACCATTGGTGCACCAGGTCTGAATGAAGGTAGTCAGCACCGCAACATTGCTTCCCTCACTGTAAGCCCACCGATTAGGACACCAGCAGCAGCAAATGTGGAGGGATCGTCGCTAGGCCAAAGCAGTCAGGGAGTCAGAAGGTTATTGGTAGGAAGCACCGTATGTACGCCAACATCACCAACTCACTCTCAATCTGCCATGTCCACAACCACCACCACCGCTAGTTCCACCATAGGCAGCTCTCCAGTCCAGCTCACCCTAGAAGAGACTCTTGTTAGGAAACGAAAGTACTCATCCTGTCATCCGCGTTCACAGGGTTTGAACGCCCACATTGCCAGACTTATCTCGTTAGAGATGATGCCCTACCGGTTGGTTGAAAGTGAAGCTTTCAAAGCCCTGATGGCCTACGCAGTACCACGCTATGACCTACCCAGTCGCCACTTCTTTGCGAGAAAAGCCATACCAGCCCTCCACCAGCATGTCAAAGACCGCATTGTCCATGCACTGAGGCAGTCTGTCAGTGGGAAGGTGCACCTCACAACAGATGCATGGACCAGTAGGCATGGCCAGGGACGTTACCTGTCCATCACGGCGCACTGGGTTAATGTCGTGGATGCAGGGTCCACAGGGGACAGCCATAGTGGGACAGTTCTGCCTAGCCCACGATCTAGGAAACAGTTGGCTGTAGATGTTCGCCACCCCACCTCCTCCTCCTCCAGAAGCGAAAGCTCGTCAACAGAGCGCTGTCGCACGACCACTCCATCTGCAGCTGCCAGTGTTGCACACGAGGTGTCCCATTACGGAACAGCTAGTGGGAAGCGTCAGCAGGCTGTGTTTGAAATGAAGTGTTTGGGCGACAACAGACACACCGCGGAAGTTGTGGCCGAGTTCTTGCAGCAAGAAACTCAGTCATGGCTGGGCAGTGTACATCTTGAGGCAGGCAAGGTAGTCAGTGATAATGGAAGGAATTTTATGGCTGCCATAGCCCTTTCACAACTCAAACACATACCTTGCTTGGCTCACACTTTGAACCTGTTGGTGCAGTGCTTTCTTAAAAATTATCCGGAGTTACCAGCCCTGCTCTTGAAGGTGCGAAGACTTTGCTCGCACATCCGCCGGTCGCCCGTACACTCCAGCCGTATGCTGAACCATCAACGATCGCTCAACCTTCCACAGCACCGCCTAATTATCGACGTTGCAACAAGGTGGAACTCCACACTGCACATGGTTCAGAGGCTGTGTGAACAGAGGCGTGCTGTCATGTATTTGTGGGAGGATACGCATACACGGGCAGGCAGTTGGATGGCTGACATGGAGTTGTCTGGTGTGCAGTGGTCCAAGCTACAAGACCTCTGTCAAGTCCTTCAGTGTTTCGAGGAATGCACATGGCTGGCAAGTGCAGATGACGCCATCATAAGCATGAGCATCCCACTTATGCGTCTGCTGATGCAAAGTTTGACACACATCAAGGAGCTGGCGTCTGCAGCCGAGGAGGAGGGAATCCTTGATGACAGTCAGCCATTGTCTGGTCAGGGAACTGTCCAGGACGAGGTGGTGGTCAAAGAGGATGAGGAGGAGGATGATGGGGATGACTATGTATGGGAGGAGGATGCTTCTCAGGGGCCACTTGAAACTGGTGGCGTTGCAAGGTCAGGTACAGGTTTCTTGCGGGACACTTGTGATGTGGATTTCCAAGAAAGTGCTCCTCAACCCAGCAGGACCAGTGAATTGACATCAGGAACATTGGCCCACATGGCTGAGTATGCCTTGCGTATTTTAAAAAGGGACCCCCACATTGTCAAAATGATGACCGATGACGACTACTGGTTGGCCTGCCTCCTGGATCCATGCTATAAAGGGAAAATGCTTGGGTGATAAATGACTCGCTTTTGCCCACCTCTTACTGACTTTGCCAATTCCTCCATTTGCAGCTGCTGAATGTCCATCATAGGCCATTTTTATACCTCCCTAAATGGGCTGACTCCCCCCACAGGACCGTGGTCACCACTTGGCGCAAGCACCCGTGCAAGTGCCGTTTGCCTGGACAGGTGAGTGCGCCCACTCTACCTTTACTAAACAAAGCATTTGAATCTACAGGCTTTCGGCCTCTATCAACAATATGAAACTGCATTTGCCCTGGTGCTTGGTTTGGGCCTAGATATGTCTGCTGCTGCCTCTTGGTTTCCTCAAAGAAACAAAGCTGCGTTTGAATCTAAAGGCTTTCAGCCTCTATCAACAATATGAAACTGCATTTGCCCTGGTGCTTGGTTTGGGCCTAGTTATGTCTGCTGCTGCCTCTTGGTTTCCTCAAAGAAACAAAGCTGCGTTTGAATCTACAGGCTTTCAGCCTCTATCAACAATATGAAACTGCATTTGCCCTGGTGCTTGGTTTGGGCCTAGTTACATCTGCTGCTGCCTCTTGGTTTCCTCAAAGAAACAAAGCTGAGTTTGAATCTACAGGCTTTCGGCCTATATTTAGAATTTGAAACTGTATTTGGCCTACTAGTTTGGTTGGGCCCTACTAACGGTGTCTACTGCTGCTTGTTGTTGTCCTCCACTGAACAAAGCAATGCTGCCTGTTTGCTCCTGTAACCATTTTTTTCCAGCTTTTAGCCTCCTTTTTTATTTTGGGCCCATATCTGTGTTTCCTCCTCATCCTGCCTATTACCCAGCCACTGCTTGATGGGTCTGCTGGTACATTGACCCAGACCACTACATTCCCCTTGCACTCTACACAGCCAGAATCTGACCCTGCTGAAAGTCAGGTCCCCCTTCCCGCATACTATACCACCTTACACGGGGACAAAGAGGAAGGTGCATATGAAAGTGCAGGTTCCTTCATGAGGTGGGGGGGCATACTCGTTGGCGACGTCACTGTCACAGGGCCCATCATAGTACGCAAAAGTGTCACTGCCGGTGGGAGGCGCCCCCGCCGTCAAACACAACGCCGTACTTTGAGGGGCCCTGTGCCAGTGGCAATGCGAACGAGTGTGCCCCCCCTGCTTGCTCATGATCACAGCACTTGTAAAGTTGAAATACTTACCTCTCCCTGCTCCACCGCCGTGACTTAGTCCGCGTTTCATGGGACCACGAAAAACTTGAGCCAGCCCTACTCCCCCCACAACTGTTGCCAAATTACCCCCAAATTTTCAATGGCTAACTATTATTATAAGGTAAATTAAGATTGACAAGCTTAAGTAACAATAATTGATGTTTTTGACATTAAAATGGGCTCGGTAGGTGTTTTCCTGTCCTCCACTCACTGCCGACTTTTATTCCCCATTGACTTGCATTGGGTTTCGTGTTTCAGTCGGCCCCCGACTTTTCGCAATGATCGGCCGATTTCACCCGACATGACTTTTGACAAAGTCGGGTTTCGCGAAACCCGACTCGATCCTGAAAAAGTAAAAGTCGCTCAACCCTACTAATGACTATACCTGTAACCGGTTTGTGGAAACATCCCCGCCTTCTGGACATTTTTTTTCTGGATAACGGGCAGAAGATGGTTCCTATGTGGGTACCTTCATCGTCCATATGGCCGGTTGGTGAAGATTCCATAACAGAAGTTTTTTCCTCTCAGTTTTTTTCTGATCCGGTGGAATTGTTGTTCTCCATCCTCTGTTCCAATGATTTTTCCTGTGTTCAGTACTCTAGAACATCTCTGCTACCTGAAAGTTTGTCTCTGATGTCGGGCAGAAGATGTATCCTGTGAGTGTTCCTTCGGCTTCCATTTGGCCGGCTGGTGAAGATATCAATACATCTCCGCTACCTGAAAGTTTGTCTCTGGATATCGGGCAGAAGATGTATCCTGTGAATGTTCCTTCGGCTTCCATGTGGCCGGCTGGTGAAGATATCAAGTCAGTAGCATCCAAGTCCCTGCTTCTTGTCTACCCAGAGGAAATGGTCCAGTCCATTGTAGAAGCTAACCCCATTGGGTACCAAGAGACTTTGCTATCTGAGATTCCGGGTGAAGCTAACCCTGTTGAGCACAAAGAGACTTTGTCTTCTGAGATTCCTGGTGACCCGTTTGCCTTATCCTACTTTGAAGATGTTATGATGATTTGGACTGTGAGTGGTTTCTTTCTTCTTCTACTGATCATTCTGGCGGGAGGGGGTACTGTAACAACCCTGCCGGCATCACTGCATGGCCTTCCATTCCCCACCTGCCTGTCACATCAACTCACTCACCCAGTGCCATGCTGTGAGATCTGTCTGCTGCCAACTCCATGCCATATGCTTCATGGCAGCTTGCTCTGTGTACACTTCCTGGCTGTGTGCATAGGGGGGCGGCGCCAGCCACTCCGGATTCTTATTGAGACTGTGTGCACCTCCCGGGGGTGTTCCTGGCCAATAGTCTTGAGGCCTCTGATACATAAGGCATCCTCACCCATTGGAGGATGCCTGAGCAAACTATTCCCCTCAGTTAGCATTTGCTACTGAGCTGCCAGGTCGTGTCTGTTTCCTGTCTCAGAGGGCTGCAATACTGCAAGCCTTCATCTGTGTTCTGTTTGTGTATCTGTGTCCATTCCTGTCTGAACTCTGGTCTATGTCCGTTCCTGTTCCTTGTCATTTGTCATTTCCCACTCTGCTGTGTGTACCTCCGCCTTATTTTTCTGCTCTGCTTGCCACTATCAGTGGTTCTGCATCTCTCTGCTCTGTTCTGCCACAACCTGTGGTTCTGTGCTTCTCAGCTTTCCTCTCCACAACCTGTGGTTCTGCACTCTTTTGCTCTTGGCGTTACCTCCTGCGGTTCTGGCTCTTGGTTCCGCCTCCAGCATCTCCGCTCTTGGTTCCGCCTCCAGCATATACGCTCTTGGCTCCGCCTCCAGCGTCTCCGCTCTTGGCTCCGCCTCCAGCATCTCCACTCTTGGCTCCGCCTCCAGCATCTCCGATTTTGGCTCCGCCTCCAGCATCTCCACTCTTGGCTCCGCCTCCAGCATCTCCGCTCTTGGCTCCGCCCCCTGCAGCTCCGTCCTTGGCTCTTCCTTCTCCTTCTTTACTCTCTGCTCTGCCTTCTCCTTCTCTACTCTCTGCTCTGCCTTCTCCTTCTCTACTCTTAGCGCCACCTCCTGCTCTTACGCTGCCTCCTGTGATTCTGCTTTGCTTCCACTCTTGCTCTATCTTTATTCTGCAACTTGCCGTACGGGTCTCTACCTGTTTCTTTATGTTCTCCAGTCTGAACAGGTTCTTACCTGTTTCCATACAACCATCTGAATACCAGTTCCTACCAGAGTATCAGTCCTGTCTGCCAGAGTGCCAGCCGTGCCTGCCAGAGTGCCAGCCGCGGCCCTCTGCCTGCCTGTATCTCCGACTAGCCAGTCTGCCCGTCAGGGCCTCTGCCATACCCATCTGTCAGCCAGTGTCACAGCCGTGCCTGCCTGCCTGTGTCTTGTCCCTCGTGGGATCAGCATCCACAGTCCGACTCCACCCTGGAGTGGTACCTGGTAGCTTCCTATTGCACAAGTCTGTCCTCACCATCAGAGGCTCCAGCGAACACCTAGGAAGCTACTTAGTTATGCCCCTTCCAGGGAAGTTCAGTCTGTGGTCCAGTGGGGCCACACCCCCAGGCGCCCGCACCAACCAGTCTCAGCGCGAGCATTACACAGCGTAGCAATATGTAATCGTTTAGCAAATTTTAGACCTAAAACTGAATTGTGGTCATTAACTTGAAACAAGTTGCAATGTACGTGGCTGACTTCTCTATAGTGGTGTAGAGATCACTGATCTCTATATATACTCCTTTTGGTTGAGGCATGCACTAGTTTATATTTCTACTGGTAATTCCCCAAATCACAATGTTGTCTCATAATAGTGTACACATATACGTATTTATTTAGTTATGTCATTATAACTCATGATTAAATCTGACCTGTTTGGCGCATATCAGACCCCAAAGGATGGTCCTCCAGATTGTATTTATCCTCAAATTGCTTTTGCATCCGTTGTTCTGTAGTTCTACTGCTCTGGTTAATCATGCAGAGTGCAGTCTCTCAGCTTGCTTTCTTAGCTCTGGTATGCCCCAGATCTGACAGAAGATAATCCTCTGCCATATGCATCAACAAAGTGGCATTTGTCATTTTACATCACTGATCTGTCCGCACCAGGCTTTAAACACAGCTCAGCCCTGTTTGCCGCAGCTCTGCACTGCCTAGTTGAGCTCTGCTGGAAACCAGACAACATAGCAATGATGTAAAAACACTAAGGCAGCTATATTAATGTGGATGGCAAAAAACAGTTCAGCTGTGTGCACTGTTATACAGTGCACAGAAGAAAACAGTGAATTCTACACTTAGAGTAAGTTGATAATATGACAAATATATGTGGCGGATACAGCAAAGCTAAGAATAGTAGAGCTGACAAATTTATTTGTCAGCCAGATTCAGCACAAACCTGAATAATCATCTCAGAGAAGTGTGGCCAGGAGCTCGCAGGAGAGAGGAAGAAATCCGAAATTGTAGTTTTAGCAGTGTACGAGTAGGAAAGAAACATATATTGGGCTTAGTCGGTATATTAACAATAAGTATGCGCTGTGATTTATGAAAAATAATGTGACTGTGAGAACCTTTTAATTCAGGTATGGCTTTATCCCTTTTACCGTGACGCTGCACAGTCTAAAGAAGGCGGAAGGAGATGAGTGAGAGGCGAAGATATGCACTGCGCATGCCCATGAATCCCAGCCCCGCAGTGTCTTCTGATTTATTCACACTGCGGGGCTGGGATTCATGGCCTTGCACAGTAAATATCTTTGCCTCTCACTCATGTCCTTACACCTTCTTCAGACTGTGCGGCGTCAGCTGATCCCTACTCACATGCCACGGCCGTGACGCCGCACAGTCTAAAGAAGGCGGAAGGAGATGAGTGAGAGGCGAAGATGTGCACTGCGCATGCCCATGAATCTCAGCCCCGCAGTGTGATTAAATCAGAAGACACTGCGAGGCGGGTTCTCGGTCAGCGCGGCAGGCGCAGTCAGCCTGACTCCAAATGATGACAGAAGACGGGCAGCGCTAACTGCGCATGGCCAAGGTTGAACATAACAGCGCAGGCTCTGGGACAGATTCAAACAACGCTGAGGAGGTGGTGCATGGCGCCAAGGGGGTAGGAATGACGGCTGTGTTACGTCTCATTACGAAGGAAAGTCCCACCTCCGGGACGGTTTCACGGTATGAGGGGACACATTTTATAAGTGTTAAGTTCCGTGTTTCCAAGGACCATAATTAAAAGATCCACCTTTTCCTTGTGCAGCATTAGTGCTGCACAAGGTGGCTCTTTCAGTTACAAATGCCTGGGGGGATTAAAGGTTCCCTTTCAACTTTCTCCAATTAGGCCTCAGCCTACACTCGGTTGATCCTGCATTCCCTGGGCTCCAACACCGCCAGTTGCTGCCCAGAAGTGCCATTTGCACAGTCAGCACTTGCTGCCGTGTTTTTGGGTTTCAGTAACGTCAGCTGATCCCCAGCTGTGTATCAGGCAATGTGTCCTGCGACCGCCACGCTGACACTACAACAGATATTAAACTGACTCGAGTTCAGGCCTCGGCTTACACTCTGCTTCTCCTGCATTCCCTGGGCTCCAACACCGCCAGTTGCTGCTCGGGAGTGCCGTCTGCACAGAGACAAACACGCGCTCCTGTGTTAGTGGGGTTCAGTAATGCCAGCTGCTCCCCTGCTGTGTATCCGGCAATGTGTCCTGCTACCTCCACAGTCAAATTACATCAGATATTAAACTTACTACAATTAGGCCTTGGCCTACACCCTGTTTGACCCTGGGCTCCAACACCGCCAGTTGCTGCTCGGAAGTGCCATCTGCACAGAGACAAACACTTGCTCCTGTGTTAGTGGGGTTCAGTAACGCCAGCTGCTCCCCTGCTGTGTATCCGGCAATGTGTCCTGCGAACGCCACGCTGACACTACAACAGATATTAAAGAGAACCTGTCCCCTCCCCCCTGATGTTTGTATCTGAAAGAGCCACCTTGTGCAACAGTAATGCTGCCCAATGAAAAGGTGGCTCTTTTAGTTATGCTCCTTGCACACGCTGAACTTAACACTTATAAAATGTGTCCCCTCATACCGTGAAACCGTCCCGGAGGTGGGACTTTCCTTCGTTATGAGACGCAACACAGCCGTCATTCCTACCCCCTTGGTGCCGAGCGCCGCCTCCTCAGCGTTGTTTGAATCTGTCCCGGAGCCTGCGCTGTTATGTTCAACCTTGGCCATGCGCAGTTAGCGCTGCCCGTCTTCTGCCTGTGCGGCCGCGTTGCCAGAGATCCAGCCTCGCAGTGTCTTCTGATTTAATCACACTGCGGGCCTGGGATTCATGGCCTTGGGCAGTGCATACCTTCGCCTCTCACTCATCTCCTTCTGCCTTCTTCAGACTGTGCGGTTCAACGGTGTTATGAGGCTTTGTAAGTTGTCCCGGTAGCGAGGATCTAGGAGGGTGTACACCCAATAATCAGCCGTGTTGAGAATGTGGGCGATGCGGCGGTCGTTTCTCAGGCACTGCAGCATGAAATCAACCATGTGCTGCAGACTGCCAACTGGCCAAGAAATGCTGTCCCCTGTTTGAGGCGTGATCTCTGCCTGCTCTGCATCACCCCACCATTGCTCTACACACTGACTACTGGAGAATTGTGTAACTCCCTCCTCTGGACCGATGTCTTCCTGCTCCATTGACTCCTCCTCATCCTCCTCACAAAGTGTCCCCTGCCTAGGCCTTTGTGAGGAACCACGTTGCGCTGACTGTCCAGAAGCAGATGGAATTGGTGACTCCTCATCCTCCACCTCTTCCACAACATCATCCCTTAGCGCTTGCAGTGTTCTTTCAAGCAGGCAGATAAGGGGGACAGTCATGCTGACTAGTGCATCATCTGCACCGTGTGGAATCATCGAAGGCACGCAAAACCTGGCAGACGTCCTTCATAGTGGCCCTCTCAGTGGTTGTGAAGTCTGAACGGCGCGCAGTGCGACTTCTTTGCGCCTGATGCAGCTGGTACTCCATTACTGCTTGCTGTTGCTCACACAACCGCTCCAACATATGTAACGTGGAATTCCACCTGGTGGGTAGGTCACATATGATGCGATGTTCCGGAAGGCGGAATCAGTGCTGCAGAGCTGCAATGCGCGATCTTGCCATGCTGGAACGCCGCAAGTGAGCACACTCTAGGCGGACCTTGTGCAGCAGTGCATCAAGATCCAGATAGTCTCTCAAAAAACTCTGCATGACCAAGTTGAGCACATGTGCCAGACATGGGATGTGAGTGAGGTTGCCTATGGCCAGAGCTGCCACCAGATTTCGGCCATTGTCACACACTACCATGCCTGGCTGGAGATTCGCTGGCACAAACCACACGTCGCTCTCCTGCTTGATGGCATTCCAGAGCTCCTGCGCTGTGTGGCTTTGATTCCCCAAAGAAATTAATTTCAAGACGGCCTGTTGATGTTTGGCCACGGCTGTGCTCATATCGGTCGTAACAGGTAAACGTTCACGGGTCCATGTGGAGGTGGACTGTGACGGCTCCTGCAGCGATGATTCTGAGGAACTTGAGTATGAGGAGGAGTCAATGTGTACAGACTGGATTCCTGCAATCCTTGGAGTTGGCAGAACACGTCCTGCGCCACTCGCAAGATCTGTACCGGGCTCCACAACATTAACCCAATGGGCAGTGAGGGAAAGGTATCGCCTCTGTCCATGGTGACTGGTCCACGTATCGGTGGTGAGGTGGACCTTGCTACTGACGGTGTTCAGTAGCGCGTGTTTTATGTGTCCCTCCACATGTTTTTGCAGGGCAGGGATGGCTTGCCTGCTGAAATAAAAGCAGCTGGGCACATTGTATTCTGGGACTGCCAATGCCATCAAGTTACGGAAGGTGTCAGTCTCCACCAGCCTGAATGACAGCATTTCAAGGGACAGTAGTTTTGCAATGCCAGCATTCAGAGCCTGTGGTTTGCCGAGAATGGCCGCCTTTTCTCCCATGCCTGTGCTACCGATGGCTGTAGACTGGGCTAGGAGTGTGAGGATGACTGGGAACGTGGTGCTGTGGGTGGAATTACACTGGGTCTCTGGACAACAGTTCCAGAGGTTCTTCCATGGCGATCCTGTGAGGAAGCCGAACCAGCTGTGTGTGAGCTGGAGGAAGAGGCAACAACACGAGCTGAAGAGGTGGTATGTGCCGCTGTAGGTTGGCCTAGGTATTCAGTGTGTTTTTGTAACTCCACCGCGTGCTTGGTCCGCACATGTTTCCACATATTTGTGGTATTGAGGTTGCTGACACTTTTCCCTCTTTTGACTTTCTGATGACACACCTTACATTTGACTTAGCAAATGTCATCTGCAACGGTGTCAAAAAAGGACCAGGCACTGCAAGTCTTGGGAGCGCCCGTTTTGGCTTTTGGAAGAGGCATGCTCCTAATGGGTGCCGAAGTGGAGGCTACAGGCACCGCAGTCTTCCCCCTCCCTCTCCCTCTTTGTGCCGTTCGGGGAATCTCTTATTCAGAGCTGCTCCCACCACCTTCCTGTACCTCACGCCATGTTGGATCAAGGACCTCATCATCTACACTACTGTCTTCCACCAACTGCTTCTCTGGGGTGGTCTCGGCAGCACAGTACGCACCTGAAAGTGGCACCTGAGTCTCATCATCAGATGCATACTGAGGTGTGCTGACCGGAGGCACTGGCCCACCCGTCTCTTCAGAGTTAGAGAGACACAGCTGTTGGGCATCACTGCATACTGCCTCTTCTTCCATTTCTCCAATGCTGCTTGGCTGGCCCCCTCTTTCCAAGCAAAGAGATTCAGAGAACAAAAGTAGAGATGGCTCCTGTCCTGGGCTCTCTGACTGCCTGGGCAATTTGGCAGGTGGTGAAGAGACAGATGGGTGCTCTTCAGTGCTCTGTGCCTGAGAGGATGTGACACTAATTGAAGTCGATGCGTTAGCTGCCATCCATCCGACAACGGCTTCAATTTGTTCATCCCGCAGCAGTGGGGTACGGCGAGCTCCAACAAAGCTGCGCATGAAGGACTATTCCCTGCTAAAACTGGAGGATGATGAGTCACCGGTGCCCGCAGCAGGCACAGAATCCCCATGTCCTCTCCCTGCTCCACGCCCACGCCCACGTGCCTTACTCCCTGCCTTCTTCATCTTGGTAGACTGATAAAGATAGGCAGAAAAGTACTAAGGGCTTAGTGTGCTTATTCCTGAACAGCTGCTAACAGGTATAAGGAACACTAATTTTATCAAGTGTGGACTAGACTTTGATATGAGCTACTGTGGCCTACACAACTCTAAAGTGGAGTGTTTGGTGAACTTTATAAACTTTTTGTTTTGAGCTGCACTCACACACAGACCGTGCAGACAGCCGTAAACGGCGCTGCAAGGCCAAAAAAAAAGCTCCTCTATGTAATCCTATATAGTGTTTTTCCACAATCTAGCAGGATACGGATGGAAAGCCACTAATAGGATAAATTTGAAAAAATGTGCAGCAGGCTACACTAATTAAAAAATGGACAATGGAACGGTATGAGGCAGTGACGCACCCTGAGCTGACTACAACCGGCTGTGGCGGCAGAACAGACTACAGAGCGAGCTGCACTCACACACAGACCGTGCAGACAGCCGTAAACGGCGCTGCAAGGCCAAAAAAAGGTCCTCTATGTAATCCTATATAGTGTTTTTCCGCAATCTAGTAGGATACGGATGGAAAGCCACTAATAGGATAAATTTGAAAAAATGTGCAGCAGGCTGCACTAATTGCAAAAAAGGACAATGGATTGAACAGTATGAGGCAGTGACGCACCCTGAGCTGACTACAACTGGCTGTGGCTGCGGACAGACTACAGAGTGAGCTGCACTCACAGAGACCGTGCAGACAGCCGTAAACGGCGCTGCAAGGCAAAAGCAAGGTTCTCACACAGCGGTTGCTAAATTAGCCTGGGTAAAGCACAATGAAGCAAATCGCTATCTCTAAACTGGCCCTCAGTCAGAACTCAGCGTCCTGTCCCTAACTGAATTCACAGCAGAGTGAGCCCAAAATGGCGGCGACTTTTATAGTGCATCATGACATCATTTCAGCAGCCAATCACAGCCATGCCAGTAGTTACATGCCTACCATGCAGAACAGGATGTGCCCACACTTCTAATCATTCCTCATTGGCTGCATTCTGGCTCTTTGAATTATGGGAACTTCCGATTCCGGTATCCGATATACTGAAAGTATCGGAACTCGGTATCGGAATTCCGATACCGCAAATATCGGCCGATACCCGATATTTGTGGTATCGGAATGCTCAACAGTCAACACTACTTGTAGGTCACAAGAAGTGAGGTTAGTGTAACACGACTATATAACATATAATCACAGTTGTATCCAGCATTACAGCTTGGTCCTATTTATGGCTTTTAGTTGCAGTACCAAGAAAAGCCGATACTTTACCTACATAACTGGATCTCGTAGATAATGAAGGGATGAGATGACAAAAGACTATGGAACCTCATTCTGATGCTCCATATACTTTGCCTACAGCCACTTTTGGTTCCGCTGCGAAGCATGAGACCCGGTGACTCTGAGGAGCGGTGACATCAGTAACGTCACCGATCTTCAGATATTCCAGATCTTGCGCTGATCTTGGCGATTGTGAAGAGCGGTACTGTTACTACCGTCACCACTCTTCAGAGTCGCTGGGTCTCGCCAGGTCTGGGCTAGTAGTGGGGGTGTCTGATAGACACCTCTCCATTACTTACACCAGGGATTGATAGCAGCTGACATTACGCAGCTGACATCAAAACTAAAAATCATTACACATAAAAAAATTAAATGCTTTGGCGGCTGGGAAAAGCAGTAGAGATAGCGCTATTCCCAGGCGCCGGGTGCTAACTACAACTGTCATCATCTTTGCCAGGTCTCCCTGCGAAGCATTTCTGCTGTATTTACATGCGCTAATCTCAGGCCGCTAAACGAGTGTGATCGACAACAGTGAAGTTGTTCGCTTATTTCCCGGCCTCTTTACACCAACTGAGAAAGAATGATTGGGACAGAACAATCACAATTAGATCAATCTGTCCCTATACAGTATCATGTTATCAGCAGCACATCTACAGTTTACACTGGCGATGTGCTGCTGAGAACAAGGATTTCTGTTCCCACATAAACAATCCAATCACTCGATGAATAGGCAGCATTTTGCTTGTTTAGTATAATACACCCCATAGTCCTCCATGTATTATAATGTGCACCTCAGTCCTCCATATAGTATAATACACTCCTCAGTCCTCCATATAGTATAACACACTCCTCAGTCCTCCATATAGTATAATACACTCCCCATAGTCCTCCATATGGTATAATGCACTCCTCATAGTCCTCCATATATTAAAATACACTGCAATTCCTCCATATAGTATAATACACTCCTCAGTCCTCCATATAGTATAATGTACTGCCACAGTCCTCCAAATAGTATAATATACTCCTCAGTCCTCCATATAGTATAATACACTCCTCATAGTGCTCCATATAGTATAATGCCCCACCATTGTCATCCATGTAGTACAATTCACTTCCCATACTATAATGCACCCCATAGTTCTTCATATAGTATAATGTATTCCCCATAGTCCTCAATACAGTATAATGCAGCCCACATATAGTATAATGATGCCACCCCAGAGTATAATGCAGCCACCCCACAGAATATATTGTAGCCCCCTGAGTATAATATAACCCCCTAGAGAATATAATGCAGCCCCCTCATACAGTATAATGCAGCCGCTGCATATGTAATATATGATAGCCCTCTTATAGAGCATAATGCAGCCCCCCATAGTATATAATGTAGCCCCTCCATAGAATATAATACAGCACCCCATAAAATGTAATACAGCCCCCCATATAATGTAATACAGCCCACCTCCCCATAGAATATAATACAGCCCCCATAGAATATAATGTAGCCCCATAGAATGTAATGCAGCTCCCCCATAGAATGTAATGCTGCCCTCCCCATAGAATTTAATACAGCCCTCCCATAGAATGTAATGCAGCCAGCCCCCATACAATGTAATGCAGCACAGCCCCCACAGAATGCAATACAGCAGAGCCCCCATAGAATGTAATGCAGCACAGCCCCCATAGAATGTAATGCAGCACAGCCCCCATAGAATGTAATGCAGCACAGCCCCCATAGAATGTAATGCAGCACAGCCCCCATATAATGTAATGCAGCCAGCCCCCATAGAATGTAATGCAGCACAGCCCCCATAGAATGTAATGCAGCCAGCCCCCATAGAATGTAATGCAGCACAGCCCCCATAGAATGTAATACAGCACAGCCCCCATAGAATGTAATGCAGCACAGCGCCCATAGAATATAATGCAGCCAGACCCCCATAGAATGTAATGCAGCACAGCCCCCATAGAATGTAATGCAGCCAGCCCCCCATAGAATATAATGCAGCACAGCCCCCTTAGAATGTAATGCAGCCAGCCCCATGGAATGTAATGCAGCCAGCCCCCCATAGAATGTAATGCAGCACAGCCCCCATAGAATTTAATACAGCACAGCCCCCATAGAATGTAATGCAGCACAGCCCCCATATAATGTAATGCCGCACAGCCCCCATAGAATGTAATGCAGCCAGCCCCCATAGAATGTAATAAATCCCCCCATAGAATGTAATACAGCCAGCCCCCATAGAATGTAATGCAGCACAGCCCCTATAGAATGTAATGCAGCACAGCCCCATAGAATGTAATGCAGCCAGCCCCTATAGAATGTAATAAATCCCCCCATAGAATGTAATACAGCCCCCCCAATAGCCCCACAATCCAGTTATCACTCATTGATATATTTAAAAATAAAAACCCCAAAAAACACTCTACTCACCTCTCCTCATGCCCTCGCTGCTCCCGGCTCCGGTCTCAGCAGCTGCAGTCTGCCCGCCCGACACACAGCAGGTACGCGGTGATATAACGTCATCACGCACCCGCAGTGTCAGAGGCAGAGCGGGGAATGATGGAAGAGAGGGAGTGAGAGCAGACGCTCTCTCCTCCATCATTGCATTCAACTGTACCGGCGTCATAGACGCCGCCGCCGGTATAGTTGAATGCGGTGGCGCTGGCGGGGGGTGAGTCGGTGGCAGGAGCTGAGTCAGTGCTGGTGAGCGGCAAAAGAGGGGAGAAGGCAGCACTGCTTATGGTCAGAACGCAATACATAAAGTGCACATGCACATACTAATTTCTAACTGTATTTCAAAATGAGACATTTAGCAAACAATTGATCAATTCTTTGAGCTACCCCGCCACGTCACGGCATTCTCATAATGGTGCAGTCCTAATCTACGTTTTTTATATTCGCTGTGCCATAAAGGCCTCCTAAAAAGCAAGACCACATTAAATGCAATCTGCTGAGCGGCCCACAACTGCCACCGGCCCTTCTGGCATTTGCTAGAAATGCCCGATGGCCAGTCCGGCCCTGCCTTTTAGGATCACCCTCAATCCTAAAAAAGATGGTTCCCTTATGCTGATGTAATGCTGCATCCAGTGTGGACATTGGGCTTGAGGACAGTGTATAGAATAGAAGATCAGATCGCCCAGCTCATAACACATAAGGATAATCTGACTGTGGTGGACGACTGTCAGTGTCTATGCTGATTGAAAATAGGAATGCAAAGAGTATGTCTGTGAATACAAACCCTAAGATTCAAGTGATCTATAGAGAAGTGCTGTACCTGTATAGCTACTTGGTGTGACTGAATTCCTTATTCTTAGGTCTCCTGCAGATGATCATATTTTCGGTCCAAGTGCGATCATATAAAACATTATATTGCTCCCGGACCAATGTTATTCTCTGGGGCCAAGTTCATATACGATTTTTTCCTTGGACAGAGACGATTCAGGGAAAAAAAATCAAAGTATGCCAGAATTTTTATCTAATATTCGCCATGCACGTCAATAAGTGAGTGGAAACCATCAGATACCATCCAAGTGCAGTCTGATTTTCACGGACTGACACAATGTAGAAAATGGAGACATTTTTTTCACCATCTTCACCTCATCCGAGAGAATTGGATCACACTATGATCAAACGCTGATCAAACTTTGATCAGCGTTTGATCACAGTGTCATTGGCATAATTGACCTGATCCTCCCAGATGAGAGAATCTGCTGTTGTCTGCACCTGCCTGTAGATACTGTGCAGTAAGAGCAGCATAGTAAGATTACTTTTTTTAGTCGTCATGTACGACTTTAATAGGGTATGAACAGGGGTGGGATTAAAATTTTTAACAACAGGTCCTCTAAGTCGCGGCGGCCGGAATTTTGGCCACGCCCATTTTCAATAACCCCGCCCATACTAATAAGCCACGCCCAGTGGCACGATTCATATTTTTTGAAGCAGTTTGTCTCCCTTAATGACAAGAATACGTTGTGACATACGGTATTAAAGTCATTCAAAGAAACAAACGACTAAAGCAAATGTACTGCACAGGACAATTCACTCGTATATATCAGCTGAGAATCGCCAATGCAAGTCAATGGGTGCAAAGAAAAAAAATCCTACAGCACTCGCACCATGCGAGTGCTGTCCGATTTTTATGCACCGGCGTCCTTTGAAAAGCCGGTAATTCATGTCCGGTGTACAGTAAGATCACACGGCCTCATTCATTCCCTATGGGACTTGCGGACATGTGCGGCACTTGCAGCAACGGAAAAAAAACACTGCTAGCAGTGTTTTTTTGTCTCACCGCAAGTGCCGCACATGTTGGCTAGTAGCCATCACTACCTGTCCCTAGTGAATCAACCACAGGGCATGCTGGGATTTGCAGTCCCTACAGTACCAACCACAGGGCATGCTGGGGATTTGCAGTTTCTACAGTACCAACCACAGGGCATGCTGGGATTTGCAGTCCCTACAGTACCAACCACAGGGCATGCTGGGATTTGCAGTCCTACATCTCCATAATTAGAACGACAGGACATGTAACCTAAACCTGTAGTTATTCTGCAGCTACAGAATAAAAAAGTCAGGGCGTGAACGTACAAGTCCCCCTTACACAAAGGCTGGGAATGCTGGAATTTATGGTTCTACAGCAGCTCCAGAATAAAAACAAGCCTTGCTGGAAGGTGTACATGGGGCAGGGCGGCCACATACTGCAGAGGCCCCCTAATTGAAGCAGGACATTAACCATGTCCTGATCACTGTGATGTTCCTCTCAGCACCTCCCCCTCTGTTCACAGCCTCATGTCAGCAGCAGGGCACAGGCAGCAGCAGAGGGAATCACAGCGTGAGGCTCCGTGTGATGCTCCTTCCCTCACCGCAGACGGCAGCATCAACAAGAACAGGGCCCCTGCTGTCAGCATAATCTTGTGCAGTCTGTAGCTGAGCGGGCCGGCCTCTCCTGCTAGCGCTGAAGCTGTCGGATATGCTGGGACCAGCAGTTACACACCAAGCACCGGACAACTGACCTGGACACAACACACCTCACACCATCCTCCCCCGCAGCTGGTGCTCAGGCAGGAACCAACTGAACTTGGCGCCACAGCGAGGAGGGGGCGGGGCCTGCAGTGTGACGTATTTCTCCTCCAGCTCCCGGCCTCCACTGCAGCATATGTGATAGCGCAGCGCAGGGGCCAGAAGAGGGAGATAGGGAAGAGAGAGATAGGGAGGGTGGGTGGGTTTGGATGGGCGCTACCCCGCATTATTAAAAAAAAAAAAAAACACACCTTGCTCAGGCGCCGCCCCCCCCGCATCCTCCCGCCCCTAGGCACGTGGGAAATACGGCCCTGATTACCGGAACGCTGGCAGCTAGAAATTTTAGTAAACGGCTGCCCCGTACCGGGTCGTACCGGCTGAATCCCACCCCTGGGTATGAAGCTGCCTGGTTACAGTACGGAAAGGGCAGCACCCAGGAGAAAATTAACTTTATTCCTCCCAGGAGGGCAGGTTATGTAGATTACCTTTGAATGTAAAATAGAGGCTGTCATGACTTACAATGTCACCTACACAGTAACCGTGTCACCTTTGTGCCTTATCCAATATTAATGCCTCCACACAGGAATAATTCCTCCACTTTGGGACCATAAGGGCTAGCTCACTCTGACATATAAATCTGATGAGTACAATGCGAAAAAATGTCTTATTTGCACTCTGACCAATGTTCTACAATGTTTCAGTGCTCATCTGTGAGTTTTTTTCCCAACTCGGATCAGACTATGAAAAAAATTGCAGCATGCTGCAATTGTGGGAATCGGATTGCACTTGCCAATGCAAATCAATGGGCGTGAGTAAAAAATCACACGGCACACGGACCATGTGTATACCGTCTGATTTTTAAGCAGATTTTTAAAACATGCAGCACTCCAGAGTCCTGGTCGTTGCAGTACTGATGCTCCGCCGCTAAGGGGAGTGATGGCACGTCTGATGGCACTGAAGGAGTTCACCTGACCAGTTATCACAGACACCAATACACTTCATAGTCTGGCCTCCAGGGGGAGCTAAGGGCGCTATGTATTAGGCCACTCCTCACAATCTGGTAAAACTGGGGGTTGGATAGAAAGTTAGAGAGAAGCTGACTGGGTTGGAACCAGGCAACATCCTGTGGCAGAGGGTGTTGCAGGGGAAGATTCAGGGGGGTCCCTGTCAGGGGTGGGATCCTGACAGAGGCCTAGCGAAAAGGACAGAACGTTAAGGAACCGCGCCAGCACTACATCGCGGCGGTATCTCAAGAAAGGACAAGAAGCGAGGTTTATTGTGGAGAGTGAGAAACAAGATCAAAGCAAAAAGGAGATAACACCAGTTGGAGTCATGCTGTAAGATCGAGGCAACATCCTACTGAGGCGCGTAGCCGGTGGCCGGAACGCCGAGGAAGTATTTGGCTCCAAGCATTACTTCAAACCAACGGCAGGACAGTTAATTATAGGTTGGCTGTCTCGCCTAAATCACCTAAGCAGACATAGGGGGAAACTGTGGGAGAGGGGCGTCACTAGGGTCCCGGAAGAACTCCAGGCCTACCCGACATACGGGTGCGTCCTATCCATATCATCTGGGGGACGGAGAAGAACATCACAACAGACATAAGTTATGGGCAAGAACATCAGAAACAGACACAACAGTTGTGAGGACTATCCCGTGGTGCTCAGCAGGGAAGTACTACAACACACAGGCGCTAGAAGGTAGGCACAGATTTCCACCTGCAAAGGGAACTCTGGAGGTGCCATCGGACCAGCCGGTCTCAGACAGCCCTGTTAACCGTACTCTGGACTGAGGATCTTGAAGCCTTCAGTAAAGAGGTAAAGAGACTGCAACCCTGTGTCCTCGTTATTCATCGCGACCTGCACCACGCACCACCACCTACACCTTTCATTGGACGCCCCTTAGCAGGGTCACGGACCGGATCTAGCCACCGTGACAACCCCAGAACCGAGACAGAGAGGCCCGGTACTGAGTACCCCGCGGCCCTGCGTCTGGGGGCGCTCCACACACATCTCAAGTGAAACCTGACATTTCATCAGCCAAGCACAGTAAATTCACAACTCGAACTGCCAAAATACAATATAATCGATAGAAATATTAGTGAGATAAATAAGCAGTGCTTTGTGCGTTTAGTGTTCTGTATTTGTATTTAGCTAATAAATAAATAAATGAAAAAATGGGATGAGCTCCCTCATATTTTTCATAAGCAGCAAAGGCTAAGCAGACAGCTGTGAGCTGATATTAATAGGCTGAGAAGGGCCATGGGTATTGGCCCCTTCCCAGACTAATAACAACATCCCTCAGCCACCTTAGAAATGTTACATCCATTAGATGTGCCAAATCTGGCACTTAGACTCAAATCTTCCTGATTACCCTGGTGTGGTGGAAATCAGGGTAATGGTTTAAGGGTTGATGTCAGCTGTGTAATTTCTGCTGACATCAAGCCCAGGGGTTAGTAATGGAGAGGTGTCTGTCAGACAACCCCATTACTAATCCCTAGTTAAAAAAAAATAATCACCCCCATGAAAGTCCTTTAATTGTAAAATGCTCTCCCTGACATATTCCCTCTTTTACCCATTTCTTAGCAAATAAAAATAATCTATAAGGTCCGCCAAAGTTCATATGGATTTCCCACGACAATCCCTGATTCTGCTACATGCTGTGATGAGTGGTAACATCAGTAACGTTAGCGCTTACTATGGCCACCAGAACACAATGGGAGTCACATGAGAAACAGCGGTAGTGACGAGTGATGACAATTTTAAGGTTACCGCAGGTCAAAGCCAACGGTTCACACATTAACATTTGTGTGAGCCGAGATGACAGCACGTGAGCCGGCAAGCTGTGAACTGTGGTAACCTTACGAAGTTCACCGCAGTCACTGCTAGCGTCTCACACAGAGTTTACCTTGAGAACTGCCGGCTGTGACCTGCGGTAACCTTAATGACATCACTGCTCGTCACTGCCGCTGGTTCTCATGCTACTCAGTGTGTTCCAGCGGCCATGGTAATTTGTAACGTTACTGGTGTTATGGCTCATCAGAGATTCCAGATGTAGCAGAGTTGGGGATCTAAGAGCTAAATTTATTAGGAAATGCAAAAACAAAACCCACCAGTTCAGAGAGAGATATTGTACCCCTGTGTTGTATTATTTGCAGAGACAACACAACTGTAATTTATTCTAGGTATCTGCATAAATTGCCCATAATTGTATGTAATAACTGGTGTTGAGAGGACATTTGTTTGTAAGGTCCTCTATACACAACCTAACAATCTGTAGTTACAAGTTTCCTCCTCTTATTTCACAAATCAATGTTTTCCATATAAGAAATGGTTTTTGCTTGAACAGGTATAATAAATTATTCATAAAATATTGAATTACTAGCTTATTTTAATCTAGTAACATAAATCCAGGAAATAAAACAACATACAAGATCTCTACTTCGAAATTAATATTACAGTCTTCGAAATGCTTTTTTTTTATTACAAGCATAGCTGCTATATAATCTAACAATAAAATTATCTAGATTAATTGGTATACATTCAGTTTGGCATGGAAACCATTATGTATTTTGGGCCTGGTAAAGTGACTAGTTACCGAAATGCATTGTTTGTGAATCTATGTAAAATTCTTTCTGTTTTCATTAATAGTTGAAATGCTATATTTACTTGGTAAGTTATTATCTTTATTATTTAAGGGTGACCCTCATGTACAGTGAAGGAAATAATTATTTGATCCCTAGCTGATTTTGTAAGTTTGCCCACTGACAAAGACATGAACAGCTTAGTGATGCAAATCCCAATATTCATCACTGACCACTGTCTCAGTTTGTGAAGAACACTGGAGAGATCATGAATATCCCACCGCGATCACAAGTTTGTCAGGAAGACGCAACTCCCCTGCCTCCAATCATCATGACTATTACGTACTCGACTGACAAAGTGAAGATCAGTTGTTTTCCCTACTAAGCAAATTATTGGGGAACTCACAGTGAGAGTATGGTAACTACACCTTCGATAACAAAGCATGGAATATATATATACAGTGATCCCTTGCTGGTTTTGTAAGTTTACCCACTGACAAAGACATGAACAGTCTATAATTTTAAGGGTAGGTTAATTTTAACATTGAGAGATAGAACATCAAAAACAAAATCCAGAAAATCACATTGTATAAATTATATAGCATATTTACATTTTGCAGTGAGAAATAAGTATTTGATCCCTCTGGCAAATAAGACTTAATACTTGGTGGCAAAACCCTTGTTGGCAAACACAGCAGTCAGATGTTTTTTGTAGTTGATGATGAGGTTTGCGCACATGTCAGGAGGAATTTTGGTTCACTCCTCTTTGCCGATCATCTCTACATCATTAAGATTTTGAGGCTTCATAAGTTTTCTATGAGATTAAGGTCTGGAGATTGGCTAGTCCACTCCATGACCTTAATGTGCTTCTTTTTGAGCCACTCATTTGTTGCCTTGGCTGTATGTCTTGCTGGAAGACCCAACCATGACCCATTTTTAATGTCCTGGCGGATGGAAGGAGGTTGTCACTCAGGATTTTACAGTACATGGCTCCAACCATTCTTCCATTGACGTGGTGTAGTAGTCCTGTGCCCTTAGCAGAGAAACACCTCCAAAACATAATGTTTCCACCTCCATGCTTGACAGTGGGGATGGTGTTCTTTGGGTCATAGGCAGCATTTCTCTTCCTCCAAACATGGCGAGTTGAGTTAATGCCAAAGACCTCAATTTTTTTCTCATCTGACCACAACACATTCTCCCAATCTCTCACAGAATCATCCAGGTGTTCATTGGCAAACTTCAGATGGACCTGCACATGTGCCTTCTTGAGCAGCTTTACCAATGTGTTGTGAATTCTGTTGTGGGTTCTGCTCTTAGGCTCCCTCCGGTGGTTATAAGTGGTAGTGCTGCTGTTTGTCCTTCACAACAGTCATCAGCTGCTTCCACTTTGGACGGGGCTATTTAGTCTGGCTCCTTCCTTTATTGAGTGCCAGTTGTCCATTGTTTTCTAGGGATCCACATCTCTGCTTGGTTTCTCCTTCTGGATTGTCCAAATCATCAAAGATAAGTCCTGGCTCTGTTTTTGCAGTCCACATGTGGTGGACTTAATAGTTCTGTGAATTGCCATGTTTTTTCTTGTCCAGCTTTGTCTGTGTTAAGATTTACTCAGCCAAGTTGGAAGCTCTGGAGTGACAGAGTTACCCTCCATGCCTTTAGTTAGGTGTGGAGATTTTTGTATTCTCTGTGGTGGATTTTGTAGTATTTTTTATACTGACCGCACAGTACTCTTTACTGTCTTTTCTTTCTAGGTAGTGTGGCCTCCTTTGCTAAATTCTGTTTTCAGTCTGCGTTTGTAATTTCCCTCTCCTCTCACAGTCAATATTTGTGGGGGGCTGCCTTTCCTTTGGGAATTTTCTCTGAGGCAAGATAGTATTCCTGTTTCTTCCTTTAGGTGTAATTAGTCCTCCGGCCGTGACGAGGTGTCTAGGGAGTGACAGGAACATCCCACGGCTACTTCTAGTTGATGTGTTAAGTTCAGGGTCTGCGGTCAGTATAGAGGCCACCTACTCCAGAGCTCGTCCATGCTGCTCCTAGGCCACCAGTTCATATCACCAATGGTTTTCTTGGGGACTGTGGTCCCAGCTGCCTTGAGATTATTAACAAGTTCCTCTTGTGTAGTTTTAGGCTGATCTCTCACGTTCCTCATGATCAAGCATACCCCACAAGGTGAGATTTTGCATGGTGCGCCAGATTGATGTCGGTTGACAGTCATTTTGTATTTTGTCCATTTTATTACTATTGCACCAACAGTTGTCTCCTTTTCACCCAGTGTCTTATTTATGGTTTTGCAGCCTATTCCAGCTTTCTGTAGGTCTAGGATCTTGTCCCTGACATCCTTATAAAGCTCTTTGATCTTGCCCATGTTGTAAAGGTTAGAGTCTTACTGATTCATTGAGTCTGTGGACAGGAGTCTTTTATAAAGGTGACTATGTAAGAGAGCTGTCTTTAATGCAGGTAGCAAGTTATTTAGGAGTGTCTAACTGGTCTGTAGGAGCTTACTTATTTCTCACTGCAAAATGCAAATAAATTTATATAATTTATACAATGTGATTTTCTGGATTTTATTTTTGATATTCTATCTCTCAATGTTAAAATTAGCCTGCCCTTAAAATTAGACTGTTCATGTCTTTTTCAGTGGGCAAACTTACAAAATCAGCAAGGGATCAAATACTTATTTCCTTCACTCTATATGTCCCAGAGAGCTGCCAGCTGTAGCTTCAGCTCAATGTGTTTTGTTTTCTATGTGCCTAGTGCCTTGCTTAATGATCTATCGCTGCCTTACCTTATATCTTGTTCATCCATTTGCTTAATCCCATTGCTTTGATCCGCTATCCTCCTGGTATTTTGACCTTAGACCGTTACCTGACTATGCCTTTGTCTCTTCCCTCTGAGTATGACTTACCCTCCTGGCTATTGACCTCAGACTCCTTGATCATCCCTACTGACGACTTGTCCATGAGAAGTAACTCAGCATCATAGAGAATATTTGTATTTATTAATTCCCATTCCATTGGATGAGCAGAAGTTTGTCTCTAACAACATTGGTAGGCAGAAAAATATAATAATTTGCGAGTCCTCAGTGGTTGATACCTTTTATTGGCTAAGTGAAAAGATGGTAACAAATTGCAAGCTTTCAAGACTACCAAGTTGTCTTTATCAGGCTCAGTGTAACATAAAATGTGACTTTTCAGATTTTCTATTATTCTGAATCTGATGAAGAGACCTGAGTAGCCTCGAAAGCTTGCTATTTGTTGCCATCTTTTCAGTTAGCCAGTAAAAGGTATCAACCACTGAGGACTCTCAAATTTTTACATTTTTCTATTAAATGATCTAAAACATTTATTGGGAAGCTGTTATTAGATTCTTGCTGCCTGATCAACAGGCAGCTGTATTCAGATCCACAAACAAAGGAAAGCTCACTGGTAAATAATCAGAGCACTTTGAGACTCATAATCACGCCATTATTGTGGTATAACTTCCAATAATCCATAAATGATATATCTGGCTCATGGAAATGCCTTGTAAAATCTTCAAAGCTTTATTCATTCATCCTATAAACATAGTGCAGCAAAAAACTAAACGCTCATTCTAGCATACTGGACACCCTTAATCCCATGATTGAAGATTTTATCAAGCTTCTCTGTGAGTGGGATTTATTTTTTGCAAACGAGAAATCATTGCCTGGCTGCACAGTTGTAGTCAGGTATAGTTTACTTTGAAATGCTGCAGCATTTCAGAGTAAATATAGTTTGAAAAGCCGTCCAGAGACCCTAGAGTGAGACCTGTCTAGTCCGAATCAGGTTCCCCTCTGCCTTCTCCCTGCAGTGCTCCAGCTGATCAACAGATATCTCCCTATGTAAACAAATGGGAAAGACCTGTCAATCATCTGGAACAGGGCAAAGTTGGCCACGGATGTCATCAAACACTCAGGTCTCTCCACAAAAACTATGTTTTCTCTGAAAGAGCACAGTATTTCAGATTTAAAATTATCGGGCGGGAATATCACAGCCAGGCTCTGATTCATGCTGCCCCTGGTTTGTACAGCATAAATCTAATGACAAGTTCCCTTTAAAGCATAAACCAGGAGCTTCTAAGCAAAATATATTTACAGCCTGGCATACACTAATTAAACACTGTGCCAACTGGCAGAATAGAAAGAATTAGATCTATGCAGACACAGCTAATCACTTTACTGGGCTCAATGAATCATCCACACACTGCTCACTGCAAAGTGGCAATGATGGTAATACTTGTAAAGGGTTACATGAAAACACATAAATTAAGAGGTCTTGTCAATAACTATCACAGTACTGAGCTGTAAGCTCAAAACCAAACATTACTATAGAAATCATCAGCTGTAAACGACATCTCAGCATCCATTTAGTGAGCCTCAAGACTTGCAATTATATTCACATCTATTCTGTTTATTATAGCAATAGTCCCAAAGTCTGGGCGAAAGAGGATTATATATCTAAATCTTCTAGGGTTCAAGACAGCACAGCAGTGTTTATATAGATTTACAAAATCATACTGCATTATTAAAGGTTGCCTAAATGAGCTGTGCACTTTTTGATTAATTGAAACCTAAAAATATATGTTGTAGAGAAAAATGGTAAAATCCACAAAGACACATCTGAAGAAGTGCATGTAGAAAAGCCGCGGAGACACCATCACGTGTTTCTCAACGCAAGCAATGAATAGCCAGGTCTTTCACCGGGAAGGAACAACCACGGGAAGGGCAGCATCCAATAAAGGAAAACATCCAATACAGGAAAACCACCTATGCCAAGCATGGTATCCATCCACAGACAGCTGTTTCGGGGTGTTTGCCCCTCATCAGTGTGGAGTAGGAATCTGGCTATTAGGAGCAGTGCCTAGTGAAAAGACTATAAACATAAGGGTGAATGACCTCGGGGAGATCAAAACATCCAACACCGCGGAGACACCATCATGTGTTTCTCAACGCAGTGATCCAGAACACTGCCCCCATCCCTAATGGGAAATATGCAAATGCATGTAGAAAAGCTGCGGAGACACCATCACGTGTTTCTCAACGCAGTTGGTTCAAGATCACATGTTTTGGCATAGGTGGCTTTCCTTTATTGGATGCTGCCCTTCCCATGGTTGTTCCTTCCCGGTGAAAGACCTGGCTATTCATTGCTTGCGTTGAGAAACACGTGATGGTGTCTCTGCAGCTTTTCTACATGCATTTGCATATTTCCCATTAGGGATGGGGGCAGTGTTCTAGATCACTGCGTTGAGAAACACGTGATGGTGTCTCCACGGCGTTGGATGTTTTGATCTCCCTGAGGTCATTCACCCTTATGTTTATAGTCTTTTCACTAGGCACTGCTCCTAATAGCCAGTTTCCTACTCCACACTGATGAGGGGCAAATACCCCGAAACAGCTGTATGTGGATGGATACCATGTTTTGGCATAGGTGGTTTTCCTTTATTGGATGCTGCCCTTCCCGTGGTTGTTCCTTCCCGGTGAAAGACCTGGCTATTCATTGCTTGCGTTGAGAAACACGTGATGGTGTCTCCGCAGCTTTTCTACATGCATTTGCATATTTCCCATTAGGGATGGGGGCAGTGTTCTAGAACACTGCGTTGAGAAACACGTGATGGTGTCTACATGGTGTTGGATGTTTTGATCTCCCCGAGGTCATTCACCCTTATGTTTATACATCTGAAGAAGTGACATATCATCCTCACATTGAACATGTGGGATAAATTATTACTGGGAAAGTGAGAAACTTATTATGGCTGGGGAAATGAGAAAGAGCTGACACTTCAGCCTTCATTGAAGTAGGACCTCCTACTGTGAACAGATAATTACAGCAGAGATCTGCTCTGAGAGCTAGTCACTAAGACTAGGATTTATATACAGGCGGAGAAGCACAGTGGCTTCCTCTGTTCAAAGGAATCAGCTTCCTTTGTTCAAAGGATTGTCTCAGATGCTCTAGAGTCAGTGATGAATATTTTTGGTGTCTTAGCAAAGTGACAGACATAATGCTTTCACTCACATCAATGAAGGGCAAGCCGAAGACCTCCCATTAATATTGGACAGATGGATGATGCTATCCTTGCCAGGTTTAATCTCTATAGAAAGGTAAAATTGTGATAGGAAACATGACTATGATATCTGGAAACTCCAGGGGCAACGATATCCTGAAAGTTGGGGAACTCATAAAATTCTAAAAGGTCTAGAACATTTCATGATCAGATCCCATATGAGCTCACCAAAGGCTTACGTAAACCTTGATTTAATAAAAATCAGAGTATATATGTGGTCAGTTTTTCACCAGTCTTTCACACTGCTTCTGGCGCAAAAATTTAAGCAGTTCTTCTTTGTTTGGTGGCTTGTGACTATCCATCATCCTCTTGATTACATTCAGGGTATGTGCACACGTCCGGATTTCTTGCAGAAATTTCCTGAAGAAAACCGGAAATTTTCTGCAAGAAATCCGCATTTTATTTTTTGCGTTTTTTTTCCGTTTTTTTCGCGTTTTTTTAGCATTCTGCAAGCGTAATTAGCTTGCAGAATGCTAAAGTTTTCCAAGCGATCTGTAGCATCGCTTGGAAAACTGACTGACAGGTAGGTCACACTTGTCAAACATACTGTTTGACAAGTGTGACCAACTTTTTACTATAGATGCTGCTTATGCAGCATCTATAGTAAAAGATAGAATGTTTAAAAATAATAAAAAAAATGCTTATACTCACCTGCAGACAGCTGATCTCCTCACCGGCGTCCATTCGTATAGGTGGTATGTGCACGCAGGACCTTCCATGACGTCGCGGTCACGTGACCGGTCTCGACCAATCACAAGACAGTGACGTCATCGCAGGTCCTTCACCGCACACCAGCTACAGGAACCGAAGCGGCAGCATGCAGCGGTGAGGCGGGAAGACATCGAAGGTGAGTATATGACTATTTTTTATTTTAATTCTTTTTTTTGACCAATTATATGGTGCCCAGTCCGTGGAGGAGAGTCTCCTCTCCTCCACCCTGGGTACCAACCGCACATGATCTGCTTACTTCCCGCATGGTGTGCACAGCCCCGTGCGGAAAGTATGCAGATCAATGCACTCCTAGGTGTGCGGAATCCCCGCAATTCCACATTTTTAATGAACATGTTGCTTTTTTTTCCGCGATGCGATTTTTTCGCGGAAAAAAATGCAACATTTGCACAAGAAATGCGGAATACACTGTAAATAATAGGAGGCATATGTGAGCGTTTTTTTCGCGGTTTTATCACGATTTTAGAGCGAAAAAACGCGAAAAAAACGCAAAAAATACTGAAGGTGTGCACATGGCCTCAAGAGATTTTCAGTGGGGTTAAGATATACAGATAGGGCTGCCCATGACAGGGTTTTGATGTGGTGGTCTCTTAACTTTTGCCAGAGCTGTATATTCATTATGCAAACTAGGGGGCAGGTCACTGAGGGATCAGATACCTGTCAGCAGTCTGCTTTATGAATATCAGAGCACCACATACACCAACCCCGCCTTAGAGCATGAGAATTTAATTAACACAAAACTGAAAATAAAGATTAAGAAACAGTCCAGAAAAAGAAAAAAATGGAATGCACTTACCGATCCTGATAAAATTAATCCTTTATTGGGACATGTATTGCCTCAGACGGGAAGAATGTGAAAAAACAGACGGACGATGGCTGTTTCGCGCTACCACGCTTCCACGGGTCATGATGACGAAAGGGAGTGGAGAGGCCTTTTTTACATTCACCAATCATGGATACTTCCCACTGCCAAACGTCATGGTGGAGCTTAAACCATCTCCCAGAATGTGACACAATTATAAAAACATCTCACAAAACATATTAAAAACAAACACCAAAACACATGAGGTGGACTAGCATGAAATATAAGCTAAACATGAGGAGACGAAAAAATAAGTACTTACAAAAAGACCGACATGGCGATCTTTTCATTCAGGCCTATTGATCCTGTTGCACGGTAGCGCGAAACGGCCGTCGTCCATCTGTTTTTTTCACGTTTTTCCTGCCTGAGGCTATACTGTACATGTCCCAATAAAGGATTAATTTTGTCAGGATCGGTGAGTGCATTCCATTTTTTTCTTTTTCTGGACTGTTCATGTGGCTTTGTTGGAATTTGCACCCGAGTTTCCTGTTTTCAGTGGGGGCACTGATAGCTCAACAGCTAAGGATGGCGTAAGGTACATGGATCGTAATATTGCAGCAGTGCGGATGCGCTACTTCTTTGTCTTCTATTGAAAGATTAAGAAACAACCACAATATGGATTTCATCAACCAAGGTATCATTTTATTCAGTATAACTGTGCTGACCTGACACTGTCTGTAGGTTACTGTGCACAATCCTGCTGACAGGTTCCCTTTAATGATCTCAAGGCAGTTGGGACCACAATGACCAAGAAAACCATTGGTTACACATTATGCCGTAAAGGTTTAAAATCCTGCAGTGTCTGCAAGGCCCCCTGCTCAAGAAGGCACATGTGCAGGCCCATCTGAAGTTTGCCAATGAACACATGGATGATTCTGTGAGTGATTGGGAGAAGGTGCTGTGGTCAGATGAGACAAAATTTAGCATTAACTCGCCGTATTTGGAGGAATAGAAATGCTGCCTATGACCCAAAGAACACCGTCCCCACTGTCAAGCACAGAGGTAGAAACATGTTTTGGGTTGTTTCTCTGCTAAGGGCACAGGACTACTTCACCGCATCAATGGGAGAATGGATGGAGCCATGTACCGTAAAATCCTGAGTGACAACCTCCTTCCCTCCACCAGGACATTAAAAATGGGTCGTGGATGGGTCTTCCAGCAAGACAATGACCCAAAACATACAGCCAAGGCAACAAAGGAGTGGCTCAGAAAGAAGCACATTAAGATCATGGAATGGCCTAGCCATGCTCAAGCCCTTAGTCCCATTGAAAACTTATGGAGGGAGATGATGCTTCGAGTTGCCAAGCGGCAGCCTCAAAATCTTAATGATTTAGAGATGATTAGCAAAGAGGAGTGGACCAAAATTCCTCCTGACATGTGCACAAACCTCATCACCAACTACAAAAAATGTCTGACTGCTGTGCTTGCCAACAAGGTTTTTGCCACCAAGTATTAAGTCTTGTTTGCCAAAAAGATCAAATACTTATTTCTCACTGCAAAATGCAAATATGCTATATAATTTATACAATGTGATTTTCTGGATTTTGTTTTTGATGTTCTATCTCTCAATGTTAAAACTAATCTACCCTTAACCCTTGTCAGGCTGCATAATTTTACAACCTTAACAGGCTGCATAGGTACAATTGTACCTTCACATATACCTCCACTGTGGGAAGACTTTACTTGGTTTCAGAAACTAAAGTTCATTCAGCTACAAATGTTATGCTGATATCTATTGTTCAGTGTTGTTACTGGTCACTTATGTTGCTGTCAATTAAGTTAATTCAAACTGGGAGTGGCTTCTACTTGTCTTCCTGCCTCCCTCCTCTCATTAGCCATTTTGCTGTTCATCTCATTGCTGTGAGCACACATTTCTAGGCTTGTGAAGTCTTCAATTTCTTGGAAACGAAGGTAGGAAAGTCTCACAGCATCTAACAGCCAGTTATACCTTTATTCTCATTATGTGGGGACAGAACAGTCAAATTGTCTTTCAGCCTGGACTTGGCTTACATATATTTTGTATGAAACTTATCACTATAGGTATAATTTTTATACGAAAAATGGATAATAATTAGTATCTACATATTGTTTTACGATGTTTTATTTATATTCAGCACAAAATACGAAGCCAAAATTCATCTAGCAAGTCATCATGAGTGATAGTAATGCTGGATCTAGTTTCCGCCATAATCCAAGAAAACGTGTTTGCAGGTTAGTATAATTTTGTGAAAAGCCAATAATGTAGTATTTCGGAAAATTATTTATTTTACATTTTTTCATATTTACAGATTTACGTCTGACGAAATAATGCGAATGCTAGAAGAATCTGATTCTGAGCATGAGGATGAACCATATGTTGCATCTGATGATGAAAACTATGTACCACAAGTGGATGTTACTGAAGAAGATTCAGACATTGAACAAGAAATGGTCATAGAGCATGAAAATGAATACGAATCAGACGAAAGTGTTGAGGATGATTCTGTGCCTCAAAGTGCAGGCGACATTTGGACTGCTAAGGATGAAACTCAATGGTGCAGTAATCCACTGCCAAATGCACAAACAAAATCTCGTAATGTCCTACGACAAAGAGGTGGCCCTGCAGCAATCAGCAACCTATATACAGCAAAAGAGCTATTCAAGTCCATCATGACTCCCGAGATGTGTGACATCATATTACGGGAAACGAATCGAAAGGCCAAGAGAGTTTGTGATGCTTACAACAACGAACTGGTACAACGTTTTCCTGATTCTTCCAAACGGCCACCACAAAAAACATTCAAGCAATTTACTGAAACTGAACTTCATGCATTTGTGGGCATACTGATTGCTGCTGGTGTGCACAGAGCCAACAAAGAGAATCTGGAGGAAATGTGGAATGTTGCTGCTCTGCCTCTTATACGTGCAGCCATGTCTCGTGACCGCTTCAAGATGATACTCAGATTTATCAGGTTTGACAACGAAAATACACGTGCAGAACGTGTGCAAACAGATAAAGCTGCACCAATACGGGACATCTGGACAATGCTGAACAGTAATCTGGAGAGAGCCTACAAGCCATATCATTGTATCACCGTCGACGAGCAATTATTTCCATTTAGAGGTCATACTAAATTTACCCAGTATATACCTTCAAAACCAGCTAAATATGGCATAAAGATTTTCTGGGCTTGTGACTCATCAAATGCCTACCCTTTACAAGGTCAGCTCTACACTGGGAAACCAACTGATGGTCCTCGACAAGTAAACATTGGAGAACGAACAGTATTGGACCTAGTGAGCTCGTATAAAGGCTCTGGAAGAAATGTCACCACCGATAACTTCTTTACAACCATGGAACTAGCTAAGGTATTGAACTCCTGGAACATGACACTAGTTGGTACAGTAAGAAAAAACAAAAGGTTCCTACCTAGCAACATGCAGCCTGCCAAAGAAAGGCCTGTAAACTCGACAAATTTTGCCTACAATCATGATGCAACAGTCTGTTCATATGTACCAAAGAAGAACAAATCAGTCGTGCTTCTATCATCTATGCACATGACGGGAGAAGTTGAAGAGACACTAGCAGCCAAGCAAGAGATAATAAAATACTACAACATAACAAAAGGTGGCGTTGATGTTATGGATAAAATGTTGGGAGAGTACACTGTGAAACGACGAACATCACGTTGGACTTTGGCATTTTTCTACAATATGATTGATGTCAGTGGGTTAGCATCCTACATCATCTACAGAGAACACAATCCAAGCTTCAGGGCAAAGGATCAACGAAGAAAGTTCCTGAAAGATCTCGCAAATCAGCTGTGTATGATTGCAATTGAAGATCGTAGTACAAACAAAATGATAATGAGAAACCATTTTCTTCGAGGTGCAGTAGAAATGGTGCTTGGACGATGCATTGTGGTAGCATCGCAGCCAGCAGCTGGCCCCAACATACCTCATGGTAGTCGTGGACCCTCCCCTGTTGTTGGTAGTTACTATGTCTGCAGAGACCTGAGGCGAAAACAACGCAAGACTAGAAAGTCTTGTGTGGTTTGTGTGAAACCCATTTGCGATGAACACTCTGTAGCAAAGCCAACATGCATTACTTGCAAAGAAAATCAATAAAAAAAAGTTTCTTACATTTTCTTTTATAATGTAAATGAACAGTTTTTTACTTGTTTATAATAGTTAAATAGCATTATCATTAAAAAAAAATTTATGCTTTTTCCCTTGCATTGTCTTCATTCAAAATATATGAGGTACATTTGTACCTATGCAGCTTGTTATGGATGCAAAAAGATCTCGACCCCTTATCTCGGAAGCGGGTGGAGATATTTTATTGAAATTTGGCCAATATATTCTGGACCAAAAATGTAGAGATGTCACGAAATTTCAGCCCTCTACGTCTTTTCAAAAAAAAGTTATTGCAATTTTAAAACGGAATAGTTACAATTGTACCTATTCAGCCGGATAAGGGTTAAACTTACAAAACCAGCAAGGGATCAAATACTTGTCTCGCTCTCTGTATATATATATTCCATGCTTTATAATCCAAGGTGTAGATACCATACTCTCACTGTGAGTTCCCCAATAATTTGCCTAGTGGGGAAAACAACTGATCTTCACTTTTCAGTCAAGTACGTAATAGTCATGATGATTGGAGGCAGGGGAGTTGCGTCTTCCTGACAAATTGGTGACAGCGGTGGGATATTCATGATCTCTCCAGTGTTCTCCTTGACAAGCTGAGCCCGTGGTCAGTGATGAATATTGGGGTTAGCATTGAGCCAATATTTACGGGAGATATATTTTTGGCGTCGTAGTGAAGAGATGAACATAGCGCATTCACTCACATCACCGTAAGGACAGTCAGCAGATGGATGATGCTATTCATGCAATGTTTCATCTCTATAGAAAAGTAAAATCGTGATAATTTTCCTTGATTAAAACTTGTCATGCTGTTTGCAATGCTCTCCACTCAGGCCAAGAGATGAGGCTCCTGAACTGGGGATCACCCTTTTTGATCTTAGAATTCCTTAATAGTGTAGGTACAAATGAGATTTTGAACTGCCCAACCATTTTAAAGTTTGTTAAAGCAGAATCTCAGCAGTGGTGTGTGTGGTTGTTTTATCTCATGTAGTTAAGAGTCTATCCTTTTTCTATATGAATTTGGAGTAGGTAACCCAACTTCATTCATTAGGAAGGTACAGGGTCACTTAACAGGCATGAAGAAAAAGAGGAGAAATGGTTAGAGTAAGGAAGGATTAGTGTCTTCAGGCCTGCCAAATCGGGTTTGTTGGCTCTCCCCAAAAAACCCTGGAACAAAGAACTGTTGAGAGGTATGACTAAGCCAGATGGACACAGGGAATGTCTTTTACATGTTATGCCATATTATGTGAATTTGTCCATTTAACATCTTGTATGATCTGCCTAAATGTATATACACAATGCTTATATTCACGAAGGGAATATTGTTGAAAATCACATGCCAACCAAAAATTGAGTTCCTTAAACTTGAAGTGAATGTTAGAGTGATTTCTACTCTACACCTGCAAAAGAAACAAGATCATTTTTGAACAGTATCTTTAAATTAATTCAAAACAAAGTGTATTCAGCTGCATACAACAGTCTCATATACAGTTGGTGAAATAATATGTTCATTAAAAAGGAAGTCACATGACTGACGTCCAGACCAACCTTTTACAAAGGAGTTTTCTCCATGAGTCTTAACAAACTTACCCTAGAGAGTCCTTTTAAAAATCTAATCAGTCTACCAAGAGTAATGTGTTACTTTTTTTAGACATTTCCACTGATGGAATTGATCATCATTGAACCAATACCCCAGGAGGCTGCCTTATTATTTTTGCATTCCAGATTTTTTTGGATGTGACCCAAAAGCTCAAGCCTGTTGCTGAGTTCAAGTCTCTTGGTTGATAAAACAAGCTGTTGTTCCAGTTGGACATGGAGCCATCTGTTTCCCAGCTTTGCATGTTTTGATGAGAGGAAAGCACTTGATGAGTGAAGTCAAACTTATGACTTCAAAGAAATATCATCTTACAAATTATGAGGCTTGTGAGGGTTAAATCATTACTTTCAATTTGTACATAATTGAAGCTTACAAAATTAGGTTGTTTTTGTTTTAGCTTTAGTATTTTTTCTTACCAATTCATGCTGTATCATAATTTACTTATAAAGATGATCCAGAACAGTGGAAAAGCAGTGGAGGTAATTCCCAATTCATGATGTTCCACCTATTAGAGCCATTGACAGATGTAACATTTTGCATGTGATGGCTAATCAGTGTTGACGCATGTGTTACTCTGTTACTATTCACTTATCATTATCACACAAATGCCTCTTTGTACTTCAGAATGCCTTTTGACATATTGTATTTCTTAAATACAGTAACAGACTTATGACACTCGTTTTTTCCATTTTTTATTTTCCACTTATGCCAAAGTATAAGCAGTAACAAACATACAAATGAAGATTGACATTTTTTTTCCTATACAGAGCATTATATCAATACATTTTCTGGTTTCCTTGCCTTGTAACACCTAAAACAATATAACATAATTACAACATAACTATATTTCCAACTTCTCATAATTCTTCTCCAGCTCAAATAGGATAAATTTACACAGTGTTTTTTCAGATAGTGTATAGGGCTAGTTATGATTGAATGGATTTACTTACATGTATGCTGACAGTGAACATGATCCTTTTAATATAGATCCATAGTATGGCATACATTGAATTCTGTTCCAATATTGTACATATATGGACTTCTACGTTAATATGGAGGCACTAATACAATCCGATCTCTAAACAACATATTATACAGTCATTGACGTCACAGGAGCTTTTTCCTTGACCTGCACTGATGCTGGGATTGCCGTAAGTGATGCGATCGCGCCCCGGATCCACCCCCCATGTGCTCCATCAGCACGGCGGTGATAATATCCAGGTGTGGAGGCACTATTTATAGCCTTACATGGTACAACAACCCACACAAGCCCCCAGAAGAAGCCCATTGCGCGAAACGTGCGATGGGGCTAAGGACTGTAGCATGCACCTTACCGGTATCCCACATGGGTAAGCACTGTATGTAGCCCTTTATTAAGCATTTGTGCTTTTTTCAGACTCTGTGTCTGGATACCAAACATTGTTATTGTGGACTAGATTGAGGGGTATATCATGAGACAATTATTATAGATCTTCTAGCTATTTTCGCTAGTATATCATTTATTTACATACATGCTATCTTACTTCTGTTTTCTAATGAGATAATGGTATTTACATTTTGACACAATGTCAGTTGAGTCTGTGAGCTTTGGATTTATTATTCACAGTGCTATTAATTTTTAATGGTGCTGCTTTTTCCTTTCTGTCATCACCATTTACCCATCCCTGCTACTGTATTTTTTATGTTTGTTTTTTTCTGTATGTTTAATAAACATTTTAACATTAATTGTTATAATTCTTATTTATTTCATGGGGCACTATACTCCAAAATTCTCCGTAGGAACTTACATATTATACAGCTACGGTTATAGAGGTTGTTACATCGTTTTGTGTTTAACTTGTATAACTTGGACTTTATTGTGCTAAACTTCTGATAATTGTAAACTTGAGTCTGGAATAAAGTGGGCATGCTAGGATCTTTGTTGATATATTAGCTTGATACCTTTGTACATAAAATGTTTCCATTTTATAGAAGAAAACAAAACTTAAAGGGGTTGTCCGATCTTAGACTACAAGTCTGCATTCACTCCAAGTGACTGGAGATTTGTGAATCCTCACATTGTATGCGCTGCGTGCTGTAAGGATGCTCTGTTGCCAGGAGCGGGCAGTAATATGACTGCAAGTATGCGAAATGCATTCTACCCATCACATTCTGACTAAATGGGCATGGCTTCGCTCAATTCAATTGTATTGAGCAAGGCTGGAAACAATCTATTCGCAATGTAGAAATTCTATTTATATACGGTGATTTAAAGTAACTCTAAAAAACAATTAGTGTTAGTAATCGGGCAGATCAACAGCAATTAATTTGGAAAAAAACAAAGAAAGTCTTTCTCTAAATCTAACATTAATGTTCCTTGCACAAAGGTGGTGTGCCCAATAGTGGGAGCCACCATGTAAGTTCTCTATGTGCAAATCTGGCCCTAGCGGGGGTCACCGGGCATTTCCCCTGGGCCACAAGTCTCTCTCTGATGTAGTCTATCAGAGCCTGTTTAGAGTCCCACGCACCAACCGTCCCCCTCCCAACATGTAACCCTAATTCCAGCTGACCCTGATACCATAGCGGATAGCTGGAAGTGATGCCCCTGCTGACATGCACTGTCTCGCAGGCATGTGCCGCCTGTTGCAGTCTTCTCGTGGATCTTGTCGGCTTTACTGTCAATGGAAGTCTCTTAGGAGCGGACTAGGCCTCGGCGGGCGACATCTGGTCTCTTGAGCTTTACTGGCATAGGGCACAAATCCTGGTCACGACTAGCTCAGGCAGAACTTGGAGTCCTTCTGAGTCGAATCCGGCCCTTGTCAGGCGATGACCAACACCTTGATGGTGTAGACTTCCTGCGGAGGTCCTGTTACGCTGGCCTCAGCAGCATCACTGAAGCACGTCTGCTCCACTTTATTCTCTGGCACCAAATCTGTCTGCAAGACTTTTATATCAAGAAAGTCCTGCCTGTGGGTCCTCTGATCAGGCCCAGCACACAAAGTCGCTCCCCCTGCAAAGCTTCCAGCACAATTTGGTTCCTCTTGATTTTGCCTGGCCAGCAGATGGCAGTCTCCCCTCATTAATGGCACATCCTGCAAGGGCTCTTCAGGAATATCACTGCTTCTTATTACAATATCACTGCTTCTTATTACATATGCATATTACAGTACATAATTGTGATAACATAACCGTCTGCTCCCAACGCCAGCCCTGGAGAATCCCCACAGTGCACATTGAGCTCGATGTGAGGAGTCACAAGTCTGCAGTCACATAACTTGTAGCATTTTTAACTGTCTGATGTGATTTATAAAATGTGGATGTGAGGAAATAGAAAGTAGTTTTTTTTCTTTAGAAATTATGGATAAAACTTTTTCCTCTATTAATCCACCCCAAATTTTGAGCACACACAAGGATTGTGTAAGTAAAGGAGCAACGTTGTTTGATATGTCGCTATAGAAGAAAGTAATATTTTTCAGCTAGAAGTGTTTTTTTTAATATCATATTGATTTTTTTATATTTATGGGTAAAATAGCATATCCTGTCTGTTCCATTAAATCTGTAATACCTTTCGGCATGTGTGATATATTTCTAAGAATTTGATCACCAATGATCTTTGAATGTATTTAGTTTGGCGGCTTAATTTTGATTTGTCTTAAGAAAGTAACAAATCTATAAAGGGCATGTAGCGTTTTATATGTCCAAAAACTGTCCTACAGACTTTTCCAGGATATACCGCTCGTATTGAGTTTTGACTTTTTATTAGTAAAGACACCTGAGGATAAAACAATGACATTACAATAAGACTATAGGAAAAAAGTGTCTCATACCAGTGGAGTAATATCATGGAAAATGCAAATGTTGCTCTGTGTGGTTGTCTCTGTGTTTGCTGTAATAATTACAGACATGCAATCAGTGCAGCTGCTGATGCAGAATCTGGTTTATTCTTTATACGTTATATGAACCATATCTTAAAAACCCGCAAATCTGCAGTATAAGTGAAATGAGTATTGTTTAATATTCATCTACAAGCTACTGACTGATTAGATGTTGCTATGGCTGCAAAGCCTATTTTATAGACTATTATATTTATTTATGGCTTATTGTATAAAAAACTACTGTGTTGAAAAAATAAAGAAACTTCTACGACATACTCATGTGTCTATCACTCATTGAAAAATAAGAACCAGCTTGAAATTAGATGGCACATCAATAGTCCTGCAGCTACTAAACAGATCAATTGTAGTATGAACTTTCTTGGGATAAGTCAGTGATACAAACAAATCCCAAAGGAGTGAACACCAAACATGTGGTCATTAGTGATGAGCGAGTATACTCGTTGCTCGGGTTTTCCGAGCATGCTCGGGTGTTCTCCAAGTATCTTGGACGTGCTCGTAGATTTTGTTTTTGTCTCCGCAGCTGCATGATTTGCGGCTGCTAGCAGCCTGAATACATGTGGGGATTCCCTAACAAACAGGCTATCCCCACATGTATTCAGGCTGTCTAGTAGCTGCAAATCATGCAGCTGCGGGGGACACAAAAATAATCTATGAGCACGCCCAAGATACTCGGAGACCACCCGAGCATGCTCGGAAATCTCGAGTAATGAGTACACTCGCTCATCACTAGTGGTCATCATCAATAGAGGTCATAAAAGTAAAAAACCTTTATTTAACAGGCAATTGGTTATATGGTGGCACTGTAAAACGTGCATGCCAACACATTAATAAAAACAACAGATATAATAAGCTCATATTAAATTATGTTTTTTATTTTTAAAGGGAACCTGTCACCTGAATTTGGCGGGACCGGTTTTGGGTCATATGGGCGGGGTTTTCGGGTGTTTGATTCACCCTTTCCTTACCCGCTGGCTGCATGCTGGCCGCAATATTGGATTGAAGTTCATTCTCTGTCCTCCGGAGTACACGCCAGTGCAAGGCTATATTGCCTTGCGCAGGCGTGTACTACGGAGGACACAGCATGAACTTCAATCCAATATTGCGGCCAGCATGCAGCCAGCAGGTAAGGAAAGGGTGAATCAAACACCCGAAAACCCCGCCCATATGACCCAAAACCGGTCCCGCCAAATTCAGGTGACAGGTTCCCTTTAAGGTCTCATTTTGTCCTGACCCCTTTTTTGAGCACATGTTCGGTGTTCTCTCCTTTTGGGTTTATACTATATCTTCCAAATGGTCTACCATTCACTTTCTTGCAGGTATGTCAGTGTTATCTTTTGTGTTATATGTGTTGTATACATTTTTCTACAGATTGTCTTTTAATAATAATAATAATAATAATAATAATAATAATCTTTTTATATAGCGCCAACACATTCCACAGCGCTTTACAGTTTGCACACATTATCATCACTGTCCCTGATGGGGCTCACAATCTAAATTCCCTATCAGTATGTATTTGGAATGTGGGAGGAAACCGGAGAACCCGGAGGAAACCCACACAAACACAGGGAGAACATACAAACTCCTTGCAGATGTTGTCCATGGTGGATATATCATCTGCTCAGTCCAGAACGTGCGCTGTTGTGAATTAGACTTTTTTGGCTCCCTCTTGTGGTCACTAGTGGTATGACTCTGAGATTGTCTTTCCCTAGTTTGGCACCCACCTGGGTCGTTAGTCCAGGGGTGTTGCTATATGAACTTCCTGAATTCTTAGTCTGGTGCCTGGCATCATTGTAATCAGTCCTTTCTGTTGGCTCCTGTCTGCTGGTCCTGGTTCTTGCAAAATTAAGCTAAGTCCTGCTTCCTTGTTTTTTGGTTATTTGTATTGCTCTTATTTTTTGTCCAGCTTGTACTAAATGTGATTCCTGATTTTGCTGGAAGCTCTAGGGGGCTGGTATTCTCCCCCCGGGCCGTTAGACGGTTCGGGGGTTCTTGAATATCCAGCATGGATATTTTTGATAGGGTTTTTGCTGACCGTATAAATCATCTTACTATATTCTGCTATTAGTCAGTGGGCCTCTCTTTGCTAAATACCTAGTTCATTCTTACGTTTGTCTTTTCTTCTTACCTCACCGTTATTATTTGTTGGGGGCTTGTATCCAACTTTTGGGGTTTTTTTGTCTGGAGGCAAGAAAGGTCTATCTTTTCTCTTCTAGGGTTAGTTAGTTCTCCGGCTGGCGCGAGACGTCTAGAACCAACGTAGGCACGTTCCCCGGCTGCTGCTATTTGTGGTGCTAGGATTAGCTATACGGTCAGCCCAGTTACCACTGCCCTATGAGCTGGTTTTTTGTGTTTGCAGACTTGGTATTTATTTCTGAGACCCTCTGCCATTGGGGTCATAACAGTATGCCAGGCCAAAGTTGAATGTTTAATGCATTGCAGAAGTGGGATAATAAGAAAGGAAATTCTGAGTTTTTTTTTTTTTTTCTCCTCTCTTTCTTCCTCCCCTTTACCTCTGAGTGGCTTAAGCTTGCTGCAGACATGAATGTCCAGACTCTGATTACAAGTGTGGATCAGCTTGCTGCTCGTGTGCAGGGCATACAAGATTTTGTTACCAGTAGTCCAATGTCTGAACCTAAAATACCTATTCCTGAACTGTTCTCTGGAGATCGATTTAAGTTTAGGAATTTCAGGAATAATTGTAAATTGTTTCTTTCTCTGAGACCCCGTTCGTCTGGAGACTCAGCTCAGCAAGTTAAAATTGTTATCTCTTTCTTGCGGGGCGACCCTCAGGATTGGGCTTTCTCGCTAGCGCCAGGAGATCCGGCATTGGCGAATATTGATGCGTTTTTTCTGGCGCTCGGATTGCTTTACGAGGAACCCAATCTTGAAATTCAGGCAGAAAAAGCCTTGCTGGCTATTTCTCAGGGCCAGGATGAAGCTGAAGTGTATTGCCAAAAATTTCGGAAATGGTCCGTGCTTACTCAGTGGAATGAGTGTGCTCTGGCCGCAAATTTCAGAAATGGCCTTTCTGAAGCCATTAAGAATGTGATGGTGGGTTTCTCCATTCCTACAAGTCTGAATGATTCCATGGCGCTGGCTATTCAAATTGACCGGCGTTTGCGGGAGCGCAAAACTGCTAATCCTCTGGTGGTGTTGTCTGAACAAACACCTGATTTAATGCAATGTGATAGAATTCAGACTAGAAATGAACGGAAAAATCATAGACGTCAGAATGGGTTGTGTTTTTACTGTGGTGATTCTACACATGTTATATCAGCATGCTCTAAACGCCTTACAAGGGTTGTTAGCCCTGTCGCCATTGGTAATTTGCAACCTAAATTTATTTTGTCTGTGACTTTAATTTGCTCATTGTCTTCCTACCCTGTTATGGCGTTTGTGGATTCAGGTGCTGCCCTGAGTCTTATGGATCTGTCATTTGCCAAGCGCTGTGGTTTTGTTCTTGAGCCATTGGTAAATCCTATCCCTCTTAGAGGTATTGATGCTACGCCATTGGCGGAAAATAAACCGCAGTTTTGGACACAGGTAACCATGTGCATGACTCCTGAACATCGGGAGGTGATTCGTTTTCTTGTTCTGCATAAAATGCATGATTTGGTCGTTTTGGGTCTGCCATGGTTACAGACCAATAATCCAGTCTTGGATTGGAAGGCAATGTCTGTGTCAAGTTGGGGCTGTCAGGGAATTCATGGTGATTCCCCACCGGTGTCTATTGCTTCCTCTACTCCTTCGGAAGTTCCTGAGTATTTGTCTGATTATCAGGATGTATTCAGCGAGTCCAGGTCCAGTGCTCTTCCTCCTCATAGGGACTGTGACTGCGCTATAGATTTGATTCCGGGTAGTAAATTTCCTAAGGGAAGATTATTTAATCTGTCTGTACCTGAGCATACCGCAATGCGTTCATATAACAAGGAATCTCTGGAGAAGGGGCATATCCGTCCATCCTCTTCCCCTCTTGGTGCGGGATTCTTTTTTGTGGCCAAGAAGGACGGATCTTTGAGACCTTGTATTGACTATCGGCTTCTGAATAAAATCACTGTTAAATTTCAGTATCCTTTGCCTCTGTTGTCGGACTTGTTTGCCCGGATTAAAGGTGCCAAGTGGTTCACCAAGATAGATCTTCGTGGTGCGTACAACCTTGTGCGCATTAAGCAAGGAGATGAATGGAAAACTGCATTTAATACGCCCAAAGGTCATTTTGAGTACTTGGTGATGCCTTTTGGGCTCTCTAATGCTCCTTCAGTGTTTCAGTCCTTTATGCATGATATTTTCCGGAAGTATCTGGATAAATTTATGATTGTTTATCTGGATGATATTCTGTTTTTTTCTGATGATTGGGACTCGCATGTAGAGCAGGTCAGGATGGTGTTTCAGGTTTTGCGTGAGAATGCTTTGTTTGTTAAGGGCTCAAAGTGTCTCTTTGGAGTACAGAAGGTTCCCTTTTTGGGTTTTATTTTCTCCCCTTCTGCGGTGGAGATGGACCCAGTCAAGGTCCGAGCTATTCATGATTGGACTCAACCCACATCAGTTAAGAGTCTTCAGAAGTTCTTGGGCTTTGCTAACTTCTACCGTCGTTTTATCGCTAATTTTTCTAGTGTTGTTAAACCTTTGACGGATATGACCAAGAAAGGTTCTGATGTTGCTAACTGGGCTCCTGCAGCCGTGGAGGCTTTCCAAGAGTTGAAGCGCCGGTTTACTTCAGCGCCTGTTTTGTGCCAGCCTGATGTCTCACTTCCCTTTCAGGTTGAAGTGGATGCTTCTGAGATTGGGGCAGGGGCCGTTTTGTCGCAGAGAGGCCCTGGTTGCTCTGTAATGGGACCATGTGCTTTTTTCTCTAGGAAGTTTTCGCCTGCTGAGCGGAATTATGATGTTGGCAATCGGGAGTTGCTGGCCATGAAGTGGGCATTTGAGGAGTGGCGTCATTGGCTCGAGGGTGCTAAGCATCGTGTGGTGGTCTTGACTGATCACAAAAATCTGATGTATCTCGAGTCTGCTAAACGCCTGAATCCTAGACAGGCCCGTTGGTCATTGTTTTTCTCCCGTTTTGACTTTGTGGTCTCGTATTTACCAGGTTCAAAGAATGTGAAGGCTGATGCTCTTTCAAGGAGCTTTGTGCCTGACTCTCCTGGAGTCGCAGAACCAGTTGGTATTCTTAAAGAGGGAGTAATCTTGTCAGCCATTTCTCCGGATTTGCGACGTGTGTTGCAGAGATTTCAGGCTGGTAGACCTGACTCTTGTCCACCTGACAGACTGTTTGTTCCTGTTAAATGGACCAGCAGAGTCATTTCCGAGGTTCATTCCTCGGTGTTGGCAGGGCATCCGGGAATTTTTGGCACCAGAGATTTGGTGGCTAGGTCCTTTTGGTGGCCTTCCTTGTCACGGGATGTGACATTTGTGCAGTCCTGTGGGACTTGTGCTCGAGCTAAGCCTTGCTGTTCTCATGCCAGCGGGTTGCTCTTGCCCTTGCCTGTCCCAAAGAGGCCTTGGACACACATTTCCATGGATTTCATTTCAGATCTTCTGGTGTCTCAGGGCATGTCTGTCATCTGGGTGGTATGTGATCGCTTTTCCAAGATGGTCCATTTGGTATCTTTGCCTATGCTGCCTTCCTCTTCTGATCTGGTTCCTTTGTTCTTTCAGAATGTGATTCGTTTACACGGCATTCCTGAGAATATCGTGTCTGACAGAGGATCCCAGTTTGTTTCCAGGTTCTGGCGATCCTTTTGTGCTAAGATGGGCATTGATTTGTCGTTTTCGTCTGCCTTTCATCCTCAGACTAATGGACAAACTGAGCGAACTAATCAAACTTTGGAGGCTTATTTGAGGTGTTTTGTTTCTGCGGATCAGGATGATTGGGTGACCTTCTTGCCGTTGGCTGAGTTTGCCCTTAATAATCGGGCTAGTTCCGCTACTTTGGTCTCGCCATTTTTCTGCATCTCTGGTTTCCATCCTCGTTTTTCCTCGGGACATGTGGAGCCTTCTGACTGTCCTGGGGTAGATTCTGTGGTGGATAGGTTGCAGCAGATTTGGAATCATGTGGTGGACAACTTGAAGTTGTCACAGGAGAAGGCTCAGCGTTTTGCCAACCGCCGCCGCGGTGTGGGTCCCCGACTTCGTGTTGGGGATTTGGTATGGCTGTCTTCTCGATTTGTTCCTATGAAGGTCTCCTCTCCTAAATTCAAGCCTCGCTTCATCGGTCCTTACAAGATATTGGAAATCCTTAATCCTGTGTCCTTTCGCTTGGATCTTCCGGTGTCGTTTGCCATTCACAACGTGTTCCATAGGTCTTTGTTGCGGCGGTACGTTGTACCTGTGGTTCCTTCTGTTGAGCCTCCTGCTCCGGTGTTGGTTGAGGGCGAGTTGGAGTACGTGGTGGAGAAGATCTTGGATTCTCGTCTCTCCAGACGGAGGCTTCAGTATCTGGTCAAGTGGAAGGGCTATGGTCAGGAGGATAATTCCTGGGTGGTTGCCTCTGATGTGCATGCGGCCGATTTAGTTCGTGCCTTTCACGCTGCTCATACTGATCGCCCTGGTGGTCTTGGTGAGGGTTCGGTGACCCCTCCTTAAAGGGGGGATACTGTTGTGAATTAGACTTTTTTGGCTCCCTCTTGTGGTCACTAGTGGTATGACTCTGAGATTGTCTTTCCCTAGTTTGGCACCCACCTGGGTCGTTAGTCCAGGGGTGTTGCTATATGAACTTCCTGAATTCTTAGTCTGGTGCCTGGCATCGTTGTAATCAGTCCTTTCTGTTGGCTCCTGTCTGCTGGTCCTGGTTCTTGCAAAATTAAGCTAAGTCCTGCTTCCTTGTTTTTTGGTTATTTGTATTGCTCTTATTTTTTGTCCAGCTTGTACTAAATGTGATTCCTGATTTTGCTGGAAGCTCTAGGGCTGGTATTCTCCCCCCGGGCCGTTAGACGGTTCGGGGGTTCTTGAATATCCAGCGTGGATATTTTTGATAGGGTTTTTGCTGACCGTATAAGTCATCTTACTATATTCTGCTATTAGTCAGTGGGCCTCTCTTTGCTAAATACCTAGTTCATTCTTACGTTTGTCTTTTCTTCTTACCTCACCGTTATTATTTGTTGGGGGCTTGTATCCAACTTTTGGGGTCTTTTCTCTGGAGGCAAGAAAGGTCTATCTTTTCCCTTCTAGGGTTAGTTAGTTCTCCGGCTGGCGCGAGACGTCTAGAACCAACGTAGGCACGTTCCCCGGCTGCTGCTATTTGTGGTGCTAGGATTAGCTATACGGTCAGCCCAGTTACCACTGCCCTATGAGCTGGTTTTTTGTGTTTGCAGACTTGGTATTTATTTCTGAGACCCTCTGCCATTGGGGTCATAACAGTGCGCTGTTAATAGTATAAGAAATTCGTAATATAACTTCTAAAATCAGAAAGCTTTCATCTCAGTCATTGTTTGCAGCAGTTGTAATTTCTGTGGGAGCGTCATGAGTTTTAATGAACAATATCAGCATATTTGAGCATACCCTGGTGTGAAAAGAGTTTCCATAAACCCTTCCCAAAAAGGATTCTTATTTTGGGTGGTCCTGGTGATTTAACTTAAATATCATTAAATTATACAACAAGATATTGATACATATGCTCACTGAGGGATCAGGTTATATGCTGCCCATAGAAGTGAATGGTAGGGGGAGGAGTAAAAAGGAAAGGCGAGAAAAAGCAACTGCAGGATTAGTGAGGGAGGAGGAGAGACACAGAGCGACGGTGTGCTTTTTTCTTATAAAGTACGGTATGTGTAATATCTTATCCCTATGCTGCCCTCCATGAATGTGTGGCTTCTGGGGCTGTTCTGTAAAGAAGACTTTTCATTTTAGACCGGACGCCATAGTCCTTTATTCAGTATTATGGGCACCACATCGTCCTCCATACAGAATAATGAACCCCATATTATGCTCCATACAGAATAATGAACCCTATATTATGCTCCATACAGAAAAATGGACCACATATAATGATTTATACAGAATTATTGGCCTCTTATAATGCTTTAACAAGAATAACATGCCTCATATAATGCTCCATATATAATAATGGGCCTCATATAATTCAACATACATAATAATGTGTCTCATATAATGCTCCATCTATATATATAATTGTCTAAGGGTTTTTCCGCCTGTCTGTCTGTCTGTCTGTCTTTCTGTCTGTCTGTCTGTCTGTCCTGGAAATCCCGCGTCTCTGATTGGTCGAGGCCGCCAGGCCTCGACCAATCAGCGACGGGCACAGTATCGACGCAGATGTCATAATGGTTGCCATGGCGACGATGATGTCTTAAAGGTTGCCTCGACCAATCAGCGACGGGCACAGTCTGCCGCGAATTCTGGAATCATCATTGTCCATATACTACGGGGACATGCATATTCTAGAATACCCGATGCGTTAGAATCGGGCCACAGTCTAGTACAGAATAATAGGCCTCATATATTGCTCCATAAAGAAAAATGGACACCATATAATGCTCCATACAAAAAAATGGACCCCATGTAATGCTCCATACAGAATACTGGGCCCTATATAATGCTCTATACAGAATAATGAGCCATGTATAACGATCCAAAGAGAATGGGCTCTATATATTGCTCCATACAGAATAATGGGCCTCATATATTGCTCCATAAAGAAAATGGACCCCATATAATTATCATTGCTCAATACAGAATAATGAACCCCATGTAATGCTCCATACAGAATAATGGGCCCCATATAATGCTACATCTATATATATAATTGTCTAAGGGTTTTTCCGTCTGTCTGTCTGTCTGTCTGTCTGTCTGTCTGTCTTTCTGTCTGTCTGTCTGTCTGTCTGTCCTGGAAATCCCGCGTCTCTGATTGGTCGAGTCCGCCAGGCCTCGACCAATCAGAGACGGGCACAGCATGGCGACGATGATGTCATAATGGAAATCCCGCGTCTCTGATTGGTCGAGGCCGCCAGGCCTCGACCAATCAGCGACGGGCACAGTATCGACGTAGATGTCATAATGGTTGCCATGGCGACGATGATGTCATAAAGGTTGCCTCGACCAATCAGCGACGGGCACAGTCTGCCGCGAATTCTGGAATCATCATTGTCCATATACTACGGGGACATGCATATTCTAGAATACCCGATGCGTTAGAATCGGGCCACAGTCTAGTCTATATATATAATTGTCTAAGGGTTTTTCTGTCTGTCTGTCTGTCTGTCTGTCTGTCCTGGAAATCCCACGTCTCTGATTGGTCGAGGCCACCAGGCCTCGACCAATCAGCGACGGGCACAGCATGGCGACGATGATGTCATAAAGGTTGCCTCGACCAATCAGCGACGGGCACAGTCTGCCGCAAATTGGCCTCGACCAATCAGCGACGGGCACAGTATCGACGTAGATGTCATAATGGTTGCCATGGCGACGATGATGTCATAAAGGTTGCCTTGACCAATCAGCGACGGGCACAGTCTGCCGCGAATTCTGGAATCATCATTGTCCATATACTACGGGGACATGCATATTCTAGAATACCCGATGCGTTAGAATCGGGCCACAATCTAGTACAGAATAATGGGCCCCATATAATGCTCCATACAGAATGGGCCCATATAATGCTTCATACAGAATGGGCCCCATATTTTGCTGCATACTGAATGGGCCCTATACAATGCTCCATACAGGATGGGACTCATATATTGCTCCATACTGAATGGGCCACAAAGAATGCTCCATACAGAATGTGCCCCATATTGTGCTCCATCAAAAATGGGCCCCATATAAGGCTTCATAGAGAATAATAGACCACATATAATGTTCAATACAAAATAATGGTCCCCATATAATGCTGCCTACAGAATAATGGACCCCATATAATGCTTCCTACAGAATAATAAGCCCCGTATAATGCTGTATACAGAATAATAGACCCCCATATAATATTCCATACAGATTGGGATCCATATAATGATCCATACAGAATGGGCTCATATAATGCTCCATACAGAATGGGCGCCATATAATGCTTCATATAGAGTGGGCTCCATGTAATGCACCATACAGAATAATGCACCCCAATATAATGCTCCATGCAGATTAATGGACCCCATTTAATGTTCCATACAGTATAATGGGCCCCATATAATTCTTCATACAGAATAATGGGCTTCATATAATGTTCCATATAGAATAATGGGCCTCCAATATTGCTCTATGCAGAATAATGAACCTCATATAATGCTGCATACTGAATGGACTCCATATAATGCTCCAAATACAATGGGCTCCGTGTAATGCTCCAATACAGAATGGGCCCAATGTAATGCTCCATACAGAATGGGCCCCATATAATGATCCATACAGAATTGGCCCCATATAATGCTCCATAGGGAATGGGCCCCATATAATGTTTGTGGTAGAGCAGCTCACTCGGCTGGACACAGAGGTATTACTGGAACACTGTCTCTTTAAGAAAAGGCTTGGTTTATTGTAGCAGAATAAACCAAGCTGGGAAAGTAAAGACAGCCCTCTGGGCAAAACAGCAAAACAAAGAAACAAAAAAACAGTCCTTTTCCTAGCATAATCAGCCGTCTCATAGGCAGCAATGTCCACAGTTCAGATTGAGCACACAACTTCCTGGACTCTTCTCTCTCCAGGAACCACTGAATACTGAAGGCTTTGGCAGTCAGTCATTTAAGCTTAGACCTTGTGATCCCTCCATCATGTGACTGATCACATGATCCTGACATCACACAGGTCCTGTAAGGACACTGCAGGTGGAGATACGTGGACCTCTTCCCTCCCTCTCTATAGAGGTCCACTAAAACCAGCCCTTCATATAACTTTATATAAACTGTCCCAACACGCAGTGTGCTGGAGGAAACTATTCTGATTTTACCTCACTGATGCCATCATGCGCAGTTGCTCGTATCTCCCCTCCATAACTTCACCAGTGGCTCTGTCGCATGCTCCATACAGAATGGGCTCCATATAATGCTCTATACAGATTAATGGACCCAATATAATGTTCCATACAGAATAATGGGCGCCATTTAATGCTTCATACAGAATAATGAACTCCATATAATGTTTCATACAGTATAATGGGCCCCATATAATGTACCATACAGAATAATGAACCCCATATAATGTTCCATACAGTATAATGGGCTCCATATAATGCTTCATACAGAATGATTGACCCAATGTAATGTTTCATACAGATTAATGGGCCCCATATAATGCTTCATACAGAATAATGGGCTTCATATAATGCTCCATACAGAATAATGGGCCTCAGATATTGTTCCATACAGAATAATGAGCCCTAAATAATGCTCCATACAGATGGGCAGAGTGTTTCCCCCCGCTTGCTCAGGGCTGTGGCACTTGCCCGGGTGTGCTGGCTGATGATACTAGCCCTGCTCTTGAATATATTTGTTTTCCAATTTTCTTCATGCAAATTAAAAAAAAAAAGGCAGAAAACTGTGGCTGCCATTTTGCTGACCCATGAAGGGCTGGCAAAAGATTAAGCATTAATAATAATACCTCACAGCTCCCCTCTTTTGCAGCCCACCGTCTGGTGCTCAATGCAGCGCCCCAGAGTCCTGGTCGTTGCAGTATTGTCGCTCTTCCACCAGGGGGGGAGTGATAGTACGTGTGATGGCACTAAAGGAGTTCACCTGACAAGGTATCACAGTTACACACTACACTTCACACTCCAACCACCAGGGGGAGCAAAGGGTTCTATCTATTAGGCCACTCCTCACACTCGGGTAAAACTGGGGGTTGTGTTGTGAACTCTGTGTTCAGGCTTCCTCTTGTGGTCACTGGTGGTATGGTGTAACTTTTGCTTTGGGCTCCCCCTGGTGGCTTTGTCTGTTATCCTGCTGGTATCTGGCTATCAGCTGGTTCGTTATCCTCTGGGAGGTTCCTATATAGCTCTGTTTTACTTTCACTTGTTGCCGGCTGTCGATGTAATCAGTGCTACTCAGATTCCTTCTGACTACCTTGCTCCCAGTCCATCCAGGATAAGCTAAGTTTTGTTTGCTCATTTTTTGATCAGCAGTGTTTATCATGTTTTCTGTTCCAGCTTGCTAAAATGTAATTCCCTCGCTTGCTGGTTGCTCTAGTGGGCTGAGTTTCTCCCCACACACCGTTAGTTGGTGTGTGGGCTCTTGAAATCTCAGGATGGATATTTTGTAAGGGTTTTTATTGATCGCATAGACCCCTGCTCTATTTTCTGCTTTCTAGTACCAGTGGGCCTCTTTTGCTGAATCTGATTTCATCCCTATGTATGTGCCTTCTTCTTACTTCACCGTTAATATTTGTTGGGGGCTTCTATATCTTTGGGGATTATTTCTCTGGAGGCAAGCGAGGTCTTTCTTTCTCTTTAGGGGTAGCTAGTTCCTCAGGCTGGCTCGAGACGTCTAGAAATTTTTTAGGCACGTTCACCGGCTACCTCTAGTTGTGTTGGATAGGTTCAGATTTGCGATCAGTCCAGTTACCATCTCCCTAGAGCTCATCCTTAGTTTAATCACTTGCTGATCTATTTGTGATCCTCAGCCACTAGGTATCATAACAGTACAGCCGGCCCGCAAAGTGTTAATTGCATGGCAGAAGCAGGAGAAAAGAAGCCTTGAGAATTTTTTTTTTTTCTTGTTGTTGTCGTGTGTCTAGCTGCTGTGCTAGCTTCTCTCCTCCTCTTAATCTTGGTGTGGCTCTGAGTTCAGGTGCTGACATGGATGTCCAGAGCTTGGCTTCCAGTCTGGATCATCTTGCTGCTAGAGTTCAAAGTATTCAGGATTTTGTTGTTCACAGTCCTATGTCTGAGCCTAGGATACCTATTCCGGAGTTGTTTTCTGGAGATAGATCTAGGTTCCTGAATTTTAAGAACAATCGTAAGTTGTTTCTTTCTTTGAAACCTCGTTCCTCTGGTGATGCCGTTCAGCAAGTTAAGATTATTATTTCCTTTTTGCGTGGTGACCCTCAAGATTGGGCCTTCGCATTGGTGCCAGGGGATCCTGCATTGCTCAGTGTGGATGCGTTTTTTCTGTCCCTTGGATTGCTCTATGAGGAACCTAATCTTGAGAACCAGGCTGAAAAAGCGTTATTGGCCCTCTCGCAGGGGCAAGATGAAGCAGAGGTGTACTGCCAGAAATTTCGGAAATGGTCGGTGCTTACTCTGTCATGATTCCCAATGGCAGGGAAACATCAGAACACAAAAATAACGGACGAGCTCTGGGTGATGGAATCTCGAGCTGACCGTGAGCTAAATCTACCACACAACTAATAGTAGCCAGGGAGCATACCTACGACTTCCTAGATGCCACGCGCCAGCCGGAGGACTAACTACGCCTGGTAGAGGAAGGAACAGACCTGGCTTACCTCTAGGGAAATACCCCAAAAGATGATAGCAGCCCCCCACATGTAATAACGGTGAGTTAAGAGGAAAAGACATACACAGTATGAAAGTAGATTTAGCAAAGAGAGGTCCACTTACTAGATAGCAGAAGGATACAAAAGAGGACTTCACGGTCAACTGAAAACCCTTTCAAAAAACCATCCTGAAATTACTTTAAGACTCCTGTGTCAACTCATGACACAGGAGTGGCAATTTCAGCCCGCAAGAGCTTCCAGCTACAGAGACTAACAAAAACTGCAAACTGGACAAAAGATACAAAACAAAAGGACAAAGTCCACTTAGCTGATCAGCAGACTAGTAGCAGGAACATGCAACCGAAGGCTCTGGTTACAATGATGACCGGCAAGGAAATGACTGGAGAGCAAGGCTAAATAGGAAACTCCCAAACACTGATGGGAGCAGGTGAACTGAGACAGCAAAGCACACACAAGTCACCAGTACCACCAGCAACCACCAGGGGAGCCCAAAAAGCGGATTCACAACAGTACCCCCCCTTAAGGAGGGGGCACCGAACCCTCACGAGAACCGCCAGGGCGATCTGGATGAGCCCTATGAAAGGCACGAACCAAATCCGAGGCATGAACATCAGAGGCAGTTACCCAAGAATTATCTTCCTGACCATAGCCCTTCCATTTAACCAGATATTGAAGTCTCCGTCTGGAAATACGGGAATCCAAGATCTTCTCTACAACGTACTCCAATTCACCCTCCACCAGCACAGGAGCAGGAGGTTCAGTAGAAGGAACCACCGGTACCTCATATCTCCGCAACAACGACCGATGGAATACATTATGGATAGCGAAAGATGCCGGGAGGTCCAAACGAAAGGACACAGGGTTAAGTATCTCCAAAATCCTATAAGGACCGATGAACCGAGGCTTAAACTTAGGAGAAGAAACCCTCATAGGGACAAAACGGGAAGACAACCACACCAAGTCCCCAACACGAAGGCGAGGACCAACACGACGACGGCGGTTAGCAAACTGCTGAGTCCTCTCCTGGGACAACTTCAAATTGTCCACCACTTGTCCCCAAATCTGATGCAACCGATCCACCACCGCATCCACTCCAGGACAATCCGAAGATTCCACCTGACCAGATGAAAAACGAGGATGAAACCCTGAATTGCAAAAGAAAGGAGAAACCAAAGTGGCAGAACTAGCCCGATTATTAAGAGCAAATTCTGCCAACGGCAAAAAGGCAACCCAGTCATCCTGATCAGCAGACACAAAACACCTCAAATAAGTCTCCAAGGTTTGATTAGTTCGCTCCGTCTGGCCATTAGTCTGAGGATGGAATGCAGACGAAAAAGACAAATCAATGCCCAACATGGCACAGAATGCCCGCCAAAATCTAGACACGAACTGGGTTCCCCTGTCAGAAACGATGTTTTCCGGAATACCATGCAAGCGAACCACATTTTGAAAAAACAGAGGGACCAACTCAGATGAGGAAGGCAACTTAGGCAATGGTACCAAATGAACCATTTTAGAAAAACGGTCACACACCACCCAGATGACAGACATCTTCTGAGAAACAGGGAGATCAGAAATAAAGTCCATAGAGATGTGCATCCAAGGCCTCTTCGGAACAGGCAAGGGCAACAATAACCCACTAGCCCTAGAACAACAAGGCTTGGCCCGAGCACACACATCACAAGACTGCACAAAAACACGCACATCCCGAGACAGGGAAGGCCACCAGAAGGATCTAGCCACCAAATCTCTGGTACCAAAAATTCCAGGATGACCTGCCAGCGAAGAAGAATGAACTTCCGAGATGACTCTACTGGTCCAATCATCAGGAACAAACAGTCTACCAGGCGGACAACGATCAGGTCTATCCGCCTGAAATTCTTGCAAAGCACGTCGCAGATCTGGGGAGACAGCAGACAAAACCACCCCATCCTTAAGGACACCAGCAGGTTCAGAATCCCCAGGAGAGTCAGGCTCAAAACTCCTAGAAAGAGCATCTGCCTTAACATTTTTAGAACTCGGTAAGTATGAAACCACAAAATTAAACCGAGAAAAAAACAACGACCATCGTGCCTGTCTAGGATTCAGGCGCCTGGCAGACTCTAGATAAATCAGATTCTTGTGATCCGTCAAAACTACCACCTGATGTCTGGCACCCTCAAGCCAATGACGCCACTCCTCAAATGCCCACTTCATGGCCAAAAGCTCCCGATTACCAACATCATAGTTTCGCTCGGCGGCCGAAAATTTTCGAGAAAAGAACGCACAAGGTCTCATCACTGAGCAGTCGGAACTTTTCTGCGACAAAACCGCCCCCGCTCCGATCTCGGAAGCATCGACCTCAACCTGAAAGGGAAGAGAAACATCAGGCTGGCGCAACACAGGGGCAGACAAAAAGCGGAGCTTAAGCTCCCGAAAGGCCTCCACAGCAGCAGGGGACCAATTGGCAACATCAGCACCCTTTTTGGTCAAATCCGTCAGAGGTTTAGCAACGCCAGAAAAACCAGTTATAAATCGACGATAAAAATTAGCAAAGCCCAAGAATTTCTGAAGACTCTTAAGAGAAGTAGGCTGCGTCCAGTCACAAATAGCCCGAACCTTGACAGGGTCCATCTCAACAGAAGAAGGGGAAAAAATGTACCCCAAAAAGGAAATCTTTTGAACCCCAAAAACACACTTTGAACCCTTTACACACAAAGAATTCTCCCGCAAAACCTGAAAAACCCTCCTGACCTGTTGAACATGAGACTCCCAGTCATCAGAAAAAATCAAAATATCATCCAAATACACAATCATAAATTTATCCAAATATTCACGGAAAATATCATGCATTAAGGACTGAAAGACCGAAGGTGCATTAGAAAGGCCGAAAGGCATTACTAAATACTCAAAATGGCCCTCAGGCATATTAAATGCGGTTTTCCACTCATCCCCCTGCTTAATTCGCACCAAATTATACGCCCCACGAAGATCAATCTTAGAGAACCACTTAGCCCCCCTTATGCGAGCAAACAATTCAGTCAGCAAAGGCAACGGATACTGATATTTGAATGTAATTTTATTCAGGAGTCGATAATCAATACAAGGCCTCAGAGAGCCATCCTTTTTAGATACAAAGAAAAAACCAGCTCCTAAAGGAGATGAAGAAGGACGAATGTGTCCCTTTTCCAGGGACTCCTTAATATACTCTCGCATAGCAGCATGTTCAGGTACAGATAAGTTAAACAAACGACCCTTTGGAAATTTACTGCCAGGAATCAGATCTATGGCGCAATCACAATCTCTGTGGGGAGGGAGTGAACCAATTTTTGGCTCCTCAAAAATATCACGATAATCAGACAAAAATGCCGGAATCTCAGAGGGAATAGATGACGAAATGGAAACCAAAGGTATGTCCCCATGAGCCCCCCGACATCCCCAGCTTAACACAGACATTGTTTTCCAGTCAAGGACTGGGTTATGAGATTGTAACCATGGTAATCCAAGCACCAAAACATCATGCAAATTGTACAACACAAGGAAGCGAATCACCTCCTGATGGTCTGGAGTCATACGCATAGTCACTTGCGTCCAGAATTGTGGTTTATTACAAGCCAAAGGCATAGAATCAATACCCTTCAGAGGTATAGGGACTTCCAGAGGCTCTAAATCAAACCCACAGCGCCTGGCAAAGGACCAATCCATAAGACTCAGAGCGGCGCCAGAGTCCACATAGGCATCCACGGTAATAACTGATAATGAACAAATCAAGGTTACAGACAGAATAAATTTAGACTGTAAAGTGCCAATTGAAATAGACTTGTCAACCTTCCTTGTACGTTTAGAGCATGCTGATATAACATGAGCAGAATCACCACAATAGAAGCATAACCCATTTTTACGCCTATAATTCTGCCACTCGCTTCTGGACAGAATTCTGTCACATTGCATTTTCTCTGGCGTCTCTTCAGAAGATACAGCCAAATGGTGCACAGGTTTGCGCTCCCGCAAACGCCGATCAATCTGAATAGCCATTGTCATGGACTCATTCAGACCTGTGGGCGCAGGGAACCCGACCATAACATCTTTAACGGCATCAGAAAGGCCCTCTCTGAAATTTGCCGCTAGGGCGCACTCATTCCACTGAGTAAGCACAGACCATCTACGAAATTTTTGGCAGTATATCTCAGCTTCATCTTGCCCTTGAGATAGGGCTATCAATGCTTTTTCAGCTTGAATCTCCAAATTAGGTTCCTCATAAAGCAACCCTAAAGCCAGAAAAAACGCATCCACATTGAGCAACGCAGGATCCCCTGGTGTCAATGAAAATGCCCAATTTTGAGGGTCACCTCGCAGCAAAGAGATTACAATCTTAACCTGCTGGACAGGATCTCCAGAGGAGTGAGGTCTGAGAGAAAGGAACAATTTAAAATTATATTTGAAATTCAGGAACCGAAATCTATCTCCGGAAAACACCTCTGGTGTAGGAATTTTAGGTTCAGACATCGGAGTATGTATAACAAAATCTTGTAAATTTTGAACCTTGGTAGCAAGATTATTTAAACCTACAGCCAAACTCTGAGGGTCCATCTTTAAACAGGTGAGATCAGAGCCATTCAAGGATTAGAAGGAGAGAAAGGCAAAGGCTGTAATTAGAGCTGAAATACAACTGATCCAACTATGGAGCAAGCATAAGGGGAAAAAAAAATAAAAAATCTACAGACTTCTTTTTTCTCTCCTTTCTTCTGCCAATAACTTTAACATAGGCCGGTCATACTGTCATGATTCCCAATGGCAGGGAAACATCAGAACACAAAAATAACGGACGAGCTCTGGGTGATGGAATCTCGAGCTGACCGTGAGCTAAATCTACCACACAACTAATAGCCAGGGAGCATACCTACGACTTCCTAGATGCCACGCGCCAGCCGGAGGACTAACTACGCCTGGTAGAGGAAGGAACAGACCTGGCTTACCTCTAGGGAAATACCCCAAAAGATGATAGCAGCCCCCCACATGTAATAACGGTGAGTTAAGAGGAAAAGACATACACAGTATGAAAGTAGATTTAGCAAAGAGAGGTCCACTTACTAGATAGCAGAAGGATACAAAAGAGGACTTCACGGTCAACTGAAAACCCTTTCAAAAAACCATCCTGAAATTACTTTAAGACTCCTGTGTCAACTCATGACACAGGAGTGGCAATTTCAGCCTGCAAGAGCTTCCAGCTACAGAGACTAACAAAAACTGCGAACTGGACAAAAGATACAAAACAAAAGGACAAAGTCCACTTAGCTGATCAGCAGACTAGTAGCAGGAACATGCAACCGAAGGCTCTGGTTACAATGATGACCGGCAAGGAAATGACTGGAGAGCAAGGCTAAATAGGAAACTCCCAAACACTGATGGGAGCAGGTGAACTGAGACAGCAAAGCACACACAAGTCACCAGTACCACCAGCAACCACCAGGGGAGCCCAAAAAGCGGATTCACAACATTACTCAGTGGAATGAGTGTGCCCTGGCTGCAAATTTCAGAGAAGGTCTTTCTGAAGCCATTAAGAATGTCATGGTGGGGTTCCCTACGCCTGCAGGTCTGAATGAGTCAATGACTCTGGCCATTCAGATTGATCGACGGTTGCGGGAGCGCAAACCTGTGCACCATTTGGCGGTGTCTTCTGAACAGACACCTGAATCTATGCAATGTGACAGAATTCTGACCAGAAGTGAACGGCAAAATTATAGACGGCAAAATGGGTTGTGCTTTTACTGTGGTGACTCAGCTCATGTTATCTCAGCATGCTCTAAGCGCAAAAAAAGGTTGATAAATCTGTCACCATTGGTACTTTACAGCCTAAGTTCATTTTGTCTGTTACCCTGATTTGTTCCCTGTCATCTTACCTGGTTAATGCCTTTGTAGATTCAGGTGCTGCCCTGAGTCTGATGGATTGGTCATTTGCCAGGCGCTGTGGTTTTGATTTGGAGCCTTTAAAATTCCCTATTCCACTAAGGGGAATTGACTCTACGCCATTGGCTACGAATAGACCTCAGTACTGGACACAAGTGACCATGTGCATGACTCCTGTTCATCAGGAGGTGATTCGCTTTCTTGTACTGCATAATTTGCATGATGTCGTCGTGTTGGGTCTACCATGGTTGCAGACTCATAATCCAGTCCTGGATTGGAAAGCTATGTCTGTGTCAAGTTGGGGTTGTCAGGGAATTCATGGTGACGCTCCTGTGGTGTCAATTGCTTCGTCCACTCCTTCTGAAGTCCCTACGTTTTTGTCAGACTACCAGGATGTATTTGAGGAGCCCAAACTCAATTCTCTACCTCCTCATAGGGACTGTGATTGTGCTATAAATTTGATTCCTGGTAGTAAGTTTCCTAAGGGACGACTTTTCAATTTATCTGTGCCGGAGCATGCTGCCATGCGGAGTTATATAAAGGAGTCTTTGGAGAAGGGACATATTCGCCCGTCCTCTTCCCCTCTTGGTGCGGGATTCTTTTTTGTGGATAAGAAGGATGGTTCCCTGAGACCTTGTATTGATTATCGCCTTTTGAATAAAATCACGGTCAGATTTCAGTATCCTTTGCCATTGTTAACTGATTTGTTTGCTCGCATTAGGGGGTCTAGTTGGTTCACCAAGATAGATCTTCGTGGTGCGTATAACCTTGTGCGTATAAAACAGGGTGATGAATGGAAAACTGCATTTAATACGCCTGAAGGCCATTTTGAGTACCTGGTGATGCCTTTTGGACTTTCTAATGCTCCTTCAGTCTTTCAGTCCTTTATGCACGACATCTTCCGTGAATATCTGGATAAGTTTATGATTGTGTATCTGGATGATATTCTGGTTTTTTCGGATGATTGGGAGTCTCATGTTAAGCAGGTCAGGATGGTCTTTGAGGTCCTGCGTGACAATGCTTTATTTGTGAAGAACTAAAAATGTCTTTTTGGAGTCCAGAAGATTTCTTTTTTGGGTTTCATTTTTTCTCCTTCTACTATTGAGATGGACCCAGTCAAGGTTCAGGCTATTCATGACTGGACTCAGCCTACATCGGTTAAGAGTCTTCAGAAGTTCTTGGGTTTTGCTAATTTTTACCGTCGCTTCATAGCTAATTTTTCTGGTGTTGTTAAGCCTTTGACGGATTTGACCAAGAAAGGTTCTGATGTGACTAATTGGTCCTCTGCGGCTGTGGAGGCCTTTCGGGAGCTGAAGCGCCGGTTTTCTTCGGCTCCGGTCTTATGTCAGCCAGATGTCTCACTTCCCTTCCAGGTGGAGGTTGATGCTTCCGAGATTGGAGCAGAGGGTGTTTTGTCGCAGAGAAGCTCCGATGACTCTGTGATGAAGCCATGTGCTTTCTTTTCAAGAAAGTTTTCGCCTGCCGAGCGGAATTATGATGTCGGTAATCGGGAGTTGTTGGCTATGAAGTGGGCATTTGAGGAGTGGCGACATTGGCTCGAGGGAGCTAAGCATCGTGTGGTGGTCTTGACTGATCACAAGAATTTGATTTATCTTGAGTCGGCCAAGCGGCTGAATCCCAGACAGGCTCGTTGGTCGTTGTTTTTCTCTCATTTTGATTTCGTGGTTTCGTACCTGCCTGGTTCGAAGAATGTGAAGGCTGATGCTCTTTCTAGGAGTTTTGTGCCTGACTCTCCTGGAGATTCAGAGCCGGCTGGTATTCTTAGAGAAGGGGTGATTTTGTCTGCCATCTCCCCAGATTTGCGACGTGTGCTGCAAGAGTTTCAGGCGGATAGACCTGATTGCTGTCCACCGGAGAGACTGTTTGTCCCGGATAGATGGACCAACAGAGTCATCTCCGAGGTTCATTCTTCGGTGTTGGCGGGCCATCCTGGAATATTTGGTACCAGAGACTTGGTGGCCAGGTCTTTTTGGTGGCCTTCCTTGTCGCGGGATGTGCGTTCCTTTGTGCAGTCTTGTGGAATTTGTGCTCGGGCTAAGCCTTGCTGTTCTCGAGCCAGTGGTTTGCTGTTACCTTTGCCTGTCCCGAAGAGGCCTTGGACACACATTTCCATGGATTTTATTTCAGATCTCCCTGTCTCTCAGAGAATGTCTGTCATCTGGGTGGTGTGTGATCATTTTTCTAAGATGGTCCATTTGGTGCCCTTGCCTAAGTTGCCTTCCTCCTCCGAGTTGGTTCCACTGTTTTTTCAAAATGTGGTTCGTTTGCACGGGATTCCTGAGAACATTGTTTCTGACAGAGGATCCCAGTTTGTGTCTAGATTTTGGCGGACCTTTTGTGCTAAATTGGGCATTGATTTGTCTTTTTCGTCGGCCTTCCATCCTCAGACGAATGGCCAAACCGAGCGAACTAATCAGACCTTCGAGACTTATTTAAGATGTTTTGTTTCTGCTGATCAGGACGACTGGGTTACTTTTTTGCCGTTGGCCGAGTTTGCCCTTAATAATCGGGCTAGTTCTGCTACTTTGGTTTCTCCTTTCTTTTGTAATTCTGGGTTTCATCCTCGTTTTTCCTCGGGTCAGGTGGAGCCTTCTGACTGTCCTGGAGTGGATGTTGTGGTTGATAGGTTGTATCAGATTTGGAATCATGTGGTGGACAATTTGAAGCTGTCTCAAGAGAAGGCTCAGCTCTTTGCCAACTGCTGTCGCTGTGTGGGTCCCCGACTTCGCGTTGGGGACTTGGTGTTGTTGTCTTCTCGCTTCGTTCCTATGAAGGTCTCCTCTCCTAAGTTCAAGCCTCGGTTTATCGGTCCTTATAAGATTCTGGAAGTCCTTGGCCCTATGTCATTTCGTCTGGACCTCCCAGCATCATTTGCTATTCATAATGTGTTCCATCGCTCGTTGTTAAGGAGGTGAATGTGGTGCCTGTGGTTCCTCCGGTTGAGCCTCCTGCCCCGGTGCTGGTTGAGGGAGAATTGGAATACGTGGTGGAGAAGATCTTGGATTCTCGTATTTCTAGACGGAGGCTCCAGTATTTGGTTAAATGGAAGGGCTATGGTCAAGAGGATAATTCTTGGGTTGTCGCCTCTGATGTTCATGCAGCCGATTTGGTTCGTGCCTTCCATGTGGCTCATCCTGATCGCCCTGGTGGTTTTCATGAGGGTTCGGTGACCCCTCCTCAAGGGGGGGTACTGTTGTGAACTCTGTGTTCAGGCTCCCTCTTGTGGTCACTGGTGGTATGGTGTGACTTTTGCTTTGGGCTCCCCCTGGTGGCTTTGTCTGTTATCCTGCTGGTCTCTGGCTATCAGCTGGTTCGTTATCCTCTGGGAGGTTCCTATATAGCTCTGTTTTACTTTCACTTGTTGCCGGCTGTCGATGTAATCAGTGCTACTCAGATTCCTTCTGACTACCTTGCTCCCAGTCCATCCAGGATAAGCTAAGTTTTGTTTGCTCATTTTTTGATCAGCAGTGTTTATCATGTTTTCTGTTCCAGCTTGCTAAAATGTAATTCCCTCGCTTGCTGGTTGCTCTAGTGGGCTGAGTTTCTCCCCACACACCGTTAGTTGGTGTGTGGGTTCTTGAAATCTCAGGATGGATATTTTGTAAGGGTTTTTATTGATCGCATAGACCCCTGCCCTATTTTCTGCTTTCTAGTACCAGTGGGCCTCTTTTTGCTGAATCTGATTTCATCCCTATGTATGTGCCTTCTTCTTACTTCACCGTTAATATTTGTTGGGGGCTTCTATATCTTTGGGGATTATTTCTCTGGAGGCAAGCGAGGTCTTTCTTTCTCTTTAGGGGTAGCTAGTTCCTCAGGCTGGCTCGAGACGTCTAGAAATTTTTTAGGCACGTTCACCGGCTACCTCTAGTTGTGTTGGATAGGTTCAGATTTGCGATCAGTCCAGTTACCATCTCCCTAGAGCTCGTCCTTAGTTTAATCACTTGCTGATCTATTTGTGATCCTCAGCCACTAGGGATCATAACAGGGTTGGATAGGAAGTTAGAGAGAAAGCTGCTGGGTGAGACCCAGGAAAGACCTGTCAGGCAGACAGGGGGAGAAGGAGGAACATGTGAGCTGCAGACAGAGGTCCCTGTCAGGGGTGGGATCCTGGCAGAGACTTAGCAAGAGATAGAACATTACGGAGCTGCGCCTGCACCCCATTGCGGCAGCGTCCTAAGAAAGGACAAGACGCGGAGTATATTGTGGAGAAGTGAGAAACGAGATCACAGCACAAGGAGATAATACCGGGAGGAGTTCTGCCTTAAGATCGGCAACATCCTTCTGAGGCGCGTAGCCGGTGGCCGGAACACCGAGGGAGTAATAGGCTCTACGCATTACTTCAAACTACGGCAGGACAGTTAATTCCAAGTTGGCTGCCCAACCTTTAACCTAATGAAGACAACGGAGGCAAATTGTGGGAGAGGGGCGTCTCTAGGGTCCCTATAAAATAGCTCCAGGCCTAACCCGTCATATGGGTTGTCCTATCCATACCATCTGGGGGACGGAGAGAGAGAGAATATCAGAAACATACATGACAGTTGTGAGGACTATCCCGTGGTGCTCAGCAGGGAAGTACTACAACACACAGGCGCTAGTAGGAAGGCTACTGATTTCCACCTGCAAAGGGAACTCTGGATGTGCCTTCAGACCAGCCGGATTCAGCCAGCCCTGTTAGCAGTGTTCTGGATTGTGGACACTGAAGTCTACAGTAAAAGGCAAAGAGACTGCAACCCTGTGTCCGCGTTATTTACTGTGACCTACACCATCATCATCTACCTTACCGGGAAGCCCTGGGGACATACTTCACCTGTGGGAAGGTATTCCATCTAGCTGCCATAACATCACCCCAGTGGACCCCTAAGCAGCGTCGGTCACGCTGACCGAACACCACAGGTGGCGACACGAACACTTGACAAACTACATCCTTTATCTGGGCACCCCTTAGCAGGGCCACGGACCGGGTCGGGCCACCGTGACATCCCCGGAACCGAGACAGAGGGACCCGGTACCGAGTACCCCGCTGCCCTGCACCTGGGGGCAATCCACTCAACACCTCTTCTTTTCGCATTTCCTTGTTGAGCAATTCCTCTTTGGCCTATTTCCCTCCATTCTGGGGGATTCCCACACCAACTGATCCTCTGACAATGGAGCGCTGTCATGTTGCTCCTGTTGTTTTGATGTCACATCAATAAAACGTGCATCACCCGAGGCTTAGGGGATGCACGCAGTGACATCACTATGTGCGTCGAGGCAGCAGGGCATGTAGTGATGTCAAAAGTCTAATCTTGCAAGTTATCTTACAACCAGGTGCACATAACTGAGTTATATGATTTTTTTTCTACAGTGACAGCATAAACGAGTACACCCAACAGATTTGTCAGAAAACCTTTAGTCAACTTTCAGAATTAATATATTCTATGGGATACAACACTACAAATTACCCCACAAAACGGTTGATTGCAAACAAGATTTGTTATTTTGCACACCCTAAAAAATGATTTTTGCACCAAATTTATTCAAGACCAAGTGGAAAAAATGAGTACACCCCAATAAAATTCTTAGGCGCAAAGCTAAAGTTTAGACTTTAAAATTCTAATTTTACTAGAATTCAAGCACAGATAGTTTAACCAGGTGTCCAGTAGACAATTTACTATAAAAGAGTGTTGGTTAACAAATAAAAACCCTTCCCATTTCATTCTGTGAGCAATGGCACTACATGGAAGAGAAATGACACAAGACCTGGGAAAGAAAATGATTTCCTTAAAAAGAAAGGTGAAAGTGAAGGTCAGCAAAGCTTTACTTATTAGTCAGAATACTGTAGCAAAACTGATATGAAAATTTAGCAAAGATTGAGCTGCAACCTTGTCACAGAGACGACCAGGCAGATCTTGGAAGTCAACATCTAAACAAGAGCACCTTGGATTAAAGAAAATCAACAAGCAAGTTCACTGCAGTTAACTAAAGAAAGAAAAAAGTCAAACTTTTCTCGTAACACAACGCTGAGCTCAGTCCGATCTTGGAATAGAGGATAACAATTATGTCCCCTGTACACGATTACAATTACAGACGCTTAGGCAGGACTAGTTGGCAATGAACTGGGGTTCACTGACATATACAGATCCCTGCATAGAAGTTGTGGTTTACTATGTAGCAACATCTGTGTGCTATATGAAGCACTCAGTTGTAATGCAGGGATTAGCTAATTTAACACTATAGTGGGATTTTGACAGTCTGGAGGGACCTGATAGGTTCTTTTTAAATTAGGAGCATTATTAGGATTAAAGGCAAGAGAGTTACATTGAGCTTGTGAACAGCTGATCATGTTCACCACTATTGATTGAGACTAATTCGTTATTTAAATTGTATGAGGATAATTTAGCCAAAGAATTGACCATTACATGGCTAATACATTGCTAAGCATTTAATACAGTATTTCTAAGACTGCAGAAAGCTTCTCTGAATTGCTGTTCCCAACATTATTCTAAACCAGTAGTTAATTAGCATAAAGATAATATGGTCAAATAATTGACTATTACTTGGCTCAATAATATGTCGTGAAGCATATAAATTAGTAGCATTATTAAGATCGAAGCGTAAAAAAACCTGAGCTGCTGTGCTGTTCACTGATCATTAGTCTACAGAAAAACAGAAACAGCTGTTGGCTATAAATAAGGCTAATTCATACTTCATTGTAAATCATTTCACTTCTCTGCAAATACAGAAGACATCAACTTCCATTGAGTTGGATTTGTACTATTGTTTCAGGTGACTTTTAAAAATAACTTGTTGTGTGTGTACATGAGGAAAAACATTTTTCTGGCCATTATGTTAGCTATTAGTGATGAGCAAGCTGTCAAATGATCGGTTACTCGTTACTCGAGTTGAGCAAATCATAATGTTCATGTGCTCAACCCGAGTAACGAGTATAATGGAAGTCAATGGGAAACTCAAGCATTTTACCACCCCCCGGAGGTCTGAAGGAGGTCTACAAATTGCTGAAAAAGATGTAAATAGTGCTGAAATGGCAAAGGAACAGCATGGGGATGAGCCCTGGAAGCATCTCTGAATCCCAGGTCGCTACTGAGAACAACGTTGAGTATTACACCACTTTTACAGACTGACAATAAAACATGCGAAAATGCACTTAAAATGGATTGAACTGAGAAAAATATTAAGAAACATTCTTTCCACAAAAATGAGTTGTATATAAGGCAAAATAAATAAGAGAAAAATATGCTCCTCCACACCTTAGGCTGTGGTCACACGCAGTGTTTTTTCACATTTGCATTTCTTGCATTTTAAAAAATTATTCAACAAGAAATTTAATTTAAGCATTTTAATAGCAAATCTGGCTATTTGGTATGTGAGACACAATCAAACACATTGAAAGTCACAGTTTTTTTTTTACAGGGCCATCAGCCGGCCATCACTATTTGTAGACTGCCATCAGGCGGCCCTTTATATTGTTAGAGGGCCAGCAAGCGTCTTGTGGACAGATGAGACCAAGATAGAGTTTTTTGGTGAAGCACATCAATGTACAGTTTACTGTACAATGAATGAGGCCTACTAATAAAAGAATGCCTAGCCCAGCATGAAGTTAAATGGATTTTAACCCTAGACACAATGACCCCAAATGGTTTGAATGAGTCACTCAGTTTCTCTGTTTTCTGTTTCTATAGATGACTGTTGTTCTCCATTGCCCTGATTTTGTATACTAACCCCTTCATACATTTGTTTTAATCAGTACTTTTTAATTGTTAGTTCATGAATTTCATTATTTTTTCTTAATTTCATTCTAGCTCTTTATACTTTGTGCTGATATAATTGATTGAAGCATATACGTACGTATGCCCCCGAAAGAAGAACTATTGAAACGCGCGTAGGGGTTTAACACTGGTTCTGTGAGAGAGTACAGAGGTAATTATGATCTTTTGATTATGCCATAGCTGGGGTCATGCCTGGCAATTTTTGCAAACACGGTACATGTTAAGACTTAGGTGCTATGCAACATATGGTAGCTATATTTATGAGTAACTAATATAATTGTATATCATGATATAAGCCTTATAGGCTATTTTTGACAGCCAGTTACATATGCACATTGGCACTTTAATATAGCAGGTCTGTTCCTCAGGCAATTCATTTTGACAGAAATATACATGATTGGGCTCCGGTAATAGGTTATGTAATGAGGTATCTTATGTATTTTAAGCCTGCTATTGCTCAATATCTGTACCGCACATAGAACCAGTTATTGGATTGGAGGCATTCTTGACATTATGTAAATGTATTTTGAAGTGAAAAAATATTTTATTCTATTTATTAATAATAAATTTCTATGTTTGAACTGAACATTCTTTGGCTTGGTTAATAACTTGTGAGGCCTTTTTGTTTGTATCATTGTGTGGAATGTGTTCTTGGCAAATTGGACTAATATGTATAAATGTATACCTGTGCCTGCCTCTGTGGCAACTAACTGCCAGCACTAATATACCTCCCACCTGCTTTAAATTCTATTTGATCATACATTGCGTTTTACTATTCCCATTCATGGTGTAGTGCACGTGCGCGCTTCGCCCCCCGTCGTTCACGCTGCACCACTCGGCATCATGATATCCACATACCCGGGAGCTTTGATTTTGTCATGCTCCTGAACTTTTAGAACTTTTAGAAATATATTAATGCCAAAAAGAAAAAATATATATAGCAATTTTTTGTCATTTTCAAAATGCCAAAAATGAAAATGGACCTATGCAAAAGTTTGGGGCATCCTTCTTGAATTGAATGCTCAGATAACTTTGACCAAGGTTTCAGACCTTAATTAGCCTGCTATTGTTATGGCTTATTCACTATCATCGTTAGGACAGGCCAGGTGATGCAAATTTCCGAGCTTTATAAAAACCCAGCCTCTAACCTTGTGCCACAAAACAGCAGCCATGGGTTCTTCTTCTAAGCAGCTGCCTAGCACTCTGAAAATGAAAATGGTGTATGCAAAACAACATCTAATCAAGCCTAATGCATTTTAGTAAGAAATCCTGTGGACCGATGGTTAAAATAGAACTCTTTGGCCACAATGATCAAAGGTATGTATGGAGAAAAAAGAGCACAGAATTTTAGGAAAAGAAAATCTCACCAACCATTAATCTTAGGGATGGATCAATCATGCTTTTGGGTTGTGCTGCAGCCAATGGCACGGGAAACATTTTACAGGTAGAGAGAAGAATCGATTTAATGAAATTTGAACAAATTCTTGATGCAAACATAACACCATCTGTAATAAGCTGAAGTTGAAAAGAGGATGGCTTCTACAAATGGATAACGATCCTGAGCACACATTAATATCCACAAGAAAATACATCAAAAGGTGCATGCTGAAGGTTTTGCAATGGCCCACACAGTCCCCTGTTATGATCTGGTGGCCTAGGAGCAGCATGGACGAGCTCTGGAGTAGGTGGCCTCTATACTGACCGCAGACCCTGAACCTAACACCGCAACTACAAGTAGCCATGGGATATTCCTGTCACTCCCTGGACACCTCGTCACAGCCGGAGGACTAATTACCCCTAAAGAAAGAAACAGGAAAACTATCTTGCCTCAGAGAAAATCCCCAAAGAAAAGACAGCCCCCCACAAATATTGACTGTGAGAGGAGAAGGAAATTACAAACGCAGACTGAAAACAAAATTTCGCAAAGGAGGCCACGCTACCTAGAAAGAAAAGACAGGACAGAGTACTGTGTGGTCAGTATTAAAATACTACAAAAATCCACCACAGAGAATACAAAAATCTCCACACCTAACTAAAGGCATGGAGGGTAACTCTGCGACTCCAGAGCTTCCAGCTTGGCTGAATAAATCCTTACACAGACAAAGCTGGACAAGAAAAAACATAGCAATTCACTGAACTATAAAGTCCACCGCATGTGGACTGCAAAAATAAAGCCAGGACTTATCTTAGGTGATTTGGACAATCCAGCAGGAGAAACCAAGCAAAGATGTGAATCCTCCAGAAAAACAATGGACAACTGGCACTCACTAAAGGGTGAAGCCAGACTAAATAGCCCCGTCCAAAGTGGAAGCACCTGATGACTGCTGTGAAGGACAAACAGCAGCACTACCACTTATAACCACCGGAGGGAGCCCAAGAGCAGAACCCACAACAGAATTCACAACAGTACCCCCCCCCCTTGAGGAGGGGTCACCGAACCCTCACCAGAGCCCCCAGGCCGATCCGGACAAGCCAAATGGAAGGCACGAACCAAATCATCAGCATGAACATCGGAGGCAACAACCCAAGAATTATCCTCCTGGCCATAACCCTTCCACTTGACAAGATACTGAAGCCTCCGTCTTGAAAAAGGAGAATCCAAGATCTTCTCCACAACACACTCCAACTCCCCATCAATCAACACCGGGGCAGGAGGATCAACAGAGGGAACCACGGGCACCACATATTTCCGCAACAAAGATCTATGAAAAACATTATGGATGGAAAAAGAGGCTGGAAGGGCCAAACGAAAAGACACTGGATTGATAATCTCAGAAATCCTATAAGGACCAATAAACCGAGGCTTGAACTTCGGGGAAGAAACCTTCATAGGAACATGAAGAGAAGACAACCAGACCAAATCCCCAACCCGAAGCCGGGAACCCACACACCGACGACGGTTGGCAAAACGCTGAGCCTCCTCCTGAGACAACACCAAATTGTCCACAACATGAGCCCAAATCTGCTGCAACCTGTCAACCACAGAGTCCACCCCAGGACAATCAGAAGAATCAACCTGCCCTGAAGAAAAACGAGGATGAAACCCAGAATTACAAAAGAATGGTGAAACCAAGGTAGCAGAACTAGCCCGATTATTAAGGGCAAACTCGGACAACGGCAAGAAAGCCTCCCAATCATCCTGATCAGCAGACACAAAGCATCTCAAATAGGTTTCCAAGGTCTGATTAGTTCGTTCAGTTTGCCATTTGTCTGAGGATGAAATGCTGAAGAAAAAGACAAATCAATGCCCAGCTTAGCACAAAAGGACCGCCAAAACCTAGAAACAAACTGGGAACCTCTATCGGACACAATATTCTCCGGAATGCCATGCAAACGAACCACATGCTGAAAAAACAACGGAAACAACTCAGAAGAGGAAGGCAATTTAGGCAAAGGTACCAAATGAACCATCTTAGAAAACCGGTCACAGACCACCCAGATAACAGACATCCTCTGGGAAACAGGAAGATCCGAAATAAAATCCATAGAAATATGCGTCCAAGGCCTCTCAGGGACCGGCAAAGGCAAAAGCAACCCACTGGCGCGGGAGCAGGAAGGTTTGGCCCGCGCACAAGTCCCACAGGACTGCACAAAAGAACGCACATCCCGTGACAAAGAAGGCCACCAAAAGGACCTACTAACCAAATATCTGGTACCAAAAATCCCAGGATGGCCAGCCAACACAGAACAGTGAACCTCAGAAATCACTTTACTAGTCCATCTGTCAGGAACAAACAGTTTCCCCGCTGGATAGCGATCAGGTTTATCAGCCTGAAACTCCTGAAGAACCCGTCACAAATCAGGGGAGATGGCAGAAAGAATCACCCCCTCCTTCAGAATACCAACCGGCTCAAGAATCCCAGGGGAATCAGGCAAAAAACTCCTAGAGAGGGCATCAGCCTTAACATTCTTAGAACCCGGAAGATACGAGACAACAAAATCAAAACGGGAGAAAAACAGGGACCATCGGGCCTGTCTAGGATTAAGCCGTTTGGCAGACTCGACTCGAGGTAAATCAGATTCTTATGATCGGTCAAGACCACAATACGGTGCTTGGCCCCCTCAAGCCAATGTCGCCACTCCTCAAATGCCCACTTCATAGCCAACAACTCACGATTGCCGACATCATAATTGCGTTCCGCAGGCGAAAACTTTCAGGAAAAGAAGGCACACGGTTTCATCAAGGAACCATCAGAATTCCTCTGAGACAAAACGGCCCCTGCCCCAATCTCAGAAGCATCAACCTCAACCTGAAAAGGAAGAGAAACATCCGGCTGACGCAACACAGGGGCAGAAGTAAATCGGCGCTTAAGCTCCTGAAAGGCAGAAACAGCCTCAGAGGACCAATTAGCTACATCAGCACCCTTCCTCGTCAAATCAGTCAGGGGTTTAACCACACTGGAGAAGTTGGCAATGAAACGGCGATAAAAATTAGCAAAGCCCAAAAATTTCTGAGGGCTCTTCACGGATGTGGGCTGGATCCAATCATGAATGGCCTGAACCTTAACCGGATCCATTTCTATAGATGATGGAGAAAAAATGAAGCCCAAAAAAGAAACCTTCTGTACTCCAAAGAGGCACTTAGACCCCTTCACAAACAAGGCATTATCACGAAGGACCTGAAATACCATCCTGACTTGTTTCACATGAGACTCCCAATCATATGAAAAAATCAAAATATCATCCAAATATACAATCATGAATTTATCAAGATAATTCCGAAAAATATCATGCATGAAGGACTGAAACACAGATGGGGCATTAGAGAGTCTGAATGGCATCACAAGATATTCAAAATGGCCCTCAGGCGTATTAAACGCAGTTTTCCATTCGTCACCCTGCTTAATACGAACAAGATTATATAAGGTCAATCTTAGTAAACCAACTAGCCCCCTCAATCCTGGCAAACAAATCAGAAAGCAAAGGCAAAGGGTATTGGAATTTGACCGTGATCTTATTCAAGAGGCGATAATCAATACAGGGTCTCAAGGAGCCATCCTTCTTGGCAACAAAAAAAAACCTGCTCCCAATGGAGAAGAAGATGGCCGAATATGCCCCTTCTCCAAAGACTCCTTTACATAGCTCTGCATGGCGGCATGTTCAGGCACAGACAGGTTGAAAAGTCGGCCCTTAGGAAACTTACAGCCTGGAATCAAGTCTATAGCATAATCATAGTCCCTATGCTGTGGAAGGGAACTGGACTTGGGCTCATCAAAAACATCCTGGAAATCTGACAGAAACTCAGGAATTTCAGAAGAGGGGGAGGAGGAAATTGACATCAGAGGAACGTCATCATGAACCCCCTGACAACCCCAACTAGTCACAGACATAGATTTCCAATCCAACACCGGATTATGCACCTGTAACCATGGAAACCCCAGCACAATAGCATCATGCAAATTATGCAACACCAGGAAACGACAATCTTCCTGATGGGCTGGCGCCATGCACATGGTTAACTGTGTCCAAAACTGAGGTTTATTTTTAGCCAAAGGTGTAGCATCAATACCCCTCAAAGGGATAGGACTCCGCAAAGGCTGTAAGGGAAAACCACAACATCTGGCAAATTCTAAGTCCATCAAATTTAAAGCGGCGCCTGAATCCACAAATGCCATGACAGAGAATGATGATAATGAGCAGATCAGGGTCAAAGATAACAGAAATTTAGGTTGTACAGTACTGATGGTAATGGAATTAGCGATTCTCTTAGCACGCTTAGGGCAATCAGAAATAACATGAGCAGAATCGCCGCAGTAAAAGCACAACCTATTCTGACGTCTGAATTCTTGGCGTTCAGCTCTAGACACAATCCTATCACACTGCATAGGCTCAGGACTCCGCTCGGAAGACAACGCCATAGTGTGCACAACTCTGCGCTCATGCAAGCGCCGATCAATTTGAATGGCCAGATACATAGAATCACTCAGACCTGCAGGCATGGGGAACCCCACCATAACATCTTTAACAGATTCAGAAAGACCCTTTCTGAAAATTGCCGCCAAAGCATCCTCATTCCACTTAGTAAGCACAGACCATTTTCTAAATTTCTGGCAATATGATTCTGCCGCTTCTTGACCCTGACACAGGGCCAACAAGGTTTTCTCAGCATGATCCACAGAATTAGGTTCATCATTAGTGTTGAGCGATACCTTCCGATATCGGAAAGTATCGGTATCGGAAAGTATCGGCCGATACCGTCAAAGTATCGGATCTAATCCGATACCGATACCCGATCCCAATGCAAGTCAATGGGACGAAAATATCGGAATTAAAATAAACCCTTTCTTTCCTTGTAGGTTAATTCTACATGAAGGAAAACAACTAAGAATAATGTAGGATGTATTGGGGGACGTGGCGGAGACATTAAAGGCACAGAGGTTTAGCCCAATCAAATAGAATAGCAGGATTTTTATTTTTTTTTATGATGTTCGGCGTTAGAAAGATTTTGACTATGTTAATTTTTTATTTATTTTGTCAGATATTGATGTTTCACTACTTCCACGCCCTTCACCTTCTTTTTTACTTCTCCCACACTTTCTTCTTCATTATCCTCATCATCAGCTTCTTTGACATCAACTAACCTTATTCATCTTCTTCTTCATCTTCTACCTATTATTTTTTTTGTTACATTGTTCATATTCTTTTTATTTAACTATTATCTTCTTCATATTCTACTTCTTCATCATATTCTTATTTGTGACAGGCATTCCCGTAGTTGTTATCTATAAAAGTTTGAAGATTACACCTTCCGTTATGCCTGTCACAAAAGAGTTACATTTGTCCGCGTTCAGTTTGGCCTGCAGCATCAGGCTTTATCCAGGGGCACCACGAGGAGGAACGGACTCACCCCATAACACTGCTTAGTCTTCTTCTGCTTATAATTTAGATAATATCTTTTGCTCTGATACTTAGTGTTATGCTTAATGTTCTTCTGCTCTTTGTTCTGCAGCCTCTTGTTCTTCTGCTTCTCGGTCTTCCAGGTCGTCGTCGTCTCCAGGGTCGTCGTCTCCGGGGTCGTCGTCATCGGGGTGGTCTTCAGGGTCATCGTCTCCAGGGTTGTCGTCATCACGGTGGTTGTCGTCTCTGGTGTCGTCGTGATCTTAGGGGTGGTCTTCCGGGTCATCGTGTTTAGTCTCTTGAACTTGGAAATGTAGCAGAAGGTACAAGAAGGCTGAGAAAATGCCGAGAAACAGCTGATGGAACTGGAACTCGGATGGCTACCCGAAGGTCCAAGAGCCAATGGAACTACCGAGGACCAGCTGACGTTACTGGAACCCGGTTACTAAGCAGGAGGTACCCGTGCCTGAAAGCACTACCAAGGACCACCTGACGTTGGTGGAACTCGGATACCCAGAGGGAGGCACCTAAGCCAAAGCCTCTGCCCGGAACCAGCTGACGGTGCTGGAACCAGGATGGGGAGCAGAAGGTACAAGAGCAAAAGACACTGCCGAGAACCAGCTGACGGTACTGGAACCCGGATGGGTAGCCGAAGGTCCAAGAGCCAATGGAACTACCGAGGACCAGCTGACATTACTGGAACCCGGTTACTAAGCAGGAGGTACCCGTGCCTGAAAGCACTACCAAGGACCACCTGACGTTGGTGGAACTCGGATACCCAGAGGGAGGCACCTAAGCCAAAGGCTCTGCCCGGAACCAGCTGACGGTACTGGAACCAGGATGGGGACCTATTCAAGCTTGTCTTCCTAGAGCCCCAACTAGCAGTGTTGGAGCAAAGGGTCAGCAGGAGGAGGAGAGGGAGCAGAGTGTAGGCCGAAGCCTGCACTGGCGGCAGCTTTGGGTCTGTTGTGTCTGCGTGGCAGTTGCAGGACACGTTGCCGGCTGCACAGCAGGGGAACAGCTGGCGGTGCTGAACCCCACTGACATATTGGAGAGGTGTTTGGCTCTGTGCAGCCAGCACATCTGGGCCCCAACTGGCGGTGTTAGAGCCCAGGGTCAGCAGGAGGAGGAGAGGGAGCGGAGTGTAGGCCGAAGCCTAATTGAACCAATTTCAAAGGTAATCTTAAACCCCCCCTCAGGTGTTCCAAACTAGAAGAGCCACAGCTTATGCAGCAGTAGTGCTGCACAAGTCAAAGGTTGCTCTTTTAATTTTTCTCCTTGCACACGCTGAATGAAACACGTATAACATTTAGCCCTTTATACAGTCAAACTGTGTTGGAGGCGCGAGTTCCCTTCGTAATGAGACGCAGCACAGATGTCAAGAATCCCACCTTGGTGCTGGGTGCAGCCTCCTGAGCGTTGTTCTTTGCTGTACAGGAGTCTGCGCTGTCGTGTTATCCCTTGGCCTAGCGCTGTTAGCGCTGCCCATCTTCTGACATCATTTAATGTCGGCCGGTGCGGTTCGCGATGACCATGAATCCCAGCCCCGCAGTGTCTTAACATTGTTAAAACACTGCGGGGCTAGGATTCATGGCCTGGCGCAGTACATATGTTCGCCTCTCACACTCGGGTCCTTACACCCGCTTCAGACTGTGCGGCGTCAGCTGATCCCTTATCGCATGCCACGGCCATGAGGCCGCACAGTCTGAAGAAGGCGGAAGGAGCTGAGTGACAGCCTGGCGAAGATATGCACTGCTCATGCCCGTCAATCACACCCTCGCAGTCAAAATAAATAAGACACCGAGGGGCGTTGTGTCGGGCAGGGCGGCCGCAGAGGCGCAGCCAGCCAAACAATGATGTCAGAAGAAGGGCTGTGCTACCAAGGGGGTCGTTGCGTGTCATTACAAAAGAAAGTCACACCTCAGGGACGTTTTAATGGTCTCAGGGGACACATTGTAGACGTGTTCTGTTCCACGGGTGCAAGGAGAATAAGTTTATGAGCCACCTTGCACACATGCAGCATTACTGCTGTACAAGGTGGCTGTAAAACATACAAACACCTGGGGGTGGGGCGACAGGATCCCTTCAATTTCAGTTCTTGTGTCTGCGTGGCTTTTGCAGGACACGATGCCGGCTACACAGCAGGGGAACAGCTGGTGGTGCTGAACCCCACTGACACATTGGCTGGTGTATTTCTCTGTGCAGCTAGCAGTACCGGGCACCAACTGGCGTTGTTAGAGCCCAGGGTCAGCAGGAGGAGCAGGGGGAGCAGAGTGTAGGCCGAAGCCTGCACTGGCGGCAGCTTTGAGTCTGTTGTGTCTGCGTGGCTGTTGCAGGACACATTGCCGGCTACACAGCAGGGGAACAGCTGGCGGTGCTGAACCCCACTGACACATTGGCGAGGTGTTTTTCTCTGTGCAGCCAGCACTTCCGGACAGCAACTAGCGGTGTTGGAGCCCGGGCTCTGCAGGTGGAGCAGAGTGTAGGCCACAGCCTGCACTGGAGCAAGTTGAAAGGGAACCTTTAACCCCCCCCCCAGGCGTTTGTAGCTGAAAGAGCCATCTTGTACATCACTAATGCTGGAAAAGGTAAACTTAGCTCTTTTAATTATGGTCCTTGCACATGCTGAACCTAACACTTTTGAAATGTGTCCCCTCACACGGTTAAACCGTCCGGTCAGTGGAACTTTCCTTTGTCATGTGACGCAGCACAGCCGTCATTCTTACCCCCTTGGCGCCGTGCGCCTCCTCCTCAGCGTTGTTTGAATCTGTCCCGGAGTCTGCGCTGTTATGTTATCCCTTGGCCAGGCACCCTTAGCGCTGCCCATCTTCTGACATCATTTGGTGTCAGGCTGGCTGCGCCTGTGCGGCCGCGGTGGAGGAAATCCCGCCTCGCTGTGTCATCTAATGTAATCACTCTGCGGACCTGTGATCCATGGGCATGAGCAGTGCATATCCTCGCCTCTCACTCCCCTCCCTACGGCTTCTTCAGACTGTGTGGCATCACGGCCGTGGCATGCTATTAGGGATCAGCTGACAGCGCACAGTCTGAAGAAGGCGTAGGGAGATGAGTGAGAGGCAGAGGTTTAGATATGCACTGCTAATGTCCATGGATCACAGGTCCGCAGTGGGATTAAATCAGAAGACACTACGAGGCGGGATCTCGTCCAGCGCGGCCGCACAGGCGCAGCCATCCTGACACCAAATGATGTCAGAAGACGGGCAGCGGTAAGTGTGCCTGGCCAAGGGATAACATAACAGCGCAGACTCCGGGACAGATTCAAACAACGCTGAGGAGGAGGCGCACGGCGCCAAGGGGGTAAGAATGATGGCTGTGCTGCGTCACATGAGAAAGGAAAGTTCCACCGACCGGACGGTTTAACCGTGTGAGGGGACACATTTCAAAAGTGTTAGGTTCAGCATGTGCAAGGAGCACCACGAAAAGAGGCACTTTTTCCCTTTGCATCATTACCGCTGCACAAGGTGTCTCCTTCAGTAACAAACGCCTTGGGGGGGAGGGGACAGGTTCCCTTAAATTTAACTTGTTGTGCCTGCGTGGCGGTCGCAGGACACGTTGCCGTATACACAGCAGGGGAGCAGCAGGCATTACTGATCCCCACTAACACATTGGCGAGGTGTTTGGGACTGTGCGGACAGCACTTCTGGATGGCAACTAGCGGTGTTGGAGCCCAGGGACAGGAGGAGGAGGAGGAGGTGGAGGAGATAGGAGGGATTGCCACACACACAGCTGGGGAACAGCTGACGTTACTGAACCCCAATAACAGAGGAGGGACTGTTGGGACTGTGCGGACAGCACTTCTGGACGGCAACTAGCGGTGTTGGAGCCCAGGGACAGGAGGAGGTGGAGGAGGTGGAGGAGATAGGAGGGATTGCCACACACACAGATGGGGAACAGCTGACGTTACTGAACCCCAATAACAGAGGAGGGACTGTTGGGACTGTGCGGACAGCACTTCTGGACGGCAACTAGCGGTGTTGGAGCCCAGGGACAGGAGGAGGAGGAGGAGGTGGAGGAGATAGGAGGGATTGCCACACACACAGCTGACGTTATTGAACCCCAATAACAGAGGAGGGACTGTTGGGACTGTGCGGACAGCACTTCTGGACGGCAACTAGCGGTGTTGGAGCCCAGGGACAGGAGGAGGTGGAGGAGGTGGAGGAGATAGGAGGGATTGCCACACACACAGCTGGGGAACAGCTAACGTTACTGAACCCCAATAACAGAGGAGGGACTGTTGGGACTGTGCGGACAGCACTTCTGGATGGCAACTAGCGGTGTTGGAGCCCAGGGACAGGAGGAGGAGGAGGAGGTGGAGGAGATAGGAGGAATTGCCACACACACAGCTGGGGAACAGCTGACGTTACTGAACCCCAATAACAGAGGAGGGACTGTTGGGACTGTGCGGACAGCACTTCTGGACGGCAACTAGCGGTGTTGGAGCCCAGGGACAGGAGGAGGTGGAGGAGGTGGAGGAGATAGGAGGGATTGCCACACACACAGCTGGGGAACAGCTGACATTACTGAACCCCAATAACAGAGGAGGGACTGTTGGGACTGTGCGGACAGCACTTCTGGACGGCAACTAGCGGTGTTGGAGCCCAGGGACAGGAGGAGGAGGAGGAGGTGGAGGAGATAGGAGGGATTGCCACACACACAGCTGGGGAACAGCTGACGTTACTGAACCCCAATAACAGAGGAGGGACTGTTGGGACTGTGCGGACAGCACTTCTGGACGGCAACTAGTGGTGTTGGAGCCCAGGGACAGGAGGAGGTGGAGGAGGTGGAGGAGATAGGAGGGATTGCCACACACACAGCTGGGGAACAGCTGACGTTACTGAACCCCAATAACAGAGGAGGGACTGTTGGGACTGTGCGGACAGCACTTCTGGACGGCAACTAGCGGTGTTGGAGCCCAGGGACAGGAGGAGGAGGAGGAGGTGGAGGAGATAGGAGGGATTGCCACACACACAGCTGGGGAACAGCTGACGTTACTGAACCCCAATAACAGAGGAGGGACTGTTGGGACTGTGCGGACAGCACTTCTGGACGGCAAGTAGCGGTGTTGGAGCCCAGGGACAGGAGGAGGAGGAGGAGCTGGAGGAGATAGGAGGGATTGCCACACACACAGCTGGGGAACAGCTGACGTTACTGAACCCCAATAAAAGAGGAGGGACTGTTGGGACTGTGCGGACAGCACTTCTGGATGGCAACTAGCGGTGTTGGAGCCCAGGGACAGGAGGAGGTGGAGGAGGTGTAGGAGATAGGAGGGATTGCCACACACACAGCTGGGGAACAGCTGACGTTACTGAACCCCAATAACAGAGGAGGGACTGTTGGGACTGTGCGGACAGCACTTCTGGATGGCAACTAGCGGTGTTGGAGCCCAGGGACAGGAGGAGGAGGAGGAGGTGGAGGAGATAGGAGGGATTGCCACACACACAGCTGGGGAACAGCTGACGTTACTGAACCCCAATAACAGAGGAGGGACTGTTGGGACTGTGCGGACAGCACTTCTGGACGGCAACTAGCGGTGTTGGAGCCCAGGGACAGGAGGAGGTGGAGGAGGTGGAGGAGATAGGAGGGATTGCCACACACACAGCTGGGGAACTGCTGACGTTACTGAACCCCAATAACAGAGGAGGGACTGTTGGGACTGTGCGGACAGCACTTCTGGACGGCAACTAGCGGTGTTGGAGCCCAGGGACAGGAGGAGGAGGAGGAGGTGGAGGAGATAGGAGGGATTGCCACACACACAGCTGGGGAACAGCTGACGTTACTGAACCCCAATAACAGAGGAGGGACTGTTGGGACTGTGCGGACAGCACTTCTGGACGACAACTAGCGGTGTTGGAGCCCAGGGACAGGAGGAGGTGGAGGAGGTGGAGGAGATAGGAGGGATTGCCACACACACAGCTGGGGAACAGCTAACGTTACTGAACCCCAATAACAGAGGAGGGACTGTTGGGACTGTGCGGACAGCACTTCTGGATGGCAACTAGCGGTGTTGGAGCCCAGGGACAGGAGGAGGAGGAGGAGGTGCAGGAGATAGGAGGGATTGCCACACACACAGCTGGGGAACAGCTGACGTTACTGAACCCCAATAACAGAGGAGGGACTGTTGGGACTGTGCGGACAGCACTTCTGGACGGCAACTAGCGGTGTTGGAGCCCAGGGACAGGAGGAGGTGGAGGAGGTGGAGGAGATAGGAGGGATTGCCACACACACAGCTGGGGGACAGCTGACGTTACTGAACCCCAATAACAGAGGAGGGACTGTTGGGACTGTGCGGACAGCACTTCTGGACGGCAACTAGCGGTGTTGGAGCCCAGGGACAGGAGGAGGAGGAGGAGGAGGTGGAGGAGATAGGAGGGATTGCCACACACACAGCTGGGGAACAGCTGACATTACTGAACCCCAATAACAGAGGAGGGACTGTTGGGACTGTGCGGACAGCACTTCTGGACGGCAACTAGCGGTGTTGGAGCCCAGGGACAGGAGGAGGTGGAGGAGGCGGAGGAGATAGGAGGTATTGCCACACACACAGCTGGGGAACAGCTGACGTTACTGAACCCCAATAACAGAGGAGGGACTGTTGGGACTGTGCGAACAGCACTTCTGGACGGCAACTAGCGGTGTTGGAGCCCAGGGACAGGAGGAGGAGGAGGAGGTGGAGGAGATAGGAGGGATTGCCACACACACAGCTGGGGAACAGCTGACGTTACTGAACCCCAATAACAGAGGAGGGACTGTTGGGACTGTGCGGACAGCACTTCTGGACAGAAACTAGCGGTGTTGGAGCCCAGGGACAGGAGGAGGAGGAGGAGGTGGAGGAGATAGGAGGGATTGCCACACACACAGCTGGGGAACAGCTGACGTTACTGAACCCCAATAACAGAGGAGGGACTGTTGGGACTGTGCGGACAGCACTTCTGGACGGCAACTAGCGGTGTTGGAGCCCAGGGACAGGAGGAGGTGGAGGAGGTGGAGGAGATAGGAGGGATTGCCACACACACAGCTGGGGAACAGCTGACGTTACTGAACCCCAATAACAGAGGAGGGACTGTTGGGACTGTGCGGACAGCACTTCTGGACGGCAACTAGCGGTGTTGGAGCCCAGGGACAGGAGGAGGAGGAGGAGGTGGAGGAGATAGGAGGGATTGCCACACACACAGCTGGGGAACAGCTGACGTTACTGAACCCCAATAACAGAGGAGGGACTGTTGGGACTGTGCGGACAGCACTTCTGGACGGCAACTAGCGGTGTTGGAGCCCAGGGACAGGAGGAGGAGGAGGAGGTGGAGGAGATAGGAGGGATTGCCACACACACAGCTGGGGAACAGCTGACGTTACTGAACCCCAATAACAGAGGAGGGACTGTTGGGACTGTGCGGACAGCACTTCTGGACGGAAACTAGCGGTGTTGGAGCCCAGGGACAGGAGGAGGAGGAGGAGGTGGAGGAGATAGGAGGGATTGCCACACACACAGCTGGGGAACAGCTGACGTTACTGAACCCCAATAACAGAGGAGGGACTGTTGGGACTGTGCGGACAGCACTTCTGGACGGCAACTAGCGGTGTTGGAGCCCAGGGACAGGAGGAGGTGGAGGAGGTGGAGGAGATAGGAGGGATTGCCACACACACAGCTGGGGAACAGCTGACGTTACTGAACCCCAATAACAGAGGAGGGACTGTTGGGACTGTGCGGACAGCACTTCTGGACGGCAACTAGCGGTGTTGGAGCCCAGGGACAGGAGGAGGAGGAGGAGGTGGAGGAGATAGGAGGGATTGCCACACACACAGCTGGGGAACAGCTGACGTTACTGAACCCCAATAACAGAGGAGGGACTGTTGGGACTGTGCGGACAGCACTTCTGGACGGAAACTAGCGGTGTTGGAGCCCAGGGACAGGAGGAGGAGGAGGAGGTGGAGGAGATAGGAGGGATTGCCACACACACAGCTGGGGAACAGCTGACGTTACTGAACCCCAATAACAGAGGAGGGACTGTTGGGACTGTGCGGACAGCACTTCTGGACGGCAACTAGCGGTGTTGGAGCCCAGGGACAGGAGGAGGTGGAGGAGGTGGAGGAGATAGGAGGGATTGCCACACACACAGCTGGGGAACAGCTGACATTACTGAACCCCAATAACAGAGGAGGGACTGTTGGGACTGTGCGGACAGCACTTCTGGACGGCAACTAGCGGTGTTGGAGCCCAGGGACAGGAGGAAAAGCAGAGGAACACAATGTAGGCCGAAGCCTGATTGGAGAAAGTCGAAAGGGAACCTTTAATCCCCCCCCAAGGCGTTTGTAGCTGAAAGAGCCAGCTTGTGCAGCACAAAAGATGCAAAAGGAAAAGGTGGCTCTTTTCATTATGCTCCTTGCAAACACAGAACTAAACACTTATAAAATGTGTTCCCTGAAACTGTGAGACCGTCCCGGAGGTGGGACTTTCCTTCGTAATATGACGCAGCACAGCCGTCATTCTTACCCCCCCGGCGCCGTGCCACGGCTCCTCAGCGTTGTTTGATTCCGTCCCGGAGCCTGCGCTGTTATGTTATCCCTTGGCGAGGCACACTTAGCGCTGCCCATCTTCTGACATCATTTGGTGTCAGGCTGGCTGCGCCTGTGCGGACGCGCTGGCCGAGAGCCCGCCTCGCAGTGTCGTCTAATGTAATCCCACCGCGGGCCTGGGATCCATGGCCATGCGCAGTTCATATCCTCGCCTCTTCCTCCCCTCCCTACGGCTTCTTAAGACTGTGCGGTGTCATGGCCGTGGCATGCTATTAGGGACCAGCTGACACCGCACAGTCTGAAAAAGCCGTAGGGAGATGAGTGAGAGGTGGAGGTTCAGATATGCACTGCGCATGTCCATGGATCTCAGGCCCCCAGTGGGATTAAATCAGAAGACACTGCGAGGCGGGCTCTCGGCCAGCGCGGCCGCACAGGCGCAGCCATCCTGACACCAAATGATGTCAGAAGACGGGCAGCGCTAAGTGTGCCTGGCCAAGGGATAACATAACAGCGCAGGCTCCGGGACGGAATCAAACAACGCTGAGGAGCCGGGGCACGGCGCCAAGGGGGTAGGAATGACGGCTGTGCTGCGTCATATTACGAAGGAAAGTCCCACCTCCGGGACGGTTTTACGGTATCAGTGGACACATTTTATAAGTGTTAAGTTCTGCGTGTGCAAGGAGCTAAACAAAAATAGCTACCTTTTCCTTGTGCAGCATTACTGCTGCACAAGGTGGCTCTTTCAGTAACAAACGCCTTGGGGGGGGGGGACAGATTCCCTTACATTTCAGTTGTTGTGTCAGCGTGGCGGTCGCAGGACACATTGCCGGCTACACAGCTGGGGATCAGCTGACGTTACTGAAACCCAATAACACTGGGTCGTATGTTTTGACTGTGCAGACGGCACTTCTGAGCCTCAACTGGCGGTGTTGGAGCCCAGGAATTTAAGTTCAGGTGGTAGAAAGATGAACACAACAGGAGACCTGGATAACGTATACAGTGACCTAATTATTTAATCAGGAAGAGGAGTGGCAAATTCCTGCGAGATCCAGGCGTTGTTCATTTTCAGGAAAGTAAGCCGGCCAACGTTATCGGAGGATAGTCGCATGCGACGGTCAGTTAGTACACCACCTGCAGCACTAAAGACACGTTCCGATAATACACTAGCCGCAGGGCAAGCCAGCACCTCCAATGCATACTGGCTTAGCTCTGGCCATGTATCCAGCTTTGAGACCCAAAACTTGAAAGCGGAAGAGCCGTCTGGGAGTACAGCAAGAGGGCAAGACATGTAGTCTGTCACCATCTGACGGAACCGTTGCCTCCTGCTGACTGGAGCCGTCTGTGATGGTGTAGACTTTTGTGGCGGGCACAGAAAACTGTGCCACAGTTCGGCCATACTGGTCTTGCCTTGGGCAGAGGCACTGCTTCTGCTCCCTCTTTGTGCAGAGCCGCCACCACTGCCTGGATGCACTGAGCTGCTTTGTAATGCACTAGCAGCACTTCTCTCACTTGGAATGGAGAAGATGATGGAATTCACCAGTGTGTCTTGGTACTCCCGCATTTTTCACTCCCGGTTCAACGGTGTGATGAGGCTTTCTACGTTGTGCCGGTAGCGAGGATCGAGGAGGGTGAACACCCAATAATCAGAAATGTTGAGAATGTGGGCGATGCGGCGGTCGTTTCTCAGGCACTGCAGCATGTAATCCACCATGTGCTGCAGACTGCCAACTGCCCAGGAAACGCTGTCCCCTGCTGGAGGCGTGATCTCTGCCCGATCGTCATCACCCCGCCCTCGCTGTACACACTGAGTACTGGACAATTGTGTAACTCCCTCCTCTGGATGGATGTCTTCCTCCTCCATTGACTCCTCCTCATCCTCCTCACAAACTGTCCCCTGCCTACACGTTTGTGAGGAACCACGTGGTGCTGACTGTCCAGAAGATGATGGAAATGGTGAATCCTCATCCTCCACCTCTTCCACAACATCATCCCTTAGCGCTTGCAGTGATTTTTCAAGCAGGCAGATAAGGGGGACAGTCATGCTGACTAGTGCATCATCTGCACTCGCCATCCGCGTGGAATAATCGAAGGGACGCAAAACCTGGCAGACGTCCTTCATAGTGGCCCACTCTGTGGTTGTGAAGTCTGAACGGCGCGGAGTGCGACTTCTTTGCGACTGATGCAGCTGGTACTCCATTACAGCTTGCTGCTGCTCACACAACCGCTCCAACATATGTAACGTGGAATTCCACCTGGTAGGTAGGTCACATATGATGCGATGTTCCGGCAAGTGGTGTCGGCGCTGCAGAGCCGCAATGCGCGCTTTTGCCATGCTGGAACGCCGCAAGTGAGCACACTCTAGGCGGACCTTGTGCAGCAGTGCATCAAGATCCGGATAGTCCCTCAAAAAACTCTGCACGACCAAATTGAGCACATGTGCCAGACATGGGATGTGAGTGAGGTTGCCGAGGCCCAGAGCTGCCACCAGATTTCGGCCATTATCACACACTACCATGCCTGGCTGGAGATTCGCTGGCACAAACCACACATCGCTCTCCTGCTTGATGGCATTCCAGAGCTCCTGCGCTGTGTGGCTTCGATTCCCCAAAGAAATTAATTTCAAGACGGCCTGTTGACGTTTGGCCACGGCTGTGTCCATGTCGGTCGTAACAGGTAAACGTTCATCACGGGTCCATGTGGAGGTGGACTGTGACGGCTCCTGCAGCGATGATTCTGAGGAACTGGTGTAAGAGGAGGAGTCAATGCGTACAGAATGGATTCCTGCAATCCTTGGAGTGGGCAGGACACGTCCTGCGCCACTCGCACGGTCTGTACCCGGCTCAACGACATTAACCCAATGGGCAGTGAGGGAAAGGTATCGGCCCTGTCCATGTTGACTGGTCCACGCATCGGTGGTGAGGTGGACCTTGCTACTGATGGCATTCAGTAGCGCGTGTTTTATGTGTCCCTCCACATGCTTGTGCAGGGCAGGGACGGCTTGCCTGCTGAAGTAAAAGCGGCTGGGCACATTGTACTGTGGGACTGCCAATGACATCAAGTCACGGAAGCTGTCAGTCTCCACCAGTCTGAATGACAGCATTTCCAGTGACAGAAGTTTGGCAATGCCTGCAGTCAGAGCCTGTGCTCGTGGGTGGTTTGACGAAAATGGCCGCCTTTTCTCCCATGCCTGTACTACCGATGGCTGTAGACTGGGCTGGGAGTGTGTGGATGACTGGGAAAGTGGTGCTGCGGGTGGAATTACAGCGGGTTTCTGGACAACAAGGCCAGAGGTTCTTCCACGGCGATCCTGGGAGGAAGCCGAACCAGCTGCGTGTGAACTGGAGGAAGAGGCAACATGAGCTGAAGAGGTGGTAGCTGCCGCTGTTGGTTGGCCTAGCTCTTCAGTGTGTTTTTCTAACTCCGCCGCGTGCCTGGTGCGCACATGTTTCCACATGTTGGAGGTATTGAGGTTGCTGACATTTCGACCTCTTTTGACTTTGTGATGACACACCTTGCATTTGACATAGCAAATGTCATCTGCAACTGTGTCAAAAAAGGACCAGGCACTGCAAGTCTTGGGAGCGCCCTTTTTGGCTTTTGGAAGAGACATGCTCCTAACGGGTGCCAAAGCGGAGGCTGCAGGATCCGCAGTCTTCCCCCTCCCTCTCCCTCTTTGGGCCGTACGGGGAATCTCTTCCTCAGAGCTGCTCCCACCACCTTCCTGTCCCTCACGCCAAGATGGGTCAAGGACCTCATCATCTACACTACCCTCTGCCCCCAACTGCTCCTCCTGGGTAGTCTCAGCAGCAGAGCACGCACCAGTAAGTGGCACCTGAGTGTCATCATCAGCTGATGCGGCCTGCGATGTGGTGACCGGAGCCACTGGCGCACCCGCCTCTTCAGAGGAAGAGAGAAAAAGCTGTTGGGCATCACTGCACCCTGCCTCTTCTTCCATTTCTCCAATGCTGCTTGGCTGGCCCCCTGTTTCCAAGCCAAGAGATTCAGAGAACAGAAGTAGAGACGGCTCCTGTCCTGGGCTCTCTGTCTGCCTGGGCAATTTGGCAGGTGGTGAAGAGACAGATGGCTGCTCTCCAGTGCTCTGTGTCTGAGAGGATGTGGCACTAATTGAAGTTGATGCATTAGCTGCCATCCATCCGACAACGGCTTCAATTTGTTCTTCACGCAGCAGCGGTGTACTGCGCTCTGCGACAAAGCTGCGCATGAATGACTGTTCCCTGGTGAAAGTGGGTGCTGATGAGTCACCGGTGCCCGCAGCAGGCACAGAATCCCCACGTCCCCTCCCTGCTCCGCGCCCACGCCCACGTGCCTTACTCACTGCCTTCTTCATCTTGGTTGACTGATAAAGATAAGCAGAAAAGTACTAACGGCTTTGTGTGCTTATTCCTGAACAACTCCTAACAGGTATAAGAAACACTAATTTTCTAAAGTGTGGACTAGACTTTAATATGAGCTAATGTGGCCTACACAAATGTAAAGTGGTGTCACTGGTGTGTTTGGTGAACTTTATTATTTATTTATTTTTTTGGGGCTGAACTGACAACAGAGAGAGCTGCAGTCACACGGAGACCGTGCAGACAGCCGTAAACGACGCTGCAAGGCCCAAAAACCCTCCTCTACGTTATCCTATGTAGTGTTTTTCCACAAGTTAGCTGGAGACGGGTGGAAAGACACTAATAGGAATTTTTTGAAAAAATGTGCAGCAGCCTGCACTAGTTAAAACAAAAGGAAAATTGATTTTGCGGTATGACGCAGTGAAGAACCCTGAGCTGGAGACAACCAGGCTATGGCTGCTCACAGACTACAGGGTGAGCTGCAGTCACACGGAGACCGTGCAGACAGCCGTAAACGGCGCTGCAAGGCCCAAAAACCCTCCTCTACGTTATCCTATGTAGTGTTTTTCCACAAATTAGCTGGAGACGGGTGGAAAGACACTAATAGGAATTTTTTGAAAAAATGTGCAGCAGCCTGCACTACTTAAAAGAAAAGGAAAATTGATTTTACGGTATGACGCAGTGAAGAACCCTGAGCTGGAGACAACCAGGCTATGGCTGCTCACAGACTACAGGGCGAGCTGCAGTCACACGGAGACCATGCAGACAGCCGTAAACGGAGCTGCAAGGCCCAAAAACCCTCCTCTACATTATCCTATGTAGTGTTTTTCCACAAATTAGCTGGAGACGGGTGGAAAGACACTAATAGGAATTTTTTGAAAAAATGTGCAGCAGCCTGCACTACTTAAAAGAAAAGGAAAATTGATTTTACGGTATGACGCAGTGAAGAACCCTGAGCTGGAGACAACCAGGCTATGGCTGCTCACAGACTACAGGGCGAGCTGCAGTCACACGGAGACCGTGCAGACAGCCGTAAACGGCGCTGCAAGGCCCAAAAACCCTCCTCTACGTTATCCTATGTAGTGTTTTTCCACAAATTAGCTGGAGACGGGTGGAAAGACACTAATAGGAATTTTTTGAAAAAATGTGCAGCAGCCTGCACTACTTAAAAGAAAAGGAAAATTTATTTTACGGTATGACGCAGTGAAGAACCCTGAGCTGGAGACAACCAGGCTATGGCTGCTCACAGACTACAGGGCGAGCTGCAGTCACACGGAGACCGTGCAGACAGCCGTAAACGGCGCTGCAAGGCCCAAAAACCCTCCTCTACGTTATCTTATGTAGTGTTTTTCCACAAATTAGCTGGAGACGGGTGGAAAGACACTAATAGGATTTTTTTGAAAAAATTAGCAGCAGACTACACTACTTGGAAAAAAAAAGAAAAAAAAGAACAGTATGAGGCAATGAACCACCCTCCCTGAACTGAATACAACCAGCTATGGATGGCCTATGTGGCTGCACTCAGACTAGAGAGTGGGCTGCACTCACACACACACACACACAGACCTTGCAGATCGCTGTGAAAACAGCGCTACAAGGCAAAAGCAAGGTGATTAGTAGGTGAACACAGCGGTTGCTAAATTAGCCTTGGAAAAGCACAAAGAAGCAAATCGCTATCTCTAAACTGGCCCTCAGTCAGCAAACAGCGTCCTGTCACTAACTGAATTCACAGCAGAGTGAGCGCAAAATAGCGCCAGCGACTTTTAAACTGCATCATGACATCATTTCAGCAGCCAATCACAGCCTTGCCAGTAGTTTCAGGCCCTCCATGCTGAACAGGATGTGCCCACACTTGGAATCAGTCTCATTGGCTGATTTCGTACAAAGTTGTGCAGTTTGAATCCTGGGAACTTCCGATTCCGGTATCCGATACGCGGCAAGTATCGGATCTCGGTATCGGAATTCCGATACCGCTAAGTATCGGCCGATACCCGATACTTGCGGTATCGGAATGCTCAACACTATTCATCATACAATAACCCAAGCACCTGAAAAAAGGTGTCTACATTAAGCAAGGTCGGATTCCCAGATTCCAGGGAAAATGCCCAATCCTGCGGGTCGCCACGCAGCAGAGAAATGACAATTTTTACCTGCTGGATGGGATCACCAGAGGAACGGGGCTTCAGAGCAAAAAACAGTTTACAGTTATTTTTAAAGCTCCAAAATTTGGACCTGTCCCCAAACAACAGATCGGGGGTAGGAATTCTAGGCTCTAAAACAGGAGTCTGCACGATATAATCAGAAATACCCTGCACTCTAGCAGCAAGTTGATCCTCCCGAGAATCAAGTCCCTGAACATCCATGTCAGCGCCTAACTCCTGAGCCACCCAGAGGTGAAGAGGGAAAAAAAAACACAACAGAGTACAGAAAAAAAAATGGCTCAGCACTTTCTTTCCCTTCTTTTGAGATGCGGTTAACTCATTGTTGGCCAGTTGTACTGTTATGATCTGGTGGCCTATGAGCAGCATGGACGAGCTCTGGAGTAGGTGGCCTCTATACTGACCGCAGACCCTGAACCTAACACCGCAACTAGAAGTAGCCGTGGGATGTTCCTGTCACTCCCTGGACACCTCGTCACAGCCGGAGAACTAATTACCCCTAAAGAAAGAAACAGGAAAACTATCTTGCCTCAGAGAAAATCCCCAAAGGAAAGACAGCCCCCCACAAATATTGACTGTGATAGGAGAGGGAAATTACAAACGCAGACTGAAAACAGAATTTAGCAAAGGAGGCCATGCTACCTAGAAAGAAAAGACAGGACAGAGTACTGTGCGGTCAGTATTAAAATACTACAAAAATCCACCACAGAGAATACAAAAATCTCCACACCTAACTAAAGGCATGGAGGGTAACTCTGCGACTCCAGAGCTTCCAGCTTGGCTAAATAAATCCTTACACAGACAAAGCTGGACAAGAAAAAACATAGCAATTCACTGAACTATAAAGTCCACCGCATGTAGACTGCAAAAACAAGGCCAGGACTTATCTTAGATGATTTGGACAATCCAGCAGGAGAAACCAAGCAGAGATGTGAATCCTCCAGAAAAACAATGGACAACTGGCACTCACTAAAGGGTGAAGCCAGACTAAATAGCCCCGTCCAAAGTGGAAGCACCTGATGACTGCTGTGAAGGACAAACAGCAGCACTACCACTTATAACCACCGGAGGGAGCCCAAGAGCAGAACCCACAACAGAATTCACAACAGTCCCCTGATTTGAACATTATTGAAAATCTGTGGCAAAACCTCAAAATAGTAGTAAATACAAAATGACCCAGGAATCTCACAGAACTGTAAGAATTTTCCAATGAAGTATGAATTAAATTCCCTTAAAGAAGATTTGAAAGTCTCTTGTCTGGCTACAAAAAATCTATTACTACTTTCAAAAAGGGGTCTTAGTAAATGCTAACCACTCAGGGTACCCAAACTATTGCATAGGCGCATTTTCCTTTTTGCAATTTTTAAAATGTAAAAGATTAAAATATATACAGTTGTGTGAAAAAGTGTTTGCCCCTTTCCTATTCTTTAGCATGTTTGACCACCAAACAAATGTAAATATTAGGCAAAGATAACACAAGTAAACACAAATACAATTTTTAATACAATGCAATACAGCTGTTCTGTAGGTGATGAAATTAATCCTAAGGTGTAATGAAGCCCGAAAGCCCCCAATGCACTAGGTTAACGTTGGCCAAACATACTGATATTGGCAGGCTCAGTTAACAGTCCAATGTACCGTATTTGGGGCCACAGGATGGCAGGTGAAATAAGGATCCGGCTTGTCTTCTTTTGCATTGCTTATCCTGTTGCTCTTGGTGAGACAAGCAGCTGCCACTGCTGTGCATAGAGGAGTTGGAAGAGGTAGGACAAATGATGGTTCCAAACAGCGCTCTGTATGTATGAGGCCAAGGAAGGCTACACCATAAGCTTCATTTAATCATCTACTCTATGGCTACCTTGATGGTCCATTATATCTCACAACTTCATTATCATCTTATCTATGAACATTCTCATAAGTCTGTGGGACGTCATCAGGTTGCTCTCTGTGGTAGTTTACCCAGAGATCAATGCCTTTAGTGAAGACTGTTGATTGTTGAAGGAACATGCCATCATTTATTATAAGTTTTTTGTTAGTTATATATAATGTTATTTTTTGGATGTTTTAACAAAAGTACAGTAATTTTCCATATATTTCCACATGAGTGGTGTATTATGGCTTCAGAAACTCAGAAGGCAGGGGTGGGGAACCTCAAGCCCCTGGGCCATTTACGGCCCTCGATGACCTTTTATCAGGCCCCCAGAAAGATTCTCAGGGACCACATTCTTGAGCAAGGAGGTGTATTTTGATTGCCACCAGCTCATAAATTTCTTCTTGCTCTGTTACCACACACATGCAGTGTTCACTATTGACCACTGAAGGGCATGCAATGAAAGATTACGTCCTGACACCAGTGTCAGGCTGTACTTTGCGGGCAGAATTTATACAGCCCCCAAAGGATGGTATAAATATCCAAATGGCCCTTGGTAAAAAAAAGATTCCCCACCCCTGTCATAAGGTGTAGTGCCATTACTGTTGTGAAATTGGATTCTGGGCTCCCCCGGTGGCCACTGGTGGAATTGAACTTGTGTTCATCATCCTCTCTGTTCACCTGTTCCCATCAGGATGTGGGAGTCTCTATATAACCTTGCTCCTCTGTCAGTTTCATGCCGGTCAACAATGTAATCAGAAGCCTTTCTTTGCATGTTCCTGCTACTAGACAACTCCCAGCTAAGTTGGACTTTCGTCCTTGTTTGTTTTTGCATTTTGTTCCAGTTCACAGCTGCTGTTTCGTTACTGTGTCTGGAAAGCTCTTGTGATCTGAAATTGCCACTCTGGTGTTATGAGTTAATACTAGAGTCTTAAAGTAATTTCTGGATGGTGTTTTGATAGGGTTTTCAGCTGACCATGAAAGTGCCCTTTCTGTCTTCCTGCTATCTAGTAAGCGGACCTCGATTTTGCGAAACCTATTTTCATACTACGTTTGTCATTTCATCTAAAATCACCGCCAATATATGTGGGGGCCTCTGTCTGCCTTTTGGGGAAATTTCTCTAGAGGTGAGCCAGGACTGTATTTTCCTCTGCTAGGATTAGTTAGTCCTCCGGCTGGCGCTGGGCGTCTAGGGATAAAACGCAGGCTACGCTACCCGGCTACTGTTAATTGTGCGGCAGGTTTAGTTCATGGTCAGTTTAGATTCCATCTTCCAAGAGCTAGTTCTTATATATGCTGGGCTATGTTCTCTAGCCATTGAGAATCATGACAGTTTGACCGGCCAAAAAGGGTTAAATTATTGGCTGAGAAAGGAGAGAAAAAAGAAGTCTGCTGAAAAATTTTTTTTTTTTTCTCTAGTTCTGAGTGTGCTCATAATTGAATCACTTGCTAGTCTGCCTATACTGCAGCCTTCCTCTCTTTCTCTCCTTCTAATCCTTGAATGGCTCTGTGTTCACCTGTTTGAAATGGATCTTCAGAGTGTAGCTACAGGTTTGAATAATCTCGCCACGAAGGTACAAAATTTGCAAGATTTTGTTGTTCATGCACCTATGTCTGAACCTAGAATTCCTTTGCCTGAATTTTTTTCAGGGAATAGATCTTGCTTTCAAAATTTTAAAAATAATTGCAAATTGTTTTTGTCCCTGAAGTCTCGCTCTGCCGGAGATCCTGCACAGCAGGTCAGGATTGTAATTTCCTTGCTCCGGGGCGACCCTCAAGATTGGGCTTTTGCATTGACACCAGGGGATCCTGCGTTGCTCAATGTGGATGCGTTTTTTCTGGCCTTGGGGTTGCTTTATGAGGAACCTCATTTAGAGCTTCAGGCGGAAAAAGCTTTGATGTCCCTATCTCAGGGGCAAGATGAAGCTGAAATATACTGCCAGAAATTCCGTAAATGGGCTGTGCTTACTCAGTGGAATGAGTGCGCCCTGGCGGCGATTTTCAGAGAAGGTCTCTCTGATGCCATTAAGGATGTTATGGTGGGGTTCCCTGTGCCTGCGGGTCTGAATGAGTCCATGACAATGGCTATTCAGATCGATAGGCGTCTGCGGGAGCGCAAACCTGTGCACCATTTGGCGGTGTCTACTGAGAAGACGCCAGAAAATATGCAATGTGATAGAATTCTGTCCAGAAGCGAGCGGCAGAATTTTAGACGAAAAAATGGGTTGTGCTTCTATTGTGGTGATTCAACTCATGTTATATCAGCATGCTCTAAGCGTACTAAGAAGCTTGACAAGTCTGTTTCAATTAGCACTTTACAGTCTAAGTTTATTCTATCTGTGACCCTGATTTGTTCTTTATCATCTATTACCGCGGACGCCTATGTCGACTCTGGCGCCGCTTTGAGTCTTATGGATTGGTCCTTTGCCAAACGCTGTGGGTATGATTTGGAGCCTTTGGAATCTCCTATACCTCTGAAGGGGATTGACTCCACCCCATTGGCTAGTAATAAACCACAATACTGGACACAAGTAACTATGCGTATTAATCCGGATCACCAGGAGATTATTCGCTTTCTGGTGCTGTATAATCTACATGATGTTTTGGTGCTAGGATTGCCATGGCTGCAATCTCATAACCCAGTCCTCGACTGGAAAGCTATGTCTGTGTTAAGCTGGGGATGTAAAGGGACTCATGGGGACGTACCTTTGGTTTCCATTTCATCATCTATTCCCTCTGAGATTCCTGAATTCTTGTCTGACTATCGTGACGTTTTTGAAGAACCCAAGCTTGGTTCACTACCTCCGCACCGGGAGTGCGATTGTGCCATAGATTTGATTCCTGGTAGTAAATACCCTAAGGGTCGTTTATTTAATCTGTCTGTGCCTGAACACGCTGCTATGCGAGAATATATAAAGGAGTCCTTGGAAAAGGGACATATTCGTCCTTCGTCATCTCCCTTAGGAGCCGGTTTTTTCTTTGTGTCTAAGAAAGATGGCTCTTTGAGGCCGTGTATTGATTATCGGCTTTTGAATAAAATCACGGTTAAATATCAATATCCGTTACCACTGCTGACTGATTTGTTTGCTCGTATAAAGGGGGCCAAGTGGTTCTCTAAGATTGATCTCCGTGGGGCGTATAATTTGGTGCGAATCAAGCAGGGGGATGAGTGGAAAACCGCATTTAATACGCCCGAGGGTCACTTTGAGTATTTGGTGATGCCTTTTGGTCTTTCAAATGCCCCTTCAGTCTTCCAGTCCTTTATGCATGACATTTTCCGCGATTATTTGGATAAATTTATGATTGTGTATCTGGATGATATTCTGATTTTTTCGGATGACTGGGACTCTCATGTCCAGCAGGTCAGGAGGGTTTTTCAGGTTTTGCGGTCTAATTCCTTGTGTGTGAAGGGTTCTAAGTGCGTTTTTGGGGTTCAAAAGATTTCCTTCTTGGGATACATTTTTTCCCCCTCTTCCATCGAGATGGATCCTGTCAAGGTTCAGGCTATTTGTGATTGGACGCAACCCTCTTCTCTTAAGAGTCTTCAGAAATTTTTGGGCTTTGCTAACTTTTATCGTCGATTTATTGCTGGTTTTTCTGATGTTGTTAAACCATTGAGTGATTTGACTAAGAAGGGTGCTGATGTTGCTGATTGGTCCCCTGATGCTGTGGAGGCCTTTCGGGAGCTTAAGCGCCGCTTTTCTTCCGCCCCTGTGTTGCGTCAGCCTGATGTTGCTCTTCCTTTTCAGGTTGAGGTCGACGCTTCTGAAATCGGAGCTGGGGCGGTGTTGTCGCAGAGAAGTTCCGACTGCCCTGTGATGAGACCTTGTGCTTTTTTTTCCCGTAAATTTTCGCCCGCCGAGCGGAATTATGATATTGGGAATCGGGAGCTTTTGGCCATGAAGTGGGCTTTTGAGGAGTGGCGTCACTGGCTTGAGGGGGCCAGACATCAGGTGGTGGTATTGACTGACCACAAAAATTTAATTTACCTTGAGTCTGCCAGGCGCCTGAATCCTAGACAGGCGCGCTGGTCGTTGTTTTTCTCTCGGTTTAATTTTGTGGTGTCATACCTACCGGGTTCTAAGAATGTTAAGGCGGATGCCCTTTCTAGGAGTTTTGAGCCTGACTCCCCTGGTAATTCTGAGCCCACAGGTATCCTTAAGGATGGAGTGATATTGTCTGCCGTTTCTCCAGACCTGCGGCGGGCCTTGCAGGAGTTTCAGGCGGATAGACCGGATCGTTGCCCACCTGGTAGACTGTTTGTTCCTGATGATTGGACCAGTAGAGTCATCTCTGAGGTTCATTCTTCTGCATTGGCAGGTCATCCTGGAATCTTTGGTACCAGGGATTTGGTGGCAAGGTCCTTCTGGTGGCCTTCCCTGTCACGAGATGTGCGAGGCTTTGTGCAGTCTTGTGACGTTTGTGCTCGGGCCAAGCCTTGTTGTTCTCGGGCTAGTGGATTGTTGTTGCCCTTGCCTATTCCGAAGAGGCCTTGGACGCACATCTCGATGGATTTTATTTCGGATCTGCCTGTTTCTCAGAAGATGTCTGTCATCTGGGTGGTGTGTGACCGTTTCTCTAAGATGGTCCATTTGGTTCCCTTGCCTAAGTTGCCTTCTTCTTCCGAGTTGGTTCCTCTGTTTTTTCAAAATGTTGTTCGTTTGCATGGTATTCCGGAGAATATCGTTTCTGACAGAGGGACCCAATTCGTGTCTAGATTTTGGCGGGCATTCTGTGCTAGGATGGGCATAGATTTGTCTTTTTCGTCTGCTTTCCATCCTCAGACTAATGGCCAGACCGAGCGGACTAATCAGACCTTGGAGACATATTTGAGGTGTTTTGTGTCTGCGGATCAGGATGATTGGGTTGCTTTTTTGCCATTGGCGGAGTTCGTCCTCAATAATCGGGCCAGCTCTGCCACCTTGGTGTCCCCGTTTTTCTGTAATTCGGGGTTTCATCCTCGATTTTCCTCCGGTCAGGTGGAATCTTCGGATTGTCCTGGAGTGGATGCTGTGGTGGAGAGGTTGCATCAGATTTGGGGGCAGGTAGTGGACAATTTGAAGTTGTCCCAGGAGAAGACTCAGCTTTTTGCCAACCGCCGTCGTCGTGTTGGTCCTCGGCTTTGTGTTGGGGACTTGGTGTGGTTGTCTTCTCGTTTTGTCCCTATGAGGGTTTCTTCTCCTAAGTTTAAGCCTCGGTTCATCGGCCCGTACAAGATATTGGAGATTCTTAACCCTGTGTCCTTCCGTTTGGACCTCCCTGCATCTTTTTCTATTCATAATGTTTTTCATCGGTCATTATTGCGCAGGTATGAGGTACCGGTTGTGCCTTCCGTTGAGCCTCCTGCTCCGGTGTTGGTTGAGGGTGAGTTGGAGTACGTTGTGGAAAAGATCTTAGACTCCCGTGTTTCCAGACGGAAACTCCAGTATCTGGTCAAATGGAAGGGATACGGTCAGGAGGATAATTCTTGGGTGACTGCCTCTGATGTTCATGCCTCCGATCTTGTCCGTGCCTTACATAGGGCTCATCCTGATCGCCCTGGTGGTTCTGGTGAGGGTTCGGTGCCCCCTCCTTGAGGGGGGGGTACTGTTGTGAAATTGGATTCTGGGCTCCCCCGGTGGCCACTGGTGGAATTGAACTTGTGTTCATCATCCTCTCTGTTCACCTGTTCCCATCAGGATGTGGGAGTCTCTATATAACCTTGCTCCTCTGTCAGTTTCATGCCGGTCAACAATGTAATCAGAAGCCTTTCTTTGCATGTTCCTGCTACTAGACAACTCCCAGCTAAGTTGGACTTTCGTCCTTGTTTGTTTTTGCATTTTGTTCCAGTTCACAGCTGCTGTTTTGTTACTGTGTCTGGAAAGCTCTTGTGATCTGAAATTGCCACTCTGGTGTTATGAGTTAATACTAGAGTCTTAAAGTAATTTCTGGATGGTGTTTTGATAGGGTTTTCAGCTGACCATGAAAGTGCCCTTTCTGTCTTCCTGCTATCTAGTAAGCGGACCTCGATTTTGCTAAACCTATTTTCATACTACGTTTGTCATTTCATCTAAAATCACCGCCAATATATGTGGGGGCCTCTGTCTGCCTTTTGGGGAAATTTCTCTAGAGGTGAGCCAGGACTGTATTTTCCTCTGCTAGGATTAGTTAGTCCTCCGGCTGGCGCTGGGCGTCTAGGGATAAAACGCAGGCTACGCTACCCGGCTACTGTTAATTGTGCGGCAGGTTTAGTTCATGGTCAGTTTAGATTCCATCTTCCAAGAGCTAGTTCTTATATATGCTGGGCTATGTTCTCTAGCCATTGAGAATCATGACACATTACATTCAGGTATATAACCTTGTATGATGAGTAGTAATTGTTTCCCATGTTAATGACATACAGAAGTTTACATACTTTTTAAAAAGACACATACTGTATGCATGTTTTTCTTAACATCTGACATAAAATCAGAATAAAACTTTCCCGTTTTAGGCCAATTAGGATTACCTTAGTTATTAATATTTGCCAAATGCCAGACTAATGAGAGAGAGAGAGAGAGAGAGAGAATGTTTTAAGGCATTTTTATTACAGCATTCTTAAAAGTTTACATCCACTAAGATTACTAAGCCTTTAAACCATTCCGGGCTGCCCAAATGATGATGTAAGTGTTTGGAAACTTCCGATAGGTTTATGGCAATATCTGAGTTAATTAGAGACACACCTGTGGCTGTATTTTAATGCACATCTGAAACACACTGCTTCTTTGTGCAGCATCATGGGAAAGTCTAAAGCAATCAGCCAAGATATCAGGAAGAGAATTGTGGACTTGAACAAATCTGGTTCAGCCTTGCATACAATTTCAACATACCTGAAGGTGCCTCGTTCATCTGCACAAACAATTATATGCAAGTACAAACAAGGTGGGAATGTACAGCCATCATACTGCTCAGGAAGGAGACGGGTTCTGTGTCCCAGAGATGAATGTGCTTTGGTCTCACATGTGCATATCAACGCAAGGACAAAAACAAAAGACCTTGTGAAGATGATGGTGGAAGCTTGTAAGATTGTGTCAATAACCACAGTGAAACGAGTACTGTATCAACATGGACTGAAAGCCAACTCTGCAGGAAGAAGCCATTACTCCAAAAGAATCATAAAAAGCCAGATTAATGTTTGCAAATCCGCACAGAAAAAAATACCTTAATTTTTGGAGATCTGTCCTGTGGTCTGATTGAACTAAAATTGAACTTTTTTGGGCATAATGACCATCATTATGTTTGGAATAAAAAAGGAGAAGCTTGGAAGCCTAAGAACACCATCCCAACCATGAAACACAGGGGAGCCAGCAACATGTTGCGGGGTTGATTTGCTGCAGGAGGGACTGGTGCACTTCACAAAATAGATAGCATCATGAGAAAAGAAGATTATGTGGCAATACTGAAGAAACATCTCAAGACATCAGCCAGGAAGGCAAAAATGGGTCTTCCAAATGGACAAGGACCCAAAGCATACTGCCAAAATGGTAACAAAGTGACTTAAGGATAACTATGTCAATGTTTTGGAGTGGCCATTACAAAGCCCTGATCTCAATCCTATTGAAAATTTATGGGCAAAGCTGAAAAGGCAGATGCGAGCAAGGCGACCTACAAACCTGGATCAGTTACACCAGTTTTGTCAGGAGGAATAGGCCCAAATTCCGACCAACTATTGTGAGAAGCTTGTGGAAGGATATCCCAAACATTTGACCCAAGTCATTCAGTTTAAAGGTAATGGTACGAAATAATAAAGAAATGTATGTAAACTTTTGACTTTGCTGTAAGTAATAAAAATGCCTTAAAACTTTCTCTCATTATTCTGGCATTTGGCAAATATTAATAATTATGGTAATCCTAGTTGACCTAAAATGGGAAAGGTTTATTCTGGTTTTATGTGAGATACTGAGAAAACATGCATATGTGTCTTTTTATATAGTGTATGGAAACTTCTGATTTCATCTGTATTAATATTAGGTTATCAATAAAAACATAACATTAAAGCCAATAAAGTGATATTATTGCAATTTGACCACTTTGAGATCGCACTTGTGTTGCATTTTCAGCTAAGTGTGATATTATTATGACATTTAGCAGCATAAAACATAATCCTAACTGCTCTTTAGTTAAATAAAATATTGTAATTTTCACTTTAAAAATCAGCCATTGATACAAAACATATGGCAGATTTCTATACTCTTACTCCTAGTTCCTCGTTTCATACCTTGTAATATTTGTTTGAGAGTTCATGTCTGGCGATGCAGCGGAACATCACTGGAAGTTCAAAAGGTCTTCTCCTATTCCTTAGGGCGACAGATGAGAGTATCCTCTAATATGTATACACAGGATGTTTTTTTACTGCTTCTTCTCCATTTGTGGAGGAACTGTTCTGTGGTTTTGGAAATAACATTCATGCTGTGTATAAACAAACTTTGATATTTATTTCATGCACACAGTTTGTTTGAATGCTAGCTTTCTGTAGTCAGTAAATGATGTGCTATATATCTGACTTCTATAACATATTAAACAATTTGTATAAAGGCTTACATTGCTGTACTGCAATCAGTGCTGGACCGGGGTGCCAAGGGCCCATCAGTAGCACGTACTTTGGGGCCACTGTTCAGCTACGTGCAAATATTAAATAACCCTCATTCACAAATGTAACTTTCTTCTATATAATAATACACTGGGTAGTTTATTGATTGAATGATGAGATGTTGTTGTATACTATAGGTATACTATACAGTACATAGTAGATCAAATATATTGGGCCAACTATTGCTTATGTTTAAGGCTAGTTTCACATTTGCGTCTATGTGCACATCCTATGATCTGCAACCACAAACGCATGCAAAAACGCATGCAAACACATGCATATTCATGTGTTCCCATAGATAGTAATGCGTTTTTTTAACGAACTCATCCGCATGCGCATGCCTGCGCATATTTGACGAAAATTGGCCGCCTCAAAAATTCCAACATGGTGCGTTAGCCGCGCCCCGCCACATACCGCGAAAAAACGCATGCATAAGCAAACGCGGGCGAACGCATGCTCCTGCGCCTACATTGTTAAAGATAGAAAATCAAGACGCATGCAGATGTATGCATCAGAAATGCTGTGGACACAACCGCAAATGTGAAACCGGCCAAAGAGTAAGAGGTTCACTGCTGCAAAGGGGTAACCAGGTGATTCACTCGTTCCCCTGTGGATGTCACTTCCATGTCTGAATTTACTGGTTGATAGCTGTGCCGCACTAACACCACAGTTACTGCTGGATACCGGCTGCATGTAGCAGGTTAGCTTTTAGATTGCTGAGACTAGTTGTCCCTTTCCTGTCCACCTATGTTTTGCTGCAGTGAGCTGGTATGTACAGTAAGGCTGCCGTCACACTAGCAGTATTTGGTCAGTATTTTACATCAGTATTCGTAAGCCAAAACCAGGAGTGGGTGATAAATGCAGAAGTGGTGACGTGTTTCTATTATACTTGTCCTCTATTTGTTCCACTCCTGGTTTTGGCTTACAAATACTGATGTAAAATACTGACCAAATACTGCTAGTGTGATGGCAGCCTAATTAGCCCATCTGTTGGGAGCCATGGGCGGATTTCCCTTCTATATAATCCCCAGATGCCAGTTATTAAGTTAGTTTCACCTATAACTGTGCTGTCTTAGGCTAGTTTCACATTTGCGTTGGAATCCACAGCGTTTAAACTGCATCCGCAAGTGCAGGAAAAAACACATATAAACACGTACGCAGCATTTTTTATACTCATGCTGTTAAAAAAGCGCCGCGTTTGCACGCTTTTCCATGCGTTTTTTCCTGCGTTTGCGTTTTTGGTGCGCATGGTGACAAATTTTACAGGAGAAAAATCTAGATAACCAGACACCGCCAATGTGACTACCGAGGGCGTGTATTATGGGATCTCTATATATAGACCCTAGGACTGCTGAAATCTTAACAGTGTGCTACTGTATCCTGTGTCATGATGGATCTTCACATGGAGAGCTTTTATTTCAACCTGGATTTAAGCATCAAGCTGTTTCTTGCCTGTGCATTTGCTTGGGAGCAAGACAGAAATTGTGAAAGATGGAGAAGGAGACTGCGTAGGTGTTTTTGGAGACACCCCATTACCGAACTACGTGAGAGCCGTGAAGCCTATCACACGCTGTATGGCGAGCTTAATGCCAACCCCGACAAATTCCCGGAATATACAAGGATGTCACAAGACTCTTTCCGGGATTTGCTTGATCATGTCCAAGGAGCCATATGGAGACAGGACATCCAGCTCCGTAGAGCGATTCCACCAGAGGAACGTCTGCTGGTTACATTAAGGTACGTAACAAATCTACACAAATGCCAGTGCTAATATTGGGTGTTTTGACATTTATTTTTTTGTATTTTCCTTTATGTCTTTAGCATAACAACACCATAAATAGAATTGATTGTAATTTTTTTTTTTTTCTTCCAGATTTCTGGCAACCGGAGAGAGTTTATCATCCCTCCACTTCCATATCATCCCTTGGAATTTCCACCCTGTCTGGAATAGTTGCGGACACCTGCCGGGCTTTGTGGAATGTTCTCCGGGATGAGTTTATACCCCTACCCACCGCGGACATGTGGATGGCAATTGCTGAAAAATTCTGGAGTGTGTGTGATTTCCCCAACTGTTTGGGAGCGGTGGATGGAAAGCACATCCGCATTATCAAACCAGCCAGAACAGGATCGGAGTACTTCAATTTAAAAAAATATTTTTCTGTTGTGCTCATGGCAATAGCCGATGCGGACTGTTGCTTCATCGCTGTGGACATTGGAGCTTTTGGTCGTGGCAACGATTCCCAGACTTTTAAAAACTCGGATATGGGCCGCCATTTGTATGGCAAAAATTTTAATTTTCCATGGCCACGACCTCTCCCCAACACTCAATGTCCACCGATGCCATTTGTTATGGTTGGGGATGAGGCCTTTCAGATGTGTGAAAACCTACTGAAGCCATATTCCAGTCGGGACTTGAACCACACTAAAAGGATCTTTAACTACAGACTGACCAGGGCCCGAAGAACAGTAGAGTGTACCTTTGGCATTCTAGTCTCAAAATGGCGCATTCTTACAACAGCCATTAATCTAAAAATGGAGACAGTCAATGAGGTGGTCAAAGCCTGTGTGGTTCTCCACAATTACATAATGGCTAAGGAGCAACCCAACATTGAACTGGATGAACCAGTTGGAAACCCATTGCCAGATTACCAGCATCACCCGCTGCGGTCAACTGCTGAAGTTGGCCACATGCGGGACCAATTTGCTTTTTTTTTCATTGGGTCTGTACCAGTTATTTTCTTAATTGTTAATAATATTTGTTGCTAATAAACTTTATATTTTGGTATCTTGACCGTGTGTTGTTATGGACCTGGTGGTTAGGAGCACCCGAAATGACCTGATGGTTAAAACAGAAAACCTGGGACAAGCTCTGAGGAGGTGGTAACTCGACTGACCGCAATCCCTAATCCTATCACACACACTAGAAATAGCCGTGAAGCGTGCCTAACTCTCCCTAGATGCCTCTTCACAGTCTAAGAGCTAACTACCCCTAAAGATAGAAATAGCAGCCTACCTTGCCTCAGAGAAATTCCCCAAAGTAAACGTAGCCCCCCACAAATATTGACTGTGAGTTAAGAGGGAATTGACAAACACAGGAATGAAACAGATTTTAGGAAAGGAGGCCGAATCTTCTCTAGATAGACAGAGGATAGGAAAGGGAACTGTGCGGTCAGTATTAAAAACTACAAAAAACCACGCAGAGTGTGCAAAAAGACCTCCACACCGACTCATGGTGTGGAGGCGCAGCTCTGCACCCCCAGAGCTTCCAGCTAGCAAGGAAATATCATAATAGCAAGCTGGACTAGAAACATAGCATGTACTGAGAAATGTATTCAAAAACCAATGAACAGCAAATGAACTATCAAGGACTTAGCTTCTGCTGGAGTAGACAGGTCATCTGAGAAATCCAAGAGAGATCTGAACCAGTACTGAGACATTGACAGCTGGCATGAACTAACGACCTGGCAGAGTTAAATAGGGAAGCCAGCAGAAGCAATAAGCGAGGGCAGCTGAGAAAGCCAACCTCAAGGATCAGCAGTTCCACTCAAAGCCACCAGAGGGTGTCCAAGGACAGAACTCACCAAAGTACCATTCACGACCACAGGAGGGAGCCCAAGAACGGAATTCACAACAGTACCCCCCCCCTTGAGGAGGGGTCACCGAACCCTCACCAGAGCCCCCAGGCCGATCAGGACGAGCCAAATGAAAGGCACGAACCAAATTGGCAGCATGGACATCGGAGGCAACAACCCAGGAATTATCCTCCTGACCATAGCCCTTCCATTTAACCAGGTACTGAAGCTTCCGTCTCGAAATACGAGAATCCAAAATCTTCTCCACCACATACTCCAACTCCCCCTCAACCAACACCGGAGCAGGAGGATCAACGGAAGGAACCATAGGCGCCACATATCTCCGCAACAACGACCTATGGAACGCATTATGGATGGCAAAAGAAGCTGGAAGGGCCAAACGAAACGACACAGGATTGATAATTTCAGAAGTCTTATAAGGACCAATGAAACGAGGCTTGAACTTAGGAGAAGAAACCTTCATAGGAACATAACGAGAAGACAACCAAACCAAATCCCCAACACGAAGTCGGGGACCAACACAGCGACGGCGGTTAGCAAAACGTTGCGCCTTCTCCTGAGACAACGTCAAATTGTCCACCACGTGAGTGCAAATTTGCTGCAACCTGTCCACCACAGAATCCACACCAGGACAGTCAGAAGGCTCAACCTGCCCTGATGAAAAACGAGGATGAAAACCAGAATTACAAAAAAAAGGCGAAACCAAAGTAGCCGAACTAGCCCGATTATTAAGGGCGAACTCGGCCAATGGCAAGAAGGTCACCCAATTATCCTGATCAGCAGAAACAAAGCATCTCAGATAGGTTTCCAAGGTCTGATTGGTTCGTTCGGTTTGGCCATTTGTCTGAGGATGGAACGCCGAAGAAAAAGACAAGTCAATGCCCATCTTAGCACAAAAGGACTGCCAAAACCTAGAGACAAACTGGGACCCTCTGTCCGACACAATGTTCTCCGGAATGCCATGCAAACGAACCACATGCTGAAAAAATAATGGAACCAAATCAGAGGAGGAAGGCAATTTAGGCAAGGGTACCAAATGGACCATCTTAGAAAACCGATCACAAACCACCCAGACGACAGACATCCTTTGAGAGACAGGAAGATCAGAAATAAAATCCATGGAAATATGCGTCCAGGGCCTCTTCGGGACAGGTAAAGGCAAAAGCAACCCACTGGCACGAGAACAGCAAGGTTTGGCCCGAGCACAAGTCCCGCAGGACTGCACAAAAGAACGCACATCCCGTGACAAGGAAGGCCACCAAAAGGACCTAGCAACCAAATCTCTGGTACCAAAAATCCCAGGATGACCAGCCAATACTGAACAATGAACCTCAGAAATAACCCTACTAATCCATCTATCAGGGACAAACAGTTTCTCCACTGGACAGCGGTCAGGTCTATCAGCCTGAAACTCCTGCAGCACCCGCCGCAAATCAGGGGAGATGGCAGACAGAATCACCCTCTCTTTGAGAATACCAGCCGGCTCAGGGACTCCCGGAGAATCAGGCAAAAAACTCCTAGAAAGGGCATCAGCCTTCACATTCTTAGATCCCGGAAGGTATGAGACCACAAAATCGAAACGGGAGAAAAACAGTGACCATCGAGCCTGTCTAGGATTCAACCGCTTGGCGGACTCGAGGTAAGTCACATTCTTGTGATCAGTCAGGACCACCACGCGATGTTTGGCTCCCTCAAGCCAATGTCGCCACTCCTCGAATGCCCACTTCATAGCCAACAACTCCCGATTGCCGACATCATAATTACGCTCAGCAGGCAAAAACTTTCTAGAAAAGAAAGCACATGGCTTCATCAAAGAGCCGTCAGAACTTCTCTGAGACAAAACAGCCCCTGCTCCAATCTCAGAAGCATCAACCTCGACCTGAAAAGGGAGCAAAACATCTGGCTGACGCAACACAGGGGCTGAAGTAAAACGACGTTTAAGCTCCTGAAAAGCCTCAACGGCCGCAGGGGACCAATTCACCACATCAGCGCCTTTCTTCGTCAAATCAGTCAAAGGCTTAACCACACTAGAAAAATTAGCGATGAAGCGACGGTAAAAATTAGCAAAGCCCAGGAACTTCTGAAGACTCTTCACAGATGTAGGTTGAGTCCAATCATAAATGGCCTGAACTTTAACAGGGTCCATCTCGATAGTAGAAGGGGAAAAAATGAAGCCCAAAAAGGAAACCTTCTGAACTCCAAAGAGGCATTTAGACCCCTTCACAAACAACGCATTAGCACGAAGGACCTGGAATACCATCCTGACCTGCTTCACATGAGACTCCCAATCATCCGAAAAGACCAAAATATCATCCAAATATACAATCATGAACCTATCCAGATACTTCCGGAAGATATCATGCATAAAGGACTGAAACACAGATGGAGCATTAGAAAGCCCGAATGGCATCACCAGGTACTCAAAATGGCCCTCGGGCGTATTAAATGCTGTTTTCCATTCATCGCCCTGTTTAATACGCACAAGATTATACGCCCCTCGAAGGTCAATCTTGGTAAACCAACTAGCCCCCTTAATCCGAGCAAACAAATCAGACAGCAGGGGCAAAGGGTACTGAAATTTGACCGTGATCTTATTGAGAAGGCGGTAATCTATACAGGGTCTCAGAGAGCCATCCTTCTTGGCCACAAAAAAGAACCCTGCTCCCAACGGTGACGAAGACGGGCGAATATGCCCCTTCTCCAAGGACTCCTTTACATAACTCCGCATAGCGGCATGTTCTGGCACAGATAAATTGAACAGTCGGCCCTTAGGGAACTTACTACCAGGAATCAAATTAATAGCGCAATCACAGTCCCTATGAGGAGGTAGGGCACTGGACTTGGGCTCATCAAATACATCCTGGTAATCCGACAAAAACTCAGGGACTTCAGAAGGAGTGGAAGAAGAAATTGACATCAAAGGAACATCACTATGTATCCCTTGACAACCCCAACTAGACACAGACATTGATTTCCAATCCAGTACTGGATTATGAACCTGTAACCATGGCAAACCCAACACGACAACATCATGCAAATTATGCAACACCAAAAAGCGAATATTTTCCTGATGTGCGGGAGCCATGTACATGGTCAGCTGAGTCCTGTACTGAAGTTTATTCTTGGCCAATGGCGTAGCATCAATCCCCCTTAAGGGAATAGGATTCTGCAAAGGCTCCAAGGAAAAACCACAGCGCCTGGCAAACTCCAAGTCCATCAAGTTCAGGGCAGCACCCGAATCCACAAATGCCATAACAGAGTAGGACGACAATGAGCAAATCAGAGTAACAGATAAGAGAAATTTAGGCTGCACAGTACTAATGGTGACAGACCTAGCGGACCTCTTAGTGCGCTTAGGACAATCAGAGATAGCATGAGAGGAGTCACCACAGTAAAAACACAGCCCATTCTGATGTCTGTGTTCTTGTCGTTCAGCTCTGGTCAAAGTCCTATCGCATTGCATAGGCTCAGGCCTCCGCTCAGAGGACACCGCCAAATGGTGCACAACTTTGCGCTCGCGCAATCGCCGATCAATCTGAATGGCCAAAGACATTGATTCATTCAGACCAGCAGGCGTGGGGAACCCCACCATAACATCTTTAAGGGCTTCAGAAAGACCCTTTCTGAAAATTGCTGCCAGGGCACACTCATTCCATTGTGTAAGCACAGACCACTTTCTAAACTTCTGGCAATATACTTCTGCTTCATCCTGACCCTGATATAGAGTCAGCAAGATCTTTTCTGCCTGATCCACAGAATTTGGTTCGTCATAAAGCAATCCAAGCGCCAGAAAAAATGCATCTACATTAAGCAATGCAGGATTTCCTGGCTCAAGGGAGAATGCCCAGTCTTGCGGGTCACCATGCAACAAAGAAATAATAATCTTTACTTGCTGAATGGGGTCACCAGAGGAGCGGGGTTTCAGAGCAAGAAACAGTCTGCAATTATTTTTGAAATTCAAAAATTTAGATCTATCCCCAGAAAACAAATCAGGAATTGGAATTCTAGGCTCTAACATCGGATTCTGAACTACATAATCTTGAATACTTTGTACCCTTGCAGTGAGTTGATCCACACAAGAGGACAAACCTTGAAGATCCATATCTACACCTGAGTCCTGAACCACCCAGAGGTTAAGGGGAAAAGAAAGACAAAACAAGCTGCAAAGAAAAAAAAATTGACTCAGAACTTCTCTTTTCCCTCTTTTGAGATGCATTAACACTTTGTGGGCCAGCTGTACTGTTATGGACCTGGTGGTTAGGAGCACCCGAAATGACCTGATGGTTAAAACAGAAAACCTGGGACAAGCTCTGAGGAGGTGGTAACTCGACTGACCGCAATCCCTAATCCTATCACACACACTAGAAATAGCCGTGGAGCATGCCTAACTCTCCCTAGATGCCTCTTCACAGCCTAAAAGCTAACTACCCCTAAAGATAGAAATAGCAGCCTACCTTGCCTCAGAGAAATTCCCCAAAGTAAAGGTAGCCCCCCACAAATATTGACTGTGAGTTAAGAGGGAATTGACAGACACAGGAATGAAACAGATTTTAGCAAAGGAGGCCGAATCTTCTCTAGATAGACAGAGGATAGGAAAGGGAACTGTGCGGTCAGTATTAAAAACTACAAAAAACCACGCAGAGTGTGCAAAAAGACCTCCACACCGACTCACGGTTTGGAGGTGCAGCTCTGCACCCCCAGAGCTTCCAGCTAGCAAGGAAATATCATAATAGCAAGCTGGACTAGAAACATAGCATGTACTGAGAAATGTATTCAAAAACCAATGAACAGCAAATGAACTATCAAGGACTTAGCTTCTGCTGGAGTAGACAGGTCATCTGAGAAATCCAAGAGAGATCTGAACCAGTACTGAGACTATGACAGCTGGCATGAACTAATGACCTGGGCAGAGTTAAATAGGGAAGCCAGCAAAAGCAATAAGCGAGGGCAGCTGAGAAAGCCAACCTCAAGGATCAGCAGTTCCACTCAAAGCCACCAGAGGGTGTCCAAGGACAGAACTCACCAAAGTACCATTCACGACCACAGGAGGGAGCCCAAGAACGGAATTCACAACAGTGTGTCCTATGTATTTCATCTACAAACCAAGGCTGCCCTCACACTAGCAGTATTTGGTCAGTATTTTACATCAGTATTCATAAGCCAAAACCAGGAGTGGGTGATAAATGCAGAAGTGCTAAATATGTTAATATTATACTTTTCCTCTAATTGATCCACTCCTGGTATTGGCTTACAAATACTGACGTAAAATACTGACCACATACTGCTAGTGTGACGGCAGCCAGGTTGTTTAGTGGTAAGGTTGTTGACGTCATTGCGTCCTGATTCTGTTCTGCAGTATCCATGGGACGCAGACTGAAGAGGCAATGGCTGTTTGTAATACAAAACAGATCTATACTCATCAAGTCAGGTGTCAGAAATAATGAATTCATGATGCACATATAACAGCCTCATGAATTCTCTATTTCTGACACATATCCAGGTGAGCATAGATATGCCTTGTATGACCGCCATCGTCCCTTCATTTTGTGTGAAATAGATTATGTACACAGAAGAGAAAATGGAGGTTATACAAGGCAGTTCTCTACTCACTAGGTCAGGTGTCCTAACTAATGAGTTTTTGGACACCTGACCTGTTGAGTATAGATCTGCATTATATTGCCACCATTTTTTCTTCAGTCTGCAACACTAGTCACAGACTAAGCAGAACGAAGAGATATGGAGAAAATACAAGTATTCATTTTTTGGCCAACCTCATATATCTATACTAAAGACACACAAAGCTGCAGTCTTTTACTTGCTAACTACTGGAGCTATGATGTGGCCAAAAAATAAAGTGTGCGGCGCACGGTGTGTGTTGCCAGCGGTGAAATACACAATTAAATGACACATAATTGGGGGCAAAAAACAATATTATTTATTTTCTTATAAACCAAATTTTTATTTAACTGCGCCTGCTTGGGGTAGAGTGATGGAAATGGGGGATGTGAAGGTGTGAGGCCTGGCTAAGTGTGGACAACGCAGGGGTGGCAGGAGAAGGGGCAATTAAACTAGTGGGGTCTGGTAGTTCGGGAATGGGGCTTGACACATGAGAGGCCTGAGATGCACTGGAAGAGTGAGACAAACCAGACATTACAGACACACTGGGAGGTGAGGGGGAAGGAATACTGATAGTATGTATTTTTTTATTTTTTTCCCTTTCTGGGATCGCCGGGTTCTAGGAAGCCTTGGTGGGCTCATATGTCGTGGCATGGTCGTAGTGGGTGACCTGTCAGGGTCCGGCTGCACTGTGCTCATAGAGCGTGCAGCCATGCCAGAATCCATAGTGCTCGCAGAGCGTGCAGCCATGCCAGAGTCCATACTGCTCGTAGAGCATGCAGCCCTGCCAGAGTCCATAGTGCTCGTAGAGCGGAAGGCCATGCCAGAGTCCATAGTGCTCGTAGAGCGTGCAGCCATGCCAGAGTCCATATTGCTCGTAAAGCGTGCAGCCATGCCAGAGTCCATAGTGCTCGTAGAGCGGAAGGCCATGCCAGAGTCCATAGTGCTCGTAGAGCGTGCAGCCATGCCAGATTCCATAGTGCTCGTAGAGCGTGCAGCCATGCCAGAGTCCATAGTGCTCAGAGAGCGGAAGGCCATGCCTGGGTCCTGCTGCATCGTGGTGGTGGTGGAGCGGAAGGCCATGCCAGGGTCCATTGTGCTTGTAGAGCGGAAGGCCATGTCTGGGTCCTGCTGCATCGTGGTGGTGGAGCGGAAGGCCATGCCAAGGTCCTGCTGCTGCATCATGGTGTCAGTGGAGGAGGTCCAAGCAGGAGCAGCGGTTGTCATGGTGGTGGCGGTGGGCTGTCCTACAGCACTCGGCATGGTGGTGATGCTGTACTGGTGTCCGGCAGTGCTAGGAATGGAGGTGGCCGTTCAGTGGTATGCAGCAGAGGTCGGCATTGAGGTCAATCGTGACAGTGTTGGCACAGGTGGATATGCCGCCACTGTCTGCTGAAAATACCAACTCTGCTGCATAGCCTGCACGTAAGCAGCATTGCAGGCCTGCATGACACTAAGCTGGACATCAGGAGTAAGGTGTTCCAACATGCCCTGTTCAATTTGGTTAAAAAAATGATGTGCTGGCCTCTGGAGGTCGGCTTTTACTTGGTCAAGGCTTTTGGTGACCTCCTGGATATGTGTATTCATATGGCTAATGGCAGTATCCAGTCGGTCACCCAAAACCTTGAGTCTATCATGAAAAACCGAGCTCAAGTGCACAAATTCAGGCATGAGTGACCTGTCCGATGCCCTCTGCCGCTGCTGGGAGGAGCCAAAAAAAAGAAGCAGAGGCAGAGGACTGGGAAAGGGGAACACCTGATGGACCAGCTTCCTGGTCTCCAGTTTGTGTGGCAGGCCCACTTGCTGCAGCGCTGCTGGATGGCTGGGACAGATCCGTGGCTGTCTGATGAAGGACCACTCCAGAACCTGGGTCAACAGTGCTGCTCCATGTGCTGTGAACAAAGGAAAAAAAAATTAATACCAAAAACTGAATAAACGCCAACTCCTGTTGAATAGAAACATACAGAATATGGAAATACAACACAACCTAATGCACAGGAGAAATACTTACGTTCTCTGGGTAAGGACTGGTCTTAAAAATGCCAGAATGCGAGGGTATTTATACTTTCGGATCCTTGCTCCAGAACCACTGGGGACACGGCTCTCTTGATGCAGGTCCTTGTTGAAGCGGTCCTTCATCGAACACCAACGTGTTTTTACTTTGAGCACTGTTGAAAAAACAACACATAATGGTTAGACAATGTACTTTTGGCCATGCTCACACAACTGTGTGTGATGAGAGAAACTCCGGAAAGTTTCTCTCATCACACACAGTTGTGTGAGCACGGCCAAGGTCTCTGCTGCTTCACACTGCATTGCAATACTTACAAAATGCAGTTCGGACCCGAGTCGGGGCATTGTGCCAGCCATCCCACATCGCTTTGGCCACCTCATTCCATAGGCGCCGGATCATCATGTTGTCCGAGTGCTGTGGAACCCGGGTGTCCCACAACGGGACTTGCTCATGGACCGGGGAGATGAGGATATTGTTGTCAATGAGGTCCTCATCCCATTCTAGAACCTAAAACATAAATGAAGACATTAAATGTTGTATACATTAACATAAGGAAAAGAAAGAAAACAGAGGCTGAGAAATGGCATGAATAAGAAAGGAAAGTCAAGATAAAAAAGGAGTCCAGAAGAAAAATGTGAAGAAAGAGGAAAGTAAAGAAAGGAAGATTCAAGAATACTAAAGTGAGGATACAGTAAATAGTCAGCCAGGTATACTTACACGCTGCCGCCTTGACACTCGACCATGACCCCGATGCTCCTGCTTAGCCTCTGCCGCAGTGGAAGAAGTGCTCTAAAAAAAGGAAAACAAAATTGTCATATGTGTAGATGTGACAGTGAATACTTACCAATCTGAGGAGGTGAGTACTCACTTCACTGACATGTTCGGCTTCAGAAGGCCCAGGACGTTGCTCCTCATCAGAAGAAGAAGACATTCTGATGCATGCAGAAAGAAAGAAATGGCAGAAATTAGGACATGTAGAGACAGAAAATAGAAAATAAAGGCATTGGCTAGGATATACTCACATTGTTCAGACTCTTGTTTCCTCCAAGGTGCTTTTGTCTGTCTGCTCTGCTTCTCTGTCTGCTGAGTAGTGACTTGCAACTGTCCACTCCCTCCCTTTATCACCTTGTATGTGGGGGGTGGCTAATCAGTGTCTAGACATGTTTTTCTCTGGTGCAACGCATGCATTCACGAACGCAAGCAAACGCATCTGCTTGTGGCCACATGCGTTCACATAGACAGCAATGTGTTTTTTTGCCGCATTTCTTCCGCTAACAACCGCATACGTTTCTAGGTGGCAAATTGACGCCTCTAAAAATGCTACATGTAGCGTTTACTGCGCCAAACCGCAGATGACGAAACGACACATGCGTCGTCAAACGCGGCAAAACGCAATCAAACGCAGACACATGTGTCCCTAATGTTAAATATAGGAATGCACAACACATGCGGATTATTGCGGAAGAAACGCTGCGGACACAGCCGCAAATGTGAAACCGGCCTTAGCCTTTTCTCCTGGGTGCTATTTTGCTTATCATGTTTTCTGATGTAGGCCTGTATTTTGACAACCTGCTTGCCTCCTGATTTTGTATCTGACATGACTTCTTGGTATTGAGCCCAAGTGATGACTTGTCTTGCCTCTGGTTCTCTTCTCTGGCTGGCAGCCCTTCCACAGAAGAAATCCAATGACCCTTCTGTTGACCCTGTACAGGATTAAAAGGTGAAGGTTGAGGTTTCTCTGAAGTTAAGTCTGTCCAAGGTTGCCTTTTTGAACCTGTGGTCTCTGACAGATGTGGGTTAGTCCGAGCCTGATGACAATTACTACTTGTTTAATAAGATTAAATTGCATGGCCACTGGATATGGCACTTGTACAATATGCGTGACAACCTTTAAAGCATGATTGTCATGTCAAAACCAAAGTAAAAAATATAATTTTGCACTCATCCCCTACAAAAACTTAAAACTAATTTTGGTGTAAACACCAGTGAAATATTTCCAGGCACTTTCTAAATTGTCATGCTTTATAATTTGACATTCAGTATAGGTGCTGTACTTGTTTGCCTTCAATTTCCAGCCTTCAGTGCACTGAGTAATGTCCAATGATCCTACTACATTTTCTGTAATAATTCTCGATATCTCTGCTGTAATGATTCTTGATTAGTGTTGAGCATTCCGATACCGCAAGTATCGGGTATCGGCCGATACTTGCGGTATCGGAATTCCGATACCGGGATTCCGATACTTGCCGCGTATCGGATACCGGAATCGGAAGTTCACAGATTCAAACTGCACAAATTCATCCAATGAGAATGATTCCAAGTGTGGGCACATCCTGTTCAGCATGGAGGGCATGAAACTACTGGCATGGCTGTGATTGGCTGCTGAAATGATGTCATGATGCAGTTTAAAAGTCGCTGGCGCCATTTTGCGATCACTCTGCTGTGAATTCAGTTAGTGACAGGACGCTGTTTGCTGACTGAGGGCCAGTTTAGAGATAGCGATTTGCTTCTTTGTGCTTTCCAAAGGCTAATTTAGCAACCGCTGTGTTCACCTACTATTCACCTTGCTTTTGCCTTGTAGCGCTGTTTTCACAGCGATCTGCAAGGTCTGTGTGTGTGTGTGTGTGTGTGTGTGTGAGTGCAGCCCACTCTCTAGTCTGAGTGCAGCCACATAGGCCATCCATAGCTGGTTGTATTCAGTTCAGGGAGTGTGGTTCATTGCCTCATACTGTTCTTTTTTTTTTTTTTTTTCCAAGTAGTGTAGTCTGCTGCTAATTTTTTCAAAAAAATCCTATTAGTGTCTTTCCACCCGTCTCCAGCTAATTTGTGGAAAAACACTACATAGGATAACGTAGAGGAGGGTTTTTGGGCCTTGCAGCGCCGTTTACGGCTGTCTGCACGGTCTCCGTGTGACTGCAGCTCGCCCTGTAGTCTGTGAGCAGCCATAGCCTGGTTGTCTCCAGCTCAGGGTTCTTCACTGCGTCATACCGCAAAATCAATTTTCATTTTGTTTTAAGTAGTGCAGGCTGCTGCACATTTTTTCAAAAAATTCCTATTAGTGTCTTTCCACCCGTCTCCAGCTAATTTGTGGAAAAACACTACATAGGATAACATAGAGGAGGGTTTTTGGGCCTTGCAGTGCCGTTTACAGCTGTCTGCACGGTCTCCGTGTGACTGCAGCCCGCCCTGTAGTCTGTGAGCAGCCATAGCCTGGTTGTCTCCAGCTCAGGGTTCTTCACTGCGTCATACCGCAAAATCAATTTTCATTTTGTTTTAAGTAGTGCAGGCTGCTGCACATTTTTTCAAAAAAATTCCTATTAGTGTCTTTCCACCCGTCTCCAGCTAACTTGTGGAAAAACACTACATAGGATAACGTAGAGGAGGGTTTTTGGGCCTTACAGCGCCGTTTACGGCTGTCTGCACGGTCTCCGTGTGACTGCAGCTCTATCTGTTGTCAGTTCAGCCCCCAAAAAATAAATAAATAATAAAGTTCACCAAACACACCAGTAACACCACTTTACATTTGTGTAGGCCACATTAGCTCATATTAAAGTCTAGTCCACACTTTAGAAAATTAGTGTTTCTTATACCTGTTAGGAGGAGTTGTTCAGGAATAAGCACACAAAGCCGTTAGTACTTTTCTGCTTATCTTTATCAGTCAACCAAGATGAAGAAGGCAGTGAGTAAGGCACGTGGGCGTGGGCGTGGGCGCGGAGCAGGGAGGGGACGTGGGGATTCTGTGCCCGCTGCGGGCACCGGTGACTCATCAGCACCCACTTTCACCAGGGAACAGTCATTCATGCGCAGCTTTGTCGCAGAGCGCCGTACACCGCTGCTGCGTGAAGAACAAATTGAAGCCGTTGTCGGATGGATGGCAGCTAATGCATCAACTTCAATTAGTGCCACATCCTCTCAGACACAGAGCACTGGAGAGCAGCCATCTGTCTCTTCACCACCTGCCAAATTGCCCAGGCAGACAGAGAGCCCAGGACAGGAGCCGTCTCTACTTCTGTTCTCTGAATCTCTTGGCTTGGAAACAGGGGGCCAGCCAAGCAGCATTGGAGAAATGGAAGAAGAGGCAGGGTGCAGTGATGCCCAACAGCTTTTTCTCTCTTCCTCTGAAGAGGCGGGTGGGCCAGTGGCTCCGTTCACCACATCGCAGGCCGCATCAGCTGATGATGACACTCAGGTGCCACTTACTGGTGCGTGCTCTGCTGCTGAGACAACCCAGGAGGAGCAGTTGGGGGCAGAGGGTAGTGTAGATGATGAGGTCCTTGACCCATCTTGGCGTGAGGGACAGGAAGGTGGTGGGAGCAGCTCTGAGGAAGAGATTCCCCGTACGGCCCAAAGAGGGAGAGGGAGGGGGAAGACTGCGGATCCTGCAGCCTCCGCTTTGGCACCCGTTAGGAGCATGTCTCTTCCAAAAGCCAAAAAGGGCGCTCCCAAGACTTGCAGTGCCTGGTCCTTTTTTGACACAGTTGCAGATGACATTTGCTATGTCAAATGCAAGGTGTGTCATCACAAAGTCAAAAGAGGGAAAAATGTCAGCAACCTCAATACCTCCAACATGTGGAAACATGTGCGCACCAGGCACCCGGCGGAGTTAGAAAAACACACTGAAGAGCTAGGCCAACCAACAGAGGCAGCTACCACCTCTTCAGCTCGTGTTGCCTCTTCCTCCAGCTCACACGCAGCTGGTTCGGCTTCCTCCCAGGATCGCCGTGGAAGAACCTCTGGCCCTGTTGTCCAGAGACCCGCTGTAATTCCACCCGCAGCACCACTTTCCCAGTCATCCACACACTCCCAGCCCAGTCTACAGCCATCGGTAGTACAGGCATGGGAGAAAAGGCGGCCTTTCTCGTCAAACCACCCACGAGCACAGGCTCTGACTGCAGGCATTGCCAAACTTCTGTCACTGGAAATGCTGTCATTCAGGCTGGTGGAGACTGACAGCTTCCGTGACTTGATGTCATTGGCAGTCCCACAGTACAATGTGCCCAGCCGCTTTTACTTCAGCAGGCAAGCCGTCCCTGCCCTGCACAAGCATGTGGAGGGACACATAAAACACGCGCTACTGAACGCCGTCAGTAGCAAGGTCCACCTCACCACCGATGCGTGGACCAGTCAACATGGACAGGGGCGATACCTTTCCCTCACTGCCCATTGGGTTAATGTCGTTGAGCCGGGTACAGATCGTGCGAGTGGCGCAGGACGTGTCCTGCCCACTCCAAGGATTGCAGGAATCCATTCTGTACGCATTGACTCCTCCTCTTACACCAGTTCCTCAGAATCATCGCTGCAGGAGCCGTCACAGTCCACCTCCACATGGACCCGTGATGAACGTTTACCTGTTACGACCGACATGAGCACAGCCGTGGCCAAACGTCAACAGGCCGTCTTGAAATTAATTTATTTGGGGAATCGAAGCCACACAGCGCAGGAGCTCTGGAATGCCATCAAGCAGGAGAGCGATGTGTGGTTTGTGCCAGCGAATCTCCAGCCAGGCATGGTAGTGTGTGATAATGGCCGAAATCTGGTGGCAGCTCTGGGCCTCGGCAACCTCACTCACATCCCATGTCTGGCACATGTGCTCAATTTGGTCATGCAGAGTTTTTTGAGGGACTATCCGGATCTTGATGCACTGCTGCACAAGGTCCGCCTAGAGTGTGTTCACTTGCGGCGTTCCAGCACGGCAAAAGCGCGCATTGCGGCTCTGCAGCGCCGACACCGCCTGCCGGAACATCGCATCATATGTGACCTACCTACCAGGTGGAATTCCACGTTACATATGTTGGAGCGGTTGTGTGAGCAGCAGCAAGCTGTAATGGAGTACCAGCTGCTTCAGGCGCAAAGAAGTCGCACTCAGCGCCGTACAGACTTCACAACCACAGAGTGGGCCACTATGAATGACGTCTGCCAGGTTTTGCGTCCCTTTGATTATTCCACGTGTATGGTGAGTGCAGATGATGCACTAGTCAGCATGACTGTCCCCCTTATCTGCCTGCTTGAAAAATCACTGCAAGCGCTAAGGGATGATGTTGTGGAAGAGGTGGAGGATGAGGATTCAGCATTTCCATCATCTTCTGGACAGTCAGCGCCACGTGGTTCCTCACAAACGCGTAGGCAGGGGACAGTTTGTGAGGAGGATGAGGAGGAGTCAATGGAGGAGGAAGACATCCGTCCAGAGGAGGGAGTTACACAATTGTCCAGTACTCAGTGTGTACAGCGAGGGTGGGGTGATGACGAGCGGGCAGAGATCACGCCTCCAGCAGGGGACAGCGTTTCTTGGGCAGTTGGCAGTCTGCAGCACATGGTGGATTACATGCTGCAGTGCCTGAGAAACGACCGCCGCATCGCCCACATTCTCAACATGTCTGATTATTGGGTGTTCACCCTCCTCGATCCTCGCTACCGGGACAACGTAGAAAGCCTCATCACACCGTTGAACCGGGAGCGAAAAATGCGGGAGTACCAAGACACACTGGTGAATTCCATCATCTTCTCCATTCCAACTGAGAGAAGTGCTGCTAGTGCATTCCAAAGCAGCTCAGTGCGTCCAGGCAGTGGTGGAGGCTCTGCACAAAGAGGGAGCAGAAGCAGTGCCTCTGCCCAAGGCAAGACCAGTATGGCCCAACTGTGGCACAGTTTTCTGTGCCCGCCACAAAAGTCTACACACCATCACAGACGGCTCCAGTCAGCAGGAGGCAACGGTTCCGTCAGATGGTGACAGACTACATGTCTTGCCCTCTTGCTGTACTCCCAGACGGCTCTTCACCTTTCAAGTTTTGGATCTCAAAGCTGGATACATGGCCAGAGCTAAGCCAGTATGCATTGGAGGTGCTGTCTTGCCCTGCGGCCAGTGTATTATCGGAACGTGTCTTTAGTGCTGCAGGTGGTGTACTAACTGACCGTCGCATGCGACTATCCTCCGATAACGTTGACCGGCTTACTTTCCTGAAAATGAACAAGGCCTGGATCTCGCAGGAATTTGCCACTCCTCTTCCTGATTAAATAATTAGGTCACTGTCTACGTTATCCAGGTCTCCTGTTGTGTTCATCTTTCTACCACCTGAACTTAAATTCCTGGGCTCCAACACCGCCAGTTGAGGCTCAGAAGTGCCGTCTGCACAGTCAAAACATACGACCCAGTGTTATTGGGTTTCAGTAACGTCAGCTGATCCCCAGCTGTGTAGCCGGCAATGTGTCCTGCGACCGCCACGCTGACACAACTACTGAAATGTAAGGGAATCTGTCCCCCCCCCCAAGGCGTTTGTTACTGAAAGAGCCACCTTGTGCAGCAGTAATGCTGCACAAGGAAAAGGTAGCTATTTTTGTTTAGCTCCTTGCACACGCAGAACTTAACACTTATAAAATGTGTCCACTGATACCGTAAAACCGTCCCGGAGGTGGGACTTTCCTTCGTAATATGACGCAGCACAGCCATCATTCCTACCCCCTTGGCGCCGTGCCCCGGCTCCTCAGCGTTGTTTGATTCCGTCCCGGAGCCTGCGCTGTTATGTTATCCCGTGGCCAGGCACACAGCGCTGCCCGTCTTCTGACATCATTTGGTGTCAGGATGGCTGCGCCTGTGCGGCCGCGCTGGCCGAGAGCCCGCCTCGCAGTGTCTTCTGATTTAATCCCACTGGGGGCCTAAGATCCATGGACATGCGCAGTGCATATCTGAACCTCCACCTCTCACTCATCTCCCTACGGCTTCTTCAGACTGTGCGGTGTCAGCTGATCCCTAATAGCATGCCACGGCCATGACACCGCACAGTCTTAAGAAGCCGTAGGGAGGGGAGTGAGAGGCGAGGATATGCACTGCGCATGGCCACGGATCCCAGGCCCGCGGTGGGATTACATTAGACGACACTGCGAGGCGGGCTCTCGGCCAGCGCGGCCGCACAGGCGCAGCCAGCCTGACACCAAATGATGTCAGAAGATGGGCAGCGCTAAGTGTGCCTGGCCAAGGGATAACATAACAGCGCAGGCTCCGGGACGGAATCAAACAACGCTGAGGAGCCGGGGCACGGCGCCAGGGGGGTAAGAATGACGGCTGTGCTGCGTCATATTACGAAGGAAAATCCCACCTCCGGGACGGTCTCACGGTTTCAGGGGACACATTTTATAAGTGTTTAGTTCTGTGTTTGCAAGGAGCATAATGAAAAGAGCCACCTTTTCCTTTTGCATCTTTTGTGCTGCACAAGCTGGCTCTTTCAGCTACAAACGCCTTGGGGGGGGTTAAAGGTTCCCTTTCGACTTTCTCCAATCAGGCTTCGGCCTACATTGTGTTCCTCTGCTTTTCCACCTGTCCCTGGGCTCCAACACCGCTAGTTGCCGTCCAGAAGTGCTGTCCGCACAGTCCCAACAGTCCCTCCTCTGTTATTGGGCTTCAGTAACGTCAGCTGTTCCCCTGCTGTGTGTGTGGCAATCCCTCCTACCTCCTCCTACCTCCTCCACCTCCTCCTCCTCCACCTGTCCCTGGGCTCCAACACCGCTAGTTGCCGTCCAGAAGTGCTGTCCGCACAGTCCCAACAGTCCCTCCTCTGTTATTGGGGTTCAGTAACGTCAGCTGTTCCCCAGCTGTGTGTGTGGCAATCCCTCCTACCTCCTCCTACCTCCTCCACCTCCTCCTCCTCCACCTGTCCCTGGGCTCCAACACCGCTAGTTGCCGTCCAGAAGTGCTGTCCGCACAGTCCCAACAGTCCCTCCTCTGTTATTGGGGTTCAGTAACGTCAGCTGTTCCCCAGCTGTGTGTGGCAATCCCTCCTATCTCCTCCACCTCCTCCTCCTCCACCTGTCCCTGGGCTCCAACACCACTAGTTGCCGTCCAGAAGTGCTGTCCGCACAGTCCCAACAGTCGCTCCTCTGTTATTGGGGTTCAGTAATGTCAGCTGTTCCCCAGCTGTGTGTGTGGCAATCCCTCCTACCTCCTCCTACCTCCTCCACCTCCTCCTCCTCCACCTGTCCCTGGGCTCCAACACCGCTGGGTTGCCATCCAGAAGTGCTGTCCGCACAGTCCCAACAGTCCCTCCTCTGTTATTGGGGTTCAGTAACGTCAGCTGTTCCCCAGCTGTGTGTGTGGCAATCCCTCCTATCTCCTCCACCTCCTCCTCCTCCACCTGTCCCTGGGCTCCAACACCGCTAGTTGCCGTCCAGAAGTGCTGTCCGCACAGTCCCAACAGTCCCTCCTCTGTTATTGGGGTTCAGTAACGTCAGCTGTTCCCCTGCTGTGTGTGTGGCAATCCCTCCTACCTCCTCCACCTCCTCCTCCTCCACCTGTCCCTGGGCTCCAACACCGCTAGTTGCCGTCCAGAAGTGCTGTCCACACAGTCCCAACAGTCCCTCCTCTGTTATTGGGGTTCAGTAACGTCAGCTGTTCCCCAGCTGTGTGTGTGGCAATCCCTCCTATCTCCTCCACCTCCTCCTCCTCCACCTGTCCCTGGGCTCCAACACCGCTAGTTGCCGTCCAGAAGTGCTGTCCGCACAGTCCCAACAGTCGCTCCTCTGTTATTGGGGTTCAGTAACGTCAGCTGTTCCCCAGCTGTGTGTGTGGCAATCCCTCCTATCTCCTCCACCTCCTCCTCCTCCTCCTGTCCCTGGGCTCCAACACCGCTAGTTGCCGTCCAGAATTGCTGTCCGCACAGTCCCAACAGTCGCTCCTCTGTTATTGGGGTTCAGTAACGTCAGCTGTTCCCCAGCTGTGTGTGTGGCAATCCCTCCTATCTCCTCCACCTCCTCCTCCTCCACCTGTCCCTGGGCTCCAACACTGCTAGTTGCCGTCCAGAAGTGCTGTCCGCACAGTCCCAACAGTCGCTCCTCTGTTATTGGGGTTCAGTAACGTCAGCTGTTCCCCAGCTGTGTGTGTGGCAATCCCTCCTACCTCCTCCTACCTCCTCCACCTCCTCCTCCTCCACCTGTCCCTGGGCTCCAACACCGCTAGTTGCCGTCCAGAAGTGCTGTCCGCACAGTCCCAACAGTCCCTCCTCTGTTATTGGGGTTCAGTAATGTCAGCTGTTCCCCAGCTGTGTGTGTGTGGCAATCCCTCCTATCTCCTCCACCTCCTCCTCCTCCACCTGTCCCTGGGCTCCAACACCGCTAGTTGCCGTCCAGAAGTGCTGTCCGCACAGTCCCAACAGTCGCTCCTCTGTTATTGGGGTTCAGTAACGTCAGCTGTTCCCCAGCTGTGTGTGTGGCAATCCCTCCTACCTCCTCCTACCTCCTCCACCTCCTCCTCCTCCACCTGTCCCTGGGCTCCAACACCGCTAGTTGCCGTCCAGAAGTGCTGTCCGCACAGTCCCAACAGTCCCTCCTCTGTTATTGGGGTTCAGTAACGTCAGCTGTTCCCCAGCTGTGTGTGTGGCAATCCCTCCTATCTCCTCCACCTCCTCCTCCTCCACCTGTCCCTGGGCTCCAACACCGCTAGTTGCCGTCCAGAAGTGCTGTCCGCACAGTCCCAACAGTCCCTCCTCTGTTATTGGGGTTCAGTAACGTCAGCTGTTCCCCAGCTGTGTGTGTGGCAATCCCTCCTATCTCCTCCACCTCCTCTTCCTCCACCTGTCCCTGGGCTCCAACACCGCTAGTTGCCGTCCAGAAGTGCTGTCCGCACAGCGCCAAACACCTCGCCAATGTGTTAGTGGGGTTCAGCACCGCCAGCTGTTCCCCTGCTGTGTATACGGCAACGTGTACTGCGACCGCCACGCAGGCACAACAAGTTAAATTTAGTGGGAACCTGTCCCCCCCCCCCAGGCGTTTGTTACTGAAGGAGCCACCTTGTGCAGCAGTAATGATGCAAAGGGAAAAAGTGCCTCTTTTCATGGTGCTCCTTGCACATGCTGAACCTAACACTTATGAAAAGTGTCCCCTCCTACCGTGATACCGTTCGGTTGGTGGAACTGTCCTTTGTGATGTGACGCAGCACAGCCATCATTCTTACCCCCTTGGCGCCGTGTGCCGCCTCCTCAGCGTTGTTTGAATCAGTCCCGGAGCCTGCGCTGTTAGGTTAGCCCTTGGCCATGCACACATTTTGCGCTGCCCGTCTTCTGACATCATTTGGTGTCAGGCTGGCTGCGCCTGTGCGGCCGCGCTGGCCGAGAGCCCGCCTCGTACTGTCTTCTGATTTAATCCCACTGGGGGCCTGAGATCCATGGACATGCGCAGTGCATATCTGAACCTCCACCTCTCACTCATCTCCCTACGGCTTTTTCAGACTGTGCGGTGTCAGCTGGTCCCTAATAGCATGCCACGGCCGTGACACCGCACAGTGTGAAGAAGCCGTAGGGAGGGGAGTGAGAGGCGAGGATATGCACTGCGCATGGCCATGGATCCCAGGCCCGCGGTGGGATTACATTAGACGACACTGCGAGACGGGCTCTCGGCCAGCGCGGCCGCACAGGCGCAGCCAGCCTGACACCAAATGATGTCAGAAGACGGGCAGCGCAAAATGTGTGCATGGCCAAGGGCTAACCTAACAGCGCAGGCTCCGGGACTGATTCAAACAACGCTGAGGAGGCGGCGCACAGCGCCAAGGGGGTAAGAATGACGGCTGTGCTGCGTCACATCACAAAGGACAGTTCCACCAACCGGACGGTATCACGGTAGGAAAGGGACACTTTTCATAAGTGTTAGGTTCAGCATGTGCAAGGACCATAATTAAAAGAGCTAAGTTTACCTTTTCCAGCATTAGTGCTGTACACGATGGCTCTTTCAGCTACAAACGCTTGGGGGGGGGGTTAAAGTTTCCCTTTCAACTTGCTCCAGTGCAGGCTTCGGCCTACACTGTAATCCCTCTCCTCCTCCTGCTGACCCTGGGCTCTAACACCGCCAGTTGGGGCCCAGATGTGCTGGCTGCACAGAGCCAAACACCAGCCAATGTGTCAGTGGGGTTCAGCACCGCCAGCTGTTCCCCTGCTGTGTAGCCGGCAACGTGTCCTGCAAAAGCCTCGCAGGCACAAGAACTGAAATTGAAGGAAACCTGTCCCCCCTCCCCCAGGCGTTTCTACGTTTTACAGCCACCTTGTACGACAGTAATGCTGCATGTGTGCAAGGTGGCTCATAAACGTATTCTCCTCGCACATGTGGAACTGAAAACACGTCTAAAATGTGTCCTCTGTGTGACCATTTAACCGTCCCGGAGGTGTGACTTTCCTTTGTAATGACACGCTGCAACCCCCTTGGTAGCGCTGCCCATCTTCTGGCATAATTGTTTGGCTGGCTGCGCCTCTGCGGCAGCCCTGCCCGACACAACGCCCCTCGGTGTCTTATTTATTTTGACTGCGAGGGTGTGATTGATGGGCATGAGCAGTGCATATGTTCGCCTGTCCCTCATCTCCTTCTGCCTTCCTCAGACTGTGCGGCTTCATGGCCGCGGCATGCAATAAGGGATCAGCTGACGCCGCACAGTCTGAAGCGGGTGTAAGGACCCGAGTGTGAGAGGCGAACATATGTGCTGCGCCAGGCCATGAATCCCAGCCCCGCAGTGTTTTAACAATGTTAAGACACTGCGGGGCTGGGATTCATGGTCATCGCGAACCGCACCGGCCGACATTAAATGATGTCAGAAGATGGGCAGCGCTAACAGCGCTAGGCCAGGGGATAACACGACAGCGCAGACTCCTGTACAGCAAATAACAACGCTCAGGAGGCTGCACCCAGCACCAAGGTGGGATTCGTGACATCTGTGCTGCGTCTCATTACGAAGGGAACTCGCGCCTCCAACACAGTTTGACTGTGTAAAGGGCTAAATGTTATACGTGTTTCATTCAGCGTGTGCAAGGAGAAAAATTAAAAGAGCAACCTTTGACTTGTGCAGCACTACTGCTGCATAAGCTGTGGCTCTTCTACTTTATAACCCCTGAGGGGGGTTAAAGGTTACCTTTGAAATTGGTTCAATTAGGCTTCGGCCTACACTCTGCTCCCCCTGCAGAGCCCGGGCTCCAACACCACCAGTTGGGGCGGCCCGGTACTGCTAGCTGCACAGAAAAAAACACCAGCCAATGTGTCAGTGGGGTTCAGCACCGCCAGCTGTTCCCCTGCTGTGCAGCCGGCAACGTGTCCTGCAACTGCCACGCAGACACAACAGACCCAAAGCTGCCGCCACTGCAGGCTTCGGCCTACACTCTGCTCCCTCTCCTCCTCCTGCTGACACTGGGCTCTAACCCCGCAAGTTGGGGCCCGGTACTGCTAGCTGCACAGAGAAAAACACCAGCCAATGTGTCAGTGGGGTTCAGCACCACCAGCTGTTCCCCTGCTTTGTAGCCGGCATCGTGTCCTGCAAATGCCACGCAGACACAAGAACTGAAATTGAAGGGAACCTGTCCCCCCTCCCCCAGGCGTTTGTATGTTTTACAGCCACCTTGTACAGCAGTAATGCTGCATGTGTGCAAGGTGGCTCATAAACGTATTCTCCTCGCACATGTGGAACTGAAAACACGTCTAAAATGTGTCCTCTGTGTGACCATTTAACCGTCCCGGAGGTGTGACTTTCCTTTGTAATGACACGCTGCAACCCCCTTGGTAGCGCTGCCCGTCTTCTGGCATCATTGTTTGGCTGGCTGCGCCTCTGCAGCAGCCCTGCCCGACACAACGCCCCTCGGTGTCTTATTTATTTTGACTGCGAGGGTGTGATTGATGGGCATGAGCAGTGCATATGTTCGCCTGTCCCTCATCTCCTACCGCCTTCCTCAGTCTGTGCGGCTTCATGGCCGCGGCATGCAATAAGGGATCAGCTGACGCCGCACAGTCTGAAGCGGGTGTAAGGACCCGAGTGTGAGAGGCGAACATATGTGCTGCGCCAGGCCATGAATCCCAGCCCCGCAGTGTTTTAACAATGTTAAGACACTGCGGGGCTGGGATTCATGGTCATCGCGAACCGCACCGGCCGACATTAAATGATGTCAGAAGATGGGCAGCGCTAACAGCGCTAGGCCAGGGGATAACACGACAGAGCAGACTCCTGTACAGCAAATAACAACACTCAGGAGGCTGCACCCAGCACCAAGGTGGGATTCTTGACATCTGTGCTGCGTCTCATTACGAAGGGAACTCGCGCCTCCAACACAGTTTGACTGTGTAAAGGGCTAAATGTTATACGTGTTTCATTCAGCGTGTGCAAGGAGAAAAATTAAAAGAGCAACCTTTGACTTGTGCAGCACTACTGCTGCATAAGCTGTGGCTCTTCTACTTTGTAACCCCTGAGGGGGGGTTAAAGGTTACCTTTGAAATTGGTTCAATTAGGCTTCGGCCTACACTCTGCTCCCCCTGCAGAGCCCGGGCTCCAACACCGCCAGTTGGGGCCCGGTACTGCTAGCTGCACAGAGAAAAACACCAGCCAATGTGTCAGTGGGGTTCAGCACCGCCAGCTGTTCCCCTGCTGTGCAGCCGGCAATGTGTCCTGCAACTGCCACGCAGACACAACAGACCCAAAGCTGCCGCCAGTGCAGGCTTCGGCCTACACTCTGCTCCCTCTCCTCCTCCTGCTGACCCCGGGCTCCAACACTGCTAGTTGGGGCTCTTGGAAGACAAGCTTGAATAGGTCCCCATCCTGGTTCCAGCACCGTCAGCTGGTTCCGGGCAGAGCCTTTGGCTTAGGTGCCTCCCTCTGGGTATCCGAGTTCCACCAACGTCAGGTGGTCCTTGGTAGTGCTTTCAGGCACGGGTACCTCCTGCTTAGTAACCGGGTTCCAGTAACGTCAGCTGGTCCTCGGTCGTTCCATTGGCTCTTGGACCTTCGGCTACCCATCCGGGTTCCAGTACCGTCAGCTGGTTCTCGGCAGTGTCTTTTGCTCTTGTACCTTCTGCTCCCCATCCTGGTTCCAGTACCGTCAGCTGGTTCCGGGCAGAGCCTTTGGCTTAGGTGCCTCCCTCTGGGTATCCGAGTTCCACCAACGTCAGGTGGTCCTTGGTAGTGCTTTCAGGCACGGGTACCTCCTGCTTAGTAACCGGGTTCCAGTAACGTCAGCTGGTCCTCGGTCGTTCCATTGGCTCTTGGACCTTCGGCTACCCATCCGGGTTCCAGCACCGTCAGCTGGTTCTCGGCAGTGTCTTTTGCTCTTGTACCTTCTGCTCCCCATCCTGGTTCCAGTACCGTCAGCTGGTTCCGGGCAGAGCCTTTGGCTTAGGTGCCTCCCTCTGGGTATCCGAGTTCCACCAACGTCAGGTGGTCCTTGGTAGTGCTTTCAGGCACGGGTACCTCCTGCTTAGTAACCGGGTTCCAGTAACGTCAGCTGGTCCTCGGTAGTTCCATTGGCTCTTGGACCTTCGGGTAGCCATCCGAGTTCCAGTTCCATCAGCTGTTTCTCGGCATTTTCTCAGCCTTCTTGTACCTTCTGCTACATTTCCAAGTTCAAGAGACTAAACACGATGACCCGGAAGACCACCCCTAAGATGACGACGACACCAGAGACGACAACCACCGTGATGACGACGACCCTGGAGACGATGACCCTGAAGACCACCCCGATGACGACGACCCCGGAGACGACGACCCTGGAGACGACGACGACCTGGAAGACCGAGAAGCAGAAGAACAAGAGGCTGCAGAACAAAGAGCAGAAGAACATTAAGCATAACACTAAATATCAGAGCAAAAGATATTATCTAAATTATAAGCAGAAGAAGACTAAGCAGTGTATGGGGGTGAGTCCGTTCCTCCTCGTGGTGCCCCTGGATAAAGCCTGATGCTGCAGCAGGCCAAACTGAACGCGGACAAATGTAACTGTTTTGTGACAGGCAGAACGGAAGGTGTAATCTTCAAACTTTTATAGATAATAACTACGGGAATGCCTGTCACAAATAAGAATATGATGAAGAAGTAGAATATGAAGAAGATAATAGTAAAATAAAAAGAATATGAACAATGTAACAAAAAAAATAATAGGTAGAAGATGAAGAAGAAGATGAATAAGGTGAAGAAGTTGATGTCAAAGAAGCTGATGATGAGGATAATGAAGAAGAAAGTGTGGGAGAAGTAAAAAAGAAGGTGAAGGGCGTGGAAGTAGTGAAACATCAATATCTGACAAAATAAAAAAAAAATTAACATAGTCAAAATCTTTCTAACGCCGAACGTCATAAAAAACAAAACAAAATCCTGCTATTCTATTAGATTGGGCTAAACCTCTGTGCCTTTAATGTCTCCGCCACGTCCCCCAATACATCCTACATTATTCTTAGTTGTTTTCCTTCATGTAGAATGAACCTACAAGTTTATAAAGGGTTTATTTTAATTCCGATATTTTCGTCCCATTGACTTGCATTGGGATCGGGTATTGGGATCGGATTAGATCCGATACTTTGACGGTATCGGCCGATACTTTCCGATACCGATACTTTCCGATATCGGAAGGTATCACTCAACACTATTCTTGATATCTGCTCTGCTTCACAACTGATGATGCTTATACACTTTCTCCACATCCCTCTCAATTGGCATAGCATTGTAATATGTGCCATACAGGATGATTCCTAGTTAACAATAGCTGGGCAATCTAGTAAACAACAATACCAGAAACATAGTGGATGCCATAAAATTAGGAAAATTAACACATGATCACTGCACGACACACACACTCAATTTGATTGTGCAACTTTTTGTTTTAATAAACCGTTTTGAACGAAGTAGTGCTGATTGGCAGAAAAGTGTATAAGAACTTTAACCATTCTTATGTGTCCCTCTCCTTTTTTCTACAGAACATTTTTTCATTTGAGCGCAGTTTCTAACGTAAATTCCTCAGGTAAGATTTTGCACAGGTTTGAGTCTCAGCCAGATATGGGCACAAAATACTATATATATATATATATATATATATATATATATACAGTATATACTGTATATATATATATATATATATATATATATATATATTCTGCCTTCCTCCACGATTTATGCTGTGTGGATTTCAGCATAGAGCTTAACCCTCGTCCACTTCCCCGGTAAACAGACTGTATGGATTCTTAAGTCTATATTTATTGAGGTGATGATGTGAACTTGATAATGGTAAAAACCACAAAGAATAAACAGTATACCAGTACTGGCATGTCACAGAACAACAGAATGATACAGGGTGCATAATACAGGAATGCATAATACAGGAATGCTACTAGCACTGTCCTACTCCATACAGAAATACACCTATCTACAGTATATGCAGAGCAAAGAGCATTATCACTAAACTGGAGGATAAAGAGCACACTATGCCTCTCTTCACAATATGCTATGCAGAGGCTGCATAAGGCTGACATATACAGATTCTAGCACACACACATGACTGCATTATAATTCTCACCAGGATCTGCTGGACAGGAGGAGTGATTGTAGGGAGTGAGAGCCAGGAACACATGTGTATCACTAAGAAACCCCAGGAAAAATGTCTGCATATCACCATCTCCTCGGAGAGCTGGAGGGGTGGTTCTAACCAGAACATACTACTTCTTAAAGGAGAAATACTCATGTATACACAAACAGGATAAATGGGTAACTAATGACCTCTAAGGGTTGTAACTGGTACTACTCTATGAATATAGCTTTGCTGCTCATAAATGAGCAGAACAATATATATATAATATTTTTTATTTTTCAAACAAAATGTTTGGTTTCTGTGGCTGAGATTTTCAGTATACCCTTGCATCCTCCTTTTTCTTACTGCAATTAGCATTTTGGGAGCAGCGCCTGGCGTTAATTTCTTAGGTGGGGCTTTGCACAGGATTGTTGTCATGAGACTCTAGTTTGATATCTCGGGGCTAGGAGCTCTTTCCCTCTCCCTAAATGTAGGGGTGCCCTAGCTATCCCTGCTCCCTGGATTACTTCTAATGGTGAAGATGGTGAGGCCACAAACTTTGCTTTGTTCCCAAATCAGCTCTATCTGCCCCCTCCCCCACCAAGGGAAGTGGGGAGCAGTTGTATATAAGAATACTAAACCAGACTAACAAGGGAAGATGTACAGGGATAAATGAAAATATTAATCATACAAATATTCACTCAAAAACAAAGAAGTGGAACATCGGGATGTAAAAGTAAGGAACAGCCAAATAGGAGAGGATGAGGATATGCAAACAGACAAATCACCAAGCAACATTCTTTAGAACAACACTCCAAGTGCCTCCTCAACAAACACCTCCAACTCCATGCCATGCAGTATAATACTAACACTGGCAATTATGATTGCTAAAGGCGAGTATAAATAGTAGAGAGGAGTGGCTAACACTGAACAGCTAAGCTTATCAAAGCAGTAAAGCGTCAAAGACTCTCAACTGAACAGATTTTACCCCTGCACTGCTAGCAGAAAACTGTACAGTTAAATATTTTGGTGAAGTGCTTCTAATCAGTGCAGGAGTATGTGCACACCACACCACATTAGACACCACGGTCTTCTGGCCTCTCTCGGTCACGGTGAACCCTTGACAATTGTGCCCCGGAGCAGAGATAGGCACAAATGCCAAAAATTGTTATAAAAACATCTGTAGTGAATTCCCCAGGTAGAACTTGACTTCCAATTGCCTTTAGGGCTCTGCTTCTTACTAATTTTTTGCAAAAATAAGTTTTGTGGAGCTGTTACATGGATGACTACACCCTGCTTGACCCTTCACAGGATTGGGCCACTGTGCAGGGATTGGCAAATAGCGCAAAAGTTGTTAATTATTTTAACTAAGGGTACCGTCACACATTGAAATTTTCATCGCTGCGACGGCACGATTCGTGACGTCGCAGCGTCGTATAATCATCGCTCCAGCGTCGTAGACTGCGGTCACACGTTGCAATCACGGCGCTGGAGCGATGCCAAAGTCCCCGGGTAACCAGGGTAAACATCGGGTAACTAAGCGCAGGGCCGCGCTTAGTAACCCGATGTTTACCCTGGTTACCAGCGTAAACGTAAAAAAACAAACAGTACATACTCACCCGTCGGTGTCCTTCAGGTCCCTTGCCGTCTGCTTCCTGCTCTGAGTGCAGCCGTACAGTGAGAGCAGATCGCAGCACCGCTGCGCTCTGCTCTCACTTTCCGGCCGGCACTCAGAGCAGGAAGCAGACGGCAAGGGACCTGAAGGACACCGACGGGTGAGTATGTACGGTTTGTTTTTTTACGTTTACGCTTGTAACCAGGGTAAACATCGGGTTACTAAGCGCGGCCCTGCGCTTAGTTACCCGATGTTTACCCTGGTTACAAGCGAAGACATCGCTGGATCGCTGTCACACACAACGATCCAGCGATGTCAGCGGGTGATCAAGCGACGAAAGAAAGTTCCAAACGATCTGCTACGACGTACGATTCTCAGCAGGGTGTCTGATCGCAGTAGCGTGTCAGACACAGCGATATCGTAACGATATCGCTAGAACGTCACGAATCGTAACGTCGTAGCGATGGAAATTTCAATGTGTGACGGTACCCTTAGCAAAACAAACGTTTTGGTATTCTGCTAACTAAATATTTATTTGTTTGTTTAAGGTAACATTAAGCCGGCTTAGTAGTGGAGAGGCGTCAATAAGACACCTCTCCATTACTAATCCTATAGTTGTTAAAGGGTTAATAAAACACACAGTTAGAATAAAGTCTTTTAATGAAATCAGACACAACAAAATTTCCCATCTTTATTAGTCTGCCATTACTAAGCCAACTTAATGTCATCTCACAATAGGAAGGTGACATTAAACCCTCATTACCCCACTTGCCACCGCTACAGGGCAAATGGGAAGAAGCGGGCAAAGCTCCAGAACTGGCGCATCTAATAGATGCGCATTTTCTGGGCAGCTGCGGGCTAATGGTTTTAGGCTGTGGGGGCCCATATCCATGGCCCATTACCAGCCTGAGAATAGCAGCCCACATCTGTGAGTTTTGCCGGGTTGGTTGAAAAACATAGGGGGGACCCCACGTCGGGTTTTTCTTTCAGTCTCCCCTGCTCGCGCTGCTGCCAGCTGAGCAGGGGACAAGGGATGACAGCCGTGTTCAGCACCACACGCATAGAAACAGCGCTTACTGTAGCGCTGCTTCCTTGGTAGTGATCCGTGTGGTACTGAATCTGATGTGGCACACGGGCGGCACACGGTTGCCACATGTGTGCCGCACATAGTACACAGACAGACACACGGACACTGATATCTCCGTGAAACCAGCCTTAGTTAGTCTGTGAATATTTCTGTGATTTCAAAAAGTAAACAAAACCTCTTAAAAGTTTTGTAGTCTGCCATTTCTCAGTCACACAGTTTTACCTGTTCTGTGAATATTTCTGCTGTGATCTCTAAAAGTGAATAAAAGCTTTTAAAAATGTTGTAGGCTTCCATGATGATATTTCTGCTGTGATAATTAAACGTGAACAAGAGCTTATAAAAAATTTTGGAGGCTTCCATTTCTCCTGCACACAGCATTACGTGGTCTGTGAACACTTTTATAATCTCTAAAAGTTTTCAAAAGCTTTTAAAAATGTTGTAGGCTTCCATTTTTCAGACATACAGTCTTATGTGGCATGTGAACATTTCTGTGATCTGTAAAATGGCTAAAAAGCTTTTTAAAATTGTGTAGGCTTCCATTTCTCAGGCATACAATGTAACTTGGTCTGGAAATACTGTATTTCTGTGATCTCAAAAAGTGAACAAAAGCATTGAAACATTTTTCTGGATTGAATTTGATTGTCATGCATACACTTTTGCATTATTTCTTTTACGTTATGGTGGAGTAAACTCACAAAAGCTGCTTTGATTTGTGCAGGTGACCAATTTTTTTAAATTAAAAATAAACTTGGTTTCAAGAGACCTAGCAACTGCAAAAAGCATAAGGGGGACAATAAGTGATGGGGAAGTGGAAGTGCTGATGATATTGCACACAGATACAAAGGAAGTGAGGATGGTGTGGCTAAGCGTGTTGCTGGAGCACAAGAAATACGCCCATCCACCATGCATAGGTTCCTGTTTACTTCACATGGAGACACGGTACACCACCTCTAAAGCCAGAGCAGTGTGAACAGATAGTCATTTGGATAGCAGATAATGTAGTGGGTTTGGCAGCACCACACTGTCTTCCACACGGTTCAGTCTCATCAGCCTATAGTCTGGATCATTTAAACCTCACACTGATCTTCCTTCCTCCCACCATGTTGATTACCAGGAAACTAGTGATCCCACACTAATACACTCTGAGGAGCTCTTTACAACTAAATTTCTTGATTGTGGCCTCTCAACGTGCGTGCTCCAAGAGGAACAGGAGGACATACTGTTTAGTGATGCACAAACCTTAAAGCAGCCACTGCCACAAGAACATGACAGTGGGGAATGGCAAATTTGGGACAAGGAGGAAGAAGATGATGAGACACAGTTGCTGCTAAGTCTTGTTGTTGCCAAGTCATGAAGATAGGAGGATTAGGGTGTGGTGGTGGAAGACGAGGTGGTGGATGACGAAGTCACCAACCCAACCTGGGAAGATGGCATGCAGAGTGATGCCAGCTGCATTGAGGGAGAGAGATCAGATGCACCAAAACAGACATGAAGAGGCAGTGAGGTGGCCAGAGGGAGAAGGCAGGCAACTGTTCTGCAGAGCACTGACAATACAGAATTTTTCTGTCAAAGAGTTAGGTGTTCCCCCTTCTATGACTTTTTTAAAGAGAGTTCTAACCACCACCAGCTGGATCAGGCACATGTCATCTAAGCACCCGACTCGGTGGCCCGAATGCCTGCATTCCCAAATGGTGCTATCAGGTGACACAACTGCCTCTTCCCCTGTGATAGGTGCTTCCAAAACACTGGTGCAGATGCCTCATGCCCTGCACCTATCCTTGCACATTCTGACTTACCATCATCAGGCACTTCCAAATCCTTGATCCAGTCCAGCATTCATCTGTCCCTTCCCCAGGCCTTGGAGCCAAAAAGAAAGTCCTCAGCCACCCACCCACAGGCCCAAATGCTAAATGTGCCCATTTCCAGGATGCTTGCTGTGGAAAAGTTGCCATTTAGTTTGGTAGACATGGAGGATTTCTGTCAACTCATGGCGGCAGCCTCCCTCGGTAATCAGTCCCCAACCGCCACTTTTTCTCCCAATGTGGCATCCCCGCCTTGTACCAACACATGTCCAGGAACATCACCCATGTCCTTTCCAACTCACTTACTGGCATTGTTCACTTAACAACATGGATAAGTGCTTAAGGCCAGGGACATTACATTGTCTTGAAGGCACACTGTGTGAACATTGTGGAGGCTGAGGTCGAGTCACACACTGGCACAGCCCATGTGCTCCTGCAGCTGAGGATTCCTGGCCCTACTTCTAAAAGAGTTTCCTCCACCTCCTACTGCAGTTCCTGCACCCTATCCTGCTCCTCCTCATCCTCCATGTTCAATGTGCTGACTCAGAGAACATCATCCACATCAGCTGGAAGTTGCAAGTTCTTCAGCACTGCCTCAGCGAAGCGGCAACAGGCTCTGCAGAAGCAAATTTGTCTAGGAGACAAACCACACACTGCAGCAGAGTTACTTAATGAAATAACCGACCAGACAAATCTGTGTTTTTTCCGCTGTGTTTTTTCTGTTTTTATAATGGACCATAGACTATTACATTTCGTTGGTGTATAACCCTCAAAAAACTTGGTCAAAATGTATCAGTATCATATTACTCACCCACAGGGTATTACATCTCCTTGGGAACATTTTGTAAAAGCCTCAAAAAACGTGTTAAAAATTTATCAGTATTATAATGCTTACTCATAGGGTATTTCATCTTCTTGGGTACAGTTAGTTGCTATAAAAGCTTCCAAAAAAGTTGTTAAAGGTGATCCTGATGAGCATCAGAAACAAGAGGCTCATGCGGACTGTACTGTGGTTTCACAGCAAGAAGAGGAGGAGGGTCACTCTCAGGGTGAGGAGTGTGAAAACAGAGAGGATGATGATGAGGTTGTAGATCCCATTTGGTATGAACCCAGAGGTATGCAGCTGAGTAGTTCGGCAGAGGAGATGGTGGAGGAGGAAGATGAGTAGGTTACATTGTGACTTCCCACACAGACGCGAAATGATGCAACCATGACAAGCACTGCATCCTCAGCCCCAACTATGGCTGTGGCCAGAACTGGTTGCGAGTGTGCAGCTCGCAGAGACAGCAAGGGTTACCTAGCCTAGACCTTTTTTGAGACCACAAATGATGACCCAACTCAGGTTATCTGTCAGATTTGCAAAAAAAAACTTAGCAGCTGCAAAAATTACAATAACTTGACATCTACATGAATGAGCCAGCACATGTGCAATCAACATGCCTCAGTCAGGAAATCTCACTGTGCTAAAATGCTGACTAGTGGGCCTTGCCAACCCCCGGCCATCCCATCAACCACATCTGCTGCTTCTTCCTCCTCCATCACTGTGCCAAGTGTTCTCACACAGGTCTCCAGCAGCAGAAAATCCATTTGTTTACCCTCTACAGTCGGGGTGAGTTATCCATCTGTTATGGAAGTGGAGATGCCTGCTGCTTTTGTGTCATCTAGCACAACACATCTTTATCAATCCACCATAACATCTAGCCTGCACCTCACTCACAGTCCAGTAGTTTGTCCTGTTCACACTACTCCACCTTCTCGCAGCACAGCAGCCAGCCCTCAGTCCCGCAGTTGTGGTCACAAAAAACAATGTTTCCTCCTACACATGCCAAAGCTGAGCTTGAACTCCATCATCTCCAATCTGTTTACCATGACAATACAGCCTTTCAACCTGGTGGATACAAACGGTTTCCGAAAGTTGATGGCTGTCGCAGTTCCCCAGTATCTGTTGCCCAGTTGACGTTACTTCTCTAAGAAAGCTGTTCCTGCTCTACATCATCATGTCACAGATAATATCACCTGTTTCCTGAAAAAATCTATGCCAGGGTGCATTTCACCACTGACACCTGGACGAAAAAACATGGGCAGGGGCATTACATCTCGCTGACTGGGCACCGGGTGACTCTGGTGGCTGTAGGGGCAGTCGGGGAAGGGTCTGCTCCACAAGTCTTGAAATCCCCAAGGCTTACAGGGAGCTTGGGGATGGAGAAATAAACCACTATACACCATAAGATGAATAACTAAACTGCTAGACAACAGGGATTGGTGAATTAAACTACCAAACAGCTCTGATGCCTGTGGGGCAGACGGTCAAGGGCCTGCTCCATAAGTCTTTGAATTCTCAAGGCTTGGGCAACAAACATCTGTATCTAACACATCTTCCACTGCTTTTGGCTCCTTCACCTCCTCTGGGGCCTCCATCTGTGCCCTCAACCTATCCCTTAATCAGACACACGTTCTAACAGTGCAGATAAAATCCTCCATCTCCATACTGTGCAGCCATTGCTTCCCGCAATCAGGAAGTGTTCAAATGAATATGCCTTTTAGATTGCAGTCACACACATCAAGAGTTGTGGACAGCTATCCAGGCCTAGTTAAAGCAATGGCTGTCTCCACTAAATGTGGAGCCAGGGAAGGCTATGTGCGATAACAGTGCTAACCTGGTGATGGCTCTGTACAGTGGCAAACTCACACATGTGCCTTGCATGGCTCACATCCTCAACCTGGTGGTACAGCAATTTCTCCACCACTATCCCGGCATGGATGTGCTGCTGCAGAAAACATGATTGCTGTGTGATCACTTCCGACGATCGCACCTCGCAGTTCATCTGTCATGGGGTTACCACGACAGAGAGGAGCCAGAAGACCACAGCATCTGATTGCTTCTATCTCTGCACTGAATACACTGTGTTCCAAATTATTATGCAAATAATATTTCCTCATATTTTCTCTAAATTACCTATCTGAATTTCAGTCATTGTTATTTTCCAGTCATCTACTATTCTAGTATAATTGCAGTGTTTTGGAAAAAACTGCCTATGAAAACAGTATCTTTTTAAAAAAAAATAAACACTCAAAATGCATGTTCCAAATTATTATGCACAGCAGAGTTTTCAACCTTTTTTTTTTATTTTGAACAAAAAAATGGTCAATTGTGAAGTTATATGCATTATCAGCTTATTACAAAATGAAATCAAACAGTTTTCAAGTGAAAACTTTATTCTAGGTGATGTTACATTTGCACATAGGACCCCTTGTTCGAAAGAAGCTTCTGAACTCTCTCGTCCATTGAATTTGTCAGTTTTTGGATGGTTTCTGCTTCAATTGTTTTGCATGTGGACAGAATACCCTCCCAGAGCTGTTGCTTATATGTGAACTGCCTCCCGCCATCAAAGACACTCCTTTTGATGATGCTCTAGAGGTTCTCATTGGGGTTGAGGTCAGGGGAAGATGGTGGCCACACCATAAGTTTGTCCTCTTTTATGCCCATAGCAGCCAGAGATGCAGATGTGTTTTTTGCAGCATGAGACGGTGCATTATCATGCATGAAAATGATCTTGCTGCGGAAAGCATGGTTCTTCCTCTTGAACCATGGCAGGAAGTGTTGTTTTAGAAACTCCACATAGATTATGGAGTTCATCTTTACCCCTTCAGGGATCATAAAGGGGCCGACAATCTCTCTCCCCATGATTCCAGCCCAAAACATTACTCCACCTCCTCCTTGTTGGTGCCTTATCCATGTTTTCATGGGGTGTCCATCCTCCACTCCATCCATCTGGACCATCGAGCGTTGCACTGCACTCATCGGTGAACAAAACAGTTTGGAAGTCAGTCTTCATGTATCGTTTGGCCCACTGGAGCCGTTTCTGCTTGTTGCAGTGGATAGAGGTGGTCGACAGGATGGCTTACGCACAGCTGCAAACCTCTGAAGGACCCTGCATCTTGTTGTTCTGGGGACGTTGGAGGCACCAGCAGCTTCAAAAACTTGTCTGCTGCTATGACGAGGCATTTTTGCAGCTGCTCTTTTAACCTTACGCATTTGCCTGTTGGAAAGAGTCCTCAATTTTTCCTTATCAGCACGCACACGTGTGTGCTGGGAATCAGCTACATACTTCTTGATTGTGCGATGATCACGATGAAGTGTCTTGGCAATGTTGATTGTAGTCATGCCTTGACCTAAATACTCCACAATTTGTTGCTTCTCAGCAGCCGACACATCTTTTTTCTTTCCCATTTTGGCCAAAAATGTAGGCTGCTTAATAATGTGGAACAGCCTTCTTAAGTAGTCTTGCCTTTATTTGGACACACCTGCCAAACTAATTTGCACAGGTATCTGCAATTGCTTTCCATGATATAAAGAGCCCTGACACACATCACCATCAATGAGTTTGTATGAAAAACAAAAAAATTCTAACCTTATCACTCTTAAACTCTATGTGCATAATAATTTGGAACACAGTGTATAAGCACTTGACCTTCTTTTTAATCGTTGTAAATTTCTCTATCTGTGGCACCACGTGACCGCTCATACAGGACAAGCTGCGACGCTGAGAGGAAGCATCGAGGGAGCTGGGTGAGTATTTTAATACAAAAGGGTGGGCGCACAGGGGGTGGGAGGCGGGAGGTGACCAGGAACTTTATTTTAACCACAAAAAAAATAAAAAAACATTGATTTTTCATTCCTTCTCTCCAGCGAACGCTGCTGGAGTGAAGGAATGAATTCCGTCTTCAGCACCACACGCAGGGAGGACAGCGCTGTTTCCTGCAACATCCGTGTGGTACTCAGTCGGCACACGGGCGGCACATGGACAGCATCCATGTGCGGTACGTGTTTGCACGGACCCATTGACTTTAATGGGTCCATGTGATCCGTGCGCTCCCATGAACACTGACATGTCTCCGTGTTTTTCAAACGGACACACGGTCCGTGAAAACACGCTGACATGTGCAGAGACACATTTATTTTAATGTGTCTACGTGAGTCAGTGTCTCCGGTACGTGAGAAAATTGTCACCACAAGTACCGGAGCCACTGACGTGTGAAACAGGCCTTAGAGCTGCCAGGTGACCACTCACAAAGCCACCTTGCCTACAACTTGCATACATAAAATAACTCTAGGGGAAATGGGAGTAGGGTTATACATCTGGAAATGTCATATTGATGCAAAAAAAAGGATAGCTTTCTGATTTTTGCATCAATGTGACTTTTCCAGATGTTTTAGACAAATTAATAAACTGCCACTTTTTTAAAAAGTCACAAAATTTGGTGCAACCCTTCTCCCATTCCCCCCTCGGAGTGATTTTATATACACATTTTTTTAATCATTTTGCGAAGCATGCAATTTTTTCTGCTGAGGAGTCACACAACTAGATAAAGACAGAAAAAAATGCTATTTTGGGATTAGCGCAGAACTCATAAATCAAGTGCTCTATTTTGATGAAGTAAAAAAAAGGTAACTTTCAATAAACCTCAAATGAAGAATCAGGCCCACTTTGTTTAAAGTTTATTTCTTGCGGATTTCCATGATTTTTACCATGCCAGAAGAAATCCCAAGAATTAAATCTGAAATACTGAAAAAGATTTTGATTAATTATGGTTTGCACTTGTGTTGAAGTCCAAATCCCATATTAGATTCATCCAACTCACATTCCAGGTTTAATGGAACCTAAGCTTTCCAACATGGAACAGAAAAAAGCTTACGAAGCTAATTTGAACCTTTTGTGCTGTGATAAATGGAGAATATTGGTCTGGCAAAAAGAAAATGCAGCTGTGGATTCTGGATGCTATAAAGCCATGTTCAAGGGAATATTCACACATTCCGTCTTTTATGTTGCTTGGCAACTGCAATAAACTAGATCTTAGTAAGTAGGACATTTTTTAAATTTCATTCATTTCATGGATTGCCTTGCCATTGATTTTACCCAGCCTACAATGATGAAAATCATGTCACACCAAGCAAAGTGTAAACCATGTAGCATTTGCAAATTCTGTAGTGGAGCATAACCAGCCCATGTGAACATACCCGTTTACTATACTTGTTCACAAACAGAAAATGCTGTTATAGAAAATCTGAAACTTGTAACACATCCAGTCCCATAAGGCCTATATAACAGGCCAGAAACATGGATCCTGAGGAAATACCTAATAGACTTCTATTTCCTTAGTTTCCCTAACAATTTATGATAGCTAAACAAAACAGTATTTTTCCCTTGTAACTTTTTTCAGATTTTTGCAGCTGTAAGAGGGAGTTACACTTCCAGCTCTCCCACATGTCCTCACTCCTTCTTCATGCTCTCCTCTAAATATGTTCCTTAGTCTCTTGGATTTCTTTCAATAGTAAACTGGCTGTGGATCTGTCATATGCGATGCAAATCTTTGCTCCATTTTCAAACATTATTAAAAAAAAAAAGGCAAAACAGCTGTGCAATGTTTACTAATGCTTAGTTTATGCCTCTGCACAACTGTTAAGCCAAAAGCATCTGTAATCTGATATAAATCCTCTGAGGTATTACAGAAGGCACCCGGTAGAGCACCAGTGCAACTGCAAGAATACTTAATTCTCAACAAAAAATATATATACATACTGTATTTTTTGGATATTCAAAAGGCTTTTTTCCCCGCAGCTCTGGGAGGAAAATGGGGGTGCATCTTACAGTCTGAATGTAGCTTACTGGGGAGGAGCGGAGGTGGTGGTAAGGGGCCACAAGGGGCAGGGTCCCTGCTGCAGGAAGTTGCTCCTTTGAAGTGGCTTTAGTGTGCTTAGTTCATTGGCGCGGTGGGAAGTAGTAGCTGATGTACTGGCTAGGGGTCGGCTGCTGTGCTTTTGCACCCTGCTCCCTGTTTTGCTGTGCAACTGGGGCAGAGTGACAACCTCCTCTTAGTCTGAATTGCACACGTCACTCGTATGGCCTTTTCTCCATGTGCGGTCGGGTACCTCATCATCCCCCGCATCATGTTCCACCCACTCCTCACCCCTAGTCTCCTTGCTTGTCTGTACAATGCAGAAAGCCGCAGCAGTTGGCACCTGTGTTTCATCATAATCAGAGATCTGCTGCGGTGGTCCGCTGACTGCATGCACTAGCACTCCCACATACTCATCCTCCAACAGAATAATAGTTGGGCATCAGTGCTTTCAATCTCTTCCACCACTTGTGCGGCAGAGCCAGGTGGATGGGCCACTGAACCCCAGCCAGTAGAGTCATCGAAAAGCAGAAGTGACTGCTGCATGAATTTGGAATCAGACTGCTTTGCTGATTTGCAAGGGGGCGAGGAGGGGTACAGATACCCATGGTCCGCAGGAGCCAACTCTGTGCTTTCAGCAGGGAACCGGGTGAAAGATAATGTGAAGGAACTAGAGGAACTGTCAGTCATCCAGTCTAAAACTGCCTCTACATGTTCAGGACTCACCATTTGTCATGTGGTAATTGGGCCTATGAAATTAAGCAAAATATCCTGTCACCTGCGTGCACCAGAGCAAGGTGTTTCATTTGGGTGCGTAGCAGGCACAGATAGACTACATCTTCTCCCTGCAGCAGCTACACCACCACCACCAGCACCATGTCCACGTCCCTAATTTGACGCTTTCTTCGTTCCTTACTCCCCAAAAAAGTGCACAGTAGAGAAGAGAGAAAGTGTCCAGCAGATTATTACTCTATTAGAGTACTCTGTGCCAGATTCTATTAGGGCACTCTGCACCAGGCTATGTTAGGGCACTCTGCACCAGGCTATGTTTGGGCACTCTGCACCAGACTGTGTTAGGGTACTGTGCACCAGGCTCTGTTAGGGTACTCTGCACCAGGCTCTGTTAGGGTACTCTGCACCAGACTGTGTTAGGGTACTGTGCACCAAGCTCTGTTAGGGCACTCTGCATCAGGCTGTGTTCGGGCACTGTGCACCAGGCTCTATTAGGGCACTCTTCACCAGGCTCTGTTTGGGCACTCTGCACCAGGCTCTGTTTGGGCACTCTGTCCAGATTGTGTTAGGGTACTTTGCATCAGGTTCTATTAGGACACTCTGCACTAGGCTCTTTTATGGTACTCTGTGCCAGTCTCTGTTACGGTACTCTGTGCTAGGCTGTATTAGGGTACTCTATTAGAGAACTGTGCACCAGATTCTATTAGGGCACTATGCACCAGGCTGTTAGGGTACTTTGTACCAGGGGTGGACCTACCGCCGGTTCAACCGATGCAGCCGCACCGGGGCCCGGAGGTGGAGGGGGGCCCTTGCAGGCAGGGACATACAGGGGCCCGGCTTTGTGCTGCTGCAGTAGACGGTGCACGGGTGCAGGCCCCGCACTGTATTAGCAGTGTACAAGTGCCGGCCGGCATCCTCCTATTGCAGACACAGCAGGAGCCTGTGTGTCTGCTGATCTGACGTCACCTGCGCGCCGGAGAGGAGAGATGAAGTTAGTAGAAAGCCATGGGGTCCCGGGCAGGAGGTATGTGACGGGCTTCATCTCACTCCTGCCTTCTTATCTGCTTTCTGTAGAGGATCTCTCTGTACTGTGAGATTTATTGCACCACCTTAAGTTTACATACAGATAAGGTCTCGGCTCCAGCGTCACCCGATCTGCATGTAAGCTGAAGCTGCAGCAATAAGTCACAGTGATCCTCACCCTGCACTGTGTGACCCTGAGCCCGGCTCCAGGACATCCCACATTATATATCAGATATATATTTGTACTATGTGCACATATATAGTGTTATGTGCACTGAGCACTGACCAGGCTGCAGGAACTCACATTATAATATAGTATATTATAATGGTCAGTGCTCAGTGTATATAACACTATATATGTGCACATAGTACAGTGCACAGTATATACAGTATGGAGCCTCATGTGCAGTCATTATACAGTATGGAGCATCATGTGCGGTCAATATACAGTATGGAGCATCATGTGCGGTCATTATACAGTATGGAGCATCATGTGCAGCCAATATACAGTATGGAGCATCATGTGCGGTCATTATACAGTATGGAGCATCATGTGTGGTCATTATACAGTATGGAGCATCATGTGCGGTCAATATACAGTATGGAGCATCATGTGCAGCCAATATACAGTATGGAGCATCATGTGCGGTCATTATACAGTATGGAGCATCATGTGCGGTCATTATACAGTATGGAGCATCATGTGCGGTCAATATACAGTATGGAGCATCATGTGCGGTCAATATACAGTATGGAGCATCATGTGCGGTCATTATACAGTATGGAGCATCATGTGCGGTCAATATACAGTATGGAGCATCATGTGCGGTCATTATACAGTATGGAGCATCATGTGCGGTCAATATACAGTATGGAGCATCATGTGCGGTCAATATACAGTATGGAGCATCATGTGCGGTCATTATACAGTATGGAGCATCATGTGCGGTCATTATACAGTATGGAGCATCATGTGTGGCCATTATACAGTATGGAGCATCATGTGTGGCCATTATACAGTATGGAGCATCATGTGCGGTCATTATACAGTATGGAGCATCATGTGCGGCCAATATACAGTATGGAGCATCATGTGCGGTCATTATACAGTATGGAGCATCATGTGCGGTCATTATACAGTATGGAGCATCATGTGCGGTCATTATACAGTATGGAGCATCATGTGCAGTCAATATACAGTATGGAGCATCATGTGCAGCCAATATACAGTATGGAGCATCATGTGCGGTCATTATACAGTATGGAGCATCATGTGCGGTCATTATACAGTATGGAGCATCATGTGCAGTCAATATACAGTATGGAGCATCATGTGCGGTCATTATACAGTATGGAGCATCATGTGCGGTCAATATACAGTATGGAGCATCATGTGCGGTCATTATACAGTATGGAGCATCATGTGCGGTCAATATACAGTATGGAGCATCATGTGCGGTCAATATACAGTATGGAGCATCATGTGCGGTCATTATACAGTATGGAGCATCATGTGCGGTCATTATACAGTATGGAGCATCATGTGTGGCCATTATACAGTATGGAGCATCATGTGTGGCCATTATACAGTATGGAGCATCATGTGCGGTCATTATACAGTATGGAGCATCATGTGCGGCCAATATACAGTATGGAGCATCATGTGCGGTCATTATACAGTATGGAGCATCATGTGCGGTCAATATACAGTATGGAGCATCATGTGCGGTCATTATACAGTATGGAGCATCATGTGCAGTCAATATACAGTATGGAGCATCATGTGCGGCCAATATACAGTATGGAGCATCATGTGCGGTCATTATACAGTATGGAGCATCATGTGCGGTCATTATACAGTATGGAGCATCATGTGCGGTCAATATACAGTATGGAGCATCATGTGCGGTCATTATACAGTATGGAGCATCATGTGCGGTCAATATACAGTATGGAGCATCATGTGCGGTCATTATACAGTATGGAGCATCATGTGCGGTCAATATACAGTATGGAGCATCATGTGCGGTCAATATACAGTATGGAGCATCATGTGCGGTCATTATACAGTATGGAGCATCATGTGCGGTCATTATACAGTATGGAGCATCATGTGTGGCCATTATACAGTATGGAGCATCATGTGTGGCCATTATACAGTATGGAGCATCATGTGCGGTCATTATACAGTATGGAGCATTATCTGCGGTCATTATACAGTATTGACCATCATGTGTGGCCATTATACAGTATGGAGCACTGTGTGGCCATATTTTTTTATTTATAATTATTCTTTATGAAAGTGTGATCAGCAGTGCTAAATGGGTGTGGTTGGGACGTGGATATGGGTGTGACTAGTTATGAATGGGTGTGGCCAGAGGCATGGCCTAAAATTTGCGCGCCGCAAGCTTTGTCCCTCTTTCCCATCTTCAAAAGTTGGGAGGTATGATGCTGGGCAGGGAGGGGGGCCCAAACACATTTCTTGCACAGGGGCCCAAAGCTGTCAGTGTCCGCCACTGCTTTGTACCAAGCTCTACTAGGGCACTCTGCACCAGGCGCTGTTAGTGCACTCTGCACCAGCCAATACTTGGCAAAATCCTTCCATTTTCAGAACTAAAGGTGAGTTTTCAACATGTATTGTCATCCTTATTCAATGCATATGGCTGTTTTGCACATCTGTGTGGCATCTGTATGCACAGCGCACAGACGTTTGCTGTGTGCATGTTAACAAGTCCATAAAGTGGCAAAAGGGTTAATGCCATAAGTAGACGTGGTAAGCCTGATCATGCAAGGTGATTAGTTAGGGTGAGGAATGAAATATTGCAGATCTGCCTGAATAGAGGCTTTACAATGCCAGACAGTATTTACTAAACTATGTCTTCCAAGATCAGGAATAGAGAATGGCATCCTTCTAGTATTTTCCACGAGGTGCATGAAGGACAGTCTTCTGGCAGTAGATGTGTTTCCAATCTCATGGTGCTTTCTTTAATAGGAAACGTACAGTAGGGTCTATCCTCTCATCGCTATAATTCCATATAGGCTAAATAGTGTTGTTATTTTATGTTTAAGCAGGTAAATTAGGAAAATGTTTGAATGTGTAACACGTCAACTTGTTAGTTCTATTAAAGGTCTGCGTCATGCCTGATATATTCCTTAACCTGGTAATCCTCCTACTAATCAGAATTATTCCAAAAACATAGTTGGTTCTGGTGTTGCATGGTTAAAAATGTTGCATCTCTTGTAGGAACAGTTTAAGAAGTCTCTAAGGGTACGTGTCCATGGTCCAGAATCCCAGCGCTTTGGATGCAGCGGATATCCCGCTCCGCCCAAAGCGCTGCCCCCTTTTGTATGCACGGTGATTCTGCCTGTGTTCAATGAACCATGCGGAATCACCACATCCTATACATTGGACTGTGTAATTTATCTTGCGGAGACTGAGCGTCTCCACAAGATAAATAGACATGCTGCGGTCTGGAAAGATGCACCACATGTCCGGTTATGCAGGTCTGCCCCCTGCGTCTTTGAACGCATAGTGGAGATGGGATTTTTTAAAATCCCCTCCACTATGCTGTAACACCTGGACGCTGTTCCTTATTTTCACATGTACTATTAATTTATGAAGTAAAATTTGAAATCACAATAACTCTTTAAGCTATTAGGTATACCTCTGCAAAGAGGACCAATGAGCATTATGTACCTGGCCATTCAGAACCTTCAATTTCATCCAAAATCGGTTATTCTGAGGTTTTTACAATTATTTGTACTAAACCTTTAATTTGTTTTGTCAATATTAATAACTTCTCTTTTCTATTTTCCAGTTCTCCATCCAAACTACTGGTCTAAAGATCATTCTCATTGAAAGCACTACCTCTGTGATTGCCTTCTAGAATATCCACTATCCACTGCTATAAAGAAAGCAATTTGTAGGCTTATGTGGGCGCAATAGACCCACCTGAGATGATGTGCACAGCTGGATTAGAGGTGTTGTCATGAATCAATACAGTACATGCACACACGTAGTACATAAGATCTATGGAGGTTCGACCCAGAATCTCAGGGACTTGGAATGGATTGAGGGCGGTTATGTGTAAAAGTGCTGCGTGATAGATTTTAGAGCATAAAATGGAGACTGAGAAGACAAAATGGATCCTGATTTCTCACAATTACATTTTAGAAGTTCAGCAAGATTGTCTAAGCCTAGCATCTCATTCTCAAGTATATGCTCTCTGTATCAGTGTTCAAAGACATAATGCTGCTTTTCAGTTACTGTTAATGTTTTTTTTTCTTTGCTCAGAATTAGTGATGAGCGAGCATAGGGCTCATACTCACTTGCGAGAAACTCGGATGAGTCTCGCACGGCAATACCCGGCGCTGCTGCCAGCACTCAGATCGGAGCGTGCGGCCGCATAGGAATACATGCAGCCGCTCGCTCCTCTCCTGAGTGCCGGGTGCAGTGCCGGGTATTGCCATGCGATACTCATCCGAGTTTCTCGCAAGTGAGTATGAGCCCATACTCGGTAATGCTCGTTACTTGCCCGAGCATCGTGGTACTCGGCGAGCACCAAGCATTTCTGGGTTTGCTCGGCGGGAGGTCAGGTCTCCACCCTGCATGATTGGTGCAATTACAGAGCCAATCAACATGCAAGGATTGTCTGCCATGCACTGTAATGCTGCAGCCATCTTTGTTGTGGTATTGTAATTATTGGCTGGCCGCACGGCGTCTTCAGGTCTATAAGAGACCTGGCACCGCCCAGCTCGGCGCATTTAGCTCCGGAATCAGACAGTGTACGGAGAGCTGCTGCTGAGATAGGGTCAGATTTGTACTTTCATTAGTTAGTCTGGGTATACCATCGTTGAATTCACATATCCAGCTAAACCAACAATCCTTCTAAGGACTAATTACGGGGTCTATAGATTGCAGTACTAGGTAGGCAGGGGAGTGTATGTTCTTATATACACATCAGTGCAAGGCATGCAGGCACTGTATGTGGGTATATAGATATCATTGCATACATCAAGAGGGTCCATTACTGTCTGCTGCTGCCTATTACATACACTACCATTCAAAAGTTTAGGGTCACCCAGACAATTTCGCGTTTTCCATGAAACTCATACTTTTATTAATCAAATGAGTTGCCAAATGAATTGAAAATCTAGTGCAGATATTGACAAGGTTCGAAAAAAAGATTTTTGTTTGAAATAATAAATTTCTCTTCAAACTTTGCTTTCGTCAAAGAAGGCTCCCATTGCAGCAGTTACAGCATTGCAGACCTATGGCATTCTAGCAGTTAATTTGCTGAGGTTATCTGGAGAAATTTCATCCCATGCTTCCAGAAGCCCCTCCCACAAGTTGGTTTGGCTTGATGGGCACTTTTTGCGTACCATACGGTCAAGCTGGTGAAGCAGAAATCCAGCGTGGGTGATATCCATAAAAATACCTTTTATTCCATTTTCATTAAAAGCACATAAGTCCAAAATCCATCTTTATATCCAGAGACACAAAAATGGGTGATTCATACCAGTGACAGTCACAGGCTTAAAGTGCATTTAACATCATACACGTTTCAACGCCTTAGTCATTGTGACATTCAATGGATAATTAAATAATTAAACAGTATGGCAGTACCAAATTCCTAATAGTGGGAACTTTGGTTTCATGTGGCTATCCTGGACGTCTGTTCAATGGGTTGTTGTGGTGCATGTAACTTTGGTGCAGGGCAGGCCTTGCATTCAATTCATAAGAAAACAGTATGGCAGTACCAAATTCATAATAATGGGAACTTTGGTTTCATGTGGCCATCCAGTATGTGGGCTCAAAGGTTTATTGGGGTGAAGGTAACTTTGGTGCAGGGCCGGCCTTGCATTCAATGCATAGGCAAACAATATGGGAGACCCATTTTCTTACAATGGGAACATTTTTTCAGGAGGCCCTCCTGTACGTCTCGTGAAAGAGGTATTGGGGTGCATCCTAATTTTTGGCAGCCCTGCCACTCACTGCATAGGCAATATCAGTATAGGAGAACGAGAACCACTGTATAATATTGGCCTTTTAAGAATATTAATGCCGCCTGATGCCACTATAAATATAGGCTTTGTGACTTTAAGAGTCTATCCTTCATAAATGAAACAAGATGGGTCTGCGTATGTGTCACACACCGCATGGCCAGCTAGAGGTGTTAAATTTTACAATGACATTTCCCAGTGAAAAACGCATTAAAAAAAACTATATGTGAACATAGCCAAAATGGTGGAGGAACATTTTTATTTTTGGTTAATTATTTTGCCTTATATATAATTCATTACATACTTAGGCTGTTAACTGGTTCATGCAGCTTTACATGAACACCCGAGCCTTAAGGTACCGTTACACTAAACGATTTACAAATGATCACGACCAGCGATACGACCTGGCCGTGATCGTTGGTAAGTCGTTGTGTGGTCGCTGGGGAGCTGTCACACAGACAGCTCTCCAGCGACCAACGATGCCGAGGTCCCCGGGTAACCAGGGTAAACATCGGGTTACTAAGTGCAGGGCCGCGCTTAGTAACCCGATGTTTACCCTGGTTACCATTGTAAATGTAAAAAAAACAAACAGTACATACTCACATTCCGGTGTCTGTCACACGTCTCTCGCCGTCTCCTTCCCGCACTGACTGTGAGTGCCGGCCGTAAAGTAAAAGCACAGCACAGCGGTGACGTCACCGCTGTGCTGTACTTTACGGCCGGCCGGCGCTCACAGTCAGTGCGGGAAGGAGACGGAGAGAGACGTGTGACAGACACCGGAATGTGAGTATGTACTGTTTGTTTTTTTTACATTTACAATGGTAACCAGGGTAAACATCGGGTTACTAAGCGCGGCCCTGCACTTAGTAACCCGATGTTTACCCTGGTTACCATGTAAAACATCGCTGGCATCATTGCTTTGGCTGTCAAACACGACGATACACGCCGATCTGATGACCAAATAAAGTTCTGAACTTTCAGCAATGACCAGCGATATCACAGTGGGATCCAGATCGCTGCTGCGTGTCAAACACAACGATATCGCTATCCAGGACGCTGCAACATCATGGATCGCTATCGTTATCGCTGCAAAGTCGGTTAGTGTGAAGGTACCTTTACACTATGGCTGGTCCAAATAACTATTACCATCCACCTCTCGTGTCTCCCCTTTTCCTCATAGTTTGTAAGCTTGCGAGCAGGGCCCTCATTCCTCCTGGTATCTATTTTGAACTGATTTTTGTTATGCTGTAATGTCTAATGTCTATTGTCTGTACAAATCCCCTCTACTGTATAATTTGTAAGGCGCTGCGGAAAATGTTGGCGCTATATAAATAAAATTATTATTATTATTATTCATTCATTTCCCTGGAAAGGACGTTCATTCACATATTTCCCAGGAAAATCCATTTTGGTTTTGTTTTTGTATGTTTTTTGGGTGCGCCTGTAAAAATGGCGTAAGACTCTGACAACATTGCTCAAAGCTGTGACCTGGGAGTCAGAAATGCTTCCAGGGGCATTTCCCATGATGTTCCCATGTCATTTGAGCAGTGTTTCCATCATTATCAGATGTTTTTAGACCATAAAAGGACCCTCGGGTTTCCCATAGACTTACATTGGGCTCGTTGTTCTGGCCAAGTACCCGAGTATTGCAAATTGCTCGACCCGAGCAATGAGCACCCGAGCATTTTAGTGCTCGCTCATCACTACTCAGAATATTAATGAAAATCCTCAAAAAAGATTGCTTTTAGCAGCCAATTTTGTGATTTGTGCAGTGGGTCCCTCCCTGAGGATGTACTCGCTAAATCCCAATATGCTGTGCTGATACACAGACACAAAGGAAGTGATGACTTGGAATTAGTGATTCCTTCGTCAGGAATCAATTCCAAAACGCGCGTCAGGGTGTGCGCGTTACCTGTGACCAGCGGATCTTAAAGGTATATTGCCCCATTTAAAAAAAAACTTTTTTCTTTCTCTTTTCCTTTCACATTGCACTGTCAGCGATCCAGTATGGGTCTGCACTATTTTGTTTGACTTTGCCACATTTGTATTGTTATCTAATTGAGTGAGTTGATTGCTTTATATATACCCAATTATTTTTATGACACATTCACATTTTTCACGATTATAATTCACTTGTGGCTATTTTATTTAATTATTTATTAATTAACTTTTTTAGGCCCTTTTCATATATATTCATCAATTTTTATATAAATGTTCACCTCTTTTCTGTTTCATTCGCTTCCTTTTTTGGGGGTCCTTTATGTGATCACAAATATATGTAACTAGATGGTGGCCCGATTCTAACGCATCGGGTATTCTAGAATATGAATGTAGTTTATTTATGAAGATTTAAGAATAATGTAATGAATACACAGGATTCGGACTACCGGGCGCGACCAATCAGCGAAGCGTGGTTCAAATCCCGTGCCAAATCGCGGCCGGACTGTGCCTGTCGCTGATTGGTCGCGGCCGGCCAGCGCAACCAATCAGTGAAGCAGTGTTTAAATCCCACGCCAATATCGCTGATTGGTCTAGGCCGGGTGCAACTAATTAGCGAAGCCTGGTTCAAATCCCGTGCCAATTTGAGGCCAGACTGCGCCTGTTGCCATGTAGTATATAGCACAGCCATGTAGCATATAACACAGCCCACGTAGTATATAACACAGCCCGGGTAGCATATATCACAGCCATGCAGCATATAACACAGCCACGAAGTATATTGCATGGCCCACGTAGCATATAACACAGCCCACATAGTATATAGCACAGCCATGTAGTATATAGCACAGCCATGTAGTATATAGCACAGCCACATAGTATATAGCACAGCCCACATAGTATATAGCACAGCCCACGCAGTATATAGCACAGCCCATGCAGTATATAATACAGCCCATGCAGTATATAACACAGCCCACATAGTATATAGCACTACCCACGTAGTATATAGCACAGCCCAAGCAGTATATAACACAGCCACATAGTATATAGCAATGTGGGCACCATATCCCTGTTAAAAAAAGAATTAAAATGAAAAATAGTTATATACTCACCTTCCGGTGGCCCCCGGATCCAGCCCAGGCTTTTAGCGATGCTCCCGCCAGGTCCGTTCTCAGTGATGCTTTGCAGCAATAACCCATGATGATATAGCGGTCTCGCAAGACCGCTACGTCATCTGGGGTCATTAACACAAAGCATTACTGGGACCGGAGCATCGCGAGGAGCAGGAGAAGCTGCCGTGGGAAGGTGAGAATATCACGATTTTTTTTTATTATTATTTTTTACATTATATCTTTTTACTATTGATTGTCATGATTCTCAATGGCGAGAGAACATAGCCCAGCATATATGAGAACTAGCTCTTGGAAGATGGAAACTATACTGACCATGAACTAAACCTGCCGCACAACTAGAAGTGGCCGGGTAGCATGCCTACGTTGTTTTATCCCTAGATGCCCAGCGCCAGCCGGAGAACTACCTAATCCTAGCAGAGGAAAAGACAGTCCTGGCTCACCTCTAGAGAAATTTTCCCAAAAGGCAGACAGAGGCCCCCACATATATTGGCGGTGATTTAAGATGAAATGACAAACGTAGTATGAAAATAGGTTTAGCAAAATCGAGGTCCGCTTACTAGATAGCATGAAGACAGAAAGGGCACTTTCATGGTCAGCAGAAAACCCTATCAAAACACCATCCAGAAATTACTTTAAGACTCTAGCATTAACTCATAACACCAGAGTGGCAATTTCCGCTCACAAGAGCTTTCCAGACACAGTAACGAAACAGCAGCTGTGAACAGGAACAAAATGCAAAAACACACAAGGACAAAAGTCCAACTTAGCTGGGAGTTGTCTAGTAGCAGGAACATGCACAGAAAGGCTACTGATTACATTGTTGACCGGCATGAAACTGACAGAGGAGCAAGGTTATATAGCGACTCCCACATCCTGATAGGAGCAGGTGAACAGAGGGGATGATGCACACAAGTTAAATTCCACAAGTGGCCACAGGGGGAGCCCAGAATCCAATTTCACAACAGTACCCCCCCCTCAAGGAGGGGGCACCGAACCCTCACCAGAACCACCAGGGCGATCAGGATGAGCCCTATGAAAGGCACGGACAAGATCGGAGGCATGAACATCAGAGGCAGTGACCCAAGAATTATCCTCCTGACCGTATCCCTTCCATTTGACCAGATACTGGAGTTTCCGTCTGGAAACACGAGAGTCCAAGATCTTTTCCACAACGTACTCCAACTCACCCTCAACCAACACCGGAGCAGGAGGCTCAACGGAAGGCACAGCTGGTACCTCATACCTGCGCAACAATGACCGATGAAAAACATTATGAATCGAAAAGGATGCAGGGAGGTCCAAACGGAAGGACACAGGGTTAAGAATCTCCAATATCTTGTACGGGCCGATGAACCGAGGCTTAAACTTAGGAGAAGAAACCCTCATAGGGACAAAACGAGAAGACAACCACACCAAGTCCCCAACACAAAGCCGAGGACCAACACGACGACGGCGGTTGGCAAAAAGCTGAGTTTTCTCCTGGGACAACTTCAAATTGTCCACCACCTGCCCCCAAATCTGATGCAACCTCTCCACCACAGCATCCACTCCAGGACAATCCGAAGATTCCACTTGACCGGAGGAAAATCGAGGATGAAACCCCGAATTACAGAAAAACGGGGACACCAAGGTGGCAGAGCTGGCCCGATTATTGAGGGCGAACTCCGCCAAAGGCAAAAAAGCAACCCAATCATCCTGATCCGCAGACACAAAACACCTCAAATATGTCTCCAAGGTCTGATTAGTCCGCTCGGTCTGGCCATTAGTCTGAGGATGGAAAGCAGACGAAAAAGACAAATCTATGCCCATCCTAGCACAGAATGCCCGCCAAAATCTAGACACGAATTGGGTCCCTCTGTCAGAAACGATATTCTCCGGAATACCATGCAAACGAACAACATTTTGAAAAAACAGAGGAACCAACTCGGAAGAAGAAGGCAACTTAGGCAAGGGAACCAGATGGACCATCTTAGAGAAACGGTCACACACCACCCAGATGACAGACATCTTCTGAGAAACAGGCAGATCCGAAATAAAATCCATCGAGATGTGCGTCCAAGGCCTCTTCGGGATAGGCAAGGGTAACAACAATCCACTAGCCCGAGAACAACAAGGCTTGGCCCGAGCACAAACGTCACAAGACTGCACAAAGCCTCGCACATCTCGTGACAGGGAAGGCCACCAGAAGGACCTTGCCACCAAATCCCTGGTACCAAAGATTCCAGGATGACCTGCCAACGCAGAAGAATGAACCTCAGAGATGACTCTACTGGTCCAATCATCAGGAACAAACAGTCTACCAGGTGGGCAACGATCAGGTCTATCCGCCTGAAACTCCTGCAAGGCCCGCCGCAGGTCTGGAGAAACGGCAGACAATATCACTCCATCTTTAAGGATACCTGTGGGCTCAGAATTACCAGGGGAGTCAGGCTCAAAACTCCTAGAAAGGGCATCCGCCTTAACATTCTTAGAACCCGGTAGGTAAGACACCACAAAATTAAACCGAGAGAAAAACAACGACCAGCGCGCTTGTCTAGGATTCAGGCGCCTGGCAGACTCAAGGTAAATTAAATTTTTGTGGTCAGTCAATACCACCACCTGATGTCTGGCCCCCTCAAGCCAGTGACGCCACTCCTCAAAAGCCCACTTCATGGCCAAAAGCTCCCGATTCCCAATATCATAATTCCGCTCGGCGGGCGAAAATTTACGGGAAAAAAAAGCACAAGGTCTCATCACGAAGCAGTCGGAACTTCTCTGCGACAACACCGCCCCAGCTCCGATTTCAGAAGCGTCGACCTCAACCTGAAAAGGAAGAGCAACATCAGGCTGACGCAACACTGGGGCGGAAGAAAAGCGGCGCTTGAGCTCCCGAAAGGCCTCCACAGCATCAGGGGACCAATCAGCAACATCAGCACCCTTCTTAGTCAAATCAGTCAATGGTTTTACAACATCAGAAAAACCAGCAATAAATCGACGATAAAAGTTAGCAAAGCCCAAAAATTTCTGAAGACTCTTAAGAGAAGAGGGTTGCGTCCAATCACCAATAGCCTGAACCTTGACAGGATCCATCTCGATGGAAGAGGGGGAAAAAATGTATCCCAAGAAGGAAATCTTCTGAACCCCAAAAACACACTTAGAACCCTTCACACACAAGGAATTAGACCGCAAAACCTGAAAAACCCTCCTGACCTGCTGGACATGAGAGTCCCAGTCATCCGAAAAAATCAGAATATCATCCAGATACACAATCATAAATTTATCCAAATAATCGCGGAAAATGTCATGCATAAAGGACTGGAAGACTGAAGGGGCATTTGAAAGACCAAAAGGCATCACCAAATACTCAAAATGGCCCTCGGGCGTATTAAATGCGGTTTTCCACTCATCCCCCTGCTTGATTCGCACCAAATTATACGCCCCACGGAGATCAATCTTAGAGAACCACTTGGCCCCCTTTATACGAGCAAACAAATCAGTAAGCAGTGGTAACGGATATTGATATTTAACAGTGATTTTATTCAAAAGTCGATAATCAATACACGGCCTCAAAGAGCCGTCTTTCTTAGACACAAAGAAAAAACCGGCTCCTAAGGGAGATGACGAAGGACGAATATGTCCCTTTTCCAAGGACTCCTTTATATATTCTCGCATAGCAGCGTGTTCAGGCACAGACAGATTAAATAAACGACCCTTAGGGTATTTACTACCCGGGATCAAGTCTATGGCACAATCGCACTCCCGGTGCGGAGGTAGTGAACCAACCTTGGGTTCTTCAAAAACGTCACGAAAGTCAGACAAGAATTCAGGAATCTCAGAGGGAATAGATGATGAAATGGAAACCAAAGGTACGTCCCCATGAGTTCCTTTACATCCCCAGCTTAACACAGACATAGCTCTCCAGTCGAGGACTGGGTTATGAGATTGCAGCCATGGCAATCCCAGCACCAAAACATCATGTAGATTATACAGCACCAGAAAGCGAATAACCTCCTGGTGATCCGGATTAACACGCATAGTCACTTGTGTCCAGTATTGTGGTTTATTACTAGCCAATGGGGTGGAGTCAATCCCTTTCAGAGGTATCGGAGCCTCCAATGGCTCCAAATCATACCCACAGCGTTTGGCAAAGGACCAATCCATAAGACTCAAAGCAGCGCCAGAGTCGACATAGGCGTCCGCGGTAATAGATGACAAAGAACAAATCAGGGTCACAGATAGAATAAACTTAGACTGTAAAGTGCTAATTGAAACAGACTTGTCAGGCTTCTTAGTACGCTTAAAGCATGCTGATATAACATGAGTTGAATCACCACAATAGAAGCACAACCCATTTTTTCGTCTAAAATTCTGCCGCTCGCTTCTGGACAGAATTCTATCACATTGCATATTTTCTGGCGTTTTCTCAGTAGACACCGCCAAATGGTGCACAGGTTTGCGCTCCCGCAGACGCCTATCGATCTGAATAGCCATCGTCATGGACTCATTCAGACTCGCAGGCACAGGGAACCCCACCATAACATCCTTAATGGCATCAGAGAGACCTTCTCTGAAAATCGCCGCCAGGGCGCACTCATTCCACTGAGTAAGCACAGACCATTTGCGGAATTTTTGGCAGTATATTTCAGCTTCATCTTGCCCCTGAGACAAGGACATCAAGGCCTTTTCCGCCTGAAGCTCTAAATGAGGTTCCTCATAAAGCAACCCCAAGGCCAGAAAAAACGCATCCACATTGAGCAACGCAGGATCCCCTGGTGCCAATGCAAAAGCCCAGTCTTGAGGGTCGCCCCGGAGCAAGGAAATTACAATCCTGACCTGCTGTGCAGGGTCTCCGGCAGAGCGAGACTTCAGGGACAAAAACAATTTGCAATTATTTTTAAAATTTTGAAAGTGAGATCTATTCCCCGAGAAGAATTCAGGCAAAGGAATTCTAGGCTCAGACATAGGTGCATGAACAACAAAATCTTGCAAATTTTGTACCTTTGTGGCGAGATTATTCAAACCTGTAGCTACACTCTGAAGATCCATTTGAAACAGGTGAACACAGAGCCATTCAAGGATTAGAAGGAGAGGAAGAGAGGAAGGCTGCAGTATAGGCAGACTAGCAAGTGATTCAATTAAGAGCACACTCAGAACTAGAGGGAAAAAAAAAAAAAAAAAAAATTGTAGCAGACTTCTTTTTTCTCTCCTTTCTCAGCCAGTAATTTAACCCTTTTTTGGGCCGGTCAAACTGTCATGATTCTCAATGGCGAGAGAACATAGCCCAGCATATATGAGAACTAGCTCTTGGAAGATGGAAACTATACTGACCATGAACTAAACCTGCCGCACAACTAGAAGTGGCCGGGTAGCATGCCTACGTTGTTTTATCCCTAGATGCCCAGCGCCAGCCGGAGAACTACCTAATCCTAGCAGAGGAAAAGACAGTCCTGGCTCACCTCTAGAGAAATTTTCCCAAAAGGCAGACAGAGGCCCCCACATATATTGGCGGTGATTTAAGATGAAATGACAAACGTAGTATGAAAATAGGTTTAGCAAAATCGAGGTCCGCTTACTAGATAGCATGAAGACAGAAAGGGCACTTTCATGGTCAGCAGAAAACCCTATCAAAACACCATCCAGAAATTACTTTAAGACTCTAGCATTAACTCATAACACCAGAGTGGCAATTTCCGCTCACAAGAGCTTTCCAGACACAGTAACGAAACAGCAGCTGTGAACAGGAACAAAATGCAAAAACACACAAGGACAAAAGTCCAACTTAGCTGGGAGTTGTCTAGTAGCAGGAACATGCACAGAAAGGCTACTGATTACATTGTTGACCGGCATGAAACTGACAGAGGAGCAAGGTTATATAGCGACTCCCACATCCTGATAGGAGCAGGTGAACAGAGGGGATGATGCACACAAGTTAAATTCCACAAGTGGCCACAGGGGGAGCCCAGAATCCAATTTCACAACAATTGATGCTGCATAGGCAGCATCAATAGTAAAAAGTGAAGCGGTGTTTAAAACCCGCCCCAATATCGCTGGGTGGTCATGGCCGGCCGGGCGCGACCAATCAGCGATGCGGGATTTCCATTACAGACAAACAGACAAACAGACGGTAATGGACCTTAGACGATTATATATATAGATTCTTTTTTTATGGTACATATACATACACTGTGTGCAGAATTATTAGGCAAGTTGTAGTTTGATCGCATGATACTTTTTATACATGTTTTCCTTCTCCAAGCTGTTCAGGCTTGAGAGCCAACTACCAATTAAGTAAATCAGATGATGTGCATCTCTGTAGTGAGGAGGAATGTTGTCTAATGACATCAAAACCCTATATAAGGTGTGCTTAATTATTAGGCAACTTCCTTTCCTTTGGCAAAATGGGTCAGAAGAGAGATTTGACAGGCTCGGAAAAGTCCAAAATTGTGAGATGTCTTGCAGAGGGATGCAGCAGCCTTCAAATTGCCAAACTTTTGAAGCGTGATCACCGAACAATCAAGCGTTTCATGGCAAATAGCAAACAGGGTCGCAAGAAGCGTGTTGGGCAAAAAAGGCGCAAAATAACTGCCCATGAATTGAGGAAAATCAAGCGTGAAGCTGCCAAGATGCCATTTGCCACCAGTTTTGCCATATTTCAGAGCTGCAATGTTACTGGAGTAACAAAAAGCACAAGGTGTGCAATACTCAGGGACATGGCCAAGGTAAGGAAGGCTGAAAAATGACCACCTTTGAACAAGAAATATAAGATAAAACATCAAGACTGGGCCAAGAATTATCTTAAGACTGACTTTTTCAAAGGTTTTATGGACTAATGAAATGAGAGTGACTCTTGATGGGCCAGATGGATGGACCAGAAGCTGGATTAGTGAGAGCTCCACTCCGACTCAGATGCCAGCAAGGTGGAGGTGGGGTACTGGTATGGGCTGGTATCATCAAAGATGAACTTGTGGGACCTTTTCGGGTTGAGGATGGAGAGAAGGTTAACTCCCAGACCTACTGCCAGTTTCTGGAAGACAACTTCTTCAAGCAGTGGTACAGGAAGAAGTCGGTATCGTTCAAAAAAACATGATTTTCATGCAGGACAATGCTCCATCACATGCCTCCAACTAATCCACAGCGTGGCTGGCCAGTAAAGTCTCAAAGAAGAAAAAATAATGACATGGCCCCCTTGTTCACCTGATCTGAACCCCATAGAGAACCTGTGGTCCCTCATAAAAAGTGAGATCTACAGGGAGGGAAAACAGTACACCTCTCGGAACAGTGTCTGGGAGGCTGTGGTGGCTGCTGCATGCAATGTTGATCGTAGACAGATCAAGAAACTGACAGAATCTATGGATGAAAGGCTGTTGAGTGTCATCATAAAGAAAGGTGGCTATATTGGTCACTAATTTTTTGAGGTTTTGTTTTTGCATGTCAAGAAGAAAATATCAAGAAATATCAAGCAGCCGCAAACCAGGAACAGGATGGTACAGCACCCTTGATTTATTATCTTATGTTCCGTGATTTGGGTACAGCAATTCATTATAATTTATGTTACTTTTTTCATAGTTTGGTTTAACCACATGGTCTGGATAGGGTGGCCTTACTTGGTTCCTCTCATTATTTGTGGGTGAACGGCTTGATATATCCCTTTCTTTCACCATGGGGTTATATACATATGATCAATAAGATATCAGTTTATGTGCTGTACCATCCAGGTCCTGGTTTGCGGCTGCTTGATATTTCTTGTCACTTTTGAGGATCACATTTTTTTCCATATATGTGCTGTGCAATATATAAGGAAAAAATTAGTTTACATATTGTATTGAGTATTTATCTTATGTATTTTGTATCTATAAATTTTGTATTTTCTAATATATGACTCAGGTTCTCCTACCTTTAATTGCTATATCGGAGTCCATATATTGGTGAATGTTGTTGTAATTTGTAGCTGGTATTTTTTATTCCATTTAAATTTTATTGCAATGTGTTAGCAAAGTTATTGACACTAGTTTGCTGGTAAAATAGTTACCTACAGGCCAGCTATTTAAAACTGTGTTTTGTCTGTCACATGGATCACATATAATTGCATTCAAAATTCTGCCATTTCTGGCATCCATTTAAATTTTGTTGCAGTGTGTTAGCGAAGTTATTGACACCAGTTTGCTGGTAAAAATAGTTACCTACAAACCAGCTATTTAAAACTGTGGTTTGTCTGTCACACGGATCACATATAATTGCGCTCAAAATTCTGCCATTTCTGGCCTCCATTTAAATTTTGTTGCAGTGTGTTAGCAAAGTTATTGACACCAGTTTGCTGGTGAAAATAGTTACATACAGGCCAGCTATTTAAAACTGTGGATTGCCCGTCACACGGATTACATATAATTGTACTCAAAATTCTGCCATTTCTGGCCTCCATTTAAATTTTGTTGCAGTGTGTTAGCGAAGTTATTGACACCAGTTTGCTGGTAAAAATAGTTACCTACAGGCCAAATATTTAAAACTGTGGTTCGTCCACCACACGGATCATATATAATTGCACTCAAAATTCTGCCATTTCTGACCTCTATTTAAATTTTGTTACAGTGTGTTAGCAAAGTTATTGACACCAGTTTGCTGGTAAAAATAATGACCTACAGGCCAGCTATTTAAAACTGTGGTTTATCCGTCACGCGGATCACATATAATTGTGTTCAAAATTCTTCCATTTCTGGCCTTCATTTAAATTATTTTTGCAGTGTGTTAGTGAAGTTATTGACACCAGTTTGCTTGTAAAAATAGTTACCTACAGGCCAGCTATTTAAAACTGAGGTTTATCCATCACACAGATCACATATCATTGCACTCAAAATTCTTCCATTCCTGGCCTCCATTTAAATTTTGTTGCAGTGTGTTAGTGAAGTTATTGACACCCGTTTGCTGGTAAAAATAGTTACCTACAGGCCAGCTGTTTAAAACTGCGGTTTGTCCATCACACAGATCATATATAATTGCGCCCAAATTTCTGCTATCTCTGGCCTCATTTTAAATTTTTTTGCAGTCTGTTAGTGAAGTTGTTGACACCAGTTTTCTGGTAAAAATAGTTACCTAAAGGCCAGCTATTTAAAACTGTGGTTTGTCCATCACACAGATCATATATAATTGCGCTCAAATTTCTGCTATCTCTGGCCTCATTTTAAATTTTGTTGCAGCCTGTTAGTGAAGTTGTTGACACCAGTTTTCTGGTAAAAAAAAGTTACCTACAGGCTAGCTATTTAAAACTGCGGTTTGTCCGTCGCGCAGATTACATATAATTGTGCTCAAAATTCTGCCATTTCTGGCCTCATTTTTAATTTTGTTGCATTCTGTTAGTGAAGTTATTGACACCAGTTTTCTGGTAAAAATAGTTACCTAAAGGCCAGCTATTTAAAACTGTGGTTTGTCCATCACAGAGATCATATATAATTGCAATCACAATTCTGCCATTTCTGGCCTCCATTTAAATTTTGTTGCAATGTGTTAGCGAAGTTATTGATACCAGTTTGCTGGTAAAAAAAAGTTACCTACAGGCTAGCTATTTAAAACTGTGGTTTGTCCATCACACGGATTACATATAATTGCGCTCAAAATTCTGCCATTTCTGGCCTCCATTTAAAAATTTTTGCAGTGTGCTGGCAAAGTTATTGACACCAGTTTGCTGTTAAAAATAGTTACCTACAGGCCAGCTATTTAAAACTGTGGTTTTCCATAACTCGAATCACATATGAGTTCACTCTAAATTCAGCCATTTGTAGTGTACATGGAAAATATTGTCCTCCATTTAAAATGGGTAAGGTGTGTGGCAAGGGTTGGGGAACAGGACGTCATGGTGATGGTGCATGCAGAGGCTTCTCGCCTGACCTTGCTGTCCCAATTACTAGGGGACCGCAGCACACCCCTATTGAACCCACTGCAGTGTCAAAAGGTTATTGATTGGATAGCGGATAATGCTTCACGCACTTTGCCACCACCACCACGTCTTCCACACGGTCAAGTCTCAGTAGCCATTAGTCTGGACCACATATTCCTCACCCTGATCCTCCTTCCTCCCACCATGCCAAGTGCCTAGAGACAACTGATCCCACACTTGGAAACTCCGAAGAGCTGTTCAGTTTTCCATTTATAGATTCGAGACTCTCACCCAGTCCACTTGAAGCAGGGAAGAGGAGATCGAATGTAACGATGACCATATATTTGAGCAGCCACGGTCACACGAAGGCAAAGGTGGGAAAGTGTCACAAGAGGTGGATGATGATGAGACACAATTGCCAGAAAGTCAGGAGGAGGACCAGGGTGGGTGGAAGACGAGGTGGTGGATGATTTAGTAACCAACCCAACCTAGCAGTTGGACATGGAGAGCGAGGACAGCAACACACAGGAGGAAGGAGGTGTAGCACCCCAACAAGCAGCAAGAAGCATTGAGGTGGCCACAGACAGAAGGCGGGTGTTGTGACCTGGTGGTTAAGAGGCCACACTGATATGACCTGGTGGCTAAAACGCAACATATCTCTATACATATATATATCTTCATACAGGTAACATATCATTCATTCTTTGAACTGAAATATCCTGCATGTCTATTGCTCCATTCCCTGACAGCAAGCAAGCTTGAATGGTAACATATCATTCATTCTTTGAACTGAAATATCCTGCATGTCTATTGCTCCATTCCCTGACAGCAAGCAAGCTTGAATGGTAACATATCATTCATTCTTTGAACTGAAATATCCTGCATGTCTATTGCTCCATTCCCTGACAGCAAGCAAGCTTGAATGGTAACATATCATTCATTCTTTGAACTGAAATATCCTGCATGTCTATTGCTCCATTCCCTGACAGCAAGCAAGCTTGAATGGTAACATATCATTCATTCTTTGAACTGAAATATCCTGCATGTCTATTGCTCCATTCCCTGACAGCAAGCAAGCTTGAATGGTAACATATCATTCATTCTTTGAACTGAAATATCCTGCATGTCTATTGCTCCATTCCCTGACAGCAAGCAAGCTTGAATGGTAACATATCATTCATTCTTTGAACTGAAATATCCTGCATGTCTATTGCTCCATTCCCTGACAGCAAGCAAGCTTGAATGGTATCAGAGTCCTTCTACCTTCGGCATTGATTCCTGCTTATATCTATATTTGTTAGCCAGCTTGTTATGCAATTGTTTTTGTTTCTAGATATTTAATTCTCTTCTGCTTGTCCTTATGCCAAGAGTTCGCATAACTGTTTTTCAAAGGGGTTTATGATCCATGTAGACCTGGACATTTGTTTATCTGATCACTACATTTATTGTGCCCTGCTGTCTCAATTGAGTTAGATTGATTGGTAACGAGAGGGGGGAAGACCAAAAAAAAAAAAAAAAAGAAAAAAGTGAGATCTAAGAGCTGGCCACCTATAAATGTAGATATAGCTTGGGGAAGCATTCATGCAGGGGGCATTCGTGCACTATTATTCGTGTACATTTTTTTTTCAAAGTACTTTTTTTTCTAAGTATTCAGCAGTTATAACATGGCAGTTAGACAGGGCAGGAGACAGGTAAGACAATCAAAATCTATTCCCTATTCAGTTGGCACACAGCAAATACTCACCATATGTATTTGTATAATCTATATCATGGCTGCTGCTTTCACACACAATCACCGCCCTTGCATTAACACTCTACACTCCATCCATATCAGCCCCTCTGTCCTTGCCTCTCCTATGTATAGCACTCATGCTCTGTTCACATTGCTTAACAGTACAGATCCATTCAGTCCCACCATCCAACACAAGAGACGCTCTCACAAATCACTTAACCATCTGCTCACTCTTTCTATCCTCCTTCTCCTAGTTGCTGGAGACATCTCTCCGAACCCCGGCCCCCCATGTTATAGCCAGTCAAACCTCCCAACTGCTACACCCAGAAACCCCTCTAACCTTATTAATATTCCATGCATGCCTTCTGTCTCTTTCAATTGTGCTCTTTGGAATTCTCGCTCTGTGTGTAATAAACTCTCCTTCATTCATGACTTCTTCCTTTCTAACTCTCTTAATCTCCTGGCTCTTACTGAAACCTGGATCCAGCAGTCAGACACCACCGCTGCTGCTGCTCTCTCATTTGGTGGACTACACTTTTCTCATACCCCAAGATCAGACAACAGAGCAGGTGGAGGCGTTGGTCTGCTCCTTTCACCCAAATGTACCTTCCAAGTTATCCCCCAAGTACCCTCACTTGTATTCCCTTCTTTTGAGGTCCATGCTGTCAGATTCTACGTCCCCTTCTCCATGCGAGTGGCGGTGGTGTATCGTCCTCCCGGCCCCTCTCACCAGTTCCTGGATCATTTTGCCACCTGGCTTCCACACTTTCTCTCTTATGACACCCCCACCCTCATCATGGGTGATTTCAATATCCCAATTGCTTCTCCCCTCTCCCCATCTGCTTCTCACCTTTTATCTCTAACCTCCTCTTTCGGCCTCTCGCAGCATACTAACTCTCCAACACATGATGATGGAAACTCCCTTGATTTGGTCTTCTCCCGGCTTTGCTCACTGGATGATTTCACAAACTCCCCTCTCCCGCTCTCTGACCACAACCTTCTTTCATTCTCTATCAAGAACTGCCATCCCGCTCAGGTCATCCCCACTTTCCACACTTATAGAAACATACAGGCCATTAACACCCAGAAACTTATGAAGAACTTGCAGTCTTCATTGGCCCCAATCTCCTCCATCTCTTGTCCTGATTCTGCTCTGAAGCATTACAATGAAACCCTGCAAAGTGCCCTGGAAGAAGCTGCACCTCCTATACATAGAACAACTCGGCACAGACGGCGACAACCGTGGCACACGCTGCAAACACGTTTCCTGCAGCGGTGCTCCAGGTGCGCCGAACGTCTGTGGAGAAAATCTAATCTGCCCGAAGATTTCATCCATTATAAGTTCATGTTAAAAACATACAACTCTGCCCTTCACCTCTCCAAACAAACCTATTTCAACACCCTCATCACCTCGCTGTCCAATAACCCTAAACGTCTCTTTGACACTTTCCGGTCCCTACTCAACCCAAGAGAGCAGGCCCCAACCACAGATCTCCACGCTGACGATCTGGCCAATTACTTCAAAGAAAAAATTGACCACATTCGACAGGAAATCATTTCCCAATCTCTTCATACCAAGCACTGTCCTCCCTCCCCCACTGCATCTAGTTCACTCTCTGACTTTGAACCAGTTACAGAAGAAGAAGTAAGCAGGCTCCTTGCATCTTCTCGCCCGACCACTTGCACCAGCGACCCCATTCCGTCGCATCTCCTCCAGTCCCTTTCCCCGGCTGTCACCTCTCACCTAACAAAAATATTCAACCTTTCCCTCACTTCCGGTATTTTTCCCTCCTCATTTAAGCATGCCATCATACATCCACTACTTAAAAAGCCCTCCCTCGATCAAAATTGTGCCGCTAATTATAGACCTGTCTCTAATCTTCCCTTCATCTCTAAACTCCTGGAACGCCTGGTCCACTCCCGTCTTACCCGCTATCTCTCAGATAATTCTCTTCTCGACCCTCTTCAATCTGGTTTCCGCTCTTTACACTCTACTGAAACTGCCCTCACTAAAGTCTCTAATGACCTACTAACAGCTAAATCTAATGGTCACTATTCCATGCTAATTCTCTTGGATCTCTCCGCAGCATTCGACACTGTGGATCATCAGCTCCTCCTCACTATGCTCCGCTCCATCGGCCTCAAGGACACCGTTCTCTCTTGGTTCTCCTCCTATCTCTCTGGCCGATCCTTCACTGTTTGTTTTGCTGGTTCCTCCTCCTCTCACCTTCCCCTTACTGTTGGGGTTCCTCAAGGATCAGTCCTAGGCCCCCTCCTCTTCTCTTTGTATACTGCCCCTATTGGACAAACAATCAGTAGATTTGGTTTCCAGTATCATCTCTATGCTGACGACACCCAATTATATACCTCTTCTCCTGTTATCACGCCGACCTTTTTAGAAAACACCAGTGATTGTCTTACCGCTGTCTCTAACATCATGTCCTCCCTCTATCTGAAACTGAACCTGTCAAAAACTGAACTCCTCGTGTTCTCTCCCTCTACAAACCTACCTTTGCCCGACATTGCCATCTCTGTGTGCGGTTCCACCATTACTCCAAAGCAACATGCCCGCTGCCTTGGAGTCATCCTTGATTCCGAGCTTTCATTCACCCCCCACATCCGATCACTGGCTCGCTCTTCTTATCTGCATCTCAAAAACATTTCCAGAATTCGCCCTTTTCTTACTTTCGACTCTGCAAAAACTCTTACTGTCTCACTTATTCATTCTCGTCTGGACTATTGTAACTCTCTACTAATTGGCCTACCTTTTACCAGACTCTCCCCGCTCCAATCTGTCCTGAATGCTGCTGCCAGGATCATATTCCTCGCCAACCGTTACACCGATGCCTCTACCTTGTGCCAGTCATTACACTGGCTACCCATCCAATCCAGAATCCAGTACAAAACTACTACCCTCATCCACAAAGCACTCCATGGCTCAGCACCACCCTACATCTCCTCTCTGGTCTCAGTCTACCAACCTACCCGTGCCCTCCGCTCTGCTAATGACCTCAGGTTAGCATCCTCAATAATCAGAACCTCTCACTCCCGTCTCCAAGACTTTACACGTGCGGCGCCGATTCTTTGGAATGCACTACCTAGGTTAATACGATTAATCCCCAATCCCCACAGTTTTAAGCGTGCACTAAAAACTCATTTGTTCAGATTGGCCTACCGCCTCAACGCATTAACCTAATTATCCCTGTGTGGCCTATTAATAAAAAACAACAACATAATCACGTTCCTCCATCATGTTCTCATACACTTTATGCAGTTAATAGCCTCTGTGTCTGTACTGTTACATACTTAGGCAGTTAACTGGTTCATGCAGCTTTACATGAACACCCGAGCCTTACACTATGGCTGGTCCAAATAACTAAAGCAATTGTTACCATCCACCTCTTGTGTCTCCCCTTTTCCTCATAGATTGTAAGCTTGCAAGCAGCAGGGCCCTCATTCCTCCTGGTATCTGTTTTGAACTGTGATTTCTGTTATGCTGTAATGTCTGTTGTCTGTATAAGTCCCCTCTATAAGTTGTAAAGCGCTGCGGAATATGTTGGCGCTATATAAATAAAATTATTATTATTATTATTATTATTACTGACCGCAGTTCCTAATCCTAACAACAACACTAGTAATAGCCGTGGGATGTTCCTGACTCTCCCTAGACACCTCGTCACAGCCTAAGAGCTAACTACCCCTAAAGTAGGAAATAGAAAGCTATCTTGCCTCAGAGAAAACCCCCAAAGGAAAGACAGCCCCCCACAAATATTGACTGTGAGTGGAGAGGGAAATGACGTACACAGAAATGAAATCAGATTTCAGCAAAGGAGGCCAATACTAAACTTGATAGACAGAGAGAAAAGGATACTGTGCGGTCAGTATTAAAAACTACAAAATCCATGCAGAGTTTACAAAAATGAACTCCACACCGAATCACGGTGTGGAGGGGCAAATCTGCTTCCCCAGAGCTTCCAGCTAGCCTGAATATGACATAGTGACAAGCTGGACAAAAAGAAACATATTTGCAGAGCAATTGAGTCCAAACAAATGGACAAACAAAAACTAGCAAAAACTTATCTTTTGCTGACAAGGACAGGCCATATGAGAAATCCAAGGAGAGAACCAAATCCAACCAAGAACATTGACAGCTGGCATGAACTAAAGCCCAGAGCAGGTTTAAATAACAAACCCAGGCAAGGCGATCAGTGGAGGCAGCTGCTACAGCTACCTAAAGGAGCAGCAGTTCCACTCGAAACCACCAGAGGGAGCCCAAGGGCAGAACTCACAAAAATACCATTAGCAACCACAGGAGGGAGCTCCAGAACGGTATTCACAACTAGCGGGCAACCGTTTCCTGTAACGCCAAGACGTCGGAATTTGCCAGTACAACTGTCAGGACTTCCCAAGTCTGGTTCTTTTTTTTTAAAATCTGCATCAGCAGGGGTAGCAAAACTATCAGACTGACCACCACCAGCATGATCAGGCACATGGCATCAAACACCCAACATTGTGGGCCGAACCCCAGGGGCCAGGAACAGTGTCTGCAGGTGACATCACTGCTAAGTCTTCCGCTGTTATGCGTGCAAGCCAATCCTCTGTCAATGATGCATGCGGCGATACCTCCTGCCCTGCACCTGTCATTGCGCACACTCAACTAGCACCATCAGAAAGCACGTCCATGTCCTTGTCCCAGTGCAGCTTTCAGATGTCCATACCCCAGTCCTTGGAATGCAAGTGCAAATACACAGCCAACACCCCACAGGTCACAGTATTAAATTCACACATTTCGTGACTACTTTCACTCGAAATGTTGCCTTTTAAGCTTGAGACAGAAGCTTTCTGCAACCTGATGGTGGCGGCTGTCCCTCGGTACTCGGTCCCCAGCCACCACTATTTCGCCCGGTGTGCCATCCCCGCATTACACAAGCACATGTCCCACAACATTAGCCGTGCCCTCAACAATGTTGTTACCAGTAAAGTCTACCTAACCACGGATACGTGGACAAGTGCTTGCAGGCAGGGACGGTACATCTTGCTGATGGCACACTGGGTTAACATAGTAGAAGCTGGGACCCAGTTGGACCATGGGATGGAACACATCTGCCCGATGCCGAGGATTGCGGGCCCGAGGTCAATCAGGGTTGTCCCCACAATCTACAGCTCCTACACCTCATCATCCTCCTCTTCAGCTTCCATCTCCAAAATGACCACATTAGTCACAAGCTGGATGCACTGCAGCACCTCCGCAACCAAGTGGCAACAGGCTGTCCTGAAACTAATCTGATTAGGTGACAAACCGCACAATGCTGAGGAGTTGTGAGAAGCTCTGAAGGAGCAGGCAGATCTGTGGCTGACACCACTGAACCTACAGTCAGGCATGGTCATGTGTGACAATGGCCAGAACCTGGTGGCGGCTCTGATGGCTCTGACGCGTGGCGAGCTCACACACATACCATGCCTGGTCCATGTGCTTAGCCTCGTGGTTCAGTGGTTTCTCAAAAGGTACACGGAGCTGCCGGATCTGCTTGTGAAAGCACGCCGCCTGTGTGCCCATTTTAGAAAGTCAGCTACATTGTCCGCCACCCTAGCCGTGTTTCAGCAGTGTTTGTAGCTTCCGGCTCACCAACTGGTGTGTGATGCCCAGCGCGTTCGAACTCTACACTGTAGATGTTGGAAAGGATTTGTGAGCAGAAGAAGGCAGTTGTTACCTACCAGTATCAACAAGGCTGTCGGTATTCAGTTCAGACTCCACACATAATACCTCAGTAGTGGACATGGATGTCAGACATATGTGCCATCCTCCAAATCTTTGAGGACTCCACCAAGACGATGAGCAGCGATGATGCCATAATTAGCGTCACTATCCTGCTTCTCTGTGATCTGAAAAGCTCTCTGCTCACAATCAAAGAGGATACATTGCAGGTGGAACATGATGAGATGAGCAATGAACCATACAGGGTGATTACACACAGCCGAGCCTCATCTCATCCCAACGTGGATTGGGTGAAAATGAGGAAGAGAAGAAGAAGGTGGAGGAGGAGGAAGAACAGGAGCTAGTTTCATGCGCTATTGATGGTACTACCTGCACAACTTTCATACTGTCTGTTCAGCGTGGATGGCCTGAGGACAGGGAGGAGGAGGAGAGTATGGTCAGTTGTCCTCTTGTTGAGGACACAGAAGTCTTGCCTGTTAGCAGTCTGGCACGCATGGCTGAGTTTATGTTACACTGCCTTTCCTGTGACCCTCTCTTTTTCCAAATTTTGGGTGACAGTCATTACTGGTTGGTGACACTTCTAGACCCATGCTACAAGGAGAACTTTCCATCTCTTATTCCCTAGGCAGACAGGTCTACTAAAATGGGACAGTACCAGAAGGCCCTTGTTGTGGAATTATTCTCATCTGAAAATGCTGGGTGCAGAGGTCACAGTTCATTAGACAACCAAGGAGTACAGGCGAGAGAGACAAAGTCAAAGTTCTGGGAAAGTTTTTGCAGACCCTCCCATCAAACAGGCCCTGAGGCACTGAGTATTCTCACAAGGATTGCAAAGTTTGGGAAGATGCTGAGGGAGTACCTTGCTGACCTTGCCAATGTCCTCCGTGATTCCTCTGTGCCTTATAATTATTGGGTATCCAAGCTGGACACATTGCATGAACTGGCCTCCTCTACGTCTCTTCAAAGGGGCATAGGAGTGCCTCCACAATTTTGGCAGCCCTTGCATTCACTGCATAGGCAAACACTATGGGAGACACACTTCCTAATAATGGGAACATTTTTTCTTGATGCCCTCCTCTACGTCTCTTCAAAGGGGCGTTGGAGTGCCTCCAAATTTTTGGCAGCCCTTGCATTTACTGCATAGGCAACCAATATGGGAGACCCACTTCCTAATAATGGGAACATTTTCTCAAGAGGCCCTTCTCTACGTCTCTTCAAAGGGGCATTGGGGCACGTCCAAATTTTGGACAGCCCTGACACTCACTGTATACCCAATAACAGTATAGGAGACCCACTGTTTAATAATGGGAACAACAAAGCATAGCCAGCTGATGGCTCTCTAAGAATAGTGAGTGCCGACTGCTGGCCCTTTAAGAATAGTAAAGGCTGCCTGATAAAAATAGGCTTTGTGACTTTCAGAGTCCCTCCTTCATAAATGAAACAGGATGTGTCTGATGATATGTCACACACCACATGGCCAGATAAGGTTGTAAAATGTTAAAATGACATTCCCAGTGAATATATTTGTCTTTGTTGAAAGCCAAGAAGTATCGTTTATCCTTGTGGAGATTGACATGCTAAGCATGCCGAGATGAGGAGACTTAAAGCCGCAATGCTCCTCTGGGAAATATGCTAATTATGCATATTGTATCTTCAGAGAGGAAGAGAACTAGAACTCTAGTGCCACCTATTGAAAGGTAGCAATCCTACAAGTCAATGTTGACCCTTTAACGAGCCTTGTGACATGAGTTAGGATAATAGTCAAACCAGAATTGAGAGCAAATTGAGATTCTGGTTTGGCTATTACCCCAAATCATGTGACAAGGTTTGTTAAAGGGTCGACATTTACTTGTAGGATTGCTACCTTCCAATAGGTGGCACCAGAGTTCTAGTTCTCTTCCTCTTCATTGAAAGCAATGCTAAAGTTCAAAAGTGCATCAAAAACGCTACGTGTGAACACAGCCCAAGGTGTGGAGGAGCATTTTTGATTTTGGTTATTTATTTCGTCTTATATACAAGTCATTAACCTGGAAAGGATGTCCCTTAACATATTTCCCAGGAAAGTCCATTTTGGTTTCGTTTTTGTATGTTTTATTGTGAGTAAATGTAGACTCTGACAACATTTTCACAGCAGTGACCTGGGAGTCAGAAATGCTTCCAGGGGCCTTCCCCATCCTTTTCCCATTTCATTTGAGCACTGTTCCCATCGATTTCCGCAATTTCTAGTCCCTATGCAGACTGGGGCGTGCTGGAAAAATGATCGTGCTTCCCATAGACTTACATTGGGCTTGTTGCTCGTTGCTTGTTGCCAATTTGCACGACCCGAGCAACGAGCAACCGATCTTTTTAGTGCTTGCCCATCACTACTTGCAATACCACTGATCCAAACCTTGTCAGTCCCTATTTCATGCTCTTCTCATTTTTTGTAAGTGTTTTTTAGGCACTGCATGCCACAGACACTGGTGCAGATTTCAAAAATTAGTTTTTACACACAGTAAGCCCACAGACACGGATGCACATTAGAAAAATAAATTATTAGGCACAGTATTCCCACAGACAGGGGTACAGGGAAGAAAAATTTGTTTTTACTCACAGTAATCCCACAGACACGGGTGCAGATTACAAAAAGTTTTTTTACGCACAGTACTCACATAGACACAGAAGCAGATTTGAAAACTTTGCTTTTAGGCATAATACTCCCACAGACAAGGGTGCAAATTAGAATTTTTTTTTACACCCAATACTTCCACAGACACGGGCGTAGATTAGAAAAATTTGTTTGTAACTATATCTACAGCAACTTTATATAAATCAAATTATCTTCCTTTATTACAGACTCTAGAATCTAGCCTAAATAAAATAGGCCAAGATTTCATTGGTGGAACGTGTTGCAATCTTTCAGATGTTCTCATTACCCAAATTATTATACTTGTTTTGCAATGCTCCAATCTCCCTCCTAAAATCTTTTTCTATCAGATAAAAAGAATCTTAAACACTTTTGTGTGGAGGAACAAAAGACCTCGCTTATCTAATCACCTTATGAAAAGACCTAAGAAATTTGGAGGGCTCAACCTCCCTAATATGCATGATTACTATCTAGCTACCCAATTAGATCAATTACAGCATGGTGGAATGGAAATAAAACTTGTAATTGAGTTCAAATTGAATCACAATGTGTGACCTCTAAAAATCTAAAAGCTCTATTTAGTGTATCTTTGATTGTCCATAACGCCATTAGAAACCTTAGAACTCTTAATACCAGATCTTAATATTAAAGATTGGACAAAATGAGGCATTGTACTAGTGAAAGATTTGTAGCCTCCTCTCTTTTGCTTCTTTACGTAGTCATTCTCAAATTCCCAATAAAGAGTTCTATAAATATCTCCAAATTCGGCACGCATTACAACATTTTCTGATATCAGTGGGAACTCGGGATTAATATTGGCTCTTTTAAATGTTTCATCCAATAAAGTGGGACTAAAACATATATAATTTAACAGACATGAAAAATGTTTTTATAAAATTGACTCCCTTCTTATCGGGGTAAAAATAATCGAATAAGACATTGTCGAGTAGTGAATGGACAAGCTCACTTGTTTTTGCAGCTCACACCTTCAAATGTGCCTCTTATCATGAGTCCTATATGAAAACAGTTTTAAGATGGTAATACACCCCAATGAGGCTTCCCTCTCTATTCCACTCTTCTACTCAACTCTGCTGGTGTAATTGTGGACAAAAAGGTTCTTTAATCCACACATTTTGTTGTTGTCCAGTAATCACTTCCACCTAGTTGTTTACATTTCATCTGATCTCTTCTCTACTCCACCAAAAAATAAAACCATCTTCTTTTTTAGCACTACTTTTGTTAGATATACATTCTTTTCCCTCCAATGGCAGAGTAATTGCGTCACATATTCTTCTAGCTACAAAAGTAGCAATTACAAGATATTGGAAGTCCCCAGGAATTCCTGCCAACCAAGAGATAATATTCCCACAGACATACACACGTGGTCAAAATTGTTGGTACCCCTCGTTTAATAACAGAAAAACCCACAATGGTCACAGAAATAACTTGAATCTGACAAAAGTAATAATAAATAACAGATCTATGAAAATGAACAAATGAAAGTCAGATGTTACTTTTCAACCATGCTTCAACAGAGCTAAAAAAAAATAAAACTCATGAAATAGGCCTGGACAGTAATGATGGTACCCCTGAAAATAATGTGACAAAAGGGACATGTTAAATCAAGGTGTGTCCACTAATTAGCATCACAGTTGTCTACAATCTTGTAATCGGTGAGCGGGCCTGTATATATTATTATTATTATTATTATTATTATTTATTTATATGGCACCATTAATTCCATGGTGCTGTTCATGAGAAAAGGGGTTACGTACAGAGTTATAGATATCGTTTACAGTAAACAAATTTACAGTGACAGACTGGTACAGAGGGGAGAGGACCCTGTCCTTGCGGACTTACATTCTATGGAGTTTATAGGGCTACAGATACTCACTGTGCTGTTTGGTGACATGGTGTGTATCACATTAAACATGGACCAAAGGAAGCGAAGGAAAGAGTTGTCTCAGGAGATTAGAAAGAAAATTATAGACAAACATGTTAAAGGTAAAAGTTATAAGACCATCTCCAAGCAGCTTGATGTTCCTGTGACTATAGTTGCACATATTATTCATAAATTTAAGATCCATAGGAATGTAGTCAAACTCCCTGGAGGTGGCTGCAGGAGGAAAATTAATGACAAATCAATGAGACGGATAATACGAATGCTAATAAAACTGCCCAGAAAAGCTTTTAAACAGATTAAAGGTGAACTTCAAGCTCAAGAAACATCAGCGTCTGATTTCACCATCCGTCGTTGTATGAGCCAAAGTGGACTTCATGGGAGATGACCAAGGAGGATTGTTGAAAAAAAAAAAAAAAAAAAAGCCAGATTGGAATTTGCCAAACTACATGTTGAAAAGCCACAACGCTTATGGGAGAATGTCCTATGGACAGATGAGGCAAAAATTTACCTTTTTGGCAAGGCACATCAGCTCTATGTTCACAGACGGAAAAATAAAGCATATCAAGAAAAGAAAACTGTCCCTACTGTGAAACATGGAGGAGGCTCTGCTACGTTCTAGGGCTGCTTTGCTGCATCTGGCACAGTGTGTCTAGAATCTGTGCAGGGTAGAATGAAATCTCAAGACTATCAAGGGATTATAGAGAGAAATGTGCTGCCCAGTGTCAGAAAGCTTGGTCTCAGGCGCAGGTCATGGGTCTTGCAACAGGATAATGCTCAAAAACACACAGCTAAAAACACCCAAGAATGGCTAAGAGGAAAACATTGAACTATTCTGAAGTGGTCTTCTATGAGCCCTGACCTAAATCCTATTGAGCATCTTGGAAAGAGCTGAAACATGCTGTCTGGAAAAGGCAGCCTTCAAACACGAGACAACTGGAGCAGTTTGCTCTTGAGGAGTGGGCCAAATTACCTGTCGAGAGGTGCAGAAGTCTTATTGACAGTTACAGGAATCGTTTGATTGTAGTGATTGCCTCAAAAGGTGGTGCAAGAAAATATTAAGTTAAGGGTACCATCATTTCTCTCCAGGCCTATTTCATGAGTTTCATTTTTTTTTTAATTCTGTGGAAGCATAATGGAAAAGCAATGTCTCGACCCTCTTCAATCTGGCTTCCGCTCTTTACACTCTACTGAAACTGCCCTCACTAAAGTCTCTAATGACCTACTAACAGCTAAATCTAATGGTCACTACTCCATGCTAATTCTCTTGGATCTCTCGGCAGCATTCGATACTGTGGATCATCAGCTCCTCCTCACTATGCTCCGCTCCATTGGCCTCAAGGACACCGTTCTCTCCTGGTTCTCCTCTTATCTCTCTGACCGATCCTTCACTGTATCTTTTGCTGGTTTCTCCTCCTCTAACCTGTTGTGAACTATACTTCTTGGCTCCCTCTTGTGGTCACTAGTGATTTGGCACTTGGATTGTCTTTTACCAGGTTTGTACTCACCTGCTTCGTTAGGCCTGGGGTGTTGCTATTTAAACTTCCTGGATTCTCAGTCCAGTGCCTGGCATCGTTGTAATCAGTTCATTTCTGTTTGCTCCTGTCTTCAGGTCCTGGTTCTTTGCAAGATAAGCTAAGTCCTGCTTTCTTACTTTTGTTTATTTGCATTGTTCTTATTTTTGTCCAGCTTGTACAAAATGTGATTCCTGATATCGCTGGAAGCTCTAGGGGGCTGATATTCTCCCCCCTCACCGTTAGTCGGTTTGGGGGTTCTTGGATATTCAGTGTGGATATTTTGCAGGGTTTTTTGCTGACCATATAAGTAATCTTACTATCTTCTGCTATTTAGTCAGTGGGCCTCTCTTTGCTAAAATCTAGTTCATTCTTACGTTTGTCTTTTCTTCTTGCCTCACTGTTATTATTTGTTGGGGGCTTGTATTTCTTTGGGGTCTTTTCTCTGGAGGCAAGAGAGGTCTTATTTTCCCTGATAGGGTTAGTTAGTTCTCCGGCTGGCGCGAGACGTCTAGGATCAACGTAGGCACGTTCCCCGGCTACTGTTAGTGTTTGTGCTAGGATCAGCTATATGGTCAGCCTAGTTACCACTTCCCTATGAGCTGGTATTTATGTTTGCAGACTTTGCTTAATCTCTGTGATCTCTTGCCATTGAGATCATAACACTAACCTTCCCCTTACTGTTGGGGTTCCTCAAGGATCAGTCCTAGGCCCCCTCCTCTTCTCTTTGTATACTGCCCCTATTGGACAAACAATCAGTAGATTTGGTTTCCAGTACCATCTCTATGCTGACGACACCCAATTATACACCTCTTCTCCTGTTATCACGCCCACCTTTTTAGAAAACACCAGTGATTGTCTTACCGCTGTCTCTAACATCATGTCCTCCCTCTATCTGAAACTGAATCTGTCAAAAACTGAACTCCTCGTGTTCTCTCCCTCTACTAACCTACCTTTGCCTGACATTGCCATCTCCATGTGCGGTTCACACATTACTCCTAAGCAACATGCCCGCTGCCTTGGGGTCATCCTTGACTCCGAGCTTTCATTCACCCCCCACATCCGATCACTGTCTCGCTCTTCTTATCTGCATCTCAAAAACATTTCTAGAATTCGCCCTTTTCTTACTTTCGACTCTGCAAAAACTCTTACTGTTTCACTTATTCATTCTCGTCTGGACTCTTGTAACTCTCTACTAATCGGCCTCCCTCTTACCAAACTCTCCCCGCTCCAATCTGTATTGAATGCTGCAGCCAGGATCATATTCCTCACCAACCGTTACACCGATGCCTCTACGTTGTGCCAGTCATTACACTGGCTACCCATCCACTCCAGAATCCAGTACAAAACTATTACCCTCATCCACAAAGCACTCCATGGCTCAACACCACCCTACATCTCCTCTCTGGTCTCAGTCTACCACCCTACCCGTGCCCTCCGCTCCGCTAATGACCTCAGGTTAGCATCCTCAATAATCAGAACCTCCCTCTCCTGTCGCCAAGACTTTACACGTGCTGCGCCGATTCTTTGGAATGCACTACCTAGGTTAATACGATTAATCCCCAATCCCCACAGTTTTAAGCGTGCCCTAAAAACTCATTTGTTCAGATTGGCCTACCGCCTCAACGCATTAACCTAACCTATCCCTGTGTGGATTCTAAAAAAAAAAAACATAATCAGGTTCCTAGCATCATGTTCTCATACACTTTATGCAGTTAATAGCACTCTGTGTCTGTACTGCTACATACTTAGGCAGTTAACTGGTTCATGAAGCTTTACATGAACACCCGAGAGTTACACTATGGCTGGTCCAAATAACTAAAGCAATTGTTACCATCCACTTCTCGTGTCTCCTCTTTTCCTCATAGATTGTAAGCGTGCGAGCAGGGCCCTCATTCCTCCTGGTATCTATTTTGAACTGTGATTTCTGTTATGCTGTAATGTCTATTGTCTGTACAAGTCCCCTCTATAATTTGTAAAGCGCTGCGGAATATGTTGGTGCTATATAAATAGAAATTATTATTATTATTATTTCATTTGTTCATTTTCATAGATTTTTTCTTTATTATTATTGTGTAGGTGCAAATTTGAAATTTTTTTTTACACACACTACAAACGTAAATGTGTCAGCGCCGGCCGTAAAGCAGAGCACAGTGGTGACGTCACCGCTGTGCTCTGCTTTACTGCCGACGCTGACACATTCAGTGCAGGAAGCTCTGAGCAGCAGCGCGTAACCCTATGGACACCGGGGGACGTGACAGACATCGGAATGTGAGTATGTAGTGGGTTTTTTTTTTACTTTTACAATGATAACCAGGGTAAATATCGGGTTACTAAGCGCGGCCCTGCACTTAGTAACCCGATGTTTACCCTGGTAACCCGGGTGCTGCAAGGGGACTTCGGCATCGTTGAAGACAGTTTCAACGATGCCGAAGTTGTTCCCCTGATCGTTGGTCGCTGGAGAGAGCTGTCTGTGTGACAGCTCCCCAGCGACCACACAACGACTTACCAATGATCACGGCCAGGTGGTATCGCTGGTCGTGATCGTTGGTAAGTCGTTTAGTGTAATGGTACCTATAGTGCAGTTCATCCCCAGCCAAGGGGCTGTAGCAACAGTTATGGAGTTTTCACAGGAGTTGTGCCTATACAACTCGCTCAAGTGAGCACATTACCTGGATCTAATATATCTTGTTAGAAAGGTATCACCGCATGGTCTGGTGTGCTCTCTTTCCCTATAGTGTTTATCTAGAAAAACAGTCCTTGACATTTATCAATCCTTCAGGAATATGACGTCAATCAGCATATACACTAGAAACATTTCCCACTGTACAGTTCAATGCAAATTACCTGAACACTACACTGTGTTCCAAATTATTATGCACAAAGAGTTTAGGAGTGATAAGGTTAGAATTTTTTTGTTTGTCATTTAAACTCATTGATGGTGATGTGTGTCAGGGCTCTTTATATCACTGAAAGCAATTGCACATACCTGTGCAAATTAGTTTGGCAGGTGTGTCCAAATAAAGGCAAGACTACTTAAGAAGGCTGTTCCACATTATTAAGCAGCCTACATTTTTGGCCAAAATGGGAAAGAAAAAAGATGTGTCGGCTGCTGAGAAGCAACAAATTGTGGAGTATTTAGGTCAAGGCATGACTACAATCAACATTGCCAAAACACTTCATCGTGATCATCGCACAATCAAGAAGTATGTAGCTGATTCCCAGCACACATGTGTGCGTGCTGATAAGGAAACATTGAGGACCCTTTCCAACAGGCAATTGCGTAAGGTTAAAAGAGCAGCTGAAAAAATGCCTTGTCATAGCAGCAGACAAGTTTTTGAAGCTGCTGGTGTCTCCAACGTCCCCAGAACAACAAGATGCAGGGTCCTTCAGAGGTGCGTAAGCCATCCTGTCGACCACCTCTATCCACTGCACACAAGCAGAAACAGCTCCAGTTGGCCAAACGATACATGAAGACTGACTTCCAAACTGTTTTGTTCACTGATGAGTGCCGTGCAACGCTCGATGGTCCAGATGAATGGAGTGGAGGATGGCTGGTTGATGGACACCCCACGAAAACACGGCTAAGGTGCCAACAAGGAGGAGGTAGAGTAATGTTTTGGGCTGGAATCATGGGGAGAGAGATTGTTGGCCCCTTTATGATCCCTGAAGGGGTAAAGAAGAACTCCATAATCTATGTGGAGTTTCTAAAAACACTTCCTGCCATGGTTCAAGAGGAAGAGCCGTGCTTTCTGCAGCAAGATCATTTTCATGCATGATAATGCACCGTCTCATGCTGCAAAAAACACATCTGCATCTCTGGCTGCTATGGGCATAAAAGAGGACAAACTTATGGTGTGGCCACCATCTTCCCCTGACCTCAACCCCATTGAGAACCTCTGGAGCATCATCAAAAGGAGTGTCTATGATGGCGGGAGGCAGTTCACATCTAAGCAACAGCTCTGGGAGGGTATTCTGTCCACATGCAAAACAATTGAAGCATAAACCTTCCAAAAACTGACAAATTCAATGGACGAGAGAGTTCAGAAGCTTCTTTCGAACAAGGGGTCCTATGTGCAAATGTAACATCACCTAGAATAAAGTTTTCACTTGAAAACTGTTTGATTTCATTTTGTAATAAGCTGATAATGCTTATAACATCACAATTGACCATTTTTTTGTTCAAAATAAAATAAAAATGGTTGAAAACTCTGCTGTGCATAATAATTTGGAACATGCATTTTGAGTGTTTATTTTTTTTAAAAAGATACTGTTTTCATAGGCAGTTTGTTCCAAAACATTGCAATTATTCTAGAATAGTAGATGACTGGAAAATAACAATGACTGCAATTCAGATAGGTAATTTAGAGAAAATATGAGGAAATATTATTTGCATAATAATTTGGAACACAGTGTATAAGCAATTATGCTAGAACATTTTAGAGTTTTTTTTAGAATAATTGTTTTTTACATGCAAGCTAATTAAAGACCAGCATGATCCTCTTATCTGTGAAAATCTATTACTAGGGTATGTGCACACAGGGTCTTTTAGATCTCGGCGCAGCCACTGAGTTTTCCAAGACAAAGCCACTTTAGGAATACACTGGCGGTCATGGCTTTACCAGTGGTTTTGCTACTGTTCCAGCATTTTTACTTTATATTGTGAAATATATTGAGTGGTCTGCTTATGAACAGAAGCTGCCAGAAGAATGAGCATATTGGTCTTTTAACTACTTCATGATTTCTTGAACTCTGAAGCAGATAAAAGAAGTGACAATAAACAGAACATGTGCACAGGAATGTCTTTTAATATTATTGCGGACTATGTTCTTTTTATGGGGCGGTTTTGCTGCTATTTTTTCATGTTTTCATGACTTATAAAAGGTTTTATAATCATGATATTAAGATGAGCATTTTAAATATCCTCTTGTGGTCATAAATGCCCATTTTAACCCCTTAGTGATCAATAACAGACATAGCACATAGCACGTTATGAGGGGCTGTCAGTTTCCGCACCATGACTTGCTATGTCCTTCATGACTTTAACTCCTTTTCGACATGCGCCGTACATATACTGCTCTTCAGGAGCTGCGTTCCCACAAAAAGTAGTATATGTACATGCAGCGCCCCAGAGTCCTGGTCGTTGCAGTAATGTCGCTCTGCCACTAAGGGGAGTGATGGTACGTCTGATTGTACTAAAAGAGTTCACCTGACCAGGTATCACAGTCACACACTACACGTCACACTCCAACCACCAGGGGGAGCAAAGGGTTTTATGTATTAGGCCACTCCTGACACTCGGATAAAACTGGGGGTCGGATAGGAAGTTAGACAGAAAGCTGACTGGGGAGACGCAGGGAGGACCTGTCAGGGGTGGGATCCTGATAGCGGCCTAGCACGAGATAGAACGTTACGGAGCTGCGCCTGCACTTCCTTGCGGCAGCATCCTAAGAAAGGACACAAAGCAAAGTATATTGTGGAGAAGTGAGAAACGAGATCACAGCACAAGGAGATAACACCAGGAGGAGTCCTGCCTTAAGATCGGCAACATCCTTCTGAGGCGCGTAGCCGGCGGCCGGAACGCCGAGGGAGTGATTGGCTCTACGCATTACTCTGAACTATGGCAGGGCAGTTAATTCCAAGCTGGCTGTCCAACCTTTAACCTAATGAAAACAACGGAGGCAAATTGTGGGAGAGGGGCGTCTCTAGGGTCCCTATAAAATAGTTCCAGGTCTACCCTGTCATACGGGTCGTCCTATCCATATCATCTGGGGGACGGAGAGAGAAACAGAAACATACATGACAGTTGTGAGGACTATCCCATGGTGCTCAGCAGGGAGGTACTACAACACACAGGTGCTAGTAGGAAGCTACTGATTTCCACCTGCAAAGGGAACTCTGGATGTGCTTTCGGACTGGCCGGACTCAGCCAGCCCTGTTAGCAGTGCTCTGGATTGTGGACGCTGAAGTCTACAGTAAAAGGTAAAGAGACTGCAATCTTGTGTCCTCGTTATTTACTGCGACCTACACCATCGCCATCTATCTTACTGGGAAGCCCTGGGGACATACTTCACCTGTGGGAAGGTATACCACCTAGCTGCCATAACATCACCCCAGTGGACCCCTAAGCAGCGTCGGTCACCCTGACTGAACACCACAGGTGGCGTCACGAATAGTGTTGAGCATTCCGATACCGCAAGTATCGGGTATCGGCCGATACTTGTGGTATCGGAATTCCGATACCGAGATCCGATACTTTTGTAGTATCGGGAATCGGTATCGGATCCATAGTTCTGTGTAAAATAAAGAATTAAAATAAAAAATATTGATATACTCACCTCTCCGGAGGCCCCTGGACATCACCGCTGGTAACCGGCAGCCTTCTTTGCTTAAAATGAGCGCGTTTAGGGCCTTCCATGACGTCACGGCTTCTGATTGGTCGCGTGCCTCATTCTAGGAATTTAGGACCTGAGAATGACGTCGCGGCTTGTGATTGGTCGCGGTGATGTCCAGGGGCCTCCGGAGAGGTGAGTATATCAATATTTTTTATTTTAATTCTTTATTTTACACAGTAATATGGATCCCAGGGCCTGAAGGAGAGTTTCCTCTCCTTCAGACACTGGGAACCATCAGGATACCTTCCGATACTTGGTGTCCCATTGACTTTTATTGGTATCGGGGATCGGTATCGGCGATATCCGATACTTTTCGAGTATCGGCCGATACTATCCGATACCGATACTTTCAAGTATCGGACGGTATCGCTCAACACTAGTCACGAACACTTGACAAACTACACCTTTAATTGGGCGCCCCTTAGCAGGGCCACGGACCGGGTCGGGCCAACGTGACATCCCCAGAACCGAGACAGAAGGGACCCGGTACCGAGTACCCCACTGCCCTGCACCTGGGGGCGATCCATACATGGCGGCGATCGCGCAGCCACGCGCTGAGCGCAGTTGCGATCACGTGCGAGTGTCAGCTCTGAGTGATTGCTGACACTCCGCAGTAACGCCCACAATCGGTGCTAGAACCATTCGCAGGCATTTAATCCCTCTGATGACAGAAGCATAGTTGAGCATCCGGCTTCAATCAGGACAACGCAATGCGATCGTGCTGTCTTGATGGTCTCCATGGAGACCTCTGTCCCCAAGATGGCCGCGGCGCCCTTCCGGGTACTACAATAAAGGTGGCTTATGAGCACCTGCTGAGAGTAGACGCAGACATGCCTCCTTCCCTGCCTGTCAGATCGTGATGTGATATTCTGCAGTGCAGTTTCATATCAGCGATCTGACACTATACAGTGATGTCCCAGGATGGGACAATGTAAACAAGTAAAAAAATAAAATTATTAAAAAGTGTAAAAATATTTTTTTTAAAATGTCTAAATAAAAAAAAAGGAAGAAATAAATATATTTCAAATAAATACATTTATTTATGTAAATAAAAAAATAAACAATAAAAGTACACATATTTGGTATCGTTGCGCCCGTAATGACTGGCTCTATAAAACTGTCCCACTATTTTATCCCTTCAGTGAACACCATAAAAAAAAACTAGGCAAAAAAACAATGCTTTATCAGTATCATCAAACTGTGGAAAAAAGTGCAATAAAATGAGATAAAAAAGAAGGATGTAAATAAAAATGGTGCAGCTGAAAATGTTATCTTTTCCCGCAAAAAAACTAGCTGCCATACACCAGCGGAAAAGTAAAAAAGTTATAGCTCTCAGATTAAAGCGATGCAAAAATAATTTTTTTCATAAAATATTTTTTATTGTGTAAAAGAGCCAAAACATAAAAAAATTATATAAATGAGGTATCACTGTAATCATACTGACCCAAACAATATAGCTGCCTTACCAATTTCAACACACGTGGAACGGTATTAAAAAAAACAAAAAGCAATCCCTGAATTGCTGGTTTTTGTTCATTCCATCAAATTTTGCCTTCAAAAAGTCAAATACGCTCCTTCCTTCCGAGCTCTGCGGTGCGCCCAAACAGTAATATCCCCTCACATATGGGGTATCGGCGTACTTAGGAGAAATTGCACAACAAATAGTATGGAGCAATTTCTGCTGTTACCTTTATGAAAATGCAAACTATGGAGCTAAAAAAGATTTGGGAAAAATTTGATTTTTTTACTTCCACGGCACTACGCTGAAAACTTCTGTGAAGCACCTGTTTGTTCAAGGTAGTCAATACACATCTAGATAAGTTTCATAAGGGGTCTAGTTTCCAAAATGGTGTCACTTATGGGGGGCTTCCCCTGTTTAGGCACATCAGGGGCTCTCCAAACGCGACATGGCATCCACTAATCATTCCAGCAAATTTTGTATTCAAAAAGTCAAATGACGCAACTTCCCTTCCAAGCCCTGCCGTGCGCCCAAACAATTGTTTTCATCCACATTTTGGGTATCGGCATAGTCAGGAGAAATTGCAGGACAAAATGTATGGAGAAATTTTTCTTGTTACACTCATAAAAATGCAAAATTTGGAGCTAGAAATGATTTATCTGGGAAAAATTAGATTTTTTTTTTATTTACATGGCTCTACGTTATAAACTTCTGTGAAGCACCTGTGGGTTAAAGATGCTCAATACACCTCTAGATAAGTTCCCTAAGCGGTGTAGTTTCTAAAATGGTGTCACTTTTTGGGGTTTCCCACTGTTTAGGCACATCAGGGGCTCTCAAAATGCGACAAGGCGACAGCTAATTATTCAAGCACATTTTATATTCAAAAAGCCAAATGGCGCTCCTTTCTTTCCAAGCCTTTCCATGCACCCAAAAAGGTGTTTTACTCTACATATTGGGTATCGGCGCACTCAGGAGAAATTTCACAAGAATTTATATGGAGCAGTTTCTCTGTTATCCTTATGAAAATGCAAAATATGGAGCTAAAAAAGATTTATGTTGTAAAAATCTGATTTTTTTAAATTTTCATGGCTTAATATTATAAGCTTTTGTGAAGCATCTGTGGGCTCATGGTGCTCAATACACATCTAGATAAGTTCCATAAAGAATCTAGTTTCCAAAATGGTGTCACTTGTTGGGGGTTTCCACTGTTTAGGCACATCAGGGGCTCTCCAAACATGACATGGCGACCGCTAATTATGCCAGCAAATTTTACATTAAAAAAGTGAAATGGCGCTCCTTCCCTTCCGAACCCTGCCGTGTGAACAAACTGTAGATTTCTCCCACATGTGGGGTATCGTCATGCTCAGGAGAAATTGCACAACAAATTTTCTCCTGTTACCCTTATGAAAGTTAAAACAATTAGGTCTAAAGGAAAATTTTAGTGAAAGAAAAGTAAATGTTTAGTTTTTCCTTCCACATTCCAAAAATTCCTGTAAAGCACCTGAAGGGGTAATAACTTCTTGAATGCGGTATTGAGTACCTTGAGGGGGTAAGATTTTAGAACGGTGTCACTTATAGGTATTTTCTGTCATATAGGCCCCTCAAAGCCACTTGAAATATGATGTGGTCCCTAAAAAAAGGTTTTGCAAATTTGTTGTACAAATGAGAAATCACTGGTCAACTTTTAAACCTTATACCTTCCTAACAAAAGAAAAAAATATGTTTCACTAATTGTGCTGATGTTAAGTGGGAAATGTTATTTATTAACTATTTTGTGCAATATGACTTTCTGGTTTAAGGGCATAAAAAATAAAATGTAGAAAATTGCAAACTTTTTGCAAAATTTCTGTTTTTTCACAAATAAATGCAAAACATATCAAATAATTTTTACCACTATAATAAAGTACAATATGTCATGACAAAACAGTCTCAGAATAACCAGGATCCGTTGAAGCGCTCCAGAGATGTGACCTCATAAAATGACAGTGGTCAGATTTGTAAAAATCGACCCAGTCATGAAAGTGAAAACAGGCTTCAGAGTGAAGGGTTAAACTGTCACTGTGTGTAAACATGGAATGACAGCTCCATGCCAACAGCTGTCACTAACACCTGAGCAGCATGGGAAGAGGTGTGGGGAACCATGCTGTTGGTCCCTGCACTCAGCAGTGAAAATATAATTATTCTTTCTTCACTGCCCAATGGTATAACATTCTGTGAGGCACATGTATTGTCAACATGCTCACTTCACCTCTAGATACATTTATTAAGAGGTGTACCTTGAAAAATGAGATCAATTATGGGGGTTTCTGCTGTTAAGGTACTTCAATGTAACATGGCACTCTCAAACCGTTCCAGCAAAATCTGAACTCCAATATGGCACATCTTCCCTTCTGAGCTTTGCAACTATACCTCAAAAGTAGTTTTTGACCACATATGGGGTATTGGTGCACCCAGGAGAAATTGCACAAAAAATTGTAGAATGCCTTTTCTTCTGTTACCATTGTGACGATAAAACAATTGTGGCTAAAAGAACATTTTTTGGGGAAAAATTTGATTTTCTTTTTTTTCACGGTTGCACAATAGAAACATCTGTGAAGCACCTGGGAGTTCAAGTTGCTCACCATACATCCACATAAATTCCTTGAGGGTTCTCCACTGTTTGGCATATTGTGAACTCTCCAAACACAACATGGCGTCCGCTCTTGATTCCAGCCATTTTTGCTTTCAAAAAGTGAAATGATGCTCCTACTCTTCTGAGCCCTGCCATGCACCCAAACAGTAGTTTTGTCCCTCATATGGGGTATCGGCATACTTAGGAGAAATTGCACAACAAGTTTTGGGCTCCATTTTCTCCTGATACCAAGTGAAAAAAAAGATTGGAGCTAAAAGAACATTTTTGTGGGCAAGATGTGATTTTTTTATGTTCACGGCTCCACGTTATAAACTTCTGTGAAGCACCTTGGGGTTCAATTGTATTATATGAGGTGTCTAGTTTCCAAAATGAGGTCACTTGTTGAAGGTTTCCACTGTTTAGGCTCTACAAACATGACATGGCTTCCTCTCTCTATTCTAGCCATTTTTGCATTCAACATAGTTAGCAAGGACGAAAAAAGACATTTGTCCATCCAGTTCAGCCTATATTCCATCAGAATAAATCACAAGATCTATGTCCTTCTAAAGAACCTAATAACTGTAAGATACAATATTGGTACACTTCAGGAAGAAATCCTGGCCTCTCTTAAACCCCTCGACTTAGTTCGCCATCACCACCTCCTCAGGCAAGGAATTCCAGATTCTCCCTGCCCTAACAGTAAAAAATCCTCTTCTATGTTGGTGGAAAAACCTTCTCTCCTCCAGATGCAGAGAATGCCCCCTTGTGACTGTCACCTTCCTTGGTTTAAACAGATCCTTGGACAGATATTTGTATTGTCCCCTTATATACTTATACATGGTTATTAGATTGCCCCTCAGTCCTCTTTTTACTAGACTAAATAATCCTAATTTTTCTAATCTCTCTGGGTATTGTAGTTTCCCCATTCCCTTTATTAATTTTGTTGCCGTCCTTTGTACTTATTCTAGTTCCATTATATCCTTCCCGAGCACAGGTGTTCAAAACTGTACACAGTACTCCATGTGCGGTGTGGTCAAACAAGGGATTTGTACAGAGGCAGTATAATGCTCTCATCATGTGTATGCAGACCTCTTTTAATGCACCACATAATCCTGTTTGCCTTAGCAGCTGCTGCCTGGCACTGGCTGTTCCAGGTAAGTTTATCATTAACTAGGATCCCCAAGTCCTTCTCCCTGTCAGATTTACCCAGTGGTTTCCCGTTCAGTGTGTAATGGTGATATTGATTCCTTCTTCCCATGTGTATAACCTTAAATTCATCATTGTTAAATCGCACCTGCCACCTCTCGGCCCAATTTTCCAACTTATCCAGATCCATCTGTAGCAGAATACTATCTTGTCTTGTATTGACTGCTTTACATAGTTTTGTATCATCCGCAAATATCGATATTTTACTGTGGAAACCTTCTACCAGATCATTAATAAATATGTTGAAGAGAATAGGTCCCAACACTGACCCCTGTGGTACCCCACTGGTCACAGCGACCCAGCTAGAGAATCTACAATTTATAACCACACTCTATCACTAAGCCAGTTACTTACCCATTTACACACATTTTCCCCCAGACCCAGCATTCTCATTTTGTGTACCAACCTCTTGGCACGGTATCAAACTCTTTGGAGAAATCAAGATATACCACATCCAATGACTCACCTTGGTCCAGTCTATAGCTTACCTCTTAATAAAAACTGATGAGATTGGTTTGACACGAGCGATTCTTCATAAGCTCATGCTGATATGGAGTTAAACAGGTATTCTCATTGAGATAATCCAGAATAACATCCCTCAGAAACCCTTCAAATACGTTACCAACAATAGAGGTTAGACTTAGTGGCCTATAATTTCCAGGTTGACTTTTAGAACCCTTTTTGAATATTGGTACAACATTTGCTATGTGCCAGTCCTGTGCAACAAACCCTGTTGCTATAGAGTCCCTAAATATAAGAAATAATGGTATATCTATTACATTACTTAGTTCTCTAAGTACTTGTGGGTGTATGCCATCCGGACCCGGAGATTTATCTATTTTAAACTTATTTAGCCAGTTTCACACTTCTTCTTGGGTTAGATTGGTGACCCTTAATATAGGGTTTTCTTTGTCTCTCGGCATTTCACCTAGCATTTTATTTTCCACAGTGGATACCGTGGAGAAGGTGTTTAATATATTAGCTTTTTCCTCGTCATTTGCAACGATTTTTTCCTCACAATTTTTTAAGGGGCCTACGCTTTCACTTTTGATTCTTTTACTATTGATATATTTGAAGAACAGTTTGGGGTTAGTTTTACTCTCCTTAGCAATGTGCTTCTCTGTTTCCTTTCTAAGCTGGTCAAACTTTGCCTTCCTAAAGTTCCGTGTTTTTGTGACTCTCTGACAAGTCCCCCTAGTGAAAGACAAGTGAAACTGTATAATATTGTGGTCGCTATTTCCTAGATGCCTGACGACCTGCAGATTTGTTATTCTGTCAGGTCTATTACATAGTATTAGGTCTAAAAGTGCTGCTCCTCTGGTTGGATTTTGCACCAATTGTGAAAGATAATTGTTCTTGGTTATTAGCAGAAACCTGTTGCCTTTATGGGTTTCACAGGTCTCTGTTTCCAAGTTAATATCCAGGTAGCTAAAGTCCCCCATAACAAGGACCTCCTTATGGGTTGCAGCTTCATCTATCTGCCTTAGTAGTAGACTTTCCATGATTTCTGTTACATTTGGGGGTTTGTAATAGACCCCAATGAGAATTTTGTTACTATTTTACCCTCCATGTATTTCGACCCATATGGACTCGACATCCTCATTCCCTTCGCTAATATACTTCCTTAAAGTGGACTTTAGACAAGACTTTACATAAAGACAAACCCCTCCTCCTCTCCAATTTTTACAATCCTTTCTAAACAGACTTTAACCCTGTAAGTTAACCGCCCAGTCATAGCTTTCATCTAACCATGTCTCGGTTATTCCCACTATGTCATAGTTACCTGTAGATATTTCTGCTTCTAGTTCTTCCATCTTGTTTGTCAGGCTTCTGGCATTTGCGAGCATGCAGTTTAGAGGACTTTGTTTTGCTCCAATCTCCTCCCTGTGGATTTTTTTAGACATTTTCTTACCTCCCTTCCGAGTATGTTGTCTTAGGCAGGGGTGTCAAACTGCATTCCTCGAGGGCCTCAAACCATGCGTGTTTTCAGGATTTCCTTCTCATTGCACAAGATGATGGAATCATTCTGTGCAGGTGATTAAATGATCACCTGTGCAATACAAGGAATTCCTGAAAACATGACCTGTTTGCAGCCCTTGAGGAATGCAGTTTGACACCCCTGGTCTTAGGTCTTCTTTGCCGCACCTCATATCCTTCATCAGTATATTTTCTAGCTTCATGTTCGTGTCCAACATTTTTCTTCCCGTCCCCTCTTCTTGTGGTGATGTAAAGTAGACATGCGGGAAATTTTACTTATTAACTATTCTGTGTGACATAACGCTATTTTCTACATTTTATCTAACTTTCGGACATTTCCACAAATACAGTAAATGCAAGTTATATCAAACAAGTTTTGCCACTATCTGAAGTACAATATGTAAAAAAAAAACATTCTCAGAATCATTGCGATCCATTGAAGCGTTCCAGAGTTATTACCACATAAAATAACACTGGTCAGATTTAAAAAAAAAAATGAGGCCTGGTCATTAACGTACAAAGTGGCTCTGTCGTTAAGGGGTTAATAAAAGATTCATAAGAATTATGCTGCCATTCAGACATGGATTTCCAAAGTAAGTACACTAGGATCCTCAGGTCTCATATTTATTTGTTGTTATTTTAAAACCGTGCATGCAGTTTGTAGTGTGAAATCTGGTGACACATCTGTTTTATAAGAAGTTAAGCAGGCTTGGGACTCCACTTGTTGGAAGACGGTTAGAATGATGACAGCATGCAGTGCGCACACTGTAACAATAGCTCCCTTAACATAATTCCCAATGAATAGCTCACCATGCAATTATCTCCTTAAAGGGCTTGTCCATGCTTGGTACAAAAGTATCTCCATGTGCTCACTCACAGTTCCCCAGTATTCCTCATACTAGTTGGTGGTCACGTGACCGCTGGTAAGCAATTTACACACTTGTGGCCATGTGCCAACTAGACTCATCAATCTTCTCCAAATCACTTCTATTGAATGAAGCCAAAAGTCTAGTCAGCATTAAGTGTGCAATATACATATGACCACTGAATAGTATGGAGAATACTGAGGAATCGTGACTGCATGTGCACTGCAGGCTGTCATGATTCATCAGTCTGCAGTCATACAGAGTGAAGACTTTTGCCCCAAATCTGGACAACCCCTCTAAGAAGATGCTTGTATGCTGAGCTGTTCCAGAAGAAATGGCTCACATACTGTTCTTGCATGCGGGATCTTTCTGCCAATGGAGAAAAGATTGTGGTAAATTTCATGTAAATACAGTCAATTCTGAATTTTCAAATGATGCTAGAGTTATTCATTAAAGCTTGTTGACAATAACATATAAATAATAAAAAAAAATTATATAGAAAAAATATAAAGGCCCTTGCATCTATAGTCCTTTTTGTGATCCATGATTGTTATTATTTCACAGGTTACTCTCCAAATCTTGTGTGCAGAAGTAGGAATTAAATCTTTTACAATTCACCATTAAGAAGGAAACAATGTTAGTGAAAGACGAGGTCAGAGCAGCCCCTCACTTAATGTTTGTGTAATGTAATTCCTGCACAACAGAGTGAGACCTCTTATTGTCACTGACTAGAGCACTTCAGAAATACAGCTCCATGAATCGTGACGCCTGCCACCTGATAACTCCGTTATCTCCAAATTCTTTCTCATCTACGAACGCATTGAGACTGCAGTTTAGTGAAATGCTCTCCTGCATTCCAGAAATGAAGATATAATCCTTGTTTTCTACTCTGCTGCAGTTCCTGTGCCAAGGGAACAGTTAATCTAAGAAAATTGCAATAGTTTTTTCTTGTGTCATATATTCTTACCAGCGTGTTTCTAAACAGAAATACTAAAATGTTATTTAATAAAGTTTTTATGGCCAATATCAAAAGCTTATTTTAATTTGGAACATTGAGTTAGGTTAAAAAGAAAAACATTGAAAATCTAGCTTAATTTCTATATATTCAGAGGTCTATCTGACATTCATAGAGTTACATGGCAAAATCATGAATGGACTTCCATTGTTGTGAACTCTATTTTTGGGCTCCCTCTAGTGGTCACAAGCGGTACTGTGTAGTGTTGTCTTTCTGCAGGTTGGCAGCATCAGCTGGTTCGTTATCCTTGGTTGGTTTCCTATTTAGCTCACTTGGATACTCAGTTCCTTGCCTGCTCTCAATGTATTCAGTGCTCTTCAGATTCCTTGTGACTACCTTGCTCCCAGTCTCTCCAAGACAAGCTGAGTTTTTGTTTGTTTATTTTTTGATTATCAGCATTCATCATGTTTCTTGTCCAGCTTGCTAAAATGTGATTTCCTCGCTTGCTGGTTGCTCTAGGGGACTGAGTTTCTCCCCCCACACCGTTAGTTGGTGCGGGGGTTCTTGAAATCTCAGTGTGGATATTTTGTAAGGGTTTTTTACTGACCGCACAGACCCCTTTTCTATTTTCTGCTATCTAGTATTAGTGGGCCTCATTTGCTGAATCTGCTTTCACCCCTGTGTATGTGCCTTCCTCTTACCTCACCGTTATTATTTGTTGGGGGCTTCTATATCTTTGGGGATTATTTCTCTGGAGGCAAGTGAGGTCTTTCTTTCTCTCTAGGGATAGTTAGTTCCTCAGGCTGGCTCGAGACGTCTAGGATTTTAGACACGTTCACCGGCTACCTTTAGTGTGTTGGATAGGTTCAGATTTGCGGTCAGTCCAGTTTGCCACCTCTCTAGAGCTTGTCCTATGTTTTGTTACTTAGCTGGAGTATTTTGTGATCCTCAACCACTAAGGATCATAACAGTAGAGCAGGCCAAAAAGTGTTTAATGCATCGCAGAAGTGGGATAAAAAGAAGACCTGAGTACATTTTTTTTTTTCCCCTCCCGCTTTTCCTTTGCTGTAGTCTGTTTAGCTTCTTTCATCCCCTTGAACTCTGGGTGGTTTTGAGCTCAGCTGCAGACATGAATGTTCAGACTCTGGCTTCTAGTGTGGATCATCTTGCTGCACGGGTGCAAAGTATTCAGGATTTTGTTATTCATAGCCCTATGTCTGAACCAAAAATACCCATCCCTGAGTTGTTTTCTGGAGATAGATCTAGGTTTCTAAATTTTAAGAATTATTGTAAGTTATTTCTATCTCTGGGACCTCGTTCCTCTGGTGATTCTGCTCAGCAAGTTAAAATTGTTATCTCCTTATTATGTTGCGACCCTCAAGATTGGGCTTTCTCTCTGGCGCCAGGAGATCCTGCATTGCTTAATGTAGATGCATTTTTTCTGGCTCTTGGACTGCTTTATGAGGAGCCTAATCTTGAGAATCAGGCAGAAAAAGCGTTGCTGGCTATCTCTCAAGGTCAGGATGAAGCAGAGGTGTATTGTCAAAAATTTCGGAAATGGTCGGTGCTTACTCAATGGAATGAGTGTGCCCTGGCTGCAAATTTCAGAGAAGGTCTTTCTGAGGCCGTTAAGAATGTTGTGGTGGGGTTTCCCACCCCTACAAGTCTGAGTGATTCTATGGCTTTAGCCATTCAGGTTGATCGGCGTTTGCGGGAGCGCAAATCTGCTCATCCTTTGGCGGTATTTTCTGAACAGAGACCTGAGTCTATGCAATGTGACCGAACTCTGACCAGAATTGAGCGACAAAGTCATAGACGTCAAAATGGGTTGTGCTTTTACTGTGGTGATTCTACTCATGTTATCTCAGCATGCTCTAAACGCTTAAAAAAAATCGCTAAACCTGTCACCATTGGTACTATGCAGCCTAAATTTATTTTGTCTGTTACTTTGATTTGTTCTTTGTCGTCCTACCCGGTTATGGCTTTTGTGGATTCGGGTGCTGCCCTGAATCTGATGGATTTGTCGTTTGCCAGGCGCTGTGGTTTTGTCCTGGAGCCTTTGAAATTTCCCATTCCTCTGAGGGGAATTGATGCTACGCCATTGGCTGAGAATAAGCCTCAGTATTGGACGCAAATGACCATGTGCATGACTCCCGTACATCAGGAGGTGATTCGCTTTCTTGTTCTGCATAATTTGCATGATGTTGTCGTTTTGGGTCTGCCATGGCTGCAGGCTCATAATCCAGTTTTAGATTGGAAAGCTATGTCTGTGTCAAGTTGGGGTTGTCAGGGAATTCATGGCGATGCTCCGTTGGTGTCTATTGCTTCTTCCACTCCTTCTGAGGTCCCTGAGTTTTTGTCTGACTACCAGGATGTATTTGATGAGCCCAGGTCCAGTGCCCTGCCCCCTCATAGGGATTGTGACTGTGCTATAAATTTAATTCCTGGTAGTAAATTCCCTAAGGGATGACTTTTTAATCTGTCTATACCAGAGCATGCCGCGATGCGGAGTTATATAAAGGAGTCTTTGGAGAAGGGACATATTCGCCCATCCTCTTCCCCTCTTGGTGCAGGATTTTTTTTTGTGGCCAAGAAGGACGGTTCTTTGAGACCTTGTATAGATTATCGTCTTCTGAATAAAATCACAGTCAAATTTCAGTATCCTTTACCACTATTGTCTGATTTGTTTGCTCGGATTAAGGGTGCCAGTTGGTTCACCAAGATAGATCTCTGTGGTGCGTATAACCTTGTGCGCATTAAGCAGGGAGATGAATGGAAAACAGCATTTAATACGCCTGAAGGCCATTTTGAGTACTTGGTGATGCCTTTTGGACTCTCTAATGCTCCTTCTGTGTTTCAGTCCTTCATGCATGACATCTTCCGAGAATATCTGGATAAATTTATGATTGTTTATCTGGATGACATTTTGGTCTTTTCTGATGATTGGGAGTCCCATGTGAAGCAGGTCAGGATGGTGTTTCAGGTCCTGCGTGCTAATGCTTTATTTGTGAAGGGCTCAAAATGCCTCTTCGGAGTACAGAAGGTCTCCTTTTTGGGTTTTATTTTTTCTCCTTCTACTGTGGAGATGGACCCAGTCAAGGTCCAGGCTATTCATGACTGGACTCAGCCCACGTCTGTTAAGAGTCTTCAGAAGTTCTTGGGTTTTGCTAATTTTTACCGTCGTTTCATCGCTAATTTTTCTAGCATGGTTAAACCTTTGACGGATTTGACCAAGAAGGGTTCTGATGTTACTAATTGGTCTCCTGCGGCCGTGGAGGCCTTTCGGGAGCTGAAGCACCGGTTTTCTTCAGCTCCAGTCTTATGTCAGCCAGATGTCTCTCTCCCCTTCCAGGTCGAGGTTGATGCTTCTGAGATTGGAGCAGGGGCTGTTTTGTCGCAGAGAAGCTCTGATGGCTCTGTGATGAAGCCATGTGCTTTCTTTTCAAGAAAGTTTTCGCCTGCCGAGCGGAATTATGATGTTGGTAATCGGGAGTTGTTGGCTATGAAGTGGGCATTTGAGGAGTGGCGACATTGGCTCGAAGGAGCTAAACATCGCGTGGTGGTCTTGACTGATCACAAAAATCTGATTTACCTTGAATCTGCCAAGCGCCTGAATCCTAGACAGGCTCGTTGTTCGTTGTTTTTCTCCCGTTTCAACTTCGTGGTCTCATACCTGCCTGGTTCGAAGAACATGAAAGCTGATGCACTTTCTAGGAGTTTTGTGCCTGACTCTCCGGGAGTTTCTGAGCTGGCTGGTATTCTCAGAGAGGGAGTGATTTTGTCTGCCATTTCCCCAGATTTGCGACGAGTGCTGCAGAAATTTCAGGCGGATAGACCTGACCATTGTCCACCAGAGAGACTGTTTGTCCCGGAGAGATGGACCAGCAGAGTTATTTCCGAGGTTCATTCTTCGGTGTTGGCGGGTCATCCTGGGATTTTTGGTCCTTCTGGTGGCCTTCCTTGTCGCGGGATGTGCGTTCCTTTGTGCAGTCTTGTGGGATTTGTGCTCGGGCTAAGCCTTGCTGTTCTCGTGCCAGCGGTTTGCTTTTGCCTTTGCCTATTCCGAAAAGGCCTTGGACGCACATTTCCATGGATTTTATTTTGGATCTTCCAGTATCTCAGAAAATGTCTGTCATCTGGGTGGTGTGTGATCGTTTTTCCAAGATGGTCCATTTGGTGCCCTTGCCTAAGTTGCCTTCTTCCTCCGATTTGGTTCCTCTATTTTTTCAGAATGTGGTTCGCTTGCACGGCATTCCTGAAAATATTGTGTCTGATAGAGGATCCCAGTTTGTGTCCAGGTTTTGGCGGACTTTTTGTGCTAAGATGGGCATTGATTTGTCTTTTTCGTCGGCCTTCCATCCTCAGACTAATGGCTAAACCGAGCAAACTAATCAGACGTTGGAAACTTATTTGAGATGTTTTGTTTCTGCTGATCAGGATGATTGGGTGACTTTTTTGCCATTGGCCGAGTTTGCCCTTAATAATCGGGCTAGTTCTGCTACTTTGGTTTCGCCTTTTTTCTGCAATTCTGGTTTCCATCCTCGTTTTTCCTCGGGTCAGGTTGAGCCTTCTGACTGTCCTGGGGTGGATTCTGTGGTGGATAGGTTGCAGCAGATTTGGAACCATGTGGTGGACAATTTGAGGTTGTCACAGGAGAAGGCTCAGCGCTTTGCCAACCGCCGCCGCGGTGTGGGTCCCCGACTTCGTGTTGGGGATTTGGTGTGGCTGTCTTCTCGGTATGTTCCTATGAAGGTCTCCTCTCCTAAATTCAAGCCTCGCTTCATCAGTCCTTATAAGATCTTGGAAATCCTTAACCTGGTGTCTTTTCGTTTGGATCTCCCAGCATCGTTTGCCATTCATAATGTGTTCCATAGGTCTTTGTTGCGGAGGTATGTGGTACCTGTGGTTCCTTCTGTTGAGCCTCCTGCTCCGGTGCTGGTCGAGGGCGAATTGAAGTACGTGGTGGAGAAGATTTTGGATTCTCGTATCTCTAGACGGAGGCTTCAGTATTTGGTTAAGTGGAAGGGCTATGGTCAGGAGGATAATTCCTGGGTTGTCGCCTCTGATGTTCATGCGGCCGATTTGGTTCATGCCTTCCACGCGGCTCATCCTGATCGCCCTGGGGGTCTTGATGAGGGTTCGGTGACCCCTCCTCAAGGGGGGGTACTGTTGTGAACTCTATTTTTGGGCTCCCTCTAGTGGTCACAAGCGGTACTGTGTAGTGTTGTCTTTCTGCAGGTTGGCAGCATCAGCTGGTTCGTTATCCTTGGTTGGTTTCCTATTTAGCTCACCTGGATACTCAGTTCCTTGCCTGCTCTCAATGTATTCAATGCTCTTCAGATTCCTTGTGACTACCTTGCTCCCAGTCTCTCCAAGACAAGCTGAGTTTTTGTTTGTTTATTTTTTGATTATCAGCATTCATCATGTTTCTTGTCCAGCTTGCTAAAATGTGATTTCCTCGCTTGCTGGTTGCTCTAGGGGACTGAGTTTCTCCCCCCACACCGTTAGTTGGTGCGGGGGTTCTTGAAATCTCAGTGTGGATATTTTGTAAGGGTTTTTACTGACCGCACAGACCCCTTTTCTATTTTCTGCTATCTAGTATTAGTGGGCCTCATTTGCTGAATCTGCTTTCACCCCTGTGTATGTGCCTTCCTCTTACCTCACCGTTATTATTTGTTGGGGGCTTCTATATCTTTGGGGGATTATTTCTCTGGAGGCAAGTGAGGTCTTTCTTTCTCTCTAGGGGTAGTTAGTTCCTCAGGCTGGCTCGAGACGTCTAGGATTTTAGACACGTTCACCGGCTACCTTTAGTGTGTTGGATAGGTTCAGATTTGCGGTCAGTCCAGTTTGCCACCTCTCTAGAGCTTGTCCTATGTTTTGTTACTTAGCTGGAGTATTTTGTGATCCTCAACCACTAAGGATCATAACATTCCATGTAGTTTTAACTTGTGCTACTCAAGCTCAGAGACCTATAAAATAATCAACTGAGCTTTAATCACCCTCCCTGTGTCCAATGATTCCTCTCCTCCACTTGACCAGTCTTTGTTGATTGGCTGCAATGTTGACGTATTGTCTATAGCATGAAAGCCAATCACTAGACTAAAGGTACCTTCATACTCAGCAACCTTACAACGAGAACGACAACGATCCGTGACGTTGCAGCGTCATGGATAGCGATCTCGTTGTGTTTGACACGCAGCAGCAATCTGGATCCTGCTGTGATATTGCTGGTCGGCGCTAGAAGTCCAGAACTTTACTTGGTCGTCAGTTCGGCATGTATCGTCGTGTTTGACAGCAAAAGCAACGATGCCAGCGATATTTTACATGGAGCTAACGACCTGTGAGAATGATAAGTGAGTCACCGTTATGTCACAGGATCGCTCCTGCATTGTTGTGGAGCTGCTGTGTTTGACGTCTCTACAGCGACCTAAACATCGTCACTGCAGCGATCGGCTCATTGTCTATATCGCTGCAGCGTCGCTGAGTGTGATGGTACCTTAAGCAACTTGCACCCTCTGCCAGGACTCGGACAATGTATTTTGATGCCCTGGAAAAATGAGGCCACTGGCATCCCCATGCCTTAAGCAATGGAATGGGTCAGAGAGTAAGGTAACAGGACCACAAATGCACCCCCCTTCATCCCAACAAGGGTCTGTTAACAAGCTCCGATGACAACTTCAACTAGAATTGTTACATTTTTCATGCAGAAGCTGGTAAAAACTAAAATTCTAGACTTAATATTTTTTGTTCATGTCTGTTACCAAAAATGGAATAAAAAAGTGGTCAAAAAGTTGTATGCCCCCAAAAACGTTATCGCTAAAATTGCAGCTAATTCTAGAAAATAACAAGCCCTCATAGAGATCCATCAGCAGAAATATAAAAAAGTTATTGGTGTCAGAATATGATGAGCAAATATAAATACTGAATATAGATATATATTTTTTAAAGTAATTTCTTGTCCAAAAATAGCAAAACAAGAAAAAATCAATATAAATTTGAAACTGTCGTGATCGTATAAACCCACAGAATAAATAATAATAATAATCTCTTTATTTATATAGTGCCAACATGTGCAGCACTTTACAGACATTGTCACCACTGTCCCCGATGGGGCTCACAATCTAAATTCCCTATCAATATGTGTTTGGAATGTGGGAGGAAACTGGAGAACCCAGAGGAAACCCACGCAAACATGGGGAGAACATACAAACTCCTTGCAGATGTTGTCCTTGATGAGATTTGAACCCAGGACTCGAGCGCTGCAATGCCAATCACTGAGCTACCGTGCTATCCAAAATATAACATGACAATTTTAACAGTAAATGTTTTTGGGGTTTTTTTTAAATAAATTAACAAAATATAGAATTGCTGTTTTTTGGTGATTTTACCTACCAAAAAATTAATAAAAAGTGAGCAAAACGTCACATCTATCACAAAATGGCACTAATAAAAACTACAGCTTTTCACTCTAAAAATAAACCCTCATACAGATCAGAAAATGATAAAACTTAAGGCTCTCAGAACATGATGACCTTAAAACATATGATTTATTTAAAGAGTCTATTAATTGTACAAAAGTAATGAAACATAGATATAACTAGATATATTTAGCATTGTTGTACTCCTACTGCCCCAAAGTATAAAGTTAATGGTCAGAAATGCGTTGCCTTGGTGTTTTTTTGTCATTGCCATTTTTTGCAATATTTTTTATGCTGTAGGTACAGACCTATGAAGATATTTTTAATTATACCTAATAAATATTTATTTTTTTACTGAAGTCGGTGGCATGCTGGCCATTTTTTGGATTATACTTTATCTGTGCAACATGACATACAGTGTAAAATTTATAACGCCCCCCAAAAATAATGACAGAACCGTTTTGTTTATATTCTTTACAATAAAGAGTTAAAAAACATCATATGTGCCCCAAAATGATGTCACTGACAAATACAATTTAAAAAAATCCAAGTGCTCACATGATTATTTTTTCAAAAATATAAAAAGCTCCTAGAATGTGACAATAGACAAGTGAAAACAAAAATGATCTGGCATACAACCCAGAACAGGCTGTGATGAAAAAGGGTTAAGAATCACATTTTATGCTGTACACTTGCATAATTCATGAAACCAAAAAGGCACAGCTCCCAACAGAGCCTCATGGCCCAATTCTTGTAAGCAGTGGGGATCCCTGCTCCTAGACCTCCATTGATGCTATATTATCACCTGCCTCGATGCCATGCACAACAAATGCCTGGTAAATATATAAAATAATTGTAAACTAATACAGATCTGGGTAATGAAATGTGTATCTGTCACTGAGCAGCTAAAGGAAAGACAAACAGAATGGATGGCAAGTTTGTATCATATAGGAAGATCATTTTAGACTTGTCATGGCTTGGAATATACCAGCCTTCGGCCTGCAATCATCAAAGCTCTATCATGGGTCAAATTACACTATTATAACTAATTATAATATTGTATCATATAATTATTGTATCATAAACTGTAATTTGTATCATATATTGTATCATATAATTTGTATCATTTATTGTATCATTTATTTGATATCATATATTGTATCATATAATTGTATTAATAATTATTTTTGCTTTTTTTTTTTTACACATGCTCCATTATTAGCAACATACTAAATTGTTCTCATCAAATCCATGCAGAAATGTATTTTCATCAATAGACGGATATTTTGTTTTTAAATAATAACATATTATTTAATATTTTATGGATTACAGGCTGAAAAACATCTGGTATCTAATTTTTTTTTTTAAATCCCTGAAAGTTCATTGAATGGTATTTACTGAATGTGGGAAAAACAGGCTTGTGGCAGATGTTCTTCATAGCTTGACTGTAATAGAGCTCAGAAATATAGATTTATTTTTTTTTACAATTCAGAAGCTTAAGTAATTGGACTAGAGAACAGTAAAAATGAAATTAACTGTCTTAAAGGGTCCCAGTCCATTCGGAAATGCTGTGTAGTCTGTGGACAGAATGCTTAGAGCTGAAGAAACTTTCATTTTTGATATATAGCTCAAATACTGTTTTATTATAACTTGTATTTTATTCATATATGCTCTCTTTAGGTTTTGCAGTGAGGAAGGCCATCCTAATCAGTGTTCAATTGTTATACTTGTATGCACATTATATTGGGGATGTGAAGGTGGCACTACTTCTTGTCACCAAGTCTAAATTCTCTGTTACAAGTAAACATGAAAATTAGGGTCTATTCCATGGAAAATCAACTAACCTGTTGTCATAAGTGGGATTATGAGGCATATAGATTAAAGGATGGAGCATTTGATCACTGTCTCTATCCCCACTGTGCATGAACAGGTAATTGAAGCAGGTTATTTGATGAAGAGCAGACATGGAGTTTGTAAACGTAGTAGCTGTCAATATTGGAAAACCATTTAAGCCAGTAGATGTGTTCCTGTATGCCTCTACTGGCACATAGGTGGTAAACACAGGGGCATCATTAATGTCATCTTTTGCAGCCACTCTATCTGTACTGGATAGAAAGAACAAGGTAAACAATATTTTAAGGATTTCCATGATCAGCAACCTAGTCACATATGTGGGTAAAATTGCAAAAGTTTTGGTAGCTGGCAACCCACAGGAATCCAACATATCCCTGAATTATGGATGTATCATATTCATGTAAAAAAAAGACAGCTGGCAGCACATCAGAAAAAAAGATGCACGCTCCAAGTCCACAGACCCGATTGGACATAGTAACTCCAAAGTAAAGTATGGAACAGCATCCAGTCCAGGTGAAAGATTAGAAATTACTTTATTCCGCCATCATACAACGTTTCGACCAAATGGTCTTTATCATACTTGTACAAGTGACCCCATTTTGGAAACTAGACCCCCCAAGGAACTTATCTAGATGTGTTGTGAGAACTTTTAACCCCCAAGTGTTTCACTAAAGTTTATAATGCAGAGCCATGAAAATAAAAAATCATTTTTATCCCACAAAAATTTTTTAGCCCCCAAATGTTTATTTTCACAAGGGTAACAGGAGAAATTGTACCACAAAAGTTTCTGTCCAATTTGTCCTGAGTACGCTGATACCCTATATGTGGGGGTAAACCACTGTTTGGGTGCATGGCAGAGCTCGGAAGGGAAGGAGCACCGTTTTACTTTTTCCTCGCAGAATTAGCTGGAATTGAGATCGGATGCCATGTCGCGTTTTGAGAGCCCCTGATGTGCCTGAACAGTGGAAACCCCCAAATTCTAACTCCAACCCTGACCCCAACACACCCCTAACCCTAATCAACCCTAACCATAACCCTAACCACACCCTTAACCTGAACACACCCTTAACCCTAATCCCAACCATAACCACACCTCTAACCCCAACACACCCCTAACCCCAACATACCCCTAACCCTAATCACGACCCTAACCATAACCCTAACCACATCCCTAACCCTGACACACCCCTAACCCTAAACCCAACCCTAACCCCAACCATATATGAAATCTAAACCCTAACACCAACTCTAGCCCCAACCCTAACCCTAACTTTAGCCCTAACCCTAACTCTAATGAGAAAATAGAAATAAATACTTTTTTTATTTTATTATTTTTCCCTAACTAAGGGGGTGATAAAGGGGGTTTAATTTACTATTTATAGTGGGTTTTTATAATGAGTTTTTATGTTTGGCAGCTGTCAGACACTAAAAGACGCTTTTTATTGCAAAAAATAGTTTTTGCATCACCACATTTTGAGAGGTATAATTTTTCCATATTTTGGTCTACAGAGTCATTTGAGGTCTTGTTTTTGCGGGACGAGTTGACGTTTTTATCGGTACCATTTTTGGGCACATGACATTTTTTGATTGATTTTTATTCCACTTTTTGTGAGGCAGAATGAACAAAAACCAGCAATTCATGAATTTCTTTTGGGGGGCGTTTATACCGTTCCCCATCTGGTAAAATTGATAAAGCAGTTTTATTCTTTGGGTCAGTACGATTACAGCGATACCTCATCTATAGCTTTTTTCTATGTTTTGGTGCTTTTATACAATAAAAGCTGTGTTATATAAAAAATAAGTATTTTTGCATCGCTTTATTCTGAGAGCTATAACTTTTTTTATTTTTCCGGTGCAGGAGCTATATGGCAGCTTGTTTTTTGCAGGACAAGATGTCGTTTTCAGCGGTTCCACTCTTATTTATATTTGTCTTTTTGGTCGCGTGTTATTCCACTTTTTGTTCAGCAGTATGATGATAAAGCATTGTTTTTTTGCCTTCTTTTTTTTTAATGGTGTTCACTAAAGGAGTTAACTAGTGAGACAGTTTTATAGGTCGGCTTGCGGCGATACTAAATACGTGTACTTTTATTGTTTAGATTTCTTTATTCAAATATTTATTTATTGATAGAATAAATATTGATTTTTTTATATATCAATTATTACAATTAAAAAAAAAAAATAATAATTCTAACTCTTATACTGAGTCCCACTATGGGACACTCATTTTGTGCAGGCTGATCGCTTACATGGCATGCAGATCTGCATGCCATATAAGCTGTCAGCGCTGCACTCTGTGCACACTGACCTCTGAGACTTTGCTGACATGCACTGCGCATGACAGGAAGTCTCTCTCAGCTCTGGTAACCCAGATGTCGTTATGAAATCAGGTTACCATGGGAGCGATTGGGACCCCACGTCATGCCCACAACTCCGGAAAGCTGCGATCATGTTTGATCGCAGTGTTTTGGGGGTTAAAGTGGCGGGAGCGGTCCGTGACTGCTCCTGGCACTTAGGGCCGGGTGTCAGTTGTGAGAATCAGCTGACACCTGGCTGATCGCATTGGACTTACTATTCCGTCCATGGGGATTAAGTGGTTAAGTGGTTAAAAAGAGTTATGGCACAAGTCTAGTTGGCATGTGTCCATTATCATTAATGTATGTTATAGGAATCAATTTTGTGTTGGATATCTACAATAGTATTTTAGTTATCTCTATTTTGCCATATTGTTATTCACAAAATAAAAAATTGTGATAATCATATATATTTCATTGTAGTAATGCTGAATATGAAAAATCAGTTAAAGCTAATATATTTAAACTGCTATATATTATATCTGCTATAACATTGTCAACCAATGGTGCGTAGATATAAACAGATTGGAGCAACTGTCTGGAAAGTTTTTGGTCTTAACACAATGAAATCAAACTAAGTAACCTAGTTTAAATAATATATTTCAATGACACAATTTTTTTATTGTATCTTTGACTCAAAGACCACTATCTAAAATAGACCCCAAGTTCACAATTCTAAACCTTTTTCCCAAACATTGAACAATTATGACAAAAATCATCATTCCAAATTTTTTGAAAATAGATTTTGGATGATTGCTCTATATACCAAACAGGAGTGGACACATACAGAAGAGGGCCTCTATACGAGAACAGTATATGGGCCTTTTACAGTCCAAAAACTCATCATAATGAACAATGCCACTTACTTTGGTGGCAGAAATGGACCCCTTACCTCTTGGACACCTGCGTCACTGGAAATGCTGCACCAATGGTATATCCGCTCTTGATACCAAAGACTAAATTGTAATATTCAAGAATCTTATTTTATTGTCATCATGTGGCAAAAAAGAGTTCTATTTAAAACCATCTAGTACTCTATCATTTCATGTATAAACCTTAGGTATCGGATTTCCAGCACAAAAAGTCAATAGTTCATGCATTTCTAGCACTAGAATAAGTCATAAAGTCGTGCTCTAAGGCTACGTTCACATTTGCGTTGTGCGCCGCAGCGTCGGCGCCGCAGCGCACAACGCAAACAAAAACGCGGCAAAACGCACGCTAAAACGCTGCGTTTTGCGCCGCATGCGTCCTTTTTGGCCGAAAGTTGGACGCAAAAAAAATGCAACTTGAAGCGTTTCTTGCGTCCAACGCTTGCGGCCATGCGGCGCAAAACGCAGCACAACGCATGTCCATGCGCCCCCATGTTAAATATAGGGGCGCATGACGCATGCGGCGCCGCTGCGGCGCCCGACGCTGCGGCGCTGACCGCAAATGTGAACGTAGCATTAGACATTTGTGTTGATGTTATGACCAAGAGCTCATGCTCACAATGCATACGAAATCTATTGCTTTTCTATCATAGAAATAAAAGAGACGTAATTCAAGTGTTGTAGAGAGTTTTTCAAAACATATTTCAATCACTGGAAGCTGCTCTGCCCATTCTATGCACAAGCGATTTACCCTCCAGCAAAGACATAATCATGTGCATTTGGGACAAGGGTGAGTTGGCCTTTAACTTTAGCATTAGTCACAGATCTAATCTTACTCTCCACATATTTGTGCTTGTAACAGACACCTCTAATTGAAAGGAAAATTTCCAAAGTTATTTTGTAAAACCTCTGTAATATATTCTTCATATGATGAAAAAAAAAAAAAAGCAATGATTGGCTGCAGCTTTATGTGCTGTATATACTGTCATCGTGACTATGTGGGGATGCTGGTAGTACAGCACATGACCTGTGAGACCACTAATTGGCAGCTTAAAAACTTTGTAGCATGAGTGCTGAATCGGAGGGGAGTAGAAAAGATGAGTAGTATTATTTTAACATTTTTGGCCTTTTATTTCTTTTCTTAGAAATTAGACAACCATATTGCGCTCTATAATATTAAAAACTCAAGCAGTTCTGCATATATACTCTTCTAAACTAATCCTCATTGAAACTGATCAAATATTAAAGGTGTTTTCCCACGAACAAAGTATAATTTAATTAATGGATCTTGGAATATATGTTGAAAAAAAATGTGCCTGTGCTGAGATAATCTTATAAATGTGCCCCTGCTGTGTACTGTGTAATAGCTGTGTCTGACTGTACAGGGACATGGTCTGGACATATCACAGCTCCTAGGCAGCGGAGGAAGCAAAGACAGGATACAGAATGCAGAGCATTGAATCCCACCTTATTCTTTCTGTGAGGTAAAACATTCCACTGGCTATTTTAACCCCTTCAAACCGCAGCAGATTTTCATTTGCCGTTTTTTCCTCCTCTTCTTCCCAGAGCCATACCTCTTTTATTTTTCTGTCCACATACACATATTAGGGTTTGATATTTGCCGGACAAGTTGTACTTTTGAATGACTCCATTCATTTTACCACATGGAGAAAATCAAACTCCAAATGCGGTGAAAATGTGAAACAACCACAATTCTGACATTGTTATTGGGAATTGTTTTTACGGTGTATATTTTGTGGTAAAAATGACCATGGAATATGATTCTCCTCATCAATATGATTACGATGATACTAAACATGTCCAGTTTTTTTATTATGGTTAGTGGTGAAAAAAATCTGAAGTTTGTGACATTTCCCAAGTCTCGTAACTAGTGTTGAGCATTCCGATACCACAAGTATCGGGTATCGGCCGATATTTGCGGTATCGGAATTCCGATACCGAGTTCCGATACTTTTGCGATATCAGGAATCGGGATCGGAATGCATATTCATGTGTAAAATAAAAAATAAAAATAAAAAATAGGGATATACTCACCCTCTGACGCGCCCTGGTTGTAACCGGCAGCCTCCGTTCGTAAGAATGAGCGAGTGAAGGACCTGCGATGACGACGCAGTCTTGTGATTGGTCGCGTGAGCGGTCACATGAGCGGTCACGTGACCAATCACAAGCCGCCACGTCATCGAAGGTCCTTCACGCGCTCATTCTTAGGAACAGAGGCTGCCGGTTAACACCGCTAGGTCCAGGGTCTGCCGGAGGGGTGAGTATATCCATATTTTTTATTTTTATTCTTTATTTTTTACATGAATATGGATCCCAGGGCCTGAAGGAGAGTTTCCTCTCCTTCAGACCCTGGGAACCATCCAGGATAGCTTCCGATACTTGTGTCCCATTGACTTGTATTGGTATCGGGTATCGGTATCGGCGATATCCGATATTTTTCGGATATCGGCCGATACTATCCGATACCGATACTTTCAAGTAACAGAAGGTATCGCTCAACACTACTCGTAACATTTTTATTATTCGTCTAATGGAGCTGTATAATAGTTTATTTTTCGTGGTGAGACAAAATTTTTATTACTGTAGTTCCATTTTGGGATAAATGTCAATTTTTGATCACTTGTTACAGCATTTTTTGTGGAATTGTGGTGACCAAAAACACTTTATTTTGGTGTTCTTTAATTTTTTCCATTTATGATGTTTACCGATTGGGTTAATTGTTTTGATATTTTGATAGATCAGACCTTTCTGAACACGGCAAAACCAAATATGTGTGTTTTTTTTAAAAAATATATATATATCTATATTGTCACTAGGGGGAAAGGGGAGTGATTTGAACTTTTACTTTGTTTTCAACATTTTTCCATATTTTAAAATTATTATTTTTTTCTACTGATTTTGTTAAGGGGCTTGAGGATGCAATCATCCGATCACATGTGATATATATATATATATATATATATATATATATATATATATATATATATATATACACTCACCGGCCACTTTATTAGGTACACCATGCTAGTAACGGGTTGGACCCCCTTTTGCCTTCAGAACTGCCTCAATTCTTCGTGGCATAGATTCAACAAGGTGCTGGAAGCATTCCTCAGAGATTTTGGTCCATATTGACATGATGGCATCACACAGTTGCCGCAGATTTGTCGGCTGCACATCCCAAAGATGCTCCATACAAGGCAGGATGGATCCATGCTTTCATGTTGTTTACGCCAAATTCTGACCCTACCATCCGAATGTCGCAGCAGAAATCGAGACTCATCAGACCAAGCAACGTTTTTCCAATCTTCTACTGTCCAATTTCGATGAGCTTGTACAAATTGTAGCCTCAGTTTCCTGTTCTTAGCTGAAAGGAGTGGTACCCGGTGTGGTCTTCTGCTGCTGTAGCCCATCTGCCTCAAAGTTCAACGCACTGTGCGTTCAGAGATGCTCTTAGGCCTACCTTGGTTGTAACGGGTGGCGATTTGAGTCACTGTTGCCTTTCTATCAGCTCGAACCAGTCTGCCCATTCTCCTCTGACCTCTGGCATCAACAAGGCATTTCCGCCCACAGAACTGCCGCTCACTGGATTTTTTTTCTTTTTCGGACAATTCTCTGTAAACCCTAGAGATGGTTGTGCGTGAAAATCCCAGTAGATCAGCAGTTTCTGAAATACTCAGACCAGCCCTTCTGGCACCAACAACCATGCCACGTTCAAAGGCACTCAAATCACCTTTCTTCCCCATACTGATGCTCGGTTTGAACTGCAGGAGATTGTCTTGACCATGTCTACATGCCTAAATGCACTGAGTTGCCGCCATGTGATTGGCTGATTAGAAATTAAGTGTTAACAAGAAGTTGGACAGGTGTACCTAATAAAGTGGCCAGTGAGTGTATATACAGTGGGGAAAAAAGTATTTAGTCAGCTACCAATTGTGCAAGTTCTCTCACTTAACAAGGTGAGAGTTGCCCGTAAATGACATCATAGGTAGACCACAACTATGAGCGTCAAAATGGGAAAACAAATCCAGAAAATCACATTGTCTGATTTGGCAAGATTTATTTTGCAAATCATGGTGGAAAATAAGTATTTGGTCATTAACAAAAGTTAATTTCAATAATTTGTAATATATCTTTTTCTATCTAAGTCTTCACAAGCTTGGCACACACTGTGGGTGGTATGTTGGCCCATTCCTCCATGCAGATCTCCTCTAGAGCAGTGATGTTTGGCCTGTCACTGGGCAACACAGACTTTCAACTCCCTCCAAAGGTTTTCTATGGGGTTGAGATCTGGAGTCTGGCTAGGCCACTCCAGGACCTTCATATGCTTCTTAATCCTTCGTTGCCCTGGTGGTGTGCTTGGGATCATTATCATGCTGAAAGACCCAACCATGTTTCATCATCAATGCCCTTGCTGATAACATAGTAACATAGTTATTAAGGTTGAAGGAAGACTTTAAGTCCATCTAGTTCAACCCACAGCCTAACCTAACATGCCCTAACATGTTGATCCAGAGGAAGGCAAAAAAAACCCATGTGGCAAAGAGTAAGCTCCACATTGGGGAAATACATTCCTTCCCGACTCCACATAGGGCAATCAGACTAGTTCCCTGGATCAACACCCTCTCAAGGAATCTAGTATATATACAGTAACCTGTAACATTATACTTTTCAAGAAAAGCATCCAGTCCCCTCTTAAATTTAAGTAATGAATCACTCATTACAACATACGGCAGAGAGTTCCATAGTCTCGCTGCTCTTACAGTAAAGAACCCGCATCTGTTGTTATGCTTAAACCTTCTTTCCTCCAGACGTAGAGGATGCCCCCTTGTCCCTGTCTCAGGTCTATGATTAAAGGGATCATCAGAAAGGTCTTTGTACTGTCCTCTCATATATTTACACATTAAAATAAGATCACCCCTTAGGGTACTGTCACACAGTACCATTTTGATCGCTACGACGGTACGATTCGTGACGTTCTAGCGATATCGTTACGATATCGCAGTGTCTGACACGCAGCAGCGATCAGGGATCCTGCTGAGAATCGTACGTCGTAGCAGATCGTATGGAACTTTCTTTCGTCGCTTGATCGCCCGCTGACATCGCTGGATTGTTGTGTGTGACAGCGATCCAGCGATGTGTTCGCTTGTAACCAGGGTAAACATCGGGTAACTAAGCGCAGGGCCGCGCTTAGTAACCCGATGTTTACCGTGGTTACCAGCGTAAAAGTAAAAAAAAAAAACAGTACATACTTACATTCCGGTGTCTGTCCCCGGCGTCTCAGCTTCTCTGCACTGTGTGAGCGCCTGCCGGCCAGAAAGCGAGCACAGCGGTGACGTCTGACGTCACCGCTGTGCTTTCCGGCTATGGCGCTTACACAGTGGAGAGAAGCAGAACGCCGGGGACAGACACCGGAATGTAAGTATGTACTGTTTGTTTTTTTTACGTTTACGCTGGTAACCAGGGTAAACATCGGGTTACTAAGCGCGGCCCTGCGCTTAGTTACCCGATGTTTACCCTGGTTACCGGGGACTTCGGCATCGCTCCAGCGCCGTGATTGCAACGTGTGACCGCAGTCTACGACGCTGGAGCGATAATCATACGATCGCTGCGACGTCACGGATCGTGCCGTCGTAGCGATTAAAATGGTACTGTGTGACGGTACCCTTAGCCTTCGTTTTTCCAAACTAAATAGCCCCAAGTGTAATAACCTATCTTGGTATTGCAGACCCCACAGTCCTCTAATAACCTTGGTCGCTCTTCTCTGCACCCGCTCTAGTTCAGCTATGTCTTTCTTATACACCAGAGACCAGAACTCTACACAGTATTCAAAGTGTGGTCGAACTAGTGACTTGTATAGAGGTAAAATTATGTTCTCCTCATGAGCATCTATGTCTCTTTTAATACATCCCATTATTTTATTTGCCTTTGTAGCAGCTGCCTAACACTGGCCACTAAATGTGAGTTTGTCATCCACCCATACACCCAGGTCTTTTTCATTGACAGTTTTGCCCAGAGTTTTAGAATTAAGCACATAGTTATACATCTTATTAATTCTACCCAAGTGCATGACCTTACATTTATCCCCATTAAAGCTCATTTGCCATTTGTCAGCCCAAGCTTCTAGTTTACATAAATCATCCTGTAATATAAAATTGTCCTCCTCTATATTGATTACCCTGCAGAGTTTAGTGTCATCTGCAAATATTGAAATTGTGCTCTTTTTACCCCTACAAGGTCATTAATAAATATGTTAAAAAGAAGAGGGCCCAATACTGACCCCTGTGGTATCCCACTGCTAACCGTGTCCCAGTCTGAGTGTGCTCCATTAATAACCACCCTTTGTTTCCTATCCCTGAGCCAGCTCTTAACCCACTTACACATATTTTCCCCTATCCCCATTATTCTCATTTTATGTATCAACCTTTTGTGTGGCACTGTATCAAAAGCTTTTGGAAAGTCCATATACACTACGTCCACTGCATTCCCTTGGTCCAGTCCGAAACTTACCTCTTCATAGAAATTGATCAGATTAGTCTGACATGAACGGTCCCTAGTAAACCCATGCTGATATTGGATCATGAGGTTATTCCTCTTCAGATACTCCAGCATAGCATCTCTTAGAATACCCTCCAGGATTTTACCCACAGTAAAGGTTAAGCTTACTGGCCAATAATTTTCGAGTTCAGCTTTTGCCCCCTTTTTGAATATTGGCTCCACATTTGCTATACGCCAGTCCTGTGGTACAGACTCTGTTACTAAGGAGTCTTTAAAGATTAAAAATAATGGTCTATCAATGACTGTACTTAATTCCTGCAGTACTCGTGGGTGTATCCCATCCGGGCCCGGAGATTTGTCAATTTTAGTGATTTTTAGATGCCGTGTACTTCCTGCTGGGTTAACCCCTTCACCCCCAAGGGTGGTTTGCACGTTAATGACCAGGCCAATTTTTACAATTCTGACCACTGTCCATTTATGAGGTTATAACTCTGGAACGCTTCAACGGATCCTGGTGATTCTGACATTGTTTTCTCGATACATATTGTAATTCAAGATAGTGGTAACATTTCTTTGATATTATCTGCGTTTATTTGTGAAAAAAAAACGGAAATTTGGCGAAAATTTTGAAAATTTCGCAATTTTCCAACTTTAAATTTTTATGCAATTAAATCACAGAGATATGTCACGCACAATACTTAATAAGTAACATTTCCCACATGTCTACTTTACATCAGCACAATTTTGAAATCAAAATTTTTTTTATTAGGGCGTTATAAGGGTTAAAAGTTGACCAGCAATTTCTCATTTTTACAACACCATTTTTTTTTAGGGACCACATCTCATTTGAAGTCATTTTGAGGGGTCTATATGATAGAAAATACCCAAGTGTGACATCATTCTAAAAACTGCACCCCTCAAGGTGCTCAAAACCACATTCAAGAAGTTTATTAACCCTTCAGGTGTTTCACAGGAATTTTTGGAATGTTTAAATAAAAATGAACATTTAACTTTTTTTCACAAAAAATTTACTTCAGCTCCAATTTGTTTAATTTTACCAAGGGTAACAGGAGAAAATGGACCCCAAAAGATATTGTACAATTTGTTCTGAGTACGCTGATACCCCATATGTGGGGGTAAACCACTTTTTGGGCGCATGACAGAGCTCGGAAGCGAAGGAGCGCCATTTGACTTTTCAATGCAAAATTGACTGGAATTGAGAAGGGACGCCAGGTTGCGTTTGGAGAGCCCCTGATGTGCCTAAACATTGAAACCCCCCACAAGTGACACCATTTTGGAAAGTAGACCCGCTAAGGAACATATCTAGACATGTGGTGAGCACTTTGACCCACCAAGTGCTTCACAGAAGTTTATAATGCAGTACCGTAAAAATAACAAATCATATTTTTTCACAAAAATTATATTTTTGCCCCCAATTTTTTATTTTGCCAAGGGTAAGAGAAGAAATTGGACCTCAAATCTTGTTGCACAATTTGTCCTGAGTACGCTGATACCCCATATGTGGGGGTAAACCACTGTTTGGGCGCATGGGAGTGCTCGGAAGGGAAGGAGTGCCGTTTGACTTTTCACTGCAAAATTGACAGGAATTGAGATGGGACGCCATGTTGCGTTTGGAGAGCCACTGATGTGCCTAAACATTGAAACCCCCACAAGTGACACCATTTTGGAAAGTAGACCCCCTAAGGAACTTATCTAGAGGTGTGGTGAGCACTTTGACCCACCAAGTGCTTCACAGAAGTTTATAATGCAGAGCTGTAAAAATAAAAAATCATATTTTTTCACAAAAATTATATTTTTGCCCCCAATTTTTTATTTTCCCAAGGGTAAGAGAAGAAATTGGACCAAAAAAGTTGTTGTACAATTTGTCCTGAGTAAGCTGATACCCTATATGTGGGGGTAAACCACTGTTTGGGCGCATGGGAGAGCTCGGAAGGGAAGGAGCGCCGATTGACTTTTTAATGCAAAATTGACAGGAATTGAGATGGGATGCCATGTTGCGTTTAGAGAGCCACTGATGTGCCTAAACATTGAAACCACCCACAAGTGACACCATTTTGGAAAGTAGACCCCCTAAGGAACTTATCTAGAGGTGTGGTGAGCACTTTGACCCACCAAGTGCTTCACAGAAGTTTATAATGCAGAGCCGTAAAAATAAAACAAAAAATTTTCCCCCAAAAATTATTTTTTAGCCCGCAGTTTTGTATTTTCCCAAGGGTAACAGGAGAAATTGGACCCTAAAAATTGTTGTCCAATTTGTCCTGAGTATGCTGATACCCCATATGTGGGGGGGAACCACCGTTTGGGCGCATGGGAGGGCTCGGAAGGGATGGAGCGCCATTTGGAATGCAGACTTAGATGGAATGGTCTGCAGGCGTCACATTGCGTTTGCAGAGCCCCTAATGTACCTAAACAGTAGAAACCCCCCACAAGTGACACCATTTTGGAAAGTAGACCCGCTAAGGAACTCATCTAGATGTGTTGTGAGAGCTTTGAACCCCCAAGTGATTCACTACAGTTTATAACGCAGAGCCGTGCAAATAAAAAATATTTTTTTTTCCACAAAAATTATTTTTTAGCCCCTAGTTTTGTAATTTCCCAAGGGTAACAGGAGAAATTGGACCCGAAAAGTTGTTGTGCAATGTGTCCTGAGTACGCTGATACCCCATATGTTGGGGTAAACCCCTGTTTGTGTGCACGGGAGAGCTCGGAAGGAAAGGAGCACTGTTTTACTTTTTCAACGCAGAATTGGCTGGAATTGAGATCGGACGCCATGTCGCATTTGGAGAGCCCCTGATGTGCCTAAACAGTGGAAACCCCCCAATTATAACTGAAACCCTAATCCAAACACACCCCTAACCCTAATCCCAACGGTAACTCTAACCACACCTCTAACCCAGACACACCCCTAACCCTAATTCCAACCCTATTCCCAACCGTAAATGTAATCCAAACCCTAACCCTAACTTTAGCCCCAACCCTAACCCTAACTTTAGCCCCAACCCTAACCCTAACTTTAGCCCCAACCCTAACTGTAGCCTTAACCCTAGCCCCAACCCTAGCCCTAACCTTAGCCCTAACCCTAACCCTAGCCCTAGCCCTAAACCTAGCCCTAACCCTAGCCCTAACCCTAGCCCTAACCCTAACGGGAAAATGGAAATAAATACATTTTTTAAATTTTTCATTTTTTCCCTAACTAAGGGGGTGATGAAGGGGGGTTTGATTTACTTTTATAGTGGGTTTTTTAGCGGATTTTTATGATTGGCAGCCGTCACACACTGAAAGACGCTTTTTATTGCAAAAAATATTTTTTGCGTTACCACATTTTGAGAGCTATAATTTTTTCATATTTGAGTCCACAGAGTCATGTGAGGTCTTGTTTTTTGCGGGACGAGTTGACATTTTTATTGTTAACATGTTCGGGCACGGGAGATTTTTTGATCGCTTTTTATTCCGATTTTTCTGAGGCAAAATGACCAAAAAAAAGCTATTCATGAATTTCTTTTGGGGGAGGCGTTTATACCGTTCCGCGTTTGGTAAAATTGATAAATCAGTTTTATTCTTCGGGTCAGTACGATTACAGCGATACCTCATTTATATCTTTTTTTATGTTTTGGCGCTTTTATACAATAAAAACTATTTTATAGAAAAAATAATTATTTTTGCATCGCTTTATTCTGAAGACTATAACTTTTTTATTTTTTCGCTGATGATGCTGTTTGGTGGCTCATTTTTTGCGGGACAAGATGATGTTTTCAGCGGTGCCATGTTTATTTATATGCGTCTTTTTGATCGCGTGTTATTCTATTTTTTGTTTGGCGGTATGAGAATAAAGCGTTGTTTTTTGCCTCGTTCTTTTTTTTTTTTTACGGTGTTCACTGAAGGGGTTAACTAGTGATATAGTTTTATAAGTGGGGTCGTTACTGACGCGGCGATTCTAAATATGTGTACTTTTATTGTTTGATTTTTTTTTATTTAGATAAAGAAATGTTTTTATGGGAATAATTTTTTTTTTTCTTTATTTAGGATTTTTTTTTTCTATTTTTTTTTACACATGTGGAAAAAATTTTTTTTTAAACTTTTTTACTTTGTCCCAGGGGGGGACATCACAGATCGCTGATCTGACAGTTTGCACAGCACTCTGTCACATCACCGATCTGAGTTCCAGCGCTGCAGGCTTACCAAGCGCCTGCTCTGAGCAGGCACTTGGTAAGCCACCTCCCTCCCTGCAGGACCCGGATGCCGCAGCCATTTTGGATCCGGGCCTCCTGCAGGGAGGAGAGGTAAGAGACCCTCGCAGCAACGCGATCACATCGCGTTCCTCCGGGGGTCTCAGGGAAGCCCGCAGGGAGCCCCCTCCCTGCGCGATGCTTCCCTGTACCGCCGGCACACCGCGATCATGTTTGATCGCGGTGTGCCGGGGGTTAATGTGCCGGGGGCGGTCCGTGACCACTCCTGGCACATAGTGCTGGATGTCAGCTGCGATAGGCAGCTGACACCCGGCCGTGATCGCCCGCGCTCCCCCCGTGAGCGCGGCCGATCGCGCTGGACATACTATTCCGTCCTTGGGAATTAGGGCCCACCCCACATGGCCGAAATAGTACGTCCAATGGCAGAAAGGGGTTAAGCAGGTGACATTTAATGGGGAATTTTTGTTATCACTGATCATATTGTCTGCCATGGAATTTTCTTGTGTAAATACTGATGAAAAAAAAAGTCATTTAGCATATTGGCTTTTTCCTCATACTCATCCATCATTTCACCCAGACTATTTTTAAGGGGGCCAACACTATCATTTTTTAGTTTATATTTACGTAGTTAAAGAATATTTTGGGATTATTTTTACTCTCTATGGCAATGAGTCTCACTGTCTCAATTTTTGCTGCCTTGATTTGCTTTTTACAGAATTTATTTAATTTTCTGTATTATTTAATGCCTCATCACTACCTACTTCCTTTAATTCTCTAAATGCTTTCTTTTTGTCCCTTATTGCGCCCCTTCAGCTCTATTTAGCCATATTGGTTTCCTTCTATTTCTAGTATGTTTATTCCCATACGGTATATACTGTGTTCAGGTCCTATCCCATGCCACCGCCACCCCCTTCCATCGCCAACCACTTCCTTATTTGTGCCCAGGTCTCTACTTGCATGTCCATCTTCCCCACCTATAAAATGAATACCCTCCCCCCATGCCCTAGTTTAAACACTCCTACAATCTTCTAGCCATAATGGAAGGAGGTTTGCACTCAAAATCTCACAATACATGGCCCCATTCATTCTTTCATGTACATGGATCAGTCATCCTGGTCCCCTTGCAGAGAAACAGCCCCAAAGCATAATGTTGCCACCTCCATGCTTTACAGTAGATATGGTGTTCTTTGGGTGCACATAGCTGAGTAGTTCAGCAAAGGAGATAGAGGAAGAGGACAAGGAGGTTACTTTGCCATGTCCTGCACAAACACGGAGTTATGCAACCACAACAAGCACTACATTTTCAGCCATAACTCTGGCTGTTGCCAGTAGCGGTCTTGGGTCTGTAAATTGCAGTGGCCTGGAGGGTTGCCTAGCTTGGTCCTTTTTTGAGACCGCAAAGGATAACCCAACTCACATTAACTGCCAACTTTTTAACAAAATGACTTATTAGAGGCAAAAACTCAAATAATTTGACTACTACATGCTTGAACCAGCACATGAGCGATCAACATGTGTTAGTCTGGGAATCTCACTGCACTAAAATGCAGACTAGCTGCCCTCGATAACCACTGGCCACCCCATCAACTGCATCTGCTGCTCCCTCCTCCATCACCATGTCAAGTATTCTCACACAGTTATCCGGCAGTAGAACCTCCACTTGTTTACCCTCTAGAGTAAGGGTGATTGAGAGCCCATCAGCTCTTACAGAAGTTGACATGCCTGCTGTTTTTGACTGATCTCAGACAACAAGGACACCACATCTTTTTCAATCCATAACATTTCGGCCTGCACCCTACTCCAACCTCCCTCAGCACAGCAGCCAGCCCTCAGTCCTGTTGTGGTAACGTAAACGTAAGAGCTTGAACTTCACCATATCCAATCTGTTGGCCACAGAAATGCTGCCTTTCCACCTGGTTGATACAGATGGTTTCCGAAAGCTAATGGCCGTCGCAGTCCCCCAGTACCAGTTGCCCAGTCACCATTACTTCTCTAAGACAGTTGTGCCTGCACTAAACCAGCATGTCGCAGACAACATCACCCATTTCTTGAAAAAATCTATGTCTAACAGGGTGCATTTCACCACTGACACCTGGATGGGCAACCATGGACTGTGGTGGCTGAAATCCCCAACAAACCTCTGTATGTAACATTTTCTCTTCTGCTTCTTCTGTCTTCACCTCCTCTAGTGCCTTCACCTGCGCCCTCAACCTCTCCCTTACTGAGAAACACATTCCAACACTTCAGAAAAAATCCTCCCAATCTCTGTACTGCACACCAAGGGCTCACCGCAATCAGGCAGTGTTTAAATTAATATGCCTTGGAGATTGTAATCACATAGATAGCCCAAGAGTTGTGGACAGCTATCCAGGCCACGTTTGAGCAATAGCTGTTTCCACTGAACCTGGAGCCAGGGAAAGCTGTGTGCAATAGCGGTGCAAACCTGGTGGTAGAAAAATTTCCCCTCCACTATCCCAGTGCTGCTGCAGAAAACGGGGTCACTGTGTGCTCACTTTCGCCGTTCGCACCCGGCCGGTCATCGACTTGCAACGCTACAGAGGTTTGAATTGAACTCTGCACATGTTGCAGCCACTGTGGCAGCAGCGCCGAGCCGAGCAAAAGTAGCCTGAGCAAATGTAGTATGGACGTGGAGCAAATAACACTTGTGGAGTGGGCACAGATGAAAAACCTCTGCACCCTTCTGCACAGTTTCAAAATGGCTACTAAGATAGTTAGCACTAACGATGCCATCATCAGCATCACCATTCAGGCCATCTATATGCTGGAACACAGTTTGAATAGTCTGAGGGAGGAGGTGTGGGTCCCATACAAAGAGGAAAAAGCAAAGGAGGATGGGGAAGGGATAACAATATCTCTAAGTTCCAGATTGTCATTGCACGGGTGGGTGTAATGGGAAAGTGGATTACAGTGATCGAAGGGGGCTCATGGTACCAGACAAATGTTTAGTGAAGGTGCAGGAGCAGAGGAACAAATGTAGGAGGACAAGGAGGAAGAGGTGATGAGCACGCAACAGTCAGAAGATAAAGAGGATAATGATCCCCTCTCTGTTGTTCGTTGTTGGAGGGAGGTGGTGGAGGAATCAAGCTTGAGTGTTACCCCAACACCAACACACCATGGACTTGGACCTCATGGAAGCGCCCGATACATGATCACCTTCTTGCTGCACTATCTGCAAGATGATTCCTGTATTGTTAGATTGTTAGTATTAGAAATAGTGCTGACTACTCGGTTCCCACTCTGTTAGATCCACCGTACAAGAGTAAATTTTTCCAGATGGTTACCATGTGGAAAGAGATAAGCTCATGCTGGAGTATCGAAACACACTTCTAAACAATCTTCAGAGTGGTTTTCCCCAAAACAGCAGTGAGACACACAGTGTTCATCGCGGTTCTAGACTTCCAACCCCGGGAACATCGAATCATCAACGCAAAAACATTAGCATGAAGGCTGTCCCCTGAACGTGAAGACTGCCTAACTGTCATCAAAATTAATAAGTCATGGATCTCCAATGACTTTTGCAGACTGGGCAGACTAGGCAATCGTGTAATTTTCAGTGTGCTGCATTGATCTTGCGTCATTGCAGTCTGTGAGACCTTTGTTGTGGCTTCTGTGGCTGCAGTTGCTACTGCTGCTGATGTCGCTAACAAGTGCATTGGTGGCACAACAATTAGAAAGTGTGTCCACCACTGTTACTTTTACAATTTGCCTTTGTTTGTTTTTTAAAGTACCTAATATTCCTCCTCCTTTTGCTTTCTCCTGAGTCACAACAAGCCAAACTTTTGGTTAATGGAGATTCTTATTCGGGTCTCCTTGTTGCATGTTTCCTGTAGTGGCAGGGGTCTCAGAGCATCAATATACTATTTCTGCTCTGGGGGAATTGATGCCATATTTTTTTGAAATTTGAAGATTCCAAGTTGTGTTTCCATCTGGTGGGTTGCCTGTTGTGGAAGGAGTGTTAGAGGCCCATTATACTATTTCTCCTCTGTTGAAATTGATGCCACTTTAGTGGTGTGTACCAATACTTTTTTGAAATTTGGAGAGTCCAAGTTGGGTCTCCATCTGGTGGGTTGCCTGTAGTGGAAGGGGTAGGGGCACCAGGCCTACTCCTATCAACCATCCACCTCTTACTGATCAAATTGTAAGCTAGAAGTGCTGTGCCAAGCCCTGTCACATCCATGCTGCACGATTATACAATTTCTACTGTGAGTCAATTTATACCACTTTTCCTGGTGTCTGACACAAATTTTTGGTAATGTTTGGACTCCAGTTTGGGTCTCCTTCTTGTGTATTGCCTGAATTTGGTGGGGCTCTCATCACAGCAGGTCTACACTGGTCCTCACCCACCTCTTAATTTCAAAGCTATAAATGCTGGTCCAGACCCTGTCTCATGCATAGCCCATACCTGACTGCTGCGCTATTATAACATTTCTACTGTGGGTCAATTGATGCCACTTTTTCTGGTGTCTGACCCTAAGTTTTTGGAAATGATTGGACTTCAAGTTGGGTCTCCTTCATGTGTTTTGATTGAATTTGGCAGGGCTCTCACAGCACCAGATAAACAGTGTCACTTATCCACCCAATCAATGTTACTAATCAATGTTTCAGCTAGAAATGCTGGTGCAAGCCCAGTCTCAAGCCCTGTCCCATGCATCCATGCTGCACAATTATACTATTTGCACTTTGGGTGAAATGATGTCACTTTTCCTGGTGTCTGCCCCTAATTTGAGTTGTTTTGGCAACGTTTGGGCCCCTCTTAAGGTGTTGTCTATGCGTTTAACTTTCTCTCCCATTGTATTCAATGGGGTAGGATACTTTCAGCGAACTGTTCAGCGAACATCGGGAAGTTTGCTGATTGTAACCAAACCAAACCTTAAAAGGTTCGTTCATCTCTACTACCTACTTGCCATTATTTTGCTTTATTTTTATAAGGTCCAGGAAGAGATTTGGTAATTGATTATACTCGAATCACCTGTTCTGGTGTCACAACTTCCCATACAGGCCTTTATTGGCTCTCCTCCTCTCTCTGTCTCTGGTCTCCTCTTCTGTCTTCATTCAGGGTGAAACCTAGTGAGCCATAGTGGCACCAAAGAGTGAAGAACACTCAAGATGGAAGAGAAGAATGAAGTTGAAGGCAAGAACAGAGGCAGTGGAAGATGATTATGAGAGCTGGACTTAGGACAGATGAGCCATGTGGTGAGTATAATATTTTTTATTCTTATCCTCTCTGTGTAAATGTCACGCTGAGTGATGGATAAGTAAGTGCACAACAAAGGGGAAAGGGAGGGGGGAGCCCAAACACTAAGGAAGTGGGGAGTGGAGACCCCTAGGAAGATCTAAAATCACCCTTACTGCCCTAACCATCCCTATATAGGCTCTGCACCTATCGTTGAGCTGGAACCTAATCCCTGCCTCACCCTAGTGATAAGCCCTGGTTAGGGAGGGGATTGAGTGAGCACTAGACAGTACCCACTACATCTAAAGACAAAGAGGGAAGACAAACAAGGGGGCACTTAGCTTGTGAAGATAGCCGAGATATCATGCCAGCAATCCTCCAAGAGAACTCAGAAAGGGAACAAACCAACTGTTAGTGCATCCAACTAGACAGAGACATGTAAGAGCTAACAACAGCTGCATGGGGCAGACATGGAATAAATATAAACCTTCAGCACAGGTGTCTAATTAGCAGCAGAAGGTAGAGGTAATCGTTGGGTCCTAAAGGGAGAGGGCTATCGCTCCACAACAGAGATACAAAAAAATCAAGACAGGTGGTTGAGCTAATTGCAAAAACCTACTAAAACCGTATCAAGGATGACTGTCTGACACACCTGACACACCCGTGATAGTATTATGCTCTGGTGCTTGGAGATACCTCAGAGCTTAATAAATGGCTTTTGCCAACAAATTCATACAAACCTAATTCCCAGGCCGAATTCAAGGAAATCTGGTGAATCGAATTTTAGCAGATTTGCTCATTTACTATTGCCCACTGTGACTGGGCAAATAATTTGGAAAGGTACCCAAAAGCAACTAAGTCAAGGAATCCACTTGAACTAAACCATCAAAATATCAAAATGAAAACAGTAACATCATCCACAGGGGTGTTGAAAAAAAACCAAAAACTATTATTCCTTCAAAATGGAAGATATTGCAATATTTCAGCTGTCAGACATATCAGAGCACACTGGACAAAGAACTTTGAAACTTTCAAATATTAGAATTCTTTCCATTTAAGATTTTTAAAAGCTTATTTTTTTTTAGTTTTTTTTCATTACCTTTGTGAACTCTTTTCAATCCTAAGCTTATATATTCGTCGAAGTTTGATGTTGGTCAAGATCAATGCTTTAACTAGTTAGTAAAAGAAAGAAACATTGATATAGATCATGATTTTAATCAATGTTAATGTGGAAAACAATATTGCCATGATCCCATCTTAGAGAAGTGCTTGTGTATGTCAGTCTTCAACATAGGATAAATTGTGTGTGTTTTCTCCCAGTAAATGGATTTTGTATCTCACTTATGGGAGTTCCTCTTTAATCGTAAAAATGCGGTAAATACAAGGTTACAAAGTTGTGGATTTATCACAGTGAATAAATGATATGTGTTTTAAGATGTTTGTAACCTTGAGCATAGTAAAGGTTATGTACAGACATTAAGGCTTCGTCCCATGCATTTTTTATGTAGCAGCCAAAGAGTTTCGGATTTAGTTTTCCTTAGGGCCAGGAAAAAATGTAAGGACAAGCTAACTGGGGATTTAATAGGCTTCCAGTAAGCCAACTGACACAGTGTTAAAATATGTAACATGTATTCCCTAAGTCTAAAAAGAGGTGAGGACTTTGTGTATGCTACATTATGAATCAAGTGAGCTGAAAATGTCTGCGTACTTTGAAAATAATCTATTTTATTAAGTTTTCAATATAAGTGATAAGTAGAGTTGAGCGACTTTCATTTTTTTAAGATCGAGTCGGGTTTTGTGAAACCCGATTTTGTCCAGAGTCGAGTCGAGTGCAGTCGGCCGATTATCGCTAAAAGTCGGGGATCGACCGAAACACGAAACCCAATGCAAGTCAATGGGGAAGCATAGTCGGCAGTGAGTGGAGGCCAGGAAAACACCTACAGTGCCCATTTTAATGCCAAAAACATCCATTCTTGTTTCTGAAGCTTGTCAATCTTAATTAACTTTATAATAATAGTTGGGCATAGGGAATTGGGGGTCATTTGGCAAAAGTTGTGGGGGGAGTAGGGCCGGCTCAAGTTTTTCGTGGGCCCAGGAAATGCGGACTACGTCACGGCGGTGTTGCAGGGAAAGGTAAGTATTTCAACGTTGCAAGTGCTGTGATCCTGAGCAAGCAGGGGGGGCCCACTCGTTCGCATTGGCACTGGCACAGGGCCCCTCAAAGTACAGCGATGTGTGTTTGCATGGCGGGGGCGCCTCCCACCAGCAGCGACACTTTTGCGTACTCTGAGGGGCCCTGTGCCAGTGACGTCGCCAACGAGTATGCCCCCCCACCTGATGAAGGAACCTGCACTTTCATCTGCACCTTCCTCTCTGTCCCTGTGTAAGGTGGTATAACATGCGGGAAGGGGAACCTTACTTTCAGCAGGGTCAGATTCTGGCTGTGTAGAGTATAAGGGGAATGTAGTGGTCTAGGTCAATGTACCAGCAGACTCATCTAGCAGTGGCTGGGCAATGGGCAGGATGAGGAGGAAACAGATATAGGGCCAAAGAATAAAGTAGGCTAAATGCAGTTCAAAATTGGTAACAGGACTAAACAGGCGGCATTGCTTTGTTCAGTGGAGTAGCAAACCCAAGAGCAGCAGACACTGTTTCAAGGGCATAACCACACTAGTAGGCCAAATGCAGTTTAATATCTGATAGTATAGGGCGAAAGCCAGAATGTGGAAGCTCAGCTTTGTTCAGTTGAGGACAACACCAGGCAGGGGCAGACAGACACCTTTAGTAGGCCGGAACAGCCAATTTTTAAAAAAAACAGCAGTTAGTAAGAGGCAGAAGGTAGAAGCTCAGCTTTATTCAGTTGAGGACAACACCAGGCAGGGGCAGACATTCACCTTTAGTAGGCCGGAACAGCCAATTGCATTTTTAAAAATGGTAATTTGGAACAGAAGGTTGAAGCTCAGCTTTATTCAGTTGAGGACAACACCAGGCAGGGGCAGACAGACACCTTTAGTAGGCCGGAACAGCCAATTTTTTAAAAAAACAGCAGTTAGTAAGAGGCAGAAGGTAGAAGCTCAGCTTTATTCAGTTGAGGACAACACCAGGCAGGGGCAGACAGACACCTTTAGTAGGCCGGAACAGCCAATTGCATTTTTAAAAATGGTAATTTGGAACTGAAGGTTGAAGCTCAGCTTTATTCAGTTGAGGACAACACCAGGCAGGGGCAGACAGACACCTTTAGTAGGCCGGAACAGCCAATTGCATTTTTAAAAATGGTAATTTGGAACAGAAGGTAGAAGCTCAGCTTTATTCAGTTGAGGACAACACCAGGCAGGGGCAGACATTCACCTTTAGTAGGCCGGAACAGCCAATTGCATTTTTAAAAATGGTAATTTGGAACTGAAGGTTGAAGCTCAGCTTTATTCAGTTGAGGACAACACCAGGCAGGGGCAGACATTCACCTTTAGTAGGCCGGAACAGCCAATGGCATTTTTAGAAATGGTAATTTGGAACAGAAGGTAGAAGCTCAGCTTTATTCAGTTGAGGACAACACCAGGCAGGGGCAGACATTCACCTTTAGTAGGCCGGAACAGCCAATTGCATTTTTAAAAATGGTAATTTGGAACTGAAGGTTGAAGCTCAGCTTTATTCAGTTGAGGACAACACCAGGCAGGGGCAGACAGACACCTTTAGTAGGCCGGAACAGCCAATTTTATAAAAAAAAAGCAGTTAATAAGAGGCAGAAGGTAGAAGCTCAGCTTTATTCAGTTGCAGCTTCTTGGCAATAATATAAAGAAGACGCGACAGGACAACACTCGGTGGATGCCATATCTGTGTTTTCAATGGAAAAAAACCTTTCAGTTAACTACTTGCAGGAGAAAGTTTTTGTAGCTGGTGGCCAATTTTTGTACTGTACCAGTTTTTTGTTGTATGTGTTTTTGTTTTTAATGTTAAAATGTCTGCATTTGATATCTCTCCAGTATTTTCTTTTTTATAAGCAAAATACTGCAGTTTTACATCGGTTACATGGATACACAGGCAGCTTGGTGGTGAGTGGAGGAGTATTTAAAGTAGGGACCGCAGACAGGCTATCAAAGGCCTAAAATAACAAACAATAGGCTCATGGCAGCTTTACAGCGGTTACATGGATACACAGGCAGCTTGGTGGTGAGTGGAGGAGTATTTAAAGTAGGGACCGCAGACAGGCTATCAAAGGCCTAAAATAACAAACAATAGGCTTATGGCAGTTTTACAGCGGTTACATGGATACACGGGCAGGCAGCTTGGTGGTCAGTGGAGGAGTATTTAAAGTAGGGACCGCAGACAGGCTATGAAAGGCCTAAAATAACAAACAATAGGCTCATGGCAGCTTTACAGCGGTTACATGGATACACAGGCAGCTTGGTGGTGAGTGGAGGAGTATTTAAAGTAGGGACCGCAGACAGGCTATCAAAGGCCTAAAATAACAAACAATAGGCTCATGGCAGCTTTACAGCGGTTACATGGATACACGGGCAGGCAGCTGGTGATGAGTGGAGGAGTATTTAAAGTAGGGACCGCAGACAGGCTATCAAAGGCCTAAAATAACAAACAATAGGCTCATGGCAGCTTTACAGCGGTTACATGGATACACAGGCAGCTTGGTGGTGAGTGGAGGAGTATTTAAAGTAGGGACCGCAGACAGGCTATCAAAGGCCTAAAATAACAAACAATAGGCTCATGGCAGCTTTACAGCGGTTACATGGATACACAGGCAGCTTGGTGGTCAGTGGAGGAGTATTTAAAGTAGGGACCGCAGACAGGCTATCAAAGGCCTAAAATAACAAACAATAGGCTCATGGCAGTTTTACAGCGGTTACATGGATACACGGGCAGGCAGCTTGGTGGTCAGTGGAGGAGTATTTAAAGTAGGGACCGCAGACAGGCTATCAAAGGCCTAAAATAACAAACAATAGGCTCATGGCAGTTTTACAGCGGTTACATGGATACACGGGCAGGCAGCTTGGTGGTCAGTGGAGGAGTATTTAAAGTAGGGACCGCAGACAGGCTATCAAAGGCCTAAAATAACAAACAATAGGCTCATGGCAGCTTTACAGCGGTTACATGGATACACAGGAGGCTTGGTGGTGACTGGAGGAGTATTTAAAGTAGGGACCGCAGACAGGCTATCAAAGGCCTAAAATAACAAACAATAGGCTTATGGCAGTTTTACAGCGGTTACATGGATACACGGGCAGGCAGCTTGGTGGTCAGTGGAGGAGTATTTAAAGTAGGGACCGCAGACAGGCTATCAAAGGCCTAAAATAACAAACAATAGGCTCATGGCAGCTTTACAGCGGTTACATGGATACACAGGCAGCTTGGTCGTGAGTGGAGGAGTATTTAAAGTAGGGACCGCAGACAGGCTATCAAAGGCCTAAAATAACAAACAATAGGCTCATGGCAGCTTTACAGCGGTTACATGGATACACGGGCAGGCAGCTGGTGATGAGTGGAGGAGTATTTAAAGTAGGGACCGCAGACAGGCTATCAAAGGCCTAAAATAACAAACAATAGGCTCATGGCAGCTTTACAGCGGTTACATGGATACACAGGCAGCTTGGTGGTGAGTGGAGGAGTATTTAAAGTAGGGACCGCAGACAGGCTATCAAAGGCCTAAAATAACAAACAATAGGCTCATGGCAGCTTTACAGCGGTTACATGGATACACAGGCAGCTTGGTGGTCAGTGGAGGAGTATTTAAAGTAGGGACCGCAGACAGGCTATCAAAGGCCTAAAATAACAAACAATAGGCTTATGGCAGTTTTACAGCGGTTACATGGATACACGGGCAGGCAGCTTGGTGGTCAGTGGAGGAGTATTTAAAGTAGGGACCGCAGACAGGCTATCAAAGGCCTAAAATAACAAACAATAGGCTCATGGCAGCTTTACAGCGGTTACATGGATACACAGGCAGCTTGGTGGTGAGTGGAGGAGTATTTAAAGTAGGGACCGCAGACAGGCTATCAAAGGCCTAAAATAACAAACAATAGGCTCATGGCAGCTTTACAGCGGTTACATGGATACACAGGCAGCTTGGTGGTGAGTGGAGGAGTATTTAAAGTAGGGACCGCAGACAGGCTATCAAAGGCCTAAAATAACAAACAATAGGCTCATGGCAGCTTTACAGCGGTTACATGGATACACAGGCAGCTTGGTGGTGAGTGGAGGAGTATTTAAAGTAGGGACCGCAGACAGGCTATCAAAGGCCTAAAATAACAAACAATAGGCTCATGGCAGCTTTACAGCGGTTACATGGATACACAGGCAGCTTGGTGGTGAGTGGAGGAGTATTTAAAGTAGGGACCGCAGACAGGCTATCAAAGGCCTAAAATAACAAACAATAGGCTCATGGCAGCTTTACAGCGGTTACATGGATACACAGGCAGCTTGGTGGTGAGTGGAGGAGTATTTAAAGTAGGGACCGCAGACAGGCTATCAAAGGCCTAAAGTAACAAACAATAGGCTCATGGCAGCTTTACAGCGGTTACATGGATACACGGGCAGGCAGCTTGGTGGTCAGTGGAGGAGTATTTAAAGTAGGGACCGCAGACAGGCTATCAAAGGCCTAAAATAACAAACAATAGGCTCATGGCAGTTTTACAGCGGTTACATGGATACACGGGCAGGCAGCTTGGTGGTCAGTGGAGGAGTATTTAAAGTAGGGACCGCAGACAGGCTATCAAAGGCCTAAAATAACAAACAATAGGCTCATGGCAGCTTTACAGCGGTTACATGGATACACAGGCAGCTTGGTGTTGAGTGGAGGAGTATTTAAAGTAGGGACCGCAGACAGGCTATCAAAGGCCTAAAATAACAAACAATAGGCTCATGGCAGCTTTACAGCGGTTACATGGATACACAGGCAGCTTGGTGGTGAGTGGAGGAGTATTTAAAGTAGGGACCGCAGACAGGCTATCAAAGGCCTAAAATAACAAACAATAGGCTCATGGCAGCTTTACAGCGGTTACATGGATACACAGGCAGCTTGGTGGTGAGTGGAGGAGTATTTAAAGTAGGGACCGCAGACAGGCTATCAAAGGCCTAAAATAACAAACAATAGGCTTATGGCAGTTTTACAGCGGTTACATGGATACACGGGCAGGCAGCTTGGTGGTCAGTGGAGGAGTATTTAAAGTAGGGACCGCAGACAGGCTATAAAAGGCCTAAAATAACAAACAATAGGCTCATGGCAGCTTTACAGCGGTTACATGGATACACAGGCAGCTTGGTGGTGAGTGGAGGAGTATTTAAAGTAGGGACCGCAGACAGGCTATCAAAGGCCTAAAATAACAAACAATAGGCTCATGGCAGCTTTACAGCGGTTACATGGATACACGGGCAGGCAGCTGGTGATGAGTGGAGGAGTATTTAAAGTAGGGACCGCAGACAGGCTATCAAAGGCCTAAAATAACAAACAGTAGGCTCATGGCAGCTTTACAGCGGTTACATGGATACACAGGCAGCTTGGTGGTGAGTGGAGGAGTATTTAAAGTAGGGACCGCAGACAGGCTATCAAAGGCCTAAAATAACAAACAATAGGCTCATGGCAGCTTTACAGCGGTTACATGGATACACAGGCAGCTTGGTGGTCAGTGGAGGAGTATTTAAAGTAGGGACCGCAGACAGGCTATCAAAGGCCTAAAATAACAAACAATAGGCTCATGGCAGTTTTACAGCGGTTACATGGATACACGGGCAGGCAGCTTGGTGGTCAGTGGAGGAGTATTTAAAGTAGGGACCGCAGACAGGCTATCAAAGGCCTAAAATAACAAACAATAGGCTCATGGCAGTTTTACAGCGGTTACATGGATACACGGGCAGGCAGCTTGGTGGTCAGTGGAGGAGTATTTAAAGTAGGGACCGCAGACAGGCTATCAAAGGCCTAAAATAACAAACAATAGGCTCATGGCAGCTTTACAGCGGTTACATGGATACACAGGCAGCTTGGTGGTGAGTGGAGGAGTATTTAAAGTAGGGACCGCAGACAGGCTATCAAAGGCCTAAAATAACAAACAATAGGCTCATGGCAGCTTTACAGCGGTTACATGGATACACAGGCAGCTTGGTGGTGAGTGGAGGAGTATTTAAAGTAGGGACCGCAGACAGGCTATCAAAGGCCTAAAATAACAAACAATAGGCTTATGGCAGTTTTACAGCGGTTACATGGATACACGGGCAGGCAGCTTGGTGGTCAGTGGAGGAGTATTTAAAGTAGGGACCGCAGACAGGCTATCAAAGGCCTAAAATAACAAACAATAGGCTCATGGCAGCTTTACAGCGGTTACATGGATACACAGGCAGCTTGGTGGTGAGTGGAGGAGTATTTAAAGTAGGGACCGCAGACAGGCTATCAAAGGCCTAAAATAACAAACAATAGGCTCATGGCAGCTTTACAGCGGTTACATGGATACACGGGCAGGCAGCTGGTGATGAGTGGAGGAGTATTTAAAGTAGGGACCGCAGACAGGCTATCAAAGGCCTAAAATAACAAACAATAGGCTCATGGCAGCTTTACAGCGGTTACATGGATACACAGGCAGCTTGGTGGTGAGTGGAGGAGTATTTAAAGTAGGGACCGCAGACAGGCTATCAAAGGCCTAAAATAACAAACAATAGGCTCATGGCAGCTTTACAGCGGTTACATGGATACACAGGCAGCTTGGTGGTGAGTGGAGGAGTATTTAAAGTAGGGACCGCAGACAGGCTATCAAAGGCCTAAAATAACAAACAATAGGCTCATGGCAGCTTTACAGCGGTTACATGGATACACAGGCAGCTTGGTGGTCAGTGGAGGAGTATTTAAAGTAGGGACCGCAGACAGGCTATCAAAGGCCTAAAATAACAAACAATAGGCTCATGGCAGCTTTACAGCGGTTACATGGATACACAGGCAGCTTGGTGGTGAGTGGAGGAGTATTTAAAGTAGGGACCGCAGACAGGCTATCAAAGGCCTAAAATAACAAACAATAGGCTCATGGCAGCTTTACAGCGGTTACATGGATACACAGGCAGCTTGGTGGTGAGTGGAGGAGTATTTAAAGTAGGGACCGCAGACAGGCTATCAAAGGCCTAAAATAACAAACAATAGGCTTATGGCAGTTTTACAGCGGTTACATGGATACACGGGCAGGCAGCTTGGTGGTCAGTGGAGGAGTATTTAAAGTAGGGACCGCAGACAGGCTATCAAAGGCCTAAAATAACAAACAATAGGCTCATGGCAGCTTTACAGCGGTTACATGGATACACAGGCAGCTTGGTGGTGAGTGGAGGAGTATTTAAAGTAGGGACCGCAGACAGGCTATCAAAGGCCTAAAATAACAAACAATAGGCTCATGGCAGCTTTACAGCGGTTACATGGATACACGGGCAGGCAGCTGGTGATGAGTGGAGGAGTATTTAAAGTAGGGACCGCAGACAGGCTATCAAAGGCCTAAAATAACAAACAATAGGCTCATGGCAGCTTTACAGCGGTTACATGGATACACAGGCAGCTTGGTGGTGAGTGGAGGAGTATTTAAAGTAGGGACCGCAGACAGGCTATCAAAGGCCTAAAATAACAAACAATAGGCTCATGGCAGCTTTACAGCGGTTACATGGATACACAGGCAGCTTGGTGGTCAGTGGAGGAGTATTTAAAGTAGGGACCGCAGACAGGCTATCAAAGGCCTAAAATAACAAACAATAGGCTCATGGCAGCTTTACAGCGGTTACATGGATACACAGGCAGCTTGGTGGTGAGTGGAGGAGTATTTAAAGTAGGGACCGCAGACAGGCTATCAAAGGCCTAAAATAACAAACAATAGGCTCATGGCAGCTTTACAGCGGTTACATGGATACACAGGCAGCTTGGTGGTGAGTGGAGGAGTATTTAAAGTAGGGACCGCAGACAGGCTATCAAAGGCCTAAAATAACAAACAATAGGCTTATGGCAGTTTTACAGCGGTTACATGGATACACGGGCAGGCAGCTTGGTGGTGAGTGGAGGAGTATTTAAAGTAGGGACCGCAGACAGGCTATCAAAGGCCTAAAATAACAAACAATAGGCTCATGGCAGCTTTACAGCGGTTACATGGATACACAGGCAGCTTGGTGGTGAGTGGAGGAGTATTTAAAGTAGGGACCGCAGACAGGCTATCAAAGGCCTAAAATAACAAACAATATGCTCATGGCAGCTTTACAGCGGTTACATGGATACACGGGCAGGCAGCTGGTGATGAGTGGAGGAGTATTTAAAGTAGGGACCGCAGACAGGCTATCAAAGGCCTAAAATAACAAACAATAGGCTCATGGCAGCTTTACAGCGGTTACATGGATACACAGGCAGCTTGGTGGTGAGTGGAGGAGTATTTAAAGTAGGGACCGCAGACAGGCTATCAAAGGCCTAAAATAACAAACAATAGGCTCATGGCAGCTTTACAGCGGTTACATGGAAACACAGGCAGCTTGGTGGTCAGTGGAGGAGTATTTAAAGTAGGGACCGCAGACAGGCTATCAAAGGCCTAAAATAACAAACAATAGGCTCATGGCAGTTTTACAGCGGTTACATGGATACACGGGCAGGCAGCTTGGTGGTCAGTGGAGGAGTATTTAAAGTAGGGACCGCAGACAGGCTATCAAAGGCCTAAAATAACAAACAATAGGCTCATGGCAGTTTTACAGCGGTTACATGGATACACGGGCAGGCAGCTTGGTGGTCAGTGGAGGAGTATTTAAAGTAGGGACCGCAGACAGGCTATCAAAGGCCTAAAATAACAAACAATAGGCTCATGGCAGCTTTACAGCGGTTACATGGATACACAGGCAGCTTGGTGGTGAGTGGAGGAGTATTTAAAGTAGGGACCGCAGACAGGCTATCAAAGGCCTAAAATAACAAACAATAGGCTCATGGCAGCTTTACAGCGGTTACATGGATACACAGGCAGCTTGGTGGTGAGTGGAGGAGTATTTAAAGTAGGGACCGCAGACAGGCTATCAAAGGCCTAAAATAACAAACAATAGGCTCATGGCAGCTTTACAGCGGTTACATGGATACACAGGCAGCTTGGTGGTGAGTGGAGGAGTATTTAAAGTAGGGACCGCAGACAGGCTATCAAAGGCCTAAAATAACAAACAATAGGCTCATGGCAGCTTTACAGCGGTTACATGGATACACAGGCAGCTTGGTGGTGAGTGGAGGAGTATTTAAAGTAGGGACCGCAGACAGGCTATCAAAGGCCTAAAATAACAAACAATAGGCTCATGGCAGTTTTACACGGTTACATGGATACACGGGCAGGCAGCTTGGTGGTCAGTGGAGGAGTATTTAAAGTAGGGACCGCAGACAGGCTATCAAAGGCCTAAAATAACAAACAATAGGCTCATGGCAGTTTTACAGCGGTTACATGGATACACGGGCAGGCAGCTTGGTGGTCAGTGGAGGAGTATTTAAAGTAGGGACCGCAGACAGGCTATCAAAGGCCTAAAATAACAAACAATAGGCTCATGGCAGCTTTACAGCGGTTACATGGATACACAGGCAGCTTGGTGGTGAGTGGAGGAGTATTTAAAGTAGGGACCGCAGACAGGCTATCAAAGGCCTAAAATAACAAACAATAGGCTCATGGCAGCTTTACAGCGGTTACATGGATACACGGGCAGGCAGCTTGGTGGTCAGTGGAGGAGTATTTAAAGTAGGGACCGCAGACAGGCTATCAAAGGCCTAAAATAACAAACAATAGGCTCATGGCAGCTTTACAGCGGTTACATGGATACACGGGCAGGCAGCTGGTGATGAGTGGAGGAGTATTTAAAGTAGGGACCGCAGACAGGCTATCAAAGGCCTAAAATAACAAACAATAGGCTCATGGCAGCTTTACAGCGGTTACATGGATACACGGGCAGGCAGCTTGGTGGTCAGTGGAGGAGTATTTAAAGTAGGGACCGCAGACAGGCTATCAAAGGCCTAAAATAACAAACAATAGGCTCATGGCAGCTTTACAGCGGTTACATGGATACACGGGCAGGCAGCTGGTGATGAGTGGAGGAGTATTTAAAGTAGGGACCGCAGACAGGCTATCAAAGGCCTAAAATAACAAACAATAGGCTCATGGCAGCTTTACAGCGGTTACATGGATACACAGGCAGCTTGGTGGTGAGTGGAGGAGTATTTAAAGTAGGGACCACAGACAGGCTATCAAAGGCCTAAAATAACAAACAATAGGCTCATGGCAGCTTTACATCGGTTACATGGATACACGGGCAGGCAGCTTGGTGGTCAGTGGAGGAGTATTTAAAGTAGGGACCGCAGACAGGCTATCAAAGGCCTAAAATAACAAACAATAGGCTCATGGCAGCTTTACAGCGGTTACATGGATACACGGGCAGGCAGCTGGTGATGAGTGGAGGAGTATTTAAAGTAGGGACCGCAGACAGGCTATCAAAGGCCTAAAATAACAAACAATAGGCTCATGGCAGCTTTACAGCGGTTACATGGATACACGGGCAGGCAGCTTGGTGGTCAGTGGAGGAGTATTTAAAGTAGGGACCGCAGACAGGCTATCAAAGGCCTAAAATAACAAACAATAGGCTCATGGCAGCTTTACAGCGGTTACATGGATACACGGGCAGGCAGCTGGTGATGAGTGGAGGAGTATTTAAAGTAGGGACCGCAGACAGGCTATCAAAGGCCTAAAATAACAAACAATAGGCTCATGGCAGCTTTACAGCGGTTACATGGATACACAGGCAGCTTGGTGGTGAGTGGAGGAGTATTTAAAGTAGGGACCACAGACAGGCTATCAAAGGCCTAAAATAACAAACAATAGGCTCATGGCAGCTTTACAGCGGTTACATGGATACACAGGCAGCTTGGTGGTGAGTGGAGGAGTATTTAAAGTAGGGACCGCAGACAGGCTATCAAAGGCCTAAAATAACAAACAATAGGCTCATGGCAGTTTTACACGGTTACATGGATACACGGGCAGGCAGCTTGGTGGTCAGTGGAGGAGTATTTAAAGTAGGGACCGCAGACAGGCTATCAAAGACCTAAAATAACAAACAATAGGCTCATGGCAGTTTTACAGCGGTTACATGGATACACGGGCAGGCAGCTTGGTGGTCAGTGGAGGAGTATTTAAAGTAGGGACCGCAGACAGGCTATCAAAGGCCTAAAATAACAAACAATAGGCTCATGGCAGCTTTACAGCGGTTACATGGATACACAGGCAGCTTGGTGGTGAGTGGAGGAGTATTTAAAGTAGGGACCGCAGACAGGCTATCAAAGGCCTAAAATAACAAACAATAGGCTCATGGCAGCTTTACAGCGGTTACATGGATACACGGGCAGGCAGCTTGGTGGTCAGTGGAGGAGTATTTAAAGTAGGGACCGCAGACAGGCTATCAAAGGCCTAAAATAACAAACAATAGGCTCATGGCAGCTTTACAGCGGTTACATGGATACACAGGCAGCTTGGTGGTGAGTGGAGGAGTATTTAAAGTAGGGACCGCAGACAGGCTATCAAAGGCCTAAAATAACAAACAATAGGCTCATGGCAGCTTTACAGCGGTTACATGGATACACAGGCAGCTTGGTGGTGAGTGGAGGAGTATTTAAAGTAGGGACCGCAGACAGGCTATCAAAGGCCTAAAATAACAAACAATAGGCTCATGGCAGCTTTACAGCGGTTACATGGATACACAGGCAGCTTGGTGGTGAGTGGAGGAGTATTTAAAGTAGGGACCGCAGACAGGCTATCAAAGGCCTAAAATAACAAACAATAGGCTCATGGCAGCTTTACAGCGGTTACATGGATACACAGGCAGCTTGGTGGTGAGTGGAGGAGTATTTAAAGTAGGGACCGCAGACAGGCTATCAAAGGCCTAAAATAACAAACAATAGGCTCATGGCAGCTTTACAGCGGTTACATGGATACACAGGCAGCTTGGTGGTGAGTGGAGGAGTATTTAAAGTAGGGACCGCAGACAGGCTATCAAAGGCCTAAAATAACAAACAATAGGCTCATGGCAGCTTTACAGCGGTTACATGGATACACGGGCAGGCAGCATGGTGGTCAGTGGAGGAGTATTTAAAGTAGGGACCGCAGACAGGCTATCAAAGGCCTAAAATAACAAACAATAGGCTCATGGCAGTTTTACAGCGGTTACATGGATACACGGGCAGGCAGCTTGGTGGTCAGTGGAGGAGTATTTAAAGTATGGACCGCAGACAGGCTATCAAAGGCCTAAAATAACAAACAATAGGCTCATGGCAGCTTTACAGCGGTTACATGGATACACAGGCAGCTTGGTGGTGAGTGGAGGAGTATTTAAAGTAGGGACCGCAGACAGGCTATCAAAGGCCTAAAATAACAAACAATAGGCTCATGGCAGCTTTACAGCGGTTACATGGATACACAGGCAGCTTGGTGGTGAGTGGAGGAGTATTTAAAGTAGGGACCGCAGACAGGCTATCAAAGGCCTAAAATAACAAACAATAGGCTCATGGCAGCTTTACAGCGGTTACATGGATACACAGGCAGCTTGGTGGTGAGTGGAGGAGTATTTAAAGTAGGGACCGCAGACAGGCTATCAAAGGCCTAAAATAACAAACAATAGGCTCATGGCAGCTTTACAGCGGTTACATGGATACACAGGCAGCTTGGTGGTGAGTGGAGGAGTATTTAAAGTAGGGACCGCAGACAGGCTATCAAAGGCCTAAAATAACAAACAATAGGCTCATGGCAGCTTTACAGCGGTTACATGGATACACAGGCAGCTTGGTGGTGAGTGGAGGAGTATTTAAAGTAGGGACCGCAGACAGGCTATCAAAGGCCTAAAATAACAAACAATAGGCTCATGGCAGCTTTACAGCGGTTACATGGATACACGGGCAGGCAGCTGGTGATGAGTGGAGGAGTATTTAAAGTAGGGACCGCAGACAGGCTATCAAAGGCCTAAAATAACAAACAATAGGCTCATGGCAGCTTTACAGCGGTTACATGGATACACAGGCAGCTTGGTGGTGAGTGGAGGAGTAGTGCAAGGAGTGTCTGTCCCAGTACTCCCAAAATATAAATAGATGTTAATGTCTCGCAAAACAACCAAAACAAAAAAAAAGGTGGCATACTTAGGTACAGGGGTGGGCTCATCTACTGAGTTTCTGACATAGTAATTTGGCAGTAACTATTTAATGGTGCCAATATAGGACACAGACACAGACTACTTTAAGTTGCATCATAGATGTCTACAAATTTGTATTGTCAGTGCCAGACATTGAATGATGTCAGCGAATAGACTAAAGATTGGTGGAGCTGTGCGACATAATTTTGCACGTGGTAGAGCACATTTTGAGCTGGGGTAGGGGGGAACTCTCTTGAGGCCGGCGGGACCGCCCCAGGGCCCCTCATGTTACAACGGTGTGTCTGACGTTGGGTGCGCACCACCACCGCCAGAGACACTACATTGTACTATGAGGGACCCAGTAGCAATGCCGTCAACCAAAAGCGAGCACACCCACCTCTTCAGACAAACAGCAGTCTCACGGGTGCTTGCGCCAAGTCGCGATACCACGGCCCCGTGTGGGGAGTTTTGCCATTTAGGGAGGTGTAAACATGTCGTATGCTGTACAATCAGCTGCAGCAAATTAGACATTAGAAAAGTAATTCACAGGCAAGAGCTTTTCATAGGAAAGCTAGGTGTCGGCCGGGCAAGGTGGGGCAAAAGATTTCGAAATCCAGTTGTGGTTCATTTTAATGAATGTTAGATCGTCAACATTTTGGGTAGCCAGACGAGTCCTTTTTTCGGTTAATATTGAACCTGCAGCACTGAATACTCTTTCTGATAGGACACTTGCTGCCGGGCAAGCAAGCTCCTGCAATGCATATTCTGCCAATTCTGGCCAGGTGTCTAATTTGGAGGCCCAGTAATCAAATGGGAATGACGGTTGAGGGAGAACATCGATAAGGGATGAAAAATAGTTAGTAACCATACTGGACAAATGTTGTCTCCTGTCACTTTCAATTGATGCAGCAGTACCTGTCCTGTCTGCGGTCATAGCAAAATCACTCCACAACCTGGTCAGAAAACCCCTCTGTCCAACGCCACTTCTGATGTGTGCACCCCTAACACTCCTAGTCTGCTGCCCCCTGGAGCTCGTGTGAGAACGATCACGTGCGCTGTGTGCTGGGAATGCCTGAAGCAAACGGTCAACAAGAGTTGATTGTTTGGTTGCTAATATTAGTTCCAAGTTCTCATGTGGCATAATATTTTGCAATTTGCCTTTATAGCGTGGATCAAGGAGGCAGGCCAACCAGTAATCGTCATCGTTCATCATTTTCGTAATGCGTGTGTCCCTTTTTAGGATACGTAAGGCATAATCCGCCATGTGGGCCAAAGTTCCAGTTGTCAAATCTCCGGTTGTGATTGGTTGAGGGGCAGTTGCAGGCAAATCTACGTCACTTGTGTCCCTCAAAAAACCAGAACCCGGCCGTGACACGCAACCAATTTCCTGTGCCCCCGGGAAAGGTTCGGCATTAAAAATATACTCATCCCCATCATCCTCCTCGTCCTCCACCTCCTCTTCGCCCGCTACCTCGTCCTGTACACTGCCCTGACCAGACAATGGCTGACTGTCATCAAGGCTTTCCTCTTCCTCTGGTGCAGACGCCTGCTCCTTTATGTGCGTCAAACTTTGCATCAGCAGACGCATTAGGGGGATGCTCATGCTTATTACGGCGTTGTCTGCACTAACCAGCCGTGTGCATTCCTCAAAACACTGAAGGACTTGACACATGTCTTGTATCTTAGACCACTGCACACCTGACAACTCCATGTCTGCCATCCTACTGCCTGCCCGTGTATCCTCCCACAAATAAATAACAGCACGCCTCTGTTCGCACAGTCTCTGAAGCATGTGCAGTGTTGAGTTCCACCTTGTTGCAACGTCTATGATTAGGCGATGCTGGGGAAGGTTCAAAGACCGCTGATAGGTCTGCATACGGCTGGCGTGTACAGGCGAACGTCGGATATGTGAGCAAAGTGCACGCACTTTGAGGAGCAGGTCGGAGAACCCAGGATAAGTTTTCAATAAGCACTGCACCACCAGGTTTAAGGTGTGAGCCAGGCAAGGAATGTGTTTCAGTTGGGAAAGGGAGATGGCAGCCATGAAATTCCTTCCGTTATCACTCACTACCTTGCCTGCCTCAAGATCTACTGTGCCCAGCCACGACTGCGTTTCTTGTTGCAAGAACTCGGATAGAACTTCCGCGGTGTGTCTGTTGTCGCCCAAACACTTCATAGCCAATACAGCCTGCTGACGCTTGGCAGTAGCTGGCCCATAATGGGACAACTGGTGTGCAACAGTGTCATCTGCCGATGGAGTGGTTGGCAGACTGCGTTCTGTGGAAGAGCTGTAGCTTCTGCAGGAGGACGAGGAGGAGGAGGAGGAGGGGGTGCGAACGCCTACAGCCAACTGTTTCCTAGACCGTGGGCTAGGCACAACTGTCCCTAAATTGATGTTGCCTGTGGACCCTGCACCCACCACATTCACCCAGTGTGCCGTGATGGACACATAACGTCCCTGGCCATGCCTACTGGTCCATGCATCTGTAGTCAGGTGCACCTTTGTACTCACAGATTGCCTGAGTGCATGGACGATGCGCTGTTTAACATGCTGGTGCAGGGCTGGGATGGCTTTTCTGGAAAAAAAGTGTCGACTGGGTAGCTCGTATCGTGGTTCAGCGTACTCCATCAGGGCTTTGAAAGCTTCGCTTTCAACTAACCGGTAGGGCATCATCTCTAACGAGATTAGTCTAGCTATGTGGGCGTTAAAACCCTGTGTACGCGGATGCGAGGATAAGTACTTCCTTTTTCTAACCAGAGTCTCATGTAGGGTGAGCTGGACTGGAGAGCTGGAGATCGTGGAACTTTCGGGTGTGCCGGTGTACATGGCAGACTGAGAGACGGTTGGAGACGGTATTGTTTCCGCCGGTGCCCTAGATGCAATATTTCCTCCTACAAAACTGGTGGTTCCCTGACCCTGACTGCTTTTGGCTGGCAAAGAAACCTGCACAGATACTGCCGGTGGTGCGGAAAATGGTGGCCTTACAGTGACGGAAGGGATGTTGCGTTGCTGACTAGCTTCATTGGCCGAGGGTGCTACAACCTTAAGGGACGTTTGGTAGTTAGTCCAGGCTTGAAAATGCATGGTGGTTAAGTGTCTATGCATGCAACTAGTATTTAGACTTTTCAGATTCTGACCTCTGCTTAAGCTAGTTGAACATTTTTGACAGATGACTTTGCGCTGATCAGTTGGATGTTGTTTAAAAAAATGCCAGACTGCACTCTTCCTAGACTCAGATCCCTTATCAGGGATTGCAGACTGAGCTTTAACCGGATGGCCACGCTGTCCTCCAACAGGTTTTGGCTTTGACACGCGTTTTGGGCCAGATACGGGCCCGGCAGATGGAACCTGTTGCGATGTTGATGCCTGCTGCGGCCCCTCCTCCACCTCCGCTTCTGAACTACTGCCGCCTGCACCCTGTTCCCCCAATGGCTGCCAATCGGGGTCAATAACTGGGTCATCTATTACCTCCTCTTCGAGCTCGTGTGCAACTTCGTCTGTGTCACTGTGTCGGTCGGTGGTATAGCGTTCGTGGCGGGGCAACATAGTCTCATCAGGGTCTGATTGTGGATCTGTACCCTGAGAGGGCAATGTGGTGGTCTGAGTCAAAGGAGCAGCATAGTACTCTGGCTGTGGCTGTGCATCAGTGCACTCCATGTCAGAATATACTTGTAATGGGCATGGCCTGTTAAATGTTTCACTTTCTAAGCCAGGGACGGTATGTGTAAAGAGCTCCATGGAGTGACCCGTTGTGTCGCCTGCTGCATCCTTCTCTCTTGTTGTAGTTTTTGCTGAGGAGGACAAGGAAGCGACTTGTCCCTGACCGTGAACATCCACAAGCGACGCGCTGCTTTTACATTTACCAGTTTCGGAAGAGGAGGCAAAAGAGCTAGAGGCTGAGTCTGCAATGTAAGCCAAAACTTGCTGTTGCTGCTCCGCCTTTAAAAGCGGTTTTCCTACTCCCAGAAAAGAGAGCGTTCGAGGCCTTGTGTAGCCTGACGACGAAACTGGCTCCACAGCTCCAGACTTAGGTGGAATATTTTTATCCCCACGACCACCTGATGCTCCACTACCACTACCATCATTACCAGCTGACAATGAACGCCCACGACGACCTCTTGCACCAGACTTCCTCATTGTTTTAAAATCTTAACCAAAGTAACTTTATTTGTTGCTGTCAAACAACACACGGTGAGCTATAACTTCAGTATGATTTCAATATCCCTTAACAGGTTGGTGAGACCACAAGGAAAATCAGGCACAATGTTACACACTCTGTTTTCTGTGGCACAAAATCACAGAGATGACACACACGCAGGACTGTCACTCAAGCACTAATGTCAATATTAATCTCCCACCTAATTTATTTTTTTTTTTTTTTCAGGGAGACTTTAGAAACCAAATAATATTAAAAAAAACAAAAAAATAAATAGCCTTTCTATGGCCCACTGAATGAGAGAGAGAGGTGGCACACCCAGGAGTCAAGACTGGCACACAAGCTGAAAGGGCAATATTACTCTCCCACTGTTTTTTTAAGTTTTTTTTTTTTTATTTTCAGGGAGACTTTAGAAACCAAATAATATTAAAAAAACCAAAAAAATAAATAGCCTTTCTATGGCCCACTGAATGAGAGAGAGAGGTGGCACACCCAGGAGTCAAGACTGGCACACAAGCTGAAAGGGCAATATTACTCTCCCACTGTTTTTTTAAGTTTTTTTTTTTTTATTTTCAGGGAGACTTTAGAAACCAAATAATATTAAAAAAAACAAAAAAATAAATAGCCTTTCTATGGCCCACTGAATGAGAGAGAGAGGTGGCACACCCAGGAGTCAAGACTGGCACACAAGCTGAAAGGGCAATATTACTCTCCCACTGTTTTTTTATGTATTTTTTGTTTTTTAAGGGAGACTTTAGAAACCCAATAATATTTTAAAAAAAAAATAAATAGGCTTTCTATGGCCCACTGAATGAGAGAGGTGGCACACCCAGGAGTCAAGACTGGCACACAAGCTGAAAGGGCAATATTACTCTCCCACTGTTTTTTTATGTATTTTTTGTTTTTTAAGGGAGACTTTAGAAACCCAATAATATTTAAAAAAATAAATAAATAGGCTTTCTATGGCCCACTGAATGAGAGAGGTGGCACACCCAGGAGTCAAGACTGGCACACAAGCTGAAAGGGCAATATTACTCTCCCACTGTTTTTTTATGTTTTTTTTTTTTTTCAGGGAGACTTTAGAAACCAAATAATATTAAAAAAACCAAAAAAATAAATAGGCTTTCTATGGCCCACTGAATGAGAGAGAGGTGGCACACCCAGGAGTCAAGACTGGCACACAAGCTGAAAGGGCAATATTACTCTCCCACTGTTTTTTTATTATTTTTTTTTTTTCAGGGAGACTTTAGAAACCAAATAATAAGAAAAAAAATAAATAAATAAATAGGCTTTCTATAGCCCACTGAATGAGAGATAGCACACACAGCAGTGGCACACAAGCCCTGACTGAGGCCAATATTTTTCTACCACTGATTGATGTAGTGTTTTTGTGTTAAGGTAGATTTTAGAACACAAATCAAGGAAAAAAAAAAATGCTTTCTATGGCCCACTGAATGAGAGAGGTGGCACACCCAGGAGTCAAGACTGGCACACAAGCTGAAAGGGCAATATTACTCTCCCACTGTTTTTTTATGTATTTTTTGTTTTTTAAGGGAGACTTTAGAAACCCAATAATATTTAAAAAAATAAATAAATAGGCTTTCTATGGCCCACTGAATGAGAGAGGTGGCACACCCAGGAGTCAAGACTGGCACACAAGCTGAAAGGGCAATATTACTCTCCCACTGTTTTTTTATGTTTTTTTTTTTTTCAGGGAGACTTTAGAAACCAAATAATATTAAAAAAACCAAAAAAATAAATAGGCTTTCTATGGCCCACTGAATGAGAGAGAGGTGGCACACCCAGGAGTCAAGACTGGCACACAAGCTGAAAGGGCAATATTACTCTCCCACTGTTTTTTTTTTTTTTTTTTTTTTTCAGGGAGACTTTAGAAACCAAATAATAAGAAAAAAATAAATAAATAAATAGGCTTTCTATAGCCCACTGAATGAGAGATAGCACACACAGCAGTGGCACACAAGCCCTGACTGAGGCCAATATTTTTCTACCACTGATTGATGTAGTGTTTTTGTGTTGAGGTAGATTTTAGAACACAAATCAAGGAAAAAAAAAAATGCTTTCTATGGCCCACTGAATGAGAGAGGTGGCACACCCAGGAGTCAAGACTGGCACACAAGCTGAAAGGGCAATATTACTCTCCCACTGTTTTTTTATGTTTTTTTTTTTTTTCAGGGAGACTTTAGAAACCAAATAATATTAAAAAAACCAAAAAAATAAATAGGCTTTCTATGGCCCACTGAATGAGAGAGGTGGCACACCCAGGAGTCAAGACTGGCACACAAGCTGAAAGGGCAATATTACTCTCCCACTGTTTTTTTATGTTTTTTTTTTTTCAGGGAGACTTTAGAAACCAAATAATATTAAAAAAACCAAAAAAATAAATAGGCTTTCTATGGCCCACTGAATGAGAGAGAGGTGGCACACCCAGGAGTCAAGACTGGCACACAAGCTGAAAGGGCAATATTACTCTCCCACTGTTTTTTTATTTTTTATTTTTTTTCAGGGAGACTTTAGAAACCAAATAATAAGAAAAAAAATAAATAAATAAATAGGCTTTCCATAGCCCACTGAATGAGAGATAGCACACACAGCAGTGGCACACAAGCCCTGACTGAGGCCAATATTTTTCTACCACTGATTGATGTAGTGTTTTTGTGTTGAGGTAGATTTTAGAACACAAATCAAGGAAAAAAAAAAAATGCTTTCTATGGCCCACTGAATGAGAGAGGTGGCACACCCAGGAGTCAAGACTGGCACACAAGCTGAAAGGGCAATATTACTCTCCCACTGTTTTTTTATGCATTTTTTGTTTTTTAAGGGAGACTTTAGAAACCCAATAATATTTAAAAAAATAAATAAATAGGCTTTCTATGGCCCACTGAATGAGAGAGGTGGCACACCCAGGAGTCAAGACTGGCACACAAGCTGAAAGGGCAATATTACTCTCCCACTGTTTTTTTATGTTTTTTTTTTTTTCAGGGAGACTTTAGAAACCAAATAATATTAAAAAAACCAAAAAAATAAATAGGCTTTCTATGGCCCACTGAATGAGAGAGAGGTGGCACACCCAGGAGTCAAGACTGGCACACAAGCTGAAAGGGCAATATTACTCTCCCACTGTTTTTTTATTTTTATTTTTTTTCAGGGAGACTTTAGAAACCAAATAATAAGAAAAAAAATAAATAAATAAATAGGCTTTCTATAGCCCACTGAATGAGAGATAGCACACACAGCAGTGGCACACAAGCCCTGACTGAGGCCAATATTTTTCTACCACTGATTGATGTAGTGTTTTTGTGTTGAGGTAGATTTTAGAACACAAATCAAGGAAAAAAAAAATGCTTTCTATGGCCCACTGAATGAGAGAGGTGGCACACCCAGGAGTCAAGACTGGCACACAAGCTGAAAGGGCAATATTACTCTCCCACTGTTTTTTTATGTTTTTTTTTTTTTTCAGGGAGACTTTAGAAACCAAATAATATTAAAAAAACCAAAAAAATAAATAGGCTTTCTATGGCCCACTGAATGAGAGAGGTGGCACACCCAGGAGTCAAGACTGGCACACAAGCTGAAAGGGCAATATTACTCTCCCACTGTTTTTTTATGTTTTTTTTTTTTCAGGGAGACTTTAGAAACCAAATAATATTAAAAAAACCAAAAAAATAAATAGGCTTTCTATGGCCCACTGAATGAGAGAGAGGTGGCACACCCAGGAGTCAAGACTGGCACACAAGCTGAAAGGGCAATATTACTCTCCCACTGTTTTTTTATTTTTTATTTTTTTTCAGGGAGACATTAGAAACCAAATAATAAGAAAAAAAATAAATAAATAAATAGGCTTTCCATAGCCCACTGAATGAGAGATAGCACACACAGCAGTGGCACACAAGCCCTGACTGAGGCCAATATTTTTCTACCACTGATTGATGTAGTGTTTTTGTGTTGAGGTAGATTTTAGAACACAAATCAAGGAAAAAAAAAAAATGCTTTCTATGGCCCACTGAATGAGAGAGGTGGCACACCCAGGAGTCAAGACTGGCACACAAGCTGAAAGGGCAATATTACTCTCCCACTGTTTTTTTATGTATTTTTTGTTTTTTAAGGGAGACTTTAGAAACCCAATAATATTTAAAAAAATAAATAAATAGGCTTTCTATGGCCCACTGAATGAGAGAGGTGGCACACCCAGGAGTCAAGACTGGCACACAAGCTGAAAGGGCAATATTACTCTCCCACTGTTTTTTTATGTTTTTTTTTTTTCAGGGAGACTTTAGAAACCAAATAATATTAAAAAAACCAAAAAAATAAATAGGCTTTCTATGGCCCACTGAATGAGAGAGAGGTGGCACACCCAGGAGTCAAGACTGGCACACAAGCTGAAAGGGCAATATTACTCTCCCACTGTTTTTTTATTTTTATTTTTTTTCAGGGAGACTTTAGAAACCAAATAATAAGAAAAAAAATAAATAAATAAATAGGCTTTCTATAGCCCACTGAATGAGAGATAGCACACACAGCAGTGGCACACAAGCCCTGACTGAGGCCAATATTTTTCTACCACTGATTGATGTAGTGTTTTTGTGTTGAGGTAGAATTTAGAACACAAATCACGGAAAAAATAAATAGGCTTTCTATGGCCCACTCAGTGAGAGATGGCACACACACACAGGGATGGCACTGTAGCAGAAATGCCAATCTTAATCTCCCACAAAAAAAAAAAAAAAAAAAAACAGGGACTGTCCTACAATTACTATCTCCCTGCAGTAATCTAAGCCAGGTATGGCAGGCAGCAATAGGAGTGGACTGATGCACAAATTAAATAAAAAGTGTGGACAAACAAAAAAGATAGCTGTGCAGAAAGGAAGGAACAAGAGGATATGTGCTTTGAAAAAAGCAGTTGGTTTCCACAGTGGCGTACACACAGCAATACAGCTATCACGGAGCCTTCTAGGGCAGCCCAATGAGCTACAGCGCTGAGGAAAAAAAAAAAAAAAATAGCTTCCACTGTTCCTGCACACCGAAGGTGGTGTTGGACAGTGGAAATCGCTACAGCACAAGCGGTTTGGTGGTTAGTGGACCCTGCCTAACGCTCTCCCTGCTTCTGACGAAGCGGCAGCAACCTCTCCCTAAGCTCAGATCAGCAGCAGTAAGATGGCGGTCGGCGGGAACGCCCCTTTAAAGCCCCTGTGACGCCGCAGACAGCAAGCCAATCACTGCAATGCCCTTCTCTAAGATGGTGGGGACCAGGATCTATGTCATCACGCTGCCCACACTCTGCGTTCACCTTCATTGGCTGAGAAATGGTGCTTTTCGCGTCATTGAAACGCGACTTTGGCGCGAAAGTCGCGTACCGCATGGCCGACAAGCACAGGGGTCGGATCGGGTTTCATGAGACGCCGACTTAGCCAAAAGTCGGCGACTTTTGAAAATGATCGACCCGTTTCGCTCAACCCTAGTGATAAGGAATAGCCCAACACTTTTATTTATAGGAATTTCCTGGTATACTATTAACGACAGGTTCAATAAATCAAACTGATTGAAGCGTAAAATTATTAAACACCCCTGGGTGTTAAGATTTCAAGGATAAGATTTGCTTTCTTTTTCAAATGTTCCAGTCAGATTAACCTGTCGGTGTAGAGAAAGCTTATCTTAATGCATTATATTACATTTTAGTGACTTTAGTAAGCTGCAGAGTATTATCACATTTATATTAAGTTTATATGTAGACATGTATATGTAACATTCCTGCCCCATGATCCTGCCCCATCTGTCTCCATCCTGCACTATGATCCTGCCCCATCTGTCTCCATCCTGCCCCATCTGTCTCCATCCTGCCCCACAAGTCTCCCATCCTGTCCCCGTGTCTCCCATCTTGCCCCCATGTCCCCCATGCTGCCCTGTGTCTCCCATGCTGCCCCATGTCTCCATTCTACCTCCTTGTCTCCATTCTTCCCCTGTGTCTCCATTCTGCCTCGTGTCTCCATTCTGCCCTCATGTCTCCATTCTGCCCCATGTCTCCATTCTGCTCTCGTGTCTCCATTCTGCCCTGTATCTCCATCCTGCCCCTTTGTCTCCATTCTGCCCCCTTGCCTCCATTCTGCCCCCTTGTCTCCATTCTGCCCCTTGTCTCCATTCTGCCCCCTTGTCTCCAATCTGCCCCTTGTCTCCATTCTGCCCCGTGTCTCCATTCTGCCCCATGTCTCCATCCTGTCCCCTTGTCTCCATTCTGCCCTGTGGCTCCATCTTGCCTTCTTGTCTCCCATTCTTCCCCGTGTCTCCATTCTGCTCCATGTCTCCATTCTGCCCTGTGTCTCCATTCTGCCCCTTTGTCTCCATTCTTCCCCATGTCTCCATCCTGCCCCCATGTCTCCATTCTGCCCCGTGTCTCCATTCTGCTCCTGTGTCTCCATCCTGCCCCCTTGTCTTTATTCTGCCCCCATGTCTCCATTCTGACCCCGTGTCTTCATTCTGCCCCGTGTCTCCATCCTACCCCTGGTCTCCATTCTGCCCCGTGTATCCTATCCTTCCCCCTGTCTCCCATTCTGCCCCTTGTCTCCATTCTGCCCCTTGTCTCCATTCTTCCCCCATGTCTCCTATCCTTCCCCCTGTTTCCATTCTGCCCCCGTGTCTCCATTCTGCGCTGGGCAGGATGGAGACACATAGTCCATGTGTCTTCATCCTGCCAGTGAAACACATTGCGGCTTGCCACTTTCACGCTCCTGCGGCGAAGATCCCTCCTGGTGTTTCAAGTGCCGCAGTGCGCACTCGCCAGCGCATGACAATTACATCATATGCCGGCGCTGTGTGCGCTGACTTCAGCTGCCAGCCCGATTGGCTGGCGACTTTAACTATTGCCTTGCAGGCCCGCATAGGCCTGCAAGGCATTACAGTAACTGAACCTTCATCTCGGACACAGGTTCAGTTACTGCATCCGCAGAATCCTGCCGCTGGTGCCCGAGCCCGATGAGCACAAGAAACGGGGCCCGATGCCCTGATGGCCTTGATGCTGAGGAACCAAATGGGACGGTTCATCCTGGAAGCGGGCTTAGTAAAAGGAACAGAGAAACAGGGAAAGGAACAGAAGTGTGTGCTGCGGAAACTGATGCAATTTCTGTAAGAAAAATTGATGCACTGCGTATTGGAACAAGTAAAGCTGTTGTTGTTAAAGTTGAATTGGACTGTGTTTCCCTTTGTGCGGTACCATTGAAAAGAGGCCTCATAATTCACCAAGTGGACCCAGATGTCGCAGAGACACAGGACACAGGTACACAGCAGAATGGACATTGTGTGCATGTGAAGGGGGGCCAGAGTGTAGTGCAGGGGTTGCTCTCGGCTATGGCTACCACTCTGGCCCACCCTAACACCTACTTACCCATAAATGCAGGCATTGCTGACAGAGGTGTCCACATTCACCCAGGAATTCAGTCATCAGCCTTAGAGAGGTATTCACACAGGTCAGGGACCTATCAGACTGAGACCACCTTGACGATGGTTGATGGGCACATAATATTTGGCCAAATTTTATGCCAAGCATCTCATATATTTTTCCTAATCCTCCAAAGCTGTATTGCTATTCGAATTTCACATAATCCAAATTGACATGCTTTAGCATGATAGAGTGCAACCTTTTTTTTGTATATTGTATATGGAGGTAGCTCTTCCTGGTATGCACCTATTCACACTACTCTGGATGTGCCAGTCAGTTTTTTGTCTTTTATTTTTTACATGATATATAATATTTGGCTAAATTTTATGCTACGTGTCTCATATTTTTTTTTCTAATCCCCCAAAGCTGTATTGCTATTCAAATTTCACATATTCTAAATTGACATGATTTAGCATGATAGAGTGCAACCTTTTTTTGTATATTGTATATGGAGGTAGCTCCTCCTTGTATGCTCCTATTCACACTAGTCTGGATGTGCCAGTCAGTCTTTTGTCTTTTATTTTTTACATGAAGAGAAAAAATTTTAAAGATGGTCAAGCCAACAAAACCAGCATACTTCCTAATTACATCGCGAAGTTCAACTATTGGGTCTCAACACTGGACACCTCGCATGAGCTGTCCCTCAATGCCTTGGAGGTATTGTGCTGCCCTGCCACTGGCATCTTGTCTGAGCCAGTTTTTAGTTCCACTGGGGGGGTCAAAACAGACAGGTGCTTTCACCTGTCAACAGAAAATGTTGAAAGGCTCACTCTGATAAAAGTGAACAAAGCCTGGATTAGCCTCGAATTTTCCATACCACCAGATGACAAAAAGTGTTTTTATTCTTCAATATTTAAAAGATAAATAGTCTTAAGTCCAGAACTATTGCGGTTAAATTAACATGCTTACCCATTAGTAGGGGTGACTCCCACCGCTTCCCAAACCCCCCTTACGCTAGGGGCATTTGGGCAGCGGTGGGAGTCACCCCTACTAATTGCTTAAGCATGTTAATTTAACCGCAGTAGTTCTGGACTTATGATGGGTATTTTACCGATGGACTTAATGACAAATTGTTCTGACGGTTGGAGCTACAGTGCTCCGCGTGGTGTGATCATTATCATGCCAATGCCTTGAGGGGATATATTTTGTCTCCCACTTTCTTCCCCTCTTCATCACTAGTTTTTCCGTTTGGTACCTCCTGTTTTTGGGTCTTTATTGTAATGAGTATATTGATGTTGTTAGGGCTGGCAGAACACACCGAATATATTTATTAGATGGGATTGGTGCGTTCGCAACCCGGGATCCACCATGCAGGAAAGAGCCTGCTGCTAAGTAAATGGCGGCACTATATGGCGGTATGAACCAGCTCTGCTAGCTTCACAGAGCGGCCGAGAAAGCAAAGCTCTGTGCCCTGTTAGACTTTCACAGAGGCACAGGCTAACTACCCAAATGAGAGCAGTCAGTGGTCATGCATGCACACAAAACTCCTCGCCGGAGGTGCCAGCATTCTAGGGGCTTATTTCAGCCAGGTCCCTGAATACACACAAACACAATCTCCTCACCGGAGGTGCCAGCATTCTAGGGGCTTATTTCAGCCGGGTCCCTGAACACATACAAACACATGACCACACTGGCGCAAAGCACATAACTTAGGAAGATACTAGCGCATGGCCGTGTGGCCATGCGAGCTTTAAATAGTTGCAGCACGTACAGGACCTTCCTAGAAGGACCAATGAGAAGCTGCTACAGAGCCTGCGCACCTACAGGACCTTCCTAGAAGGACCAATAGATTTGGCTGCAGTAACTGAGCATGTGACCCTTGATCTCCACTGAGAGATCTTACCCTGGGCATGCTCAGTGTGTGCAAAGCAGGACTTAGTCCCAGAAAAGCCTGCTCGCCACAGATCAGTGCAGGGTACAACAGCAGAACCTGGAGAGGCAGCAGTAACCCTTTGCACAGTATCAGTCATAGTGAGACGCTGGGACCGACGTCTCCGCTGAGCAGGCTCCACTGCGGCCGATGCAGAATGGGAGACCGCAGCCGACATGGTTCGAGATTCCACCTGTGCAGCAGAGGAAACTCGACTCCTAACAGATGTATTTGTATGTATTACTTACCTTAAGAAAAATAATCTTTTATCATGATTGGTGAGACATTGTATATACCCAATTTTTTTGCATATATGGTATTTGGGAGTAGTCTTTTTCAGTTATTTTTCTCTTGTGATTATGATGGGAGAGTGATATCTGTTCACTCTCAGCCACAGTGGTACATTGGGCTTGATGACTTTCGTATTGAACACTATTAGTTTGCAGATATAGGTTGAATCTGCTGTTTAATAGCGTTAGGATAGTGCCGGGTAGCTATACTGAAAGAGAAAATGATACAATCATACAGGCGTACCAGTGCGGGTACAGCCACTCGCAACACCGTCAGTGGCGGCTGTAAGCATGCTTTGGCACTTTGACTGACATCTGGAACTGTATTGATGCACTACTGAATGAGCTGTCAATCAAAGTGCTGGAGTGTGCTTACAGCAGTGGCTCTCAAAGCTGTGACTGGTGACTGGCTCGCCTGCATAACTGAAAGCTGCCAGCTCCAGGGAGAAATAAAGTTCAGAACTGCAGCTAGGCAGATTTCAAACACTATCAATCTGCCGATTAACCCTATATCTGCAGGTTAATAGACTTATTTAATGTTACAGGTTCCAATTAAAGGATTTATATATGGTTAAACAGATAATGTCCTTGCCATTGCCATTTCTATAGACACTTTTTAAAAGGTTGAGGTAGAACTGTTAAAAATAAATAATACATTTAAGTAAAGGAAGATTTACATGACTAGGCACATTACAAAAAGTTTCAGATGTGCTTTTTTACTTTGATTTTGTTTTTTTTCCTGAGGCTATTGAAAAAACATTTGCATCATTTTTCACTACACAGAGGGCTGTTTTTTAATAACATTTTACGTAGTTGTATTTTTTGTATTCCATTTTTACATCTATTAGACAGTTTTTTACATTGTATAAAAATATATATTTTGTTCTGCCAAATTTGGTAAAATTAATTCCCCATTACATCTGATAATTTTGATACATCTTCTTTAATACTGTACCTCTATCTCCACAGCAATCACTGAGAAGATGGAAACTTGACTGCGACAGCAGGTTTTATTTTAACTCCTCATCGTATCTTTGTATGGGGTTAAAACCAGGACCATGCACTATCCATTACACATAACTGCATTACTGTCATACATACTACGGTAAACATATATATGTGTAAATATAAATATAAATATATACGGTATATATATATATATATATATATATATATATAGTATATAATATTGTCTATACAGGGGGAATGTGATTTAAAATTGCTATACTTAATACTTGCATTCATATATTGACCCATGCTGTGTGATTATATTGTCGTATGTATTAATTGCAGTCATGACAGCTTGCACCTGTTCACATCTGCTTTAATCTTTTAGAAGTTTCAGATATATATGTAGTCCTTTTGGGAAATAAAAGATATACCAGTGTAAATGTATTGTATGCAATGACATGCTCTTTTTGAATGTTGATATAAAGTCATTATTGTATGTACATACAGTACAGATCAAAAGTTTGGACACACCTTCTCATTTAAAGATTTGTCTGTATTTTCATGACTATGAAAATTGTACATTCACACTGAAGGGATCAAAACTATGAATTAACACATGTGGAATGATATACTTAACAAAAAAGTGTGAAACAACTGAAATTATGTCTTATATTCTAGGTTCTTCAAAGTAGCCACCTTTTGCTTTGATGACTGCTTTGCACACACTTGGCATTCTCTTGATGAGCTTCAAGAGGTAGTCACTGGGAATGGTTTTCACTTCACAGGTGTGCCCTGTCAGGTTTAATAAGTTTCACACTTTTTTGTTAAGTATATAATTCCACATGTGTTGATTCATAGTTTTGATGCCTTCAGTGTGAATGTACAATTTTCATAGTAATGAAAATACAGAAAAATATTTAAATGAGAAGGTGTGTCTAAACTTTTGGTCTGTACTGTATATATATATATATATATATATATATCTTATTTTTATGTCTTAGCTCTGTGAATGGCACATAACACAAAACACAACTATAATACCTTGTAGGCTCGTTCACTCCAACACATCTAGAGATAAAATAAAATTTTAAATTAAAGCAATTAATATGGAAATGAGACAGCTTAAATATTTCTGTGGCTCTGTATAATCTGAAATGGAGATTTTTGTGCTTTATTCTGTTTATGCTTCTCTATACATGTTCATTAGATTGACTGTTGTGCTGATGAGCAGATTCTTGTTTTGAGACTTGTCAGCCAATTAGGGCAATATAAAAAGCCTTCTAGCTCTCTCCCTAATGTTGCATTATGGTAGCAGAGTGCTTTCTTTCTCCCGGCTCTCTGTGTCAGCACAATGAGACTGTAGACTCCAGTTACACTCAGCATTTTGTAAAACAATGTATTCTCTAAACATTCGCTACTCATAATGGTGATTACTAAAATCTAAATGTGCCTCTGTTTACTGCAAAGATCAAGTATATATGGATGTAGCATGATAGTACACTATTTCTAACAATAATATTTGTGATAATATTATAGGATTAATAGATCATTTGCATTATGTTTAAAGTTGTATTTAATCCCTATGTATTTAAATAATATTCTATGTGGTTTGCCTCAGCTGTGAATGATTTAACTGATGGGAGGTTTGTCTGCCACCACCTTGTCATGCAATGAGAAGAGTGATCTCCCCTCCACTCCATGACCTCCAATGATAATGTGCCTTCTCCTCGGTGGAATGATCTAGTTAGGTCCTGCTGACTGGCCAATTTCTGAGCCAGGACCAATGATAGGACCAGGTTTGGTGGCCAATGATTTTGCAAAACCATGCAAATTATTATATTGATTCTATTGCTACTGTTGTGTTGTATCCTGACTGCTACCATGCTTTCTGGCACTGAATCCATTTTCTGGTTTATCTCTTGGATGCACTTATTCGGACTTGACCCTGGACTCTGTGACCTCTCTCACCTGATTTCTTTGTCTGATACCCGAAGATGAACCCTGGCTATCCGCCTGACCACATTGATGTATTTTGATTTTGTAATTATTACTGTCCCTCTGGTATTGGCCCAGGTTTCTAATCATCCCTCAGTCAATTCAAACAAGCAGTCACTGTGTGGTTACAAATCAGGGGTCTCCATATTAAAGGTAAGATTTCTGTATAAAAGAGAAAGAGTGAAAATGAGAGGGTTCTGTGGGATCTGCTAATCGGAGTGATTTGTGCCTTGATTCCTCCTTAGTGAGTGAATGTTTTGCTGCCATATGGTATCTGGGTCATGCTGAGTTATGTTTTGATTGACATCTCGGCAGTTCAATCTGTGACTGGGAGGTGCTGGGCTTTCTTCAGGTGTTCTCTGTTCTGTAGATTGCCCAGATAATTAACTGAGCAGTCTGCCTCAGATTCCTGTCCTGCCAGACCTAGTTTGTGCTTCCTGAGTCAGTGTGTGCCTGATTCTGTTGTGCTGAGTTCGGTTCTTTTCCTGCCTGGCCTTTTGGACCTTATTCTGACTATCCATTCATCTTGACCTTTTACTTTGATCCACTATCTCATGGTATTTTGACCCCAAACTGTGACCTGACTTGCATGTTTGTCATTCCCCTTGGTTTTCTACATGATCTCTTGGAATCTTGGACCACAGAATGTCTGACTTCTCTGCCTTACCATCTGTACGTGAGTAGTGACTAGCGTCATAAATCCCTTAATAAAGATGGAGGTAGCACAGGTGCAAAATACTGAAGAGACAATCACTCACAGCCTACCAAATCATGGAGGGGTGATTGCTTAGTATTAAAATTGCACAGAAAAAGGCTTGTATAGTGTGCTGGTCACACACATGTAGTACATAGTGTCTGGCTTACAACCTATTAACAGTGCGCTCTGTTGCCAACTTATTACTACTAGTCTGAGCTGGCGAAAGAGCTCTCTATCATTTTGCACATCGCACAGTGAGAAAGGAGGGACTAGCCCAGCCTTTGAAATAATGGCTCGTTTCAGGCAGGGGGCAGAGGCTGCAGCAGTGAACACAGACTCTACCACCTCATGATGTTTCATTTGAATATCCCAGCATACAATTGGATTATCAAATGAAGTGATATAATAAAGGAAGCTGTAGAAAAAAGAAAATTAGTTACAGTAATTAGGGAAGGATAGGAATTTTTAAATTACTGTATATTAGAAAATAGATTAGATTGTCATTAACCCCTTTCTGACATCGGACGTACTATCCCGTCGAGGTGGGGTGAGCCCGTATGACCACCGACGGGATAGTTCGTCCAGCGCGATCTGCCGCGTTCACGGGGGGAGCGCGGCCGATCGCGGACAGGTGTCAGCTGACTATCGCAGCTGACATCCGGCATTATGTGCCAGGAGTGGTCACCAACCCCCGGCACACTGTGATCAAACATGATCGCAGTGTTCCGGCGGTACAGGGAAGCATCACGCCGGGAGGGGGCTCCCTGCGGGCTTCCCTGAGACCCCCGGAGCAACGCGATGTAATTGCGTTGCTCCGAGGGTCTATTACCTCCTCCTCCCTGCAGCAGGCCTGCATCCAAGATAGCCACGGCATCCGGGTCCTGCAGGGAGGTGGCTTCACTGCGCCTGCTCAGAGCAGGCGCCGGGAAGCCTCCAGGAGCTGTGCACGTCAGATGGCCGATCTGACACAGTGCACAGCAAAGTGTCAGATTGGCGATCTTACACTATAACATCATGCCCCCCCCCCCTGGGGCAATGTTATAGTGTAAAAAAAAAAAATTCACATGTGTAAAAAAAACAAACAAAAAAAATGCAAAAAAATATATATATATTGTTCTTATAAATACATTTCTTTATCTAAATAATAAAAAAAAAACAATAGAAGTACACATATTTAGTATCGCCGCGTCCGTAGCGACCCGACCTGTAAAACTATCCCACTAGTTAACCCCTTCAGTGAACACCGTAAAAAAAAAACGAGGCAAAAAAACAACGCTTTATTATCATACGCCAAATAAAAAGTGGAATAACACGCGATCAAAAAGACGGATATAAATAACCATAATACCACTGAAAACATCATCTTGTCCCACAAAAAACGAGCCACCATACAGCATCATCAAAGAAAAAATAAAAAAGTTATAGTCCTCAGAATAAAGCGATGCAAAAATAATTATTTTTTCTGTAAAATAGTTTTTATCGTATAAAAGCACCAAAACATAAAAAATGATATAAATGAGGTATCGCTGTAATCGTACTGACCCGAAGAATAAAACTGCTTTATCCATTTTACCAAACGTGGAACGGTATAAACGCCTCCCCCAAAAGAAATTCATGAATAGCTGGTTTTTGGTCATTCTGCCTCACAAAAATCGGAATAAAAAGCGATCAAAAAAGTCACGTGCCCGAAAATGTTATAAATAAAAACGTCAACTAGTCCCGCAAAAAAACATGACCTCACATGACTCTGTGGACCAAAATATGGAAAAATTATAGCTCTCAAAATGTGGTAACGCAAAAAATATTTTTTGCAATAAAAAGCGTCTTTCAGTGTGTGACGGCTGCCAATCATAAAAATCCGCTAAAAAACCCACTATAAAAGTAAATCAAACCCCCCTTCATCACCCCCTTAGCGAAAAATAAAAAAATTAAAAAAATGCATTTATTTCCATTTTCACATTAGGGTTAGGGTTAGGGCTAGGGTTAGGGTTAGGGATAGGGCTAGGGTTAGGGTTAGGGCTAGGGTTAGGGTTAGGGTTAGGGCTAGGGTTAGGGCTAGGGTTAAGGTTAGGGCTAGGGTTAGGGCTAGGGTTAGGTTTAGGGCTAGGGTTAAAGTTAGGGCTAGGGTTAGGGATGTGTTTGGATTAGGGTTTCAGTTATAATTGGGGGGTTTTCACTGTTTAGGCACATCAGGGGCTCTCCAAACGCGACATGGCGTCCGATCTCAATTCCAGCCAATTCTGCATTGAAAAAGTAAAACAGTGCTCCTTCCCTTCCAAGCTCTCCCGTGCGCCCAAACAGGGGTTTACCCCAACATATGGGGTATCAGCGTACTCAGGACACATTGGACAACAACTTTTCGGGTCCAATTTCTCCTGTCACCCTTGGGAAAATACAAAACTGGGGGCTAAATATAATTTTTGTGGAAAAAAAAGATTTTTTATTTTCACGGCTCTGCGTTATAAACTGTAGTGAAACAGTTGGGGGTTCAAAGTTCTCACAACACATCTCGATAAGTTCCTTGGGAGGTCTAGTTTCCAATATGGGGTCACTTGTGGGGGGTTTCTACTGTTTAGGTACATTAGGGGCTCTGCAAATGCAATGTGACGCCTGCAGACAAATCCATCTAAGTCTGCATTCCAAATGACGCTCCTTCGCTTCCGAGCTCTGCCATGCGCTCAAACGGTGGTTCCTCCCCACATATGGGGTATCAACGTACTCAGAACAAATTGGACAACAATTTTTGGGGTCTATTTTCAACTGTTACACTTGGAAAAATACAAAACTGGGGGCTAAAAATAATTTTTGTGGAAAAAAAGGATTTTTTATTTTCACGGCTCTGCGTTATAAACTGTAGTGAAATACTTGGGGGTTCAAACTTCTCACAACACATCTAGATAAGTTCCCTGGGGGGTCTAGTTTCCAATATGGGGTCACCTGTGGGGGGTTTCTACTGTTTCGGTACATTAGGGGCTCTGCAAACGCAATGTCATGCCTGCAGACCAATCCATCTAAGTCTGCATTCCAAATGACGCTCCTTCCCTTCCGAGCTCTGCCATGCGCTCAAACGGTGGTTCCCCCCCACATATGTGGTATCAGCGTACTCAGGACAAATTGGACAACAACTTTTGAGGTCTAATTTTAACTGTTACACTTGGAAAAATACAAAACTGGGGGCTAAAAATTATTTTTGTGGAAAAAAAAAGGATTTTTTATTTTCACGGCTCTGCGTTATAAACTGTAGTGAAACACTTGGGGGTTCAAAGCTCTCACAACACATCTAGATAAGTTCCTTGGGAGGTCTAGTTTCTAATATGGGGTCACTTGTGGGGGGTTTCTACTGTTTAGGTACATTAGGGGCTCTGCAAATGCAATGTGACGCCTGCAGACCAATCCATCTAAGTCTGCATTCCAAATGACGCTCCTTCCCTTCCGAGCTCTGCCATGCGCTCAAACGGTAATTCCCCCCACGTATGGGGTATCAACGTACTCAGGAAAAATTGGACAACAATTTTTGGGGTCTAATTTCAACCGTTACACTTGGAAAAATACAAAACTGAGGGGTTAAAAATAATTTTTGTGGAAAAAAAAGGATTTTTTATTTTCACGGCTCTGCGTTATAAACTGTAGTGAAATACTTGGGGGTTCAAAGTTCTCACAACACATCTAGATAAGTTCCTTGGGGGGTCTAGTTTCCAATATGGGGTCACCTGTGGGGGGTTTCTACTATTTAGGTACATTAGGGGCTCTGCAAACGCAATGTGACGCCTGCAGACCAATCCATCTAAGTCTGCATTCCAAATGACGCTCCTTCCCTTCCGAGCTCTGCCATGCGCTCAAACGGTGGTTCCCCACACATATGTGGCATCAGCGTACTCAGGACAAATTGGATAACAACTTTTGGGGTCTAATTTTAACTGTTACCCTTGGAAAAATACAAAACTGGGGGCTAAAAAATAATTTTTGTGGAAAAAAAAAATAATTTTTATTTTCACGGCTCTGCGTTATGAACTGTAGTGAAACACTTGGGGGTTCAAAGCTCTCACAACAAATCTAGATGAGTTCCTTAGGGGGTCTACTTTCCAAAATGGTGTCACTTGTGGGGGGTTTAAATGTTTAGGCACATCAGTGGCTCTCCAAACGCAACATGGCGTCCCATCTCAATTCCTGTCAATTTTGCATTGAAACGTCAAACTTTGCTCCTTCCCTTCCGAGCTCTCCCATGCGCCCAAACAGTGGTTTACCCCCACATATGGGGTATCAGTGTACTCAGGACAAATTGTACAACAACTTTTGTGGTCCAATTTCTTCTCTTACCCTTGGGAAAATAAAAAATTGGGGGCAAAAAATCATTTTTGTGAAAAAATATGATTTTTTATTTTTACGGCTCTGCATTATAAACTTCTGTGAATCACTTAATGGGTCAAAGTGCTCACCACACATGTAGATAAGTTCCTTAGGTGGTCTACTTTCCAAAATGGTGTCACTTGTGGGGGGATTCAATGTTTAGGCACATTAGGGGCTCTCCAAACGCAACATGGCGTCCCATCTCAATTCCTGTCAATTTTGCATTGAAAAGTCAAACGGCGCTCCTTCCCTTCCGATCTCTACCATGCGCCCAAACAGTGGTTTACCCCCACATATGGGGTATCAGCATACTCAGTACAAATTGTGCAACAACTTTTGGGGTCCAATTTCATCTCTTACCCTTGGGAAAATAAAAAATTTAGGGCAAAAAGATCATTTTTGTGAAAAAATATGATTTTTTATTTTTACGGCTCCGCATTATAAACTTCTGTGAATCACTTAATGGGTCAAAGTGCTCACCACACATCTAGATAAGTTCCTTAGGGGGTCTACTTTCCAAAATGGTGTCACTTGTAGGGGGTTTCAATGTTTAGGCACATCAGGGGCTCTCCAAACGCAACATGGCGTCCCATCTCAATTCCAGTCAATTTTGCATTGAAAAGTCAAATGGCGCTCCTTTCCTTCTGAGCTCAACCATGCGCACAAACAGTGGTTTACCCCCACATATTGGGTATCAGCGTACTCAGGACAAATTGTACAACAACTTTTGGGGTCCATTTTCTCCTGTTACCCTTGGTAAAATAAAACAAATTGGATCTGAAATAAATTTTTTGTGAAAAAAAGTTAAATGTTCATTTTTATTTAAACATTCCAAAAATTCCTGTGAAACACCTGAAGGGTTAATAAACTTCTTGAATGTGGTTTTGAGCACCTTGAGGGGTGCAGTTTTCAATGTGGTGTCACACTTGGTTATTTTATATCATATAGACCCCTCAAAATGACTTCAAATGAGATATGGTCCCTAAAAAAAAAATGGTGTTGTAAAAATGAGAAATTGCTGGTCAACTTTTAACCCTTATAACTCCCTAACAAAAAAAAATTTTGGTTCCAAAATTGTGCTGATGTAAAGTAGACATGTGGGAAATGTTACTTATTAAGTACTTTGTGTGACATATCTCTGTGATTTTATTGCATAAAAATTCAAAGTTGGAAAATTGCAAAACTTTCAAAATTTTCACCAAATTTCCATTTTTTTCACAAATACCCGCAGGTAATATCAAAGAAATTTTACCACTATCATGAAGTAAAATAAGTATTGAGAAAACATTGTCAGAATCACCGGGATCCGTTGAAGCGTTCCAGAGTTAGAACCTCATAAAGGGACAGTGGTCTGAATTGTAAAAATTGGCCCGGTCATTAACGTGCAAACCACCCTTGGGGGTTAAGGGGTTAAATAGATACGCATTTAGGATGAACATTAATATGTATTTAGTACCACCAGTTTAAGAGTGGCTTAAGTTGACATACCAGTGACTACATTATATCTGTATATATTCCTACAGCTGTTTTACAGTTTGTTGCATAGAGGGGAAACACCACAAATATGAAAAGACCATTATTGAAGCAAAAGAGTACCACAGGATCCTTTGGTGGATCTGACTCAATACTGAGCCTCAGTGGTCCATCAGAAGACAGTCTTATTTGGAGCTGACTTGGAGCCATCTACTTTACAGTAGGATCGGTTAAATTTGGGTTGATTCATAAATAACATATTAGTCTGCATTGATTATATGCCACGTGTGCAATGAAAACAGCAAAGTATAGAATAAAAATAGAAGTAGGCATGCACATATTCTGTATGGATAGGCCCCCACTCTTTACATAAAATTACATTTCCAACTCCTGCTATTGTGTCAGCTTAACATTTATGTCTAGAGCTTCATCTGTACTTATCCAGATACATTGTGTTGTGTCTGCAATAGATCAATAAGGTTGCATTGGGCTTTCTATTTATGTCTGTCTATTATATATTGTTCCCCAGTTTCACCAGTAAAACACTACTTGGTTGCTATGACAACAAACACAATTCTCCTTTAAGGTATTTTTGAAGAATGCGGCTCTATAAACATTATAGATGACGCATATACAAATGCACTGCTTCTATGTAGTAAGTGGGGCAGTTTTTAAATAAAATAATTTCTTGACATAATAAATAAATAATAAATTTAAATCCACAATATTTCTTCATATACAGTGGATGAAATAGGTATTGAAGATGTCACCAATTTTCTAAGTACATATCTTTTTAAAGGTACTATTGACATGCAATTCTCACCAGATGTCGGTAACAATTCATTCCAATCTACACAGGCAAAGAAATCAAACCATAAATGTCCATTCATAAATCAAGTTATATGTAATAATGAAAAATGACACAGGGAAAAAGTATTTAAGACAATGAGAAAGAGAGGAGCAGAAAGCTATGGAAAGTCACAACACCAGCTGAAATTTGCCAGTAATTGGAAAGCAATTCTGCCACTTAGTGAAAAATAATATCAGCTGCTTCAAATCTATAAAAATGTGTCTTATTACCAGGTTGCCACACAGGAAACATCAGATGATGGGTAAAAAAATGAGCTGTCTTAAGACCTTTGCAATCTATATGTTGCAAATCATACTGATGGCATTAGTTACAGAAGAATTTCTAAACTACTGAAGGTTCCAGTGAGCACTGGTGGGGACATAATCCAGAAGTGGATAGTATATAATTTCATCATAAGTTGGCCACGACCACATGCTCCCCACAAGATTTCAGACAGAGAAGTGAAGAGTATTATCAGAAGAGTTGTCCAATAGCCAACGGCCTTCTGTAGAGAGCTACAGAGAGACATGGAATCAGCAGGTACAGTTGTTTCATTGTTTCAAATAAAACGCTCCATAGCCTGTATGTATGCTCACCACACAAGACTCCATTACTGAATGAAAAGCATGTTAGCAAGTTTAAAGTTTGCTCAAGAACATTTAGACAAGCAAGTGAAATTCTGGAAGAATATAGTCTGTTCAGATGAGACCAAAATTGAACTCTTTGGATGCCATAATACACAATGTTTGGAGGCTAAAAGGCACTGCATATCACCCCAAAAACTGTCTACCAACAGTGAAGTTTGGAGATGGGAACATCATGGTGTGGGGCTATTTTTCATATAATTGAAGCTTTATTATCTTTTATTATTATTTATTTGTATAGCACCATTAATTCCATGGTGCTGTACATGAGAAGGGGTTACATCAAAATACAAATATCACTTACGGTAAACAAAACTAACAATAACAGACTGATACAGAGGGAAGAGGACCCTGCCCTTGCGGGCTGGTGCCAAAGGTGGTGGTGTTTCTTTTCTTCAGCTGCTGCTCCCATATTTCCATGGCATGTTTTCTTTTCTTTTACGCTACCATATCCACCATATCCATTGCAATTGATACTTTTTCTTTTACCATCCATTTCGTACAACACTATATTTAACTTTCGACAATCTTTTCAAATTCAATTATTGAACAATAAAAATTAAATAAATGGCTACAAGAGCCACAGACAGCTCACCGACCCCCACAGGTGCACGGAACTCCGTCTTGACTTGGACGAGTAGTAATGAGAAATGAAAAGAAAGGTAATGTTCCAGCTCCTTAAAATCAATGATTCTTTATTATTCCATTAAAATTTCTTCATCTGTATAAATCATTGCACAAGTGAATAGCGTAAATGTAGAAAAAGAAGGATAAATGTGACGCTTTTCGATCTAATAAGATCTTAGTCCTTGCATAGCTCTATGTTCATCGAGATTACTTTCTTTTCTAGCCTCAACTGACCTCTCACGAGAGCAGCAGCAATCACCTGATTCCCTTGACAGGTCCTAATCGGGATTTCTCCCTATTACTGTTCAGGTGATCGGTAACATGATTAAAAAACAAATAATGAGACAAAAATTATAAAAAAAAAATTAACAATAATGATACATAATTTCATTCCTCTTATTCAGATCACATGGATACCTAGTTTGCAAATTATAAATCCAAAAAGCCTCTCTAGTGAGTAGGCGTCTTTTAATGTCTCCCCCACGCGTGGGAGCTTTTACTTGCTCTATGCCTTGAATTGACATTGCAGAGATATCACCTTTATGGAGTGTCAAAAAATGTTTTGCTACCATCGAAATATTGCGATTGCTAACTGTGCTATTACCTATGTCCCTCAGATGTTCTGATATTCTTGTTTTCAGCTTCCTTGTTGTGCACCCTATATATGATAGATGACATTCCATACAATTAATCTTATACACTACATTTTTAGTGTGACAGTTAATAAATTGTTTTATATCATAGGTTTGTCAGGATTCTGAACATTTTTTACCTTTTGGGCATTACTGCCCTTTTCCAAGATGGCGTCTTTGGTCTCATGTGCACTGTGTCTTCCTGCTATAAAACTCCACCCCAGCCTTCAGTCTGTGCTAGAGTATTCTGCCTTGCATCCAGCTCCTGACCTCTGGTTACTCCCTGGCTATATACCTGCTCCTGTGAACCTGTGGGGTTATCCTGCTACTCTGCTCTGAGTTCCTGCTGCATACACCAGTTCCAGTAATCCTCCTTTATCTGCTGCTCATGTTTACTTCCATCTCATTTGCTGGACATGTAAGCTGTTTCTGCTCTGCAAAAACCTGAGACTATTAACCAGGCCTCCCTGGTTGAGCTAAGGTATGATTTGAACTGCCTTATAAGCTTATCTATCTGTGTTTGGACTAAGACAAGGATTTATTCGTGTCAAGTATCCTCAAGAATAACTGTGCTTCATAGGCTTTCTGAGTGATTGTATTTTCCTCTGAAGTTTCCTATAGACTGCTAGCTGCGTTTAATATTTACACCAAGTGTTGTGGACTTGAGTTTCTCTCTGCACCTATTTGAATCACTGTGTGATAATATAGACTTTACCACTTATAAAACTGTGTCCTGTAGTTGTCTTGTTCCACGCAAAGAGTCTCCTGAGTTATCCCCTATAATTATTACAAGGTTTTATATTCATCGGCATTTTTAAAGATTTTACTACTTTTTCCCGATGCACAAGTGGTACAAACAGAAACGCTACATTTGAAAAATCCCTTACATTCCAACCAGGTTTTTGATGTGGGCTTTGATATGAATAAACCTGGGGAAATTGTGCTCCCAATAGTTGGTGCTCTTCTAGCAACTACATTAATGCCATCCTGCAAGATTTCAGACAGCGTATCATCTTCATATAGTATGGGTAATCTTGTTTGAATTATGTTTTTTATATCGTTAAATTGGGGACTAAAATGAACACACACATATGTTTTTTTCTTTCTCTTCTCTCTTTCCCATTTTTTTGTTGCGTCCGATACTAAAAGATTTTCTCTTTTTTTATTATCCACTATTTTCTGTGCTCTGTCGAGAGCCCAATTAGGGTAATCCCGACTTTTCAGTTTCTTATTTAGCTCCCCAAATTCCCCAATTCTATTTATCTCTCTGCTACAATTCCTCTTTAATCTCTTAAATTCCCCCACTGGTATAGATTACGAAACCCTTATAATTTGGGGGGCTGTGTATCTGCCTGACCAGATTTCATTAACTACATCAATGCCAATGAGCATGGTATTAGATTTACTTCCAAACAAGATAATTGCCAAATATCATTCTTGGATTTAGAGCTAGTTGGGGTTGTGGACCAAATTATTGTCAATAAAACGCATGTGAAACCTATTAGTGGGAATACTGTCCTACACGCAAGAAGTAGTCACCCAAACACACTATGAAATCTACTGTATACCAGTGGGGGAATATACGAGATTAAAGAGGAATTGTAGCAGAGAGATAGAATTGGGGAATTCCAAAGTAAGTCCAAAGGATGAAGTAAGGGACAGGAGTTTGGAGGCTGCTGACTGGTGGGTGTCAATGGGGATGTTGAAATCACCCATCATGATGGTGGGAATGTCAGAAGAGGGAAAGTGAAGGAGCCAGGTGGAGAATTGGTCAATAAAGGCAGTGGTCGGGCCCGGAGGTCGGTATATGATGCCCATTTGGAGGTTGTAGAGGGAGTAGATGCGGACAGTGTGGACTTCAAAAGAGTGGAGGATAAGGGAGGGTAGAGGTGTGATTGGGTTAAAGGTGCAGTTGGAAGGAAGAAGGCCCACTCCTCTACCATGTTTATTGCCAGGGCGAGGAGTGTGGGTGAAGTGGAGGCCACCGTAACATAGTGCAGCGGCGGAGGCTATGTCAGAGGATGTCAGCCATGTTTCGGTGATGCCCAGAAAGAAAAGATTATGAGAGGTAAAGAGGTCATGAATCACATGGAGTTTATTGCAGATGGAGCGAGCATTCCATATTGATCCAGAGAGAGGGTGCAGGGGGGTGGGCGTCATGGGCACGGAGTTGAGGTGGGCAAGATTTCGGGTGTTTATATTGGGTTGGGAGCGATAGGAGGGGGTAGTAATAGGAGGTATGAGCTGTGGGGGCCCAGGGTTGGGAGATATGTCTCCAGCATTGAGGAGAAGGAGAGAGAGACAGAACAGGTGGGAGAAGGAGAGTGTTCTTATACATACTATTGCACACCATTTATTTACAATAAGCCTTCCACAAGATCCTGAACGACATTTGTCTTTGATGAACTTGCAAGTAATGTGTCTGTAATGTTGATCTATATAAATAGACCTGCAGCTCAATGGTGCCTACCCCTTACCCGGATCAGGCTGAGCCCTAATATAGAGGCAGTCCCAATGGAATTCCAAATGGAGTTATTATGAAACAAGAGAAACTTGAGATTTGTTACAATTATTACAGTGTTTCTCATTTTACTTATTTGTCCACATTTCTGACAAATCCATTTAATTTTTACTTACATTTGCCCTTTGATTTTTCATTATAAACATAATAAGTAATCTCTGCGCAAAAATGGTAATCTCTGCTTTATTTCACTCCGGTATTATAGAAGCACAGAGCATAAATGAACATAAAAAAATTAAACTGCAGTATAATTTATTTATAAATTGGATGAATTACCAGGTCTGGTTGTGACAAGTGTTAGATTAGTTACATATTTTATATATTAGACAGTACCATATGTTTAGTAGCCCAACAGAGCACTGGATTTCGTTTACAGCGTTGTTTTTGTTTCTTACTACAGTAACCATATGTTGTGCAGTTTTATGATGTCATGGGAGTGAGGTATTATAAGTCTGTGGAGATTATTGCAATGCTTTTAGAACACAAAGAGGAGAGACTTGTTTTGTGTCTACAAAAGTGAACACAATTCAGCAAACCAAAAAAAAACAATAGTTAAAAATAAGTTGACAGTTGTCGTGATACAATGAAAAAAAGATAAAACAAATGAGCTACTGTTGCAAGAACATTTTCTATGTATTGTTTAGTAGCTGTAGTATACATAGAAAAATGAACCATGTATGAAAGTATGTGTTCTGTTCTATATTTCTTTTACTTATTATTTTATTTTGTTGGTGTGTGATAGATAACAATTTATTGAGTTTTTCAAGGGTTTCTGAACTAATAGACATGCGATGCATACAAATTCTAAAGTTTAATCTACTGGAGCCTCTATGCTCTCTGTGGACAAGTCAGTTCACTCATACGTGTGTATGAATGAATGGGTTTGTCCACCCCAAAGATCCCAGATAGACTAACCTCTTACCTATTGTGAGGTTGTGGCCTCTAATACAGCTAGGGGGCGCTGTTTGTTCTCCCCAGAATGTGCATGCAGATGGATGAAGTCCATAGGTGTGCATGAGAGTCACGGATTTCCGGTCTGGGTTTCCCATGTGGCTGAAGGCCACAGGTTTGTGTGTGTTTAAAAACTCTGCAGTAAGGGGTATGGGTGTGTCAGGTGTCGGGTCGTGTCAGGTCGTTGGGTCGTCTCAGGTGTGCGAGGTGCACGTCAGTGTCAGTCTGATGTGTGCTGGTCTGCAGAGTGCATGGAGGCACAGGCCAGCAGAGCCAGCACCCAGGGCAGCTGAATAGCCTGGCACCCGCAGTGTACACAGAGATGCAAGTCGTCCATGGTACTGGTCTCGGATGTGGACAGTCCTGTGCCCGGAGGTGGATGCCCTGTGCCAAAAGGAGTTGGATGTGGACAGTCCTGTGCACGGAGTGGATGTCCTGTGCCCGAAAGAGGACTAGCATGTGCAACGATTGCAAACAGGTGGATATGGTGCCTGGCTGCTATCCGGAGGATATCCTGAACTGTGTACACCTGTGTGAGTAAAGAGTCTGTAATGAGACTATGATACAGCGATGCAGGACACCCACGAGAACTAGTAAGAGGAGGGCTGGCGTGTGTAGTGTCTGCAACATATGAGGCTGTGTGTATGGAGACGTATAGAGACTGTGAGATGGTGTGCGGTCGCCCAGGGAAACTGGACAAGGGAAGTCTAGCTTGTTTAGGGACCGCAAATCTAAAGCCATGTGATATGTATTGCTTTGAACTGGTGTAAACTGGTCACTAATAATATTCACTGAAGTTATATGCATTTATGTGAATTGGACTTTAATGCTGTGAAGAAACACATTAAAAGAGACTTTTGTGTTTGAATTTGTGGGTCACTGCTTCTTCACTGCGTACGATGCTACTGCAGCTTTACACTACATATGACATACTGGTATGCCATAAGCTTGCTCTCTGACATATTTGGTATTGCTGCGTATGGAACGACCTGACCTATAAAACTGTTCCACTAGTTTTCCCCTTCAATGAGCAATGTAAATTTAAAAAAAATGGAATAAGACGCGATCAAATAGATGAATGTAAATAAAATGATATCTCTGACAACTAGAAGGAGAAAGACCAGGCACTGTCCTTTTAAAAGAATTGTATGCTTGAGGAAGGGACTAGAGGTCAAGACCTTTAGAAGTATTAAGCTCAGCCCCACAGTGCTGAGATTTTGACCTCGATATCTCTGAAAACGTCATCTTGTCCTGCAAAAAACAAGCTGCCATACTGCTCCATCAGCAGAAAAATAAAAAAGTTATAGCTCTCAGAATAATGAGATGCAACAATAATTATTTTTTCTCTAAAACAGTTTTTATTGTGTAAGAGGCAAAACATAAAAAACTTTACAAATATGGTATTGCTGTAATCGTACTGACCCGAAGAAAAAAACCTAAATTCCAGAATTGCTGTTTTTTGCCCATTCTCCCTCCCAAAAATTGTAATAGAAAGCTAACAAAAATTATCCCAAAAATAGTACCAATAAAAACGTCAATTCCTCCCACAAAAAAAACAAGCCAATACATGACAATGTCGACCGAAATATGGAAAAATTAAAGCTACAAAAATATGGCCATGCAAGTTTTTGCTATAAAAAGTGGCTTTTAGGGTGTGACAGCAGCCAAACATAAAATACTATATAAATCTGGTACTGCTGTAATAGCACCGGCCCGAAGAATAAAGTCTTCTAATCACTTATACCGCACAAGGAATAACGTAAAAAATAAATAAAACCAATTTTTTACCTGCTGTTGATTTTTTAATTTTGCCTCCAAAAGATCGCAGTAAGGCTCGGCTCACATTAATCATTTGCTCTACGCTGAGCGCTTACATCGGGGTTTCAGTGTAAATCTCTGAAATACATGATTGAGACGGAACCCCCAGCAGAAAATTCCCTATAATGAGGCAGATGGAGGTACTGTGGACATAGTCTGGCATGAGGTCCGGTGGTGTCTTTCTTTTTAGGCATGCATGAAAGTGCGGTCCACTAAAGTTTTGTGCACAACACTGATCACAAGCCAGACGGAGTCCAGAGTAACTCTGCTCCCTCATTATAGTGAATGGATCCCCCGGGGGTTTCATCTGAATCACGTCACTCGGAGATATTTATATATATGTATATATATATATATATATATATATATATATATACATACAGTATACACTGCTCGAAGAAATAAAGGGAACACACAACAGAATATAACTCCAAGTAAATCAAACTTCTGTGAAATCAAACTATCCACTTAGGAAGCACCACTGTTTGACAATCAGTTTAATATACTGTTGTGCAAAAGGAATAGACAACAGATGGAAATTATTAATAATAATAATAATAATCTTTATTTTTATATAGCGCTAACATATTACGCAGCGCTTTACAGTTTTGCACACATTATCATCGCTGTCCCTGATAGGGCTCACAATCTAAATTCCCTATCAGTATGTCTTTGGAATGTGGGAGGAAACCGGAGTACCAGGAGGAAACCCACGCAAACATTGGGAGAACATACAAACTCCTTGCAGATGTTGTCCAAGGTGGGATTAGAGCCCAGGACTCCAGCGCTGTAAGGCTGCAGTGCTATCCACTGAACCACCGTGCTGCCAAAATTATTGGCAATTATCAAGACACCCTCAATAAAGGAGTGGTTCTGCATGTGGGGACCACAGACCACATCTCAGTAACAATGCTTTCTGGCTGATGTTTTGGTCACTTTTGAATGTTGGTTGTGCTTTTACACTCGTAGTTGCGTTAGACAGACTCTACAACCCACACAAGTGGCTCAGGTAGTGCAGCTCATCCAGGATGGCACATCAATGCGAGCCACTGGCGCCCTGTGCTCTTCACAGATGAAAGCAGGTTTACACTGAGCACATGTGACAGACGTGACAGAGTCTGGAGATGCTGTGGAGAGCGATCTGCTGCCTGCAACATCCTTCAGCATGACTGGTTTGGCAGTGGGTCAGTAATGGTGTAGGGTGGAATTTCTTTGGAGAGCCACACAGCCCTCCATGTGCTCGCTAGAGGTAGCCTGACTGCCATTAGGTACTAAGATCAGATCCTTAGACCCCTTGTGAGACCATATGCTGGTGCGGTTGGCCCTGGGTTCCTCCTAATGCAGGACAATGCCAGACCTCATGTGGCTGGAGTGTGTCAGCAGTTCCTGCAAGATGAAGGCATTGAAGCTATGGACTGGCCTGCCCATTCTCCAGACCTGAATCCGATTGAGCACATCTGGGACATCTTGTCTCGCTCCATCCACCAACGTCACGTTGCACCACAGACTGTCCAGGAGTTGGCGGATGCTTTAGTCCAGGTCTGGGAGGAGATCCCTCAGGAGACCATCCACTGCCTCATCAGGAGCATGCCCAGGTGTTGTACAGTAGGGCGGTCATACAAGCACAGGGAGGCCACACACAATACTGAGCATCTTTTCCTTGTCATGAGGCATTTCCACTGAAGTTGGATGAGCCTGTAATTTGAATTTCCACTTTGATTTTGAGTATTATTCCAAATCCAGGCCTCCATGGGATATTAATTTTGATTTACATTAATAATTGTTATGTTTTATTGTTCTGAACACATTCCACTATGCAATGAATAAAAATTTGCAACTGGAATATTTAATTCAGAGATATCTAGAATGTAAATACCAAAAATGTAGTCCAAACAAATATCTTTTCAAAAGACTGGCACTTCAAAATAGTATGTAACCAAAATGCGGGCTAACACCCCTTGGAAGCCACAAGAAGAGATCCAGATCACATAAAAATAAAACTAATTTTTGTTATAATATTTTAAAATTAGACATACAAATCTAAAAATATATACAGCTACCCCAACTAGGAGGGATTCTGGAACTGATTATACATACATCAAAAAATGATCATTACCACAAAAACCTCCCATAAGTAGGGCACAGAAAAAACTGATGCACGTTATATTACCACCATAGAAAATCCAGTATACTGTGCTAGGTAACGGATATAGTCTTTATTGTAATACACTAAACAAAGTTTAGAAATATGCAGTACAGAAAATCAAATCAATCAGAAAGAATAACTTAAAACCGTTCAGGTCACTACTTTAACTACAATGTGGGGAAATCTTCCAACACCCACATGACCAAACCCTATCTATGTAGTGCTCAATATTTTGGTAAAATAGAGTCCTAAGAGTTAAGGTGTATTAGCTGTATGCTACGTGCATAAAAAAACAGACTCGCATCTCTGTATACATGGCACTTACACTGGGGTGGTCCATGGTGTGTGGTAATCCCCTGAGGAAGCGCCCCAACGCGCATTTCGTCCCTTCGTCAGGAGGCAAACCCTCTGAGGAGGGAATCTGGCTACCCACAGGGTTTCGGAGCTACACTGGAATAACCGGGTAATAACTTAGCATATTATTCTTGTCATTTATTATTGTATTTTTTCCCTTCAGCATAAGTTGGGATTGTGTGGAGGGCATTTAGGTCATATGACTTTGATATGGATGATATGCAAATTTCCTTGCCTTGTACTGAATGGGGACTCTTTGAATCTTTCTGAATTTGATATTGTGCTCGGTTATTGTTAGGTGTCTTTATGCTCCTTATTGATCTACATTCTTTGATGTATGTATAATCAGTTCCAGAATCCCTCCTAGTTGGGGTAGCTGTATATATTTTTAGATTTGTATGTCTAATTTTAAAATATTATAATAAAAATTAGTTTTATGTGATCTGGATCTCTTCTTGCGGCTTCCAAGGGGTGTTAGCCCGCATTTTGGTTACATATCTAGAATGTGGTATCTTACTGTTCCCTTTATTTTTTTGAGCAGTATGTATATATATATAAGAACACCAAAGGCAAATAGCAACTGGTAACAAAATCCGCTAGCAAAAATGATAAATATACAGTTGTTATCTGACCTGCGATGTACCTGCAACAGTAAGTGCCAACTTGATACAATGGATAAATAATAGTGATGAGCGAACATGCTCGCCACTACTCGGTACTCGCCCGAGTATCACTGTGCTCAGTGTACTCGGCGAGCACCGAGTATTTCCGGGATTATTCGGCGGGAGCTTGGGTCTCCACCCTGCAATTCTGGTGCTCTTTAGAGCGCCAATGACAGTGCAGGGATTGTCATCCCTGCACTGTAATGCTGTAGCCATCTTTCTTGTAGTATTACAGTGATTGGCTGGCTGCACAGCGTCATCAGGTCTATAAGAGACCAAACGCAGCCCTGCTCGCTGCATTCTGCTCCGGACTTAGCGAGTGTAGGGACAGCTGCTGCTGAGATAGGGTCAGAATCGTGCTTTTAAGAGTTAGTGTAGGTCTGCAACTGTTCAGTCCACAACTCCTGAGAAACCAACAGTCCTTTTTAGGGCTAATTCGGGGGTACATAGATTGCAGCGCTAAGTAGGCAGGGGAGTCTATGTGCGCATATCCACATCAGTGCAAGGCCTGCAGGCACTGTATGTGCATACATAGATCTCACTGCAAACCTCCAAAAGCTCCATTACTGTCTGCTGCTGCTTCTTATTTAATATATATCTAGCTGCAGTTTTCTGTGGGTTCTTTTTTCTTCACCTGATGCCTGCTGCTTTTATTCTAAAGCAATCCATAGCTCCCTTATTTTAACATTTATTTGCTTGTTCATGCTGCCTACTACAGCCAGGTTATTGAAAGAACGTTCAAATCTAGCTTTTTTTTGTCCCAGACACCAGATGTGAGTGAGCCCCAAAGTTTTTTTTTGTGTCATAGCTAGTGTTGAGCGATACCTTCTGATATTTGAAAGTATCGGTATCGGATTGTATCGGCCGATATCCGAAAAGTATCGGATATCGCCGATACCAATACCAATACAAGTCAATGGGACACAAATATCGGAAGTGATCCTGGATGGTTCACAGGGTCTGAAGGAGAGGAAACTCTCCTTCAGGCCCTGGGATCCATATTCATGTGTAAAATAAAGAATAAAAATAAAAAATAGGGATATACTCACCCTCTGATGCGCCCTGGTTGTAACCGCTGCAACCGGCAGCCTCCGTTCCTAAGAATGAGCGAGTGAAGGACCTTCGATGACATCGCGGTCACGTGAGTGGTCATGTGAGCGGTTACGCGACCAATCACAAGACCGCGACGTCATCGCAGGTCCTTCACTCGCCTATTCTTAGGAACGGAGGCTGCCGGTTACAGCGGTTAAAACCAGGGCGCGTCAGAGGGTGAGTATATCCCTATTTTTTATTTTTATTCTTTATTTTACACATGAATATGCATCCCAATCCCGATTCCCGATATCGCAAAAATATCGGAACTCGGTATCGGAATTCCGATACCACAAATATCGTCCGATACCCGATACTTGCGGTATCGGAATGCTCAACACTAGTCATAGCTAGTGTTGAGCGATACCTTCCGATATGCAAAGGTATCGGTATCAGATTGGATTGGCCGATATCCAAAAAATATCAGATATCGCCGATACCGATACCCGGCCGATACCAATGCATATCAATGGGACACAAAATATCGGAATGGTTCCCAGGGTCTGAAGGAGAGGAAAGTCTCCTTCAGGCCCTGGGATCCATATTCATGTATAAAATAAAGAATTAAAAAAAAAATATTGATATACTCACCCCTCCGACGGCCCCGGTTCTCACCGGTCCAAGCGTCTGCCTCCGTTCCTAAGAATGCAGAGTGAAGGACCTTCGATGACATCGTGGCTTGTGATTGGCCGCGTGACCGCTCATGTGACCGCTCACGCGACCAATCACAAGCCGCGATGTCATCGAAGGTCCTTCACTCCCTACATTCTTAGGAACGGAGGCACCGCTAAGAGCCAGGGTCCGCCGGAGGCGTGAGTATATCAATATTTTTTATTTTTATTATTTATTTTTTACATGAATATGGATCCCAGGGCCTGAAGGAGAGTCTCCTCTCCTCCAGACCCTGGTAACCATACGCACCGCACACTTCCGATTCCGATTTCCGATATCGCAAAAATATCGGAACTCGGTATCGGAATTCCGATACAGCAAATATCGGCCGATACCCGATATTTGCAGTATCGGAATGCTCAACACTAGTCATAGCCAACTTGCTGACACAATTTAGTTGTGCCCAAAAAAATCAAGGCCACATTTAGATCAGTCTGATATCTGAGGCTGACGGCTGGTGTATCGGTGGTGGAAAAATCGTAGTTTCGCAGGCATAAGTATCATAGTTCTGTGTGCTAGCCTTGTTCTCCTTTTTTCCTTTTTTTTTTTTAAATGCACCCCCCCAAAAAAAGTATTTTATACAGTCTGTTATGTCAGGCTGAGGCCTGTTGTATCTATGGTGGAAAAATCGTAGCTTCGCAGGCATAAGTTGCATAGTTCTGTCTGCTAGCCTTGTTCCACTCTATTTTTAAAAAAAATTCTCAAAAAACCCAAAAAAGTTTTTTATACAGTCTGTTATGTCAGGCTGAGGCCTGTTGTATCTTTGGTGGAAAAGTCGTAGCTTCGCAGGCATGTTTCATAGTTCTGTCTGCTAGCCTTGTTCCACTTTTTTTTTAATTCTCCAACCCCCCCTTAAAAAATTATACAGTCTGTTATGTCAGGCTGAGGCATTGTGTATCTGTGGTGGAAAAATCGTAGCTTCGCAGGCATAAGTTTAATAGTTCTGTCTTCTAGCCTTTTTTTATCTTAAAAATTGTCCAAAACCCACCCAAAAAATTATACAGTCTGTTATGTCAGGCTGAGGCATTGTGTATCTGTGGTGGAAAAATCGTAGCTTCACAGGCAAAAGTTTCATAGTTCTGTCTGCTAGCATTGTTGTAGTCATTTTTAATTTTTTGCCAAATTTCACATACAAGAGAAAAAAAATTAGACAGTCTGTTATCTGTGGCTGTGGCCTGGTGTATCGGTGGTGGAAAAAACATATTTTTGCAGGCATACGTATCATAGTTCTGTATGCTTGCCTTGTTCTCCTTTTTTTTTTTTTCAAAAATTCACCCCCAATAAAAATATTTTATACAGTCTGTTATGTCAGGCTGAGGCCTTGTGTATCTGTGGTGGAAAAATCGTAGCTTCGCAGGCATAAGTTTCATAGTTCTGTCTGCTAGCCTTGCTACACTCTTTTTTAAAAAAATTTAAATTCTCAAAAAAAAAAAATCTATACAGTCTGTTATGTCAAGCTGAGGCCTGTTGTATCTGTGTTAGAAAACTGTAGCTACGCAGGCATAAGTTTCATAGTTCTGTCTGCTAGCCTTGTTCCAGTCTTTTAAAAAAAAAAAATTATCTAAAAAACAAAAAAAATGTGTACAGTCTGTTATGTCAGGCTGAGGCATGTTGTATCTGTGGTGGAAAAATCATAGCTTTGAAGGCATACTAATCAGATATAATTTTGCTCCAAATAAATACATTTGTGTTGAGCTTTTGAAATAGTTCAGTAGTCCATTTAAAATGGGCAAGGCAAGGGCCAAGGGACGGGGAAGTGGACGTGATGCTGATTGTGCATGCAGAGGACGAGGCTCTGGCCAAGCTGAAAGTGGGCCACAACAAAGACCCACATCTTCTCGCTCAACCATCCTGTCCCAGTTTCTAGGGGACCACAGCACACCACTATTGAAGCCAGAGCAGTGTGAAAAGGTTGTTGGTTGGATAGCGGATAATGCTTCCAGTCACTTAGCCACCACCACCATCACCATGTCTTCCACATGGTCAAGTCTGAGTAGTGACCGGATATTCCTCACCCTGATCCTCCTTCCTCCCACCATGCCCTAAGACAACTGATCCCACATTTGGACACTCCAAAGAGCTGTTTAGTTTCCCTTTCAAGATTCCATACTCTCAGCCGGACAACTTGAAGTGGGGCCAGATGAGATAGCATGTAGTGATGCCCAGAGCTTTGACCAGCGATGGTCACACGAAGGCGATGGTGGGAAAGTGTCACAAGAGGTGGACAATGATGAGACACAATTGCCAGAAAGTCAGGAGGAGGAGCAGGGTGCGGATGTGGAAGACGAGGTGGTGGATAGCATAGTGACTAACCCAATCTGGCAAGAGAACATGCAGAGTGAGGACAGCAGCACACATGGAGAAGGACACATATCACCAAAACAGGCAGGAAGAAGCAGTGTGGTGGCCACAGACAGAAGGCGTGCATCCGTTACCCAGAACACCAACATGAGGGAAGTTGCCTTCCCAACTGTTAGATCTTCCCGAGTCTGGTTATTTTTTAAAACACTCTGCCTATAGCCCCAAACGGGCCATTTGCAGGACCTGCCATGCCCGCATCAGCAGGGGTAGCAAAACTACCAGCCTGACCACCACCAGCATGATCAGGCACATGGCAACAAAGCACCCGACTTTGTGGACTGAACTCCAGGCTTCAGGAACACTGTCTGCAGGTGACACCATTGCTTCTTCACTGTTTTGCGTAGAAGCCAATCCCCAGTCCACCGTGCATGTGAAGATGCCTCTAGCCCTGCCCACAGTCAAGCAGCACCATCATCAAGCCCATCTACGTCCTTGCCCCAGCTGTTATGATCCTTAGTGGCTGAGGATCACAGAACTGACGAGCTAAGTAACTGAACATAGATCGAGCTCTAGGGAGGTGGTAACTGCACTGACCGCAATCCTGATCCTAACCAAACACACTAAAGGTAGCCGGTGAACGTGCCTGAATTCCTAGACGTCACGACGCAGCCTGAGAAACTAGCTACCCCTAGAGATAGAAAGTAAGACCTCACTTGCCTCAGAGAAATAACCCCAAAGATATAGAAAGCCCCCAACAAATAATAACGGTGAGGTAAGGGGAAAATACAAACGTAGAAATGAAAACAGATTCAGCAAATGAGGCCCGCTAGTACTAGATAGCAGAAGACAGATAGGAAACTGTGCGGTCAGTAGAAAACCCTATACAAAATATCCACGCTGAGAATTCAAGAACCCCCACACCAACTAACGGTGTGAGGGGAGAAACTCAGCCCTCTAGAGCTACCAGCAAGCAAGGAAATCACATATTAGCAAGCTGGACAAGGACAGATAATAAACCAAGAAACATATTGAACACTGATGATCAAAAAATGAACAAACAGAAACTTAGCTTCTCTTGGAGAGACTGATAACGAAGGTAGTCAGGAGAGATCAAAATAGCACTGAATACATCGACAGCAGGCAACAACTGAAAGTCCAGGTGAGCTAAATAGGAAACCAACTAGCAGATAACGAGACAGCTGATCCCAGCCACAGACCTGCAGAATGACAAAAAGAGCCACCAGAGGGAGCCCAAAGATAGCACTCACACAGTACCACTTGTGACCACAAGAGGGAGCCCAAAAACAGAGTTCACAACAGTACCCCCCCCCCTTGAAGAGGGGTCACAGAACCCTCATCAAAACCCCCAGGGCGATCAGGATGAGCAACATGGAAGGCATGAACCAAATCGGCCGCATGAACATCAGAGGCGACAACCCAGGAATTATCCTCCTGACCATAGCCCTTCCACTTAACCAAATACTGAAGCCTCCGTCTAGAAATACGAGAATCCAAGATCTTCTCCACTACGTACTCCAATTCTCCCTCAACCAGCACCGGAGCAGGGGGCTCAACAGAAGGAACCACAGGCACCACATACCTCCGCAACAAAGACCTATGGAACACATTATGAATGGCAAACGACGCTGGGAGGTCCAAACGAAATGACACAGGGTTAAGGATTTCCAAAATCTTATAGAGGACTGATGAAGCGAGGCTTGAACTTAGGAGAGGAGACCTTCATAGGAACATACCGAGAAGACAGCCATACCAAATCCCCAACACGAAGTCGGGGACCCACACCGCGACGGCGGTTGGCAAAGCGCTGAGCCTTCTCCTGTGACAACTTCAAATTGTCCACCACATGGTTCCAAATCTGCTGCAACCTATCCACCACAGAATCCACCCCAGGACAGTCAAACGGCTCCACCTGACCCGAGGAAAAACGAGGATGAAAGCCAGAATTACAAAAAAAAGGCGAAACCAAAGTAGCAGAACTAGCCTGATTATTAAGGGCAAACTCGGCCAATGGCAAAAAAGTAACCCAATCATCCTGATCAGCAGAAACAAAACATCTTAAATAAGTTTCCAAGGTCTGATTAGTTCGCTCGGTTTGGCCATTCGTCTGAGGATGGAAGGCAGACGAAAAAGACAAATCAATGCCCATCTTAGCACAAAAGATCCGCCAAAATCTGGACACAAACTGGGATCCTCTGTCAGACACAATATTTTCAGGGATGCCGTGCAAGCGAACCACATTCTGAAAAAATAGAGGAACCAAATCGGAGGAAGAAGGCAACTTAGGCAAGGGCACCAAATGGACCATTTTAGAAAAATGATCACACACCAACCAGATGACAGACATTCTCTGAGAGACTGGAAGATCCGAAATAAAATCCATGGAAATGTGCGTCCAAGGCCTCTTCGGGACAGGCAAAGGCAAAAGCAAACCGCTGGCACGAGAACAGCAAGGCTTAGCCCGAGCACAAATCCCACAGGACTGCACAAAGGAACGCACATCCCGCTACAAGGAAGGCCACCAGAAGGATCTAGCCACCAAATCTCTGGTACCAAAAATCCCAGGATGACCTGCCAACACCGACCTTGGAAATAACTCTGCTGGTCCATCTATCTGGGACAAACAGTCTCTCTGGTGGACAACGGTCAGGTCTATCCGCCTGAAATTCCTGCAGCACTCGTCGCAAATCTGGGGAAATGGCAGACAAAATCACTCCCTCTCTGAGGATACCAGCCGGCTCTGAAACTCCCGGAGAGTCAGGCACAAAACTCCTAGAAAGAGCATCAGCCTTCACGTTCTTCGAACCAGGCAGGTACGAGACCACGAAATCGAAACGGGAGAAAAACAATGACCAACGAGCCTGTCTAGGATTCAGCCGCTTGGCAGACTCGAGATAGATCAGATTTTTGTGATCAGTCAAGACCACCACACGATGCTTAGCTCCCTCGAGCCAATGTCGCCACTCCTCAAATACCCACTTCATAGCCAACAACTCCCGATTACCAACATCATAATTCCGCTCGGCAGGCGAAAACTTTCTTGAAAAGAAAGCATAAGGCTTCATCACAGAGCAATCAGAGCTTCTCTGCGACAAAACAGCCCCTGCTCCAATCTCAGAAGCATCAACCTCGACCTGAAAAGGAAGAGAGATATCAGGCTGACATAAAACTGGAGCCGAAGAAAACCGGCGCTTCAGCTCCTGAAAGGCTTCCACGGCCGCAGAAGACCAATTAGTCACATCAGAACCCTTCTTGGTCAAATCCGTAAAGGGTTTAACCATGCCAGAAAAATTAGCAATGAAGCGACGGTAAAAATTTGCAAAACCCAAGAACTTCTGAAGACTCTTAACAGATGTAGGCCGAGTCCAGTCATGAATAGCCTGGACCTTGACTGGTTCCATCTCAATAGTAGAAGGAGAAAAAATAAAACCCAAAAAGGAAACCTTCTGTACTCCGAAGAGACATTTTGAGCCCTTCACAAATAAGGCATTAGCACGCAGGACCTGAAATACCATCCTGACCTGCTTCTCATGGGACTCCCAATCCTCAGAAAAGACCAAAATGTCATCCAGATACACAATCATAAATTTATCCAGATATTCTCGGAAGATGTCATGCATGAAGGACTGAAACACAGAAGGAGCATTAGAGAGTCCAAAAGGCATCACCAAGTACTCAAAATGGCCTTCGGGCGTATTAAATGCTGTTTTCCATTCATCCCCCTGCTTAATACGTACAAGGTTATACGCACCACGAAGATCTATCTTGGTGAACCAACTGGACCCCTTAATCCGAGCAAACAGATCAGACAATAATGGCAAAGGATACTGAAATTTGACCGTGATTTTATTTAGAAGACGATAATCTATACAAGGTCTCAGAGAACCATCCTTCTTGGCCACAAAAAAGAATCCTGCACCAAGAGGGGATGAGGACGGCCGAATATGTCCCTTCTCCAAAGACTCCTTTATATAACTCCGCATAGCGGCATGTTCTGGTACAGACAAATTAAAAAGTCGTCCCTTAGGGAATTTACTACCAGGAATCAAATTTATAGCACAATCACAATCCCTATGAGGAGGCAGGGCACCGGATCTGGGCTCATCAAATACATCCTGGTAGTCCGACAAAAACTCAGGGACCTCAGAAGGAGTGGAAGAAGCAATTGACACCAAAGGAGCATCGCCATGAATCCCCTGGCAACCCCAACTTGACACAGACATAGCTTTCCAATCCAGAACCGGATTATGGGCCTGCAACCATGGCAGACCCAAAACGACAACATCATGCAAATTATGCAGCACAAGAAAGCGAATCACCTCCTGATGTACAGGAGTCATGCACATGGTCACTTGAGTCCAATACTGAGGCTTATTCTCAGCCAATGGTGTAGCATCAATTCCCCTCAGTGGAATAGGGAATTTTAAAGGCTCCAGGACCAAACCACAGCGCCTGGCAAACGACAAATCCATCAGATTCAGGGCAGCACCTGAATCCACAAAAGCCATAACCGAGTAGGATGACAAAGAACAAATTAAAGTAACAGACAAAATGAATTTAGGCTGTATAGTACCAACGGTGACAGATTTAGCAATTTTTTTTAAGCGCTTAGAGCATGCTGAGATAACATGAGTAGAATCACCACAGTAAAAGCACAACCCATTTTGACGTCTATGACTTTGCCCCTCAATTCTGGTCAGAATTCTGTTACATTGCATAGACTCAGGTCTCTGTTCAGAAAACACCGCCAGATGGTGCGCAGATTTGCGCTCCCGCAAACGCCGATCAATCTGAATGGCCAAAGCCATTGAGTCATTCAGACTTGCAGGCGTGGGGAACCCCACCATAACATTCTTAATGGCTTCAGAAAGACCTTCTCTGAAATTTGCAGCCAGGGCACACTCATTCCATTGAGTAAGCACTGAACATTTCCTAAATTTTTGACAATACACCTCTGCTTCATCCTGTCCCTGAGATAGGGCCAGCAAAGCCTTTTCTGCCTGGTTCTCAAGATGAGGTTCCTCATAAAGCAGTCCAAGCGCCAGAAAAAACGCATCCACATTCAGCAATGCAGGATCTCCTGGCGCCAGGGAGAAAGCCCAATCCTGAGGGTCGCCACGTAACAAGGAGATAACAATTTTAACTTGCTGAGCGGAATCACCAGAGGAACGAGGTCTCAAGGAAAGAAATAATTTACAATTATTCTTAAAATTCAGAAACCTAGATCTATCTCCAGAAAACAACTCAGGAATAGGTATTTTTGGCTCTGACATAGGACTGTGAACAACAAAATCCTGAATGCTTTGCACCCTTGCAGCAAGATGATCCACACTAGAAGTCAGACTCTGAATATCCAGGTCTGCAGCTGAACTCAAAGCCACCCAGAGATTAAGGGGATGAGAGAAGCTGGACAGACTGCAGCAAAGGGAGAAAAAAAAAATTGCACTCAGGACTTCTCTTATCCCACTTCTGCGATGCATTAAACACTCTTTGGCCTGCTGTACTGTTATGATCCTTAGTGGCTGAGGATCACAGAACTGACGAGCTAAGAAACTGAACATAGAACGAGCTCTAGGCAGGTGGTAACTGGACTGACCGCAATCCTGATCCTAACCAAACACACTAAAGGTAGCCGGTGAACGTGCCTGAATTCCTAGACGTCACGACGCAGCCTGAGAAACTAGCTACCCCTAGAGATAGAAAGTAAGACCTCACTTGCCTCAGAGAAATAACCCCAAAGATATAGAAAGCCCCCAACAAATAATAACGGTGAGGTAAGGGGAAAATACAAACGTAGAAATGAAAACAGATTCAGCAAATGAGGCCCTCTAGTACTAGATAGCAGAAGACAGATAGGAAACTGTGCGGTCAGCAGAAAACCCTTTACAAAATATCCACGCTGAGAATTCAAGAACCCCCACACCAACTAATGGTGTGAGGGGAGAAACTCAGCCCTCTAGAGCTACCAGCAAGCAAGGAAATCACATATTAGCAAGCTGGACAAGGACAGGTAATAAACCAAGAAACATATTGAACACTGATGATCAAAAAATGAACAAACAGAAACTTAGCTTCTCTTGGAGAGACTGATAACGAAGGTAGTCAGGAGAGATCAAAATAGCACTGAATACATCGACAGCAGGCAACAACTGAAAGTCCAGGTGAGCTAAATAGGAAACCAACTAGCAGATAACGAGACAGCTGATCCCAGCCACAGACCTGCAGAATGACAAAAAGAGCCACCAGAGGGAGCCCGAAGATAGCACTCACACAGTACCACTTGTGACCACAAGAGGGAGCCCAAAAACAGAGTTCACAACACCCAGCACAGCATTCAGTTGTCTGTACCCCAGTCATTGGAATGCAAGCAGAAATACCCAGCCAACGCCCCAGAGGCCACAGTACTAAATTCTAACATTTCTCTTCTGCTTGCACTCGAAATGTTGGCTTTTTGGCTTGTTGAGACGGAAGCTTTCCACAACCTGATGGCAGCGGCCATCCCAAGGTACTCGGTCCCCAGTCACCACTATTTTTCCCAGTGTGCAGTACCGGCATTACACCAGCATGTGTTCCATAACATTACCCGTGCCCTCAACAATGTTGTTACTGGGAAAGTCCACCTAACCACAGACACATGGACAAGTGCTTGTGGGCAGAGACGGTACATCTCACTTACGGCACACTGGGTTAACATAGTGGAAGCCGAGACCCAGTCGGACCTTGGGATGGAACACATCCTCCCCACACTGAGGATTGCAGGCCCTATGTCAATCAGGGTTGCCCCACAGTCTACAGCTCCTGCACCTCCTCCTCCTCCTCCTCTTCAGCCTCCATCCCTGAAATCAACACATCAGTCAGTAGCGGGAAGCACTGCAGCACTGCCTCAGCCAAGCGGCAACAGGCTGTGCTGTAGCTAATCTGCATAGGTAACAAACCACACAATGCAGAAGAGGTGTGGACAGCGCTGAAAGAGCAGCCAGATATTTGGATGACACCGCTGAACCTATAGCCAGGCATGGTAGTGTGTGACAATGGCTGGAACCTGGTGGCAGCTCTGAGGCAAGGTGAGCTCACACATGTACGTTTCCTGGCCCATGTGCTTAACCTCGTGGTTCAACATTTTCTGAAAAGCTACCCGGAGATGCCGGATCTGCTAGTGAAAGTACGCCGTCTGTCTGCCCATTTTGGAAAGCCAGCTACAGCTTCAGCCACCCTTGCCATGCTTCAGCAGCCTTTGCAGCTTACGGCTCACTGACTGGTGTGTGATTTCCCCACTTGCTGGAACTCTACGCTGCATACAGTACAGACCAAAAGTTTGGACACACCATCTCATTTAAAGATTTTTCTGTATGTTCATGACTATGTAAATTGTACATTCACACAGAAGGCATCAAAACTATGAATTAACACATGTGGAATTATATACTTAACAAAAAAGTGTGAAACAACTGAAATTATGTCTTATATTCTAGGTTCTTCAAAGTAGTCACTTTTTGCTTTGATGACTGCTTTGCACACTCTTGGCATTCTCTTGAACAGAGGAGGAGGAGGACAGCATGGTCAGTCGTCCTGTTGGTGAGTACACGGAAGTCTTGCCTGTTAGCAGTCTGGCACACATGGCTGACTTTATGTTGCGCTGCGTTTCACATGACCCTCGCATTATAAAAATTTTTGGTGACACTCATTACTGGTTGGTGACACTTTTAGACCCACGCTACAAGGAGAACTATCAATCTCTTCTGCCAGAGGCAGAGAGGTGTACTAAAATTTTGCAGTAACAGATGGCTCTTTTAGCGGAATTATTTAGAGAATTCCCATTTGAGAACGCTGGCAGCAGACGTCAGAGTTTATTGTACAACCAAGGAGTCCAAGCGAGAGAGACAGAAGTACAATCCAGCTCAAGCAGGGGAACAATGGCAAAGTTCTGGGACAGTTTTCTCAGACCCTCCCATCCTGCTGACACAGAGGCAAGGGGTGCTGTCACACGAAGTGCAATGTTTGGGAAGATGCTGAGGGAGTACCTTGCAGATCGTTCATATGTCCTCTGTGATTCCTCTGTGCCTTTTAATTATTGGGTATCCAATAACTTCCTAACAAAACGAAAATTATTTTTCAAAAATTGTGCTGATGTACAGTAGACATGTGGGAAATGTTATTTATTAACTATTTGTGTGACATAACTCTCTGATTTAAGGGCAAAAAATAAATACATTTTAAAAATTGCTAAATTTTCTTGAAATGTCTGACTTTTTCACAAATAAATGCATGTCATAGCAAGCAAATTTTACCACTTGCATGAAGTACAACATGTCATGAAAAAACGTTCCTAGAACCAGTGGGATTCATTGAAGCATTCTGGAGATATTATCACATAAAGGGACACTAGTCAGAATTGGAAAAATGTGGCCTGCTCATGAAGGTGAAAAAAGGCTCAGGGATGAAGAACTTAAACTGACAGTGTCACTGACAAAGGTAAAATCATCCAATTTCAGAGAATATCACTTAGCAAATCTCCATTCTGTTTCCTTTTTTATGAATCACAGGTACACCAAAGTGTAGTATCCCAAAGTGACTTGCAGTTATTTTGTAAGTGAATACACTGTCCCAGAGCCTCCAAAGGCAAATTAACACATAAAACAGCCATAATTTGCTTTGAGATCTAAAGCTTGGTGGACTTGATATTCATGAATAAAAGAAACTGAATGGACATTTGGTGATTTTCATTGATTATATTCTCTGAAATTGGATAATTCCATGGTTTTGCTTTGTATCACTGAGCACCATTGAGAGTTCCCAACCAAGCCACAAGTAAGAATCCCTACCTGTGCTTCTAATGGAGGTGTCCCTGAATATGATTGCTGGCTGTGGAAAGTGTCAGTGAATTTTCTCTTTCTTTGCTACTAGGTAATATTTTCCAGCTATGACTGAGACAGGTGATGTGCAATATACTCCAAAATACCCTCCGCTTGCTCCACACTAATAAATGTGCCAGAGGCAAAGAAGGACATTTGCCCCCTGCATTTGGTAGTACTACTGATCGGATGGCTGGTGTCAAAGGTGGTGGTGTTTCTTTTCTTCAGCTGCTGTTCCCATATTTCCATGGCATGTTTTCTTTTCTTTTACACCACCATATCCACCATATCCATTGCCATTGATACTTTTTCTTTTACCATCCATTTCATACAACACTATATTTAACTTTCGATAATCTTTTCAAATTCAATTATTGAACGTTTGCCAACAAGGAAGTAACAAGAAACACTAGATTATTATTATTATTATTATTTATTTACATAGTACCATTGATTCCATGGTGCTGTACATGATAATGGGTTACATACAAGTTACAGATATCACTTACAGTAAACAAACTAACAATGACAGACTGATACAGAGGGGCAAGGACCCTGCCCTTGCGGGCTTACATTCTACAGGATTATGGGGAAGGAGACAATAGGTTGAGGGTTGCAGGAGCTCCGGTGTTGGTGAGGCAGTATCTTCGGTAGTGGTGAGGAGGCAGTGGGGTCAGTGTAGGCTGTAGGCTTTCCTGAAGAGATGGGTTTTCAGGTTCCGTCTGAAGGATCCGAATGTGGTTGATAGTCGGACGTGTTGGGGCAGAGAATTCCAAAGGATGGGGGATATTCTGGAGAAGTCTTGGAGGCGGTTGGATGAGGAGCGAATAAGTGTGGAGGAGAGAAGGAGGTCTTGGGAGGACCGGAGACTATGTGAGGGAAGATATCGGGAGATTAGTTCAGAGATATATGGAGGAGACCAGTTATGGATGGCTTTGTAGGTCAGTATTAGTAATTTGAACTGGATACGCTGAGGGAATGGGAGCCAGTGAAGAGATTTGCAGAGGGGGGAAGCGGAGGAGTAGTGAGCAGAGAGATGAATTAGTTGGGCAGCAGAGTTAAGGATGGACTGGAGAGGTGCAAGGGTGTTAGCAGGGAGGCCGCAGAAAAGGATGTTGCAGTAGTCAAGGCGGGAGATGATGAGGGCATGCACAAGAATTTTAGTAGATTGATGGTTGAGGAAAGGACGGCTTCTGGAGATATTTTTGAGCTGGAGGTGACAGGAGGTGGACAGAGCTTGGATGTGCGGTTTGAAGGACAGGGCAGAGTCAAAGGTTACTCTGAGGCAGCGGACTTCCGGTACGGGGGAAAGCATGATGTCACTGATTGCGATAGATAGGTCAGGTAAGGAAGATCTATGGGATGGAGGAAAGATGATGAGTTCAGATTTGTCCACATTGAGTTTGAGGAAGCGAGAGGAGAAGAAGGAGGATATGGCTGATAGACACGCTGGGATTCTGGAGAGCAGAGGGGTGACCTCTGGGCCAGAGAGGTAGATCTGAGTGTCATCAGCATAGAGGTGGTACTGGAATCCATGGGACTTTATGAGTTGTCCCAGGCCAAGATAAGTTACATGTACAGAAAGCAAAATGAATCCCACAGTATTCAGATTAAGTTTAAGAAAAAAGGCTATCCTGCAGAAATCGTGAAATGATGCCTATAAAAAGACTGCTAGAGTATAACAGGTAAACTGTCTGAATAGTATAAGGGCTAAAGAATGTTAAATCGACAATAGATTCAAATTCAGTTTTGTTACCACGTTTGGCAGTTCTCATGGGAACATTAGAAGAATACTCAATAAATATTGCTTTATATTGAAGAACAACCCAGGTCTATCTAAGGTTATCATAATAAATCCCAATATAGTTTTTAGGAGAAACAGAAATCTAAAAAATTATATGGCACCAAGTTGTATTGATATGAAGAGGAAAATTACCTGTGGGAATGATCAGTTATCCTTGTTTTCAGATTAGTGAACACCTATCGGTGTGGAGAGGTTAGGTGCCAATGCTGTGCAATGGTTAAGCATAAGAGTAGTGGTTTTTCATCAGCTGCTCTGAGTGAGAATTTCCACATCCATCAGTTTCTAAATTATAATGCATCCTATGTGGTCTACTTACTTAAACGCAGCTGTAAGCTCCAATATGTTGGTCGGACCATCAAACCTGTTCATAATGGAATAAACAGATCAAATATTAGGAATGGAGTAATGAATCACAGTCTTACTAGACATTGTTGTTGCAAATTAGGATCAACAAACCTGAGCACAATAGCATACGAATATTTTTAACTGAAAGACAACTAAATATACTTATCCAAGTAAAAAAAAAACAGTTGTAGAGAAATAGCACATCATCACAATTGTGGACCACATATACCCTCAAGTTAACACTCTATAAGATATCTAAAGTTTAATGTACAGAGTATGCTTTCCAGTGCCTATAAAGTATATCCAACTGGAGAAATAGATGTTTAGGTAGAAAATAAAAAAGCACTTACATCTTGTGATGTAAATAACTGTTTGACATTTGGTCCTGGCACAATTACAAGCATTTCACCCTAGCTTCGTAAAGGGGTGTGTCTTCATCAGAACATGCCACCCGACAAAGCTAGGGTGAAACGTGCATAGGAGCACCAGGACCACATGCAGGGCCAGACTGGGACTAAAATTCAGCCCTGGCATTTGAAGATACACAGGCCCACTTGTCACATGGTGACTGTATAGCATCTTTGTACACTTGTAGGTTACAAGAAGAGAGGGGAGTGTAATACGACTATATAACATATAATTAAAGCTGTATCCAGCATTGCGGCTCAGTCCTATTTATGGCTTTTAGTTGCAGTACCAAGAAAAGCTGCTACTTTACTTACATAACTGGATCTCGTTGATAATGAAGGGATTGAGACGACCAAAGGCTATGGAACCTTATTCTGATGCTCCATAAACTTTGCCTACAGCCACTTTTTGTTCCGCTGTGCAGCACGAGACCCGATGACTCTGAAGAGCGGTGACATCAGTAACGTCACCGCTCTTCAGATATTCCAGGTCTTGCACTGAGCTCGGCGACTGTGAAGCGTGGTATTGTTACTACCGTCACCACTCTACATAGTCGCTGGGTCTCGCAAGGTCTGGGCTAGTAGTGGGTGTTGTCTGATAGACACCTCTCCATTACTTACACCAGGGATTGATAGCAGCTGACATCAACCATAAAAATTATTACACATACCAGAATTAAGTGCTTTGGTGGCTGGGAAAAGCAGTAGAGTTAGCGCTTTTCCCAGGCACCGGGTGCTAACTACAACTGTAATAATCCTTGCCTGGTCTCCCTGCAAAGCATTTCTGTTTCTGAGAACAAGGATTTCTGTTCTCACATAAACAATCCAATCACTCAATGAATAGGCAACATTTTGCTTGTTTAGTATAATACACCCCATATTCATCCATATATTATAATGTGCACCTCAGTCCTCCATATAGTATAATACACTCCTCAGTCCTCCATATAGTATAATACACTCCTCAGTCCTTCATATAGTATAATACACTCCTCAGTCCTCCATATAGTATAATACACTCCTCAGTCCTCTATATAGTATAATATACTCCTCAGTCCTCCATATAGTATAATACAAACCTCAGTCCTCCATATAGTATAATACACTCCTCATAGTCCTCCATATATTAAAATACACTGCTCAGTCCTACATATAGTATAATACACTCCTCATAGTGCTCCATATAGAATAATGCACTGCCATAGTCATCCATGTAGTACAATTCACTTCCCATAGTATAATGCACCCCATAGTTCTTCAGATAGTATAATGTATTCCCCCTAGTCCTCGATACAGTATAATGCAGCCCACATATAGTATAATGATGCTACCCCAGAGTATAATGCAGCCACCCCACAGAATATATTGTAGCCCCGAGTATAATGTAACGACCCAGAGAATATAATGCGGCCCCTTCATATAGTATAATGCAGCCCATGCATATATAATATCTGGTAGCTCCCTCATAGAGCATAATGCTGCCCCCCATAGAATATAATGTAGCCCCTCCATAGAATACAGTGCAGCCCTGCTCATATAGTATAATGAAGCTCCCCATAGAATATAATATAGCCCGCTCATAGAGTATGATGCAATCCCCCCTCATAGAATATAATACATTTAATACATAGAATACATTTAATATCGAATATAATACAACCTACCTACTCATAGAATATAATGTAGCCCCATAAAAGAGTATGATGCCATCCTCCCTCATAGAATGTAATACAGCCCCCATAGAATATAATACAACCCCCTATAGAATGTAATACAGCCCACCATAGAATGTAATACAGCCCCAATAGAATGTAATACAACCCCCCACAGAATGTAATACAGCCCCCCATAGAATATAATACAGCCTTCCATAGAATGTAATACAGCCCCCAATAGAATGTAATACAGCCCCCCATAGAATGTAATACAGCCTCTCATAGAATATAATACAACCCCCATAGAATGTAATACAGCCCCCCCATAGAATATAACACACCCCCATAGAATGTAATACAGCCCCTCCATAGAATGTAATACAGCCCCCTCCATAGAATGTAATACAGCCCCCCCATAGAATGTAATACAGCCCCACATAGAATGTAATACAGCCCCCCATAGAATGTAATACAGCCCCCCAGAGAATATAATACAGCCCCCCATAGAATGTAATATAGCCCCCCATAGAATGTAATACAGACCGTCATAGAATGTAATGTAGCACTCCCCTAATAGCCCCACAATCCAGTTATCACTTATTGATATATTTCTTCTCGTGCCCCGCGCTGCTCCTGGCTACGGTCTCAGCGGCCGCAGTCTGCCCGGCACACAGCAGTGTCAGAGGCAGAGCGGGGAATGATGGGAGAGGGAGCGTCAGCAGACGCTCCCTCCTCCATCATTGCATTCAACTGTACCGGCGTCATAGACGCCGGTATAGTTGAATGCGGTGGCACTGGTGGGGGGTGATTCGGCGCTGGCGCCATTGACAGCGGCACAGTGTGCACGGATCGAGCGGACCACTACATGCACCGGCCCTTCTGGCATTTGCCAGAAGTTCCCGATGGCCAGTCCGGCCCTGACCACATGTCAACGAGTTCTTTTCATCACAAAAAAACCCATGTATTAATTATAAATTGTCTCTTCAGAGGGGAAGAAGACTAAAACTTTAGTGCCACCTGTAGGAAGTAGCAATCCTAAAAGTAAATGTCGACTCTTTAATGAGTCTTGTCACATGGCTTAAGATAAAAGCGAAAACCAGAAACTCAATTTGCAGACACTGTGTTTCGGGGTACTGCCCCTCATCAGTGCAAAGTGTGAGATCTGGTTTGGCTGTGTGAGAGGCGTCTGACCAGTATTCAAGGCAACACATTGGTTGGTGATATTATAAGTATATATTTTATATATACTATACAGTGCCTTGCAAAAGTATTCAGCCCCCTGGAACTTTTCAACCTTTTACCACATATCATGCTTCAAACATAAAGATACCAAATGTAAATTTTTGGTGAAGAATCAATAGCAAGTGGAACACAAATGTGAAGTTGAACAAAATTTATTGGTTATTTTAAATTTTTGTGGAAATTCAAAAACTGAAAAGTGGGGCTTGCAATATTATTCGGCCCCTTTAACTTAATACTTTGTTGCACTACCTTTTGCTACAATTACAGCTGCAAGTCACTTGGGGTATGTCTCTATCAGTTTTGTACATCGAGAGACTGAAATTCTTGCCCATTCTTCCTTTTGCAAACATCTCAAGCTCAGTGAGGTTTGATGGAGATCGTTTGTGAACAGCAGTTTTAAGCTCTTTCCACAGATTCTCGATTGGATTGAGGTCTGGACTTTGACTTGGCCATTCTAACACCTGGATATGTTTATTTGTGAACCATTCCATTGTAGATTTTGCTTTATGTTTGGGATCATTGTCTTGTTGGAAGACAAATCTCCATCCCAGTCTCAGGTCTTTGCAGACTCCAACAGATTTTCTTCAAGAATGGTCCTGTATTTGGCTCCATCCATCTTCCCATCAATTTTAACTATCTTCCCTGTACCTGCTGAAGAAAAGCAGGCCCAAACCATGATGCTGCCACCACCATGTTTGACAGTGGGGATGGTGTGTTCAGGGTGATGAGCTGTGTTGCCTTAACGCCAAGCATATCGTTTGGCATTGTTGCCAGAAAGTTCGATTTTGGTTTCATCTGACCAGAGCACCTTCTTCCACATATTTGGTGTGTCTCCCAGGTGGCTTGTGGCAAACTTTAAATAACACTTTTTATAGATATGTTTGAGAAATGGCTTTCTTCTTGCCACTCTTCCATAAAGGCCAGATTTGTGCAGTGTACGACTGATTGTTGTCCTATGGACAGACTGTCCCACCTCAGCTGTAGATCTCTGCAGTTCATCCAGAGTGATCATTGGCCTCTTGGCTGCATCTCTCATCAGTTTTCTCCTTGTTTGAGATGGAAGTTTAGAGGGACGGCCTGGTCTTGGTAGATTTGCAGTGGTATGATACTCCTTCCATTTCAATATGATCGCTTGCACAGTGCTCCTTGGGATGTTTAAAGTTTTGGAAATCATTTTGTATCTAAATCCGGCTTTAAACTTCTCCACAACAGTATCACGGACCTGCCTGTTGGGTTCCTTGGTCTTCATGGTGCTCTCTGTGCTTTAAACAGAACCCTGAGATTATCACAGAGCAGGTGCATTTATACGGAGAGTTGATTACACACAGGTGGATTATATTTATCATCATTAGATATTTAGGACAACATTGGATCATTCAGAGATCCACAATGAACTTCTGGAGAGAGTTTGCTGCACTGAAAGTAAAGGGGCCAAATAACGTTGCATGCCCCACTTTTCAGTTTTTGAATTTCCACAAAAATTTAAAACAACCAATAAATTTCATTCAACTTCACAATTGTCTTCCACTTGTTGTTGATTCTTCACCAAAAATTTACATTTGGTAACTTTATATTTGAAGCATGATATGTGGGAAAAGGTTGAAAAGTTCCAGGGGGCCGAATACTTTCGCAAGGCAGTGTATATAAGGGCCGTTTTCAATCCTAATGTTCATCATAATGCACAATTTCACCTGCACTTTAGAGTTGAATATGGACCCCCTTACCTCTTGGGCCATTTTGTGGCTGCACAGATTGCACCATTGGAATGTCCGCCCCTGGAAGAAAGCCCTGTTTCTTTTTATTCTGGACATATCCTTTCATTAATGACAATTTTATTGTGCTGCTTGAGGCCTTGATAATGGAGGTTTGCCACACTATATTATTCAAGGAGACTAACAAACAAAAACCTATATAGAAAAGAAATCCCATAAGTAAGAATCAGTTAATTTGTACTACGAATGCCAAAATACAAGACATAAACGAAAAGAGAAGTGTTCACAGAGAATAATTGTATGCAATGTAAGTTTATATTGATAATATTAAAACATGATTACACAACAAATAGGATAATAAAATGATATTTTATTATCTTATTTGTTGTGTAATCATGTTTTAATATTTATCAATAAAAACTTACATTGTATACAATTCTCTGTGAATACTTCTCTTTTGGTTTATGAAAGGTGGCACTGCCTATAGAAAGAGAGGCGCTGTTTTATGAAAAAATACGGCTTTTTCTGTAACCTGATACAATTATTTTTTCACACAATTCCTAAATACAGAACTATATTACAGCTCTTGTTATAAAACTTTTCTGGCATCACAGCTACTTTTAATTTATTACATGTTACATGGTATCACTGTAGAAAATATTTTTATGCATGTATTATTCAATAGCAAGCTTTTGCTTTTTCTGTCTCTATCAGGATGGTTCTGCTTTGGTGAATGGAGGTGCTGCCCCTGAAGCATTTTACTCAAATGCAGAAAGTGATTTTGAAATGCAAAATAGGAAGATGAAATAACGTGAGCTAGAAGATGAAACATGACAAGGTAGAATAGAGGAAGCTGTGATATAGGTGTCAGAACGCTGCAATGTAATCAAGAAAGCACAAAGCATGAAAATGACTAGAGAAGAGAAGACTGTTGCTTATACTTTTAGGAAAACTTCAATTTAAAAAGTTATACTGTGTGCTGCTTTTTCAATTCCTTAGGGAAAAAAAGAAAAGCCATCGAGCAGGTTTTAAGGGATTTTCTATCTAGCTGTTTTAGTGTAGCTAAAGTGAAAATAGATTAAACTTTCTAATATATTTTTATTAAAGGGGCTTTCCTGGACTTTTATATTGCTGGCCTACCCTTAGTATAGGTCATCAATATCTGATAGGGGTGTGACACTTGGCACTCCAGCCAATCAGCTGTTCTCAGTGGTGGTGGCAGACAGATTTGCGCAGTTGCGCTGGGTAGCTACACTGCTCCATTAACTGCATAATGGCTGCTGCAGGGACCTGCACATCCACATCCTATTGATTCGAGTAGGTAGCATCTGTGCAGTACCAGGGCGGTGCAGCTCTGCAACTGATCAGATTCAGACGGCACTGGGAACAGCTCATCAGTAGAAATGAGAGAACTTGTTCGGAAAACGTTCCCAACCTAAAATTTAGCTCGAAAGTTGCACATTCAGATTGGTGTTTGCATTCCCTAAAAATCGGCAAAACTCGGCCAATAATTGGTTACATGTGTGCATGTCCCGCACACTTTCATACTGATGAAACGCAAATTATATTCATGTGTCATCAGTGTGACGTGCACTGATGCCTGAGAATCAGCGGTACTGCTCATGCTGTTCCCCGGCATCGGGTGCTGAAGTGAAGACAGCTCACATCACTGTTACCTGCTCGCACATTTTTGGGCTGCTGCGAGCTGCTATTTTTAGTCTGGGGGTAATATCCATGGCCCCTAACCAGCCTGAGAATACCAGTCCCAGCTGTCAGCTTTTGATTGGCTGGTTGTCAAAAATGGGGGGAACCCCACACCGTTTTTATTAATTATTTACTTAAATAATAAAACATAACAGCATGGGGACTCCTCTATTCTTGATTACCACCCTTCCTGTAGCTGACAGCTGTGGGTTGCAGCCTGCAGCTATCAATTTTGCCTTGCTGTTTATCAAAAATACAGGGGAACCCACTTCAATTTTTTAAAAATTTATTTATTTATAGCAAAACTGATGGGTCCATTGATACCTCTTTTTCTGGTTTCTGCCCCTAATTTGAGCTGAAGGTGTTGACTATGCATTTGGTTTTGCCTCCCATTGAATTAATTCGGGTTCGGATATGTTCGGATATCAGGGCGTTTGCAGAGCTTAACCGAACATTGAAATGTTTACTCATCTCTACTCATCAGTTCGGATTTCGGGGGTCAAACTCCCACTGATCAGATATTGATAACCTGTGCTATGGCTAGGCTATCAATATAAAAGTCCAGGATAACCTTTTTAATGACTTCTTCCCACTTGCAAAAAAAAAATCACAATGAGGCAGATGGAGGCACTGTGGACGCCGTCCGGCCTGTGATCGGGTGGTGTCTGTCTTTTTAGGCATGCATAAAAGAGCGATCCGCCACAGTGTTGTGCACTTCTGAAAAGAAGGACTCCGCTGAAAAGAGGCCAGATGGAGTCCAGAGTAACTCTGCTCCCTCATTGTACTGAGTGGCTCCCTTGTGGATTTCATCTGAATCATGACACGCGGAGATTTAGATGGAAACCCCGATGAACGTGCTCAGCATAGAGCAATAAAAGCTTCGAATCATTCCACAAAAAAGTCCCTCAATCAGGTTTGTCATCTGATAACGGGAATATAGGGGCTTCCACGTTACTGCTGGTGCAAAGGCTCTGGAAGAGTGATATGGCTCCTTGTCCCACAAAATATATTCAGCAAATTCCGTGCTCCCAAATACAAATGTCCCTTCCCTTCTGAGCCCCACAGTGTACCTAAACCACATATGGCACTCACATGTTTGCCATTTCTGTACTGATGATAGCCCACCTAATTTACAGGTGTGTGTCTTCAGAAGCATGAGCTGGGCACTACCACGTACTGAACACTGTAATGGCAGCTTGCAATTTTCACTCAGCATGATCCACTGCTTCTTTTTTCTGGAAAACACCTATGGAGTCAAAATCATCACTACACCTATATATAAATTCCCAAAGGGGTATCATTTCCAAAATGGGGTCACTTGAAGGGGGATTCAACAAAAAAAGTGACATGACACTCTAAAAAGTGATATGACACTCGCAGAACATTCCATCAAATTCTGCATTCCAAAACATCAGTCCATCCTTTCTGGGCCCTGTTATGCGCCTAAACAGTAGTTTTACTCCACATATTGGGTGACAGCATACTCAGGAGAAATTGCACAACAACGTGTATGGTACATTTTCTCTTGTTACCCTTGTTAAAATAAAAAAAAATGGGGCTAAAAACATTTTTGTGGGAAATATGTGATTTTTAAAAATGTTCACAGCTCAATGTTATAAACTTCTGTGAAGCATCTGGTCATTCAAAGTGCTCACCACAAATCTAGATAAGTCCTTGACATGTCTAGTTTCCAAAATGTGGTCACTTGTGGGGATTTTCCACTCTTTAGACACATCAGGGGATCTCCAAATGCGACATGTACCGCTAATAATTACACTAAATTTTGCTTTCAAAAGTCAGATGGAGCTCCTTCCCTTCCAAGCCCTGCAATGCTCCCAAACAGTAGTTTTCTTCTACATATTGCATTTTCTCCTGTTACCCTTATGAAAATAAAAAAAAAATTGAGGCTAAAAATTGTTTTTGTGGGAAAAATGTGATTGTTTTATTTTTATGGCTCAACGTTATAAACTTCTGTGAAGCACCTGGGGGTTTAAGGTGCTCTCCACACATCTACATAAGTTCCTTGAGGTGTGTAGTTTCCAAATGGGGTCATTTGTGGGAGGCTTTTATTCTTTAGTCATGTCATCGATTCTCCAAATGCAACATAGCGTCTGGTAATGATTCCAGCAAATTTTGCATTAAAAAAATTCAAATGGTGTTCATTCTCTTCCAATCCCTGCTGCACCCAATCAGTAATTTCCCCCACATATCAGGTAATGGTGTGCTCAGGCGAAATTAAGCAACACATTTCAGGGTCCATTTTCCCTGTTATCATTGTGAAAATAAAAAAAAATTGGGTCTAAAGTAACATTTTTGTGAAAAAAGTTAAATGTTCATTTTTTCCTTCCACATTCCAATAATTCCTGTGAAGCACCTGAAGGGTTAATACACTTCTTGAATGTAGTTTTGATGAGTGCAGTTTTTAGAATGATGTAAATTTGTGGTATTTTCTGTCATATAGGCCCCTTAAAGTCATTTCAAATGTGATATGGTACTTAAAATTTTTTTTAACCCTTATAACTTCCTTATAAAAAAAATTGTTTAAAAAAATGTGCTGATGTAAAATAGACATGTGGGAAATGTTATTTATTAACTATTTTGCATGAGATAACTCTGATTTGAGGGCACACAAATTTAAAGTTTGAAAACTGCTACATTTTTGTCAAATGTCTGAGTTATTGCCTCATAGAGTGACACTGGTCAGACTGGAAAAAAATAGCCTTGTCATGAAGGTGAAAACAGGCATCGGGGCGAAGGGGTTAAAAGTGGAGTAATACTCTGATAACATTGTTCCCAGCAGCGTTCTGGGAGTCACCGATGTATCCAGGCATCTTCCCCTGCTGTTTCTATTCCATTCGAGTGCTGTTTTCATCTCTTTCCGAGTTTTTCCTGCCTACGGGAAGGGTCTTCCAGAAAATTCTTGAGTTTCCCATTGACATCCATTATACTCGGTACTCGGTTATACAGTATTTTAAATTGTTATTACAGGACCATGTGACAGTTTTCGTCTATCTAGTGGAGGTTATAACTTCTTTTTATACTTTTTTACTCCTCTATTCTTTTTCCCAGCTCATCACTATCTCACAATTACCCTTGTCTCAGTAAGAGGAAGCTATGTTTTTACCAGCATAACTGAATGACACTTGAATTAGACGATACACAACATATCACATCCTTGAAAATGAGACAGTAATATTTGTAGCCTAAATCATTCACCTTTTATATAAACATTTATTTGCGCTATCTAAAAAATGAATAACAACAAATGTCGACAGAGCAATGCCCTGGCTCCACTGATAACAACACCAATTCCGCTTATCATGAAATGAACCACTGCTAGGGACGGAGGAGAACGCATATTCTGTATTATTTCTACATTATTATATTTAAAGGGATTTTACACCTCATTAATAGTAAAGCTCCATGAGCCCAGAGGGTGGGGGAAAAGACAAAGAAAAAATCTAAATACTGTATACACCTCCAAGACAGGAACTGCTCCCAGCACAAGTTTTCTATTTGCATGACATGAGAAGGCTGCAGCCAAACAGCGGTTAGTGATGGATGGGCTGCAGCCATCCAGTGACACCTCCTGCTGGAATTGATGTCTACAGTCCTGCAAGAGTCACCCAGCCCAGAAGTGAGCGCAGTGTTTTTTTAAAACCTCTCCTGCCAAGTGTCATAGTTTATGTAGTAGATCACCCATTTAAGCAGCAAGTAACTTTGCCGACAACTCTAGGAGATAAAATTGAAATGCATAACAAGCCTCAAACATGATCCCAAGAGCTTCAAAGAAAGGCATCTTGTGATTAAAAATGTAAAAAGTGCCTGCCCACCTCCTCAGAAAACTCATCCTAACTGGCGCTCGAGTCCGACGCATTGCTGATCTGGTTGACAGATTACTGGAAGGGGCTGGTGAGGACCCAGCGGTCATGGTGCACATTGGCACAAATGACAAAGTTAGAGGTAGGTAGAAGGTCCTTAACCCCTTCATGACCCCAGCTTTTTTCGGTTTTGCGTTTTCATTTTTCGCTCCCCTCTTTCCCAGAGCCATAACTTTTATATTTTTCTGTCAATATGGCCATGAGGGCTTATTATTTGCGTGATCAGTTGTATTTTGAATGACATCATTGGTTTTACCAATGCCATGTTCTAGAAAATGGGAAAAAAATTCCAAGTGCGGTGAAATTGCAAAAAAAGTGCAATCCCACACTTGTTTTTTGTTTGGCTTTTTTTGCTAGGTTTACTAAATGGTAAAACTGACCTGCCATTTTGATTCTCTAGTTCATAATGAGTTCATAGACACCAAACATGTCACGTTTCGGGGGTCAGTGATAACTGCATTTCTGGCCGGATGGCAGGAAGCGCTAGTTAAATGCCGCTGTCAGGAAGTTGCTATTAACATTTTTTTGCCTGCATCTAGAGAAAATATGCTAGATTTTGTATCTGTTTACAGTTCAGCCAATACTATTTAAAGTGGGCACTTTCTATAATAGCTTTAAATATATTCATTTTACATTTTACCCTTGTATTAAATAAAACCAATGTTTCTTGTTGCAGCTGAATGGCTGAATACACATTATCTATTTATAGTCTAATCAAAAAGTAAAATCATTTATAGTCTAGAAATGCTTATGACTAATGTGTGCACCGATTTCAAATCATTTCTAGCTTTAGCTTATTTCAAGAGTGTAAAATTATAGATATAATTGGCAACTGTCTCTAAGAACAAATCATTTATATTGTATTTCAATTAGTTTGTCTGATCTATTGCCAGGGTCTTAAAAGATCAGGGACACAATCCCCAAAGTATATGTCTAAATCCACATACAGTATATATATATATTTATATATGTATATATATATATATATATATATATATATATATATATATACTAGATGGTGGCCCGATTCTAACGCAACGGGTACTCTAGAATATGTATGTCCACGTAGTATATTGCCCAGCCACGTAGTATATTGCCCAGTGATGTATTATATTGCCCAGTGACGTAGTATATTGCCCAGCGACGTAGTATATTGCCCAGCGACATAGTATATTGCCCAGCGACGTAGTATATTGCCCAGTTACATAGTATATAGCACAGAGCCACGTAGTATATTACCCAGTGACGTAGTATACAGCACAGAGCCACGTAGTATATTGCCCAGCCACAAAGTATATTGGGCAGTCACGTAGTATATTGCCCAGCTACGTAGTATATTGCCCAGCCACGTATGTCACAGGTTAAAAAAATTTAAAAATAAACATATACTCACCTTCCGCAGGCGCGTTGTAGTTCTGTCGCCTGTGTGGGGTGCAGGCGGCAGCTTCCGGTCCCAAGGTGTGATGACGTCACGGTCACGTGACTGTGACGTCATGGCAGGTCCTTTTCGCGCAGGACTTGTGATAACGTTGCGGTCACATGACCGTGACGTCATGGCAGGTCCTTCTCCCAGACCATCCTTGCCACTGGAACGTGCCGCTTGCATGGACCGGCCGGAGCATCGCGAGGAGCGGGAAAGGCGGCGGAAGGTGATTATCTAATGATTTTTTATTTTTTTAATTATTTTTAACAGTAGATGTTTTTACTATTGACACTGCATAGGCTGCGTCAATAGTAAAAACTTGGTCACACAGGGTTAATAGCGGCGGTAACGGAGTGCGTTACCTGCGGCATAACGCGGTCCATTACCGCCGGCATTAACCCTGTGTGAGCGGTGACTGGAGGGGTTATGCGGGCGCCGGGCACTGAGTGCGGGGAGTAAGGAGCGGCCATTTTCTTCCAGATTGTGCACGTCGCTGATTGGTCGTGGCAATGGTCGTGGGCGTTTTGCCACGACCAATCAGCGACTTGGATTCCATGACAGACAGAGGCCGCGACCAATGAATATCCGTGACAGACAGAAGGACAGACAGACAGACAGAAAGATGGAAGTGACCCTTAGACAATTATATAGTAGATATAATATCTATATATATAATTGTCTAAGGGTTTTTCTGTCTGTCTGTCTGTCTGTCTGTCCTGGAAATCCCGCGTCTCTGATTGGTCGAGGCCGCTAGGCCTCGACCAATCAGCGACGGGCACAGCATGGTGACGATGATGTCATAAAGGTTGCCTCAACCAATCAGCGACGGGCACTGTCTACCGCGAATTCGCCTCGACCAATCAGCGATGGGCACAGTATCGACGTAGATGTCATAATGGTTGCCATGGCGACGATGATGTCATAAAGGTTGGCAGTACAACAATCCAGAGGTTCTATTCTGAACCTATCTTACTCTAAATATAAACTAAATCCAGCAAAGTCAGTCCTTAAATCATTAGTTAAAACTAAACATTTAATATGCATACCTAAAAAACATGAATAATAAATAAAGTGTCCGTGATTCACAGTATATTAGATAAAAAATGGCACAATCTCACCCAAATTGCTGTTTGCTGGCACTCAGGATTTTACTCCAACATCATGGTATCCGAGACCAGGAGATGGGGAGAAAGGACATCAAGACCAAAAAACGACAGTGGGGGGAGGGGGGTTGAAACACGGGGGCCTATTTACCCTGTCGTGCCCTCTGCAACCAACTCCCGCCCTTACAAGGGCAGTACTCAATTGTGAGCCTGTTTTGTGATGCCCATGGTCAGATATAGCCTCCCTGAAAAAAATGTCTTCCCTACGCGTTTCCCCTCCCGTTTGGGGGGTTCATCAGGGGAAGTTATCCAGGCTAGAAAAACCGAAGTCTCCTGCAGTGGCAGGGTATGACCTCTCTGTATGTCAGAATCCTCTATGTGAGGAAAAAATGGTCTCTCACCTTTTCAGTGTTAACTGCCATTATATAGGGGAGGGAGAGATAAATTGGAGGGTGGTGCTCATGTTTAGCGTCTGTCATCACTTCCTCTTTTTTTTCCTAGATCAATTATGTTTCTTTCTTACTGCATAATCTTATATTTTCTATATATTGATTCCATACCCCTTATTTTCACTTATTTCTCTTTTGAACGCTGGCGTTCTCTTTATTACCTGCTTCTCGGCGTTTTCTTTATTGTTTACCGAAGTATGCGCAGGCGCCATAGCGGTAGTGAAGACCATGTGACCACAGGTCCTGGTCAGCACTAGTTTCCCTCTGCGCACGCGTCTAGATTAGTATAGGAGACCTGGTCAGCTGATCTCAGGTCCTAATCGTTGTTCATTCACGATGATGCGCATGAACGCCCCTGCTACAAGTACCAACCTAGTGTATTGCCGGAATCGACCGGGCATCCTCTATAGATAATTTCGGCACCCATGATAACATATCCACCAGATCTAGGTATGCCACCCGTCGGCGATTTCGCATGCGCACCCTCTGTACGTTAGTGTATATCAGCAAGTTTATATCCATCTACACTAAACTCGGGGTACTAACCTACTTTAATAAACATCTTTTCTTATTGGAAACCAATTATTCTGTTTCATGTTATCTCTACCTCCCCAATATAGGGTATACATATACAGAACGTTCACTGCTGCAAAAAACTACGGTTCACGCAAATCTCTAAATGTGTGCCACCAGAATACAAGATACGACAGTGAAAATATATAAATAATGTGTAAAAGAAAGAATTAAAATAAAAAATTGTGCTATACTCACCTCTCCGACGCAGCCTGGACCTCACCGAGGGAACCGGCAGCGTTCTTTGCTTAAAATTCGCGCGTTTACTTCCTTCCGTGAAGTCCCGGCTTGTGATTGGTTGCGTGCCGCCCATGTGGCCGCGACACGACCAATCACAGCAAGCCATGACGTAATTTCAGGTCCTTCAGGATTTTAATTCTTTCCTTTACACATTAATATGGATCCCAGGGCCTGAAGGAGAGTTTCCTCTCCTTCAGACCCTGGGAACCATCAGGGATACCGTCCGATACTTGAGTCCCATTGACTTGTATTGGTATCGGGTATCGGTATCGGATTGGATCCGATACTTTGCCGGTATCGGCCGATACTTTCCGATACCGATACTTTCAAGTATCGGACGGTATCGCTCAACACTAGTCAGAGCAGAACTGACAGTTACAAAGCATAGTGCTCAGTATAAGATAAGGATAAATGTGATCCAAAATGTTATGTGAAATGTTCCCAATAAAAGCTTCAACTCAATCCACAAAAAAACCCCACTCAAGTCAGTCATCTGTTATTGGGAATATAAGGGGCTTCCATGTTACTGATAGTACAAAGGTTCTGGAAAAGCGCTATGGCCCCAAAAGAAACCAAACAAATTCTGTGCTGCCAATCCAAATGGTCCCTCCCTTCTGAGCCCCATGGTGTGCCTAAACCACATTTAGCATCCACATGTTAAGCATTTTTGTAGCGATGGGAGCCTGCCTAATTTATCGATGCATGTCTCCAAAAGCATAAGCTGGGCACTACCATGTACTGGTCACTACAACATACTAGGCAGTACAATTGCAGTTTGCAATTTTCACTCAGCAACATCCATTGCTGCTTGTTTCTGGAAACGCCCATGGAGTCAAAATCGTCACTACACCTGTAGATAAAATCCCAAAGGAGTATAATTTCCAAAATGAGGTCACTTTAGGGGAGATTCTGCTCTTCTAGCATGTAGAAGCTCTGTGTATGGAGTCCACAAACTATTTTAGGAACATATGCATTTAAGGAGGCAAATAGCACCTCACCCCTTTGGATCATTTATCCATCAATTCGTCATGGCTCAAGATCGAGCTGGAGCCCTTAAAGGGCTTCTTACATATCAGTTTATAGGGGCACATATAGACCTTTTCCATTCATCCTTCTGTGGTACTTTGAAAAACACTGGAGGGAGGAGATGTGAGGGGCCTTTTAACCTCTCTGTTATCCTGTCCCATTATAGGTCAAGGAAGGACTACCTCCATTGGTGCTTTCCTGAGGGACTTCTGGAAACAGAATTACCGATAGGTCTAATTCCCTTTTTTCTGAAATGTGAGTAAAATAGATAAAATTTGATAAAATTTGATAAAATTTGATAAAATTTGATAAAATTTGATTGCATGATGACTTTTGCATGTTTGGGGTTGTCAAATTGTTCACATCAGTTTTCCATAACCTGAGAAGTACACATTAATAATTCTTTACTTGTATGCTCTGTAAATGCAGGGTAGACTATGTGGCTGATTTGAGGAAGAATATTGCCTGGTACCATCTCCTTTAGTAATGAGTAGTGTTGAGCATTCCGATACCGCAAGTATCGGGTATCGGCCGATACTTGCGGTATCGGAATTCCGATACCGAGATCCGATACTTTTGTGGTATCGGTAATCGGTATCGGATCCATATTACTGTGTAAAATAAAGAATTAAAATAAAAAATGTTGATATACTCACCTCTCCGGAGGCCCCTGGACATCACCACTGGTAACCGGCAGCCTTCTTTGCTTAAAATGAGCGCGTTTAGGGCCTTCCATGACGTCACGGCTTCTGATTGGTCGCGTGCCGCTCATGTGACCGCCACGCGACCAATCACAAGCCGTGATGTCATTCTCAGGCCCTAAACTCCTCATTCTAGGAATTTTGGACCTGAGAATGACATCGCGGCTTGTGATTGGTCGCGTGGCGGTCACATGAGCGGCACGCGACCAATCAGAAGCCGTGAGGTCATGGAAGGCCCTAAACGCGCTCATTTTAAGCAAAGAAGGCTGCCGGTTACCAGCGGTGATGTCCAGGGGCCTCCGGAGAGGTGAGTATATCAATATTTTTTATTTTAATTCTTTATTTTACACAGTAATATGGATCCCAGGGCCTGAAGGAGAGTTTCCCTCTCCTTCAGACCCTGGGAACCATCAGGATACCTTCCGATACTTGTTGTCCCATTGACTTGTATTGGTATCGGGTATCAGTATCGGCGATATCTGATACTTTTCGGGTATCGGCCAATACTATCCGATACCGATACTTTCAAGTATCGGACGGTATCGCTCAACACTAGTAATGAGTTGTCCGAATTTGTGCAGGTCTCCCATCTTTAGAGAAACTGTATAGTTAAAAACAGAAGAGGAAGGATATTGGCCCTGAAGTCATAAAAAAAAGCTGCAGAGGGGAGGACTAAATACTCGACAATTCTGTTCTTTATGGCAAACATCATCACTATTATGGAAATAGAACACTGACTTAGTGACAGCCATGCAAAGAAATAAAAGCTTAGTGACTATAGTCACACAAATTCACACTTCATATTTAAAAAAGCACTCCTTACATCAATGTTTTTATCCTCTTAATACATTGCAATCATCATATTATATAGCAACTGTGTACTTACAATTGCTCATTTTGCCTTTCTACCCAGTTAACACTTATGTTTTCTTTCCTCTATGTAGTTGCAAGAAGTCTCCTTTCCCTGCGTTTATCATTCCCCTCTTCGACTCCTGACCCATTTGCTCGCTCCTCTCCCTTACCATTGACTTTTGCAGTGACTGATGAGTCATACAAGGAAAATTGACCTCCTGTATCTAAATAGAGCTTAGAAAGATTCATCTAGTTTGATTTTAATCATGTCATGTCGTAGATCTAATAGAAAAGAGAAGAATTAGCTGGGTAGAAAGGCAAAATTAGCAATTGTTAGTACGCTATGATATATAATATGATGACTGCATTATATTAAGAGGATAAAAACTTTATTAGGAGTGCTTCTTTAATGTTAGGTGGAAATGCTGTTTAAGAAAATATGACTTCTTTATAACACTGGAATATATCACGCATGCTATAAAATTGATTTTTCTTTCTCAGCAATTCACTTGGATAATAAAATAAATAAGTTCTTTGTTTTTGTTTGTGGTCACCCTGGTGCTGTGTTAGTAATTGTAATGTTGCGTTCCCACAGTGAAGAAAGAAAGCAGCGAACACAGTTATGTTTTCCACGTAATTTTTATGTATTACAAATGCAATCATATCCAGACAGCAGGCCGTCCACTTATACCTAATCATCACAGATTGCATTGTTTTGACATCAGACAGGTTATGAAGGAGCTGTATTCAGTAAACAGTAAGATGCCTATATTTTACCACATGGGTGAAAATGTACTAATTTATACAAACACAACATGTTTCTCAAATCAGGGCATCAAGTACCTTCAACAGTTCATCAACTGAGAATATCCCATAGAGACATCACCAATGGCAGCTCCAGATAATTGTACTGCTTGGCTGTAATGTGAAGGATACCTCGAAAACATTACCCATTGGGGACACTTTAGTGCTGGCTGGGAAATAGTTGGCTAAAATGCCAGGTGAAAACCAACATTAGAAAAATCTTGTTTAAATCAATGGAGACGTTGATGACAGGACTAATTAACCCAGAGACAAACACTAGTGTAAACACGGCCAAAAACAACGGATTGCTTGAAGGCTCAGTCCAGGCTCCATCATTGTGGCTAACCCTGTCCTCCATGACTCATTATTTGGCACTTTTCTGGTACCAGATTACTGGAGTACAACATGATTCTGTGCCTCACAGTCTTACTTCTCTGAATTTGGAATCATTAATACATAATTGTCTGTCTTAAATATTAGCATTGACTTTGCTGTCATGAATGTGAGCTGTTCTTCCTTGAAACCTGTACTCAAGGAAATACCCATGTAGTAACCTATTGTCAGACACGTCAATGAACAGACCAGTGAATGAAGTGATTCTGCAGTGAAAACAATTCAGAGATATACTGTACCTGCATTAAATTAATAAACAAAACAAGGGCATCACTTTCTAAAAATGTCCAACTGGTAGAATTATCCAACTATGTACAAATCTACTTGATTTAACTGCGTGGTTATAATCTTTACTTTGCATACTAGGCAGTGTGGTCATTCATTTTGCACTTTTATGATGGCGAGTGTTGGTGGGTATCGGGGCCAATACCCTGTTAAGAGTGCTCTCTCCAGCATATTAATTATCTCATACCTTATTACCCAGTCAGGTCCGTTGTTTTTGAGTTTTTTGAAGGGTCTATATATGAATTGAGGTTCTTTTATATTAACCATAGTATAATTATGTTTTTGGTCCCTTGTTTACTTTTGCTATTTGATTGATTTTGTGCAAGCACTTTAATAGCCCTCCTTTTTGTCTTGATTTATTTATTACTTCCTTATCGTCTCTTGTCATATCATGTTATACCAATAGTCACACTGCCTTTCCTTTTTTGGGGTTTTTAAAGTTTTTTTTCCTCCAATTCGTGTGTGTTTATAATTGATTGTGATTAATAACATTATTTTTCCGTTAGTTTTCTCTACAGGATTATTATCTTTCAGGAGTCTATTATTGGTTTATATGTTCTTCCTCAAAATCTGTACCAAGAAAATACCCGTAAAGTAATTTACAGTCATACTGGTCATGAATAGACCAGTGAATGCAGACATACCGCTGCAAAAAAAAAATCAGAGAAATCCCTGCATTAAATTAATAAACAAAGCAAAGGCATCAGTTCCTAAAAATGTCTAACTAGTAGAATGATCCAGCTGTACACCAATCTATTTGGTCTGTTTGCTTGTGTTGTATAAAGTTTGTTTGCTACTGATATGAAGCCAACATATCTGAGTTGTTACCCACAGATGTTTTACATCTCTTTCATGTTGCCCCAAAGAAATTTCTATTAATATTTGCTTTTGTATTTTGTTTTTTTGTGAGTACAGTATGTAGATAATGGTAGGTCCTAGAGAGCTGAAACCCAGTTGCTGTTGTATTCATTTTATTGTGAATATGTTGAGAACAGTCAGTCATAGAGAGCTGACATCCTGTGTAAAACCTTAAATTGCCTGGTCTTCTCCACTACATCATGATGCTCTCTTAGGCTGGTTTCACATTAGCATTTTGAGGAGCTGCGGAGGGCTGCGGACTTCCTCTGTGAAGTCCCGCCCTCGGCTGCACCTCCACCGCTAGCTCTGCCTACTTCTGCATGCGGCCTACATGAGGGCGGGCCTTCACTGAGGAAGTCCGCAGCTCCTCAAAATGCTAGTGTGAAACTAGCCTTAGATAGCGAAAACCTGCCGACAGATTCCCTTTGTGTCCCCTGTGTTTAAGTGTAATTTTTAACACTTAGACCATATGTCTCATATTAGATAATGATGCATTGATGCACTTACTGTGCTTATTTATCGAGTGCATGTTTTTCTATTATTTTGTTTATTATGCTTTATAGCGCTATCATATTCCGCAGCGCTGTACAGACATTATCGTCACTGACACCAATGTGACTCACAATCTAGATTCGCTATCAGTATGTATTTGGAGTGTGGGAGGACAGCGGTGAACTTGGAGGAAACCCACGCAACCACGGGGAGAACATACAGACTCCTTGCAGATGTTGTCCTTGGTGGAATTTTAACCCAGATTCCCAGTGCTGCAAGGCTGCAGTGCTAACCACTGAGCCACCGTGCTGCCCATATGAATTCATATTTCTATGAATTGTGCTGGCCTTCCTTGCCTGTGATAAACTACATGACAGTAGTACAGGATGTAGGTCTTTGTAGCCCTGGGGTGGCAGATCATATAAATGCTACTCACCCCAACATGTTAGCTAGCTATGAAACAGAGTTGTTTCTGTTGGGTTGCACCTCTGCTTTCTCTTTCTGTGTCTGACCTTTACTGGCACAAAACAGGAGCATTTCATGTTGTCTTAGATGCTTTTACACTTTCATGCCCATGGATATGCAATGTAATGGCAACTTTATGGTGCCCTGAAATTCAGCAGTTACACAAAGAGCTTGGCTGGTGGTACGCTCAGGGAGAACAGCATAGGCATGACATTTGCATGCTAATAAAGAAACTAAGGTAATCGGGTGGTACCTTCACCACCACAAGTCTTTAATTTTTGAACAGGAAAAGTAGACTCATATTCAACCCACTTACAAGCAGCCTGGTGGCCTATTAAATGCTATCTCAGCTGTTGCCCTATGCCGCTTCATGTGTCCCATGATGCTTGTGGTATTCTTTTTATTAGCAATGTAGAATACAGTGGCATCTAAAAGTTTAGGCACCCCTGTTCAAAATTGCTGTTATTGTGAACAGTTAAACAAATTGAAGATGAAAACCTAAAGTTAAATATCACACATTTCTTTTGTATTTAAGGCAAGCAAAATATATATGCATTTTCATCCTTTCCATTTTAAAATTTGCAAAAGGAAAATGGGAAGATGCAAAAGTTTTGGCACCTTGCATGGTTAGTACCTAGTAGCATCACCTTTTGAAAGTATCACAGCTTGTTTATGCCTTTTGTAGCCAGCCAAGAGTCTTTCAGTTCTTCTTTGAGGGATTTTCATCCATTCTTGGAATATTCTTCCAGTTCTGTGAGATTCCTGGGTCATCTTCCATGCAACTGCTATTCCGATGTCAAGCCACAGATTTTCAGTGAGCTTCAGATCAAAGAACTGTGAGGGCCATTTTAAAGCCTTCAGCTTGCACCTTTTGAGGTAGTGTATAGTGAATTTTGATGTGTGTTTAGGATCATTATCCATTTGTAGAAGCCATCCTCTTTTCAACTTCAGTATTTTTACAGATGGTGTTATGTTTGCATTAAGAATTTGTTGAAATGTCATTGAATCAAATGTTCCTTCTACCCATGAAATGTTACCCATGCCATTGGCTGCAACACAACACAAAAGTATGATTGATCCACCCCCATGCTTAATGTTTGGTGAGATGCTCTTTTTCCTAAAATGCTGTGCCCTTTTTTCTCCACACATACCATTGATTATTGTGGCCAAAATTATTAATTTTAACCTTTTCAGTCCACAAGACTTGTTTCCAAAATGAATCTGGCTTGTTTTGATGTTCTTTTAAATACTTCTGATGCTGAATTTTATGGTGAGGATGCAGGAGATGTTTTCTTCTGCTAACTCTTCCATGAAGGCCATATTTGTGCAAGTTTTTCCGAACAGTAGAACAATGTACCACAACTCCAGAGTCTGCTAAATCTTTCTGAAGGTCTTTTGCAGTCAAACCAGGGCCCTGATTTGCCCCTCTAGCAATCCAACGAGCAGCTCTCACTTTTAACTGCCATTTTTTAATTACATTTTGAACTGAGGAAAGGGCAAGTTGAAAACCCTTTGCTATACTCTTATAGCCACCATTTTCATTTTCAGAGTGCTAGGCAGCTGTATAGAAGAACCCATGTTTGCTTGTTTTTGGCACAATATTAGAAGAAGCTTGGTTTTTATAATACTGAGAAATTGCACCCCCTGGACTTTCATAACTACGATAGTGAACAAGCCATAACTCTAACAGGCTAATTAAGGTTTGAAACCATGGTCAAAGTTATTTGAGCACACAAATCTCCAAGGATGTCCAAACTTTTGACATTTTGTAATTTTTAAAATGTAAAAGATGAAAAAAGATATATGTACTGTATATTAGCCTAAAAAACAAAGGAAATGTGTCATCTTTAAATTTAGCCCTTTTAGAGATCATTTAATCTTCGACTTGCTTAACTGTTCACAATAACAACTATGACCAGGGGTGCCCAAACTTTCACTGCTACTGTATCTACCCAACTCTTGTTTGACTATTCTACTAACACATAATTTTATTGCTCCTGCTGATTTTGACTTCAGACTATTTGACTCTTACCTTCTCTTAGTGTTGTATTTGCCACTTTGCTTTCAACTAATTTTGCTATACTTTAGTAATTCTCTCATTCTTCACCTAGCGTCATTTGGTTACTCTTTTCATTTTAACAAATAGTAATTGCTCTGTAGACAAAACCTGACTCCAGTATAGGGAGTGAAAGGTGAAACAAGGGAGTTTCTTAAATTCTGCTAAATGACTGCGGGAGGCCATTTTGAGCTGATGAAAACCAAATAACCAAATTTTAGTGAAGATTGCAAACAGCAAAAATTTGCAATTTTTCAAAGCTTCTACATCACTTTTGTTGTATAAAATCTTTGATAAACCAGCCCCATAGTGTTTTATGAAGGGTAGACATTTAGGATAATTTCCATTCTTGAATGTTAGTTACTAGTGATGAGCGAACATGCTCGCCACTACTCGTTACTCGCCCAAGTATCACTATGCTTGATGTGCTCGGTGAGCAGCGAGCATTTCCAGGATTATTCGGCTGTAACTGGTGTCTCCACCCAGTGTTTTTGGCAGACTTGAGACCCAATCACGGTGCAGGGATTGTCTGCCAGGCCATGAAACGCTGCAGCCATCTCTGATGTGGTCGTGCACTGATTGGCTTGGCTGTACAGCATCATCTCGAGTATAAGAGACCTGGCGCCGCCCTGCTCGCCGCATTCTGTTCCTGTTTCAGCGAGAGTAGGGAGAGCTGGTGCCAAAATAGGGTCAGAATCGTGGTTTTTAGAGGTAGTGTAGGTCTGCAACTCTTACATCCACAACTCCTGAGAAACCAACAGTCCTTTTTAGGGCTAATTTGTGGGTCCTGATATTGCAGCGTTAGGCAGGCAGGGCACAGCATATCCACATCAGTGCAAGGGCTGCAGGCACTGTATGTGCATCCATTGGTTCCACTGCATCCTTCCCAAAACTCCATAACTGCCTGCTGCAGCTTGTTTACTGTCTATATACCTTTTTTTTTTTTTTTTTTCCAAAAATACCCCCCCCTCAAAAAAAAATATACAGTTTGTTCTGTCAGACTAAGGCCTGTTAAAAAGTTATAGTTTGTCAGGCATACGTAGCATAGTTGTGTGTGCTACCCTTGTGCCCCTTTTGTTTTTTTTGTTGTTGTTTTAAATTCACCAAAAAAGGCCTCATATATCTGCGTGCTTCATGTGTGGTCATTGGAGGCCGGTGTACTTATTTTTTGGCTGTCTGATACTCAAATTCTATACCGCACTATTTTGCATGAAATAAAATTGAAAGGCCACAGATTTGCCAGTGCGGTATTTCCGTTACAGCTGTCATATATCGCTGTGCTCCAAGTTTGGGCATTGGAGGCAGGTGTACTTATTTTTTGGCTGTGTGATACTCAAATCCTATACAGCGCTATTTAGCATAAAAAAATGGAAAGGTCACAGATTTGCCAGTGTGGTATATCCGTTACAGCCGTCATATATCTCTGTGCTCCAATTTTGGGCATTGGAGGCCGGTGTAGTTATTTTTTGGCTGTGTGATACTCAAATTCCAGATTATACCCCCAGTTCCATCACTCTCATTCCCTTCTTTTGAGGTCCACACCATCAAGCTCTTTTGTCCCCTCTCCCTCTGAGTAGCGGTCATATACCGGCCCCCAGGCTCAACCACCCACTTCCTGGACCACTTCTCAGCCTGGCTGCCGCACTTCATGTCCTCAGAACCTCCAACCCTTATCCTGGGAGACTTCAACATCCCCATTAATAGCCCCACTTCCACATCGGCATCCCAGCTTCTATCACTAACCACTTCTCTAGGCCTCTCACAGCTCTCAACCTCTGAAACACACAAAGACGGTAATACCCTGGACCTGGTCTTTGTCCGGCTCTGTTCAATCTCCTACCTAGATAACTCACCATTTCCCCTCTCTGACCACAACATTCTATCCTTCACACTCAAAATTCCTCCCCCACCCCAGCACTCTCCTACCTAAAACACATTCAGAAATCTACATGCCATTAACCCTCATACACTTTCAGACTCCCTACACTCATCATTGTCCCCAATCTCTTCTTTTTCATGTCCTGATCTGACTGTACATCACTACGACACTCTTAGAAGCACCCTTGAACAAGTAGCTCCCCTCACCCTCAGAACCTCAAAACACAGAGTGAAACAGCCCTGGCTCACATCGCAAACCCGATTTCTCCAGCGATGCTCTAGGAGTGCTGAACGCTTATGGAGGAAAACACGCACACCAGAAGACTTCACACACTTCAAATTTAAGTTAAGAACCTATAACTCTGCCCTTCACCTCACCAAACAGACCTACTACACCACCCTGATCTCCTCACTATCCAACAACCCCAAGAAACTTTTTTACACCTTTCACTCCCTCCTCAGGCCAAAAGCACAAGCCCCTATGACAGACATTTGTGCTGATGACCTGGCCTCCCACTTTATAGAGAAAATAGACAATATCCATCAGGAAATCCGCTCCCAGACACCAAGTGCAATGACTCCAATCCCTCCCTGCATCTTTCCTGGCTCACTCTCCACATTCGATCCCATCACAGAAGAAGAAGTCTCCAAGCTCCTCTCCTCTTCTCGTCCGACTACATGCACTACCGACCCCATTCCCTCACACCTCCTCCAGTCTCTCTCTCCAGTTGTCGCAACTCACCTAACCACAATCTTTAATCTCCCTCTCCTCTGGCATTTTCCCCTCCTCCTTCAAACACTCTATCATTACTCCATTACTAAAAAAACCCACCCTCGACCCATCCTGCACAATCAACTACAGACCGGTCTCCAATCTTCCCTTCATCTCTAAACTCTTGGAGCGCCTGATCTACTCCCACCTTACCCGTTACCTCTCCACTCATTCCCTCCTAGACCCTTCACAGTCCGGTTTCCACCCCCTACATTCGACAGAAATTGCACTCATCAAGGTGACCAATGACCTTCTGACAGCAAAATGTAACGGGGACCACTCTCTGCTCATTCTTCTCGACCTTTCTGCAGCTTTTGACACTGTTGAACACCCTCTCCTATTCTCTAGGCTCCAGTCACTAGGCATTAAGGACACTGCTCTCTCCTGGTTCTCCTCCTATCTTTCTGACCGCTCCTTCAGTGTTCTGTTCTCTGGTTCCACTTCATCTCCTCTTCCTCTCACTGTCGGGGTATCCCAGGGCTCAGTCCTTGGCCCCCTTCTCTTCTCCCTCTACACAGTCCCAATTGGACAGACCATCAGCAGATTTGGCTTTCAGTACCATCTTTATGCTGATGACACACAACTATACACGTCATCCCCTGACCTTACCCCCGCTGTACTACAAAACGCCACTGACTGTCTGTCCGCAGTCTCCAACATCATGTCCGCTCTCTATCTGAAACTCAAGCTCTCCAAAACTGAACTTCTTCTGCTCCCGCCTTCTACTAACCTCCCTAAATCTGACATTTCCCTCTCCGTGGGTGGCACCATAATAACACCCCGGCAGCAGGCGCGCTGTCTGGGTGTTTTGTTTGACTCCGATCTCTCCTTCACATCCCATATACAATCTCTTGCCCGCTCGTGCCGCTTACACCTAAAGAACATCTCTAGAATCCGCCCTTTTCTTACCATGGAGACAACAAAAACCCTCACTGTTGCCCTGATCCACTCCCGCCTGGAGTACTGCAATGCTCTATTAATTGGCCTCCTCCTTACTCGACTTTCCCCTCTCCAGTCCATCCTTAATGCAGCAGCCAGGGTTGTCCATCTGGCTAATCGTTACTCAGATACATCCGCTCTTCGCCAGTCATTACACTGGCTGCCCATTCATTACAGGATACAATTCAAAGTTCTTGTTCTCACCCACAAAGCTCTCCACAGTGCGGCACCCCCATAAATCTCCCTCATTTCGTTCTATCGGCCTAACCGACCACTGCGCTCTGCAAATGACTTTCGACTAACCTCGGCATTAATCCGTACCTCCCACTCCAGACTCCACGACTTCTCCCGTGCTGCGCCAATCCTCTGGAATGCTCTATCACAAGATATTAGGACCATCCACAATTTGCATAGTTTTAGGCGCTCCCTCAAAACACATTTGTTCAGAGCTGCCTACCACATTAACTAATCAAGGTCATTTTATGTTTGTGTGTGTGTGTAGCCCTTTCACTATCTCCATCTATCCCCCACCCCCTGAAGATGGCTGGACCATCATTGTAAATACATCATTGTAAATACACACCTGTACTTTGTATCTCCCCCACCTCATTGTAGATTGTAAGCTCTCACGGGCAGGGTCGTCTTATTTTGCTTTATTATTGTATTGCTAACATTGTTACCTATGATTGTTGTTTGAAACTGTTAAACTGTAAAGCGATGCGGAATATGTTGGCGCTATATAAATAAAGATTATTATTATTATTATTTTTAGTGCCGCTGGTGGAATTATAACAGATAAGCACAATCGCCTGTCAACTGAAAATGCTGACAGACTGACTCTTATCAAAATGAACGCCTGGATTGGGAAAGACTTCTGTACACCACCAAGTGAAAACAGCAAAACATAACCTCAAATACATTCTCTCTTTTGGGGAGGTGTATTCTCATGCACCTCTTCACAACCACACATGGGTATACGCTTCCACATTTGGTCTGTTTGTTGTTCTCCTCCTCCTGATACTCATCCTCATCATCCAGAACCACTAGATGACCAGAGTGAACATGCTCTGTACTGTTATAGGCCGGTGATTTTTGGGCACGGAGGCTGTGAAGGCAATTTTTTTTTTAAAAACAGGACCCCACATTGGGGAATTGGGCATTGCATTACATTGGGCCTACTTCTTAAGTCTGTCTCCTGCAATGTGTCCTTTAACTGCCACTAGATGACCAGGGTGCAAGTGTTCTAAACTGTTATAGGCTGGTGATTTTTGGGCACGGGGGCTGTGAAGGCACTATTTAAAAAATAAAAAACAGGACCCCACATTGGCAAATTGGGCATTACATTACATTGGGCCTACTTTTTAAGTCTGTCTCCTGCAATGTGTCCTTTAACTGCCACTAGATGACCAGGGTGCACGTGCTCAGTACTGTTATAGGCCGGTGAATTTTGGGCAAGTGGGCTGTGATGGCACTATATTTTTAAGTCCAAAAAAGACAACACATTGGGGAATTGGGCATGACATTTCTTTGGGCCTACATCTTAACTCGGTCTCCTGCAATCTGTCCTGTACCTGCCACTAGATCACCAGGGTCAATGTGCTCTGTACGGTGCATTTTGGCCAAGGGGACTGTAATGGCACTATTTTAATCAGTCCAAAAAGGACACCACATTGGGGAATTGGGCATGGCATTCCATTGGGCCTATTTCTTAACTCAGTCTCCTGCAATCTGTCCTGTACCTGACACTAGATCACCAGGATCAACGTGCTCTGTACGGTGCATTTTGGCCAAGGGCGCTGTCACGCCACTCTTTTATGTAAAAAAAAAAGATTTTACATTGGGGAATTGGGCATGACATTACTTTGGACCTACTTCTTAACTCGGTCTCCTGTAATCTGTCCAGATCCTGCTAGTAGATCACCAGGGTGAAAGTGTTCTGTGCGGTGCATTTAGGGCTAGGGGGCTGTGACGGCACTATTTTAATCAGTCCAAAAAGGACCCCATATTGGGAAATTGGGCATGGCATTCCATTGGGCCTACGTCTTAACTGTCTCCTCTAATATCTCTTGTTTAACTGCCACTAGATCACCAGGGTGAACATGGTCTGTACTGTTATAGGCCAGTGAATTTTGGGCAAGTGGGCTGTGATGGCACTATATTTTTAAGTCCAAAAAGGACAACACATTGTAGAATTGGGCATGACATTACTTTGGGCCTACTTCTTAACTCGGTCTCCTGCAATGTGTCCTCTACCTGCCACTAGATCCCTAGGGTGAACGTGGTCTGTACTGTTATAGGCCAGTGAATTTTGGGCAAGTGGGCTGTGATGGCACTATATTTTTAAGTCCACAAAGGACAACACATTGGAGAATTGGGCATGACATTACTTTGGGCCTACTTCTTAACTAGGTCTCCTGCAATGTGTCCTGTTCCTGCCAGTAGATCACCAGGGTGAACATGGTCTGTACGGGGCATTTAAGGCTAGGGGGCAGTGATGGCACTATTTTAATCTGTCCAATGCCATGCCACATTGGGGAATTGGGGAATTGGGCATGGCATTCCATTGGGCCTACTTAACTCTGTCTCCTGCAATGTCTCTTGTTTAACTGCCACTAGATCACCAGGGTGAACGTGCTTTGTACTGTTATAGGCCAGTGAAGTTTTGTCAAGGGGGCTGTCATGGCACTAGTCTATTTTTACAAAATGTACCCCTTATTGGTGAAACCGCATCTTTGTTGGCAAACACTTCATAACATTTGTGTACCTTAAAGAGCTCACTTCAAAAGCTCCTTTTTGTGTTGCCTGGTTGCTAACATTGGACACAATACACTTCATATAAATTTGATAAAGGAATGCTGTTACTTTGCCGCAGTAGTTCATTAAAAATATAGCTTTGTCCACTATATTAGTTTCTCTCCTTGCGAGCCTTAACTTTGTCTACCTCAAATGTACAAATGGTGAATATACAAATGGCGATTTGTATATTCACCATTTGTACATTTGAGGTAGACAAAGATTGAAATACTGTATACTGAATGCATTCAAACAAACACATTGCTGCATTTCTTGTAAAACATTTAGGGTACCGTCTCACATAACGATTTACCAATGATCACGACCAGCGATACGACCTGGCCGTGATCGTTGGTAAGTGGTTGTGTGGTCGCTGGGGAGCTGTCACACAGTCAGCTCTCCAGCGACCAACGATGCCGAAGTCCTCGGGTAACCAGGGTAAACATAGGGTTACTAAGCGCAGGGCCGCGCTTAGTAACCCGATGTTTACCGTGGTTACCAGCGTAAAAGTAAAAAAAAAAAAAAAAACGTACATACTCACATTCCGGTGTCTGTCTCCCGGCGTTCTGCTTCTCTCCACTGTGTCTGCGCCAGCCGGAAAGCACAGCGGTGACGTCACCGCTGTGCTCGCTTTCCGGCTGGCCGGCGCTCACAGTGCAGAGAAGCAGAACGCCGGGGGACAGACACCGGAATGTAAGTATGTACTGTTTGGTTTTTTTTACTTTTACGCTGGTAACCACGATAAACATCGGGTTACTAAGCGCGGCCCTGCGCTTAGTAACCCGATGTTTACCCTGGTTACAAGCGAACGCATCGCTGGATCGCTGTCACACACAACGATCCAGCGATGACAGCGGGAGATCCAGCGACGAAAGAAAGTTCCAAACGATCTGCTACGACGTACGATTCTCAGCAGGGTCCCTGATCGCTGCTGCGTGTCAGACACAGCGATATCGTATGGATATCGCTGGAACGTCACGGATCGTACCGTCGTAGCGACCAAAGTGCCACTGTGTGACGGTACCCTTAGAGATGTGACAGACAATGCTCATAGTGACACAATCTTGATAAATGTTTGTTTATTCACTTCACAAACAGTTCTAAGCCTCTATATGTTTGCTGTTTGTCATTGTAAAACATTAAGGTTTACTGAAACTATGCCGGTGGTGGTTTGATCTAAATCCTTGTGGCTTTTATTTTCTAGGGGTTTATGGCCCCTCGTCTGATGACTTCATGATATCTCAGTTTCATCCAACCTTGAAAAGTGACCACTTGAAGGTGTGGGTGAAATTAGAGTTACTACATAGTGTTATTCACTATATAAAACCAGAGAAACATGACTAAGATGCCAAAACTGGGGTACCTGTACATGTACCTTATACCTGCATAACTGGGGATGCTCATGCAGTGTAGGTAATCTCCCAGGGATTCTCTGTCTTGTTGTTGCTTCTGTGATATTCCAGACGGATGATGTTTAAAAGCCTATTGGTGATGATCTAAGTATACTGTATGTAGTTAATCTTCATATATACGTAATCACTATTTATTTAATCCTTATATGTACTTATTAACCTGTGTATGTTAGCACATACAAAAGTGAACGCACTCACACTATTCAATCATACTATTCCTTGAACTTTGTAGTTTGCAATAAAATTGCCTTGTATTGCAAGTATTAGCCTTTTTTAAAGCCGTATCTGAACCTTAGTGCTAAAAACATGTCAAATAAAATTGCCAAATTTTCTTGTAAATAAATGTGCAAAGAGGGAACCATCATACCATTAAAAAATACGAGTCAATTTTCCTGGGTCCATCCAGTATGTGCGTTCCAAGGCCTAATGGGGTGCATATGACTATGCAGCAGGACTTGCCTTCCTGCCAATGTATAAAACAAAGGAGTACAGGAGTACAAAATGCATATTTTGAAGTGGATTTTCCTGGGCCCATCAAGTATGTGGGTTCCAAGGCCTAATGGGGTGCATATGACTATGCAGCAGGGCTCGCCTGCCTGCCAATGTATAAAACAAAGGAGTATGTAGCACAAAATGTATATTGTGAAGTGGATTTTCCTGGGCCCTTCCAGTATGTGGGTTCCAAGGCCTAATGGGGTGCATATGACTGACAATGCAGCAGGGCTGGCCTTCCTGCCAAGATATAAAACAAAGGAGTATAGAGCACAAAATGCAAATTCTGAAGAGGATTTTCACGGGCCCATCCAAGGCTTATTGGGGTGCATATGAATTGATAGCAGGGCACGCCGTGCATTCAATGCAACACTTTTTCAGGAGGCCCTCCTGGACATCTTATGAAAGGAGTATTGTGGTGTGTTGTAATTCCTGGCAGCCCATCCACTCCCTGCATAGGCTACAACAGCTTTGGAGACCCAATGTTTCATACTGGCCCTTTAAGAAGATTAATGCCGCCTGATGCATCAGTAAAAATAGGCTCTGTGACTTTAATAGTCGCTCCTTCGTACATGAAACAAGATGGGTCTGCTTATGTGTCACACACCACATGGCCAGCTAGGGGTGTTAAATGTTACAATGACATTTCCCAGTGAATGCATTTGTAGTGGTTAAAAGCAATGTTAAAGTTGAAAAACGCTTCAAAAACGCAGCGTCTGAACTAAGCCTAAGTGGGAGAGGAAATTTTCGGTCTGGGGTGAAATATTTGGCCTTACAGGCAAGTCATTAACCTGCACATTGACATATTTCCAAGCAAAACCCATTTTGGTTTTGTCTTAATTTGTCTTTTGTGGCACCGGGAAAAATTGCATGAATCTCGGAAAAAAATGATTAAAGCTGTCAACTAGGAGTCAGGAATGCTTCCAGGGGCGATCCCTATGAGGTTCCTGTGTCATTTTAGCCGTGTTTCCATCATTTTCAGATGTTTTTAGACCTTAAAAGGACCCCCGGGGGGATCGCGGTAAAAATACTCGGGTCTCCCATAGACTTACATTGGGCTCGTTGTTCTGGCCAAGTACCCGAGTATTCCAATTTGCTTGACCCGAGCAACGAGCACCCGAGCATTTTAGTGCTCGCCCATCACTATTAGTTACCCAAATGCAATCTTTCTACTCACTCAAACTCAGAGGAGGAAATAGAGCTTGTGATCGGTATAAGTAATTTTTTTTTTAGAATTTTCTAGATTTCAGTCTGAATGTATTATTTGAACCATTTCTATAATAGAGTAAAAAGAAATCAAGCTGACGCAAAGCAATTAATGTATGATACAAGGTATTATTAAAAATTAATATGTGTCAAAAATTGTCTTATGTTTGCAAATTCTCCACAGAAGGGGAAGGTAATTGAGTTTTTCTTGCCTGTGACAGGTGCTCATTATACAAAGCATTCTCTTCACATTATAGTGGCTGCCTGGATACACTCACTTCTAATTAGCACCATTATTTGGAAAATATTCCAAATGTCTCCACTTGACAACAAAAAAAGAATTGGATTAAATGTAGACATGCCAAGTTTCACAGTAGTGAATATGTAAACAGACATGCACCTCTTGCCTCTAATTATGTTCCTTATTCCTGACATCTCAATAATGGCCATAATAAGCACATATGGACCTAAGTGACAATTAAAATTCTTGGGAAGAGGATGCACAATGTCATAGTGATAATTGATCTTGGACACTAACTAGGAATTAAATACAGGTCACATATGTTAAGCGAGACTGAATGTAGGTGCAAGGCTCCACAGTCAATATATAGTACGCAATAACACAGAAATAAATAATACACATTATGGAATACTTTCTAAGATTCCTCTAATAAAATACAAAGAAATAAGGAGCAGTATATATATATATATATATATATATATATATATATATATATATATATGTATATAATATATCTTTTCAGGAACAGCTATTTTTTTGTAATATATGTAATATAATATACAGGGTGGACCATTTATAAGGATACACCTAAATAAAATGGGAATGGTTGGTGATATCAACTTCCTGTTTGAGGCACATTAGAATATGGGAGGGGGGAAAACTTCTCAAGATGGGTGGTGACCATGTCGGCCATTTTGAAGTCGGCCATTTTGGATCCAACTTTATTTTTTCCAATGGGAAGAGGGTCATGTGACACATCAAACTTATTGAGAATTTCACAAGAAAAACAATGGTGTGCTTGGTTTTAACATAACTTTATTCTTTCATGATTTATTTACAAGTTTATGACCAATTATAAAATATGTTCAAAGTGCTGCCCATTGTGTTGGATTGTCAATGCAACCCTCTTCTCCCATTCTTGACACACTGATAGCTACACCGCAGAAGAAATGCTAGCACAGGCTTCCAGTATCCATTGTTTCAGATGCTGGTGTCATCTGAAGGCAATTGTCTATGCTGTGAAGATGCGAGATGTGCAGCATCTGAAACAACGCATACTGCGCAAGTCTTTTACTACATTACAATAGAGTGCTTAATTTTCTGCCCAAACATTTTTATCCAAAAATCTACTGTTGTTGTTTTTGCCTTAACTTCTTCCAAGACCCATAATTTTTTTTTCCCATTAATAGAGCCATATTAGGACTTGTTTTTTGCAGGACGAGTTGTTGTTTTGAATAGAACCAGTAATTTTAACATATATATTAAAAATGGCAAAAAAAATTTCAAGTGCGGTGAAATTGCAAATTAAAGTACAATTCACAAATGTTTCTCTGGGTTTTAAATTTACCGTGTTCACTATAGGGTAAAAACTGACCGGTAGTGTTGAGCATTCCGATACCGCAAGTATCGGGTATCGGCCGATACTTGCGGGTATCGGAATTCCGATACCGAGATCCGATACTTTTGTGGTATCGGGTATCGGTATCGAAACAACATTAATGTGTAAAATAAAGAATTAAAATAAAAAATATTGCTATACTCACCTCTCCGACGCAGCCTGGACCTTACCGAGGGAACCGGCAGCGTTCTTTGCTTAAAATGCGCGCTTTTCCTTCCTTCCGTGACGTCACGGCTTCTGATTGGTCGCGTGCCGCCCATGTGGCCGCGACGCGACCAATCACAGCAAGCCATGACGTAATTTTCAGGTCCTGAATGCAGAAATAGGCATCAGGACCTGAAATTACGTCACGGCTTGCTGTGATTGGTCGCGTCGCGGTCACATGGGCGGCACGCAACCAATCACAAGCCGTGACGTAATTTTAAAAATGCGTGCGTTTCCTGCCTTCCGTGACGTCACGGCTTGTGATTGGTCGCGTCGCCCATGTGACCGCGACGCGACCAATCACAAAGCCGGAACGTAATTTTAAAATACTGAATGCCTAGAAGGACCTGAAAATTACGTCACGGCTTGCTGTGATTGGTCGCGTCGCGGCCACATGGGCGGCACGCGACCAATCACAAGCCGTGACGTCACGGAAGGAAGGAAAAGCGCGCATTTTAAGCAAAGAACGCTGCCGGTTCCCGCGGTAAGGTCCAGGCTGCGTCGGAGAGGTGAGTATAGCAATATTTTTTATTTTAATTCTTTATTTTACACATTAATATGGTTCCCAGGGCCTGAAGGAGAGTTTCCTCTCCTTCAGACCCTGGGAACCATCAGGGATACCGTCCGATACTTGAGTCCCATTGACTTGTATTGGTATCGGGTATCGGTATCGGATTAGATCCAATACTTTGCCGGTATCGGCCGATACTTTCCGATACCGATACTTTCAAGTATCGGACGGTATCGCTCAACACTACTGACCGGGTGATTCCCCAGGTCAATATGAGTGCGGAGATAACAAACATACAGTATATAGTTGTTTGGTTTTTTTTAAATGGGGAAAAATAAGATTAATTTATTTTATATTTTGATAGATCAGAATTCAGATAGATGGCATTTCTGAATGTCAAATACGCCTATTTTAAATTTTTTATTCTATTTCCATTGGGGCAAAAAAAGGTGATTAGAATTGGGATTTTTTTTATTTTTTCATATTTTCAAAAACTTTTTTTTTCACTGTAAGGCGTAGCCCCCTTAGGAGACTTGAAGCTGCAATTGTCTCATTGCCTGTGCTATACATAGCAGGGCTTCTACATGTCAATGACAATTTCCTATGAACACTGGCCACAAGCCAGCATTCACAAGAGTATCGTAATAACAGACCCATGGTTGTCATGACAACCTATTGAATCACCCGGTCATGTGACAAGGGCGCCAATGGGTGGGATTTGTGATGCACTTCCAGCTGGCACATGTTAAATCCCACTGTCAGAAATTGATTTAAGTAGTTAACAGCCGCAGGTTGAGTTCTGATCCATCCACAGCTGTTAAAAGCACATGACAGCTGATTAAATCAGCTATACCAAGTTTCAAGACATAATTAAAAACGAATCAACTTTATTAAGTACAAATATTTAAAAAAGAATTGGTTAAAATTCCAAAATACAGACACACAGAGGAAATGGTGGGTGAGCCCATGTAGGAACCCCAGATATACACTGTATCACAGACATAGGATGACATATATATATATATATATATATATATATATATATATATATATATATATATATATGTGTATATATATATATATATATATATATATATATATATATATATATATATATATATATATATTTATATATATATATATATATATATATATATAGTGTATTGTATTGCATTCAGTTATATTTTATATTCACTGCTTATAGTCATAGCTGTTGGGAGGTTAACTTAACACTATATACTCTTACCTAAATTGATATGTTCATTTATATATGTATGAGTGTCATCCTATAGCTCTGATACAGTATATACCTGGGGTTCCTACAGGGGCTCACCCACCATTTCCTCTGTTTGTCTATATTTTTTAATTTTATCCTATTCTCTTTTACATATTTGTACGTAATAAAATCGATTAATTTTTATTTATGTCTTGAGTTTATTGTCATGGCATATTTTTTTTAGTTTGGTATTGCTATGTTGTTAGTGCCTTTTGGAACACCTTAAGGCCCCGTCTCACATAGCGAGATCGCTAGCGAGATCGCTGCTGAGTCACAAGTTTTGTGACGCAACAGCGACCTCCATAGCGATCTCGCTATGTGTGACACGTACCAGCGATCAGGCCCCTGCTGCGAGATCGCTGGTCGTGTCAGAATGGCCTGGACCTTTTTTTGGTCGTTGAGGCCCCGCTGACATCGCTGAATCGGTGTGTGTGACACCGATCCAGCGATGTCTTCACTGGTAACCAGGGTAAACATCGGGTTACTAAGCGCAGGGCCGCGCTTAGTAACCCGATGTTTACCCTGGTTACCAAAAAAAAACAAACAGTACATACTCGCCTTTCGGTGTCCCTTGCCGTCTGCTTCCTGCTCTCACTGACTCCCGGCCGTACAGTGAGAAGTGAGAGCGCAGCAGTGACGTCACCGCTGCGCTCTGCTCTCACTGTACGGCCGGATCTCAGTCAGAGCAGGAAGCAGACGGCAAGGGACCTGGACACCGAAAGGCGAGTATGTACTGTTTGTTTTTTTTGGTAACCAGGGTAAACATCGGGTTACTAAGCGCGGCCCTGCGCTTAGTAACCCGATGTTTACCCTGGTTACCCGGGTGCTGCAGGGGGACTTCGGCATCGTTGAAGACAGTTTCAACGATGCCGAAGTCGTTCCCCTGATCGTTGGTCGCTGGGGAGAGCGGTCTGTGTGACAGCTCCCCAGCGACCACACAGCGACTTACCAACGATCACGGCCAGGTCGTATCGCTGGTCGTGATCGTTGGTAAATCGCTTAGTGAGACGGGGCCTTTACCCTTACCTGGGTTTACAAGTGTCTGATGATTAAATCAGCTGTAAAATGCAGGGAAAGATCTGGGCTTGGCGCCTGAGCCCGAATCTAAGTCGGGGATGTGACATAAATATGCTTCCTATGTCTTGTAGGGGTTAAAGAGTATCCATCATTTTGATTTTTTTAATAAATCATTAGTACACATGAAAATAACCAACTTTGTAATATATCTTATCAGAGAAATCTGTTCCTTTCTGTGCCAAAATTGATAATTCTTTTCAAAATTCTCAGTTGAGGTAAAATCTGTATTCAGTGAAGGCAGACTATCCCATTACTGAGATAGGAGATGGCAGGAATTACTAATAAGATTCTATCTAGATAAAAGGGAAAGTATGAGGGAGGAGCTCTGCCTCCAGCTCCTCCCTCTTCCCACCTCCATAGTATGTTATCACTAGCAGCTCACATCTCCTATATAAGTAATGTAACATTCTGTTGACTGTAAGTTCTTATGGTCAGCGGGATTCTCTATCTTTCCTATTGAGTGTAAGCACTTCTGGTCAGTGTTGCTCTCCTTCCTGTAGGGTGTGAGCTCTTATGGTCACCGGAGTTCTATTTCTCTCTGGTAGAGGGTGAGCTCTTATGGTCACCTGAGTTCTATCTTTCTCTGGTAGAGTGTGAGCTCTTATGGTCACCGGAGTTCTATTTCTCTCTGGTAGAGTGTGAGCTCTTATGGTCACCTGAGTTCTATCTTTCTCTGGCAGAGTGTGAGCTCTTATGGTCACCTGAGTTCTATCTTTCTCTGGTAGAGTGTGAGCTCTTATGCTCATCAGAGTTCTATTTCTCTCTGGTAGAGTGTGAGCTCTTATGGTCACTGGAGTTCTATCTTTCTCTGGTAGAGTGTGAGCTCTTATGGTCACCGGAGTTCTATTTCTCTCTGGTAGAGTGTGAGCTCTTATGGTCAGTGGGATTCTCTCTCAATCCTTTATTATTTGAGTTCTGGTCAATGAAGTCCTGTCTCTCTTGTCTACAGTACAGTGTACGCCCTTATGGTCAGTGGAGTCCTCTTTCTCTCCTGTAGAGTCTAAGCTCTTATGGTTATTGAAGTCCTGTTTTTATTCTGTATAGTACAGATTAAGCTCTTATTGTCATTGCGGTCCTCGCTCTCTTTCTCCTCTCCCCCACATGTATAATCTGAGCAAATGTAAGTTTTCCAGTTTTGGGATTTGTGCAAATTTATTCACCAATCGAATCTTTTGGGAGAATTCCGTGAAGTTGGAAAATTCGAATTTCAAAAGATCCTCTCATCTTTAGAGCGGGCATTAAAAGTTGACTTTTAGAAGACGGAAACATTTGGATAATATATCAAGCACTTTGTCGCCATAGAGTTGCACAAGCCTATTCCTACAGTTCAATTATTTGGGAGGCATGGGGGACCTCATAAGTTTCCTTTAACATTAACTAGAAATGCCCCTGAAATCCATAAAATACTCAACAGAAAACATATGAGCGTGTGGCTGGAGCAATGTTAAAAGAACATTAGAGCTACATTAATTATTTCATGAGGGATTTTTCTTTTTTGGAGAAATGTGGTCATGCTTTTGGCAAGAACTGTTTTTGGAATTGAAATGACTGTTCCATGTTATTATTGCAAAGCAATTCAGAAATGACTGTTTCTCATCAACTAACAGTTGATGCCAAGCTTATTTACCACGTTGAAGTTTGGTCTATGACACATTATATATTAATTCTAAACTGTCTATTGTTTAGGTAAAGAAAATATTTTACTCATATTTAGCTGGTTATAGACATCACAAACAACTAAGTAGAACAATATACACAGTTACTCAAACATTTTATAAAAAAAATAATTAGTGAGGATATGGGCACTAATAACCTACCCTCCATAAATAGGCCTTGAATGTTGCTGATCATGATACTGCAACATAACTGCTACATTAATATTGATTTGCTTTACTGTAACACATATTATAACATGCATGAATAGTTTAGGGTTAGGGCCTGTGTCTTATTGATAGTTTTTCTGTAAAACATTTCTCTTATGTAATATTATTGTGTCAACATAAAAAAAGTTTTGGTTTGGTATACAATGAATAGTGATATGATTTGTATTATAGTATTTCTGTATAATATTCCTCATAGTTTTCAAGATCTCTGCTTGTCCTTGTTCCATAAGTAGCTTTAGTGTCAACTTTAAACTTGCATGTAAAAGTTACTGTTAATGTGAACAGTTAATCAAGTTGGAGTTGAAATGACCTCTAAAAGGCCTAAAGTTAAAAATGACATATTTCCTTTGTATTTTATGCAAAAAAAATATATTGTCTTTTTTTTAATAAAAATAAAATGGGCAAATGCAAAAGTTTGGGCCCCCTTGAAGATATGTACGCTCGTATAACTTTGACCAAAGTTTGAGACCTTAGTTAGCCTGTTAGGGTTATGGCTTGTTCACCATCATCATTACAAAAGGCCAGATGATGCAAATTTCCCAGCTTTATAAAAACCCAGCCTCCTCTAACTTTGTGCCAAAAAACTGCAGCTGCCTAGCACTCTGAAAATGAAAATTATGGAGTCCCACAAAGCAGGAGAAGGCTATAAGATGATAGCAAAGCATTTTCAAGTTGACCTTTACTCAGTTTGAAATGTAATTAAGAAATGGCAGTTAGCAGAAACATTGGAGGCCAAGATAAGGTCTGGAAGACTAAGCAAAATTTCAACGAGGGCTGCTCATAGGATTGCTAGAGAGGAAAATCATAACTTCAACTTGACTGCAAAAGACCTTCAGAAAGACTTAGCAGACTCTGATTTTGTAATAAATTGTGCACAAATGTGGCCTTCATGGAAGAGTCATCAGAAGAAAATCTCCAAAGTCCTCACCATAAAATTCAGCATCAGAAGTATGCAAAAGAACATCTCAACAAGCCTGATGAATTTTGGACCGATGAGATTAAAACAGAACTTTTAGGTTACAATGATCAAGGGTATGTGTGGAGGAAAAAAGGGCACAGAATTTCAGGAAAAAACATCTCGCCAACTATTAAGCATGGGGGTAGATCAATCATGCTTTGGCATTGTGTTGCAGTCAATGGCACAGGGATTATTTCACAAGTAGAGGGAAGAATGGATGGTATGACATTTCAACAATTTCTTGATGTAAACATAACACCATCTGTAAAAACGCTGAAGTTAAAAGAAGATGGCTTCTAAAATTGTATAATGATACTAAACACACATCAAAATCCACAATAAACTACCTCAAAAGGTGCAAGACTAAGGATTGGCAATGGCTCTCACAGTCCCCTAACCGGAGCATCATTGAAAATCTGTGGCTCAAAATAGCTTATCTTATCTCACTGAACTTGAAGAAGAATTTTTCAAGGAAGAATGGATGAAAATCCCTCAAGCCAAAATTAAAAGACTCTTTGTTGGCTACAAAAAGTGTTTACAAGCTGTGATACTTTCAAAAGGGGGTGCTACTAGTTACTGACCATGCAGGGTGGCTAAACTTTTGAATTGCATTTTCCTTTTTGTCATTTTTAAAATGTAAAAGATAAAAATATATACACTGCTCAAAAAATAAAGTGAACACTTAAACAACAGAATATAACTCCAAGCAAATCAAACTTCTGTGAAATCAAAGTGTCCACTTAGGAAGCAACACTGTTTGACAATGAATTTCACATGCTGTTGTGCAAATGAAATAGAAAACAGATGGAAATTATTGGCAATTATCAAGACACACTCAATAAAGGAGTGGTTCTGCAGGTGTGGACCACAGACCACATCTCAGTATCAATGCTTTCTGGCTGATGTTTTGGTCACTTTTGAATGTTGGTTGTGCTTTCACACTCGTGGTAGCACGAGACGGACTCTACAACCCACACAAGTGGCGCAGGTAGTGCAGCTCATCCAGGATGACACATCAATGCAAGCTGTGGCAAGAAGGTTTGCTGTGTCTGTCAGCGTAGTGTCCAGAGGCTGGAGGCGCTACCAGGAGACAGGCTAGTACACCAGGAGATGTGGAGGGGGTCGTAGGAGGGAAACAACCCAGCAGCAGGACCGCTACCTCGGCCTTTTTGCAAGGAGGAAGAGAAGGAGCACTGCCAGAGCCCAGCAAAATGACCTCCAGCAGGCCACAAATGTGCATGTGTCTGCACAAATGGTTAGAAACTGACTCCATGAGGATAGTCTGAGTGCCCGACGTTCACAAATGGGGGTTGTGCTCACAGCACAACACCGTGCAGGATGCTTGGCATTTGCCACAGAACATCAGGATTGGCAAATTCACCACTGGCGCCCTGTGCTCTTAACAGATGAAAGCAGGGTCACTCTGAGCACATGTGGCAGACATGACAGAGTCTGGAGATGCTGTGGAGAGCGATCTGCTGCATACAACATCCTTCAGCATGACCGATTTGGCAGTGGGTCAGTAATGGTGTGGGGTGGCAATTCTTTGGAGGGCCGCACAGCCCTCCATGTGTTCACCAGAGGTAACCTGACTGCCATTAGGTACCGAGATGAGATCCTCGGACATCTTGTGAGACCATATGCCGGTGTGGTTGGCCCTGGGTTCCTCCTAATGCAGGACAATGCCAGACCTCATGTGGCTGGAGTGTGTCAGCAGTTCCTGCAAGATGAAGGCATTGAAGCTATGGACTGGCCCACCCATTCCCCTTACCTGAATCCAATTGAACACATCTGGGACATCATGTCTCGCACCATCCACCAATGTCACGTTGCACCACAGACTGTCCAGGAGTTGGCGGATGCTTTAGTCCAGGTGTGGGAGGAGATCCCTCAGGAGACCATCTGCCATCTCATCAGAGCATGCCCAGGCATTGTAGGGAGGTCATACAGGCACATGGAGGCCTCATACCCTACTGAGCATCATTTCCTTGTCTTGAGGCATTTCCACTGAAGCTGGATCAGCTTGCAACTTCATTTTCAACTTTGATTTTGATTGTAATGAATAAAAATTTACAACTGGAATATTTCATTCAGTGATATCTAGGATGTGGAATTTTAGTGTTCCCTTTATTTTTTTGAGCAGTGTATATTTTTAAAGATAAAGCAATACACTGGTGCTCGGAGAGTGGAAAGTGAGGGGGAAGGGCGTAGGGGAAGAAAGTAGCTGCTGGTGATAGAACCCGGGTCTGTGCGTACCCTGTATGCTAGAAAAAGAGAAACAATAGTATATCACCTGCGCTGGTGTGTGGGGGCTGTAGTTGACCTGAGGGTTGTGTTGGAGCGCAGCAATAGGCAGGTAAATGGCTTGCAAAGGTTGTACTCATGTACTTACTAAGTGCCTGTAAGAAGGTGTAGTTGCGGATCCTCCTGGTGCTGGGAGTCCGGCTCGATGCTGCAAGGTCGTGGGATCAGAGGAGTTCGACTCACTCCGCGCGAGTCAGGTCTGCTGGAGGGACGCGAGAGTCTGATGGAAGAAACCGCCAACTTCTGGCGTGCCCCAGCCGGAAGCAACGCTGAAGCGGTGGCGGCGTTGAGAAGGGACGTGGCAAACAGTGTGACGTCACAGCTAGTGGGCGGGCGCGTATGTGGATTAACCAATCCAACGCGTTTCGAAGGATGCGATCCTTATTCGTCAGGGCTGGAGTTCCTCATAGAGCCTTCCTCTTATATAGCAACTGATTCGCCACCCCCTATAGACAAACCGCCCACTGTCCCTGATTGACGTGACTCATAGAGGGTATTTGGAATTGCAGCGTGATTAAATGTGCTAAGTGGCTAGTTAGTGAAACATGATTGATATGGTGTGTTGCATGGGGACTACAGACTAGATTAGGAATATATGAAGGACTGACATAAATAAATAGGGTTTGTTATATCAAGTGGCTTGTAGGTAAGGGTAATGATTTGAGACCCTAAACCAAAGGATTGATGCAGCTACACCAGAAAAAAAGAATAACATGTATAAATATATAAATATATAAAAACTCCGACAACTTTATTAATGGAGCAATAAAATATAAGGCGGAACCATACCGAATAAAACCACTATATGATAATAGATTTCTTTAAAAGAAAAGGAGAACAGGAAGCTTGATCCCGAAATTATATATAAAAAAAGAAGACTATACTAAAAAATAGTCTTTATACGGTACTCAACCATGAAAAAGGGTGCGAGTCAGCCAATTTCTTCCTACATACTCTGGGGACATACAAAGAACCCCAAATTAAATTCATAATCGATAGCATTGGGTTCATATTAAAACATAATTTCTTCCAATACGAGAAGCAGTACTACCTGCAAACGTGGGGCACCGCAATGGGCACACGTTTTGCGCCAAGTTACGCCAACCTGTACGTGGGGTACTGGGAACACCAACGTATAAGGAAGGAAGGCGCACTACACCCAGGATTAAAATTCTGGCGTCGTTTTATTGACGACATCCTGTTCATCTGGGAGGGATCCGTAACTGAACTCAATTCCTTCATCACAAACCTAAACAATAATCAATTCGGCTTAGAATTTACCCCTACCATCAGCAATTCCCAGGTCAATTTCCTGGACCTCACAATTTATGTGGAACACGGTCAACTTAAAACGAGGTGTTTCCGCAAACCAGTGGATTCTAACAGCTTTATACATCTAACAAGCTGTCACCTCCCAATCTGGCTCACAAACATTCCTCGAGGACAATACACTCGCATTAGGCAAAATTGTACCGATTTGAAGGACTATAATGAGGAGTCCACATATATCACTAAACAATTTGAAGCCAAAGGCTATAACACACAAACCCTTAATATGGCCCAACAAGCTGTTAGCCGTATACCTAGAGAGAGTCTCGTCCATAAAGTCAAAATACTAAACAATCCTCAAGACACTCAAACACAAATAAAGAACCTACCCATAGTCACACAGTTTCATGTAGGGCACAAAAAATTCATAAATATAGTCAAAAAACATTGGCCCATCCTTCAGTGTGACAAGAGCATCGGGGGCCTAATACCTAATAACCCCAGATTTGTGTACACTAAGGCGCAAAATCTGGGCCTACCTTTGGCACCAACAACGAAACCAGTCCTCTCTAGAGAAGGGGCACTTGCAAAATCATCAGACCCCCTGAGGTGGGGTTTCAGGCCATGCGGCAGATGTTCATGCTGCAAACGTACATCTAGGGGCAAGTTGGTCCAAACCACATTTACAGATTCAAGTGGCACTACGCAATTTCATATTAAAAACTCTATAACGTGTGAATCGACCGGAGTAATTTATATACTGCAGTGCCCCTGCAATAAGATCTATGTGGGTCGAACTAAAAGACCTCTTAAGGTCAGGATCAAGGAGCACTTAGATAATATTCAGAAGGGCTTTAGAGGTCACCCCTTATCTCGCCACTTCTTAGAAAAACATAATAAATCCTGTGTAGGGATCTATTTTTTTGGAATCCAAATAGTCAAGCAAAACCCAAGGGGTGGAGATTTTCTTAAAGCAATGTCCAGGGTCGAGTCCAAATGGATTTATATGCTAGACAGTCTGGCCCCTAAAGGACTCAATTATGAAATCGAGCTATACGCTTTTTAACCTTTTTAATGTGAACTACTCATACCAAGCTACCCCTATATTTAGCATTGTTTTAGGGCTCTAAGGACATTTTTATTCTATCCTGTCATACGAATCACAAAATCCGCCCTTGATTCATGTGAGAATGATCTTTTCAATCCACATCTATTTTTTAGTATAGTCTTTTTTTATATATAATTTTCGGGGTCAAGCTTCCTGTTCTCCTTTTCTTTTAAAGAAATCTATTATCATATAGTGGTTTTATTCGGTATGGTTCCGCCTTATATTTTATTACTCCATTAATAAAGTTGTCGGAGTTTTTATATATTTATATATTTATATATTTATACATGTTATTCTTTTTTTCTGGTGTAGCTGCATCAATCCTTTGGTTTAGGGTCTCAAATCATTACCCTTACCTACAAGCCACTTGATATAACAAACCCTATTTATTTATGTCAGTCCTTCATATATTCCTAATCTAGTCTGTAGTACCCATGCAACACACCATATCAATCATGTTTCACTAACTAGCCACTTAGCACATTTAATCACGCTGCAATTCCAAATACCCTCTATGAGTCACGTCAATCAGGGACAGAGGGCGGTTTGTCTATAGGGGGTGGCGAATCAGTTGCTATATAAGAGGAGGGCTCTATGAGGAACTCCAGCCCTGACGAATAAGGATCGCATCCTTCGAAACGCGTTGGATTGGTTAATCCACATACGCGCCCGCCCACTAGCTGTGACGTCACACTGTTTGCCACGCCCCTTCTCAACGCCGCCACCGCTTCAGCGTTGCTTCCGGCCGGGGCACGCCAGAAGTTGGCGGTTTCTTCCATCAGACTCTCGCGTCCCTCCAGCAGACCTGACTCGCACGGAGTGAGTCGAACTCCTCTGATCCCACGACCTTGCAGCATCGAGCCGGACTCCCAGCACCAGGAGGATCCGCAACTACACCTTCTTACAGGCACTTAGTAAGTACATGAGTACAACCTTTGCAAGCCATCTACCTGCCTATTGCTGCGCTCCAACACAACCCTCAGGTCAACTACAGCCCCCACACACCAGCGCAGGTGATATACTATTGTTTCTCTTTTTCTGGCATACAGGGTACGCACAGACCCGGGTTCTATCACCAGCAGCTACTTTCTTCCCCTCCGCCCTTCCCCCTCACTTTCCACTCTCCGAGCGCCAGTGTATTGCTTTTTCTTTATCTACTGAGTCTCTGTGCACCTCACACGCAGGCAGCTTGGATATGGCTATAGATGCCCTTATACATGATAGGGACTTTCGCCGCAGATTTATATTAACACAGTTTTCCCAGCATAAATTATCAACTAATGAGCATGACCAAGTCATATCTTTACTAAGATCTCTTGAAAAACAATTGACAAATGAAATGAGGAACCTATGGGAGATTGCCTCACTAGAAAAATACGCAGAAGCAGGCATTGTTCCAAAGGGCCTTGTCATTCAAAAAGCCCTTGCAGGCGATTTTGGGGATCCTGATATCCAAAGGGAGTGGGAATCCCTGTTCAGAGATTTCTCCAGCCAAGCTCTCAATTTTATTATTGAGAAACGCCGTACCAATCTTAAAGGGATCAGTCAAATAATCACGCAACTTTTTGAGCAATTAAAATCATATAATCATATTGAAGATCTGCATGATCTCACTTCTAACATCATGTACAGGCTAAAAGAAAAAGAAAAAGAAATCATCACCAAAAAAATGAAAAAATTCTCAAGAGATAACCTACCATTTGAAAATGTAAGACCTATGAACCAGCACAATGAACCCGTCCCCAGTCCAGACAGCCATTTTGTTACGTTGGACGAATACAACTCGACCCCAACTAACCATCTAGAGGATATCTCCCTAGTTTTTTCCACATATACAAATACCAACTCCACTCAGTATACGCCAATGTCAGTCCGCACCAGGACCGACTATGAAATAGAGCTAACCAACTCACCAGCTAATGAACTAGCTACAAACATATCTAGTAATGGAGCAAATTCTCCAGCTATTATACCCATCTCTGAGGTAAATATTCAAATCCCTACCTCAAACAGGTTTTCTCAGCTATCCACAATGGCGGGAGACCCAGAGACCATGGCTGAATGGTAACAACCCACCACAAGCACGAATAGTGACATGTCACGCCAAGTCCCAATCAATAAATCCAATACTAAATCTCATAACAAAACTAATCCCAGGCATAAACAAGTACCAGTTCCAATTTCAAGGAAAATACCAAACAGAATGCCCAATGGTACTAATAGGGTCTTCAATATCAAGGCCAATAAAACCATCCAATCCACAATTAAGCGGGATTTTTTCCAGGCCCCAAACTCAAAACCAAAAGAGGCAAGAGAGGTGGGAAACTCGCCAAAAAGAAAACATTAAATAAACAACTGCAAAATCACACACAAATAATTTTCAATCTGAGTTCTCACCAACTAACCCCTAGTGAAACCAAGCTTCTACAAAAAGGTTTAAAATTCGCCCCTGTAGCTTCGGCTAACCCCTTCCATTTATATGTCAGTATAAAAAAATTCATGCGCAATTTAGCTTTAAAAAAATACTTTTTGAAAAAGGCACCTAGCAGCAACACGGTAACTTACTCAACCACAACTACTGTCCAGGAGTACACTCACACGAACCTAGCACCACAATCTTCATTCAATCCTATTAACGAATACTCTAGTGCTTTTCGGTCTTTTGAAACTATGGTTACAGCAGATATAAGAAAATCTTACAAAAACAACTCAAAGCATATTTCGTATAATCTTAGCATTAGTGAAAAGAAATCCATCATAGACCTTCAAAAAATCATGACATTGTCATCCGCCCAGCCGATAAGGGTGGGGGAATTGTAGTGTTAGATAGCACTACATATCACAACGAATCACTGAGACTTTTAAATTACACTGTCACTTACAAAAAAATGAACTCTGATCCCACTGCAAACTACATAAAAAAATTAAATATCCTAGCCCAAAAGGGTAAAACCCTAGGAATATTGAATAAGAAAGAATTCCAGTTTATAAATAATAGAACACCCACAACAGCCATGTTTTATCATTTACCTAAAATCCATAAAGACACTGCTAATCCTCCAGGTCGCCCAATTATATCGGGCATCAATTGCTTGACTGCCAACTTGTCCAAATATGTAGATTTACATCTACAAAAATGTATGCCCTTAATTCCAGCTTATTTGAAGGACACTACTCACACCATACAAGTCCTGGAACCCGTTATATGGCAAAGCAATTATATTTTGGGGACTTTGGACATTAAATCCCTTTATACGGTAATCAACCATGAAAAAGGGTGCGAGTCAGCCAATTTCTTCCTACATACTCTGGGGACATACAAAGAACCCCAAATTAAATTCATAATCAATAGCATTGGGTTCATATTAAAACATAATTTCTTCCAATACGAGAAGCAGTACTACCTGCAAACGTGGGGCACCGCAATGGGCACATGTTTTGCGCCAAGTTACGCCAACCTGTACGTGGGGTACTGGGAACACCAACGTATAAGGAAGGAAGGCGCACTACACCCAGGATTAAAATTCTGGCGTCGTTTTATTGACGACATCCTGTTCATCTGGGAGGGATCCGTAACTGAACTCAATTCCTTCATCACAAACCTAAACAATAATCAATTTGGCTTAGAATTTACCCCTACCATCAGCAATTCCCAGGTCAATTTCCTGGACCTCACAATTTATGTAGAACACGGTCAACTTAAAACGAGGTGTTTCCGCAAACCAGTGGATTCTAACAGCTTTATACATCTAACAAGCTGTCACCTCCCAATCTGGCTCACAAACATTCCTCGAGGACAATACACTCGCATTAGGCGAAATTGTACCGATTTTAAGGACTATAATGAGGAGTCCACATATATCACTAAACAATTTGAAGCCAAAGGCTATAACACACAAACCCTTAATATGGCCCAACAAGCTGTTAGCCGTATACCTAGAGAGAGTCTCGTCCATAAAGTCAAAATACTAAACAATCCTCAAGACACTCAAACACAAATAAAGAACCTACCCATAGTCACACAGTTTCATGTAGGGCACAAAAAATTCATAAATATAGTCAAAAAACATTGGCCCATCCTTCAGTGTGACAAGAGCATCGGGGGCCTAATACCTAATAACCCCAGATTTGTGTACACTAAGGTGCAAAATCTGGGCCTACTTTTGGCACCAACAACAAAACCAGTCCTCTCTAGAGAAGGGGCACTTGCAAAATCATCAGACCCCCTGAGGTGGGGTTTCAGGCCATGCGGCAGATGTTCATGCTGCAAACGTACGTCTAGGGGCAAGTTGGTCCAAACCACATTTACAGATTCAAGTGGCACTACGCAATTTCATATTAAAAACTCCATAACGTGTGAATCGACCGGAGTAATTTATATACTGCAGTGCCCCTGCAATAAGATCTATGTGGGTCGAACTAAAAGACCTCTTAAGGTCAGGATCAAGGACCACTTAGATAATATTCAGAAGGGCTTTAGAGGTCACCCCTTATCTCGCCACTTCTTAGAAAAACATAATAAATCCTGTGTAGGGATCTGTTTTTTTGGAATCCAAATAGTCAAGCAAAACCCAAGGGGTGGAGATTTTCTTAAAGCAATGTCCAGGGTCGAGTCCAAATGGATTTATATGCTAGACAGTCTGGCCCCTAAAGGACTCAATTATGAAATCGAGCTATACGCTTTTTAACCTTTTTAATGTGAACTACTCATACCAAGCTACCCCTATATTTAGCATTGTTTTAGGGCTCTAAGGATATTTTTATTCTATCCTGTCATACGAATCACAAAATCCGCCCTTGATTCATGTGAGAATGATCTTTTCAATCCACATCTATTTTTTAGTATAGTCTTTTTTTATATATAATTTCGGGGTCAAGCTTCCTGTTCTCCTTTTCTTTTAAAGAAATCTATTATCATATAGTGGTTTTATTCGGTATGGTTCCGCCTTATATTTTATTACTCCATTAATAAAGTTGTCGGAGTTTTTATATATTTATATATTTATATATTTATACATGTTATTCTTTTTTTCTGGTGTAGCTGCATCAATCCTTTGGTTTAGGGTCTCAAATCATTACCCTTACCTACAAGCCACTTGATATAACAAACCCTATTTATTTATGTCAGTCCTTCATATATTCCTAATCTAGTCTGTAGTACCCATGCAACACACCATATCAATCATATTTCACTAACTAGCCACTTAGCACATTTAATCACGCTGCAATTCCAAATACCCTCTATGAGTCACGTCAATCAGGGACAGAGGACGGTTTGTCTATAGGGGGTGGCGAATCAGTTGCTATATAAGAGGAGGGCTCTATGAGGAACTCCAGCCCTGACGAAGAAGGATCGCATCCTTCAAAACGCGTTGGATTGGGTAATCCACATACACGCCCGCCCACTAGCTGTGACGTCACACTGTTTGCCACGGCCCTTCTCAACGCCGCCACCGCTTCAGCGTTGCTTCCAGCCGGGGCACGCCAGAAGTTGGCGGTTTCTTCCATCAGACTCTCGCGTCCCTCCAGCAGACCTGACTCGCGCGGAGTGAGTCGAACTTCTCTGATCCCACGACCTTGCAGCATCGAGCCGGACTCCCAGCACCAGGAGGATCCGCAACTACACCTTCTTACAGGCACTTAGTAAGTACATGAGTACAACCTTTGCAAGCCATTTACCTGCCTATTGCTGCGCTCCAACACAACCCTCAGGTCAACTACAGCCCCCACACACCAGCGCAGGTGATATACTATTGTTTCTCTTTTTCCAGTGTATATTTTTGCCTAAAATACAAATGAAATGTGTCATTTTCATTTTTAAGCCTTTTAGAGATAATTTCATCTTCAACTTGCTAGACTGTTCACAATAACAATAATTTTTGACCAGGGGAGCCAAAACGTTTACATGCCACTGTACAAATCTGAGTGGTATGTTACACTCTTTAAAATGGAATTAGTAAAACCATCATTGAGGGGTTGGAAATGGAATAGATTCCTTTAGAAAAAACCCTAAAGAGATGAAGTGGCATATAAGTTGGTATACGGCGCTGGCAAAAATTAAGAGACCACTGCAAAAAGTTCAGTTTGTCTGATTTTTCTCTTCTTAGGTATATTTTTGAGTAAAATGTAAATTGTTCTTTTATTCTATAAACCTTTGACAACATGTTTTCGAATTTCCAAACAATAAATTTTGTAATTTTTTTTCCGAAAAGGAGAAATGGTCAAAATAAAAAAAAATGACCAGTGCTTTCAGACCTCAAATAATGCAAAGAAAACAAGTTCATAATCATTTAGAAACAACAGTACTAATGTTTTAACTCAGGAAGAGTTCAGAAATCAATATTTTGTGGAATAACCATGATTTTTAATCACAGCTTTCATGCGTCTTGGCATGCTTTCCACCAGTCTTTCACATTGCTCCTACTGCAAAAATATAAGCAGTTCTTCTTTGTTTGATGGCTTGTGACTATCCATCATCCTTTTGATAACATTCCAGAGGTTTTCAATGGGATTCAGGTCTGGAGATTGGGCTGCCCATGACAGGGTTTTGATCTGGTGGTTTCTTCATTTTTGCCAGAGCTGTAGGTGCCGAGATCTCAATTTGCGCATGCTCAGCCTTCGGTGGCCATTTTTATTGAGTCTACTATATAGAATAGCATGGTAATTGCATGGCTCCGGGCTTTCACAAAATGTCAGCTCCACCCCAGCTAGAATTCAGATTATAAAAAAATTGGGATGAAGAAAGGTGCGTGTTATAATCAGAAAAATATTGTAAATATATCTATTTTATCTATTCTATTTTGACGGGCCATGCTGTAAATTTACTGTACTAGCATGATGAAATGTCGGGTTTCTTATGAGATGGTTGCATAAAATTTGGACAGCACAAGCATGGTCCAAGTGCCATGTGTTTTGTTTTTTTCGCACCCCTTGACTAGTATTGGCGATTACAATCCACTCGCAGCATGCTGCGATTTTTTACCAGTCCAATCGCAGTCCGATCCAAAATGATTAAAAAAATAGCAGATGAGCTCTGAATCATTGGTCCGAATGCAATTCAATTTTTTATCAGAGTGCCTATAGATTGTAAGCTTGCGAGCAGGGCTCTCTCTCCTCTTGGTATCTATTTTGAACTGTGTTTTTGTTATGATGTAATGTCTATTGTCTGTACAAATCCCCTCTATAATTTGTAAAGCGCTGGAATATGTTGGCGCTATATAAATAAAATTATTATTATTTATTATTATTTGTGCGATTTCATGAGTGAGTCCTTAGAAAGAGAGAGGTAAGGCTCTTGCTGTACTACAACATGTACGGTAATTTTGAAATGTATTATTTACCGGTTACCTTAAAAAGGTGCTGGTATACAGCCTAGAAGCAATACTTGAAATTTACTTGGCCATAAGATTTTCATCAGTGGTTTCTCATGATGCCAGGCAGCTCTCAGGAATTATGGTCTACTTTAGGGGAATATCTCTATGGAGCAGAAGCAGGGTTAGTACAGCATAAATAAAGTCTGGAGATGAAAAGGACAGAAAGAAGCATTTTGTATATTACTCATATCTGGAAACAGCAGTATCTGCACTGATAAAATGACTGTACACTGTGAAACTTACTGCAATACTATAGATAATGAGAACCAGTCCTGCTTAGATGAATCCTCCTGGATTTAAGGGTTGTGCTCTAAGTCCTGATCTACGTGTTAACATTCTTGTATATCTTACATAATAGAAAACATTGCATTTTTTTTATTATTTCTTCTTTAATACAGTTTTTATCACATACTCCATCAAAACACGTTTCTTTGACCAAATTAAACAAATAATTTGACTTTTTATGGCAAACATAACCCATTTTTTTTTTAAATAGTACCTACAATATTTCTAATACTGACGCAAAAGAAGAAGAAGAAGAAGAAGAATTATTCAAGCTACATCTACTAAAAAAAAAAAATTCTACAGGTGCCAAATCACAAAATTAGAATATCATCTAAAAGTTAATTTATTTCAGTTCTTCAATACAAAAAGTGAATCTCATATACAGTGGGGAAAAAAGTATTTAGTCAGCCACCAATTGTGCAAGTTCTCCCACTTAAAAAGATGAGAGAGGCCTGTAATTGACAGCATAGGTAGACCACAACTATGAGAGTCAAAATGAGAAAACAAATCCAGAAAATCACCTTGTCTGATTTGGCATGATTTTTTTTGCAAATTATGGTGGAAAATAAGTACTTGGTCATTAACAAAAGTTCATCTCAATATTTTGTTATATATCTTTTGTTGGCAATGACAAAGTTCAAACTTTTTCTGTAAGTCTTCACAAGGCTGGCACCCACTGTTGGTGGTGTAGAAAGCAGAGGGCGGTTATAAATGGTATATTCTCTCTCTGGATTGCTGTGACAAGTGGGGTACCGCAGGGGTCGGTGTTGGGACCTATTCTCTTCAACATATTTATTAACGATCTGGTAGAAGTTTTACACAGTAAAATTTCGATATTTGCAGATGATACAAAACTATGTAAAGCAGTCAATACAAGAGAAGATAGTATTCTGCTACAGATGGATCTGGATAAGTTGGAAACTTGGGCCGAGAGGTGGCAGATGTGGTTTAACAATGATAAATGTAAGGTTATACACATGGGAAGAAGGAATCAATATCACCATTACACACTGAACGGGAAACTACTGGGTAAATCTAACATGGAGAAGGACTTGGGGATCCTAGTTAATGATAAACTTACCTGGAGCAGCCAGTGTCAGGCAGTGGCTTCCAAGGCAACAGATTCATGGAGTGCATCTTTTTAAGTGGGAGAACTTGCACAATTGGTGGCTGATTAAATACTTTTTTCCCTAGTGTATTATATAGAGTCATTACAGAGTGATCTATTTCAAGTGTTTATTTCTGTTATTGTTGAAGATTATGGCTTACAGCCAATAAAAGCCCAAAAGTCATTATCTAGTAAATTAGAATAATTAACAAAAAACTTCAGCTGTTGTGGACTCTGTTTGCGGGCTCCCTCTGGTGGTTACTGCTGGTACTGGGTGACTTTGGTGGGTTGCGGCCTTTGGTTTCCATCTGTCCATCAGAGGCTGGGTGTTTCCTATTTTACCTGGCCTCTCTGTCATTTCCCTTGCCGGCTATCAATGTGTTCAGATGTGCTCTGTTTGGTTCCTGCCTACCTGCTCCCAGATCTTTCAGGATAAGCTAAGTGCTGATTTTCAGTTGTTTGGTTTTTTGTCCAGCTTGCTTAGAATGTCTCTTTGTTAGCTGGTTGCTCTAGTGGACTGAGGTTCTCCCCATGTGCCATGAGTTGGCACATGGGTTCTTGTAATCTCAGGATGGTTTTTTTGATTAGGGTTTTTTGCTGACCGCTCAGTCCCCTTTTGTGTCATTCTGCTTTCTAGTTTTCAGCGGGCCTCTATTTGCTAAAGCTATATACATCATCTCTATGTATGTGCCTTCCTCTCATTTCACCGTCAATACATGTGGGGGGCAACTATATCTTTGGGGTTAATTCCTCTGGAGGCAAGTGAGGTCTTTGTTTTCTCTGCAGTACTAGTTAGCTCTTAGGCTGGTGCGTGGCGTCTAGAACCAACGTAGGCACGCTCCCTGGCTATCTCTAGTTGCGTTTGTCAGGCGTAGGGCAGCGGTCAGCCCAGGTTCCATCACCCTAGAGCTCGTCCGATATTTATTATACTTGCTTATCCTGTGCTATCCCTAGCCATTGGGGATTCATGACAGTATAGCCGGCCCACAAAGTGTTAATTGTTTGGGCTGAAGCAGGAGAAAAAGAAGTGTTCAAGGAAAATTTTTTTTTTTTTTTTTTTTCCTTCAGAGTTTTGCTGCCTAGCCCTTAATTGCTGTCTAGCTGCTTCTTACCTCCTCTTAACCCTTGAATGGCTCTGATCTTAGCTGTTTATCATGGATGTCCAGAGTTTGGCTTCCAGCCTGAGTAATCTCGCGGCAAAGGTTCAAAACATACAGGATTTCGTTGTTCACACTCCCATGTCTGAACCTAGAATTCCTATTCCAGAGTTTTTTTCTGGAGATAGATCTACCTTCCTGAATTTCAGGAACAATTGTAAATTGTTTCTCTCTTTGAAATCTCGCTCCTCTGGAGACCCTGCTCAACAGGTCAAGATTGTTATATCGTTCCTACGGGGCGACCCTCAGAATTGGGCATTTGCATTGGCACCAGGGGATCCTGCATTGCTCAGTGTGGATGCGTTTTTTCTGGCATTGGGATTGCTCTATGAGGAACCTAACCTAGAGATTCAGGCTGAAAAGGCTTTATTGGCCCTCTCTCAGGGGCATGATGAAGCGGAAATATATTGTCAGAAATTTCGGAAATGGTCGGTGCTTACTCAGTGGAATGAGTGCGCCCTGGCTGCAAACTTCAGAAATGGTCTTTCTGAGGCCATTAAGGATATTATGGTGGGGTTCCCTGCGCCTACAGGTCTGAATGAGTCTATGGCTATGGCCATTCAGATTGATCGGCGTTTACGGGAGCGCAAACCCGTGCACCAGTTGGCGGTGTCTTCTGAACAGGCACCTGAGACTATGCAATGTGATAGAATTCAGTCCAGAAGTGAACGGCAAAATTATAGACGGAAAAATGGTTTGTGTTTTTATTGTGGTGATTCAGCTCATGTTATATCAGCATGCTCTAAACGCACAAAAAGGGTTGATAAATCTTTTGCCATTGATACTCTGCAGTCTAAGTTCATTTTGTCTGTGACTCTGATTTTTTCACTGTCTTCCATTTCCGTCGATGCCTATGTGGATTCAGGCGCTGCCCTGAGTCTTATGGATTGGTCATTTGCTAAACGCTGTGGTTTTAGTCTAGAGCCTCTGGAAGTTCATATTCCTCTGAAAGGAATTGATTCTACACCATTGGCTATGAATAAGCCGCAGTATTGGACACAAGTGACCATGCGCATGACTCCCGTTCATCAGGAGGTGATTCGCTTCCTTGTACTGTATAATTTACATGATGTACTAGTGCTTGGTCTGCCATGGTTACAAACTCATAATCCTGTCCTGGACTGGAAAACAATGTCTGTGCTAAGCTGGGGATGTCACGGGGTTCATGATGATGCACCTCCGTTTTCTATAGCTTCATCTACTCCTTCGGAGATCCCTGCGTTTTTGTCGGATTATAGGGATGTTTTTGAGGAGCCTAAGCTCAATTCGCTCCCTCCCCATAGAGAGTGTGACTGTGCTATAGAATTGATTCCTGGCAGTAAGTTCCCTAAGGGTCGTTTATTTAATCTGTCACTACCAGAGCATACTGCTATGCGGAATTATATTAAGGAGTCCTTGGAAAAGGGACATATTCGTCCATCTTCGTCCCCTCTGGGAGCAGGTTTTTTTTTTGTGGCAAAAAAAGATGGTTCCCTGAGGCCTTGTATAGATTATCGCCTTCTGAATAAGATTACAGTCAAATACCAGTATCCATTGCCATTATTTACTGATTTGTTTGCTCGCATTAAGGGGGCTAGGTGGTTCACTAAAATAGATCTTCGTGGTGCGTATAATCTGGTGCGGATAAAACAGGGTGATGAGTGGAAAACCGCATTTAATACGCCTGAGGGCCATTTTGAGTATTTGGTAATGCCTTTTGGACTCTCCAATGCTCCGTCAGTCTTTCAGTCCTTTATGCACAATATTTTCCGTGAATATCTGGATAAGTTTATGATTGTGTATTTGGATGATATTTTGGTGTTTTCTGATGACTGGGAGTCTCATGTTCTACAGGTCAGGAAGGTGTTTCAGGTTTTGCGGGCCAATTCTCTGTTTGTGAAGGGCTCAAAGTGTCTCTTCGGAGTCCAGAAGATTTCTTTTTTGGGGTACATTTTTTCTCCTTCTACTATTGAGATGGATCCCGTTAAGGTTCAGGCTATTTGTGACTGGACACAACCTACATCTGTTAAGAGCCTTCAGAAGTTCTTGGGGTTTGCTAATTTTTATCGTCGGTTCATTGCTAATTTTTCCAGTATTGTTAAACCTTTGACTGATTTGACTAAAAAGGGTGCTGATGTTGCTGATTGGTCTCCTGCGGCCGTGGAGGCCTTTCGGGAACTTAAGCGCCGGTTTTCTTCTGCTCCTGTGTTGTGTCAACCAGATGTTTCACTTCCTTTCCAGGTGGAGGTTGATGCTTCCGAGATTGGAGCGGGGGCGGTTTTGTCACAGAGAAGTTCTAATGGCTCGGTGATGAAGCCATGTGCATTCTTCTCTAGAAAATTCTCGCCCGCCGAGCGCAATTATGATGTGGGTAATCGGGAGCTTTTGGCCATGAAGTGGGCATTTGAGGAGTGGCGTCATTGGCTTGAGGGTGCTAAACATCGCGTGGTGGTCTTGACTGATCACAAGAATCTCATTTACCTTGAGTCTGCCAGGCGTTTGAATCCTAGACAGGCTCGTTGGTCGTTATTTTTTTCTCGTTTCAATTTCGTGGTTTCATACCTGCCTGGTTCAAAGAATGTGAAGGCAGATGCTCTTTCCAGGAGTTTTGTGCCTGACTCTCCTGGAGACACTGGGCCTGCTGGTATCCTTAGGGATGGGGTAATATTGTCCGCCGTATCCCCAGACTTGCGACGCGCATTGCAGGAGTTTCAGGTGGATAAACCGGATCGATGTCCACCAGAAAGACTGTTTGTTCCGGATGATTGGACCAGTAGAGTCATCTCCGAGGTCCATTCTTCTGTGTTGGATGGTCATCCTGGAATATTTGGTACAAGAGACTTGGTGGCCAGGTCTTTTTGGTGGCCTTCCTTGTCTAGGGATGTGCGTACCTTTGTGCAGTCTTGTGAAGTGTGTGCTCGAGCTAAGCCTTGCTGTTCACGGGCTAGTGGGTTGTTGTTATCCTTGCCCATCCCGAAGAGGCCTTGGACGCACATTTCCATGGATTTTATTTCTGATCTCCCGGTTTCACAGAAAATGTCCGTTATCTGGGTTGTGTGTGACCACTTTTCTAAGATGGTTCATTTGGTGCCCTTGCCTAAGTTGCCCTCCTCCTCTGAGTTGGTTCCTTTGTTTTTTCAGAACGTGGTTCGTTTGCATGGGATTCCGGAGAATATCGTTTCTGACAGGGGATCCCAGTTTGTGTCTAGATTTTGGCGGACGTTTTGTGCCAAGATGGGCATTGATTTGTCTTTCTCGTCTGCATTCCATCCTCAGACGAATGGCCAGACGGAGCGAACTAATCAGACCTTGGAAACTTATTTGAGGTGTTTTGTTTCTGCTGATCAGGATGACTGGGTTGCTTTTTTACCACTGGCCAAATTTGCTCTTAATAATCGGGCTAGTTCGGCCACGTTGGTCTCTCCTTTTTTTTGTAATTCGGGGTTTCATCCTCGTTTTTCCTCTGGTCAGGTGGAGTCTTCGGATTGTCCTGGAGTGGACGTGGTGGTGGACAGGCTACATCACATTTGGAATCAGGTGGTGGACAATTTGAAGTTATCTCAGGAGAAGACTCAGCAGTTTGCTAATCGCCGTCGCCGCATGGGTCCCCGACTTCTTGTTGGGGACTTGGTGTGGTTGTCTTCTCGTTTTGTCCCTACGAAGGTCTCTTCTCCTAAGTTCAAGCCTCGGTTCATCGGTCCTTATAGGATCTCGGAGATTCTTAACCCTGTATCTTTCCGTTTGGATCTCCCAGCATCGTTCGCTATTCATAATGTGTTCCATCGGTCGTTGTTGAGGAGGTATGAGGTGCCTGTTGTTCCTTCGGTCGAGCCTCCTGCTCCGGTGCTGGTGGAGGGAGAATTGGAGTATGTTGTTGAAAAGATCTTGGATTCTCGTGTTTCCAGACGCAAACTCCAGTATTTGGTTAAGTGGAAGGGTTATGGTCAGGAGGACAATTCCTGGGTGGGCGCCTCCGATGTTCATGCGACTGATTTGGTCCGCGCCTTCCATAGAGCTCACCCTGATCGCCCTGGGGGTTCTCATGAGGGTTCGGTGACCGCTCCTCAAGGGGGGGGTACTGTTGTGGATTCTGTTTGCGGGCTCCCTCTGGTGGTTACTGCTGGTACTGGGTGACTTTGGTGGGTTGCGGCCTTTGGTTTCCATCTGTCCATCAGAGGCTGGGTGTTTCCTATTTTACCTGGCCTCTCTGTCATTTCCCTTGCCGGCTATCAATGTGTTCAGATGTGCTCTGTTTGGTTCCTGCCTACCTGCTCCCAGATCTTTCAGGATAAGCTAAGTGCTGATTTTCAGTTGTTTGGTTTTTTGTCCAGCTTGCTTAGAATGTCTCTTTGTTAGCTGGTTGCTCTAGTGGACTGAGGTTCTCCCCATGTGCCATGAGTTGGCACATGGGTTCTTGTAATCTCAGGATGGTTTTTTTGATTAGGGTTTTTTGCTGACCGCTCAGTCCCCTTTTGTGTCATTCTGCTTTCTAGTTTTCAGCGGGCCTCTATTTGCTAAAGCTATATACATCATCTCTATGTATGTGCCTTCCTCTCATTTCACCGTCAATACATGTGGGGGGCAACTATATCTTTGGGGTTAATTCCTCTGGAGGCAAGTGAGGTCTTTGTTTTCTCTGCAGTACTAGTTAGCTCTTAGGCTGGTGCGTGGCGTCTAGAACCAACGTAGGCACGCTCCCTGGCTATCTCTAGTTGCGTTTGTCAGGCGTAGGGCAGCGGTCAGCCCAGGTTCCATCACCCTAGAGCTCGTCCGATATTTATTATACTTGCTTATCCTGTGCTATCCCTAGCCATTGGGGATTCATGACATTCAGCAAAGGCTTCCAAAGCATTTAAAAAGGCCCCACAGTCTGTTTCAGTAGGCTCCACAATCATGGGGAAGACTACTGACTTGACAAATGTCTAGAACGCAGTCATTGACACACTCCACAAGGAGGGTAAGCCTCAAAAGGTCATTGCTAAAGAATGTGGCAGTTCACAGAGTGCTGTATCCAAGCATATTAATGGACAGTTGAGTGGAATGAAAAAGTGTGGTAGAAAAAGGTGCACAAGCAAACGGGATGACCGCAGCCCTGAAAAGATTGTTAAGAAAAGGCCATTCAAAAAGTTGGGAGAGATTCACAACTAGTGGACTGCTGCTGTAGTCATTGCTTCAAGAGCTACCACACACAGACATATCCAGGACATGGGCTACAAGTGTCACATTCCTTGTGTCAAGCCATTCATGACAAATAGACATCGCCAGAAGTGTCTGGGCAAAGGAGAAAGAGAACTGGGGGGGGTGACAGGTTCCCTTTAATATCTGTAGTAGTGTGAGTGTGGACGGAGCAGGAGAAATTGCCAGATACACAGCAGGGGAGCAGCTGACGTTACTGAACCCCAATAACACGGCAGCAAGTGTTGACTGTGCAGACGGCACTTCTGAGCAGCAACTGGCAGTGTTGGAGCCCAGGGTCAATGCTAGAAACAGAGTGTAGGCTGAGGCCTAATTGGAGGCAGTTTAATATCTGTTGCAACGTGAGAGTGGACAGAGCAGGAGAAATTGCCAGATACACAGCAGGGGAGCAGCTGGCGTTACTGAAGCCCAATAACACACAAGCAAGTGTTGACTCTGCAGACGACACTTCTGAGCTGTGTTGGAGCCCAGGGTCAATGCTAGGAGTGGCAAATTGCTGCGAGATCCAGGCCTTGTTCATTTTCAGAAAAGTAAGCTGGTCAACGTTATCCGAGGATAGTCGCATGCGATGGACTGTTAGTACACCACCTGCGGCACTAAAGACGCGTTCCAATAATACACTAGCAGCAGGGCAAGCCAGCACCTCCAATGCATACTGGCTAAGCTCTGGCCATGTATCCAGCTTAAAGACCCAAAACTTGAAGGGGGAAAAGCCATCTGGGAGTACACTGAGAGGGCAAGACATGTAGTCTGTCACCGGCGGCCCCTGGACCTTACCGATGTAACCGGCAGCCTCCGTTCCTAAGAATGAGGAGTGAAGCACCTTCGATGACGTCGCGGCTTGTGATTGGTCATGTGACCGCTCATGTGATCGCTCACATGACCAATCACAAGCCGCGACGTCATCGCAGGTCCTAAACTCACTGCATTCTTAGGAACGGAGGCTGCCGGTTACATCGGTAAGGTCCAGGGGCCGCCGGAAGAGTGAGTATATCCATATTTTTTATTTTAATTCTTTATTTTTTACATGAATATGGATCCCAGGGCCTGAAGGAGAGTCTCCTCTCCTCCAGACCCTGGGAACCATACACTGGGAACTTCCGATTCCGATTTCCGATATCACAAAAATATCAGAACTCGGTATCGGAATTCCGATACAGCAAATATCGGCCGATACCCGATACTTGCGGTATCGGAATGCTCAACACTACTGACTACTAGAGCATTGTGTAACTCCCTACTCTGGACAGATGTCTTCCTCCTCCATTGACTCCTCCTCATCCTCCTCACAAAATGTCCCCTGCCTAGGCCTTTGTGAGGAACCACGTTGCGCAGACTGTCTAGAAGCAGATGGCATTTGTGACTCTTCATCCTCCACCTCTTCCACAACCTCCTCCCTTAGCGCTTGCAGTGTTTTTTCAAGCAGGCAGATAAGGGGGCTAGTCATGCTGACTAGTGCATCATCTGCCCTCGCCATCCGCATGGAATCCTCAAAGGCACGCAAAACCTGGCAGATGTCCTTCATAGTGGCCCACTCAGTGGTTGTGAAGTCTGAACGGTGCGCAGTGTGACTTTTTTGCACCTGATGCAGCTGGTACTCCATTACTGCTTGCTGCAGCTCACACAACCGCTCCAACATATGTAACATTGAATTCCACCTGGTGGGTAGGTCACATATGATGCAATGTTCCGGAAGGCGGAATCGGCGCTTCAGAGCTGCAATGCGCGATCTTGCCATGCTGGAGCGCCGCAAGTGAGCGCACTCTAGGCGGACCTTGTGCAGTATTGCATCAAGATCCGGATAGTCCCTCAAAAAACTCTGCATGACCAAGATGAGCATATGTGCCAGACATGAGATGTGAGTGAGGTTGCCTAGGCCCAGAGCTGCCACCAGTTTTCGGCCATTGTCACACACTACCATGCCTGGCTGGAGATTCACTGGCACAAACCACACGTCGCTCTCCTGCTTGATGGCATTCCAGAGCTCCTGCTCTGTGTGGCTACGATTCCCCAAATAAATTAATTTCAATACGGCCTGTTGACGTTTGGCCACGGCTGTGCTCATAACGGTCGTCACGGGTCCATGTGGAGGTAGACTGTGACGGCTACTGCAGCGCTGATTCAGAGGAACTGGAGTATGAGGAGGAGTCAATGTGCACAGACTGGATTCCTGCAATCCCTGGAGTTTGCAGAACACGTACAGTGCCACTCTCAAGATCTGTACCTGGCTCCGCAACATTTACCAGATGGGCAGTGAGGGAAAGGTATCATCCCTGTCCATGGTGACTGGGCCATGCATCGGTGGTCAGGTGGACCTTGCTACTGACAGTGTTTAGTAGCGCATGTTTAAGTTTCCATCCAAATGCTTTTGCAGGGCAGGGACGGCTTGCCTCCTGAAATAAAAGCGGCTGGGCATGTTGTATTGTGGGACTGCCAATGCCATGAAGTTATGGAAGGTGTCAGTCTCCACCAGCCTGAATGAGAGCATTTCAAGGGACAGGAGTTTTGCAATACCAACATTCAGAGCCTGTGCTCGGGGGTGGTTTGCCAAGAATGGCCGCCTTGTCTCCCATGCCTGTGCTACCGATGGCTGTAGACTGTGCTGGGAGTGTGAGGATGACAGGGAACGTGGTGCTGTGGGTGGAATTACACTGGGTCTCTGTTCTTCCATGGCAATCCTGTGAGGAAGCCGAACCAGCTGTGTGTGAGCTGGAGGAAGAGGCTACAACATGAGCTGAAGAGGTGGTAGGTGGCGCTGTAGGTTGGCCTAGGTCTTCAGTGTGTTTTTGTAACTCCACCACGTGCTTGGTCCGCACATTTTTGCACATATTTGTGGTATTGAGGTTGCTGACACTTTTCCCTCTTTTCACTTTCTGATGACACAGCTTGCATTTGACAAATCAAATGTCATCTGCAACTGTGTCAAAAAAGGACCAGGCACTGCAAGTCTTGGGAGTGCCCTTTTTGGGTTTGGGAAGAGGCATGCTCCTAATGGGTGCTGAAGTGGAGGCTACAGGCAACCCAGTCTGCCCCCTCCCTCTCCCTCCTTTTTGGGCCATTCAGGGAATCTCTTCCTCAGAGCTGCTCCCACCACCTTCCTGTACCTAACGCCATGGCGGGTCAAGAACCTCATCATCTACACTACTCTCTTCCAACAACTGCTTCTCCTGGGTAGTCTCGGCAGCACAGTATGCACAAGAAAGTGGCACCTGAGTCTCATCATCAGATGCATACTGAGGTGTGCTGACCGTAGGCACTGGCCCACCCGCCTCTTCAGATTCAGAGAGACAAAGCAGTTGTGCATCACTGCATACTGCCTCTTCTTCAATTTTTCGAATGCTGCTTGGCTTGCTCCCTCTTTCCAAGCCAAGAGATTCAGAGAACAGAAGTAGAGATGGCTCCTGTCCAGGGCTCTCTGACTGCCTGGGCAATTTGGCAGGTGGTGAAGAGACAGATGGGTGCTCCTCAATGCTCTGGACCTGAGAGGATGTGGCACTAATTGAAGTCGATGCGTTAACTGCCATCCATCTGACAACGGCTTCAATTTGTTCGTCCCGCAGCAGTGGGGTAGGGCGAGCTCCTACAAAGCTGCGCATAAATGACTGTTCCCTGGTAAAACTGGGGGATGCTGAGTCACTGTTGCCCACAGCAGGCACAGAATCCCCACATCCTCTCCCTGCAGAAACTCCACGCCCACGACCACGTGCCTTACTCCCTGCCTTCTTCATCTTGGTAGACTGATAAAAATAGGCAGAAAAGTACTAAGGGCTTAGTGTGCTTATTCCTGAACAGCTGCTAACAGGTATAAGAAACACTTATTTTATAAAGTGTGGACTAGACTTTAATATGAGCTAATGTGGCCTACACAACTGTAAAGTGAAGTGTTTGGTGAACTTTATATAGGGGTTTTTTTTGGACAAAAAAAATGGATGTGCCCAAAGATGTAAAACCGATAGTATCACAAACTTTTTGTCGCTATTACAATGCAGGAAGGTAGCCTACAATGCAATAGATGAGGCTCCAAAAAATAGGCTAATACTAGTCTGGCTGGGGCTGCAGGGCACAAGGCTGCAGAAAGGCTCCTCTATCTACTCCTATATAGTGCACGCAATCAAGCTGGATACGGATGGAAACACACCACTAATAGGAGAAATCAGGAAAAATGTGCTGCACTAATGAAAAAAAGGACAATGTAACAGTATGAGGCAGTGATGCACGCTGAGCGGACTACAACCAGATGTGGCTGCAGAACAGACTACTGCGTGAGCTGCACTCACGCACAGTGACCTCGCAGACCGCCGTGAACAGCGCTGCAATGCTGCAGAAAAGCTCCTCTATCTACTCCTATATAGTGCACGCAATCTAGCTGGATACGGATGGAAAGACATCACTAATAGGAGAAATCAGGAAAAATGGGCTGCACTAATGAAAAAAAGGACAATGTATGAGGCAGTGATGCATGCTGAGCGGACTATAACCAGATTTGGCTGCAGAACACACTGCAGCGAGAGCTGCACTCACACACACAGACCTTGCAGACAGCCGTGAACAGCGCTTCAAGGCTGCAGAAAAGCTCCTCCATCTACTCCTATATAGTGCTTGCATGCTATCTAGCTGGATACAGATGGAAACACACTAATGGGAGAAATAAGCAAAAATGTGCAGCAGCACAAATGCAAAAAAGGACAATGTAACAGTATGAGGCAGTGACGCACGCTGAGGGAACTACAACCAGATGTGGCTGCAGAACACACTGCAGCGTGAGCTGCACTCACACACAGAGACCTTGCAGACAGCCATGAACAGCGCTGCTAGGCAAAAAAAAGCTTCTCACGCAGCGGTTGCTACAGTAGCCTGGGTAAAGCACAATGAGGCAAATCGCTATCTCTAAACTGTCCCTCAGTCAGAACAGCACGCGTCCTGTCCCTAACTGAATTCACAGCAGAGTAAACCCAAAATGGCGGCGGCGGCTTTTATAGTGCATCATGACATCATTTCAGCAGCCAATCACAGCCATGCCAGTAGTTACTTGCCTAACATGCATAACAGGATGTGCCCACACTTCTAATCATTCCTCATTGGCTGAATTAAATCAAACTGGCTCATAGCATTATGGGAACTTCCGATTCCGGTATTCGATATTGCAAAAGTATCAGAACTCAGTATTGGAATTCTGATACCGCGAATATCGGCCGATACCCTATATTTGCAGTATCTGAATGCTCAACACTAGTCGTGACTAAAGCTGCTCCAAGCACACCCCTATAACTGAAAGCAGACAGCTCCCAGGAGGAAATAAGTTCATTTTGACCTGGTAGCCACACTTTACGTAGAGCGGGTGGGCAGCATTTTAACACCATTTACCTGCAGACTTACCCTATATCTGCAGGTAATAGCATTTTCCGAGGTGACAGGTTTGGAAAGTGGGAGTGTGAAGTACATTCCATCTAATGAATATACTCTTCAACAATAAAATTACAACACCAAAAGGAAAAGTAATGGAATTATGAATTTCACAGGATTGATAGACATGTTAATGATATGTAAATCATGAAATAATGGAAACCAAAGGTTCAAAACATCTCATTTTATTCAGTATCAAGTATCAGCATCAGACACAGAAATAAGTGGATGTATATGCCTTGGCTGCAAACATTGAGAATATTAATGTTCTTCAACAGAACAATGCCAGGCAGATAGTTGGCATCCCAGATGCCAAGACTTGCAAGTGGCTATATTTCTGTGCACCACGCTCATACTTGATATTGAAAAAAGTGAGAGCTTTTGAAAATGTTGCTTCCATTTTTCATCATATGCATGACATTAACATGTCTATTCAACCTTCCACTTCCACACACAAGTATAAATATATGTAGATAGTAATCTAATTTCCTGGCATACTGTAACTGTTACTGTTTTGAGCTTTAAACTGTCCATACATAATGCCTAGCAGACCTGGATGTCTGGTTTGCAGAGTATGCTCTGGTTTCCTCTTAGTTAAACCTGTACATTTCTTTTCAGGTACAGAAAGCAGATTCTCTGTTTAGCAGTGTTTCTTGACCTAGCAGTGAACACAGACAATTTTTGATCCATTCCTCACAAAATATTTCTTCAGATGTTGCAGACTACAAACACTTCAGTGGGTTCACAGTAACCTTATCTTTCATTGATTGAAACTTGATGAACTGCAAGCCTGCAGGCATTATATCCAAATCCATTTTGGTGAGAAACCTCAGATCATGACAGTGTAGAGAAAGGGCTTAGAATTTGCTTTCACTAGGTTTTTGTACAGGCTCCATTTTACTTTTATTTTTGTTCCTATAAATTTACTTTTAAATTATTTGTGGGCCTGTGTGTTTGAATAGCAGCTGCCATTCAGCAGGTCCTCACTCACTCGCGCATCAACTCGTATGCACAGAGTCTGAAGGGACATTAGAGGTTCAGCACATTTTTGGGGAGTTAATGCGTAAATAACACTTTAATCCTTCTTGCTGATACAGGCAATGTACAACATAGTATTATTATTATTATTATTATTCATTATTATAGCGCCATTTATTCCATGGCGCTTTACATGTGAGGAGGGGTATACATAATAAAAACAAGTACAATAATCTTGAACAATACAAGTCACAACTGGTACCGGAGGAGAGAGGACCCTGCCCGCGAGGGCTCACAATTTACATAGTATAAATGCAAATACAAGACATGCACTTATTTATAGATGATCGTAGGCCCATAATGGGAATAATATCGTGAAGTGTAATGTACTTAAACCTATCAGGATTGTGCTGAGTAACCTACAGACAGTGTCAGGTTGGCGGCGCCTGCACTGTGGCATGATCACATCTATAATGTCCATATAATTATTTTATTTGGTGATATACATGTATTCAGAAAAAAAACTCTCAAAATGGCATCAGTCACGCCAGCGCAGTACAATATATCAGAGATCCGATAGATGCTACTGTGCAGGCGCTGGCGGTGCCATTTTGCTAGAGGAAAATAAATTGTCTCCACCATCCGATAGATGCTACTGTGCGAAGGCGAGGACGGCACCATGTTGAGAGAGAATTTTTTTTCTGAATAAATTTATATCACCAAATAAAATAAGTAAATGGATAATATACATGCGATCATGCTGTAGCGCAGATGCCGGCATCTGTCTGTGTGAATTTTTTTTTTCAAAACATATTATATTCAGTGTGTAAAATAGGGAGCAGCTCACTGAGGGATCAGTAACCTGTCATAAGCCATACAGATGAATATGTAACCAGAGCCCGCACACAGGCCGCCCCAGAGCACGAGCATATCACTAACTGAAAACTACAAACAAAAATTAAGCAACAACCACAAGACGGATTTCAGCAACCAATGTATCAGTTTAATCAGTATAGTGGCGCCTGTCTGTAGGTAACTGTGCACAATCCTGCTGACAGGGTCTCTTTAAGCATGTTTAATTGACCACTTCCTGGAATATTGTCTGCAAAGCTGAAAAAAAAATCACACACATACAGATATACAGTGCTTTGTAAAAGTATTCATACCCCGTGAACTTTTCCACATTTTTTCTCATAAAATCCACAAACTTAAATTTTTTTGATTGGGATTTTATGTGATATTCCAACACAACCCAGAAGACCAGGAGGAAAGACACGCAAACACACGGGAAAACATACAAACTCCTTGCAGAGTCATTGTTGGACCCGTAGAAGCGCTGTTCTTAGTCTACGTTCACATTTGCGGTCTGCGCCGCAGCGTCGGGCGCCGCAGCGTCGCCGCATGCGTCATGCTCCCCTATATTTAACATGGGGGCGCATGGACATGCGTCGCACTTGCGTTTTGCGCCGCATGCGTCCCTGCGGCGCACGCGTCCGGGCGCAGAGGACGCAGCAAGTTGCATTTTTGCTGCGTCCAAAATCAATAAAAAAAAGGACGCATGCGGCGCAAAACGCAGTGTTGTGCATGCGTTTTGCTGCGTTTTTGTTTGCGTTGTGCGTTGCGGCGCCGACGCTGCGGCGCACAACGCAAATGTGAACGTAGCCTTAGCGCGAAACGGCCGTCTTCTATCACTGCACACTCCTGCCACCACTCCTCTCCCTTGAGCCGTGAAGATGTTTTTCTATGTTTGAATAAAGGTACATCCAACTCCAGGATCGGTGAGTGCTGCCGCATTTGTTCTGTGAACTTTATATAGACTCATTGCAAGGTTGCAGTGCTAACCACTGAGCCACCATGCTGTCTGTGGAAAGCATTTTTATGCGTAAAGGAAATAATACATGGTTTCTTAATTATTTACAAAATCTAAATCTGAAAATTGTGACTTGCATTTGTATTTAGCCGTCTTGAGTCAATACTTTGTAGGACCATCTTTCTCTGCAATTACTACTGCAAGTCTTTTGGGGTATGTCTCTACCAGCTTTGCACATCTAGAGGCTGAATTTTTTTCCCATTCTTCTTTACAAACTAGCTCTAGCTCAGTGAGATTGGATAGAGGTGTCTGTGAACAGCAATTTTTAAGTCTTTCCACAGAGTCTCATCTCACACAAGACACAGGTGACAATGCATTACACTACTAAACATCAGATATGAAGTGAAAACTTGGTCAAAGTTCATGGGAATTTCTGCTGAATATACATTGAAAGGTGTCAGTTGACAAACTCACAAGACGGTAGTGCTAGGCTTTTTCCAGTCAGCCAAACATCCATATTTACGGATATGTAACTATTATTAGTAGTCTGTTATTGGTAAAAAATGTATATTAAAAAACTCAAATTTTGTCATTTCTGGGAGAAGAAAATTGAATGCGACTTAATTCATGAATCATTTAGTGCCTGAACCAGCAGAATCTGACACTGTAGGCATAGCACAGAATAAATCCCCGAAGTACAATTTCCACGCTGTTTGATTTCCGTCTAAACATCAATAGACATACTATATCATCTTAGAAAAATAATTAAGAGCGCTTGCTGCAAGACAGGTCGTAATAGACTGCTGCTGAATGGAAAGATCATTTTAAATTATAGGATAGAATTGCCTGAGGGATAACAGCAGATGAGTAGTTAAAGAAATGTGAAAAAGGAAAGTAACATGTAATAGCCTGGTACAGTGGTGTTGGCTGGTAAATGAACCCAGGACGGTTTCAAATGAATGGAAACAACGTATTATGGTGGTGACTACTGGGATTTGTCAGTCATGTGACCTGCTAATTGATTTTGCTGGTAATACTGATCCTCGGTTACCTGTACTAATCACTCTAAGCTTCATAAACACTCATTGAGGGGAAGTTATAATTTGCCCTATGTCCGTTTTCCAGATGAGACAAACCATAATTACACCATAATTTGCTCCTTTTTATCCTTTTTCCGATGCTCATGGTACTTTTCAAAAAGTGGGCTTTGTGGAAGAGGGGGCCAGAGCACACCCCAACAATTAACTGCAGAAAGTGATACAAAATTATAGTGCACATTTAGATTTCCTGGTGCTTGCACAGCAAATTACTCATAGATATACTTCTCTTAATAAATTAAGCACATCATACTCCATCATGCTTTCATTAAGACTGGCGCAAACAACACTGGTCCGAATAAAATCCGCTCACTGAGGGAGATTTATCTATCTAATGCGCTAGAATTCTGATGTACTTTGGGCCAAAAAAAGGATTTCATAGCTTGCACCACATTGATTATGTGTTTGTTAGGAATATCAGAGTCCACAGGCTCAAAAAGGCTGCCTTAGACACAATTGGCACATGCCACTCCGTCTGGTATATTCCAGAGACACATCAACCTGCACCCCCTGTATGGGGATCTGGTCTTATGAAATGGAATATTGAGTTATGTCTAATTATCTAAACATTCATAGAATATTGAAATTTGAAAGGCATGGAATTGGATCTCTTAAAGAGTAACTAAACCTTTTTTTTTATCAATTTGGCCAACATGAAAAGTTGTGAAACATTGAAAATCACTTTATTAGGAGACTTGTTTTCATTTCTGCAAAAAAAATGCACTTAAGTGGCTTCCAAATCCATGCTTTTCCACTGTCTATTTGCCTGCTTCCAATGCATTGATATCAGAACATACTCATTTGGAGTACAAGTGATTGCAGTGAAAGGCTCACCAGTATGCTCTTCTGTCTGTTCTGTTTATCAGAATAATCTCCTGCAGCAGCTGATCTCCATAGTTTGTGAGTGCTGAGCTGACAATTATCACTATCAATGAAGATAAGAACCGAAAGACTGGGGGAAAAGCCGAGGTTTGGAAACTACTTACATGCAATGTATTTAAAGTAATGAAGAAAATTCCCTAATAAAAATTATTTGCAAAGTTTCAGAACTTTACATGCTGGACTAAACTATATATAAAAGTCACTGGCGAAGTACTAGAGGGGAGATATGTAGCACTGAGGTTGATAGCTTCAGTAAACCTAGGAAAAATCATACAGCACACTAACTGATGAGAGGGGTTAATCAGCCATGTTTAGTGCTATGATGCTTGAACATCTATAGAGAGGGAGGAGTCCAGAGAATAAATACCCAGCTTTCTAGAGCATTTGAGTGTGGGTGGGTCTGGAGGAGCAAGGTGCTTTTGTGTTAAAGAAAGCTGAACTTATGGAGATTGCAGATCCGGATAGTATGTCCTGTGCTAAAATTACATGGAATCTGAAATCTAAGCCAGGTGGGCTAGAAAGCACTATTGTATGACTTGTTACTTTATCTTTTACCTTCTGCTGGATAAAGACTGTATTTACATTTTCTAGTGACGTAGTTTAAGAGGATTGCAATAAACTAGGCTGACTTTAAATTGAAACAGTTCCTGTGTCTACCTCTTTAAGAAGCTGAGTGAGTTAACCGACCACAGTGGGTTAAGAATGCAGTCAAGGTGACCAAAAAACAAGTGTGACAGCTGGGGACAAACTGTATGTCTTGGGTGAAGGCCGCTATAAGAAAGGAACAACGGTCATACAAAATGGAGGAGCTGATCAAGCATCTTGTCCAAAGACAGCACCAACAGCACCTGCAACAACTGCAGCAGCACAGGGAGCATCAGCAGCACTAGCAACAGCTCTTACAATAGCAGCAGCAGATTGATTTACTCAAAGAGGCGGTGAGTGCATGGCAGCATTTCTGACTTCAAGGTCAGCTGATTATTTCTCTGTCCGGAAGGCAGTGAAAAGAGCCTTGCAGTAAATGACCCCAGGTGATGACATAGAGGCCTTTTCAACCGTTTTTGAAGGGGTTGCCAATGTGGAGAAACTTCTACCAGAGCAGTGGACGGAAGTCCTAGCGCCACACTTAACGGGGTATCCACAAAAGCCCTATTATGATTTGGCCTTACAGGATGCCAAATGATATGGAAAATTGAAAATAGAAATTTTGGTGTTCTTGGGGTTGACAATGTCTGTCAGGGCACAATGGGTCCACCACTGCGTATATCACCATGACAAACCTCCTCACTCCCAAATGTTTTATCTGCTGCACCTCGTCCAAAAGTGGTGGCAGCTGGGGTCCTCCACCCTAGCGCAGATGGTAGAGTGAGTTGCAATGGACCAGTTTTGGCACTCCCTTCCAAGCCCGATGTAGACTTGGGTTGCCCAAGGTGATCCTTGGATGGCAATGACTTGGGCGGACTGGTCAAAAGGTATCAAGGGGTTGACAGTTCCTTGGGGGGCAACCCACTCCATATGGGGGGAAGATTAAAAAGGGAGGTTGGGCATTTAAAGTCCAAGAGGGCGGCAGAGGTCATGCTGACAGCCTCATTGGGGGAAATAATTTGTTGGAGATATCACGGCCCAGGTCATATAGCTGCCTATTGTCCCCTGACCATCGGGCAAATGGGACGCCAATGTTCATTTTACTCATATCCAGTTTGCAGTGTGAACTGTTCACCCAGCGAGAGACCCCAAGCTTGTCCTGTATAAGTGTATGGTCTGCAAGTGTCTGGACTACTAGACTCGGGGAGTTTTGTTACCCTCATGTGGGGCAAACTCCCTCTCCAAATGATCCCTGGGAAGAAGGTGGGCATCTGCTGCATTCACAGGGATGTTAAATACTATCCAGTGGCCAGAGTACTTATTGAGACAGCCCATGGTACTGAGTCCCATGAGGTTGGCGTGGTCCAGGGTATATTGCACTCAATTATCATAAGCCGGGACTTTTCATTGATTTGGAACTTGTGTGGGGGGGTGATTTGAATGCTCAGGCAAGAAACAGATTGGCCCTAAAAAGGTTTCACCAATTCCGGAGACTGACGGGTTTCTCTTTTGTGTAAAGTGAGAAGAGGAGAAAGTAATATCCCCTGAGGCAGACATTCCTGAGATAGTGGTGACCAGAGAAAATGTTGGGTTCACCCAACATAGGGACCTATCTCTAAAAGAAGCGTTCAATAAAGTAACCATTATAAACAGCATAACACAGGAGTTGGGGGTGGACACCAGCTTTCCCTATTTCATGTTGAGCCGGGACTTATTGTACCGGGTTACTAAGGTGAGGGAGGAGATAGTGAAGCCAGGATCCTATAGACCAAGAGTGTTGGGCAGGGCGCATTCACATGTCTGTCCGCTATGTCATCCTTCTTCTCCGCTAGATTTCTAAAACTTAATATGGACAAAACAGAATTCATCATCTTTCCCCCATCTCACTTGACTCCCCCAATTGACCTATCCATTACAGTAAACGGCTGCCCACTCTCCCCTGTCCCACAAGCTCGCTGCCTTGGGGTAATCCTTGTCACTGATCTCTCTTTCAAACCACATATACAAGACCTTTTCACTTCCTGCCGACTTCAACTCAAAAATATTTCACGGATCCGTACATTCCTAAACCAAGATTCTGAAAAAACTCTAGTCCATGCCCTCATCATCTCCTGCCTTGACTACTGCAACCTCCTGCTCTGTGGCCTCCCCTTGAACACTCTCGCATCCCTCCAATCTATTCTAAACTCTACGGCTCTGCCCTGTCCTTCAAACTGCACATCTAAACTCTTGCCACTTCCTGTTGCCTCGAACTCAAAAATATTGCCAAAATCCGTCCCTTCCTCAGCCCACAATCAAATAAAACACTTGTGCATGCCGTCATCATCTCCCGCCTCGATTACTGCAACACCCTCCTCTGTGGCCTCCCCACTAACTCTCTTGCACCACTCCAGTCTATCCTCAACTCTGCTGCCCAGCTAATCCACCTCTCTCCTCGTTACTCCCCTGTTGCTCCCCTCTGCAAATCCCTCCACTGGCTCCCAATTCCCCAACGAATCCAGTTCAAACTACTAACACTGATCTATAAAGCCATTCACAACCTGTCCCCTCCCTATATCTCTGAACTAATCTCCCACTATCTTCCCTCACAAAATCTTCGATCCTTCCAAGACCTCCTACTCTCCTCCACACTTATTCGTTCCTCACACAAACGCCTCCAAGATTTCTACCGAATATCCTCCATCCTCTGGAATTCCACACCTCAACACCTCCGATTATCCACCACCCTCGGATCCTTCAGACGGAACCTGAAAACACATCTCTTCAGGAAAGCCTACAGCCTGCAATAACCATTCTGCCGCCTCACCAACCACCTGAGCTGCCGCATCACCAAGCACCCGAGTTGCTGCATCACCACTGCCAGAGCTGCCGCGTCACTACCGCCAGAGCTGCTGCGTCACCACTGCCAGAGCTGCCAAGTCACCACCACCAGAGCTGCCGTGTCACCACCACCAGAACTGCCACCTCACCACCAGAGCTGCCGCCTCACCGCCACCAGGGCTGCCGCACCCCCAACCTTCTGTCTCTTCCCCATTATCCCATAGAATGTAAGTCCGCAAGGACAGGGTCCTCTCCCCTCTGTACAAGTCTGTCATTGTAAATTTGTTCACTGTAAACGATATCTATAACCCTGTACGTAACCCCTTTTCTCATGTACAGCACCATGGAATTAATGGTGCTATATAAATAAATAATACTAACTATAATAATAATAAATCATAAGTGCTGGCCTTACACAGTTTAACAACAGTTTGCCTGTCTATCATATTCTATACTGTGGCGTTGCTGCTGCCACTGTTACACATAATAGACAGGCACTCATCACCTTCTTGTCTATTGTGTTCTAGATTTATTCTGTAATCCTGCTGGGAACTCTACCATGCACAGGGTGAATGTAAAAAAAACTTGAAACTGCTACGAAAAAAAGGAATAGTTTTGGATGGCTTTTTCAAAAGGAATTTTTCAAATAACAAACCTGTTGCTGATCACAAAAAAGAAGTATTTTTCAGAAAAGCTGAATCGACTCGTATAGTAAGTGTAACCCTCAAGACACCAGTTACAGGACTTGGCATTATTGTGTTACCTCTCTAACTGAACTTTGACTGTAGTGATATGTATAACCCTCTTCCTAATACAGGACACATGACCATTCATATTAATACAGAATTGCATAAACGTGCTGTCTTGTTGCTTACCGGTGTTGCATGTGTGTGTATATATTCATCTCTTGCATGATCAGTCAGTCTTTGATTTAATAGTGTTTTTAACAGTGATTTTTGTGCATTGCACTTTATGGCGCATTAGTATAGCTAATTTCCTATTTCTCAATTTGACAGTCCATGCATATAACCTGCCAATCTACCAGCTGCTATGTAGTCATCAGGCATGAGCGTCAGTGTGTTTGCATTCATCAGTTTTCGGAAAGCTGTTTGCTTCTTCATTTTCCAAACAAAATCCTATTGCAACTTCCCAAAAATGGATACTTTACATTCCTCGTAGTGTCATGCAAGTCTTTTTGAAGGAACTGGAGGTGTTGTAGAGCTATTGAGTTTCAGCTAATTGATTTGCCGCTAATCAAATATTGTTGAAAAATTCAGCTAAGATGGCTAAGTTGAATTTTGCAATATTTCCTCATTTATATGATGGAACGTGATGTATCCATGATCATATTATAACATATTCAGAAAGCACAGATAAAATCTAAGCAGAAGAGGACTACATGTGGCTAATATTGGTTGTTTTTACTAATTGAAAGATGAGTCTGGATTGTGAGAGTTGGTTTGTTTAATCACGTTTTTATACTTCATACTTGTCCTAAATTTAGAATACTGAATACGGCTCAGTATGTAAAGCCGTTAATATCAAAATACAGTAATTAAAGAAAATATTATTTTTGATGTGGTAAGCTGGAATGTAACACCGCCTTGTTTCATGATACAGATACAATGCTTAGGATGTGAAGCACAAGTGCTGTGATGAGGTACAGATAAAGCATGCCCTCCTTTTCCCTTCTTTTGATGCTAGACAAGGCATATCTGATTGGAAGCTTTATGGCGCTTGTTTTAAAGCCAGTAAGCTAGGGTTAGATTAAATCACAGTCACACTGGGGTCATGGAGGGGTTACACTTCATAAATGGAAGAAATAGAATCTATCCTTTCTCTGTTACTTATTGAAAAGCCAAACTTCATTTATTACTTTTAGTATTTGCTTTGCCTTGTAAATATAAATATGTTAAGTTTACTCATATATTGATTGAATTAATCTTCTAACTTTAAGATGCTCTGCAAATTGTTCCCAGTGCATTCAGCTAGCTATAACTAATTATAGTCTAGCATAATTATAACAAGTGTATTTTTGTCTTCATGCTTCAGGTTTTGCAGACAATGGCTGAGCATGAAGACAATAGACATGTATTTAAGGCAAGATTAGTCAAAATAAAACTGAAAACTAGTACGGTATACACTCACTGGCCACTTTATTAGGTACACCTGTCCAACTTCTTGTTAACACTTAATTTCTAATCAGCCAATCACATGGCGGCAACTCAGTGCATTTAGGCATGTAGACATGGTCAAGACAATCTCCTGCAGTTCAAACCGAGCATCAGTATGGGGAAGAAAGGTGATTTGAGTGCCTTTGAACGTGGCATGGTTGTTGGTGCCAGAAGGGCTGGTCTGAGTATTTCAGAAACTGCTGATCTACTGGGATTTTCACGCACAACCATCTCTAGGGTTTACAGAGAATGGTCCGAAAAAGAAAAAAAATCCAGTGAGCGGCAGTTCTGTGGGCGGAAATGCCTTGTTGATGCCAGAGGTCAGAGGAGAATGGGCAGACTGGTTCGAGCTGATAGAAAGGCAACAGTGACTCAAATCGCCACCCGTTACAACCAAGGTAGGCCTAAGAGCATCTCTGAATGCACAGTGCGTCGAACTTTGAGGCAGATGGGCTACAGCAGCAGAAGACCACACCGGGTACCACTCCTTTCAGCTAAGAACAGGAAACTGAGGCTACAATTTGTACAAGCTCATCGAAATTGGACAGTAGAAGATTGGAAAAACGTTGCTTGGTCTGATGAGTCTCGATTTCTGCTGCGACATTCGGATGGTAGGGTCAGAATTTGGCGTAAACAACATGAAAGCATGGATCCATCCTGCCTTGAATGGAGCATCTTTGGGATGTGCAGCCGACAAATCTGCGGCAACTGTGTGATGCCATCATGTCAATATGGACCAAAATCTCTGAGGAATGCTTCCAGCACCTTGTTGAATCTATGCCACGAAGAATTGAGGCAGTTCTGAAGGCACTGTTGCTAATGACCTCAGGTTAGCATCCTCAATAATCAGAACCTCCCACTCCCGTCTCCAAGACTTTACACGTGCGGCGCCGATTCTTTGGAATGCACTACCTAGGTTAATACAATTAATCCCCAATCCCCACAGTTTTAAGCGTGCCCTAAAAACTCATTTGTTCAGATTGGCCTACCGCCTCAACGCATTAACCTAATTATCCCTGTGTGGCCTATTAATAAAAAAACAACAACATAATCACGTTCCTCCATCATGTTCTCATACACTTTATGCAGTTAATAGCCTCTGTGTCTGTACTGTTACATACTTAGGTAGTTAACTGGTTCATGCAGCTTTACATGAACACCCGAGCCTTACACTATGGCTGGTCCAAATAACTAAAGCAATTGTTACCATCCACCTCTCGTGTCTCCCCTTTTCCTCATAGATTGTAAGCTTGCGAGCAGCAGGGCCCTCATTCCTCCTGGTATCTGTTTTGAACTGTGATTTCTGTTATGCTGTAATGTCTGTTGTCTGTATAAGTCCCCTCTATAAGTTGTAAAGCGCTGCGGAATATGTTGGCGCTATATAAATAAAATTATTATTATTATTATTATTATAAGGGGGTCCAACCCGTTACTAGCATGGTGTACCTAATAAAGTGGCCGGTGAGTGTATATTTTAGTTCCAGTTGCTAATATAGCCAGGCAGATCACCAATATCCATTTCTGTCATTACTGTGGCTCACAATTTAATTTCTGTTTTGTAGTGTGGGAGAAAGCCAGTGTATCCATAGAAGAAACACACAAATTAAAGGAAAACATAAAACCACATATCTATAAAAAAACAAACAAAAAAAAACTATGTAATTAGTGCCAAATCATTATTGTACTTTCTTCAACAATAACCATTCCATATTTAACAAGTGTCGGAAATTACCGTAATGATAAATTTCATGCCAATTGTGCCTCCTCAGCTGTTACTTTTATGTATAAATGCATTCGTACATCAGTCGTATTTCACAACCACATCCACTGTTCTCATCATTTTTAAGTTTTGGCACAGGTACTAAAATGATATAATAAATAAACATTGATAAATTTGGCTTAGGTATTTTACGTCAATGAAATGTTGAAATTTGCCCCAAAAATTGGGGCAAGTGCATTAGTGAATTTCACGACCCACAAACTTTTTTCAGTTAATGCCCTTGGTCAAAACTGGATCAAGGACCCAAATGTTGCAAGACAACAGTGCTAACCCCTGAGCTAATTGGAAGAACTGTTCAGATAGTTGGTAGGAAATTGGAATTAGGCTAGGGTCAGAAGGCAGTAGATTCTCTCTTCTGAGAGAATTGCGTCTATTATGCTAATGGCACTCTGATCAAACTCTGATCAGAGTGTCAGCGTAGTGTGATCTGATTCTCTCAGATGGGAAAATCACAGCACATTGTGAGAAGAAGATGGAGAACACAATTTCTCCATCTCCATTCTGTGAGTCAGCAAAAAATCGGACTGCATCAAGATCTTATCCAAGTGCAGTCCGCTGTTTTCCATGTGCTCACAGACTTGAATGGGTGAGTGACATCCGATTTTGGAGTGAAATCATAGCATGGTGTGATTTTTTTTAACTCACAGGTTATTTTTGATATATACGCTGGTGTGAGCGAACTGTAACTCTAAGGGTGGCATTGATTTTAGGGTTTAACAACACAATAACACTTATGCAATTATTTAGGAAAACGAATACACTGCATTTCTTGCATGCAATGTTTTTTTCTGTGAAGTATGCTTTAAAGGTTTGAAAGGGTTTCAATATATTGCCTTTTTTTATTCAGTCTACCTCTGGTTCATGGAGTTTAATGGTAATTGTAGTCTTCAACAGGAATATTAGACTTCATTTTCATGTACATGCAGGTTGTGAGGTCAGAGTTCAGAGGTTAACACTAAAAGTTCACTGTCAGAGAAGGTTAACATGAACACAGGCCTAAAAGAAAGCTTAAAAAAAGGTTCCAAGAAGACGAGACAGTTATTTTGCTACGTGCATGCCTTTATGTGGCTTTGCTGTGCAGCCTCTTTTATCATATTTAACTCACAGTCAACATTTTTTAAGGTTTACCAAAGTTATAGAAACTCCTGTCCACAATTCCTCTAGAATCAGGTTGGTGATCACTTTCGACATGAAACTCTAAAGCTTTTCATTACCCAACAGGATTATATTTCCTTTATGCAAATGATGTTTGAAGCCGAGAAGCTACATTTGCTAGAAAGAATAACTACCATTTTATCTACTGCCTCCATTGCCAAGACTAGAAGAAAAAGGAAAGCCTAAAAACAACAGTGACCTGTAATTTGCTACCATAGCCCTTGCTGCAATGAGAAAGATAAAGATCAAGGACAGCAGTTAAAAGGCTTTTTCAGCTGTTCCCAGCTTCAGGCTGCACAATTTTCACAATAAAGCCATCAATAAGTTTGCGCTTTTGTTTTCATGTAATTATTTCAGCATGTGCGCCCATGTGTGCTATAGATTAGCAAAGCTTCTTAACGTGCCCTATAAAATGGACTACCTGATAATTTGATGGCACTGACAAGCAATAAATGAACATTTTGCAACATTAAGAGATTAATAAGCCATGGAAATACTGAAAAATATCGTTACCTTTCTATCCCTCTGGTAATTCCAAATGAAGCCAGACAAAATGAACTCGAGAGTAAATGTTTTCTCTGAAGATCTTGTTCATTCAGTCATAATAAGATGAAACTCTGAAGCTTGTATCAGAGGATTTTATTAGATAGAGATCAGTCTATTTTCCAATTGAAATGAAAAGGGTCCATCTGCAAGACGAGTGTATGGGCCCCTCTTTGTGTCTGTGGCAGAGCCAACTTTCTGATTTCAAGGATATGTCGCCCCTGACCATATAGTTATCATGTGCATGTTTCCAAGTGATTGTAACTACCTCTCACCATCTTACCTCTGCGCCACATTACTATGGAAAGTCCTTAGATCTATATCATCAGGGGCTGGCTGGCACTTTTCAGCCTGGGGGGCAATCACAAGGCAGTGGCCCTGTAGTTGCGGTGGCCCTCCTTTTCCCTGCTTATCTCTGGACACTGCATTAAAGTAGCAGAGATAACAGGCTTTAAAAACAGGCTGGTACATAGATATGGGAACAGAATGGAGCTTATTGCAAAGATATGGGAGCAAACCAAGCTTACTCCAGATATATGGGAGCAGAACCGAGCTTACTCTGGAGATACCGCCACACAATGGCAAGACCACATATTACCACCATATAGTGACTGAATAATACCACATACAAGAAACAAATACCATCACACCATGACCAGACCACTTATTACCACCAGTTAGTGACTGAATACTAAAATACTGATCATTGGGTAAAAAAAACACATAATACTAAGTGTCATTGTATACAGGAACTCTGTATTTACTGTCAGTGTACAGGTAATACAGTGATCACAGGTGACATTAAACACAGGAGCTCTGTATATAGTGTCAGTGTACAGGTAACACATGGATCACCAGTGACATTATACACAGGAGCTCTGTATAAAGTGTCAGTGTACAGGTAACACAGTGATCATCACTGCCATTGACATTATACACAGGAGCTCTATACAGTATACAGTGTATAGTGTCAATGTACAGGTAATACACTGACTCACCAGTGATGTCTCTAGCTGAAGTCCTTCATCTTTGCTTTTCTTTTTCATCCAGCACAGACCGCCATTCACTTCTTCCAGCCAGGACTCGTCTCTGCATAAAATAACACAGTTACCTAAAGCACGGCTTCCAGAGCACATTCCCCACTTTTTCCCTTTCTGCTACCTACACATCTGAATACAGAGGTGCACCCACAATCAATATATATTTGGTTATTATGCAACTGCAGCGCCCCAGAGTCCTGGTCGTTGCAGTAATGTCGCTCTGCCACTAAGGGGAGTGATGTTACGTCTGATTGCACTAAGGGAGTTCACCTGACCAGGTATCACAGTCACACATTACACTTCACACTCTGGCCACCAGGGGGAGCAAAGGGTTCTATGTATTAGGCCACTCCTCACACTCTGGTAAAACTGGGGGTTGAATAGGAAGTTAGGAAGAAGCTGACTGGGTTTTGCCCAGGCAACATCCTGTGAGAGATGGAGTTCCTGGGAAGATTCAGGGGGGTCTCTGTCAGGGGTGGGATCCTGACAGCGGCCTAGCGAAAAGTACAGATCTTTACGGAGCCGCGCCTGCACCCGTTGCGGCGGCATCTTAAGAAAGGACACGAAGTGAGGTTTATTGTGGTGAAGTGAGAAACGAGATCACAGCACAAAGGAGAATAGAACCAGTAGGAGTCGTGCCCTAAGATCGTGGCAACATCCTACTGAGGCGTGTAGCCGGTGGCCGGAATGCCGAGGAAGTATTGGGCTCCAAACATTACTTCAAACCAACAGCAGGACAGTTAACTTTAGGTTGGCTGTCTCACCTAATTCACCTAAGCAGACAACGGAGGCAATTATGGGAGAGGGGCGTCTCTAGGGTCCCTATAAAATAACTCCAGGCCTACCCCGTCATACGGGTGCATCCTAGCCATATCATCTGGGGGACGGAGAGAGAAAGAACATTAGAAACAGACACAACAGTTGTGAGGACTATCCCATGGTGCTCAGCAGGGAAGTACTAAAACACACAGGCGCTAGTAGGTAGGCACTAATTTCCACCTGCAAAGGGAACTCTGGATGTGCCTTCGGACCGGCCGGTCTCAGCCAGCCCTGTTCGCAGTGTTCTGGATTGCGGATCCCGAAGCCTTCAGTAAACAGGTAAAGAGACTACAACCCTGTGTCCTCGTTATTCATCGAGCCTTGCACCATGCACCATCATCACCCCTTTTATTGGACGCCCCTTAGCAGGGTCACGGACCGGGTCTAGCCACCGTGACAACCCCAGGACCGAGACAGAAAGGCCCGGTACCGAGTACCCCACGGCCCTGCATCTGGGGGCATTCCAACTTGGCGTCACGAACAGGATCTACTTAAGCCTGAAGAATCAGGTCATGTGTGCCTTGGAACTGCGTCTAAATTGTGCTTGAACCGTGATTTATTGCAAAGACTGAGTATTGCTAGTTGCTGCCAAAAGTTCCCGCCAAAACCGCCGCCATTACCACGCTAAGAGGAGTGCAGGAGAAGAAGAAGGGCGTGGAAGTGGGCGTAAACAAGCTGAAGAGCACGAAAGACAATGGCCGCCAAGTCTAAATATTTCTGTACCTTGAGGACGTGTCCGTCAGCAGCCGAGATCCGCCTCCTAATCCTTAATGGAGGGCGGAGACAAAGAAAAAGAAACCGCCCACGGAGGAGAGAGCGGGAAAAAGACCAGGAAGTGTGCCACATGGAGAATGCCATGGCTGATAGTTTGGAACCAGAGTGTGGGGTGGAAGCGGAGGACTCCCCCAGCTACTCGGAAGAGCAGAACGGTCAAATCTCCACAGCCGGCACTGACCTCCTACAAGTTGAGATGGAGGAATTAATCGAGCAGCTCCTTCAACTGTGGGTGGAGGCCAAGGCCTTGCACCAGGAGACGCCCACAGAGGACTCCCCGATGTCGACTCCTGTGTTGTTGCCAGGGCTCCTGCCGATGCCCCCACCGCCGCCGCCGCCGGCGGAGCCAGCTGCGATGGAGGAAGCTGCACTGGCCGGTGAGTCTGCCGACCCTGCCCCGCCAGCAGAGGACCTGCTGATAGGCCCCGTCGCAGCACCCGCTCTCCCTGGGACCTATAGACTCCAGCACCTTACCCCCTGGGACCAGGCCAAGGGTATGGAGCACCTCTTAAAGGCCCCGATCTCGCCCATCACCTTGCCAGGCGAGGTCTATGCAGAGCGCAGTGTGTCGCTGGGTGAACCCAGGATCCGATTTCATGGGGTTTTCCGGGGTGAAGACGCAGGAAGGGGAGATGGTGGAGGCCCTTAGCTGGGCGGAATATCAGGCCCAGCTATACCAACGATGGGAGGAGAAGGAGAAGGATTACCAGGCCCAGCGGGAGGCCCATCATCAGTGGGACTTGGCAGTGAAGGACCGGGCCTGCAAGGACCGCACCACCCACCAGGCCCCGCGCAGGCAGGGCATCGTCACCGCCTTTAAACTCCGTGAAGGCTGGGGCTTCATTAAGGAGCCAGGCCTGTACGCTGAAGTTTTTGTGAATCGGAGGGATGTAGAGTCCCACCTTAGGGAGGGCCACCCGGATTGGGATCTCTACCTGGGGGATGAAGTCACCTACACCCGGCACTTCGGAGAAAAGGGGTGGTTCGCCTTGAACGTCCACAAGAGGCGAAGCTCCGTGACACCCCCGACTAAGGTGCCGGTGAAATTGTCCCCCGTGGTGAAGGCGCTCCCTTGTGGTCAGGCTACGGTTACCACAAAGACCACCGTTGCTACCCCGACGTGCACCATCGTCAAGACCACGACCTGCACTATTGCCACCACCGCCACCGTGGTGGCTAGAGAACTGACTGCGGTGATGGCTAGTGCCCAGGCCATCCCAGGATTTAAAACTGTGGGCACCCAGACCCCTGTTTGGAGCGAGGGAGCTCCTGGTACAACACCTGGTAGCTGCAGGTATTCGGGCGGATGGCTTCGCCCATTGCTACCTGTGGAGCTGCAGCTGCCTCAACAGGAGTAAACCTTAGAACTGGAACCAATGTAAATAGTTAGTTATTTGTTTGTCTTCTACTGTTTTGCTGCTAGTACCTGACCAGGGTTGTCCTTAAAGGGATCCCTTCATTTACCCGGGATATCTATTGTTTTTGCTTTTTGTTTTTGCTTTTGTTCATCATTGTTTACTAAGACTGCCGAATCATGGACGGTGAATGGTTCACAAACTGTGTTGTAAATAGTTCGCACCTTCTTAAAGGTGCCCCCTACTGGTTTTACAAAAAGGAGAACTTTTTGAAGAGACTGTTCTTGAATACAGCGCAGAAGTTCTTGCCTTAAATGGACTTGCAGATAGAGAGTCTGCACTACCTCAAAGATACTTGGTTCCCTCTTAAAGGGAATGTTCATGTGTTGCACTTAAGTATAATGTTACTTTAAGAATGTTGAATAGTAGTGAATAGTGTGTAGTTATTTAAGAAATAATAGGAAAATGTTCGATGATGTTACTAGAGATTGAGGACAGGGAAGAGTTGAAAGCCGAGTTTCAGTGAAGTGAACCCGTAGGGGTTAGTGAGTCCTCCTGGAAACCATAGAGAGATGGTTGATTGATCTTATACTGTGAATAAACATTGCGCTTATAGAAGAAAAGAGGCAGTAGGCCCGGACGAGTAGCCAGGCGGTCCTGCATGTTCGAATTCAGAGAAATAAAGACAAAGTTAATTTATATTTTAGAGTTTTATAGTAAGCCTTTAGTGGGTTCAGCTTATACGCCCTTAAAGGAAAAGTTAAATTATTGTTCAAAATTTGCACTTAGTAGATAGAATACCTGGCTGGGTAATGATGGTTATTTATAGTCGAGTTAGTCATAAGTGTTATTTATAACCTTGAGTAAAAATGTAAATATGTCTCCGTTTGTAACGTTCAAGTGTCCTCACCTCCCATAAAGGGAAGCACTGTTAAATTTACTTGTTCATGGCATTTCAAAATTTTGTATGTCTTTTGCTAACATGTATTGTTGTTCTTCTTCCCAGTCCGGGAGTACTGGATTTAACCGGGGGGGAGTGCAGTGCCCCAGATTCCTGGCCGTTGCAGTAATGTCGCTCTGCCACTAAGGGGAGTGATGTTACGTCTGATTGCACTAAAGGAGTTCACCTGACCAGGTATCACAGTCACACAATACACTTCACACTCTGGCCACCAGGGGGAGCAAAGGGTTCTATGTATTAGGCCACTCCTCACACTCTGGTAAAACTGGGGGAAACAGACACAACAGTTGTGAGGACTATCCCGTGGTGCTCAGCAGGGAAGTACTACAACACACAGGCGCTAGTAGGTAGGCACTGATTTCCACCTGCAAAGGGAACTCTGGATGTGCCTTCGGACCGGCCGGTCTCAGCCAGCCCTGTTAGCAGTGCTCTGGATTGCGGATCCCGAAGCCTTCAGTAAAGAGGTAAAGAGACTGCAACCCTGTGTCCTTGTTATTCATCGCGCCTTGCACCACGCACGATCATCACCCCTTTTATTGGACGCCCCTTAGCAGGGTCACGGACCGGGTCTAGCCACCATGACAAACCCAGGACCGAGACAGAGAGGCCCGGTACCGAGTACCCCGCGGCCCTGCATCTGGGGGTGCTCCACAACCTCATAGATTGTAAGCAGGGCCCTCATTCCTTTTTGTATCTCTTGATCTAGACTATGTGTTTATTGTTATGCTTAATGTCCATTGTCTGTACAAGTCCCCTCTAAAATCTTAAGTGTTGCGGAATATGTTGGCGCTATAGAAATAAATTATTAATAATAATAATTTATTATTATTATTATTATTAACTCACCATTCCAAAGATAAATTATAATCCACCATTATGCACCCACTAACTACTGTACTACTGTACAGACTATAAGACGCAGTTTTTCCTCCCAAAATTTGGAGGAAAATGGGGAGTGCGTCTTATAGACCGGATGTATGGGGTGTGACTGTGGTGGGGAGGTGGGGGAGCAGTATCAGAGGAGCAGCGGGTCACAGAGGTAGGAGCTGGCGGCTCCGGCTAACTCCTGTGCCCGCTGCTAAAGAGAAATGGGCGTGGAATGCACTGCATATTCAGTATTCTGGCATCCTGGTATAAAGGGCCCCATCCTGTTCCTGGTATTATTGGTCCCATCCTTTTTCTTTTATAATTGGCCCCATCCAATTCCCTGCCATGCGCTGCACACAAGCATTAAGCAGCTGCTGGCACCGGAGCAGGACGCTGCGAGGGAGCGCCGTGTAGGTGAGTGTAATGTTTTTTTTTGTTTGTTTAATCATTCCTGATTGAGCCATGGATACCAGGAACGGGATGGGACCAATTCTAAAAGAAAAAGGATGGGACTAATCATACCAGGAATGGGATTGTGCCAATCATACCAGGAACAGGATGGGGCCAATCATACCAGGAAAGGGATGGGGTCAATCATACCAGGAACGTGATGGGGCCATGGATACCAGGAACGGGATGAAGCCAATTATAAAAGAAAAAGGATGGGACCATTCATACCAGGAACAGGATGGGACCAATCATACCAGGAACAGGATGGGGCCTATCATACCAGGATCAGGATGGGGCCATGGATACCAGGAATGGGATGAGGCCAATTATAAAAGACAAAAGGATGGGACCAATCATACCAGGAACAGGATGGGGCCAATCATACCAGGACTGGGATGGAGTCGTGCATACCAGGACCAGGATGGTGTCAATAATACCAGGATAGGGATGAGGGGGCCATGTGTATCAGAATGGGGATGAGGGGACCATATATACCAGGATATGGGATATTGCAGTAGAGAATTGACCATTTTTTTGCTTCAATTTTTTTTTCCTACTTTCGTTCTCTAAAACCTAGGTGCGTCTTAGGGTCCGGTGTGTCTTATAGTCAGAAAAATACGGTATAAATAGCCAATTGGCTGATTAATTAGCGCCTGTACTCTTTCCCCCATTTCATTACCAGTCACTTCATCCTCAACACCCCCACTATGTACCTCCCACTCTAATCCTAACCCCAATTCATTATATTCACATTCCCCTCCCACCCCAATTCATTGTCATGTCTTTCTCTCCCACCCTATTCATTATCAACTGCTCTACCCCACATTCAATACATAATTTACTCCCTCACCCTCAAAATTCATTATTTGCTCTCCCCTATATCATCATTTGCTCTCCCCACAATCGTTCAAATGATCATTTGCTCCCCCACCCCACCTTCAATTAAATTGCTGTCCCCTGTCCCTCACACTGAATCCATCATTTGCAGTCTCCCCACTTCATCATTTGCAGTCCCCTATTGCCCAGTCACTTCATCTGCAGTGCCCCCTAATCATTTGCAGCCCCCTATGCCCCTTCCATTTCATCAGGTGCAGTCCCACCTCAAACACATTTCATCATGTGCAGTCCCCTTTCACCCACTTCATCATGTGCAGTCCCCATGTGCAGTCCCCCTTACCCACCACTTTATCATGTGCAATCCCCCTTACCCCCCACTTCATCATGTGAAGTCTCTCTTACCCCCCACTTCATCATGTGCAGTCACCCTTACCCCCATTTCATGTGCAGTCCACCTTACCCCCCACTTCATCACGTGCAGCCCCACTCCCCATTCATCATGTGTGGCCCCAGTCCATCATGTGCAGCCCCACACCCCCCACTTCATCATGTGCTGTCTCCTTTAACCCCCAAATTCCATCATGTGCAGCCCCACTCCCCCTTCATCACGTGCAGCCCCACTCCATCATGTACAGCCCCACTCCCCTCACTCCATTATGTGCAGTCTTCTTTAACCCCCAAACTCCATCATGTGCAGCCCCACTCCCCCTTCATCATGTGCATCCCCACTCCATCATGTATAGCCGCACTCCCCCCACTCCATCATGTGCAGTCTCCTTTAACCCCCAAACTCCATCATGTGCAGTCCTCCTTACAACCCCCACTTCATCACTTGCTGTTACCCACCAATGAATTCATTTTATAAAGAAAACAAAAATGTTTTTCATACTTACATCACCAGTCGCTCCCCTGCAGTGCCTCTCTGCTTCCAGCGTCCGGGACATGTCAGCGCCCAACACCTGACCTGGAAGTACAGAGAACATGGAGGGAGCGGGAGCTGCGCAGCCTTCAAGGTTAGACGGCCGTGCAAAGCTCCCAGCCCTCACACAGATGTGTGCGCTGATAGACTGTGATGCGCTGTGTCTGCTGCCGGCTGCATCACAGTACAGAAGACACAGCTGCGCACAATTTGCTGTGCACTGGAGCCATCAGGCGGCTGGCCTGAACAGCTGCTGGAGGAGCGGCCCGGGGGCATTTGCCTCTCTGCCACCCGGCCAAGCCCGCCCCTGTATATCATATTACTATATTACATTCTTATCACATGTACAGTAGAATTTTAATCCAGGAAAAGGGATGAGCCAACCAGTGGAAGTTTGAATTTTGCTACCCAACCCAAACTTTATTCCAAATTTCAGTTTGTGTACCCAAACTTGAACCAGAACCCGAATGCTATTGAAAACAAACTTTTGAGCTGAAAAATTCTCTCTCTGTCCTCTAGGTCTTCCACCAGAACTCCGAACATTGCAACTGATTTCTGGGAAAAGTCCGTGTTCGCCATTTAGCACCAGACTCTAACTGTATGGTACAAACCCCAAACTTTGAAGTTCAGATTCGCTCATCTATATTCAGGATCAAAAAGAAGAAAATGGCTGTAAAAGATGCTTTACTAATCTAACAATGGAGGCCAGTGAAGCTTCTGCCTTTTTCTGGAAATGTAGATTTTTTAAATTTGGCTTACCAAAAAAAAGTACAATACGTAAGTGCAGCGCCCCAGAGTCCTGGTCGTTGCAGTACTGTTGCTCCGCCACTAAGGGGGGCTATGGTACGTCTGATGGCACTGAAGGAGTTCATCTGACCAGGTATCACAGACACCAATACATTTCACAGTCTGGCCTCCAGGGGGAGCTAAGGGCACTATGCATTAGGCCACTCCTCACAGTCTGGTAAAACTGGGGGTTGGATAGGAAGTTAGATCAGAAAGCTGACTGGGTTGGAACCAGGCAACACCTTGTGGCAGAGGGTGTTGTAGGGGAAGATTCAGAGGGGTCCCTGTCAGGGGTGGGATCCTGACAGAGGCCTAGCAACCAGAGAGAACGTTACGGGACCGCGCCTGCACGATATAGCGGTGGTACCCCAAGAAAGGACAAGAAGCGAGGTTTATTGTGCTGAGTGAGAAACGAGATCATCGCAACAAGGAGAATACCAGTAGGAGTCGTGCTGTAAGACGAGGCAACATCCTACTGAGGCGCGTAACCGGTGGCCGGAACGCCGAGGAAGTATAGAGCTCCAGGCCAAACTTCAAACCTACGGCAGCACAGTCAGTTATAGGCGGGCTGTCTCACCCAATCGACCTAGGAAGACACAGGGGGGTAACAACAGGAGTGGGGCGACGCTAGAGTCCCGGAAGAGCTCCGAGCCTCCCCGTCATACGGGTGCGTCCTAACCATAAGATCTGGGGGACGTGGAAGAACATCAGAATCGAGTTGTGAGGGAACACGAGAAACAGACACAAAAGTTGTGGGGACTATCCCGTAAGCACAGCAGGGGAGGACCACAACACACAAGCGCTAGAAGGTAGGCACAGATTTCCACCTGCAAAGGGAGCTCTGGATGTGCCATCAGACCGGCCAGGCTTGCGCGGCCCAGTTAACCGTATTCCGGATTGAGGATCCTGAAGCCTTCAGTAAAGAGGTAAAGAGACTGCAACCTGGTGTCCTCGTAATATACCGCGACCGGCACTTCACCGCACCATAACGACATCCCATACCTCCACCTTCATTGTACGCCCCTCAGCAGGGTCACGGACTGGGTCTAGCCACCGCGACAACTCCAGAACAGAGACTCAGAGGCCCGGTACCGGGTACCCCTCGGCCCTGCGACAGTGGGGGCGCTGCAAACTTGGCGTCACGAACAGGATCTACTTAAGCCTGAAGAATCAGGTCATGTGTGCCTTGGAATTGTGATTTGTTGTGCTTGGACTGTGACTTATTGCAAAGACTGTGTATTGCCACTTGCCGCCAGAAGTTCCCGCCAAAACCGCCGCCATTACAGCGCTAAGGAGAGCGCAGGAGAAGAAGAAGGGCGTGGTGTGGGCGTAGACAAGCTGGAGAGTGCGAAAGACAATGGCCACCCAGTCTAAATATTTCTGCCCCTTGAGGACGTGTCCGTCAGCAGCCGAGATCCGCCTCCTGATCCTCAATGGGGGGCGGAGACAATGAAAGCGAAACCGCCCACGAAGGAGAGAGCGGGAAAAGGACCAGGATGAAGAAGTGAGCAACATGGAGGACGCCATGGCCAGCCGCCCGGAGCCGGAGCGTGGGGTCGGAGCCGAGGACTCCCCCAGCTACCCAGAGAGGCACCGCAGCCAGACCTCCACAGTTGACGCTGACCTCCTGCAGACCGGAGCGGACGAGCTGATCCACCAACTCCTGCAGACGCAGCTGAGCACTGAGGCCGGGTGGAAGAAGACCATCAACGGGAGCCTCACCAGACATCTGTCGGCAGCCTCGTCTGGTCCGGAGCAAGAAAGAAGTTCCAGCGCTCCAAAGCCAGAAAGCAGTGCCCTGCCGAAAAGCGAGATGCTGCGAACGGAGAGGACAACGCCGCAGCACAAGGCCCTGCAACCAGCGTTCCAGATCCCAGCGGAGACGGAGCAAATCGGCACCGGAGGGACCGCATCTGAAGCAGGTATGAAGAACGACCCTGCCCCGCCAGCAGAGGACCTGCTGATAGGCCCCGTCGCGGCACCCCCTCTCCCTGGGACCTATAGACTCCGGCGCTTTACACCCGCCCGGGGTCGGGCCACGGGTATGGAGCACTTCTTAAAGGCCCCGATCTCGCCGATCACCTTGCCGAGCGAGGTCTATGCGGAGCTACGGCCGCCAGAGCGAGAGTAAACCTCGATGCCATGGATATGTAAATAGTTAACTGTTTGTTTCCCTGCTTTTTGCTGCTATGACCCGACTAGGGTAACTCTTAAAGGGATCCCTTTGTTTACCCGGGATCCCTTCTTCTGCTTTTTGTTTTGTTTCCTGTTTTATCATTGTTGAAAGAACTGCTGGATCATGAACACTGCATGATTACAAACTCCTTGTAAATAGTTTGCACCTTCTTAAAGGTGCTCTCTACTGGTTTTACACAAGGAAAGGACTCTTTGCGAAGACACTGGTCTTGGAACCAGCACCTGAGTCCTTACTGCGAACAGACTTGCAGCTTGAGAAGTTGCACTACCTCATAGAGACTTGGTCCCCTCTTAAAGGGGATGTTCACATATTGCACTTATGAACAGTGTTGCCTTAAAATGGTTAAATGGCAATAATGTCTTGAAAGAAGAAGTTAAATGTAGCTAACTAGTTGATTGTGAGAAATGTTTAATGATGTTGATAGAAGAATGAGGACAGAAAGTGAACCCGTACGGGGTTAGTCAGTGAGTCCTCCTAGGAGCCATACAGAGCTGGCTCAGTAATCCTGAAATGAAAGATGGATGATAAGTTCTATACCGTGTATAGTAGTAGAAAGGCAGCAGGCCCGGGCGGAAAGGGGCGGTCCTGTAACAGAAAGGAGAGGCAGTAGGCCTGGAGCGGATAGGACAGGCGGTCCTGCAGATGTAAAGAAGGAGAATGCAGAAAAGTTGATTAGCCTTATAATGTTTTATAAGAAGGTCTTTAGTGGATTCAGCGAGTAAGTCCTTAAAGGCAAAGTTAAATTATTGTTCAAAAATTTGCACTTAGTAGAATACCCGGTTGGGTAAACGAAGTTATTTATAGTGTGTTACTTAAATATTTAACCATGTTTGTAACGATCAAGTGTCCTCACCTCCCATAAAGGGAAGCTCTGTTAAAGTTTACTTGTTATTGCATTTCAAAAATTGTATGTCTTTTTGCTGACATGTATTGTTGTTTTCTTCCCAGTCCAGGAGTACTGGATTTAACAGGGGGGAGTGCAGCGCCCCAGAGTCCTGGTCGTTGCAGTACTGTTGCTCCGCCACTAAGGGGGGCTATGGTACATCTGATGGCACTGAAGGTGTTCATCTGACCAGGTATCACAGACACCAATACATTTCACAGTCTGGCCTCCAGGGGGAGCTAAGGGCACTATGCATTAGGCCACTCCTCACAGTCTGGTAAAACTGGGGATTGGATAGGAAGTTAGATCAGAAAGCTGACTGGGTTGGAACCAGGCAACACCTTGAGGCAGAGGGTGTTGTAGGGGAAGATTCAGAGGGGTCCCTGTCAGGGGTGGGATCCTGACAGAGGCCTAGCAACCAGAGAGAACGTTACGGGACCGCGCCTGCACGATATAGCGGCCCCAAGAAAGGACAAGAAGCGAGGTTTATTGTGCTAAGTGAGAAACGAGATCATCGCAACAAGGAGAATACCAGTAGGAGTCGTGCTGTAAGACAAGGCAACATCCTACTGAGGCGCGTAACCGGTGGCCGGAACGCAGAGGAAGCATAGAGCTCCAGGCCAAACTTCAAACCTACGGCAGCACAGTCAGTTATAGGCGGGCTGTCTCACCCAATCGACCTAGGAAGACACAGGGGGGTAACAACAGGAGTGGGGCGACGCTAGAGTCCCGGAAGAGCTCCGAGCCTCCCCGTCATACGGGTGCGTCCTAACCATAAGATCTGGGGGACGTGGAAGAACATCAGAATCGAGTTGTGAGGGAACACGAGAAACAGACACAAAAGTTGTGGGGACTATCCCGTAAGCACAGCAGGGGAGGACCACAACACACAAGCGCTAGAAGGTAGGCACAGATTTCCACCTGCAAAGGGAGCTCTGGATGTGCCATTGGACCGTCCAGGCTTGCGCGGCCCGGTTAACCGTATTCTGGATTGAGGATCCTGAAGCCTTCAGTAAAGAGCTAAAGAGACTGCAACCTGGTGTCCTCGTTATTTACCGCGACCGGCACTTCACCGCACCATAACGACATCCCATACCTCCACCTTCATTGTACGCCCCTCAGCAGGGTCACGGACCGGGTCTAGCCACCGTGACAACTCCAGAACAGAGACTCAGAGGCCCGGTACCGGGTACCCCTCGGCCCTGCGACAGTGGGGGCGCTGCATAAGAGCTGAGAAAAATTGACAGTAAGGCTAAGTGCACACGTTGCAGAATTGCTGTGGAAATTTCCGCGGCAATTCTGCAACTCCTGCCGTGGGTATATCGCATGTGGAATTGGCATGCATATTCCTAGCGTTTTGCAAGCATAATTAGCTTGCAGAATGCTAGCGTTTTCCAAGCGATCTGTAGCATCACTTGGAAAACTAATTGACAGGTTGGTCACTCTTGTCAAACATAGTGTTTGACAAGTGTGACCAACTTTTTACTATTGATGCTGCCTATGCAGCATCAATAATAAAAGATATAATGATAAAAATAATAAAAAAATTAAAAAAGATGGTTATACTCACCTTCTGATGGCCCCCAATCTCCTCAGCGGTGCACGCGGCGGCTTCCGTTCCTTTAGATGCTTTGTGTTCAGGACCTGTGATGACATCACGGTCACGGGACTGCGACGTCATCGCAGGTCCTTCACACAAAGCATCCATGGGAACAGAAGCGGCTGCGTGCACTGCTGAGAGGCGGGAAGACTCTGGGGCCATCAGAAGGTGAGTATATCACTATTTTTTATTTTAATTATTTTTTTTTTACCAATTATATGGTGCCCAGTCTGTGAAGAAAAGTCTCCTCTCCTCCACCCTGGATACCAACCGCACATGATCTGCTTACTTCCTGCATGGTGGGCATAGCCCCATGCGGGAAGTAAGCGGATCAATGTATTCCTAGGTGTGCGGAATCCCCGCGATTCCACAAATTTAATGAACATGCTGCGTTTTTTTCTGGAAAGCGTTTCTGCTTAGGAAAACAACGCAGCATGTGCACAAAAAATGCGGATTGCATTCTATTAAATAGGATGCTTAATGTGAGCGTTTTTTTCGCGGTTTTATAGCGTTTTTATAGCGAAAAAAAAGGGACGTGTGCACACAGCCTAAAAATTACAAAACGTACGCTTAGACCATTTATGTATTATAAACTTGGTATTCATTGTTATTTAAAGTAACGACTATATTAATTTAACAAAAAAGGAATAACCAGAGATTTGCAGGCATATAAGCAAATCAGTATGTATGGAAAACCTCCCATTTTTACATACAGTCCTCAACTTTGAAATTACAACACCAGGAAGGAAAAGTTGTGAAATTATGAAAATCTCAGGATAAACAGACATGTTAATGATATGCAAATGATGAAAAAATTAAAACAAATTGAAAACATCTTAATTTATTTAGTATCAAGTATGAGCTGAAATGCACATCTTTAGGCTTCTTTCACACTAGCGTCAGCATGGGGCTGTCGCTATGCGTCGGCCCGACGCGCGTTGTGAAAGTAATGCCCGACGTGGGCAGCGGAAGCAGTCTTATGATGCTTTCGCTGCCCCATTGTAATGTCCGGGGAGGAGAGGGTGGAGTTTCGGCCGCACATGCGTGGTCGAAAATGGCGGACACGACGCGCAAAAAAAGTTACATGTAACTTTTTTTGTGCTGACGGTCCACCAAAACACGACGCAACCGTTGCACCGTGGCCATATGTCGCAATGCGTCACTAATGAAAGTCTATGGGTAAAAAACGCATCCTGCAAACAACTTTGCAGGATGTGTTTTTTCTCATAAACGATGCATTGCGACATATACCAAATGACGCTAGTGTGAAAGTAGTCTTACATGTCTTGGCATGTTATGGATGAGATATTAATGATCGTCTGAAGAATGTTCTGCCACACTGCTGAAAGCTTCTTTATACAATTGATGACAAATAATGTCCCAGATGTACATAATTTAAGTTGGGTGACACTGCAGGCCATTATAGCAAACTTAGACCACACAGACTGAGAAAATGCAGCCTGACATTGTCATGTATGGCTACTGTACATGGTGCTACCACACCATAATCCTGGAACCTGTATGACATTCCCTTGTGAAGTCCTCTACATAGCATTGTCAACGTGGTCTCCAGATTACATTGTGACAAAAGGGGGAATCATCACTGATGAGGATAAACCACCATCCCAGCCTCAAATCATCTTCTTGAGACCATGTGTTTTATGCCATGAATATGACTTCAAGAAGAAAGGTAAAAGTGTTACAGGTAGTGTTGAGCATTCTGATACCACAAGTATTGGGTATTGGCCGATATTCGCAGTATCGGAATTCTGATACCGAGTTCCGATACTTCCAGTATATCGGATACCGGAATCTGAAGTTCCCATAATTCAAAGAGCCAGAATTCAGCCAATGAGGAATCATTAGAAGTGTGGACACATCCTGTTCTGCATGTTAGGCATGTAACTACTGGCATGGCTCTGATTGGCTGCTGAAATGATGTCATGATGCACTATAAAAGACGCTGCTGCCATTTTGGGTGCACTCTGCTGTGAATTCAGTTAGGGACAGGATGCTGTGTTTTGACTGAGGGCCAGTTTTGAGATAGTGATTTGCTTTATTGTGCTTTACCCAGGCTAATTTAGCAACCGCTGTGTGAGAACCTTGTTTTTGCCTTGCAGCACTGTTCACGGCTGTCTGCAAGGTGTCTGTGTGAGTGCAGCTCACTATGTAGTCTGGTATGCAGCCACCGCTGGTTGTAGTCAGCTCAGGGTGCGTCACTGCCTCAACAATAAATAATAATAATAATAATAATAATACCGTTCCATTGTCCTTTTTTCAATTAGTGCAGCCTGCTGCACATTTTTTCAAATGTATCCTATTAGTGGCTTTCCATTCGTATCCTGATAGATTGTGGAAAAACACTGTATAGGATTACAAAGAGGAGCTTTTTTTGGCCTTGCAGCGCCGTTCACGGCTGTCTGCACAGTCTCTGTATGCCTTTAATGTCTCCTCCACCTCCCCCAGTACATCCTACATTATTCTTAGTTGTTTTCCTTCATGTAGAATTAACCTACAAGGAAAGAAAGGGTATATTTTAATTCCGATATTTTTGTCCCATTGACTTGCATTGGTATCGGGTATCAGTATCGGCGATATCCGATATTTTTTGAATATCGGCCGATCCAATCCGATACCGATACTTCAGGATATCGGAAGGTATCGCTCAACACTAGTTACAGGTACTGTTTTTTAAAACAATACCAGGCTACATGTTGCTCATGCTACTGTGAGCAGCTTATGTGACCTAAATGCCATGGATCCAGTATCTGCTGACTTGTTTCTCTTTGAGTTTATCTGGGATGCCTTTGGTTGGCAATTGCAAAAGGAATTTTCAGCAGTGGATTTTGCCCAAGTGTGAAATATGTCCTACATTTTTTAGTATATATTATGTATTTATGTGATATTATGTGAATTGCAATGTATGGTGATATAGTGTGTGATGCAATTGCATTTATTCTTAATTATGCCAGATGTATTATTCAGTAGGCTCAGGGACATGAGCTATTGTTCATATGAGCCTGACTCTGTTGACTCTTGTTGCAGGTTGAATTGTTGCTTGTTGATTTGATGAATGCTGGCTGACTACCTATTCTATCAGTCCCTACAGCTTGTTGTTCTACTATCCATGAGGGACAAAGTTGCAGGTTAATTGAACAATCAATGTTTGTTAATTTGGTGAATGACTGCTAAATACCTATTATTTCAGTCCATGCAGCTTGTTGTTCTGCAACCATTGAAGGACAAAATATGCAGGTTAATTGAATACTTGAACAATGAGGGATTATCTTCTTCCACCTCTCCCCAAATGTGGATAATGCACTGTCGTTATAAAAGAGACTTATTTCCTTCGATAGGGAGACTCAAGAGGAAAGCAGCCAAGGCCCCATGGCACCAACTGGAGGAATACATATTTGCTCCACTACTCATCACTGAACACACGGAGATGTTTGGAGAACCCAGGTTGGGACAATCAGGTCACCTGGCCACATACCTCAATGCACTCTGTCAGCTTCCTAAGCTTGCCGCTACCTCCTCTCTATGGGTGCCAGCAAAAGCGGGGTACCACTGTTAGTTGGCCCTGCAAGTCTCGAAGTGGAAAATGTTCTAATTCCTTGCCAGCCAGCAGCAGCATGAGACTCTGTCATTTACACCATCTTATGTACTTGATGGGACTATACTGTATGCTATTAACTGTGGGAGATGCAATAAAATATCACCCCATTGTGTTGCCCTCCCTCTGTGTTGTCTGAGTAGTATTATGCATTCGGGGAAGGAGAATGGGTTTTTAGTGGGATGAGCCCTGGTCCATGTGATTTTTCTAAAAACAGCCAGGCCAGTGGGCGAAAGCATCCACTTACCCTCATATCTCCACAGAGTGCAATATGGTCATATGTATAATGTATAATGTAGTAATAAACCGCATACAATATCGGAGGATAAGACATAATTTAGGACCTAGGACAAAAGATAGGTAGGATGTTAGTGACTGAAGTTAAATAATTACATTAGGATAAGGTAGGAGTAAATGTTTGGAATTAGCCCACAGTCGGAGGGACTATATAGGAAGAATGTGGGGAGCTTCATGTTAGTTAGATAGGGCCACGGTCAAGTCTATGTAGGAAGAAAGGGTTCGACACCAAGAAAAGTACACTGTGTTCTGGGCAGTACGAGGCCTTACCAAACTGCCTGGGTGAATATTCTCCTGTAATGTCTGGTGCTATGGTGAGCACATAATCCCCTTCTGTACTAAGATTGATGTGGAGACACATGTTGGAGAAGTGTTGAACCTTGGATGTACTGCTCGAACGGCAGGGAGTCCCTGGGTCTGACAGAAGCAGGGCCGGCAGGGATAGTACAGGTAGAATGTGAGGAAAATTTTGAAGCATACTCTGCTGTGGATGCAAAAAATAGAAAGTGCGTTGCCAGGTGCTACAAGTTGCAATATGCTATACATGGACTGTTGAGTAAAGTTCTTTATGATGAAAGAAACTAGATATTCCCTGATCCATGTGTGATGGCTCCTGAAACTGAGGACCTGGAGAGAGCTGAGGTCTGCAGCCTACAAGTGAGTGCAATGCACCCCATACATCACAGCACATTTAATTGGAGACACAAATTGCCTGTAAAGTGCCAGGGCAGCATTGAGCTCCAGCTAATCCAAGACTACCGCCCTCTGACACCAGTGTGACATCGTGCATCAGCTAACCCATGTCTACCATCCTCTGGCACATCACACAAGTACAGAACATGCCTTAGAAATCCATTAATAACCTAATACATAGCATGCCTAAGCCTGTAAATATGTACAGTGGGTACGGAAAGTATTCAGACCCCTTTACATTTTTCACTCTTTGCTTCATTGCAGCCAATTGGTAAATTCAAAAATGTTCTTTTTTTTCTCATTAATGTACACTCTGCACCCCATATTGACTGAAAAAATACAGAAATGTAGAAATGTTTGCAAATTTATTAAAAAAGAAAAACTAAAATATCACGGTCATAAGTATTCAGAGCCTTTGCTCAGTGTTGAGTAGAAGGAACCTTTTGAGCTAGTACAGCCATGAGTCTTCTTGGGAACGATGCAACAAGTTTTTCACAACTGAATTTGGGGATCCTCTGCCAGAGACTGGCTAGGCCACTCCATGACCTTAATGTGCATCTTTATGAGCCACTCCTTTGTTGACTTGGCTGTATATTTTGGGTCATTTTCTTGCTGGAAGACCCAGCAACGACCCATTTTTAATGTCCTGGTGGAGGATTTTACGGTACATGGCTCCATCCATTCTCCCTTTGATGCAGTGAAGTAGTTCTGTGCCCTTAGCAGAGAAACACCCTCAAAACATAATGTTTCCACCTCTATACTTGACAGTGGAGATGGTGTTCTTTGGGTCATAAGCAGCATTTCTTTTCCTCCAAACACGGCGAGTTCAGTTAATGTCAAAGAGCTCAATTTTTGTACCATCTGACCACAGCACCTTCTCCCTATCACTCATAGAATCATCCAGGTGTTCATTGGCAAACTTCAGTCAGGCCTGCACATGTGCCTTCTTGAGCAGGGGGACCTTGCGGGCACTGCAGGATTTCAAACCTTTAAGACGTAATGTGTTAGCAATGGTTTTTTTGGTGACTGTTGTCCCAGCTGCCTTGAGATCATTTAAAAGTTTCCCCCATGTAGTTTTAGGCTGATCTCTCACCTTCCTTATGATCAAGGATACCCCACGAGGTGAGATTTTGCATTGTGCCCCAGATTGATGTTGAGAGACAGTCATTTTGTATTTCTTCCATTTTCTTACTATTGCACCAACAGTTGTCTCCTTCTAACCTAGCATCTTACTTATGGTTTTGTAGCCCATTCCAGCTTTGTGCAGGTCTATGATCTTGTCCCTGACATCCTTTATAAAGCTCTTTGGTCTTGCCCATGTCGTAGAGGTTAGAGTCTGACTAATTAATTGAGTCTGTGGACAGGAGTCTTTTATAAAGGAAACTATGTAAGACAGCTGTCTTTAATGCATGTAACAAGTTGATTAGGAGCGTCTAACTGGTCTGTAGGAGTCAGAACTTTTAATGGTTGGTAGGGGATTAAATACTTATTTTTCACTGCAAAAAGGCAAATACATATATATAATTTATACAATGTGATTTTCTGGATTTTATTTTTGATATTCTATCTCTCAATGTTAAAATTAACCTACCCTTAAAATCAGCAAGGGATCAAATACTTATTTCTCTCACTGTATGTTGTGGTTGTGTCGACATGACCTTTGCCTGTTCTTTATGTGGATAGACAGCCCTGGATCAATTGAAAGCACGATTAATACACATACTAATGTATTTTAATATGAAGTCCATGATTAGATAAAGTCTTTAATAGCTAACAAAAATCCCAATATGGGATTAAAATATATATATTGAAAAAGAAAAAACTAAACACACGAAAAAGAAAAACGCAGAAAAACAATATTTAATGCATTGTTTTACCTAGCTGTTAAAAACAAAAATATAAATATCCGAAAGAACTTGTTCTATAAATCTGAAATATTGTTGATGAGAATATCTTATAAATTCTTTCAAAGTTTAAATGAATGTATAATAATTATTCACTTATAACTACCTAAAATTTATACTAAAGAAGGAATAACTTGCCCCTCAAAAAACAAAGCCAAAACAACCTTTTTTGTGCACACTGTCTCTAGTGGGTAGTGGTACTTGTACTGCATTTATTAGATAGCACATTGTATGATCATGGCCTTGGTCGCTTGCTCTAATTTGTTTGAGTAGGTAGTACCGTAGTTGACTTAGAAAGACTGAAAAAACACTGATGTATACTGTATCTTGTCTAGGAAAGTAGGAAAGTATAATAGAAATCTCAATTATCTCTAATTTGGAAAAGAGAAAATGGAAAAGAATGCTGCAAGGTTGCTGTAAAGAGTAGAATAACGTTGCTTTGAAATTGTTTCATCTTTATTTTGTTTTTATGAATCTACATATTTTTTTAAATAAATTGATTTTAGAGTTTCATATTCTCATGAACAGTTATGAGACTAGGGAATGATTTTAAAGTCTGGACTAAATGATCCCCATATTTGTTGGAAAACGACTGCTTTAGCGCATGGTAGGACTGGGAGGGGAATGAGTGCTTTTTTGGCTGGAACAGGTTGCAGATATCATGTCACATTTGATCTGACATGCCAACACAGCAGAAAACCCCACAGGTGATCCCATTTTGCAAACTACACCTCTCAAGGAATTCATCTAGGGGAGTAGTGGGTAATTTTAACCATACCGCAATTCATAAACTTGTATAACATTGGGCTGAGTGAATGAGATGTTACAATTTTTTTCACTAAAATGTTGCTTTGATCCCAAGTTTGCAATTTTCAAAGGGGGTAATAGGAGAAAACGAACAGTACAATTTATTATGGAAATTCTCAGCACATCAATACCCCATAAGTAGTCGAAAACTTCTTTGAGGCATAGTGCAAAGCTCAAAAGGGAAGGAGAGCCATATTACAGTGCAGATTTTGCTGCACTGTTTTGAGGGGGCCATGGAACATTGGTAGAGTCCCTGGGGTTCCAGAACAGCAGAAACCCCCATAAGTGACCCCATTTTACAAACTATAGGTCTCACTGAATTAATCTACAGTAGAGGTATAGTGATCATATTGACAACACAGGTGGGTCACAGAATTTTATAAAATTGGGCATTGAAGAAAAAATAATTACATTTTTACCACAAAAAAAAATTGTTTTAGCCCCAGATTTTACATTTTCACATGGGTTAATGGGTAAAAATGGTGCCAAAAATGTATCACATAATTTCTACTGAAAGTGGCAATACCTCATTTGTGGCTGTACAGTACTGTTTAGCCACACTGCGAGACTCGGGAGGGACTGAGCAGTGGATGTTGCTGAGTGAAACTTGCACACTGCCATTGCAGTGACCAGTACATTGTAGTGACCAGAACATTACGTGCACCTTATGCTTCTGGAGAAATGCACCCGTAAATAAAGTGGGCTATCATCGCTGCAGAAATTCCAAACTTGTGGTATATACTGCTCAAATAAAAAATAAAGGGAACACTAAAATACCACATCCTAGATATCACTGAATTAAATATTTCAGTTGCAAATTTTTATTCATTACATAGTGGAATGTGTTGAGAACAATAAAACATAAAAATGATCAATGTAAATCAAAATTAATATCCCATGGAGGTGTGGATTTGGAATGATGCTCAAAATCAAAGTGGAACATCAAATTACAGGCTGGTCCAACTTCAGTGGAAATGCCTCAAGACAAGAAAATGATGTTCAGTTGTGTGTGTGCGGCCTCCACGTGCCTGTATGACTTCCCTACAATGCCTGGGCATGCTCATGATGAGGCGGTGGATGGTCTCCTGAGGGATCTCCTCCCAGACCTGAACTAAGCATCCACCAACTCCTGGACAGTCTGTGGTGCAACATGACGTTGGTGGATGATGCGGGACATGATGTCGCAGATGTGTTCAATCGGATTCAGGTCTGGGGAATGGCAGGGCCAGTCCATAGCTTTGATAGCTTCATCTTGCAGGAACTGCTGACACACTCCAGCCACAATAGGTCTGGGATTGTCCTCCATTAGGAGGAACCCAGGCATATGGTCTCACAAGGAGTCTTAGAATCTCATCTCGGTGATGAGCAGTCAGGCTACCTCTGGCGAGCACATGGAGGGCTGTGCGGCCCTCCAAAGAAATGCCACCCCACACCAGTATTGACCCACTGCCAAACCGGTCATGCTGAAGGATGTTGCAGGCAGCAGATCACTCTGCACGGCATCTCCAGACTGTGTCATGTCTGTCACATGTGCTCAGTGTGAACCTGCTTCTATCTGTGAAGAGCACAGTGGTGAATTTGCCAATCCTGGTGCTCTGTGACAAATGAAAAGTGTCCTGCACAGTGTTGGGCTGTGAGCACAACCCCATCTGTGGAGGTCGGGCACTCAGACCATCCTCATGGAGACGGTTTCTAACCGATTGTGCAGACATATGCACATTTGTGGCCAGCTGGAGGTCATTTTGCAGGGCTCTGGCAGTGCTCCTCCTGTTCCTCCTTGCACAAAGGATGAGGTAGTGGTCCTCCTGCTGGGTTGTTGCCCTCCTACGGCCCCCTCGACATCTCCTAGTGTACTGGCCTGTCTCCTGGTAGCGCCTCCAGCCTCTGGACATTACGTTGACAGACACAGCAAACCTTTTTGCCACAGCTCTCATTGATGTGTCATCCTGGATGAGTTGCACTACCTCAGTCACTTGTGTGGGTTGTAGATTCCGTCTGATGCTACCACAAGTGTGAAAACACAACCAACATTCAAATGTGACCAAAACATCAGTCAGAAAGCATTAATACTGAGATGTGGTCAGTGGTCCCCACCTACAGAGCCAATCCTTTATTGAGTGTGTCTTGATAATTGCCAACAATTTCCATGTGTTGTCTATTCCATTTTCACAACAGCATGTGACATTGATTGTCAAACAGTGTTGCTTCCTAAGTGGACAGTTTGATTTCACAAAAGCTTGATTTACTTGGAATTATATTCTGTTGTTTAAGTGTTCCCTTTATTTTTTTGAGAAGTGTGTATATATATATATATATATATATATATATATATATATATATAGTATATATATATATATATATATATATATATATATATATATATATATATATACTGTGAGATAGCGCTCCCTGAGTGTGTTGGGGGACATTCGATTGGCAATGTGATTAAAGCACTCAGGCAAGGTTTCGCACAAAATTCCGGTTTATTTAGACTCATAAACCACGTCACAAACAGTTCACTATATATCAATGGAACCCATTAACCACTGACAATCTGTTTAAAATCGCAGAAACTTCTCTGCCCATAACCCCTTCTATCTTGAGTTACCATACAGGAACTCCTGCTCCCCACACTGACTCCTGTCAATCCTGGTTCCCAGATAGTACTTCAGATACGCCAGACCCGCAGAAGGAACGATAGCTTCCCCAACACAGTAGCCATCACAGTCTCTGCAGATATTGCCTCTCCGTGCACTATTCAGGAAGTCCAGTCCCAGGCACTTTCAACACAGGCCATCAGTCCATGGCCTCACCATGTGCTTCCAGGTATCCACTCAACTCCAGGACATTCCAACACACAGACCATCCAGGACCTCACACTCTGACCATTCAGGTCCATACACTCTGAACATGTGACCCAAACCCTGGTCACATTATGTACCTGTAACCACCCCCATAGGTGGAAGGTGTGTGTGGTTAGTCAGTCCAGCCCAGCTCTTCAACTAACCCTGTAAGCCCCTCTTTAAAGCTACACAAATACTTGTGTGACTACAGGTCCCAAAAAAACAATACTGGCTTACAGCACAGACTCCCTCTGCGACACATACCGACCATTTACAATCATGCCGGACTCTGTTTCACAGATGCAGTTACGCCTCCATGCGTATCATGAGGAGCCCATACAGTGCCCCCTAACTGCATCATGGGTCACTGCATAACAATATATACATATATATAGATAGATATAGATAGATAGAAATATAGATAGATTAAAAGCCACCAAATCATCTGCTGCATACAGTATAGAGTAGAATAGGTTAGAATAGAATAGATAGAATAGATATATATACATAGAATAGGTGTGTTTAAATATATATAATGTATTTTTCGGCATATAAGACGACTGGGTGTATAAGACGACCCCCAACTTTTTGGGGGTCATCTTATACACCGGGTGTCGTCATATGGCGTGTGCAAGGAGCGGTCCCAGATGGTTCCCAGGGTCTGGAGGAGAGGAGACTCTCCTTCAGGCCCTGGGATCCATATTCGTGTAAAAAAAAGACTAAAAATAAATGCGGCAACTTCAGAGCTCCACACATGTCGTACCCCGACTTTTGAGAAGATTTTCAGGGGTTAAAAAGTCGTCTTATACGCCGGAAAATACGGTAAATATTTATATGTCAGGGACACACACACATATATATATATATATATATATATATATATATATATATATTTATTTTTGTTTCATAGAGAGATAGATAGCAGATTTGCCGATAATTCATTTATCGGCTTCTGTAAAATCACTGCAGAAGATGACAGGATAGGAGACATGGTTTACATACAGTTAACCATTGCAGAACAGTTAGATTTATATATGACAGTGACTAATACTGTTAGTAGTATGTGTGTGTAAAATTTGGGACCTCTATGTATTTAAAAAGAGAATGTTTTCACTGAAAAAAATGGCGTGGGCTCCTGCACAATTTTGTGCACCAGAGAGGGAAAGCCAGTGACATGGGACAGAGGACAGATATTAATAGCTGAGAGAGTGACCATGGTTAATACCCCCCCGGCTAAAAACATCTGCCACCCAGCCGCCCCAGAAAAGGCGCATCTGTAAGATGCGCCAATTCTGGCATTTAGCCTCTCTCTTACCACTGCCCTGTAGCGGTGGCATATGGGGTAATAAGGGGTTAATGTCACCTTTGTATTATAAGGTGATATTAAGCCTGGCTTAGTAATGGAGAGGTGTCAATAACACTCCTATCCATTACTAATCCCAAATTTTGTAAAGGGTTAAATAAACACACACATGCAGAATAAAGTATTTTAATGAAATGAAAGAACACACAGTTTTGCAATCTTTATTCTTCTGCCAATCCAAACAATGCCCTCAATCTCCTGCAATAAATAAAAAATAAAAAACAACAATATATCCATACCTGTCCGGTGTACAGTCAGTCCCACGGCATAATCCATATCTGGGGGATATATAGTTTACAACCGGGAGCGGTGCTAATGCTACTGCCCCGGCTGTAAACCACTGAGGAATGAATGAGAAGCTGACAGCGTCAGCATCAGTGATGTCAGCGCAGCCTCCCAGCCTGACCTGCGATGAACTCGGCAGCGTGGGAAAAACTGTCACTTTCCCACACTCAAGAGTTCACCTCTGGCACATCCTCCCCCTGGTCTCAATAGCTGCAGCCTGCCCTTAAGAAGTCTGCACTTCCTCTTCCTGTGTTTCACATCACCTCAGATTGTAGCTTAACCTCTGACATTCTGCATGTAGCTCACAGTCTTTCAGTAATGCTTAGGCAACAGCGACATCTTGTGGCTGAATAACAACATTACTGCAGACAATCAAACCTATTTTTACAGTGGCTCCCTGTAAAATCCCCACAGGAAAAATGCCTACAGGAAAAATGCCCACACAAAAAATTGCCCCCCATTTTGACAACCAGCCAAGCTAAAGCGGACTACTTGGGGCTCGTATTCTCAGACTGAGAAGGGTCTATTTTTAGGCCTCCCCAGCCTAAAAATAGCAGCTGCCTCAGGAAAGGTGCATCTATTTACTCGACTCTTCCCACGTGCCCTGGTATGGTGGCAAGTGGGGTAATAGTTGTGGGTTCATGTCAGCTTTGTAATGTCAGCTGATATCAAGCCCACATTATATTAATGGAAAGGAATCTATAAGACACCCCCATTACTAACCCCATAGTCAGACTGTAAAAAATACACAGCCAGAATAAAGTCCTTAAATTGAAAGACACAGACTCGTTTATTTTAAATAACTACTCCCCGTCCCTCTTTTTCCCATTTATTACTGTCAAGGGAAAAAAAATAAACCACCATATTCCTCATCTGTCCAAGTAGAAGATAATCCATATCTGTCCCACAAAGATGTCCAGCTCTTCTACATCTGGGTGGTTTGTTGAGCGCTGGCATGATGCGACCGCTCAACAAGCCAACCAGAACACACTGATACTGGAGCGTGATTACGCTACTGCATTGTGTAGTGCTGATGTAAGAATGGTCACCAGAGTTCATAGATGATGAACCCCGGTCACCTCCATGACATCACCGCTACCATCGTAAGAAAGTTCTCCCACAGCGAGAAGCTGTTTCACTTGCTTTGGAAGTGCCAAAGCCAAACTGATGAATGACCGTGAGTCCAGCACTCGGCACTCCGGAATTCATTAGTCCGGCACTCAAGCTACCATGAGACCCAGTAGCTGTGAAGTCAGGTAAAAAGGTTACCAAAGTTCACAGCCACCAGGTCTCCCGACAGCTGCGAGGCCTGAAAACCTCATGGGAAAGTTTGAGGGACATTTTAAGGTTGTTTACAGCTGGAACATCTGGAGGCTGTGAACTAAGGTTACCTTGGGTGTGTATTTTACTGTACTTGTTAATAAATACAAAATAAAAGAAAAAAACAGCATGTGGTTCCCTGTGATTTTCATAACAAACAGAGGGAAAGCCAACGACTGGGGACTGATGTTAATATTCTGGGAATGGACCAACAGCCATAAAGTGTCCCCAATCTATTAATATCAGCTCACAACTGTTTGCTTAGCCTCTACTGGTTAATATAGGGGAGACCGCCAAAAATAATGACGTGGGGTCCCTCATATAATCAATACCAGCAAAGGCTAAATAGATAGCTGCAAGCTGATATTATTAACGTAGGAAAAAGCTATGGATATTGGCACCCTCCCACAAATAAAAACCATCAGCTCTCAGCCGCCCCAGAAATGGCACATCCATTAGATGTGCCAATTCTGGTGCTTAGCCTTGCTTTCCCACTTGCTCTGGTGTGGTGGGGTAATAGTTGTGGGTTCATGTCAGCTTTGTTACATCAGCTGACATCAATCCCACAGGTTAGTAATGGAGAGGCGTCTGTAATACTAACCCCACAGTAATAATTGGAATAAAGATAAAGCAAGAATAAAGTCCTTTATTTGAAATAAAACTCCCCAAACTAGTTTACCCATTTATTACTGTAAAATAAACAATAAAAAATACCATATTCCTCATGTCCCACGAGAAGGTAATCCATATATGTCCCATGAAGATCCGGATGGTTTGGAGTGCAGTCACATCAGTGTTGTGACCAATCTTCATGCCAGCCGGAACACACTGAGAAGAGAGTGAGAAGAGCTGCTTGCCTGTGCTCGGCAGTGATGTCATTGAGGTTACTGCTGGTGACAGGTAGAGCTCTGCTCATTGTGTTCTGGCTGGCGTAGAGAGCAGTTGCATCACCGATGGGACTGATCTCCAAACCATCTGGATGGTCGTGGGACAGATATGAATTATCTTCTCATTAGAAGGTGAGGAATAATGTTTTATTATTTTTTATTTTTTAAAATAAATGGGTACAAGAGGGTGGGGAGTTTTATATCAAATAAAGGACTTTATTCTTGCATGTCTTTAATACAATCTTACTATGAGGTTAGTAGTGGGGGCGTCTTATAGACACTTCTCCATTACTAAACTGTGGTCTTGATGTCAGCTGACATTAAAAAGCTGACATCAGCTTTATTACTATTACCACACTTGCCACCACACCAGGGCAAGTGGGAAAAGCATGGCAAAGTGCTAGAATTGGTGCATCAAATAGATGTGCATTTTTGGGAGTGGATGTGGGCTGCTATTTTTAAGCTGGGGGCAATATCTATGGCCCCTTCTGAGTCTGAGAATGTCAGCCCTCAGCTGCCTACTTCAGCTTAGCTGGTTGTCAAAAATGGTGGAACCCTATATATTTTTTTTATATTTATTTAAATAATTTAAAAAAACAGTGTGGGAACCCCTCTATTTTTGATAACAAACCAAGATAAAGCTGACAGCTGGGACAGCAGCAGCTTGCAGATGTCGGTTTTGCTTGTGCTGCTTGTCAAAAAAAGAGGTGACCCCACGTAATTAAAAAAAAATGTATTTATTTATTGCATAGGCGCCAGCCAGTGAATATTCCCATCATCATACATCTGCTCACACTGCTATCAGCCAGACCAGGTATAGGTTGATGAGAGAAGGTGTTTCTTGCACTGTAACATAGATGACAGCGTGTGAAACACTCAATGTTCGGGTCCACCATTCATTTGAATGGGATCCAGGATCAGGTCCGAGTTCAGGTATCGTTCTGGTTTCTGGTACCCAAACCAAACGTATTTAAAATGTTCGGCCGAATATCCACGTGTGCGCCCATCTCTAATTGTCAAATGTTATGCTGTACCACAGGCGAGCCCATATGATACACTCATGTTATAGTCCTAGTTCTCATGGTGTTGACAGGTAACAGGCGGCCGGTTTAGACTGACTCACTTGTAGGTAGATTTATAGAAAGTATAGAAGGTACAGATTGTTTGGGCGCCACGCTGTACAGCACGAGAGTCTCAGCCTCCCAAATGAATGTTCATATCAAGTTTTGAATGTTTACTATTTTGTGGTTGAGTCATCCACATAACTAAGTGAAATAATTACAATGAGTGAACTGTGTATGAGTCGGTTTTCTAGCCCATGACTTCCCTGTATCCTGAGGAACACACACCGGTACACGACAACAGAATGACTTTAGATGCACCTTACTGAGATTTATCACTATTGATTATTTCAGTTTTTCACATTAGTAGTATAAAGCTGTGCCATATCACACAAGTGGCAAGATGCCTTTGCATTGCAGCTCCAACAGTAGTCAACAGGCCATTCTAATGTTGTGAAGAATTATTCTGCTTTTGAAAGACAAAATGCATCCTAGGATAATACATTTGCAATTTTCAAACTAAATTAAAATGTATAGAAAATAATATATTATCACAATACAGACTAAGGCCCCAATTCAACAAACCTGGAAAAAATGCGTTGAAGTGTGTCAATTTTTTATGCAATGCCGCATTCCACAGACATTTTGGGACTATTGGCAGGATCACATCAAAATGGGTGGAGCTGGGACGAAACAGAGGGCAGAATGGGGGGCACACTTATTTAATTCATGACAAACCTTTGCATACCATACGCCAAAAATCTTTCTCCAGTTCTCTGAATGGATTTATAGTAAGGCGCACAACACTTTTAATGTGCTCTTAATTCATTGAGTGGTTTGGACACCTCTTAATATATTAAGCGCCTGTCACCTCTAATACACTCCCCCATCAAGACTGGCATGTACAACGCCAGTTGTGATGAATCAAAGTCAATATGTTTAAAGTAATAACAGGTTTGCTTCATTCAGAAACCATAAGTACATTTTCCAAAATGCAGTAATGAAACCTGAGGAAGTATTTTTGATAAACTAAACAATGTGGAGTTGTTGCATCTAGCCAGTATATTAACCATAAGCCAAGTTATACCACTAAAAATCCAACAAAGCTTCCTTTCTTTTATCTTTTCAATGTAGTTCTGGTAAGTAAGTAAATAGGAACATGGGTTACCAAATGTATTACATTGGATAGGTCAGAAAACAATAAGTTCAAACATTCCTACCTGTTTGCAAATTAATATTCCTATTTCTTAGAAATTCAGCTTTCAGTTATTATGTAAATTAGGCTGCAAGTGCACTGAGAGAGGTCCTATTCCTAGATGGTGCATGAATCGCAAGGAATTATAGTAAGTTAAATATCACTTTCTTTATTTACATCTTAGGAGGAAAAGAAATGGTGAGAACACAGGATACAAACCATTCATTAAAGTTGTTATGATTTGAGATGGTGCAGATGCAGACCACCTAATAGAGGTAAACTTGTTATGTTCTTTAAACCATGGTAGGATCACACAGTTACAGTCATAAGAAAAACTAAGCATGCCCTATTTGAATTCTATGGGTTTATATATCGGGCCATAATATATAAACTTCTGGTCCATAGAACTTCTTAAAATGATGTATTAATTTAAAAGTACAACTTCAGATGAACAACGTTGCATAACAAATTACGTGTCACTATTTACTTAACAAGATCTAAATACAGAAGAAGTGTATGAAGAATTAAGTACATCATTCCTGCTTTCATAGGAATTAAAAGTCTAAATAGCAGTCAGGTGTTGCCCATCAAATGCCCTTGAATAATTGATGCAAATTGTATCTTCTTAGAGGAAGAGGACTAGAACTCTAGTGCCATCTATTGGAAGTAGCAATCCTAAAAGTCAATGTCTACCCTTTAACGAGCCTTGCCACATGACTTAGGTTAAAAGCCAAACCAGAATCTCAAGTTGCAGACAGTATGTTTCGGAGTACTGCCCCTCATCAATGCAAAGTGTGATATCTGGTTTGGCTTGGTGAGCGGCATCTAACTGGGACCCGAAGGGTAACTTTTCTCCTTAAGGAGAGTGACAGGTCAATCCTGGCATGCCAAGGTGATGAGACTTTTAAGCCTTGCAATGCTCCCCTGGGAAAATAAATAATTAAAAAAATAATATTTCATTTCCCAGAGGAACATTGTAAGTCTTAAAAGTCTTCCCATCTTGGCATGCCAGGCTTAACATGTCATTCTGCACAAGGAGAAACCATTACGCCTTGGATCCTAGTCGGACGCCTCTCACTCAGCCAAACCAGATCTCAAACTTTGCACTGACGAAGGGCAGTACCCTGAAACACAGTGTCTGCACATTAACATTATGGTTTGGCTTTTATCCTAAGTCATGTGGCAAGGCTTGCTAAAGGGTCGACTTTGAATTTTAGAATTGTAACCACTTCAATAATAACAGAAGTTTATTGTTGTTTGCTGGTCTGAAGCATTCAGGCATGTATTTATACAATACCAAGGAGGAAAGAAAACAGCATTGATCTTAGGGAAGCAACTGTTGCTGCACATCAATCTGGAAAGGGTTGTATGGCACTATTTCCATACAATTTTGAGACCACCATTCTGCAGTGAGAAAGAATATTCAAAAGAGGAAAACATTCAAGGCAGTTGGAATTCTTAACAGGAATATACATCTCAGCAAAATCACTCCTAGAATCAGTCCATACAATTCTCTGAGAAATTTCAAAAAGCCAAAAAGCTACAGCTCTAACATGTCAACAATCGCCCAACGAACAAGCAAAAGTCTGCTCCTTCATGATTACATTATTTTTGTTGAACAAAAATCATTGTTCTCAGCAGCACATCGCCTGATGTAAATTGTAGATGTGCCGCTGATAACATAATATGTATGAGAACAGATTGATCTACTAGTGATCATTTTGTCCCCATCAGTCTTCGTCAGCCGTTGTAGAGAGACTGGTAAACAAGTGCTAAACGACCTCAATATTGTCAATCCCGCTCGCTTACTGGTCTGCACTCAGTGCATGTAAATGTAACCTAAATGTGTCTGTGTGAGGGGGCAATATGTGAGCATTTGGGGTCGCACTTTAAAATTTTTTCCAGGGCCCCACTTTGTCTAAAACCAAATCTGCTGCTAATAACTTTTATTTATCGCATATGTTTTTTATATTATCTCCTGATACGTTAAAACCAAATAATTTCAAAAAGAACGTATTTAATTTTTCTCATGACTGTAAATAGAAATAAGTTATAAATCTCATAAAAGGATGGAGTGATCCATTTGTTTCATAGGTAACCATCAAAGGTTGGGCCTTGTCAGCAACATTGCTTAGGTAAATTGCATCATTCAGAAGTGTTCTAGTCAGAAATAAATCAAACAAAAGGTGCATAAATACAATGTCCTCTTTAAGACTTCAAGCTAGGTCAAACAATATAAGGTTAATAGCGTTGTACTACCTAGAGTAAATGTTTCACCAGTATTAAAGTACAAAGGTATTACTGGGGCACTGTTAGTGGTCACCTGGATTTGCGCTGCAAAATCCGACTTCATCTTTTAACCCTTCTTCAGTAATGAGGGTTTACACAGGGTCTCTCGATTCAGTCCTTGGAGTAGCAGCTGGCAGGTAGTTCAGTCTGGCAGGAAGAATGATCAAGAAGCCAGTTCAGACAAAATGAGGTACAGATGTGGACAAAATTATCAGGCTGGAGAATTGTCAAAACAAGAGGGTATGTGCAAAAGGGTCAAATATCCGCGACCTGCAGCTAGGTGCATTTTATAGTGGTGATGTATCCCACCAATAATATAAGCCTCCCCTGGTGAATCGAAAAGAAGAAACCCAATAGGATCACTACTCTGCAATGATGTGCAAGAGGAGTTGATTCCTTACTTTGCACACAGATGATCACAAAATTAAAATAGCATCATGAGACAGTTAATTTATTTCAGTTCTTTAATATAAAAAGTGAAACTCATATATTATATTGTCATTGCAAACAGAGTGATCTATTTCAAGTGTTTATTTCTGTTAAAGAGAAGGTACCGTGTTTGTAGATCATTAATAAATCAATGTAATGTAGCATAACATGCTGTTATAGCCAAGTTTGAAACATGTTTGCATTTGAAACATATTTTGTGTGTTATATGAGTTTAAAGAAGGCACTGGAGGCTGACATCTTACTTTCACAGTAGCAGCACGACACTATCAGTGTCATAATACGGCACACCATGGTCAAAGGAGATAACAGACGGACTCCGACCCTATCTATTGTAATAGAACTGTCACTGCTGTGCACTGGGCATGCCTCTCTGGGCTGCACAATTCAGAGTAGTGGTAATGTTCTGCTGCCATATTCATGGAGCCCTCGGATCTGCTAACATAAGCACTACTGCTTCCAGAGAAACAGATCCTAGATTGACAGCTGACTGGAGTAAAATGCAGGAGAAAAGCACAGCAGAATAGCAGAGACATTAAAAAGGAACAGTGTTACATTAGCATTATTTTAGCTGGAGTTGTGATTCATGCCTTGGTAAGATAAGATAAGGAGCTGCGGGTCTGCAGTGAATGGCCAGACATTGTGGAGGAGTTGAGAGAAGCATGTAATCTGGGTGAGAGCGACTGATGGGAGAGAGAAAGACAGTAACTGCTGGTGATAGTAGATCACAGGGCAGTCACCCACAAAATGGCACTGCCCTGTGATGCTACTCTTCATTCTGCCCCCGGGATACTAGACCACCCAAAAGGGGAGGGAAATGGCGATGTCAGCAGTTACTGCCCCAATTTTTCAGCTAACAGTAAGCTGGTAAGTCTTACTATAGCTGCTTAAGGTCTAAAACGGAAAATGCTCCTAGTAGTGGTAAATATATATTTGTAAGAAAATATATAATATTTTTCAAATAGAAATGTTTGCAAACAGTGCAAACAGTGCATTAATACATTTAATTACTATTTTAAGCTTAATTTCACAAAAAATCAAACGATAAGAAAACTGGTGGCACCTTCCCTTTAATGTTGATGATTATGGCTTACAGCCACTGAAAACCCAAAAGTCATTATCTCAGTAAATTAGAATAATTAGCAAAAAACACCTCCAAAGACTTCTTAAGCATTTAAAAAGGTCCCTTAGTTTGTTTCAGTAGGCTCCACAATCATCATGAAGACTGCTGACTTGACAGATGTCCAGAAGGCAGTCATTGACACACTCCATAAGGAGGGTAAGCCACAAAAGGTCATTGCTAAAGAGTCTGGCTGTTCACAGCATGCTGTATCCAAGCATATTAATGGAAAGGTGAGTGGAAAGAAAAGTGTGGTAGAAAAAGATGCACAAGCAACCTCAGTCTTAAAAGGATTGTTAAGAAAAATCCATTCAAAAATTTGAGGGAGATTCCCAAGGAGTGGACTGCTGCTGGGGTCATTGCTTCAAGACCCACCACACACAGACGTATCCAGGACACGGGCTACAAGTGTCACATTCCTTGTGTCAAGCCACTCATGACCAATAGATAACGACATAAGCATCTTACCTGAGCCAAGGAGAAAAAGAACTGGACTGTTGCTCAGTGGTCCTGGGTGTTGTTTTCATATGAAAGTAAATTTTTGCATTTCATTTGGAAATCAAGGTCCCAGAGTCTGGAGAAAGAGTAGAGAGGTACACAATCCAAGCTGCTTGAGGTCTAGTGCGAAGTTTCCAGAATCAGTGATGGTTTGGGGAGCCATGTCATCTGCTGGTGTAGTTCCACTGTGTTTTATCAAGACTAGAAACTTACTTGAAAGTATCGGTATCGGAAAGTATCGGATCTAATCCGATACCGATACCCGATACCAATACAAGTCAATGGGACTCAAGTATCGGACGGTATCCCTGATGGTTCCCAGGGTCTGAAGGAGAGGAAACTCTCCTTCAGGCCCTGGGATCCATATTACTGTGTAAAATAAAGAATTAAAATAAAAAATATTGCTATACTCACCTCTCCGATGCAGCCTGCACCTTACCGAGGGAACCGGCAGCCTTCTTTGCTTAAAATGCGCGCGTTCACTGCCTTCCGTGACGTCACGGCTTCTGATTGGTCACGTGCCGCCCATGTGACCGCGACGCGACCAATCACAACAAGCCGTGATGTAATTTCAGGTCCTGAATGCCTAATTCTAGGCATTCAGGATTTGAAAATTACGTCACGGCTTGTGATTGGTCGTGTGCCGCCCATGTGACAGCGACGCGACCAATCACAACAAGCCGTGACGTAATTTTCAGGTCCTGAATGCCTAATTCTAGGCATTCAGGATTTGAAAATTACGTCACGGCTTCTGATTGGTCTCCATACCACACTGCACTGATGCAGTAATTGATGCAAAAAAAGCATTGAGTGCATTTACTGAATATACATTTCAGTAGGCCAACATTTCGAGTTTAAAATCATTTTTTAAACTGGTGTTATAAAGTATTCTAATTTAGTGAGATAATGACTTTTGGGTTAATAATCATCAACATTAACAGAAATAAACACTTGAAATAGATAACTCTGTTTGTAATGACTCAATATAATATATGAGTTTCACTTTTTGTGTTGAAGAACTGAAATAAATTAACTTTTTGATGATATTCTAATTTTGTGAGAAGCACCTGTATGTTGAAGAGCTTCCCTTTCATATGTATAATGTTTATCCTATAGGGCACTGGTTTGTCAGAGACAGGATTGCTTTTTCCGTCACAATAATTGCCATATTAGGATAGATTTCCCTTTGGTAGGCTATAGGATGTAAATTCTAGCCCTCTACTTCACCTCTTTAGACATATTGTTGTCTTTTCTCTTTATGTCCGGTAGGATGCATATTTAATTCTTTTATGTCACATGTTGTCTATTTTAAAGTGATAATGTTAAAAGTTATATTTTAATTACGTATCACATAGCAATGCTCTACTTTATATACTCTGTGCTTAATTTTCTCAATAATTTCCATGATCTCTTGTAATTATCAGTGCTCTAAGCTACAGGTTTGCTATAGTGTATAATTCTTAAAGATGTTGTCTGGCTTCTAGACAAAAAGTACCGGCATGACATGACATTACATCTCATTCACCTAACCATTGCTGCCAATCAGGTGATCAAAGAAAGAGGCAGAATAGCTTCCTAGCAGGAGCATAACAATCGCAGTCGATGCCAAATTCACCTTTATATGTGTCTTCGGACGCACATTCAGATGAAATGTATTGAGGCAAAAAGACCCAATGGGTCCCTGCACTGCAGCACACACTGCCAGCCAATCAAAGACTGGCAATTGATGTCAGCTTGCTAGTGACACATGGAGCATAACAGTGACATCATGCGCTGACCGTGCTGGCACATCAAAGTCAGTTGCCGGCTCCTGCGCTGATGACCGAAGAGTATGCCTTGCAGTGTGGGAGCAGGGGAAGGTGAGTTGAATATGTCCTGGAAAAGAAAGGAAGGGGACCAGGATGGTGACTAGTGATGAACATTATACCAGGATGGGGACATTATACCGGGATTGGGAAAATTATACTAGGAATGGGCCCAGTATGGTCAGTAACATTATTTCATGGGGTCCAATATGGAGGGAGGGCAATATAACTGGAAGGGTCAGGAAGGGGGAGAAGATTATAAGAAAAAAACAGCATTGGGGACATTATTACATGAAAGGCAAAAACATATGGCTTTACAGTCTCGAACCCTACATTGGCCCATACATCTGACCAACATGTAACTGGAGGACCAGGTTCAAAATTTGCACAGGGGCCCATCAGACTCTAGCTATGCCACTGCTTCCTGGCCTATGGCAATTACCAAACTGGAGTGCAGTTCATTCAGGGGTGATAGAGCAGGTGAGTGTCTGATTTTATTATTTTTGAACCATCCCTACCATGGGTAATTTTTGATCAGAGGCCGGACAACACCTTTCAGCGCAGTCTACCATCATCTCTCTATGCATTCATCATCTATCTATCATCTTGTGTAAACTAATTCACATTGTAAATGATTCTAAGCCACAATCTATTATTGAAGCACAGATATTATTTATAATGCTTGTCATGGGCTCGTTGTTCATTTTGTGAATGTTTTTTGACAGCTTAGAAAACATTCCAGTTCCTTCAATGGTGAATGAATCATTACTGTTTGGAAACTGCAATGAATCACAAAGTTGATCTTTAAAAAACCTGTCTGCCATAGGAATATATTATCGCAGTAAAGATTGTATTTTATATCGTGAATTACTAGCACGATCTGTACAGTTACTTCAATGTCTGCAGAAGTTTAAAAAGACAGAGTCCCCATTAGTACTTGTCTGCCTGGCTTTGTGATGTGTAGCGGCTGCTAGAAACTGAAGTTTTGTCCTTTGAAAATTGTGCAGTTTCTTTAGTAAATTGTTTTTTCTCTATGTTTCCAAAAATCTATTCACAGTTTGCTGTCAAATAGGCAAAATGGAATAAATGTATTAAAGTAAATAAAATGTACCTTAAGTTTATCTTCAATTTTTACTTCGTCATTCCATTTTCTATTGTAGATCAATTAGAAACTGATGTCTGTGTAATTCCCTCAATTTGTTCTTCCCCATCTTTGCACTTCAGTGTATTCTGATTTAGTATCTTTCGTTTACCAGGCCGCTGGGAGAAGCTTTTCATGTGCAATTTCACATCATGGTGTGCACGCCTGGGTCTGCACCTGCACCCCTGAAATTAAATCATCAAAGCCACCACATCAAATGGGCAGTAAAGTGGAGATTTGCTTATTGATGTAAACCAGTCTGGAAACGGGCAGCTGCTTTGATGTAACCTCCGGAGGCAGGGGTCATGATGTCATCACATATTAGCCAAGAACTTCCAGGGGATTAGCTTCCTACACAACACATTTGTCCCCCTTCTGAAATGAGGATAATTAGGCCAATCGTTACAGGTGATAGCTCTGTGTTCATTTACTATGAATATCCATGGTTCACTGTGGGTAAAACTGATTATCTGAGCTACCTTTAAATCATCATGAGTTATAGGCATAGCTGCAAATAATAGTTTAGAATTTACGCTATATGGAGTAAAGTTGCAGTTTATTCTTTTTTTGGTGGTTCTTTCATTTAATGCATTAAAATCTATATATAATTTATTATTGGCCTAATTAAAGTAATAATGTCATTGAAATAGCTTTTATATCTAATTAATAAAAACTGTAAATGTCATAAAACTTATTTCATATGGTTGTGGCAAAACTGGTCGCCATCTAAACCAACACCTCAGTCTCTAGAATACAAGCAAGAACTCGTTGAAATGATACATCCCATGTCTATTGTCTGTACAAGTCCCCTCTATAATTTGTAAAGCGCTGCGGAATATGTTTGCGCTATATAAATAAAAATTATTATTATTATTATTACATCCCATTCTACTTCTGGATGTGAACTGGTCATCTACTTTTTTGAGATATAACTAATCGCTGAACAGTATTTGATAAAAAAATGGAGAGTAAATTATAATTCCAAGTATCTTCATGTTAGATGGGAAATTTGAGCCCAATGCAGCATAGCTTTATCGGATTGTCAGTTAATATCTGAAGATAAGGACTCTACACAAGTGATTACACCCATAAATAACCTTATTTGTAACTTTCCTCGATATAGTATGAATATCAAAAAGCAATGTTTCCTTTGTGAAGAAATTACAGTATGTTTTAATTTTCCTGGTTTCATTTTTTGAGATAACAAGTACAACCATTGTAACCAATAATCTTATATCTGATGTGGCAGAGAGATAAATTGAAAAGATCTGGAAGTGGATGTATTTTTTCCTATCACTTAGTTCCATCGTATATTTTTATTATCTAGTACTAGCATTTCATTTTTAAAGCAGCATTCCAGGAATTTTGTTTTTCACCCTTTGGTAGCAATGATGTGTGCATGTGTAATGAGCACAGTAACATGCTCACCAGTCACATCTTCTACTGTTTTCAGCAGTGCTCCGTTCTGCTTCGGTACCACATATCCTGACCACATTTCTAACTTGCAGAATCACACTGTCTGTTGTGTGGAGTGACAGTTATGCTCTCAATGGAAGGGAGCCAATTACTCTTTACAAACCTATGCAAACATTGTGAGAAAACAGAAATTCCATGCAGCTGGTTGCATTTGAACCCCAGTGATAAGTGTGCAAATTGCCTCTTCAGAGAAAAAGAGGACTTGAACTCAATAATGCCACATGTTGGAAGTAGCGATCCTGCAAGTCACAATCAACCCTTTAATGAGTCTTGTAATATGACTTAGGATAAAAGCCAAATCAGTATCTCAATTTGCAGACACGGTGTTTCGGGCTGCCGACGAGGGCTCACAGTCTGCAGGGGATGGGTGAGGATACACTAGGAGAGGGTAGAGCTGGTTGTGTGGTTGTTCAGTAGGTTGAGGATCACTGAAGGCTGTAGGCTTGTCGGAAGAGGTGAGTCTTCAGGTTCTTTTTGAAGGTTTCTATGGTAGGCAAGAGTCTGATGTGTTGTGGTAGAGAGTTCCAGAGTATGGGGGAAGCACAGGAGAAGTCTTGGGTGTGGTTGTGGGAATAGATGAGAGGGGAGTAGAGAAGGAGATCTTGAGAGAATCGGAGGTAGCATGTAGGTAAGTACCGGGAGACCATGTCGCAGATGTATGGAGGAGACAGGTTGTGGATGGCTTTGTATGTCATAGTAAGGGTTTTGAACTGGAGTCTCTGTGTGATAGGAAGCCAGTGAAGTGCTTGGCATAGGGGAGAGGCTGGGGAATAGCAGTGAGACAGGTAGATTAGTCAGGCAGCAGAGTGTAGGATGGATTGGAGTGGTGTCAGAGTGCTAGAGGGGAGGCCAGAGAGTAGGAGATTGCAGTAGTCAAGGCGGGAGATGATAAGGGCGTGCACTATTGTTTTTGTGGTGTCGTGGTCAAGGAATGCGTGGATCCGGGAATTTTTTTTAGTTCGAGACTGCAGGAGTCAAGGGCTTGGATATGTGGCTTGAAAGAGAGGGCAGAGTCGAGGATCACCCCGAGGCACCGGGAGTGTTGGACTGGGGAAAGTGAGCAGCCATTGACATTGATGGATTGGTCTGGTGGAGGGGTGGAGTGAGATGGGGAAAGATGATGAATTCTGTTTTGTCCATGTTCAGTTTTAGAAAGCGAGCAGAAAAGATGGAAGAGATAGCAGACAGACAGTGTGGGATTTTGGTAAGTAAGGAGGTGAGGTCAGGTCCGGATAGGTAGATCTGCGTGTCATCGGTGTAGAGATGATACTGCATACCGTGGGATTCTATGAGCTGTCCAAGACCGAAGGTGTAGATGGAGAAGTGTAGGGGTCCTAGAACAGAGCCTTGAGGAACACCGACAGACAAGGGGTGAAGTGAGAAGGTGGTGTGGGAGAGGGAATTTCCCAGACTAGTCTGTCCTCTTTCCATGTTATCATGCCCCTGTGGGCATGATAACATAATTTGCATGAGCCAGCCTCATTGCCAGCTCATGCAAATCTGTGCATGCGTGCCGCTCATTCTGGCATCATCTGAAGCCAGATATACACTTCACAGCTTCAGAGGCGCATTGCACATGACTGGAAGTCATCTTCTGATCTCCTGGACATGTGCAGTGTGCACTTCTGAAATCGGGAAACATACACCTGGCTTCAGAGATGCAGTAACACTGCTAGAATGAATGTGCGTACATTTGCATGAGTTGATGATGAGGCCGGCTCATGCAAATTATGTTATCATGCATACAGGGATGTAATAACATAGAAAGAGGGCTGACTAGTCTGGGATAACTAACGCCCATCCACTACTCAAAGCCTTCATTAGCATACGAAAAGCGGAGGTTATAAATACTTTTTAAAAGCATTTAACTGAATTGTGTGATACAGGGCTGATTAGGGAGGTAGTTTAATCACATATGACAGCGTGGCAAACACTGGATGTTGGTGCCCCATTTATGGGGTACGGGTTCGGGTTCAGGTCCAAGTACTATTCTTGTAACTGAACGTATAATAATTGTTTGGTCGAACCCGCTGGACCCGAACATCCAGGTGTCCGCCCATCTCTATTGATAAGAACACAGAGCCATAGATTACATTTTATGTTGATTTTACAGAATTTTTCAACATCTTTCCATTTTTCATCTTAATACGTATGCACTTTATGGCATCTCTATTGTCAATGGATCACATCAGTATATGAAAATTGTAATTTTTCACAGTAGTCATCCTGTTTTTTTCCAATCTCATTTTTAAAAAATGGTGCAATAAAAAAAAGAGAATTGAAATGTTTAAAGTACACTATCTGTTAGGAGTCGAGTTCCCGCAGCTGCACAGGTGGAATCTCAAACCATGTCGGCTGCGGTCTCCCATTCTGCATCAGCCGCAGTGGAGCCTGCTCAGCGCAGATGTCGGTCCCAGCGTCTCACTGAATCTGATACTGTGCTCTCCAGGCTCTGCTGTTGTACCCTGCACTGGTCTGCGGTGAGCAGGATTTTCTGGGACTAAGTCCTGCTTTGCACACACTGAGCATGCCCAGGGTAAGATCTCTCAATGGAGATCAAGGGTCACATGCTCAGTTACTGCAGCAACTTCCATTGGTCCTCCAGGAAGGTCCTGTACCTGATCAAGTTCTGTGGCAGTCTTCCATTGGTCCTTCTGGGAAGGTCCTGAAGTTGCTGCAGCTACAATGGGTTTTAATGACCGCACGGCCATGTGCTAGTATCAATTTATGTTTGAGCTCAGCGCCAGTGTGGTCGTGTTTGTATGCAGTCAGGGACCCGGCTGAAATAAGCCCCTAGAATGCTGGCACCTCCGGCGAGGAGTTTCATGTGAGTGGATTCAGGGCTGGCGTATAGCCATAGAATTCCGACTCCACCGGAGAGGAGCTGCATGTTTGCTTTTGACTGCATGACCACTACCTGCTCTACTAAGTAGCTGTGTTCCTCTGTGAGCTAAACAGGGCACAGCATTCTCTTTGCTAACAGACTCTGTGAAGTAACAGAGTTTGTTTATACTACTATATTGTACCGCCATATCTAGCAGCAGGTTCTTTCCTGCACGGTGGATCCCGGGTTGCGAACGCACCTACTATTTCTAATAAATATATATTCGGTGCGTTCCGCCAACCCTAACACTATCATTCCCCATTGTAATTTTGCATTCAGATTCTAAAATATTGCATCTAAAGCTTTCTGCTTCAAAAATGGCAAGGGGGCACAATCCTAACACATATTTTAATTAATACAGCTATGAACTCTTCTAGTAATGTGTATAGTTAGGCAATCTTGAGGACCCAGTTAATATTGATCATGAGAATGCCCATTGCTTAGTTTGTTATGTGACATACATTTTCTAGAATAAGGAAAAAATATAATATATTTTACACATTTTTTTTTTACAAATCAGTGCTTTATACAATATACATTAGTCTGTTTAGTAAACTATTTTGTATCCTACTTTGGGCCAAATAATGTAATTCCCTGTCCATTTTAATATCAGATGTCCTTTTTTTTAATGAACCAGGTTTGTAAATAAATTCCATTTCTCATATGAAAATTCCTTAACTGATAAAAAGATGTGAAATATACAACATTTCTGTGTAAATATAGTCGCACACTCACGAGCATTAGCCTCATATCTAATATATAAAGCTGAATGTGTGTGTGTGTGTATGTATGTATGTATGTATGTATGTCCGGGATTGGCATCTGAACCGTCGCAGCTACAGCCACAAAATTTTGCACAGTCACACGTCTGGACCCCGAGAGCGTCATAGGCTATGTTGTGAGGTGAAATTTTAACCCCGCGCTTTCCAATTCACCAAACAATTTTGCCCCTATCTACATAATGGGGAAAAAGTGAAAGGAAAAGTGTTGGAGGCGTCGCAGCTACAGGCACAAAATTTTGCACAGTCACACGTCTGGACCCTGAGAGCGTCAAAGCTATATTGTGAGGTGAAATTTTAACCCCGCGCTTTCCAAGTCACCAAACAATTTTGCCCCTATCTACATAATGGGGAAAAAATGAAAGGAAAAGTGTTGGAGGCAAATTAACAGTTGCCAGATGTGAACAAGGGGGACTTAAAGAATGACAGCGATGGCACCAAAGAGTATATACTGTACAGTTGCTAAGGTGGGGCCCCAACATGGGATAATCACACCACCACGGGGATATGAACACACACACAAAATGCGCCACACACTACCACGTGCTCGAACACATATACCACCCTCAGTGCACATTTCACCACACATACACCAACCTCGCCACATAAAAGTAGAAACACAAAAGTCGCCGCTCAAAACTCGCCACGCGCAAAACTCTCCACATGCAAAACTCGCCACACGTGCAAAACTCACCTCATGGAAAACTCGCCACACGCAAAACTTGCACACGCGGAAAAATTGCCACATGCACAAAAGTTGCAACACATGCAAAAGTTGCCTCACACAAAACTTGCACATACTCAAAAGGCACCACACATAAAACTCGCCACGCGCAAAACTCGCCATGCGCAAAACTTGCTGCACACAACTTGCTACACTAACCTGTCACATGCAACTCGACACACAAAAAGTTGCTACACGCATGTCGCCACACAAAACTCATCTCACAAAAGTCCCTACATGCATGTCGCCACACGCAACTCAACACACACAACTTGACACACGAAACTCGCCCTAAAACACACACAAGTCTGGTATCCTTCAAAAATAAAAATCTGATTAATAAGCAGACAAACTACAAGAGCAACAAATGTACCATATAGGAATCCGGCAGCTGTCAGTCACATGACCAGTCTATTATGTGTATGTGTGAGCTAATATATACTGCCAGGGGGTGGGCTTACTGTTGGCTGGGGATTTATCAGGCTGCCATTTTAGCTTACAAATACTGAGGTAAAAATACTGACCAAATAACGTGTGAACGAGGGCTAATACAGGAGGAGATGGCATACAGCTATATACTATATACAGGAGATGACACACAGGTATATACTATTTACAGGGGAGATGACACACAGGTATATACTATATACAGGAGGAGATGACACACAGATATATACTATATACAGGAGAGATGACACACAGGTATATACTATATAGAGGAGGAGATGACATACAGGTACATACTACATACAGGAGGAGATGACATACAGGTATATACTATATACAGGAGGAGATGACACACAGGTATATACTATATACAGGAGCAGATTACCTACAGGTATATAGTATATACAGGAGGAGATGACACAGGTATATGCTATGTATAGGAGGAGATGACATACAGGTATATACTATATACAGGAGATGACACACAGATATATACTATATATAGGTGAGATGACACACAGGTATATACTATATACAGGAGATTACATACAGGTATATCTAATATATAAAGCTGAATGTGTGTATGTATGTATGTGTGTATGTCCGGGATTGGCATCTGTACCGTCGCAGCTACAGCCACAAAATTTTGCACAGTCACACGTCTGGACCCCGAGAGCGTCATAGGCTATGTTGTGAGGTGAAATTTTAACCCCGCGCGTTCCAATTCACCAAACAATTTTGCTCCTATCTACATAATGGGGAAAAAGTGAAGGGAAAAGTGTTGGAGGAAAATTGACAGCTGCCAGATGTGAACAATGAGGACTTAAAGAATGAGAGCGATGGCGACAAAGAGTATATACCGTACAGTTGCTAAGGTGGGGCCCCGACATGGGATACTCACCACACACGGGGATATGAACACAAACACAAAATGCGCCACACACTACCACGTGCTTGAACACATATACCACCCTCAGCACACATTTCACCACACACACACACCAACCTCGCCACATAAAAGTCGAAACACAAAAGTCACCACTCAAAACTCGCTACATGCAAAACTCGCCATATGCAAAACTAGGCTCACGCAAAACTCGCCACACGTGCAAAACTCACCTCATGGAAAACTCACCTCATGCAAAACTTGCACACACAGAAAAATTGCCACATGTACAAAAGTTGCACCACATGCAAAAGTTGCCTCACACAAAACTTGCACATACTCAAAATGCACCACACATAAAACTCGCCACGCGCAAAACTCGCCATGCACAAATCTTGCTGCACACAACTTGCTACACTAACCTGTCACATGCAACTCAACACACAAAATGTTGCTACACGCATGTCGCCACACAAAACTCATCTCACAAAAGTCGCTACATGCATGTCGCCACACGCAACTCAACACACACAACTTGACACATAAAACTCGCCCTAAAACACACACAAGTCTGGTATTGTCCTTCAAAAATAAAAATCTGATTAATAAGCAAACTACAAGAGCAACAAATGTACCATATAGGAAATACGGCAGCTGTCAGTCACATGACCTGTCTATTATGTGTATGTGTGAGCTAATATATACTGCCAGGGGGGAGGGCTTCCTGTTGGCTGGGGATTTATCAGGCTGCCAATAGCAACCAATCACAGCTCAGCTTCTATTTTGCTACAGTTAATTAACCTGAGCTCTGATTGGTTAATATAGGCAACAAAGACATTCTCAGTATAACAAAGCTAATATATGTTGTGAAATGCTTCTATTTGCTTAGTTTTTGCCTTTTAATAATTACATTTCTATCTATTTGTTTTGTGGTTTTTGTGTGCAGAATAAATTTTTGTTAACACATTCTATTTTGCTAACAGCAGTCATTAACCCGGGCGAAGCCGGGTAGTACAGCTAGTAACCCTATAAATCAGATTTCTCTGGTAAATAATTGAGATAGTAGTGTGCTGCTGCCAGGCCATTGCTGACAACCAATCTTTCTCAATTATTAAAGTAAAATAAAAATGGTTCTTGTGAGGTCTGCATTTGCAGACGAATTATATCAATTGACATTATATATCCAAAATACTACGCAAGTATATCTTAACATTTTTAGTTGATTCCATTTCAATTTTAAAATGTTGATTTTAAACTTTATAAATTAATGTCTATTTAAAATACATCACAACTAAAATGAGCAAATCTGATGAAATTCAATGTGCCAGAATACCTCGTATTTGGAAGGGAAATTCAATTTGCATTGAATTTATTGAGCATGAAGAAAATTGGTGGTAAAAGCCTTTTATTATGCAGTGAGATTTCTCCAGACCCCGGAGTGTAATATACAGAGATGTTCATACAGTATATAAAAAAATATACACTAACCTCACCCCTCATGTTTTCAGGTGCTGCATCAAGATGAGTATAATGTTATTTTACTTCTAATCCCCTTACAAGCTCTGATGAACGTGAAGGATCCACACTTTGCCACCCTGCCTGATGTCAATATTACGTCAACAGTGTCACAGGGTAACTGGTCTCCCCACTTGTACCAACGTGACTTTCCTCAACCCCAAGGGACATGTAAGATCAGCTTGCACAGTTTTAAACAGACATCCCCTGTACTCACAGACCCAGGGAGTCATGGGGAGTGAGAGAAGGTGGCCCAAGCAGTCACTGACGTGGCATCACACTCGTCCACAACCCTGACAGGCTGAGAGGCCCCTTTCACTAGCACCAGTGAAACAGAACCTTATCAGTCTGGTAGGACTGCTATCAGTTCCTTGTTCGATATACACCTGGATCGTTAACATGGTTATATCGGGCTAGGAACCCGCCCCAGTAGCGTGTGAGATTTGGTCGAGAAAAGGAAGTGTGGATTTTTGGATCGAGACAAAAGAGCAGCCCAAGGTTAAATTATATATTTCTAAAGCAAAGAAAAAAAATGAACGGCACTGGGGTACTAAATCACCACTTCTCCCGTCACCAGCATGACCTGTAGAAGCGAGTAATCGTGAAACGGCTGTCGTCTTCTTCTTCCCCCGCATGTCTCACATGTCTTGCATCTGTGTCCATGGCATGTAAGTGAATAAAGGACTTATGGCTTTATCTTCATGCTGGTGAGTGCTACACTTTTTTTCCTTATATTGTAAATTATATATTTAATTGCCTTACAGGCACACTAGACAATACACTATATATACACAATGGTTATATATATATATATATATATATATATATATATATATATATATATATATATAATGTTCAGATATGCAAATACAATAGTGGTAGGACAAAAGGTATAAGCAGAACATATGGTAAGTTACCAGTTAGATGAATGGCCTGGCCTGCAGTGTAAGAGCTAAGGGCTTCCAGATGGGAGGCTTCTGGTCCCCTTTGTGTGTGAGTTCTCCTCACACAATGTGTCCTTGTGACCTCCCAGAGAAAAAAGCAAGGGCTATGCTTCACATAAGCGTTAAACCCTCTGGGTCACTCCCCTCCTGCCCTCTGGGCTGAACCTAAAACTCCTCCCCTGGAGGTTTGGGGATAAATCTCCCAAAACCTATAAAAGATGATAAATCATTTCCAGACAGTCTTAAGGCAGTGGTTCTGGCACCATTGGATCCAAGCGGGCCCCTGCTACTCATAGAGACTAAACACAATTTTGCTACCTAGCTTCTAGTGGCTGTTCTATGTATCTCCCTTCCTGTGCATGTTAGAATGACTTGAGACCCAGGCAGGCACTTGCCCTGTTCTGGGGATCTCGGAAATATCACATGATGTAAAGCAAGGACGTATAGCATCTCCATAACTCCTTTATGAAATCCTAGCTGGCTGATCATACCAGCTAGATAGTGGAGGGGTGAGCACCTTTGTTTGAAACTGGCCAGGTGTCATGTTACCGTAGCACATGCCAAAAATGTTTTTATATTCAGATGCATAATAGGATGCAGATGATTGACATGCAATTATGTCTCCAATATTCTTCTCACAGGCCCTAAACAAAATCAAGCAAAATTGTATCTAGCAGACTGGCTTTATATTTGAACTGAGTGAATTGAATGGCAAAAAAATCAGATCAGGTGATTTTTTTAATGAAATTCTAAACAAATTCAATTTGCTTAAAATTGATTAATGCAACTGATAAAGAAGATGACCTGCTCTAGATGCTAGAAATAGATTAGGTTGATGTTTATCCCCTAAGCCTCATAGTCACTGTGTATAATGCTTTGGCTGTATGTTGTCAAGCAGGAGGATGTCAAAGGGGGACTATCCTTACCACAGGCCTCAAAGTAGCAATTTAGTTAGCCTTCAAACATTCTAACTTTTTCAGGAAATCTGGAGAAAGAGACCTCCTGAATTCCAGAAAGCTTTGAAAAGTCACCTAATCATATATAAATTCTTGTTAAAGTCACAGAATGAAATGTCTCCAGAAGGTTTATTACAGCACAGACAAGACATGTAAGAGTCTTTGAGGGCATGGCCAAAAAAGATGGTGTGATCATAATCAAACATTTATGTTTACTGCACTCAGTGTTCTTTCAGAAAGACTATTCTGGAAGTTGACAAATAAATATGGTCTATTCTGAGTTCCACACTGTACTAGGTTAGATAGTAAAAATGATGGAATCTTTCAAATTTGAATTTGGAAGCTTTTGGTAATATCAAAGTGACCTCATTATATATGGATGTGAGTAAACGGATGGTAGCCACTGTTCACTGCTGTTCTGTTACATACTATTTGTAAAATGTCGCCATAGTTTTTTTTTTTTGGGGTGGGGCTTTTCCCTATTTCTATTGCTAAACTGTGAGCTATGAGATCCTATATCAAAACAGATTCACAAAAAAATGAATGCTGTGCTGCATTCCCCACCTTGGCTTTTATACAGGCTAAGATAGTATGGCACGTCAAATTGTTTTGGCACAGTCTATGTGATGGCCACGTTATAGTATGTGATAGCTGCAAGGAATTATTGGGAAGCCCGCATTGAGTCATGGACTCATGTGCGTTCTCTTTCTCTGATGAAAATGTCTGCATTGTGAAAAATAGTGGTGGGCATTTTTAGAAATTCACACAAATCAAATCGCAAATTATAATTGCAAATTATTTAAATTCACCGGATCTAGCAAGTTCGAGTTTCCTGATATTCTACAACAGCTCAATCTACATCGAAATGATTCATTCATCTCTATTAGAAATATGGGGGCAGGAAGGGGGGAAAGAAGTGGATTTTTTTTTTATGTGAGGGACAAAAAATGTATAAAATATATTTAAACATTTTAATTTTAATGTACTCACCATTGGAATTAATAATAAATCATGTAGCTATGATTGTACCTGATTTTTTAAGAGAACCCGTCTGTGCAGAGATAATAGAAATAGAGATTATGTAGGCACTTTAAAATGTGTCTTATGTCATCAAATTTGTGCTCCTTTTCTTTAGAAGTGTTGATGGTGCTCTTACGCCTTGGCTTGATATTCTGCGTTCACTGTGCTTTATTTCTCAGTAACATTTGCAGGGAGAATTCACTAGGGATATCTAAAATGCTTGGCTCTGAAATATGGTGAAGCAGCTGTTTCCCAGGTCAGGCCTTGTCACAGAATACACAAAATTCACTTTCCGTATTTCACAAATGTGTAAACATAGGATAATGTGCCGGCTGCACTGTATTTATAATATTTCTTTTGTATCTCATCCTCATTGAAGTACAGTGACATAATGATTATCACAAAAAATATAGTGGACTAATAAGATACTGAAAGTAGTAATTCAATTATATCAGAATTGCCCCCTGGCAGGCAGTCTTCTGCTTCGGGGACTTAATGCGGATTATTGTAAATGGCACAACATTTCTTTGCAACATTGCTTATTATTGTATTATACACTCTTGAGACAGATTTGGATAGTAAGAATAATAATATATTACAAGATTGCTGTTTAATCAATATCTGGAAGTTATTCTCTAGCTTGTTTCAATTGATAGTCTAACAAAGTAGTAAAACCTTAAAACAAATATGGGATTATTTATTAGTTTTATTTCTAATCCACTCCAGTGAAAGTTTGTAAACTCTTTCAAAATGTTTATGATATCATATTTAAGGTAATCTTCTGTTATATTGTCATCAAATTTCACTGCTAGTACATCTTTAAGCCTATCTTATTAGACTAATAGCACACAGCCATACTGTTGATCAATTTTGTAAGACACTCTGCCATATACAGCGATCAATATTTTTGGCATCCACGAATATCAAGTACTGCAGTATTTACTGAAATAAAGTGTTTAGTGAACAGAAAAAGCACACGATTAATGGCACCATATAGAGATGATGAGCAAATAAATTTGCATCTCTCTGGTTTAGCTGCTAGGTTAGTATTCTGTGGCCACTGGATGGGAGCTTTACAAATCACCTTCTACTAATAATATTTCCTTCTCCTACTTTTCTCTGGCTGTCACGAGGTTGTGTGTGCATCACGCCATGACGTTGCGTACGGAAAATCAAGCAAGGAGCGGTGGATGCCAACAGTTGGAAGGCAATTTACAAGGCTCACATGCAGCAACCACGGAATACTGACCTGAATGTTAGACCAGAGCCTTGCAAGTCAAGTCCTTCATCTTTATCACCATATACAGCTGTGTGAAAAAGTCTTTGCCTCTTCCTGATTTCCTATTCTTTTGCATGTTTGTCACACTTAAATGTTTCAGATTACCAAATGAATTTAAATATTGGACAAAAATAACATAAGTAAACACAAAATGCAATTTTTAAATGAAGGTCATGTGCCGTGGTCCAAGGAGACCCTGCAGTAGCATAACTAGGTGAGAACCTGACTCTTCACTAGAGCCCCTGATGGTGGGGTTAGGCTTGGGTCCCGATCAACACCATGTGCTACTTCAGGGAAGACCACAGACACACGGCAGCTGACCTCCCAATTAACTGGTAGCAGGAATGGCTAGATGGAGGGACAGTAGATGCAGGCAGGCACTGAAGGAGCACAGATACAGCACAGATGCTGACAGGACTGGCTAGAATACAGATAGGCACTGGCAGGTGCAGACTAGTCTGGCTGATATACAGAAGCACTAGCAGGTGCGGGCTGGACCAGCTGGTACATAGATGAGCACTGGCAGGTGTGGACTGGACCGGCTGATATACAGATGAGCACTTGGAGATGCAGATTGGACTGGCTGAGATACAGATGACCGCTGGTAGGTGTGGACTGGACAAGCTGATATACAATTGAGCACTGGCCAGTGTGATATATAGGTGAGCAGTGGCAGGTGCAAGCTGGACCAGCTGAAACAGATAGTCAAGCAAATATGGGCAGACAGGTAAAGGACAGGTAGACTGACTGACGGGTACTGGGGACCTGACAGCTAGCAAACGAGTATGACTAACTAAACAAGTTGCTCAGGCACCTCCATGCTGGAGGAGGTGCCTTAAATAGTAGGTGTAACTTAGCTATTAGTTGGAGACACTTTAGGATGGCGCATGCTGCCCCTTTAAGAAAGAGAGAGCGTGCATGCCCTAAGCACAGTGCCCAGGGATCTCCATGCAATTTGTGCACCCCGGGCAGCATTAGACATGGAGGAAGGAGGAAGTGCGAGACGGGGACCACGGTGGTGAGTAAGCTGTCATCCCTGCCAGGGAAGAGGGGCAGCATGTAGGGATGGCGGTGCTACAGTTACAAGAACAATTCAGTGGAATATCAAAGCATTTTAAAGAGAAATGTGGTCCCAAATGTAAGAAAACTAGGTGTGAGGCAGAATAATGAGCAAAAAGAATAGTTAAGAAGGAAACAAGTGGACTGTTTTTAACTGCCCAACAATGAGTCCTGAGCTCAATACAATTGACAAACTTTGGAAGGAGTTGAACCTAGCCATTGGAAGAACAACCCTGCAAACATTTAAGAGCTTGGGAGAACTGCAGTGAGAGAGTATTAAAAGCAGGCAGGTGCACAAAGCTCGCAGATGGCTAGAAACATGTTTTGAGTCTGTTATTGTTGCCAAAGGTTGTGCCACTAAGTATGAGGGAAAAGTGACTTTAATTCTGTCCACGTAATATACTATGTTTCTTTCTTGTTTACTTGTTTTTTTAAATGACAACATGTATGGTTATAGGTCAGCTTTTTTGCTGAATGTAGTTTGCACATGGCATTAAAATATGCAAATGATACACAGTTGGTACATATCTTTTTGTTTTTGAAGATATTGTTTTTTTAATAATAAATAATCAAGGGTGTCCATTAGAGCTGGTGATTTGCAAGATTCAGTCAAATGACAATATCAGTAATCTGTGGCTGCTGGACAGAAGCCCTGAGAATCGCATTTTGGCTGATGCACCCATAGCTCTTCTTTTGATTGAACGCTTTATTTGTCAAACAGAAAAAAAAAATTGTGACATGCAGCATATGGCCAAGAAGAATTATGCACCGTGCGCACCACAATATAATAAGAATAATCACATGGGTGCATAACCAGAGGCAACAGTATAAGTGCAAACAAGGAGAAAAGAGCCACTGTAAAGTATGCACAACACTATAAATATAATTATAAAGATATATAGCTTTATTGACACACATCAACCATTAAAACATAATTAAAAAGTCAATTGATCTCCCCCATCCCCTACAATACATATAATAACAAGGATGCAATTCTACATTGATTGAAATTATGATCGTTTCCAGTAATGAATAATATGACAAAATACAACCACATGGGAGTCAAAGACTATGACTATAAGTACACCTGAATACAACTTATGCTAGGCTCATGAACAATAGCTCTAGAAACAAAAGAATATATATATATATATATATATATATATATATATATATATATATACTAGCTGAAGAGCCCGGCGTTGCCTGGGCATAGTAAATATCTGTGGTTAGTTATAGCACCTCACTTCTCTTATTTTCCCATCACGCCTCTCATTTTCCCCATCACATCTTTCATTTTCCCCCTCACATCTCTCATTTTCTCCCTCACACCTCTCATTTTCCCCCTCACTCTTCTTATTTTCCCCCTCACTCCTCTCATTCCCCCCTAACACTTGTCATTTTGACCTCACATCTGTCATTTTCCGATCACTCCACTATTTTCCCTCACTCCTCTCATTTTGCACTCACACCTTTTCATTTTCACCTCAGTATATACATGTTTGTCATCTCCCTTATATATAGTATACACCTGTATGTCATCTCCTGTATATAGTATATACCTGTATGTCATCTCCCCTGTATATAGTATATACCTGCTGTGTGTCATCTCCCCTGTATATAGTATATACCTGTATGTCATCTCCTCTTATATATAGTATATACCTGTATGTAATCTCCTCCTGTATATAGTATATACCTGTGTGTCATCTCACCTATATATAGTATATATCTGTGTGTCATCTCCTCCTGTATATAGTATATACCTGTATGTCATCTCCTCCTATACATAGCATATACCTGTATGTCATCTTCTCCTGTATATACTATATACCTGTAGGTAATCTGCTCCTGTATATAGTATATACCTGTGTTTCATCTCCTCCTGTATATAGTATATACCTGTATGTCATCTCCTCCTGTATGTAGTATGTACCTGTATGTCATCTCCTCCTCTATATAGTATATACCTGTGTGTCATCTCTCCTGTATATAGTATATATCTGTGTGTCATCTCCTCCTGTATATAGTATATACCTGTGTGTCATCTCCCCTGTAAATAGTAAATACCTGTGTGTCATCTCCTCCTGTATATAGTATATATCTGTATGTCATCTCCTCCTGTATTAGACCTCAATCACACGTTATTTGGTCAGTATTTTTACCTCAGTATTTGTAAGCTAAATTGGCAGCCTGATAAATCCCCAGCCAACAGTAAGCCCACCCCCTGGCAGTATATATTAGCTCACACATACACATAATAGACTGGTCATGTGACTGACAGCTGCCAGATTCCTATATGGTACATTTGTTGCTCTTGTAGTTTGTCTGCTTATTAATCAGATTTTTATTTTTGAAGGATAATACCAGACTTGTGTGTGTTTTAGGGCGAGTTTCGTGTGTCAAGTTGTGTGTGTTGAGTTGCGTGTGGCGACATGCATGTAGCGACTTTTGTGAGATGAGTTTTGTGTGGCGACATGCGTGTATGTCATGATTCTCAATGGCGAGAGAACATAGCCCAGCATATATGAGAACTAGCTCTTGGAAGATGGAAACTATACTGACCATGAACTAAACCTGCCGCACAACTAGAAGTGGCCGGGTAGCATGCCTACGTTTTTTATCCCTAGATGCCCAGCGCCAGCCGGAGAACTACCTAATCCTAGCAGAGGAAAAGACAGTCCTGGCTCACCTCTAGAGAAATTTTCCCAAAAGGCAGACAGAGGCCCCCCACATATATTGGCGGTGATTTTAGATGAAATGACAAACGTAGTATGAAAATAGGTTTAGCAAAATCGAGGTCCGCTTACTAGATAGCATGAAGACAGAAAGGGCACTTTCATGGTCAGCAGAAAACCCTATCAAAACACCATCCAGAAATTACTTTAAGACTCTAGCATTAACTCATAACACCAGAGTGGCAATTTCCGCTCACAAGAGCTTTCCAGACACAGTAACGAAACAGCAGCTGTGAACAGGAACAAAATGCAAAAACACACAAGGACAAAAGTCCAACTTAGCTAGGAGTTGTCTAGTAGCAGGAACATGCACAGAAGGCTTCTGATTACATTGTTGACCGGCATGAAACTGACAGAGGAGCAAGGTTATATAGCGACTCCCACATCCTGATAGGAGCAGGTGAACAGAGGGGATGATGCACACAAGTACAATTCCACAAGTGGCCACCGGGGGAGCCCAGAATCCAATTTCACAACACGTGTAGCAACTTTTTGTGTGTCGAGTTGCATGTGACAGGTTAGTGTAGGAAGTTGTGTGCAGCAAGTTTTTCCCTGTAAAAAAATTAATAAATAGTGGGAGATAAAGATTGGCAAGTCTGCCTCTGTGCCATTGCTGTGTGTGGCAACTGTCTCTCATTGTGTGCCACCGAAAACCAGTGTGTAATACTGGGCCATTTTTTTTTTTTTTTGGTAAATTCTCCCTGTAAAAAAAAAATTAATAGTGGGAGATAAAGATTGGCAAGTCTGCCTCTGTGCCATTGCTGTGTGTGGCATCTGTCTCTCATTGTGTGCCACCGAAAACCAGTGTGTAATACTAGGCCATTTTTTTTTTTTGGTAAATTCTCCCTGTAAAAAAAAAAATTAATAGTGGGAGATAAAGATTGGCAAGTCTGCCTCTGTGCCATTGCTGTGTGTGGCATCTGTCTCTCATTGTGTGCCACCAAAAACCAGTGTGTAATACTGGGCCATTTTTTTATTTTTTTGCTAAATTCTCCCTGTAAAAAAAAATAATAATAGTGGGAGATAAAGATTGGCAAGTCTGCCTCTGTGCCATTGCTGTGTGTGGCATCTGTCTCTCATTGTGTGCCACAGAAAACCAGTGTGTAATACTGGGCCATTTTTTTTTTTTAATTCTCCCTGAAAATAAAAAAAATAGTGGGAGATTAAGATTGGCATTTCTGCTTGAGTGCCAGTCCTGTGTGTGCTATCTGTCTCAAATTATTGGGGCACAGAAAACCTAGTGTGTAACATTGGGCCTGATTTTCCTTTCAGTGTCAGGCACCTATAAAGGTATATATAAATCCTACAGAAGTTTGAGTTCACCTTATAAGTTGTTTTACAGTAACAAATACCGTTACTTTGGTTACGTTTTGCAAACAATGAGGAAGTCTAGTGGAAGAGGTCGTGGCCGTGGGCGGTCATTGTCAGCTGGTAATGATGGTAGTGGTGGTGGAGCATCAGGTAGTCGTGGTAAAAGCAGTACAGCACCTAAGTCTCGAGTTGTTGAGCCAGGTTCGTCGTCTGGCTACACAAGGCCTCGAACGCTCCCTTTTCTGGGAGTAGGAAAACCACTTTTGAAGCCGGAGCAGGAGGAACAAGTATTGGCTTTCATTGCTGACTCTGCCTCTAGCTCTTTCGCCTCCTCCTCGGAAAGTGCCAAATGTCAGAGCAGTGCATCGTCAGTGGATGCTCCCAGTCAGGAACAAGTCGCTTCCTTGTGTCCTTCACCCAGAACAACAGTGAAGGATGTGTCAGTCGACACAACAGGTTACTCCATGGAGCTCTTTACACATACCGTTCCTGGGTTAGACAGTGAAACAGTTAACAGGCCATGCCCATTAGAAGTTGAATCGGACATGGAGTGCACAGATGCACAGCCACAGCCAGATTACTATGCTGTTCCTTTGACTCAGACCAGAACATTGCCCTCGCAGTGTACTGAGGCAGAATCAAACCCAGCGGAGACTATGGTGCCCCGTCACGAACGCTATACCACCAGCTTACACGGTGACACAGACGAAGTTGCACACGACATAGAAGAGGAGGTCATAGATGACCCAGTTGTTGACCCCGATTGGCAGCCATTGGGGGAACAGGGTGCAGGCGGCAGTAGTTCTGAAGCGGAGGAGGAGGAGCCACAGCAGGCATCAACATCACAACAGGTTCCATCTGCCGGGCCTGTATCTGGCCAAAAACGCTTGGCAAAACCAAAACCAGTTGGAGGACAGCGTGGCCATCCGGTTAAAGAAGCTCAGTCTGCAATGCCTGAAAAGGTATCCGATAGTAGAAAGAGTGCAGTCTGGCATTTTTTTAAACAACATCCAAATGATCAGCGCAAAGTCATCTGTCAAAAATGTTCAACTACCTTAAGCAGAGGTCAGAATCTTAAAAGTCTAAATACAAGTTGCATGCATAGACATTTATCCACCATTCATTTGCAAGCCTGGACTAACTACCAAACGTGCCTAAAGGTTGCAGCACCCTCGGCCAATTAAGCTAGTCAGCAACGCTACATCCCTTCCCTCACTGTAACCCCACCATTTCCCGCAACACCTGCAGTATCTGTGCAGCTTTTGTCTCCAGGCCAAAGCAGTCAGGGAATCACCAGGTTCGTAGTAGGAAACACTGCATGTAGGGCACCGGCAAGAATACCATCTCCAACCCTCTCTCAGTCTGCCATGTCCACCGGCACCACCGCTAGTTCCACGATCTCCAGCTCTCCAGTCCAGCTCACCCTACATGAGACTCTTGTTAGGAAAAGGAACTACTCATCCTCGCATCCGCGTACACAGGGTTTGAACGCCCACATTGCTAGACAAATCTCATTAGAGATGATGCCCTACCGGTTAGTTGAAAGCGAAGCTTTCAAAGCGCTGATGGACTACGCTGTACGACGCTACGAGCTACCCAGTCGACACTTCTTTTCTAGAAAAGCCATCCCAGCCCTCCAACAGCATGTTAAAGACCGCATCGTCCATGCACTCATGCAGTCTGTGACTACAAAGGTGCACCTGACAACAGATGCATGGACCAGTAGGCATGGCCAGGGACGTTACGTGTCCATCACGGCACACTGGGTGAATGTGGTGGATGCAGGGTCCACAGGGGACAGCAATATTGGGACAGTTCTGCCTAGCCCACGGTCAAGGAAAGAGTTGGCTGTAGGCGTTCGCCCCCCCTCCTCCTCTTCCTCGTCCTCCTGCAGAAGCAAGAGCTCATCCACAGACCGCAGTCACACATCCACTCCATCCGCAGCTGCCACTGTTGCACACCAGGTGTGCCATTATGGGACAGCTAGTGGCAAGCGTCAGCAGGCTGTATTGGCACTGAAGTGTTTGGGCGACAACAGACACACCGCGGAAGTTCTGTCCGAGTTCTTGCAGAAAGAAACTCAGTCATGGCTGGGCACTGTACATCTTGAGGCAGGCAAGGTAGTGAGTGATAACGGAAGGAATTTCATGGCTGCCATAGCCTTTTCCCAACTGAAACACATTCCTTGCCTGGCTCACACCTTAAACCTGGTGGTGCAGTGCTTCCTGAAAAGTTATCCGGGGTTGCCCGACCTGCTCCTCAAAGTGCGCAGACTTTGCTCGCATATCCGCCGTTCGCCCATACACTCCAGCCGTATGCAGAACTATCAGCGGTCTTTGAACCTTCCCCAGCATCGCCAAATCATCGACGTTGCAACAAGGTGGAACTCCACACTGCACATGCTTCAGAGACTGTGCGAACAGAGGCGTGCTGTTATGTTTTTGTGGGAGGATACACATACACGGGCAGGCAGTTGGATGGCAGACATGGAGTTGTCAGGTGTCCAGTGGTCGAAGCTACAAGACCTGTGTCAAGTCCTTCAGTGTTTTGAGGAATGCACACGGCTGGTTAGTGCAGACAACGCCATAATAAGCATGAGCATCCCCCTAATGCGTCTGCTGATGCAAAGTTTGACGCACATAAAGGAGCAGGCGTCTGCAGCCGAGGAAGAGGAAAGCCTTGATGACAGTCAGCCATTGTCTGGTCAGGGCCGTGTAGAGGACGCGGTAGCGGGCGAAGAGGAGGAGGAGGACGAGGAGGATGATGGGGATGAGTACTTTTTTAATGAGGAAGCTTCTCCTGGGCCAACCGAAATTAGTGGCGTTGCAAGGCCGGGTTCTGTTTTTTTAAGGGAGACAAGTGACGTAGATTTGCCTGTAACTGCCCCTCAAACCAGCACAACCGCAGATTTGACAACTGGAACCTTGGCCCACATGGCGGATTATGCCTTACGTATCCTCAAAAGGGACCCACGCATTATTAAAATGATGAGCGATGACGATTACTGGTTGGCCTGCATCCTTGACCCTCACTATAAAGGCAAATTGCAAAATATTATGCCACATGAGAACCTTGAACAAATATTAGCAACCAAACAAGCTACTCTTGTAGACCGTTTGATTCAGGCATTCCCAGCACACAGCGCCGGTGATGGTTCTCACACGAGCTGCTGGGGGCTACAGGGCAGAGGTGTTAGAGGTGCACAAATCAGAAGTGGCGTTGGACAGAGGGGTTTTCTGACCAGGTTGTGGAGTGATTTCGCAATGACCGCAGACAGGACAGGTACTGCAGCATCTATTCAAAGTGACAGGAGACAACATTTGTCCAGTATGGTTACTAACTATTTTTCATCCCTTATCGATGTTCTCCCTCAACCGTCATTCCCATTTGATTACTGGGCATCCAAATTAGACACCTGGCCTGAATTGGCAGATTATGCATTGCAGGAGCTTGCTTGCCCAGCAGCTAGTGTGCTATCGGAAAGAGTATTCAGTGCTGCTGGTTCAATATTAACCGAAAAAAGGACTCGTCTGGCTACCCAAAATGTGGATGATCTAACCTTCATTAAAATGAACCACTCCTGGATTTCAAATTATTTTGCCCCATCTTTCCCGGCTGACACCTAGCTTTCCTATAGAAAGGTCTTGCTTGTGGACTGGTCTTACTGAGTGTTCCAACCTCTTAATTTGCAGCAGCTATTTGTCCAGCATACGACATGTTTACACCTCCCTCAATGGGAAAACTCCCCCCACGGGGCCGTGGTCTCACCACTTGGCGCAAGCACCCGTTAGAGTGCCGTTTGTCTGAAGAGGTGGGTGTGCCCGCTTTTGGTCGACGGCACAGCCACTGGGTCCCTCATAGTACAATAAAGTGTCTCTGGCGGTGGTGGCGCGCACCCAACGTCAGACACACCGTTGTAACATGAGGGGCCCTGGGACGGTACCGCCGGCCACAAGACAGTTCACCCCCCCCAGCTCAAACTGTGCTCTACCACGTGCAAAATTATCTCTCACAGCTCCACCAATGTTTAGTCTATGCGCTGACATCATTCAATGCCTGGCACTGACAATACCAATTTGTTGACATCTATGATGCTAGTTAAAGTAGTCTGGGTCAGTGTCCTATATTGGCACCAGTAAATACTTACTGCCAAATTACTATGTCAGAAACTCAGCAGATGAGCCCACCCCTGTACCTAAGTATGCCACACTTTTTTTTTTGTTGTTGTTGTTTTGCGAGACATTAACATCTATTTATTTTTTGTGAGTACTAACTGTGTCAGACACTCCTTGCAATCGTCCTCCGCTGACCACAACAATGCTGCCTGTGTACCCCTGCGAGATAACTCTAAGTGCCTTGAGCCTATTTTTAGTTATTTTAGGCCTAGTACGCCTGTCTGCGGTCCCTCCTTGCAATCCTCCTCCTCCGCTGACCACAATGCTGCCTGTGTATCCATGTAACCGATTTAAAACTGCCTTGAGCCTATTTTTAGTTATTTTAGGCCTAGTACGCCTGTCTGCGGTCCCTCCTTGCAATCCTCCTCCTCCGCTGACCACAATGCTGCCTGTGTATCCATGTAACCGATTTAAAACTGCCTTGAGCCTATTTTTAGTTATTTTAGGCCTAGTACGCCTGTCTGCGGTCCCTCCTTGCAATCCTCCTCCTCCGCTGACCACAATGCTGCCTGTGTATCCATGTAACCGATTTAAAACTGCCTTGAGCCTATTTTTAGTTATTTTGGGCCTAGTAAGCCTGTCTGCGGTCCCTCCTTGCAATCCTCCTCCTCCGCTGACCACAATGCTGCCTGTGTATCCATGTAACCGATTTAAAACTGCCTTGAGCCTATTTTTAGTTATTTTAGACCTAGTACGCCTGTCTGCGGTCCCTCCTTGCAATCCTCCTCCTCCGCTGACCACAATGCTGCCTGTGTATCCATGTAACCGATTTAAAACTGCCTTGAGCCTATTTTTAGTTATTTTAGGCCTAGTACGCCTGTCTGCGGTCCCTCCTTGCAATCCTCCTCCTCCGCTGACCACAATGCTGCCTGTGTATCCATGTAACCGATTTAAAACTGCCTTGAGCCTATTTTTAGTTATTTTAGGCCTAGTACGCCTGTCTGTGGTCCCTCCTTGCAATCCTCCTCCTCCGCTGACCACACCAATGCTGCCCGTGTACCCCTGGAACCTATTTTAAAGTGCATAGAGCCTATTTCTTTATTTTATGTAATATGAAAAAAGCCATGATGGACTACGCTGTCCCACGCTACGAGCTACCCAGTCGACACTTCTTTTGCAAGAAAAGCCATCCCAGCCCTCCACCAGCATCACCTCCATTGTCCATGCACTCTGGCAATCTGTGAGTACAAAGGTGCACCTGACAACAGACGTATGGACTTGTAGGCATGGCCACGGAAGGTTACGTTTCCATTACGGCACAATGGGTTAATGTGGTGGATGCATGGTCCACAGGGGACAGCCTACTAAGTCTGTCTGCAGTCCCAAATTCAAATTTTCCTCCACTGTCTAAATCTGAGCTTCAACCTTCTGGCTCTCATTAAGTGCTTTTTAAAAAAAAAAATGGTGGTTAGGGCCTACTAACGGTGTCTGCCGCTCCCTGGTGTTGTCCTTAACTGTATAAATCTGAGCTTCAACCTTCTGGCTCTCATTAAGTGCTGTTTTTAAAAAAATTGGTGGTTAGGGCCTACTAACGGTGTCTGCCGCTCCCTGGTGTTGTCCTCCACTGTATAAATCTGAGCTTCAACCTTCTGGCTCTCATTAAGTGCTTTTTAAAAAAAAATTGGTGGTTACGGCCTACTAACGGTGTCTGACGCTCCCTGGTGTTGTCCTCGACTGTATAAATCTGAGCTTCAACCTTCTGGCTCTCATTAAGTGCTTTTTAAAAAAAAAGGGTGGTTAGGGCCTACTAATGGTGTCTGCCGCTCCCTGATGTTGTCCTCAACTGTATAAATCTGAGCTTCAACCTTCTGGCTCTCAGTAAGTGCTGTTTTTTAAAAAATTGGTGGTTAGGGCCTACTAACGGTGTCTGCCGCTCCCTGGTGTTGTCCTCCACTGTATAAATCTGAGCTTCAACCTTCTGGCTCTCATTAAGTGCTGTTTTTTAAAAAATTGGTGGTTAGGGCCTACTAACGGTGTCTGCCGCTCCCTGGTGATGTCCTCAACTGTATAAATCTGAGCTTCAACCTTCTGGCTCTCATTAAGTGCTGTTTTTAAAAAAATTGGTGGTTAGGGCCTACTAACGGTGTCTGCCGCTCCCTGGTGTTGTCCTCCACTGTATAAATCTGAGCTTCAACCTTCTGGCTCTCATTAAGTGCTGTTTTTAAAAAAATTGGTGGTTAGGGCCTACTAACGGTGTCTGCCGCTCCCTGGTGTTGTCCTCCACTGTATAAATCTGAGCTTCAACCTTCTGGCTCTCATTAAGTGCTGTTTTTTAAAAAATTGGTGGTTAGGGCCTACTAACGGTGTCTGCCGCTCCCTGGTGATGTCCTCAACTGTATAAATCTGAGCTTCAACCTTCTGGCTCTCATTAAGTGCTGTTTTAAAAAAAATTGGTGGTTAGGGCCTACTAACGGTGTCTGCCGCTCCCTGGTGTTGTCCTCCACTGTATAAATCTGAGCTTCAACCTTCTGGCTCTCATTAAGTGCTGTTTTTAAAAAAATTGGTGGTTAGGGCCTACTAACGGTGTCTGCCGCTCCCTGGTGTTGTCCTCCACTGTATAAATCTGAGCTTCAACCTTCTGGCTCTCATTAAGTGCTGTTTTTAAAAAAATTGGTGGTTAGGGCCTACTAACGGTGTCTGCCGCTCCCTGGTGTTGTCCTCCACTGTATAAATCTGAGCTTCAACCTTCTGGCTCTCATTAAGTGCTGTTTTTTAAAAAATTGGTGATTAGGGCCTACTAACGATGTCTGCCGCTCCCTGGTGTTGTCCTCCACTGTATAAATCTGAGCTTCAACCTTCTGGCTCTCATTAAGTGCTGTTTTTAAAAAAATTGGTGGTTAGGGCCTACTAACGGTGTCTGCCGCTCCCTGGTGTTGTCCTCCACTGTATAAAGCTGAGCTTCAGTCTTTAGGCTTTCGGCCTATAGTATCAGATATTAAACTGCATTTGGCCTTCAACTTTGGTTACGGCCTACTAACGGTGTCTGCCGCTCCCTGGTGTTGTCCTCCACTGTATAAAGCTGAGCTTTAGTCTTTAGGCTTTTGGCCTATAGTATCAGATATTAAACTGCATTTGGCCTACTAGTGTGGTTGGGCCCTTAAAACAGTGTCTGCTGCTCCTGCGTTTGCTACTCCACTGAACAAAGCAATGCCGCCTGTTTAGTCCTGTTACCAATTTTGAACTGCATTTAGCCTACTTTATTCTTTGGCCCTATATCTGTGTTTCCTCCTCATCCTGCCCATTGCCCAGCCACTGCTAGATGAGTCTGCTGGTACAATGACATAGACCACTACATTCCCCTTTCACTCTACACAGCCAGAATCTGACCCTGCTGAAAGTAAGGTTCCCCTTCCCGCATGTTATACCACCTTATACAGGGACAAAGAGGAAGGTGCAGATGAATGTGCAGGTTCCTTCATCAGGTGGGGGGGCACATTCGTTGGTGACGTCACTGGCACAGGGCCCCTCAGAGTACGCAAAAGTGTCACTGCCGGTGGGAGGCGCCCCCGCCGTGCAAACACACCACCGTACTTTGAGGGGCCCTGTGCCAGTGCCAATGCGAACGAGTGGGCCTCCCTGCTTGCTCAGGATCACAGCACTTGCAAAGTTGAAATACTTACCTCTCACTGCTCCACCGCCGTGACGTAGTCCACGTTTCCTGGGCCCACTAAAACCTTGAACCAGCCCTACCCCCCACAACTTTTGCCAAATGACCCCCAATTTCCAATGCCCAACTATTATTATAAAGTTAATTAAGATTGACAAGCTTCAGAAACAAGAATGGATGTTTTTAGCATTAAAATGGGCACTGTAGGTGTTTTCCTGGTCTCCACTCACTGCCGACTATGCTTCCCCATTGACTTGCATTGGGTTTCGTGTTTCGGTCGATCCCCGACTTTTAGCGATAATCGGCCGACTGCACTCGACTCGACTTTGGACAAAGTCGGGTTTCGCAAAACCCGACTCGATCTTAAAAAAATGAAAGTCGCTCAACCCTAGCCGTGACGTCATGGAAGGCCCTAAACGCGCTCATTTTAAGCAAAGGAGGCTGCCGGTTAACAGCGGTAAGGTGCAGGGGCCTCCGGAGAGGTGAGTATATCAATATTTTTTATTTTTATTCTTTATTTTACACATTCATATGGATCCGATACCGATTCCCGATACCACAAAAGTATCGGAACTCGGTATCGGAATTCCGATAACGCAAGTATCAGCCGATACTTGCGGTATCGGAATGCTCAACACTAATAAAGACCCTCTAGAAATCTGGTATCGCTGTAATCACACTGACCCGAAGAATAAAGTCGCCTAATCACTTAAACTGAACGGTGTAAATTACATAGTTACATAGTTATTAAAGGGAACCTGTCACCCCGTTTTTTCCGTATGAGATAAAAATACTGTTAAATTGGGCCTGAGCTGTGCATTACAATAGTGTATTTTGTGGACCCCGATTCCCCACCTATGCTGCCGAAATACATTACCAAAGTAGCCGTTTTCGCCTGTCAATCAGGCTGGTCTGGTCAGATGGGCGTGGTGACATCGCTGTTTCTTCCCCCAGATCTTGCTTAGTTTTCCGTTGGTGGCGTAGTGGTTTGCGCATGCCCAAGTCCAGAATCCACTGCACAGGGGAGGGAAAAGAGCGCGATCTGCTCTATTCCCCTGGTGATCGGTGGGGCGGCCATCTTCCTGTGGCCATGCGTGCGCAGATGGAGTGCTCTGCTGCCCGGGGCTTCAGGAAAATGGCCGCGGGATGCCGCACGTGCGCAGATGGAGATCGCGGCGGCCATTTTCCTGAAGCCCCGGGCAGCAGAGCACTCAATCTGTGCACGCGCAGCCACAGGAAGATGGCCGCCCCACCGATCACCAGGGGAATAGCGCAGATCGCGCTCTTTTCCCTCCCCTGTGCAGTGGATTCTGGACTTGGGCATGCGCAAACCACTACGCCACCAACGGAAAACTAAGCAAAATCTGGGGGAAGACACCACGCCCATCTGACCAGACCAGCCTGATTGACAGGCGAAAACGGCTACTTTGGTAACGTATTTCGGCAGCATAGGTGGGGAATCGGGGTCCACAAAATACACTATTGTAATGCACAGCTCAGGCCCTATTTAACAGTATTTTTATCTCATATGGAAAAAACGGGGTGACAGGTTCCCTTTAAGGTTGAAGGAAGACTTTGTCTATCTAGTTCAACCCATAGCCTAACCTAACATGCCCTAACATGTTGATCCAGAGGAAGGCAAAAAAAACCCATGTGGCAAAGAGTAAGCTCCCCATTGGGGAAAAAAATTCCTTCCCGACTCCACATACGGCAGTCAGACTAGTTCCCTGGATCAACGCCCTATCAAGGAATCTAGATAAAGATAAATAAAACCAATTCTTCACCTGTGGTTGGTTTTTTTCATTCTGTCTCCCAAAGATCGCAGTATGGCTCGGAGCACATTCATCCTGCCCTCTGCGCTGAGCGCTTGCACTGGGGTTTCCATGTAAATCTCTGACCTGTGATCCGGCGGTATCCGTCTTTTTAAGATTGCATAAAAGTGCCGTCTGCAACAGTTTAGGGCACTTCTGAAAAGAAGGACATGGCTGAACAGAGGCCAGACGGAGTCCAGGGTAACTCTGCTGCCTCATTGTAGTGAATATATCCCTCAAGGGTTTCATGTGAGTCACATCACTCAGAGAATTAGATGGAAATCCCAATCCCAGCACCTTGAGGGATGCAGTTTTTAGAATGGTGTCACTTTTGGGTTTCTTCTATCACATAGACCCCTCAAAGTGACTTCAAATATGATGTTATCCCTAAAAAATGGTTTTGTAAAATTTGTTGGAAAAATTAACAATCACTGGTCAACTTTTAACTCTTATAACTTCCCAACAAAAATATAAATTGGTTCCTAAATTGTGCTGATGTAAAGTAGACATGTGTGAAATGTTACTTATTAACAATTTTGAGTGGCATATCATTGTGATTTAAGGGAATGAAAATTTAAAGTTGGAAAATTGCAAAGTTTAAGATTTTCACCAAATTTCTGTTGTTTTTTTTTTTTTTACAAATAAACGCAAGTCATACCGAAGTAATTTTATGACTATCATGAAGTAAATTATGTAATGAAAAACAGTCTCAGATTCAGTGAGATCCGTTGATGCGTTCCAGAATTATTACCTCATAAATTGCCAGTGGTCAGAATTGTAAAAATTGGCCTGGTCATTAACGTGCAAACCACCTTCTGGGTTAAACGGGTTAAAGAACAGAATACTCAGCCAATCAGGAGAAAGACCTTTTGGTTGAACAACTGTATTTGTAATAAGCAAGAATCATAATCAAAGGACAATAAAAAATACCAAGGGGTCCTTGGAAGCTTAAAGGGGTATTTCCATCTTCAATATCCTATTCCACTATGAAGTAAATGTAATAATAATAATAATAATAATAATAATATTAGCAAATACCTCCAATTAGAAATGTACACTGTGTGCAGAATTATTAGGCAAGTTGTATTTTGATCACATGATACTTTTTATACATGTTGTCCTTCTCCAAGCTGTTCAGGCCTGAGAGCCAACTACCAATTAAGTAAATCAGGCGATGTGCATCCCTGTAATGAGGAGGGGAGTTGTCTAATGACATCAAAACCCTATATAAGGTGTGCTTAAAGGGAACCTGTCCCCCCCCCAGGCGTTTGAAACTAAAAGAGCCACCTTGTGCAGCAGTAATGCTGCATTCTGACAAGGTGGCTCTGTTAGTTCTGGGTGCTGTACCTACAGAAATAATCCGTTTTGTAATTTGTCAGAAAATACCTTAGGCAACTTCCTTTTCTTTGGCAAAATGGGTCAGAAGAGAGATTTGACGGGCTCTGAAAAGTCCAAAATTGTGAGATGTCTTGCAGATGGATGCAGCAGTCTTGAAATTGCCAAACTTTTGAAGCGTGATCACCTAACAATCAAGCGTTTCATGGCAAATAGCCAACAGGGTTGCAAGAAGCGTGTTGGGCAAAAAAGGTGCAAAATAACTGCCCATGAATTGAGGAAAATCAAGCGTGGAGCTGCCAAGATGCCATTTTCTACCAGTTTTACCATATTTGAGAGCTGCAATGTTACTGGAGTAACAAAAAGCACAAGGTTAGTGTTGAGCATTCCGATACCGCAAGTATCGGGTATCGGACGATATTTGCTGTATCGGAATTCCGATACCGAGATCCGATACTTTTGTGGTATCGGGAATCGGTATCGGGCTCGATATTAATGTGTAAAATAAAGAATAAAAATAAAAAATATTGATATACTCACCCTCTGACGCGCCCTGGTTGTAACCGTCAGCCTCCGTTCATAAGAATGAGCGCTTGAAAGTCCTTAGATGACATCGCGGCCTGTGATTGGTCGCGGAGCGGTCACGTGACCGCAACGCGACCAATCACAAGCCGCGACGTCATCTAAGGTCTTTCAAGCGCTTGAAAGACCTTAGATGACATCGCAGCTTGTGATTGGTTGCATGGCGGTCACGTGACCGCTCCGCGACCAATCACAGGCCGCGACGTCATCTAAGGACTTTCAAGCGCTCATTCTTATGAATGGAGGCTGGCGGTTACAACCAGGGCGCAGCAGAGGGTGAGTATATCAATATTTTTTATTTTTATTCTTTATTTTACACATTAATATGGATCCCAGGGCCTGAAGGGGAGTTTCCTCTCCTTCAGACCCTGGGAACCATCAGGATACCTTCCAATACTTGGTGTCCTATTGACTTGTATTGGTATCGGGTATCGGTATCGGCGATATCCGATACTTTTCGGGTATCAGCCGATACTATCCGATACCGATACTTTCAAGTATCGGACGGTATCGCTCAACACTACACAAGGTGTGTGATACTCAGGGACATGGTCAAGGTAAGGAAGGCTGAAAACGACCACCTTTGAACAAGAAACATAAGATAAAACTCCAAGACTGGGCCAAGAAATATCTTAAGACTGACTTTTCAAAGGTTTTATGGACTGATGAGAGTGACTCTTGATGGGCCAGAGGCTGGATCAGTAAAGGGCAGAGAGCTCCACTCAGATGCCAGCAAGGTGGAGGTGGGGTACTGGTATGGGCTGGTATCATCAAAGATAAACTTGTGTAACCTTTTTGGGTTGAGGATGGAGTGAAGCTCAACTCCAAGATCTACTGCCAGTTTCTGGAAGACAACTTCCTCAAGCAATGGTACAGGAAGATGTCGGTATCGCTCAAGAAAAACATGATTTTCATGCAAGACAATGCTCCATCACATGCCTCCATATTGGGATAGGATCTTGGAGATGGGAATACCCCTTTAAGTTGAAGAGGCACACCACCTAATACAAACTGATTTTTCTTCCTTGAGGGAACATAATGTCCATTCACACTTTAACCCCTTAATCCCATATGACGTACTATCCCGTCAAGGTGACCTGGGACTTAATTCCCAGTGACAGGATAGTACGTTATATGCGATCGGCCGCGCTCACGCTCGGAGCGCGGCCGATCGCGGCTGGGTGTCAGCTGACTATCGCAGCTGACATCCGGCACTATGTGCCAGGAGCTGTCACGGACTGCCCCCGGCACATTAACCCCTGGCACACTGCGATCAAACATGATCGCAGTGTTCTGGTGGTATTGGGAAGCATCGCGCAGGCAGGGGGCTCCCTGCGGGCTTCTCCGAGACCCAGAGATGGTCTCTTACCTCCTCCTCCCTGCAGCAGGCCCAGATCCAAGATGACCACGGCATCCGGGTCCTGCAGGGAGGTGGCTTCACTGCACCTGCTCAGAGCAGGCGCCGGGAAGCCTCCAGGAGCTGTGCACGTCAGATCGCCGATCTGACACAGTGCACAGCAAAGTGTCAGATTGGCGATCTTACACTATAATATCATGCCCCCCCCGGGGCAATGTTATAGTGTAAAAAAAAAAAATTCACATGTGTAAAAAAAAAAAAAAAAAAAATTCCCCAAAAAATGAAAACAAATATATATAGATTGTTCCTATAAATACATTTCTTTATCTAAATAAAAAAAAAACAATAAAGGTACACATATTTAGTATCGCCGCGTCCGTAGTGACCCGACCTATAAAACTGTCCCACTAGTTAACCCCTTCGGTGAACACCGTAAAAAAAAAAAAAAAAACCGAGGCAAAAAACAACGCTTTATTATCATACCGCCAAATAAAAAGTGGAATAACACGCGATTAAAAAGACGGATATAAATATCCATGGTACCGCTGAAAACGTCATCTTGTCCCGCAAAAAACGAGCCACTATACAGCATCATCAAAGAAAAAATAAAAAGTTATAGTCCTCAGAATAAAGCGATGCAAAAATAATTATTTTTTCTATAAAATAGTTTTTATCGTATAAAAGCACCAAAACATAAAAAAATGATATAAATGAGGTATCGCTGTAATCGTACTGACCCGAAGAATAAAACTGCTTTATCCATTTTACCAAACGCGGAATGGTATAAACGCATTCCCCAAAAGAAATTCATGAATAGCTGGTTTTTGGTCATTCTGCCTCACAAAAATCAGAATAAAAAGCGATCAAAAAATGTCACGTGCCCGAAAATGTTACAAATAAAAACGTCAACTCGTCCCGCAAAAAACAAGACCTCACATGACTCTGTGGACAAAAATATGGAAAAAATTATAGCTCTCAAAATGTGGTAACGCAAAAAATATTTTTTGCAATAAAAAGCGTCTTTCAGTGTGACGGCTGCCAATCATAAAAATCCGCTAAAAAAACGCTATAAAAGTAAATCAAACCCCCCTTCATCACCCCCTTAGTTAGCAAAAAATTAAAAAATTAAAAAAATGTATTTATTTCCATTTTCCCATTAGGGTTAGGGCTAGGGTTAGGGTTAGGGCTAGGGTTAGGGCTAGGGTTAGGGTAGGGTTAGGGCTAGGGTTAGGGCTAGGGTTAGGGTTAGGGCTAGGGTTAGGGTTAGGGCTAGGGTTAGGGCTAGGGTTAGGGTTGGGGCTAGGGTTGGAGCTAAAGTTAGGGTTAGGGTTGGGGCTAAAGTTAGGGTTAGGGTTTGGGCTAAAGTTAGAGTTAAAGTTGGGGCTAAAGTTAGGGTTAGGGTTTGGATTACATTTACAGTTGGGATTAGGGTTGGGATTAGAGTCAGCGGTGTGTCAGGGTTAGGGGTGTGGTTAGGGTTACAGTTGGGATTAGGGTTAGGGGTGTGTTTGGATTAGGGTTTCAGGTAGAATTGGGGAGTTTCCACTGTTCAGGCACATCAGGGGCTCTCCAAACGCGACATGGCGTCCGATCTCAATTCCAGCCAATTCTGCATTGAAAAAGTAAAACAGTGCTCCTTCCCTTCCGAGCTCTCCCGTGCGCCCAAACAGGGGTTTACCCCAACATATGGGATATCAACGTACTCGGGACAAATTGGACAACAACTTTTGGGGTCCAAGTTCTCTTGTTATCCTTGGGAAAATAAAAATTTGGGGGGCTAAAAATCATTTTTGTGGGAAAAAAAGGATTTTTTATTTTCACTGCTCTGCGTTGTAAACTGTAGTGAAACACTTGGGGGTTCAAAGTTCTCACAACACATCTAGATAAGTTCCTTGGGAGGTCTAGTTTCCAATATGGGTTCACTTGTGGGGGGTTTCTACTGTTTGGGTACATCAGGGGCTCTGCAAATGCAACGTGACGCCTGCAGACCAATCCATCTAAGTCTGCATTCCAAATGGCGCTCCTTCCCTTCCGAGCTCTGCCATGCGCCCAAACAGTGGTTTCCCCCACAAACGGGGTATCAGCGTACTCAGGACAAATTGGACAACAACTTTTGTGGTCCAATTTCTCCTGTTACCCTTGGGAAAATACAAAACTGGGGGCTAAAAAATCATTTTTGTGGAAAAAAATAATTTTTATTTTCAGGGCTCTGCGTTATAAACTGTAGTGAAACACTTGGGGGTTCAAAGCTCTCAAAACACATCTAGATAAGTTCCTTAGGGGGTCTACTTTCCAAAATGGTGTCACTTGTGGGGGGTTTTAATGTTTAGGCACATCAGGGGCTCTCCAAACGCGACAAGGTGTCCCATCTCAATTCCAGTCAATTTTACATTGAAAAGTCAATCGGCGCTCCTTCCCTTCCGAGCTCTGCCATGCGCTCAAACAGTCGTTTACCCCCACATATGGGGTATCAGCGTACTCAGGACAAATTGCACAACAACTTTTGAGGTCCAATTTCTTCTCTTACCCTTGTAAAAATAAAAAATTGGGGGTGAAAAGATAATTTTTGTGAAAAAATATGATTTTTTATTTTTACGGCTCTGCATTATAAACTTCTGTGAAGCACTTGTTGGGTCAAAGTGCTCACCACACATCTGTATAAGTTCCTTAAAGGGTCTACTTTCCAAAATGGTGTCACTTGTGGGGGGTTTTAATGTTTAGGCACATCAGGGGCTCTCCAAACGCAACATGGCGTCCCATCTCAATTCCAGTCAATTTTGCATTGATAAGTAAAATGGCGCTCCTTTCCTTCCGAGCTCTGCCATGCGCCCAAACAGTGGTTTACCCCCACATATGGGGTATCAGCGTACTCAGGACAAATTGTACAACAACTTTTGGTGTCCATTTTCTCCTGTTACCCTTGGTAAAATAAAACAAATTGGAGATGATATAAATTTTGTGTGAAAAAAAGTTAAATGTTCATTTTTATTTAAACATTCCAAAAATTCCTGTGAAACACCTGAAGGGTTAATAAACGTCTTGAATGTGGTTTTGAGCACCTTGAGGGGTGCAGTTTTTAGAATGGTGTCACACTTGGGTATTTTCTATCATATAGACCCCTCAAAATGACTTCAAATGAGATGTGGTCCCTAAAAAAAAATGGTGTTGTAAAAATGAGAAATTTCTGGTCAACTTTTAACCCTTATAACTCCCTAACAAAAAAAAAAATTTGGTTCCAAAATTGTGCTGATGTAAAGGAGACATTTGGAAAATGTTACTTATTAAGTATTTTGCGTGACATATCTCTGTGATTTAAGGGCATAAAAATTCAAAGTTGGAAAATTGCGAAATTTTCAAAATTTTTGCCAAATTTCCATTTTTTTCACAAATAAACGCAAGTTATATCGAAGAAATTTTACCACTATCATGAAGTACAATATGTCTCAAGAAAACATTGTCAGAATCGCTTAGATCTGTTGAAGCGTTCCAGAGTTATAACCTCATAAAGGGACAGTGGTCAGAATTGTAAAAATTGTCCCGGTCATTAACGTGCAAACCACCCTCGGGGCTTAAGGGGTTAAGCTATAATATGTTGAAGGAGTAGCTGAAATTGTCCCTAGGAAACTAATCAGAAGCAAGGTATAACAGTCATAGTGGCCTAATTTCAGATCATTACCTCCAAGATGTAATAGAATGTATGTAACATACTCCCAGGACAGAAACTGAAAGTGTAGAAACATAGTTTTCTTGACCATGACACCATTAAGATATGTAGATAGAACTAGTTTCATTTCCATGGATCACGCTGTCTGTATAATGTATTCTGAATCATTGAACAATGACATATTAAGTACATATTTCATAGCTTTGTCTACATTCCGAGGTTTCAGAGTGGGATGTGTGCAACAAGAAGACAATTGGTACCAAAAATGGTGAACGGGACAGCGCTCCCAGGTCAATAAGAATCACAGATGGATGGCTAGAATGGTTTGTTCCTTTTATTTGATAAGTTTGATACGTGTTGATCAGCTAGTCTGAAGAAAAGTTACACAAGTGGAAATGTGTTCCTGTAAGAACAAATAAAAATCGTTTTATTTTTGTCATCCATCTGTAAGTCCTCTTAATCTGGGAGCGTGGCCTTGCTGACGGTTTTTCTACTTTCACCAATTATGATGTTTTTGCATAGCTGCAAACGAAGACCGAGCGTGGTCTGTAATGCTTTTATTTAGTGAATGAGTTTGTGCTTCAATAACATAACTTATGCTGAGCATTCAGTTTACTCTTTAAACCTTATGTCATTAGAATTTAATTTCATTACAATATAACCTTTGAATAAAGCTGTCAATGTAAAAGACAATATTTCAGAGGCTTAGGTCCTGTTCAGATGCATGAGGTAAATTAATTTATAGGCTTCTTTTGCTAGATAGAGGTTAAAGTGTATCCTTCCATCCTCTAGAGTTTAGTTAAAAATTCTATGTTTAACAGATGCCATAATAGCCTATGAGTGTCACATATGTCACAACTCTGTTGTCAGGTGTCCTGGGACAAGGGGCTCCTTCTCTGTCCTTAACGCTAGGGGCACCTTATCTTCCACGTATTATTTCTGATGATTAAGACGCTGGGGCCACGTACCTTGCCTTACCTTCTTAATCCACCCTCAATCTGTACCTTTCCCCCACCCAGCAAAGAGTGGAGTAGTAGTATACTGTAATACACCAACCATACTAACAAGGTAATACGAACAGGGATAAAATACCAATCATATAAATATATACACATTAACAACAAAAGTAAACACTGGAAAGTAGAGGATGGGATTAAACCAAAGTAAACAAAGAAAGGGAATTATCACACATTCAAAACCTAGCAACAGTCACAGATAAATCCACCAAACACCTACTCCAATTACAACCAACAACAACCTCCCACCATGCAGCATAAGCTAATTCTGACAATGAGTGCTAGCTAGGATCCAGTTTATATAGGAGATGGCAGTGGCTAACAGTGCACAGCTGAGAGCATCAAGGAGCTCTCAACTGAGCAGGTTAACCTCGGCACTGCTAAAAGAAATGTACACCGTTTAATATGAACGTGAATTGATTCTAATAAGTACAGGAGTAGGAGAAATCAGATGCTGCGGTCTTCTGGCTCCTCTCTGTCATAGTAAACACACTTCTGTATGGCATCTATCCCTGGTTTCTGCAACTTTTATACTACAATATTGTCAGTGTGGGGGAGTAGAGAAGAGCAGAGCTGTGTGTCATTACAAACACTGCTTGCATCTCTTCTCTCACAGATTTGTCAGCTGTGCTCAAACTACTTCGACCTGTAAGAGAAGAAAAATAACTTTTATTATACTCACCTGTGGGGCGGTCCGGTCCGATGGGTGTCCCTGGTCTGGGTCCAGTGCCTCCCATCTTCTTATGATCCCCGTCCTCCTGCTTGCTTCATGGGGATGATGCATTCCTGCATCCTCCACACAGGCTCCCCGGTGTACTTATCTGCCCTGTTGATGGCAGAGCAAAGTACTGCAGTGCGCAGGCGCCGGGCAAGCTCAGAGAGGCCAAGCGCTGGTGCACTGCAGGACTCCAACAGGGAAGAGAAGTACGCCTGCACAAGAGCCTGTGTGGATGATGCATCATCCACATGAAGAAAGCAAGATGACAGGGATTGTAAGAAGATGGGAGGCATCAGACCAAGAAAAGCGACACCCTTCGGACCGGACCGCCCCCCCAGGTGAGTATAATAAAAGTTATTTTTCTTCTCTTACAGGTTGGATTGGTGGCGTATGTACAGCATTATAGAATGCTGTATATCAGCCCTGAAAGGTGATGGTCATAACTTGTATCGGCAAAACCTTGTGACAAGTTCCCTTTAAAGCCATTTTTCTGCAATTTTGGAAATATTTGCGTAGTCATTATCTATTTTGAAGACTCATTTGTGTCCAAGCTTTAAATTCTTGGCTAAATTCTTCAATTTTGCATTAACATTTCCACCTACTTTTCATTTTCCTAATACCATCTATTTTGCATGGTGCACCAGTCCCTATTGCAGTAAAGCACCTCTACAATATGATGGTGCCACCCCCATGCCTTATGCTTGGGATGGTGTTCCTTGACATGCAAGTCTCTCCCTTTTTCCTCCATACATAATGATGGACATCATGGCCATACATATCTAATTTTGTTTCATCAGACCAGAAAACATCTCTGCAGAAAGAAAAAGCTTTGTTCTAATGTACAGTTGCAGACTGTGACCTGGCTTTTTGTTGTGGTTTTGGAGAAGTGGTTGATTATTTAATGAACATTCTTTGAAGTTGTCTTTAATGAATATATGTAAACTGACGTGCTTTACTGTTGATGTGTTGTTCTTTTCTACCTGTTTCCTCCAGCATATTCACAAGGACATTTGATATTATTATTGCGTTTATTTGTATATTTTCACCAAAATATGTCCATCTCCAGGAGACAGAACTTGTCACTTCCTGGCTGGTATAATGGCTGCCTGGTCCAATAGTGTGATACATATTATCTTTTCAACAGATGAAAGTTGTACCCTTACGAAATGTGAAATTGCTCCCATGTTTGTTCCAGACTTGTAGAAGTGCACAATTTTGTTATGATGTCTTGCTGATTTGCTTTAATGTGCCAATGAAAACAAGCAACAAAGGCAAGTAGAACTTAATTGTATGTATTGTAGCATAGAAATTTGCAAATTGCAATTGAATTTCATTTTAAAAAAAGTGTAGTTTGGCTTTTACAATTCTTGCCTCCTGGATGAGTTACATACATATAGTTACACTGTTGGTGCAGTTGAAGAAATACAAATGATGAACCAAATGATGGTAGCATATATAAGAGAAGGGATTTATGTACACATATAATGCCCACGAAGAGAAAAAAAAATCTCGCCTGAGTACTAATTAACTGGATCAACAATGAGAACAATAATTTTATATATGTACATAAGTATTTATGCTATTTTCTTCTAAAAAAGCATCTAACATTTTTTTAAAACCATCTATGGTTCCCAATGTGACCAACTCCTGATATAGACTATTGTACAGATTACTAGCTCTAATGGTGAAGAATAGTGATGAGCGAATATACTCGTTACTCGAGATTTCTCGAGCATGCTCGGGTGTCCTCCGAGTATTTTTTAGTGCTCAGAGATTTAGTTTTCCTTGCCGCAGCTGAATGATTTACAGCTATTAGCCAGGCTAAGTACATGTGGGGGTTGCCTGGTTGCTAGGGAATCCCCACATGTAATTAAGCTGGCTAACTGATGTAAATCATTCAGCTGAGGTGAGGAAAACTAAATCTCCGAGCACTAAAATATACTCGGAGGACACCCGAGCATGCTCGGGAAATCTCGAGTAACGAGTATATTCGCTCATCACTAGTAAAGAAGTCTTGTCTCTTCTGGAGATTGAACCTTTATTTCTCCACATTGTCCCTTGAGGAGGATTTACATGAAACAGTTGAAACAGTTTTTGACCATACATTTTGTATGGGCCATTGTGTATTTGTACAAGTTAATCATGTTCCATCTAGCCTTCTCTTCTCAATAAAAAATTAAGGTAAATATTTTAATCCTTCCTTATAACTAAGATCCTACATTCACCTTATCAGTTTTGTGGCTCTTCTTTGTGCTTGTATTTACAGCTTGAGGGCCTCATTTTTATCAATTGGCACCCAGAACGGTCAAATGGTGCCGAAAACGGAACTGTATCATCTAGGTGAGGTCAAACTTAGGCTTTGGAAACTTGTAGTATTACGTCCCTGAACCACCAGTTATATCTTTATTTAATAAATGACCGTATCCTGCTAGCTTTAGTTGCCGCTAGTTCCCTGAGAATCTGCCAGTCAACTTATTTTCACAGAGAGTTTGTAACTATGTTATCTGTTTTTTTCTCAGCTCTTCTCAGCCAATTTATGATGACAAATTTCAGATCTACTTTGATGTGGTCTGTGGTCATTCATCAACTGAGAGGAGCTCTGAAAAAGAGAGATAAAAAGAGATAAAAGTTACTGTTAGAACGAGATGACTAACAGATTATTTGAAAGCAGCACAGAGGCTATTGAAGACAAGTGATGCAACAATTTTAACGAAACCCAACGCATAAAATTATTTTTCGCTCCAAATTCATGCTTTCATGTAAAAATTACTCAAATTATGCTAATTAGCTCATCTAAGGCCAAAATATTGCTTTCTAGACTCTCCAATCTGTTTTAAGGGTACCGTCAACATGGTGTATGTAAACTGGCCCACTGGAGTATTCATGTAGTGAAATAGAAATCTGATTGTTAACAATTGCTTGTATAATGTAGACACATTAACTGCTTCCAAATTACCCACAGACTTTAAACGTCTGGGAAGTAGCAGCTAATACTCTGCGGTGACTTGTAGCTGCGAGTCGGAGTCCCCTTTGAGAAGGCACCATCTGTGCCACCTCGATTTCTGTATACACAGTGCTAAATAAGAACTGTGTAGGCCGTAATAGGAAATGCTAACATTGCTTCCTCCCTCATACGCAGTGGTCATGTGATCACTTAGTATAGGGGGATCTGGAGCTGATGGGTCACAGGAGACCCAAGCAGTGAAAAAGTGTTTGCCCCCTTCCTGATTTACTTTTTTTTGCATGTTTGTCACATTTAAATGTTTCAGATCAATAAACAAATTTAAATATTAGGTAAATATATCACAAGTAAACACAAAATGCAGCTTTTAAAATGAAGGCCTTTATTATTAAGGGAAAAAGAAATCCCTTCTGCTCCATTCCAGCTCCTGCTTCAGCCCACTGTCGATGCCACTGGACTCATACTTTCCCAGGAAAATCCCAGTTGGGTAACTTTCCATGGACTATCAGTTACATACAGTATATGAACAATGACATCATGGATTAGGACTGGTGAAGGTGCTTCTAAAGGGATGAAGAAAGGGGAAGGTATGACAACATTTCCTTCTTCATGTCCGCCTTCCTTTTTACATGGTTGAGGCCTAGCTGTTCTAAGGACCTTTAGATTCAACCATGCCAAAACAGTGAATCAAGCAGTCCAGCTGAGCCAGAATCTCACACTGCCCCTGTCTTCAGCTGTTGCTTCCATAGCAGAGCTGCTGGGTTCTAGCAGATACAGAACAGCTCTGCCCATGGCTTGTGTAACTGTAGTGGATGGACTATTGTCCCCTGTATCTGGGGTTCCTATGGATGTCCGACTAATAGGGAAAAAGCGAATAATGAAAAAAAAAAATGCTTCCCAGTAATCTTTTATGATCTCATGGGTCACAGATTCTTAAAAAAAAAAATAAAAAAAAAAATATATATATATATATATATATATATATATATATATATATATATATATATATATATATATACACTCACCGGCCACTTTATTAGGTACACCTGTCCAACTTCTTGTTAACACTTAATTTCTAATCAGCCAATCACATGGCGGCAACTCAGTGCATTTAGGCATGTAGACATGGTCAAGACAATCTCCTGCAGTTCAAACCAAGCATCAGTATGGGGAAGAAAGGTGATTTGAGTGCCTTTGAACGTGGCATGGTTGTTGGTGCCAGAAGGGCTGGTCTGAGTATTTCAGAAACTGCTGATCTACTGGGATTTTCACGCACAACCATCTCTAGGGTTTACAGAGAATGGTCCGAAAAAGAAAAAAAATCCAGTGAGCGGCAGTTCTGTGGGCGGAAATGCCTTGTTGATGCCAGAGGTCAGAGGAGAATGGGCAGACTGGTTCGAGCTGATAGAAAGGCAACAGTGACTCAAATCGCCACCCGTTACAACCAAGGTAGGCCTAAGAGCATCTCTGAACGCACAGTGCGTCGAACTTTGAGGCAGATGGGCTACAGCAGCAGAAGACCACACCGAGTACCACTCCTTTCAGCTAAGAACAGGAAACTGAGGCTACAATTTGTACAAGCTCATCGAAATTGGACAGTAGAAGATTGGAAAAACGTTGCTTGGTCTGATGAGTCTCGATTTCTGCTGCGACATTCGGATGGTAGGGTCAGAATTTGGCGTAAACAACATGAAAGCATGGATCCATCCTGCCTTGTATGGAGCATCTTTGGGATGTGCAGCCGACAAATCTGCGGCAACTGTGTGATGCCATCATGTCAATATGGACCAAAATCTCTGAGGAATGCTTCCAGCACCTTGTTGAATCTATGCCACGAAGAATTGAGGCAGTTCTGAAGGCAAAAGGGGGTCCAACCCGTTACTAGCATGGTGTACCTAATAAAGTGGCCGGTGAGTGTATATATATATATATATATATATATATATATATATATATATATATATATATATATATATATATATATATATATATATAGTATCTCACAAAAGTGAATACACCCTCCACATTTTTGTAAATATTTCATTATTTATGGGACAACACTAAAGAAATGAGTAGTTAGTGTACAGCATGTATAATAGTGTGCATTTGGAAAATTGGTGTGCCCTTTAAATAACTAAACACGCAACCACCATTAGTGTCTAATCTGCTGGCAACAAAAGTAAGTTCACCCCCCCCCCCCGCTGTCATGTGATTCATAAGTATTACTAGGTCTCAGGTGTGAATGTGGAGCAGGTGTGTTAAATTTGGTGTTATCGCTCTTACACTCTCTCATACTGGTCACTGGAAGTTCTACATGACATCTTATGGCAAAGAACGCTCTGAGAATCTGAAAAAAAGAAATGTTGTGCTACATAAAGATGGCCTAGGCTATAAGAAAATTGCCAACACCCTGACACTGAGCTGCAGCATGGTGGCCAAGACCATACCACAGTATAACAGGACAGGTTCCACTCAGAACTGGCCTCGTCATGGTCAATCAAAGAAGATGAGTGCACGTGTTCAGCGTCATATCCAGAGGCTCTCTTTTCAAAATAGATGTATTAGTGCTGCCAGCATGGCTGCAGAGGTTACAGGGGTGGGGGATCAGCTTGTCAGTGCTCAGATCATATACCACACAGTGCACCAAATTGGTCTGCATAGCTGTCATCCCAGAAGGAAGCCTATTCTAAAGATGATGCACATGAAAGCCCACAAACAGTTTGCTGAAGGCAAGCAGACTAAGGATATGGCTTACTGGAACCAAGTCCTGTGCTTTGATGAGACTAAGGCCAGGTTCATATTGCGTTAGGGCAGTCCATTCAACGCATGTGCAAGTGCCATTAAAGATCACGTTATGCGATCGCGCTAGCGCAGATGCTCCATCTGCGCTAGCAGTGACGGACCCCGAAATGCTGCAGACCGCGTCCGAGGGTCCGTCACAGAATGACGGCACATTGCTAACACATGCCGATTATGACATGCGTTAGTGATGCGCTACATAATTGCAGTCAATGGGTGCGCTAATGCATCCGTTACATAGCGTTAGTACCGCTATGTAACGGATGCCGTCAGCGCATTGCCATTAACACCATGTGAACCTGGCCTAAGATAAACTGATTTGGTTCAGATGTTGTCAAGCGTGTTTGGCAGCAGCCAGGTGAGGAGTATAAAGATAAGTGTGTCTTACCTACAGTCAAGCATGGTGGTGGGAGTGTCATGGTTTGGTGCTGCATGAGTACTGCCGGCTATGAAGAGCTACAATTCACTGAGGAAGCCATGAATTCCAAAATGTACTGTGACATATTGCTGAAAAGCGGAGAGGCAATAATGAAAAAAAAATGACTTACCATTAACCTGGTCATTTTTAGGTTACTTTTCTGATAATACTTTTTCCTTGTCAATTATTCTCTTCTGGAGGCTTCTTGTACTTGATTGTTTAGCATTTTTGCATGTGATCTTTTCATGTGCAAAAAAATGTTTGTCACATTGGAAGTGATGAATAAACAGATATCTGCACCATGTGCTGGCTTCACATGTATTTTACAATACTACCACCATGTGCACTTTGTTTCTGTACAATGTGAGCGCTGTTTGCACTTTGTCTTTGTTTATGAAATGTCACAAACATGAAAATTTATTGTGTTCCATGGACACAAACCAAGGGCATATTATTTAAAGCTTCCTTGGAAAAAATTGAATGAAGCCAGCAAATACAGTATTGTCTGTATAAATAGAAAATCCATTGTTGTGATGGTTTGCAAACATTGTGCATATTCAGTGCCTATAAACCCCTACTTCCTATGCTTTCATGTTAGTAAAAACCTTCCCCACTGAACATGGCAGAGCACCCCCTGGTATAGTCATATGGTGATGAGCGAATATACTCGTTACTCGAGATTTCTCGAGCATGCTCGGGGGTCCACTGAGTACTTTTTAGTGCTCGGAGATTTAGTTTTCTTCGCCGCAGCTGAATGATTTACAGCTACTAGCCAGTATAAGTACATGTGGGGATTCCCTGGTTGCTAGGGAATCCCCACATGTAATCAAGCTTGCTAACAGATGTAAATCTTTCAGCTGCTACAAGGAAAACTAAATCTTACAAACACTCGGAGGACATCCGAGCGTGCTCGGGAAATCTCGAATAACGAGTATATTCGCTCATCACTAATCTTCATACATATGGCATCTAATTTTTTTTATTTTTTAAGTGCACGTTGGCAGAACCTTGTCAGTCAGCATCAACGGGCAGGAAGAAGCCACAGGGGCTCTGCCTGTACGACTAGTCAATAGCGTGGCTTGGTCTAAGGTGGCTATTAAAAGCATGTTTCTCTCTGAAACGCTGCAAACTTATATGGCAGTGATCATACTATCAGTGACTGATACATGCTGCCCACGGTTTGGGTATCATGTGTCAGTAGACAGATTCCTTTTAAGGGAACCTGTCACCCTCAAAATCAAGGGTGAGCTAAACCCACCAGCATCAGGGGCTTATCTACAGCATTCTGTAATGCTGTAGATAAGCCCCCGATATATCCTAAAAGATAAGAAAAAGAGATTAGATTATACTCACCCAGGGGCGGTCCCGGTCCAGTCCGATGGGTGTCGCGGTCCGGTCTGGCACCTCCTATCTTCATCAGATGACATCCTCTTCTGGTCTTCACGCTGCGGCTCCAGCGCAAGTGTACTTTGTCTGCCCTGTTGAGGGCAGAGCAAAGTACTGCAGTGCGCAGGCGCCGGGCCTCTCTGACCTTTCCCGGCACCTGCACACTGCAGTACTTTGCTCTTGCCTTAACAGGGCAGACAAAGTACGCCTGCTCTGGAGCCGTAGCATGAAGACCAGAAGAGGACGTCATCGTAAGAAGATGGGAGGCCCCGGACTGCGACGCCCACCGGATCGGATCGCCCGCCCAGGTGAGTATAATCTAACCTCTTTTTCTCATCTTTTAGGATACATCGGGGGCTTATCTACAGCATTACAGAATGCTGTAGATAAGTCACTGATGCCAGTGGGCTTAGCTCACCCTCGATTTTTGGGGTGACAGTTTCCCTTTAAGACTACACCTAAAATAGGCCAGTAAGCTTAAACTCTACTGTGGGTAAAATCCTGGAGGGCATTCTAAGGGATGCTATACTGGAGTATCTGAAGGGGAATAACCTCATGACCCAGTATCAGCATGGGTTTACTAGAGACCATTCCTGTCAGACTAATCTGATCAGTTTCTGCGAGGAGGTAAGTTCCAGACTGGACCAAGGGAACGCAGTGGACGTAGTGTATATGGACTTTTCAAAAGCTTTTGATACGGTGCCGCACAAAAGGTTGATACATAAAATGAGAACAATGGGGATAGGGGAAAATATGTGTAAGTGGGTTAAGAGCTGGCTCAGGGATAGGAAACAAAGTGTGGTTATTAATGGAGCACACTCGGACTGGGTCGCGGTTAGCAGTGGGGTACCACAGGGGTCAGTATTGGACCCTCTTATTTTTAACATATTTATTAATGACCTTGTAGGGGACATACAATCAATATTTGCAGATGACACTAAACTCTGCAAGGTAATCAATACAGAGGAGTACAATTTTATATTACAGGATGATTTATGTAAACTAGAAGCTTGGGCTGATAAATGGCAAGTGAGCTTTAATGGGGATAAATGTAAGGTCATGCACTTGGGTGGAGCAAATAAGATGTATAATTATGTGCTCAATTATTCTTATTATTCGTATTTATTATTATAGCGCCATTTATTCCATGGCGCTTTACATGTGGGGAGGGATATACATAATAAAAACAAGTACAATAATCTTGAACAATACAAGTCACAACTGGTACAGGAGGACAGAGGACCCTGCCCGCGAGGGCTCACAATCTACAAGGGATGGGTGAGGATACAGTAGGTGAGGGTTGAGCTGGTCGTGCAGCTGTTTGGTCGATCCGTGGTTACTGCAGGTTGCAGGCTTGTCGGAAGAGGTTGGTCTTCACGTTCTTTTTGAAGGTTTCGATGGCAGGCGAGAGTTTGATGTGTTGTGGTAGAGAGTTCCAGAGTAGGGGTGATGCGCGAGAGAAATCTTGTATACAATTGTGGGAAGAGGAGATAAGAGGGGAGTAGAGAAGGAGATCTTGTGAGGATCGGAGGTTGCGTGCAGGAAAGTACCGGGAGACGAGGTCACAGATGTGTGGAGGAGACAGGTTCTGGATGGCTTTGTATGTCATGGTTAGGCTTTTGTACTTGAGTCTCTGGGTAATGGGGAGCCTGTGAAGGGATTGACAGAGGGGAGAGGCCGGGGAATAGCGGGGGGACAGGTGGATTAGTCGGGCAGCAGAGTTTAGAATAGCCTGGAGGGGTGCGAGAGTGTTAGAGGGGAGGCCACAGAGCAGGAGGTTACAGTAGTCGAGGCGGGAGATGATGAGGGCATGGACTAGGGTTTTTTCAGATTCTTGGTTTAGGAAGGTACAGATCCGTGAAATATTTTTGAGTTGAAGGCGGAAGGAAGTGGAAAGGGCTTGGATATGTAGTTTGAAGTAGAGATCAGTGTCAAGGATTACCCCGAGGCAACGAGCTTGTGGGACTGGGGAGAGTGGGCAGCCATTTACTGTAATGGATAGGTTCGTTGGGGCGGTCGCATGAGATGGGTGAAAGACGATGAATTCTGTTTTGTCCATGTTAAGTTTTAGAATTCTAGTGGACAAGAAGGATAAAATAGCGGATAGACATTGAGGGATTCTGGTTAGTAGGGTGGTGATATCTGGTCCAGAGATGTAGATCTGTGTGTCATCAGCATAGAGGTGATACTGAAAGCCTTGAGATTCTATGAGCTGTCCCAGGCCAAGGGTGTAGATGGAGAAGAGCAGAGGCCCTAGGACTGAACCTTACGGTACTACGACAGATAGGGGGCGAGGTGAGGAGGTGGTGTGTGAGCCCAACAAACAGGCTTTCCATGCATGTGTTGTGACTGTCACACAGCAGCGACACATACAGCTGCAGCATCGGACAGCTGATTATCGGGAGCACTCCAGGTATCCAGGTTCCCGATGCAGCTATTCGGTAAGTTCTATAGCTATTCGGATAAGGAGTTAAGTACTTTCACTTAAGTTTATGTTCTGCTTTGGAACTTTAATACTAGAAAGTCCACCTCCTTGCTAAAACAAGGAGTTAGCAAGTCAGACATGTCATTTTACGTTACATAATTTTACACATGTGTCCCATCTGTGTGCCCTCAGCCACTGTGATCGACACAGCTATCCATACATTCCATAGTGTTTTGTTATGCATACAATACAATTACAATACTGACCTCTTGTGGAAAAATCTTCAACTACATCATTTTCAGAACAAGTTAAAGGGAGCTTAATTTTAAGGAAGAATACAAAATGAAGTAGTATTTTGATGCAATACATGCAATAATCTGATTTGTGTGCAATGCATCAGAACTAAATAGTCTAAGTTAGTAAAGTGAAGTGAGAAAAATATAGGCATAAATTAAATTTATGGGATCAAATAACTAAAAATTGGCATGTACATATGTATTCACTCCTTTTGCGATGAAACCACTAAAAATTTCTGGTGCAAAACAATTACATTCATAAGTCACATGCATAGTGAAAGGAAGACCACTTGTGCGCAATCTAAGTGTCACATGTTCTGTCATGACCGTGTATGGCCAATATGGCTCCTTCTTACCCATAAAACATCACCCACCACCCCGTGCGCTCAGAAACCAAAACTTCAAAATAAAAACAAAACACAAAAGCTTCTTTTGGATAATTTTGGCCACAGCGGCCAGTTTATTAACAAACAATACAAACATTTACTTTACGCATTAACATCCATTTTATGCAAAACATTCGAGGGGAGGGTTCTTGGAGCCCACCGGGAAACGTTCTGGCTTAAAATATTTTGGCAAAAGCCAAAAACATAACTTAAACATCTCAAATTACCCTCAGCCGTACCACCAGCTCGAGGGCACCATAATTCCCATTCCGGGAACAAATTAACCACCACCAGCTCCCAGAGTAAAAACCCCGTCCAGAGCCTGTAACCAAAAATGCCAGAACAACCAACCCATTTAACTGTCTGGAATTTCCTTCAAATTCCTTCCCCGCTTAATCCGCATCAACTCCAAGAACCCCACCCCCCGCCACGAGCCACTGCGACAAATCAATGACAAGCCTTTACAAAATTGTCCGCCACCATCCGTTCCTAAAAAACAACCCATGGTTACCGCTACCAACTAAATAAGTGAATCTAAATAAACATATATACAAAATACAACCTGTCTATAGGGAGGGTGGGTGGGTCTCTTTCCTCTGGCTTGATCTGGTGCAATGTGACACCTTTTCCCGCACTTTTCCCCTTTTATACCCTCGCCCTCCCCCCACTTCAAAACCCCTCTCAAAGCTCCCCTTCTACCCAATCATACTATTCAGGCCCGATTTCAAATAATGCCTTATGGCCAAGCACAGTCATGGGGGGCCTACATTGAGCTGCACCTATTCCTGCCCCCTCCTGTATATAAACACCTTTTCTGAAAGGCCACAGAGGCGACAACACCATTAAGCAAGTTCTCCACTAACCATAAAACACCATGAAGCCCTATGAGATCTCCAAACAAGTCAGGGGCAAAGTAGTTGAGAAGTACAAGTCAGGGATGGGTTGTAAAAAAAATCCCAATCTCTGATGATTCCCAGAGTATCATCAAATCCATTATCATCAAATGTAAAGAACACGGTATCACAACAAACCTGCTAAGAGAGGGCCTCCCACCAAAACTCTAAGCCCTGGCAAGCAGGGCATTACTCAGAGAGGCAGCACAGAGACATAACCTTGAAGGAGCTGCAGAGTTCTCAATCAGAGACTTTAGTATCTGTTCATATGACCACAATAAACTGTACACTGTAAACTTTACATAGTGATGTCCCACCCTGGGACAATGTAAAACAGTAATAAAAAAAAAATACTATACTGTGTAAAAATAAATAAATATTGTTCCAATAAATACATTTCTTTATGTAAATAAAAAAATAAAAGTACACATATTTAGTATCGCCGTGTCCATAACGACCCGACCTATAAAACTTTCCCACTTGTTAACCCCTTCAGTGAACACTGTTAAAAAATAAATAAAAAACAAGGCAAGAAACAATGCTTTATCATCATACCGCTGAACAAAAAGTGGAATAACACGCGATCAAAAAGATGGATATAAATAAACATGGTAACACTGAAAATGTCATCTTGTCCCGCTGCCACACAGCTTCATCAGCAAAAAAATAAAAAAGTTATAGCTCTCACAATAAAGTGATGCAAAAACAATTATTTTTTACATAAAATAGTTTTTATTGTATTAAAGTGCCAAAACATAATAAACAGATATAAATGAGGTATCACTGTAATCATACTGACCCGAAGAATAAAAATGCTTTATCAATTTTACCACACGCAGAACGGTATAAATGCCCCACCAAAAATATATTCATGAATTGCTGGTTTTGCTCACTCTGCCTCCCAAATATCGTAATAAAAAGAGATAAAAAAAAAGTTATGTGCCCGAAAATGGTACTAATAAAAATATCAACTTGTCCCGCAAAAAACGAGACCTCACATAACTCTGTGGGCCAAAATATGGAAAAATTATAGCTCTCAAAATGTGGTGATGCAAAAACTATTTTTTGCAATAAAAAGCGTTCTTTAGTGAGTGACAGCTGCCAGACATAAAAACTCGATATAAAAACCCATTATAAATAGCAAATCAAACCCCCCTTTATCACCCCCTTAGTTAGGGAAAAATGATAAAATAAAAAAATGTATTTATTTCCATTTTCCCATTAGGGTTAGGGTTGGGGCTAAAGTTAGGGTTAGGGTTGGGGCGAAAGTTATGGTTAGGGTTTGGATTAGGGTTAGAGTTGGGATTAGGGTTAGGGTTGGGATTAGAGTTAGGGTTGTGTTAGAGTTAGGTTTGTGGTTAGGGTTATGGTTAGGGCTGGAATTAGGGTTACGGGTGTATTGGGGTTAGGATTGGAGTTAGAATTGGGGGGCTTGCACTGTTTAGGCACATCAGTGGCTCTCCAAACACGACATGGCATCCGATCTCAATTCCAGCTAATTGTGCTTTGAAAAAGTCAAATGGTGCTCCTTCCATTCCGAGCTCTGCTGTGCGACCAAACAGTGATTTACTCCCACATATAGGGTATCAGCGTACTCGGTTCAAATTGGACAACAACTTTTGGGATTCCAATTTCTCCTTTTACCCTTGTGAAAATAAAATAAAAAAATTGTAGGCGAAAAGATCATTTTTTGGTGAAAAAAATATGATTTTTTATTTTTACGGCTCTACATTATAAACTTCTGTGAAGCAATTGGAGGTTCAAAGTGCTCACCACACATCTAGATAAGTTCCTTAAGGAGTCTAGTTTCCAAAATGGGGTGACTTGTGAGGGGTTTCCACTGTTTAGACACATCAGGGGCTAGCCAAACACGACATGGCGTCCTATGTCAATTCCAGCCAATTTTAGTTTTAAAAAGTCAAACAGCACTCTTTTCCTTCCGAGCTCTGCCATGTGCCCAAACAGTGGTTCCCCCCCCCACCTATGGGGTATCGGCATACTCAGAACAAATTGGACAACAACTTTTGTGATCCAATTTTACCTGTTACCCTTGGTAAAATAAAAAAAAATTGGATCTGAAGTAAATTTTTTGTGAAAAAAAGTTAAATGTTCATTTTTTTAAAACATTCCGAAAAATCCTGTGAAGCACTTGAACGGTTAATAAACTTCTTGAATGTGATTTTGAGCACCTTGAGGGGTGCAGTTTTTAGAATGGTGTAACTTTTTGGTATTTTCTATCATATAGACCCCTCAAAGTAACTTCAAATGTGATGTGGTCCCTTAAAAAATGGAGTTGTAAAAATAAGAAATTGCTGGTCAACTTTAAACCTTATAACTTCCAAACCAAAAAAAATGTTGGTTGCTGATGTAAAGTAGACATGTGGGAAATGTTACTTATTAAATATTTTGTGTGACATAACTCTATTATTTAAGGGCATAAAAATTCAAAGTTGTAAAATTTCTGTTTTTTTTTCACAAAATAACACAAGCCATATCAAAGAAATGTTACCACTCACGTGAAGTAAAATATGTCAAGAGAAAACATTGTCAGAAACACCGGGATCCATTGAACCATTCCAGAGTTATTACCTTATAAAGGAACAGTGGTCAGAATTGTAAAAATTGGCCTGGTCATTAACATGCAAACCACCCTTGAGGATAAGGGGTTAAATACCTCTATGTGTGCATTATAACAAGTGCTAATGACATTTGACTCTATTCATATTATGGAATAGGGTTGAGTAGGATGTCCCTAGCAGGGCATATGACTCCCCTTACCCTTCTTGATATGGATTTACCCGCTCCAGCGAATAGGGGGTGTTACCCGTTCCTTTGCATGGTTATGCTTTACTGTTTGTGTCCTTTAGCCTGCCTTATATTTGGCGCATATTCCCATTACTATTTCAACATTTTTAGCAGTTAATTGCTGGAGCATTATTATGCTCTTTTTCTATATTTTCTAAGAAGGGGTGATGTCTTCATCTTTTTGTACTATATTGGTATTGTATGTGGATGGCATTGCATGTGGATGTATTTTATGGAAATTATATTGTAGTAGATGGAGGCCTGATGCTGTTGCATCCGGAGGGCGGTAATGTAATGATGGGGTGTGGCTTTACAGCATTGAGAATCTCTCCCCCCATGTGCTCACCCACCTATCCACTCTCTCCCCCATGCGCTGACTTCTCCCGTCTACCCCCCCGTCACGTCTGTGCTCTCTTCTTTGACCTGTCTACCCCATGTGCTATCCCCCTTGTCTGCTGTGTTGTGCCTTCGCTGCTTTCTTTTCTTTGTCATTGGCATACTTTTTAGGAGGAGCCATGTTGGCGTTGATATTTGCTTTTTAAAGGGATTTTCCCACAAATGAAAGTTAATTTTAAAAATTGTCTGTGTCTGACCGTGTACGGAGCATACCACAGTTCCTGAGCAGGGGAGGAAGCAAAAGATAATACTAACATTACAGCAGGAGATCGCAGAGGATACATTTTGTGAGATAAAATATTGTTTAAAAACAGTCAGTGAAATATTTTACCTGACAAAAGAAATCCTCTGTGATCCCCTGCTGTAATGTCAGTATTGTCTTTTGCTTCCTCCCCTGCCCAGGAGATGTGGTATGCTCCGTACATGGTCAGACAAAGACAATTTTTAAAATGAACTTTCATTTGTGGGAAAACCCCTTTAATGTGACCGGTTTCCTCTGCCTGTAGACACGTTGCGCATCTGCCGCCGGGATCAGCCGAATTATTCCATGCAGGCGCAGTAAATCAGACCGCTCCTATCTTTGTGCAGACAGATAGCGGCGAGCACATTAAAACTGCGCATGTGCTTCTCCTATACAAAGATGGTGGCAGTCAGTGAATCATTTGGCTGATCCTGGCGGCGGCGTGTTCGCGATGGTGTTTCGCTGGTGGTACCGCGCTAGAGGCTGCGTACGGTGTATACAGTGTGTGTGTGGTGTGTACGGCGCATACAGTGTGTGTGTGTGCGTGTGGTGCGTACGGCATATACAGTGTGTGTTTGTGTGTCTGTGTGGTGCTTACGGCGATGGTGTTCCACTGGTGGTAACCTGCAAGAGGCTGGTACCACTAGCAGTTTCCATATTGAGACATCCATCACTTGGGTGTCTCAATATGGAGGTTGGTGAACTTCCGCCATTTGGAATTCTGGGATCCGGACACATCTGGACAGAACAGGATGTGAAGCCATTACAAGGTAAGTATATATTAAGATGTGGATGGTATTGTATGTGGAAGTAAATGGTATTGTATGTGGACATACTGGATGTTGATGTGGATGTATTTTATAAGGATGCATTGTATGTGTATTCGGACACATTTGGATTGTTTGGAAAGGGTTCTAATACTCTGGCCCATGTGATTTCTATTGGCTTTGGTTGTAATGTCTATAATGGCAGTGGGCAGAATATTTACCCAAACATCATAGTGGAAGGTTTATTTCTATTTCTCAGTCATCCAGGGGACACAAAGACTGCTTGTCATCAAGGTGTATTTTGGAAGTGGATGAAGAGACATTGCATTCCTGCATTGAGCAATCACATTATATTTTTTAGGTGTGACCTGTCAAGAGGTCAATTGCCCATGGTATGGGTAAGGTAAACGAGTTTTAAGGATATGTATGCATATTGCCTGTGCAAAGTAGATTTCATTTGTGTCTGACCCACAACATTGGCATCACTGAGACTCACCTTCTACTACCTGTTGATTGGATGGTTACAATTCTTTGCCTATGTGAAGTGTTCTACCTCTCTGATGAGAAGTTGGCATCTCAAGTAAAGCTCCCTGTTGCTTGCTTAAGTTTGTGATGAGCACATATATGCGGTCACGTTCTGCTATTGCTGGCTCTGACACCCAAGAATGCCCACAGCGGGCGCTATGTGAGGACTAACAACCTGAATGTTCTCCCTCATGTCTTTGGTAAATATGTATTTACTCAACCTGATTTTTTTTATTGATCCAGTGGCATGTCATGTGTTTTATTCTAATCCTATAGCTATCATTATACAGTTCTAAAAGTACATCTACATTTGTGAATCTTTGCTGACAGCATACCTCCAGATTCCTCTGAGAATGTCCTGGGCATCCTCGCAAGAGTTATTAATGTTCAAAAATAAAATCTAGAGTTGTCTCCAGTCCATTCTACTGTCATATTGATATTAGCAGCTTGTGTAAAGGCACCAAGACTTACAGGAATCTGTCAGCCCCAAATGGCATTTTAAACTGAGCAGCTAGCCTGATATCAACATTCGCCTTATCCAAATCAAACCGTTTATTTTTCTCTGTTTCCATTAAAATCATCTTGATTCCATGTGCTAATTCCTTAGTGCTTGGTGCCTCCTAGGCATGGCTGAGTGCCAACTTGCTTAGCATATACGCATATTTCCCTCTCTGGTGATTGACAGTGATGACTTTCCTGAGGTGAGCGTTGTGTGCAATCTAAATCCCACACATACACATTACATTAATGGTAGCCAAACCCACCGAAATCGATGCGTTTGGATGACAGTTTAATGAATATATAGGCCTCGGAAAATCCATTATTGAGGGAGCTAAGTATCTGTCATGTTCGATTTCAAACTGCCTTTTGTTCTCCCTGAGATCAGCCACTGATAGAGATGGGAAAGCTGTGTAAGATGGCTGCCGGCCTAACAATGGCTCAATTGACAGCCATCTAATGTATATGTTGGGCTTAAAGAGTTTGTCTGGCCTTAGACTACAAGTCTGCAGTCACTGCTCGCTGTGTGGTTTTTACGGTGCTGGCGTCTTGATCGGTTGGTCATGTGACTGCAAGTATGCGGTTTTCATACTTCTGGCCACAGTCTGACTAGACTGTATCCATCTAGTCGGCACGTTAGTGCATGCATGAAAATCACATACTTAAGTCAAATGACTGCCCGCTCCTAGCACCGGCACCGGAGAATCCTCACAGCACACAGTGCACGCAATGCACTGCATATGTCTGCAGTTGTAGTGACCAGGAGGGCAGCATAGAATGAAATAGTTTACTTCCTCTCAAGGCAAGACAAGGAGCCAGTGTCGCAAGTGTAATCATGTAAGAAATAGAGAACACACTTACCATATGATATATAACATACATTAGTAATGGCTTTCCTGGTCACTACACAGTCATATAGAGTGACTGCAAACATGTAGCCTAAGGCTGGACAACCCCTTAAAGCTCCAGCATGCCAGTATATATGCACAAAGAGCCTTCTTATGTGTCTTCAGACTTCACTCACTACAACCAGATGTATAGAGGAGCAGCCTCAATAACACAAGAGAAGTCTATAGCTGTAGAGTAGCTAATCTCTGCTACTCCCACAACTGTGTACATCTATATCTATAAATTAAGTTATGCCAGGTGGTACCTGTAAATCAAAGCTAAATTCTCTGTAGGTAAAGGTGACATTCAGGGGAGTTGGCTTACTGTTAATGAGAAGCTGAATTGGTATTGCAGATTATTTTACCATGGATCATACATTGTTGGAATACCATTTGTTTCCTCGAGGTTCTTCTAGATAAACTACAGTTGATAGCCTTCATTTAACATTAAAAGTAATTCCACAAAATGTAATCCAGTGACAGCAGTAAGAATAAATACAATAAATACCAGAAAAACTAATCCACATTCAATTGCCAAATACTATAAAGACCATCAAAAGTAATCCAGGTTCAATGGCCAAAAGCCTTAAAAAATAATCTCAAGTAATTCAAACCGTATGACCGAAAACTTAAACATCATCAAATGTAATCCTGACCTTATTGCCAAATGTCATAAAGGAAAGCAGAGGCAATCCAGGAACAAAATGGAAAAGTGGTCTTCTCAGGATATGCCTCCTGGCTTGTGATAGGTGTTACATTTGATATGTCAGATGTATGTTAACTCCTAGCAAACCTGTGGTGGTTCTTGTCACAGTAAAAATTGGGATCCACATTATTTAAGCAGCACTATAATCAGGAAATACCAGGACAGTGATTTCATTTTTAATGCCTGTATCAATAATTTTAAAATCCCTACGTTTTTACACTGATCATTAAGCACCAAGAAGGTAAACCACAATGGGAAGATGTCCTGGCTGCATCTTAACTGTTTACCGATGACATTTGTGCTGCGAAAGTTGATTGACAGCTATTTCTCCTGATTCCCAATGCACATACTTGCTCGGCTAAGCGTACATATTTTTTAATGGTGTAAAGCACAGTAAAAGCCTCCATAAACATCAGACAAAAGTTGGCCGAATTTGATGATTTTTGGTAGGATTGGCTGACCATGATATTGTGATTAATGGATCTGACCTCCTGGTGACCCCAGCTAAGGCTGGCGGAAGCATACCTGGGGCCTCGCAGGCCTGCCAGGTTATTTGTTTTCTATTTTCTGTAAAATTACTTTAGTTAGAATTTTGAAACTCTAGGTATTCCTCAGGTATATAGTTGTTAGTAATTTCCAGTTGTTCATATATTTTTATGTTATAGGCATTTCGGTATAACAACCTTTTTTTGGGACTACCCCATATTCACGCACCTGGGGCCTTTTAGGCCTGTGTGCAAATAACACGGAATAACTCAAATAAAAATACTTTTCAAAATGTATTTTACAATTGCAAGGTAAGGATGCATTCCAACTAGCGCTGGGGTCCGCCAGGAGGGGATCCGTAATGGATCTGACCTCCTGGTGACCCCAGCGGAATCCCGCCATTCCGGCAGCCTTAGCTGGAGTTACCAGGAGGTCATATCCATTATGGATCCCCTTCTGGCGAACCCCAGCGCTACTGGGAACACAGCCTAAGATGTGTACATTTCAAAACATAATTATGTGCATAAAACAACAAAAAAGTAAGTAAACGGGCACGCCAAATATAGGCATTGTATATGCAATTTTTTTATGAAAACGTTTTTTGGTTGTAGCAAACTTGGTGCAGGAATATTTATTTGTAACTTTACATATTCCCCCGACAATTCTCGCATATTATTTTTTCGGCTGAATGTTCCTTGCGTACATTTTGTCCGAAAGTAGAACAGAAACGCTCCGATTTTCTTTCCTTCTTTGCTGGACAAATATAGCAGCGCTTTCTTTTTTTTTCTCTTTGCTCTGGATGTTCCAGAAAGCGTATTCCACATCGGATCATTGCCTCCGTAATTTACCTTGATAAGAAAATCTGTGCATCACATGTAAATCTAGTACAGGCCTAAAAGGCCCCAGGTGCGTCAATATGGGGTAGTCCCAAAAAAAGGTTGTTATACCGAAATGTCTGTAACATAAAAATATATGAATAACTGGAAATTACTAACAACTATATACCTGAGGATTACCTAGATTTTCAAAATTCTAACTAAAGTACTTTTACAGAAAATAGAAAACAAGTAACCTGGCAGGCCTGCAAGGCCCCAGGTATGCCTTCTAGGGTTAACACAGCGGAACAGTCACCCACGGCAATAGGTCAGAGGTGGACTGTCATGTTTAGTGACTGTAATTCAGAGGATATGTTTCCCGGCTGCGATCCAGAGGATATCGTGTGCTGTGTTTGTATGAGTTGGACTTTAATGCTGTGAAGTAAACGCATTAAAGAGACTTTTGCTGGAACTTTGCTGGGTCACTGCCTCATTACTGCATAAGTGTGCTACCGCTGCACTACAATGAGAAAATAATTATTAAATGTGAATCCATTATAAAAACTCAATCTAGGAGCAACAAATTACACGACTGCCTGAACAGTTAATTGATGAGTGCTTTTGTTATGAATGAGTAAAGCAGACATCATCAGTATCATGGACACCCAGAAAAGAGAATAAACTCTTTGGACACACAGCAACTTTAATCTTCATCATCAACATCATCATCATACAAGAAAGAACGGAGAGGTCATACAGTACCTGCACCCACATATCAGCAATCTGTAACTGTTAATATAGCGCTATCTGTTGCCTGCTCAAGATAGGAAGCAAATGTAGCATATGTCTGCAGCTGTTGTGTGCTCCAATTCAGACAGCTCTATCAACCCACAGCACCAATGATAAATGATTATTAACCCCTTCATGACCCAGCCTATTTTGGCCTTAATGACCTTGCCGTTTTTTGCAATTCTGACCAGTGTCCCTTTATGAGGTAATAACTCAGGAAATCTTCAATGGATCCTAGCGATTCTGAGATTGTTTTTTCGTGACATAGTGGGCTTCATGTTAGTGGTAAATTTAGGTCGATAATTTCTGAGTTTATTTGTGAAAAAAACGGAAATTTGGCGAAAATTTTGAAAATTTCGCAATTTTCACATTTTGAATTTTTATTCTGTTAAACCAGAGAGTTATGTGACACAAAATAGTTAATAAATAACGTTTCCCACATGTCTACTTTACATCAGCACAATTTTGGAAACAAATTTTTTTTTTGCTAGGAAGTTATAAGGGTTAAAATTTGACCAGTGATTTCTCATTTTTACAACAAAATTTACAAAACCATTTTTTTTAGGGACCACCTCACATTTGAAGTCATTTTGAGGGTTCTATATGGCTGAAAATACCCAAAAGTGACACCATTCTAAAAACTGCACCCCTCAAGGTGCTCAAAACCACATTCAAGAAGTTTATTAACCCTTCAGGTGTTTCACAGCAGCAGAAGCAACATGGAAGTAAAAAATGAACATTTAACTTTTTAGTCACAAAAATGATCTTTTAGCAACAATTTTTTTATTTTCCCAAGGGTAAAAGGAGAAACTGGACCACGGACATTGTTGTCCAATTTGTCCTGAGTACGCTGATACCTCATATGTGGGGGTAAACCACTGTTTGGGCGCACGGCAGGGCTCGGAAGGGAAGGAGCGCCATTTGACTTTTTCAATGAAAAATTGGCTCCAATCTTTAGCGGACACCATGTCGCGTTTGGAGAGCCCCCGTGTGCCTAAACATTGGAGCTCCCCCACAAGTGACCCCATTTTGGAAACTAGACCCCCCAAGGAACTTATCTAGAAGCATAGTGAGCACTTTAAACCCCCAGGTGCTTCACAAATTGATCTGTAAAAATGAAAAAGTACTTTTTTTTCCCAAAAAAATTATTTTAGCCTCAATTTTTTCATTTTCACATGGGCAACAGGATAAAATGGATCCTAAATTTTGTTGGGCAATTTCTCCTGAGTACACCGATACCTCACATGTGGGGGGTAAACTACTGTTTGGGCACATGGTAAGGCTCGGAAGAGAAGGAGCGCCATTTGACTTTTTGAATGAAAAATTATCTCCATCGTTAGCGGATACCATGTCGCTTTTGGAATGCCCCTGTGTGCCTAAACATTGGAGCTCCTCCACAAGTGACCCCATTTTGGAAACTAGACCCCCCAAGGAACTTATCTAGAGGCATAGTGAGCACTTTAAACCCCAAGGTGCTTCACAAATTGATCCGCAAAAATAAAAAAGTACTTTTTTTTCACACAAAATTTCTTTTAGCCTCAATTCTTTCATTTTCACATGGGCAACAGGATAAAATGGATCCTAAAATTTGTTGGGCAATTTCTCCTGAGTATGCCGATACCTCATATGTGGGGGTAAACCACTGTTTGGGTGCACGGCAAGGCTCGGAAGGGGAGGCATGCCATTTGACTTTTTGAATGGAAAATTAGCTCCAATCGTTAGCGGACACCAAGTCGCGTTTGGAGAGCCCCTGTGTGCCTAAACATTGGAGATCCCCTACAAGTGACCCCATTTTGGAAACTAGACCCCCCAAGGAACTTATCTAGATGCATAGTGAGCACTTATAACCCCCAGGTGCTTCACAGAAGTTTATAACGCAGAGCCGTGAAAATAAAAAATAATTTTTCTTTCCTCAAAAATGATTTTTAGCCCAGAATTTTTTATTTTCCCAAGGGTAATAGGAGAAATTGGACCCCAAATGTTGTTGTCCAGTTTGTCCTGAGTACGATGATACCCCATATGTGGGGGTAAACCACTCTTTGGGCGCACGGCAGGGCTCGTTTGGCTTTTTGAATGGAAAATTAGCTCCAATCATTAGCGGACACCATGTCGCGTTTGGAGAGCCCCTGTGTGCCTAAACATTGGAGCTCCCGCACAAGTGACCCCATTTTGGAAACTAGACCTCCCAAGGAACTAACCTAGATGTGTGGTGAGCACTTTGAACCCCCAAGTGCTTCACAGAAGTTTATAACGCAGAGCCATGAAAATAAAAAATAATTTTTCTTTTCTCAAAAATGATTTTTTAGCCCACAATTTTTTATTTTCCCAAGGGTAACAGGAGAAATTGGACCCCAAAAGTTGTTGTCCAGTTTCTCCTGAGTACGCTGATACCCCATATGTGGGGGTAAACCACTGTTTTGGCACACGTCGGGGTTCGGAAGGGAAGTAGTGACGTTTTGAAATGCAGACTTTGATGGAATGCTCTGCGGGCGTCAGGTTGCTTTTGCAGAGCCCCTGATGTGCCTAAACAGTAGGAACTCCCCACAAGTGACTCCATTTTGGAAACTAGACCCCCAAGGGAACTTATCTAGATGTGTGGTGAGCACTTTGAACCCCCAAGTGCTTCACAGAAGTTTATAACTCAGAGCCGTGAAAATAATAAATGTGTTTCCTTTCCTCAAAAATATTTTTTTAGCCCAGAATTTTTTATTTTTGCAAGAGTAACAGGAGAAATTGGACCCAAAAGTTGTTGTCCAGTTTCTCCTGAGTACGCGGATACCCCATATATGGGGATAAACCACTGTTTGGGCACATGCCGGGGGTCGGAAGGGAAGTAGTGACGTTTTGGAATGCAGACTTTGATGGAATGGTCTGCGGGCATCATGTTACGTTTGCAGAGCCCCTGACAGGGGCGTAACTACCGCGGTCGCAGCGGTCGCAGTTGCGATGGGGCCCAGACTACTTAGGGGCCCCATGGACAGTAGTGAAGCCGGAGAATGAAATGACCCATGATTGCACCATTTGTGAGTGACCCGCGGCAGGGAGCCGTCACTGCTCTCTAATTATACTTACCTACTCCCGGCGCGGTCCCTGGAAGTCTCTGCTTCTTCCAGCGCTGCAAATTCTTCCTGCACTGAGCGGTCACATGGTCCCGCTCATTACAGAAATGAATATGCGGCTCCACCTCCCATAGAGGTGGAGCCTCATATTCATTTCTGTAATGAACGGGACCATGTGACCGCTCAATACAGGAAGAAGATGCAGCGGTGGAAGAAGCAGTGACGCAGCGCCAGGAGCAGCCTGCAGGTGACTGGTGTTGAGTATATAGCGCTGCGCAGCGCTGGGCGATATTTACCTCTCCTCGTTCTGGTCGGCTCTGTCATCAGCGTCCTCTGGCAGTGACGTTCAGGTCAGAGGGCGCGGTGACGTAGTCAGTGCGCGCCCTCTGCTGAACGTCAGTGCCGAAGACGGAGCCGCACGAGGAGCAGCCAGGTAAATATTGATAGTGCCGGGGGTCCTGAGCGAAGAGAGAGAGGTGAGGTGAGTATGTGATTTATTTTTTTTATGGCAGCAAAAGCAAAAGGGGCAAGTCGCAAGTGGCTATACGGAGCATCTTATGGGGCCATAACACTTGTGCAGCACCAGCACTATAAGGGGCAGTGGCTGTGCGGAGCATCTTATGGGGCCATAACTCTTGTGCAGCAGTATAAGGGGCATTGACTGTGCGGAGCATCTTATGGGGCCATAACACTTGTGCAGCACTATAAGGGGCAGTGGCTGTGCGGAGCATCTTATGGGGCCATAACACTTGTGCAGCACCAGCACTATAAGGGGCAGTGACTGTACGGAGCATCTTATGGGGCCATAACTCTTGTGCAGCAGTATAAGGGGCATTGACTGTGCGGAGCATCTTATGGGGCCATAACACTTGTGCAGCATTATCCCCTGACGAAGGAGCTTCCGCTCCGAAACGCGCGTCGGGTGCCCGTGCGGTGACCGTTCCTGGCTTCCTCCTCCACATCCCCCTGCTTACAGGTAAACTCCCGACCGCTATTGCGGTGATTAGTCCTGGTTTTCCAGGCATAGACAGTTGGAGCTGCACGGTCTTTGATGACCAGGGGGGTACAATTTACATGATATTGACTGGATGTTATTTGGAGTAGGTAGCTGTTGGGCTCGGGTCCGCACGGTTTCTATACATGGTGGCCATGTTATAGGTGCACAGCCACCATTTTAGCACCTTGTTCCATTTTCTGGTCTGAGCCTTATTAAGTGTGTTACTTATTTGTGGTTATTTTCAATAAAGATTTTGTTGCATTAATACCCAGTTTGGTCGTTTCTTATGTGGTTTTCCACATTCCCATTGTATTCAAAGTTGTACGGCTGGGCGTTGATATATCCAGTAGAGGCAATGTTAATACTTATGGTATTTTGACAATGTTGCTATATAATACCTTTATTTCTTCAGCATTATAAGGGGCAGTGACTGTACGGAGCATCTTATGGGGCCATAACACTTGTGCAGCACTATAAGGGGCAGTGGCTGTGCGGAGCATCTTATGGGGCCATAACTCTTGTGCAGCACTATAAGGGGCAGTGACTGTGTACGGAGCATCTTATGGGGCCATAACACTTGTGCAGCACTATAAGGGGCAGTGGCTGTGCGGAGCATCTTATGGGGCCATAACTCTTGTGCAGCACTATAAGGGGCAGTGGCTGTGCGGAGCATCTTATGGGGCCATAACTCTTGTGCAGTACTATGCAATGGCTGTGCGGGCTGTGCTCTATATACCCCTGTGCGGGCTGTGCTGTATATATCCCTGTGCGGGCTGTGCTGTATATATCCCTGTGCGGGCTGTGCTGTATATATCCCTGTGCGGGCTGTGCTGTATATATCCCTGTGCGGGCTGTGCTGTATATATCCCTGTGCGGGCTGTGCTGTATATATCCCTGTGCGGGCTGTGCTGTATATATCCCTGTGCGGGCTGTGCTGTATATATCCCTGTGCAGGCTGTGCTCTATATACCCCTGTGTGGGCTGTGCTCTATATATCTATATACCCCTGTGCGGGCTGTGCTGTATATATCCCTGTGCGGGCTGTGCTGGATATACCCCTATGCGGGCTGTGCTGGATATACCCCTGTGCGGGCTGTGCTGGATATACCCCCGTGCGGGCTGTGCTGTATATATCCCTGTGCGGGCTGTGCTGTATATATCCCTGTGTGGGCTGTGCTCTATATACCCCTGTGCGGGCTGTGCTCTATATATCCCTGTGCGGGCTGTGCTGGATATACCACTGTGTTGGCTGTGCTCTATATACCCCTGTGCGGGCTGTGCTGGATATACCACTGTGCGGGCTGTGCTGGATATACCACTGTGCGGGCTGTGCTGGCACCCAACACCATGTTGCAGTGCAGGAGATTCCTGCAACAGTCCGAGGCGTATCTAGGGGAAGGTGGGGGGGCCCCATTTGGAAGTTCGCACCGGGGCCCATGACTTTGTAGTTACGCCACTGGCCCCTGATATGCCTAAACAGTAGAAACCCCCCACAAGTGACCCCATTTTGGAAACTAGACCCCCCAAGGAACTTATCTAGATGTGTGGTGAGCACGTTCAACCCCCAAGTGCTTCACAGAAGTTTACAACGCAGAGCAGTGAAAATAAAAAATCATTTTTCTTTCCTCAAAAAAGATGTTTTAGCAAGCAATTTTTTATTTTCACAAGGGTAACAGGAGAAATTGGGCCCCAATATTTGTTGCCCAGTTTGTTGTGAGTGTGCTGGTACCCCATATGTGGGGGTAAACCACTGTTTGGGCACACGTCAGGGCTCGGAAGGGAAGTAGTGACATTTGAAATGCAGACTTTAATGGAATGGTCTGCGGGCATCACGTTGCATTTTCAGAGCCCCTGATGTGCCTAAACAGTAGAAACACCCCACAAGTGACCCCATTTTGGAAACTAGACCCCCGAAGGAACTTATCTAGATGTGTGGTGAGCACGTTCAACCCCCAAGTGCTTCACAGAAGTTTACAACGCAGAGCCGTGAAAATAAAAAATCATTTTTCTTTCCTCAAAAAAGATGTTTTAGCAAGCAATTTTTTATTTTCACAAGGGTAACAGGAGAAATTGGGCCCCAATATTTGTTGCCCAGTTTGTTGTGAGTGTGTTGGTACCCCATATGTGGGGGTAAACCACTGTTTGGGCACACGTCAGGGCTCGGAAGGGAAGTAGTGACATTTGAAATGCAGACTTTGATGGAATGGTCTGCGGGCATCACGTTGCATTTGCAGAGCCCCTGATGTGCCTAAACAGTAGAAACACCCCACAAGTGACCCCATTTTGGAAACTAGACCCCCGAAGGAACTTATCTAGATGTGTGGTGACCACTTTCAACTCCCAAGTGCTTCACAGAAGTTTATAACGCAGAGCCGTGAAAATAAAAAATAATTGTTCTTTCCTCAAAAATTATGTTTTAGCAAGTAATTTTTTATTTTTGCAAGGGTAACAGGAGAAATTGGACCCCAACAGTTGTTGCCCAGTTTGTCCTGAGTACGCTGGCACCCCAAATGTGGGGGTAAACCACTGTTTGGGCGCACGTCGGGGCTTGGAAGGGAGGGAGCACCATTTGACTTTTTGAACGCAAGATTGGCTGGAATCAATGGTGGCGCCATGTTGCGTTTGGAGACCCCTGATGTGCCTAAACAGTGGAAACCCCTCAATTCTAACTTCAACACTAACCCCAACACACCCCTAATCCTAATCCCAACTGTAGCTATAACCCTAATCACAACCCTAACCCCAACACACCCCTAACCACAACCCTAACCGCAACACACCCGTAACCCTAATTCCAACCCTAATCCTAACCCTAATCCCAACCCTAACCCTAATCCCAACCCTAACCACAACTGTAACCCCAACGCACCCCTAACCCTATCCGTAACCCTAACCACAAGCCTAATCTTAACCCTATTTCCAACCCTAGCCCTAATTCCAACCCTAACTCTAATTCCAACCCTAACCCTAAGGCTATGTGCCCACGTTGCGGATTCGTGTGAGATTTTTCTGCACGATTTTTGAAAAATCTGCAGGTAAAAGGCACTGCGTTTTACCTGCGGATTTACAACAGATTTCCAGTGTTTTTTTGTGCGGATTTCACCTGCGGATTCCTATTGAGGAACAGGTGTAAAACGCTGCGGAATCCGCACAAAGAATTGACATGCTGCGGAAAATACAACGCAGCGTTTCTGCACGGAATTTTCCGCACCATGGGCACAGCGGATTTGGTTTTCCATAGGTGTACATGGTACTGTAAACCTGATGGAAAACTGCTACGAATTCGCAGCGGCCAATCCGCTGCGGATCCGCGGCCAATCCGCTGCGGATCCGCGGCCAATCCGCTGCGGATCCGTGGCCAATCCGCTGCGGATCCGTGGCCAATCCGCTGCGGATCCGCGGCCAATCCGCTGCGGATCCGCAGCCAAATCCGCACTGTGTGCACATGCCATAACCCTAACCCTACCCCTAACCCTAACCCTACCCGTAACCCTAACCCTACCCCTACCCCTAGTTTTAACCGTAGTTCTAACCCTAACCCTAGTGGAAAAAGAAAAAAAAATATTTTCTTTATTTTATTATTGTCCCTACCTATGGGGGTGATAAAGGGGGGGGTTTATTTATTATTTTTTTTATTTTGATCGCTGTGATAGAACCTACCACAGCGATCAAAATGTACTTTGTAATGAATCTGCCGGCCGGCAGATTCGGCGGGCGCACTGAGCATGCGCCTGCCATTTTGGAAGATGGCGGCGCCCATGATGGAGGCGGACGGGGACCGGGAGCCTCGGTAAGTATAAGGGGGGGAGATCGGGGCACGGGGGGGCGTCGGAGCACGGGGGGGTGACATAGGAGCAGGGGGGGAGCGGGCAGGAGGACGGGGGAGCGGAGCACAGGACGGAGGGGACCGGACCCCATAACGGAGCACTGGGGGGGTGATCGGTGGGGTTGGGGGGGGTCACTTCAGGTTTTCCAGCCATGGCCGATGATATTGCAGCATCGGCCATGGCTGGATTGTAATATTTCACCAGTTTTTTAGGTGAAATATTACAAATCGCTCTGATTGGCAGTTTCACTTTCAACAGCCAATCAGAGCGATCGTAGCCACGGGGGGTGAAGCCACCCCCCCTGGGCTGAAGTACCACTCCCCCTGTCCCTGCAGAACGGGTGAAATCGGAGTTAACCCTTTCACCCGCTCTGCAGCGACGCGATCATTCCATGACGCCACATAGGCGTCATGGGTCGGATTGGCACGGGTTTTCATGACGCCTACGTGGCGTCATGGGTCAGGAAGGGGTTAAGGATGTCTGAGCGCAAATTTTGAGCTTCTGAAAAAGTGTTTGTGGGGAATCTAGATGCACATTTCAAAAATTGTCCTCAATCCGAAGGCTGGTGAGAAACGTTCACTGCTGAAATGTATAGCTTTGATTTGTAAAAACAGCATCAGTTTTTTACTCTGCAATTTTCACATTCATTTTTCTAATTTTCATCAATGGATCAAATAGTCACAAAAGCTCCAGGAATAAGGAATCACAAGGGTATAACTAAGGCAGCTGACCCTAAAACCGCAACATAGAGAAGAACAAAGCCTCATGTTAACCTAGATAGAAAAGGAGAAACCTTGAAATCCTCTGATTCAACCTTCAGAGCACATGGAAGAATTTGTGGCTTATGTGGTCTTTACTTTTTGATTAATAATACTATTAACCACCGCGCTAAACCGAAACTGGAATATCAATGTACTTACTTTTGATATGGCTATTACTATGTTGTCTGGGGTCCCTTGTGAGTGAAGGGTTACACCTGGTTACAGTGGTTTGCTGAAAGGTAAAGTGTGCAGCAGAGTGATATATTATTTGATTTGGACCTTACAAAAAAAAAGGTGTTGATTACAAACACTTACTCTTTTTATGAGGCTGTATAGGTTGCACCTGTGGTGTTTCAATGTGGGGTTAATAGTTTCTCTTTCCACAGTGTAGTGAACCAATACTGGAAGGCAAAGTGTGTAAAACCTCGGTATATTGTTTATATTTTATACACAAAGTATCAAGGGTATTAGCTGGGTGCACTTACTCCTTATATAAGGTTGTACAGTTTACACTTGGGATGTTCTTATGTGAGGTTTTGGTATTTGTCTTTCCACAGTGTGGTAAACTGATGCTGGTGAGTAAACAAAGTAGAGAATAAAGTGATTTGCAAGCAATACACTAGAATAGTAGGAAGTTACTGGCCACAATAATTGCAGTGGTATTAATAGGAATTAGTTGGCACTCACCACATGTTTGCTTATGAAGGTACCCGCGGTGAGGTAGGCAAGGTAGTCCACTGGATACGGTGCCGATAAAGTAACCCGCTGAGCTGGGAGGGTTAGAGTCCGGTGTGCGTGCCAGAGGCCGCGGTTCCTGGACGAGAACGTACCGGCGAGTGGTGAGGAGGTACCAGCGCCTCGCGTGCCCCGGCCGGAAGCAACGCTGAGGATGCGGTGCCGAGATGGGGCAGAGCTAGTGTGACGTCACAGAAAGCAGGGATGGGTGCGCGAGAGAGACAAGCTGCCAACTAGTTTCGAGAGGTAACTCCCCTCTTCGTCAGGGCTAGCCTTCCCTTCACTCACAAGGGACCCCAGACAACATAGTAATAGCCATATCAAAAGTAAGTACATTGATATTCCAGTTTCGGTTTAGCGCGGTGGTTAATAGTATTATTAATCAACTGGTTTAATTTTTAACAGAGTTTTGCACAGAACCTGTTTTAACCACCTGCAGCTTCCGTGGCTTCCTACCTCATCCTTCCAGGTGAATAAGCGCCAGTGTATATACGTTTTTATTTTTGGTCTTTACTTTTTCCCAAACACAGATTTTTTACATGCTCCAGATATGACCAAATCTGCCCTGAGTTTCCAGATACCGTACATGTACACAGAATCAATCGTGTCCTTGGACTGTTCACTAATTATGCTAATAATTATGTATAACTAACAAAATCCATCCTCAAATACAAAGAAAAAGTGAAAGGACTTTTATGCTATCACTAAGATGGCAATGATGAAATATTACAAGTATAAGCAATAGATCATTTCTAACATTTCTCCTTGACTGCATTCTGAACTGCATATCATTTTACAAACCACCGACCATATCATCTCATAGCAATCTCATTTACGCTGAGGTTTATTATGAGCAGTCACCACCACAAGTGCATTATGCTTCACTGACCACAAGATGTAGCTGTCCTATTAAATCAGCCTCATGTTCCGCACTGACGCAGGCAGCAGGATATAATGAAACACTGTGCTATCAATGCTATTTAATCACATGGTATATGTAATGATTCCTAGATTGGTTTTCTGACTATGAATAATAACATTTTCTTGGATCAGGATTCAGCAAGGCTCAAACAGTTTATGATTAGTCAGCATCATAAAAGAGACCGGACACTGAATAGGATTTTTTGTACAATAAAGGAGTTGACTGGTATTTTCATGAAAGTCTGCACTCTGTGACAGCAGACTTCTGAATCCTTTTAGCATGCACTCCACATGGTGTCAGGATTCTTCAGTGCTACTGGTATGAGCTGATGGTAACGTGACTGAAAGTACAGTTGTGCTCAAAAGTTTACATACCCAGGCAGAATTTTTGCTTGCTTGTTTTTTTTTCAGAGAATATGATTGATAACACCAAATTGTTTCCTCAACTCATGGTTTTTCGTTGGGTGAAGCCATTTATTGTCAAACTACTGTGTTTTCTCTTTTTAAATCATAATGACAACCCAAAACATCCAAATTACCCTGATCAAAAGTTCACATACCCTGGTGATTTTGGCCTGATAACATGCACAGAAGTTGACACAAATGGGTTTGAATGGCTGCTAAAGGTAACATCCTCACCTGTGACCAGTATGCTTGTAATCAGTGTGTGCATAAAAGTTGAGTGAGTTTCTGGGATTCAGACAGACTCTTGCATCTTTCATCCAGCCACTGATGTTTCAGGATTGTGAGTAATGGGGAAAGCAAAAGAATTGTCAACGGATCTACGGGAAAAGGTAATTTAACTGTATAAAACAGGAAAGGAATACAAAAAGATATCCAAGGAATTGATAATGCCAGTCAGCAGCGTTCAAGCTGTGATTAGCAAATGAAAAAAATCAGAGGCTCTGTAAAAACAAAACCACAGTCTGGTAGACCAACAAAAATTTCGTCCACAACTGCCAGGAAAATTGTTCGGGTTGCAAAGAAAAACCCACAAATAACATCAGCTGAAATACCAGACTCTCTGAAAACTAGCGGTGTTGGTGTTTCAAGAAGCACAATAATGAGGCACTTGAAGAAAAATGGGCTGCATGGTCGAGTTGCCAGAAGAAAGCCATTATTGCATAAATGCCACAAAGTATCTCGCAAACAATACTCAAAACAGCACAGAGACAAGCCTCAAAACTTGAACTTTTTAGCCACAACCATAAATGTTACATTTGGAGAGAGGTCAACAAGGCCTATTGTTATGAACTGGTGGCCTAGGAGCAGCATGGACGAGCTCTGGAGTAGGTGGCCTCTATACTGACCGCAGACCCTGAACTTAACACATCAACTAGAAGTAGCCGTGGGATGTTCCTGTCACTCCCTAGACACCTCGTCACGACCGGAGGACTAATTACACCTAAAGAAAGAAACAGGAATACTATCTTGCCTCAGAGAAAATTCCCAAAGGAAAGGCAGCCCCCCACAAATATTGACTGTGAGAGGAGAGGGAAATTACAAATGCAGACTGAAAACAGAATTTAGCAAAGGAGGCCACGCTACCTAGAAAGAAAAGACAGGAAAGAGTACTGTGCGGTCAGTGTCATGGTTCCCAATGGCAAGGGAACGTAAGAAACATATAAATAACGAACGAGCTCTCGGGTGATGGAAACTCGAGTTGACCATGAGCTAAATCTACCACACAACTAATAGTAGCCAGGGAGCATTCCTACGGCTTCCTAAAGGCCACGCGCCAGCCGGAGGACTAACTAAGCCTGGTAGAGGAAGAAACAGACCTGGCTTACCTCTAGGGAAATACCCCAAAAGATGATAGCAGCCCCCCACATGTAATAACGGTGAAATAAGAGGAAAAGACATACACAGTATGAAAGTAGATTTAGCAAAGAGAGGTCCACTTACTAGATAGCAGAAGGATACAAAAGAGGACTTCACGGTCAACTGAAAACCCTTTCAAAAAACCATCCTGAAATTACTTTAAGACTCCTGTGTCAACTCATGACACAGGAGTGGCAATTTCAGCCCGCAAGAGCTTCCAGCTACAGAGAATTACAAAAACTGCAAACTGGACTAAAGATACAAAACAAAAGGACAAAGTCCACTTAGCTGATCAGCAGACTAGTAGCAGGAACATGCAACCGAAGGCTCTGGTTACAATGATGACCGGCAAGGAAATGACTGGAGAGCAAGGCTAAATAGGAAACTCCCAAACGCTGATGGAAGCAGGTGAACAGAAGCAGCAAAGTGCAAACAAGTCACCAGTACCACCAGCAACCACCAGGGGAGCCCAAAAAGCGGATACACAACAGTACCCTCCCCTTAAGGAGGGGGCACCGAACCCTCACAAGAACCGCCAGGGCGATCTGGATGAGCCCTATGAAAGGCACGAACCAAATCCGAGGCATGAACATCAGAGGCAGTTACCCAAGAATTATCTTCCTGACCATAGCCCTTCCATTTAACCAGATATTGAAGTCTTCGTCTGGAAATACGGGAGTCCAAGATCTTTTCTACCACGTACTCCAATTCACCCTCCACCAGCACAGGAGCAGGAGGTTCAGTGGAAGGAACCACCGGTACCTCATATCTCCGCAACAGCGACCGATGGAACACATTATGGATAGCGAAAGATGCCGGGAGGTCCAAACGAAAGGAGACAGGGTTAAGAATCTCCAAAATCCTATAAGGACCGATGAACTGAGGCTTAAATTTAGGAGAAGAAACCCTCATAGGGACAAAACGGGAAGACAACCACACCAAGTCCCCAACACGAAGGTGGGGGCCAACACGACGACGGCGGTTAGCAAACTGCTGAGTCCTCTCCTGGGACAATTCCAAATTATCCACCACTTGTCCCCAAATCTGATGCAACTGATCCACTACAGCATCCACTCCAGGACAATCCAAAGATTCAACCTGACCAGATGAAAAACGCGGATGAAACCCTGAATTGCAAAAGAAAGGAGAAACCAAAGTGGCAGAACTAGCCCGATTATTAAGAGCAAACTCCGCCAACGGCAGAAAGGCAACCCAATCATCCTGATCCGCAGACACAAAACACCTCAAATAAGTCTCCAAAGTTTGATTAGTTCGTTCCGTCTGGCCATTGGTCTGAGGATGGAATGCAGACGAAAAAGACAAATCAATGCCCAACCTGGCACAGACTGCCCGCCAAAATCTAGACACGAACTGGGTACCCCTGTCAGAAACGATGTTTTCCGGAATACCATGCAGGCGAACCACATTTTGAAAAAACAGAGGGACCAACTCAGATGAGGAAGGCAACTTAGGCAATGGCACCAAATGAACCATTTTAGAAAAACGGTCACACACCACCCAGATGACAGACATCTTCTGAGAAACAGGGAGGTCCGAGATAAAGTCCATAGAGATGTGCGTCCAAGGCCTCTTCGGAATAGGCAAGGGCAACAACAACCCACTAGCCCTAGAACAACAAGGCTTGGCCCGAGCACACACATCGCAAGACTGCACAAAAACACGCACATCTCGAGACAGGGAAGGCCACCAGAAGGATCTAGCCACCAAATCTCTGGTGCCAAAAATTCCCGGATGACCTGCCAGAGTAGAAGAATGAACTTCCGAGATGACTCTAGTGGTCCACTCGTCAGGAACAAACAGTCTACCAGACGGACAACGATCAGGTCTATCCGCCTGAAATTCTTGCAAAGCACGTCGCAAATCAGGAGAGACAGCAGACAAAACCACTCCATCCTTAAGGACACCAGCAGGTTCAGAATTCCCAGGAGAGTCAGGCTCAAAACTCCTAGAAAGAGCATCTGCCTTCACATTCCTAGAACCCGGTAAGTACGAGACCACAAAATTAAACCGGGAAAAGAACAACGACCAACGTGCCTGTCTAGGATTCAGGCGCCTGGCCGACTCCAAATAAATTAAATTCTTGTGATCAGTCAAAACTACCACCTGATGTTTGGCACCCTCAAGCCAATCACGCCACTCCTCAAATAACCACTTCATGGCCAAAAGCTCCCGATTACCAACATCATAGTTTCTCTCGGCGGCCGAAAATTTTCGCGAAAAGAACGCACAAGGTCTCATCACTGAGCAGTCGGGACTTTTCTGCGACAAAACCGCCCCCGCTCCAATCTCGGAAGCATCGACCTCAACCTGAAAGGGAAGGGAAACATCAGGCTGGCGCAACACAGGGGCAGACAAATGCGGCGCTTAAGCTCCCGAAAGGCCTCCACGGCAGCAGGGGACCAATTGGCAACATCAGCACCCTTTTTAGTCAAATCCGTCAGAGGTTTAGCAACGCCAGAAAAACCAGCTATAAATTGACGATAAAAATTAGCAAAGCCCAAGAATTTCTGGAGACTCTTCAGAGAAGTAGGCTGCGTCCAGTCGTAAATAGCCCGAACCTTGACAGGGTCCATCTCAATAGAAGAAGGGGAAAAAATGTACCCCAAAAAGGAAATTTTTTGAACCCCAAAAACACACTTTGAACCCTTTACACACAAAGAATTCTCCCGCAAAACCTGAAAAACCCTCCTGACCTGCTGAACATGAGACTCCCAGTCATCAGAAAAAAATCAAAATATCATCCAAGTACACTATCATAAATTTATCCAAATATTCACGGAAAATATCATGCATTAAGGACTGAAAGACAGAAGGTGCATTAGAAAGGCCGAAAGGCATTACCAAATACTCAAAATGGCCCTCAGGCGTATTAAATGCGGTTTTCCACTCATCCCCCTGCTTAATTCGCACCAAATTATACGCCCCACGAAGATCAATCTTAGAGAACCACTTAGCCCCCCTTGTTGTGAATTTGGATTCTGGGCTCCCCCGGTGGCTACTGGTGGAATTGAACTTGTGACATCATCTTCCCTGTTCACCTGTTCTGATTAGATCTGGGTGTCGCTATATAACCTGGCTTCTCTGTTAGATGCTTGCCGGTCAACAATGTTATCAGAAGCCTCTCTGTGCTTGTTCCTGCTCCCAGACATCTACTAGATAAGTTGGACATTCGTCCATGTTTTGTTTTTGTATTTTGGTTCCAGTTCACAGCTGCAGTTTCGTTACTGTGTCTGGAAAGCTCTTGTTGATCAGGAATTGCCACTCTGGTATTATGAGTTAATGCCAGAGTCCTAAAGTAATTTCTGGATGTGTTTTGTTAGGGTTTTCTACTGACCATGAAAGTATGCTTTCTGTCTTCTGCTATCTAGAAAGCGGACCTCAAATTTGCTAAAACTATTTTCCTGCTGCGTTTGTTGTTTCATCTCATATCACCGCCAATATATGTGGGGGGCCTCTGTCTCCTTTTTGGGCATTTCTCTAGAGGTGAGTCAGGTCTTATATTTCCCTCTGCTAGCATTATTTAGTTCTCCGGCCGGCGCTGGGCATATAGGGATAAAAAGTAGGACATGCTACCTGGCTACTTCTAGATGATGCGGTAGGTTTAGTTCATGGTCAGTATAGTTACATCTTCCAAGAGCTTGTTCCTATTGAGGCTTATGCTAGTTCTCTGGCCATGGAGATCATGACAGTTTGACCGGACACGAAAAGGGTTAAAATCCTTGGCTGAGAAAGGAGAGAAATAAGAAGTCTGCTGAGAGTTTTTTTTTTTTCTCTGTGCTCTTAATTGGATCACTTGCCAGTCTTTCTATGCTGCAGTCTTTCTTTTTTTTCTCTCTCCTTCTAATCTTTGAATGGCTCTATGTTCACCTGTCTATAATGGATCTACAGAGTGTAACTGCAGGTTTGAATAATCTCGCCACGAAAGTACAAAGTTTGCAAGATTTTGTTGTTCATGCTCCGGTATCAGAGCCGAGAATTCCTTTGCCGGAATTCTTCTCAGGGAATAGATCTAGCTTTCAGAATTTTAGAAATAATTGTAAGTTATTTTTGTCCCTGAAATCTCGTTCTGCTGGAGACCCTGCACAGCAGGTTGGGATTGTGATTTCCTTGCTCCGCGGCGACCCTCAAGATTGGGCTTTTGCATTGGCACCAGGGGATCCTGCGTTGCGCAATGTGGATGCGTTTTTTCTGGCCTTGGGCTTGCTGTATGAGGAACCTCATTTGGAACTTCAGGCAGAAAAAACTTTGATGTCCCTATCGCAGGGGCAAGATGAAGCTGAAATTTACTGCCAAAAATTCCGTAAATGGTCTGTGCTTACTCAGTGGAATGAGTGTGCCTTGGCGGCTACTTTCAGAGAGGGTCTTTCTGATGCCATTAAGGATGTTATGGTGGGGTTCCCTGTGCCTGCAAGTCTGAATGAGTCCATGACAATGGCCATTCAGATCGATAGGCGTCTGCGGGAGCGCAAACCAGTGCACCATCTGGCGGTGTCCACTGAGAAGACGCCAGAAAACATGCAGTGTGATAGAATTCTGTCCAGAAGCGAGCGGCAGAATTTTAGACGGAAAAATGGGTTGTGTTTCTATTGTGGGGATTCTACTCATGTTATATCAGCATGCTTTAAGCGTACTAAAAAGCTTGATAAATCCGTTCCCATTGGCACTTTACAGTCTAAATTTATTTTGTCTGTGACCCTGATTTGCTCTTTGTCATCTATTGCTACGGACGCCTATATCGACTCTGGCGCCGCTTTGAGTCTTATGGATTGGTCCTTTGCCAATCGTTGTGGGTATGATTTAGAGCCTTTGGAGACTCTTATTCCTCTGAAGGGGATTGACTCCACCCCATTGGCTAATAATAAACCACAATACTGGACACAAGTGACTATGTGTATTAATCCGGATCACCAGGAGACTATTCGTTTTCTGGTGCTGTATAATCTACATGATGATTTGGTGCTGGGATTGCCATGGCTGCAGTCTCACAACCCAGTCCTTGACTGGAGAGCTATGTCTGTGTTGAGCTGGGGATGTAAGGGGACTCATGGGGACGTACCTTTGGTGTCCATTTCATCATCTATTCCCTCTGAAATCCCTGAGTTCCTGTCTGATTATCGTGACGTCTTTGAAGAACCCAAGCTGGGTTCACTACCTCCGCACCGTGAGTGCGATTGTGCTATAGATTTAATTCCGGGTAGTAAATACCCAAAGGGTCGTTTATTTAATCTGTCTGTGCCTGAACATACTGCTATGCGAGAATATATAAAGGAGTCCTTGGAAAAGGGACATATTCGTCCATCGTCATCTCCCTTAGGAGCCGGTTTTTTCTTTGTGTCAAAAAAAGACGGCTCTTTGAGACCATGTATTGATTATCGGCTTTTGAATAAAATCACGGTTAAATATCAATACCCATTGCCGTTGCTGACTGATTTGTTTGCTCGCATAAAGGGGGCCAAGTGGTTCTCTAAGATTGATCTCCGTGGGGCGTATAATTTGGTGCGGATCAGGCAGGGGGATGAGTGGAAAACCGCATTTAATACGCCCGAGGGCCACTTTGAGTATTTGGTGATGCCTTTTGGTCTTTCTAATGCCCCTTCAGTCTTCCAGTCCTTTATGCATGATATTTTCCGCGATTTTTTGGATAAATTTATGATAGTGTATCTGGATGATATTCTGATTTTTTCGGATGATTGGGACTCTCATGTCCGGCATGTTAAGAGGGTTTTTCAGGTTTTGCGGTCTAATTCTCTGTGTGTCAAGGGTTCTAAGTGCGTTTTTGGGGTTCAGAGAATTTCCTTTTTGGGATATATTTTTTCTCCCTCTTCCATTGAGATGGATCCTGTCAAGGTTCAAGCTATTTGTGATTGGACGCAGCCCTCTTCTCTTAAAAGTCTTCAGAAATTTTTGGGCTTTGCCAACTTTTATCGTCGATTTATTTCTGGTTTTTCGGATGTCGTTAAGCCATTGACCGATTTGACTAGACAGGGTGCTGATGTTGCTAATTGGTCCCCTGATGCTGTGGAGGCCTTTCAGGAGCTTAAGCGCCGTTTTTCTTCTGCCCCTGTGTTGCGTCAGCCTGATGTGACTCTTCCTTTTCAGGTTGAGGTCGACGCTTCTGAGATCGGGGCTGGGGCAGTGTTGTCGCAGAAAAGTTCTGACTGCGCCGTGATGAGGCCTTGTGCCTTCTTTTCCCGTAAATTTTCGCCCGCTGAGCGGAATTATGATGTTGGGAATCGGGAGCTTTTGGCCATGAAGTGGGCGTTTGAGGAGTGGCGCCATTGGCTCGAGGGGGCCAGACATCAGGTGGTGGTATTGACTGACCACAAAAATTTGATCTATCTTGAGACCGCCAGGCGCCTGAATCCTAGACAGGCGCGCTGGTCATTATTTTTCTCTCGGTTTAATTTTGTGGTATCGTACCTACCGGGTTCTAAGAATGTTAAGGCGGATGCCCTTTCTAGGAGTTTTGAGCCTGATTCACCCGGCAACTCTGACCCCACAGGTATTCTTAAGGAGGGAGTTATCTTGTCAGCCGTTTCTCCAGACCTGCGGCGGGCCTTGCAGGAGTTTCAGGCGGATAGACCGGATCGTTGTCCGCCTGATAGGTTGTTTGTTCCTGATGATTGGACCAGTAGAGTCATCTCTGAGGTACATTCTTCTGCATTGGCAGGTCATCCTGGAATTTTTGGTACCAGGGATTTGGTGGCAAGATCCTTCTGGTGGCCTTCCCTGTCACGAGATGTGCGAGGCTTTGTGCAGTCTTGTGACGTTTGTGCTCGGGCCAAGCCTTGTTGTTCTCGGGCTAGTGGATTATTGTTGCCCTTGCCTATTCCTAAGAGGCCTTGGACACACATCTCGATGGATTTTATTTCAGATCTGCCTGTTTCTCAGAAGATGTCTGTCATCTGGGTGGTGTGTGACCGTTTTTCTAAGATGGTCCATTTGGTTCCCCTGCCCAAATTGCCTTCTTCTTCCGAGTTGGTGCCCCTGTTTTTTCAAAATGTTGTTCGTTTGCATGGTATTCCTGAGAATATCGTTTCTGACAGAGGAACCCAATTTGTGTCTAGATTTTGGCGGGCATTCTGTGCTAGGATGGGCATAGATTTGTCTTTTTCGTCTGCTTTTCACCCTCAGACTAATGGCCAGACCGAGCGGACTAATCAGACCCTGGAGACATATCTGAGGTGTTTTGTGTCTGCTGACCAGGATGATTGGGTTGCTTTTTTGCCATTGGCGGAGTTCGCCCTCAATAATCGGGCCAGCTCTGCCACTTTGGTGTCCCCGTTTTTCTGTAATTCGGGGTTCCACCCTCGATTTTCCTCCGGTCAGATGGAATCCTCGGATTGTCCTGGAGTGGATGCGGTGGTGGAGAGATTGCATCATATCTGGGGGCAGGTGATGGACAATTTAAAGTTGTCCCAGGAGAAGACTCAGCTTTTTGCCAACCGTCACCGTCGTGTTGGTCCTCGGCTTTGTGTTGGAGATTTGGTGTGGTTGTCTTCTCGTTTTGTCCCTATGAGGGTCTCATCTCCTAAGTTTAAGCCTCGGTTCATCGGTCCGTATAAAATATTGGAGATTCTTAACCCTGTTTCCTTCCGTTTGGACCTCCCTGCATCCTTTTCTATTCATAACGTTTTTCATCGGTCGTTATTGCGCAGGTATGAGGCACCGGTTGTGCCTTCCGTTGAGCCTCCTGCTCCGGTGTTGGTTGAGGGTGAGTTGGAGTACGTTGTGGAAAAAATCCTAGACTCCCGTGTTTCCAGACGGAGACTCCAGTATCTGGTCAAGTGGAAGGGATACGGCCAGGAGGATAATTCTTGGGTCACTGCATCTGATGTTCATGCCTCTGATCTGGTTCGTGCCTTTCATAGGGCCCATCCTGATCGCCCTGGTGGTTCTGGTGAGGGTTCGGTGCCCCCTCCTTGAGGGGGGGGTACTGTTGTGAATTTGGATTCTGGGCTCCCCCGGTGGCTACTGGTGGAATTGAACTTGTGACATCATCTTCCCTGTTCACCTGTTCTGATTAGATCTGGGTGTCGCTATATAACCTGGCTTCTCTGTTAGATGCTTGCCGGTCAACAATGTTATCAGAAGCCTCTCTGTGCTTGTTCCTGCTCCCAGACATCTACTAGATAAGTTGGACATTCGTCCATGTTTTGTTTTTGTATTTTGGTTCCAGTTCACAGCTGCAGTTTCGTTACTGTGTCTGGAAAGCTCTTGTTGATCAGGAATTGCCACTCTGGTATTATGAGTTAATGCCAGAGTCCTAAAGTAATTTCTGGATGTGTTTTGTTAGGGTTTTCTACTGACCATGAAAGTATGCTTTCTGTCTTCTGCTATCTAGAAAGCGGACCTCAAATTTGCTAAAACTATTTTCCTGCTGCGTTTGTTGTTTCATCTCATATCACCGCCAATATATGTGGGGGGCCTCTGTCTCCTTTTTGGGCATTTCTCTAGAGGTGAGTCAGGTCTTATATTTCCCTCTGCTAGCATTATTTAGTTCTCCGGCCGGCGCTGGGCATATAGGGATAAAAAGTAGGACATGCTACCTGGCTACTTCTAGATGATGCGGTAGGTTTAGTTCATGGTCAGTATAGTTACATCTTCCAAGAGCTTGTTCCTATTGAGGCTTATGCTAGTTCTCTGGCCATGGAGATCATGACACCCCCTTATGCGAATAAACAAATCAGTCAGCAAAGGCAACGGATACTGATATTTGACTGTAATTTTATTCAGGAGTCGATAATCAATACAAGGCCTCAGAGAGCCATCCTTTTTAGAGACAAAGAAAAAACAGGCTCCTAAAGGTGATGAAGAAGGACGAATATGTCCCTTTTCCAGGGACTCCTTAATATACTCGCGCATAGCAGCATGTTCAGGTACAGATAGGTTAAACAAACGACCCTTTGGAAATTTACTGCCAGGAATCAGATCTATGGCGCAATCACACTCCCTGTGAGGAGGGAGTGAACCAATCTTAGGCTCTTCAAAAATATCACGATAATCAGACAAAAATGCCGGAATCTCAGATGGAATAGATGACGAAATGGGCACCATAGGAGTGTCCCCATGAGCCCCCCGATATCCCCAGCTTAACACAGACATAGCTTTCCAGTCAAGGACTGGGTTATGAGACTGTAACCATGGTAATCCAAGCACCAAAACATCATGTAAATTGTACAACACAAGGAAGCGAATCACCTCCTGATGGTCTGGAGTCATACGCATAGTCACTTGCGTCCAGAACTGTGGTTTATTACAAGCCAAAGGTGTAGAATCAATACCCTTCAGAGGTATAGGGACTTCCAGAGGCTCTAAATCAAACCCACAGCGCCTGGCAAAGGACCAGTCCAAAAGACTCAGAGCGGCGCCAGAGTCCACATAGGCATCCACGGTAATAACTGATAATGAACAAATCAAGGTTACAGACAAAATAAATTTGGACTGTAAAGTGCCAATTGAAATAGACTTGTCAACCTTCCTAGTACGTTTACAGCATGCCGATATAACATGAGCAGAATCACCACAATAGAAGCATAACCCATTTTTACGCCTATAATTCTGCCGCTCGCTTCTGGACATAATTCTGTCACATTGCATTTTCTCTGGCGTCTCTTCAGAAGATACCGCCAAATGGTGCACGGGTTTGCGCTCCCGCAAACGCCGATCAATCTGAATTGCCATTGTCATGGACTCATTCAGACCTGTAGGCGCAGGGAACCCCACCATAACATCTTTAACGGCATCAGAAAGGCCCTCTCTGAAATTTGCCGCTAAGGCGCACTCATTCCACTGAGTAAGCACAGACCATTTACGAAATTTTTGGCAGTATATCTCAGCTTCATCTTGCCCTTGAGATAGCGCTACCAAAGATTTTTCAGCTTGACTCTCCAAATTAGGTTCCTCATAAAGCAACCCTAAAGCCAGGAAAAACGCATCCACATTGAGCAACGCAGGATCCCCTGGTGCCAATGAAAATGCCCAATTTTGAGGGTCACCTCGCAGCAAAGAAATTACAATCTTAACCTGCTGGACAGGATCACCTGAGGAGTGAGGTCTGAGAGAAAGGAATAATTTACAATTATATTTGAAATTCAAAAACCGAGATCTATCTCCGGAAAACACCTCTGGTGTAGGGATTTTAGGTTCAGAAATAGGAGTATGCATAACAAAATCTTGTAAATTTTGAACCTTTGTAGCAAGATTATTTAAACCTGCAGCCAAACTCTAAGGATCCATCTTTAAACAGGTGAGCTCAGAGCCATTCAAGGATTATAAGGAGAGAAAGGCAAAGGCAGTAATTAGAGCTGAAATACAACTGATCCAACTATGGAGCAAGCATAGGGAAAAAGAAAAAAAAAAAATTTACAGACTTCCTTTTTCTCTCCTTTCTTCTGCCAATAAGTTTAACACATGGCCGGTCATACTGTCATGGTTCCCAATGGCAAGGGAACGTAAGAAACATATAAATAACGAACGAGCTCTCGGGTGATGGAAACTCGAGTTGACCGTGAGCTAAATCTACCACACAACTAATAGTAGCCAGGGAGCATACCTACGGCTTCCTAAAGGCCACGCGCCAGCCGGAGGACTAACTAAGCCTGGTAGAGGAAGAAACAGACCTGGCTTACCTCTAGGGAAATACCCCAAAAGATGATAGCAGCCCCCCACATGTAATAACGGTGAAATAAGAGGAAAAGACATACACAGTATGAAAGTAGATTTAGCAAAGAGAGGTCCACTTACTAGATAGCAGAAGGATACAAAAGAGGACTTCACGGTCAACTGAAAACCCTTTCAAAAAACCATCCTAAAATTACTTTAAGACTCCTGTGTCAACTCATGACACAGGAGTGGCAATTTCAGCCCGCAAGAGCTTCCAGCTACAGAGAATTACAAAAACTGCAAACTGGACTAAAGATACAAAACAAAAGGACAAAGTCCACTTAGCTGATCAGCAGACTAGTAGCAGGAACATGCAACCGAAGGCTCTGGTTACAATGATGACCGGCAAGGAAATGACTGGAGAGCAAGGCTAAATAGGAAACTCCCAAACGCTGATGGAAGCAGGTGAACAGAAGCAGCAAAGTGCAAACAAGTCACCAGTACCACCAGCAACCACCAGGGGAGCCCAAAAAGCGGATACACAACAGGTCAGTATAAAAAATACTACAAAATCCACCACAGAGAATACAAAAATCTCCACACCTAACTAAAGGCATGGAGGGTAACTCTGTGACTCCAGAGCTTCCAACTTGGCTGAGTAAATCTTAACACAGACAAAGCTGGACAAGAAAAAACAAAGCAATTCACAGAACTATTAAGTCCACCGCATGTGGACTGCAAAAACAGAGCCAGGACTTATCTTTGATGATTTGAACAATCCAGAGGGAGAAACCAAGCAGAGATGTGGATCCCTAGAAAACAATGGACAACTGGCACTCAATAAAGGAAGGAGCCAGACTAAATAGCCCCGTCCAAAGTGGAAGCAGCTGATGACTGTTGTGAAGGACAAACAGCAGCAGTACCACTTACAACCACCGGAGGGAGCCTAAGAGCAGAACCCACAACAGAATTCACAACAGTACCCCCCCCGTGAGGAGGGGTCACTGAACCCTCACCAGAGCCCCCAGGCCGATCCGGACGAGCCAAATGGAAGGCACGAACCAAATCGTCAGCATGAACATCGGAGGCAACAACCCAAGAATTATCCTCCTGGCCATAACCCTTCCACTTGACAAGATACTGAAGCCTCCGTCTAGAAAAACGAGAATCCAAGATCTTCTCCACAACATACTCCAACTCCCCATCAATCAACACCGGGGCAGGAGGATCAACAGAGGGAACCACGGGCACCACATATTTCCGCAACAAAGATCTATGAAAAACATTATGGATGGAAAAAGAGGCTGGAAGGGCCAAATGAAAAGACACTGGATTGATAATCTCAGAAATCCTATAAGGACCAATAAACCGAGGCTTGAATTTCGGGGAAGAAACTTTCATAGGAACATGACGAGAAGACAACCAGACCAAATCCCCAACCCGAAGCCGGGAACCCACACGCCGACGACGGTTGGCAAAATGCTGGGCCTCCTCCTGAGACAACACCAAATTGTCCACAACATGAGCCCAAATCTGCTGCAACCTGTCAACCACAGAGTCCACCCCAGGACAATCAGAAGACTCAACCTGCCCTGAAGAAAAACGAGGATGAAACCCAGAATTACAAAAGAATGGTGACACCAAGGTAGCAGAACTAGCCCGATTATTAAGGGCAAACTCGGCCAATGGCAAGAAAGCCACCCAATCATCCTGATCGGCAGACACAAAGAATCTCAAATAAGTTTCCAAAGTCTGGTTAGTTCGCTCAGTTTGGCCGTTTGTCTGAGGATGAAATGCGGAAGAAAAAGACAAATCAATGCCCAGCTTAGCACAAAAGGACCGCCAAAACCTAGAAACAAACTGGGAACCTCTATTGGACACAATATTCTCCGGAATGCCATGCAAATGAACCACATGCTGAAAAAACAACGGAACCAACTCAGAAGAGGAAGGCAACTTAGGCAAAGGTACCAAATGAACCATCTTAGAAAACCGGTCACAGACCACCCAGATAACAGACATCCTCTGGGAAACAGGAAGATCCGAAATAAAATCCATAGAAATATGCGTCCAAGGCCTCTCCGGGACCGGCAAAGGCAAAAGCAACCCACTGGCGCAGGAGCAGCAAGGTTTGGCCCGCGCACAAGTCCCACAGGACTGCACAAAAGAACGCACATCCCGTGACAAAGAAGGCCACCAAAAGGACCTACTAACCAAATCTCTGGTACCAAAAATCCCAGGATGGCCAGCCAACACAGAACAGTGAACCTCAGAAATCACTTACTAGCCCATCTGTCAGGAACAAACAGTTTCCCCGCTGGACAGCGATCAGGTTTATCAGCCTGAAACTCCTGAAGAGCCCGTCGCAAATCAGGGGAGATGGCAGAAAGAATCACCCCCTCCTTAAGAATACCAACCGGCTCAAGAATCCCAGGGGAATCAGGCAAGAAACTCCTAGAGAGGGCATCAGCCTTAACATTCTTAGAACCTGGAAGATACGAGACAACAAAATCAAAATGGGAGAAAAACAGGGACCATCGGGCCTGTCTAGGATTCAGCCGTTTGGCAGACTCAAGGTAAATCAGATTCTTATGATCGGTCAAGACCACAATACGGTGATTGGCCCCCTCAAGCCAATGTTGCCACTCCTCAAATGCCCACGTCATAGCCAACAACTCATGATTGCCGACATCATAATTGCGTTCCGCAGGCGAAAACTTTCGAGAAAAGAAGGCACACGGTTTCATCAAGGAACCATCAGAATTCCTCTGAGACAAAACGACCCCTGCCCCAATCTCAGAAGCGTCAACCTCAACCTGAAAAGGAAGAGAAACATCCGGCTGACGCAACACAGGGGCAGAAGTAAATCGGCGCTTAAGCTCCTGAAAGGCAGAAACGGCCTCAGAGGACCAATTAGCTACATCAGCGCCCTTCCTCGTCAAATCGGTCAGGGGTTTAACCACACTGGAGAAGTTGGCAATAAAACGGCGATAAAAATTAGCAAAGCCCAAAACTTTCTGAAGGCTCTTCACGGATGTGGGCTGGATCCAATCATGAATGGCCTGAACCTTAGCCGGATCAATTTCTATAGATGATGGAGAAAAAATGAAGCCCAAAAAAGAAACCTTCTGTACACCAAAGAGGCACTTAGACCCCTTCACAAACAAGGCATTGTCACGAGGGACCTGAAATACCATCCTAACTTGTTTCACATGAGACTCCCAATCATCTGAAAAAATCAAAATATCATCCAAATATACAATCATGAATTTATCAAGATAATTCCGAAAAATATCATGCATGAAGGACTGAAACACAGATGGGGCATTAGAGAGTCCGAATGGCATCACAAGATACTCAAAATGGCCCTCGGACGTATTAAAAGCAGTTTTCCATTCGTCACCCTGCTTAATACGAACCAGATTATATGCCCCTCGAAGGTCAATCTTAGTAAACCAACTAGCCCCCTTAATTCTGGCAAACAAATCAGAAAGCAAAGGCAAAGGGTATTGGAATTTGACCGTGATCTTATTCAAGAGGCGATAATCAATACAGGGTCTCAAGGAGCCATCCTTCTTGGCAACAAAAAAAACCCCTGCTCCTAATGGAGAAGAAGATGGCCGAATATGCCCCTTCTCCAAAGACTCCCTTACATAGCTCCGCATGGCGGCATGTTCAGGCACAGACAGGTTGAAAAGTCGGCCCTTAGGAAACTTACAGCCTTGAATCAAATCAATAGCACAATCACAGTCTCTATGCGGTGGAAGGGAACTGGACTTGGGCTCATCGAAAACATCCTGGAAATCTGACAGAAACTCAGGAATTTCAGAAGAGGGGGAGGAGGAAATTGACATCAGAGGAACGTCATCGTGAACCCCCTGACAACCCCAACTAGTCACAGACATAAATTTCCAATCCAACACCGGATTATGTACCTGTAACCATGGAAACCCCAGCACAACAGCATCATGCAAATTATGTAACACCAGGAAGCGACAATCTTCCTGATGGGCTGGCGCCATGCACATGGTTAACTGTGTCCAAAACTGAGGTTTATTTTTAGCCAATGGTGTAGCATCAATCCCCCTCAAAGGGATAGGACTCTGCAAAGGCTGTAAGGAAAAACCACAACGTCTAGCAAATTCTAAGTCCATTAAATTTAAAGCGGCGCCTGAATCCACAAATGCCATGACAGAGAATGACGATAATGAGCAGATCAGGGTCACAGATAACAGAAATTTAGGTTGTACAGTACTGATAGTAACGGAATTAGCGGTTCTCTTGGCAAGCTTAGGGCAATCAGAAATAACATGAGCAGAATCGCCGCAGTAAAAGCACAACCTATTCTGACGTCTGAATCCTTGGCGTTCCGCTCTAGACACAATCCTATCACACTGCATAGGCTCAGGACTCCGCTCGGAAGACAACGCCATAGTGTGCACAACTCTGCGCTCACGCAAGCGCCGATCAATTTGAATGGTCAGAGACATAGAATCACTCAGACCTGCAGGCGTGGGGAACCCCACCATAACATCTTTAACAGATTCAGAAAGACCCTTTCTGAAAATTGCCGCCAAAGCATCCTCATTCCACTTAGTAAGCACAGACCATTTTCTGAATTTCTGGCAATATGACTCTGCCGCTTCTTGACCCTGACACAGGGCCAAAAGTGTTTTCTCAGCATGCTCTACAGAGTTAGGTTCATCATACAATAACCCAAGCGCCTGAAAAAAGGTGTCTACATTAAGCAAGGCCGGATTCCCAGATTCCAGGGAAAATGCCCATTCCTGTGGGTCACCACGCAACAGAGAAATGACAATTTTAACCTGCTGGATGGGATCACCAGAGGAACGGGGCTTAAGAGCAAAAAACAGTTTACAGTTATTTTTAAAGCTCAAAAATTTGGACCTGTCCCCGAAGAACAGATCGGGGGTAGGAATTCTAGGCTCTAAAACAGGAGTCTGCACGATATAATCAGAAATACCCTGTACTCTAGCAGCAAGTTGATCCACCCGAGAAGCAAGTCCCTGAACATCCATGTCAACGCCTAACTCCTGAGCCACCCAGAAGTGAAGAGGGAAAAAAAACACAACAGAGTACAGAAAAAAAAAAAGCTCAGCACTTTCTTTCCCTTCTTTTGAGATGCGGTTAACTCATTGTTGGCCAGTTGTACTGTTATGAACTGGTGGCCTAGGAGCAGCATGGACGAGCTCTGGAGTAGGTGGCCTCTATACTGACCGCAGACCCTGAACTTAACACATCAACTAGAAGTAGCCGTGGGATGTTCCTGTCACTCCCTAGACACCTCGTCACGACCGGAGGACTAATTACACCTAAAGAAAGAAACAGGAATACTATCTTGCCTCAGAGAAAATTCCCAAAGGAAAGGCAGCCCCCCACAAATATTGACTGTGAGAGGAGAGGGAAATTACAAACGCAGACTGAAAACAGAATTTAGCAAAGGAGGCCACGCTACCTAAAAAGAAAAGACAGGAAAGAGTACTGTGCGGTCAGTATAAAAAATACTACAAAATCCACCACTGAGAATACAAAAATCTCCACACCTAACTAAAGGCATGGAGGGTAACTCTGTGACTCCAGAGCTTCCAACTTGGCTGAGTAAATCTTAACACAGACAAAGCTGGACAAGAAAAAACATAGCAATTCACACAACTATTAAGTCCACCGCATGTGGACTGCAAAAACAGAGCCAGGACTTATCTTTGATGATTTGGACAATCCAGAAGGAGAAACCAAGCAGAGATGTGGATCCCTAGAAAACAATGGACAACTGGCACTCAAAAAAGGAAGGAGCCAGACTAAATTGCCCCGTCCAAAGTGGAAGCAGCTGATGACTGTTGTGAAGGACAAACAGCAGCACTACCACTTACAACCACCGGAGGGAGCCTAAGAGCAGAACCCACAACAGAATTCACAACAGTCTATGATGAAAGGAACACCATTCCTACTGTAAAGCACAGAGGTGGATCGCTGATGTTTTGGGGATATGTGAGCTACAAAGGCACAGGAAACGCGGTCAAAGTTTAAGGAAAAATGAATGTGGCATGTTATCAGCAAATACTGCAAGCAAATTTGCAATCATTAGCCTAGAAGCTGCGCATGGGATGTACTTGGACGTTCCAACATGACAACAATCCAAAACACAAGGCCAGGTCAACCTGTCATTGACTACAGCAGAACAAAGTAAAGGGCCCGGAGGGGCCATCTCTGTCTCCGGACGTCAATATCATTGAGCCACTTTGGGGAGATCTCAAGCGCGCAGTTCATGCTAGAGAGCCCAGGAATTTACAGGAACTGGAGGCTTTTTGCCAAGAAGAGTGGGCAGCTTTACCATCTGAGAAAATAATGAACCTCATCCACTTAAGGTCAATAATAAAATCCATGGACAAGTGTGACCATGGTCTACTAGGAATAGGTAGTGGAAGAAGGGTACCAGACGGATGTGTATGAGATACTTTAGAACGTGCGCAGTTACTACAAGCAGCTACTTATTCAAGCACATCACAATGCATCCCTGGCCATCAAAACAATGAGAAAGGAGGTCCGTGGTTGCCTTGCCACCTGGGATGACCACCAAGCACACAGTTGTGATGTTCCCCAATTACTTTGCGGCACAGATTTGGTGGCACAAATAACCTTCCTGAAGGGCAGGAGGGCAGGGCGTCCCCCTTGGCCTCCAACATCTCACCCTCCAGCTCAGGGTACAATACCAAAATGCCTATCCCCTTCTGCAAAATCAGGACAGGGTGACAGCTATGGATCCATCCAAAAACCTGAAGATGACAACAGGTACCCCAAAAACGGCACCTCCTGGATGGCGGAAACACATTTTTCTAGTTTGGCATATAATTTGTTATATCTTAATATTTGCAGCACCTGTTTAACATACCCCCGATGTGTCTCCAAATCAGGAGAGTAAACCAAAATATCATCTAGATAGACCCTACAAACCTACCCACCAAATGATGGAAAATATCCATCATGACCAGACTCTCAAAATGACCCTCAGGGGATATTGACTGCCATATTCCATTCACGCCCTTCTCTTATTCTAACCAGCTTGTAGGCCCCCTTTAAATCCAACTTGGAGAGCATCTTAGCTCCCACAAACTGACTGAACAGATCAATAATCAGAGGAAGAGGGTATGGATCTTGGACGGTAATTTGATTTAATTACCAGAAATCTAAACAGGGTAGTAGACCGCCATCTTTTTTCTTCACGAAGAAGAACCCTGCCGCCATGGGCAAAGATGAGGGTCTGATGTGTCCCTTCTCCAGACTTTCTGCAATGAAATCCTTAAACAGTTCTCCTGGCAGTAATCCCTCCACTCAATAATCTCCCTGGCTTGCCAATCCACCAACGGAATATGTTTCACCAACCAGGGAAGACCCAATGCAATTGGGGTGGGAAGACCGTCCAGGACATAGCAAGGAATTATTTCGGAATGAATCGACCCCACCCTCAGTCTTATATTCTATGCAATTTGAGCGAGAGCTTTCTGTGCAAGTGGCGCTGCGTCGATGGCGAAAATGGGAATGGGCTTAGCTAAAGCACAGCAAACCAGCCCGTGAGTTCTGGCAAGCTCAGCATAAACCATGCTGACTCCAGCTCCACTGTCAACAACACAGAAATATGCTTGGTTTTGCTCTCCAGCACTACCTCAGCTGTCAGGACAAACTGGGAACTGGAGGATGACAATAGATGTACCACTTGCTTATTCCACTTTAGACTACCACGGGGTTAACCAAGTCTCCGTTTGTTTAGGCATCAAAGGACATGCCCCAATTAAATGTCCCTTTTTTTGCAAAAAAGAGCACACCCCTTTTTTTTGCAAACATCCTGGGAAATATACGATGCAGAGGCACTCCATAACTGCATAGGTTCCTCCACCCTCTCCTGTATAAGTTTACCACTAGACTGCTCCCTTGGCAAAGGGGAAATACTCCAAAAAAGAGGCTCCAGAGAAGGTGGTGTTACCCACCTATCTCGAAGGTGTCTGTCAACATGTATAGCCAATGACATAGCGGCCTCATAGGACAAATGGGTTTCATATACCGCCAAGGTATCTTTCAACCTTTCAGCGAGACCCTGAAGAAATTGGTTTCTCAGAGCCAGGTCATTCCACTTAGTATCAGTTGCCCACCTGTGGAATTCGGAGTTATACATCTCCACTGACCAATTCTCCTGCTGAAGGTGACGCAACCTGGACTCAGCCAAGGTGACTCATTAGGGGTCATCATAGATAAGGGCTAGAGCCAAAAAAAATCCCTCCACAGACTGGAGACAAACCGTATCCTGTGGCAAAGAGAAAGCCCAGGACTGCAGATCTTCCTGTAGTAGAGATACAATACAGACTCGTTGCTGTTCATTTATGGAGGAGTGACGACGAAGTTTAAAATAAAGTCTGCAAGCTTCCTTAAACACAAAAAACATGCCCCTCCCTCCAGAAAACCTGTCTGGGAGGGCAAACTTGGATTCAGGTTGGACTGGCCTACCTGCAGAGACCCAAACATCAGCTACTGTCGTTGCTGCTGAACCTCATATCAGAGTTCATTCACCTCCAGAGACAGACAGTGTAGGTGCTCTGTTAGCCCTGTGACTGGATCCATATCAAGAGAGAAAAAGAAAAAAAAACACACCTGAAAAAACATACACAAAAAAACTAAGTCAGTTTTTTTTTTCCTTAAATATGCACAGCTAGTGATAATGTCACGCACGGTGTTGGAAAAACTAAGTGCAACATGATGGTATGAGGGGAAAGAAGCCCAACACTAAGGAAGGGGAGAGTGTAGACCTAGATCTAGCATCTTCCTGTCTGCCCTACACATCCCTATTTAGGTTCTGCACCTATCGCCGAGAAGGGACCTAATCATTGCCTGACCCTGTCTATAAGTTCTGCTTAGGGAATGACGAGGTAAGCACTGGTCGATCCCCACTAAACTAAAGCCAGCTGAGATAGGCAAACAAGGGGAACAAATATCTTGAGTAGACTCAGAGATGTAACACAGATGTCCTCCAGCAACACCGAAGAGGAAGATAGCCGACTGCTATAGCTCAAAAACTGTCAACTCCCAGCAGTAGCCTGGGAGTCCATAAACACCCAGGTCCAGGTGTGTCAATTAGAGCCAGAAAAAAGTTGCCACTGGGTCAAAGAGTCAAAAGGGTTAAGAAGGTGTCTGCAAAGCCAAAACACAGAGACCTTCTGCAGCTAGATGCAGTGTGAGTGTCTGCAGCCTCTGACACACCCATGACAGCGCCTCTCTATTACTAATCCTATAGTTGTATGGTAAATAAACACAGAGCCAGTATAAAGTCCTTTATTTGAAATCAAAACAAACGATACTTTTCAGTTTTATTTAAAAATAACAAACACAGTTATACTCACCTAACACCAATTCCATTGAAGCCCTTGTCTCCTGTAAGAAAACATAAATAAAAAAGCAATATCCCTCACCTGTCCAATGTTCTATCCCATGCCTTAATCCATGTCTGCGGAGAAATAGTTTTCAACTTGAACGGTGCCAAGATGCGACCATCCAGACTGAGAACCACTGATGAATGAGCTGCTGTGATCACAGCATCGGTGAGCAGCTGTGACCTCATCGAGGTTACCGCCAGTCACTGAGGCTGCGTTCCCAGTCAGGCTGAACTTTGCTGACCTCAGCACCATGAGAAAAAGTCAATGAGTTTACCACCGTTCAGGTCAGTAAGTTCACCGCAGATCTTTGAACCTGCTCTGGCTGATTGACAGGTCAGTGGTCATCAACCAGAGAAAACAACCTGTCAATCAGCCAGGGGAGAGAGCTGCTAGGTAGGGAATACAGCTTGAGGTCTCTTTCACACATCCGTGTCTCCGGTACGTGTGGTGACAGTTTTCACACGTACCCATTAAAATTAATGGTTCTGTGCACATGTCAATGTTTTTCTATGGACCGTGTACCCCACATATAGACATGTCCATTTTTTACCGTCAACACGGGTGGCAAAAAATCTCACACTCGTGCACATGGAGAACACAAGTTGACGTCATCTGTGTGACACGCATCGGCAACGGGGAACAAGCGCTACAGTAAGCACTGTTCCCCAGAGGCAGGTGCTGATGATGGCTTTCATCATTCTCCCCTGCTCTGGCAGCGATCGGCGCGATCAGAGGAGAAAGATGAGAGTTATACTAAAGTCAGAATGATGACATCAGGTGGGGGCTTTTGGGACTATTACTCCCATCATCCGACACCTGCTGTCTAGTGTTGAGCATTCCGATACCGAGTTCCGATATTTTTGTGATATCGGAAATCGGAATCGGAAGTTCCCAGTGTATGGTTCCCAGGGTCTGGAGGAGAGGAGACTCTCCTTCAGGCCCTGGGATCCATATTCATGTAAAAAATAAAGAATAAAAATAAAAAATATGGATATACTCACCCCTCTGGCGGAGCCTGGACCTTAGCGGTGTAACTGGCAGCCTCCGTTCCTAAGAATGCAGTGAGATTAGGACCTGCGATGACGTCGCGGCTTGTGATTGGTCGCGTGAGCAGTCACATGAGCGGTCACGCGACCAATCACAAGCCGCGACGTCATCGAAGGTCCTTTACTCAGCATTCTTAGGAACGGAAGCAGACGCTTGGACCGGTAAGAGCCAGGGGCCGTCCGAGGGGTGAGTATATCAATATTTTTTATTTTTATTCTTTATTTTATACATGAATATGGATCCCAGGGCCTGAAAGGAGAGTTTCCTCTCCTTCAGACCCTGGGAACCATTCCGATATTTTGTGTCCCATTGATATGCATTGGTATCGGGTATCGGTATCGGCGATATCCGATACTTTTTGGGTATCGGCCGATCCAATCTGACACTGATACCTTTGCATATCGGAAGTTATTGCTCAACACTACTGCTGTCGCTAATAACAGTAACAGCAGGAGTGGATGATCGGGGTATTCCTCAACCACTGCCCGCCATATAATGAAATAAATGAATGAATAACCCGGCGTGGGTTCCCCCCTATTTTCTTTAACCAACCAGGCAAAACTCACAACTGGATGCTGCACCCCTCAGGTGTTAGCTTCAGCAAGGTTGGTTATCAAGAATAGATGGGTCCTCACCCTGCCACAAATATTACACACAAGGACACGGATATCTCCAGTAACGGTTTTTCTGATACCAGAAATATCAGGATGCGTGAAAAAGGCCTAAGGCTGAGAAGCTGCAAGTGCATCGTCACGTGTCAATGCAATTTCTCACTGCTGGAGTTATGTTCATAAAGAGATTCATTTATGGTCATAAAAAGATTCAATTAACCTATCTTTTAAAGGGCTACTCAATCATATATATTATTTAGGGAGTTAAAGTGTCTGACAGGTTCTCTTTAAAAGATCAAGCAAGCTTTTTTTATTGCAAATTAAAGGGTTGCCTTCTAATAAAAGTCTGCAGTCACTCTATGTGGGGATTGGAATAGTAAAACAGGTGTCCTTTAACATAATGTAACATCTATGGAATGAAGAAGTGTATCTACATTACCTCCATTATTGTATTTTTGTACAGGATACGTTATAATTAGTGTTGAGCATTCCGATACCGCAAGTATCAGGTATCGGCCGATATTTGCTGTATCGGAATTCCGATACCGAGATCCGATACTTTTGTGGTATCGGGTATCGGTATCGAAACAACATTAATGTGTAAAATAAAGAATTAAAATAAAAAATATTGCTATACTCACCTCTCCGACGCAGCCTGCACCTTACCTCTCCTTCAGACCCTGGGAACCATCAGGAATACCGTCCGATACATGAGTCCGATTGACTTGTATTGGTATCGGGTATCGGTATCGGATTAGATCCGATACTTTGCCGATATCGGCCGATACTTTCCGATACCGATACTTTCAAGTATCGGACGGTATCGCTCAACACTAGTTATAATGATTTTTTCTCACCAAAGAGAACCACTTATGTTCATAGGTTGTGTATGCTACTAGCCCTGTTCAAGTGAACTGTGTTGGCTTTTTTTTGATCAGACATGGTAAAACACGCTATCTGGCATTAGGTGCATGTTATGACCCCAATGGCAGAGGGTCTCAGAAATAAATTCTAAGTCTGCAAACACAAAAAACCAGCTCATAGGGCAGTGGTAACTGGGCTGACAGTATATCTAATCCTAGCACCACAAATAGCAGCAGCCGGGGAACGTGCCTACGTTGGTTCTAGACGTTTCGCGCCAGCCGGAGAACTAACTAACCCTAGAAGGGAAAAGATAGACCTTTCTTGCCTCCAGAGAAAAGACCCCAAAAGTTGGATACAAGCCCCCAACAAATAATAACGGTGAGGTAAGAAGAAAAGACAAACGTAAGAATGAACTACAGTGCCTACAAGTAGTATTCAACCCCCTGCAGATTTAGCAGGTTTAATAAGATGCAAATAGGTTAGAGCCTTCAAACTTGAAACAAGAGCAGGATTTATTAACAGATGCATAAATCTTACAAACCAAAAAGTTTTGTTGCTCAGTTAAATTTTTATAAATTTTAAACATAAAAGTGTGGGTCAATTATTATTCAACCCCTAGGTTTAATATTTTGTGGAATAACCTTTGTTTGCAATTACAGCTAATAATCGTCTTTTATAAGACCTGATCAGGCTGGCACAGGTCTCTGGAGTTATCTTGGCCCACTCCTCCATGCAGATCTTCTCCAAGTTATCTAGGTTCTTTGGGTGTCTCATGTGGACTTTAATCTTGAGCTCCTTCCACAAGTTTTCAATTGGGTTAAGGTCAGGAGACTGACTAGGCCACTGCAACACCTTGATTTTTTGCCTCTTGAACCAGGCCTTGGTTTTCTTGGCTGTGTGCTTTGGGTCGTTGTCTTGTTGGAAGATGAAATGACGACCCATCTTAAGATCCTTGATGGAGGAGCGGAGGTTCTTGGCCAAAATCTCCAGGTAGGCCGTGCTATCCATCTTCCCATGGATGCGGACCAGATGGCCAGGCCCCTTGGCTGAGAAACAGCCCCACAGCATGATGCTGCCACCACCATGCTTGACTGTAGGGATGGTATTCTTGGGGTCATATGCAGTGCCATCCAGTCTCCAAACGTCACGTGTGTGGTTGGCACCAAAGATATCGATCTTGGTCTCATCAGACCAGAGAACCTTGAACCAGTCAGTCTCAGAGTCCTCCAAGTGATCATGAGCAAACTGTAGACGAGCCTTGACATGACGCTTTGAAAGTAAAGGTACCTTACGGGCTCGTCTGGAACGGAGACCATTGCGGTGGAGTACGTTACTTATGGTATTGACTGAAACCAATGTCCCCACTGCCATGAGATCTTCCCGGAGCTCCTTCCTTGTTGTCCTTGGGTTAGCCTTGACTCTTCGGACAAGCCTGGCCTCGGCACGGGAGGAAACTTTCAAAGGCTGTCCAGGCCGTGGAAGGCTAACAGTAGTTCCATAAGCCTTCCACTTCCAGATGATGCTCCCAACAGTGGAGACAGGTAGGCCCAACTCCTTGGAAAGGGTTTTGTACCCCTTGCCAGCCTTGTGACCCTCCATGATCTTGTCTCTGATGGCCTTGGAATGCTCCTTTGTCTTTCCCATGTTGACCATGTATGAGTGCTGTTCACAAGTTTGGGGAGGGTCTTAAATAGTCAGAAAAGGCTGGAAAAAGAGATAATTAATCCAAACATGTGAAGCTCATTGTTCTTTGTGCCTGAACTACTTCTTAATACTTTAGGGGAACCAAACAGAATTCTGGTGGGTTGAGGGGTTGAATAATAAATGACCCTCTGAAAAGACTTTTCACAATTAAAAAAAAAAATAAACAAAGAAATAACATTCTTTTTTGCTGCAGTGCATTTCACACTTCCAGGCTGATCTACAGTCCAAATGTCACAATGCCAAGTTAATTCCAAATGTGTAAACCTGCTAAATCTGCAGGGGGTTGAATACTACTTGTAGGCACTGTATGTATTTAGCAAAGAGAGGCCCACTGACTAATAGCAGAATATAGTAAGATGACTTATACGGTCAGCAAAAACCCTATCAAAATTTCCACGCTGGATATTCAAGAACCCCCGAACCGTCTAACGGCCCGGGGGGAGAATACCAGCCCCCTAGAGCTTCCAGCAAAATCAGGAATCACATTTAGTACAAGCTGGACAAAAAATAATAGCAATACAAATAACCAAAAAACAAGGAAGCAGGACTTAGCTTAATTATGCACGAACCAGGACCAGCAGACAGGAGCAAACAGAAAGAACTGATTACAACGATGCCAGGCACCAGACTGAGAATTCAGGAAGTTCATATAGCAACACCCCTGGACTAACGACCCAGGTGGGTGCCAAACTGAGGAAAGACAATCCCAGAGTCATATCACTAGTGACCACAAGAGGGAGCCAAAAAAGTCTAATTCACAACAGTACCCCCCTTTAAGGAGGGGTCACCGAACCCTCACCAAGACCACCAGGGCGATCAGGATGAGCAGCGTGAAAGGCACGAACTAAATCGGCCGCATGCACATCAGAGGCAACCACCCAGGAATTATCCTCCTGACCATAGCCCTTCCACTTGACCAGATACTGAAGCCTCCGCCTGGAGAGACGAGAATCCAAGATCTTCTCCACCACGTACTCTAACTCGCCCTCAACCAACACCGGAGCAGGAGGCTCAACAGAAGGGACCACAGGTACAACGTACCACCGCAACAAAGACCTATGGAACACGTTGTGAATGGCAAACGACACCGGAAGATCCAAGCGAAAGGACACAGGATTAAGGATTTCCAATATCTTGTAAGGACCGATGAAGCGAGGCTTAAATTTAGGAGAGGAGACCTTCATAGGAACAAATCGAGAAGACAGCCATACCAAATCCCCAACACGAAGTCGGGGACCCACACCGCGGCGGCGGTTGGCAAAACGCTGAGCCTTCTCCTGTGACAACTTTAAGTTGTCCACCACATGATTCCAAATCTGCTGCAACCTATCCACCACAGAATCTACCCCAGGACAGTCAGAAGGCTCCACATGTCCTGAGGAAAAACGAGGGTGGAAACCAGAGTTGCAGAAAAATGGCGAAACCAAAGTAGCGGAACTAGCCCGATTATTAAGGGCAAACTCAGCCAACGGCAGGAAGGTCACCCAATCATCCTGATCTGCAGAAACAAAACACCTCAAATAAGCCTCCAGAGTCTGATTAGTTCGCTCCGTTTGTCCATTAGTCTGAGAATGAAAGGTAGACGAAAACGACAAGTCAATGCCCATCTTAGCACAAAAGGATCGCCAGAACCTGGAAACAAACTGGGATCCTCTGTCAGACACAATATTCTCAGGAATGCCGTGTAAACGAACCACATTCTGAAAGAACAGAGGAACCAGATCGGAAGAGGAAGGCAGCTTAGGCAAAGATACCAAATGGACCATCTTGGAAAAGCGATCACATACCACCCAGATGACAGACATGCCCTGAGACACCAGAAGATCTGAAATGAAATCCATGGAAATGTGTGTCCAAGGCCTCTTCGGGACAGGCAAGGGCAAGAGCAACCTGCTGGCACGAGAACAGCAAGGCTTAGCTCGAGCACAAGTCCCACAGGACTGCACAAATGACCGCACATCCCGTGACAAGGAAGGCCACCAAAAGGACCTAGCCACCAAATCTCTGGTGCCAAAAATTCCCGGATGCCCTGCCAACACCGAGGAATGAACCTCGGAAATGACTCTGCTGGTCCACTTATCAGGAACAAACAGTCTGTCAGGTGGACAAGAGTCAGGTCTACCAGCCTGAAATCTCTGCAACACACGTCGCAAATCCGGAGAAATGGCTGACAAGATTACTCCCTCTTTAAGAATACCAACTGGTTCAGCGACTCCAGGAGAGTCAGGCACAAAGCTCCTTGAAAGAGCATCAGCCTTCACATTCTTTGAACCTGGTAAATACGAGACCACAAAGTCAAAACGGGAGAAAAACAATGACCAACGGGCCTGTCTAGGATTCAGGCGTTTAGCAGACTCGAGATACATTAGATTTTTGTGATCAGTCAAGACCACCACACGATGCTTAGCACCCTCGAGCCAATGACGCCACTCCTCAAATGCCCACTTCATGGCCAGCAACTCCCGATTGCCAACATCATAATTCCGCTCAGCAGGCGAAGACTTCCTAGAGAAAAAAGCACATGGTCTCATTACAGAGCAACCAGGGCCTCTCTGCGACAAAACGGCCCCTGCCCCAATCTCAGAAGCATCCACTTCAACCTGAAAGGGAAGTGATACATCAGGCTGGCACAAAACAGGCGCTGAAGTAAACCGGCGCTTCAACTCTTGGAAAGCTTCCACGGCTGCAGGAGCCCAGTTAGCAACATCAGAACCTTTCTTGGTCATATCCGTCAAAGGTTTAACAACGCTAGAAAAATTAGCGATAAAACGACGGTAGAAGTTAGCAAAACCCAAGAACTTCTGAAGACTCTTAACTGACGTGGGTTGAGTCCAATCATGAATAGCTCGGACCTTGACTGGGTCCATCTCCACCGCAGAGGGGGAAAAAATAAAACCCAAAAAGGGAACCTTCTGTACTCCAAAGAGACACTTTGAGCCCTTAACAAACAAAGCATTCTCACGCAAAACCTGAAACACCATCCTGACCTGCTCTACATGCGAGTCCCAATCATCAGAAAAAAACAGAATATCATCCAGATAAACAATCATAAATTTATCCAGATACTTCCGGAAAATATCATGCATAAAGGACTGAAACACTGAAGGAGCATTAGAGAGCCCAAAAGGCATCACCAAGTACTCAAAATGACCTTCGGGCGTATTAAATGCAGTTTTCCATTCATCTCCTTGCTTAATGCGCACAAGGTTGTACGCACCACGAAGATCTATTTTGGTGAACCACTTGGCACCTTTAATCCGGGCAAACAAGTCCGACAACAGAGGCAAAGGATACTGAAATTTAACAGTGATTTTATTCAGAAGCCGATAGTCAATACAAGGTCTCAAAGATCCGTCTTTCTTGGCCACAAAAAAGAATCCAGCACCAAGAGGGGAAGAGGATGGACGGATATGCCCCTTCTCCAGAGATTCCTTGATATACGAACGCATTGCGGTATGCTCAGGTACAGACAGATTAAACAGTCTTCCCTTAGGAAATTTACTGCCTGGAATCAAATCTATAGCGCAGTCACAGTCCCTATGAGGAGGCAGAGCACTGGACCTGGACTCGCTGAATACATCCTGAAAATCAGACAAATACTCAGGAACTTCCGAAGGAGTAGAGGAAGCAATAGACACCGGCGGGGAATCACCATGAATTCCCTGACAGCCCCAACTTGATACAGACATTGCCTTCCAATCCAAGACTGGATTATGGGTCTGTAACCATGGCAGCCCCAAAACGACCAAATCATGCATTTTATGCAGAACAAGAAAACGAATCACCTCCCGATGTTCAGGAGTCATGCACATGGTTACCTGTGTCCAAAACTGCGGTTTATTTTCCGCCAATGGCGTAGCATCAATACCTCTAAGAGGGATAGGATTTACCAACGGCTCAAGAACAAAACCACAGCGCTTGGCAAATGACAGATCCATAAGACTCAGGGCAGCACCTGAATCCACAAACGCCATAACAGGGTAGGAAGACAATGAGCAAATTAAAGTCACAGACAAAATAAATTTAGGTTGCAAATTACCAATGGCGACAGGACTAACAACCCTTGTTAGGCGTTTAGAGCATGCTGATATAACATGTGTAGAATCACCACAGTAAAAACACAACCCATTCTGACGTCTATGATTTTTCCGTTCATTTCTAGTCTGAATTCTACCACATTGCATTAAATCAGGTGTTTGTTCAGACAACACCACAAGAGGATTAGCGGCTTTGCGCTCCCGCAAACGCCGGTCAATTTAAATAGCCAGCGCCATGGAATCATTCAGACTTGTAGGAATGGAGAAACCCACCATCACATTCTTAATGGCTTCAGAAAGGCCATTTCTGAAATTTGCGGCCAGAGCACACTCATTCCACTGAGTAAGCACGGACCATTTCCGAAATTTTTGGCAATACACTTCAGCTTCATCCTGGCCCTCAGAAATAGCCAGCAAGGCTTTTTCTGCCTGAATTTCAAGATTGGGTTCCTCGTAAAGCAATCCGAGCGCCAGAAAAAACGCATCAATATTTGCCAATGCCGGATCTCCTGGCGCTAGCGAGAAGGCCCAATCCTGAGGGTCGCCCCGTAAGAAAGAGATAACAATTTTTACTTGCTGAGCTGAGTCTCCACATGAACGGGGTCTCAGAGATAGAAACAATTTACAATTATTCCTGAAATTCCTAAACTTAAATCGGTCTCCAGAGAACAGTTCAGGAATAGGTATTTTAGGTTCAGACATAGGACTACTGGTAACAAAATCTTGTATGCCCTGCACACGAGCAGCAAGCTGGTCCACACTTGTAATCAAGGTCTGGACATTCATGTCTGTAGCAAGCTCAAGCCACTCAAAGGTAAAGGGGAGGAAGAAAGGAAAAAAAAAAAAAAACTCAGAATTTCCTTTCTTATAATCCCACTTCTGCAATGCATTAAACATTCAACTTTGGCCTGGCATACTGTTATGACCCCAATGGCAGAGGGTCTCAGAAATAAATTCTAAGTCTGCAAACACAAAAAACCAGCTCATAGGGCAGTGGTAACTGGGCTGACCGTATATCTAATCCTAGCACCACAAATAGCAGCAGCCAGGGAACGTGCCTACGTTGGTTCTAGACGTCTCGCGCCAGCCGGAGAACTAACTAACCCTAGAAGGGAAAAGATAGACCTTTCTTGCCTCCAGAGAAAAGACCCCAAAAGTTGGATACAAGCCCCCAACAAATAATAACGGTGAGGTAAGAAGAAAAGACAAACGTAAGAATGAACTAGGTATTTAGCAAAGAGAGGCCCACTGACTAATAGCAGAATATAGTAAGATGACTTATACGGTCAGCAAAAACCCTATCAAAATTTCCACGCTGGATATTCAAGAACCCCCGAACCGTCTAACGGCCCGGGGGGAGAATACCAGCCCCCTAGAGCTTCCAGCAAAATCAGGAATCACATTTAGTACAAGCTGGACAAAAAATAATAGCAATACAAATAACCAAAAAACAAGGAAGCAGGACTTAGCTTAATTATGCACGAACCAGGACCAGCAGACAGGAGCAAACAGAAAGAACTGATTACAACGATGCCAGGCACCAGACTGAGAATTCAGGAAGTTCATATAGCAACACCCCTGGACTAACGACCCAGGTGGGTGCCAAACTGAGGAAAGACAATCCCAGAGTCATATCACTAGTGACCACAAGAGGGAGCCAAAAAAGTCTAATTCACAACAGGTGCAGGTATTTTTTTAAATTATATCTGATACCGATTTTAGTCAAAGATCGGTAAAAAAATAATTTTCTACAGTTAATCCACCATTTGTGAACATCTCCTAATTCTCATAGGAGTATTTGCAATCTAAAGCCTATAGGAATGACAAAACACAAAAAGGTACAAACTTTGCATTTTACCTTTTTCTCTGTGTTTGTTCTACTGGTTTTAGTTTAGAAACATTGTGTGAAAGTGTGAGCTCCTCCTCAACCTCTTTCCTAATTATGGAGCGTATAAAAATATAATCCTGATATTGTATATGGATTGTTATTATCCAGTTTCAGCGCATAGAACTTTATGAGTAAAATCTGTTGTAAAAGTAAAAAGTAAAGAGTTTGTCCTGAGGTATAAGAGTGCGTGCACAAAATGTCTTTTAAACTCGGGCAAACCAGACAAATTTTGAAAGTGAAATCGGCTTCAGGAAACGACGACTTTTTTGCAGCATTTTAAAAGTACTACAAATGATGCCAGCCATCTTCTGTTTGTCTTTTGGAATTCCCCCCAAAAACGTCTTCATTTCATTTGTGACGTCTTCCAAGCTCAAGACTTTAGAAGAATGGTCAGGTCACTTGTAACTGCTTTGCATCTATTGAAGCCGTTAAAAGACAATCATAGTAACATAGTTAGCAAGGCCGAAAAAGACATTCCATCCAGTTCAGCCTATATTCCGTCAGAATAATTCCCCAGATCTACAGTATGTCCTTCTAAAGAACCTAATAACTGTAAGATACAATATTGTTACGCTCCAGGAAGACATCCAGGCCTCTCTTGAACCCTTGACTGTGTTCGCCTTTACCACCTCCTCAGGCAAGGAATTCCAGATTCTCACTGCCCTCACAGTAAAGAATCCTCTTCTATTTTGGTAGAAAAACCTTCTCTCCTCCAGATGCAGAGAACGCACCCTTGTGACCGTCATCTTCCTTGGTATAAACAGATCTCCGGAGAGATATTTGTATTGTCCCCTTCTATACTTATGAATGGTTATTAGATCGCCCCTCAGTCGCCTTTTTTCTAGACTAAATAATCCTAATTTTGCTAATCTCTCTGGGTATTTCTGGGTAGTTACCCCAAATCAAAAGGCTGAATATATACACTGCTCAAAAAAATAAAGGGAACTCTTAAACAACAGAATATAACTCCAGGTAAATCAAACTTCTGTGAAATCAAACTGTCCACTTAGGAAGCAACACTGTTTGACAATCAATTTCACATGCTGTTGTGCAAATGGAATAGACAACAGATGGAAATTATTGGCAATTATCAAGACACATTCAATAAAGGAGTGGTTCTGCAGGTGGGGACCACAGACCACATCTCAGTACCAATGCTTTCTGGCTAATGTTTTGGTCACTTTTGAATGTTGGTTGTGCTTTCACACTCGTGGTAGCATGAGACGGACTCTACAGCCCACAAAAGTGGCTCAGGTAGTGCAGCTTTTCCAGGATGGCACATCAATGCGAGCTGTGGCAAGAAGGTTTGCTGTGTTCGTCAGCGTAGTGTTCAGAGGCTGGAGGCACTACCAGGAGACAGGCCAGTACACCAGGAGACGTGGAGGGGGCCGTAGGAGGGCAACAACCCAGCAGCAGGACTGCTACCTCAGCCTTTGTGCAAGGAGGAACAGGAGGAGCACTGCCAGAGCACTGCAAAATGACCTCCAGCAGGCCACAAATGTGCATGTGTCTGCACAAACGGTTAGAAACCGACTCCTTGAGGATGGTCTGAGTGCCCGACGTCCACCATGCTGGATGCTTGCTATTTGCCACAGAACACCAGGCGCCCTGTGCTCTTCACAGATGAAAGCAGGTTCACATTGAGCACATGTGACAGATGTGACAGAGTCTGGAGACGCCAAGGTGAGTGATCTGCTGCTTGCAACATCCTTCAGCATGACCAGTTTGGCAGTGGATCAGTAATGGTGTGGGGTGGCATTTCTTTGGAGGGCCGCACAGCCCTCCATGTGCTCGCATGAGGTAGCCTCACTGCCATTAGTAACCAAGATGAGATCCTCAGAGCCCTTGTGAGACCATATGCTGGTGTGGTTGGCCCTGGGTTCATACTAATGCAGGACCATGCCAGACCTCATGTGGCTGGAGTGTGTCAGCAGTTCCTGCAAGATGAAAGAATTGAAGCTATGGACTGGGCTGCCCGTTCCCCAGACCTGAATCCAATTGAACACATTGGGGACATCATGTCTCGCACCATTCACCAATGTCACGTTGCACCACAGAGTCTCCAGGAGTTGGCGGATGCTTTAGTCCAGGTCTGGGAGGAGATCCCTCAGGAGACCATCCGCTGCCTCATCAGGAGCATGCCCAGGTACTGTAGGGAGATCATACAGGCACGTGGAGGCCACACACACACACACACTACTGAGCATCATTTCCTTGTTTTGAGGCATTTCCACTGAAGTTGGATCAGCCTGTAATTTGATTTTCCACTTTGATTTTGAGTATCGTTCCAAATCCAGGCCTACATTGGTTAATAAATTTGATGTCCATTGAATATTTTTGTGTGATTTTGTTGTCAGCACATTCAACTTTGCACAGAACAAAGTATTCAATGAGAATATTTAATTCATTCAGATCTAGGATGTGTTATTTGAGTGTTCCCTTTATTTTTTGAGCAGTGTATATAGTCTGCAAAGCAGGTTGTTTTGAAATAAAATATGCCATATAGTTTGAGCATTTTAGGGCACTTTTTTCAGGATGGTTTCAGAACAGAACAGCCTGAAAAAACATCATGTGCATATGCCCTAAGAGTGTAAAAAAATTCTTCATCACGCGCTTTCCTTTCCACAGTATACATCCGGTTCCCAGGACAATCAGTAACTAAGCCACTTTTATTAACAAATTGCATTGCCTTAGCTGCTAATGTTGATGCAGATCTACTAATTTAACTTTCGGTTTTTATGATCAGAGTAGAGCAGTTGGCAGCTTGAACCTTGTGGCTTTCTATATGAAAACACTGGAGATGTAGCTTTAAAGGTGTGTGCACCCTACATATTTTTTCAGGCCTCAAAACATGAAAGTAGTGCACAGCAATATAAAAACAACATTGCTGTGCACATGTTCCATTTTTTGATTCTTCAGGACTCTGAAACCGTGAAGCAGTTAAATGAAATTACACAGTCATTCCTCACGTTCCTCAGGTCCACTAGGATGTGTTTCGCCCCTCTTGTGGAAAGTACAGAGAACAAATGCTGAAGGCAGAACTTCCACAAAAAAATGACGGCAATGCCACTAGCAAAGCCACATGAGGAAAAAGATTGCCAGCGTTATCCTGGAGCAGTTTTGTCTGGAAAAATATGGCAGCTCTACTACTTGTGTGTACATGCACTTAGGGATCTTCTGCTTTAAAGCAAACCTGTCATAAGGATTTTGCTAAGTAAACTACAGATACTGTGAGGTTGGTGCTGTTATACTGATTAAAATGATATCTGGGTTGAAGAAATCTGTGGCTCCCCAGGAGTCCGGTTGCCACAGTGGCATTGCCTTCCTCACAGTGGGTGATGTCATGCCTGGAAGCAAGGAGTGATCCCCTTTCCAGGTACTGCAGCATGCAACACCTTTCCTACTCCAGACCAGAAGGGGGAGCGCTAACACCTAATTTCAGGGGAGCTTCCCGATAAGTTCTGGCATGGAGGCGGGGTTAGTGAGTTTTAGGCAGAGTCTGAGAGAGGCAAGTGAGGAGAACCTGGGGGATTGGAGCTGCGACTGAGCTCACCCCAGGACTGAGCGCCAAGGACCGGACACCGGAGTCCGTAGTTGTGTGGGGACTGCAGGCCCAGCAACTAAAACTGGAGGGTAGGAGATTGCAGGTCTCCTGGCCCCAGCTGACACCCTGAAACACAGCAGCATATAAGAGCCCGGAGTCACCATGAGGGATTGACACCTGGAACAGGTTCAAACTGCCTGACATGCGGGGAAATGTTCCATTTCATGAACAGACTGTGACAGGGACTTGTGCGGAGCTTAAGGCACAAAGGACCTAGGGAACAGCGCAGAGGGAAGGCCTCCAAATCCACCTGGCTAAGTGTACCCTGAAATACCTCGGACTGCACCTTCAACCAAGGATTAAATGTAAAGAATACTGCAGCCCTTGTGTCCACTAGTCCTTTCCAGCACCCTCAGTCCTGCACCCCAACGTTCACAATCCCTGATAGACTATACTGGAAGCCCTGGGGCCCCACTCCACCTGTGGGGAGCAGAACCATCTCAGCTGCGACACCATCAGCCCCAGCGGTCCCCTTAAACAGCGTCGGCTACCCATTGCCAAACACCACAGGTGGCGTCACGTGAAATCCCCTACAAACATTCCTTTCTCATTTTTATTGCGCCCAAGGCCACGGATCAGGTCACTGCTGCCATGAACCGTCTGACCCAGTCCCAAGTACCCCATGGCCTTAGCGGATGTAGCATTCTGGCGTCACGAACAGGATGGACTGACCCAGCAAACTGGGTCCTGTGCGGCATAGATTTTATTAAACTATATGATAACCGCCATTTTTCACGCCGCGCAGCGTGCAAGAAGCAGAGGAGGTGTGTCTTTGTTGGGGGAGCAAGAGAAAGAGCGCGAAGGGAAAGCGTGCTCCGTGCTCTGCCATCAGCGGGCAAAAAAGCAGGAGGCCCCAACAGGAAACCCGCAGGATCTCAACCCTGAGCGATTTTAAGGAGAGCCTATGTAGTTTGTTTGAAGTGTACTCCCTGTCTCAGAATCAAAAAGTCAGCATCCTAACTGGCCAGTTAACTGGTGAGGCCCAGAGGGAGGTAAAGTCCTGGCAGGACGCTGATAAAAAAACTGTTAAGCAAATCTTGGCCAGGCTGAAGGACACCTTTGACACCCAGACTGCAGCAGAGTTTAAAATGAGATTCTTTGGGTGCAAACAAAGGGTGCAGGACAGTACACGGGACTATGCCCTTAATCTCCAGGAGGTGCTGTGGGCCATTAAGCAGGTTGACCCCAACAGCGTGCAAGATGGGGACAGATTGTTAAAGGAGCAGTTTATTGAGGGACTCCTGTCCAACACCCACAGGACACAGCTGCGCATGATGGCCCTACAAAACTCTGACCTGGACTTTGAACATTTTAAAGATAGGGCCATCCGGGTGCTGTGTGAACCAAATTCCAGCACAGCGCCCCCTAGGTGACCAGCAATTACTTACCACCAGGAAGTGACATCCTTTCCCCAGACCCTCTTGGAATCCGATGCACAGACCCTAGATAATGACCCTTCTGCAGAATTATGTCTTCAGGTTCAGGAGCTGACCAAAAGTGTGGCTGCACTAACCAAAACCATGCCCTTGCAAGTGTCCCCAAAGGAGAAGATCCAGCTGGCCTCCAGTCCAGATGATGTCCAGTGGCGATGGAAGAAGAGGATCCCACCATTGAGAGGGAGAGACAACGATCGCTATGACCAGGATGGACGACCCATTTGTTGCCGCTGCAGCAAGGCGGGATACATCGCAAGATTCTGCAATTTAAACGAGCAACTCTTGGGGCAGAGGGCCAACCCCAGGAGTAAGATGACCAGGCCCACAAAGCTGGCGAGGCAAGTCCATGGGAGGATGGCCGGTCCTGCCCATTGTGATAGATGGCATCCAGATGAACGCTTTACTGGACATTGGCTCCCAGGTGACGACTATGCCATATATTCTTTACAAACAGTACTGGGCTGACTCTTTTACCCGCAGCCCAGATACTGATCTGACAATAGTCGCCAGCAATGGTCAGCCTTTGCCGCAAGTGGGGTATAAGGAGGTGAGCATTAAGGTGGGGCGAGTACAGTTGAAAGCCCAAGGTCTGATAATTGTAGATATTGTTCAGCAAGAATGCAACCCAATGATGACCTTAGGTACCAATGTGATAGAAAATTGTCTTGGCGAGGTTATTGTTTTATTGCAGCAAGTAGCCGAAACTGCCAGTTCTGGTGAGCAGCGTGTCCTGTAGAAAGAGATCAAAGCCCTAATGCAGCGACAACAGGTAGAGCTGTGTGGTGGAGAATTTGGCATGTCAGAGTGAGTGATCCAATCCCCATTGCAATACCCTCTAGGAATGAAATGCTAACCTGGTGTTGAGCAGCAATAGGCCTCAGGGGTCAAGACTACCAGGCCCTGGTAGAACCCGTGTACTCTGACAGTAGGCCCACCATCCTGACAGCCAGAGGGGTAGTCGGTGTCCATAAGGGGAGGGTACCGATACACATCCTGAATTGTGGGGAGAAAGAGGTCCATTTACACCGATATGCCACCCTTGCTAAGCTGTTCACTGTAAATAACAATGCAATACAGGCAGTAGAACCCTTGCTTCCATCTGACCAGGTGGAAGACAATGGCTCTGAGGGTCAATTGGAGGATTGGTATCAGAAGTTACACGAGGGCACTGACTCCACCCCATTGCACCAAAAGCATGGGGCTTACCAGGTGGTCCAAGAACATGAGTGGGTCTTTAGCAAACACCCTCTAGATTTTGGGCATGTAAAAGGGCTCCAACACCTTATCCCCACCGGAGATTAACCCCTTAACCCCCAAGGGTGGTTTGCATGTTAATGACCTGGCCACTTTTTACAATTCTGACCACTGTCCATTTAAGAGGTTATAACTCTGGAACACTTGCATGAATCCAAGTGATTCTGACAATGTTTTCTCATGACATATTGTACTTCATGATAGTCTTAAAAATTCTGTGACATTACTTGCATTTATTTGTGAAAAAAATGGAAATTTGGTGAAAATTTGGAAAATTTCGCAATTTTCTAACTTTGAATTTTCATGCCCTTAAATCACAGAGATATGTCACACAAAATACTTAATAAGTAACATTTCCCACATGTCTACTTTACATCAGCACAATTTTGGAACCAAAATTTTTTTCTGTTAGGGAGTTATAAGGATTAAAAGTTGACCAGCAATTTCTCATTTTTACAACTCCATTTTTTTAAGGGAACACATCACATTTGAAGTAACTTTGAGGGGTCTATATGATAGAAAATACCCAAGTGTGACACCTTTCTAAAAACTGCACCCCTCAAGGTGCTGAAAATCACATTCAAGAAGTTTATTAACCCTTCAGGTGTTTCACAGGAATTTTTGGAATGTTTAAAAAAAAATGAACATTTAACTTTTTTTCACAAAAAATGTATTCAGATCCAATTTGTTTTATTTCACCAAGGGTAACAGAAGAAATTATACCACAAAAGTTGTTGTGCAATTTGTCTTGAGTACGCTGATACCCCATATATGCGGGTAAACCACTGTTTGGGCGCATGGCAGAGCTTCGAAAGAAAGGAGCGCCGTTTGACTTTTCAATGCAAAATTGACTGTAATTGAGATAGGAAGCCATGTCGCATTTGGAGAGCCCCTGATGTGCCTAAACAGTCAAACCCCCCACAAGTTACACCATTTTGGAAAGTAGACTCCCTAAGGATCTTTTCTAGATGTGTGGTGAGCACTTTGAATCCCCAAGTGCTTCACAGAAGTTTATAATATAGAGCCATAAAAATAAAAAATCATATTTTTTAACAAAAATGATCTTTTTGCCCCCAATTTTTTTTTCTCAAGGGTAACAGGAGAAATTGGACACCAAAAGTTATTGTGCAATTTGTCCTGAGTTTTTTTTTATGGTGTTCACTGAAGGGGTTAACTAGTGGAACAGTTTCATAGGTCGGGTCGGGTACTAAATATGTGTACTTTTATTTTATTTTTTTTTTTACATAAAGAGATGTATTTACAGTATTGGAACAATATATATATATATATATATATATATATATATATATATATATATATATATATATATATATATATATATTTTATTATTATTTATTTATTTATTTTTTCTTTATTTAGGATTTTTTTTTTTTTTTACACATGTTAATATTTTTTTTTTACTTTGTCCCAGGGTGGCACATCATTGTATAGTGTCAGATCGCTAATCTGACACTTTGCAAAGCACTGTGTCAGATCAGCGATTTGACAGGTAGTGCAGGAGGCTTGCCGGCCACCGCCCTGCAGGACGTGGAACGACCCCCGTGGCCATCTTGGATCTGGGGCCTGCAGAGAGTAGGACGGAGGAGATGCTCGGAACAACCCGATCACATCGCGCTGTTCCGAGGGTCTCAGGGAAGCACGCAGGGAGCCCCTCCCTGCACGATGCTTCCCTATGCCGCCAGAACGCTGCTATCATGCTTGATCGCATTGTTCCAGGGGTTAAAGTACCAGGAGCAGTCCGTGACATGTAATGTCTGTCCGTGTAATAATCAGCTGACACCCGGCCGCGATCAGCCGCACTCCCCCGTGAGCACGGCTGATCGCCTATGATGTACTGGAGCGCCCCCACGTGTAGGGCAATGGGGTACTTGGTACCGGGTCTATCTCTCTCGGTTCTGGGGATGTCACGGTGGCCCGACCCAGTCCGTGGCCCTTCTGAGGGGCGTCCAATTAAAAGTGAAGTAGTTTGTACGGTGTTCGTGACACCACCTGTGGTATTCGGTCAGGGTGACCGACGCTCTTAGGGGTCCACTGGGGTGATGGAATGGCAGCTAGATGGTGAACCTTCCCACAGGTGAAGTGTATCCCCAGGGCTTCCCAGATGTATAGGTGGTGATGGTGGACGTTGTAAGGCGCAATGAATAACGCGGACACAAAGGTTGCAGTCTCTTTACCTTTTACTGAAGACGTCAGCGTCCACAGTCCAGAGCACAGATCACAGGGTAGGCCGAGTCCGGCCGGTCCGAAGGCACATCCAGAGTTCCCTTATCCAGGTGGAAATCAGCAGCCTTCCTACTAGCGCCTGTGTGTTGTAGTACATCCCTGCTGAGCACCACGGGATAGTCCTTACAACTTTCGTGGATGTTTCTGATGTTCTCTCTCTCTGTCCCCCAGATGATATGGATAGGACAACCCGTATGACGGGGTAGGCCTGGAGCTTATTTATAGGGACCCTAGAGACACCCCTCTCCCACAATTTGCCTCCGTGTCTTCATAGGTATTAAGGTCGGGCAGCCAACTTGGAATCAACTGTCCTGCCGGTCTCTGAAGTAATGCATAGAGCCTATTACTCCCTCGGTGTTCCGGCCACTGGCTACGTGCCTCAGAAGGAGGCTGTCGATCTTGGGGCAGAACTCCTCCCGGTATTATCTCCTTGTGCTGTGACTTTGTTTCTCACTCTCCACAATACAATTAGCTTTGTGTCCTTTCTTAGGATGCTGCCACAATGGGTGCAGGCGCAGCTCCGTAACGTTCTATCTCAAGCTTGGTCTCTTGTCATGATCTCAATGGCAAGAGAACATAGCATAAGCATATATAGGAACTAGCTCTTGGAAGATGGGAACTGAGCTGACCATGAACTAAACCTAACGCACAACTAGCAGTGGCCGGGTAGCATGCCTACGTTGATTCTAGATGCCCAGCCCAGCCGGAGGACTAAATAAAGCTAGCAGAGGAAAATCTTAGTCCTAGCTCACCTCTAGAGAAATACCCCGAAAGGAGACAGAGGCCCCCCACATGTATTGGCGGTGAGTTGAGATGAAATAACAAACGTAGTATGAAAATAGGTTTAGCAAATTTGAGGTCCACTTACTACATAGCAGAAGACAGAAAGGACACTTTCATGGTCAGCTGAAAACCCTATCAAAAAACACCATCCAGAAATTACTTTAAAACTCTGGCATTAACTCATAACACCAGAGTGGCAATTCCCGTTCACAAGAGCTTTCCAGACACAGTAACGAAACTACAGCTGTGAACTGGAACAAAATGCAAAAACAAACATGGACAAGAGTCCAACTTATCTAGTAGTTGTCTAGGAGCAGGAACAAGCACAGAGAGGCTTCTGATAACATTGTAAACCGGCAAGCAACTAACAGAGCAGCAAGGTTATATAGCGACTCCCACATCTTGATGGGAACAGGTGAACAGAGAAGATGAAGACACCAGTTCAATTCCACCAGTAGCCACCGGGGGAGCCCAGAATCCAAATTCACAACAGTACCCCCCCCTCAAGGAGGGGGCACCGAACCCTCACCAGAACCACCAGGGCGATCAGGATGGGCCCTATGAAAGGCACGAACCAGATCGGAGGCATGAACATCAGATGCATTCACCCAAGAATTATCCTCCTGGCCGTATCCCTTCCACTTGACCAGATACTGGAGTCTCCGTCTGGAAACACGAGAGTCCAAGATTTTCTCCACAACGTACTCCAACTCACCCTCAACCAACACCGGAGCAGGAGGCTCAACGGAAGGCACAACCGGTACCTCATACCTGCGCAATAATGACCGATGAAAAACGTTATGAATAGAAAAGGATGCAGGGAGGTCCAAACGGAAGGAAACAGGGTTAAGAATCTCCAATATCTTATACGGGCCGATAAACCGAGGCTTAAACTTAGGAGAAGAGACCCTCATAGGGACAAAACGAGAAGACAACCACACCAAATCCCCAACAGAAAGCCGAGGACCAACACGACGGTGGCGGTTGGCAAAAAGCTGAGTCTTCTCCTGGGACAACCTCAAATTGTCCACCACCTGCCCCCAGATCTGATGCAATCTCTCCACCACAGCATCCACTCCAGGACAATCCGAAGATTCCACCTGACCAGAGGAAAATCGAGGATGAAACCCCGAATTACAGAAAAACGGGGACACCAAAGTGGCAGAGCTGGCCCGATTATTGAGAGCGAACTCCGCCAATGGCAAAAAAGCAACCCAATCATCCTGGTCAGCAGACACAAAACACCTCAGATATGTCTCCAGGGTCTGATTAATCCGCTCGGTCTGGCCATTCGTCTGAGGATGGAAAGCGGACGAAAAAGATAAATCTATGCCCATCCTAGCACAGAATGCCCGCCAAAATCTAGACACGAATTGGGTCCCTCTGTCAGAAACGATATTCTCAGGAATACCATGCAAACGAACAACATTTTGAAAAAACAGAGGAACCAACTCGGAAGAAGAAGGTAACTTGGGCAGAGGAACCAAATGGACCATCTTAGAAAAACGGTCACACACCACCCAGATGACAGACATCTTCTGAGAAACAGGCAGATCTGAAATAAAATCCATCGAGATGTGCGTCCAAGGCCTCTTAGGAATAGGCAAGGGCAACAATAATCCACTAGCCCGAGAACAACAAGGCTTGGCCCGAGCACAAACGTCACAAGACTGCACAAAGCCTCGCACATCTCGTGACAGGGAAGGCCACCAGAAGGACCTTGCCACCAAATCCCTGGTACCAAAAATGCCAGGATGACCTGCCAACGCAGAAGAATGAACCTCAGAGATGACTCTACTGGTCCAATCATCAGGAACAAACAGTTTATCAGGTGGGCAACGATCAGGTCTCTCCGCCTGAAACTCCTGCAAGGCCCGCCGCAGGTCTGGAGAAACGGCTGACAATACCACTCCATCCTTAAGGATACCTGTGGGCTCAGAGTTACCAGGCGAGTCAGGCTCAAAACTCCTAGAAAGGGCATCCGCCTTAACATTCTTAGAACCCGGTAGGTATGACACCACAAAATTAAACCGAGAGAAAAATAATGACCAGCGCGCCTGTCTAGGATTCAGGCGCCTGGCGGTCTCAAGATAAATCAAATTTTTGTGGTCAGTCAATACCACCACCTGATGTCTGGCCCCCTCAAGCCAATGGCGCCACTCCTCAAAAGCCCACTTCATGGCCAAAAGCTCCCGATTCCCAACATCATAATTCCGCTCAGCGGGCGAAAATTTACGGGAAAAGAAGGCACAAGGCCTCATCACGGAGCAGTCAGAACTTTTCTGCGACAACACTGCCCCAGCTCCGATCTCAGAAGCGTCGACCTCAACCTGAAAAGGTAGAGCAACATCAGGCTGACGCAACACAGGGGCAGAGGAAAAACGGCGCTTAAGCTCCCGAAAGGCCTCCACAGCATCAGGGGACCAATCAGCAACATCAGCACCCTTCTTAGTCAAATCGGTCAATGGCTTAGCAATATCCGAAAAACCAGCAATAAATCGACGATAAAAGTTAGCAAAGCCCAAAAATTTCTGAAGACTCTTAAGAGAAGAGGGCTGCGTCCAATCACAAATAGCTTGAACCTTGACAGGATCCATTTCAATGGAAGAGGGGGAAAAAATATATCCCAAAAAGGAAATCCTCTGTACCCCAAAAACACACTTAGAACCCTTCACACACAAAGAATTAGACCACAAAACCTGAAAAACCCTCCTGACTTGCTGGACATGAGAGTCCCAGTCATCCGAAAAAATCAGAATATCATCCAGATACACAATCATAAATTTATCCAAATAATCGCGAAAAATATCATGCATAAAGGACTGGAAAACTGACGGAGCATTAGAAAGACCAAAAGGCATCACTAAATACTCAAAGTGGCCCTCGGGCGTATTAAATGCGGTTTTCCACTCATCCCCCTGCCTGATTCGCACCAAATTATACGCCCCACGAAGGTCAATCTTAGAGAACCACTTGGCCCCCTTTATGCGAGCAAACAAATCAGTCAGCAACGGCAATGGGTATTGATATTTAACAGTGATTTTATTCAAAAGCCGATAATCAATACATGGTCTCAAAGAGCCGTCTTTTTTTGACACAAAGAAAAAACCGGCTCCTAAGGGAGATGACGATGGACGAATATGTCCCTTTTCCAAGGACTCCTTTATATATTCTCGCATAGCAGCATGTTCAGGCACAGACAGATTAAATAACCGACCCTTTGGGTATTTACTACCCGGGATTAAATCTATGGCACAATCGCACTCTCGGTGCGGAGGTAACGAACCAAGCTTGGATTCTTCAAAGACGTCACGATAGTCAGACAGGAACTCAGGAATTTCAGAGGGAATGGATGATGAAATGGAAACCACAGGTACATCCCCATGAGCCCCCTTACATCCCCAACTCAACACAGACATAGCTCTCCAGTCGAGGACTGGGTTGTGAGATTGCAGCCAAGGCAATCCTAGCACCAAATCATCATGTAGATTATACAGCACCAGAAAGCGAATAATCTCCTGGTGATCCGGATTAATACGCATAGTTACTTGTGTCCAGTATTGTGGTTTATTATTAGCCAATGGGGTGGAGTCAATCCCCTTCAGAGGAATAGGAGTCTCCAAAGGCTCTAAATCATACCCACAGCGTTTGGCAAAGGACCAATCCATAAGACTCAAAGCGGCGCCAGAGTCGACATAGGCGTCCGTGGTAATAGATGACAAAGAGCAAATCAGGGTCACAGATAGAATAAATTTAGACGGTAAGGTGCAAATGGAAACAGATTTACCAAGCTTTTTAGTGCGCTTAGAGCATGCTGATATAACATGAGTAGAATCACCACAATAGAAACACAACCCATTTTTCCGTCTAAAATTCTGCCGCTCGCTTCGGGACAGAATTCTATCACACTGCATACTCTCTGGCGACTTCTCAGTGGACACCGCCAGATGGTGCACTGGTTTGCGCTCCCGCAAACGCCTATCGATCTGAATAGCCATTGTCATGGACTCATTCAGACCCGCAGGCACAGGGAACCCCACCATAACATCCTTAATGGCATCAGAGAGACCCTCTCTGAAAGTCGCCGCCAGGGCGCACTCATTCCACTGAGTAAGCACAGACCATTTACGGAATCTTTGGCAGTAAATTTCCGCTTCATCTTGCCCCTGAGATAGGGACATCAAAGTTTTTTCTGCCTGAAGCTCCAAATGAGGTTCGTCATAAAGCAACCCCAAGGCCAGAAAAAACGCATCCACATTGAGCAACGCAGGATCCCCTGGTGTCAATGAAAAAGCCCAGTCTTGAGGGTCGCCCCGGAGCAAGGAAATCACAATCCTGACCTGCTGTGCAGGGTCTCCGGCAGAGCGAGATTTCAGAGACAAAAATAATTTGCAATTATTTCGAAAATTCTGAAACCCGGATCTATTCCCCGAGAAAAATTCCGGCAAAGGAATTCTCGGCTCCGATACAGGTGCATGACAAACAAAATCTTGCAAATTTTGTACCTTCGTGGCGAGAATATTCAAACCTGCAGTTACACTCTGAAGATCCATTACAAACAGGTGGACACAGAGCCATTCAAGGGTTAAGAGGAGGTAAGAAGCAGCTAGACAGCAATTAAGGGCTAGGCAGCAAAACTCTGAGGGGAAAAAAAAAAAAAATTTCCCTTCAACACTTCTTTTTCTCCTGCTTCAGCCCAAACAATTAACACTTTGCGGGCCGGTCAAACTGTCATGATCTCAATGGCAAGAGAACATAGCATAAGCATATATAGGAACTAGCTCTTGGAAGATGGGAACTGAGCTGACCATGAACTAAACCTAACGCACAACTAGCAGTGGCCGGGTAGCATGCCTACGTTGATTCTAGATGCCCAGCCCAGCCGGAGGACTAAATAAAGCTAGCAGAGGAAAATCTTAGTCCTAGCTCACCTCTAGAGAAATACCCCGAAAGGAGACAGAGGCCCCCCACATGTATTGGCGGTGAGTTGAGATGAAATAACAAACGTAGTATGAAAATAGGTTTAGCAAATTTGAGGTCCACTTACTACATAGCAGAAGACAGAAAGGACACTTTCATGGTCAGCTGAAAACCCTATCAAAAAACACCATCCAGAAATTACTTTAAAACTCTGGCATTAACTCATAACACCAGAGTGGCAATTCCCGTTCACAAGAGCTTTCCAGACACAGTAACGAAACTACAGCTGTGAACTGGAACAAAATGCAAAAACAAACATGGACAAGAGTCCAACTTATCTAGTAGTTGTCTAGGAGCAGGAACAAGCACAGAGAGGCTTCTGATAACATTGTAAACCGGCAAGCAACTAACAGAGCAGCAAGGTTATATAGCGACTCCCACATCTTGATGGGAACAGGTGAACAGAGAAGATGAAGACACCAGTTCAATTCCACCAGTAGCCACCGGGGGAGCCCAGAATCCAAATTCACAACAGTCTCTGTCAGGATCCCACCCCTGACAGGGACCCTCTGTCTGCAGCTCAGATGTTCCTCCTTTCCCCCTGTCTGCCTGACAGGTCCTCTCTGGGTCAAACCCAGGTAGCTTCTGCCTAACTTCCTATCCAACCCACCAGTTTTACCCGTGTGTGAGGAGTGGCCTAGCAGATAGTACCTTTGCTCCCCCTGGTGGACTGGAGTGTGAAGTGTAGTGTGTGACTGTGATACCTGGCAAGGTGAACTCCTTTAGTACCATCAGACGTAATATCACTCCCCCTGGTGGAAGAGCGACATTACTGCAATGACCAGGACTCTGGGGCGCTGCAGTACTATCCCGTCCCTGGGAATTAAGTCCCAGGTCACTTCGACGGGATAGTACATCAAATGGCAGAAAGGGGTTAAAGAGAGTTACCGGCCTGTACCTCCAGCTCACTATCAATGTGCCAAGGGTATGTTACAGGAGATGAAGGAGGCTGGGGTGATCAGAGACAGTTGTAGTCCCTGGGCAGCTCTGTTAGTCCTCGTTAGAAAAAAAGATGCTACAATGAGGATGTGTGTTGAATTCAGGCAGATTAACCGCATTACACATAAAGATGCCTACCCGTTACCCAGAATTGAGGAATCATTAGCTGCACTGAAATCTGCTATTTCTCCATCATAGATCTCACCAGTGGGTATTGGCAGGTTCCCATGGCAGAGGCGGATAAAGAGAAGACTGCCTTCACGACACCCATGGGCTTAAGCGAGTTCAACTACATGCCATTCGGGCTTTGTAACGCACCGGGGACGTTCCAGAGGATGATGGAGTGTTGCCTCGGGCACAAAAACTTTGAAACCGTTCTGTTGTACCTGAATGATGTCATCATCTTCTCCAAGACCTATGAAGACCACTTGAAGCACCTCTCCGAGGTGTTTGAAGCCCTATCCAACTTTGGCCTGAAAGTGAAGCTGTCCAAATGCCACCTGTTGAAGTCCAAGGTACAGTACCTAGGCGACGTAGTAAGCACAGAAAGGCGTGGCACCAGACCCTGACAAAGTCACCGTTATCAGGGACTGGCCAAAACCCAACACCATTCATGAAGTAGGCTACTACCAGAGAATCATCAAGGACTTCACCAAGATAGCCACACTCCTGCAAGACCTGCTGGGCCAGTCCAAGAAGGCCAAGAACAAGAATCCTCAATTCGAGTAGAACAGCAGGCTAGAAGAATCCTTCACCCGGTTGAACTTGGCTCTCATGGGAGATGAAGTCCTGGCCTACCCTGACTGTGACCAACCATTCATACTTTACACTGACGCCAGCAATGTGGGATTGGGAGCAGTGCTGTCACAAGTGCAGAAAGGCAGAGAGAGAGAGTGATTGCCTACACCAGCAGGAAGCTTCGTTCCACTGAATGGAACCCCGACAAATATAGTTCCTGCAAGTTGGAGTTTCTCACCATAGCCTGGGCTGTGACCGAGGGATTCAAACACTACCTGGCTTCAGCAAAGTTTACCGTCTTCACAGATAATAATCTGCTGACTCACTTGGAAACTGCAAGGCTAGGTGCATTGGAACAGCGGTGGATGGCCCGGCTGTCCAACTACGAGTTTCCCATCAAGTACCAAGCGGGGCATAAGAACGCTAATGCTGATGCGCTGTCCAGGATGTCCAATTTACCAGACGAGGGAGAAGACCCGGAAGAGCTAAAAGAAATCGAGTTACCGGCCTTCCACCGCCCCAAGGCGGCCCAGTGCTCCCATTGCGTGAAGAACAAGCTCTATGTCATGAAAGAGGCCACGCTTAACCCATTGCCCCACCTTGGATGGGCAGAGATGCAGGATATCGACCTGGCAGTTAGACTAGTAAAGGAGTTGCTGACACAAGCTGACTCACACCCTGGCCCAGATGCTCCACAGGAAACACAACAGTTGTGGAAGGAGAAGGGCAAGCTGTTCATCTACGAGGGTAAGCTGTGTCAGAGGAACATCAACTCATGCACAAACAAACTGGTCTGGCAAGTGGCAGTCCTGAAGCGGGATGTGCTAATGGTCTTAGAGGCATACCAAGATGGAGCAGGACACTTTGGGTGGAAGAAGCTGGAGGACCTACTTCATGAGAGATTCTACTGGATTGGCATGAGGAAAGCCACTGAGAGGTGGTGCCAAGAGTGTGGCCCCTGCAACCTGCGCAGGAAAGACTGTAACAGCAAGCGAGCCCCATTACAACCAATAATCACAAAGCAGCCACTTGAACTGGTAGCTTTGGACCACGTGAAGCTAGCCCCAAGCCGGTCATTCTAAGTCAACGCCCTCACAATAGTGGACCATTACTCAAGGTCCCGGGTAGTCATGCCTGTCAAAGACCAAACCACGAAGATAGCAGCCAAAGCATTTCAAGAACACTTTTGTCACCTGCACGGTTACCCTGAACAAGTGCTCACTGACAAAGGCCCAGCCTTTGTAACCTGTACGGCTGCAAGAAAATCAGGATGAAGTCGTACCATCCACAGACAAATGGCATGTGTGAGAAAATAAACCAGATGACAATTGACCTGTGGAAGACCTTGCCCCTGGAAGAGCGAAACCAGTGGCCAGAGAAGTTCCGGACATATCCATTATTCTGGGCTTAAATAAAAGGTCAGTGACCTGCCTGCTATTTTAAATAATGCGCTTGTGCAGTTAATATTTTGGTCTTCAGAAAAAAATTTGGCTCCAACAAAATGTGGATGGCAGCGGCACATGCACAGTAGCATATTTCGGCAAGTAATATTCTCAATCTGTTCATATGCCCGCCCATTGTGTTATGAGGACCAGTGTGGAAGAGCACACAAGAAGAGGAAAACATCGCTGCTGAGCACAGCAATGCAGGGCACACAGGAGATTTGATATTAACATGTATAAAATAATGAGTTCAACCTCACTGTACCACCAATGTATTAGCATATATCAAATCTTAAAATGTATCTTTGGAACACAGTGGGTGGAGCATGCGCAGATTGAGAGCACATCAGGATCTCTCTAAACTCGACATGGCATCCGATCTCAATTGCAGCCAATTATGCATTGAAAAAGTCAAACGGCGCTCCTTGCCTTCTAAGCTCTGCCAAGTGTCCAAACAGGGGTTTACCTCTACATATGGAGTATTGCCGTATTCAGGAGAAATTGCACAACAAATTTTGTGGTTCATTTTCTATTTTTACTCTTATGAAAATAAAAAAAATTGGTTCTGAAGTAAAATGTTTAAAAAAAAGTTAACTGTTAATTTTTTTCTTCCACATTGCTTCAGTTCCTGTGAAGAATGTAAAGGGTTAATAAACTTCTTGACTGTGGTTTTGAGCACCTTAAGGGGTGAAATTTTTAGAATGGTGTCACATTTGGGTATTTTCTGTCGTGTACAACCCTCAGCGTGACTTTAAATGTGAGATGGTCCCTAAAAAAATAGTTTTGTAAATTTTGTTGTAAAAATGAGACTCGCTGGTCAACTTTTAACCATTATCACTTCCTAACAAAAAAAATTTTGTTTCCAAAATTGTGCTGATGTAAAGTAGACATGTGGAAAATGTTATTTGTTATTATTTATTAACTATTTTGTGTGACACATCTCTCTGATTTAAGGACATAAAAATTAAAAGTTTGAAAATTGCTAAATTTAAATTTTTTTTGCCATATTTCCATTTTTCATAATTAAACGCAAGTAATATCGAATAAATTTTACCGCTATCATAAAGTACAGTAAGTCACAAAAAAACAGTCTCAGAATCAGCGGGATCCGTTAAAGCGTTCCAGAGTTATAACCTCATGAAGGTACAGTGGTCAGAATTGTAAAAATTGGCCTGGTCATTAAGCTGCAAATTGGCTCTTTTTAGTAGCGTAGCTACCGGGGGGGGGGGCAAAGGGGACCAATGCCATGGGCCCCACGCTCTGCGGGAGCCCACTCGGAGCTACACTAGTGTAACTGCCGATACATTTACATTCTGCAGCAGAGCAGGGAGAATCGATCTCCCTGCTCTACCGCCAGGCCACTATGCAGCCCCTGAGCAAGCGGGGGGGGGGCCCGTGCCAGCAGTGGGCCCCCACCCATCATCGCAGGATCAGCTGTAACGGCATCTAGCTGATACAGCTGACCACATTGATGAGAGAGGGCGCGTAATGCTCCCTCTCCCATCATCCCCCTGTCAGTGTTTGACATCTCTGATGCTGACACTGACAAGGGGTTGCGATGACGTAATCACTCAGCGCCCACGGTCCGAAGACGATCAGGCGCTCAGAGCAACAGAGGAACCAGGAGAAAGAAAGGTGAGTATTGGATTTATTTTTTTGGGGGGTGCATCATGTTATAAAGTCTGCCTATGGGGGGTGTATTATACTGTAGAGGCTGCCTATGGGGATGCAATATAGTATACAGGCTGCCTATGGGAATGTAATATGGTATAATGCACCCCCGTAAGCAGACTGTATACATAGTATAATGCACCCCCATAGGCAGTCTGTATACTATATTGCATCCCCATAGGCAGCCTCTATAGTATAATACACCCCCATAGGCATATGGGGCTGCATTATACTATACAGGCTACCTATGAGGGTGCAATATACTATACATGCTGCCTATGGGGGTGCATTATACTATACAGGCTGCCTATGGCGAGTGCATTATACTATATAGGCTTCCTATGGGGGTGCATTACACTATAGAGGCTGCCTATGGGGATGCATTACACTATACAGGCTTTCTATGGGGGTGTTAGGTGTCGAGTTCCCACCTCTGCACAGGGGGAATCTCAAACCATCTCTGCTGCGGTCTCCCATTTTTCTCCAGCTGCAGTGCAGTCTGCACAGCAGAGACGTCGGTCCCAGCATCTAGCTCAGGCTGACACTGGACAACTGGTTACTACTGCCCTTCCAGGCTCTGTCCTTGTAGCCAGCAATGTTCAGCAGCGAGCAGGTCTTTCTGGGACTAAGTCCTGCTTTTCACATACTGAGCCTGCCCATGGTAAGATCTCTCGTTGGAGATCAAGGGTCACATGCTTAGATACTGCAGCAAATCCCATTGGTCCTCTAGGAAGGTCCTGAAGGTGCTCAACTTCTGTGGCAGCCTCCCATTGGTCCTTCTGGGAAGGTCCTGTACTTGCTGCAGCTATAAAAGGTTTGCATGACCGCACGGCCATGCGCAAGTGTATACTTGAAATCGTGTGTGTGTTGATGTGTGAAAGTCGTTCATTAATTATCCCCTCCCTTGTGTATGACTGCTCGTGTAAGGTGGATGTTTGCTATCTAGCGCCCGACAGAGCCATCAGTACTAAAAACACGATACAGCGTCAATTGCTGTGACTACCAGTGCGGTGCCGTGCGCTATTAGAGCGCTTTCCTATCCCAAGTCTGGGTGGTTAGTGGCTTCGGCCAACGCGGCACAACACCCACTCTTGTGCATTTAAATTATATTTTCAGTTACTCTGACACCCCAGATGCGGTGTCGAGCGCAAGTGGTCTGAACGTACTTTAATCCTGTGTCTTGGGATTGAGTTCTGAGACTCCTTGCTTGCGCTCTTGGTGCGGTACCGCAGCCCTGTGACGCAACAGGGTTTGCTTCCTTCACACAGGGTGAAGTTAACCCGTGTTTGTATCCACAGTGTACTGCCATACAGTCCGTCATTACTCAGCAGCAGGTTCCATCTCTGCATGGTGGACCCCGGGCTGCGAACGCACCTTATACCATCTCTCTTATAATTTGGTGCGTTCCGCTAGCCCTAACATTACACTAGCGCCAGGGTCTGGCTAGTAATGACAGACAAGCAGCAATCCTTGTGGTACATCCAGCTGCTGGAGGGCAGGTTGGCGGCTCTCGAGTGCACAACCTCAGCTGTGGATGTAACCGCAGTTGTTGTTCAGACTGCTAGCGTGGCTGCAGCAACATTGTCCACTGCCACCTCTGTTCCAACTCTATCTCACCTCCCGCTGCCAGAAAAATGTTCTGGTGATAGTAAGTCTTATACTCAAAATACCAAACAACCACATTGTGACTATACCATGTGTAAAGTTACGCTAAACAAAACCTCTAAAAGAGGGAAAATGTTAACCCACTCCATATATGCATAGAAAAATTGGAGGAAAGTTGAGTATTAAGGGTTAAAACGAGTACTTTATTATAAACTTGTCAAGTGGCATAAATACAATACAAAAAGTAAAAGAGGAAATGGATGATGTGCCAGATCACAGTTGTCACCCCCCCCCCCAGTAATACACAAAATCTCTGAGGTATAGGAAGCGTGCTCTAAGTAAGGTGCAGACATATCATGACCAAATGGTCTGTACATACATATATATTTCCAGAGCAACGCTTACCAGCAAAAATTAAATGGGGTAGATGGCACCAGATTGCATCCAAGAGCGCCCCAACGCACGTTTCGCCTGTTGGTATCTAGCTTTTTCAAGGGGATAACTCTATAGTCAGGCAAGGACCTTTATATCCCATTAGTAATCGTTTAAGGCCGGTCACATGTTGTGACCTGGCCATTCACATCAGCATATGCGGCGCGTGCGCACTGCGAGCCGCAGGTCCTGTATCGGCCACCGGCGTCAGGCGCGACTGCGCTTGCGCGGGAATAGGATTCACCGCGCACGCGCAGGGAGCTGTGGAGATGCCGCGACAGGGAGAGGAGCCGCCGCAAAGACAGCGCGCACGCGCACAGTCAAGTAAATATGGTAAATACACATCCATATGAGGTTTAACCCTGTATCCACATATACAGCAGTAAAATATTGTCCAATATAGTAATAATCCACAGGCCGCTGTAAGTCTTTAAAAGGTGTTTGTAACAGGTGATCCTCATGCTGAAATAGTCCATTCATGTTAAATGTTGAATACAGAACCACCAATATACTGGATTCAATAAAACGGACATAGGATGTAGCTGGAAACATATATAGATACATATGGGAATATTTTGGTCCGTGCCATGAGATTTACTAAAAACTGTAAAGATAATAAAGAAAGATAAAGATTAAAATAACGAACATTAAGAACAACAATAGAATCCAAACCGTGATCATGGGGGTGCATGATGGTAAGAAACTGGGAACGATTTCATGAATCTCAGGGAGTAGTCTATTCATCACAAAAACGAGGCAAAACTCAGTGCCTCGTTTAACCCATTTGGTACCATAGTATTGAGGTGCACTATCCAGCTTGCCTCTCGTTGGGCCAAAAGTTTTTTGTAATTCCTACCCCTCACCCCAAGTGTAGACTCTCAATCCCCCTGACCCGAAGAGATCCCGCGTCACAATTGTGAAAAGTCCTGAAATGAAGCGGGATTATCTTCAGCTCAGAAGGGTAGACCACCGCCCTAGCCGCGCAAATGTCCCGAACATGCTCGCGCACCCTCACTCTGAGTTCCCTAGACGTGAGGCCAATATAAATCCGGGGACAAGCACATGTGGCATAGTAGATGACATTACTTGTACCACAAGTGATGTGCTGTCTGATTTTAAATTGTTTGAGGCCATCTGATGTTTCAAAGGTAGAGATGCGTTGGACATTCGAGCAGGCCAGGCAGTGGCCACACTGAAAGCACCCCAGAAGGGGGCCCCGAGTGCCAAAAATGTTCTTGATGGGTGGAACATAATGACTTGTTTTGAGCATTCCGATACCGCAAGTATCGGGTATCGGCCAATACTTGCGGTATCGGAATTCCGATACCGAGTTCCGATATTTTTGTGGTATCGGAAATCGGAATCGGAAGTTCCCAGTGTATGGTTCCCAGGGTCTGGAGGAGAGGAGACTCTCCTTCAGGCCCTGGGATCCATATTCATGTAAAAAATAAAGAATTAAAATAAAAAATATGGATATACTCATCCGTCCGGCAACCCCTGGACCTTACCGATTGTAACCGGCAGCCTCCGTTCTTAAGAATGAGGAGTTTAGGACCCTCGATGACGTCGCGGCTTGTAATTGGTCGTGTGCCGCTCATGTGACCGCTCACGCAACCAATCACAAGCCGCGACGTCATCGCAGGTCCTAAACTCCTCATTGAGGCACATATTAGCTGTATAGATCAGCTGCCATGTGCCCAGAAAGGTGCAGGTTCAGCGCCGGAGCCCTCACCAAACAGGGGGAGTCCACATGTGTGCACTATTACGGCACATGTCGGAAAGGGGTTAAGGAAAGCAGACATCAATTGATCTTATATACCTAAAATAATAAACAGAACAGGTACGGCTCTTTTCTTGGTCCATTGGTGGATTCCCAATGCTGCTTGGATCTCAATGTTTTGGCTTCATAGAAAAGAGTGCGCATAGCCACTACAGCCAATCACTGAGCATAATGACATGTGCCGACTATCTTGACTTAGCCGTTGAGTTCAGAGCTTGGCCATGGTGGTGATGCGGGTCCACTTTCCTTAAAATAGAATAACACTTTAACTTACTCATATCAATTTTATTTTGACACAAACTTATCTCAACAGGTGTAGTTATTGCTCTAAAGAACAGTTTTCAAGTATCAGGGTTAAAAGGATGGATGTGATCAAAAGAAATATTGGGCTATTATCTTTTACAGACCCATTCTGTGTGCTGCTATATGGAGCCTTTGGTAGAATGAGGGAAGGTCTTCTGTTTCGAATTTAACTGCTTCATAGTTTAGGCCGTTGTTTTGGATCAGGAGTAAAGATGAACATATTGCTTTACGCAACCGTGGTCCACAGTCCAGGTCAGTGCTCTCTGGCCATGGACAAGTGCTGTGGGAATCTCCAGAGCTTCTAAGCTCCCCAGAGAAGCATTTGATTTAGCAACCTGGCATGTAACCATCTGTCGAGTGTGCAGGTGACGACTGGCCAGCTTGACAAATGATTAGTGATGAGCAAATACACTCGTTACTCGAGATTTCTCGAGCATGCTCGGGTGTCCTCCAAGTATTTTTTAATGGTAAGAAATTTAGTTTTTCTTGCCGCAGCTGAATGATTTACATCTGTTAGCCAGCATAAGTACATGTGGGGGTTGCCTGGTTGGTAGTGAATCTCCACATGTACTTAACCTACCTATCAGATGTAAATCATTCAGCTGCGGCAGTAAAAACTAAATTTCCGACCACTAAAAAATACTCGGTAGACACCCGAGCATGCTCGGGAAATCTTGAGTAACGATTATGTTCGCTCATCACTACTAATGATCCGTCAAGCCTGGGATCCCAAAGGGTAAGAACATGTACGCAGCTCCTGTCCAAGGCCAGGGAACACTGTCCTGGACCGTGGATATTCACATGTGGATATGTTGTAGAAATGTCTGTGACTAAAAATACATTCCATTTTTCTAAATAGAGCTTTTCTGCACCATGTGTATAGATTTCTGAAGACCCCAATGAGATGAATGTAATTGGTGCACAGCCAATGTTGTTCCTCTGCTATGGCTGTATATACTGTAGATATAAAGTAATGATAATAGATGTCTCTGCGTGAGTGAAGGAAGTTTGTATACATAATTGCTTCATATTATAATGCTTGAAATGACCCAAGATTACTGTTTACCTCTCTCACAGTGTATACATTTTAGTGGCAATGTAGTCGCTGCCTAAACCCACAGACTAATTAACATTTATGTTGTTCCTAAATGTTATTTCAGTCCTAGACACCATTATATAAACACACCTTCCAGCACCGCCAGCCAGTGTTAGACTGCGGCCGGGTGATTATAATGCATCATTCATTGTGGTTACATCAAGAATTTATCTCCAACCTTAATTATCATGTGCCCAGTTTTCCAAACATTTTCCCACACATACAAACATTATGGAAAATAATTTGGCACAAAGCCTTTTTAGTCATTTAATCTCTCCAGTGGTGCAGAAATGTGGATATCCCGGCAGGCATCAATGGCACAGACACAGCGCTGTCTACAACTGCAAGAATACAAGCCAGGAATAAAGGGAACGTAGCTGTGTATATATGTAGTGCTAAGCCAGCCCTGCTGAGTTACAAATTGGCTGGTACTGTTCATCTGATTAAAACAATAACAATTTGAAACAATATGTTCATTATATATTTTGGAATAGATATAATCATTAACATCTTCTTTTCAGACTGGGAATTTCTTGTATAATTTGGGTCCTACTGCAGGGAGTCAATGTAATAAGCTTTTATTATACGGGGACTACAATAGAATATATTATTTAAGGGGCTAAAAACTGGTGCAGACCTTATTCTTCCCACAGCTGAGAGTATGTACATATCCAGTTCATGCAATCTTCTGTGAGCTGAATACTAATCTCTTTCCTATAGTGATACTTTGCTAGTATGTATAAGTGTAATGTTGGCTAGACTAACACCATGTTTGTGAATTATGCTTCCCAGAATCTTTTGTATGCCCAGGCTGTATGCAGCTGTATACCCAGTGGTAAAATCATTACAGTTCTCCTTAGTACTCTCAAAATGGTTTTGTAAATTGACAGTCCATTCTAGATTGCAAAGAAAAGTAAGATCCTAATCTAGTGAGCCTGGAATTAAATGTATCAGCATCCATAGGGCACAGTTACAAGGAGCCATCAGGTGCCTAGCAGTGAGTCTAAAAAAACTGCTATAGAGCAGGCAGCATGATTACATCATGGTGTCGACTGTGATGCCTGATCCTGACAAGAACGTACCTGATTGTTCATTCAATTTATTGCAACAAGAGCCATTTTACATAAAATGTTTCAGTATGGCTATATGGTCACTTCTTCCAGTTTTATCAGCATGTACCTGAGCTCACGTTACCCTACCAGCCACTCAAGCACACATCTCATATGCCCCACCTCTTGGGACAGTCAAAAACGCCCGTCATCTCTATCTGTCTCTGGCCGCCGGATCTTCTGGCTTTTCACTGTGGCTTACTCTAACTCCAAGGTTTTCCACCTGCTCTCTACCAGCAGAAGTCTGCACATCTCTAATCTGCACCTAAGGCCCTCAGCCTTTCTCCTCAATCGCATTCATGAGCTAGTCTTTCATAGATGGTTTTGGATGTCTGTTGCTTCAGGCAGTGGACCCCCATCACTCACTCTCCCTATATGTCTGTTCATCTGAACTTTGGTGTCTACAACTAATACAGACAGCATATACTTGTCAGTCTCTCCTGGTGACAACAGCTTCCTGTCTTTTCAGGAGTTGGACTTCTTCTCCTTATGGGCAGGCATGGCTTCTTCCAAACAGGACAGTTACAGAGGCAATTTCACCTCTGTAACTCCTGTTCACTCTACATGCTGTCTGCAACTGATCCAGAGTGGCTGGAGACCAGTCCTTAAATCTCCTTCATTCTGACACTACCCAGACTCACATCAATCAACAATACACTTAAAGCTGACCGTCCCCCAGTTTTAGCATGTTACATTTCCCACATCATATTATAATGGCTGCAGAGTGGAATAAAATATGGTTTTTATTATTTTTTATCTCTATTGCAGAGATATTAGCTTGTAGTCTATATGTATCTTCCCTTTTAGCAAATCTTTAGCAAAGATTCTTTTTTGAGGCAGTGGGAAAAATAATGTATGTCAACAATGACCAATCATAACCAATACTGTAAGTATACTGCATGGGGAAAAACATGTATCCAAAAAAATGTCAGAGCCAGCTTTCTCTGCGTGAGACATGTAGTGACACTTAGCTCTGCCCTTTGATGGCATTTAATGTGACTACAAGTGGGGGAGTAGAGATGAGCCATGGGTCATTACAAACACCTCTGTATCTGCAGATCTCTTCTCACAATGCTGTCATCCATGCTCTACCATCCCCTCCCTCCACATTGAAAGTGTAGTGAGATCAGAGCTGCAGAGGTGTTTGTAATGACACACAGCTCTGCTCAGCAGTTAGATAAATGATGAGAGCAGGGCATTATGCCATTAACCCCTTCACCCCCAAGGGTGGTTTGCACGTTAATGACCGGGCCAATTTTTACAATTCTGACCACTGTCCCTTTATGAGGTTATAACTCTGGAACGCTTCAACGGATCCCGGTGATTCTGACATTGTTTTCTCGTGACATATTGTACTTCATGATAGTGGTAAAATTTATTTGATATTACCTGCGTTTATTTGCAGAAAAAATGGAAATTTGGCGAAAATGTTGAAAATTTTGCAATTTTCCAACTTTGAATTTTTATGCCCTTAAATCACAGAGATATGTCATGCAAAATACTTAATAAGTAACATTTCCCACATGTCTACTTTACATCAGCACAATTTTGGAACCAAAATTTTTTTTTGTTAGGGAGTTATAAGGGTTAAAAGTTGACCAGCAATTTCTCATTTTTACAACACCATTTTTTTTTAGGGACCACATCTCATTTGAAGTCATTTTGAGGGGTCTATATGATAGAAAATACCCATGTGTGACACCATTCTAAAAACTGCACCCCTCAAGGTGCTCAAAACCATATTCAAGAAGTTTATTAACCCTTCTGGTGCTTCACAGGAATTTTTGGAATGTTTAAATAAAAATGAACATTTAACTTTTTTTCACAAAAAATTTACTTCAGCTCCAATTTGTTTTATTTTACCAAGGGTAACAGGAGAAAATGGACCCCAAAAGTTGTTGTACAATTTGTCCTGAGTACGCCGATACCCCATATGTGGGGGTAAACCACTGTTTGGGCGCATGACAGAGCTCGGAAGCGAAGGAGCGCCATTTGACTTTTCAATGCAAAATTGACTGGAATTGAGATGGGACGCCATGTTGCGTTTGGGGAGCCCCTGATGTGCCTAAACATTGAAACCCCCCACAAGTGATACCATTTTGGAAAGTAGACCCCCTAAGGAACTTATCTAGAGGTGTGGTGAGCACTTTGACCCACCAAGTACTTCACAGAAGTTTATAATGCAGAACCGTAAAAATAAAAAATCATATTTTTCACAAAAATTATTTTTCGCCCCCAATTTTTTATTTTCCCAAGGGTAAGAGAAGAAATTGGACCCCAAAAGTTGTTGTACAATTTGTCCTGAGTACGCTGATACCCCATATGTGGCGATAAACCACTGTTTGGGCGCATGGGAGAGCTCGGAAGGGAAGTAGCACCGTTTGACTTTTCAATGCAAAATTGACTGGAATTGAGATGGGATGCCATGTTGCGTTTGGGGAGCCCCTGATGTGCCTAAACATTGAAACCCCCCACAAGTGACACCATTTTGGAAAGTAGACCCCCTAAGGAACTTATCTAGAGGTGTGGTGAGCACTTTGACCCACCAAGTACTTCACAGAAGTTTATAATGCAGAACCGTAAAAATAAAAAATCATATTTTTTCACAAAAATTATTTTTCGCCCCCAATTTTTTATTTTCCCAAGGGTAAGAGAAGAAATTGGACCCCAACAGTTGTTGTACAATTTGTCCTGAGTACGCTGATACCCCATATGTGGCGATAAACCACTGTTTGGGCGCATGGGAGAGCTCGGAAGGGAAGTAGCACCGTTTGACTTTTCAATGCAAAATTGACAGGAATTGAGATGGGACGCCATGTTGCGTTTGGAGAGCCACTGATGTGCCTAAACATTGAAACCCCCCACAAGTGACACCATTTTGGAAAGTAGACCCCCTAAGGAACTTATCTAGATGTGTTTTGAGCGCTTTGACCCACCAAGGGCTTCACAGAAGTTAATAATGCAGAGCCGTAAAAATAAAACAAAAATTTTTTCCCACAAAAATTATTTTTTTAGCCCCCAGTTTTGTATTTTCCCGAGGGTAGCAGGAGAAATTGGACCCCAAAATCTGTTGTCCAAGTTGTCCTGAGTGCGATGATATACCATATGTGGGGAGAACCACTGTTTGGGCGCATGGGAGGGCTCGGAAAGGAAGGAGCGCCATTTGGAATGCAGACTTAGATGGAATGGTCTGCAGGCGTCACATTGCGTTTGCAGAGCCCCTAATGTACCTAAACAGTAGAAACCCCCCACAAGTGACACCATGTTGGAAAGTAGACCCCCTAAGGAACTTATCTAGATGTGTGGTGAGCGCTTTGACCCACCAAGGGCTTCACAGAAGTTTATAATGCAGAGCCGTAAAAATAAAACAAAAATTTTTTCCCACAAAAATTATTTTTCAGCCCCCAGTTTTGTATTTTCCCGAGGGTAACAGGAGAAATTGGACCCCAAAAGTTGTTGTCCAATTTGTCCTGAGTGCGCTGATACCCCATATGTGGGGGGAAACCACCGTTTGGACGCATGGAAGGGCTCGGAAGTGAAGGAGCGCCATTTGGAATGCAGACTTAGATGGAATGGTCTGCAGGCGTCACATTGCGTTTGCAGAGCCCCTAATGTACTTAAACAGTAGAAACCCCCCACAAGTGACACCATGTTGGAAAGTAGACCCCCTAAGGAACTTATCTAGATGTGTGGTGAGCGCTTTGACCCACCAAGGGCTTCACAGAAGTTTATAATGCAGAGCCGTAAAAATAAAACAAAAATTTTTTCCCACAAAAATTATTTTTCAGCCCCCAGTTTTGTATTTTCCCGAGGGTAACAGGAGAAATTGGACCCCAAAAGTTGTTGTCCAATTTGTCCTGAGTGCGCTGATACCCCATATGTGGGGGGAAACCACCGTTTGGATGCATGGAAGGGCTCGGAAGTGAAGGAGCGCCATTTGGAATGCAGACTTAGATGGAATGGTCTGCAGGCGTCACATTGCGTTTGCAGAGCCCCTAATGTACCTAAACAGTAGAAGCCCCGCACAAGTGACCCCATTTTGGAAACTAGACCCCCCAAGGAACTTATCTAGATGTGTTGTAAGAACTTTGAACCCCCAAGTGTTTCACTACAGTTTATAACGCAGAGCCGTGAAAATAAAAAATCCTTTTTTTTCCCACAAAAATTATTTTTTAGCCCCTAGTTTTGTATTTTCCTAGGGGTAACAGGAGAAATTGGACCCCAAAGGTTGTTGTTCTATTTGTCCTGAGTACGCTGATACCCCATATGTTGGGGTAAACCCCTGTTTGGGCACACGGGAGAGCTCGGAAGGGAAGGAGCACTGTTTTACTTTTTCAACGCAGAATTGGCTGGAATTGAGATCGGACGCCATGTCGCGTTTGGAGAGCCCCTGATGTGCCGAAACAGTGGAAACCCCCCAATTATAACTGAAACCCTAATCCAAACACACCCCTAACCCTAATCCCAACAGTAACCCTAACCACACCTCTAACCCTGACACACCCCTAACCCTAATCCCAACCCTATTCCCAACCGTAAATGTAATCTAAACCCTAACCGTAACTTTAGCCCCAACCCTAACCCTAACTTTAGCCCCAACCCTAACTGTAGCCTTAACCCTAGCCCCAACCCTAGCCCTAACCCTAGCCCTAATGGGAAAATGGAAATAAATACATTTTTTTTATTTTTCCCTAACTAAGGGGGTGATGAAGGGGGGTTTGATTTACTTTTATAGCGAGTTTTTTAGCGGATTTTTATGATTGGCAGCCGTCACACACTGAAAGACGCTTTTTATTGCAAAAAATATTTTTTGCGTTACCACATTTTGAGAGCTATAAATTTTCCATATTTTGGTCCACAGAGTCATGTGAGGTCTTGTTTTTTGCGGGACGAGTTGACGTTTTTATTGGTAACATTTTTGGGCACGTCACATTTTTTGATCGCTTTTTATTCCGATTTTTGTGAGGCAGAATGACCAAAAACCAGCTATTCATGAATTTCTTTTGGGGGAGGCGTTTATACCGTTCCGCGTTTGGTAAAATTGATAAAGCAGTTTTATTCTTCGGGTCAGTACGATTACAGCGATATCTCATTTATATTATTTTTTTTATGTTTTGGCGCTTTTATACGATAAAAACTATTTTATGGAAAAAAATAATTATTTTTGCATCGCTTTATTCTCAGGACTATAACTTTTTTATTTTTCTGCTGATGATGCTGTATTGTGGCTCGTTATTTGTGGGACAAGATGACGCTTTCAGCGGTACCATGGTTATTTATATCTGTCTTTTTGATCGCGTGTTATTCCACTTTTTGTTCGGCGGTATGATAATAAAGCGTTGTTTTTTGCCTCGTTTTTTTTTTTTTTTTCTTACGGTGTTTACTGAAGGGGTTAACTAGTGGGCCAGTTTTATAGGTCGGGTCGTTACGGACGCGGCGATACTAAATATGTGTACTTTTATTGTTTTTTTTTTTTATTTAGGTAAAGAAATGTATTTATGGGAATAATATTTTTTTTTTTTTTTCATTATTTTGGAATATTTTTTTTTATTTTTTTTTACACATTTGGAAAATTTTTTTTTTTTACTTTTTTACTTTGCCCCAGGGGGGGACAATACAGATCGGTGATCTGTCAGTTTGCATAGCACTCTGACAGATCACCGATCTGAGAGAAGTGCAGGCTGCTTCACAGTGCCTGCTCTGAGCAGGCTTCTGTGAAGCCACCTCCCTCCCTGCAGGACCCGGATCCGCGGCCATCTTGGATCCGGGTCTGGAGCAGGCAGGGAGGGAGGTAAGACCCTCGCAGCAACGCGATCACATCGCGTTGCTGCGGGGGGCTCAGGGAAGCCCGCAGGGAGCCCTCTCCCTGCGCGATGCTTCCCTGCATCGCCGGCACATCGCGATCATGTTTGATCGCGGTGTGCCGGGGGTTAATGTGCCGGGGGCGGTCCGTGACCGCTCCTGGCACATAGTGCCGGATGTCAGCTGCGATAGTCAGCTGACACCCGGCCGCGATCGGCCGCGCTCCCCCCGTGAGCGCGGCCGATTGGCTATGACGTACTATCCCGTCAAGGGTCAGATAGGCCCAGGTCACCTCGACGGGATAGTACGTCAAAGGTCACAGAGGGGTTAAGGCTGCCGTCACACTAGCAGTATTTGGTCAGTATTTTACATCAGTATTTGTAAGCCAAAACCAGGAGTGGAACAAATAGAGGAAAAGTATAATAGAAACACGTCACCACTTCTGTATTTATCACGTACTCCTTACAAATACTGATGTAAAATACTGACCAAATACTGCTAGTATGACGGCAGCCTAAATGTCTCACAAAGAAAAAGCTGCTTCTGACCTTTTCTGGAGAAATTATTTTTATTCTCTTTTTATGATGGCTCCTGCTTATGAATTGTTAACATCATGCAGAGGAAAAAAAGTCAACACCCCAGAGAAGAACTTCTGACTATGCCCTTGTGGCTGAAGGGAAAGTTAACATACAAAATTTAAGAGCTAATGTGTTTGCAACAGAGATGGGAAATAAAAACATAAAAATGTTTTATTCAGATCTTCAGGAGCTGTTTATAAAGTGTCCAGTTTAACATGATAAAACTGGTGAATGGTCCTTTTTATTGAAGGGTACGCTGGAGTAAGATGCTCCTCTTAAAGGATTATTCTTAAGTTGTATCATGAGCAGCACACAACTCTGCAGTCTATTTACTTCCTTGTTGCTGATAGTGAGGGGGTGATCCTCTTTGAGTGACAATTCTGGTCAGTAACAGAATATTTAATGCATTAGCAGCACTTCTACTGAGCTTTCTACTGTAAGGGTACTGTCTCACAGTGGCACTTTTGTCGCTACGACGGTACGATCCGTGACGTTCCAGCGATATCCATACGATATCGCTGTGTCTGACACGCAGCAGCGATCAGGGACCCTGCTGAGAATCGTACGTCGTAGCAGATCGTTTGGAACTTTCTTTCGTCGCTGGATCTCCCGCTGTCATCGTTGGATCGGTGTGTGTGACACCGATCAAACGATGCGTTCGCTTGTAACCAGGGTAAACATCGGGTTACTAAGCGCAGGGCCGTGCTTAGTAACCCGATGTTTACCCTGGTTACCATCGTAAAAGTAAAAAAAAAAAAACAGTACAAACTCACATTCCGGTGTCCGTCAGGGTCCCTCGCAGTCTGCTTCCCGCTCTGACTGACTGCTGTTATGATCACCAAACTGACCAAACTGGTAGGATCACCAAACTGACCTGATAGGTAAACCTGAATAGTAGGACAAGCTCCTGGAATGTGGAACTATACCGACCGTAATCCTGATCCTATCCACACACACTAAAGGCAGCCGTGGAGCGTTACCTAAAAACCTAGACACCTCTTCACAGCCTGAGAAACTAGCTACCCCTAGAGAGAAAGCAAAGCCTCACTTGCCTCAGAGAAATAACCCCAAAGTTTAGACAGCCCCCCACAAATAATAACGGTGAGTTAAGGGGAAAATACAAACGTAGGAATGAAAAACAGGTTTAAGCAAATGAGGCCCGCTAACACTAAATAGACAGAAGATAGCAGGGATCTGTGCGGTCGGTACAAAAACTATCAAAAACTATCCACGCAGAAAGTACAAGAACCCCCACACCGACTCACGATGTGAGGGGCGCACTTCTGCTCCCCAGAGCTACCAGCAAGCGAAAAATCACATATAAGCAAGCTGGACTGAACACATCATATACTGAGAAACATATTCAAGGAAACAATGAGCAAAAAGAACTAGCAAGACTTAGCTTCTCAGAAATAGACAGGTCACCAGGAAAATCCAGGAGAGGTCAGAACCAGTACTGAATACAACGACAGCAGGCAACAAGTAAAGGTCCAGGTGGAGTTAAATAGGAACCAGCACAGCAGGAAATGAGGCAGCTGAGCCCAGCTCCAGACCCGCAGTATAGCTAAAGGCCACCAGAGGGAACCCAGACGGAATTCACAACAGTACCCCCCCCTTGAGGAGGGGTCACCGAACCCTCACCAGAGCCCCCAGGCCGATCAGGACGAGCCGAATGAAAGGCACAAACCAAATCGGCCGCATGGACATCAGAGGCGACAACCCAGGAATTATCCTCCTGACCATAGCCCTTCCATTTAACTAAGTACTGAAGCTTCCGTCTCAAAACACGAGAATCCAAGATCTTCTCCACCACATACTGCAATTCTCCCTCGACCAAGACCGGAGCAGGAGGGTCAACAGAAGGAACCACAGGCACCACATATCTCCGCAACAATGACCTATGGAACTCATTGTGAATGGCAAATGATGCTGGGAGGTCCAAACGAAATGACACAGGGTTGAGGAGCAAAAAGAACTAGCAAGACTTAGCTTCTCAGAAATAGACAGGTCACCAGGAAAATCCAGGAGAGGTCAGAACCAGTACTGAATACAACGACAGCAGGCAACAAGTAAAGGTCCAGGTGGAGTTAAATAGGAACCAGCACAGCAGGAAATGAGGCAGCTGAGCCCAGCTCCAGACCCGCAGTATAGCTAAAGGCCACCAGAGGGAACCCAGACGGAATTCACAACAGTACCCTCCCCTTGAGGAGGGGTCACCGAACCCTCACCAGAGCCCCCAGGCCGATCAGGACGAGCCGAATGAAAGGCGCAAACCCAATCGGCCGCATGGACATCAGAGGCGACAACCCAGGAATTATCCTCCTGACCATAGCCCTTCCATTTAACTAAGTACTGAAGCTTCCGTCTCAAAACACGAGAATCCAAGATCTTCTCCACCACATACTGCAATTCTCCCTCGACCAAGACCGGAGCAGGAGGGTCAACAGAAGGAACCACAGGCACCACATATCTCTGCAACAATGACCTATGGAACTCATTGTGAATGGCAAATGATGCTGGGAGGTCCAAACGAAATGACACAGGGTTGAGGAGCAAAAAGAACTAGCAAGACTTAGCTTCTCAGAAATAGACAGGTCACCAGGAAAATCCAGGAGAGGTCAGAACCAGTACTGAATACAACGACAGCAGGCAACAAGTAAAGGTCCAGGTGGAGTTAAATAGGAACCAGCATAGCAGGAAATGAGGCAGCTGAGCCCAGCTCCAGACCCGCAGTATAGCTAAAGGCCACCAGAGGGAACCCAGACGGAATTCACAACAGTACCCCCCCCCTTGAGGAGGGGTCACCGAACCCTCACCAGAGCCCCCAGGCCGATCAGGACGAGCCGAATGAAAGGCACAAACCAAATCGGCCGCATGGACATCAGAGGCGACAACCCAGGAATTATCCTCCTGACCATAGCCCTTCCATTTAACTAAGTACTGAAGCTTCCGTCTCAAAACACGAGAATCCAAGATCTTCTCCACCACATACTGCAATTCTCCCTCGACCAAGACCGGAGCAGGAGGGTCAACAGTAGGAACCACAGGCACCACATATCTCCGCAACAATGACCTATGGAACTCATTGTGAATGGCAAATGATGCTGGGAGGTCCAAACGAAATGACACAGGGTTGAGGAGCAAAAAGAACTAGCAAGACTTAGCTTCTCAGAAATAGACAGGTCACCAGGAAAATCCAGGAGAGGTCAGAACCAGTACTGAATACAACGACAGCAGGCAACAAGTAAAGGTCCAGGTGGAGTTAAATAGGAACCAGCATAGCAGGAAATGAGGCAGCTGAGCCCAGCTCCAGACCCGCAGTATCGCTAAAGGCCACCAGAGGGAACCCAGACGGAATTCACAACAGACTGCCGGCCGGAAAGTAAGCAGAGCACAGCGGTGATGTCACCGCTGTGATCTGCTTTCACTTTACGGCGGCACTCAGTCAGAGCGGGAAGCAGACTGCGAGGGACCCTGACGGACACTGGAATGTGAGTATGTACTGTTTGTTTGTTTTTACTTTTACGATGGTAACCAGGGTAAACATCGGGTTACTAAGCGCAGCCCTGCGCTTAGTAACCCGATGTTTACCCTGGTTACCCGGGGCCCTCGGCATCGTTGGTCGCTGGAGAGCGGTCTGTGTGACAGCTCTCCAGCGACCACACAACGACTTTCCAACGATCACGGCCAGGTCGTATCGCTGGTCGTGATAGTTGGAAAGTTGCAGAGTGTGACAGTACCCTTTTACACTTTAAGCTATCAGTTGCTTGTTCTGAACTGTACACTATCACTATATTTGAATATGGAGATACCAGGGCTTTTGAACAAACATACAGCTTGGTATAATGAGAACCAAGAACTGCTCTGGAAGCTGCTGATGGTGGGTGCTGTGGGATTGTTATTTTGCAGTCTTGATTAGAGGACAGGAGTCATAGAATCATAAAATCACAGAATGTTAGAGTTGGAAGGGACCTCAAGAGTTATCGTGTCCAACCCCCTGTTCAATGCAGGATTCACTAAACCATCTCAGACAAATATCTGTCCAGCCTCTGTTTCAAGACTTTCATTGATGGAGAACTCACCGCCTCTTGTGGCAGCCTGTCCAACTCCCTGCTCAATGCATGCTTCACTAAATCATGCAAGACAGATGTCTGTCCAGCCTCTGTTTGAAGACTTCCATTGAAAGAGAACTCACCACCTATCGTGACAGCCTGTTCAACTCATAGATCACCCTCACTGTCAAAAAGTGTTTTCTAATATCTAATTTGTATCTTCTCTCTTTCAGTTTTATTCCATTGCTTATCTTGTTTCCATGTGCAAATAAGGATAATGATGATCCCTCTACACTGTGACATTCGTTTAGATATTTGTAGACAGCTATTAAGTCTCCTCTTAGCCTTTTCTTTGCTTTTTTGCAAGCTAATCATTCCCAGATCCTTTAACCGTTCCTCGTAGGACATACTTTGCAGTTCCCTTACCATCCTGGTAGCTCTTCTCTGAACTTTCTCCAGTTTTTCAATGTCTTTTTAAAATGCGGTGCCTAGAACTGGACACAGTATTCCAAATGAGGTCTGACCAAGGAGGAGTAGAGGGAGATAATTACTTCACGTGATCTGGACTCTGTTTCTCTTAATACATCCTAGAACTGTGTTTGCCTTTTTTGCTGCTGCATCACACTGTTGACTTAGGGCAGTCTGTGATCTATTCGTAGACCAAAGTCTTTTTCACACGTGCTGTTGTTTGGTTCTATTCCTCCCATTCTATAGATGTAATTTTCATTTTTCTTGCACAGATGTAGAATCTTGCATTTCATTTCTCCCTGGTAAATACTATTCAAGCTTATCTAGATCCTTCTGAATCCTTTCCGTCTTCTCTAGTGTTAGCTATCCCTCCTAGCTTTGCATCATCTGCAAATTTGATTAGTTTACCTTCAGTTCCCTTATCTAGATCATTTATAAAAAATGGTGAACAATGCTGGGGCCAGGATAGAGCCTCTTGGTACCCCACTTGAAACACTTCACATTGGATGTGCAACCATTTATTACCTCTTTGAGAACGGTCACTGAGCCAGTTATAAATCCACTTAATTGTAGTCTTGTCAATCCCATACTTAGTCACTTTATCAAATGCTGTGCTGAAGTTGAGATATACTTTATCTACCACGTTTCCCTGATCCACCTCTCACAAATGACACGGTTAGGTCCAGCAGACAACACAACATATACCAACAATGGGATGGAATGGGGTGAGAAAGGCCCTAACCATAAGGAACGAGGGATGGGACACCTCTTGAACTCCAACCTGTACCTGTCCCCAAACTCCCCTAACATCCTAAGTGGTGGGTACTTCCCCACCAACCAACACTTCAGCCAGAGTGGTAAACTGAGATGTAAAGGTGGTGGAAAAGAACACCCCCTGGTCATCTCCCCCCATATGACCAAGGTAATGTGGCTTTTGTGATGGAGTACATACTTTGGCACAAGCTGGGCAGACATTGATTTAATGATCAATCAGACCACAGAAAAAACATGCCTCCATCCTACGGAGAACTGCAGGCAATCTAGTTTGTGCAGATGCTCCTCTCACTTGCAAGGATTCATCCATCTGCACCATTGGGCCAAGGAGTAGCATACTGCACCAGAGTATCCTGAAGCCTAACTGACAGACCTGGACAGAAATGGCTCCTAACAGCAGGGTCATTCCACTGCATGTCAGTGGCCCATCTCTGAAACTCCGAGCAGTACTCCTCAGCCGCCCGGCCCCCCTGCTTGATTTTACGGAGTCTACATTCAGCCAGGGAGACGCCATTAGGACCGCAAAGATGGTGAATCGGTTGGCAGGGAGAAGGCCCAGGATTGGGGATCACCCTTGAGAAGGAAGACTATAATCCCCAAATGATGTTCCTCACTCCCTGAAGAATGAGGGCGAAGAAATATAATTTACAGGCTACTTTGAAGACCATAAATGTATCTCTCCCTCCCAAAAATCTGTCAGGGAGAGATATTTTGGGTTCCAGTTGAGCCAGGATTTGATTTGAGACCAAGAACCTGGTCACCTGCTGAAGCTGCAGCACCACCTGAGTCCGCAACTAGGTAACCTCATCCATGAGGGTCTGGTTCAGGTGAGCAAAAGCCTCAGCCTGAGCCATGGGTTCACCTGAAAAAAGTATGGGTCACTAATAATGTCATGAACTACAAGGTTAATTTCAGCGGACGACACAACATATACCAACAATGGGATGGAATGGGGTGAGGAAGGCCCTAACCGTATGGAACGAGGGATGGAGCACCTCCTGAACTCCAACCTGTGCCTGTCCTTAAACTCCACTAATGCCCTAAGCGGGTCCATCCCTACGCCGCTGTCACATGTCTAGTCTCTGATTATCACCTCGCTATTCCCTGTCTAGTGCACTGGCCAGCAAGTATGCTAGCCTCATCACTGCAGATGGTGAACAGCACAGGGAGAGAGACAACAACCAGACAGACAGAAAAAGGAGAATAGTACTTAACACTGTCCCTTTTTGTAAAGCACCACACAGCAGATGATAAGGCACCAGGACCACGAACTCCATGAAAACAGTAGATTCACCACTAAAACCAGAGAGCTCTTTACTCCAGGCTGGTCATCATAAATTACTCTATTAACGACAGCTAGTGTTGAGCGATACCGTCCGATACTTGAAAGTATCGGTATCGGATAGTATCGGCCGATACCCGAAAAGTATCGGATATCGCCGTTACCGATACCCGATACCAATACAAGTCAATGGGACACCAAGTATCAGAAGGTATCCTGATGGTTCCCAGGGTCTGAAGGAGAGGAAACTCCCCTTCAGGCCCTGGGATCCATATTAATGTGTAAAATAAAGAATAAAAATAAAAAATATTGATATACTCACCCTCTGACGCGCCCTGGTTGTAACCGCCAGCCTCCGTTCATAAGAATGAGCGCTTGAAAGTCCTTAGATGACGTCGCGGCCTGTGATTGGTCGCGGAGCGGTCACGTGACCGCAACGCGACCAATCACAAGCTGTGACGTCATCTAAGGTCTTTCAAGCGCTCGAAAGTCCTTAGATGACGTCGCGGCCTGTGATTGGTCGCGGAGCGGTCACGTGACTGCAACGCGACCAATCACAGGCCGTGACATCATCTAAGGACTTTCAAGCGCTTGAAAGACCTTAGATGATGTCACGGCTTGTGATTGGTCGCGTTGCGGTCACGTGACCGCTCCGTAACCAATCACAGGCCATGACGTCATCTAAGGACTTTCAAGCGCTCTTTCTTATGAACGGAGGCTGGCGGTTACATCGGTAAGGTCCAGGCTGCGTCGGAGAGGTGAGTATATCAATATTTTTTATTTTTATTCTTTATTTTACACATTAATATCGATCCCGATACCGATTCCCGATATCACAAAAGTATCGGATCTCGGTATCGGAATTCCGATACAGCAAATATCGGCCGATACCCGATACTTGCGGTATCGGAATGCTCAACACTAACGACAGCTGATGGGTCATGTGACTTTTTAAAGAATGATGGAAGTGGTCATCACCCACATCAGCTGACTAGCAGCAAAGCAGCTGGCAGCAAGGAAATTGACATTATCTCTTGCTGGCCTGAAAGGAAAAAAAGCTACATTTAAATTAGAGCAGAAGCAGAGCTGAAACAAATTCAAAAATGAATGGTGACACCACCCAGTCAGTGATTCCATCATACAAGGAAATTAGATTAGTCTGGCATGACTAAATGCTACAAACTGGCGCTGGCCCTGGTTAATTACTGTACTCTTAACCGAATACTTACATATATGTGGCGTCCTTGAGGGTCCAATCGCCTCAGAGGTACTGAACCTCAGTCAGAGGTGTGGTATACAACTCTCGGGTAAGGAGGGGGCACTACCCAGTACCTGCACATTAGCATCCAACACCACACCACTCCAGGCCAGGGAATCTGGGCAGAACCCATTTAGGAAGGGCCCCATCTCAGGCTGTAGGGGGGAACTAGGTAGAGGGTGTGGGTGGAGAGAGTGATAGTTGGGAGCGAAGTGTTGTCATGGAAATGGGAGGAGGAGTCCTTAAAGAGTAAGTCAGTCAGAGAGAGGAGGACGAAGGAGGGACGGAGAGGAGCTCCAGAGAGAAGGGGTCTTAGGGGCCAGGGAAGTGAAGAATCCACCCATTGCGCCCAAATCCAGACCGACGGTAGTCAGGTGGAGGGACCAGATCGCAGTGGGGGACCGGCCCCAGACTAGTGGAGAGACTGTAGGACTTAGCTAGCAAATCGGAGGCTGTGGTGTCTGTATGTGCCACAGCCAAATCTACACACATTCGCTAAAAAGGCAGCCACATGGGGTCAGGAGGACCAGGAGGATGTCGTCCGACAGGACCTGAGGCTGCTGGCTTGGGACACTGTGTGTAAGGCGCAGGGCAGGACAGCGCAAACCAGCACAGGGAGAGACAACCCGGAAAGGTAAAAAAGAAGGGGGTCCCGGAAAAGTGCACCCCAGACTACCTGAGAGTAGGCTGGACCACCTAACCGGAGGACACAGCAGCTGGCTGGTGTTTGTAACCAACAGACTGTGAGTAAAGTGTGAAGACTGCACCCCGATGTGTCCTCAGAATTATTTACTGCATCACCTACCCTGTACCACAACAGTTACCATCATCAAATTTACCCTATAACTGCCATGGGGCCCCACTCTACCCGTGGGGAGCTGTAGCATCTTTGCCACATCATCGGCCCCAGTGGACCTGAACTGCAGTGTCAGCCATCCCTTGCCGACACCACGGGTGGCATCACAAATCAATCCCATATAACTTTTCCCCTTGCATCATTTTTATTGCATGCCCAGGGCCACAGAGTCGGGTCACGGCCCCTTGACTTCCCCAAAGAACTGTCTGACCCAGTTCCGAGTACCCCACAACCCTGGCGGGCGTCGCATATATGATGTTTAATAATTTGTTCTAATATCTTCCCTGGTATAGAAGTAAGGCTCACCGGCCTGTAATTTCCTGGCTCCGTCTACTTTCCTTTTTTGAAGCATCAATAGTAAAAACATATAATCTTAAAAATAATAATAATAAAAAAAAAATCATTATATTCTCACCTTCCGGCGTCTGCGGCAGCCTTTCCCGCTCCTCCCGACGCTCTAGTCCCAAGAATGCATTGCGGCAATGACCCCAGATGACGTAGCGGTCTCGCGAGACCGCTACATCATCACGGGTTATTGCCGCAAAGCATTACTGGGAATGTAGCGTCACAAGGAGCATCGCTAAAGACCTGGGCTGGATCCGGGGGCCGCCGGAAGGTGAGTATATAACTATTTTTTATTTTAATTCTTTTTTAACAAGGATATGGTGCCCTCACTGCTATATACTACGTGGGCTGTGTTATATACTACGTGGGCTGTGCTATATACTGTGTGGGCTGTGTTCTATACTGCGTGGGCTGTGTTATATACTGCGTGGGCTGTGTTATATACTACGTCACTGTGCTATATACTACTTGGGCTGGGCTATATACTACGTGGCTGTGCAATATACTATGTGGCTGTGCTATATACTGCGTGGCTGTGTTATATACTATGTGGGCTGTGTTATACACTGCGTGGGCTATGTAATATACTGCGTGGGCTGTGTTATATACTACGTCGCTGTGCTATATGCTACGTGGGCTGTGCTATATACTACGTGGCTGTGCTATATGTTATGCCATTCTATACTTACCTTTCCGGCCAGCACGCTCCCGACGCTCCTCCTCGCCCCTCTGTCTCTGCTTTCCAGGGTGCTCGTCCCTTTGCCGGTCCGCGCATGCGCAGACGGGCTTCTTGTACCGCTGGGGCTTCTGGGAGTTTGTGACCCGTTAGCTCCGCCCCCAATATGGCGGCGCCCATTGGGTATTTCACTCCTGCACTTGCCCTGGTTAGACTATTGGCCTATCGTGTTTGTCGGCTCCTTGCCTGCATCCCTTTAGTTTCCTTGGTTCCACCAGCATTTACTCTGTTTTGGTCCTTGTCTCATTGTTGCCTTCCTTGTCAGTCCTGTGTTCCTGCCTCCGTGCCAGTCCTGTGTTCCAGCCTCCATGCCAGTCCTGTCTTCCTGCCTCTGTGCCAGTCCTGTCTTCTTGCCTCCGTGCCAGTCCTGTGTTCCTGCCTCCGTGCCAGTCCTGTGTTCCTGCCTCCGTGCTAGTCCTGTGTTCCTGCCTCCGTGCCAGTCCTGTGTTCCTGCCTCCGTGCCAGTCCTGTGTTCCTGTCGTCTTGCCAGTCCCGTGTTCCTGCCGTCTTGCCAGCCCTGTGTTCCAGCCTTCCTAGCCGGTCCTGTGTTTCTGATGTTCCCCATCACACACCGAATCCTGTGTATTCATTGCATTATTCTGAAATGTTCATAAATAAACTACATACTTGTTCTAGAATACCGGATGCGTTAGAGTCGGGCCACCATCTAGTATATATATATATATATATATATATATATATATATATATATATATATATATATACAGTACAGACCAAAAGTTTGAACACACCTCATTTAAAGATTTTTCTGTATTTTCATGACTATGAAAATTGTACATTCACACTGAAGGCATCAAAACTATGAATTAACACATGTGGAATTATATACTTAACAAAAATGTGTGAAACAACTGAAAATATGTCTTATATTCTAGGTTCTTCAAAGTAGCCACCTTTTGCTTTGATGACTGCATTGCACACTCTTGGCATTCTCTTGATGAGCTTCAAGAGGTAGTCACCGGGAATGGTTTTCAATTCACAGGTGTGCCCTGTCAGGTTTAATAAGTGGGATTTCTTGCCTTATAAATGGGGTTGGGACCATCAGTTGTATTGAGCAGAAGTCTGGTGGATCAGCTGATAGTCCTACTGAATAGACTGTTAGAATTTGTATAATGGCAAGAATAAAGCAGCTAAGTAAAGAAAAACGAGTGGCCATCATTACTTTAAGAAATGAAGGTCAGTCAGTTCGAAAAAATGGCAAACTTTGAAAGTGTCCCCAAGTGCAGTGGCAAAAACCATCAAGCGCTACAAAGAAACTGGCTCACATGAGGACCGCCCCAGGAAAGGAAGACCAAGAGTCACCTCTGCTTCTGAGGATAAGTTTATCCGAGTCACCAGCCTCAGAAATCGCAGGTTAACAGCAGCTCAGATTAGAGACCAGGTCAATGCCACACAGAGTTCTAGCAGCAGACACATCTCTACAACAACTGTTAAGAGGAGACTTTGTGCAGGAGGCCTAAAGAACACAAGGAATGGACATTAGACCAGTGGAAATCTGTGCTTTGGTCTGATGAGTCCAAATTTGAGATCTTTGTTTCCAACCACCGTGTCTTTGTGCGACGCAGAAAAGGTGAACAGATGGACTCTACATGCCTGGTTCCCACCGTGAAGCATGGAGGAGGAGTTGTGATGGTGTGGGGGTGCTTTGCTGGTGACACTGTTGGGGATTTATCCAAAATTGAAGGCATACTGAACCAGCATGGCTACCACAGCATCTTGCAGCGGCATGCTATTCCATCCGGTTTGCGTTTAGTTGGACCATCATTTATTTTTCAACAGGACAATGACCCCAAACACACCTCCAGGCTGTGTAAGGGCTATTTGGCCAAGAAGGAGAGTGATTGGGTGCTACGCCAGAAGACCTGGCCTCCACAGTCACCAGACCTGAACCCAATCGAGATGGTTTGGGGTGAGCTGGACCGCAGAGTGAAGGCAAAATGGCCAACAAGTGCTAAGCATCTCTGGGAATTCCTTCAAGATTGTTGGAAGACCATTCCCGGTGACTACCTCTTGAAGCTTATCAAGAGAATGCCCAGAGTGTGCAATGCAGTCACCAAAGCAAAATGTGGCTACTTTGAAGAACCTAGAATATAAGACATATTTTCAGTTGTTTCACGCTTTTTTGTTAAGTATATAATTCCACAAGTGTTAATTCATAGTTTTGATGCCTTCAGTGTGAATGTACAATTTTCATAGTCATGAAAATACAGAAAAATCTTTAAATGAGAAGGTGTGTCCAAACTTTTGGTCTGTACTGTATATATATATATGTACTTGGTATTGCTGAGTTCAAAATGACCCAAACTATAGGAATCGGGAAATATAGGATTCCAGTGAGACAGTGTGAGGAAGCTAAAAATCCATGATAAAAAATCCATGAAAAAGCTCATATGATAAACCTACACCTTTCAGCTGTTGCCAGCCTTACTCATGCCATTTCTAACCCCCAAACTATTTTTTAAGGCTTGGTCTGTTTTTTTCTAGTACTTTTGCAATATATCACATCAGCCTTCTCATTGCCATTTCTAGGCCACAAAAATAGCTTTTCAGCCCTGGTGTCTGTTTTCTAGTAGTTTTGCAAATCAATATATTGAAGGAGCCGTCTCGTTGCCATTGTTAGGACCCAAAAGCAGTTTTCAGGCCAGGTGTATGTGTGTTTTGTAGTACTTTGGCAAATTAATATATATTACTATATCACATCCACTGGGTTGTTGCCATTTCTAGGCCCCAAAAATAATTTTCAGGTCTGGTGTCTGTTTTCAACTAGTTTTGCAAATGAATATATTGCATCAGCCTTCTCGCTGCCATTTCTGGGCCCCAAAAATATTTTTTAACGTCTGGTGTATGTTTTCTAGCACTTTGGAAAATCAGTATATCACATCAGCCATGTTGTTGCTATTTCTAGGCACGAAAAATGCTTTTTCTGGGCCTGGTGTGTGTTTTGAAGTACTTTGGCAAATCAATATATACATCAATGTCGCTGCCATTTCTAGGCTCCAAAGATACTTTTTCAGGCCTAGTGTCTGTTACATAGTAGTTTTGCAAATTAATATATCGCATCAGCTGTGTCGTTGCCATTTATAGGCCCCAAAACTAATTTTTAGTGTATGGTTTTTAGCAGTCTGGGAAATTAATGATTTGCATCAGCCGTCTACTTGCCATTTTTAGACCAAAGATAAAAGTCAGGACTGCTGTGTTTTTTCAACGTGGGTAACCAAATATTCCTTAAAATGAACCAGGCATGGACCCCACACGACTTGTCCATATCTTTGGATGACTAGACAACTATAACAGCCGCACCCAGTCAGTCTTCAACTGTATTTGCCATTCATTTCATTTGGGGGCCTCGTCCACAAATAAAAAACACAAAAACTGTGTTGGCTACCTCCGCCACCTCTTCCACCTGTACGACTACGTCCACCTCCTCCACTTGGAACTGTACTTGGAACTGTTCCTCCTGGTTCAAGATTCTTAATTTTTATTTCTACTATGCTTAGCATGGAGACAGGAGACAGCTGTATTGAGGGACAGTATTACGTTTTGCATGTATGTAGTTTTACAAAAACACTATGTGTACTATGCAACCATGTCTGTGATAGTTCCATGCGTACCCAAAACTTTTTAGCATCTTCAACTGGGAGTTATGTGTATGTAAATAAAATGTGTACTCTTAGGCAACCATGTCTGACATAGTACTGTGCCAAAAGGAGCTGTGTGTATTCTTAAACCAATATCTGTGGGAGTAGTTTGCCAAAAGCCGCTGTGTGTGTGAGTCTGTGAGTACTTTGCCTGTGTGGTACTGTGAGCCACTGTCTGGGTGTGAAATTTGTTATCAGCCTCTGTGTGAAAAATTTGGAAACATGCTCTGTGGATGCAATTTTTAACTGGACTGCCAGTAGCAATCCTCGCTGCGGACCGACAGTTTGATCCAAGATCATACTACAAGCTTTTCATCGGCTGCATTTGGAACATACGCTACTAGGGCAGACATTTTGGAGCTGTTGGGGTACTCTACCCCATGGTCTGTGGGTCAAATCTGTAAGCTGCTTCTTAGGGGGTACTCTGCCCCATGGTCTGTGAGTGAAACCTGTAAGCTACTTCCTAGGGGGTACTCTGCCCCATGGTCTGTGGGTGAAATTTGTAAGCTGCTAATGGAAGGGTACTGTTCCCCATGCTCTGTGGGTGAAATTTTGAACAGGACTGGAAGTAGCTATCCCCAGTCTCTGTGAGGGTACTGTTAAAATTTTTATTTTATTTATTCGCAATTTTTTGGCAGGGCAAAAACCCCCATCTTACCCCCATTTCGCTTCCTTTTGCAGCCCACTAACCCTCACTTCAACTATTTTACAGCCATTTTAAAGCACTGAAGTTCAGGTCCCCATTGACTTCTATTGGGTTCAGGTCCTTGGTCTAGTTCAAGGTCAAGTTTGGACCCAAACTGAACTTTTTACTGTATGGTCATCGAACCCAGCGAACCCTAACATCCATGGGCTCGCTCATCTCTAGCCAACAGCATAAAAAGGAAATAAAAATTCCTGAATTGCTAGTTACATAATCTTTCTGTATCGCAAAAATTGGAATAGTCAAAAGTGTTATGTGTCCCAAAATAAAATCTTCATGGCCAAACAAAAGGCCCTGATATAGATCTGTCAGTCAGGAAACTAAAAAATTGTATCGAAAATGAAAATGACTGCATTGAATTGAAAATGGCAGTGAAAAAATGTCTTACAATTATTTTTAGGGTTCGCTCACACTGGCGAATAACAAGGCCGAGTGCTATGCTATGTTTTATCTGATAGAACTTTATGCCCAACGTTATACTTTTGGGGAAGTGCGATTATTTCCTTACATGAATTCGACATGAGAGAACAATTGTAGCATGCTGGAAGGAACGCCGATATTCAGATCATGCGCATTCATACAAGTCTATGGGTGTGTGTGAAACCTCAGACTGTACTCAGTTCCTCACAGAGACAATGGAGAAGATGGAGAAATTCAGTTATTCACCTTTTTCCTTCTGTGCTGCAATTCTCTGTAACAGCAAACTAAATATTCTGTGAACATTAACCCCTTCCTGACATGCGCCGTACTAGTACTGCTTCGGAAACTGCGTTCCCACAAACTGCAGTACTAGTACGGGGCACGATCGCGCGGCCTCACGGTGAGCGCCGTGGCGATTGCGTGCGGGTGTCAGCAGTATGTGACAGCTGACACCCTGCAGCAATGCCCACGATCGGGGTTAGCGCCAATCATGGGCATTTAACCCCTATGATGCCACTGTCAGTAGTGACAGCGGCATAGAGAACAATCACGCAGGGAGGGGGCTCCCTGCGCTCTCCCAACCGGAACAACGTGATGCAATCGCGTTGTTCCGGTGGTTTCCATGGACACCTTGGATCCAAAATGGCCGCGAGGATCCTTTCAGGTCCTGCAGTGAGGTGGCTTGGAGGGCCTGCTGAGAGCAGGCGCCGGCAAGCCTCCTGCACTGCCTGTTAGATCGCTGATCTGACACAATGCTATGCAAAGTGTCAGATCAGCGATCTGACTTTATATAGTGATGTCCCAACCTGGGACAATGTTATAAAGTAAAAAAAAAATTACACTGTATAAAGATATTTTAAAAAATCCCCAAATAAAGGAAAAAAAAAATATTTTTCCAATAAATCCATTTATTTATGTAAATAATAAAAAACAAAAAAAGTACACATATTTGGTATCACCGCGTCCATAACGTCCTGCTCTATAAAACTATCCCACTAGTTAACCCCTTCAGTGAACACTGTAAAAAAAATGAGGCAAAAAACAATGCTTTATCATCATACCGCCGAACAAAAAGTGCAATAAAACGGGATCAAAAAGACGGATATAAATAATCATGGTACCGCTGAAAACGACATCTTGTCCCGCAAAAAACAAGCTGCGATATAGCTCCATCAGCAGAAAAATAAAAAGTTATAGCTCTCAGAATAAAGTGATGCAAAAACAATTATTTTTTATATAAAATAGTTTTTATTGTGTAAAAGAGCCAAAACAAAAAAAAATGATATAAATGAGGTATCGGTGTAATCGAAATGACCCGAAGAATAAAGCTGCCTTATCAATTTTGCCACAGGCGGAACGGTATAAGCACCCCCCCCCCCCAAAGAATTGCAGGAATTGCTGGTTTTTGTTCATTCTGCCTCCCAAAAATCCAAATAAAAAGCGATCAAAAAATGTCATGTGCCCGAAAATGATACCAATAAAAACATCAACTCTTTCCGCAAAAAACAAGACCTCATATGACTCTGCTTGACAAAATATGGATAAATTATAATGTAAAGAAGTACACCAGCGCTGCGTTCCCAAGATCACTGAGCCGCAGGAACCAAGACAGAAAGGGGCTTAGACTGTCAGGTAGTGAAAACAATGAACATAAAAAACAACTGGGTCCGCGCTACAGTGCTGATAAACAACTATAAATGAGTACCCAAAGCACCGCTTGGATACTACACAATGTGACAGTTAGAAAGATAAGTGCTGCGTTGTCCAGCACAGCCCAGGACCACCATATGCCTGATATCACTGGTCAGGGTTGAGACCTGGAGACAGGGATGAAGGTGTGCCTAAAAAAGAGGATAGTGCACTAACCGTTATGATGCAGTGTTCCGGCAAACGATAATGGATGGGGTCCAGTTGGAGGGTAATGTCCGTCGGGCAGGTGTGTGGGCAAGCGGGCGGGCAAATGGAGAAGCACTGTAGCGCGGGCCCAGTTGTTTTTTATGGATAAATTATAGCTCTCAAAATGTGGTGATGCAAAAACTATTTTTTGCAATAAAAAGCGTCTTTTAGTGTGTAACAGCAGCCAATCATAAAAATCCGCTACAAAAACCAGCTATAAATAGTAAATCAAACCCTCCTTTATCACCCCATTAGTTAGGGAAAAATAATAAAATACTAAAAGTGTATTTATTTTTTTTTTCCGGTTAGGGTTGGGGCTAAAGTTAGGTTGGGGCTAAACTTAGGGATAGGGTTGGGACTAAAGTTAGGGTTAGAGTTGGGGCCAAAGTTAGGGTTAGAGTTGGGGTTAGGCTTTGGATTACATTTACGGTTGGGGTTAGGGTTGGGATTAGGGTTAGGGGTGTGTCAGGGTTAGGGGTGTGATTAAGGTTATGGTTTGGATTAGGGTTAGGGGTGTGTTGGGGTTAAGGGTGTGGTTAGGGTTGGGATCAGGGTTATGGTTAGGGCTGGGATTAGGGTTAGGGGTGTGTTGGGGTTGGGGTGTGTTGGGATTAGTGGTGTGTTTGGGTTAGGGGTGTGGTTAGAGTTATGGTTACTGTTGGGATTAGGGTTAGGTGTGTGTTGGGGTTGGGGTTAGAGTTAGAATTGGGGGGTTTCCACTGTTTAGGCACACCAGGGGCTCTCCAAACGCGACATGGCGTCCGATCTCAATTCCAGCCATTTCTGTGTTGAAAAAGTAAAACGGTGCTACTTCCCTTCCGAGCTCTGCCGTGCACCCAAACAGTGGTTTTCCCCCACATATGGGGTATCAGCGTACTCAGGACAAATTGCACAACAGCTTTTTGAGTCCAATTTCTCTGGATACCCTCGGCAAAATAAAAAATTGCGGGCTAAAAGATCATTTTTGTGAAAAAAAAATGATTTTTTTATTTTCACGGCTCTACATTATAAACTTTAGTGAAACAAAGTGGGGGTTCAAAGTGCTCACCACACTTCTAGATAAGTTCCTTGGGTAGTCTAGTTTCCAATATGGGGTCACTTTTGGAAAAAATGGGTGTGTAAAACGGGCTTTACTGTGCAGGAGCATGGTCTGATCATACCACATCTCCTCGGCAGGTGAGGAGGCAAGAGAGTATTCAGAAAGGACAACATGGGATCACAGCTGATTCTTTTTATAGAATCATAGAAAGGTAGAGTTGGAAGGGACCTCCTGGGTCATCTGGTCAAACCCCCTGCTCAAAGCAGGATTCACTAAATCATCCAAGACAGATGTCTGTCCAGACTATGTTGAAGACTTCCAGTGAAGGAGAACTCACCACCTCTCGTGGCAGTCTGTTCCACTCATTGATCACCCTCACTGTCAAAAAGTTTTTTCTAATATCTAATCTGTGTCTCCTCCCATTCAGTTTCATCCCATTGCTTCTAGTCTTTCCTTGTGCAAATGAGAATAAAGATGATCCTTCTACAATGTGACAGGCCTTGAGATATTTGTGGACAGCTATTAAGTCTCCTCTCAGTCTTCTTTTTTGCAAGCTAAATATTCACAAATCCTGTTCCTCATAGGACATGGTTTGCCGACCGGTCACCATTCTGGTCGCTCTTCTCTGAACTTGCTCCAGTTTGTTGACGTCTTTTTAAAAATGTGGTGCTCAGAACTGGACACAATATTCCAGATGAGGTCTGACCAAAGAGGAGTAGAGGGCAATAATGACTTCACGTGATCTAGACTGTATACTTCTGTTAATACATCTGAGAATTGCATTTGCCTTATTTGCTGCTGCATCACACTGTTGATTGATGTTCGGCTTTTGATCTATTAGTATACCCAAGTCTTTTTCACATGTGCTGTTGCTTAGCCCTATTCAACCCATTCTGTATATGCTTTTTTCATTTTTATTGCCCAGATGTAGTACTTTGCATTTTTCCCTGTTAACCCCTTTACCCTGAAGGGTGGTTTGCACGTTAATGACCAGGCCAATTTTTACAATTCTGACCACTGTCCCTTTATGAGGTTATAACTCTGGAACACTTCTACGGATCCCAGTGATTCTGAAACGGTTTTCTCGTGACATATTGTACTTCATGATAGTGGTAAAATTTCTTTGATATTACCTGCATTTATTTGTGGAAAAAACGGAAATTTGGCAGAAATTTTGAAAATTTTTCAATTTTCCAACTTTGAATTTTTATGCAATTAAATCACAGAGATATGTCACACAAAATACTTAATAAGTAACATTTTCCACATGTCTACTTTACATCAGCACAATTTTGGAACCAACATTTTTTTTTGTTAGGGAGTTATAAGGGTTAAAAGTTGACCAGCAATTTCTCATTTTTACAACACCATTTTTTTTAGGGACCACATCTCATTTGAAGTCATTTTGAGGGGTCTATATGATAGAAAATAACCAAGTGTGACACCATTCTAAAAAACTGCACCCCTCAAGGTGCTCAAACCACATTCAAGAAGATTATTAACCCTTCAGGTGATTCACAGGAATTTTTGGAATGTTTAAATAAAAATGAACATTTAACTTTTTTTCACAAAAAATTTACTTCACCTCCAATTTTTTTTATTTTACCAAGGGTAACAGGAGAAAATGGACCCCAAAAGTTGTTGTACAATTTGTCCTGAGTACGCCGATACCTCATATGTGGGGGTAAACCACTGTTTGGGCGCATGGCAGAGCTCGGAAGTGAAAGAGCGCATTGACTTTTCAATGCAAAATTGACTGGTATTGAGATGGGACGCCATGTTGCGTTTGGAGAGCCCCTGATGTGCCTAAACATTGAAACCCCCAAGTGACACCATTTTGGAAAGTAGACCCCCTAAAGAACTTATCTAGATGTGTGGTGAGCACTTTGACCCATTAAGTGATTCACAGAAGTTTATAATGCAGAGCTGTAAAAATAAAAAATCATATTTTTTCCCAAAAATGATCTTTTTGCCCCCAATTTTTTTATTTCCCCAAGGGTAAGAGAAGAAAATGGATGCCAAAAGTTGTTGTACAATTTGTCCTGAGTACGCTGATACCCCATATGTGGAGGTAAACCATCGTTTGGGTGCATGGGAGAGCTCGGAAGGGAAGGAGTGCCGTTTGACTTTTCAATACAAAATTGACAGGAATTGAGATGGGACGCCATGTTGCGTTTGGAGAGCCACTGATGTGCCTAAACATTGAAAACCCCCACAAGTGACACCATTTTGGAAAGTAGACCCCCTAAGGAACTCATCTAGGTGTGTTGTGAGAGCTTTGAACCCCCAAGTGTTTCACTACAGTTTATAACGCAGAGCCGTGAAAATAAAAATTCTTTTTTTTTCCACAAAAATTATTTTAAGCCCCCAGTTTTGTATTTTTCCAAGGGTAACAGTTGAAATTGGACCCCAAAAGTTGTTGTCCAATTTGTCCTGAGTACGCTGATACCGGATATGTGGGGGGGAACCACCATTTGAGCGCATGGCAGAGCTCGGAAGGGAAGGAGCGTCATTTGGAATGCAGATTTAGATGGATTGGTCTGCAGGCGTCACATTGCGTTTGCAGAGCCCCTAATGTACCTAAACAGTAGAAACCCCCCACAAGTGACCCCATATTGGAAACTAGACCCCCCAAGGAACTTATCTAGATGTGTTGTGAGAAATTTGAACCCTCAAGTGTTTCACTACAGTTTATAACGCAGAGCCGTGAATATAAAAAATCTTTTTTTTCCACAAAAATTATTTTTTAGCCCCCAGTTTTGTATTTTCCCAAGGGTAAAAGGAGAAATTGGACCCCAAAAGTTGTTGTCCAATGTGTCCTGAGTACGATGATATGTTGGGGTAAACCCCTGTTTGGGCACACAAGAGAGCTCGGAAGGGAAGGAGCACTGTTTTTTTTTTTCAACGCAGAATTGGCTGGAATTGAGATCGGACGCCATTTTGCGTTTGGAGAGCCCCTGATGTGCCTAAACAGTGGAAACCCCCCAATTATAACTGAAACCCTAATCCAAACACATCCCTAACCCTAATCCCAATGGTAACCCTAACCACACCCCTAACCCTGACACACCCCTAACCCTAATCCCAACCCTATTCCCAACCGTAAATGTAATCCAAACCCTAACTTTAGCCCCAACCCTAACCCTAACTTTAGCCCCAACCCTTACTGTAGCCTTAACCCTAGCTCCAACCCTAACCCTAGCCCTATCCCTAGCCCTAACCCCAGCCCTAACCCTAGCCCTAACCCTAGCCCTAACCCTAACCCTAGCCCTAACGCTAGCCCTAACCCTAGCCCTAACCCTAACCCTAGCCCTAGCCCTAACCCTAGCCCTAACCCTAGTCCTAACCCTAGCCTTAAACCCTAGCCCTAACCCTAACCCTAATGGGAAAATGGAAATAAATACATTTTTTTAATTTTTTAAATTTTCCCTAACTAAGGGGGTGATGAAAGGGGGTTTGATTTACTTTTATAGCGGGTTTTTTAGCGGATTTTTATGATTAGCAGCTGTCACACACTGAAAGAGGCTTTTTATTGCTAAAAATATTTTTTGCATTACCACATTTTGAGAGCTATAATTTTTCCATATTTTGGTCCACAGTGTCATGTGAGGTCTTGTTTTTTGCGGGACGAGTTGCCGTTTTTATTGGTAACATTTTCGGGCACGTGACATTTTTTGATCGCTTTTTTTTCCGATTTTTGTGGGGCAGAATGACTAAAAACCAGCTATTCATGAATTTCTTTTGGGGGAGGCGTTTATACCGTTCCGCGTTTGGTAAAATGGATAAAGCAGTTTTATTCTTCGGGTCAGTATGATTACAGCAATACCTCATTTATATCATTTTTTTATGTTTTGCCGCTTTTATACGATAAAAACTATTTTATAGAAAAAATAATTATTTTTGCATCGCTTGATTCTGAGGACTATAACTTTTTTATTTTTTCATTGATGACACTGTATCATGGCTCGTTTTTTGTGGGACAAGATGACGTTTTCAGCGGTACCATGGTTATTTATATCCGTCTTTTTGATCGCGTGTTATTCCACTTTTTGCTTGGCGGTATGATATTAAAGCGTTGTTTTTTGCCTCGTTTTTTTTCTTTTTACGGTGTTCACTGAAGGGGTTAACTAGTGGGACAGTTTTATAGGTCGGATCATTACGGATGCGGCGATACTAAATATGTGTACTTTTATTGTTTTTTTTTTTTTTAGATAAAGAAATGTATTTATAGGAACAATATTTATTTATTTTTTTGGAATTTTTTTTTTTTTTACACGTGAATATTTTTTTTTTTACACTATAACATTGCCCCAGGGGGGGCATCATGTTATAACGTAAGATCGCTGATCTGACACTTTGCTGTGCACTGTGTCAGATCAGCGATCTGATGTGCACAGCTCCAGGCTTACAGGCGCTGTGGAGCCACCTCCCTGCAGGACCCGGATGCCTTGGCCCTTTTGGATCCAGGCCTGCTGCAGGGAGGAGGAGGTAAGAGACCCTCAGAGCAACGCGATCACATCGCGTTGCTCCGGGGGTCTCAGGGAAGCCCGCAGAGAGCCCCCTCCCTGCGCGATGCTTCCCTATACCACCGGAACACTGCGATCATGTTTGATCACAGTGTGCCGGGGGTTAATGTGCCGGGGGCGGTCCTTGACCACTCCTGGCACATAGTGCCGGATGTCAGCTGCGATAGTCAACTGACACCCAGCCGCGATCGGCCGCGCTCCCCGTGAGCGTGGCCGATCGCATATGACGTACTATCCCGTCGGTGGTCATACGGGCCCACCCCACCTCGATGGGATAGTACGTCTAATGTCAGAAAAGGGTTAAAAAACATTCTGTTAGTTGCTGCCCACTGCTCCAGTTTATTTATATTGTTTTGAATCCTCTCTCTCTCTTCTCTAGTATTAGCTATCCCTCCTAGCTTTGTGACATCAGCAAATTTAATCATTTTACTCTCAATTCCTTTATCTAAATCATTGATAAAGATGTTGAACAATACAGGGCCCAGGACAGAACCCTGTGGTACTCCACTTGAGACATTCTTCCAACTGGATGTGCAGCCATTTATGACCACTCTTTGGGTCCGATCACTAAGCCAGTTGCCTTGTCCATTCCATACTTAGTCATTTTTTCAATAAGGTTGGTGTGAGATACTTTGTCAAATGCTTTGCAGAAGTCAAGATATACAATATCTACAGCATTTCCCTGCTCCGCTCAGTCAGTGATTCTGTCATAGAAGGAAATTAAGTTTGTTTGACATGACTTATTAGTTACAAACCCATGCTGACTCTGATTATTATACACTTCATTCTTATCCAGGTACTTACATACATGTTGTTTAATAATTTGTTCAACTATCTTTCCTGGTATAGAAGTCAGACTCATCAGTCTATAGTTCCATGGGTCCACCTTCTTCCCCTTTTTGAAGATAAGAACAATATTTACTCTTCTCCAGTCTTCTGGGACTTCTCCTGTTCTCCAAGAATTTTCAAAGATTATGGAGAGTGGTTCAAAAATGTATTCTGCTATCTCCTTCAGTACTCTGGGGTGTCTCTAATGATCTACTAACAGCTAAATCTAATGGTCACTGCTCCCTGCTAATTCTCTTGGATCTCTCTGCAGCATTCGACACTGTAGATCATCGGCTCCTCCTCACTATGCTCCGCTCCATAAGTCTGAAGGACACTGTTCTCTCCTGGTTCTCCTTCTATCTCTCTGACTGCTCCTTCACTGTATCTTTTGCTGGCACCTCCTTCTCTCATCTTCCCTTTACTGTTGGAGTTCCTCAAGGATTGGTTCTAGGCCCCCTCCTCTTCTCTTTGTATACTGCCCCTATTGGTCAAACAATCAGTAGATTTGGTTTCCAGTACCATCTCTATGCTGATGACACCCAATTATACACCTCTACTCCTGATATCTCGCCTGCCTTTTTAGAAAAAACTAGTGATTGTCTTACCACTGGCTCTAGCATCATGTCCTCCCTCTATCTGAAACTGAATCTACTAATCGGCCTCCCTCTTACCAAACTCTCCCCTCTCCAATCTGTCTTGAATGCCGCAGCCAGGATCATATTCCTCACCAATCGTTACACCAATGACTCTACCTTGTGCCAGTCATTACACTGTTTACCTATTCTATCCAGAATTCAATATAAACGTATTACCCTCATCCACAAAGCACTCCATGCTCAGCACCACCCTACATCTCCTCCCTTATCTCAGACGACCACCCTACCCGTGCCCTCCGTTCTACTAATGACCTGAGGTTAACATCCTCAATAATCAGAACCTCCAATTCCCATCTCCAAGACTTTTCACATGCTGCTCCAATTCTTTGGAATGCACTACCCAGGTTAATACGATTAATCCCCAATCCCCACAGTTTTAAGCGTGCCCTAAAAATGCATTTGTTCAGATTGGCCTACCGCCTCAATGCATTAACCTAACTATCCCTGTGTTGCCCATTCAAAATTTTGACCATAACCAGGTTCCTCGCATCATGTTCTCATACGCTTTATGCAGTTAATAGCCCTCTGTGTCTGTACTGCTACATATTTAGGCCAATAACCGGTACATGCAGCTTTACATGAAGACCTGATTCTTGCACTATGGCTGCTCCGAACAACAAAAGCAATTGTTACCATCCACCTCTCGTGTCTCCCCTATTTCCTCATTGATTGTAAGCTTGCGAGCAGGGACCTCATTCTTCTTGGTATCTGTTGTGATCTATGTTCTTATTATTATGCTGTAATATCTATTGTCTGTACAAGTCCCCTCTAAAATGTAAAGTGCTGCGAAATATGTTGGCGCTATAGAAATAAAATTATTATTATTATTATTATTAATATTATTATTAATAAGATGGTATCAATAAAAACATCAGATCAAGACACAACAAATAAGGCATCCCCCGGCCCCAGATCCCGAAAAATGGAGACACTAGGAGTCTCGGAATATGGTGACAAATGCAAAAGAAATTTCATACAAATGTGAGAATTTTTTTTCACCACTTAAATAAAAGAAAAAACCTGTACATCTTTGGTATCTGCATACGTGTACTGACCTGGGGAATCATATTGCCAGGTCAGTTTTACAATATAGTGAACATGCTAAATAGTTTCCAGTCTTGCTTTCTTTTCTGGCACAGTTTCCATTTTAGGTTTGTTCTGACTGAAGAAATAAATTGAGTGTTAGTTTACTTATTTATTGTAGTTTCAAAATAATCTCATTGCTAAATTCCAACGGAAGTGGAGACGGGTCAGTCCTTTGTGTAGTATAGGGCACTTTCATATCGCAGTTCTCTATAATTGCCACTAGATGTCCTCGGTATTCGGATTGTTTGTCGCATTACTGCGGTGCAGTTCCACACTCTGGTCAGTAGATGCCACTGTTCCTCCACTTTTGCACACAATGGCACTGCATAGCGGAGGTGCACGGGCAGGAGACTGAGTGGGATGCTTCGTTACAGAATCGCGGTTTATTTACAAGGTGACTTCTGAAATTTCATTGGGGGGTGCAGTGAGAAGAGAGAAGGGGGCAGCAGCAGCTCTTCACATGCTGCCCAATGGTGGGCTCCGGAGGAGGGTCTGGAAGTGACAAGCGTGTGGCTGGGCGGAGTGAGGGGAGGGCAGTCTGGAGCCTGGGCTGAAGGGAACGAGGATCAATGAGAGAAGAAAGTTTTTTTGTTCCAGGAGACAGTTGTGCTGCACGGAGCCCCCCGTCCTGTGCCATGCAATAAGCCCCCCACATGTACTGAGGATGCCCAGGAGAGCTGGCATCTTCTCCAGGCTGCAGAGGACTGCAGGGGCTTCTGTGCGGACAGTACCAGCAGCCTCTGCCCAGGGGACCCTATGAAGGTTGTGGGGCAGAGTGTGGGCATCTGTCCTCTGCTGATGTGGATGGATCTGGATGGACCAAGCTGCTCCTCAGTGCCTGACTCTACATTTGGATGCTTATCAACTGCAAGAAGTTCTTAATGAGTCTTTAAGATGTTCCCTGTGGGATGTGTGACTGTCCTGAGCTCCTGGATGGACTACTGAACTCATCATCTCATGCCTGTGCACATCCAGAGCTGTCCAGGAGAAAGTGCTAACACCCTGTGCAGTGCTCTCACAGTAAGTGGATGCTTTTCGCCCCTTTCTGATATTCTGCATGGACTTGCATGTGCATCATGAGCCCCCTGTGTGCCAGGACTGTGGACCCCCAAGATCTGGCACCCATGCGTTTCTTACTGGCTTTTTTGATACTATCTGTGCCTGGAGCATTCAGCAGCTCCCAACCTCGGCAGATCTTTCAAGTTTTGGAGGAGCAGCCACCAGGGACTTATGTCGGCACCATCAGCACTAAACCAGGCTTTACCTACAGACTTAGTGAATCCCATGCACTGTTTAGCATTAACTCCTCGTCTGGCTCCATATACAGCACCTCCACCATAGACAGGGAGAGTCTTGCCAGTGATGTTATCAATTTGGTGGTCCTGTCTAGTCAACCGACGTATCCAACCGAAGTTCGGATTACTGTGCTGGATATCAATGACAATTCACCTGTGTTTCCCGATCCATCCATTATGGTGTCTTTTAAAGAGGACACCCAAGGAGGAAGGCAGGTTATACTGGACACTGCAATGGATTCTGATGCAGGTACCAATGGTGTGGATCACCGCTCTTACCGGATTGTGTCCGGCAATCAGGATGGGCGCTTCAAATTGGGAATTACAGTTAACCCAAGTGGTGATGGTGCATTTCTCCATTTAATGTCACAAGGTCCGTTAGACAGAGAGGCTGTTTCGTGTTATTATCTCGTGGTAGAAGTGGAAGATAAAGGTACACCCAAAAAAGTAGGCCACTTACAAGTGAATGTGACAGTTCATGACATCAATGACAACCCACCCATGTTTAGCAGCTCACAGTACCGAGCTAGAGTTGAGGAAGATGCCCCTGTGGGTTCAAGTGTTCTTAAAGTAGAGGCCAGTGACAGGGATGAAGGGGACAATGCTGCAATCATATACCAACTGGCAGAGGGAACCCCTTTTCAAATTGACCCAGAAAGTGGACTGGTTACCATTAGGGAGCCATTGGACTATGAAAGTCAACAACAATATACTCTAAGCATTGAGGCCAAAGACCTTGGCACCCCACCACTAACTGGTCGTGCAGAAGCTATTGTTTCCTTGATTGATGTTAATGATAATGATCCTGTTGTAAAGTTCCGCTATTTTCCTGCCAACTCTCGTTATGCATCAGTGGATGAGAATGCCCAGGTTGGCACAGTGGTGGCTCTACTTACCGTCACAGACTCAGACTCACCTGCTGCAAATGGAAACGTCACAGTGGCTATATTAGGAGGAAATGAGCAGCGCCACTTTGAGGTACAGACTCTAAAGGTGCCCAACCTAAGCCTTATCAAAGTGGCTAGTGCACTGGATAGAGAGCGCATCCCTTCCTACAATTTGACTGTTAGTGTGTCAGATCAGGGTCATCCCAGGCCAAGATCATCTGTGGCTAGCCTTGTCATCTATGTGAATGATATCAACGATCATCCTCCAGTTTTCCAAGAGCCACAAAGTAAAGTTGAAATCAATGAGGACTTACCACCTGGATCTTACATTTGTGGAGTATCAGCTACAGATGGGGATACTGGTCTTAATGCCAACTTACGATATTCAATTGTATCTGGAAATAAGCTTGGATGGTTCTCTATTAGTGAGAACAGTGGACTGGTGACCAGTATATCTGCTTTAGACCGTGAAACAGCTTCACAGTTGCTTCTTAATATCAGTGCACGAGATCAAGGCCCTCAACCGAAAACAAGTTATGCTACCCTACTTGTCAATCTCTTGGATGTAAATGATCAAAGGCCCACGTTTACTAGCCTTCAAGGGGATAACAAGCAGTGGGTCTCCATACCAGAGAATTCCCTTATAGGTACTGAGCTGATCACGCTAAAGGCCACGGATGGTGATCTAGGGAGCAATGGCACTATCCGTTTCTACCTTGACTCTGATAACCCAAGCGCATGTCAAGCATTTTTTCGTTTGGACCCTTTGTCTGGACTACTCAGTACACGAGCAGAACTGGACAGAGAGCATCAAGAAAATTGCACTTTGGCTGTGCTGGCTACCGATCTTGGAACTCCAGCCCTTTCTTCCTCCGCTAAAATTACTGTCACTCTATTGGATATAAATGACAATAGTCCTGTTTTTTATCCTGTGCAATACTTTGCCAACATTCAAGAGAATGAACCACCCGCAAGTTTTGTTGTTTTTGTGACAGCAGCTGATTCAGACATGGGTGCAAATGGTACAGTTAAATATTCCATCAAAGCAGGGGACACTTCCAAATTCCAGATAAATGCTGATACGGGAGCCATTACTACAAAAGCTGCATTAGACAGGGAAGAAAAAATGGCTTACCAGCTAAAAATTGTTGCCACTGATGGAGGAGGCCTACAATCCCATAACCATGCCATTGTTACTATCACTGTGTTAGACACCCAGGACAACCCACCAGCCTTTTCACAAGACACTTATACTTTCGTTATGTTTGAAAATGTGCCTTCAGGATATAATATTGGGACTGTCACAGCAACCACTATGGATCTTAACACTAATATCACTTACCTTATAACTACGGGGGACCAAAAAGGCATATTTACTATTGATAAAAACAGTGGCCTCATCATGACAGCTGGGGTGGTTGATAGAGAAGAACAGGGCTCTTATCATCTTAAGGTTGTGGCTACTGGTGGGGCAGTAACTGGTGAAGCAATAGTTAATATAACAGTGAAAGACTTGAATGACAATGCTCCCCATTTTCTGCATGCAGTGGAAAGTGTAAATGTGGTAGAAAATTGGAAAGCCGGTCATATTATCTTTCATGCTAAGGCCGTTGATCCAGATGAAGGTGTAAATGGCAGGATTGCTTACAGCTTAAAACAGAACCCGCTAGGCTTGTTCCAAGTGGATGAAGCTGGTGGAGCTGTGAGCATCACTGGAGTCTTAGATGTCACTGCTGGGTCATACCAAGTAGAGATTTTGGCCTCAGACATGGGTGTTCCTTTGCTCACAGCTAGCTTCATATTAACTGTCTCCGTACACGATGTCAATGATAACCCTCCAGTGTTTGACCAGATTTCATATGAAGTTACTTTGTTAGAGTCTGAACCAGTTAATTCAAGATTTTTTAAAGTACATGCCTCTGATAAAGATTCTGGGACAAATGGAGAGATTACATATCATATTGCAGCTGGGAATGTGGGGGATGCATTTGGTATATTTCCTGATGGACAGTTGTATGTAAAGAGTGAGCTTGACAGAGAAGTTAAAGATATATACCTTTTGCTTATTACTGCTTCCGACAGAGCCGTAGAGCCGCTGAGAGCTACAGTGAATGTCACCATCATCCTTGAGGATGTCAATGATAATAGGCCATTATTTAACAGCACAAACTATGTCTTCTACTTTGAGGAAGAACAGACAGGTGGGTCATTTGTAGGTAAAGTCTATGCTGTAGATAGAGACTTTGGTTCTAATGGGGACATCATGTATGCTTTCGAAACTATACAACCTGACTTTCAACTGAACACAATTACTGGGGACATAACCAGCACCTATCAGTTTGACCGTGAGACTCTTATGAGGCAAAGGGGAGCAGCCACATTTACTCTTAAAGTGGTCTCAACTGATTTAGGTTTACCAAAACCACTGAAGGACCAAGCTACAGTCCAGGTTTACATAAAAGATATCAATGATAATGCTCCTAAGTTCTCTAAAGATCTCTATCAAGCTAGTATATCCGAATCTGCAGCAAACATGACCCCCGTATTACGAGTCTCTTCTTCTGATGTCGATGAGGGAAATAATGGATTGATAAACTATTCTATTATTAAAGGCAATGAGGAAAATCACTTTTCAGTTGACAGTAGCACAGGACAGGTGTCACTGATAGGAAAGTTAGACCACGAAGCCACAGCTGCCTATTCTCTTATGATACAAGGTGTGGATTCTGGGAAGATTCCACTAACCTCCACATGCACTTTAAGTATTGATGTACTTGATGAAAATGATAACACTCCTTCATTTCCCAGGTTGGCTCTATTTGTAGATGTTTTAGAAAATATGAGAGTTGGGGAACTGGTGTCTTCAGTTGCAGCAACAGATTCAGACACTGGGGACAATGCTGACATTCACTATAGTATTACAGGGACTAATAACCATGGGACTTTTAGTATTAGCCCCAACACTGGAAGCATCTTCCTGGCTAAGAAGCTGGATTTTGAAACCCAGTCATTATACAAATTGAACATTACAGCGAAAGATAATGGTAGGCCTCCCCGCTCATCCACCATGTCAGTTGTCATACAAGTCAGAGATTTCAATGACAACTCACCCAGCTTCCCAGACGGAGACATTTTCAAGTCGGTGACAGAGAACGTCCCTATTGGTACATCCATTTTGACTGTGACTGCCTCAGATCCCGATGCAGACATTAATGGACAACTGAACTATGCTATCATCCATCAAAAACCAAGGGGCAGTCACTTTGTAATTGATGAGTTGCGGGGAATCATTTTCACTAATGCAGAAATTGACCGAGAGTTCTCCAATCTTTTTGAACTCACTGTTAGAGCCAGTGACCAGGCCGTGCCTGTAGAATCCCGAAAATATGCCCTGAAAAATGTAACTATATTAGTAAATGATCTTAATGACAATGTTCCTACATTTGTGTCACAGAATGCCTTTGCTGCCGATCCTACTCTGGTTATTGGCTCTGTCTTGACAACAGTAACGGCTTTTGACCCAGATGAGGGCCCTAATGGGGAGATAGAATATGAAATTGTTAATGGAGACACTGAAACTTTCATTGTGGATCGTTACAGTGGGGACTTGAGGGTGGCCTCTGCAATGGTGCCATCACATCTCATTTACAACCTTATTGTGGCTGCCACTGACTTAGGCCTTGAAAGAAAGAGAACTACAACCGAGTTGACCATTATTCTTCAAGGGACTGATGGACCAGTCTTTTCCCAGCCAAAATATATAACAATTTTAAAAGAAGGGGAGCCTGTTGGTACAAATGTTATATCTCTTGATGCATCCAGTGCTCGGGGCTCAGAGACTTTAGTGGAATACTTCATTGTTTCGGTAAAATGTGAAGGCAAGACTGTTGGACGTGTATTCACCATTGGGCGCAATACAGGTGTCATCCAGACTGCAGCCGTTTTGGACAGGGAGCGAGGAGCAAAGCTATACATGCTGGACATCTTTGCTATTGAGAAAGTAAGCAGTTTTCCCAAGACTCAAAAAGCCGAGGTAAGATTTTCTGTTTCACCTTTCTGTATTGTACATGAGTATTGTGCAACTTTATGCTTCTTGCGTGTTTTAGAAACCCTTGTCTATACTGCTCAGGAAGCATTGGGTTTATGGACTGTTAGTGCTTACCCCAGACGTGCCCAAGAGTGCGATAGGAGCTTGGATTTTATGATGTAACTTTTAGATTAAGGAAAGATTGATGGATGCTGGACAGCTCAGGGAATGACGACTTCTGCTGAACCTTGTGCTGTTCCTTTGTATATAATAGTTTAGTTCACCTTGTCTTTATTACAGATGAATATTATAGTGTATAACCTGATATGTAGCATGTAACCATCCTAAGAATGAATTGTAATTGTCTACATGATTTCCGGGCTGTTGTGTGTTTGTAGTAAAGTTTGGTATCTAAGAGTTCCACCATTATGGTGTCTGTATTGGTCGGTACCAGGAATCCTGACTGTCAGATATGCCCATTTACGCCATACTAGTGACAAATGTATCACACAGTAACCAGGCATATTGGCCTTTCAGGAGCACAAGGAAGTTGGGTGACTACTGCTGTGGGAGCTGGTACTTAGGCACTCACCTCTTTGCAGAAACAGATATAACCAAGAAATGGCTGCATGGAAGAGTTATCAGACGAGGACAAGATAAAGACATATCATTCCTGGTGATTTTTCTTCCTGTACTTGATAAGTCCAGATGTTCCTGGGATCACGTACCAAATCATTCAAAGTGTCCTCCACTCTTTTATTTCTTACTTCATAGTTTAAGGTTGAAGGTAGACTTAAGTCTATCAAGGTCAACCTACAGCCTAAAATGTTTAGATTTCTATTGATATATATATATATATATATTGAGCACAATTGTCTTCTTATGGGTTGTGTCTTCTAATGGGGACATTGGGCAAGCAGTGACAGCTACTCCTGGGCCTCCTATATCTTGCAGACATGCTCCATGGCATAACAGCCCAATTTTATGTGTCCCAATTTAGGCAGATGGAAATTTGTTGTACATGTGCTGAAGGACATCATTTCATTAATAAGTAGGATTGCACCTAGGGCCTCATTCAGACATTCATGAGTGACATATGCATTCTATCCATGGTTTTCAGGGAACCCTTAGCTATACATGTCTATGGGACTGTGATAATCGCTGACAGCTCACAAATGGCATCAGTGTATAGTCCGTGTCCTGTCCGTGGTTAATCTATAGGAGAAAAGCTTTGTAATCTATTTGTATATCCAAATGTAAAAATCACTGATGGAAAAAACTGATCCACGGTCCAAACACTAATGAAACTCGGACTGTTGTTTTGCGTACGTGAAGAATCGCGGATGTCTGAATGAGGCCTTGTGGGGTCAGTTTCTGTCTTGCAGAGATGGCATGCTACTGCTATAAGCACTGACTAAACCTCTGGGAAGTTGTGTGGCCGTAAACTAAACACAAGATTAGGTTCTCTCTACTTAATGAAAACATTTTCAAAGTGCTCAAGTTCTGTCGCTGACATGCTCAGTGTTTCATTGCAAGCTCTCAGTGGCGGAGTGAACTCTTCTGAGTGAGGAGCTCGGATTTCCAGCCAATGCTGAAGTCTTTTTGGTTGCAGTAGCCTGAGAAACGTTCTTTTGCTTACAGAGCCTTTCTACATGCGAGTTATGGCTTTTTCTGGTAAGCACAAGTCTTACCTCAAATGAAAAACAAATGTTTTACTAGTGAAGCATTTTAAGATCTTCAGTTTGAGGGTAAAGTTGATGCTTGCATGGCTTCTTGCCTTACATTTCAGACAAATAATAGCTTTACTGGGAGATTCCTATAGAACTGCGTACACTTTTCTGAATACTAGACAGATGTAGCTGGTGTTATTAATAACTGCCCCCCTAGAGAACTTGACCAAGCAGGGGTCTCGGATTATTACCATTCAGAGTTACAGACACACATATTGCACTAGAAATGGCTCAATTTCAAAAGTAAACTTATGTTTATGTTTTTTTTTCTTTGTCTGTTTTGGACACAGAAATACTTTCACACAGTTTTGCTGATCTGAATTCTGCAATCTGACAGTAATATGCTGCTATGAGCAATCTTACATTAGATAATGGATTATATTAATGACTTTTTTTATAAGCTTTTTTCCTTTGGCCAATTTCAGACCATGGTAATATAGCTGCAAGATGCAGACACCCCATTGTTCTAATTAAGCAAACTGCTATCACCTATGGTAATATATATTTGGCTGAGAAGAAACATTAATTTCTGATTAGCACAGCAAATGGACCATGATTTGGTGCAATGCATCCTTTGTTTTCTAGAATAAGCTGCAGAACTAGGCTGATTGGTGATCTGGAGTCTAGCAAAGCTGGGTGACCCTATGGGAGGTGTAATGGCAGCCGGGTTGGTTGTTGCCTTCCTCTAAACCCATACCAATGTAGCAAATGCCAAACCAATATGCTAAGAAATGATCACATTGCGCTTTTTTTATTTGCATAACATGGCCGCTCTTTACTTTTGTATTATTTGGCTGCATTTCTCAAATAATGTAGCATGTCACATCTGTTTGCTGAATAGATTTATTTGGGTAGATTCGCACAAGGCAGATTTAGTTGCAGACATTTATACGACTGTTTTATATATCTAAATAGAGCTTGAAGAAATCCATGCACTTACCACCAAAACAACCTCAACCAGATGTTTGAAACTGATTTTCAATTTCTGCAACAAAATCTTCCATTTGTGAATCAAAGATACTTCTTTGTGGAATTTATATGCTTTCATATGATCTGTTGCAGTTAGAGATAAGCAAAAGATTTGCGGTGCCTTGTTCTGACCTTCCAGCTGGCCTTTGTTGCAGCCAGACTTCACTTCTATGGCCATCTTCCTTGGCCCAATATCACCTGGACACCTTTGCCGCTTCCTCGGACTAACGCGACGTAATAAAGTGTGTCATTCAACATTGTCATGGATGTTGCATGGCCTAGAAAGTAGCCATGCAGCATCCATGACAATATGGCACGACACACGTCATTTCATTGCGTGAGTCCTACTAGGAAGCAGCAGAGGTGTCCAGAAAATGCGGGCAGAGAAGTCAGAACAGGAGGTCATGACAGGGTACCACAATTCTTTTTGCTCATTCCTAGCTGCAATCTTAATGCACATTGGATTACACAACTATAAGGAGTACAAACTACTGTTAGAAGAGAAGAGTTAGCAGGATGGTGAGCTGACTGCAAACCATGTCCTACGAGGAACGGTTAAAGGATCTGGAAATGTTTAGCTTGCAAAAAAGAAGGCCAAGAGGAGACTTAAAGGGAACCTGTCACCCCGGTTTTTCATTCGGAGATAAAAATACCGCTACATAGGGCATGAGCTGTGCTTTACAAAAGTGTTTTTTTTTCTACCCTGATTCCCCACCTAAGCTGCCGAAATTACTTACCAAAGTCGCCGTTTTCGCTTGTCAATCATGCAGGTCTGGTCATAGGGGCGTGGTGACAAAGCTGTTTCTTCCCCCAGATCTTGCTTAGGTTTCCGTTGGTGGCGTAGTGGTTTGCGACTGCGCAGGTGACGAAAAACAGCGCGCTCTGCGCTATATCCCTGGTGATCGGTGGGGGCGGCCATCTTCCTGTGGCCGCGCATGCGCAGTTGGAGCGCTCTGCTGCCCGGCGCTTCAGGAAAATGGCCGCGGGCTGCCGCGCATGCGCAGATGGAGATCGCGGCGGCCATTTTCCTGAAGCCGAGATGCGAACTCTGCTTCAGGAAAATGGCCGCCGCGATCCCCATCTGCGCACACGCGGCATCCCGCGGCCGTTTTCCTGAAGCCCAGGGCAGCAGAGCGCTCCAACTGCGCACGCGCGGCCACAGGAAGATGGCCGCCCCCACCGATCACCAGGGATATAGCGCAGAGCGCGCTGTTTTTCGCCACCTGCGCAGTCGCAAACCACTACGCCACCAACGGAAACCTAAGCAAGATCTGGGGGAAGAAACAGCTTTGTCACCACGCCCCTATGACCAGACCAGCATGATTGACAAGCGAAAACGGCGACTTTGGTAAGTAATTTCGGCAGCTTAGGTGGGGAATCAGGGTAGAAAAAAAACACTTTTGTAAAGCACAGCTCATGCCCTATGTAGCGGTATTTTTATCTCCAAGTGAAAAACCGGGGTGACAGGTTCCCTTTAATAGCTGTCTACAAATATCTGAAGGGTTGTCACAGTGTAGAGGGATCATCCTTATTCTCATTTGCACATGGAAACACGAGACACAAAGGAATGAAACTGAAAGGAAGATACAGATTAGATATTAGAAAAACACTTTTTGATAGTGAGGGTGATGAATGAGTGGAACAGGCTGCCACAACAGATGGTGAGTTTTCCTTCAATGGAAGTCTTCGAACAGAGGCTGGACAGACATCTGTCTGAGATGGTTTAGTGTATCCTGCGCTGCATTGAGCAGAGGGTTGGACACAATGACCCTGGTGATCACTTCCAACTGTAACAGTCTAAGATTCTAGGAACAGTTAAGAAAATGCAGCGAGCACCATTTGCTAGAAGGCCCAGTTCTCAGCTTTTGGTCAGCACTGACAGTCATCAAACCAGTTGAGTTTTTCTTCCACATTGCTGCAAATGTGTAAAAAATAAAGTGTATAGATGTGAATATTCTGTGTATCAGTTGGTCATATTCTATGGCTTCTTTCAATGTTTTTTTTTGTAATTAATGTAGCTTCTTACTATTACTATTAAAAAGACAATTTGGTGGATGGAAAGCCATTTATTTCATTACACAAATTAGATTTAAATGCAATTTTGTAGTCTGTAATAATCGCTCCAAGTGCTCTGCAGCAGACACTGAGCGCTGATTGCAGTGATTGCATTCTCCCGTAATGGGTTCATTATGTTGTTTGGTGTTATCTGTGGACACTGTGGCGGTAATGTTGTGTTCAGTACAGCCATGGCTTATGCTCTGCAGATCATCTCCCACTTGGGGATTTGAAAAACTATTAATATGTAATAACAGAATATTCTTTTTGTCACAGTATACGGAGAGATTCTTTACTTTAAACTTGCCTACATTCAGACAACCATCTCTGAGGAGCACAGGTCTCCTCAGGATCCCGTGCCTACACCAATATCCCATAAACTATAAATTATGGATATGAAACAGGTAAACGTTCAGCCTTCAGAAGATTTTCTTAATTGGGATAATATATGTCCTTCCTCCAAGTCCCAAGTAAAATATTGTGCACGAAGCGAGGAACATTACTTTTCCCCTTAAATGTAGAAGAAGCAAAAGGAAATTAGCATTCACATGATTATTCATTGGATCTCCAATGTAATACATCTTCTTCTGAGTAACGCTCCCTTATTCCCCCTCCACCACCACTTCCCATATTACCTGCATATATTATGTGGGAGCATAGAAATCTGTTCAGCAAACCCCTCTGACCGATATTGTCCTGATGGCTGGTCAGTGGACCTTCTGGGTGAAGCTCTTCCTTCCCTTTGTCAGTATTGCTCCTGCTTATAATGCACTTATTCTATAATATCCTTGTATTAGAAGACTGATGAAAATGCCATTCCTAGATAGAATATTTTATTTAGTTTTCTAGTTTCTTCTTCACTCTTGTATGATGTAAAATTATACTCCCTATTAGAAATCCTTATTGTTTGTCTCCTAGGGGATAGAAATCTTCTTGATCATGTGATGACCCCCCAGGCACATAGCTCCATTGTATTGTAGTAATGAACCATGCTTATAGCGGTCATACAGTACTTTAAACACTACATACCATCTATATCATATCTAGTGATAGACACTAACTTAGATGTGCAGCAGCTTGGTGGGGGTCCTGTTCATGAGACACCACCGGTCATTCATAAAACGGTTCACTGCTCAGCAGGCAGAGGTGGTCTGAGCGCTCTGTAAAAGGATATGAGCATGTACTCTACTCCATATACAAACTCATAGCGCCTGATTCATGAAGACCAGCGTTGTTCACGCCTGCCTTGATGAGAGGGCGTGCTGCATTTAAATGCTCCTGATTCATGAAGAGGTGCATGCATCTTTATGAATCTGGAGCATCTGACAATTGGCGAGTGCTTCTGTGGGACATACCAGAAATCTCACTCCAGTCATTGACTAGAGTGAGATATTTGGCATCGGGAACACCACAGCTCGTTATGAATTAGACAAGCTGTTGCGTCCTGCCAAATTTGTCAGCTGGGAGAAACTGAAAATGCAAAAAGTACCAAAATTTTGGCTCAACTCTGAATTGCATCAAAACTTTAAGACTGTTCAAAGCTTTTACGCCAGAACTCTTGTGTGAAAACTTTGCTAAACCGGGGCCATAGACTTTGTGCTAAACCTGTACACCACTCTCTGCACATGCTCAGATAAAACCTCAGCTCTTCTGTCTGCTGATCATTGCATCGTAGAGCGGCTACTTGAGCAATTGGTGGTGGTCACAGGACGAGGTCCACATCTTAGCTAGTATCTATCATTAAAAAAATGTAAGTGATACATATTCTATAAATGGGTGACCTATGCCCAGAATCAATGTTAGATTGATAAGGTCTGACTCACAGTGCCCCCGTCATCATCATCTCTATGGAGGGGATGGGGTGGTCATTATTTACCATGCACAGCTCTGTACTTTTTAATAGCAACCTGGAATTACAGTTAGGATTGCATTGTAGTATTATGGGCAATTGCTACTAAATGAAGGAGCTGTGCCTGGTAGGCAGTGAGGTAGATGTGATGCTTAATAGAGCACCAAATACCCTTAGAAAGCTAATTAAAGGGGGTTACCAAAGTCAGACCTGCACTGATTTCATATTGATCACTTGTTAGTAGGATAGGCCTTCAATATTAATGGACCAGATAGCCTTTTGAATGAATGTTTCCATTCAATGACAACAAGCAGGGCACAGTTGATGCATGAAAGTCTCCAGAAATGGCATGTCTTTTTAATTATGACTGAATGCAGGTCATTGTGATTTTCCTATAGATTTTCACTGCCACTTTCATTGTTATATCCCCTCATAAAGCAATATTAGCCGTGATGTGAATACGGCAGTTCAGTGGAGGGTTTTCACATCATAGATGGCACAAGAATGAATTTTCATTGCGTGGTCCTCCCCGCGCCTCCTGCCTGCTAGGCCCAATATCTTCCGCATATCAGCTAGAGTTCTTCTTCCTACGCGGTATGTCTGATCTCATCCTCTGCTATGTAGGACGATCCTCGTCACCTCGCGTCTGAGTCTAGCATGTATTTTTCTCTTAACCATCTGTCTATAGGCAGACATAAGATTACATTTGCTAAACCTGAGATCTGCCACAGACTGTAAATCAGCTGCAGCCTACAGAGGCCTCCAGCAGGAGAATGGTCAGTGCTTCCTTTTGTAATAAAGTAGCGAACAAGAGGAAACCGGGCTCTTCCTGTTGAATTGTTCAATCATTTTTATTGTTCCAATGACAAAAGATCATTTTTATTCCACAAGCCCCTACATTCTTGTCCCAGTCATTTTCTGCAGTGGGCATCACTATAGGATATGAGGTCCCAGTGCTGGACCCTCGTAGCGCTGGGTTCCCCCCAGCCTATAGCGTTGGCATGTCCAGCTGATGTGGTGTTGCTAGGTAACTCATTAGTTCCCAGACTGCAGTTCTTGTTGGCACTTTACTTTCTGAAGTTTAATAAACCCGCTGGACATACTTGAGATGCCATTGTTGATTAATTGCATCCTTGCCATTCTGTATCTGCCAGCTGATACGCTAAGTGCTTTTGTGCTCACTACTGGACCAGACACACTTTTACTTATGGTTTTCTCTGCTCTCCTATACACTCCATACATACTGTAATGTAGGATTTATGGCCCATGAATGACAATACTTTAGGCCCAAACAGTGCTCTGCACTATGAATAACCTACGGATAATGGATAGTTAAAGTGAATCTGTCGCTTACTGAGATGATGGCTGTAGTTTTGATAACATTTCACATGTTTATCAGTGGGAGATTAGCCCTAGAAAACTAATAAACCTGCTTACAAATCGTCCTCCATATCCATGATCTCTGTTTAACCTGCCCCAAACACTGATTGGCAGCTTTCTGCCTATGCACAGTGTATACAGCAAGCTGCTAATCAGTGTGGAGGGCGGGATTATACAGAGCTCAGCATTCCGAAAACTGGAAGATCTGTAGCAAATAAAACTGTGATTTTATCAAAAGTGCAGCAAGCAGTGACACATTGCTGGAATCATAGTCTCTACCCTTACATCATCCTCTTCTCAGATTGGGTAGCACAAACCTGCTTACAAATTCTCTTTAAACGTGGGTTATTCACAGGGCTGGTGCGAGGGGTACATATGGGTGGCACAATTGCCTTCAGTTTTCATTCTGCAACCAAATAGGCACTGTAGATGAATAATATGAATGTTAGACACCAAGCCATAATGCACATGTAGAAGAGCCAAATATACATGTCACTGGTGTATTACAGCGGTTGTCTGGCCTCAGGCTACAAGTCTGCAGTCACTCTTTAGGACTGCAGTTGATTTGTCCTCACATTGCACTGCTCCGGTAGTGAGCGGTCATGTGACCCCAAGTATGCATACATCTGGCCACATTCCGACTAGACTATATCCGGCCTTGCTCAATGCTCACACATTGAGCAAAGTTGTGTTCATCTAGTCAGCACGTGACTACAAGTATGCAAATCACATACTTGCGATCACGCATCCACTGCCCCCAGCGCCAGCACCAAAGAATCCTTATAGACCAGTGCAATGTGAGGATTCACAAGTCTGCAGTCACATAGCCTAAGTTTGGACAACTCATTTCAGGTTGATATCATCTGTGGGTGAATATTTGTCAGTTCAGTAGCTATCATACTAAGGGACATGTTGTGGGGGGCGGACGTCCAATGTAAAACCCATTACTTGGGCACCAAGAGAGCATATCCCATCTCTAATTAGTCATTCTACTACTCAAAGCATCTAATTAAATGTCATACTGATATAGACAAGAATGGACAGAGACAGAAGGGGACCTCTGTGCAAGAACAGTATGTGAGCAATTTAAGAGTTCATCAGAATGCACCCCCTCACATGCTGCCTTGTAGGTGTAATTGGATCCCCTTCTCCTTGGGCCTCGGTCACCAATGCTACGTCCGCCATGGACACTAGACCATTCTAGGTCATACATAAGTTGTGCCACACCATAGTTTAGGAGCCTCAGATTTACACTCTATAAACCCTCCATAAAATTATGAATATTAGATATTAGAGGGAGAAGCAGGGTGGGGGCAAGCGTCTTGTTTTCTGAGCCCCATTGTCACCTTTCTATGGGACACGCTCCTGTATACTTGCATTTTTTGATCCTCGTCTATATTAGTATTTGTGTTCATACCACCCCATTGGGCTTTGATTATTTTTAAAATTGTTCAAAATCTAATAACTGGGCCATTCTCCATGTTTATTGAAGGCTCCTTATCAAACAATGATATCAGACTGCAGACAGATACGAGTCTCTGAACATCTAATTCCAGCCATGATTCTGTACACATAGTTATTCTGCGAGTTTCCAGGCCAAATAATACTTAATAAGCAATGTAATGAAGCAGACTCTGTGGAGCTCTCAGTCCTCTGCAGTCTCCAAAAAATACTGGAGAATCCGATCCAAGAGTCACAGTTTAGTTGCAGATTATGACCTTTGGCTTACAAGACAGTTTCGGATATCTCTTTAATAATATACAGCACAATATATATAAATTACTTTCTCTGTTACATTACCATAGACAGTGACCTTCCTTAAAAATATATTAATAACAACTGTCTTTCCCTTCATCTCCTAACATTGTTTTTCCCATTGGGCGTTGCTTGCCCCTCATATGGCGAGATCAGTCACCCGTGCACAAGCTGTTAGACAGACAGACGACAAACAGGCGGAATACAAACAGACTGATCGGCTACAGGCAGATAGTGAGGCTGGAGCTGTAAAAGGTTATTTAAGATGCTGCAGAGAGACTGACCTCCAGTTCAACTGATGATTTGCTGCATCAGATGCTGAGACATCTAAATGACCTCATAAGTTATGTGACTTCACAGGTCTAACGGTAAAGGTCATTGACCGTAATGTTCTTGGGTGCATTTTGTAACTATCATAAAAGTAATCAAATAACAATAAATATTATTTTTTATTTTATTAAGTCTTATTCTTCAGGCTGAACTAAGACTTAAAGTCTATCCCTGAATCTTGCCCCTTCGTAGTAGCAACAGTTGAGGTTACCATTAGTGGCCAAACAAGGACTCGTGTTCATGTCATCTTGTATAGGTCAAGTGTTTCATGATAATGCATGAGTTGGAGACAGGCCACATTCTTGCCATGAATAAGACGGATGTCAAAATGTCAAGGCTAAACGCAGCACGGTGGTTCAGTGGATAGCAGTGCAGCCTCGCAGCGCTGGAGTCCTGGGTTCTAATCCCACCTTGGACAACATCTGCAAGGAGTTTGTATGTTCTCCCTGTGTTTGCATGGGTTTCCTCCAAGTACTCCAGTTTCCTCCCACAGCCCTATCGGGGACAGTGATGGTAATGTGTGCAAAACTGCGTTATATAAATATTATTATTTTTTGTAGTGGTGTACCAGCAATTTTTTGCATCAATAATTTTATATTTTGTGATATAATAAATACTAAAATTTTATTCAACATTATTACATCCCGCTGGATCTATATTTTCTTTGCTCTATTTACACTGGTTGCTATATCCATTCCGTGCGGGATTAGATGTGGAGGAGTCCCTATACAGGTGAGCTGACTTTTCTATTTTTCTGACAGGCCACAGGAGAACCGGTAAATCCTCCGGTAGGCCCCTGTGCAGGAATGTGGCGCTGGCCTCTCTACATGGACAGTAGTTGGGACAATATGCTTGATTCACTTTGTACAGACAAAGACAAGTTCTCATCATTCATTTTATAAACTACTCAAGCTATTATTATATTAAAGCACTAGAAAATTACTGAATGAGGGAAATATAATATTTGCACGTAGCTGAACAGTGGGTGCCGAGAGTTAATGTTACTGGTGGTCTCTTGGTACTCTACTCCAACACTTGCTGAAGAGTAAAAACCTTGCAAATTAAATTGAAGGACAAGAAGAACAGATGGGCCGCAGCGAGGGCTTTCTTAGGCTACTTTCACACTAGCGTTAACTGCATTACGTCGCAAATGCGTTGTTTTGCCGAAAAAACGCATCCTGCAAAAGTGCTTGCAGGATGCGTTTTTTCTGCATTGACTAATATTAGCGACGCATTTGCGACGCAATGACACACGTCGCGACCGTCCTGCGACGGTTGCGCTGTGCTGTGGCGGACCGTCGGGAGCAAAAAACGTTACATGTAACGTTTTTTGCTCCCGACGGTCCGCTTTTTCCGACCGCGCATGCGCGGCCGGAACTCCGCCCCCACCTCCCCGCACTTCCCCGCACCTCACAATGGGGCAGCGGATGCGCTGGAAAAATGCATCCGCTGCCCCCATTGTGCGGCGGAGACAACGCTAGCGTCGGGAACGTCGGCCCGACGCACAGCGACGGGTTGTTCCCGACGCTAGTGTGAAAGTAGCCTTATGGATCTGTACAGCACTGGTCATGTTGTATAATGACCTAGTCTGTGGTACTTGTCACTCAGTCAACTGCAAGCTACCAAGAATGGGAGCTATTTTAACATAACGTTAAAGGAATTGGCCATTTTATCTTTATTTTAACAAATGTGTCAGAGACATAATTTTGTCGCACTTACTAATTAATGTTGCAGGTTCTCCTACACTTCATAGTAGAAATTTATTCATAGACTGCACAGCACTACTGTCCTTACAATGACCACATATGGAGGGACAACCAGGTCAGTCCATCTTCCTCCTTCAGTTGAAAAACAATGCACATGGGAAAGCTGTTTTCCAGTTGTAGGAAGTTGTTAGATCTGATTATATGCTGTTTTCACACAACCCAGTCCAGCGGCCAGGACAATAATCTGTGGTCACTGGATGGAAGCCCTAAGAATCGCCTCCAACCTCCCAGAATCCGTGACTCTTCTTTTAACTAGCTGGCCTGACTAGAAATCACATGTGTGTCATGACACAACAATAATGTTATGCCAGGCTAATCAAAAGAAAATCTGCAGATCCCATCAGGTAACAGGCAGTTCTTATGGCTCCCATACAGTGGCAAAATATTACTGATGTGGACTCTGGATTGGGTCCTGAAAATTGATTCACATATACTCTAGTGTTCTTCCAACAATGGCCATTTTGAGAATAGAAGCACTGTGCAGTCTGTGAAGAATCCTGTACTAACAAGTACAGTATCACGGGTTTACCATAACAGAGAGTAGCCATAAAATCACAGCATCTGATTTCTCCTACTAGGTTTCTTTTAACAGTGCAGGGGTTAATCTGCTCAGGTGAGAGCTCCTGGAAGCTTTCCTGCATTATGGCTCTCAGCTGTGCACTTTTAGACACTCCCATCTCTTATATAAATATGGTCCTGGCTAGCACTCATTGTCAGAGGTAGCTAATGCTGCATGGCTGGAGGTTCTTGTTGGTTGATATTTGAGAAGGTGTTTGATGGATTTATATGTGACTCCAGCTAGGTTTTGAGTGTGTGATAATTCCCTTTCTTCTCCTACTTTGGTTTAACCCCATCCTCCACTTCCCTAGTGTTTTCCTCTGTTGTTTACTGTATATGTGTATGTTTGTAGACTACTACTACCCTGTTCCCTTGGTGGGGGAAGTGTACAGACTGAGGGTGGATTCATGAGCTAAGGCAAGGTATGTGGCCCCGGCGTCTTCACCATCTGAAGTAATCCAGGGGACAGGGCGAGCTAAGGGGCCCCTAGCGTTAGGAGCCCCTGGTCCTGGGACACCCGACAACATAGTTGTGACATGCAAAAGGAGAACCTGTAATACTTATGTAATTGCAAACACCACAAAATCATGTGTCAATACTTCTATGAAAATAAAGATATAGTGGACAACTGCTTTAACTCTCTATATTTGTGCAAATTTGTTCTTTTCATTTATGGACACAAAAGGAAATTTCCAGCATTAATAGTAACCTCTATGTGGCACTTATAGCTCCAGATATGAGTGCTGCAAATAAAATGTTTCATATAATCGATGAGTCAGTACATTTTTTTCATATTATTTCATTTGTTTGTATATCAGTGTATTTGATGAGATACATGACATCATTCCATACTCTTCTAAATCCAGCCGCCACCTGATCGCTATGTTTCTTGCTATTAAACAGTAGGTTTAGTCATTGTTGAGCAATGTGGGAATAGTTGAATTTTCCAAGAATGCTGAAACAACAAACCTCAGTATTGAGTATCCTCACCCGTGCAATAGAGTTTTTGTGAAGGTTACTGAATCCATTTTTTTTTTTAAATAAATAAAAAGGTTCAGATTCAATATTCAGATTTCACTTTTTCCTAGTTTCCTATTCAGCAGAATGGGATGCATCCACTGCTGAATATTAAGCTGGCTCTGGGCACGTTAATAAGATTATATTAAGCTGAAGCGGTGTGAAGTGAGCTGTACAGCATGTCGAATAAAGGAATAAGCATGGAAAAACTGTCATTTGGGCTGCGATTATTCACTTGGTGGAATTTAGCTGATCAAAGCAAAATATGACTCTAGAAGATCCGCACATCTACATATTCATAAGAAAGTGATTGACTATTTAATTGGCAGCATACTTAAAATACAGAGTGCAGTACAAAGTCGTTTGGGTCACATATTCACCTCTGAACATAACGTTGGCTATACCCCTAAATAGTGTTACTGTATAAATACCTGTCTTATACTTATCCTGACTTTCTCACTAGTTGGCCCAGAGATTTTTCTAGTAATTTTCATTCTGGAAAGTTTGCGCTTTTATACCAGATATTGCGCAAATATTTGATACTTGATCAGAAAATTGTTCTAATACACTTAGTAGCTCATAGAAATGTCACCTGCAAAATGGATACCTGTGTGTTAAGGTAGAAGAGCAGTTCTCATGAGGAACAGTTGTAGATGAGTTGCAGTTCCAATATTGTAAGTGGTTCATTAGTGTTCTCCAAAATTAGGCCTCAATATTCAAATATTTAATTTGTAATGGTTTCTGACTCAATTCCATGGCGGCAACTCTGCCATGCACTGTGCAGGGAATCCACTGCACAACTCAGTTCAAGTGAATGGGACCAACTGCATTTCCCTGCACAGCCAGGAGTAGTGCTAAGAAAACAATGCTGTGCTAAAGCAGTTCTGGAGCCCTTCATTCTCAGGAACAGCAGAGTTCCCAGAGGTCAGACCCCAACTGACTACAAAGTGATGGCAATATGTAATGGTACCAAGTCATCCAGGGAAGTACATAGATATTCAGAGGCCCCATAGCGAATGACTGAATTGAGCTCCACCCATTGGTCTGAATTGAGCACAACCCATCAAGTCTGTGAGATCGCACTGCCACAATTATAGAGTGGACTCCCAACTTCTGCTGTACATCTGCAGCAGATGCTGGATAAAGTGGGCAGGTGCCCAAGAAAGGGCAGGAAAAATTCACCACTGAGCCTCTCCCATCCATGGGCCCCATAAAAATTGCATGGCTTGTAGTGATGAGCGAATGTGCTTGTTACTTGAGTTTTCCTGAGCATGCTCAAGTGTTCTCCGAGTATCTTGGGCGTGCTCATAGATTATGTTTGTGTCCCCACAGCTGCATGATTTGCGGTTGCTAGACAACCTGAACACATTCAGGGATTGCCTGTTTGTTAGGGAATTCCCACATGTATTCAGGCTGTCTAGCAGCCACAAATCATGCAGCTACGGGGACTCAAACATAATCTACAAGCACGCCCAAGATACTCGGAGAACACCCAAGCAGCACACTCGCTCATCACTAATGGCTTGTAACCGTAGACTGAACACCACTGATGCCCTCATTATATGGGAAAGGAATACATCTTTAATAAATATTAATCTGCTGTAAGAAAATATGTTGTGTGTTTATAACCCATTTAATATTATTTTAAATGAAATGGTCCCATTATGGTGAACATTATTTTCCCTTCTGGAAAAGTAAATAATATGGTGATTCTGTCATAGCCAAATCACACAGGACAGGTTTAGAGGATTTTACGTATTAGGTGAAGATTAGACATTTTTACTTTGACTTATATGAACATGGCATAAAAGTTCCAATATAGAGAAACATAACAATAAGATGATTACATGTCCGTTGGCTTTTCTATATGCCGTATAGAGCATATTGTCAGGCCCAGAATCTTGTATTGCAGTACGGGAGGCATAACCTGGGAAAGGAAATGCTTAGTCACAAGGAGCTACCATAGCCATCTCCCCCTCTTTGAAGACGTATTAGTGCAGTGGAAATAAAGGGTAAATGCTGGAATTCCTAGCGCTGAGTGCGGAGAACAATACATTGCACCTTTATCACTAACAGCCATCTGTGTTCCCTTAGTCCAATGCAAGGACTTGGCAAACGGACACTGCTTCCTCCTACGCTCTGTGATTTTACTCTACACTTTGTGTTTTCAGTTCAGATTCTTCTATTTTTATTAGGGAAGACCCAAGTCATATAAACTTGCAAAATTGTTTCTGGCAGAAGTTAAGAGCAGAGGAGCAGCGCTATTACTTGTGACTCGATAACCTTGTGCTATGTCATTGGCAGGACGCTCGAGTAGTCAGTTTATAATGCTGAGCATCATCGGTCCGGTGGTGACATTCTGCTGCAATTTTGGCCAAACCATGCAGAACGGTTTAGAAACATTTTGGATTCTGCTCTGTAAACCCAGACCCCTTTTCTTATGTCTTCGAAAAAACCTGAATGGTTACTATTCAACTTGTGGTGCAGAGAGAATACAGAAGTGCGAGACAGGGCAATAAATTCTTACATGGGTCTAAACAGCCATAAATTATTTCCTGTAATTTAGCACTGGTTGACGCCAATTTCTAACCACCCGCTGGGGTGAAAAATCTCTGTTTTCTTCTGTTTTGCTACTGAGCCAGCAATTTAGTAAATGAGGTAAACAAAAACTGCTTAATACACAAAATACGGCCGAATCGCGTCTGGATTTACTTTTTGTCTGGGATTATTATGACCTTGCTGGGGTTTAGTCTGTTAAATAATACTAAGGTAAAGTAAATGGGCTGTGTTTAAAATAAATAACCTTTACGGATTTAGTATGCAGGGACCACATGGAGACAGTATTTTTATGAGATGATCTGCAGATCTTGTATGGGAACCATTTTCTCTTGTTTCCACGTTTCGCAGCGTAAGTTTAGTGTAAACATGATCTCACCTCCCAACGTGAATTTTATCTGCCACAAATGACCTACTTTTTCAGCGTACCGTGAGCAGATCATGTTAGATGGTGGGATAGGAGAAAAGTTTAACGTCCTGCCAAAATTGGAAATGTAAAAATAATTAAAAAGAACAAAAAAATCCTATAGCACCCATTTATAGTAACAGGGGCTCATTGCACACCTACACCAATGCCATATTTGATCAAATATTGCTCTTTTTTTCCCACTTTTTTTAGTAAGCTGGTGTGACCTAGTGGGGGATGGGATGTAACCTGGAATCAATTATAAAGAAAATGTTCCGCAGCTTATACCTACCATAGATTTTACTTTTGGCACATAAGCTGTTCTGTGCATCTCTTAAAGGGGTTATCCAGCCGAGCACAATTTTGGAGCAAACAAGCTCGTTGAATCTTAACAGTGGATAAAATACACACTGTTAGGTCACATGCAGACGAGTGTATAAATCGGATGTGTGCTGTCGGATTTTTATTGAGACAGAATACGGGCAGCACATTGACCCATGTTATTCAGACGAGCAATTTTTTTCTCGGTCCAACTGTCCATTAGAAAAAAAATCGCACCATGCAATACGTTCTCCTGAGTCCCGTCTGAGGGGCATAAATGAGCCGAACCAACACTTAACATCTGAATGGCAATCAATTATAACAGATACTTTTCTATTATCAAACTATATTTGATCTTGTACATTTTTCAGTGTACATGTATGAAATCAGATCGCACACGTAGAAAACGGACACACGGATGGCACAAGGATGAAAATGGGAAGTTTGAGTTTTCTGGATGAAACTTGGACGCTTTCTCATATGGTCATCTGCATCCCCCTCTGGATTCTTCTCTGCTTGCCAGTTTGTGCGGTCAACACATGATTGCAAGTATGAGCTTTGCATAGTTGCGGTCATTTACTAGCTTTTCCTCTGTCTCAATAGAGCATTGACAGGAACAATTGAGAAGCAAGTCGACACATGACCACAACAAATCTGATACTTGAAGTCATGTGATGACCAATCAGACACTCAAGCAGAGCCGGATCTTAACAGTCTGCATGTTACACACTGCCAGGATTCGACAAGCTGGAGTGCGTGCCAAACAGTTACACAGGGCTGGACAAACCGATTAATAAATTTGGTACACCTTGCTTCAGCGCTGATAAAATTAGGATCGCCACATGAATAGTGATGAGCGAATATACTCGTTACTCAAGATTTCCCGAGCACGCTCGGGTGTCCTCTGAGTATTTTTTAGTGCTCGGAGATTTAGTTTTCATTGCCGCAGCTGAATGATTTACATCTGTTAGCCAGCATAAGTACATGTGGGGGTTGCCTGGTTGCTAGGGAATCCCCACATGTACTTATGCTGGCTAACAGATGTAAATCATTCAGCTGCGGCGCTAAAAACTAAAACTCCGAGCACTAATAAATACTCAGAGGACCCCCGAGCATGCTCGAGAAATCTCGAGTAACAAGTATATTCACTCATCACTACACATAAACATTCGACTTTACCGGCGTCACCACTCTGTACTGTGCCATGATACCACTACTAGGAAATGTGATCACTGAAACTACAGATTGGCTGCAGCGGTCACAAAATGTTCTTTAAAAAAAAAAAGGCTTAAAGTATTTATCACATTTATCTAATTTGTAAGACCCTTGTTCATTTGCCCTATTAGGGCATATGATGTCATGAAGAGGGCACCCTGTCTCTATTATGCAGGGTGGAGAGCCTCTGCAGAAGTGTCTCCTGCTGAGGAGTACCATGGACCTTTCCAAGCTGTAGTATATAGTTTGCTGGTAGGCTTCACTGGAAATGTTATTTTCTATGTCTCCTTACTTTAGATTCCACAATTCTTGTCAGAGGAAATTGCAGGTAATTAAATAAATTAACATTTGCACCTCCAAAGTGGGCATGCAAGATAAAACTATACCAAAACTGTGGTCACCAAAACCATGAGGCAGGTGGGTTCATACTTTGAAGGGTTTTCTGGTGTCACCATATCGATGGCCTATTCTAAGCGCACATTTGATTTCTACAAGTGCTGAGACTTTAGCTGTAATACTTGAATAAATTCACATTTTAGCTACAATTTGTAACCTCCACATCTTCCTTTATTTGGGCTTATTTTATTTTAAAGTCTCCAGAATACAGAATATGCAATAACTCAGTATTGTCCATTGTATGACTCTGCCTCTTTAATGAAATTGTCTGTAATTATAATAGTAATAACTTATTATTTACTTTGCCTCTTCAGTAAAAGATGTCTGTTAAACATATCAGCTGGGACCCCGGCCAAATAGTGTTCATCTACGGTATTGACTTTCAGCAGATTTGTTCCAGTTATGGAGAGATTTGGTTACCGTACCAAAAGCCAGGGAATATAATCGTGCAAGCTACTCCCCAGCTATATATATTTTACATACATTACATTGTACTTCTATATTGATTCTTGGCATTAGATTTCCATCAAATAGTTTTAAGATATTTCTTCTTTTATGTCATTTGTCCTTTAGCTTTTAAAGTGAACAATGTGTTATCCCCAATTTTGGAATTTTGAAATTAATATTCCTTTTTAAAGACTGACATTTTTTTATTTTATTTTTTTTTTATTTGTAATGATCTGCAAAGTGCAAGGGTTTAGGTAGTCTTATTGTTCTTGCCTTGCAGATGCATCATTGCACAGTAACCTAAGAGCTCGTATTCTCATCCCTACAGGTCTATTACAAGATGGTCAGGGTGTGACTGGGATAACATAATATTGTACCGAGTTTGGAAGCTATCCCCTATCCACAGAATAGGGAACAACTTGCTGATTACAGGATGTCCGATCCTGAGCACCAGGGCTGAGAAGAGTCCTATGAGAATGCAGTGGTGGTCCATCATGCGCACATCTGCTCCTTTCATTCTTTATTGGACCGCCTAGGATAGCTAGGCGCAGCTGTCCTATGGATTGGAGTTAACGTCCAAGCTTGGTACCACCTCTCCAAGGAAGTTTTCATCTATGCAATTTCCTACTGTGTTTTACAAAATGTACTCGAGTGTGACTCTGCACCTCAAGGTCTCCTGCACCTGGCAGCGCTGTGTGCACAGATCCAGTATGGTGGTTCACCAATTTCCTATGGTTCTTTAGATTGGGCCATAAGGTCTCCACGTATGGAGCACCATATGGTGGCAGATTTGTACTATGCCAATGTGCATGGTCTCGTATAGACACTGCACAGCACAGGGCTGCTCAGTCACACTCATAAGAGCTCTGAAAACAGGACTATAGGGATTTTTGTATTAAATGGATATTGAAATGGGTGCAGAAATGGCATCAGAATTGCTAGCTGCAGGGGACTTGGTTTCATGCACTAACTGATTTCTGGCACAAACAAATACATTGTAGATAATAGATTGTTATTTTTTGCAATAATATAGTATTGAGTAATCCTAGCCAGTGTTGGAGTGGGGTGCCAAGGGCCCACCCGTAGCATTGACTCTGGGAGCCCACTGATCAGTTACATGCAATCATTACTTTACCCTTTTAGCCTATTTAGCTTTCTTCTGTAGAATAATAAACTGAGTAGTTTTTTTAAATGACTGATGAGACCCTGCCATTATTTGTACATAGAGTTTGTGGCCAACTACTAATCTTATAGAGAGGTGGGGCCTACCGGGGGATACACCTGCTCCCCAGTGAGCCAGAACTGACGGCATATACATATTAGGAAGTATTATATATGTATTTATAGGTTTTCTTCCTTTTCGGATTTCACAGTTGTCTTTGCTCATTTAACGCCCACTGTGATGAGTTTGAAGTGGTATATTGGAATCCCCGGTGACCCCACTGAGGTCTTTGGTGTGACCTTCCTACAATTCATGTCCAATCAACACATTAGAGTCCAGGAAGTGCCCAATGAAAGTAGCTCTGCTTGGATTATGGGATTGTAACGATCACTTTGAAGGCAGTAATGGATATTCTCTAAGAATCCATCAACCCAATTAGTGTCAGGTACATCGGTGATTTCTATCCCATGCCATAAAATATTCTTGTGAGAGATTTGCAGATGATCTGCGAGCTGTCTGTATCACATTAACCTTTTCTAGTGCCAGGTAAAGATTTATCACTAGCCCTATTCCCATTTTGCACTTTTTTCATCAGTGGATCAAAATAAAAAATAAAAATCAAGTGAGCAGGACCATTTATAATTTGAAGATTCCATGCCCTCAAGCAAAATCTGTCTAATAGCCCCTGTTAGGCATCATTGTTAGTACTGGGATCATTTTAAGCCCCCTGAGGATCCAGGGTCCAGGTGTGAGTTTTATTCCCAATCACTAACATGATGGTACATCTGACTACGGTACTAAATTGCAGGGTCATGTCACAGATCAAGAGACTGGTGGTGGTGGGGTAATAGCAGATTCTTTATTTGCCACTTACAGCAGTCTTCGAATATGTGTGTAGGATGGCAGTAAGATGCAAGTGACAACTATGTTTGTAATGCACTATTTTACCAAAGCCTGAAACACAAGTAGATCACACTTATGTATCTATTTTCTAAGATTTTAGGCATATTGTACAATGCAGCAATTCCAGGAGTATTCTTCTATAGAGCGGATGCGGCAGATGTATTGCGAGCACCACAGTGCCATCTAGTGGCCACATGTCAGTTGCATTCCATGAATGTCTAGCAATTCATTTATATTTCTTTACTGTCATCATGTAATAAAATTTCCTATGTCCTTAAATTTATGCTGCTTCTAGAATAAAATAAATCTATTATTGTACAATTCCACAAAGTATGTCAAATATATGAGTTGCGGTCACAAAGGACAGTACAGAATGTACTTTTGCATTTGTAAACTAATCTTAACTCTTAATTAGTCACAGCATAACCATGAGCGAAGTATAGATTTTTATTGTTTATGGAAGATTTATTATCAGTGCTATTTTCCAGTGCTTTCCTGTAATTCCTCACTCATTTAGACTTGTCATGTCTTTTACTAAACATTTCCCTTGTGAATGAAAATGAGAAGGACAGGAGTGAGAGCGAATGAGCGAAAAACTAGCGACTCAATAATGATCTATTACCTTAATGACAAAGTGACAATGTTTGTGATTCAGGCACAAGCTTCAGCAATGGAATAGACAACTGCACACGTATAATCCTCTAACTTTATTTGTATTTCTCATATACAGTGGGTATGGAAAGTATTCAGACCCCTTTAAAGTTTTCACCATTTGTTTCATTGCAGCCATTTGGTAAATTCCAAAAAGTTCCTTTTTTTCTCATTATTGTACACTCTGCGCCCCATCTTGACTGAAAAAAACCCCAGAAATGTAGGAATTTTTGCAAATTTATTAAAAAAGAAAATCTGAAATATCACATGGTCATAAGTATTCAGACCCTTCGCTCAGTATTGAGTAGAAGCGCCCTTTGAGCTAGTACAGCCTTGAGTCTTCTTGGGAATGATGCAGCAAGTTTTTCACACCTGGATTTGTGGATCCTCTGCCATTTTTCCTTGCAGATCCTCTTCAGTTCCGTCAGGTTGGATGGTGAACGTTGGTGGACAGCCATTTTCAGGTCTCTCCAGAGAAGCTCAAATGGGTTTAGGTCAGCACTCTGGCTGGGCCAGTCAAGAATGGTCACATAGTTGTTCTGAAGTCACTCCTTTATTATTTTAGCTGTGTGCTTAGGGTCATTGTCTTGTTGGAAGGTGAACCTTCGGCCGAGTCTGCGGTCCAGAGCACTCTGGAAGAGGTTTTCATCTAGAATATATCTGTAGTTGGCCGCATTCATGTTTCCTTCAATGGTAAACAGTTGTCCTGTCCCTGTAGCTGTAAAAAACCCCAATAGCATGATGCTGCCTGTTATGATCCGGTGACCTTGGAGCCGCATGAAACTTTCTCTGGAGTGGGTGGAAACTGTACTGACCGCAGATCCTGAACTAACACCGCAACTAGAAGTAGCCGTGGGGTGTGCCTAACAAACCCTAGACACCTCGACACAGCCGGAGGACTAAATACCCCTATAGATGGAAATAGGAATACTACCTTGCCTCAGAGCAGAACCCCAAAGGATAGGCAGCCCCCACGAATATTGACTGTGAGTAGGAGAAGAAAATACACACGCAGGCAGAAAACAAGATTTAGCAAAAGAGGCCACTCTAGCTAAATAGGAAAGGATAGGACAGAATACTAAGCGGTCAGTATTAAAACCCTTAACAAAATATCCACAGCAGATAATACAAAAACTTCCACAATCTAACTAAAGACGTGGAGTGAATATCTGCAACCCTAGAGAATCCAACAAGACTGAGAAAATACTGACACAATCTAAGCTGGACAAGAAAACACAAAAGAATAGCACTGAATTATGAAGCACACAGCATGTGCGCCACAAAAAAAAAAACAGACACTTTGCTGATTTGGCAGAAAGGCAGGAGGAACCAGGCAGAGGTCCAACACCTCCCAACAACAATTGACAACTGGCAAGGACTAATGAATCCTGCACGCCTAAATACCCCAGTCAGAACTGCCATCAGCAGATACACCTGACCAGGACTGCAACTCAGGGACACCTGCATTACCACCTACAACCACCGGAGGGAGCCCAAAAGCAGAATTCACAACAGTACCCCCCCCTTGAGGTGGGGTCACCGAACCCTCACCAGAGCCCCCAGGCCGATCAGGACGAGCCAGATGAAAAGCATGAACCAAATCAGCAGCATGGACATCAGAGGCAAAAACCCAAGAATTATCCTCCTGGCCATAACCCTTCCATTTGACAAGATACTGAAGCTTCCGCCTCGAAAAACGAGAATCCAAAATCTTCTCAACCACATACTCCAACTCCCCATCAACCAACACAGAGGATCAACAGAGGGAACAACGGGTACCACATATTTCCGCAATAAAGATCTATGGAAGACATTATGGATAGCAAAAGAGGCCAGAAGCGCCAATCGAAAAGACACCGGTTTAATAATCCCAGAAATCCTATAAGGACCAATAAACCAAGGCTTAAACTTAGGAGAAGAAACCTTCATAGGAACATGACGGGAAGACAACCAGACCAGATCCCCAACCTGAAGCCGGGAACCAACACACCGACGACGGTTAGCAAAACGTTGAGCCTCCTCCTGAGGCAACACCAAATTGTCCACCACATGAGCCCAAATCTGCTGCAACCTGTCAACCACCGAATCCACACCAGGACAGTCAGAATTCTCAACCTGCACAGAAGAAAAACGAGGATGAAAACCAAAATTACAAAAGAAAGGCGAAACCAAAGTAGCTGAACTAGCCCGATTATTAAGGGCAAACTCGGCCAATGGCAAAAAGGCCACCCAATCATCCTGATCAGCAGACACAAAGCATCTCAAATAGGTCTCCAAAGTCTGATTAGTTCGCTCGGTTTGGCCATTTGTCTGAGGATGAAATGCAGAAGAAAAAGACAAATCAATGCCCAGCTTAGCACAAAAGGCCCGCCAAAACCTAGAAACAAACTGCGGACCTCTGTCGGACACAATATTCTCCGGAATACCATGCAAACGAACCACATGCTGAAAAAACAACGGAACCAAATCAGAAGAAGAAGGCAATTTAGGCAAAGGCACCAAATGAACCATCTTAGAAAACCGGTCACAAACAACCCAGATAACCGACATCCTCTGGGAAACCGGAAGATCAGAAATAAAATCTATAAAAATATGCGTCCAGGGCCTCTCAGGGACCGGCAATGGCAAAAGTAACCCACTAGCACGGGAACAACAAGGCTTGGCCCGCGCACAAGTCCCACAGGACTGCACAAAAGAACGCACATAACGTGACAAGGCCACCAAAAGGACCTACCAACCAAATCTCTGGTACCAAAAATACCAGGATGACCAGCCAACACAGAACAGTGAACCTCAGAAATAACTCTACTAGTCCTTCTGTCAGGAACAAACAATTTCCCCACAGGACAGCGGTCAGGTCTGTCAGCCTGAAATTCCTGAAGAACCCGCTGTAAATCAGGGGAAATGGCAGAAAGGACCACCCCTTCTTTCAGAATGCCGACCGGTTCAAGGACCTCAGGAGAATCAGGCAAAAAACTCCTAGAAAGGGCATCAGCCTTAATATTCTTAGAACCCGGAAGATACGAAACCACGAAATCAAAATGGGAAAAAAACAAGGACCATCGAGCCTGTCTAGGACTCAGCCGTTTGGCAGACTCGAGGTCAATCAGATTCTTAGGATCGGTCAGGACCACAATACGGTGCTTAGCTCCCTCAAGCCAATGTCGCCACTCCTCAAACGCCCACTTCATAGCCAACACAAGACTCCTCAGCCACCCATAGATAAAGAGGGAAGAAAAGACAAAACAGACTGCAGAAAAAAAAATGGCTCAACACCTTTCTTCCCTTCTTCTGAGATGCATTTAACTCATTATTGGCCAGTTGTACTGTTATGATCCGGTGACCTTGGAGCCGCATGAAACTTTCTCTGGAGTGGGTGGAAACTGTACTGACTGCAGATCCTGAACTAACACCGCAACTAGAAGTAGCCGTGGGGTGTGCCTAACAAACCCTAGACACCTCGACACAGCCGGAGGACTAAATACCCCTATAGATGGAAATAGGAATACTACCTTGCCTCAGAGCAGAACCCCAAAGGATAGGCAGCCCCCAGGAATATTGACTGTGAGTAGGAGAAGAAAAGACACACGCAGGCAGAAAACAAGATTTAGCAAAAGAGGCCACTCTAGCTAAATAGGAAAGGATAGGACGGAATACTAAGCGGTCAGTATTAAAACCCTTAACAAAATATCCACAGCAGATAATACAAAAACTTCCACAATCTAACTAAAGACGTGGAGTGAATATCTGCAACCCCAGAGAATCCAACAAGACTGAGAAAATACTGACACAATCTAAGCTGGACAAGAAAACACAAAAGAATAGCACTGAATTATGACGCACACAGCATGTGTGCCACAGAAAAAAGAAACCAGACACTTATCTTTGCTGATTTGGCAGAAAGGCAGGAGGAACCAGGCAGAGGTCCAACACCTCCCAACAACAATTGATAACTGGCAAGGACTAATGAATCCTGCATGCCTAAATACCCCAGTCAGAACTGCCATCAGCAGATACACCTGACCAGGATTGCAACTCAGAGACAACTGCATTACCACCTACAACCACCGGAGGGAGCCCAAAAGCAGAATTCACAACAGCTGCCACCACCATGTTTCACTGTTGGGATTGTAGTGGGCAGGTGATGAGCAGTGCCTGGTTTTCTCCACACATACCGCTTAGAGTTATCACCAAAAATGTCCATCTTCATCTCCTCAGACCAGAGAGTCTTATTTCTCATAGTCTGGGAGTCCTTCATGCTTCAGGCTGTCATATGTCTTGCACTGAGGAGAGGCTTCCGTTAGGCCACTCTGCCATAAAGGCCCGACTGGTGGAGGGCTGCAGTGATAGTTGACTTTGTGGAACTTTCTCCCATCTCCCTACTGCATCTCTGGAGCTCAGCCACAGTGATCCTGGGGTTCTTCTTTACCTCTCTCCCCAAGGCTCTTCTCCCATGATTGCTCAGTTTGGCTGGACAGACAGGTCTAGGAAGGCTTCTGGTGGTCCCAAACTTCTTCCATTTAAGCATTATGGAGGCCGATGTACTCTTAGGAACCTTGAGTACTGCAGAAATACTGTTGTAACTTTGGCCAGATCTGTGTCTTGCCACAATTCCGTCTCTGAGCTCCTTGGCCAGTTCCTTTGACCTCATAAATCTCATTTGGTCTGACATTCACTGTGAGCTGTGAGGTCTTATATAGACAGGTGTGTGCCTTTCCAAATCAAGTCATAGTTTAATTAAACACAGCTGCACTCCAATGAAGGAGTAGAACATCTCAAGGAGGATCACAAGGAAATGGACAGCATGTGACTTGTGTTGAGCATTCCGATACCGCAAGTATCAGGTATCGGCCGATACTTGCGGGTATCGGAATTCCGATACCGAGATCCGATACTTTTGTTGTATCGGGAATCGGTATCGGGATTAATATCAATGTGTAAAAGAAAGAATTAAAATAAAAAATAGGGATATACTCACCTCTCCGACGCAGCCTGGACTTTACCACCATAACCGGGAGCCGTTGTACCTAAGAATGCGCGCTTGAAGGGCCTTAGATGAGGTCACTGCGCTCTGATTGGTCCGTAGCGGTCGCGTGACCGCTACGCGACCAATCACAAAGCAGTGACGTCACCTAAAGTCTTTCAAGCGCTTGAAATACCTTAGAAGACGTCACTGCTTTGTGATTGGTCGCGTAGCGGTCACGCGACCGCTACGCGACCAATCAGAAGCTGCGGACGTCTTCTAAGGTATTTCAAGTGCTTGAAAGACCTTAGGTGACGTCACTGCTTTGTGATTGGTCGCGTAGCGGTCACGCGACCGCTACGGACCAATCAGAGCGCAGTGACCTCATCTAAGGCCCTTCAAGCGCACATTCTTAGGTACAACGGCTCCCGGTTATGGTGGTAAAGTCCAGGCTGTGTCGGAGGGTGAGTATATCCCTATTTTTTATTTTAATTCTTTCTTTTACACATTGATATGGATCCCAGGGCCTGAAGGAGAGTTTCCTCTCCTTCAGACCCTGGGAACCATACAGGATACCGTCCGATACTTGGTGTCCCATTGACTTGTATTGGTATCGGGTATCAGTATCGGATTAGATCCGATACTTTGCCGGTATCGGCCGATACTTTCCGATACCGATACTTTCAAGTATCGGACGGTATCGCTCAACACTACATGTGACTTAAATATGAGTGTCTGAGCAAAGGGTCTGAACACTTATAACCATGTGATATTTCAGGTTTTTTTTAATTAATTTGCTAAAATTTCTACATTTCTGTTTTTTTTCAAGTCAAGATGGGGTGCCGAGTGTACATTAATGAGAAAAAAATGAAGTTTTTTTAAATTTATCTAATGACTGCAATGAAACAAGGAGTGAAAAGTTTGAAGGGGTATGAATACTTTCTGTACCCACTGTGTATACTGTACATATATATATATTCTGCATGAAAAGTGATTTAATAGATGACTGCATATGTATAAGAAATACTCTAACCCTATTCTTTGTGTTGGTATATATACAGATATGGTTAGAGTACTATAAGTGTGCAGTCATCTATTTAATCAATCCAAGTATGCGCTTAAATCACAAACATATGTCTATATATATCCCGTATGTGAACCTGGAGTAATTGAACAGATGACTGCATACTAATAATATGCTAACCTTATCTCTATATACAGTGGCAGAAAATATAGTCATTTTTTTACATTTAAAAAGCACAAAAAGGAAAGTGGGACGATGCAAAACTTTGGGCACCATGCATGGTTAGTACCTGGTAGCACCCCCTTTTAAAAGTATCACATCTTGTAAACACTTTTGTAGCCAGCCTAGAGTCTTTCAATTCTTGTTGAGGGATTTTCCTCCATTCTTCCTTGGCAAATTCTTCCAGTTCTGTGAGATTTCTGGGTTGTCTTGCATGCACTGCTATTTTGAGGTCTTGCCACAGAGTTTCAATGATGTTCAGATCAGGGCACTGTGAGGGCCATTATAAAACGTTCAGCTTGTGCCTTTTGAGGTAGTCTATTGTGAATTTTGACGCGTTTTTAGGATCATTATCCATTTGTAAAAGCCATCGTCTTTACAACTTCAGCTCTTTTACAGATGGTGTTATGTTTTCATCAAGAATTTGTTGAAATTTATTTGAATCCATTTTTCCCATGACATTTTCTTTGTGCCATTGGCTGCAACACAATTCCAAAGCATGATTGATCCACCCCCATGCTTAGTGGTTGGTGAGATGTTCTTTTACTGGAAATCTGTGCCCTTTTCTCTCCACACATAGCTTTGATTATTGTGGTCAAAGAGTTCTATTTTAACCTCATCAGTCCACAGGACTTTTTTCCAAAATGCATCAGACTTGTTTAGATTTTTTTTGCACATTTCTGATGCTGAATTTTATGATGAGGACACAGGAGAGGTTTTCTTCTGATGACTGTTCTATGAAGGCCATATTTGAGATGGTGTTTTTGAACAGTAGAGCAATGTACAACAACTTCAGACTCTGTTAAATCTTTCTGAAATTCTTTTGCAGTCAAGGCGAGGTTCTGATTTGCCCCTAGCAACCTACGAGCAGCTGTCACTGAAATTTTCCTTGGTTTTCTAGAACTTATGTAGAAATCCACTGTTCTTTTTACTGCCATTTCTTAATTTCATTTCCAACTGAGGAAAGGGCACCTTGAAAATGCTTTGCTATCTTCTTATAGCCTTCTCCTGCTTTGTGGGCCTCCACCATTTTCATTTTCAGAGTGCTAGGCAGCTTCTTAGAAGAACCCATGGCTGCTGTTTTTGGCACAAGGTTAGAGGATAGCGAACAAGCCATAACCCTAACAGGCTAATTAAGGTCTGAAACCTTGGTGAAAGTTATCAGAGCGCACGAATCTGCAAGGGTGCCCAAACTTTTGCATCTCCCCATTTTCCGTTTTGTAATTTTTAAAATGTAAAAAATGACATTATATATATTTTTCTTTTATTATTATTATTATTATTATTACTGTACATTTTTTATTCCATGGCGCTTTACATGTGAAAGGGGCAGTTATGGACAAACACAATAAGCATGAGCAAAACAAGGCACACACAAGTATAGGAGAGAGAACTATATACAGTGGGGCAAAAAAGTATTTAGTCAGTCAGCAATAGTGCAAGTTCCACCACTTAAAAAGATGAGAGGCGTCTGTAATTTACATCACAGATAGACCTCAACTATGGGAGCCAAACTGAGAAAAAAAAATCCAGAAAATCACATTGTCTGTTTTTTTATCATTTTATTTGCATATTCTGGTGGAAAATAAGTATTTGGTCAGAAACAAAATTTCATCTCAATACTTTGTAATATATCCTTTGTTGGCAATGACAGAGGTCAAACGTTTTCTGTAAGTCTTCACAAGGTTGCCACACACTGTTGTCGGTATGTTGGCCCATTCCTCCATGCAGATCTCCTCTAGAGCAGTGATGTTTTTGGCTTTTCGCTTGGCAACACGGACTTTCAACTCCCTCCAAAGGTTTTCTATAGGGTTGAGATCTGGAGACTGGCTAGGCCACTCCAGGACCTTGAAATGCTTCTTACGAAGCCACTCCTTCGTTGCCCTGGCAGTGTGCTTTGGATCATTGTCATGTTGAAAGACCCAGCCACGTTTCATCTTCAATGCCCTTGCTGATGGAAGGCGGTTTGCACTCAAAATCTCACGATACATGGCCCCATTCATTCTTTCATGTACCCGGATCAGTCGTCCTGGCCCCTTTGCAGAGAAACAACCCCAAAGCATGATGTTTCCACCACCATGCTTTACAGTAGGTATGGTGTTTGATGGATGCAACTCAGTATTCTTTTTCCTCCAAACACGACAAGTTGTGTTTCTACCAAACAGTTCCAGTTTGGTTTCATCAGACCATAGGACATGCTCCCAAAACTCCTCTGGATCATCCAAATGCTCTCTAGCAAAGTTCAGACGGGCCCGGACATGTACTGGCTTAAGCAGTGGGACACGTCTGGCACTGCAGGATCTGAGTCCATGGTGGCGTAGTGTGTTACTTATGGTAGGCCTTGTTACATTGGTCCCAGCTCTCTGCAGTTCATTCACTAGGTCCCCCCGCGTAGTTCTGGGATTTTTGCTCACCGTTCTTGTGATCATTCTGACCCCACGGGGTGGGATTTTGCGTGGAGCCCCAGATCGAGGGAGATTATCAGTGGTCTTGAATGTCTTCCATTTTCTAATTATTGCTCCCACTGTTGATTTCTTCACTCCAAGCTGGTTGGCTATTGCAGATTCAGTCTTCCCAGCCTGGTGCAGGGCTACAATTTTGTTTCTGGTGTCCTTTGACAGCTCTTTGGTCTTCACCATAGTGGAGTTTGGAGTCAGACTGTTTGAGGGTGTGCACAGGTGTCTTTTTATACTGATAACAAGTTTAAACAGGTGCCATTACTACAGGTAATGAGTGGAGGAAAGAGGAGACTCTTAAAGAAGAAGTTACAGGTCTGTGAGAGCCAGAAATCTTGATTGTTTGTTTCTGACCAAATACTTATTTTCCACCAGAATATGCAAATAAAATGATAAAAAAACAGACAATGTGATTTTCTGGATTTTTTTTTCTCAGTTTGGCTCCCATAGTTGAGGTCTACCTATGATGTAAATTACAGACGCCTCTCATCTTTTTAAGTGGTGGAACTTGCACTAATGCTGACTGACTAAATACTTTTTTGCCCCACTGTATATATATTTATATATATACTTAAAAAAAACAGGCAGCACTCCATATTCCTTGTGATAATATGCAGGATTTATTCAGACCCACATGTCTGTGTGACGTTTCGGCTCTAAATGAGCCTTTCTCAAGCTCATTTAGAGCCGAAACGTCGCAATATGGAGTGCTGCCTGTTTTTTTGAAGTATATGGACTAGAGACAACCAGTGGGACAGCGGGCTGTCTGTGGGCTTTGCACCCGAAGATAAGTAAAGGATTTGTGCTGTTCCTTTTTTTGTTATTATATATTTATATATATATTTATATACAGTATGAAGGCATCAGGGCAAAGCTAAACTGTAAGTGAATGAAATCAAATCTGAAATGATATGAAATACTTCATCCTTTCCAATTATATCATTCCTACAACAGCGATGTACCTGTTTTCAATCCATGTTCCAAAAAACAGTATGTAATATTATGTAGATGCTGGTCATTTTGAATCATACTGCAAGGGTTGATAACCTTGCGGATGGAAACTATCAGTATTTCTTCATATGTGTTGCATCTACATACAAGTTGAGGTGTATCTTAAAGGGAATCTGTCATCAGGTGTTTGCTAACTCATCTGAGAGCAGTCTGATGTAGCAAGGCAAAGAAAGCCTGAATCCAATTATACTAATAAAGGAAAAAAAAAGTGGAGAATCAGCACTGCTAGGTGATGAATGCAAATCCACAGTCTATGCATTTCGAAGTACCATACTTCTTCCTCAGGACAAAAACCAATCTCAAAGCCAATGATGTATCACGTAGATTACTGGGTGCAGCCATTCTGACACAATCAGAGTTTTAGATTGATTTAGCAATGCAGCAGAGCTTAGAAAGCTAACACCACACACACCAGGCTTCTATGTACATTGTCTATAGACAGTGAGCTGCTTATCATAGGAGAGGGTGGAGTAGGACTAACATGACTTTGGAGAAAGTCATTGGCCAATCTTGAGATCTATATAATCGTCTAAGGGTCACTTCCATCTGTTTGTCTGTCACGGAAATCCCGCGTCGCTAATTGGTCGCGGCCGGCTGCCCGCAACCAATCAGTGATGGGCATAATTCCCCTTCCCTACTCCCCTCCAGTCAGTGCCCCCTCCCTACTGCCCTCCAGTCAGTGCCCTATAGTGGTTTAGCAGTCCGTTAAAGAGACTGCGTTACACCGTGGCATAACGCGGTGTAACGCAGTCCCTTAACGCTGCTATTAACCCTGTGTGACCAACTGTTTACTATTGATGCTGCCTATGCAGCATCAATAGTAAAAAGATCTAATGTTAAAAATAATAAAAAAAATAAAAAATCATTATATTCTCACCTTCCGGCTCCTCGCGACGCTCCGGTCTCAAGAATGGATTGCGGCAATAACCGGACATGACGTAGCGGTCTCGCGAGACCGCTATATCATCACATGTTATTGCCGCAATGCATTACTGGGAACAGAGCGTCACAACGAGCATCGATAAATGCGCGGGCTGGATGCGGGGGCCGCCGGAAGTATATAACTATTTTTTATTTTAATTCTTTTTTTTACAGGGATATGGTGCCCACATTGCTATATACTACGTGGGCCGTGTTATATACTGCATGGGCTATGTTATATACTATGTGAGCTGTGCTATATACTACGTGTCCTGTGTTATATACTGCATGGGCTGTGCAATATGCTACGTGGCTGTGTTATATACTACATTAGCTGTGTTATATACTGCGTGGGCTGTGTTATATACTACATGGGCGGTGCTATATACTATGTCTCTGTGCGATATACTACGTGGCCTGTGTTATATACTGCATAGGCTGTGTTATATACTGCGTGGCCTGTGTTATATACTGCTTGGGCTGTGTTATATACTGCGTGGCCTGTGTTATATACTGCATGGGCTGTGTTATATACTGTGTGGGCTGTGTTATATACTACATCTCTGCTATATACTATGTGGTCTGTGCTATATACTACAGGGCTGTGCAATATACTACGTGGCTGTGCTATATACTACGTGGCTGGGCAATATACTATGTGGGCTGTGTTATATACTACATGGGCTGTGTTATATACTACGTGGACTGTGTTATATACTACGTGGGCTGTGTTATATACTGCGTGGGCTGTGCTATATACTGCGTGGGCTGTGCTATATACTACTATACATATTCTAAAATACCCGATGCGTTAGAATCGGGCCACTATCTAGTTTCTTAAATAAATGTCTACATTTGAGGAAGTTTTACCTTATGAAATATAATGATGAACATTTTCATATGGAAACACACTTAAAGGGGTTGACCCACGCACAAAGTACATTTTAATTAACAGATCTTAGAATAAAATATTGGACTAATACTATATGTTATGTAAGAAATATACACTACAAGATAAAATAAAACAGATTGGTGCCTCAGACCAAGCAAACAGAGGCCAGCATAATGTAGGGAGACACAAAATTGCTATATGATATAATTTCTCCACTGCGTCAAATGGTCTTTTGGTGATATTAGGGTACATATATAATCCGACAAAATATTATCAATCAAAAAAATAGTCCAATATTTGCAAATATATCCATCTGTGTTACTGGTATGACGAATGTAGGAGACATCGAAAACATATCCACAACTCCCAAACAAGTACTAGGGGCGCGGTTCTGCCATCAATAGAAAAACACATAGCCCCTGCAGTTGTAATGTCCCTTCACATACCCAAGCACACAAGAAAAGCAAAGTACCCGTTACTCCACATATTACCTAGATAAATGTCCACCAAGTAGTTCATTCCACCCCTATGGGAGGTGGAGCCGCATATTCATCACTGTAATAAGCGGCACCACGTGACCGCTCATACAAGAAGAAGCTGCGGTGCTGAGAGGAAGCATCGAGGGAGCCGGGTGAGTATTTTATTTCCAGCGGGCGGGAGCACAGGGGGTGGGAGGGGGGTGTTGACAAGGATCTTTATTTAAAACACAAAAAAACCCAATGATTTTTCATTCATTCTCTCCAGTGAACGCTGCTGGAGAGAAGAAATGAATGGCGGCTTCAGCACCACGCTGGGGGGGACAGCGCTTACTGTAGCGCTGTCTCCTGCACGGCACACACGGAAAGCATCCATGTGCGGTATGTGTTTTACACGGACCCATTGACTTTAATGGGTCCGTGTGATCCATGCGCTCCCACGAACACTGACATGTCTCCGTGTTTTGCACACGGACACACGGTCCGCAAAAATCAATGACATGTGCAGAGACACATTGATTTTAATGTGTGTCAGTGTCTCCGGTACGTGAGAAAACTGACACCTCACCTACCGAAGCCACTGACGTGTGAAACCGGCCTAAGAGGACTAAGAACAACAGTGAAAAGTAAAGAAAAATGTTTTAAAAAATATGAAAAAAATAAAAAAACAAAGTTCAATTTTCCCCCAATTGAAAGGAAAGGTATTCATTTTTTAAATAAAAATACACCTATGTGGTATTGCTGCATTCAGAAGGCCAATATCAAAATATAAAAACAATTAACTTGATTGGTAAACACCATAAACAAAAACAACTTCAAGAATGTGAAAATTGCATTTTTTGGACTCTGCAATTCCAGAAAGAAGGCTGTAACAAGCGATCAAAAGGTAACATCTATCCCAGAACATTGTTTTGCCCTTTGATAGCTCCATTGGACAAAAAGAAAAATGCTACGAGTCTCAGAAAATGGCAACACAATCCCCAGCATTTATTCTTTGTAAACTCCTGATTTTTTTCAGTACTAAAATAATAAATAAATTGGACATGTTGGGTATCACCTAATCGCATTGATGAGGACAATCATATTGCAAGTAGTGTTGAGCGATACCGTCCGATACTTGAAAGTATCGGTATCGGAAAGTATCGGCCGATACCGGCAAAGTATCGCATCCAATCCGATACCGATACCCGATACCAATACAAGTCAATGGGACTCAGGTATCGGACGGTATTCCTGATGGTTCCCAGGGTCTGAAGGAGAGGAAACTCTCCTTCAGGCCCTGGGAACCATATTAATGTGTAAAAGAAAGAATTAAAATAAAAAATATTGCTATACTCACCTGTCCGACGCAGCCGGGACCTCAGCGAGGGAACCGGCAGCGTTGTTTGTTTAAAATTCGCGCTTTTACTTGGTTACGTGAGGTCCCGGCTTGTGATTGGTCAGGGCGGCCATGTTGCCGGGACGCGGACCAATCACAGCAAGCCGTGACGAAATTACGTCACGGCTTGCTGTGATTGGTCCGCGTCCCGGCAACATGGCCGCCATTAACCAATCACAAGCCGTGACGTCACGGGAGGCTGGACATGCGCGTATTTTGAAAAGCGCGCGTGTCCAGCCTCCAGTGACGTCCCGGCTTATGATTGGTCACGGCGCCATGTTGCCGGGACGCGGACCAATCACAGCAAGCCGTGACGAAATTACGTCACAGCTTGCTGTGATTGGTCCGCGTCCCGGCAACATGGCCGCCATTAACCAATCACAAGCCGTGACGTCACGGGAGGCTGGACACGCGCGCTTTTCAAAATACGCGCATGTCCAGCCTCCCGTGACGTCCCGGCTTGTGATTGGTTAATGGCGGCCATGTTGCCGGGACGTCACTGGAGGCTGGACACGCGCGCTTTTCAAAATACGCGCATGTCCAGCCTCCCGTGACGTCACGGCTTGTGATTGGTTAATGGCGGCCATGTTGCCGGGACGCGGACCAATCACAGCAAGCCGTGACGAAATTACGTCACGGCTTGCTGTGATTGGTCCGCGTCCCGGCAACATGGCCGCCATTAACCAATCACAAGCCGTGACGTCACGGGAGGCTGGACACGCGCGCTTTTCAAAATACGCTCATGTCCAGCCTCCCGTGACGTCCCGGCTTGTGATTGGTTAATGGCGGCCATGTTGCCGGGACGTCACTGGAGGCTGGACACGCGCGCTTTTCAAAATACGCGCATGTCCAGCCTCCCGTGACGTCACGGCTTGTGATTGGTTAATGGCGGCCATGTTGCCGAGACGCGGACCAATCACAGCAAGCCGTGACGTAATTTCGTCACGGCTTGCTGTGATTGGTCCGCGTCCCGGCAACATGGCCGCCCTGACCAATCACAAGCCGGGACTTCACGTAACCAAGTAAAAGCGCGAAATTTAAACAAACAACGCTGCCGGTTCCCTCGCTGAGATCCCGGCTGCGTCGGACAGGTGAGTATAGCGATATTTTTTATTTTAATTCTCTTTTTTACACATTATTACATTAATGTTGTTGCGATACCCGATACCACAAAAGTATCGTATCTCGGTATCGGAAATTCCGATACAGCAAGTATCGGCCGATACCCGATACTTGCAGTATCGGAATGCTCAACACTAATTGCAAGGTAATTGTCTCTACAAAATGTACACTGTAAAAACAATTCACAAAAATTGATGTCAGAATTGCGTTTTTTTACAATTTTACTGCACATGGAAGTTTTTTTCCCATTTTCCAGTACACTATGTGGTAAAATGAATGGAGTCATTCAAAAGTACAACTTGGCCTTCAAAAATACAAGTCCTCATACTGTATGTCTATGTGGACAGAAAAACAAAAGAGTTATGGCTCTGAGAACAAGGGGAGGAAAAAACAGAAAAAAACAGAAGTTCTTATGCCCCATACGAGATCTGTGAAGGAGCATCCACCAGTTTTTGCCATTGTAAATAGTTATTTATTGCATTTTATTAATTTAGTGGCAACCTATGTAAATGCTTGCGTCTGCACACGTGGCAAGGCCAAGGTACGGGTGTGATTACTACCTCTTCACCCACCACTGCTGATAGCATAAAGGAGTCACTATTGCAAACAGGTCAGGCGTTATTATTTTTGTTGTGTGGGCATTTATGGGGCATTATTGGGGGTGGATGATGCTATTCTTTCTCTGTTACATAGTGTACATTCATTTCTGGAGACTGACGGAACCATGGTGCGAGCGATGTTCTTTGATTTCTCGAGTGCATTTAATTCCCTGCAGCCACCTTTACTACACAAAAAGATGACTGATATGAAGGTGGAGGAGGAGATGAGAAATTGGATAACTGACTACCTATCAGATCGGCCACAGTTTGTACAGATGGGAGCAGTTGTGTCGAGCAGATTACTGAGCAGTGTAGGTGCCCCTCAGGGAACGGTGCTTGCACCCTTTCTATTCACACTGTATACATCAGACTTTCAGTATAAATCTGATCTTTGCCACCTTCAAAAATTTTCGGATGACTCCGTGGTTGTGGGATGTATTAGGGGAGATCGGGGGGATGAGGAATATAGAAGGGTGGTGTCGAATTTCGTGGATTGGTGCAATGGTAACTATCTACAACTAAATGTTAAGAAAACCAAGGAGTTGGTGGCCAACTACAGCAGGATTAAGTTGGAATGCTTACCGATCACTATTGCTGGTCAGGAGGTAGAGCAGGTGGAGAGTTACAAATATTTGGGGGTCCATTTGGATAGCAAACTGGACTGGAGATGCCACTCAGAGACTGTCTACAAGAAGGGGATGAGCAGATTGTATTTCCTAAGGAAACTGAGGTCTTTTAATGTGTGCAGCAAAATGTTAGAAATGTTCTACCAGTCTGTGGTGGCAAGTGCCATCTTTTTTGCAATCATATGCTGGGGTAATAGTGTGTGGGCCTCTGATGCTAATAAGCTGAATAAGCTTATCAAAAAGGCAAGCTCTGCTGTCGGCTGCAATCTGGACTCTCTTGAGGAGGTAGTGGAGAGAAGAACTCTGAAAAAGTGTATGGCAATTATGAACAATAATGCACATCCATTATATGAGCTATTCATGAGACAGAAGAGCACCTTCAGTAACCGGCTAATACTTCTGAGGTGTAAGAAGGAAAAATTTAGGAAATCGTTTGTGCCAACTGCTATGGGGATGTACAACAATAACATTAGGGTTAAATCATCAAGGTGAATGTCTACTTTATTTCTTCTACTTTTCAGTTCACCCGCTGTGTATGTCCTATTCTAATGTATAATGTATAATGTTCTTCTGTCAACAAACTGTCATGTCAATTAAGTAATTCATTTTATGATTCTTATGATGTAAGTTGTGCTGCTGTGATACCATAATTTCCCACGGGATCAATAAAGTGTATTGTATCGTATCGTATCGTATTATTACTGGGTTAGGAGGTGCAATTCTTGCCTTGTCCCTGGCACTGTGGACCCATGCTGCGTTACTGGCATCATCATTATACTCCTCTGCTTATTCCTCTAATACTATCATGATACACATGTCGTATTCCTCACTACCCTTATAATAGCAGCTTACGGACAGGGCAAAACTATCAATATGGTGAGAATGTGCTGGAGATAAGACAACTAGATTGTAAGCTCCAGAGGGGACGGGATCTACAACCTATGGACAGCGCTGCGGACTGTGTTGGCGCTATAATAATTACACTTGTGGAATGTGGTGATCGATAGAAAAATATAAAATCCTTCCCACCATACAAAGGGCCTTTCATACTAAGTAACAAACAAAAATGGGATCACTGAAAGACTGGGATTACATAGATATCCCCATGCCTCACAGATATTAAAGCACAGCCGTGTTTATAGACTGAACCAGCAGGTCATAAACTGCGATCTACATCAGTGTCTTTGCGATTGTGGGTAAGAAGAAAAACAAGGAACAGACCTGGGCTCATATACTGAGAGGGAGACTTATTCTAGTCTGACCATTTAATTTCTTAACACAACATCTATAGAGCAGGAAAAGTGCAGGAGACGAGATCTGGTTCTTGTATAAACAGTTTATTTCTTTGGGAAAATGAAGTATTAATCACCAGATCGCTTTTCACAAAGACCAATATTATGTAAATATTTAGCTCATATTGGGACGCTTTTACTGGGTCAGAAAAATACATTTGTTTTCTATAGAATTATTAGGACTAGCATGTGATATTTACATTGGGGCAGACATCCTGGCCTGGAAGCCACTTTTATTTCTTTCCAGCCTTGTCGTTCTTGTTTCTAGTGACTAGTGTTGAGCATTCCGATGCTGCAAGTATCGGGTATCGGCCGATACTTGCTGTATCGGAATCCCGATACCGGGATTCCGATACTCTTGTGGTATCGGGTATCGGGTATCGCAACAACATTAATGTTAAAATGTGTAAAAGAGAGAATTAAAATAAAAAATATCGCTATACTCACCTCTCCGACGCAGCCGGGACTTCAGCGAGGGAACCGGCAGCGTTGTTTGTTTAAAATTCGCGCTATTACTTGGTTACGTGAATTCCCGGCTTGTGATTGGTCAGGTCGGCCACGTTGCCGGGACGCGGACCAATCACAGCAAGCCGTGACGAAATTACGTCACGGCTTGCTGTGATTGGTCCGCGTCCCGGCAATATGGCCGCCCTGACCAATCACAAGCCGTGACGTCACGGGAGGCTGGACACGCGCCCATTTTAAAATGAGCGCGTCCAGCCTCCCGGCTTGTGATTGGTTGACCGCGGCGCAACCAATCACAAGCCGTGACGTCACGGGAGGCTGGACACGCGCCCATTTTAAAATGAGCGCGTCCAGCCTCCCGGCTTGTGATTGGTTGACCGCGGCGCAACCAATCACAAGCCGTGACGTCACGGGAGGCTGGACACGCGCCAATTTTAAAGTGAGCGCGTGTCCAGCCTCCCCTGACGTCACGGCTTGTGATTGGTCAGGGCGGCCATATTGCCGGGACGCGGACCAATCACAGCAAGCCGTGACGTAATTTCGTCACGGCTTGCTGTGATTGGTCCGCGTCCCGGCAACATGGCCGACCTGACCAATCACAAGCCGGGAATTCACGTAACCAAGTAATAGCGCGAATTTTAAACAAACAACGCTGCCGGTTCCCTCGCTGAAGTCCCGGCTGCGTCGGAGAGGTGAGTATAGCGATATTTTTTATTTTAATTATTTCTTTTACACATTTATATGGTTCCCAGGGCCTGAAGGAGAGTTTCCTCTCCTTCAGACCCTGGGAACCATCAGGAATACCGTCCGATACATGAGTCCCATTGACTTGTATTGGTATCGGGTATCGGTATCGGATTGGATCCGATATTTTGCCGGTATCGGCCGATACTTTCCGATACCGATACTTTCAAGTATCGGACGGTATTGCTCAACACTACTAGTGACACATTATTCTGATCCGAGTACCTGCTCTTATTTGTAATATTTGGGGCTGAGCTATCAATGTACATAATGTACTGTACAGAAGTAACGGAGCTGAATGAAAGACATGTTTTGGTGCAAATTTTGCCAAAATTCTGGTGTATTGAGTGTAATAAATATACCATATTTTTCAGATTATAAGACGCTCCGGATTATAAAATGCACTATAAATTTTGAGGAGAAAAATAGGAAAAAAACTTTTTTAAAATAAAGTGGTGGTGCTTCTTATAATCCATGCGTTTTATTGCTTACCGGGGGTGGTGGTTGCGGTGAAGTGGGGTCCCAGGGTCGCTGCTGGAGGAGGCAGCACTGGACACCACCCGCAGCACCGGACACCCGTGGCAGCGCGCCCAACATCCGAACACCCCCTGTGGCCTGCAGCAACCCTCCACTCTTTCCTCCCTCCAGCTGCGACCTTGGGACCCTGCTCCACAGCGGCCGGTAAGGTATATCCGCATTATAAGGCGCACCCCCATTTTCCCCCCAAATTTGGGGGGAAAAAGTGTGTCTTATAATCTGAAAAATACAGTGTTTGCCACGCTGATTTTTTTATGTTCTATATACAATTAATACATATAATATTTTTAATCATATTTAGCAACTTCTTATAGTGCAGTAAAGAATCGGTGAACTTACAAGGCTGATTCCATGTAAATATGCTGGCGATCGTCTGATGAATGGACAAAATGCTTGTTAGGTCACTGGATAGTTTATGCTAGCAAAAAAAAATCTTTGTTAGCGCTTGTGCACACAACCAGTTATATCGGACCAGTGCTATCCGTGGTTTTCCCAGGTAGCAGGGAAACTTGTAACCAGGTAACTTGTATCCAGGATATTTGGAAATGTCCGTCTTTGATCTGAGGGTCAGATTAAAATTGCCAATGAAAGTCTATGAGTCTGTGAAAAACATCGTATGGCTCTCGGATGACATTCAAGTGCGGTACAATTTTCACTGACAGACTGAGTGGTATGGGGGACTTGCATATACTTGATTGTTGCCCGTTAATGGTGCATTGATGGGCTAAAATCGTCAAGTGTAAATGCAACATAAGTATGGCCATCTGCGAGGAAATAGATCCTTTTTTGACCATGCCCTGTGCTTCTGTGTATTTGGGCACGGCTACAGTCTCCTGCAACCTCTCAGAAAACAGGTTTTAAGAAGGTTTGGTGGCTCGCATTTTGCAGGTCCCTGTTGGACCTTCTGGGAAAGTTAGCAGCAAGTATGCTTTGATTACATTGTTGGTTTTAGTGTTTTTTTGTGTCTATTTATTTTTTACAAACGTCTTAATACTTAAAGGGAACCTGTCACCCCTAAAATCGAAGATGAGATAAGCCCACCGGCATCAGGGACTTATCCTGAAAGATGAGAAAAAGAGGTTAGATTGTACTCACCCAGGGGCGGTCCGGTCCGATGGGCGTTGCGGTCCGGTCCGGGGCCTCCCATCTTCTTATGATGTCATCCTCTTCTTGTATTCACCTTGCGGCTTAGGCGCAGGCGTACTTTGTCTGCTCTGTTGAGGGCAGAGCAAAGTTTTGCAGTGCGCAGGCGCCTAGAAAGGTCAGAGAGGCCCGGTGCCTGCACTGGAAGATGGGAGGCCCCGGACCGTGACGCCCATCGGATCGGATCGCCCGCCCAGGTGAGTATAATCTAACCTCTTTTTCTCATCTTTCAGGATACATCAGGGGCTTATCTACAGCATTACAGAATGCTGTAGATAAGCCCCTGATGCTGGTGGGCTTAGCTCATCTTCAATTTTGGGGGTGACAGGTTCCCTGTAATAGTGTTTGCACGGCCAGCGTAGCATATTAGTATATTTATCATTGACTACGGAAGAAATTGGACTTGTATACATGTCTGTAGCCGTGAACTCTTTTGTTTCAATTGCATGTTGCATCCAGCAAATTATACATTTAAGGCTGCTTTCACACTAGCGTCGGTACGGGGCCGTCGCGCTACGTCGGCCTGACGTACCGACGCATACTGTGAAAAAAATGCCCGACGTGGGCAGTGGATGCAGTCTTATGACGCTTCTGCTGCCCCATTGCAAGGTCCGGGGAGGAGGGGGCGGAGTTTCGGCTGCGCATGCGCGGTCGAAAATGGCGGTCTCGACGCACAAAAAAACGTTACATGTAACTTGCACGACGTTGCAACGTGTGGCACTGCGTCGCAATGCGTCGCTAATAAAAGTCTGTGGAGAAAAAACGCATCCTGCAGATAACTTTGCAGGATGCGTTTTTTTCTCCACAACAACGCATTGCGACGTGCAGTGCCCGACGCTAGTGTGAAAGTAGCCTAAGGAAGAAAATTACTTTAAAATGTGGCTTTTTATTTTTGTGGCTAAACAGCTCTTTTTATGTAAAAAAAAAAGTTTAGACCGTCCCTCGCCCCTTTAAATTTCACTTAAGCCCTGCTGCAGGTTTCAATGGCGGATGCTGTTCTGTAGATTACTGCGAGGTGAGGTCTGCACAGCGCGCTGGGAGTCCTGTACAATGCTCATCCATAAATATACTTTTAGGACTCATTAAAGAAGTGGTTGCTTAGCAGTGCAGCATGCCAGAAAACTTCACACAAGCCAATCTTTTAATAGTGTGAATCCTTTTCGGCAGTCTCACAATGTTCAATCACTTTGCATTGCTGAATAGGGAGGCTGCAATCTGCATAGTTGATCACAATGAAGGCTTGACACTGGAAGAGAAGAGCGAGGGATGAAATAAAAGAGGGCTGCAAATTCTCTCTTGTGATCTCTATAGACATTGATTAATTAGGACAGTTAGCATGTCTGTTTTCTGATGGAGAAGGGTTAATTATGAACTAAATATTCTTTTCTGTTTGGTGCACAAAGCGGTTGTGAAATGTGTTATACTCTAGAGCTGTGCCATCGCGGTGCACAAGGGTAACATAGCTAGGATAGATAGAGATACATAGATAGATAGATAGATAGATAGATAGATAGCACTGCTTGAAAAAGGTTCGCTACACTGAACCGAAATGTCGCCATCATGGGCTAAATAAAATAGCTCCTTTTTCACAGACAGAGTTGTGTTCCTTCCTTTTTTGGACTACTAGACAGATAGAGAATAGACAGATAGATAGAGAATAGATAGAAAGATAGATAGACAGTAGCTAGATAGATAATGGCTGGATAGATAGACAGATAGATAGACAGATAGAGAGAGAGATAGATAGATAGATAGATAGATAGATAGATAGATGATAGATAATAGAGATAGATAGATAATACATAGATAGAGATATATACTAGATAGATGATAGATATGAGATAGATAATAGATGATAGATATATAATAGATACTGTAAATAGATATCTAGTAGATTATATATATAGAGATAGACATATATATATATATATATATATATATATATATATATATATATATATTTAATAGACAGATGAGAGGGAGAGAGAAATATCTGCCATTCCTTAAGATATCTTCTTTCTCATGACTCATCATTCCGGAAACGTCACGATTTCCGGAAACTTCACGAAGCTCTTAAAAGCCCAAATATCCATGTAGTCAAAGAAGCACTGTCATCAAATTTTGTATCCTCTTAATATATTGCAATCTTCATATTATATAGCACGGTGTACTTACAATTGCTCATTTTGCCTTTCTACCCAGTTAATGCTAATCTTCCTATTAGGTCATGTGATTAAAAACTGACTAGCTAAATCCTTCTAAACTCTATGTAGAAACAGGAAATCTCTTTTAGCTGCATGAGTCATCACTGTAATATCTGTCATAGGGAGGAGTGGAGCAGCTGGTTCGGAAGTTGAAGAGGGAGATGACTCATGCAGGGAAAAGAGACTTCCTGTTTCTACATAGAGTTTAGAAGGATTCAGCTAGTCAGTTTTTAATCACATGATGTCATAGACTTAATGGGAAGAGAAGAATGAACTGGGTAGAAAGGCAAATGAACAATTGTAAGTACCCAGTGCTGTATAATATGATGATTGCAATATATAAAGATGATAAAAGCTCTGATGGGAGGAGTGCTTCTTTAATACTTAAATTAGTTTAATAAGTTTTGACCAGTTTTATGAATTCCTCTGTATCTACAGTCCAGCCTGACTCTACAACCCTAAATTCCCCCATATCTGATATATCGCACAGGTTCCTATATCTATGTTCTTTTTTAGATGCTGGACTTTTCTTTTATACTTTTTATACTCAGTAGAAGGAATTATTGTATGTAACTTTGATTAGCGGAACAGACATTTCTTTGTGCATGATGAAAAGACATATGACATGTCATGGCTATTCAATATATGCAGTAAAAAAAAACCAAGTGATAGTTGAATCGTTGGCTTTGTCAGCCATACCCGCTGCGTGAAATAAGCCCCAGCCGAGAGTCTGACGGGCACTGAACAATCCCTGCATGTTGCCATTATAGTCCTGACAAGGCACATGCAGTAAGTTCATGGATGATTATATGAAGTGAACTCCACTTTTGCCAAAAAAGAAAATACTCTGTTGTCGAAGCAATTACCCTAAAATTAGCACAAGCAAATGGCCTGTGGTATTACGTAATGGATGAGAAATCAGTGTGCCCGGGTGCAAGTCAGTTTTACTTTCTCGTGTTTCTTTATATATTTTTCTGTATTTGTTAAACTCATTAGATGATGTTATAAAATCTAATTATAAAATATTTATTCTAAACTAGATTTAATACATTGTGTATAAAAGTGTAATTTTGAGCACTTTACGGCTATGTGCCCACGTTACGGATTTTTAGCATTTTTGCAGCAGTATTCCGCTGCAAAAAAACGCTTACATTAAGCATCCCCTTAAAATAATGCATTCTGCAATTTTTGTGCCCATGCTGCTTTTTTTTCGCAAAAAAAAACTCATCGCGGAAAAAAACACAGCACGTTCATTAATTTTGCGGAAAATCTGCAGATTTGCCGCTATATTATTGTATTGGGAACCTCTGGAAAAAAGGAAAAAAACATGAAAAATACGCAAAAAAACCCGCCAGAAAAACACGAGCGGATTTCCTGCGAAAGGAGTCCGGTTTTGATCAGGAAAATTCTGCGAACAATCCTGAATGTTGGCACATAGCCTAAGTCTCAGTTCAGGATGTGTCTTCCACCAGTTATTTCCCAGTACAAAGGACTGAGAACAGTATAGAATTAGAGGGCTTGTCGAGGCATTTAATACTGATTCTCATGATAAGTCATGGGTGCAATAGGTGGGGCCCAAGAGGTGAAGGGGCCCCTTCCATAATGCCGCAAGCAGCTTCTGTCACAAACACATTATTGGACTGTGAAGGGTCTATATACGTTTTTTGCATAGGGACCCTCGTCTGTCTATGTCCGTCCCTGTGATAATCAATACCAGATCAGTGGGGGTCCACCAGATCGGCTGTTATTAGCCCCAATGGAAGTGCGAAATAAAAATTAGGTAAAACCGATCAGCCCAGCTTGGTTTAGTATGTAGCGCCGCTGCCGGGTGCTGTGGATCCGCTCTTATGCAATGAATAGGGGTTGATCTGCACAGTGTTTTTTATTGTTCATCCATCTCTTACATGGTTAGTTGTCCCTTCACAATTTAAAGCCACGCAACAGATACGGACCAGGATTTTATCACTCATCGGCATTAAAATTAGTCATACGTGTTTTAGGTAAGTGTATTTTTTATCATTTATTTATGTGCAGTTAGGCTGCCGTCACACTAGCAGTATTGGGTCAGTATTTTACATCAGTATTTGTAGCCAAAACCAGGAGAGGAACAAATAGAGGAAAAGTATAACAGAAACATATGCCCCACTTCTGCATTTATCACCCACTCCTGGTTTTGGCTTACAAATACTGATGTCAAATACTGACCAAATACTGATAGCGTGACGGCAGCCTTCGACTGATAATTATTGTTTGGTTAAACATATGTGCGATAAATATGCACATACACATACATATATTTTGGCAGATTTACAGAGAAAAATTAACACCAGACCCCACTGCATACTATACGCAACTGTGAGCAACTAAAATTCCCAGTAATACCACAGACTACCTGTACATATTAGGTCTGGTATAAGACGCTGCTAAATCCCCAGACTTCTGGGGTAGAAGGAGATCCGGAGACATAAACGCTTCTCCAAACACTACAGGTAAACACTGGATATGTTCAGTTTATAATGTGTGTGTATTCTGTGAGAAGTTGCTCATTGCCCATGTTAGCAAAGGATCTAAGGATTCCCATGACATCCATCATCAGCGGAAGAGCCGAAACACCTCACACACATAAGTCATATGGCTAGTTTCATCTAATGTGTTTGGCCAACTCTGTCAGCAAGTTTTTTGCTATATAATCTGTGAGCAGCAAGATGTAGGGCCTGGAAGCCTGATTCCAGTGATGGATCACTTTCTAGGCTTTGTATTGGTGTTTCAATAAAATCCAGTGTTTTATCTTCAGGAGATTATTATTAGAGGACTATTGGTCTTGTGCCATGTAGTCCTTCTGCTCTGTGTAACCCTGCCACCACCACTGATTAGCAGTTTTCTGCCAATGTATAGTGTACACAGAAAACTGCCAATCGGGGCTGTGGGCGGGGTTACATGGGGCTCAGCATTCTGAGCACTGCTAGATCAGTTGCAGAGAAAATAGCAAGCAGACCAGCAAGTTACACATCACTGGAATCATTGTCTCTGCCCCTATATCATGCTGGTCTCAGATTACCTATAAAAACCTGACAGATTCCCTTTCATTTCTTTAGTATTATTCCCACCCTTGACATACCTGAATGAAAATGGTAGTATACGGGGAGCTATATCTGTGTTTTTTCCATCTGGTGAAACTAGTGCTCCACATATGTTTCCCTTTATATATTATTTCTCCGTTAAAAATGCATTACTTTAGTATTTTATAACATTGAAAAATTGAGACGCTTTGAAAGTATCTCCCTTTTCTTGGTTGTCTCTTGCTGTATTGTCAAATTGTAATTGATTCATGATGTTGATCAATGATAGTTTGAAACGTGTTGAGAACTTGAGCAGAGTCTTTTTTTTTTCCTTTCCTCAAAGAATAAAAGATCTGCTTTTGTTTTCCATAGAGCATCCAAAACCACATGATTTCCAGGGCTGGTGTGCCAAATTTGCGAGAATTATATGTCTGCGTAAATGCTTGGTGCACGTTAAATAATTATACCTTGCAAGAGTTGGCATCGATGTTGGGTCTCATGGGAAACATCTGAAAGACAAAAGAAGGAACATAATGTAAATCGTGTTCCTATTGAAGTTCCCCAAATTGTCTTGATACTCAGGGTTTCATACTTGACCCGTCCGCTGCTGTGACTATTTCTATGTGTGAGGATGTGATCTCTTTCACAGCTTGGCTGGGTCATTATCGAGGGAGATTATTTACGATTTGTAAGTATCAGATGCAAAATCTTCTCTTGTCTCCAGTGTTCGCTCCTCGTCTGCTTGTGCTTCAGGCTGCTGGATCTTATCTGGCTCAATCTAATGGAAAAAATCCTCCCAATTTGAATGATCTCCAAGTTGTCTTTCTTTAATTTCCTACTGAAATCCATGCATTACAAGCCTCCCATTAATCGTTTTACCAGACTTTTTTTTTTTCTCAAAATGCTCGTTCTAATTCCTACCACAAGAAGCATAGACCCTCACTCAACAAGTCACTAATCAAACTTATGTCATTTTCTCCTACAGAGCTTTTGCAAGTTTTCTCATTTTGATGTCATAGTTATTTTGCCACTATGTGTATTAGCTAAGGACACTTTCCCCTAAGCTGCCCGGAGTAACTGTAGGTCATCAGGCCCATGTATAAGAAAGTGTAAGGCAGGCTTCCTGAGAGAATATCTTCCCGTTTCTGAGGACTCCACCCTGACTAGATTACGGCTACTCATTTTAACGTCTCCTGTTTCCTGGATGGATAAGACCTTTTCTAGTTTCTTGAGATGGTTTGTTCTATAGATGAGCCATCTCAATTCGAGAGGATTTAGCACACCAGATCTATATATGTTTAGATTTCTTTTTAACTATATATTCAAATTATCTATGTTCTGGAAAGAAAATAAACTTTTCGGCTAGTGTAACCTTGTGAAAGTAGCTAGCCTATAAGTCAATGACCAGCCCAATCTTTGAAACATCACTAGGGGTGTTAGTAAACTTACAGATAGGTATTTCAGGGCACTTGAATACCAAATGCTGCCAGGGAGAGTAAAGATCATTTTCTCCCCATTCATTCTCTGCATTCGGCTGCGTGCAAGCGCCAGACAGCATAATAACAGTGTTAACCTGCAGATTAACCACATATCTGCAGGTTAACAATGTTATTTCTGGTGACAAGTTCCCTTTAAGGCATGAATTCTATTTGTTTCCAAAACAAAGCTGTAATACATGTGAACATAGGCATATTGGCATTTCTCTACGGGGAAAAAACCTGGTCTTTACTAGAGGTAAATAAACCTATCCCACTACTGTGACAAATTAGAGGTATGTAATTGCCTTGTAATTTGATGTTGACTGTTTAATGATCGGAGAAGTTATATAGAAACAGGGGCGCACTATAGTATCCTGGGAAGATAATGATCATCAAGGGGTGCAATACCTAGTCTATGTATGAACATATGAAACCAAAGAGAAAAAGGTAGACTAGTATAGTATGCACAACCACAGTCAATATAGAAAATATATATAACACCTTTATTGCACCTCAAAAGATATACACATAAAAACATTTAAAACATGGTACATGAATTAGTACGAAAAAACCCCCACTCCAAACGATAGAAACTCCTCATAACACCTATAAATATTGTCCTACATATGCATTGAAAATGAATGGCAATCCCTATATATGACAACAACAGCACTATGTATATACCCACTATCCCAGGTATGAAGAGCAAATAGCCCAAGAGGGTGACCCATACATATAGTCCCCTGAAGTAAAGGTGACAATGAAATACATCAACCCTGTGGATACAACCTGTGCATGGATAAGATGGATCCTGAAATGTGCTGCAGAAAAATATGAGGCAAAAGTCCAAAAATAGCAAGTAAATAAACTCCCTATGAATGAACCGGGGAGACGGGCAGAATAGCCCAGAAATGGAGGAGTGTGGTGGAAGCAGGCCCCATGCGTATCGCTGCTGCAGCAGCTTCGTCAGGGGTCTTCGTCAGGGTCGACTGTTTAATGATCCTCACATATCTAGGGATGTTATCCCAGATAGACACTTATCTACAGACTGCTGTTTTGGTGAACCTCTCATCAGTGAAAGTAAGGTTTGGCCAGGCAGAGCTTCACCTTGGGCAAAAAGGTACAATCTACTGCCATTTCCCTGTTTCTAAGCACCTTTGCAGAGGCAATGTGGCCAGTTAGCTCCCACTGACACCCAATACATGGGGCAAATGCCCTAGCTGCCACTCATAGCTAAGCGCCTGTAATGAGATATCTTTGTCTCAGCTTTGGGATGGTGGGGATACTCTTTACATATATAAATATTTTATTATTTACAAATCATAGATCTTAAATATTCCAAGGTTTCAAGTGAAGGCTCATTAGGTTGGAGAAGTGAAATATTCAAGGCTAAAATATAATTCTATAACTCATCCGCACATCTGCTAGAATTAGGCAAGTGCTGGAGTAAAGCAGGTGGTTTGCTAAATTGAGCTGTTTTTCTTACCCCTTGCTTTGCTTCTTGCTTACGTCCTTGAAACTGTCTTCACTCAGGGAGTGGCCTCTCAGCAAGGCACTTAGGGTGATGGTCTTACAATAACATAAGTATCAAGTCTCCTTAATCAACTTATGAAACATGTTTAGGATCGGGATTGTCTCATAAGACTGCTCGGCATCCATTGTAATGATTTTAAGGTTTTTTAATGAAATATTGGAAGGGATTTGGCACAGACCAGAACTTGCTTTCACTGGAAACAAGCTTAGTGAAAAGATAGTAATTCAATGATGGGTGTTCCTTCCAAGTAAATTGCCAAATATAGATGGACAGATTCATTTTTTCAAGCTATAGTTGAAGATCCTTCAGTACCTATTTTAATAACTATTGTGAGACATTTCGGTCAATGGCTTACTTCAAAGTTGATACCAGTAGCATAGTGTTCTTTAATGTCACTGGTGGTTTTCTTTCAGTTTGCATTAACATTTGGTCTGTTGCCCACAAGCTCAATGATAATAATGACTTTTTTTTTAATAATGATGTCTCACCAAGAAAGACCTTCGCCTTTTCCTTTAACCCCAGAGCGGTGAATTCCATCCCTTTCTATTGTAATAATAGAAAAGAAAAATAATATGTCTATTGCAAGGAAATTTGGCAACTTGTTTTCATTTGTTGTATTGTTGTGCTTGGCAGGCTTTAGGTTTGGATTGTAATGGACTACACAACCCATTAAAGATAAGGACCGATGACAAGCACACTGGGACAGAGAGCGTTACCCTTGCCAGCATTCATGTAGGCCAACTTATCTCAAGTGCCAAAATGTCCTATATGTCAATGTATCTTCCTTGCATGTTGCCAGATATAGTAAGACTGACTTATTATATCTGGACTTGTGTCAGTGGTCGGTGTAGTCACATAGAAGTAGCATGCTTCATATCTGCTTCTTCAGGGTCTGAACCTTCACCGCGGAGAATGACTCATTTTGCTATGGTGCATTTGTGTACATTGAGTTTAATAATGGTCTGGGATCCTTGAGTGTTTCTCACAAGCTCAATTCGGCTCAGTGTGTGTGATCTGCTTGGGATTAATCTTTTGGAGAAGGATTTCTTATTTAGCTTGCTGTCTACAAGTTTTCCTAAAAGTAATGCTCTTAGAAGGTCAGTAGGCTTTTAAAGGTTATTCGGTTTGTTAGCCCAAACACTAAAACTTTGTGTCTTTTCATTCTGATTAGTGACACTTTAATAAAGTCATTTGAAGTTCAGTGGACTGAATTTTCGACCATTTCTAATGTTTCTATGGTCACAGAGAAGAGTCCCGAATGTAAACCTACATATAATCATTTTGATGCAAATCCGTCCAAAGTGACTGTGTAATGTCGTTATCAGATTCCTTTCCTCCTGGCGCACAGATTTTTTTTTTTTTATTTAAGACGGAAAGACAAAAAAGATGAAGCTTTGTTGTTTTGATATATTTGTATGTGACAACCATTCACCGTGGCGGAGACCCTTTTTAGATAACAAAGGATTGAGAAGATCTTGAAAACGTTTTATTGCTGCTCTCTGGATGGGCCAATGGGAACAAAGACCTTTTGTCTTCCACTTGATTAGATAATAAAGCTAAGGCAGACTTTAAGGAAAACATTTCTAAACATAGCCAGAGTTATTTTTTTCCACCCTGAAAGTAAGAAAAACTATGTCTAATCGCTCACAATTAAATCATTCATGGTGTGCTCACATTGCAGGAATTAATGCATTTTGTATTAGGTAACAAGTGAACTTTTACAACATGTGAGAACTAAGGGGGAAAAATTATAGTCTCCCTTTGCTTCACAAGGGGCTTGGTAGTCAGGTCAATGACTTGATTTTCATGGGAACCCTGACTCCGCACAGCATATTCATAGGGTAAACAGCCCCTTTATTGACAGCTGCGGTTTGGGAGCGGGGCGCAGTGTAGTGCCGCACTATGGTTTGTTGAGAAAAAACAAGGCAATATTTAAGACAAAGAGCTGAATGGGAACAGTGGCCCTTGTGTCCTGAAGTTGACTGACTAATACTTGTTAGCGTCCAGATAAAAGCACTCCTCTCCTCTCTCCTCCTTCTTTGTGTTATTTTTATGTAAATTGACATGAGAGATGGGTGAGTTGTAATTAAACAATTCTGGTGAAAATGAGAACATGGAAAGAGGAGTGTAACAGAGCACCGGGGGGCTTACGTTCTAAATGCACACTCCACAAGACTGGCCTTGATACATTTCTCTTCACCATACCTCACATGAACAAAATGAAATATCACATTCACTTATGAGTGTAGACTCGCACTATAGTACGGGAGCCTCATTATGTAAAGCGGGGCCGCATTCATCGAGATCATTTGCTTGAATCATAATGAGAAAAGAAGTATATGGTAACTGCTGCCTGTCAATAGATATGAATATATTTTGCAAAGTATTCTTAGTTTGATACAAATAGATTATACTATGAAAATTATTTTTCTATGATGAGTTAATTTATTAATTACATTTTTTGTTCAATTGGAACAATTATTTTCAAGAAAAAAGGCTTAACATTCAGGCCTGGGCTACACTGCAACTTTTTGTAGCATTGAATGATCTTAACTATTAAGTGGTAGCTGTAATCCACCCAATTGCCTACAAGTCAATGTATTTCTCTGGACTGTAACTGTAACTACTGCGGTGGCAGCGCTGGACTCGCCAAATTTTCTCTTCACAATGCACACTGACAGTTCACTCTTTTGCCGGCTTGTTCTCATCAGAGCCGGCGAGGGAGAGCACTCACTGTGCATTCAAAGCATATTGCATAGTGACAAAATCCCATTGAGCATATGTCAAAATTGACAACTGAAACATGCTCAGTAGAGTAGGGACTGCCTCACAAGCTGAAAAGGCCTTAACTGATGACGCTTCGTTTCAAGGTTGGGGGTTGAGGCTTTGGCAGTGACCCCTAATGATGTCTTGTTTAAGTATCCCTGCATGCAGTGGGGGTTGTCAAATGAAGCATCATCAAAAAGAAAGTAGGAAAAACAATAAAGCAGTTAGATAGTGTAGTGATGGAATACAGACTTTTTAATTAAAATCTGGTGCATTCCCAGGGATGTGCAATTTTTACTAATATGATACAAAAAATGTATTAATCATTTTTTTAAATAAATGCTGTATTTGTTTTCAACACTTACCTCTCCGGATCTGTTGCTGGCCATCTTCCCTACCAAGTTGACTTTTTAATTAACGTATGTTAGAAATTAGATTAGATTATTACATTAAGTAAACATACATTTAGGCTTAAAATAAATGTTAGTTTCTATCTACCCCTTTAAAATCATTAAGCAGCACTACAAAAAGTTACAGCGCAGTCCAGGCCTTATATACTTGTTTATATGTTGTTAAATGCTGCAAATATTGACTGTGCAGTTCCATGCAATGTGCTTCTATCTGGAGGTTATACCATCTGGTGTTGCTGACCTAACCTTTGAAATGGTCATCAATATCTGGTGACCAGACAAGCCCTTTGCAGCACTGAAGTTCTGAGCTTAAATCTCACCAAGGACCCCGCCTGCAAGGAGTTTGTATGTTCTCCCCATGTTTGCGTGCGTTTCTTCCAGGTGCGGAAATTTGTTTCCACATTGTAAAGACATACTAAGATGGAATTTAGATTGTGAGCCCCAATGGGCACTGTGATGACAATGTGTGTAAAGCGCTGTGGAATAGGATGGTGCTATATAAGCAAGTATAACAAATAAACCCATTTAAGTATAATTAATACTGGATACAGTCACAGGTGTAGGTTTTATCAAAGTTTGCAGGTGCACAAAAATTGCGGAAACCATTAAAAGTGATGGGAAGCTTAATGTATGCATTTTTTAAGCATTTTTGCCTCGGAAAGCCGCCGAAAAAACGCACAAAAAATGCAAAAAATCCGCGAATAATCCGAAACGTGTGCGCATACCCTAAAACTTTTTCTCCACTCATGGTTAGTGGTTGGGTGAAAACATTTATTGTCAAACTACTGTGTTTTCTCTTTTTAAATCATAATGACAATCAAAAACATCCAGATGACCCTGATCAAAAGTTCACATACCCTGGTGATTTTGGCCTGATAACATGCACAGAAGTTGACACAAATGGGTTTGAATGGCTACTAAAGGTAAAATCCTCACCTGTGACCTGTTTGCTCGTAATCAGTGTGTGTGCATAAAAGCTGAGTGAGTTTCTGGGATCCAGACAGACTCTTGCATCTTTCATCCAGCCACTGACGTTTCTGGATTGGGAGTCATGGGGAAAGCAAAATATAGAAGTGTATTGTATTAGTGTACACAATTATTGTTGTTTAACCATATGGTTTTAGAAAAGTTTTGTAGATATGTTCTTTAAAACTATTATGGTACCACCTGTAACTACTGTCAATGTATTTTTGGCAAAATACATATTATTAGGCACATTGTAGTTTTATCTGCATCTGGCTACCATGGTGATTTACGATAGCCCAAAAAATGCTGCAAAACTACAAAATGAATACTGTACTCTGTAGAATAGTACAAATCCTTGATTATTAATTATTGCTACTATAAGGTGCAAATGTCAAATGACTTCTACAATATATTATTAAACCATATGGATGAGCTAGTAGCGTGGAGTTGACCGACTTCCTTGAACACTAGAATATTACATTTATACAATATGTTACATTCTGTCACTCAGACAAGTGAGGAGCCTGAATGACTTTGGAAGGTTTAATAGCCCAGAAGTTCTGCAATTTCCATAGGTTGAGCTATACCAGACCCAGTATGGTATAGACCACAGTGTTCGGAGTAAATAAATCACATGAAGCAAGCCTTGAGACTCACGAGGGAAGGAATTCTCATTAACAACTGCTTTCTATACACAAACAAGACTTTGTATGCTCTCTGACTCATAAATGTTTTCTTTTGCAATTGATGAAATAGCAAGCTGTGAGCAAAAGTCGCTGCAGCCAAGTCTTCCCAATATTCAACGATTAAAGAAAAGGCAGAAGAATTTCTGACGCTTCTGACATGGTTATTACTTATTCTCACTGATCATCTAAATTGAACACAACATCATTGATAGGGAAAACAATAAGAGTCATTTACGGACTCGGAATACATCGCATGCCAGGCCCCATTCTACTTCTTAATGGACCATTGAGGCAAATGTTTGGATATTGTGTTTGTTTGTAAGGGCAGTTTGTATTTCAACGAAAAGAAGTATAATAGCCACTCGAATATCTGAAGTGCTTCCTTGTTATAGTTGTTTGCTGACTATATTACCTAGATTCAGTATTTAAAGGGAACCTATCACCCCGTTTTTTAAAGATTAGATAAAAATAGTGTGAAATAGGGGCAGAGCTGGGCTTTACATTAGTGCCTTTTTGGTGCCTTTACACCCCCGTTAGGCTGCCGAAATACCTTTATGAAGTGGCCGTTTTGTCCTGTCACTCAAGTTGGTCAGGTCGGATGGGCGTGGTCACAGCGCTGTTTATCCCCCAGGATCCTGCTCATCATTACGTTGGTGGCGTAGTGGTGTGCGCATGTCCAGCAGGTGAATCCACTGCCCAGGAGATGAATAACAGCGCGGTCTTCGCTATTCAGCCGTTTACCGGTGGGCGTGGCCATCTTTCCTGTGGCCGCGCCTGCGCAGATGGAGCGCTCTGCTGCCCGGGGCTTCAGGAAAATGGCCGCCGCGATCTCCATCTGCGCACGCGCGGAATCCCGCGGCCATTTTCCTGAAGCCTTGGGCAGCAGAGCGCTCCATCTGCGCAGGCGCGGCCACAGGAAAGATGGCCGCGCCCACCGGTAAACGGCTGAATAGCGAAGACCGCGCTGTTATTCATCTCCTGGGCAGTGGATTCGCCTGCTGGACATGCGCACACCACTACGCCACCAACGTAATGATGAGCAGGATCCTGGGGGACAAACAGCGCTGTGACCACGCCCATCCGACCTGACCAACTTGAGTGACAGGACAAAACGGCCACTTCACAAAGGTATTTCGGCAGCCTAACTGGGGTGTAAAGGCACCAAAAAGGCACTAGTGTAAAGCCCAGCTCTGCCCCTATTTCACACTATTTTTATCTAATCTTTAAAAAACGGGGTGATAGGTTCCCTTTAAGTGTTACTTTTACTACTAATTCTATTGGCAATATTATACGTTCTGTGATTTAGTCATTGTTCTTTACAGGATACTTTTAGTTATTTTTCTTAGTCCTTTGATTTTATTTTACTATACAATGACATTTAAAAAAGTGACACCCCATGTAAAACTACCGAAATTTCTAGAAACTGACATTGCCGACAGGAGATGTTGTTTGTTCTCTACATTCTTGCATACAGTATCTATGTCATATGTGGAAAAGCGTATATACTGTGGATATGTTTCTCATTTATTAAACCTCTAAAAGCCATCACCACATCACAATGCGGTACTCTAATGAACTGCAAGCTAAGCAGACTGTCTGCCTATATCTTCCTTAAATTAGGTGAGTTCTCTGCAAATTTGGCAAACGTGCGTTCATACGAGCGTATAACGGTTTGTGTAAATATGCAGCATATCGTATGATGAACAAAACTCTTGGTCGTTGGTGATTGGATCACATCGGCATCATAAGATTACCTGCCTCCTGTGTACAAACAGAATAGTCATATTAATGTTCATTCTATTCCCATCAGTGTTCAGCGGCCAGGATAAACAGGACAGTAAATGAGCACTAACTTATTGATCAATATATATTATTAATTAGTGATCGCTAATGGTCCAAAATCGGTCCATCTAAATGCTTCATTAAAAGCTGGGGAGCTTGTTCTTCCCAGTTTATCAATTTACATGGTAAAACCTATGGATTACTAAGTGATACTTTGTTTGTGCTCTTATAGAGGAGCTGTAATCAGAAATTTACCTATTGTTTAAATCAGTATTTTTTCCAAAATATCTGGCATATTTCATAGATATATATGGGGACATGTACAAGTTTAAGCACTGATTGAATTACTGTTGTTCAGAACAGTTAAGCAAGTTGAAGACGAAATGATCTCTAAAAGGGCTAGAGAAAAAAATAAATGAAACATTTATGAAATATATATATTTTCATGTTGTACATTTTAAAGATTACAAAAAAGAAAATGGGCTGATGCGAAAGTTTGGGCACTCTGCATGGTTAGTGCTAGTGAAGGGCGAGCATTCTCTAATAAGGTGTTATCCAAGCATGCTCTAGTGCTAATAGAGCATCATTGGCGTGCTCTAATACTATGTTTGAGCTGCCATGCTGGCATGTCTCGCGGCTGTTTGACAGCCTCAATACATGCAAGGATTGCCTAACAAACAGCTATAGTGACTCTAACATAGTATTAGAGCTTGTGGAAGATACTCTATTAGTACTCGAGCATGCTTGGATGACACCTTATCGGCACGCGCTCGCCCATCACTAGTTAGTACCTAGTAACATTCACTTTTTGAAAGTATCACAGCTTACAAACACTTTTTGTAGCCAGCCAAGTCTTTCAATTGTTGTTTAAAGGATTTTGATCCATTCTTTCTTGTAAAATTCTTCCAACTCTGTGAGAATCCTGGGTTATCTTGCATGCACTGCTATTTTGAGATCTAGCCACAGATTTTCAATGATGTTCAGATCATGGGACTGTGAGGGCCATTGTAAAATCTTCAGCTTTTGTTTTTTGAAGTAGTCTATTGTGTATTTTGACTTGTATATAGGATCATTATCCATTTGTAGAAGCCATCCTCCTTTCAACTTCAGCTTTTTACAGATGGTGTTATGTTTGCATCAGTAATTTGTGGAAATTTAATTGAATCCATTCTTCCCTCTACCTGTGAAATGTTCACCTTGCCTTTGGCTGCAAAACAACCCCAAAGCATGATTGATCCTCCTTTTCCTGAAATTCTGTGCCTTTTCTTCTTTTCCTCCACACATACCTTTGATCATTGTGGCATACTGCTGAATTGTATGGTGACGATGCAAGAGAGGTTTTATTCCAATGACTCTTGCATGAATGGCATAGTTGTGCATGTGTTACTGTCGAACAATGTGCCACAACTCCATAGTCTGCTAAATCTTTCTGTATTTCTTTTGTAGTCAAGCGGGGGTTCTGATTTGTCTCTCTAGCAATGCAACAAGAGGCTTTCATTGAAATTTTGCTTGGTCTTCCAGACCTTTTCTTGATCTCCACTGTTCCTGTTAACTGCTGTTTCTTAATTACATTTCAAACTGAGGAAAGGGCAACTTGAAAATGCTTTGCTATCTTCTTATAACCTTCTCCTGCTTTGTGGACCTCCACCATTTTCAGAGTCCTGGGCAGCTGTTGAGAAGAACCCATGGCTGCTAGCTTTTGGCACAAGTTTAGAGGAGGCTGGCTTTTTCTAAAGCTGGGAAATTGGCATCACCTGGCTTTTCCTAATGATGATAATGAACAAACCATAACCCTAACAGGCTAATTAAGGTCTGAAACCTTGGTCAAAGTTATATGAGCACAAAAATTTCCAAGGGTGTCAAAGCATCTGCATCAACCTCTTTTCCTTTTGGTAATTCTTAAAATGTAAAAAATGACAATATTTTCTTTTTGTCTAAAATACAAAGGAAATGTGTCATCTTTATCTTTAGCCCTTTTAGAGATCATATCATCTTCAACTTGCTTAACTGTTCACAATAACAGTAATTTTGACCGGGGTTGCCCAAATTCTTACATGTCACTGTATATATACATATATATCTCATGATTTAAATATTTTGTTTTGCTTGTTTTTTTTTAAATAAACATCACTATATACAGTATATATATATATATATATATATATATATATATATATATATAGTGATCTTTATTTTAAAAATACAAGCAAAACAAAATTAGTAATCTTGAATTGTTCATACCTCTATTCTCAGCCATTAACACAAGAATCATCAATCACAGCTATTTACTTCCATTTGTGTATATTTAGTACATAATGTGATATGTAAAATAAACACTTTGCGAAATAGAATAAAGCATGCATATCTTCAATCACTAAGGCTTTGTGCACACGTTCAGGATTTTTAGCATTTTATTTAGCGTTTTTTTGGCCATTTTCCGCCGAACAAACACTAAAAAAAGCTTACATAAGCACCCCATCATTTTTAATGCATTCCGCATTTTTTGTGCACATGTGCGTTTTTTTTCCACGGCGGAATTGCATTCTGGGAAAAAAACACAGCATGTTCATTCTTTGTGCGGAATCGCAGGGATTCCGCACACATAGGAATGCATTGATCTGCTTACTTCCCACATGTGGCTATGCCCACCATGCAGGAAGCAAGCGGATCATGTGCGGTTGGTACCCAGGGTGGAGGAGAGGAGACTCTCCTCCAGGCCCTGGGAACCACATACCTGTAAAAAAAAAATAATTAAAATAAAAAATTGTGATATTCTCACCTTCCGGCGTCCCCCGCAGCCTTCCCGCTCCTCGCAATGCTCGCATTCCCAGTAATGCCTCGCAGCAATGACCTGTGATGACGTAGTTGTCTCGCAAAACCGCTACGTCATCTGGGGTCATTGCCGCAAGGCATTACTGGGAGCGGAAGCTGCCGGGAGCATCGCAAGGAGCGGGAAGGCTGCGGGGGATGCCGGAAGGTGAGAATATCACGATTTTTTATTTTTTTTATTATTTTTAACATTCTATCTTTTTACTATTGATGCTTTATAGGCAGCATCAATACTAAAAAGTTGGTCACACTTGTCAAACACTATGTTTGACAAGTGTGACCAACCTGTCACTCAGTTTTCCAAGCGATGCTACAGATCACTTGGAAAGCGCTAGCATTCTGCAAGCTAATAACGCTTGCATAACGCTAGTGTTTAGTGGGAATATGCATGCCAATTCTGCATGCTTTATACCCAGGGAGTTGCAGAATTGTCACAGAAATTTCCGAGGCAATTCTGCAACATGTGCACATAGCCTAAAGTGTAATCACCTAAAGTTTGTTAATGGCTCGCATTGGAACCTTCCAACATTGAGGTTTCAGCTAGATGCTGCAGACCCACGTTTGTCATTTTGGGAGAAAAAGATAAACTCTACTTTCAAAATAATTATTCCTTTAGTACAACAATCTACAATCTGCAGGAAAGTATCAACATCAGTGAAATCTTAAAGTTGTATTGTTTTACCATTTCTTTTTTTTACACTGGAATCAATCAGCAACCAGCTGTTATTATTAGTGGAAACTGCATGTAAGTGAGACAGTCTTCACAAGCAGCTCTTCACTTATTCCCCCTTATGACTTCCGTATGCTCTAATATGACATATTACAAGCATTGTATTCATTAGACAAACCCTTTAATTCAAAATTTACTGTACAGTTATATACAAATCTGAAATATATGCACTATTTCTACTAGAATAAGGGTAATAAAAGTAGCAGAATAGGAATATGAAATGGAATGTATTGAATCTATGGAACACTTGGGACAATTGTATGAATGAATGAAACCTCATAATGATATGCCCACGGTGTCTAGATCAAGGGCTGTTAAATCTACAGAGGGTTGAAACATGGGCTGGAGATATTTAAAGTAGCAGTGGAATTCTGGATAATGGATCAGACTGTCATCTCTAATAAATGTTTTGTTACATATGATTGGGAGCAAGTTTCATTCATCATGGAAATGAGTTGTGTAAAAATCCATATTGTTAGTATCTTTCTATCTACCTATCTAAAAAAAATCCAGAAAAATTGGAGGCAGCACACCGTTTGTAGTGAAAAGGAGTTATTTAATCAGCCCAGAAGGCGACGTTTCGGTCCCAGCAGGAACCTTTCTCAAACCATCCTACTGGGACCGAAACGTCGCCTTCTGGGCTGATTAAATAACTCCTTGTCACTACAAATGGTGTGCTGCCTCCAATTTTTCTGGATTTTTATAATTGAGGTTTGGTATTTGCCTGGGGGGAAATTTACAAGAATAAATTTGGGACTAAACAGAAATCATTTGTGCACATGTAATCCCTTTAAAACTTAGCTTTTAATATATTATTAATTATAAAACCCTGACCCAAAGCAAACCTTGGTTTAATACCATATAGAGTAAAATACAATACCACACATTAGGTCACCTATAAGATTACTGTACTATAACCTACTGTTCTCGCCTGCCTTACTGTGGAGGTTGGCACCCTAAGAGATGATTTTTTGGCGCCCCCACTCAACGCAGGCTGTCCCTCTCTTCCCTACAATGTCCCTCTAGATGTAGGTGGGAAAACAATATAGCGGAGAACAGTGGTGAAAAAATAGAATTTTACAAAATATGTGCAAACAGTGAAATAATTTAACAGGTGCCTCCAAATGCTACATAAATCCAGCACATAGCTAAACACCAATAAAGTATGGATATTCAGTCCAGCCAATACCGTATTTGTCCCATGTAAATGATGAACATTCAATGTCACATACTCAATATCAAAGGGACCAGCCCAAAAGGATCAGAATATACCAATGCACAATATAAAATATAATATAACTTAGCGTGTGCTGGTATTGCCCCGACGCGTTTCCCCGTTAGCACGGTTCATCAGGAGGGGATAATGTGGTCTTCAGTGCCACCGGATGCCATATGGATGAATATTCATCCATATGGCATCCGGTGGCACTGAAGACCACATTATCCCCTCCTGATGAACCGTGCTAACGGGGAAACGCGTCGGGGCAATACCAGCACACGCTAAGTTATATTATATTTTATATTGTGCATTGGTATATTCTGATCCTTTTGGGCTGGTCCCTTTGATATTGAGTATGTGACATTGAATGTTCATCATTTACATGGGACAAATACGGTATTGGCTGGACTGAATATCCATACTTTATTGGTGTTTAGCTATGTGCTGGATTTATGTAGCATTTGGAGGCACCTGTTAAATTATTTCACTGTTTGCATATACAGTTAGGTCCATATATATTTGGACAGAGACAACATTTTTCTAGTTTTGGTTATAGACAATACCACAATGAATTTTAAACAAAACAATTCAGATGCAGTTGAAGTTCAGACTTTCAGCTTTCATTTGAGGGTATCCACATTAAAATCGGATGAAGGGTTTAAGAGTTTCAGCTCCTTAACATGTGCCACCCTGTTTTTAAAAGGACCAAAAGTAATTGGACAGATTCAATAATTTTAACCCCTTCCCGACCCATGACGCCTATGTGGCGTCATGGAATGATCGCGTCCCTGCAGATCGGGTGAAGGGGTTAACTCCTATTTTACCCGATCTGCAGGGAGAGGGGGAGTGGTACTTCAGCCCAGGGGGGGTGGCTTCACCCCCCCGTGGCTACGATCGCTCTGATTGGCTGTTGAAAGTGAAACTGCCAATCAGAGCGATTTGTAATATTTCACCTAAAAAACTGGTGAAATATTACAATCCAGCCATGGCCGATGCTGCAATACCATCGGCCATGGCTGGAAAACCTGAAGTGACCCCCCCACCCCACCGATCGCTCCGTTATGGGGTCCGGTCCCCTCCGTCCTGTGCTCCGCTCCCCCGTCCTCCTGCCCGCTCCCCCCCTGCTCCTATGTCACCCCCCGGTGCTCCGACGCCCCCCCCGTGCCCCGATCTCCCCCCCCTTATACTTACCGAGGCTCCCGGTGTCGGTCCGTCTCCTCGCTGGGCGCCGCCATCTTCCAAAATGGCGGGCGCATGCTCAGTGCGCCCGCCGAATCTGCCGACCAGCAGATTCATTACAAGTACATTTTGATCGCTGTGGTAGGTTCTACCACAGCGATCAAAATAAAAAAATAATAAATAACCCCCCCCCCTTTATCACCCCCATAGGTAGGGACAATAATAAAATAAAGAAAATATTTTTTTTTCTTTTTCCACTAGGGTTAGGGTTAGAACTAGGGTTAGAACTAGGGGTAGGGTTAGGGGTAGGGTTAGGGTTACGGGAAGGGTTAGGGTTAGGGTTATGGCATGTGCACACAGAGCGGATCGGCCGCGGATCCGCAGCGGATCGGCCGCGGATCCGCAGCGGATCCGCAGCGGATCGGCCGCGGATCCGCAGCGGATCGGCCGCGGATCGGCAGCGGATCCGCAGCGGATCGGCCGCGGATCCGCAGCGGATCGGCCACGGATCCGCAGCGGATCCGCAGCGGATCCGCAGCGGATCGGCAGCGGATTGGCCGCGGATCCGCAGCGGATCGGCAGCGGATTGGCCGCGGATCCGCAGCGGATCGGCCGCGGATCCGCAGCGGATTGGCCGCTGCAAATTCAAAGCAGTTTTCCATCAGGTTTACAGTACCATGTACACCTAAGGAAAACCAAATCCGCTGTGCCCATGGTGCGGAAAATTCCGTGCAGAAACGCTGCATTGTATTTTCCGCAGCATGTCAATTCTTTGTGCGGATTCCGCAGCGTTTTACACCTGTTCCTCAATAGGAATCCGCAGGTGAAATCCGCACAAAAAAACACTGGAAATCTGCTGTAAATCCGCAGGCAAAACGCAGTGCCTTTTACCTGCAGATTTTTCAAAAATCGTGCGGAAAAATCTCACATGAATCCGCAACGTGGGCACATAGCCTTAGGGTTAGGGTTGGAATTAGAGTTAGGGTTGGAATTAGGGCTAGGGTTTGAAATAGGGTTAAGATTAGGCTTGTGGTTAGGGTTACGGATAGGGTTAGGGGTGTGTTGGGGTTACAGTTGTGGTTAGGGTTGGGATTAGGGTTACGGTTGGGATTAGGGTTAGGATTAGGGTTGGAATTAGGGTTACGGTTGTGTTGCGGTTAGGGTTGTGGTTAGGGGTGTGTTGGGGTTAGGGTTGTGATTAGGGTTATGGCTACAGTTGGGATTAGGATTAGGGGTGTGTTGGGGTTAGTGTTGAAGTTAGAATTGAGGGGTTTCCACTGTTTAGGCACATCAGGGGTCTCCAAACGCAACATGGCGCCACCATTGATTCCAGCCAATCTTGCGTTCAAAAAGTCAAATGGTGCTCCCGCCCTTCCAAGCCCCGACGTGCGCCCAAACAGTGGTTTACCCCCACATTTGGGGTACCAGCGTACTCAGGACAAACTGGGCAATAACTGTTGGGGTCCAATTTCTCCTGTTACCCTTGCAAAAATAAAAAATTACTTGCTAAAACATAATTTTTGAGGAAAGAACAATTATTTTTTATTTTCACGGCTCTGTGTTATAAACTTCTGTGAAGCACTTGGGGGTTGAAAGTGCTCACCACACATCTAGATAAGTTCCTTCGGGGGTCTAGTTTCCAAAATGGGGTCACTTGTGGGGTGTTTCTACTGTTTAGGCACATCAGGGGCTCTGCAAATGCAATGTGACGCCCGCAGACCATTCCATCAAAGTCTGCATTTCAAATGTCACTACTTCCCTTCCGAGCCCTGACGTGTGCCCAAACAGTGGTTTACCCCCACATATGGGGTATCAGCGTACTCACAACAAACTGGGCAACAAATATTGGGGTCCAAATTCTCCTGTTACCCTTGTGAAAATAAAAAATTGCTTGCTAAAACATCTTTTTTGAGGAAAGAAAAATGATTTTTTATTTTCACGGCTCTGCGTTGTAAACTTCTGTGAAGCACTTGGGGGTTGAACGTGCTCACCACACATCTAGATAAGTTCCTTGGGGGGTCTAGTTTCCAAAATGGGGTCACTTGTGGGGGGTTTCTACTGTTTAGGCATATCAGGGGCTCTGCAAACGTAACATGATGCCCGCAGACCATTCCATCAAAGTCTGCATTCCAAAACGTCACTACTTCCTTTCCGAGCCCCGACATGTGCCCAAACAGTGGTTTACCCCCACATATCGGGTATCAGCGTACTCAGGAGAAACTGGACAACAACTTTTGGGGTCCAATTTCTCCTGTTACTCTTGCAAAAATAAAAAAAATTCTGGGCTAAAAAAATATTTTTGAGGAAAGGAAACACATTTTTTATTTTCACGGCTCTGCGTTATAAACTTCTGTGAAGCACTTGGGGGTTCAAAGTGCTCACTACACATCTAGATAAGAAGAGAGAGAAGCACTCACCGTCCGTGCAAAAAACGGCCGTCGTCCTTTTTCCACAACTTCTCCCTGCAATACTCCGCTATTTTAATGTAATGCCACATCAATAAAGGATTTTTTGCACGGACGGTGAGTGCTTCTCTCTCTTCTTTTTTGCATTTATGGACACTGTTTTTCCTGAGATAGCACCTTAGTCCGGAGTGGCGGCATAGACGTTTCAGAGATTAAGCAGAGTGCAACAGGAAGATCTGGCTGAATGTGCGCCCATTTGGTTTTCTTATGTTGGACACATCTAGATAAGTTCCCTTGGGGGTGTAGTTTCCAAAATGGAGTCAATTGTGGGGAGTTCCTACTGTTTAGGCACATCAGGGGCTCTGCAAGCGCAACCTGACGCCCGCAGAGCATTCCATCAAAGTCTGCATTTCAAAACGTCACTACTTCCCTTCCGAACCCCGACGTGTGCCAAAACAGTGGTTTACCCCCACATATGGGGTATCAGCGTACTCAGGAGAAACTGGACAACAACTTTTGGGGTCCAATTTCTCCTGTTACCCTTGGGAAAATAAAAAATTGTGGGCTAAAATATCATATTTGAGAAAAGAAAAATTATTTTTTATTTTCATGGCTCTGCGTTATAAACTTCTGTGAAGCACTTTGGGGTTCAAAGTGCTCACCACACATCTAGATTAGTTCCTTGGGAGGTCTAGTTTCCAAAATGGGGTCACTTGTGCGGGAGCTCCAATGTTTAGGCACACAGGGGCTCTCCAAATGCGACATGGTGTCCGCTAATGATTGGAGCTAATTTTCCATTCAAAAAGCCAAATGGCGTGCCTTCCCTTCCGAGCCCTGCCGTGCGCCCAAACAGTGGTTTACCCCCACATATGGGGTATCATCGTACTCAGGACAAACTGGACAACAACATTTGGGGTCCAATTTCTCCTATTACCCTTGGGAAAATAAAAAATTCTGGGCTAAAAATCATTTTTGAGGAAAGAAAAATTATTTTTTTATTTTCACGGCTCTGCGTTATAAACTTCTGTGAAGCACCTGGGGGTTATAAGTGCTCACTATGCATTTAGATAAGTTCCTTGGGGGGTCTAGTTTCCAAAATGGGGTCACTTGTAGGGGAGCTCCAATGTTTAGGCACACAGGGGCTCTCCAAATGCGACATGGTGTCCGCTAACGATTGGAGCTAATTTTCCATTCAAAAAGTCAAATGGCACGCCTCCCCTTCCGAGCCTTGCCGTGCACCCAAACAGTGGTTTACCCCCACATATGAGGTATCGGCATACTCAGGAGAAATTGCCCAACAAATTTTATGATCCATTTTATCCTGTTGCCCATGTGAAAATGAAAGAATTGAGGCTAAAAGAAATTTTGTGTGAAAAAAAAGTACTTTTTCATTTTTGCGGATCAATTTGTGAAGCACCTGGGGGTTTAAAGTGCTCACTATGCCTCTAGATGAGTTCCTTGGGGGGTCTAGTTTCCAAAATGGGGTCACTTGTGGAGGAGCTCCAATGTTTAGGAACACAAGGGCTTTCCAAACGCGACATGGTGTCCGCTAACGATGGAGATAATTTTTCATTCAAAAAGTCAAATGGCGCTCCTTCCCTTCCGAGCCTTACCATGTGCCCAAACAGTGGTTTACCCCCACATGTGAGGTATTGGTGTACTCAGGAGAAATTGCCCAACAAAATTTAGGATCCATTTTATCCTGTTGCCCATGTGAAAATGAAAAAATTGAGGCTAAAATAATTTTTTTGTGAAAAAAAAGTACTTTTTCATTTTTACGGATCAATTTGTGAAGCACCTGGGGGTTTAAAGTGCTCACTATGCTTCTAGATAAGTTCCTTGGGGGGTCTAGTTTCCAAAATGTGGTCACTTGTGGGGGAGCTCCAATGTTTAGGCACATGGGGGCTCTCCAAACGCGACATGGTGTCCGCTAAAGATTGGAGCCAATTTTTCATTCAAAAAGTCAAATGGCGCTCCTTCCCTTCCGAGCACTGCCGTGCGCCCAAACAGTGGTTTACCCCCACATATGAGGTATCAGCGTACTCAGGACAAATTGGACAACAACGTTCGTTGTCCAGTTTCTCCTTTTACCCTTGGGAAAATAAAAAATTGTTGCTAAAAAGTCATTTTTGTGACTAAAAAGTTAAATGTTCATTTTTTACTTCCATGTTGCTTCTGCTGCTGTGAAACACCTGAAGGGTTAATAAACTTCTTGAATGTGGTTTTGAGCACCTTGAGGGGTGCAGTTTTTAGAATGGTGTCACTTTTGGGTATTTTCAGCCATATAGAACCCTCAAACTGACTTCAAATGTGAGGTGGTCCCTAAAAAAAATGGTTTTGTAAATTTTGTTGTAAAAATGAGAAATCACTGGTCAAATTTTAACCCTTATAACTTCCTAGCAAAAAAAAAATTTGTTTCCAAAATTGTGCTGATGTAAAGTAGACATGTGGGTAATGTTATTTATTAACTATTTTGTGTCACATAACTCTCTGGTTTAACAGAATAAAAATTCAAAATGTGAAAATTGCGAAATTTTCAAAATTTTTGCCAAATTTCCATTTTTTTCACAAATAAACTCAGAAGTTATCGACCTAAATTTACCACTAACATGAAGCCCAATATGTCACGAAAAAACAATCTCAGAATCGCTAGGATCCGTTGAAGCGTTCCTGAGTTATTACCTCATAAAGGGACACTGGTCAGAATTGCAAAAAACGGCAAGGTCATGAAGGGGTTAAATAAAATGTTCATTTTTAGTACTTGGTTGAAAACCCTTGGCTGGCAATGACTGCCTGAAGTCTTGAACTCATGGACATCACCAGACGCTGTGTTTCCTCCTTTTTGATGCTCTGTCAGGCCTTCACTGCGGTGGTTTTCAGTTGCTGTTTGTTTGTGGGCCTTTCTGTCTGAAGTTTAGTCTTTAACAAGTGAAATGCACGCTCAATTTGGTTGAGATCAGGTGACTGACTTGGCCATTCAAGAATATTCCACTTCTTTGCTTTAATAGACTCCTGGGTTGCTTTGGCTTTATGTTTTGGGTCATTGTCCATCTGTAGTATGAAACGACGACCAATCAGTTTGGCTGCATTTTGCTGGATCTGAGCACACAGTATGGCTCTGAATACCTCAGAATTCATTTGGCTGCTTCTGTCCTGTGTCACATCATCAATAAACACTAGTGACCCAGTGCCACTGGCAGCCATGCATGCCCAAGCCATCACACTGCCTCCTCCGGGTTTTACAGATGATGTGGTATGCTTTGGATCATGAGCTGTACCACGCCTTCGCCATACATTTCTCTTTCCATCATTCTGGTAGAGGTTGATCATGGCTTCATCTGTCCAAAGAATGTTCTTCCAGAACTGTGCTGGCTTTTTTAGATGTTTTATAGCAAAGTCCAGTCTAGCCTTTTTATTCTTGATTCTTATGAGTGGCTTGCACCGTGCAGTGAACCCTCTGTATTTACTTTCATGCAGTGTTCTCTTTATGGTAGATTTGGATATTGATACGCCTACCTCCTGGAGAGTGTTCTTCACTTGGTTGGCTGTTGTGAAGGGGTTTCTCTTCACCATGGAGATTATTCTTCTATCCTCCACCACTGTTGTCTTCCGTGGACGCCCAGGTCTTTTTGCATTGATGAGTTCACCAGTGCTTTCTTTCTTTCTCAGGATGTACCAAACTGTAGATTTTGCCACTCCTAATATTGTAGCAATTTCTCGGCTTGTTTTTTTCTGTTTTCGCAGCTTAAGGATGGCTTGTTTCACTTGCATGGAGAGCTCCTTTGACCGCATGTTTACTTCACAGCAAAACCTTCCAAATGCAAGCACCACATCTCAAATCAACTCCAGGCCTTTTATCTGCTTAATTGAGAATGACATAACGAAGGGATTGCCCACACCTGTTCATGAAATAGCCTTGGAGTCAATTGTCCAATTACTTTTGGTCCCTTTAAAAACAGGGTCGCACATGTTAAGGAGCTGAAACTCCTAAACCCTTCATCCAATTTTATTGTGGATACCCTCAAATGAAAGCTGAAAGTCTGAACTTCAACTGCATCTGAATTGTTTTGTTTAAAATTCATTGTGGTAATGTCTATAACCAAAATTAGAAAAATGTTGTCTCTGTCCAAATATATATGGACCTAACTGTATTTTGTAAAATTCTATTTTTTCACCACTGTTCTCCGCTATATTGTTTTCCCACCTACATCTAGAGGGACATTGTAGGGAAGAGAGGGACAGCCTGCGTTGAGTGGGGGCGCCAAAAAATCGTCTCTTAGGGTGCCAACCTCCACATTAAGGCAGGCGAGAACAGTAGGTTATAGTACAGTAATCTTATAGGTGACCTAATGTGTGGTATTGTATTTTACTCTATATGGTATTAAACCAAGGTTTGCTTTGGGTCAGGGTTTTATAATTAATAATATATTAAAAGCTAAGTTTTAAAGGTATTTGCCTGGGGGGCTCTGCACCCGGACTTTTTCTTTGTGTTGCTCTAATTTTCTCTAATTTTCTTCCTCTATCTATCTATCTATCTATCTATCTATCTATCTATCTATCTATCTATCTATCTATCTACCTGTCTGTCTGTCTATCTATCTATCTATCTATCTAGGGAACAAAACAAATGGAAGGCAGCACGTTTTTGCAAAACATATAAGTGGACTTTATTGGGCCCACATGGCGTGGTGCAACGTTTCGGCTTCCAAAAGCCTTTCTCAAGCAGTGGACTACAAGTGCATACAAGCCTATATATACAGTAGAGGTACATATCAATAAAGTGTAATTAACATTTTAGTCAAACAATATCTTTGTATACATAAGAAATCCTTTTCTTTTCATACAATCCGTGTAATTTATACAGTTAAAAATAGTGCACTTGCTTTAAAGTGCTCAGAGACAATTAGACATACAGTAAAAAGGAAAATATAGCTTATTCTAAATCAAGTGGTCTCATGTGCATCACATTAATGTATTATCACTCACCCAGGTGTGCATTGCTATAATCGCTATTGTATTTAGCATACACGCCATAGTCAGCGTGTTTAGGGTGTAACCACATACACAGTGTGCGTCATTCCCCTGTCACTAGCTGCATAGCCAATCAGAAAGTCATTTCCGCAGGATATTTCCCACGCATGCCCACAACTAAGAATCGGAAGCTTATCAGCGCCATGTTTATCAATCTATCTATTTATTATTATTATTATTTATTTATATAGCACCATTGATTCCATGGTGCTGTACAGGAGAAGGGGCTACATGCAAATTACAGATATCACTTACAGTAAGCAAACTAACAATTACAGACTGATACAGAGGGGCGAGGACCCTGCCCTTGCAGGCTTACATTCTACAGGATGGTGGGGAAGGAGACAATAGGTTGAGGGTTGCAACAGCTCTGGTGTTGGTGAGGCGGTAGCTCAGGTAGTGGTGAGGAGGCAGCGGGGTCAGTGCAGGCTGTAAGCTCTCCTGATGAGGTGGGGTATCAGGTTCCGTCTGAAGCATCCGAATGTGGTCGATAGTCAGATGTGTTGGGGCACAGAATCCCAGAGTATGGGGGATATTCTGGAGAAGTCTTGGAGACGGTTGGGTGAGGAGCAAATAAGTGAGGAGGCGAGAAGGAGGTCTTGGGAGGACCGGAGATTACGTGAGGAAAGATATCCGGGAGATTAGTTCAGAGATATATGGAGTAGACAGGTAATGGATGACTTTGTAGGTCAGTATGAGTAATTTGAATTGAATAAGCTGAGGGAATGGGAGACAGTGAAGAGATTTGCAGAGGGGAGAAGCGGAGGTGTAGTGAGGAGATCGATGAATTAATTGAGCAGCTGAGTTAAGGATGGACTGCAGGGGTGCAAGGGTGTTAGCAGGGAGGCCACAGAAAAGGATTTTGCAGTAGTCAAGGCGGGAGATGAGGGCATGCACAAGCATTTTATTAGATTGACGGTTGAGGAAAGAACGGATTCTGGAGATGTTTTTAAGCTTGAGGTGACAGGAGATGGAAAGAGCTTGGATGTGCGGTTTGAAGGACAGGGCAGAGTCAAGGGTTCAAGGCAGCGGACTTCCGGTACAGGGGAAAGTATGATGTCGTTAATTGCGATAGATAGGTCAGGTAAGGAAGTTCTATGAGATGGAGGAAAAATTACCAGTTTAGATTTGTCCACATTGAGTTTGAGGAAGCGAGAGGAGAAGAAGGAGCATATGGCTAATAGACACTACAGGATTCTGGACAGCAAAGAGGTGACCCCTGGGCCAGAGAGGTACATCTGAGTGTCATCAGCATAAAGGTGGTACTGGAATCCATGAGACTTTATGAGTTGTCCCAGGCCACGTGTATAGATTGAGAAGAGTAAGGGTCCTAGAACAGAGCCTTGGGGGACTCCAACAGAGAGAGGGTGGGATAAGGAGAGAGTGTGGGAGTGGGAGACGTTGAATGTGCGGTTGGAAAGGTATGAGGAGATCCAGGATAGGGCGAAGTCTTTCATGCCAAAGGAGGAGAGGATCTGTAGTAGGAGGCAGTCGTCAACTGTGTCGAAAGCAGAGAACAGGTCTTGGAGGAGGAGTATAGAGTATTGTCCTTTAGCTTTGGCTGTAAGTAGGTCAGTAGTAATTTTGGTCAGGGCTGTCTCAGTTGAGTGATGGTGGCAGAAACCAGATTGTAGATTGTCAAAGAGAAAATTAGATGAGAGGTAGGAGGAAAGTTCAGCGTGGACGTGCTGCTCCAGGAGTTTGGAAGCGAATGGGAGCAGCGATATTGGCCGATAGCTGGACATAGCAGTTAGATCGAGGGTTGGCTTTTGAAGGATAGGCGTGATTGTGGCATGTTTGAAAGCAGAAGGAAAGGTGACAGAAGTTAGTGATAGGTTGAGTAGGTGGGTTAGGGATAGGATAAGAGTAGCGGTAAGGTTTGGGTGGAGGTGGGATAGGATGGGGTCGAGCGCACAGGTGGTGAGGTGCGATTTGAAGAGGAGACAAGTAAGCTCTCCTTCAGTGATGCTGCATACGGAGGTTATGGGTTTTGGCATTGGTCTGGTATACAAAGGGGTTGTGGTGGTTGAGCAAGGAAGACTTGCCTTGTGTGGTCGATCTTATTTTTAAAGTGTGTGGCAAAGTCCTCAGCAGAGATGAGGGAGGTTGGAGTGGGCAGTGGTGGGCGCTGGAGGGAGTTAAAAGTTTTGAATAACTGGGGTTGTAGAATAGGGAAGCTACAAGGGTTGTGAAGTAGGCCTGTTTAGCAGAGGTGAGAGCAGATTTGAAAGCAAGTATTGCCTATTTGAATGCGGTGAAGTCGTCTTGCGAATGTGTTTTCTTCCAACAGCGCTCTGCAACCCTGGACACTTGCCAGAGATTTTAGTGGTGTTATTGTGCCAGGGTTGTCTATTGATATGTCGCACTCTGCCATGAATGAGAGGGGCAACTGTGTCAATAGCTGATGCGAGAGTGGCATTGTAGAAAGCAGTGGCACTGTCTGTGTTGTGGAGCGAGGATATGGATGCCAGTGGTAGGATAGAGTCAGAGAGTGTGTGGGTGTCTAGGTGTGTGAGGTTTCTGTGGGGGTGCGCATGTTGCTGGACATGGCTGACCGGTGAGGACAGGGATGAGAAAGTGAGCTGATGGTGGTCGGATAGAGGGAGAGGGGAGATGGTGAAGTTAGAGAGCAGAGACGGGTGAAGACCACGTCTAATGTATGTCCGTCTGTGTGGGTGGCTGCAGAGGACCACTAAGTTCAAAAGAAGAAGTAAGGGACAGAAGTTTGGAGGCTGTTGACTGAAGGGTATCAGTGGGGATGTTGAAGTCACCCATGATGATAGTGGGAATGCCAGTGGAAAGAAAGTGAAGAAGCCAGGTAGAGAATTGGTCAATAAAGGCAGTGGTCGGGCCCGGAGGTCGGTGTATGACGGCCACTTGGAGGTTGGGGGGAGAGTACATGCGGACAGAGTGGACTTCAAAAGAGGGGAGGATAAGGGAGGGTAGAGGTGGGATTGGGTTAAAGGTGCAGTTAGGAATTAAACTAAATGGTTCTTTGACAGACTCATTTCAGATACACAATGGCACGAGGCAGGGCTGCCCCCTATCCCCGCTACTATTTGTATTGTCGATCGAGCCACTTATACAAGCCATCCAACAATGCACTGAAATAACAGGCCTACAGATCCAGGGAGCCCACTACAAAACTATAGCGTTTGCAGACGACCTCTTGTTGATAATCACTAGACCACTGAAGACTATTCCAGCCATACTAGCAATTTTGGAAAAGTTTAGCAAATTATCAAATTTCAAAATAAATGAATCAAAGTCTGAATTCTTAAATTTAGGCCTCCCCATACATGTAGAAAATATGCTTAAACAAACGTACTCATTCCCTTGGCAAGCGGACAGCCTTAAATACTTGGGTATACAATTAAGTGCGTCAGAAAAGGACTTATTTGAGCTTAATTTCAATCAGCTATTAAAGAACACAACGAGAACCCTCCACTCCTGGAAGGACGCACATTTGTCGTGGGTGGGCAGAAAAAATATACTAAAGTGCATAATTCTGCCAAAATTTCTTTATGTATTTAACATGCTCCCAATCCAAGTCCCTTCCTCCTACCTCTCTAAAGTGCATTCACTCTTTTTTAGTTATATTTGGCGAAAAAATAAGCCACGAATCAACTCAAAAACCCTAACACTACCAAAGGAGATGGGAGGGATGAACGCTCCGGACATAATAAAATATTATCATGCAGCACACATCTCTAGAACAATTCATTGGATCAGAAATACTGAAAACAAACAATGGCTAAATATAGAACAAGAAATGTCGCCTCATCCTCTGCGTTCTATACTACTAGGACAAAACGCTGTTCAGTACCCAACAAAAATACAAAACGTTCTCACCTCAGCCACAATCAAGGTATGTTGAAAATATCGCCATAATTTGGCTCCTCCTATATCTCCCTTAGCAGCAATTACAGATTTGCTAGATTCCCTCCCAAAACAGGCTGCACAAATCTCATTGGAGCACATACTCGAAGACGGTGCCCTTATATCATTAGAAAAATTGCACAAAATTTCGGGTCTCTCAGGCCTCACATTTCTGCAACACAGAAAACTTTCCCATATAATTAATCAATATGCCCGTCAGGCCGATCTTAATAGATCATTAACCGCTTACGAAAGATTATGTGCTGAACTGAGGCCCCCTACCAAAATTTTGTCAACCATATATCAATCATTAATCAAAATTGACACAACGTTGAAACGTGCCTACTTAGCCAGATGGGAGAGAGATCTAGGTTGCTCCTTTTCTGACTCACAAATCAAACACATTTATAGGAACTCACATGGCCACTCAAAATGTGTGAGAATCCAAGAAAATTCTTTTAAACTACTCACTAGATGGTATATCACGCCCAAACAAATCCAAAAATGGAATCCTGCTGCGTCTATAGACTGTTGGAGATGTGGAGGGGAGGAAGGAAATTATCTACACATATGGTGGTCCTGCCCGGCATTAGCCCCCCTCTGGAAAGAAGTTAACTCATTATTATGCAAGCTACTAAATAAACGCATTATGTGTGGACCAGAGAATATATTCCTCCACTTCCCAACTGTGACAAACGACAAAGCAACCGACAAATTAGCTCAATTTATTATAGCAGCTGGGAAATCCTTGATCCCTCAACACTGGAACTCCAAAACAACACCCACTAATACCCAACTACTTCTTAAAATAGAACAATTATATCACATCGAAGAATTAGCTGCCAAAGTCAATCATAATCTAGAAAACTTTATCCGCGTCTGGAAACCTTGGATTCTTTACAGAACGCAACAACCCTTTATTTCTGAAATAACAGAAACAACATCATAAACCTACTCATGGATATCACAGGTGCCGTAGTTTTTCCCCCTCCCCCCGTCCTCCTCTCTCATACCTACTCTTTTGACCCTAATTTTCACTCCTTTGCTTCTTCCTCTCTTCTTCCTTCTAATATACTGGTGGATTTCTCTTTAAATTAGAACTGTTTATCAAATATGCGCCGAGAATGCAGTTTAATTCTATTATTCTCATATGTTACTATGTAGGTATGTCTGTACATATTTACTGGACAGTGGCGCTTAAAGAATAAGCAACCGATATTATTATGTAATTTTACTCTATATGCTAAAATTACCTTATATAAATGTGTATTCAAAGTTTTGTTTGTATAAATATGCTTTCAATAAAAAGAACGTTGAAAGAAAGAAAGGTGCAGTTAGAAGAAAGGAGAAGTCCCACTCCTACACCATGTCTGTTGCTGGGGCGAGGCATGTGGGTGAAATGGAGGCTGCCGTAACACAGCGCAGCAGGGGAGGATCTATCTATCCCATATCTATCTATCTTTCTATGTTTATATCTATCTGACACCAGTTCTTCAACATGTTTACTGTGAAATACAGGGCACCAGAGTTGAATGGTACTTGGACTTGTTGCTGCAAAGTTTTTGTTGATGGAGATTTGGACTTGTTTCTTACAAATTTGATCTTAATGTTTTTTCCTTTGTTTTATGTAATTATTTATTTCTTTTGTAAAAGATATTTTGATCCAGATCAGCTTATGCTTGGTTCACATCTTCAGCTGAGTTTATTTTAGGAAGCTTTATCAAAGGCTGCGTCATTTACAATGGAAGAAAAGATCAGCATGCTGGACTATTCTTTCCAGTATAATGACTGACTCTCTAATGGACAATGGGACGATATTAAAAGTAGTAAATAAGTAAATAGTAAAAAGATCTCTTTTGGTGCTGTTTATGTCTGTCATGTGATGGATCCATTTACTGCATGAATTTCATTTTTCTGTCCCAACAATGGGACAGGAAAACCACATTCCGGACACCAGTGTAAACCTAGCTTAAGATGTCAATTTCCCATTGGATTTCCTAGTTACCTCAGAGAAACCAGCACCCTAACTCTGTAGTCCAGAAAATGTTTTGCTGACAGATAACATATGGTGCCAATTATGATAGAAACCAATAGAATTGCAACCAGTCCAATAACAGGAAGACATAGAAGTCCTATGAATGAATCACTATCTATGAATCTCATTCATAATCAATGAATGTACAATAATTGGATTAAGATATATATCAGTTGTTGTTTTATTCAATATGATATATTCAGCTATTGATGTGATATAGTCAGCAATAGTAAAAAAAAATATGCATTGGGAAAAATTTGGCAAGAACTGCACTTTACTGAATCATAACAGTGTGTAATATGTACACTGTTAGATGTGTACTGCATGCACTGTTAGGAAGTGGCTCTGCTTACTAGTTTGGGCAATCATCAAGTCATCACAAGTTTGCACTGTGAATATCTGTGATCACTTGCCAGGCAGCTTCTCATCTGGTTCTCTGAATGTTAAAATTGCAGACTTGCCGTCACCTGATGACCCCTCGAACCATCAAGCAGAGCAGAAGTTGGCTGTAATTGCCATACATTTCCCCAAGGCCGGACATCCAGTTTAAGATAGTATTTTTTGGAATTTAAGTTAAAATTCTTTATATGTCTTTAAGAACTGTAATTTTAATTTAGAGTTTTGCATTCAACAAGCATATTTTTTGCTTCCTTACATTTGACTTTTGTTGATGGACCATGTCAACAGAAAAGTTTCAATGTCTCCATATTGAGCATTGTAATTCAGTTCAGTCTGGACCTGGATGATTTCACTTTAAAGAGGAGTAAGACTTTTTTCCACTGTTGAAATTTAGCTGACAATTTGAAGTGTCTCCAGGAAATTCACTTCCCCTCCAAAGGACACATTACTGCCTGTATAACCGACTCCTGGCTGGTATCATGTTGCTCCTTTATGGCTTTCCTGTTCACTGCCTTTATGACAGTGTTGGGGTCCTCCCTTGATTTTAACATGTTAACCCCCTCTCCTGTTCCCATGCCATCAGCAGGAAAGGGATTATTCTTTCTCCCTGAATGGCAGACATGGCAAAGGGATTATTTCTAGGCTAAGACCTCTTTTCTCAGCAATTCACCCCCTTCCACTTCTACACAAAAAAAGACACATATATAATGTTCTAAATCTAAAATTTGCAATCTTTGATTTAATTTAGGGAAGCTCGGTGCACAGAGGCTGGTTAGTTTGGAAATCCATTGATGCACAAGTCTGCACGGAGGTGGAAGCTATTAACTGTTCAGTTTTACAATGAAATAACCCTTTTTCTGTGATACCTTAAATTTTACAGGAAATTCTTTGAGCATTGTGTAATTTTATTATAAGGATGTGAATAAACTACCACATTTGGAAAAAGTAGTCTCCTGTTACATCAGAATTTTGAATGATTGATGTAGCATACTTTATTATTTACTTTTCATGAGGATCCATCATCTTTCCTAATAGGTCTCTTGTAGAGAAAAATTGTTTTTCCATGAAATTACACTTCTGGAACATCTTTTCTTAGAATGCTATTTTGTACCATTCCTTTGTTATTCCTACTAAAACTTTATAAATAAATTGACAACTGGGCTTTACCAGTTGGTGGTGCATCCTTACAGGTTCTAACTTTATCCAATCAATGCTGCTTGTATCATTTGACAAGGGAAATGGTAACACCCAATTGCTAATTAATTCATAATTCATACATTTTTAGGAGGAATAACAAAGCAACAGCACAATACAGATTTCTAAGAATTTTTTTGGGGGGGAGGGTGTTATGACCCCAGTGGACAGGGTCTCAGAGGAACGTGTAAGTCTGCGAGATTCAAAAATCCAGCTCATAGGGCTGTGGTAACTGGGTTGACCAAATAGCTACTCCTAACGCCAACACTAGAAGTAGCCGGGGATCATGCCTACGGTGATCGCTAGATGACTCGCGCCAGCCGGAGAATCTAACTACCCCTAGGAGAAGAAAACAAAGACCTCTCTTGCCTCCAGAGAAAGGGACCCCAAAGCAAGATACAAGCCCCCCACAAATAATAACGGTGAGGTAAGAGGAAATGACAAACACAGAAATGAACCAGGTTCAGCAAAGAGAGGCCAGCTTACTAATAGCAGAATATAGCAAGATAACTTATCTGGTCAACAAAAACCCTATAAAAATCCACGCTGGAGATTCAAGAACCCCCGAACCGTCTAACGGTCCGGGGGGAGAACACCAGCCCCCTAGAGCTTCCAGCAAAGGTCAGGATACAGATTGGAACAAGCTGGACAAAAATACCAAACTAAACAAAAGCAAAAAGCAAGGAAGCAGACTTAGCTTGAAATAGAGGAACCAGGATCATAGGACAAGAGCACAACAGATTAGCTCTGATTTCAACGATGCCAGGCATTGAACTGAAGGTCCAGGGAGCTTATATAGCAACGCCCCTGAACTAACGGCCCAGGTGAGGATATAGGAAAAGACAGAAGCTCCAGAGTCAAATCACTAATGACCACTAGAGGGAGCAAAAAGCAAAATCACAACAGTACCCCCCCCTTAGTGAGGGGTCACCGAACCCTCACCACGACCACCAGGGCGATCAGGACGAGCGGCGTGAAAAGCACGAACTAAATCGGCCGCATGAACATCAGAGGCGACCACCCAGGAATTATCTTCCTGACCATAGCCCTTCCACTTGACCAGGTACTGAAGCCTCCGCCTGGAGAGACGAGAATCCAAGATCTTCTCCACCACGTACTCCAACTCGCCCTCAACCAACACCGGAGCAGGAGGCTCAGCAGAAGGAACCACAGGCACAACGTACCGCCGCAACAAGGACCTATGAAACACGTGGATAGCAAACGACACAGGAAGATCCAGGCGAAAAGATACAGGATTAAGGATTTCCAATATCTTGTAAGGACCAATAAAACGAGGTTTAAATTTGGGAGAGGAAACCTTCATAGGAACAAAGCGGGAAGAAAGCCACACCAAATCCCCAACACGTAGTCGGGGACCCACACCGCGGCGGCGGTTGGCAAAGCGCTGAGCCCTCTCCTGTGACAACTTCAAGTTGTCCACCACAAGATTCCAGATCCGCTGCAACCTATCCACCACAGAATCCACCCCAGGGCAGTCAGAAGGTTCCACATGACCCGAAGAAAAACGAGGGTGGAAACCAGAGTTGCAGAAAAACGGCGAAACCAAGGTGGCAGAACTAGCTCGATTATTAAGGGCAAACTCAGCCAACGGCAAGAAGGTCACCCAATCGTCCTGATCAGCAGAGACAAAACACCTCAAATAAGCCTCCAAAGTCTGATTAGTTCGCTCCGTCTGTCCATTAGTCTGAGGATGGAAAGCAGATGAAAACGACAAGTCAATGCCCATCCTACTACAAAAGGATCGCCAGAATCTGGAAACGAACTGGGATCCTCTGTCTGACACAATATTCTCAGGGATGCCGTGCAAACGAACCATGTTCTGGAAAAACACAGGAACCAGATCGGAAGAGGAAGGCAGCTTAGGCAAAGGAACCAAATGGACCATCTTGGAGAAGCGATCACATATCACCCAGATAACAGACATGCCTTGAGACACCGGAAGATCAGAAATGAAATCCATGGAGATATGTGTCCAAGGTCTCTTAGGGACAGGCAAGGGCAAGAGCAACCCGCTGGCACGAGAACAGCAAGGCTTAGCTCGAGCACAAGTCCCACAGGACTGTACAAATGACCGCACATCCCTAGACAAGGAAGGCCACCAAAAGGATCTGGCCACCAGATCTCTGGTGCCAAAAATTCCTGGGTGACCTGCCAACACCGAGGAATGAACCTCGGAAATGACTCTGCTGGTCCACTTATCAGGCACAAACAGTCTGTCAGGTGGACAAGAATCAGGCCTATCAGCCTGAAATCTCTGCAACACACGTCGCAGATCTGGAGAAATAGCTGACAAGATAATACCATCCTTAAGAATACCAACAGGTTCAGCGACTCCAGGAGCATCAGGCACAAAGCTCCTGGAAAGAGCATCGGCCTTCACATTTTTTGAACCTGGTAAATACGAGACAACAAAGTCAAAACGGGAGAAAAACAATGACCAGCGGGCCTGTCTAGGATTCAGGCGTTTAGCAGACTCGAGATACATCAGATTTTTGTGATCAGTCAAGACCACCACACGATGCTTAGCACCCTCGAGCCAATGACGCCACTCCTCAAATGCCCATTTCATGGCCAACAACTCCCGATTGCCCACATCATAATTTCGCTCCGCAGGCGAAAACTTCCTAGAGAAAAAGGCGCAAGGTCTCATAACAGAGCAACCAGGGCCTCTCTGCGACAAAACGGCCCCTGCTCCAATCTCTGAAGCATCCACCTCAACCTGAAAGGGAAGCGAGACATCAGGCTGGCACAAAACAGGCGCCGAGGTAAACCGACGTTTCAACTCCTGGAAAGCCTCCACGGCAGCAGGAGCCCAATTAACCACATCGGAGCCCTTCTTGGTCATATCCGTCAAAGGTTTCACAATGCTAGAAAAGTTAGCGATAAAACGACGGTAGAAGTTAGCGAAACCCAAGAACTTCTGAAGACTCTTAACTGACGAGGGCTGAGTCCAATCAAGAATAGCTCGGACCTTGACTGGGTCCATCTCCACAGCAGAAGGGGAAAAAATGAACCCCAAAAAGGGAACCTTCTGTACACCAAAAAGACACTTTGAGCCCTTGACAAACAAAGAATTTTCACGCAAAATTTTAAAGACCATCCTGACCTGCTCCACATGTGAGTCCCAATTATCAGAAAAAAACAGAATATCATCCAGATAAACGATCAAAAATTTATCCAGATAGTTCCGGAAAATGTCATGCATAAAGGACTGAAAAACTGAAGGGGCATTAGAGAGCCCAAAAGGCATCACCAAGTACTCAAAATGACCTTCGGGCGCTTTGAATGCGGTTTTCCATTCATCCCCTTGCTTAATGCGCACAAGGTTGTACGCACCACGAAGGTCTATCTTGGTAAACCACTTGGCACCTTTAATCCGGGCAAACAAGTCAGACAACAGCGGCAAAGGATACTGAAATTTGACAGTGATCTTATTTAAAAGCCGATAGTCAATACAAGGCCTCAAAGATCCGTCCTTTTTAGCCACAAAAAAGAATCCCGCACCAAGAGGGGAAGAAGACGGACGGATGTGTCCTTTCTCCAGAGACTCCTTGATATATGAACGCATAGCGGTATGTTCAGGTATCGACAGATTAAACAGTCTTCCCTTAGGAAATTTACTGCCTGGAATCAAATCTATTGCACAGTCACATTCCCTATGAGGAGGCAATGCACTGGACCTGGACTCGCTAAAGACATCCTGATAATCAGACAAATACTCCGGAACTTCCGAAGGCGTAGAAGAAGCAATAGACACAGGCAGGGAATCCTCATGAATACCACGACAGCCCCAACTAGACACTGACATAGCCTTCCAGTCAAGGACTGGATTATGGGTCTGTAACCATGGCAGCCCCAAAACAACCAAATCATGCATTTTATGTAGAACGAGAAAACGTATCACCTCGCGGTGTTCAGGAGTCATGCACATGGTAACCTGTGTCCAATACTGCGGTTTATTTTCTGCTAATGGCGTAGCATCAATACCCCTAAGAGGGATAGGATTTTCTAATGGTTCAAGAATAAAACCACAGCGCTTAGCAAATGAGAGATCCATAAGACTCAGGGCAGCACCTGAATCTACAAACGCCATGACAGGATAAGATGACAGTGAGCAAATCAAAGTTACAGACAGAATAAACTTAGGATGCAAATTACCAACGGTGACAGGACTAACAACCTTAGATATACGTTTAGAGCATGCTGAGATAACGTGTAGAATCACCACAGTAGTAGCACAAGCCATTCCGGCGTCTATGAATTTTCCTCTCATTTCTAGTCAGGATTCTATCACATTGCATCAAATCAGGTGTCCGTTCAGACAACACCATGAGGGAATTTGCGGTTTTTCTATCACATTGCATCACATCAGGTGTCTGTTCAGACAACAACATGAGGGAATTTGCGGTTTTGCGCTCCCGCAACCGCCGGTCAATTTGAATAGCCAGGGACATGGTATCATTCAGACCTGTGGGAATGGGAAAACCCACCATAACATTCTTAATGGCCTCAGAAAGGCCATTTCTAAAATTAGCGGCCAGTGCACACTCGTTCCAATGTGTCAGCACGGACCATTTCCGAAATTTTTGGCAATACACCTCAGCCTCGTCCTGGCCCTGAGACATAGCCAGCAAGGCTTTCTCTGCCTGAATCTCAAGATTGGGTTCCTCATAAAGTAAACCGAGCGCCAGAAAAAACGCATCAATATCAGCCAATGCCGGATCTCCTGGCGCCAACGAAAAAGCCCAATCTTGAGGGTCACCCCGTAAGAATGAAATAACAATTTTTACTTGTTGAGCAGAGTCTCCAGACGAACAAGGTTTCAGGGACAAAAACAATTTACAATTATTCCTGAAATTCCTAAACTTAAATCGGTCTCCTGAAAACAGTTCAGGAATCGGAATCTTGGGTTCAGACCTAGGATTTCTGGTAACATAATCTTGTATACCCTGCACACGAGCGGCAAGCTGGTCCACACTTGTAATCAAGGTCTGGACATTCATGTCTGCAGCAAGCTTAAGCCACTCTGAGGTAAAGGGGAAAAGAAAAAAAAAAATGAGAGAGGGAAAAAAAAAACTCAAAATTTTCTTTCTTATAATCCCACTTCTGCAATGCATTAAACATTTAATACTGGCCTGGCATACTGTTATGACCCCAGTGGACAGGGTCTCAGAGGAACGTGTAAGTCTGCGAGATTCAAAAATCCAGCTCATAGGGCTGTGGTAACTGGGTTGACCAAATAGCTACTCCTAACGCCAACACTAGAAGTAGCCGGGGATCATGCCTACGGTGATCGCTAGATGACTCGCGCCAGCCGGAGAATCTAACTACCCCTAGGAGAAGAAAACAAAGACCTCTCTTGCCTCCAGAGAAAGGGACCCCAAAGCAAGATACAAGCCCCCCACAAATAATAACGGTGAGGTAAGAGGAAATGACAAACACAGAAATGAACCAGGTTCAGCAAAGAGAGGCCAGCTTACTAATAGCAGAATATAGCAAGATAACTTATCTGGTCAACAAAAACCCTATAAAAATCCACGCTGGAGATTCAAGAACCCCCGAACCGTCTAACGGTCTGGGGGGAGAACACCAGCCCCCTAGAGCTTCCAGCAAAGGTCAGGATACAGATTGGAACAAGCTGGACAAAAATACCAAACTAAACAAAAGCAAAAAGCAAGGAAGCAGACTTAGCTTGAAATAGAGGAACCAGGATCATAGGACAAGAGCACAACAGATTAGCTCTGATTTCAACGATGCCAGGCATTGAACTGAAGGTCCAGGGAGCTTATATAGCAACGCCCCTGAACTAACGGCCCAGGTGAGGATATAGGAAAAGACAGAAGCTCCAGAGTCAAATCACTAATGACCACTAGAGGGAGCAAAAAGCAAAATCACAACAGGAGGGGTAGTCAAATATTTACTTAGACTTGTTAGTAGAGCCCGCAGGTCCTTTACGCAGGTCCTTTACTTCTGTAGTAAATCAATAATCTCTTTTGTACAAACATATATAACAGAGCTTTAGACTCCGTGTCATCCGTTATGCATCAATATTAATGATGAGCGAATGTGCTGAAATTCAAATTAGGTACTTTGCTAAAATTTGGCCAGGACTTTAAATTTGCATCGACTTTATTTGATACAAACTGAATGTACATTATTAAGCTCTGAAATCTCTCCAGATCCCAGAGCAAAATAAACATCTGCAAATAAAGAATATTCTTACCACTTACCGTACTTTTCCAATCACACAGCTCCGCTCACACCTATCTTTTTTCTAGTTGTCGGTGTCATCTTCAATTGTGCCTCTTCTTTCGCATCATGCTGTGCACAGCATGTCCTATGCCTCCTACACTCCCTCGGCCATGCTGTGACATCATGACTAGGGATGAGTGGACCCGTACTTAAAAGTTCAGCATTCGTACCAGAAAGTTACTGTCTAGTGCTAAATGCCGAACATCGATTTTTCGTGGAAGTCCGTTGCAATGTTCAGAATTCTGGGGGAAGAGATTGAGAAAAAAATTTGGATTTCAAAAGTCTGGGTCCTCATTTTTTTCAATGGGGTTCTGGTTCTGGTTCGAGTTCAGAAACAGTTCTGGCACCCGAACCGAACATTGGAATAAAGTTCTGGTCGAGCACCAGAACCCGAACTTCCACAGGTCTTCTCATCCCTAATCATGACGTTATAGCCTAGCAGGCGCGGGAGATACCAAAGAAGCCGATCACCGGAAGATGTTGAAAATAGCCCAATGAAAACTGCACTGGTAACCTAAGAACAGAGGTGAGAGTCAGGTGAATTCACTAATGTCTAATCAACATAGAAAAGATGGAGTTTATGAGTTCTCCTCGTGTTTAAGTGCTTTTTCTTCGGGTACTCCAGTTTCCTCCATCATTACAAAATGCATTCTGATAGCAAATTTAGAATAAGAGCCCCGATGGGAACACTAAGTGATAACAGTGTATATAGGGTGCTGCAGAACATGTTGGCACTATATATGCATAATTAATTAAGTCGAACCTCATTAAGGCATAAGGATATCATGTCATGGGTTATGAGTTGCACATGCATTAATTCTTTTGACTGGGGAAATGTATAGGCAGATGCAGATCTACGCATTTAAAACAAAAGGCTACATTGGGTTAAAGAATCCAGACCTGTGCAATTAGTTAAAAAGAAATTGTCTGGGTGTGACAACCACGTTAAGTAATAGTTTAACATTTAAATTTTGATGATGTGTCATATAGGCTTCCAACATCGCATAGTAACATTTGGGAAGAAATAAGGTCAAGGTAGAAAAAAAGCTGAGATGTAAAACATTCTCTGGACGCCGTTGTGGTAACTGCCAGTCATCTGAATAAAGAAATACTCCCTCTGGTAGATATCACAGGAGTCAGTAGAGGGACTAATTATTTATACAGAGGACAGACGGATCATGACTATGTTGAGTGTATAGCATATGTGTGCCTTGATCTGGAGAAGCCAGGACAGAAGAGCCCTGGCAATTTATTCACTTCAGGGCCTTAAATAATACGATTTAATCTTTCCTCAACTACTGTAACGTACTTCTCTGTAACCTACCACACTAAAAATGTTGCCCCTCGACCATGGTTTCTTTTCAGTTCTTCCTCCACTGGTTGCTCTGGTTTATGATGCCCCCTACCATGACCAATATTACCTTTTTATCCACTTTTCTAAATGATTACACATTCACTATGCTTTAAAGGCATTTTTCCCAACTCTGCAATCTCTATTATGCTTAGCGGTCCCATAAACAATGAAGAAAGTGTTGGCCATTTCCCCATTCTAGCAGGGCATTTCAGAGCTCATCTCTCGGGATCAGTATGGTCTCAGTGGTTGAGCCCCAGTGAATAGTAAGTTATCATCTAACCTGTAGATAACTAATAACTTGCCAAGTTGACATGTGAGGAAAGGGAAAAAAGGAAAAATCATCAGCTCACCAGTGAAGAAGGAATGCCAGATAGGGTGCTGTCCATGGACAGTTTCAGGCCGGTTCCTGGGTTGAATATGCAAGAGAAAAGGGTTTTCATCCAGCAGCTATATCAAAGCAAAAAAAAAATCTAAAACTTCACATTGATTAATTTGGATTAACATTAAAAAACTGGAAAAAAAAATGAAATTATAACAGTAAGAGTTCCGACTTCTGGTCTATGTGTGTGGAGCAAAACACTCTTAATCATGACAATGTGTCTTTTCCACCCACTGGATTGTACCAATGGGAATGTCCATTGGACACTTGAAATGTTTTTAAACTTAAAAGTTGGCCATGAGGTGCTTTGTTTTCTGGGATATTGGCCTTATTGTTGTATGTATGCCCGAGCAAGGTATCAATGTAAGCCTTACTGGCCTCAGGGACTGACGTGAGTGCACCATTATAATAAAGATAGAAATAAAAGAAAATATATGAACCTTCAGAATAAAATCATTTCTGTCGGGACATTTGGAAAAGCTCGTCCAGCAGAGTTTTCAATCAGCTTTATGTAATGTGTGCTTGGAGAATTCAGTCTCTTTCCTACTTTAGAACCTATTCATATCCTAATGTAAGGGATCCGTCTGGATAAAAAAATAGCTATTTAGAGCTGACTACAGTAAAATGTGCTGCGTGCGGTCGGCAGCATTCTGTGCAGCACGACATGTAATGGAGACTAAATGAGGGGCTTCAAAACTGCTTGTTGAAAGACAATGCAATAAAGCCGGCGTGCACGGAAATGGTGTAATATTGTATTACCCTCTTCATTTACTAGTAACATAATCTTTACAGTTACAAAATTGGTGCCTATTGACATTCCTTAATAGTACGGTGTGAGATTTCTACAGATTTGGGATTTGCTGTAAATCTCAGGATAGGGTCATTATGCCGGCACTAATTATAGTGGGCTGACATCATAAGATGCAGTTAACACATCGCGACCAATGTCTCCGGCTGGTTTCCTAAACGGTAATTATTACGCTGTTTATATGTTTCCCCTAATCTTTTTTTGATAATATTATATCGTACTGAGTGTTTATTCAGAGCCCTACTCTCTGGTCCTTGGCATGAGTAATGATGACAGCGTCATTTGTTGGAAAGGTTAAGAGGAAAGGACAATAATTACCTGATAACATTTTATTTAAACAGTTCATGAGAAAAGTGAAAAGTGACTGATGTTTACATGAGAACGTAGCTGGGGGGGATCGTTAGCTCATCTCACTCGTTGTGCTCGTCTCTAGTCATATCATCTATTACAGGAAGTCCTCATAGATTGCAGTTACTATTTGGAGACGATTATGGCATTTTATTATCATCTTATAATGTAAAGCTACTATTTCTAGCTTGTCTATGCAATGTAGCCCAGAAGTCAAGGTGGGACCAATAGGGTCAAGTTCACATGCTGTAGAGAGTTTTTGCTGCAAAAATAGCACAAAGAATCCACATTTTGCAACCAATCTAACTGCATAATTCAACCATTGCAATGGGTAATATTTGGTGCAAACCAGTGACAGATTGGACATGCTGCAGATTTGTATAAACCGATTTACACCCATTGTATATATAGCACTTTGTAGAAACTTTTCTGGAATGAATGCTAAATGTGTAATTTTGGCAATACAAACTTATGGGCACTTTGCAGGCAGGATATGTCTGAGGTAAGCCATAAACTTGAAGCGAAGCCTAATACATGAAGATTAACAGGAGAAAACGCTGAAAAGACGAGAGAGGGAACTGTAAAAACGTGTATATAGATATAAGGATGTCAAACTAACTGAGAGATTTTGGTGGGATCAGCCAGCCATCTAATGTGTAATGGGGCCTCTAGAATCTCCCTTAGGGTATGTGTCTACGTGGCGTAGTGGCAGCTCTTTGGACGCAGTGGATACCCTACTCTGCCCAAAGCGCCACCCCCTGTTGTACACGTGGTGATTCCTGATGTGTTCATTGAACACATGTGGAATCACCGCATCGTATTCATAGACTATGTTATTTATCTTGCAGAGATGGAGCGTATCCAGAAGATAAATAGACATTCTGCAGTCTGGAAAGACGTACCGCATGTCCGGTTATGCAGGGCCGCCAGATGCGGCCCTACACGCATAGTGGAGATGGGATTTCACTATGCTGTAACATCTGGACGCTGTGGATTGGATGCTGCTGATGTATGCAGCGTCCAATCCACAGCAAGTACTGAAGGAATCCGAACAGTGGAAATATACCCTAAAAGTGTTTGTCCAGTCTTAATCTACATGTCTGCAGTCGCATTGTTACACACTTGTTCCAGGTCTGGGCTCTGTTCCCCTCCACCTGGTCCTCTCAATTCTGTTTTGCTTCAGTAGCCGGTGTGCTGCCATGTGATTGTCTGCCTAGGCCTATGTAAGGCCTACCAAGACACACACCTGTGTCTTGGTATTAAGATTCTTAGTTTTATCTGTGTCCTGTCTGCTTGTGACATCCTGAGCTTCCAGATCTTACTCCATATCCATGCCTTCTTCCAAGTGCTTCCAGTCCTTTGTGTCTTACCTGCTGCACCGACACCTGTGGCCCATGTGTCCACCCGGACCAGGGCCTTGGAGGATCCACCTCACCAGGTGAGTCAAAACACACTCTATGTGACTGCAGATTTGTGAATCCTAACTGCGCACTATGAGAATTGTCTGGTTCCAGCATCAGGAACAGTGGTCATGTGACCGCAAGAATGCAATATGCATACTCCCGGCCAAATTCTGACTAGGTAGGCTCAGCCTTGCTTAATTCCAGTGTATTGAGCGAGGCCGGAAACAGTCTAGTTGGAATGTGGCTGGGAGTATGCATGTCCATGTACATGACCACTGTTCCCGATGCTGGAACCAGACAAAAAAAGTAGAATTTCACACCATTCAGACTCATGGGAGGATTCGTGACGACCCCTGCAGGCACTGTATGGACTGTCACTGATATGAGTGTTTGGGTAGTTTTAGAGTTGTAGAATGGCTGCCTCATCCCGCAGGCAGCTGTGCCATTAAAAAACCACAGCAGCTTCTTCCATAATGTGTTAATCTGCTAACCTTTCTACTGTTTAAGGCCCCTTTCACACATCAGTTTTTTGCCATCAGTCACAATCCGTTGGCTCGACGGATCAACGGAACCGTCTCAGATTTTGAAAAACTGATGTGATGGATTCGTTTTTCCACGGATCCAACTAGCAGATCTGGCTAATTGGATCGGGGCAGGCTCAGTTAAAATAAAACAAATCCGTCACCGGATTCCATCATTTGACGGATCTGGTGCCCATAGGTTTCCATTCAAACAAACGACTGACGTCGCTGTCTGATTTTTCGATGTACACGAAAAAAGTTACTTTGTCCGTTGTCTCCGGCCGCCGGACAAACAATTTTCGACGGATCCGGCGAACAACGGATGAAACGTGAGGCCATCCATCACAATCCGTCGCTAATACAAGTCTATGAGAAAAAAAACGGATTCGGCGGCATCAGTCGCGGGATTCTTTTTTTAAAAAAATTCAACGGATTGCGACTGATAGCAAAAAACTGATGTGTGAAAGGGGCCTTATACTACCATACAATATATGCGTTATTACCTACCGCACAATGTGTATCTTATTACCAGTGTGAGCGCCAAACCTTTATTGGTTTAAGCAATTTTGACATAACAAACAGCAGAAGCAGCACTGCATGTAAGTAGACTGATGTTCTCCTGGTCATGTTTGGTCAGTGTCTTTTGTTTTGAGGAAAAAAAAAACAACTCCTTGTAGCTAAGGTGTTAAACTATGAGCCCATCGCCACAACATACACAATCCATAAGAGCCATAAAAATGCTCAAAGTGATTCTAAAGTGAAAGATTATTTACACTGGTCTAGACCTGCCTGTCCTGAAGGTGTTAAATGTCAGCGGTAACTGCTTTATGTCACTATCCAAAGAGCTGTGCAATGACTTCATGCACTTCTGTTCTCAGCTTCATCAAAGAAACCATCTTGCATTTGTTTTAATGGTATCTTGAGGGATGTGGAAACACAACGCCAATACCTTTTCCATTGCCTCTATGTTGTCAGATATTTCAGTAATAAAGGGAATATGGCTGTATGTGTATATATATACTGTATATATCTCAAATAATTGATGTTTTAATTGTGGTTATTCTCTTATGAGGGGTGCTACTACTGAGCTGTAGGCAGATATTCTGACAGAAAGTACATGTGTGAACTCAGAAAGGGCAGCACAGTTGATATTGTCCAGAAAGGTTTTTTCTTACTTATTTTGAATATTGTATATATTATTTAAGTTGTATAGTTACGAAGAGGGAACATTTGTTTAATGGTTCATTAGTACTTACTCCGTTTTGATCCTTGAGGGATCAGTTTTGTTGATATTAAGCAGAAGTGTGACCATAAAAAGGATTACTTAGCAAAGAATAAAGCAGCAAAAAGATAACCATGAAAATATCTAGTGCAAACCCCCCCCCCCCCCTGAAAACTTAAAAAAAGGTGGGTGGCCTGACATGGCCCTCACAGGGAATGTATGATGAGCCTATGGGTAGATAAAGCTACTGGCCAAATGCTCGATCTCCTTACGTTTTTTTCGACCCTCTGACCACATGAGCCATGCGTGGATGTGTTCTCCATAGTGAGTGGGGAGAAAGCCAGTCTCAGACACCTCTACTGCTGGCTTTACACCTAGAGAAAGAAGGATGGGGTATGTTGAAATCCGACATACCTAACGAATCTTTTCACAAACGTGCCACTGAGGGAGCATCAGAACACCACTGTGCACTTTAGAAATTGTCCTGTGTAGTGGACATTCATCCAGTGTGTAGGATTTCCTTAAGATCTGCTTATATTCATGTTTCCCATGCATTAGATCTATAAAGAAAGCTGAGCAGATACTACCACTAGACAACCTGTGGCTCCACAGTGAGTGCTCCCAGCTTATCCCACCATCAGATTACACCTTTTCTCATGTCATCTTAACTACATTTGTCTTTCCTTATTCTTTCTAGCCAACTACTTAAATAGCAGAAAATGGCTTTGACGTTTCCAAGTGAAGAGATAAATGCCCTGCTTGTATGATAAGGAATAGATGATATTAAACATTGAATGCCTGTAGTAGATGCATCCTACTGATGAGTGTCGTGGGAATGTTTCACCTTTTGATAGACATTATGTCACACCCTGTCAGTAATAGGAAATGTATAGTCAAACAAGGTCCTCCTTAAGTTCCCATTGTGTTCTTCATTATTGGTCCTTGAAGCTGAATAGTAAAGATTATTCACAAATATTCACAAATATATCGTACTCAATGTGACCTGTCCAAAGGTCAAAAGATTTCCAGTTTTTGCTCTAATTTCTTTTCACACTGCTCCCCTGATATTGCCGGCCTTTGTAATTTTAAAATCTGACATTTGAGCCAACAATAAGACCCTTTTAATGTATTTCTAATTTTTATGGTCTTTACAAGGGGGTGTGGCTCGCAGTATTCTCTGAGGGTGTGTCTTTGGACTACTCTATAATATAACCCTGTGACACAGCCCCCTTAGTAAAGGCCATAACAGTCAGCACCAAGTCCCATATCTCAGAAACCATGTGACGAGTTTACAATGAAAAAAAAAAAAAAAATTACTTAGGGGATAAAATAAGAGCAAAAACTGGCCAATATTAACTTGGTGAGTGCAAAAATAGTATAAGAACAGCGAGCACTCACCATCTTCTTATGTCCAAACTTTATTGTGGCATATTTACAATAGAAGGTATGGTCAGGGAGAAATGTGCTGACACAAGACGACGGCCGTTTTGCGCTCCTGCGCTTCCACGGGTCTTGATGCATACTGAAGGAAGGTGGAGCTCTTATGGCGTACCGCCACAGAGTTACCTCCCCTTCTGTGGCGGTAAAAGGATATCAAGCGAGCGGGTGAGGGTGATTTAACCAGCTGTTGGTGCTGCTTTTTTCGTTTTTCTTTAGTTTGGTAATTAACTTGGTGAGAGCTGCTTTAAGCTTAAACAGTAACAATGTATCTCCTTGGAAGGGCCATAAAGATGAATTCAGGAGAATACCAGAAACTCCTATTGTAATTATACATAAGTAAATCTTTTAATCTCATCCACAATATTTTTTATTTATTTCTCTACGTAGAACCAACATATTCTAGTGCACTGTACACAGATTAGCATTCCCGGTGGGCCAGGCCATTGCATAGCACAGCCCATGAGTGAGACATGCCGGTCACATTACTCTTTTGGACCTCAGAATGTATGTCCTGTTGTGTTGGTAACATTAGCTTGTATTGATGTATACTTTTCTGATTAATGGTGCCATTTAGTGCCCATTTAACAGCAATTGTGCAATCGGATGTCATTATCAGAAATCACTGTGATAAAATGATTTTCCATAATTTCTCCAGTTCCATAAACCCATAACGGGAAGATAAAATACATTTTTTCAAAATACATTAATGATTCCTTTGAAAAAATGTACAATCATCCTGATTTTGACATAAAATGGTTAAAAACATTTAATAATGTTTTCTTCCAGAACGCATTTTTTGCTGTATAGAGGACCTGAATTGCTAAAACTTTTACCGTTACGCTTTACTATAAGATGATCTGTGGGTCGGCACCTTTGTAGATGTGGTGGAGCTCAGGCCGCTTCTTTCTTATTCACATTGTTCTCTTTTTTAGTTGACCCTGCTTTCTATTTATAACTCGCATTGTTCAATATCTTTCCTTGAACAGTTGGTCTGTTGCCAAGTTTTTCTTGCCAAGAATGTATTAGAGCTAGGCTTAAATCACTTAACCCACCCCCCCAAAAAAATGTTTATTGCTTTTTAAAGTTTAATAATATCCCTAGGAGTTGAAATATAAATCTGCATTTTTTCCTTGGATTTATGGTGCTTGTTGTTTGTTTTTAATGCACATTGCTTTATACATTTGCTTTGAAGTTGAAGCCAGAGTAAGAACACCGGTGTAAACTGCAGCTAAAAGTATACATGAAATGTAGGCAGGAGGTTGCTAATGCACCTGCGTTGGCCAGGAACGGTTAGTTAATTTATCTACCATGACATTCACTTCTGGTGGACCTACGCTCAAGCACTAGGGACTTGCACATTGTGAGACAACTCCTTTACACTAACCTCTAGCCAAAAATTACGGCTCGTCTTTTAATTGTTTACATGTCATTACTTTTTACCCATTGCCTGTCTTCTACATTCCATTATTAGTTTAGGAAATAGCTGGCTGAAACATACTTCCTAGCAGCTGAGGAGTGAAACTGCATGAGTGTCATGGAAGAATGCTTCAAACACAATATTTTGTTAAAATCTCATGTCCCTTACTTACACCACAGTAGATACAGGGATAGATAGCAATGTTTCGCCAATGTTAACACCCTTCTTCAGGCATATAGAAAAGGATGAATGCACATATGTTAAGGAAGAGCCAAGGTACAGGGTGGGCTTCCTCTGGAGGCAAATTAGGACACAATACACTTTTCTGAGGAAGCCCACCTTTGAACTCTGAATCTTCCTTAACTTATGTGCATCCTTTTAATATTCCTGATGAAGGGTGTTATACCCAAAACGTTGTTATCTATTTTGTACCTACTGTGGTATGATTAATGGACATACAATATTAATAATAGGTTGTGTTTGAAGCATTCTTCTTTTCAAGTCGGTGTGCAGTTCCTTCCACTATCTGCTGCATTCTGATGGGGACTGTGTGTTTGACTCCATAGGAACTAGCACCCACCGTAATCTGCCAAACAATTCATGAGAGGGCTGTCTATCCAGGTTTATTATTTGAAACTTTCTTCCTACCCTTCATAATTTCTCTTTCTATTTTGCTCTTTTATTATATTTTACTCTTTAGGAGATCCTTTGCTCTCAAATTACATAGACTGACCTTTACGCCCATAATCTATAAAAAAAAAAATCCTTTAAAATGTCATCTGGTAATTTGTGAGTGAATACTTATTTGTCCATCAGACGCTCAGAGGCTATATAACTAACCAAGCCTTTGGGTTCAATTCATCAAGCAATTATCAACAAAAATCTGTCATAAAACTGTTTGAAATTTAGTTAGCAACTTTTTGAAAAGTGGATGGAGCTCAGGCTGGATGAAGTTTGACTCCGTGAGCCTTTACATGTTCATCATAATTTATGCCACACAAGAACAGTAAATTAGAATAAAAATGAAGACCAGCCCATATCTAATTTTTATATGGCGCGTATGGTGCAAACCGACTAGATAGTCTCAAAATTTATTAAAGTGGTTTGTGCTATTTGTTAAATCGATCTAATTTTAAGACTAAACTTACACCTGGTTTACTTTCTTCCAGAAATTTGCACCACAATTTTGGCACATTTTTTTATGTATAATGTCGCACTTTAAGCCATGCCCATTTTGCAATAAGCCACATCCCTTTCAGCACAATTACATCCTCTTTTCACCAAGTCATAATAAGTGTCTAAAACACATTATAAAAATGTTGCAAGTCTTGAGAAACATTTCAAAAGATCATTCTCTGAATAATAGAATAAGAGCAAGCAATTGCTACAGAATTTTCTCCCATAATTATATATATAAATATATAATTATGTATAAAATATCTAAATAATTTACATTGTTATGGAATAAATTGGGGCAATTTATATATATATAAATAAAATGGTGGCCCTTCTTATAAACCATGAGTCGTATTGCTTACCGGGGGTGGTGGCTGTGTGAAGCAGGGACCCAGGGTCGTTGCTGGAGCAGGCAGGAGTGGGGTAATGCTACAGGCCGCAGGCTGGGATGAAGAGGTGTCCGGCAGTGCTTCTAGTGTCTGGTGCTGCTGCCCGGTGCTCTGTGGATGTCTCCGGTGCCCGGCGGCACTGCTGGGGGGGTGTCCAGCGGTCCTGCTGCGGGAGTCCAGGGATGCTGCCCGGTGCTTTGCTGGTGTCTCCAGTGCTGCAGGTGCCCGGATGGTGCTGCTACGGTGGTCTCCAGTGCTGCCGGGGCTATGCCGACATTTTGTGAAAGGCCATAGCCATGATTTCCTGTGCAGTGGACTCCGGTAAAATGGCTGCCGGGAAGCGGCGCATGCACAGATGGAGATCTAGGCACCGAGATCTTGGGAAATGTGATTTCAGCGCTGAAATCTCATCTCCCGAGATCTCGATGCCGAGATTTCCATCTGCACGTGTGCCACCCGGGGCCATTTTACCAGAGCCCACCGCACAGGAAACCATGGAACTGCTGGGGTGGGCCCCGTCTGCACCGGAGCCCGCCGCAACAGCGTCGGGCAGCACCAGCAGCGCACCCGCAGTACCGGAGACACCAGCAGAGCACCGGGAAGCAGCTTTGGACACCCACAGTAGCACCGCCAGACACCTCCATAGCACCGCTGGGCACCGGAGACACCCACAGAGCACTGGGGAGCTGCGCCAGACTCCCCCAGCACAGCCGGACACCCCTTCATCCCAGCCTGCGGCCTGCAGCAACCGTATCAGTAAGGTACATTTACATTATAATACGCACCCCCATTTTCCCCCCAAATTTTTTGGGAAAAAAGTGCGTCTTATAATCCGAAAAATACGGTAATTTAAATTTTAATTGTAGAATCATTTTTTTTCTTTTCTCTTTGTAATGCCATGAAATGACCAGCTAATGCTGGGACTTATGACCTGAACACCTTTGTGTGTGTGTTAGTTCATTTACAACCCTGCAGTTTGTCTCAGTAAAACCTATACAGCTGAGTCCAGCTGTGCAGCTCCCCGGAGACCCATTTCCTTCTTCTTTTCTGTTAGATCCAAGGGACTGTTGAAGAATTCTTCTAGATTTGTAGAACCAGTCTGGAGCTGTGTACTCCTCTGGTGGCCTCGTGTGGGTCTTTACAGTCATGAACATACAAGGTTCATGTTACATTATGGAGATTATCTTTGAAGAGTCAAATCTCAAAATTATAAAACAAACAAGATGTGAATGCAAGTAAAAACCTTTAGACTGACATTGTATGGCTATGTGTAGAGCCTGTGCGAAAGCTTTGCTGACCTCTACAAAGCAATATCCCGGGAGCCTGGAGAAGACTGGTTTACTCACAGCAAGTTTGGCCTCCCCATTTGAGGCTCCAGTAAAGGGTAAGTAAACATAGTATTCAGTCTGCTCAAATTTATGATGGTGATGTATATAAATTTTCAGCTTGTTAAGAGTAATAAAAGTTTTACCAGAGCAGTTTTGTTAGCAGAACTGTAATTTGCTCCTGCGCTCTGAAGATATCACTTTAAGAATACCCACCACCTTGTTTAGCCATGTTCTCTTTAAAATGGAAAGAATTGATCATTAAATAGTTGCTGCTGAGATCTCTCCACCGCAATTTATACTAACCATAAAGTGTATTTTGTTTAAGCATTCTTAATGACTGCTTATATGAGCACAGGCCAACTGCTATGACGCCATCTTTTCCATGTCCTGTTTGTATGCATAAGCCAGAAAAATGGTGTTGTGTGACAGCTGATAAAGTTATGGCTTCTTGATAACTGTAACACCAGGGATATTGTTACAAAATCCTTATTGTAGTTTGTTTACTGAATACTTGTGGATTTAACAATGAATACTTGTGGATTTAACAATGTACTTTGGAGAAGCGGTCCTTATGGTTTGCATCTGCAGACAGCAAACATCTCAAAATGTGTGGTTCTGTTGAGTTGGGCGCGCAAAATTGGCATTTTACTAACATTTCATTAGTTGCAGTAAATGTATTTATTTTGCTTGCTTTTATAGTGCCAACATATTCCACAGCACTGTTTCACAATCTAGATTCCCTATCAGTATGACTTTGACGTGTGGAAAGAAACCCACGCAAACACGAGGAGAACATACAAACTCCTTGCATATGCTGTCCTTGGTGGGATTTTAACTCACAACCCCAGCACTGCAAATTACTAAATGATTTATTCTTATGAAATTAATACATTTTGCATCTTTTATGTATACATGACAGCTGCAAAATAATTTGAAAACACGTGTTTTCATCTATTAAACAGAGATTTCAGCATCACCCATAGGTGACACGAACTTCAGTAGGGCTTCTTTTCTCCAGAAGGAACATCATCATAAATGAAATTGAGGTAATCTGATCAAAGAGTTATGACTCTCTTTCATCCAAAATAAGAGAAGGAAAAACATGCTCCAATCGCTTATGAGATGGAGCACAAACTCCAGGACCACAAGGTCTATTTTATTATTTTGCGTTGAGCTCTCATCCTTTGTGAAGGACCTTGCCATTGACTTGATAGGGCCTAAAATGAAACAGCCAAAATAAAGTGAAACAAATTATTCTGCCTTGGCAAAATATTTAACTTTTCTATAGAGCTTGTAAATGCTGTTCTGAGGCTGAACACATCATTGGATCCAGCCAGCTTCAGTGCCCTTGTGCTTTTTGCAGTGCAATAGAGGCAAAGCTGCCTTATCTAGTAACATCAGAAGCTCTAAGATCAAGCCAGTTCCACAACATTGCTCCTATCTGAACTGTCAATCAGAGTGAAGTGCACTGCTTCCCTGCAAATAGAAAGTCAGAAGGCAGTGGAGCAGTGCACTCCTAAAAATCTAGATATCACTTGGTAAAAAAGTGCATTAATATTTAGCACAGTTCCTTTTCTTTTAATATAGAGTAAGCTTGGAAGATCGAAACTGATACCTGTCTGATAAGTAAACCTTTTGATAGATAAATCAGTTTATTAAGGAACCATTTAGATAAACACAGATTTTTTTTAAATTATTGTGTTGAGTTAGGTTTACCAATGTAATGTCAATTAAGCAGAAATTAGATTTATACAAATATTCAAAGTGACACATTATTATTCATTTATAATTAAGTTATTCTGCCCTGAAAATGGTTAACACACATTATCATGAATTTTATTATATTTACAGTTTCCCCTTTAACCTAGGTTTTTACACTATGTTAAATAAAAAAAAAAAATCCTCGGCAGAATCAATCATATTTTGAAAACACAATTTTTTACGGCAGATTTTCTGCAGTATCTTACACTGCCACATGGTCTGGAGAAGGATCTTATCCCTCGTTCATTTCAGAAGTAGAACTTCAATTTAAATTAATTTCAATATTTTAATTTTTTTCATGTATTATAAATGCCCTAGAAAATATTTTCTATCTTTTTTCTAATAGGAAAAAATTACAAAATTTCATGCTAGGCGATATAAGGAGACAGGATTACAGAATTTCATGCTTGGATATATAAGGAGACAAGATTACAGAATGTCATGCTTGGAGATATAAGTTGAATATCATTTCTATGCACACTACTAAGTATAGCAATATTAGAAGAGTCCATTATTGAGAGCTTGGGTTTAAAGACATACACTAGTTGTTTTTTTTTTCAGGAATATAGAATATAGTCTAACAAAACACTATCACTCCCAGCATAGCCTGACCATCATTTTACTTTTCTTTCCCTGTCTCACAACGCGCCTAACTAGAATATTTGGACAGTTTTACTGTGAGTGAAGAGGTGTATGAAAGTTGACAATAATTTTACGAGAACTGTGGATGGTCAGTATATTATTCCTCGTGTGGGGGAATTTCATCTGGCTGTTTTACTGCAACTGGCAAAAGATCAAAAGAATTGTGCTGCGCTTAAATCTATTCCATCTCGTGCTTGTTCCACCTCACATCTTCTTATTTATTGCGGCAGCTCGAGTGAGTGAGTGGTGGTACTGCATGGGACTGGTATTATGTCTCACCAGCTCATGATGTCACTTGGTGTCTGGCATCCTCATCTACCACATGTTAACAAAATTATATGGCAGCCCTATTGTGTGCAGAGGCAACTTCTGTTCTTCACATGACTTGATGAGATTCCCGGTATCTCTCGGAAGAATTCTTTTTTCATATGTTTTTACATGTACCATTTTCATGATTAATTTTACACACACCGACAAAAGCTGAACAAGTAATCCCATCATAAATTGTTTTATGTATCCAGACAGTGATGAGGACTGGCTGCTTCTATATTTTATATTAGAATAAAAAAATGGAATTTATGGGTAGCCTACCCTTGCCAGATATTAGTCGGGAGCAATAATTATTGTTTCATATAAGACATCACATCTACATACACATTCTGTATGGTGGTATCTGGAGTCTACAACCTACAGAACTGTCGGCATACAATGCTCCACCATCTAATACTTTACATGGCAGTATATTACCTAGATGTACTATGTGGTGTGGTGGGACTAAAAAGTATATGCTTTTTTCTTGAAAGCTAATTGCATATTATGATATCAGGCAGCTCAGAAGCCCTGATGCCCCCAATCTAGTTACTAGCAGTGGCGCAGTTGGTGTTGGGTTGGGAATTGACAAATTGACTGTTAAGTTCCCATACACATTATATGGCTGTCATCTAAATAATACTTCGGCTGATCGTTCAACCAGCAGCCGACTCTCCCATATACAGGAGCACTCATTTGACCTTAGTGGTTTCGTGTTCTCTATGAGAGCGCCGCAGCCAGACCTGTCACTGGGAAAATAAAAGGAACAGCAGTCCAAAATCGAGCATGCCGGATCCTTACCTCCCCTGAGAATCAATTGTCCGAGGTCTGCAAACACAGACTTTCACCCGAACCTATCGATATCGGTGTGTTCAGCTGACATTAGTGTAGTGGAGGCTTTACTTGTGATGATGAGATTTAAAGATGTAGATAGTAGGTACCTAGCAGGAGGAAGAGGAGGTGGTGACCATTTTGATTTGCTATGAGTCCTCCCTCCTTACCGTTCCCAGTTCTAGTACATGGAAAATTGAGAAAATTATGTATTTGTTAAAAAAGCAGTCCCATGAATATTTTTTTACGTTAAACGTCAGTATATGTGCATGTAATGTAGTGTGAGTGTATTATGTTACCACCTACTGCCATTTTCTCCGGTGTCCATTGCCGTTCTTCTCAGTGATGTCACCGCTCTGCAGACTCTCCGTGTCATACTGTGCCCTCTATGACCCAGAAGTCTATGGACCTTCAGAACAAGATTTCTTCCTGCTCTCGCACATAGAAGAGAGTGATCCAGCTAGTGGGAATTGTGGTGACATAACTGAGAAGGGGAGCGAGACAGTGCTGGATCCTGGGGAAAGCGGTAGGTGAGTATGTTAATACACAAACACTACACTACATATGCATATATACAGATTTAATGAAAAAAAATTCATGGGAGTGCTTCTTTAAGGCTAAGTTCACATTGCGTTAATGGCAATGCGCTGGCGGCATCCATTACATAGTGGCACTAACGCTATGTAACGGATGCGTTGGTGCACCCATTAACTGCCATTATGTAGCGCATCGCTAACGCATTTCATAATCGGCATGCGTTAGCGATGTGCCATCATTCTGTGACGGACCCTCGGACGCGGTCTGCAGCATTTTCAGGTCCGTCACTGCTAGCACAGATGGAGCTTCTTCGCTAGCACAATCGCATAACACAATCTTTAAAAGGCACTTGCGTTGCGCAGTCCGTTTAATGCATGCGTTGAACGGACTGCACTAACGCAATGTAAACCTAGCCTAATAGCTATTGACAACTGCACAGTTTTTTTTTCCTGGGCACTGAGGATACAATAGAATATTTCCTATTATAGGCTCCATTTCACAACTGCTTTTTTTTAGATACATTCTTGTTTATGCGTATGTAATATTTGTAGATGATCAATACATTAACATTGGTCAGGTAAAGATTTGTAGCACACCATTATTAAGGGTTAATCAGGGAATTGGTAATTCTTATAATAAATTACCAGCTGATGTACATTATAGAGTCAGAGAAAAGACACATTAGTTTGTTATTTTTCAGTTCTGATTCTTCTCACTTGTGGTTTTTGGCGGCGGCCCCTTTTTCTCCTTGCCTTACTTGCTTTGCATCCTAATACACATTAGGCTGATCTCATCCAAGCTCGGCATACATAAGCACAAGGAAGCTGATTAAGCTCATTTCAGTGCAGTAGAGCATTGTCTCAGTCACAGCTGCCCTCCCTGATTGACACACCAATATCTCAAAAGACGCTACCCTGCTGCTTCAATCATGTTTTGTCTTCTGTCATAAATGCATCACACGTATCCCGCTCAGTTCATAAACCCAAAGGGAGAGCTGATAAAGACTGCCCCTTGCCTCTCCGCCTTTGAACAACTGAAAAAGTACAAAAAACGCAGCTGAGCTCATTCTATTCTGTCCTGGTGGTCAGGACCAAAAAGCACAAAAAACCTCAAAAGAAAATTTTACAGTTGTGGCAAAAATATTGGTAATGTTTTTAATGAAAGAAAATTAAGCCTAATAAATATAGCGTAAAACAACTTAAAAAGATGCAATTTTTTTTTGGACAAGAAGCAGTTGCACAAAAATATTGCGACTTTTGGCACTTTTACACGAGTGCCGACCAGTTTTGTCAAAATGGGCTAAGCTGGGGAGGGACAGGGTCTAGCTAAGCCTGCCTGGCTAATTCATGACACTTCAGGAGCTAAATTTTGCAAAAAATGTACAGAGTGCATCTCTGGCAGGGAGTGCACAGCACTTGTAAGATGTGCCTAATTTACTGTATTAAATGGCAGAGTCATCTTGAAGAACTTGGTGCATCAAATCCGACTATGTCCCTTCATTAAAGGGAACCTGTCACCCCCAAAATGGAGTTGAGCTAAGCACACCGCCATCAGGGGCTTACCTACAGCATTCTGGATTATGACCCCAACAGTGCTCAATGGAACCTTTAGTAGTTGAGAAATTCTTCTGTAACCAATGTCATCAGTTCCTTTTTACAACAATAAGGTTGCAAAATCTTGAGACAGCTCACTGGTTTTACCCATTATGAGATGTTTGTTGTGTGGCACCTTGGTAATGAGACACCTTTTAATAGGCCATCATTTGAACTAGCTGACATTATTTTTCACTAAGTAGCAGGATTGCTTTCTAATTGCTGATAGATTTCAGTAGTGTCATGACTTTCCTTGGCTTTTTGCACCTTCTTCATGTGTTTAATACTATTTCCTTTTGTGATTTCTGATGATTAAACATAACTTAATTTATGGACATCTATGGTTTGATTTCTTTGCCTGTGTGGATTGGATGGGTTGTTACCGAGATCTAGTGAGAATTTCATGTCAATAGCACCTTTATAAATATATTTATTTCGAAAATTGGTGACATGTTCAATACTTGTTTCACCCGCTGTATGTATAATGAATGTGTCTTACTCTGCTAGCAGGAATATTCTGTATGATTACCAACAACAGATCTACTTTCTATAACAGTTGGCCTCCATTCTCTCCCCGGACAGATGATGTTGAGGGAGAGAAGTATCCAGCCTGCTGATCTTTTTAGATAAGAGATGTGTGGCAGAGGCCCTCTCATAAAGGGTATGGGAACACTCGGTTGAGCTAAGTGTTGGGAGAAATCTGTTGGCTGAACGATGGGCTCACATCTATATCCTGCAGAAAATATACGCAGTGCAGGAAAGAAAAGTTCATGCTGCAAACTTTAAAAACCAGTTAGTGTTTTCTCTCTACAGCCATAGATAATCATAAGCTGAACTTTTACTATAAACCACTTGAAGCAAAAGGCTTAGATTTCTCTGGAGACAATGATGAAGATTCAGCTTCTCCGGGGACAATGACAACAGTTTATTGCACACAAGTCTGTTGGAGTGAACAATAAAACTGTATTCTGAGCTGTAATGAACGCCATGATTTCAATTACAATACTGAGCATCTACAGAGAAAGAATGTATTTCATTGGCAGTGCCATCCCTTGTGTTTGAAGTGGAGACATTATTTTAATAGCAGCAATCTCCCTTTACTGTAGATTGGATTTCAGGCTTATGTGTGGCGCTAAAGCTTATGACTGCCCCTTGGAGTTCAATCAAATGACAGGATGTGCCCCATGTTTATTCTCATTCTCTAAAATAAATTAGAAAATTCAGTTTGCTATTTTAATTGAGATTTGGGGAAGGTTCATTGGAAATAGGATAAGCTTGATATTTTTAGTTAACTTGCTTATATAGCTCCACTAATTTCCGCAGCGCTTTACAGACATCGGCACTGCCCCATTGGGGCTCACTACCTAAATTCCCTATCACTATGTCTTTGTAGTGTGGGAGGAAACGTCCTGAAGATGTTGTCCTTGGTGGGATTTGAACCCAGGACCCCAGTGCTAACCACTGTGTCACTGTTCTGCTCATGTATTGATATATACTAATCTTCAATAATGAATATAAAATCTTACTTTTTAATTGGAAAACAAGTTTTGGGGCAGATTCTACTTTGTATTTAGGTGCCACATCAATTAGCCTAGGAAATGTTACTTGTATCGATCGACATCAACTAAGGGTCTGTTAATACCGACTGGCAGCACTAAACGACCGCCGATCCATAAACATTTGCTGATTGGCAGTAGTTTCATAGCCTGTTTATACAGACAGACAGCAGTAAACAATGCAAACCGAATAATCTGTAGTAGATTGCACAGTTCACATAGGCTGCCATTGTTATCACTAGTTTACTTAGGGCGATTTACCGCTGAGAATGCTGCACAAAAGATCATTTCACCTCATGAACGATTGATTACTGAAAGATTATCGTTCATAATGTAAATGCTGCTTCAGATGAACATCTGTCACTTCCGTACTGAATATCCTAATTGTGGCAAATAGATAAAAACAAATAGCATACTATGTGTGATGACAAGGATACTTTAGATTCCACATGCATAATGGCCAGTCAACAATATGGCTCTGTATAAGATTCTTTGTCAGAGAGCAGACTGTTCTACCTGCTGTGTCTTCATAAGGTGTTAAGAATCCACCAGAGGGCTAGCTGCAGGCCCTTCACACAATTACACCATTAGCATCTAGGCTTGGTAACATCTGTCATCTATACTCTTGCTTTTAGCACCACAAGAGTTTATTGCTGGCACAGGAGTGGGGCAGTATCCTTATTTTCACTTGCCTTGGCTATTACAATATGGGTCACCGTGTCAAGCCACATTGCATGTCATCTCTCAGCAGACAAACAATGGTTAAAAATGGAATTAGAGATGGTGGGAACTCTTAAAATGAGGAACCATTTCATTAATTTATTGTAAACCATTTTCTAAGGTTTCATTGTGTGTCCATGTGCATAGTACTTTGCATTTCTTTGTGCCTACATGCATGGTACATCGCATTTCTTTGTGCCCATGTGCGTGGTACATTGCATTCCTTTCTGCTATATGAATGGTACATTGCATTTCTTTCTGTCCATGTGAATGGTACATCGTATTTCTTTGTGCCCATGTGCATGGTACATCGCATTTCTTTGTGCCCATGTGCATGGTACATTGCATTTCTTTCTGCCATATGAATGATGCATCGCATTTATTTTTGCCCATGTGAATGGTACATCACATTTCTTTCTGCCCATGTGAATTGTACATCACGTTACATTGTGCCCATGTGTATTATTATTATTATTTATTTATATCACCATTGATTCCATGGTGCTGTACATGAGAAGGGGTTACATATAAATTACAGATATCATTTACAGTAAGCAAACTAACAATTACAGACTGACACAGAGGGGCGAGGACCCTGCCCTTGCGGGCTTACATTCTACAGGATGGTGGGGAAGGAAACAGTAGGTTGGGGGTTGCAGGAGCTCCAGTGTTGGTCAGGCGGTAGCGCTGGTAGTGGTGAGGAGGCAGCAGGGTCAGTGCAGGCTGTAGGCTTTCCTGAAGAGGTGGGTTTTAAAGTTCCCTTTGAAGAATCCAAATGTGGTAGATAGTTGGATGTGTTGGGGCAAAGAATTCCAGAGGATGGGGGATATTCGGGAGAAGTCTTGGAGGCAGTTGGGTGAGGAGTGAATTAGTGTGGAGGAGAGAAGGAGGTCTTGGGAGGACCGGAGATTATGTGAGGGAAGATATCAGGAGATTAGTTCAGAGATATATGGAGGAGACAGGTTATGGATGGCTTTGCAGGTCAGTATTAGTAATTTGAACTGGATACACTGAGGGAATGGGAGCCAGTGAAGAAATTTGCAGAGGGGGGAAGTAGAGGAGTAGCGAGGAGAGAAATTTATTAATCAGGCAGCAGAGTTAAGGATGTACTGGAGAGGTGCAAGGGTGTTAGCAGGGAGGCCGCAGAAAAGGTTGTTGCAGTAGTCAAGGTGGGAGATGATGAGGGCATGCACAAGCATTTTAGTAGATTGATGGTTGAGGAAAGGACGGCTGTGCCTATGTGTATGATACATTGCATTTCTTTGTGCCTATGTGTATGATACATCACATTTCTCTGTGCCTATGCGTATGATACATCGCATTTATCTGTGCCTATGCGTATGATACATTGCATTTCTCTGTGCCTATGTGTATGATACATTGCATTTCTCTGTGCTTATGTGTATGATACATCGCATTTCTCTGTGCCTATGTGTATAATACATTGCATTTCTTTGTGCCTATGCGAATGATACATTGCATTTCTCTGTGCCTATGTGTATGATACATTGCATTTCTTTGTGCCTATTTGTATGATACATTGCATTTCTTTGTGCCTATGTGTATGATACATCGCATTTCTCTGTGCCTATGCGTATGATACATTGCATTTCTTTGTGCCTATGTGTATGATACATTGCATTTCTCTGTGCCTATGTGTATGATACATCACATTTATCTGTGCCTATGTGTATGATACATTGCATTTCTTTGTGCCTATGTGTATGATACATTGCATTTCTTTGTGCCTATGTGTATGATACATCGCATTTCTCTGTGCCTATGCGTGTGATACATTGCTTTTCTTTGTGCCTATGTGTATGATACATTGCATTTCTTTGTGCCTATGTGTATGATGCATAAAATTTCTCTGTGCCTATGTGTATGATACATTGCATTTCTTTGTGCCTATGTGTATGATGCATAACATTTCTCTGAGCCTATGTGTATGATACATCGCATTTCTCTGTGCCTATGTGTATGATACATTTCATTGCTTTGTGCCTATGCATATGATACATCACATTTCTCTGTGCCTATGCGCATGATACATCGCATTTCTCTATTTCTCTGTGCCTATGTGTATGATACATCACATTTGTCTGTGCCTATGTGTATGATACATCGCATTTCTCTGTGCCTATGTGTATGATACATTGCATTTCTTTGTGCCTATGTGTATGATGCATAACATTTCTCTGTGCCTATGTGTATGAAACATTGCATTTCTCTGTGCCTATGTGTATGATACATCGCATTTCTCTGTGCCTATGTGTATGATACATTTCATTGCTTTGTGCCTATGCATATGATACATCACATTTCTCTGTGCCTATGCATATGATACATCGCATTTCTCTATTTCTCTGTGCCTATGTGTATGATACATCACATTTGTCTGTGCCTATGTGTATGATACATCGCATTTCTCTGTGCCTATGTGTATGATACATTGCATTTCTTTGTGCCTATGTGTATGATGCATAACATTTCTCTGTGCCTATGTGTATGAAACATTGCATTTCTTTGTGCCTATGTGTATGATACATTGCATTTCTCTGTGCCTATGTGTATGATACATTGCATTTCTTTGTGCCTATGTGTATGATGCATAACATTTCTCTGTGCCTATGTGTATGAAACATTGCATTTCTTTGTGCCTATGTGTATGATACATCACATTTCTCTGTGCCTATGTGTATGATACATTGCATTTCTTTGTGCCTATGTGTATGATACATCGCATTTCTTTGTGCCTATGTGTATGATGCATCACATTTCTCTGTGCCTATGTGTATGATACATCGCATTTCTCTGTGCCTATGTGTATGATACATTGCATTTCTTTGTGCCTATGTGTATGATGCATAACATTTCTCTGTGCCTATGTGTATGATACATTGCATTTCTTTGTGCCTATGTGTATGATATATCGCATTTCTCTGTGTCTATGTGCATGATACATCACATTTCTCTGTGCCTATGTGTATGATACATCACATTTCTCTGTGCCTATGTGTATGATACATCACATTTCTCTGTGCCTATGTGTATGATACATCGCATTTCTCTGTGCCTATGTGTATGATACATTGCATTTCTTTGTGCCTATGTGTATGATACATCGCATTTCTCTGTGCCTATGTGTATGATACATTGCATTTCTTTGTGCCTATGTGTATGATACATCGCATTTCTCTGTGTCTATGTGTATGATACATTGCATTGCTTTGTGCCTATGCATATGATACATCACATTTCTCTGTGCCTATGCGTATGATACATCGCATTTCTCTATTTCTCTGTGCCTATGTGTATGATACATCACATTTCTCTGTGCCTATGCGTATGATACATCACATTTCTCTGTGCCTATGTGTATGATACATTGCATTTCTCTGTGCCTATGTGTATGATACATCGCATTTCTCTATTTCTCTGTGCCTATGTGTATGATACATCACATTTCTCTGTGCCTATGTGTATGATACATTGCATTGCTTTGTGCCTATGCATATGATACATCACATTTCTCTGTGCCTATGCGTATGATACATCGCATTTCTCTATTTCTCTGTGCCTATGTGTATGATACATCACATTTCTCTGTGCCTATGCGTATGATACATCACATTTCTCTGTGCCTATGTGTATGATACATTGCATTTCTCTGTGCCTATGTGTATGATACATTGCATTGCTTTGTGCCTATGCATATGATACATCACATTTCTCTATTTCTCTGTGCCTATGTGTATGATACATCACATTTCTCTGTGCCTATGCGTATGATACATCACATTTCTCTGTGCCTATGTGTATGATACATCGCATTTCTCTGTGCCTATTTGCATGATACATCGCATTTCTCTGTGCCTATGTGTATGATACATCGCATTTCTCTGTGCCTATGTGTATGATACATCACATTTCTCTATTTCTCTGTGCCTATGTGTATGATACATCACATTTCTCTGTGCCTATGCGTATGATACATCACATTTCTCTGTGCCTATGTGTATGATACATCGCATTTCTCTGTGCCTATGTGTATGATACATTGCATTGCTTTGTGCCTATGCATATGATACATCACATTTCTCTGTGCCTATGCATATGATACATCACATTTCTCTATTTCTCTGTGCCTATGTGTATGATACATCGCATTTCTCTATTTCTCTGTGCCTATGTGTATGATACATCACATTTCTCTGTGCCTATGCATATGATACATCACATTTCTCTGTGCCTATGCATATGATACATCACATTTCTCTGTGCCTATGTGTATGATACATCGCATTTCTCTGTGCCTATGTGCATGATACATCGCATTTCTCTGTGCCTATGTGTATGATACATCGCATTTCTCTGTGCCTATGTGTATGATACATCGCATTTCTCTGTGCCTATGTGTATGATACATCGCATTTCTCTGTGCCTATGTGTATGATACATCGCATTTCTCTGTGCCTATGTGTATGATACATCGCATTGCTCTGTGCCTATGTGTATGATACATCACATTTCTCTGTGCCTATGTGTATGATACATCACATTTCTCTGTGCCTATGTGTATGATACATTGCATTTCTCTGTGCCTATGTGCATGATACATCACATTTCTCTGTGCCTATGTGTATGATACATCGCATTTCTCTGTGCCTATGTGCATGATACATCACATTTCTCTGTGCCTATGTGTATGATACATTGCATTTCTTTGTGCCTATGTGCATGATGCATCACATTTCTCTGTGCCTATGTGTATGATACATCGCATTTCTCTGTGCCTATGTGCATGATACATCACATTTCTCTGTGCCTATGTGTATGATACATTGCATCTCTCTGTGCCTATGTGTATGATACATCACATTTCTCTGTGCCTATGTGTATGATACATTGCATCTCTCTGTGCCTATGTGTATGATACATCACATTTCTCTGTGCCTATGTGCATGATACATCGCATTTCTCTGTGCCTATGTGTATGATACATCACATTTCTCTGTGCCTATGTGTATGATACATTGCATCTCTGTGCCTATGTGTATGATACATCACATTTCTCTGTGCCTATGTGTATGATACATTGCATCTCTCTGTGCCTATGTGTATGATACATCACATTTCTCTGTGCCTATGTGTATGATACATCGCATTTCTCTGTGCCTATGTGTATGATACATTACATTTCTTTGTATTGTTTGTTAGACGTCCGAATGAAAAAGTAAATATTTTCTGGATAGTTTTCCAACATTGGAGGAGAGTGTCAGTGAGCATACTGTACAGAAGGCTTGTGTCATAGGACTTGTGTGCAGCTTGCCTTCACAAAGGCCACAGACCTTCTTTGTAGGGGGCTTGTCATTTACAGCACAGCCTGTTGTTGCCCTGGTGTGAATGGCCTCTGAGAGCCCTCACACATTGTTTTCTAAACTGTGTAAATTAATGAAGTGACAGGTCTGGTAACCCTCATCCACTTCAAGAAAGAGCAAAGCTCAGTCCTTCACATTTCCTATTGAGAAGTATAGAAATAAGAAAGCTCTGCATGCTAAGTTGGTTAAACGCACCACCCCAGAAGATATTAACAGTGTACTGTACAGCCGTCTTTCCGATGTATTTTATTACATGATATTTCATTAATAATTTCTTCCATTTTACTGTGGTGTATAATATAAAAATATGGCAAGTTTGACTTTCTTAGATGCAGAACAGTTCATCATCTGGTAGAAGAGAAGACGACACTACAATAATAATAATTTTAATATTTTTTTATACAGTTAATCAATACACTTTCTTTTGTTTTAAATAAAATACCAAGTAAAACCCATCCCATTACCTGATGATTTATGAGTTAACGTGGAACAAACAGTTTTGTCAGACAGGTTCTGTATTTGAAAAGTTCGACTCTGCTTCATCTTTCAATATTTTGTTCTGCTGAGAGGTAGGGCTGGCCCAACAAAAGCCTAAACTAGAGCAGATTAAGTTGCCAAACATTTTCCTTCAGTTTGGTTACAAATCTGAAATGAACCCCCAGCAGAATTTACCGTATTTTTTGGACTATAAGGCGCACTCAGGTTTAGATGTGGAAAATAGGGAAAAAAATATTTGAAGCAAAAAAATGGTAAAATATTTAATAACATAAATAACATACTATTATATGTAATAACACCACATATAATAGTATGTTATAATGTTGGAAGCTGCGGGACCAGTGTGGTGTCTGTGAAGTACTATATGAAGATGCTGGAGGGTGAGTATAAGAATGGAGGCTCAGGGCTTATATTGAAAGCACCACTCCAGCACTGCAAAATAACACTGGAGTGCTGCTTTAAAATCCCATGGGAGAACTATAACTCCCAGCATGTCCTGCAGATCCTATGACGTGCTGGGAGTTATAGTTCACCAAAGGAGTGGCAGAGTGCTTTATTGTGTTTTGTAAAGACTAACCTCTTAATTGTGGCAGCCTGCCAGCCACTGTGGTGAGGTAAAAGCATCCCATGACTGCACACAGAGCCCTTCCTCTTGTTGCCTCTCCACAGCACAGGTTATAAGAGGAAGCTGCAGATTCTAGTGTTGGAGTCTGAAGGACCTGTGTTGATGTCAAGAAGAGGGAGGGTTCTGAGCTGCCATGTGATGCTCCAGCCCGCCCACTTCTGACATTACACAGGTCCTCCTTGTGCACAGCACTCAATGTCCAGCCCAGGCAGGTATGCAGCGATCTCCTCTCCCCTGGCCCCTGCTGCTGCTGCCTCCTCCTCCCCCCCCAGACACACAGATCTCCCCAGCTGCTGCAGGAATCAGCGCTGAGGAAACCATGTGTGTCCCTGCTTAAGTGCAGTATTCATTTGCTGCTTCCCTCACGGCTCAGCTGATAGGTGGGCGGGGAAGCAGCTAATAAATATTCACTGCACTTAATCATTGGGACCACATGGTTTCCCCAGCTGATTCCGAGCAGGGGACATTTTTCTGAAGTGGGATAACAGTGCGATCCCACTCGCTGCTGCCCCTCTCCCCACATGCTACATCCCTACCATAAGACACACCCACACTTTCCCCCCAAATTTGGAGAAAAAAAAGTGCGTCTTATGGTCGGAAAAATACGGTATATGTGTTACTTGCAAACATTCTTGTGGATTTCACTGTATTACAATGTATTGAAATCTGCAATGAAAATTTGCAGAAGAATGAGCATGCTTTCATTTTTGGGTGTTTTTTCCACAGCCTGAGAATGAGATTTTGAAAACCTCTTTTTTTTGGAGTGTCAATTGCTGTGTTAGAAATTAGCCGTTCTAGAAACCAACCTTTGTAGACTATGTGGAGTAACATCAGATGTTGCAATGCAATTAAAAATGTACGTGGCCAAAATTTTGCCCAATGGGTATCCCAGTGTCACATTGTAAATTCAGAATTTTCAGAATCTTGGTGGTACACACATGGTGTGGTACTAAAAACCACCGATCAACCATGGTCTACCATCTAGCTAGCAATTATCTTTTTTGTACATATGGAAAACACAGTGGAACAAAGTGTTACAGTTTGATCCGGAGAAATCTTACACTATTCCCTCTGTGCTGAATCCTGCTTTCTCGAATTGGTTGCATGTTCCTGTTGGCTTCAATGATGCTGATGAAGCAGGGAGACAGATTTCTAATGGGAAGAACGACCACAGTGAAAGCACCAAGTGTTTGATCTGCTCTTATGTTTCATTTACTCTGTAAATATGTGTGGAAAGCACATTAAAAGTTACTTTCTTTAGGTCATTTTACATGCAAATAAACACATGTTAAGTATCATAAATCTAACCAGGATGTAGATAAATCAATGGCAAAAGAAAAAATGAGCTCCCAATTTGTATCAACACCCACCCTCATCCCAACTATCCAGAAAGAGTGGGATATAGATGTTTTTATCTTTATACCCTGACATTAAACTACTGACAAGGCTTCCTTTTCCAACAATTAGCCATAAACTGCGCTGGAACAGTGTTCCATTTATCTGTTGTGCAACCACAGGGAACATCGACCGATAGGACTCTCAAATGGTGATCTGACCAGTGGGACATATCGCAATCCCAAGAACAGAGCTCTGAATAAAGCGGACTCCATTCATTGTCTATCGGACTACTAGAGAAAGCCCATTAGAGTTCTCCACTTTTTACACAGACCCTTGACAATGAATAGGGTGGAGGCCAAGCATGGGCTGTCAGGGTTTCGTAGCCCTCTTCTCTAGATTACCAGGCCCCTTCAGTCAACCCTCAGCGATCAATGAGATATCCACTTGACTATGGAAAGGAAATTATTATTTTGATAATATTCTGATAGTTTTAGAAAACCTCTTTAAGCCTAATAATTTCAGTGGCCGTAAATATTATGGACATTCTGTAAAGTAAAAGATGCAATTACATTACGAGAATGTTTGCAGCCACACATGCGTTCTCAGATTTTTAGATTTAGACAAGGCTTAATATAAAAAAGCACATAGTATTAATGGCCGGCGCTTAATTCACAGAATTGCTAATTAAATGTTTCACATAATGGAGAATTAATGCATAGAGAATATGCTCTTTACAGTATATAAAAGCTTAAAATTCATTGCTACGGTCATGAAAGCTTTTCCCTTTCTCAAGCGCCTTCTAATTTGTGCATTCAAGCAGATTGCAGAAACAAAGCGCCGTGCATACCATGCAATTCAGCTGGATTTGTGAGGAAGGCAGTACCATTGATCAGTTAGGTAGTGAATGCCTTTGAGAAGGGATTAATGTTCACAGTGACCTTTTCCCAAAGTCCTATTTGCCATCACTATGCACTCGGCTAAAGCGCACTATTTACAAATATTACCTATAGTGGTGTTACATTAGTATTCTGCCTGCGCACATGCTGAAGCGCGGCTGCATAGCTGCGGTGTGGAGAAATTGTAGCGGTTTATTAAGAAATACAAGACTACTAGAGTGATCTAGGAAAGTCTGGAAAAATAGACTTGTCCGTAATCTGCTGCCGATATGAGCTTATGAGCTGAGCAAAAGGACATTTTTCACACTTTGTTCCATTGACGTTGCTCAAAGCTAATTGTTGTGTTATGAAAGTTATGCACCATTTTTCTTCTTCTGCTGAAGCTCTTCATTTTTATATGTTTTCTCGCTGTCTGTGTATAAAACATTTGTGCTTACATTTAGGGGCGAATAACCTCTACCTATAATGTTCTCCTCACACTGCTATATGGTCCCATAATGGAGTATTAGAAATAGACGTTTAGGGTATATTTATATGAAAAAAAGATCAATGTCCCCTTTGCTCCTTTTGTGCAGTTGAAGCTGAGAGTAATGTATAGAAACGGGAGGAAAAGCAGATGGGTCTTCTCGTCTGAGGTTATTGCAGAGAGAATCTCTTTAAATTTTTACCGTCGTTTAAAAAATCTTTTCATATGACATAGAGACACACCAAAAGTTTTCATAAGTTGGTGTCTGGTTATTAAGACCACCATCAATGCCTAACGTGAAGCAGTAGAAGCCAGAACTTTTCCAACTTTGTGGATGGACTCCATAGACTTTCTGTTGAGGTTGTTTTTAGTAGCACTTAACTGAGCACTTCTGCTTAGGAAACCCCTTTCCCCATTAATGTTTTTGGAAATGATAGTTACTCTTCAAGCATATCAGAGATTTTTCTTCCTAAAAAGGAACATACTACTAAGACCTCCGATGTAGCACCCGTTCAGTAGTTGCACAGTGTTTAGCCTCCACTGTATAACTTACATTTGTAGACGTTGTCTATTCACTCTTATTGTAAAGAAAAAAATATATGTTTTTGTCTCTGCAATAAAACATCTTGAGTTGTGCTACAATGCACTACTTTAAAGAGTAAGAAAAATTGAATGAATTTAACATATAGCAGGTTTGTCAGCTGCAAATAGTTTTTTAAGGTCTATTTTTTTCCTTAATTTAATGCATATGGAAACATTAAAGCCTGGGATACATCTGTGCTACATATGCACTATTAGCCTAAAGACAGCTTTGACGCAACTCAAGACTGGAGTGTAATTCTAGCAAGTCATTACTGTGCGTACAGTAATAGGGTAAAAAATTAATAAGTTGTATCTGATCTTCATGGATTGACTTGTTATTGAATGACAAATTAGAAGCGATCAGCAATTGCAGTTCACTAGGCAAGTTGCCAAACATTCTCAAGACATAGTAGAAATATGACAGAATATGCCTTGAGGAGCACAAAGGCGCCTCAGGCAGAAGAAGAATGTGTATATGTGTGTGCATTTCTGTATGGATGAGAAGGGGGAGGACATGAGGTGGCATAGTAAATTTAGTTTGAGGGAGTACAGTTATCTCCCTTGGTGGGTGACCTAAGAACTTACCATTTTTTTAGCAATGGTTTGCTCCATTAATCATAGGATTTAAATACCCATTGAGTCAGCACTATGTTCTTCCTTGAACTGCTTCGTAAATTGATCTTGGGAGAATAACCCACCACAGCCATTTTCTCATCCACATGGACGTATTAACTAAATTCTCGTCTTTCAGAACTAGACTACAAATGGTGAGCGATTTGTGATATTTCATTTGTTTCTTTGACCATTTTCATTCCATTCATTGCTGAGAACATTCTTCCACCATTGTTGCTTTTATATTTTAGCCTAAATAGTCCTGTTGTCTGAATAATTTATGATCTTCTGAAAATGACAGGACCTTTCTCGGTTGTCAGGCCTTAGTGTACAAATCGGCAATTACTCTATGTGACTGCAGACTTGTGAATCCTAACATCATGCACACAGTGCACTATGAGGTTTGTCCGGTGCCGGGGACAGCGTGCACATGACCATAAGTATGTATATATAAGTATGTTATTTTCGTACAAGCGGTCATGTGCTGACTGAATGGATGTGGCCTTGCTCAGTGCAAGTGTATTGAACAAGACTGGGTGAGTCTAGTTGGAATGTGGCTGGAAGTATGCAAATTGCTCCTGGCGTCGGCACCAAAGAATGCTCAATGATGTGAGGATTCACAAGTCTGCAGTCTCGAAAAGTGACTTGGGACTTGTACTCTAAGATTGGACAACCCCTTTAAAACACTTGTCCATGTGCCCTACATAGCTGACATACAAAGGGAGGAACTTGCTGTTGTCATGATGCAACTATAGGGTAGCTGGGACTGTGGGCCCTAATTTAGTACCCCTGATGGTGAGGATGCCTGGGTCATGTACCTCACTCAACTCCTGCAGCGTACTAATCTGATCCCCTCTCCCACCCAGGGAAGAAAGGGGTAGAAGTAAAAGGGTTAACACAGAAAAGACAGTAGAAAACAGAAGCTCAGTCACAAAGAACTCACACAGGAATAATCACTAAGGTACAATAGTAAAATGGCGTTGAGGCAAATAAAATGCATGAAGAACGAATGGGAATGAAAAGGCTTTCTCCAAAAACCACACACAACAATCACAGAGCAACCACAAAAATGCCTGGATATGTCCACCTCTCCAGACAAGGTTAAGGCAAGCTACAACTAGCACTACCTGAACAGTCCAGCACACATATATAGGGGAAAAGAAGATATGAGTGATTCTCTCACCGCATATGACCAAATAGTACTAACAAACTATCCCAACAGAGATTTAACTCATTGTAACCTGCCTACAAGCTACAAGTCTTTGCATTGACGCCGAAGTCTCCCTGCGCTGATTACAGCTATCCCCAGATCCTGATGCCACCATGACAGTCGGCGATGTTTGGAAATACCTCCTTGTGACAATTGTAAACCAAAATCTGCCACTAGTTTCTTCCTTACGTTGGATGAGACTCACCTATTCAAGTCTATGGGTGAGCAAAAACAAATCAGATTCTGTATGGATCAACCGTATAACAATTGATTTGTATTGATACATTGCTATTCTTTAACATAGGAAACTGTATGTGATCTTATTAATAGCTGATGAATCTTGGACGATTTTTTAGACGCTCTTATGAACTTAGCTTTTCAATGTATTTTCTTATTTTGTGCTCTATTTTGCTTTTTTTAACACATCACATCATGTATTTTGCATTTTACATTTTAGTCCCAGACCAATACAAACAATGATTTGGTAGTAATATTACAGTATAGTGCATTGGTCGGTCAGAGGAACAAGACGACATATCTATCATTTTGCGGTGACACAAAATTACAAAGTACATTAACATGAAACAACATTTAAATTGCAATGTTCATTTTGGATTTGAAGCTAGAACAAACGGAAGTGGATGCTGTAGGGGTGCAGGAATCATTTTACCAATCTGTTTTAGTTAGCCACGATATTTGTCCTTTAATATTGGATACACATTGCTGACAAGCTGCTTGTAAGATATATTACTTAGCAATATTATTATTATATGTTGGATTATTTTTTTTGCTTCTTGCACACTTTGTGATCATTATAGAAGCTGCTGCGGGACTGTTTTGGTATTTGTATTGGCTATGCAAAAGAGCCTAACTCAATTTAAATGTTCAGAAAACTTCACTTGTGGGAAAAGGCGTTTTCATTTCCAACTTATTCCCACGTTTCCTGATGGCATAAGGGAAGAGAACTCATCTCTACTAAATGTGTGCTCTGTGCACTATAGTGAAGCTAGAAGAAATCACAAGAAAAATAAAGTATTTTTAGTATATTTGCCTTCATCGTGTCCTGTGGTAGCCGATGTGTACAGTTAAAGAAGCACTCCCCCTCCCATCAAAGTTTTTATCATCTTAATATATTGAAGTCATCATATTATATAGTACTGGGTACTTACAATTGCTACCCAGCAAATTAATCTCTTTTCAATTAGGTATGTGGCATCACTTGACTTAAAACTGACAAGCTGAATCCTTCTAAGCTGTATGTAGAAACAGGAGGTCAATTTTCCCTGTATGACTCATGAGTCACTGCAAAAGATCCTGAGAGGGGGATGGAGGGAGAAGCTGGGTCAGAAGTTGAAGAGGGAAATGACAAATGCAGGTCCAAGATACTTCCTGTTTCTACATAGAGCAAAGAAAAAAGAGAACAATCAGCTGGGTAGAAAGGTAAAATGAGCAATTGTAAGTACACAGTGTTGTATAATATGATGACTGTAATATATTAAGAGGACAAAAACATTGATGGGAGGAGTGCTTCTTTAATACATTATACTAGGGTTGAGCGACTTTTCCTTTTTTGAGGTCGAGTCGGGTTTCGCGAAACCCGACTTTCTCAAAAGTCGAGTCGAGTGAAATCGGCCGATCTTCTTGAAAAGTCGGGGTCGGGGGTCGGCCGAAACAAAACCCAATGCAAGTCATTGGGAAATCTATATATTTTTATATTTACTTCAGCGCGATATATGTGAAAAGCCGGTAATTCAATTGCCGGCTTTTCATTTCTCCTTCCCAAACCCAACATGATATGAGACATGATTACATACAGTAAACCATGTCATATCCCCCTTTTGTTGCATATTCCACACTACTAATGTTAGTAGTGTGTATGTGAAAAATTTCGGCGCTGTAGCTATTAAATTTAAGGGTTAAATCGCGGAAAAAATTTGCGTGGGCTCCCGCGCAATTTTCTCCACCAGAGTGGTAAAGCCAGTGACTGAGGGCAGATATTAATAGCCTAGAGAGGGTCCATGGTTATTGGCCCCCCTGGCTACAAACATCTGCCCCCAGCCACCCCAGAAAAGGCACATCTGGAAGATGCGCCTATTCTGGCACTTGGCCACTCTCTTCCCACTCCCGAGTAGCGGTGGGATATGGGGTAATGAAGGGTTAATGTCACCTTGCTATTGTATTAAGCCAGATTAATAATGGAGAGGCGTCAATTATGACACCTATCCATTATTAATCCAATTGTATGAAATGGTTAAAAAAACACACACACAATATTGCAAAGTATTTTAATGAAATAAACACACAGGCTGTTGAAATATTTTATTGCTCTCTCAATCCACCTGAAGACCATCGTTCTGTAACAAATTAAAAATAATAAACCAACAATATACATACCTTCCGTAGATCTGTAACGTCCCACGATGTAAATCCATCTGAAGGGGTTAAAATATTTTACAGGCAGGAGCTCTGCTATAATGCAGCTGTGCTCCTGCCTGTAAACCCTGGGGAATGAAGGTAATGTAGGTCAATGACCTATAGTTACCTTCAGTCGTGGTGATGCGCCCTCTGCTGGATGTCCTCATATGACCTCGAGCGTGGGAACTTTTACTAGGCTCCAGTTCATGAGGACATCCAGCAGAGGCTACATTTCTGGTGTCCTTTGACAGCTCTTTGGTCTTCACCATAGTGGAGTTTGGAGTCAGACTGTTTGAGGGTGTGCACAGGTGTCTTTTTATACTGATAACAAGTTTAAACAGGTGCCATTACTACAGGTAATGAGTGGAGGAAAGAGGAGACTCTTAAAGAAGAAGTTACAGGTCTGTGAGAGCCAGAAATCTTGATTGTTTGTGTCTGACCAAATACTTATTTTCCACCATAATATGCAAATAAAATGATAAAAAAACAGACAGTGTGATTTTCTGGATTTTTTTTTCTCAGTTTGTCTCCCATAGTTGAGGTCTACCTATGATGTAAATTACAGACGCCTCTCATCTTTTTAAGTGGTGGAACTTGCACTATTGCTGAATGACTAAATACTTTTTTGCCCCACTGTATATATATATATGTGCCTCAATTATATATATATATATATATATATATATATATATATATATATATATAAAGAAACCCGACTTTGGAGCGAAGATCGCCGACCGCCGACCCGATCCCACAGTGAGATCGGGTCGGGTTTTACGAAACCCGACTTTGCCAAAGATCAGCGACTTTTGAAATTGGCCGATCTGTTTCGCTCAACCCTACATTATACCAATAGACAATATATTCGGACCAACAGTACATATCTGGGAGTTTGATCTATGCATAGTGTACATTTCAATCAAGAGTCAACAGTAATCCTACATTTAGGCCATGTGCACACGTTCAGTATTTTTCGCGTTTTTTTCGCGTTTTTTCGCTATAAAAACGTGATAAAAACGCGAAAAAAACGCTTACATATGCCTCCTATTATTTTAAGTGTATTCCGCATTTTTTGTGCAAATGTAGCCTTTTTTTCCGCGAAAAAATCGCATCGCGGAAAAAAAAGCAACATGTTCATTAAAATGCGGAATTGCAGGGGATTCCGCACACCTAGGGGTCCATTGATCTGCTTACTTCCCGCACGGGGCTGTGCACACGATGCGGGAAGTAAGCAGATTATGTGCGGTTGGTACCCAGGGTGGAGGAGAGGAGACTCTCCTCCACGCACTGGGCACCATATAAGTGGTCAAAAAAATAAGAATTAAAATAAAAAACAGTCCTATACTCACCCTCGATGTCTTCCCGCCTCCACTGCATGCTGCCGTTCGGTTCCTGTAGCTGGTGTGCGGCGAAAGACCTAGCCGATGACGTCACTGTCCTGTGATTGGTCGTGAGCGGTCATGTGACCGCTCACGTGACCGTGACATCACGGAGGGTCCTGTGCGCACAGACCAGCTATAGGAAGACGAACGGACGCCGCTGATGAGATGTCTGGGTGAGTATAAGCATTTTTTTATTTTTTTTATTATTTTTAAACATTCTATCTTTTACTATAGATGCTGCATAGGCTGCATCTATAGTAAAAAGTTGGTCACACTTGTCAAACAGTATGTTTGACAAGTGTGACCAACTTGTCAGTCAGTTTTCCAAGCGATGCTACAGATCGCTTGGAAAACTTTAGCATTCTGCAAGCTAATTACGCTTGCAGAATGCTAAAAAAACGCGAAAAAAACGGAAAAGAAACGCAAAAAAAAAATTGCGGATTTCTTGCAGAAAATTTCTGGTTTTCTTCAGGAAATTTCTGCAAGAAATCCGCAACGTGTGCACATACCCTTAGGTTCAATTCTCTTATCAGCTAGATTTTATCCAATTTAGCCTCTCGGGGTCAAGTGGCCAGATCATTCTATATTTGGCTAGTGTATAAGAGGTCTTGAATAATGATTTGTGATGGCAGTCACTGGGCAAATCCATTAGCATAACCTGCACTGATTACATTTTCAGGTGAGGGTAGTGGCAGGAGTAGTAGTCGGGCAGTGCATGGAGGCTTGGCATTGAATGGCACTTTTCACTGCACTCAAAAGATTTCAACATTCAACCAATCAATCAATCAATCACAACATTATTTCCCATAATGTGACATCACAGCTCAATGCAATCAATTAACCCTTCTAAAGGACTATTATGGTATATAGTGATCTACGTAAGCATCCATGGATTTATCAATTACACTCTCCCTAACCTTTCACAAGAGTATTTTTGCTTGTCCCAGAGAACGTCCTATCCTTGTCCAACATCAGGTTCTTTTCATTTTTCAAGAAACATTTGTGAGAAAAGTTATTCAGCTGCATCATTTATTTTCTTATTTATTTTTATTGTAGAATTTTATATATTTGTACTAAATATTTTACATTTATAAAAAAATAGTATTATAGTGTCTCACCACTTACGCTGCGGCCTGTTAGAACTAAGAGTATTTTATTCCATTAGATGATGAAGGGGCTCATATTTAAGTAATGTAAAACGTTCAACAGATAGATATCTGCAATTAATTCAGTGGTGGCAAGTTACATACATTGAACTTACTGTTACCTTCTGCTTTAGCATCCCACTTAATTGATGGATCAGAATACCGAATGGTGAAATTAAAACCTGCATGTCTGGTCATGGTTGACAAGTTGCTGGGTTTTTCTGTTTCTCAGTCTTCACCAATAGAGATGTTGGTTATTCAGATGTGGTTTGCAAAAGAAAATGCTTCTCACAAACCATAAAGATTGTACATTATTCCAATGCACAAAACCCATGTATCAAAAATACATGAAATATGTGAGTTGAGATTTGATAATAACTATTATGGTTTCTTATTGCATATTACAATTTATGTAGGAATGCAAATCATGCGTTTAAGGGCTCTAAGGACTTATTTATTGAAATGAGACTTTGGCGCCATTGAGGTCAATGGATTTTCAAACAACTGAAATATCCACATACACGTCACTTAAGGTCGCCATTGATGTTGTATGGAAATTGGCTGATGGTTGATCAACCATATCACCTGCTACAGTCTTTTAAACTGACTATACTTGTCCAATAACAGCAGACATACATCCTGTGATATGATTTATCATTCGTGAGAATAAGGAGGCCCCAGTACACATCAGATAGTGCCATCAAAATTCGCAGATTCTGCCAACCTTATTCTAATGTGGATTCAGGAGTATGTGTGCCTTTAGAGTTACTAGATCCATGCTTTTAATATGGAAACAATCATGCAGTTATCTCATTGAACATAATATTAATCCCTTCACGACCTTTGACATACATTTACGTCAAAGGTCATGTCCAAGCCTCGGATGCGGGCTCGCACGCCAATCCTACATCTTTCCCCACTTGATTTATCAGCCATCATGTACCTTTATCAGCCACAGATGGAGCGATGCTTCGCCCGTGGCGGTTAACCAGTTAAATCCCACTGGCAATCACTGACAGCTGGATTTAACTCAACCACCAGAAGAGTGTCATTCATCCCACCCATTGACGACCCTGTTACGTAATCACAGGGTGCTGTTGGGGTTGTCATGACAGCCGGGGGTCCGCTGATGATAGGAGATCATGATTTCGGCTATACTTTGGAGTGCTGATGCTCTGTTATGTGTAGCACAAGTAATCAGCTCCCCTAAGAGGACTATTCAATATAGTAAATAGTGAGAAAAAAGTTTTTAAAAATATTAAAAAAAACAACTTCAAATCACCACCCTTTTGCCTCATTAAAATTAAAACAATAAAAAATACATATTTGCCATTGCTGCATTTGTAAAAGTCTGATCTATACAGTAAATTAATCCGATTGGTAAACATAACTAGAAAAAAGTCAAGATGTCAAGATGTCATGATTGCGGGGGGGGGGGGGGGGGGGGGTTTGTCCACCGCAACATTGCAATAAAATGCAATAAGAGATGATTCAAATATTGCATGCACCCCAAAATGGTATCAATAAAAATGACAGCTCAGGGTGGAAAAAATAGGCCACCACACAATGCCAGATCCTGAATAATGAAATGCTTCAGGTCTCCGAAATTGGTAACATAAGCAAAAAAAATTTCTTACAAACTTCTGAATTTTTTTTTCACCACTCAAAAAAAACCCCTATACATTTGGTATCTGTATACTCGTACTAACCTGGAGAATCCTATTGCCAGGTCAGTTTTACCATATAGTGAACATGGTGAATAAAAACTGCAAAAAACAATTGTGGAATTTGTAATTTCAACACACTTAACCCATTACTTGCCAAATTAAAATTTTTACAAGTACCGATTTTTCAGAAAAGGGCGTCCCAATATTCAATTAAAAATGACAATGACATGATTTTCTATTTTGAAAACATTCACTTTACAAACACAACACAAAAAATTGGACCTAATTATAAAAATTATAAAATCTTAGTTGCTAGAAGCTAAAGATTAGGCGTCCCCAAAAAAAGGACATTGGTAGATAATGGGTTAAAATTTTGTTTCTTACTTTCCAGTGCATCACATTATAAAATGAATGGTGTCATTCAAAAGAACAACTCGTCCCACAAAAAAAAAACAAGTGCACATACTGCTGTGGGAACTGAAAAATAAAAAAGTTATGGCCTTTGGAGTAAAGAGGGGGAATGAAAGGGCAAAAATGGATAATCGCAAGGCTGTGTTAGGTTTAAAAAAGTTGAGTAATGCTTCTCAAGTTATTGCTGAAAAAAAGTTGTAGCATTCTTACATAGCGGTGTAGTTAATTATATCATTACGATGCAGCAAATTTGTTGTAAGTACAGCACAGGCCAATTGATATGCAAATCAAATTATATAATTATATTCATAAGCTGCATAAACTTCACAAATACGTGTAAATAAATCAGATACGGAATATCTTGACATCTCTGTTGCAAAAGTAAGCAATTGAGGAATACTCACAACAGACGCTGTTATTCTTGTGGCAGACTGTATAATTGGATTTTAACCCCTTCCTGCCATGCGCCGTACTAGTACGGCGCTGCCGGCACTGCATTAGTGCCGGCCGCAGTACTAGTACGGCGCCCCGATCACCGCGGTCTCACGCTGAGCGCCGCGGTGATCGGGTGCGGGTGTCAGCTGTATAAGACAGCTGACACCCCGCAGCAATGCCCACGATCGGCGCTGTCGCCGATCGCGGGCATTTAACCCCTCTGATGCCGCTGTCAATAGTGACAGCGGCATAGAGGGGGATCGCGCAGGTCTCCCACCGGAGCAGCGCGATGAGATCGCGCTGCTCCGGTGACCTGGAAGGAGTCCCCGGATCCAAGATGGCCGCGGGACTCCTTCCGGGTCATAAGATGACCCTGCTTGCCGGCGTCTGCTGAGAATCCTCATAGCAGGCGCCGGCAAGCCCCTGCAATGTGCCTGTCACATCGGTGATCAGACCGAGTGCTATGCACACGGTCTGATCACCGATCTGTGATGTCCCCTCCTGGGACAAAGTAAAAAAGTTAAAAAAAAATTTTTCCACATGTGTAAAAAAAAAAAAAAAAAAAAATTCCTAAATAAAGAAAAAAAATATATATATATTCCCATAAATACATTTCTTTATCTAAATAAAAAAAACACCACACAATAAAAGTACACATATTTAGTATCGCCGCGTCCGTAACAACCCCACCTATAAAACTATATCACTAGTTAACCCCTTCAGTGAACACCGTAAAAAAAAAAAAAAAAAAACGAGGCAAAAAACAACGCTTTATTCTCATACCGCCAAACAAAAAGTGGAATAACACGCGATCAAAAAGACGGATATAAATAACCATGGTACCGCTGAAAACGTCATCTTGTCCCGCAAAAAAAAAGCCGCCATACAGCATTATCAGCAGAAAAATAAAAAAGTTATAGCTCTCAGAATAAAGCGATGCAAAAACAATTATTTTTTATATAAAATAGTTTTTATTGTGTAAAAGCGCCAAAACATAAAAATATTATATAAATGAGTTATCGCTGTAATCGTACTGACCCGAAGAATAAAACTGCTTTATCCTTTTTACCAAACGCGGAACGGTATAAACGCACCCCCTAAAAGAATTTCAGGAATTGCTGGTTTTTGTTCATTCCGCCTCCCAAAAATCGGAATAAAAAGCGATCAAAAAATGTCAAGTACCCGAAAATGGTAACAGCAAAAATGTCAACTCGTCCCGCAAAAAACGAGATCTCACATGACTCTGTGGACCAAAATATGGAAAAATTATAGCTCTCAAAATGTGGTGATGCAAAAACTATTGTTTGCAATAAAAAGCGTCTTTTAGTGTGTGACGGCTACCAATCATAAAAATCCGCCCAAAAAACGCTATATAAGTAAATCAAATCCCCCTTCATCACCCCCTTAGTTAGGAAAAATAATAAAATTTTAAAAAATATATTTATTTCCATTTTCCCGTTAGGCTACTTTCACACTAGCGTCGGTACGGGGCCGTCGCGCTGCGTCGGCCCGACATACCGACGCATACTGTGCAAGCGCTGCACAACGGGGGCAGCGGATGCTGTTTTTCCACGCATCCGCTGCCCCATTGTAAGGTGCGGGGAGGTGGGGGCGGAGTTCCAGCCGCGCATGCGCGGTCGGAAATGGTGGACCGTCAGCACAAAAAAAGTTACATGTAACGTTTTTTGCTGCCGGCGGTCCGCCACAACACGACGCAACCGTCGCACGACGCTTACGACGTGTGACAATACGTCGCTAATGTTAGTCTATGGGGAAAAAACGCATCCTGCAGATGACTTTGCAGGATGCGTTTTTTCGCCAAAACGACGCATTGCGACGTATGCAAAAAAACGCTAGTGTGAAAGTAGCGCTAGGGTTAGGACTAGGGTTAGGGTTGGGGTTAGGGTTTCAGTTAGAATTGGGGAGTTTTCACTGTTTAGGCACATCAGGGGCTCTCCAAACGCGACATGGCGTCCGATCTCAACGCGTTTGTTTGCGTTAAAAACGCATGCGTTTTTATAGAAAAAAAACAGAACACACACTGAAAAGTCACCCACCACCATCAAGGTGATAAAGGGATCCAAACCCTAACCCTAACCCTACCCCTAAACTCATCCCTAACCGTTTAATGAACATTTTCTGACAGTCATAGTGCCACGTATTTCAGTGCCACGTATTTCAGTGCCACGTATTTCAGTGCCACGATATTTCAGTGCCACGATATTTCAGTGCCACGTATTTAAGTGCCACGGTATTTCAGTGAAATACTTCGCACTGAAATATCGTGGCATTTACGTGAAATACGTGGCACTTAAATACGTGGCACTTAAATACGTGGCACTTAAATACGTGGCACTTAAATACGTGGCACTTAAATACGTGGCACTTAAATACGTGGCACTTATATACGTGGCACTTAAATATCGTGGCATGTACATGAAATACGTGGCACTTATATACGTGGCACTTATATACGTGGCACTTATATACGTGGCACTTATATACGTGGCACTTATATACGTGGCCACTGAAATATCGTGGCACTTATATACGTATATACGTATATACGTATATAAACGTATTTCAGTGCCACGTATTTCAGTGCCACGTATTTCAGGTTAGGGGTAGGGTTAGGGTTAGGGTTTTTTGGTTTTTTCTTGTTTTCTTGTGTTTTTCTATAAAAACGCATGCGTCTAAAAAAACGCATGCGTTTTACCGCGATTACATGCGTTTTTTCACACATGCGTTTTTTAAAAACCAGCCTTACCCTTGGGAAAATAAAAACATGGGGGCTAAAATATAATTTTCGTGGAAAAAAATATATTTTTTATTTTCGCGGCTCTGCGTTATAAACTGTAGTGAAGCACTTGGGGGTTCAAAGTTCTCACAACACATCTAGATAAGTTCCGTGGGGGGTCTAGTTTCCAATATGGGGTCACTTGTGGGGGGTTTCTACTGTTTAGGTACATCAGGGGCTCTGCAAATGCAACATGACACCTGCAGACCAATCCATCTAAGTCTGCATTTCAAACGGCGCTCCTTCCCTTCCGAGCTCTGCCGTGCGCCCAAACAGTGGTTTATCCCCATATATGAAGTATCAGCGTACTCAGGACAAATTGGACAACAACTTTTTTTGTCCAATTTCTCCTGTTACCCTTGGGAAAATAAAAATGTGGGGGCTAAAATATAATTTTTGTGGAAAAAAAAATATTTTTTATTTTCACGGCTCTGCGTGATAAACTGTAGTGAAACACTTGTTGGTTCAAAGTTCTCACAACACATCTAGATAAGTTCCGTGGGGGGTCTAGTTTCCAATATGGGGTCACTTGTGGGGGGTTTCTACTGTTTAAGTACATCAGGGGCTCTGCAAATGCAACATGACACCTGCAGACCAATCCATCTAAGTCTGCATTTCAAACGGCGCTCCTTCCCTTCCGAGCTCTGCCGTGCGCCCAAACAGTGGTTCCCCCCAATGTATGGGGTATCAGCGTACTCAGGACAAATTGGACAATACATTTTGTGGTCCAATTTCTCCTGTTACCCTTGGGGGAAAAAAAATTGCGGGCTAAAACATCATTTTGTGGAAAGAAAAAATGATTTTTTGATTTTCACAGCGCTACATTCTAAACTTTAGTGAAACAACTGGGGGTTAAAAGTGCTCACCACACATCTAAATAAGTTCCTTAGGGGGTCTTCTTTCCAAAATGGTGTCACTTGTGGGGGTTTCCACTGTTTAGGCACGTCAGGGGCTCTCCAAACACGACATGGGTTCCGATCTCAATTCCAGCCAATTTTGCATTGAAAAGTCAAATGGCGCTCCTTCCCTTCCGAGCTCTGCCATGCGCCCAAACAGTGGTTTATCCCCATATATGAAGTATCAGTGTACTCAGGACAAATTGCACAACAACTTTTGGGGTCCAATTTATCCTGCTACCCTTGGGAAAATAAAAAATTTGGGGCAAAAATATCATTTTTTGTGAAAATTAATATTAATTTTTTTTACGGCTCCACATTATAAACTTCTGTGAAGCACTTGGAGGTTCAAAGTGCTCACCACACATCTAGATTAGTTCCTTAGAGGGTCTACTTTCCAAAATGTTGTCACTTCTGGGGGTTTCCACTGTTTAGGCACGTCAGGGGCTCTCCAAACACGACATGGGTTCCGATCTCAATTCCAGCCAATTTTGCATTGAAAAGTCAAATGGCGCTCCTTCCCTTCCGAGCTCTGCCATGCGCCCAAACAGTGGTTTATCCCCATATATGAAGTATCAGCGTACTCAGGACAAATTGCACAACAACTTTTGGGGTCCAATTTATCCTGCTACCCTTGGGAAAATAAAAAATTTGGGGCAAAAATATCATTTTTTGTGAAAATTAATATTAATTTTTTTTACGGCTCCACATTATAAACTTCTGTGAAGCACTTGGAGGTTCAAAGTGCTCACCACACATCTAGATTAGTTCCTTAGAGGGTCTACTTTCCAAAATGGTGTCACTTGTGGGGGTTTCCACTGTTTAGGCACGTCAGGGGCTCTCCAAACACGACATGGGTTCCGATCTCAATTCCAGCCAATTTTGCATTGAAAAGTCAAATGGCGCTCCTTCCCTTCCGAGCTCTGCCATGTGCCCAATCAATGGTTTACCCCAACATGTGGGGTATCGGCGTACTCAGGACAAATTGTACAACAACTTTTTTGGTCCAATTTCTCCTGTTACCCTTGGTAAAATAAAACAAATTGGATCTGAAGTAAAAATTTTGTGAAAAAAAAGTTAAATGTTCAATTTTTTTTAAACATTCCAAAAATTCCTGTGAAGCACCTGAAGGGTTAATAAACTTTTTGAATGTGGTTTAGAGTACCTTGAGGGGTGCAGTTTTTAGAATGGTGTCACTTTTGGACATTTTCTGTCATATAGACCCCTCTAAGTCACTTCAAGTGTGAGGTGGTCCGTAAAAAAAATGGTTTTGCAAATTTTGTTGCAAAAATGAGAAATCGCTGGTCAACTTTTAACCCTTATAACTCCCTAACAAAAAAAAATTATGTTTCCAAAATTGTGCTGATGTAAAGCAGACATGTGGGAAATGTTGTTTATTAACTATATTATGTGATATAACTCTCTAATTTAAGGGCATAAAAACGAAAAATTTGAAAATTGCTAAATTTTCATAATTTTCGACAAATTTCTGTTTTTTTCACAAATAAATGCAAGTCATATCGAAGAAGTTTTACCACTATCATAAAGTACAATATGTCACGAGAAAACAATCTCAGAATCACCAGGATCCGTTGAAGCGTTTCAGAGTTATGACCTCATAAAGTGACAGTGGTCAGAATTGTAAAAATTGGCCGTGTCACTTAGGTGAAAACAGGCTTTTTGGTGAAGGGGTTAATGTGTAGGACCATATGTAGACAGGCACGTCTAAGCCTGAATGTAAACAGCGCATTTTCAGTGCTATTCGTGTATATGTATTATCTATATTCTCTCATAACACCTGTGAGATATCGCTCTGCAGATTAGGCATAAATTATTTAAATAAAAGGGGAGAAGCCAGCGCTGCTTGTAGTCAGAACGCAATACGAAAGTGCACATGCACATATTAATTTCTAACTGTATATCAAAATGAGACATTTAGTACTCTACGATTGTTATATTCGAGTAGGACTGCCCCATTATGAAAATGCCTTGGCGTGGCAGGGTGGCTCAAAGAATTGATCAATTGTTTGCTAAATGTCTCATTTTGATATACAGTTAGAAATTAATATGTGCATGTGCACTTTTGTATTGCGTTCTGACCACAAGCAGCGTTGGCTTCTTCCCTTTTATTATAAATTATTTAATAAAATGTTAACATGAAATAAATCATGAAAATATGTTGAGGTGACCATAGACACAACCAGTGTTGGACTGGCATGCCAAAGGCCCACCAGTAACATTGACTTTGGGAGGGCCCACTTTTCACCTACATACAAATATTACACTACCCTTTGTTAGGGGTCGAGTTCCCGCCTCTGCACGGGTATCTCGAGCCATCTCCGCTGCGGTCTCCAATTCTTCTCCTGCCGCAGTGGAGCCTGCACAGCGGAGGCATCGGCCCCAGCATCTCGCTCAGTCTGACACTGTTAAAAGGGTTACTGCTGCCTCTCCAACTTTTGCCATTGTAGCCAGTGCTGGTCAGCGGCAAGCAGATGTCTTTGGGACTAAGTCCTACTTTTCCCCTTCTGAGCATGCCCGGGGTAAGATCTCTCATTGGAGATCAAGGGTCACATGCTCAGGTACTGCAGCAACTCCCATTGATCCTCTGGGAAGGTCCTGAAGTTGCTCAAGTTCTGTGGCAGCCTCCTATTGGTCCTTTGGGGAAGGTCCTGTAGTTGCTGCAGCTATAAAAGGTTTGTATGACCGCACGGCCATGCGCTAGTATAAATCTATGTTATGTGCTTTGTGCCAGTGTGGTCTTGTGTGTATGTATTTAGGGCCCCGGCTGAAATAAGCCCCTAGAATACCGGCACCTCTGGTGAGGAGTTTTATGTGTATGTATTCAGGGTCCCAGCTGAAATAAGCCCTAGAATACCGGCACCTCCGGTGAGGAATTCGTGTGTGTGCAAGACCACTGACTGCTATCAGCTCAACAGTTAGCTGTGTACTCCTGTGAGTCTAACAGGGCACAGTGCTTTCTTTTGTCGGCGATTCTGTGAAGTAACAGAGTTTGCTTATACCGTCATATAGTGCCATTTGCTAGCAGCATGTTCCTCCTGCACGGTGGACTCCGGGCTGCAAATGCACCAATAACTTCATCTATTTACTCAGTGCGTTCCACTAGCCCTAACACCCTTGTTCAGGAATTTACCTATATCTGTATGTAATAATAAACTGGGTAGTTTGGTTAGTGAATGACAAGATGCTGTTTTTTGTGTACAAAGTGAATCAAATAAATTATGCCAAGTACTGTCCATAGAGTGGGGTTGGGGGCCCAGATCTGCATAGGGACCCACCTGGGGATTCCACTGTTCCCCTATGAGCCAGTCCCAGCCTGGACACAATTACAATATGAGCAGTAAGTATACACAGTGGGGGTGATTCATCATTAAGTGGCTCGCTCATGTATCTTGAATCCTGCATTGAGCAGGAGGTTGGACATGATGACCCTGAAGGTCCCTTCCAACTCTAACATTCTATGATTCTTAATGAATCAGGCGAAGTGCATAGTGACGTGTGCCACTATGTGCTCCTCACCATAAATCTTATTTCAACCTCTGAATTTGACGAACGGGGGTCGCCCCCACCCCCGTTCCGCCCAGATCTGTCCACTCTGTCAGAGCTGGGGCAAGAATAACGTTAATGACTTTTTGGGGCAACCTCACATTTCCATAAAAAATTTGACTTTTCAAAGGCTTTTTCACTAGAGAACTAGCGAATAAACTTTGATTAATCATCCCTATATTATATATGGTGATATGGATGATAACTGGCAGATTTCTTTTAAAAAATGTTGAATATTGCTGGGAGAAACCACATTTGCCCCCAAAACAACAATATTCGATTCAATGGACTTAATATTCAGCTGCAGAAATTTCTGCTCCATGTCTGTTGTTCGTGAATATAATCTTTTGTTGGGTTAAACATCAGTAGCAAAATTATGCATGAAAATTTGGGTCATTGATTCTTCTATCTTTTTCTATTTAGATGGCCATAGAGGTAAATATTTTTACTTGATATGATGAGCGTTCTGAGTTTGTTTTGTAGTCCGATACCTTGCCAGAAATATGGGCATGCTGAAAGGGCACAGACAGGAGATTCACACTGCCCAAACTACAGGCTGTGTCAATTGGACATTGGCAGCATTTTTATAGCCAGGTATGTTTTACTCTGAAATGCTGCAGTGTTTGTTTCAGAAAAGACATACCTTGAAAAGCCGGCTGAGGACTATGTGTCTTGTATGACTAGTCCAAGAGGCCAGTCCCGATTGCCTTCTTCCTGTCTCGCTCCCCTTTATTGAGCAGTCTATCCATAGATGTGTGTATAGGGAGAGACCTGTCAGTCTAGGGGAGCAGGGTGGGGAGAAGCTACCCGGGATTGGTCATCAGTCCCCGTTTGGCTTATCAAAGTTTGTTTTCTCTGAAATGCGGCAGCATCTCAGAGTAAGTCATACATGTCTGTAATACCATTGAATGAAGGAGAAAGAGTACAGCTCAAGGGCATCCCCTTGGAAAAGCAGCAAATAACACACGAAATGCGCGTTTTGGTTATTTTCATCCGGTCCGGTGCCTCCTGCCACCTGCACTTCATTCGTGGTAAGCTTCGCCTTAACCTGTCTAACATATATTGCCACTTGGCTACTTGGATCTTGCATGTGGTCTAAATACTGTATTAAATATATGGCTTCTTCCACTGTAATATTGGTGACGACATTATTTGGTGTCTGCTGTAATTTGGCACCGTTGGTTTGACCCGCCTGCTGTGCACTTTATGGTTTTGTACTACTTATTACTATATATTGATACAATAATTTTTTTTTTCACCGCAATATTTCTCTTTCTTCTTCATTTAATGTTATATGTGGAGTTGGTCTTTTTCCCTCGGGGACTCTTTGAACAATTTTTTTGCAATCCATTTTGCATAGAACTGCAACCTGGTTTTGTCTTCGTGTCTGTAACACTGCAGCCAGACTCTGATCTGTGGTGTAGAATCATTTTATTCAAGTATAACTGGTAGTGTTAGAGCCATAATCTAGCTTAGATTAGACCTTTATGGCACCGACTGAATTGCTAATATTAATCATGTTTATATGAGAAGAGAAAATAACCGCACTTTCAAGAAGGTTTTGGAATTTTTCAAAGTTGAAGTTTATTCGTTCAAAAATAGCATTGTGTCAGATACTGGAACATATGCAACAAATTAGAAGACGTGTTGTTTCAACCCACCCGGGGCTTTATTCATATAGTCACTGTGCCCAGAGCTAGGTGGGTCTTAGATGTCAGCTCCATGCAGGCTATGGGGAAGGTGTATAGCCAGTCCTGGTTACATTCTCCAATCAAATATTTGTGACTTGTAGAAATTGGCCCAATATCTGAGCAATTATCTATTCACTGGCAAATCATTGTGTCTATGGCTGCTTTTTTAACGGATGTCTAATTACAGAAATCCACTTTAGGCCATGTTCAGTATTTGGTCAGTATTTTACATTAGTAAATGTCAGCCAAAATCAGAAGTGGAAACACATCACCACTTCTGCATTTTTCCCCTGCTCCTGGTTTTGGCTTACCTTACAAATACTAATGTGAAATACTGAACCTGTCCTAAATCTCAGAATAGCCATGGCGATTAGTTTGTTGCCATAAATCCGCTGCTGGATATCAGAAGACATTACTAGGAGCATTTCATATACTTAGTGGCTATTCAGATGAGTGGTCACCCAAGAAATACAGAGTGTGTACTAACTCTAAGCTCTGGATCATATTCGTAGAGAAAGGTCCTGATTGAGGAACGTTTGCCTTCTATAAGATCCATGTATCTTTATAGTCTACAGACAGGACCTGAGGTTCTCCTGATGATGAGATTCTCTGGTATGCAGTTGATAGATTATTTTGCTTTCTTACTCATGGGTTGCTCTTTGCAGGAAATAGTGATATTACAATGACTTAGGTAGCGGTGTCATTCCCTAATATTTGGAGTGATAAGTGTGATAATAATGTGTCCACAGCATAGCTATGGAGAATTAAATTAAGTCCCTTATTTCACACTTGCTATATCCATCTTCCTAAATCTGCCTTTTCATGTCTTTCCATGCTGAGCAAATGAGACTGGAGCCCGCCATTAAACATAAGCACACTAATGAGCTTACAAGTCATTGCTGACTTTAACTTGATGGATGCTTGGCTGTCAAAGTGATAAGATAAATTACAGGAAAAGCGGCCAGGCCTCTGTGTAGATGGATAAGTTGTGGGTGGGTTGGTGATGTTTTACCTGCTGCTACGAAAGAAGCCAGCTCGGGTATCTAATCCTCCCACAGCTGTCCCATGTCTGTGGTCCCAGAGGTGGCTCTCGTAGAGCGCTCAAGGACAGACGGCCCCTGTTTATGTTAGTCCTGTATATAAACAGCGGTGGGGGGACCAGTGTAAACTCACCGACAAGATGCACTTAACCAGTTCCCTGTGGTTATTTAAATACATGATGATGTTAGTAAAACAATATTTAATTAATGCAACTCTTTGGCACGAAGACACCATGGCTAAAAATGTCTGAGCAGCTCCTCGGCCTACAATGCTTTGTATTGTTTTTCTTTTTTGCAGTGTTAAAATTTGCCTGCAGTCTCAATGAAAACCAAATACCCCCCCATGTGACTAGTTGAACCCCTCAAACTTGCCTCCTCATCCATCGCGGACATATGTGCGTGAGATATGACTTTGCTATGTTAGAAAACATAAGGAACATATGGCTGGAGCTGTAATTATGTGCTACAAGAAGAGGGATAATTAAGCAATAATCAGTAATAATAGTATTAACTGGCTGTAAATGTTGTACTTTGGGATTATGAGGATTCTACAATGTGCGATGAATAGCTGCCATTGTATGAATTACTAGTTTAGGCCAATACCATCTGTTTTACTGGAAGCAATTCCAGCAGAATCAGAATTGTTTTGTGCAGACCGGTTTGGTTTTAGGAGTAGAGTTGGGCGAATATGTTCGGAAGCAATCGCCTAATCAGATTTTTGTACCTATTCATGCCGAACATATGTTTGACGATTGGTTCTGAACATATTCGCTCAACTCTAGTCCCATTGACTCCAATGACATTCGGCTGTGTTCAGCGAATATTGCAAATACAATGTTCGCCGGTGATCGATATCCGAACCAAATTTTACAAGATTCGCTCACTCTAGTTAGGAGTCATCTTAGTACTCAGAATAAAGGGTTAAATCTGTGCTGCTGGTAAGGAAGGTTAAAGAGGAGAAAAAATGTCCAGGAATGCGGTTTTAATAGTCAACGTGTTTCTAAGTTAGAAAAACTTAATCAGAGCAATAAATGAAAATCACACATAGGACAGGAAAACTCCCATAAATACATGAAAAATTGTAATATTTGGAGTCATAAAATCTGGTGAATGTATTTGGTGATACTCTCCTGACTATCTATTTTGCCCTGTGTCCTTTGCATTGAATTTTTATCTACATAATATAATCTTGTACTGATTGATTTTATTGACTAGTTTGTTATTGTCATGTTGTTTATGGATTAATAAAAATATTTTGCATATACCTTTATGACAGATTTTATGACTCCAAATATTAAAATTTGTCGTGTTTCGAAGTTAGAAACTTTTTCATCGGGACAAAAGAAGTATGAAACTTGTTGACTCTTAAAGCCGCATTCCTGGACATTTTTTCTCCTCTTTAAACTTCCTTACCAGCAGCACAGATTTAACCCTTTATTCCATTCAACTTTTCTTCATGCCGTTAGAAGTCTAAAAAATGAATTAACCAAATGTTGCTCTACACATGCCGGATACCCAAGAATTTAAATTGAATCTGTCACCAGGTTTGTACTAACCCATCTGAGAGTGGCATGGTGTAGGACAGAGACCCTGATTCTTCAATGTATACTGGGCTGCGTGCTGCAGTTTTGAATAAAAAATGTTTTCCTTGCTGCAGATTTGCCAGGTCTCTGAGCACTGTACAGAGTACATAAAAAGTTGCTAGTCAGTGACATGTGCGGGGTTGCACATGTCACTGACTAGCAACTTTTTATGTACTCTGTGCATAGACAGAAAGCTGCCAATCAGTGGTGGTTGCATGGTTATCCAGAGATTATAAGCATGGAAGAATAAGCAGATTAGACCATGACTTTATAAAAAGTACACATAGCAGCCGGCTAAGTAACACATCCCTGGAACAAGGATCTCTGCCCCTACATTATGCTTTAAAGAGAATCTATGACTGAAGCAATAGGTATGTGAGACAATCACCTAATGATATAATGTGTTTTTTAAACATACCGTAATACTGGCAGATTTTCTTTCAGAAAACCATGTTAGTAATACACATTGTATCACTACCAACACACTGGGGCCAGTTTATTAGCTAAAAATGACCTGACAGGTTCCATTTAAAAGGACTTTCCACCCCCCCCCCCCCCCCCCCGCCCCACCAGCAAAAAAAATAAATTGGTATCTGCTCTCCTTAAAATAACTTGAGAATTGCTGGGAGTCTGACCACAGGGACCCTCAGCATCCTGAGATTGGGGCTGTGCAGCCCCTTCCTGAATGAAGCAGTAGTTCGCCTCCTCTCCATTCATTGTCAACTATTTGTGGCAGTCCCATAGACAATGAATGGGGCAGATGTCGAGCATGGACATCCGATTCTTCTCCACTCCATTAAGGATGGAGCTGCAGAGCCCCATTCTCAAGGTTCCTATGCCCCATTCTCAGGATTGCTAGGGGTCCCAGAACCCCGTAATTTAATGTTTATTCACTGTAAAATACGCTTAAAAAAAAATAATGTAAAAAGATATTAGAATTTACTTGACATTTGACCGCTCCAATACATACTGCAATATGTGTGGGAATGAAATCCCCTGACAGTATTGTAATAGTATAATTAACATACCAGCATTACAAATGCTGAATATTAAGTATATAGATTATTACAGTACACTCTTGCTTTTATAATCTGATTGATTATAGGAGCACAAATCTGCAAACACATGTATCCTTATTAACGCTTAAATGGAATTAATTCAGTATGACATATTATAAAGGGTTCCCCAGTGCTCAGGATAATCTTTACTGTTTAGACTATGGCCATCTGGTAACATATTCAACCTGTGTCATGGTCACAGTATGATTAATGAACACAACTTCATGAAGAATAAAGGCTGCTCTCACCCCTGTAGCTTTTGAATACAGATTCACTGCACAAATGATCCTTACAAAAAGAAGCTGTGGATCACGTTGGATCAGAATTGGCTTTATTTACAGTGGGATGGGCTTTATGTACAGTGGTACGGGCAGACCACAATGGCTGTGCCAGGGGCAGACATACCGCATGTGGTCCGGGAGGCCCCTGCAGGGCGGCTAATAATGAGGGCAATCTGGCCTGTTCATCCAGCTCTAAGGCTCCGGGAGAGCCCTGGCCAGATTTCCCTCATGTGCGGTGGGCTGGGAGAGATCCCTGCAGCTCCGCTGCCTACAAGAGAAAATGGCAGCGGAGCTGCAGCTATCCATCCTGCTTCCTGCCTGCGCTTCCTGTCTCACACAGCAGTCAGCGGCTGGATGACATCATCATTCAGCACCGTGGCCACTGTGCCAGTGAGAGGAGCTGCCAGCGACGGTGATGCTGTGGGACAGTGTGCGGAGAGGTGAGAGGTGCTGTCTGCTGTGTGTGTATGTGTGTACGTACGTGTGTGTGTGTAGAGATGAGTGGTGGTGTGTGTGTGTGCGTAGTGCTGTGGGGGAACGTGCAGAGAGGTGAATAGTGCTGTGTGTGTAGGTGGAGGAGAGGGCAATGATGGGGCTGATAGAGGAGAATGCAATGATGGGGTGACGGAAAGGGCAATGATGGGGGTGGTGGAGAATAAAGCAATGATGGGGGTGGTGGAAAGGACAATAATGGGGAGTGGGAAGGAGGAAATGATGAGGTGGTGGAATGGGCAATGATGTTGGTGGTGGGGGAGAAGGCAATGATGGAGATTTTGAAAAGGACAATGATGTTGATGGTCGAAGGGGCAATAATGGGGTGGTGGAGAGGAGGAAATGATGGAGGTGTTGGGATGGGCAATGATGGGCTGGTGGGGGAAAAGGCAATGATGGTGGAAAAAGGGCAATGATGGGGATGGTGGTGGAGGAGGAAATGATGGAAGTTGTGGAATGGGCAATGATGGGGGTGGTGGGGGGAAGGCAATGATGGTGGCAGTGGAAAGGACAATGATGGGGGTGGAGGGGAAGGAGGCAATGATGGGGATGGTGGGGGAGAGAGCAATGATGGGGGTGGTGTGGGAGATGGAGGTGGTGGAAAGGGCAATGATGGGGTAGTGGGGGTGAAAGCAATGATGGAGGTGGTGGAAAGGACTATGACGGGGTGGTGGGGGAGAAAGCAATAATAAGAATCCTTATATAGCGGCAACATATTCTGCATCGCTTTACAGTTTATGCAATGATGGAGATGGTGGAATGGGCATGATGGGGTGGTGGGGAAAAGGCAATGATGGTAGTGGTGGAAAGGACAATGATCGTTGTGGTGGAAAGGGCAATAATGGGGGCGCTGGGGAGGTGGAAATGATGGAGGTGGTGGAATGGGCAATGATGGGGTGGTGGGGGAAAAGGTCATGATGGTGGTAGTGGAAAGGACAATGATGGTGGAAAGAGCAATGATGGGTGATAGGGGAGGAGGAAATAATGGAGGTGGTAGGATGGGCAATTATGGGGTGGTGGGGAGAAGTCAATGATGGAGGTGGTGGAAAGGGCAATGATGGGGGTGCTGTGAGAGAAGGCAATGATGGGGGTGGGGAGAGGACAATAATGGGATGGAGGAGAGGAGGACAATGAGGGATGGGGGATTGGGAAGGGAGGAAGGGGGATTTTTAATGGATTTCGGAACAGAGGGAGGTGGAGGAAGATGTTATTATCACTTATTATGTTTAACACAGTCCCTTAGTATATTGTATACTCAATAATTATACATAGAACAGCCCCTTAGTATATAGTGCACTCGCTTATTATGTATAGCGCCATCCCTCAGTATGTAGTGTAGTCAATTTTTATGTATAGCACAGTCCCTTAGTATATAGTGTACTCATTTATGTATAGCACAGTCCCTTAGTATATAGTGTACTCACTTATTATGTCTAACACAGTCCCTTAGTATATAGTGTTGTCACTTATTATGTATAACACCATCCTTAGTTACATAGTTTCCTCTTTTATCATGTATAACACCGTCCCTTATTGCGTACCATCCTCTCTAGTTATATATGGTGCCATCCCTTATTGTATGGCTTTCTCTGCCGTTATGTACAGTGCTGTCTGTTACATAGTGTATTCTTGTTATTTTTGTTATTCACAGCGCCCTCTTTTATTACATAGTCCGCTCTCTGGTTAGATATAAAATGACTACTGATGGAGGAGCCGGTGACCAAACTACCAGTCCATCATCTCCTCCAATAGAAAAGAAGCTTTCTCATTCTCCATCAGCCATCATTGCATTATATATCTAACAAGAGAGGACAGTATGTAATAAAAAGCAGGGCTTTTTATATAATCTAATATGTAAGGGACGGTGCTATACATAGCAAATTGAGGGCTCTGTATAAGGGACAGCAGTATACATAATAAAGGAGACTATGTAATATATACACATGTATGTGTGTATGGATATATACAGTATATATATATATATATATATATATATATATATATATATATATATATATATATTCATAAGTTTGTCCTCATAAAAGGATGGGGCCAATACACATTTCTTGCACAGAGGCCCCAAGTTGTTGGTGCCCGCCAATGGGCTGTGCTCTGCCATGTGCCTTTAATTAAATGTCAATATCTTATATGACAAAACCACATGTTGTAGCAGTCAACCCTGACTACATTACCAGGGCCATGTGTATAGAATACTAGGACTATTATACCCTATCATTATAATTTACATAGGGATGCACACAGAACAAAATGATACTAGGGTCCATAGTAGTAGAAATTTACAAAACTTTATTTATTAAAATGCAAACAACTCAGGTGAAGGGGGGGGGTGTCACAAGGACTAGCACACATAATACATTGCAAACGTATGGCCGCGCACAAGATAGAACTGTGAGGTATTAGCACTCTCCCTCACCCAAGCACACAGTATTCAGAAGTATATTATATACTAGATGGTGGCCCGATTCTAACGCATCGGTATTCTAGAATATTCTGACTGACAGAATGTGTTCAGTGAGCGTGACTGAACTATGTCGCACTGTGACTGACTGAACGTGTTCAGTAAATGTGACTGAACTACGGCCGGACTGCGCCTGTCGCTGATTGGTCGCGGGCGGCTGGCGCGACCAATCAGCGACGCGGGATTTCCGTTACAGACAGAATTAGATGATTATATAGTAGACAAGATGGTGGCCCGATTCTAACGCATCGGGTATTCTAGAATATGCATGTCCACGTAGTATATTGCCCAGTCACTTAGTATATTGCCCAGTCACATAGTATTTTGCCCAGTCATGTAGTATAATGCTCCATGCAGTTATGGCCCCATAGATGCCCCATATAATGCTCCATGCAGTTATGGCCCCATAGATGCCCCATATAATGCTCCATGCAGTTATGGCCCCATAGATGCTCCATATAATGCTCCATGCAGTTATGGCCCCATAGATGTCCCATATAATGTTTCATGCAGTTCATTATGGCCCCATAGATGCCCCATATAATGCTCCATGCAGTTCATTATGGCCCCATAGATGCCCCATATAATGCTCCATGCAGTTATGGCCCCATATACAGTAATGCTCCATGCAGTTATGGCCCCATAGATGCCCCATATAATGTTCCATGCAGTTCTTTATGGCCCCATAGACGCTCCGTACAACATTGTGCCACATGTAATGCTGCTGCTGCTGCAATAAAAAATAAATTACATACTCACCTCTCGTCGCTGCCTGCTTCTCCTCAGCGTCCCGTCTCTCCACACTGACTGTTCAGGCAGAGGGCGGCACACACACTAATACGTCATCGCGCCCTTTGACCTGCACAGTCACTGCAAGAGGACGAGAAGACGGAGCGGCGCCCAGCGGATGGAACGCGGACAGGTGAATATGAAATACTCACCTGCTCCTGGCGCTCCTGACGCTGTCCCTGCCTGTCCCATGGTACCGCAGCTTCTTCGCGCCTGCGCGAGAAGAACCTGCCATGACGTAACGGTCACATGACCGTGACGTCATGCCAGGTCCTTCTCACGCAGTCCCTGTGATGACGTCACGGTCACATGACCGTGATGTCATGGCAGGTCCTTCTCGCGCAGGGCCTGTGATGACGTCGCGGTCACATGACCGTGACGTCATGGCAGGTCCTTCGTGCATACCATCCTTGCCACCGAAACCTGCCGGCAGAAGGTGAGTATATAATGATGTTTTATTTTTTTTACTATTTTTAAACATTAGATGTTTTTACTATTGACACTGCATAGGCAGCATCAATAGTAAAAACTTGGTCACACAGGGTTAATAGCGGCGGTAACGGAGCGAGTTACCCACGGCATAACGCGGTCCGTTACTGCCTGCATTAACCCTGTGTGAGCGGAGAATGGAGGGGAGTATGGAGCAGGCGCCGGGCACTGACTACAGGGGAGTAGGACTAATCGGACTGCGGCCATCGCTGATTGGTCGCGGCAGCCATGACAGGCAGCTGGCGAGACCAATCAGCGACTTGGATTCCATGACAGACAGAGGCCGCGACCAATGAATATCCGTGACAGACAGACAGAAAGACGAAAGTGACCCTTAGACAATTATATAGTAGATTAGATGTCAATGAGGGTTTCACCGTATCTCACCTATACTGCGCCCTATAGATCTGCCAAATCCCATATAGTATCATAGACAAATGTTTGGCCAAAAGGACCGCAATAATAATCCCAAAGATAATGTTTATTATAGGCAATCAAAGGCAGTTCAGGGCACAGTCCACACCCCTATCCCAGCCAGTCCGCCCCTTTACAAATAAAGCTTTGTAATTTTCTACTACTATGGACCCTAGTATAATTTTGTTCTGTGTGCATCCCTTTAATTAAATGTGCACGCCACCGTCACTCTGTTCCTGACTCCTCCTAACTCCTCTTTTCTAGTCCCGCACTGCTCCCGGATGAACTCTCTAGCTGGATTTGCATAAGGACGCCATGCCTCCTGGCTGAGGTACCTTTCCAGCCAGAGAGAGCAGTGTATGCTTGGCCCGGCCGGAAGTAGTTGCACATGTGAAGGTGGCTACCGGCTGTTGGAGGCGGAGTGTGAGGAGCTGAGGCTTTGTGGAGACGGAAGATGGTGAGCTGGGCCCGCTGTGATTTTTTTTCGGGGGGGCTATGGGGCCCCATGATTTCTGTATATGCCCCTGGGTGTGGACTTCATATGCAGTGGTACGGGCTTCATGTCCTGTGGTACGGGCTTCATGTCCTGTGGTATGGGCTTCATGTGCAGTGTTACGGGCTTCATGTACTGTGTTACGGGCTTCATGTACTGTGGTATGGGCTTCATGTACTGTGGTACGGGCTTTATGTACTCTGGTACGGACTTTATGTACTGTGGTACGGGCTTTATGTACTGTGGTACGGGCTTTATGTACTGTGGTACGGGCTTCATTTGCAGTGGTATAGGCTTCATGTACAGTGGTATGGGCTTTATGAACTTTTGTATGGGCTTCACGTACTGTGCTCCGGGCTTCACGTACTGTGGTACAGGCTTCATGTGCAGTGGTATGGGCTTCATATACTGTGGTATGGGCTTCATGTACTGTGGTACGGGCTTTATGTACTGTGGTACGGACTTTATGTACAGTGGTACGGGCTTTATGTACTGTGGTACGGGCTTCATGTGCAGTGGTATGGGCTTCATATACTGTGGTACGGGCTTCATGTACTGTGGTACGGGCTTTATGTACTGTGGTACGGACTTTATGTACTGTGGTACGGGCTTTATGTACTGTGGTACGGGCTTCATGTGTAGTGGTATGGGCTTCATATACTGTGGTACGGGCTTCATGTACTGTGGTACGGGCTTTATGAACTGTGGTACGGACTTTATGTACTGTGGTACGGGCTTTATGTACTGTGGTACGGGCTTCATGTGTAGTGGTATGGGCTTCATATACTGTGGTACGGGCTTCATGTACTGTGGTACGGGCTTTATGAACTGTGGTACGGACTTTATGTACTGTGGTACGGGCTTTATGTACTGTGGTACGGGCTTCATTTGCAGTGGTATAGGCTTCATGTACAGTGGTACGTGCTTTATGAACTTTTGTATGGGCTTCACGTACTGTGATACGAGCTTCACGTACTGTGGTACAGGCTTCATGTGCAGTGGTATGGGCTTCATATACTGTGGTATGGGCTTCATATACTGTGGTATGGGCTTCATGTCCTGTTGTACGGGTTTCATGTACTGTGGTATGGGCTTCATGTACTGTTGTATGGGCTTCATGTACTGTGGTACGGGCTACATGTACTGTGGTACGGGCTTCATGTACTGTGGTACGGGCTTCATGTACTGTGGTACGGGCTATATGTACTGTGGTGCGGGCTATATGTACTGTGGTATGGGCTTCATGTACTGTGGTACGGGCTTCATGTACTGTTGTACGGGCTTCATGTACTGTGGTATGGGCTTCATGTACTGTGGTACAGGATTCATGTACTGGGGTACGGGCTTCATGTACTGTGGTATGGGCTTCATGTACTGTGGTATGGGCTTCATGTCCTGTGGTACGGGCTTCATGTACAGTTGTACAGTCTTCATGTACTGTGGTACGGGCTTCATGTACTGTGGTATGGGATCATGTCCTGTGGTACGGGCTTCATGTACAGTTGTACAGTCTTCATGTACTGTGGTACGGGCTTCATGTACTGTGGTACGGGCTTCATGTACTGTGGTACGGGCTATATGTACTGTGGTGCGGGCTATATGTACTGTGGTATGGGCTTCATGTACTGTGGTACGGGCTTCATGTACTGTTGTACGGGCTTCATGTACTGTGGTATGGGCTTCATGTACTGTGGTACAGGATTCATGTACTGGGGTACGGGCTTCATGTACTGTGGTATGGGCTTCATGTACTGTGGTATGGGCTTCATGTCCTGTGGTACGGGCTTCATGTACAGTTGTACAGTCTTCATGTACTGTGGTACGGGCTTCATGTACTGTGGTATGGGATCATGTCCTGTGGTACGGGCTTCATGTACAGTTGTACAGTCTTCATGTACTGTGGTACGGGCTTCATGTACTGTGGTACGGGCTTCATGTACTGTGGTGCGGGCTATATGTACTGTGGTATGGGCTTCATGTACTGTGGTACGGGCTTCATGTACTGTGGTATGGGCTTCATGTACTGTGGTATGGGCTTCATGTACTGTGGTACGGGATTCATGTACTGTGGTATGGGACTCATGTACTGGGGTACGGGCTTCATGTACTGTGGTATGGGCTTCATGTACTGTGGTACAGGATTCATGTACTGGGGTACGGGCTTCATGTACTGTGGTATGGGCTTCATGTACTGTGGTATGGGCTTCATGTCCTGTGGTACGGGCTTCATGTACAGTTGTACAGTCTTCATGTACTGTGGTACGGGCTTCATGTACTGTGGTACGGGCTTCATGTACTGTGGTGCGGGCTGTATGTACTGTGGTACGGGCTTCATGTACTGTGGTATGGGCTTCATGTACTGTGGTATGGGCTACATGTACTGTGGTACGGGATTCATGTACTGGGGTGCAGACTTCATGTACTGTTGTACAGGCATTGTGTACAGTGGTATGGGCTTCATGTACTGTGGTGCAGACTTAATGTACTGTGGTACGGGCTTTATGTACAGTGGTACGGGCTTTATTTACAGTGGTATGGGCTTCATGTACTGTGGTACGGGCTTCATGTACTGTGGTATGGGCTTTATGTACTGTGGTACGGGCTTTATTTACAGTGGTATGGGCTTCATGTACTGTGGTACGGGCTTCATGTACTGTGGTATGGGCTTTATGTACTGTGGTACGGGCTTTATGTACTGTGGTATGGGCTTCATGTACTGTGGTACGGGCTTTATGTACTGTGGTATGGGCTTCATGTACTGGGGTACGGGCTTCATGTACTGTGGTGCGGGCTATATGTACTGTGGTACGGGCTTCATGTACTGTGGTACGGGCTTCATGTACTGTGGTACGGGCTTCATGTACTGTTATATGGGCTTCATGTACTGTGGTACGGGCTTCATGTACTGTGGTACGGGCTACATGTACTGTGGTACGGGCTTCATGTACTGTTATATGGGCTTCATGTACTGTGGTACGGGCTTCATGTACTGTGGTGCGGGCTATATGTACTGTGGTGCGGGCTATATGTACTGTGGTATGGGCTTCATGTACTGTGGTACGGGCTTCATGTACTGTGGTATGGGCTTCATGTACTGTGGTACAGGATTCATGTACTGGGGTACGGGCTTCATGTACTGTGGTATGGGCTTCATGTACTGTGGTACGGGCTTCATGTACTGTTATATGGGCTTCATGTACTGTGGTATGGGCTTCCTGTGCAGTGTTACGGGCTTCATGTACTGTTATACGGGCTTAATGTACGGTTGTATGGGCTTCATGTACTCTGGTACGGGCTTCATGTACTGTGGTTCGGGATTCATGTACAGTGGTTCGGGATTCATGTACAGTGGTATGGGCTTCATGTACTGGGGTGCAGACTTCATGTACTGTTGTACAGGCATTGCATACAGTGGTATGGGCTTTATGTACTGTGGTACAGGCTTTTTGTTCTGTGGTACAGGCTTCATTAAGGGCCTTATATATGGATGTGTCCCTTTTAGAAGCAATGCCTTTAGGCAGAAATACCTCTTTGCATACGGAGACTGATGCAACATAGCGCAATTTTTTACAGTCATATTTGAATGGTGTCCAAAAGAAATAACATTTCTAATGCCTCCATGTGAAATCGGAAATAAATCGCATTGATTCTATGATGGGTGCATTTGAAAATGTGCCACCATATAGGAAATGTATCATGCACATGTACAGTGGAAATGACTAATGTGCCTATGGAAAACTACTTTTCAAAAGTAAAAGTATGGTAAATGTCTATGAAATTGTGATCTCCGGTAGCTAAAAATAAGCAAAAGTATAAAGTAATTGGACACATGTCGTACTCCACGCGCGGTTCCAATTCTACGCTTGCAATCTCTTAGAGCTGGGTTCATCTGTCAAGGCGTAATCTCCAAGAGTAAAATAATCTGCAGGGCCCTGTAAAATATTCATGTAACACAGCCATTGCCCTCTTTGAGGTGTATCACCTTAATGGGTCAATGTTATGATAACTAAATAAATAATGAAAAGAGCATTGCAAATGTTATATATTTAGTGGGGATTTAATTAACCATGAAGTTCACCCACAAAGTTACCACTACTAATCAAAAGTTACAGCTGTACATCTTTTAGCTGTTGTTTTTGAGTTTTTTTTTAACTTTTACTTACATTAAATTGGTAGCTACCATCACAGACAAACATTTAATGCAAGGAAATATCAAATTCTATTTAGAGTTGCACTTTCAGATGAGTGAAATTTAAAGGGAATCTGTGAGAACGATTCACCCCTCAAAACTGTTCAAAGTCATGTTGCACCATATTGTTACTGATACTGAACTGAAAAATCAGTTTTAAGGCATATGCAAATGAGGCTTAAGTGCTGTAGTCGTGATCAGAGCACTTCCCAAACCTCTGCCTCTCTGGCTTTATTCCCCGCCCAGTTCTCAATGTCCACTGATTATCTAACAGCTCACTGGTAGTGTAGTCAAACAATGGAGATGTCAGTCAAATAGGATAGGTGAGGCTGGAGGGGGGGGGGGATGGAGGCAATTAGGCAGAAGTTTGGGAAGTGGTGAGTTTAAAAAAAGCAAACACTTTATTCCATCATTTGATAGAATTCAATTTTGTGGATATTTTGGCTGAAAAGAGTCCTTGCTCATTTGTACTTCTCCACTGGATAGGGTTTAGCTGGTAGATTAAGGTGGTCCAAACACTGGAATGGACCCCCACCACTCACTAGAACAGGGGTACCCAAATCCTCTGTATGAATGCAGCCACAATTAGTAGGTCTCCTAGCCATCAAAACCCATTGATCTACTACTTATCATCTAGAAAACCTACAAAAAAGAAGTCCTCCAATAAATTCATATAAAATATATATTTTATTAAACCATGTCTAAAAAATATTTAAAATGGGATGACATCATACAGAAAAGAAGCAAACAAACGTTAGGCAGGGGGATGAATCAGGTCCAACAATAATAATGAATACATGGAGAACAACAACATGCCACACATTTACCCCTGAGGAAGACACTCGTGCGGTGTCGATACGCGTGGGGCCCTCCCCGGCCTGCACATAGCACTTTAGCCTCAGATGGTGACCCTGAGTTGCCACAGCCTTATCCATTGATCACACTGGCGGGTTCTCCACTTGGTAATTATATGTTGATGTAGTACTAAGGCCATTTCTCCACAGTTAGGCTCTATTTGTATGAGATTGGGTTTTTTTAACCTTCAATTTTCTATTGGCTCTATTTGTATGTTTTGTTTTGTTTTTTACCCTCCAATTTTCTATTGCCTCACTAGGGCTGGCAACATACAGTGCCTACAAGTAGTATTCAACCCCCTGCAGATTTAGCAGGTTTACACATTTGGAATTAACTTGGCATTGTGACATTTGGACTGTAGATCAGCCTGGAAGTGTGAAATGCACTGCAGCAAAAAAGAATGTTATTTCTTTGTTTATTTTTTTTTTTAAATTGTGAAAAGTTTTTTCAGAGAGTCATTTATTATTCAACCCCTCAACCCCCCAGAATTCTGTTTGGTTCCCCTAAAGTATTAAGAAGTAGTTCACGCACAAAGAACAATGAGCTTCACATGTTTGGATTAATTATCTCTTTTTCCAGCCTTTTCTGACTATTTAAGACCCTCCCCACACTTGTGAACAGCACTCAAACATGGTCAACATGGGAAAGACAAAGGAGCATTCCAAGGCCATCAGAGACAAGATCGTGGAGGGTCACAAGGCTGGCAAGGGGTACAAAACCCTTTCCAAGGAGTTGGGCCTACCTGTCTCCACTGTTGGGAGCATCATCCGGAAGTGGAAGGCTTATGGAACTACTGTTAGCCTTCCACGGCCTGGACAGCCTTTGAAAGTTTCCTCCCGTGCCGAGGCCAGGCTTGTCCGAAGAGTCAAGGCTAACCCAAGGACAACAAGGAAGGAGCTCCGGGAAGATCTCATGGCAGTTGGGACATTGGTTTCAGTCAATACCATAAGTAACGTACTCCACCGCAATGGTCTCCATTCCAGACGAGCCCGTAAGGTACCTTTACTTTCAAAGCGTCATGTCAAGGCTCATCTACAGTTTGCTCATGATCACTTGGAGGACTCTGAGACTGACTGGTTCAAGGTTCTCTGGTCTGATGAGACCAAGATCGAGATCTTTGGTGCCAACCACACACGTGACGTTTGGAGACTGGATGGCACTGCATACGACCCCAAGAATATCATCCCTACAGTCAAGCATGGTTGTGGCAGCATCATGCTGTGGGGCTGTTTCTCAGCCAAGGGGCCTGGCCATCTGGTCCGCATCCATGGGAAGATGGATAGCACGGCCTACCTGGAGATTTTGGCCAAGAACCTCCGCTCCTCCATCAAGGATCTTAAGATGGGTCGTCATTTCATCTTCCAACAAGACAACGACCCAAAGCACACAGCCAAGAAAACCAAGGCCTGGTTCAAGAGGCAAAAAATCAAGGTGTTGCAGTGGCCTAGTCAGTCTCCTGACCTTAACCCAATTGAAAACTTGTGGAAGGAGCACAAGATTAAAGTCCACATGAGACACCCAAAGAACCTATATAACTTGGAGAAGATCTGCATGGAGGAGTGGGCCAAGATAACTCCAGAGACCTGTGCCGGCCTGATCAGGTCTTATAAAAGACGATTATTAGCTGTAATTGCAAACAAAGGTTATTCCACAAAATATTAAACCTACGGGTTGAATAATAATTGACCCACACTTTTATGTTTAAAATTTATAAAAATTTAACTGAGCAACAAAACTTTTTGGTTCGTAAGATTTATGCATCTGTTAATAAATCCTGCTCTTGTTTGAAGTTTGAAGGCTCTAACTTATTTGCATCTTATTAAACCTGCTAAATCTGCAGGGGGTTGAATACTATTTTTAGGCACTGTACCTATTATTTATAGGGTCCACCTATTTTGGTATAGCATAGATTTATATGTTTTTTGCCTGCATCTGAGTTGTTCACTTTAATGCATTATGTTTTGGTAATGACAAATGCATTTATTGTCTTTATCATCTCTTTATTGTGCTATGTGAGTCCCTTTAGGAGGGACCATTTTTGGTTTTGAGCGTTTGTGCCTATTGGAATTTTTTAAATATTTTTATTGTGCGCCTATGTTTGTTCTTTTTTGGTATCCCATTTCATAATAAAAATTGTTGTTCAGGTGATCCCTGTTTTTGTGCATATTCTTTCTGCTTTTTGGTTTTCCCGAGTAATTGGTATAGCTTTAATAACTATGGACACCCATTTGGCTAACAGATTTATTGCGCTGATTGATTTTTTGAAACCTCTGGAGACTGAACCATGGGACAAATGAGAACACACAACTAGGAGGCTTTGAAATTTGTAGGTCCATTAATTGTTCTTCTCTTGGGGGTCTTCACAAACATTGCTTTGGTGACCGACCTTGGCTGAACAGTCTTTGGTCTCTAGTCCACAGCTATATGGACATTAATCAGTTGACACTTTCTTTGTTTGTGCAGAATTGATGGAATTGGCGTTAATCAACTTTTCATCAGTTGTTTTATTATTTTAGACATGAAAAGAAATGTCTGTGTTTTGATGCCATATTGCCCTTGTGGTCGGCAGGCTAGAAATTGTTTTGGGTATTGCACCTATTCACTGGGGGACACACTTCAAAGCCAAGATGATAATCTAATATAGATAGAAAATGGCTTTCTGAATCTTCTTAAAATAAGCCCCAGTAATAAAATAAAAGAAAACTTCACAGACAGATGAATTCAAGCAATTACGAAAAAAAAGAAACCCAAAGCATTCCAAAATGACCAAATGGTCTTTATCTGACATTGGGCCTAATGGTTCTACATTCTTTGTTAGTGAAAAAATGTTAAATAGACCTAATTACTAAACATAATAAACCAGAATTATTTTGAGACCTAAAAGCAAATACGGGGGAATCAGGATAGGTCTGAGTTACTCAATGACTTCCAGATCTAGTCCATTCCCAAGCTATCAAAAGTAGTCTTTGGCATCTAACAGATGTAAATAGCAGTGTCAAGGTCACAGTACGTGCTGACATTGTGTATATGTTGACGGAGGCCAACACTATGAAATGTATTATCTTATCTTTCACCATGTATACTCCACTAGTCTTATTAAAAAACGTTCTCCTTATGTCCTAGCAGCTGAAATAGGAGAATAAAGTCTTTCCTTAGGTGAATGTATGTACTCTAATGCAATCCATGTGGTCTAGCCTTTTTTCGATTGATCATGAGTAAGTGAACACTCTTTCATCAGAATCACTTAATCTATCATCTATTGCTTTTCTAAAGCAGGGATACTTCTGGAGGCCATCCTTTGCTATAATTTTAAGACGTGTTATGGAAGGCTGACATAACAGTTATTCCATGCTCTTCATGTTCCTATCTGAGCAGATATTATATCATTGTATAGGGAATGTTTTACTTATTTTGCTTAATGGTGAATTTAATTTTTGGGGGTTTACGTCTTCAGATAGTACAGCGTCCAAAGTTAGCGATAATTTATCAATCCACAATCAGAAGATCAATGTGTAGCAAGCCTTTATCATAAATAATCAAACAGGAGGAATTTCACATCCATCCAGTTCTTCATAGTAGTCAGTAGTTACATGAGCATGGAGCTCCTGGGCCCTAATACCATCCATTTACCATGAGCCATTTCTACTTGGTGGGTTTTCATGTTGAAAAGGCACCTTTGTGTCTCACCATACACCAAGGCCAAACGCGACTTCTACTTTGTTGACCAACATTTTATATGGCATCATGTGTGTCATGTTACCTAAACTAGTGGTGCCTTGGCACCGCTCTGTCTGATACAAATTGGACTCAGATCTGGTCCTTGACAACACATGACCTGCTTAATGCTCTAATGATTGAAACAGACTACAAAGAGTGGCCAAAGCCGTTTCTAACTACTCCTCTCAGTACTTAAAGGGAAGGTACCGCGTTTGTAGATCATTAATAAATCAATGTAATGTAGGCTAACATGCTGTTATAACCAAGATTTGATTGCATTTGAAACACATTTTGTGTGTTATAGGGCTTTAAAGAAGGCACTGGAGGCTGACATTTTTCTTTCACAGCAGCAGCACGACAGTATCAGTTTCATAATACGGCACCCCATGGTCATAGGAGATAACAGATCAGCCGCTGACCCTATCTATTGTAATGGAGCAGTCACTGCTGTGAACTGGGCATACCTCTGTGGGCTGCACAATTCACAGTAGTGGGAGTGTTCTGCTGCCATTTTCATGGAGCCCTCAGCTGTCAATTTGTCTCCTGTCATTAGGATATGCTAACAGAAGCAGTACTACTTCAGAACAGATCCTATATTGGGAGGAGTAAAATGCTAGAGAAAAGATCTGGCAGAGTATCATTGACTGGAAAGACATCAAGGAGGAACAGTGTATGATCAGCATTATCCCAGCAGGAGCTGTCAGCAAGAGCTGTGACTCATCCCTCAGATAAGGAGCTGTGGGTCTGCAGTGAACTTGTGGAGAGGGGTGAGATACATGTAGTCTGGGTGAGAGAGACATGTGAAGACTGATGGGAGAGAGAGAGACAGTAACTGCTGAGGATAGCAGATCACAGGGCAGTCTCCCCTCAAAATGGTGCTGCCCTGCGATGCTACTCTTCATTCTGCCCCAGGTATACTAGACCACCCAAAAGGGGAGGGAAATGGTGATGTCAGCTGTTATTGCCCCAATTTTTGCAGCTAACAGTAAAGCTGGTAAGTCTTACTATAACTGCTTGAGGTCTAAAACAGAAAATGCTCCCTCTAGTGGTAATTATGTATATTTGTAAGAAAATATATATTTGTCACATAGAAATGTTTGCAAACAGTGCAAACATTGCATTAACCCCTTTCTGACATTAGACGTACTATCCCGTCGAGGTGGGGTGGGCCCGTATGACCACCGACGGGATAGTACATCATCACCGATCAGCCGCGCTCACGGGGGAGCGCGGCCGATCGGGGCCAGGTGTCAGCTGACTATCGCAGCTGACATCCGGCACTATGTGCCAGGAGCGGTCACGGACCGCCCCCGGCACATTAACCCCTGGCACACTGCGATCAAACATGATCGCAGTGTTCCGGCTGTATAGGGAAGCATTGCGCAGGGAGGGGGCTCCCTGCGTGCTTCCCTGAGACCCCCGGAGCAACGCGATGTGATCGCATTGCTCTGAGGGTCTCTTACCTCCTCCTCCCTGCAGCAGGCCCGGATCCAAGACGGCCACGGCATCCGGGTCCTGCAGGGAAGTGGCTTCACTGTGCCTGCTCAGAGCAGGCGCCGGGAAGCCTCCAGGAGCTGTGCACGTCAGATCGCCGATCTGACACAGTGCACAGCAAAGTGTCAGATCGGCGATCTTACACTATAACATGATGCCCCCCCCCCCCGGGGCAATGTTATAGTGTAAAAAAAAAATTATTCACATGTGTAAAAAAATTTAAAAAAATCCCCCCCAAAATTTAAAAATATATATATATTGTCCCTATAAATACATTTCTTTATCTAAATAAAAAAAAACAATAAAAGTGCACATATTTAGTATCGCCGCGTCCGTAACGACCCGACCTATAAAACTGTCCCACTACTTAACCCCTTCAGTAAACACCGTAAAAAAAAACGAGGCAAAAGACAACGCTTTATTATCATACCGCCAAACAAAAAGTGGAATAACACGCAATCAAAAAGACAGATATAAATAACCATGGTACCGCTGAAAACGTCATCTTGTCCCGCAAAAAATGAGCCACCATACAGTGTCATCAAAGAAAAAATAAAGTTATAGTACTCAGAATAAAGCGATGCAAAAATAATAATTTTTTCTATAAAATAGTTTTTATCGCATAAAAGCGGCAAAACATAAAAAAATGATATAAATGAGGTATCGCTGTAATCGTACTGACCCGAAGAATAAAACTGCTTTATCCATTTTACCAAACGCGGAACAGTATAAACGCCTCCCCCAAAAGAAATTCATGAATAGCTGGTTTTTGGTCATCTTGCCTCACAAAAATCAGAATAAAAAGCGATCAAAAAATGTCACGTGCCTGAAAATGTCACCAATACAAAACGTCAACTCGTCCTGCAAAAAACAAGACCTTACATAACTCTGTGGACCAAAATATGGAAAAATTATAGCTCTCAAAATGTGGTAACGCAAAAAATATTTTTTGCAATAAAAAGCGTCTTTCAGTGTGTGACAGCTGCCATAAAAATCTGCTAAAAAACCCACTATAAAAGTAAATAAAACCCCCCTTCATCACGCCCTTAGTTAGTGAAAAATTAAAAAATTAAAAAAATGTATTTATTTCCATTTTCCCATTAGGGTTAGGTTTAGGGTTAGGGCTAGGGTTAGGGCTAGGGTTAGGGTTAGAGCAAGGGTTAGGGTTAGGGCTAGGGTTAGGGCAAGGGTTAGGGTTGGGGCTACGGTTAGGGCTAGGGTTAGGGCAAGGGTTAGGGTTGGGGCTAGAGTTGGGGCTAGGGTTAAGACTACAGTTAGGGTTGGGGCTAAAGTTAGGGTTAGGGTTGGGGCTAAAGTTAGGGTTTGGATTACATTTACGGTTGGGAATAGGGTTGGGATTAGGGTTAGGGGTGTGTCAGGGTTAGGGGTGTGGTTAGGGTTACCGTTGGGATTAGGGTTAGGTATGTGTTTGGATTAGGGTTTCAGTTATAATTGGGGGTTTTCCACTGTTTAGGCACATCAGGGGATCTCCAAACGCGACATGGCGTCCGATCTCAATTCCAGCCAATTCTGCATTGAAAAAGTAAAACAGTGCTCCTTCCCTTCCGAGCTCTCCCGTGCGCCCAAACAGGGGTTTACCCCAACATATGGGGTATCAGCGTACTCAGGACACATTGGAGAACAACTTTTGGGGTCCAATTTCTCCTGTTACCCTTGGGAAAATACAAAACTGGGGGCTAAAAAATAATTTTTGTGGAAAAAAAAGATTTTTAATTTTCACTGCTCTGTATTATAAACTGTAGTGAAACACTTGGGGGTTCAAAGTTCTCATAACACATCTAGATAAGTTCCTTGGGGGTCTAATTTCCAATATGGGGTCACTTGTGGGGGGTTTCTACTGTTTAGGTACATTAGGGGCTCTTCAAACGCAATGTGATGCCTGCAGACCAATCCATCTTTGTCTGCATTCCAAATGACGCTCCTTCCCTTCCGAACTCTGCCATGCGCTCAAACGGTGATTCCCCCCCACATATGGGGTATTAGCATACTCAGAACAAATAGGACAACAACTTTTGGGGTCTAATTTCACCTGTTACCCTTGGAAAAATGCAAAACTGGGGGCTAAAAAATAATTTTTATGGATAAAAAAGCTTTTTTATTTTCACTGCTCTGCGTTATAAACTGTAGTGAAACACTTGCGGGTTCAAAGTTCTCATAACACATCTAGATAAGTTCCTTGGGGGGTCTAGTTTCCAATATGGGGTCACTTGTAGGGGGTTTCTACTGTTTAGGTACATTAGGGGCTCTGCAAATGCAATGTGACGCCTGCAGACCAATCCATCTAAGTCTGCATTCCAAATGACGCTCCTTCCCTTCCGAGCTCTGCCATGCGCTCAAATGGTGGTTCCCCCCACATATGGGGTATCAGCTTACTCAGGACAAATTGGACAACAACTTTTGTGGAAATATTTTTTATTATTATTTTCACGTCTCTGCGTTATAAACTGTAGTGAAACACTTGGGGGTTCAAAGCTCTCACAACACATCTAGATGAGTTCCTTGGGGGGTCTACTTTCCAAAATGGTGTCACTTGTGGAGGGTTTCAATGTTTAGGGGCTCTCCAAACGCAACATGGCGTGCCATCTCAATTCCTGTCAATTTTGCATTGAAAAGTCAAACGGCGCTCCTTCCCTTCCGAGCCCTCCCATGCACCCAAACAGTGGTTTACCCCCACATATTGGGGTATCAGCGTACTCAGGACAAATTGTACAACAACGTTTGAGGTCCAATTTCTTCTCTTACCCTTGGGAAAATAAAAAATTGGGGGTAAAAAGATCATTTTTGTGAAAAAATATGATTTTTTTATTTTTACGGCTCTGCATTATAAACTTCTGTGAATCACTTAATGGGTCAAAGTGCTCACCACACATCTAGATAAGTTCCTTACGGGGTGTACTTTCCAAAATGGTGTCACTTGTGTGGGGTTTCAATGTTTAGGCTCTCCAAACGCAACATGGCGTGCCATCTCAATTCCTGTCAATTTTGCATTGAAAAGTCAAATGGCGCTCCTTCGCTTCCGAGCTCTGCCATGCGCCCAAACAGTGGTTTACCCCCACATATGGGGTGTCGGCGTACTCAGGACAAATTATACAACAACTTTTGGGGTCCATTTTCTCCTGTTACCCTTGGTAAAATAAAACAAATTGGAGCTGAATTAAATTTTTTGTGAAAAAAGTTAAATGTTCATTTTTATTTAAACATTCCAAAAATTCCTGTGAAACACCTGAAGGGTTAAAAAACTTCTTGAATGTGGTTTTGAGCACCTTGAGGGGTGCAGTTTTTAGAATGGTGTCACACTTGGTTATTTTCTATCATATAGACCCCTCAAAATGACTTCAAATGAGATGTGGTCCCTAAAAAAAATGGTGTTGTAAAAATTAGAAATTGCTGGTCAATTTTTAACCCTTATAACTCCCTAACAAAAAAAAATGTTTGGTTCCAAAATTGTGCCGATGTAAAGTAGACATGTGGGAAATGTTACTTATTAAGTACCGTATATACTCGAGTATAAGCCGAGATTTTCAGCCCAAATTTTTGGGCTGAAAGTGCCCCCTCGGCTTATACTCGAGTCACGGTCGGCGGGTGAGGGGGAGAGGGCGCTGAGGCATACTTACCTGCTTCCGGGGCTCCTGGCGCTCCCCCTGCCCATCCCACGGTCTTCGTTGCCGCAGCTCTTCCCCTGTTCAGCGGTCACATGGGACCGCTCATTAGAGAAATGAATAGGCTGCTCCACCTCCCATAGGGGCGGAGCCGCATGATTCATTTCTCTAATCAGCGGTGTCGGTGACCGCTGACAGAGGACGAGGCTGCGGCACCGAAGACCAGCTGTCCGGGGGAAGGAGCCAGGGACGCCGGGAGCAGGTAAGTATTACATATTTACCTTCCCTCGTTCCACCCGCCGGGCGCCGCTCAGTCTTCGCGTCCTCTTGTTCTGACTGTTCAGGTCAGAGGGCGCGATGACGCATATAGTGTGCGCGCCGCCCTCTGCCTGATCAGTCAGTGCGGAGAGACGCCGGGACGGGACGCTGAGGAGCTGCAAGAGAGGTGAGTATGTGTTTTGTTTTTTTTATTGCAGCAGCAGCAGCAATGGCACAGCTTTATGTGGAGCATCTATGGGGCAATGGTGCAGAGCACTATATATAAGGCACAGATTTATGTGGAGCATCTATGGGGCAATGGTGCAGAGCACTATATATAAGGCACAGCTTTATGTGGAGCATCTAAGGGGCAACGGTGCAGAGCACTATATGTAAGGCACAGCTTTATGTGGAGCATCTATGGGGCAACGGTGCAGAGCACTATATATAAGGCACAGCTTTATGTGGAGCATCTAAGGGGCAACGGTGCAGAGCACTATATGTAAGGCACAGCTTTATGTGGAGCATCTAAGGGGCAACGGTGCAGAGCACTATATATAAGGCACAGCTTTATGTGGAGCATCTATGGGGCCATAATCAAAGGTCAAAGGTGCAGAGCATTATATATGGCACAGCTATCTATGGGGCCATAATTAAAGGTGCAGAGTAGGGTTGAGCGACCTTTAGTTTTTTAGGGTCGAGTCGGGTTTTGTGAAACCCGACTGTCTTAAAAGTCGAGTCGAGTGAAATCGGCCGACCACCGTGAAAAGTCAGGTTTCGGCCGAAACACGAAACCCAATGAAGGAAATTGTTATTATTATTATTTTTTTTTTTTATTTTTTTTTTCTTCTCTCTCTCTCTCTCTCTCTCTCTCTCTCTCCCCCTCCGTCCCAGCACAGAAAATTTCGTACTGCACATTCCAAATCCCTACTGCGCACAAGCGATAACATGACGATAGGCATTCACTCCCCTAAGACCTATGTCATCACTCTGCCCACGCTCATTCATTGGCTGAAAAAATGGCGCTAAACGCGTCATACGAAACGCGACTTTGGCGCCAAGATCGCGTACCGCATGGCCGACTCCGCACAGGGATCGGGTCGGGTTTCATGAGACGCCGACTTTGCCAAAAGTCGGCGACTTATGAAAATGAACGACCCGTTTCGCTCAACCCTAGTGCAGAGCATTATATATGGCACAGCTATCTATGGGGCCATAATCAAAGGTGCAGAGCATTGTATATGGCACAGCTATCTATGGGGCCATAATCAAAGGTGCAGAGCATTGTATATGGCACAGCTTTCTATGGAGCATCTATGGGGCCATAATGAACTGTGCAGAGCATTATATATGGCACAGCTTTATGTGGAGCATCTATGGGGCCATAATGAACTGTGCAGAGCATTATATGTGGCACAGCTTTATGTGGAGCATCTATGGGGCCATAATGAACGGTGCAGAGCATTATATGTGGCACTGCTTTATGTCGAGCATCTATGGGGCCATAATGAACGGTATCGAGCATCTATTTTTAATTTTGAAATTCACCGGTAGCTGCTGCATTTCCCACCCTAGGCTTATACTCGAGTCAATAAGTTTTCCCAGTTTTTTGTGGCAAAATTAGGGGGGTCGGCTTATACTCGGGTCGGCTTATACTCGAGTATATACGGGTATTTTGTGTGACATATCTCTATGATTTAATTGCATAAAAATTCAAAGTTGGAAAATTGCGAAATATTCAAAATTTTTGCCAAATTTCCGTTTTTTTCACAAATAAACACAGGTAATATCAAAGAAATTTTACAACTATCATGAACTACGATATGTCATGAGAAAACAATGTCAGAATCACCGGGATCCGTTGAAGCGTTCTAGAATTATAACCTCATAAATGGACAGTGGTCAGAATTGTAAACATTGGCCTGGTCATTAGCGTGCAAACCACCCTTGGGGGTAAAGGGGTTAATACATTTGAATTACTATTTTAAGCTTTATTTCACAAAAAATCAAACTACAAGAAAACTCGTGGCACCTTCCCTTTAACCCCTTCCCGACCTGTGACGCCATGTAGGCATCATGAAAGTCGGTGCCAATCCGACCTGTGACGCCTATGTGGCTTCATGGAGGGATCGCATCCCTGCAGATCGGGTGAAAGGGTTAACTCCAATTTCACCATTTCTGCAGGGACAGGGGGAGTGGTGCTTCATCGCAGGGGGGTGGCTTCACCCCCTCGTGGCTACAATCGCTCTGATTGGCTGTTGAAAGTGCAACAGCCAATCAGAGCAATTCGTAATATTTCACCTATAAAAAGTGGTGAAATATTACAATCCAGCCATGGCCGATGCTGCAATATCATCGTTCATGGCTGGAAACCCTGATGTGACCCCCCCCCGCAGCCACCGATCACCTCCCCAGTCCTCCGTTCTGT